>NC_133392.1:60115000-62615000 GCF_047511655.1 Castor canadensis | reverse complement strand
CTATTTGTTTCTTTTATTTTTAGAAATTTAAATATTAACCTTCCAGTGAATGGCTTTGCTCCCCTCGTTCTCCTCCAATGGCTTTTTTGGTCTGAAATTTATGCTTAATTTCTTGGTAGAAAATCAAGTATGGTGCAAGATACAACCTTAATTAGAATATATTAGGTAGGCTATGTGCTCATTTTTGTTGTCAAGTCAAAGGAATAATCTCTAAATATTATATAAAACCATATCTTCTGTCTTCCACAAATAAAGCCAGAGAGGTCCTTTCTTAATTGCATCTGCCATCAAAACCTGGTACTCTTTGCTGGTGTTCAGCTGTGAATTTTTACCTGTCCGTGGTCACTATTTCATGAACAAGCAAAGAAATATCGTGTAGAGGCTATTGTGAATGAGTTTATTAAGATCATGCAGCTTGACTCATGATGATTCATGAGGTACTTGGTTTTCAATTGGTTAACCAGTTTTCTTTTCTTTGTGACATATGATGGGATCTCCACTAGACAGAGGTAACCCATTGGATAGTCGTGTGCCTGGATGCTGGTGTGGTGGTGCTTGTTGGTTTAGTCTTCATGATACTCCTCCCAAGTTATGCCTGCAGTGCTGCCTCTTATTTCCTGCTTGCATGAGAGTATTACTTTGATTGCACTTTGTTTCTTTGAGTTCTTACAACCTTTTTTTTTTTTTTTTTTTTGGTACTTAGAGTAATTCCAAAAATATCTTTGCTTGGTCCAGAACTTATGGCAGTTTGTTCCAAGTGTAACTCTTCGGTGGATCCTTTTCAGTTTTTGAAAATATCTTCAGTGTCACCACTAAGTTTATGCTTTGGTTAGGAACTTAGAAAACAAGGATAGGCTTGGTTAAACATGTAGGAAAAGACCAAATTTTAGGAGAAAGCTTCATCAAATAGTTGAAATTTAGGAGCCTCCACTAAGGTAACTAATATGATTAGATTAAGTTGT
Source organism: Castor canadensis (assembly GCF_047511655.1). Classification (NCBI taxonomy): domain Eukaryota; kingdom Metazoa; phylum Chordata; class Mammalia; order Rodentia; family Castoridae; genus Castor; species Castor canadensis. The sequence goes on along the minus strand of NC_133392.1, from coordinate 62,614,038 downwards.
GTCCAAGCCATGGTATGCACATTTTAATTTGGCATTTCAGATTCTATTTACTCTGCATACTGTTCTGTATTCCAAAACTGAGATTCTCGGTGTCATAAAGTAAAAACTCAAATTCCTATTTCAGAAGTGACTTGAGCATTTGTATGGTCCTTGGAAGTAGTTGCTTACCTCTTCATTTCTGATCATGAGCAGTATAGTTTTTCTTGAGCAGTTAGAACTAATTTCTGTTTTAGTTTTTCATGTGCTTATTTTGATTTTTTTAACTAGGTTACATACCTCTTTAGAAGAAGGCAGTTTTTTTCTAAACTAAAACACAAGGCCAGGTGCTATGGCTTGTGCCTGTAATCCCAGCTCCTCTGGAGGTAGAGATCAGGAAGATCATGGTTCAAGGCCAGCCCAGGCAAAAAGTTAGTGAGACCCCATCCCCACAAAAATGCTGGGCATGGAGGCATGTATCTGTCATCCCAGATAGCTGGAGGCCTAGATAGAAAGATGATTGCCTATCCTGGGCAAAAATGTGGGAACATATTTGAAAAATAACCTAAAGCAAAAATCTCTTGAAGCCTGGGTTAAGTGGGCTTCAAGTTGCTAGGCTTGCACTTGAACCTGAGTTCAGACCACAATACCATCAAAACAACTAATTAAAATAAAAAATAAAGCCAGGTCTGAAGTAGGTCTCTATATTCAATGGTAGGGGGTTCTAAAATTAAAATTATTTTCTGGTGTTCATATTAACCCAGTGTTTAAATGAAAAAAAAAATCTTTTGTCTTTGAAGTTTCATTATCTTAAAAAACTGTAAAGGATCCATTTTATAGGGCCATGAGAGAAATGCTTAAGATAAGAATAAATAGCATAAAACTGTGAGATAGATGGTGACTTATTTCTTATATTTGTGTTCTAATCCAGTTATATCTTCTTTTTATTTTTTGCTTGGACCTATACATTTAATAGAAAATTGCCCAGGAACGAGAAAAATTCGCTGATGAAGGGAGTATATTTTACACCCTTGGAGAATGTGGGCTCATATCCTTTTCAGATTACATTTTCCTTACAACTGTTCTGTCCAGTAAGTATAAACTTTTCCTTTTATTTGTTTGTAAGGAACATGCAGTACTAGAAAAACAGTTAACTGAATGGAAAAGCAAGACATGTTGGTGGAGTTAGCAAATTACAAGTTTTATATTTCATTTGTTTTGAGTTTTCTGTAATTCATGTTTAGAGTCACCTGAAAGAAAAAGAAAACCTAAAGTATCAAGGAAAAGTTTTTTTGTTTTTTGGTGGGAGTGGGGTTTGAACTCAGGGCTTCACACTTGAAAAGCAAGCACTCACAAAGCAGGCACTCTACTGCTTGAGCCACACCACCAGCCCTCAAGGAAAAGTTTTAAAAGAAACTGCAAAGTTCTATCTACCTTTAACTATCTAATACTCTGTATCTGTCAAGATGAATGAATGAAGGTTACTCTTGTAGCCTTCACTAACATCACTACTAAAACACACTTGGATCTATTGTTTCTTCCACTTAGAAGACAGTTGGCTGGCTGGTCTTAATTGAGTTGATATTTATTTTTTAATCTTGGAAGAATACTTCTGGAGACACAAAACTTAAAGTTGACTCATTTAGAACATGGATGAATTTCTGATTTTTTTAAGTTAAATAATTTAGAGTGTACACTTCTGTGTGACTTTTTGTTTTATTTTGTTTTAATTTAAAACATTCAGAAAAACTTCATAACTCTCTGTGTGCTGTCTATTAAAAATGTAACCTAATGTGAACTAAAGAGTTCAGATTTATATGTTTGAAAGAAGTGACGGGGACATATAAAACAGAAACAAGCACCTTCCCCCCTCCTCTGGCCCAGTCCTCCAGAAAGATAAAACTACAAGACAATTTTTAATAAATGACATACATGGTTTCTGCCCGTGCCTATGACTGCTTTTTAATCCTTATTCCCTCTCTGTAACAGCTGACAGGGAAAAGAAAGAGTATAGATTTATGTCTTATCACAGCTGACATTGGGGCACAAAGTGTCTAAATTAATATGTGTAGTGAACAGTGCTCTGACAATGAAAATATGTACTGACTGACTATGACAATCCAAAATAGTAAACTAAATAAAAGCACATTTCTGGTCTTAAGTTGTGTATTATTAGGGTGAGTTAGCATGTTAGTAGGACATGGGTTTTTGAAATGGACTTCAGTTCAAATCCTTGCCCTGACTTAGCTCTGTGATTTGGGGCAAACCAATGAATTTGTTCTTCTGTTTTTGTCTGTAAAATGAAGATGTCAATAATACCAAACCCAAATGATTTGATTGAGGAGTGTGAAAGTATGAATATAAAGTACCTCATTCAGTGCCTAGTATTTAGTAGGTATGAAATCTGTCTTGGGTTTTATTCTTGATATCCTATCCCAACGTGTTATGTCATGTCTTTTTCAAAAGCCTTGTAAATCTCATCTTTAAAAAAAATGGCCAGAATTGGTAGAGGCTTTAAAACTTCATGACTTTAGATAGAATTGACATTGAATGGCATAAAGTGGCATTAAATGTGGAAATCGGTTTAGAGAGCTTCAGTGAGACATAATATGGAAGTAGTCCTAGTAAATGTTCATTAAGCTGAAATGAGATTTTTAACTTGTATCTACTGCCTAGTCCCATTACCTTCATACCTTGCTAAGTGTCAGAGGACCTCATAACAGAATCTTCAGAGTACCTGGCACATTATGTAGTTCTCTTAACAACTATTTAAAAGCATGTTTAAACCAGTGCAGTGGCTCACAGCTATAATCCCAGCTATTTGTGAGGTGGAATTGGGAGGATCATGGCTTGAAGCCAGCCAGACAAAAAGCTAGCAGATCATCTCATCAAATAAGCTAGGCATGGTGGTTCATGTCTATAATCCAGCTACCCAGGAGGCGTAGGTAGGGGGATCATTGTCCAATGCTGGCCCTGGGCAAAAAGCACAAGACCCTATCTGAAAAATAACCTAAAGCAAGAATGGTCTGGAGGCATGACTCAAGTGGTAGGAGTATTTGCCTAGCAAGCATGAAGACCTGAGTTCAAACTCAAGAACCACCAAAAGAATAAATAAAATAAAAGGCATGTTTTTTGTTTTTTGGTTTTTTTAAAAGTCACATTGATCTTTGAGTTCTAGAAACCCCTCCAAGTAACTCTGCTGGCTTTGGCACCTTTACTTTTGGGTACTCAGCACCTAGTTTGATTTTGGTGAGTGATTTGCAGAAAATGACTTACAATACTATGTAACTTGCTTGCTATGTCAGGAATGAAAAAAAACATAATAAAATGATGTTAGGACTTTATCACTGATTTTAAGCATTTGATTACACAACGGTTTGTCACTTTCTCAATCTTAGCTGTTGCTGTTTGGGGTAGTATAATTACTTTATTGTTGTGAAGGCTGTCCTGTGTGCTTAGCAACCTGTCTGACCTCTACCCGCTAGATGCCTCTATTCTGCCCCTCCACCAGCTGTGACAGCAAAATGGTCTCTAGACATTGCTAAATGCTTCCAGTCTAGTTAGAAACCATTCATGTCATTTTTGGCAATTTTTTAAAATTACTATTATTATAGTGCATCTTCATGTAGTTTTCTTCATATTTCTTGTCTTAAGGTTTGTAAATTTATACTTTTCTTCAAATTTGGAAAAATCTTCAAATACTTTTTCTATAAACCATCTTACCTGGGGGACTCTAATGATAAATATTTTCCTTACTTTAGCCCTATAATACTTATTTTCATTTTAAAAATGAGGAAGCTGAAGCATACAGAGAACTTACCCTTAGTCCCATATTGAATATATAGAACTTACTCCTAATCCCATAGAGAGTATGTAGATAATTCAGGATTCGAACCTGGACTGAGCTCAGCATCTGAGCTCCTGTGGCTTGGTTTTACTGATGCAGTCACATTTTCAGCAGTGATAGCCTTAACTTTACTGCCTCTTCTTTCTCAAATGCTGAGCTGTGGAAAGGCTGTTCAGAAACTCTCCTGAAGATAATGGGCATCCTTGCAATCTGAATGTTTCACACTGCATTGTTCACTTTATCTAACAAGCCACTGGGGAAAATAATGCCACAGAAATGACACTGAGATCAGTTCTTTCCCATGTTCAAGTTGCTGCTCAGATGACAGGAAATAAGGCACTCAGTCTATCTCCTTCCCTGTGGGTAACAAGAGATCATTAGTCTAAATACAGTAAATGGCTCCCAAGTCATTTTATGAGAAGGCATGTCATTCCTTAATCTTCAAAAGCTTTGCTAGCAAATGGTTGAGGACTGGGCAAATGTATTAGCATATTTATTTGTCTGTTAAGCAGCAAGGGCCACAGAAAACTAGCTAGTACAGTACCAAGGGCATCACTCAGATGATTCGGGACTGTCATAGTTCCAGTTAGCTGTTTTCATTCAAAGTCAATAGACTCAATGATGTTCAAGTGATTGCCATCATTTTTAGTAATATGAACACTTGGCCCTAATGGATTGAAACTTGGAACCCCAGAGTATCTTAGAAGCTCTACTATGTTGTCTAAAATAAAATTCAACAACTATATATAGGAAATCATTTTCTTTCTCACTTTACCTCCTAAAAATAAAATCAAGAATGCTGCTTTTCTAAAGAAATTGTGTTACGCAGTAAAATTTCCTCCATTAAATTCCATTAAATGGAGTTAACTCATATTGAAACTTTTTGGAAGTTTGATTTTTCTGAATAAGATTTTCTGGCTTCCAGAATAACAATCAACTTAGCAGAAATATCTTGCTAACAATTAGTGGCATGAATTTTTCATTCTTCTCTATATGTGATTTGGATAAAGGGCCTTCCTTGGCTGACCTGAATATTTTAATGCCTTTTATCTTACCTAATACACACACATACACATATATACCTCCTAAACTCTTTTTTGCTTTATTTTTTTTCTCTTTGGCACTTACCACTATTTAACATTCTATATACTCATTTCTTTATCTTATTTATTATCTATTTCCAATCTAGACCAGAAATTGCATAACAGTAATAACAATCTTGTAATGATAGTCACTGCAGTCATATTTGCTATACATAAAGTATTATGGCAGAGAAGCAGAACAAGAGTCTAAAATATGTTGGCTTTTTTTATCTTATCCAAAAAAAAAAAGTTTTCCAGATATAAAATTGGACTTTGTTGATATCCTAAACCTAGAATAGTCCTTGTAGCTTGTCTTCAGTCTGCAACTGGTACCAGAGGAGTGAAGAAAACCTACTTTTTGATTAATGTATTTCAAAACAAGCTTGATTTCTTATGATAACTTAGAACTTGTGTATTTATACTTCACCAGTTTTAATTCACAAATTCTGTTGTTTATAACTTGCTTCTCTGATCGGCATGTTAATTAACAGATTAACTTGAATAGTTTCAGCATGAATATCTATATTAAGTAGAATATTAAATATTTACTAGGTACCTACTCATTAATAAGTTCAGATTTATTCTAGACAAGATGAAGAGATGGTTAATGATTATTATTAAATAATTTCCAAAGAGCCTCTGATCCTTAAAGTAGGTTAATAAGAATTGAGTGAGAATACACAGGCATGGTTATTAATAGCTTAATTCTCTGCACTAACCAACCACAGCATTAGCTGCTGGCCTTAAATCTTTTAATAGAAGTCAGAGATTTTTCTTCATAACCTCTAAAGGTTATTGGGATTTATTTGGAATGCTGATTTTTTTTTTTTTTTTTTTTTGTGATACTGGGGGTTGAATGCAAGGCCTGGCTCTACCACTTGAGTCACTCCACCAGTATTTTTTGCATTAGTTATTTTTGAGATAGTGTCTTACTTTATGCCCAAGCCTGCCTGGACCACAATCCTCTTATTCATGCTTCTCTGAATAGCTAGAGATGATAGGCACTTTTTGCCTGGACTGGCCTTGAACCACAACCCTCCCAATCTCTATCTCCTAAGTAGCTAGGATTATGGGCTTGAGCAACTGTACCTGGCTAAATATTATCTACTGATTTGGATAATTCTTTCTAAGATTCAGTACATGATGACCTACAACTCATAATACAGATATCGTTCATTGACAATTATGGAATATTTATGTTTTGTCTTCATATGTGTTCTGACTAAAATTATTAATCCTGTGAGCTAACAGCATGAAACAATTTTAGATGGGGAGATTGGAAGGCATTAATATTTAAAAGTCTTTCCTAGGGGTCTATCAGCACCACTTTTCATTTTATATGCCTCTTAGAAGTTGGACTGGAATCAAATATATCGGTCCATATATATATATATATATATATATATATATATACACCTGGTCATTTTCCTAAAACCCATAACTTAATAGTGTTTAGTTATGCTTAGACTTTATCATGTGTTGCTTACCTGCTTCTGGAATTTTTAAATTGCTTGTTCCTTGTATTGGGGAACTTGAAGGGTATACAAAAAGACCAAGTTAAGAAATAGTGGTTGTCACTGAATAGCTTTACTAATAGTGCCTGTTTTGGAGAAGATATCCAGCACAGTATTTGACACATAGTGTTTCATATATATTTGTTGGCTAAGTAAATATCTTAAGAATTTTTCTGAATGGCTACTTAGTATACATGCTAAAATTTTATATTGCTCCAAGTGCCTTCAGCATCCTACTTACTATTTTGAAGTGTTTTAAAGTAATAGTTTCATTATTATGTATTCATGCATATATGAGGGAAGCTAGAAAATGTATTAGAATGGCCAAAATTTTTCTATTTGTACACTCAATTGAAAAACAAATAGTTTTTGGATGAATGCCAAACCTAGACATTCACATAGAAAGCTGGTCCTTCAAATTAGCATAGGTAACAAACACCTGATTTCTTTATTTAAGCATCTAGATCTAAGCATCTCTGTGACAAATCACATCTTGGCATAAGATATTGTTTTGGATATTATTGAGCTTTTATTATTGGAATTAAGCCACATAGAATGAAAAAGCCAAGCAGATGAGCACTTTTTTTTTTTTTGATCTATGAAAGTAGGGATGGGGGTCTGTCACATAGGCAAAAGTATATTGGGTATAAAATAGTAATGAATTTGAGGAATGTATATTCTTACATCAGAACATGACTGTCTTGCCTTATAGAATCTCTCTTATAGGAAGGTTGGGGAAAGCCAAGCTTTTTGACATCTCTAGTATTGCATATTTTGCTTGTGGCACAACTGTCAAGCAACTCTGTGAGGAAGACCAATTTAAACGAAAGACCACTTCTGGCAACTCTGAAAGTCAGCTAGTCATGGAAGCTTAGATAAAGCTCAGAGTTAGGTTATGTACTATTAACTAGAAACATCAGCGGGTTCTTCACACATGAAATTGCCAGTTTTGTTATTTTTTTAAGAGTCAGAGCTGAAATGTATTTTCTAGAGAAAATGTCAATGAAAGAAAAAGCAGTTGTAAAAGACTTAAGTGCCTATATAGCTGAAATCTTGCTGGAGAAATTTTTTTAAAATTCTTATAATCTCCTTACGAAGTTTTAAAACTTGTATTCTTAACATGTACTGTTTCATATTATTTAGAAAAACTTACCAATTGCCATTAAATAAATTATTGAGGAATAAAGAGCTCTTTTCTCCCAGGATGTTCAAATATAAGCAAGATTGATTCAACATAAATTTTAAATTTGTTCTGAGAAGACATTACATTCTAAGGGATTTTTTTTTTTTTATGTTCAGAAGTTGGTAGAGTAGAAACATGGGTCTTCAAACTAGAGCCTCCTGATAAGTGCTGTTAGGAACACAACTTAACTGCTCCCCTCCTGTTTTAAGGAGATCCTGGTTGCCTAGTGACTGACTATAGAACAGTAAATTCCAGGACATGGGTTTGTCAAAGAGCGACACAAAACATAAGCATCATGGCCATGGCTTGGATCTTGGGCAGCTTTCTGCCTGGTCTGCCCTGTGCTTAAACTAGCCTAGAGTTGAACACTGTCCCTAAAACTACATGAGATGAAGTCTTTCCTAAACTTGGACCACTTCCAGAAATCTAAAGAACTAAGAAACTGAGGTAAAGATTAACCATCTTGGTTAGGCATGACTCAATCTCCAGGGCCACACACACACACACACACACACACACACACACCTTGATTACTTCTTTGAAAGGGCAATTTGTTGTCCCTCTTCTCATTTGACTGTCAAATCCAAAGTGTTCCCCAAACTGTATGCCTGAATTAACTATTTGAATTGACCTTTAAATTTTACTGACTGAATAGTATTGGTGAGAGCATAAATTATTGCCACAACCTTTTTGGAACATTGACTGATGGGACTGGGAGTGTACAAGTCATAATGTACTTGCCTAGCATGCATGAGGCCCTGGGTTTAATCCCCAGTACTGCTGAGAGATAGAGAGAGAATGAATATGACAATATGCCAAAAGGCATTCACTTTATTTGATAGTAGAAGGATTGCAAGCTGAGGCCAGGGGGCTGGTGGAGTGGCTCAAGTGGTAGAGCACCTGCCTAGCAGGTGTGAGGCCCTGAGTTCAAACCCTGGTACTGCAAAACAAACACACAAACAAGCTGAGGCCAGCTTGGACTCCATAGGGACCCTATCTCAAAAAAAGAAGAAGGAAGAAGAGCAAGAGGAATTTATAAAATTTTACCCTTTGGCCCAGCAATTCCTTTTTACCACATGTGAGCTAGAGGCATGGTTCAAACAGTAGAGCTCCTGCAGAGCAAGTACAAAGCCCTGAATTCAAATCCCAACACTGCCAAAAAATCACAGGTATGATGTTGGTGGTCAAAAAATAAATTGCAAAGAACTCAGATGGCTGAGTTTGATTGCTGACCCATCAAACAGATGTCTCAACCGGTTACAATAAATCTGTGCAATGAAATTCAATACAGTTCTTAATATAATGCATTTAATGCAGAAGTGATTAGTCCAAACATATCTATTACATGATTCTATTTTGGGGGGAAAATGTGTGCATTCACATATTTCATACATATTTTAGGTATTTCAGATTGCCTTATTGTCTTGCTTCCCCAGCAAGGAAATTTCTAAATACTGTATTCCCAAAGTTAGCAGTGAAAATTTGTTATTATTTTACTCTTTCAAATTGCACATCATGTGGGAAGTTAGATATTTTTAAATAACAAGATGCTATTTCACATTATGTAGTTTGGTCCCCCTGTGATATAGTTTAATGGGAGTATACAGCTGTACAGCAACAGCAAACATACTAAGGGAATAGTCTAGTTTTCTCTTGTTTGAGCTTATTAAATCAGTAAGTAGTAAGAAACTAAAACATGTAATAGTGAAAAAGTGTACATTGTTTTAAATTGTAATTTTAGCACAACCAAAAGAAACTTAAATTTTGTTTTGTAACAGTGTCTTCTGTAACAAATTATAATCCAGGTGGATTTTGTGTTTTGTTTTACATTTTCTTTCTTATTCTTTGTGCCTTAGAGGTGTCAAACAGCACAAAGAAACAACAACAAAAAAGAGATTGCTAAAGGAAAGAAGGTGGCAAAGATTCTGGATAATATTTTATCACTTAAGAGCCTTCAAACTATGGATCTGGAAAAGTTAATGTAACTCCTCACACCGCCTTATGGGCTCAAGGTTTTTTTTAAAGCTTAAACTAGATAAGGCTCTAAAAAGTATTCAGCAGCAAAAAGACTACCTCATAAAGAATGTGAACATTGCTGGCCAGCACTACAACCTAAAATTGAAGCGGACTCAGGAGCATAAAACCCCAAGGCTCCTCCATCCTTCCCCACAATCTGATGGGCAAGCAGGCTGTCAGATCAGGATGGCTAGATGTGGAAATTAAGCAGGCAGGCTAGGGCTAGGGAAACTCCTGACTTTTGACAAACTTTCATAGATCTGGTTTTCTCCTCCAGGCAGATCTGCAGAGTCAAGAACTCTTCCACATAACAGCAGTTCACACTGGTTGGCCAACTGCTACAGGCCACTGCTGTTCTCACTGTCAAGGCTGTTTCATGCTGTGGAACATGTATATGTAAAATCTGGTGCCACTATGCTCTTGGGCCGTAACGGTGCTATAAATGACAGCAAGGCCATCTGGAATGTTCAGGGGCTGAAAGCTAAAGGTAGCTGAGCTGGGAGGAACAGTTGGAAAGGAGGAAAGCAGAACCAGTGGCAGAGTAGGCTTGAGGGAGCTCACACCCTAGGTGAACTCCTTCTCTAAGCATGAATGTCATGTGGTCCTTTCTGGCCCCTCCAGCAAAACTGGAAGAAGGGGACATCTTGCTCTGCCTCCATGTCTGCTATATCAGTCTGGATCCCTAGGATGGAAATCAGCATGGAGACCAGCAAGCCTGTTTCTGTTTCTGTCCCAGGACTTTCCTCAGCCCTTCTACAATTCCTTCAGATACCTCATCATTCCTAAGCTCCACAGCCTGGGAATCCCTAGAGCCCATAAGCATCCTGGAATCCTGTCAGAAGTTGCCTGGGGTCATAAGCAGGATGGGCTCTTTGTGCAGTTCAGATAGTGGAGCTGGGTGTGGTGGTACAGGCCTATAATCCCACCACTAAGGAGGCTAAAGAAGGAGGACTGGGAGTTCAAGGCCAGCCTACGCTACTTAAGGAGACCTTGTCTCAAAACAGAGTATGGAGACTCCAACTCTGATTCTTCATATAATAACAGGAGGCCTCAGATATCGGGCTGTAGAAAATGAGATGAGTTGTTTCCTACTTTTCTTTGTGCATCATACCCAAATCCCCCTCCTTAACTGTATGGCCTCCTTCAACTTCTGGGAAAGGCTCAAAGACCATCTGGCTCACTGCAGCTTAGGAGCACAAGCCTGCTCCTGGAGAAGCAACTCTCACTCAACAATTGGTGGCAGAGATGTGGGCCCAGAGACCATTCGGGCACTGGTTGGGTAGAGTGGTTTAACCACTTGTGCTGGATCATTTCTGACTTTGGAAAAGATGACCTTGAGTAGGAAGAAAGTGGATCCAATCCAGTAAGGATCTGATGACTTACAGGTCAGTGGTTAGACTTCATCGCAAGAAATGAGTTTGACCAATATATGGAATCCTTCCAAATTTCTAAGTGGGACATGAGGACCAGCCCTTGAAGCAACAAATCCACAATAGGTTACCTGAGCACTGGAGCTGTGCAAGGTAGAACGTGGAGCAATTACCCTCCCAGCGCTGGGGGGGCTCAACTGGACCACTTTGTTTCCCTGCGGTGGACTCTTTTGCCTGATATAGCTTCAGGTGACAACTGCAAAATCAGACACTCTGGGAAAGAATGTGACTGTCCACCAGGCCCATCCTCCTCTGAAGCTCTTAGATCACCCTTTCATGGCCACTTCCATCTCTTTCTCAAAGGCTACCTCCTGACTTACTAAGCGATATCAGGATAACACAAGTCCCAAGTAGTCAGTCATCTATATGGTATGGTTGATATCCTGTTGGAGCTGCCTCTCTTCCTCAGGGCTTGAAGGGCTGGTGGCCATTGGGATGAGGCACTCTTAGTTACAGTTGATCTGAAGCTCCTACTTTGGCACTGGAGTCCAGCCATCTTCTTAGCACCACTAGCAATGCGATGGAAGCAGAAGCAAACCTTGACCAGAAGGTGAATGACCCAGCCTAGCAAGCATAGAAGCCAGGCTAGCAAGATCATCAGGGTACTGAGGCTACAGCTGGACTCCCCTGAGTTCTGCAGTGGGAGCCCTTTCTTTGCCTTCATGGCTGAAAGGACTAGGTGGCTCCCCCAGATAGCTGTCCTCTTTCTATTTTATTTCAGAATAAGGGAAAAGGATACAAACTGTGTCCTGAATACAAAGAAATCTGAGGCGCTATTCAGGACTGTAGGCTTTTGAAGCCCTATGGGAACTTCAGTGCAACAGCAGCAGCCCTACTTATCCCCCTCGCTACTGTCAACAGAGCCCTCCCACTGACCCTTCCAGCAGATATTCATTTAAGGAAAACTCCAAAAAAGCCTGATGGGTTATCAGAGTACCTGTAAAATAGTTACTACCAGAAATAAAATCAGACTAAACAAGCCAACCTAGGTCAATGATTGGTTTGCTGTTCTTTAAGTATATTTAAAATAATTCTTGGAGCTGGGGGCTCACTTGTAATCCTAGCCACTTGGGAGCCTAAGATCAGGAGGATTGTGGTTCAAAGCCACCAGGGACAAATAGCTTGCAAGACCCCATCTCCAAAATAACCAGAGCAAAATGGACTGGAGGTGTAGTTCAAGCCATAGAGCACTTGCTTGGCAAGCACAAAGCCCTGAGTTCAAACCCTAGTTCCGCCAAAAAAAAAAAATATATATATATATATATATTATTGGGATACTTTGTTTTGTGTAACATTCTTCTGAAACCCAGTCATTCCAAGGAGCTATACTACAACTATAGCACATTGGACCATCACACACACACACACACACACACTGTGTAAAGAACAGAACGATTTCCTCCAGACTGCCAGCCCCACCCCCCAGCCATTATACTTTGAAACATTCAGAATACTGAGGAAGGACATTTTGCCTGTGTTTATTTTATGGTACTGATGTTTGAACTCAGGGCTTTGCACTCTACCACTCTTCCAGCCCTTTTTGCTCTGTTTACTTTTGAGTCTTGCTTTTTGCCCATGCAGTCCTGAACTGCATTCCTTTTTACACTTTCTGTTATAACTAGGATCACAGTATGCACCACAACTGTCAGCTATTTGTTGAGAAGAGGGGGAGGTCTCAGAAACTTTCTGCTTGGGGCTGGCCTCAAACCATGATCCTCCCAATCTCAGTCTCCCAAGTCACTAGGATTACAGGCACGAGCCACCACATCCAGCTTGAGAAAGCGGCATTTTTTTGAAATCTCATCTTACAGTGTTTTCTCTCCCTTCCCCCAACCCTAAAGTGTTATGGAGAAAGGAAGACACTAGGACCTCATGTAATAATGCTAGTCTCATTGTTCTACAAAAATTCAGTCTTGTTATTTTAGAAAGTACATCATGTCAAGAGTCAACTATATTTAGGATATTGCATTTATGGAAGGTGTTGGCCATTTAAAGTACTCCAGAGACAGGATGTTAGGATGCTGAAGATCTGGAAGCAAATCCTGAAGCTTCAATAGAGATGTAATGATCTCTGCAGTTTTGTATTTAATCAGTTGACCATCCTACAGGTGAGGAAGCAAATGCGTTTTTGATTTCTCTAGAAAATTAAACTGTAACAGCTTGTAAGAGCTACACAGAATAGATTTGGGCTCTGAATAAGAAACTTAATGTCAACAATGCCTGGACCTCAGAAGTGGAGACTTCCATCTCAAATAATTGGGCAGTGGCTATATGAACATACATACAATTTCAGTAAGAACGCTGATCACTGGATGGGGGACATTTTCTAACCCTGAGTTCTCTGCTACTACATATTTACCACCTCATTATATCCTACAGCATTATTTTAAAACTGGAATGATACAGGTAAGAATTCTTTGGTTGGAGAATCAAACCAACAGAAAGTTTTTTAAAAACTTGTTTATGATGTTACCTGTTCATTTTTTCATCATTCCATCAGTGTTACCAAAAAGGAATTTAAGGCAGCAAATGATTCATTATGTTCTTGGAAAAGCCAGAATTAGAGTCCTAGTCTTGTGTATTTTCTATTAAAGAACAGCAAGGAAAACAGCTGTGAAAGTCTCAGTACAGCTTGTGTTGTTGCTATCTGATTATTTTACTTACTATATATAGAAAAAGATGCTTTTTTATTACTAAAGCAAAGTAGAAAATGTGCTTCAGGAAGTCTAGAGTTACTGTTATTTTTACTATCATTGTTAGTGATAGAATAATATAAAAATGGATTCATAACCAGAAGGAACCTAATGTAGCTCCACATCCTAGAGGCAAAGGTTGTCATGGAAATTTTCATCAGTAACAACATATGGTATGTAGAAAGTAGATTATACTATTTTTAGCAGGGGGAAAGCCTCACCATTTACTCAGTAAGCAGTATAGAATTCAAAAGAATTCCTTTCTCAGAATCTCTTTCTGTGGAAACAGGTCATGAGTTAGCAAAAACGCAGGACACCTTTCTGTAACAGATAGGTACAAAAATTGCTGTGAAGTCTGCCTTTAAAGGGAAACAAGAAAGTTTACAAGGAAATCATCTGGAAGCATGTTCACCTGGTGGCATATTTCACTGAAAGCAATTTCATTTGGGCTTGTCTTATGTTCTTTGACATGATCAGCAGATGAATACTGAACAGGCCAAGGGAATTTCTTCTGGAAGGACCTTCCCTGATAGGCTTCTGAGGCCCAAATTAGAATGTGCAAGTCTGCTGTCCAGCCTGCCTCAGCAGTGACCAGAGCACAGAGGGCATCCTCTGGAGTGTCCTCACATATACTTTAATCAGTACTCAGAGCAGCTGTGCATACAGCACAGGCTCAGTGTAAAAGAAACTGCCAGGATAGAAAGAGAAACTTCAGGCAGTACAGAGTGTGCTTTGTTCAGTAAATTAATTTAATCTTAGTTGTAGGAGGAAATATTAAGCATGATTTGATAGAAAAACTCATTCAGTCATTTAAATGATCTGTGTGCATGCCTTCATGGAACTCACAAGACAGAAAGAATAAAAGATGATAATAAAGCTACAATTATATGGATATAGAGGATGGGAGTGCTTCCTTAATTCATGTATGAGAACATAGTGACTTGGCTCTCACTAATTTTTCTCTATTTCTATTAATTTGGAGTATGTTCCTCTTTATGTTTTGATGTCACCTCCTCTGTCACTGCTTCATTTCCTTTGCCCTGCCTCTTAAATCTTGGCTCCCTCCTGCATTCTACCCTTTCCTCACCTCTCCGTTCTCTTTGGGCATCTTCATTTTGGGCTCTTTGCAGCTAACCATGTCATATGCTGGTAGCTTCCAGCTTTAACTTTCTAACCTTTTGTCCATATTTCCACTATCTCCTAAATATCTCCTAAGTGTGCTGTAGACCTCCGAATTCAGCAAATCCCATCTGAACTAATTATATTTCATCAAACCTTTTATATCTATTTTATTTCTTGGTAAATGACATGCAAGCTTCCCAGTAGTCTAAGCCAGTCATGCTGTCATTCCTCTTCACTTCTAACTCATCACAGCTAACTGATCATTAAGTTATGTAATTTCTGCCTTCTTAAAGTATTTCAAATTTGCTCCCTCCTCTCCATTACCATTGCCATCACCTCAGTTCACATTTTCAACATTTATAGGAGCTTCTGTGATCTTCTCTGAAGCTGACTCTTCTTTTCCAAATCACCCTTCACACAGTAGCCAGAGATGTCCTTTCTAAAAGCCTGATTGTGTCAGATCCCTACTTAAAACCTTCTGTGTCTTCATATTTTCTGCCATTGTTACAATCTCAGGTATCTGCAGAGGTTATGCAAATGACTTGGGGACCAAAGTGAGCCAAGTGTGAGGCAATAGGGAAGAATAGGGGTGTGCACACATTTCCAAAGAGGTTCATATTAGAATTTTGAAAGACATATGACAAACCTATCTGAGAGTCAATGTTGCCTATAGGTTCTCAGTTACTATAGCCAAGTCTAACCTACTAAGCATAATTCACACACTGATATTGTCTCCTTGAGGTGAACAACATGGAATGCTGAGCTTTTTCAGAGATTGATGTAACGACTGAGTCATGTTTTATTGTTTTGTTTTTAGATCAAAACATATTAGCATAAAGTATATGTGTTTATCATAGGTACCTCTGAATTCATATTGGAGGCCATGGAGCATAATGTGACATTTATAAATTGGAGTCAGTATTGATCTAAGTTCATTTTATTTTAGTGAGTAGTTTCAAGCTAGCCATTTAACTGTTCTGAGCCTCAATTTGTTCCTCTGTTTAAAAAATAAATCAAAACTTTCAGAATTTAGAGTACAAAACGAAACAATAAACAACTTGAAATTACCTAGCTTAATGTTTGGCACAGTGTAACTTCCTCAGTAAAGATTACATTTAGACAGGCAAGAAATTTTTGAGAAATGACAATAAATACACAAAAATCTAATTCTTCCAGGTTTGTCTGTCCCCATAATTGTAGTTGTGGCCTAAAGAAGAGCAAATCTTGGCCAGACCTGGTGATGCACTGAGGAGGTTGAGGCAGGAGGATGGCAGCATGGGGCACTGTCTCAAAAACCAAGAAAAAAAAAAAAAAAGAAAAAGAATCTTTTAGAAGCCAATATCAAGTGAAGCAGACAATTGGAAGCTGACAAGGCACATGATTCGCCAAGGCAACTGAAAACCAGAACTCATCAGCCTCACTAGCAGGCTATCTGAAAATGGAATTTAGCTCAGAAGATATTACTATTAACAAATTCATGAGCAAGATGGAAATATGGACTTTTCTACAGTTATTTATGATACAATATGCACAGTTTGTTCATAGTTCTTTGTCTACATTTAATCTTTTCTTTTTTAGTAACATTTAATTCAATGGTATTATGTAGGATACTTATTTTGGTTTATTTTCTAAAGTTCTTTAAGTTTGAAGCACCAAAGGAAGGAAATAATACCTTTTCTTTACCAGAACATTTATTATGGTAAAGAAGGAGAGCTATTAAGTTTATATTTTAAATTTATGCACAAAGTAAATTAATTGTATTTTGGTTGATCCTGGAACACTAAAAAAGTATTGAAGAACTTCCATCGTTCACTTAAGGGAAAGAATATATGCCATCTTGTCAAACTTTGCATGTATTTATTTTGTTTTTTAGGCTTCAGGTTAATTTTAACATTTCAGGGTACTTTACTCAGTAATTTGTATATGTACTGATATGGTTGAAAGAGGGGGCTCAATAGCCTAGAGTATACTTATCTGCCCTACTACAGAGCTGTAGTAATAATAAATAGACTATTATAAGAAAACAGCTTCAAATCCCATGGCAGAACAACATGCACTGAATTCCTCATTGTACTTACAATAAAGAGACTAGAAAGAATAAAGTAGAAAGTAACTTCTGTTAAAAGCAAGACAAAGACATAGAACTTTCAACTTCTCGCTTTGCAGGCATACGTGTTATCCTACACAGTCATTTTTTCCCAGATAGATAATCTATTTAAGTCACAGAGAAACAACACAGAGTGTGTGGTTCACATGCACAAGGCCCTGGGTTCAATTCCCAGAATGCAAAAGAAAAAATGGAATATTATACAGCTAAGATGGTGGTACTTTTAAAAAGCAAAGCTGAAATATTTAAGAAAACATTTTGAAACACAAAGATAGACATTTGCTCTTTACTGTCCACAAAATTCTCTTTTGGTTTTAAGAAGTATTACTGAAAGGTTGATATAAACAAGCTGTCACCCTAAAGTTCATTTGGAAACACAAGAGACCATGAATAGCCAAGGCAACACTCAGCAAAAGGAGCAATGCTGGAGGTATCACAATACCTGACTTCAGACTATACTAGAATCATAGCAATAAAAACAGCATGGTACTGGCACAAAAACAGACATGAAGACCAGTAGAACAGAATAGAGGACCCGGATATGAATCGACACAGCTATGCCTACCTTATTTTTGACAAAGGTGCCAAAAACATACAATGGAGAATAGATAGCCTCTTCAACAAATGTTGCTAGGAAAAGTGGTTATCTGCCTCCAGAAAACTGAAACTAGATCCATGCTTATCACCCTGTACTAGTATTAACTCAAAGTGGATTAAAGACCTTAATATCAGACCCAAAACTCTGAAGGTGGTACAGGAAAGAGCAGGGAGTACTCTGGAAGCAATAGGTATAGGCAAAAACTTCCTCAATACAACTCCAGCAGCCCAGCACCTAAGAGAAAGGATGGACAAATGGGACTACATGAAATTAAAAAGCTTCTGTACAACAAAAAAATGGTCTCTAATCTGAAGAGACCACCCACAGAGTGGGAGAAAATATCGGCTGGCTATATATCAGACAAAGGACTGATAACCAGACTATACAAGGAACTCAAAAAACTAAACTCCCCCAAAATCAATGAACAAATAAAGAAGTGGGCAACTGAACTAAACAGAACTTTTCCAAAGGAAGAAATCCAAATGGCCAAAAAACACATGAAAAAATGCTTACCATCCCTGGCCATAAAGGAAATGTAAATCAAAACCACACTAAGATTCTACGTCACTCCTGTTAGAATAGCTGTTATCAAAAATACCACCAACAACAAATGTTAGTGAGGATGCGGGGGAAAAAGGAACCCTCATATACTGCCAGTGGGAATGTAAGATAGTACAACCACTTTGGAAAACAATATGGAGGCTTCTTAAAAAACTAATCTAGATCTGCTGTATGATCCAGCAATAACACTCCTAGGGATATACACCAAAGAATGCAACTCACCCATGTTTATTGCAGCACTATTCACAATAGCCAAGTTATGGAAACAGCCAAGATGCCCCACTACCAACAAATGGATTAAGAAAATGTGGTATTTATACACAATGGAATTTTACTCAGCCACAAAGAAGAATGAAATTTTGTCATTCTCAAGTAAGTAGATGGAACTGGAGAACATAATCTTAAGTGAAGTTAACCAGGCTCAGAAGGCCAAAAATCGTATGTTCTCCCTCATATGCAGACTTTAGGCCTAAAACAAATGCAGTAATATTATTGACATAGGTCACACATTAAGGGGAGAATGTGTACAGGAGGAATAGGGAAAGGGAATGAAACCTAAAACTTGAAAGTGGTTGATGTGCCTACTGTAGAGGAGCTAATCAAGTAATCTTAAACTGACAGAGGCCACTATGGGAAGGTGACGGGGAGGTAGTAAAGAGGTCTGGTAGAGATGAATCAATTCAGTTGTTACACACATGTGCATGGAAGCAATGCTAGGGATCTCTGTGTATAGCTATCCTTATCTCAAACTAGCAAAAATGCTATGTCTTTCATATTATCTCTTCTGTTTTCTCTTCAACAAAATTGGAGAAGAGGCAGAACAGGTTCTGCCTGGAAGTGGGGGTTGGGGAGAGGTGGCCCAAACAATGTATACACATATGAATAAATGTATAAACAACAAAAACAAATAAATAAATTGTCATTTTCTGATTATTATATTTTATTGTTAAACCACTTATTTTTGACTGATCTCTTCTAAATGTTTTTCTTTTTCCTCTCTCTCTGCCTCTCTTTTTACTTACAGCTCCTCAAAGAAATTTTGAAATTGCCTTCAAGATGTTTGACTTGAATGGAGATGGAGAAGTAGACATGGAGGAGTTTGAACAGGCAAGTTGTGCTGGTGAATTCCTTTACATTAATATTTAAAGCACACTTTGATGTGCCTTGGATTTTATAAAGTATTTTATAAAGTAATATTAGTTTTACTTCTTTTAAGTCTAAAAGCAATGATTTATGTTTAAATCAGTATATTATGATTAAGTACATAATCACAATGGTAACTGGCTATCATTTATTGAACACTCTTTTTAAGAAAACTCTACTTTAGGAATATTGGCATCCATTATCTCTCATCCTGACAACAAGCCCGTAATTCAAGAATTATTGTCCGTGTTTTACAAACTAAGAAATGGGTTGAGTACCTTGCTTAAGTGAACATAACTAGTAAGTTGTAGATTTGAAAAGAATTTCAAAGCTTTTTTACTTCTTCATCACACTGTTGTTTTGAAAGATTATCCAATAAGTTAGGGACATATAAGGAAGGACTTTGTGTTTAAAGAAATGGATCACTGATGAGATAAAATTCTTTTGTAGATACATGGTTTAAATTCCTTTTATAAAATATCTTCAGTATTTCAGTTACTTAACATATAGGAGTTTTTTTTCACACACATATAGTTTAAAATGGGTGATCAGCAGACAGTTTTCCAAGCACTGATTTGGGGACCCGGGCTTTGTACATATTATGACAATGTAGCATGAAAAATTATAATTGGATGGGTTTTATGGGTAAGACCTGAAATGGCATATCTGACTTCCGCTGGCATCCTGTTGCCTAGTACTTGGTTCTCTGGCCATACATAGTCATAAAGTAGGTTGTGTAGTTGAGTCTGGCTGATGCCCAGGAAGAAGAGGAAATGAGCTGGGCAAATAGCCAGCCAATCTCTGGCACAGTATCCTCAAAATGTAAATGGAGGCTGGGATATAACTCAGTGGTAAAGTGATTACCTAGCCTGCACAAAACCCTGAGTTCAATCCCTAGCACTGAGGGGGAAAACAAGTATACTTTGTATACATCAATAACAAAAAAAGAGGTACCCCCACAGAAAAATGGGCAAAAGCACTACTTAAAAGAAGAAATAGAATTAACCAATAAACATATGTAAAGATGCTTCAGTTAGTAAAAACAAAAGAAATGCAAGTTAAAATAGCATAATATCATGTTTTAAATCTATCTAATTTATCTAATTAAAGATAATGGCAAGTGCTGGCATGAGTCTGGGGAAATAGGCATATTTTTAAATTGTTCATAGATGTGTTAAGTTGGTTCAACCTTTCTGGAAAGCTGTTTGGCAATATTATATAAATATTTTAAATGTAATCTACCACTTCTCCTATAAATTTTCTCCAAGGAAATAAATGGACAAGAACCCAAGAAAGAATAAATTAAAATGTTCATTGCTGGCTGGATACATGGCTCAAATGGTAGAGCATCTACATAGTAAGCATAAGGTTCTGAGTTCAACCCCCAAATACAGCCAAGAAAAAACAACTAGGGCTAGAAGGTAGCTCAGTTGTAGAGAGCTTCCCTATTAGGTGAGAGGCCATAGGCACCAAAAAAAGAAAAGACAAAAATAAAATGTCCATTGCTACCATGTTTATAATACCAAAAATGTAGAAACAAGTTAAATAGTCACTAATAAATGCAGTAGAACACTATGGAACCATTAAAAGAATATGAAGCTTTGGAGGTGTGGCTTAAGTGACGGAACATCTGTCTAGCAAGCACGAAGTCCTGAGTTCAAACCACAAACCACAAAAAAAAAGAGAAGAAGAAAAAGGAATACTAAGTAGGTATAAATGTGTTATCATTAAAGAAAGTCACATTGTTATGAGAAAAATATGCATTGCAGACTAAAATTTCATTTATGGAAAATAATGTCTGTGAGTGTGTGTATATATATCCACATTTATATAATGTACATACATACATGAATATATTTAAACAAAAAGTATGAAAGTATATAATCAAAATTTTATTTATATACATATATAATATACATTTATAAAGTATATATCAACAGTTTTCTTGAAGGTAGAATTATGGAAGGTTACCACTCCCTATTTATTTCTATATCTCTTCCTTTTATTGTAATAGATGGAATTAATTTTATAATGAAAAAACATCAATTTTAAAAAACCAGGTTCCCTTAAATCCTCGTAAACAAATCTGTTTTACAGTCATAGATAATAAATAAAAGGTATTTAAGGTTAATCAATTGCTATAAATATTAAGATTTTTAAGTATTTTGACACTTTAAAATTCATCACCTACAAAGCTATATGCATTGTTTTATAGTGTATATTTATTGTTTATTCTTACATGTCTTTTTAAAATTACTCTGAATAGCTAGGGTTTTCTTGGCTAGTGAAAAGAGAAAAACGACTGTAGGAGCTGGTGAAAGAGCTGTAGCAATCATAGACTTGCCTAAGAAAGCTTGCTTACATATGTAAACCACTGTTGCTAGTCCCAAAAGTTATCCTTTCTCAAGGACTGACCAGATTTTTGCATTTTCTTACAGTATTATTTCATGCCAACCTTGTACTTCATGTATCATTCTAGTAAATGTATCATCTGTTTTAGGTATCGAGAACTTGTCTATAGATGTTGCCTCTTGTCACATCTGGAGAGTCTGAAGTGAAAAGTATAGAATTTTTTTAACCTTATTGAGATGTGGAATATATTATTATGAAGTTAATGATTGTCCTAGTTGTGTGAGTTTTTATGGCCCTAAAAAGCAAATGCTTACTCTTTTCTGGAGACATTTTCTAAGATGATTCCAATTAGAAAGGGATCAGGCTATCTGTGTTAGAGGTTGGCTCTGCTACTTGATAGTCACTTGACCATGGCAAGTTATTTAACTCTGTGTGTCTTTGTCTCCTCATCTATAAAATGAGGATAATAATGGGACTTACTTGATAAGATTATTATATGCATTAAAGGAGATAATTCAATATAACAATAAAAAAGAGATAATTGTTGTACAGTGTAGGTGTATAGCTATACTAGTTATTATTCTTTCTATGTTTTTTTCTCTTTCATAATGTTTTTTCTGGTTGGGGATTTGATCCTATTTTAGGTTCAGAGCATCATTCGTTCCCAAACCAGCATGGGTATGCGTCACAGAGATCGTCCTACTACGGGTAACACACTCAAGTCCGGCCTGTGTTCAGCCCTTACAACCTACTTTTTTGGAGCTGATCTCAAGGGGAAACTGACAATCAAAAACTTCCTTGAATTTCAGCGTAAACTTCAGCATGATGTTCTGAAGCTAGAGGTAGGTGTTTCATAGCCTTTAGGAGATCCATCACGTGGATCTAAAGCCGCTGCATTAGGGGGCCTGTACCATAGGCATTCTTTCTGTCTTTCTCAGCTATGAGAACTGTTTGATTTGAACCTTATCAGTGATCTGTGAACCAGCAGCAGGTAGGAAAGGACATATCCTGTGAAGATTGTCATGGAATAATGTTCTGGAACTGAAAGTCAAAAAAGTGTTAGTTGTCTTTGAATAACCCCACTTGAGGGGAAATAAATTCAGGAATCAGAGTAGTTCTCACTCTGGACACGTGTCCCTAATTTTATGTTTGTTTCCAAGGCACCAGAAGGTAAAGGTGAGGCGGGATAATAAATAGTTCTACCTATGAAAGTTTACAACTTTAGTAACAGCTGGAAACACAAAATGTCAGAATAAAAATGTAAGTGCTCAGAGTTGCAAAGGTATAATACTGTGTTTGGAGATTTACAAGCTTACTTTTCCCTCAAAATTTAGATAATTATGCAATTCACTCCATAGATACCATGCCCTATGAACATTAACTTTTTTTGCAATGTTTATTTGTTGAATTTAGTATGTTTGGGCTATTGATTCTATTCAAAACATTCTTCAGATGCCTTCTATATGAACTTTTGACTAGCAACAAAAAATCACTTAGTTTTCTGAGTACTTTAAAAATTCTGTTACACAACTATTTCTCAACCTCTTTCTTTTTCCCAGCACTGGCTTTACTTTAATATTACTTGGAATTTCTAAACTATATTTTGTTTTCTTATTTTAGCGAAAGCAATGGCCTTGCAGTTCTTCATTTCTCATAATAATACAGATTTTAAAAGAAAAAAAAATTATACATTTGAAATTCTGATCAGTATGCAAATTTTTTACAGTTGAATAATAAAAGAATTAATCTCTTAGTGCCTTTTTAAATACCTTCAATATTCAAGGATACAAAGTATGATATGATAAATATTAAAAAACTGGAGTAACTCTCTTCAACAAAATTAGAGATAAGGGCAAAATAGTTTCTGCCGGGTATCGAGGGGGTGGGTGCTAAGGGAGGGGGTGGGGGCAAGGGGAAGAAATGACCCAAGCATTGTATGCACATATGAATAATAAATAAATAAATAATAAAAAAAGATGAAAAACTGGAGTAAGCTCCCATTGAAATGAAAGACACTTAGCACCAGTACCATTTATGAGGCAATACCATTGGAGACAGGAACCCTACCTTTACCACAGATTAGCAATCAATCCAGTTTTCCACCTACATTTTAGAAACTTGAGTGCAAACATATGAAATGGAAATGCTAAACTGTATTTCTGTAACTAAAAATACATAGAAATATTGGAAGAAAGCACTGCCTTATTTTTAACTATGTTTGTTACTTCTCTAACTGTGCTCCCATTTCCCTGAAGATTCTGATACCCTATTCTCACCTTTTCCACCCAATCTTAGTTGAAACAGTTTGGAAAATCACAACTGAATTCCAATTATCCATAAGAATGCTGTTTGATATTCATAATCTGGGGGAAAATATGAGTAATATTAAAAATCAGATCACATTTTGAAATGTGCTTTTGTACTTTCTTTTGAAAATGATGTAATTAATATTCATAGAATTTATCTCAAAAAAACATAGTAATGAATTTCTGCATCAAGCCAAACCTCTTGTAGAGGTTGTTAAAGCCCCTATATTGAGTGGTAAGAACTGTACATATAGTAAAAGGTCAATAAATTTTTATTACACAAGAAAGCTCTACAGCTTCCCTATTCTAACTGCCTTCGCACTGCTGGAGAGACAGCTTCTTTCTCTGTCTGGCAGAAAGCACAAAGCTAAGTAAGGATTCAGAAAGGTGACTAAGCGTTTGGATTTCGAAGGGTTTTCTCCCCTGCATGTGGAGGAGCACATCAATCTAGCAAATCACTGAAAAGATTTCAACAGTAATTGAAGTAAAGTGACTATCTAATTGGTTCTCACTTAACCAGAAAATTAAATTCATCATAATAGCTGTTTCTAATAGTCCAGTTAGTTGACGTTTTTCCTTTATTTAGTTGTATGGAGGGCTTTATCTTCAGAAATACCACAGTACTCTGAGTTTTTCCAATTACCTTACCACAGTAAACTTGCAGATGATGGAGTTCAAAATACAACTTCACAGAATGCAGAAAACTAATGCATTTGGTGCATTAGGCTTCTAGAACTTTTTTGGAAATATTAATGTTAGCAGAGGTTAAGTATTCCTTACCCAAAATGGGGCCAGAAGTGTTTTTGGACTTTGGATTTTTCTTGTTTTTTGCTTTGGAATTTTTGCATATGTACAAGATATCTTAGGGACAGGGAATCAGTCTAAACACAAAATTCATTTATGTTTTATATACACTATAATATCTTGAAGATAATTTTATACAATATTTTTAGTGCTCTTGAGTTTGACTGCCACCTATCAAATGAGGTCATCTTTGGAATTTTCCACTTGCAGTGTCATATCAGCACTTATAAAAAGGCTTAGATTTTGAAGCATTTCAGATTTTAGAGTTTTGAATTAGAGATGCTCAACATATTTTCACTCTATGGAAAGCAGATACTTCTCAGGCAGTGAATTTTATTTTGTTTACTGATTTATATTGAATTGGATATTTTATGTAATATAAAATATACTAGAAGTGCTACAACTGTGTATGTGTGTGTATGCATCATGCTTATAACTTTGTGACATTTGTATTCTTATAGGAATATTCCATTGTACTCTTAAGCATATAGGAGAGAGTAGTAGACCTCATCCAACAATTTTTATGTAAGAGTATTTATGTAGTAAGCTTCTTATGCTTGGATCCCTAGGGCTTATACCCAACTGGTCTTGGAGTCATAACGTAATCTAGGATTGTAAATGATTTGACTTACTAAATTATATTATTATATTATTTATAATTACAATTTAGCACAGAATATTGATCCACAAAATTTAGTTAGAGAGTAAAGCACAAAATATGATGGAACTTTTAACAAATTTTGAAGAACAATATAGGGTCAACCCAGAGGACTGAGCAATCTAGGCTAACATTCATTCTTTGAAACACAGTTGGGAGTCTAGAAAAACAGAGCATAGGACGCTGGGCTGTCATCCTGATGTCCTACAGAACTGAAAGTCTACTAACATAGCCACATAAACCAGTGAGGTAAAAAAAGTTATAGAGATGAGGGATTTTATGCATACATTGCTGCATATAGAGGTAATAGCAATCCTATCTAAGATACTTATTCTAAAAAGCTCTCTTGTGTTTGATATTAATTGGAGGATTATTTGTAGGCTTTGGGCCAAGACATACCCAAACTGGTCCTGATATCAATCAGCAGTTCATCATGTGAATAGATTTTTTTGTAGAAGAATCCAGCCTAACATTTACTAAGTATTCTATAAATGGTTAAAGATCTGAATCCATTCTTTCCATTTAATGATTCAAGTCTACTGAATAAGTGCCTCTGTATCTGTAGCTCCCTATTTACAGCTTCATCAGTTAGTACTCTGTCTTTCCTAGATTTGTATTCCTTTGAGGAAGTGTGTATAGCAGAAATAACATTGGCTTTGGTGTTCATGAGGCCTTCAGTAAAATTTTGGTCCCACCACTTATTAGTTATGTGACATTTAATGCATTATTGATTGCTTCCAAGCCTGGCTACTCATTTGTAAAATAGAGCAATAGTTAAATGAGATGATGTTTTGTTATGGGCTGAATTATGTCCCTCAGTATTTTAGAATGTGTCTATATTTCAAGAGAGGGACTTAAAAGAGGTAATTCAGTTGAAAGAAGGCCAGTAGAATAGGCTGTAATCCAGTTTGACTGTTATCTTCATAAGAAGAGAAAATTTGGACACACAAAGAGACACCAAGGCAATCATATGGAGAAAGCACTCAGAGGGCAACCATCTGCAAACCAAGGAGAGAAAATTCAGAGGAAACCAGCCCTGCTGGCACCTGGTTCTTGGACTTACAGCCTCCACAACTGTGAGAAAATAAGTTTCCATTATGTAAGCCACCCAGTTAGGAAACTTTTTATGGCAGCCTTATCACACTAATGCAAGGTTATAAACCTAACAGTACCTGGCGCCTACTATGCTTTTAATAAGTATTTTCACCTTTTTTTCTGGTACTGGGGTTTGAACTCAGGGCTTTATGCTTGCTTGGCAGGGACTCTACAGCTTGAGCCACCAGCCCAGTTTCCACCTTTTTTTTGAATGCCCCTTCTGCCATAGCATTAGATACGTAATAGTCACCTAGACAGGTCATCTCAGCTGAAAGACTAAAAGGCCTTACTTTTATTTTGAAATAGTTTTCTGAGAGAACATCTGGAAAATGGCAGCAATTTTTGTTTTTATGAAACACTTAATTTCGCTTTTGAAAGTTTGGATAATTTCTCCCTTCAATGTGTATGAAATATAACTTCATCATCGTGGCTAAGAGGAAGATGGAAATGATTAATGATATCTTAATAACTGCTATATGGGTTTTATAATTCTATCATTCTTTCTGTTTCTTACCATTTTTATTTCATTATTTATTTACTTTAAAATTTGAAATCAAGGAGATTTAGTATTCCATTTAGTTAGTTGTTTCTCTTTCTCAGCACAGTAGCTTTGAGAGTAAAGAGAATGCTATTGGCCTGTCAAACTTAATTTCCAGAGGAGTCAGGGAAGAAGGAAAAGTCCATGGGCATTCTGTTGAGTGCCTTTTGTCGTCCAGGCACTTCACATATATTGCATGCCTTCTTTGTTTTAATTCTCTCCAATCCTGTCACTTTTAGTGTTACCATCCTCATGTTGCAGATATAGAAACTGAAATGCAAAGAGGTAAAAGTCTTAGAAGTGTCATATGGTAGAGCCAAGATTCCAACTCAGGTCTGTTCAACACTTCCAGATTGAACTGTTTCTGCTTTTTATGTGATTAGTATTTTAGTTTTAGTCTGCAATGAGATTTCTGTGCCTGATTATTGGGGACTCAAATTTTTTTTTTAATTTTAGGGATAGAAAAAGACCAAATTTCTTGAATATCCAGAGTCTATCTTCTCCAACACTCACTTTTTCCTGGCTCTTTTGGCACTTTTATGATTGAGAAGAAATGTACTGTTCTTTAAGTGTTTGTAAGATAGTACTCAAACTAGCCATTTAATTGCATGAAATCATGAGAATCATTAACTTTTTAAATTTTTTAATGTTTTGATGCTGTTAATTTTGATCATATCTGTCTTATTTTATCCTTCTTTCTCTATGTGAGAACTCAAAAATATGGCTTTAAACAAATGATGTAAGAATACAAAGTTGGATTTTTAAAACTCTTTGATGTTACTAAGAGTTCTTTCTGGGACTACCAAGAACAACTGAGTTGAGTTCCTTAAAGACAGGTGCCAAGTCTAATTCCAGTTAACATATTCACTGATTTCTTGAAGACTATAGCAAGTAAGATGTCAGTCAAAATGAAAGGCAAAAAAAATCCTTGGAAAGATTATGCTTAATTTTAATTTGGGGCAAGATCAAGAAAAAGGAGCTGTCACATCAAAGAAAAGTAAAAACTAATTTATACAAAAATGAAGAATCTAACTCTAGACTGTACAACAAAGAAACTGAAAAATAAGTTGGGGTCCATTCAGTTATTTCATAACCAGTAAATGTCACATTTTAAGAAGGCGAGTATCACTTATGTGAAGGTAAATTAGATCTGATTCAAAGAATAATAACGATTGTCTTACAGTCCTAGTCTTCAAAAATTATTGAAATTAACTAGATTTGCTCAATCAAGAAGAAAAATAAAAGGGAGTTGTAAAGAATTATGCTAATTATTATCAGCCATCAATAAGAGTAGAGAACAGCTGGCAGACTGGCTCAAGTGATAGAGCGTCTATTTAGCCAAGTGTAAAACCCTGAGTTTAAACCCCAGTGCTGCCAAAAAAAAAAAAAAAAAGACTAAGCAAAAGAATAAGAGGGTCAGTTTGATACCTGCCCCCTGTGCAATTCTGGGGATCAAGCCCAAAGCCTGGTACACATACTATGCAAATGTTCTACCACTGAGCTACACCCCAGCCCAAGAAAGGGTTAATTTAAGTTAAATATTAAGGAGCTCTTTTTTTTGTTTTTGGTTTTTTAGCAGTACTAGAGACTGAACCCAAGGCCTCATGAAAGCTATGTATGTTCCCAGCTGTTTTGTTTTGTTTTGTTTTGTTTGTTTCTGAGATAGAGTCTCATGATACCTTTGCCTGAGCTGGCTGTGAACTTATGGTACTCCTGCCTCCACCTCCTGAGTAGCTGAGCTTTTTAAAAACCCATAGCTACAACTGATGATTTAAAGTGCCAAAGGAAGTTCTAGAATCACCTACTCTTTCAACCATCAAGCTGATGTGTTTGTACCCATCTCTTTAAAGTGCTGCGGTAGAACCGAATCTGTCTTGCCCTGTCATAAAGGGCCACGATGTCCATGATGTAAGGGACAGATCTCAACTCCTTTCCTGGTCAAATGAGTATGGAAAAGGAAACCACAAGGCAGAAGGCTTTCAACAAGACACTTTCTGGAACTAGAACACTCTTGGGAGTCCTCTCAGCCCTGTTTTGTTTTGTTTTCTGGGAAAGTGATTCCATTGTGTAAACTCAATGATAAGAGTTGACCTTAAATTAAATCCAAGAAGCAAAATGTGATGTTCAGTGGGATTTCCTTTGGTGTTATTTTTCTACTTTTGCCTCTCTAAAGCAGAATGTGGGTAGTAAAAAATTGATAGTTTCTTATAGCATACTTAGATGTTTTTAGCTTGAATTTTCCAGAAACCAATAGAAGGGTACTTGGCTTTTTTGGATATTTATAACTTTTAACAAGCCAAGCATGTTAAAGGAAAAAAAAATCTAATAAGATAACAATAATACAATCTCTGCTCTAACAAATTGCAACTTTTATATTTGGTTACAAAAATAAAATTCTTTTACTAATACATTTTGTCTTGACAACAACAAAAAAAAGTAAAAAACTTAGTAAGCATGAACTGTTGCTTTATGCTTATAAAACTCTGTTGAGGAAAGACCATAACAAACATTTTCCTAAATGTAAAAATGAGAAAAAAGAAGTATCTGTTGTTTTCACCAGAAATTTAGGTAGTTAAAATAGTATTACAAGTTGTGGGGAAATAGGAAAATTAGAATTCTGATTTGTCCCTTCCCTCATTCTCTCCCAGGAAACTCTTATTGCCTCCTAAATAATGTCATGATTCTAAATATATGTAAAAAAATATAATAAGCTTCTTTTAAGTTTATTTTGCTACCTTATTTCTTAAACCTAGACATCTATTTATCCAGTAGAAATTAACAAATTGAATCATCAATAAGATCTATGACAACCTACTACTCTTTCTTTAACCAGCAAGTCATGGTATTTTAAAGAAATAATAAGTGTTGGGAATATGGCTCAAATGGTAGAGCACCTGCATAGCCAGCACGAGGTCCTGAGTTCAAACCCAGTACCATCAAAAAAATCAATTTTTAAATAGGCTTATGTATATGAAGAGAATAGAATAAGATTTTAATTTTGCTCAACTGTTTTTTCCTTTGGGGGCTGGGGGGCAGGGTCTTGCTATGTTGCCCAGGCTGATTACAAACTCTTGGGCTCAAGTGATTCTCCTGCCCTAGCTTCCTCAGTACTATAGGCGAGTGCCACCATGCTCAGCTATAGGAATGATTCTTAAAAGGCATTAACACTTCTGAATCTAACCTTTCAGATTAAACATTAAAGTATAGAAAACTATTAGAGATTGATGTTTTCTTTGACTTGCAGATAATTTTGCAATTCTGAAGTCAGTGAGTGATAGGTTAGTGATATCTTTGTGATACCTGGCAATTTCCAGGATTTTCTGGTCATTAGATATCTTTAGTATTACATTTTAGTTCATTTTAAACTGGCCACAAGAAAAAAAGGAGTTCGTAAATAAATCATGAAGATTTGATCTTTCTCCAGGGGAAACTTTTCCTGAATCTGTCATTCACATAGTCTTAGCAACTCTTTTTCAGTAGAATACAGGTGCTTCACAACTTATGAATGAGCTATGTGCCAATGTTTAAAATGTTCATACAACATAGTTAAATTTTTCATCTCATATACAAAAGAATATTTAACTTACAATAGAGCTGAAATGCACTGAAGTAAAATGAATAGTAGTAATAAAGGAAAATGATTATAAATTTACAAGTCATTGTTTAATCTTCACATACTCTTCTAACTGCAGCAATTCATGGGCATAGATCTAAAGCAGTCTCAAGCATTTTATAAAAATTAGAGTGTATACTACATAATGAAAATACTAGCCAACATTGCTTAAGAGTTAACATGAGCCAGGCACTATTCTAAGTGCTTTATGTACATTATTTCATTTGATCTTCACAAAGGCTGTGTGTAATTGGTGTTATCCACATTGAACAAATGAGGAAACTGTGTCACAAAGAGGTTAAACTACTTTCCCAAGATCTCACACATACTGAGGGTGGGACTGAAATTTGATTCCTAGCTGTCTGGCTCTTAACTACTAACTCAAGCTAGGAACTGTGCTAAATATTCAAGCTGCAATGATGAACAAAACATTGTTCTTCTTCTAAGCTTATAAAGGCAAGATGAATGAACCAGAAATGCTTACACAGTGTTATTTGTAATACACAGTGGTAGAGGTAAGTGTATGGTACAATGAGAGTTAAGTAGGACTTGTAAATCAGGCTGGGAAGTAAGAGGGCAGGAGACTGCTCAGGGGCATTTTCCCAGAGGTCACATTATGTGAGTCTCTAACTCTGAAATTCATTCTATCTAAAGAACAGGATGGCTAATTTTCATTTGTTCTTTGTTCCTGTGGCGTAGAAAAGATGAGAAGAGGCAAGAGAGCACTAAGTAACTCTGGGACTGGAACCCGGATGAAATGATAGAGAAAACAATCTTTCTTAGTTTGTCCCAGACCACCTTGAATTGATGTATCTTCTAGGTGTTCTCATGTTGATAAAGGGTCTGTGCACCTTCAAGACTGGCTCTGCATAGATCATTAAAAAGCAAATGCCAGGACTGGTGGAGTGGCTCATGTGATGGAGGGAGGAAAGAAGGAAGGAACAAAGGAAGGAAGGGAGGGACAGAAGGAAAAAGGGAGGAAGGGGTGCAAACTAAGGGACAGGATTAGAGAAGAGAAAGCTTGAACAAAATGATATCTAGGGTATCTGAGTAGGTCTTTTTATTTTTATCCCTCTTAAAGTTGCCTTTCTAAATTATAGTGTTTAGATTTTAAAATGAGATACTTAAAAAAAGGTTTTAATCCCTAGTCTGTTTGAGAGCCTTAGAAGAGTCGAGAAGAGTCTAGATATTGTCTTGGAACCACAGCCAGCTTTGCAGTAATTTGTGAATGAATAGTGCATTACATGCAGCCTGTTGAATTCATGCTCTGAGCAAATACCACTTCACAGGGTCATATATTACATCAGGTTATTATCCTCTGAATTCACTTAACAGCACAGAAATGATTTGTCAAGACTCTCTCGTTTCTCTTTATTTTTTTCTTATTGAATGCTTTTCTCCCTCCACACCCACACTCCCCTTATTTGTTTTACATCAATCTACCACATTAGCGTGAGTGTTTTTTCTTGAAGCTTGGACGAACGAATTACAAACTACTTCAGTCATTTCTTGGTGTTAGAGAGAGTTCTGTGCAAAATAGAAGAAACAAAAAATGCATTCTAGAGAAAGAGAACAAGTTCAAAGAGGAAAAGATGGCACTTCCTGGAAAACAAAGGCAGAAGGTGGCAGCAGGTCATGAACTACTTTGTAACTAAGCTGGAGAGTGTAGGCACTTTGTCCTAAAAGCTATATATTTATGAGTCATCTTGGTAGATTTGTCTATAAGTGGTTGGATAGATGGATTTGGGATTCAGACTAGTGATATGGTTGCAGATATAGATACAGGATTAGTAAAGAGGGATCTGTGAATGCAGTGGGAATTGATGGACTCACTCAAGGACAGTGTATTTACCTGAAGAAAAAAAGCCAAGGACAGAATGCCGACCTTGTATTTATGTTGCCTCAGAAGGATAAGTCTCCCTTCGCCTGATCACTCTCATGTCCGGCATGGAGAAGTGTCACTCACACAAGAATAAAGGAGCAAGAAAACCAACGGTACTGGTGAGATAGTTTAAAGAGGCAACTATAGGAAGTATTTTCAACTTCATTGTCACATTCTTAGAACAGCCTTTCGTGGCCACCTGCTTAAAATTGGTCCTTTCCCCTATCCAAAGGTTCACAAGACATTGAACTGTCTGACTTGTTTCATCATTTTATCTCCTGGGCCATGTTTAGCACAAAGTATGTGTATAATAAATATAGTGAATGTTTTAGAATGTCTTATTAAGTATAGTTAGTATACAATGTTATTTGTATTTTTTAATGGACCTGTGACCTTGGGAGCCTTAATTTGTTATGTAAAATTGAGATAAGAAAGGGCCTCAAGCACAATACCTGCCACACTTCACACATTCTCAGAGGCTTTGCTGGCTCCTTCATTAACTTGTGGTATTGACCATTGTGCTGCTCCACAGAGCACCTTCCCAGAAACTGCTGGTGTCTCCTGCACTTTTATTAGTAGTAGAGGAAATGACAAAGAATCAGTGACCTATACTTTCTGGCATCTCTGCCCATTCTTAATAGTCTTTGCTCTTCACAGTCATTAGGTTGATTAGATTTTTAAGCCCGAGTCAGTGACTTGCAGTATATCCAACTAGAAAAATAAATGAGACATATTGAATTCATCATGCTGGAAGATAGCCATCAATGAGATGTTACGATAATATTTTTTAAATTTCCATGTAGATATATTATGGAGCATGATATCATAAATTAAAGAAAAGGCAGGTATAGTGGCTGAGGCTGAAGCAGGAGAATCACTTGAGCCCAAGAGTTCTAGGTCATCCTGGGCAATACAGTCTCTAAAACAGACAAATAAGTAAATAAGTAAATAAATAAAGCCAGAAAGTGAAGTAGTTTCCTTGAATGCAGGATTAAGATCGGTCATTCTCTCTTTGTCGGTCATATATAAAATTATTATAAAATGTTACTGTCATCATTGCTAAGGATATTAATATGCCACTGTTCTCCTTGTAATATAGAAATGATTGTGGATTTTCTGTGCTGTTAAGGTTGGCAAAGAGAAATTCTGGAAGCATTTCTCTTGTTGTAATGAAATTACCTTGCCTGATTCATAGTTTTTTGGTAGTGGTGGTGATTGCGATATTTGTTTTCTCCTTCTCCCTCTCTCCCTCTCCTTTCCACACCCCTTCCCTTTCCATCTCCCTGTCTCTTATTCACCCTCTCTCTGGCAAAACTTTATTTAGGATGAATTAAAGTTACAGGGTTAAATTAGTTTGAAAGCTGCTCTTGTCCAAGGGGAAGTAGTTGATGATGTGACCCCAGTTCTGGTATTGGTGTGGCTAGTAGTAGACATTCCTACTTAGACTCTAGTAGTTCTTCACATAATATGATGACTTCTTACTCCTTTCTTCTAAAGCCAAGCACTACAACTCTATAGTCATTAAATATTAGATATTAGTTAAGTATTAGAAATTGTCCTGATTAATCCCAAATCGGTAACTTCCAATAGTTCCAACTAGAAAAATGAATAAGGTTATAATTGCACTGGAAGGTATCTGTCAGTTGATTTGTCAGCTTAAAACAACAAACTATCACATCATTTCTAAGAGCCAGGAATCTAGAGACAGCCTACCTGGGTGGTTCTGGCTGACTCTTCGTGAACTTATCATCAAGATATCAGCCGCAACTATAGTCACTAAAAATGAGACTAATCTGGAGGATCTTCTTCCAAGCCCACTCACAGCTGTGGGAAGGAGGCTTCAGATCCTCACTCTGTGGACCTCTCACAACATGGCATCTGGCTTCCCACAGAGACAGAGAAGAGTGTGAATAAGGAGATGCCTCATTGTCTTGGAAAACCTAATCTCAGAAATAACATGCCATCACTTCTGGTATTCTGTTGTGACACAGAACAATCTTGGTCCATTATGAAAGATGAATACACAAGCATGTCGGAGAACACTGGGACCGGCTGTATACAGCCACTTTCTCTAGGGTACAAGACTGGCTTCATAGAGCTGTGCCAAGACCAGTTCCAATGGCATTCTATCTTCAGCACTGCTGTCTCATGAACCTAGCACCATCTCTCTCTTTCCAAGTGGTTTCTCTTTCTACCCGAGGTAATTTTATTTTGGATACTTCATTGCCGTCCTGTACCAGCTGGTGCTGCTCAGAGTCACTGCGTTCCTTCCCAGTGTGTTCATTAGCTCTGAATCTGGTGAACAGAGAGGTGCATTCCCTTCCCCCAGAAGACATAGCTTCCTAGTAGGACTAAACACTGCATGTCACCAGTTCTTCCCTGCGTCACCAGACACCCAGCTACATGTGATAATAATCCAAACTACCCAAGTATTATATTCCAAGCCCAGTCCCCTCCTTCTCCAGAGAACTGTGTCCTCCTAAGCAGCTTTTGAATTGACAAGAAAGGTACCTCCAAGTCTCTAGGATTCAGTTTTTCAGGGGTTTAGTCCCTATCATGCTATGTCTGTGGTTTATTGCTGCCATCAGTGGCAGCACTGGGCATTGTAAACAGAAATGTCATTTTATAGCCCAAACAATGTGGTGTGTTACAGCTTCCATTGTTATGATTTGTGTCCT
Source organism: Castor canadensis (assembly GCF_047511655.1). NCBI lineage: Eukaryota > Metazoa > Chordata > Mammalia > Rodentia > Castoridae > Castor > Castor canadensis. Next base: position 62,578,840 of record NC_133392.1, on the reverse strand, counting down.
CATCATGAAGAAAATGTCAAGATTACGTTGAAGTTTAGTATCCATTATGAAAGTGCTTTGTACTTTTTTCTGTAATAGTTTGTATCCAGATTGTGAAATTCTCACTGTGACACATTGGTAGTGTGTTTAAAAACCAACAGATTCCGTTTTTTACTCCAGATTTAAGGAATTACACTGTCATGGTATGTGGAACATGAGACTTATAAAAACACTTGAATAATGTATCATTTAATAACAGCCTTTTGGGTATCATTTTTTTAAGATTTCTTTGGTCTAATGAACCTTAACTTTTAAGCAGGAACTAGCTACTATTTGGTTATACTCTTATATAATACTTTATATGAATCATTTAGATGTAAACTCTTATCTTACCTGTCTGTGATACTAACCAAAGAAATAGAAACAATGTCTAGTGTCAATAGAAATTCCCCTATTGCCTTATACTGAAGTAAATTTTTCACAAAAGTGCTGTCAGTTTTGTAAGGAAATGTAGGCCCCAAAAGTGACCACGTGGAGAGGAGTGATCTGGCCAAGAGATTCTTTATTGCTGGGTGGGAAAGAGAGAGAGGGGCAGGGGCTTAAATACCCCTCAGTGGGACTCAGCATGATCTGATTGGTTAGGATCTTATGGTTCATGCTGATTGGAGGTTGGGGCAGAAGGAGGGTTCAAGCTAGACTTGAGGCAGGACTGTGACCCTGGGAGGCAGGACCATAACCCTAGAAAACAGAAGCTTAAGGGTGCAGTAAGAACTGAAACCTATCAGCGCCATTATTGCCAACAAGTTTTCATTAAGTAAATTGTATCCGGCTGAGACTAGTTTTTAAATTTGAATCTAAAGTAATGCTAGGATTTTTCCAGTGCTCAGAAAATTATATGTGTTAGTTTACTGATCTTATCTTACAGTTATTTCAAAGAGCTCATGAGTATTTTTTTCCACCCGGAAAGGGTAATTAAAATTCTAATACATCTCTAAGCTTGTCTTAAAGAATACTGTGGTATATTCTTGTTCCAAGTGTGGGTCTGAATTAAATTTTATAATTCACTTTTAAGATATATCCTTATGATCTGACAGGGTTATGATAGCTGGGGGAGCAATTTCTTTGGTTTTCCTCACGTGTGAATATTGTAACCTCAAATGTGATTTTTTTTAATTATTCGTTTATTCACATGTGCATACAATGTTTGGGTCATTTCTCCCCCCTGCCCACCTCCCCTACCCTCCCCCCCCTCAAATGTGATGGTAATGTGGTTTTGCATTCAATTTCTGCCGGAGAAATAATAAATTGTGGAGTTGCTTGATCCAATAAATATACTAGATCCGTTTATTTGAATATGCAATCATTAACTCACCAAAGCTAGTCGGATTTTTCATATACTTTGTCAGCTGTGCCCAGGAGCCCTCTCTGCCTATGAAACATAATTAATTTCAATCTGACATAATGAGACATAGCTTCCAGTCCCTTATAAACTTCCTTAAAGAGGTCATCCAAAAAGACTCCCCTTCCCACCTAGCTTTTTCAGTAGTCACCAGCCCCATCTGCTAGAGGACTCGGGGCAGATCCCGATAAATAAATGGTGTTTAAATAAATAATTTTATTTAAACAAATGATTTTTATTTAAACACCAGTCCCACAAAAAAGTTACATGATTTTAGTAAGTGAATATTGATAGGCTATAATTAGTGTATGCAAAACCCTAGTTACAAGATAGCTTTAAATATTTGAAATATCTGCCTCTGTCTGCCAATGTTAGCTGGTAAATATGTGACAGAAGACTACCGTTTTCCTCATTGTTACCATGGTGGCATAATGTGAGTGTATTTAATTGGTTGGCTCTGATCTAAAGTACTGATTAACTTTCTCTCTGAAAACAGTGTGACATAATCTTGGCCTTGTGTTTCTGTGGCAGTCTGTTCTGGTATTGCAAGGCCATGGATAGCTCTCTAGATGATTTGAGGCTTGTTAGTGTTTTCCAGCTGCAAGACAGGGAGAGAAGGGGGGGCATTTGAATTGTAGTAAAGGGATGGAATTGAGAATGACTAACTAATCTTTCTATCTTCATCTTCTCTGTTCCATCTAACTTTTCAGATCAAATTGCCTAGACAGTAGGGGATCTCTGCTATCTCTGAGAGCTGAGGAGATAATAGGAGTAGCTTCTTTAATAGTCACCACCACCCCTATTACTTTGTACTGGTTGTTCACATTGACGGATCAGCAGCTGCAAATATAATAGGACCCCAAGAAGTGAAGACGTGAAAAGCAGTTTAAGTATTGAAGGAAGTATGATTTCAAACATGAAAACATTCTGTTAACACCAGCAAGAGGAAGACCTGTGAGGCAGAAATGTGGTATTAATCTGACTTTCTTTCAGTAAAGGCTTAAGTTTAGCAGTGAGAAAACCAAGTAACCACTGTCTTCCAAGTAGTTAGTCACTTTCTGGGACATGAATATGAAACAGAAAAGAATCCATCAGCACTGATATCATCAGTCACACCAGTTCCCACAATCACTGTCAAAAACATGTCCTTTGACTCCTTCTCTCTATCTCCACCACCATTCTAGTCTCTTCTGCCTGAACCACATCCGTTGCTTCCTAACTCATCTCACTCTTGCCACTCTTGCCTCTCTCCTGATGTTCGTAGGATAAAGACTTGGACCTGTACCCATAGACCCTGTATAGTTAAACCTCTGCTGCCTGCTAGAGATTGACCTCATACTAATCCATCCTCCACCAAAGGGCTTTCGCCCTACCTTTGATTTGCCTGAACACCCTTCTTTCTATTCTTCCTCCTCTTCCCCTTCCTACCTCCTTCTTATCCCTCAGAGCTCAGTTCAACTTCACTTCATCACAAGAATTTTTCCTGCTTCACCACTTCTCCACCCCAAATTGGATCATGTGTTTATTATACATTTCCAAAGTACTCTGTACTTTTTCTTCAAATTACTTAATTATATAATCATTCAATTTTTTGTTAAGCACCTTCTCCAAACACTCCCTGAGAACTTTTGAGAAAGTGTTGGGCTCACCATTATTTCCTTAGTGCCTGGCATAGCAACTGGGACAAACCAGATGCTCAGGGAATAGTGTTGAATTAATAGCTTATTAGATGTGGATCAAAGCCTGATAAAGATATACACACACATGCATCCACACTCCCTTTCCAGCTCTCACAGTGGCACATTATGGTCTAGTGTGTTAGGCAACTTTTGGGGTATCCGCCCAGCTTTCAACAATTCCCTCTTCTCCAAGGATGTGACCATTCTACCTTTCAAACACAAATGTGGGCTTTTGGAAGCCAGGGTTGTACTTTGTGACCCACTCCACAATTCTCTGACTTAGTGAAATGAACCAGTAGTGGCCAATCAAAATTTCTCCACAGGAAATTTGAAACTGGGACTAGGGATAGTAGATCTCTTCTGATTGTTGTACTATAGTGTGTAAACTCCAAAGCTCCCAGGTAACTGTCTTCTGTTCACTGTGCAGACCCGAGAGTCATAGGGAAGAAAGGCTAGCAGGAGACAAGGGCCAACACAGCTGCACAGCACTAGAATTCCCTGCCACCTTTGTCAGCCCAGCATTCATTCCTTTTCCGTCGATGGGTGGCCTTCGTTTCCTTAAGTTCCTGAATTTCTTTTTTGCTAAAGCTAGCTTGTATTGGTTTTTATTATGTGCAACCAAAAAAGAAGCCTTCACACAGACAGAAAAACTAAAACCAATGATTTCAAAACATGCCCAGATTTTATGGGAGGAGACTCTGGTCACAGAACCCATATATACTATGAATAAACTGCAAATGATTTTCCAGTGCCCAAAAATAAACAAAATAACGTTAAGAAAATCTTAATTAGCTTGGTGACCTCTAAAAACCTTCAGTGCAGAAGAATTTAACACATAACCTGTCTTGATGGTTTCTTCTTGGTAATCTGAAGGACTCAACTGGCCAACCAGGGACAGTTGAACCTAGAGTTGAACAACAGGTTACAAAAACATAAAAGAAATCCTCAAAAATATAAAAGAAATCCTGCACATTCTCTTCCTGACTATTTTTCACAATTGTCATCATAAAAGGACAATTTTCCTATTCTAAAGAGAAAAAATACTTTCATCTTTAGAATCTTGCCTTCAAACTTTTGGTTTTTACCAATTTGGAGAATTCTCAGCTATTTTCTTTCAAAGATATATTTTAGCAACTACGCACATCTTAAGACCTCACTACCACTGATTTGGGGTTTTTTTGTGATATGGGATTTGAACTCGGGGCTTTCCCTTGGTAGGTAGGTGTTCTACCACTTGAGCCACACTGCCAGCCCCAAAAGTATTTTCTTTGTTTGTTTTGTTTTATTGGTTTTTTTTCCTTTGTGAGGTAAGATCTCATTATGTAGCTCAGGCTGGCCTCAAATTCACTATCCTGCCTCTACCTCCCCAGAGCTGGGATTACAGACATGCACCATTACACTTGGTTCTTTTCTTTCTTAATGAAAGACAAATAATACTAATGCAGTCTGAACCACTAGACACTTTGCTTTTAACCCACCTATGTTTGGACTATTTCTTCTTACTTTGTATATGGAAGCTTAAGTAAACCACGTTTCTGACCCTCAAGCTCCTGGTCTTTCTTGCTTTTGTCCTTATGCTTTTCAGTCAACTTAATCTGAATTCTAGTTTCTATATGTCATGCTTTACTGTCTAACTGCCCATTTTCTGTTCTAAAAAATTGCAATGGAATAGTGAGTGTATTGAACAATATTAACTGTTTCCATAACAGTTAATGAGAATGAGCTCATCGTGTGTACAATGACTTTCTGAATGGTCAGAATTAAATGGTTAGTAACATTAAGCCATTCTGGGCTGGGTTGTAGCTCAGTGGTTCATACTCCAAACTCTGCACATTCTAAGTATGTAAAAGGCCCTAGGTTCAATTCCCTAATGCAAAAAAAGATGAAACCAATCAAAGAAGGGATCATTCCTGTTTGCAAGAATGAAATCAACTGAGCTTTGTGCTCTGAAGACCAAAGAATAGAATATATGTTGCTAATTTTACAAATAGTGTCCTCAAACCATAGTTTTTTAGTGTAGGCAGACATTTCAGAATATACAAATTAATATTTAGAACAATTTATATGTTTAAAAAAACAAATAACCTTAACTATTTTAGTTTTTGATATAACAGACTTCTGTCTCTCCTTTAGCTATCTTATCTTGTGCAGAGCAGAGAGAGTTATCATGATGGATTCCTTGAATGTGGCCATTTTTCTAACTGCACCACAATTGATTTTCCCATGTTTTGGATTTGTAAAATAGTTCATGTAAAAAAAACTTCAAGCAGTAACTATTTTTTATGATTTTGTCTCCTCCTAAGTTTAAACAAACAGTTTAACTTAATTAACTACGTAGGTTTTCTTTTTTCTTACTTATCAAGAACATGTATACTTGTATGATCTTTAAGTCATCTTTTAATCATGGGCTTGTTAAATCATTCATTTGTAGGAACAGTGTTATACAATTGTGTCATAGCTGTAATCATACACATAATCAGTAATATGTATCCATGTAGAATAATTAAAACCCATCAGACTACGTTGTAGGCAGTAGCCTATTAACTCTTCGGATCTTAGGCTCCTGTTATAGAAGCAGAGGCAATAACTATTATTACTATTTCAGAAGTTATTATGAAATTCAAATGAGGATGTCAAGAGGAAATATTTTATACATTATTACACTTCACCCCACTCATTTGTGCCCCATTTGTAGTATATGAAGGACTTATACTTTACTCTTATTGCTCCTATTTCCATATATTTTGCAGAAGTCTAATTTTCATAAGGAAAGTAACTTTGTAACCTTTCATGCCCTAAGTACAGCTCCACTTTTGACACTCTTTTCCTTCTCTTCTTGTAAACATGCAAAATGTTCATGGGAAGAATAGAAAGGAGAGGATAAAAGAACTACTTAGTTGTAATATCTCTTTCCTTTCTCAATCTTTTATTCTTTGTTGTCTTTGTAGAAGACTGAATGTTTCTCTTTAAATAGAGCTGATGTTAACAGAAACAAGTGTGATCCCAAACTTATTATTAATTGTAGCTAACATTCATTGACATAAATATCATTAGAATAGCAGCTAACACTTACTGAATGCTTGGTATATGTCAGACTGTTTACTACCATATTTAATTGAATCAAAAACACAAACACTGGTAAGATACACCATTCTTTATTTATCACTAAGGAAGAAAAAATTACTATTCAGTAATTTTTGACAAAAATACTTTCTTTGTCATAAAATACTCCCTCAGGCTTAGATTATTATATGTCATTCTTATACATAGTTAAAAGGAAAATACAATAAAATAAATAAATCTAAAATTCCTTTGCATTTAACATTCAGCTCTTCTGAATTTCTTTTTGATTCTGAATCATGTATTACCAATGCCCTTGATAGTCCTTTAGGCTATCAAGGGCATTGGTAATACAGCATTTTAAAAAGAATACTCCAGTTATTTGGGATGTTTTTCCAAGTCACTGACACTAGTCTACAAGCTTTCACATGCTTCTACAAGCAATAACAACAATGTCACAACTGCTGCATGACCAACAGCAATTGTGAGAAGCATACTGATTTCATAGGTATTAAAATGCATCTTAAGGTAGTTGTTTCACGTGTATTATCTAGCTTTAACTTCACAATAAGCGCAAGAAGAAGATATTGTTAATATATCCATTTTATAGATGAGATAAACCAAGGCTTGGAAAGGCTAAATAGATTGCCTGGAAGTACACAGTTGATATATGGCCAAGGAAAAAAAATCAAACTCAAGTCTGTCTGACTTGAGTTCTTGCCAATTATTCCCCCCAGAAAAATCAGCATGTTTGATATTGATGCAGGAAGAATATCCTAATCTTTCCAGAAAGCCAGAGAGTATATAGTACTACATAAAGTATTTCCCAGAGGTTACCAACCTAGCATTTTAGTGACAAAAGACTTAAATACAAGGACTCCCTCAAATATTTCAACTGCGCATAGATCCTCTGATTCATATTTCTAATTTAGATGAGTGGGTCCCTCTGTTTTGATTAAAATATACTCATTTTCTGAAAGGGCTACAGTGTGACTCTAATATTTTCAGACATCTATCTTGTCTTGAGTTTTATAAAAACTGATGACATGTAGAGTTTTCTAATATCAAGTGACAGGAAAAGGAGAACTTTACTGATAGATTTTTTTTGTTGTTTTCACTTTAATAAATAAATGTACTGCCACTCTCACCTAATTTATCATTCCAGCATGGTTCTGACTCTGAGTACAAATTGTTTTGGCCTGCAAAATTGTTTTTGCCTATCCTGCCTACAACCTCCAGTATGCTTGTTGATTTACTTAGCTGTTTTTATTGTTTCTTTTTGTCTTGTTAGATGTGAGCTGAATATTATTGAGGAATTTCATGTATAACTAGGCTCAGCAAAAGTAAGTGGTGCTTCTTAGCAAACAGAGCTCACAAGTATCTCCTTAAAACTTTAGGAGTGACTTTAGGACTTTTTCTCTGGCAATAAATATCAATACTAAAGAAGTGGCATATTGGACTGGTGGAGTGGCTCAAGTGGTAGAGCACCTGCCTAGCAGGCATGAGGCCCTGAGTTCAAGCCCCAGAACTACCAAAAAAAAAAAAAAAAGAAGTGGCATATCTCGCCTTAGGTATACAAGCGTGTAGGCTGCAAAGTGTGTCTTGTGTACCTATTAGATAAGTACAGAATTGGTAGGTGAAATTTATAAATGAGGCACAGACCTCATCAACTAAAATTAGTTATTGAGCACATGTTATGTAGCCCAGGTCTCTGCGTGACACAGTAAACAATACAAAGCATAGCTTGTTCTTTCAAGAAGTAGATGAAGTAGCTGGCCATGGCAGTAACCGCATCTAATCACAACACTTCAGGAAGTGGAGGCAGAGGAGCTTAAATCCAAGGCCAGACTGAGGTACTTAGCAAGTTTGAGGCCAGCCTTAACAACAGTAAGACCCTGTCTGAAAAAAAAAAAGACGCTATGACATATAGGAACTTTCAAAAACCAAAGCATAATATAATGCAAAGCATACTCTTCTGTTGGGACTAGACCTTGCCTGCTGTAAGAGCTCAAGGCTTGGGAAAGTTGAATGTGTTTTGGAATCATCAGTAGAGCCGTGAAAGAAGAATGAGGTTCATGGAAGGACAGGGTGCACAGGCAGCTGATGGGAGGGAGGGAGGGGCAGCATCCCAGGCAGAAAAACGACTGACATGCTTAGCATAAAACAAGTCTTCTAGAGTCACGAGTTATTCCAAGTCCTCTCATAGCTGATGAAAGCCTCCTTTGGAACCACAGCATCTAAAATGGATTGGGTTTTTCTTGCTGCAGAAGGCTTTTACATTTCTATTTTGTTGCTATGAAAAGGTATTAGGCACATGATTAGCACAGCTGGAGGTGCTTTATGTTTTAGTAAGTTTGTGGCTAATTACATCATGCTAAAAATGTATACTCTCCTTACTCCTATTAGACAGATTTTGGTATTCTGATCATTTTGATATTTGGACTTGCAGAGCTTTCTCCCTTATTCAATAATGTTGACAGATGAAAAAATCTTTGCCTCTGCTTCAGAGTTGCTTCTTAAGGGTATTTGATTTGTAGGGGTTTTTTTTCCTTCACTTTTCTGTTTCTTTTTTTAAGACAGTGACTCACTGTGTAGCTCAGGCTGACCTGGAGCTCTTGATCTTCCTGCCTCAGCCTCTCAAGTGCTGGGATTACACTTGACATGCACCACCACACCCAGCTATTTTTATTCTTCTTTATTCATTTACTCACTATGATGAAAAAGCAATTAATTATGAATCACAAAGTCCAAAATTAATTCCATGTCTTAATTATTATTATTATTATTATTACTTAATACAGTTCACATGAGCTACTGCCTTCCACAATCTGCCACACCATTAGGTAACATCAGCACAGCACATCATGCCTGGGGAGGGCCTGTTAGGTACCCAACTCTCTTACGAATGTTGACAAGCTTTCAGCAATTGTAGCACAAAGAGAGTATGGAAATGGCTGTATTTTCACCCACACAGTAGATCCCGCTGGATCTAGTTCACTGGAGAAATGATGGAGTTAAGGGAAAGCAAACTGACACCCAGGTAAAAGAAAATAGTGGTTTGCTTTCCTACTATAATTAGTCCTTGATTCTCATATCCTAAAATGGGAGCTTTTATACCTTTTTTTTTTTTTAGTGCTCTTTCTGTTTCCAAAACCCTTGTGATCTCACATGAAAAGAAAAGTGTCCTTGAACTCTGGATAATAGTGGGCCTCTCAAATCCTACTGGAATATATAATGCAAGGCTAGGGCTTTTTCATGTCACAGAAGGCAGAAATTGAATATTATAAGGTCTACCTGCTGAGAGTTATGTTAAAGAAAAAACTAACTTGAAATTTTTAGCAATTTCATGTGGAAATGTTGACTTCATTGGAATATTAAATAGCAGTTTATTTCATCAGAACTTATGGCTTTATGTTGATCAAGAGCTTAAGGAAAGATAACCAAAAGTTTTTATATAATTCACAATGCTATGTGAGTTAATATATGGAAAGTCCTTAGGTCAAGATCTGGCACATGAATATTATATAAGTGTATGTTAGAAGTGATAGAATATGGAGTCTTCTTAACAATCTAGGGGATTTTTTTATTTTTATTTATTTATTTTTTATTATTCATATGTGCATACAAGGCTTGGGTCATTTCTCCCCCCTGCCCCCACCCCCTCCCTAGGGGATTTTTTAAAATAAGCTTTTAAGTCTTCTTTCCTTTAGAACCAAACTATTTTTTCCTGTTTTTTTCATAACTCCATAGGTAAGAATACATATTTTAAACAGAAGAAGGAAGTTAACTGGACTGAATTTACTCAAGGTTATTCCTTCAACAAGGGAATCTAATTAGTCATAAATTACCTCATTCTAGTTAAATTCCCAAACATTCTGAGTAGTAGTTAAAAAGTTAGCAGACTTAAAAAAAAAATGCCTCATGATCTACCCTTTCTTGTTTTATTTTGGGAGGGTTTGGGGAAGTTGTGTTGTTTTTTGAGACAGGGTCTTGCTACATAGCCCAGGCTGGCCTGGAACTCATGATTCTCTCTGCCTCAGCTTCCCAAGTGCTGGTATGTGTGCCACCATACTAACCTGTGATCTGTTCTTTTGTTCTGAGAATTTAATCATCACTATTGATTGATGTTGACAAGTATATTTTAATATTCTAAGTGATGTATCCTTGTTTAAAATATAGAAACTTTTAGCAGGACATAGTGGTATACACGCCTATAATCCCAGCAATCTGGAGGCTGAGGCAAGAGGATCAAAAATTTAAGGCCACCCTGGACCCATAGCAAGATCCCATCAATGCCTATAATCCTAGCTACTTGGGAGGCTGAGATCAGGAGAATTACAGTTGAAAGCCAACTCCAGGCAAAAAGTTCTTGAGAGTCCATCTCCAAAATAATCACAGCAAAATGAACTGGAGGTGTGGCTCAAGCAGTAGAGCACCTGCTTTGTAAGCACAAAGCCCTGAGTTCAAACCCAGTCTCACCAAACACACACACACACACACACACACACACACAAAACAGACCTAAACAAAATTAAAAGATGTATAAATGGGATAATATATTAGTATTCCTATTTTTACAAGATCAGAGAAATTTCTCCAGTAACAAACTATGGAAATAGTCCCTGAAAGTATAATCTTTGTATTACTATTTTTAAAAACAGGCAAAGAATATAAACAAAATATTCACAGAGAAAGCAATATAAATGATATGGTCAACTTAGTAATCAAAGAAATGTTAATTAAAATGAATTACATTTTTCCTTTAGTGAAGCTTGTTTTATTATCATACTTGATGCTATTAACAGTAGTGAGAAATGTATTTTCTCATATTACTACTGGTTTTGTAAAGTAATACATCCCTCTGGAATTTGTTTTGGCAAAATACATTAAGAGCATTAAAGAATTTATATCTACCATTTTTGCACCAAAAAGATTTGCAGAAGAGAAAAAGTCTGAAAATGCTAAGTACTGGTGATATATGAAGCAGTGGGAGCTCTTTAACATAAATGATAAAGGTATCAAAGTAATGGTTTGAAAAAATAATTGGATGTTATCTTGAAAAGTCAGTAGTTCCACTTCCATATTTATACTCTAGACTCAGAACTCTTGATCCTGTTCACCAGGACACTTACATAAAAATGAATGTTCATGGCAGGGGTTGGGGAAGTAGGGTAACATGTGCTTAACATGGATGAGGCCCTGTGTTCAGTACCTTGTGCCACCCAGGAAAAAAAAGAGAAATGAAAAAGAATATTTATAACATTTTTCATAATAGCAGAAAGCTATTAGTAACTCAGTTGTCCATTTATAGAGACACTAATAAATAAATAGTGGTGTTTTCAAAATGATAGATATCCGTTAACAGTAAAGATGAAAGAAGCATAAATGTGTTGACATGAGTGAATTTTAGTAATATAATATTGATCGAATAAAACAAATTGCAGAATATATCCAGGATAATATGCTTATAAAAACAAACAAAAGTAAACAGAGTTTAAATAAGGAAGAAAGTAAGAAAGAGCCAGGAGTAAGTAAAGTTAGTATAAAAAAGAAAAGTCAGTCTCCTGTTCTTTTTACAGGTGGACCACAAACTTGAATTTAAGCTTTCCAGTAACTAGTATAAAAAGAAAAATAAGATTCATGGTACCTCTAAAATAAGAATAAATCAAGCATTCTGATACTGAGGCCAAAGAGAACCCAGATTAATGGTGTAGGCAAGTTACTTCTCTCTGCTTATGTGTTGTCTATAAAATAGAATAATAGTACCTATTGTGTAGCATTGTAAGAACTATGTAAGGTAAGTTCCTAGGACAGCACCTGGCAGGTAGTAAGCACTCAAATGTTCCTAATTAGCCATAACAAATGGCATTCTCAAGACTATCCTTCCAGAAACAAGTATCATGGAAGTAGATATCACAGGATAAATATAGAGGTGTTCCTTGTCTCAGATAGGAAATCTGCCCAACAATAGAACACAAGTTTTGCGAGTTATTGTCCTAGTGTTTTGTATGTGTTCGTTCCATATGTATTTATTGTGCTCCATTATGCCAAGTTTCCTGTCTGGTAATTATGGCTAGCACAGGACCTAGTGCTCTACTTCAGTCACCTGTAAGTAGTTCAATCTTGAAATCATCCATGTGTTGAGTAATAAGCAATACTTTTTGCATTTACTTTTTCTGCTTTTCACATGTGAAAATAGCATACTATAAGCAAAGACTGGGAAAAGCAATTATGAAAATAAAGGATGAGAAATAGTAATTGAACTTAATAACAAGAACAGAATAATCATAATGGGGCTGTTACTTTCCTGGGAAGTGGTATCATGGTGATGAAAACATTAATTACAAAACAGAAAAATATTAATTGCTACATTTATTGAATGCTAACTAGATACCAAACTATGCTAATTCTTACAGATATTATCTCATTTAATCTGTACAGTAATATTTTGATGTCATAAATATTATCTCCATTTTTTGGCAAGGAGATTTTAAAGCCCTAGAGGGGGTAAGCCACTTGCCCAAAGTTACAGCCAGCAAGTTTGGGTTAAGACAGAATTTGGACCCAGGCCTTGTGATTCTAAAGCACATGTGGGCTGGAGGGATGGCTCAAGTGGTAGAGGACCTCCCTAACAAGTGTGAAAAGCCCTGAGTTCAAACCCCAGTACCACCAAAAAAAAAAAACAGAAAAGAAGTGAAAATAAATACATATATTTAGTCACTTCGATATATTATCTTCTGTGAAGTAAAACCAAAACTTATCCAGATTTGAAGTCCTTTGTTCCAGATCTAAAATATTTTTCCTCAATAGCCTCAGTCAAATATATTTTGATTTTTAGTATCCTGTAATAAGTTAATGTTCAAGTTATGTTTTTTTCCTGTTTTAGGCTATCAGACTGAAAGGTTAACCTTTTCCTGGTCTAACTGTATGATTAGGGTTCATATCATTTAGTCAATTGATTTGATCACTAGCTTGATCTTTTTTTAAAAAAAAAATCTTTTTAATAGAGACTCACAGTATTGCCCAAGCTAGTCTCAAATTTGTGGGCTCAAGTGATCCTTACCCCTCAGCTGAGTAGTTAAGACTACAGGCTTACACCACCATGCCCAGCTAGAACAACTTTTATTTTTACCTTTTTTTTTTTTTTTTTTTTTTTTGGCGGCACTGGGGTTTGAACTCAGGGCCTCATGCTTACTAATCAGAAGCTCTTACTACTTGAGCCACTCCAACAGCCCTTTGTGTGTGTGTGTGTGTGTGATATGTTTCTCAAGATTGAGTTTCATGAACTATTTGCTTGGGGCTGGCTTCAAACCACGATCTTCCTGATCTCTGCCTCCTGAGAAGATAGAATTACAGGCATGAGCCACTGGCACCTGGCTAGAACTATTTTTGTTTTTATTTTTTAGTGTTTTCAGTTTAATTTTTCAATACACAACATGAGGCAAAGGATATTGCATACTACTCCCCCTTCACAGATGACGTTTAGGCATAAGAAGAATTAAAATGTACATATGATCAAATAGATAGAGCCAAGATTTAAGATCCATATATATATTCTTGAATCCAGGATCTATGCCATTAACCATTATCTACAAAAAAAAAAAAAATACAGAAGAATTTTTAAATAGAACGAATCTTTGAGTTTAAAGTAGAAAAGTCCAGATGTTTAGGTTGAGCACATAGCTCAGTGGTACAGCACTTGCCTAGCATGCCCAAGGCCCTGGATTCCATCCCTAGTACCACAAAGAGAAAAATACAAAAGTTTAGCAGTTTAGTTGATAGTCTATAATCTCATGGTCCAAGTCTCTAATCAATTGTTTTGGTCCTTGCTGAGGGCACTGATCCGTTCCAAATTATAAGCCTCCTCAGCTTGCCAAAAGACAACCATATTAGTGTTGATGGTGGAGATTCCTCTCATACATAGGATCAAGAAAACTGAGGCTGCTGGCGATGTAGCCTAGGGTTTTCTGGTGTTCCCATCCAATTGCAGAAAAGCATATTTTAATTCAGACTATGAGATATGTATGTCATGCTCACTGGGTGGATTTACAGAGAGAACACTGGCTATAGTTGCTTCTCCTTTTGATGGACATAACAGTGAGATTCCTGACAGTAGCAAATATGCAGTGGTTAAGATCTCAGAGGCTACATACTAGCAAACTGAAAAACGCAGATGTGTTCAGCTCGGTGGCCTGAAATCACGATGCTATTTTGCACTGTGCAGTTCAGAAACTAGAAAAAGACTGCCAAGATATTTATCATTCTGAAATATTTGTATAAGGGAAGAATTTATTTACTCTGAGTGAAAGACAAAGTTTCCTGAAAGGTAATTGTATGAAAGAGAACAAGATTGACGTTTACATTCATAGGAATACATTAATCCCAAAAGTCTTTAATAAATCATGACCCAATTCTTTCTCCTTTTACTACATTTAACCTTATTTTTGGCCTTTGTTCATAATAATAATTTTCTTCTCTTCCTAGCTCCCCATCTTCCTTAGATCATGTTGTGTACATAAGTGTAGACCATCTGTCCTTCCAAAAGGCTGTTCCTTCACTCAACAAGGGACAAGGGTGGGAACAAGAGGTTCATTGTGGATAGAAAGCCAGGAAATATCTTGCAGACAGTTTTTTGGCTCCTCTTTTCTGACCTGCAGCCCCCTGGGGATCAACAAGGAAACAACAGCTTGTATCAGTTTGAGAAAGTGGCAGTGACTGCGGCAGGGAATGTGGTAGGCTGCTCAGCGTTCCTTTTAAACACAGGAAAGCAAGACAGATGGTGGGTGGTGTTCTGAAATGCACACATTTTGTGCCACGGGATCAAACAATGGAACTTCTCAATTGTCATTGAGCTAGAACATATGAGATTCCAACATAAGTGGAACATACATTTAGCTAAGTAAAATGCAAGGCAGTGATTCAAAATGCTCCCAATATACAAGTAGAAGTTTTCTACATTGTGATAATTTGGTAATAAACTGTGTCTTTCCCCCAAAGTCCCTTCCTTGACCTTGGGTTTTGATTGCATGCACACAGCACTCTGAGAGTGCACCCACGGGATTGTCAAGGCCAACAATTCATACTTGACCCCAAAGCCATGTTACATCTAGCTAATGCACTTGAAAATTTAACCCTAATGAAGGTCCTTGAGATACTACCCACAAAACTCCCTTGGCTTAGTATAGTAGATCTTCAACCAAAAGTAGGATTAAAAAAATCAGGCACTTTTGCCTCAGAAGACCCTACAAACCCAAACAGAGAGGTGCTGCCAAAAATTATAGAGCTGGAGTAGTAAGGTACATGAAGTGGGACATGGACAAGTCAAATCTTGTCATTTTTTAAGCACTTTCAGTTCCAGTTACTTAAAATAATAATACTAGGGAGGCTGAAGCAGATAACCATACTAGGGAGGCTGAGGGAGGAGGATAGTGAGTTCTCAATACCAGCCTGGGTTACCAAGCAAGACACAGTCTCAAAAAAATTTTTTTTAATAATAATAATCTTACCCACTACCAAAAGCCAAGCCCAAGTTTTCAAAGAACATTAGTAAAAATGTTTTTTGAGCATCAGAATTGATGAACCTCCACTAGAAATTGTCTTTGAAACTAACAGGTAAGGCTCTACCTCTATGGAGCATGGAGCATAAAGGCCTTTCAGGGTCTTGAGCAAGCAGCAGCTGCTACCATTTTATGAACAAGAAACATTTCAATATCAAATCTATCTTGTGGGACAGGGCTGAAACTCAATGCAAACATACGGGTTTATCCCACATCTGTGAAATCCTCCAGATAAGAGGAGAATAAGCTCTCTAAACTGTGAAAACTTGTCTGGAGAACAGAGGCCACTACTTTGTTTTACAAGAAACCCAGAAGTGAGCTTTGTAATTTCACCTTTTGCCCAAGTATCAGATTTCACTGGAAATCTTATTTAAATATTGCCGAAAGTACGCCCACTTGCATAATTTTGTCAGTCCTCCGTTTTGTTTCAGAATGGTAAATTGAGCCATAAATCAAGCTAAAATTGAATCCTGAAAACTGTTGTTATTGTCAAAAATTAATCAGCTCTACAGAAGTGATGGTGTGGCAAATATGAAATATTGAGTGGTTGAGTTGAAAAATAGGCTTTCACTTAGTATTGATGATGTTGATTTCTTTGCAAATAGCTTTGCTTCTCACTTAAATATGACTCATAAGCCCCATGGCTGTATTTATTTATCCTGAACAACACCGTGTTGTCCTACAGGTTGTTTGTGTACTACTATTTTGAAGTAGGAAATGGTGTGATATTGAGAGATAGTCTTTGGATTCAGATAAGGCTGTTTCAACCCCAGATTATCACATGTACCTGCATGTTGCTCAGTTTTCTTATCTGCAAAAAGGAACTAATAATTGCTCCATAGAACTGTCAGTGATTATAGCTAGACACAGTGGCTTATGCCTATAATCCTAGCTACTCAGGAAGCTGAGACTGGGGGAAGTCATGGTTTGAGGTCAGCCCAGGCAAACAGTTAGTGAGATCCCATCTTAATCAATAAAAGCTGGGTAGCATGCACCTGTCATACCAACTAGTTGGAAAGCATAAATAGGATTATAGTCCCAGCTGGCCCCAGACATAAATGCAAGACCCTATTAGAAAAACACCTAAAGCAAAAAATCATGACTCAAGCAGTAAAGTGCCTGCCTAGTAATCACATGGTCCTGTTCAATCATCAGTACTGCCAGGAAAAAAAAAAACTGTCAGTGATTAAATGAAAGAATATATAGGTCTTACCTGACCCATGGCACATGCCCAGCAAATGGTTGCTATTATTAGTATAGCAAGTATAGTTCTTGAGGCTTATTCACTGCCATAGTCTCATCAGTGAGGAAATAAGATGTATATCAGTATATCAATCTATCAAGCCAACTGAGGGATTGATAATTAAAAGAGAATTTACTCTTTACTACTTTATCTCCTTCCTTTATGTGTTCTACATATGTCTTCTTTTCCTACTAGATTTGAGTAAGATCCCTAAGGACAGAAGCATAATTTTCTCCTTTCCTATACCCTACAATGACAAACGCAAGTGCTAGTGAACTAGACGACATTCAGGAAATACTCCTTGATGTGACCTTTTTTAGCAACATCTTAAATCTACGTATAACCCCTCTCATAAGAAAGGATTAGGCCTTGCCATATAGCAATCTGGACATTTCCTTCTGTGATATCCCAATAAAACTATGAAGCAATTATACTTGAAGATTGTTTTGCTTTCTAATTGATTTCTGGGTCCATATTTAGCTATTATATTATTTATGTGTTTATAAGTATCATTAACATTACAGCTGGGACTGAGATAGCTTTCTTGTCTCATTTTTAAATGAAAATCTTCGTTTTCTAATATCACTTAGATTAGCTAGAGATCCTTTATACTTAACCTTTCCATCTGCATATGTAATGATTTTTCGATAGCTTTGTGGTTAGCAAGTCTAATGAAAGCATCCTACGCTCTATGCAGTTTTTTTCCCTAAGCTCTATTGATGCCCTAGGATTAAGTTACCATTTTGGAGAAAACCTGAAAATACCTTACTCATATTTGAAATCCGTAAAGATCTAAATACATAACAATATTAAGTACATATGAAGGAAATGTAATTGATGAAATTTGTAACAATTAGCTGTTAAAGCTTCTCCAAGAGTCAGGGACTTGAATGATCATAGACATATTATCACTAATAATAACATGAATTTATGTGGAGCTCTAAATTGGTCTTATCCTCACAAGGATGTTCCTGGCCTGTGAGGGGTATGAAAGGCTATAGGACTTCTATACAGTGCTATAAAGTGCTATAGCACTTCTGGTACAGTTCTGTTATGTCCATGAGGAAACTGAGAACCAGAGTAGTTGGACGACTTACCTAAAGCCATAGTTAATGGTAAATCTGGGATATAAACCTAGATCTTCTGTTTCTTATTAGTTTTTTCAGGTCTTTTAGAGAATTATAACTGTCAGTTGTTCTCTGTCATCTAACATAATCATTCCACGTCAAAATACTTTCTGTTTGGCTCTAAGAACACTCTTTCTGTTTCCCTGCCAGTTTGAACGCCATGACCCTGTGGATGGGAGAATTACTGAGAGGCAGTTTGGTGGCATGCTGCTAGCCTACAGTGGAGTACAGTCCAAGAAGTTGACTGCCATGCAGAAGCAGCTCAAGAAGCACTTCAAAGATGGAAAGGTAGGTCACTTTGGCAGTGGGAGTAAAGAAACCATGGGAATGTCTGACTTCTACAAAGGCACCAGCATAATGACAGTGTGTTGTGAACCAATGATTACAACTAATTAATCTCTCCTACCTAAACTCCAAAGAGAGAAATCATAAGCAGTGGGTAAGAAAAAGGAGAGTACAGAATAACTTGAGGTTTCTTGTTCAGATAAAGTATGGCACAGTACACTGAGAATGAAAATTTCAATAGAGGCTGGTTTGGATGCAAAGATAGAGTTCAGTTGTAAGCCAGGCTCCGGTGGCTCACATCTTTAATTGTAGCTACTCTGGAGGATTGAGGTCAGCTTGGGCAAAATAGTTTGCAAGACCCTATCTCAAAAATACCCAACACAAAAAAGGACTGACAGAGTGGCTCAAGTGGAAGATCACCTGCCTAGCAAGCCTGAGGCCCTGGTTCAAACTGCAACAAAAACAAAGAGTTCAGACTCATTGCAGATGTCTTGAACTTAAGACGGCCTTGGGCTGTCCAACTCAGGAGGCAGCTAATTATTCAGTCTACCTCAGAGTGCTGAGCTACATTTGGGAACCATCAACACATGGTTAGAATTAACATTTTTAGAACAGAAGGGATTTCCCAGGGAGGACATTATACAGAAAAAAAACATGTGGGCCAAGAGTAGAATCCAGTAGAATATCAACAGCAGCTCAAGAAGGAAATCTACAAGAAATAATTAGAGAAATGCCTAAAGAGAAGAGTGAAATCAGAGCCAAGGAAGAAAGAATTTAGGAACTGAGGAGTTTATGATGTCACATGTGACAGAAGGTCCAGTAGGATAAAGATGAAAACATTTGTTGGTTTCGGTGAAATGGCAGTAACCGATGACCTTGGGATAGCTGTTTAAATAGAGTGGTCCAGTTGGAAGCCATGTTAGATGAAAAGTAAGAAAGGAAAGGAAGAGGAGGGAAGCAGAAAAGGTGGAAGAACAAAAAGGAAACTCTAGACAGAGGGAAATTGTATATGCAAAACTCTGAGGCAATTCATTGTAACAAAACACCACATACTGAGTGGTTTTAACAACAGAAATTTATTTTCTCATAATTCTAGAGACTGTGTGTTCTCCAAGGATCTCTCCTCTGTACACAGGGAGAGAGAGAGAGTTCTTATGTTTCTTTTCTTTCTTTTTTTTGGTGGGACTGAGGGGTTTTTGTTTTATTTTGTTTTATTATTTTATTACTCATATGTGCATACAATGCTTGGGTCTTGGTAATCTACTTTCTATCTGTACTTAAGTCCTGACCCAATATCAGACATTCTTTATTGTTTTTAATTTTTATTTTTTTATTATTCATATGTGCCTACAATGCTTGGGTCATTTCTCCCCCCTGCCCCCACCCCCTCCCTTACCACCCACTCAATACCCGGCAGAAACTATTTTGCCCTTATCTCTAATTTTGTTGTAGAGAGAATATAAGCAATAATAGGAAGGAACAAGGGTTTTTGCTGGTTGAGATAAGGATAGCTATACAGGGAGTTGACTCACATTAATTTCCTGTGCTTGTGTGTTACCTTCTAGGTTAATTCTTTTTGATCTAACCTTTTCTCTAGTTCCTGGTCCCCTTCTCCTATTGGCCTCAGTTGCTTTTAAGGTATCTGCTTTAGTTTCTCTGCATTGAGGGCAACAAATGCTAACTAATTTTTTAGGTGTCTTACCTATCCACGTATCTCCCTTGTGTGCTTTCGCTTTTATCTTGTGATCAAAGTTCAATCCCCTTGTTGTGTTTGCCCTTGATCTAATGTCCACATATGAGGGAGAACATACGACTTTTGGTCTTTTGGGCCAGGCTAACCTCACTCAGAATGATGTTCTCCAATTCCATCCATTTACCAGCGAATGATAACATTTCATTCTTCTTCATGGCTGCATAAAATTCCATTGTGTATAGATACCACATTTTCTTGATCCATTCGTCAGTGCTGGGGCATCTTGGCTGTTTCCATAACTTGGCTATTGTGAATAGTGCTGCAATAAACATAGGTGGGACTGAGGTTTGAACTCAGGGCTTTGCACTTGCAAGGCAGGTACTCTACCTCTTGAGCCACACCTCCAGTCCATTTTGCTATGTTTATTTTGAAGATAGGGTCTTGAGAACTATTTGCCTTAGGCTGGCCTTGAACTGCAATCCTCCTGGTCTTATCTATCCTCCCAAGCAGCTAGGTTATCAGTGTGAGCCACTGATACCCAGCCTGAGCCCGCTCTTAATTAAACCCATGGTAAAGTTGTGCCTAGAACTCTGTATGAAGTTGTCTCCCTCCTACCTAGGAAGACTCAAACAATGCAGGCTCTGTAACAGAGAGACCGGGCTTGTCCAAGAACAGCTTTTGAAGAATAGGGACTCTTCAGTGTGAAAAGAGAGAGTCATGAGTCAGGTCCTGAAAGTAATCTAGGAAAAGGAACATTGCCCAGTGTTTTTGGTGTTTCTTATAAAGATAGTAATCCTATCACATTAGGACCCTCCCTTATGAGTTCATTTAACCTTATTATTCCCTTTGAAGTCCCATCTCTAAACCCTACACTGAGGGTTAGGACTTAAACACATGAATTTGGAGAGGTGGGGAAGGAACACAAAATTTCAGTCATAATTAGCAGGAAAGACAAATCTGGCATGTGTGAGGAACTGAGTGGGGATGACTATGGTTTGAGCATACTAGTCAATGAGGAGAATGGCCTGAGATAAGATGAGAGAGACACATGTAATAGGCATGGAAGGAGAGTACACTATATTCACAGTGCAAAGAGAAGCTACTAAAGAGTTGAGTAGTAAAATGACATGTTTATGTATATGTATAAACAGCCTTATGAGGGCATAGCAACACATACCTGTAATCCTAGCAGAGGCTGAGGCAAAAGGACTGAGTCTGAGGCCAGCCTGGCTACAAAAGTGAGATCCTATCTCAAAAAAAAAAAGAGAGAGAGAGGAAAGGAAGGAAGGAGGGAGGGAGGAAGAAAGGGAGGAAGGAAGGAAGGAAAGACAGCCCTGTGTATGGGAAATAGTTTGGAAAGAGCAAGTACAGAACAAAAAGACTGACAGTAAGGTTATTAGAGAATTTAGGAGGCAATGAGAAAAGGAGCCTTTTGAGTAGTACTGAGATTAGAGATCATAGTCAGCACTGCTCTCTGATATTCTTCAACACTGGCTCTACCTGGTGCAGGAAAAGAAAAGGGTAGGTGGTGGGTTTTGCCAGCAGGTGGGATGAACAAACTGAAGCAGAGACCTGAGACCTCTAAAAGATCACACACACACACACACACACACACACACACACACACACACACACAGAGAGAGAGAGAGAGAGAGAGCGCGAGCGAGCATAGTGCTTGGGGTAGAGTAGAGCACAGTTTTTCTCATTTCAGCCCTATACTCTTCCTACTGGTCATGAACAGACCTGGCACTAAAAATGTTCTATGAGAGATTACAATGTTAGAGTGATGTATTAGACATGAAGCTTCTTAGAAGACTTGACTCTTCCCTTTTGTTGGAGACATAGTGTCTGCATTAGAAAACACTCCTTTATGTTGACAGATTTTTTTTTTTGTCTTTGCTTTTCGGAGGTTCTCATCATCTTAAGAATAGAGAAGTTTGTCCTAGGTGCTTGCCATAGAACCATCCTAGCTTTAAAGACTCAATAACTGAATATAAGAAATAGAATAGCTAGTGTTTGTTCCAGTTTTCATAGTCTTTGAGTATAAATAGCATTATAAATTATATAAATAGCATTGCTCTAAGTTGGTGGAAAGCACTTATCAGCTAGGCTTTTTCCTCCTTGTCTTGGATATTGAAAGTCTAAAAGGACCTCTGAACCAGGCTCTGGGCTGCAACTGAGGACGGGCTGGGCTCTGAGAGAAAGCATCAGCTTCTCTGAATTCAGTCCAGCCTCTTCCTGCAGTAGGTATGCTCTTGGCTGAGGGGTAAATGTCATTAGTGAAAAGTGAGAGAAAAATTCTTCTCTCCCAGAAAGCACTTCTATACCACCCATTCCCCAGCTTATGTTTATGGAAACTGAAATTTCAAAAAAATTGATTGTGAATGTTTCAGTGGATTTTTTAGCCCTTTGCTAGAAGCATAGTGTTTGCATTAGGAAACACTACTTTCTATTGATGATTTTTGTCTTTGGTTTTTTTTTTGGGGGGGGGGTGGGATTGTTTGTGTTTGTGCTGGGCCTCACAGATGCTAAGCAAGTACTCTACCACTAAGCTACGTCACTAGCCTGACCAGACTTATTTTTAAAGGTTGGTCTAGACATTGATTTGACCTTAAATTAGCCATCTATCATGATAAGCTAATTCACATTTTATTATGAATTTGTATTTAAGAGCAATAAATTGGGTGTTAGAGGCATCTCTGTTGAAGGAGTAGAGTTGCTTTAGCTTAGGCAGGAGTTAATTTAAGACCCAAAGACCTTGCAAAAGAGCTCTGAAGTAAAAGGACAAATTTTGTGAAATTGAAAATCTAGGGTGCTAAATTACTTCTGGCCAGAATTTCTAACCCACTTAGCTGGGAGATTAAGATTGATTGTCTTAGTTGTGAATACAGCAATTAACTAAAAAGAGAGTTAATAAAGGGCCTTTCTCCTAAGGTTATCAGTCCATCTCTCTAGAACCATTTCCCATTTAAGGGAAATCACTATCTGCTTTCTAATTGCTTCTTTTATTCCACTTTGGATTGTTAACATGAAAATAAGTTTTCATTATCAGTTTCTGAGTGAGGTTCAATATCAACATATCAAAGCTGGTCAAAAAGATTGAAGGTCCTAGTGGTGCATATAACCTAATGACCATGCAGTGCTTCACAGCCATTTTTCTCTTTTTGTCTTTCTAACAGTCTTGTTAGACATTCTGGCTCCTTTGAGAATATAGAGACAGAAAGAGAAACTAATGGCCCACCCAGAGTCCAGACTAAAATGCAAGGCGGGTTCCTACTGTAAGTCTCCTTTCCATAGCAAAGTGCTCTTTCTCCCAAGCATATTTTCCTTCTAAAGCAGTGTTTTTCAATAATAGGGCATTTTTAAGAAATATGGTTATCAGGGCCTTCTTCAGTTAAATCAGAAGCTCAATGGATAGGTCCAGGAATGTGTTTCTTGAAGGCCCTTCGGTTTCATTTACTTTAGCCTTTCTCTGTTTCCTGTCCCTTAAGATCTTAAACATACCAGAGAAGAGGGTCTATTTCAGAGTTTAGTAATATAAATTCATTACTACTAGTTCTGTAATGATGAGCCTGCCAGCTTAATAAGACCTTTACCTACCACTTACTAGTATTTTCTATGTGCTAAACATTTTACCTATCTTCTCCCCAGTTATCGCAACAATCTTTCTTGGCAGGATTGTTTATTTTCCAGATGAAAAGTACTCTTCTGAACCTTTGTTATTTACTAGAGATCACACACTATCTTAAGAGGTGACACCAGATTCTAAAGCCAAGAAGAACTGTCTTATTGTAGAGTACACAATCTTTCTACTAATGATTCTAGTTGTTGCCACTCCTTATTCTCCATGATTTGAATAAGCACAGGGTTTGGGGAAACAAGAAGCCCGTGCTGCAAAGCTCCAGTCTAAGATTCATAGGGAAATAGCTAGGAAGGTAAGTTATGGAAGCAGATAGTGAGAGACCTTAAGTCCTAGACAAAGAAGTTTGGGGGGTTATTCAGTTGACAGCAGGAAATCACCAACATTTTTTGACCAGAAGAGATGAAAAAAAAATGGTATTTGAAGATTGGATGCTTATAAAAGTATAAATATCAGAAATGGTGTAATTTCCCCTGCTGCCAGGCTGCAGTTGAAGAGAAGTCTGGGGTCTGCCATAAGATAATGCTTTATGAATCAAGAGATTGACTAACAAAGGATAGATGAAAAAACAGGTGAAAGGTATGTTATAGAAGGAAGAAAAAAGGAGACTATTTTAGCTTTTCAATAGGCCGTAGAGGAAACTTGGGCAATTCAATTGACTCCTGGCAGATGGATTTGCTGTGACTGATTTAAAAGTCAGGACAATGGACTGACTCTTCTGGTATAGTGTGTTTGCACTCATCTGTGGCCTGTCAGCACTGGGTATCTGTTTGGCTTTACAGCTGACTCCAGAGGAAGCCAGATTTTCCTTTCCCTTGTTCTCATCTACTCCAATTTTTGCTATATATCTATCTATGTAGATGTCTGTCTGTGTATATGTATTTTTGTGTGTGTGTGGCAATACTAGGATTTGAACTCAGAGCTTCATGCTTGCTAGACAGGTGCTCTACCACTTGAGCCATTCTATCAACCTTCTTTGTGTTGGATATTTTCACGATAGGGTCTTGTGAACTATTTGCCCAGGCTGGCCTCAAACCTCAATCCTCCTGATCTCTGCCTCCTGAGTAGCTAGGACTATAGGTATGAGCCACCGGTGCCCAGTTTGCATTATATTTTTTTTTATTCATTTATTCACATGTGCATACATTGTTTGGGTCATTTCTCCCCCAAGCCCCCCACCCCTGCATTATATTTTTTAAATGACTTTATTGGGTATAATTTATCTACTATAAAAGTCATCCACTGTAACTGTACAATTTCACTTTAAGTGATTCTTAGTAAATTTATAGTTTTGCAATCATCATTGCCATCCAGTTTTAGAACATTTCCATCACCCCAAAAAGATTCCTCATGCTAGTTTTTGGGTCAATCATCACTTCTGCCCTAGCCCTAGACAACCATGAATTGGCCTTCTGTCTCTATAGATTTGCCTTTTCTGGACATGTCATATAAATGCAATCATTTAATATTCTAGTCTTTTTGTCTGGCTTCTTTTACTTAACATAATGTTTTAGAGTTTATCCATGTTGATGCTTCTATTAATAGCTCATTACTTTCTATTGCTGGGTATTAAGTAGCATTCCATTGTTTAGACATACTATGTTTTATTTATTCATTCACCACTAATAAACAATTGAGTTGTTTCCATTGGGGCTGTTATGAGTAATACTGCCATGAACATTTCCATGCATGTCTTTACAAGGACCCATGTTTTATTTCTCTGGAGAAGATTCCTAGAAGTAAAATAGCCAGGTCATATGGTATATTTATGTTTAACGTTTTTTTTTTTTTTTTTTTTTGGCAATACTGGTATTTGAACTCATGATTTCATGCTTGCTAAGGCAGTGCTCTACCACTTGAGCTATGCCCACAGCCCTTTTTTGCTTAGTTATTTTTCAGGCAGGGTGTCATACTTTTACCCAAGGACCTGCCTAAGTCCGTGACTCTCCTACCTATGGCCTTCCACATGCTATGGATCATAGGTATGTGCCGCCACACACCCACCTTGTTTGTTGAAATGAAATGTCACTAAATTTTTGCCTGGCTGGCCTTGAGTTGTAATCCTCCTGATCTCTGCGTACATAGTAGCTGGGATGATTGGCATGAGCCACTGTACCTGGCTATGTTTAACTTTTTAAGAAACTGCCAAATTTTTTTCCAAAGTGGATGAGTGTGAGCATCCAGTTTACTTTGCCACATGAATGTGAGCATCCAGTTTCTCAGTAACTAGCACTTGTTACTGTTTGTCTTTTTTATTACAGTCATTCTAGTAGGTGTATAGTGGTAGATTATTGTTTTAATTTGCATTTTCCTAATGGCCAATGATGCTGACCATTGTGCCATGTGCTCATCATCTACTCATATATCTTGTTTGATAACATGTCTATTCAAGCCTTATTTATTTGTTTGTTTGTTTGTTTTATTTATTTATCATTGCTGGGGATTGAACCTAGGGCCTTTAGCATATAAGGCAAGTGCTCTTCACTTCCACATCCCCAGCCCTTTTGTTCGTATTTTATTTTTGAGACATAATCTCACTGCTAACTTGGTCTGGTCTGGCTGCAAACATAAGATCCGCCTGCCTCCACCTCCCAAGTAGCTGGGACTAGAGGCATGCTCCACCACAACCTGAATTTTTAGAAATCAAGTTGTTGGTCCTCTCACTATTAAGTTGAAAGAGTTCTTTACACAATTCTGGTACAAATCCTTTATCAAATAAGTGATTTTTACATATTTTCTCTCAGCCCCTTATTTATCTCTTTTCTCAGTATTTTGAAGCATATTTT
This sequence comes from Castor canadensis, assembly GCF_047511655.1. Taxonomy (NCBI): domain Eukaryota; kingdom Metazoa; phylum Chordata; class Mammalia; order Rodentia; family Castoridae; genus Castor; species Castor canadensis. The sequence goes on along the minus strand of NC_133392.1, from coordinate 62,552,392 downwards.
TTTTTTCATTTTGGGGAAGCCTAATTTATCCTTTTTTTTCTTTTATGAGTTGTGCTTTGGGTGTGTTACGTAAGAGCTTTTGCTCTATTCAAGATCATTCACTCCTTAATAACTTCCTTATGTCAAATTCATTTTTATACAACCCAAAGAAGTGTCTCTACTGTCCATAAACTACATTAATCTTTTTTGGAGGTACCTAGAGCTCAGTTTTATATAAGTCCATCTTTCCAAGGTAGGTAGATAACTAGTTTGCTGAACAGTTGGTCACAGGGGAAGATAACTACCTCCCAAAGTGTATCAAAAAATTCCATTGATAGAAGCCTAACAGAAGGAGATGTCCTCTCAACTTCTATTTCCACAGTTTAAATCACCTGCCAACAGATTGTACATAAGCTCTAGCCTTCTAGTCTGAACAGCTCAGCTCACAATAAACAGATTCTTTCAGTTTCTGCTTTAACATCCACAAAGCTCATGGTATAGTCTTACTCTAGTTTTATTCTAATAGGCCTCTACATTTTTTACTAGAGTAGTTACCAAGAAATAAGAATTTTGTAACTGGCATCCTCTTCTCTTTAAGAAGGCCATCTAAAATTACAAGCTCCGTAAAATCAAGGACCATATCCAATGCAATTTTATTTTTCTCACTGCTCTTGACATAGTACTGAGTGGGCAGTAGGTTCTTGATAAATATTTTTTATTAGATATGTGTAGTAAAGGCAAAGTGTTATATATTTAGCTTTAATAGTGACATAGTATGATTTGTATTCTACTGTTTTTATAAATCATCAAATGAATAGCCACTCAATTCAGCTTGTTCTCTCTCTTCTCTCTCTCTCTTCATATTTTTTCAGCATAAGCAGTATAGACTTGAACTATAGTATTTAATGTTTCACAAAAAAAAAATAGCAAACATTAGAAGTTGTTTATCAGAGTAGGAAATATTTCCTCTACCATGTCCCTTCCATTTTAGGAATTTTATGTTAGCCTTTTAGTCCTTCCAATAATTCAGGCCCAGGATGAAGATGTAGGTCAGTGGTAGAGGTGCTTACCTGGCATGCTCAAGGCCCTGTATTCAGTCCCCGGCCGCCTCCTACAGGAATCTATACCTTAATTTAAAAAAAAATGTAAAAACTTAAGCATATCTAATGTATGTGTTCAAATGTGCATAACATAAAAGTTTTTTTTCATTTTTCTTTTATTATTCATATGTGCATACAAGGCTTGGTTCATTTCTCCCCCCTGCCCCCACCCCCTCCCTTACCACCCACTCCGCCCCCTCCCTCTCCCCCCCCAATACCCAGCAGAAACTATTTTGCCCTTATTTCTAATTTTGTTGAAGAGAGAGTATAAGCAATAATAGGAAGGAACAAGGGTTTTTGCTGGTTGAGATAAGGATAGCTATACAGGGCATTGACTCACATTGATTTCCTGTGCGTGGGTGTTACCTTCTAGGTTAATTCTTTTTGATCTAACCTTTTCTCTAGTTCCTGTTCCCCTTTTCCTATTGGCCTCAGTTGCTTTTAAGGTATCTGCTTTAGTTTCTCTGCGTTAAGGGCAACAAATGCTATCTAGTTTTTTAGGTGTCTTACCTATCCTCACCCCTCCCTTGTGTGCTCTCGCTTTTATCATGTGCTCATAGTCCAATCCCCTTGTTGTGTTTGCCCTTGATCTAATGTCCACATATGAGGGAGAACATATGATTTTTGGTCTTTTGGGCCAGGCTAACCTCACTCAGAATGATCATAACATAAAAGTTGACTGAGGATGTGGCTCAAGTGGTAGAGTGTTTGCCTAGCAAGTACAAGACCCTGAGATGGATCCCCAGACAAGACAGAGGGAGGAAGGAAGGGAGGGGGGAGGGAGGAGAGAGACTTGGGAGGCTCAGATTAGGAGCATCACTGTTTGAGGCTAGCATAAACAAATAGTTGATGAGAGCCCATCTCCAAAAGCAAAGATGGACTGGTGATGTGGCTGAAGAAGTAGAGCACCTGCTTTGCAAGCACAAAGCCCCACCCCCACACCCCCAAAAAAAGGAGGTTACCACTTTAATGATTTTTAAGTGTACAACTCAGTGGCATTTAAGTACATACACACTAGTGAGCACCATGACCATCATTCATCTCCAGAACTTACTTTGCCTTCCCAAACTGGACTTCTTACCCACTAAACAGTAACTCTCCCCGCTCTCCCCCACCACAACCCTTTGTAGTCAACCATTCTACTTTCTTTCTCTGAATTTGACTAATCTAGGTACCTCATATAAGTACAGTTATAGAGTTTTGCCATTTGTTCTTTTGTGACTGGCTTAATTTACTTGGCATAATGTCTTCAAAGCCTTTCCTTATTGTAGCTTCTGTCAGAATTTTCCTTTTTAAAAGCTGAATAATATTCTATTGTATGTATACACATACACACATATGTGTATTTGTCCATTTGTCCATTTAACATTTGCCCATTCATCCATCCGTGGACACTTGGATTGCTTTCACCTTCGCATGTCTTGATAGAGGGGAAAGGAAGGTGGTGTCAGTGTAACCATCTATAAGCAGTGATATAGAACATGTTCTTCTAATCCAGTAGTATTCTCCTCTGTAAGGTAGATTCTAGCCAAGTGCTTACATTGCATAGCATGCAGCATCCATATAAGGAATGAGTGCTTCACTTGGGTGCTCCAAGGCCAAAAGAATGACCTCAAATTGGAGAAAAGTATACAAAACAGGCCTTGCAGTTCACTGGAAAAATTAGGGCTCTCAGTACATAGTAGCTGCTCCTGTTTGAATGAAAGCTTGAATATAGTTTTGTTTTGTTTTTTGACAATACTGGGGTTTGAACTTAGGGCCTCACGCTAAGCACACTACCATTTGAGCCACTTTGCCAGTCCTTTTTTGTGTTGGGTCTTTTTGAGATAGAGTCTCAAGAACTATTTGCCCAGACTGGCCTGGAACCTCAATCCTCCTGATACCTGCCTCCCAAGAGTTAGGATTACAGGTATGAACCACCAGCCCCCAACTTTGAATACAGATTTACTGCTATTCATAATTACCAAAAACTGGAAATAGCCCATTTGAAATATAAAAGCAAATGTAGAATACTTTATAACAATAAAATGAATAAACCTTAGATATACACAAATCAAGAACAAATCTTAAGTCATCTATAACAGAACATATACTGTATAATTTTATTTTAAAGTTCAAAAATAGATAAACAGTTTCTTTTTAAGGATGCATAAATAGATATTTTAGTGCTGTTGTTTAAAAAAGGAAATTAATCCCCTAAAAGTCAGAATAGTGGTTACTGCTGGGGGTATGGGTGGTGGTGGAGCTTAGGACTGAGAAAGGGCTATTGTGGGGATGGACAGAAACTTCTATGATAATGACAACAGTCTGTTCCTTAACCTGGATGCTCACTTTGCAAGTTTGCTGTTTATTTGTATTCCATGTACCTTTCTATATCATATTCCACAAGATCATCATATTCCACAAGAAAAAGTATCTTAAGGACCAGTCATGGTGGCACACACCTGTAATCCCAGGTACTTAGGAAGCAGGAACAGGATGATCATGGTTCAAGGTCAGTCTGAGCAAAAAAGTTAGCAAGTCCCTATCTCAAAAAACAGGTCAGGTATGGCGATACAAACCAGTCATGGTGATGCATGTCTGTAATCCCATCTACTCAGGATGCAGAGGTAGGAAGATCTCAGTCCAAGGCTAGCTCTGGCAAAGTTCTCAAGAGAGCCTGTCTGAAAAACAAACAAAATGATGAAGGACTGGGGCATGACTCTAGTGGTAGGTTGCTTGCCTACAGAGTATGAGGCCCTGCCTGAGTTCAATCTCCAGTACAAAAAAAAAAAAGAAAGAAAAGAAAAACGTTTTTGAAGTTCTGTGATTCCAAAGAGAAAAAAATTACAAAAGGTCATGTGACATAATCATACAAACATTTTAGCTTTCTATTTGATTTGATAACATGAGAAAGATACAGTTTACCCGATTTAGAGAACACCAGGAAAGAACTATAGGTTATCTGTATTAAGTTTTCCTCATTACCAAGTTCTGGGCTCTGTAGTTTGTGAGATAGAGTCAGAAAAGGAGCAGCAAGCACTAAGTTGATGCTAGTCAACATCTGCAACCCGTTAAGAGCCTGACTCTTCATTCAAAGTGTGCTTTACAGCCTTACATATCTGCAATCAAGATAGCTATTTATTCAGCTGTAAAAAAAAATATTAAAATGGCCCAGTTTCATTAAAAAAAAACAATCAACAACAACAAAAAAAGGGTGTTTTGCCTCTAAGAATAACTGTATTCACTGCTGTCACATCATGATGTGTGGAAGAAGAGAAAAGTAAATAGGACCCCTTCCTGTAAAGGAACTCAGGGTAGTCCTATTCATGCAACTCTTTTCCCTTGATCTGTCCTAAAAGGTAGAGTTAAGATGAGCAAATCTTTGAACAGCTCTTGAAAAGAATTTCTTTATTCACAGAATTTTATAAAATTACATAGTGATTATTTCATTAGTAGCTTCCCCAGTGCTGGGATTTTGCTAAACACTGAAAGCCTCCCTTGTTAGATCACTGACTTTGGTGAATCTTTAATTAGCTTGAGCCTCAAAAAGCTTAGCTGGCCTGTGAGCAGACATTAAAATGAAAATCCTGGCTCTGCTATTACTTCTTAAGATGTATAACACATCAAGTGGCTAGAGCCCACTTAGGCAGTGTCATACAGATGGTTGTGAGTGAAGCACAGTTATTTTCACTAAAAATAGCCAACCATCATTGCAAGCAGCTTTCTGTCAGACTTTACATATTGGTGGGGGGAGAGCAATTAGCCTGCTTTTCTCAGGGTAATATTCTAGAATTTTGTTCTAGAATATGTACAAATTTGACATTCCTTGACTAATTTATTCAATCTGTGTTCTAGACATAAGCACAAGTTTCCGACTTATAGATGTGATACAGCTACCTAGTTTTCTGCATTTTGTGCTGTTTTTTGCTACAGGTCCTGCCTTACCTTGCTATCTCTCTTCTTTTAGGGTCTGACATTTCAGGAGGTGGAGAACTTCTTTACTTTCCTAAAGAATATTAATGATGTGGACACTGCATTGAGTTTTTATCATATGGCTGGAGCATCTCTTGATAAAGGTAATGAAACCCAAAAGTTCTTGCTCAAACACCATAATCTCTTAGGTGGCTGCCCTCCTTCAAATGTCAGTTTTTCTTGGCATTGTCTTTTGATTGATTTTGTCTTATTGACATTGTCTGAGCCTTCCATTTCACCTCAAGATGCTGAGCAAATACATTTCACAGTGTTAAGGGCTGTAGTCAGGTAGATGCCCATCTTCAGATAATTAGCCTTGGAAATGAGCATCAACACAGAGGCAGAGTGCATGCAACTGCAGAACTTGTCTCATCTGAGCCAGGGTGGGCTCTCTTGAATAAATACCTAGGAATTAAACTGTTGGGTCCAGGGGAAGGACATTTAGTTTCACTGTCACCATTTGTTGAAAAGGCACTTCATTACTTTTCTTTGACACGTTTGTCAGAAATCAAATGACTATTTAAATGTGGATCTGTTTCTAAACTCTGTTCTGTCTCTCTCTCTGTGCCTGTGCTTATGCCCATACCACGGTTTGATTACTGTAACTTTATAGAAAGTCTTGAAGTACCAGTTGTTGCAAACATTCCCAACCTAGTTTTTCTTTACGGCCTAGTATATGGTCAGGTTTTTTGTTTTATTTGCATTTGAAAAGAATATGTATTCTAAAATTTGACCGGTAGTGTTATGTCATTTAGAACAAAATTGTTAATAGTGTTATGCAGATCTTCTGTCTTTTTTTTTTTTTTTTTTTTTTTGGCAGTACTAGGGTTTGAACTGAGGGCTCTACGTTTTTGATGCAGATCCTCTACCATTTTAGTCATAATGCCAATCCTTTGTCTGTATTGATTTTTTTTGTGTGTGTGTACTTGTTCTATTAGTGGGAGAAGAGTGTTTAAAATCTTCAAGTATAATATATGGGTTTATCTAGTCTTCCCTTTAAATGATGTCAGTCTTTGTGAATTTTGATCTCTGGTATTAGGTGCCTATATACCTACAGTTACTATGCTTTCCTAATGACTTGGCTCTTTTTTTGGTGGTAGTATTCTCTGAGATTTTAGGTTTTTTGCTTTTTTGAAATAGGGTCTTGCTACATTGCCCAAACTGGTCTTGAATTCCTGGGTTCAAGTGGTTTTTCCTACCTCAGCCTCCCAAGTGCTAGAACTACAGGCACATGGCACCATGTGTGGGTTGATTGGCTTTTTTATTATTATGAAATCTTCTCCCTTTTTCTTTCATTATGACCTGTTAAAGTCTGTATCATTTGATATTAATATAGTTACTTTAGCTCTTTTGTGCTTATTGTTTGCATATATTTTTTGCATATATTTTTCTGTTTTTTATGTTCAACCTATCTGTGACTTTTAAAGTGTATCTCTTCTAGATAGTATACAGTTGGGTCTGGTGGCCTTTTAGCACTTTATATTTTAGTGATTTCTCTAGAAATTACAACTTTTCATAGTTTACTCAGAGGTAGTACTGTACCACTCCAAGGGAAATGCAAGAACCTTATAATCTTACAGTTCTGTTTATCACCACTCCATCCTTCATGTTGTAGTTGTCATTTATATTTTATCATAGTGTGTGTTATAATCTATAATACAGTGTTAGGAATTTTTCTTTCAATAGTTATGTTTATTAAGAAATTAAAAGAAAAAATAGTATTTTATAATTACCCATATATTTACCATTTTGAATGTTTTTCATTTATTTTTGAATATTTAAATTTTATATGGTCTGAAGAACTTCCTTTTTTGTAGTGCAGCTCTATTAGTAATAAATTATCTTCATTATTGGTTTATCTGATAATTTATTTCTTTAACCATTGAGTACTGCAACATGTGTTTTCAAATCTTTCCATAGTAGTAGCTGTGATTTCATAAAAACAGGCTTGCATATTCAATACTATTGGATTCCTTAAGACTGTCTGACACAAAATCATGGCTCTCACTTGTGTGTGAAATCTAAAAAAAAGTCAAATTCATAGAAGCCGAGTGGAATGGTGCTTGCCAAGGGCTTCAGGAGAAGGGGAAATGAGAGACTGGTTAAAGGGTACAAAGTTTCAGTTATGCAGGATGAATTACTTCTGGAGAGCTAATGTAAAACCTACCAACTATACTTAGTAATACTGTATTGTAAATTGAAATTTGCTAAGAAGTCTATCTAAAGTGTGCCTTTTCACACACATACATACATGAAAAGTAACCATATGGAGTAATCCCAGCACTCAGGAGGTTGAGGCAGGATTCCAAGTTTGAGGCTGACCTGGGCTATATAATGAATTTTAGGCCAGCCTGAGCTACATAGTAAGTTCCAGGCCAGGCTGTGTTACATAGCAAGACCCTGTCTCCGAAAAACAAAACAGAATGTTAATTGGGTTCATTGCAGTAATCATTTCACAACATATACATATCACAACATCAGGTTGTACACCTTAAATATATAAAAAATTTTGTTTGTCAATAGAACTGGAAAAAAATATGCATTCATTCCACTGCAAATTGAAATAATTTTATTCTTCCTTTCCAATCTGTACACCTTTTATTTCATTTTATTGATCCATGTAACTTTTTTAAATAGCATTTGTTTGCTTAACATAATACCTCCTCTGATCTTTGTAGAATCTTTTTGGTGGGGAAAATGTGATATGGAGATTGGAAGAGAGGCATTACCAGGTCATTTCTGTAGAATAACTTTGGTTATATTACTGCTTCATTAAACAGGATTAGTTAGCATCTGCAAATCCAGAAATGTAAGATTTGAAGTCAAAAATTATTATAAAAATAGAAATAGTAAGTTCCTCTTCATTTTTCATACCTTTTTTGAAGAGCCCAACTAAAGCCAATAGAACCACTTTAAAGAACAACTGTATAAGATGAATTACTATCTGTGTTAAAATTATAGAATTTACAAAATAGAATGATTCAGGGTAGTGGTAGCAAGAGAACTGCAATCTAGTGATTAAAAAAAATAAAAAGGAAAATTTCTTTCAAATGGCTTCAGGCCATAAACTGAGTGAGATGTTTAATCTCCATATAGGCCATGCCTCATTATCCTTGTTAATAGAAGCAGTGATACATGTTACACAGCCATGTATGACATGAAAAACTACATTTGGCTTTGAGATATATGATGTTTTGCCATTGCACTTACTTCTTAGTTTGTTTTATCTGTATAACATTGGATTTGATAGAAATCTAGGAGAAACTGGCCTAGATCCATGTTAAGTAACAAGGAGAAGCCACAGATATTTTTCCCTAGGGCTGCTGTTACAGATTGCCACAGACTTGATGATTTAGAACAACAGAGATTTGTTCTCTCACAATTCACAGTTTTAAAGGCAAGAAATCTGCAATTAAGATGTTGGCAGGGCCATAGGAACATCCTTCCCTGCCTCCTCAACCTTCTGGCAGCTCTAGGTGTTCCTTGGCTTAAGGCTGCATATGTCCATTCTCTGCCACTATCTTTACATTACCTTCCCCTCCTTATCCTTAAATGTCTTTCTTCTGTATGTGTCTTAGAGGACACTTACCATTGGATTTAGGGCCCAACTGGGCAATCCAGAATGATCCTTATCTCAAGATCCTTAATTCTATAATATCTGCAAAGACCCTGCTTCCAAACAAGGTAACATTCACAGGCTCCAAAGGATCAAAGGTGGACATATATTTTGGGGGTGGGATACCATTCAACTCACTATAGGAGCCAAGAATTAAAAATTACCCATATGGCTGGACATGGTGGTACATGCTTATAATCTCAGCACTTGAGAGGTAAAGGAAGGAGGCTCAAGAGTTCAAGGCCAGCCTGGGCAACATAGTGAGTTCCAGGCCAGCCTTGTCTCAAAAAAAATAAAACAACAAAAAAAAATTTACCCATATGTAGTCTGAAAAAAAAAGTTTAATTTGCCTTAAGAATATTTGCATATATCTATTCAAAGCTTAATTTTTTAAAAACCTAATTATATCTTTACTTGGATAACTTCTATTTATCTTTCAAGTCTCAATTCAGGTGTTACTTCCTCAGAGATGTCATCCCTAACTACTCAATATAAATTATAAAAAAATCATATTGTCTTCAGCTTTTACATCAAAGTTAAAAGTTAACCTAAAAATCTTTTTCTTTCCATGTTCTCATGAGTTCCTAACTATTAATTATGGGCATGGGCTTGAATTTCTACAAGTATGGCTAATCAGGTAAAGCAGAGATTATTGTATGGTATTTGGTACCTAGACGGTAAGCTCTCAATAAACGCTTATTAACTTAATTATTCTGCACAAATGCAGGAGCTCCAACAAATGAACAAAAATATGCATTAAACCTGATTCCTTAGTCTCTCACTCAGTAAATCCCTGTCTTTACCTTCAAAGCATATCCTAAATCTGACTCCTTTTCTCCACTTCCCCTACTACCAGCAGCAAGTCTCTTTACCTACCCTGGCTTACACAGGGCTGCATATGCCATAGCGCTCATGTACTTTCAGAGTTCATCAATCTCACTTCTTCCCAGATTACTCCACGTTGGTCTCCTTTTGATATTCCACATATACCAAGTCCATTCCCACTGTAAGGCCTCTTTTCCTGCTGTTCCTCATACTTCAAGTGCTCTTTCCTAGGCTCTCCCATGTGTTTGACTTCTTGTATTTCAGATCTTATACAAATCACTTCCTCAGAAAGACCTTCCCATCCTAAAGTAACTCTATCATCCTCTATCACATCATTCTAATTTTTTTATTATAGTATTTATCACTACCTGACATTTTCTTATGTATTTGTTTATTACCTGTCTCCCCTTATTAGAATGCTTACCTTCTTGCTCATGGCTGTATATTCCCTATGCCTAGACCAACACCTAGGATAGAGAAGGCACTCAGTAAACATGTGATCAATAAGTGAATAAATGAATGTATTGACATATGTGAACAATACATAGAATCCTAAACTAATAAACCTCCTCCCTTCATAGTAAGACCCAGAGAACAAACTCATGTCACAAATCCATTGTGTCCTGTAATCCCTCTCTTTAGACTTGTCATCTGTTTTATCTCCTTCCATGTGAAAGGGGTGATGCTGTCAGTATTGTTAACTGTTTGTGTACTAGGGTGTGCATAGGAGAAAGAGTGTGTGCTCCACTGTCCTTTCCAAGTCCTTCCCTATGCCAAATAGGCCTTTGCTTTTAGACCTCCATGATCCTGACATTCATACTGGTGATGTATCCATTGGTTGGAGTTCTTTGTGAATAACAGGCCTCTCCACAAAACTGTAGGATTTTATAGTTGAGACAAATCTTAGAAGAGAGGATGAAAAAATGCAGTGGTTAAAAACGTAGCTTCTGAAATCACACTGCCTGAATTTAAGTCTTAGCTCCATCATTTACTGGCGGGGTAGCTTTGGGAAATTTCTGAATTCAGTTTCTATGCTTTTAAAACAAGGATAAAAATACTTACCTCACAGGGTTGCTGTGAAGATAAATCCATATAGAGCACTTAACCTTAAGCCTCTTCAGTGAGCATTTAATGTCAGCTGCTTCCCTTATGAAGCTGATAATATAAACAGAATGCAGTGTGGCTCGTCCGTTTATTCAACCAGTAGCACAAGTACTGTACTGGACATAGGGTTCTACCCTCAAGAAGTTCACAGCCTAATGTTAGGGAGAGAAGATAAGTATATAAGCAGTTCCACTTTGGTGTAGTAAGTGCTGATTAGCCATAAGAAAAACTAGAAGCTTAAGAGTAGTGCCCTGACACAGCTGGGGGGAGGGAAAGAGTGGAGCACAGGAGTAGAGACAGGAGTAATATTTTTTCTGGCTTCTGCTCTCAGTCTTATTTGCTCTTAGTCTCAGCTGTCTTCATTTTTTGCCCAAAAGGTTAGGACCTTCAGAAATTGGCAGCTTTCAGAGGCCCTTGGCACTCTCTCTTCCTTGGCTAGTTCAGAGCTTACGAGCCAGTCTTTAGACATAATTTAGCACAGAGTTTCCCAAACATCTTTACAAAGAACACTGCATGCTGCAATATGTTAATGGTTCTTCAATAAGTTTTGGAAGAATAGTGTTCCATGGTTCAAATAAGCTGGAAAATGCCAGACTGTATAGAATTTCTTCCTGCAGCATTGCTTCTGCTAGCTTTTAATATGCGAATGTGTGTTATTAATCTCCAAAAGAGTGATAGAGTTCCCAAACTTGATTTATTCCAAAGTATGTTTTAACACCTTATGCAGTTAGTATTCCTCTGAACAGTTTGAGAGATCCAGTCAGGGAGCAATTGCAGATTTACCATAATGGAGCATGATCCAGTCCTAAAATTAGAAGTTTCAGTGGGGCTATTTCTTTAGTTCTGCATGGCCACATGACAATGACAACTCAAGTAATAATGAAGTGTCCTTGGTGATTCTGACCACTTAAAGAAAGACCCTTTCTCCATAAAATATTGTGTGTTTCTACTGCTTTGTCATCTTTAGGTCATCTCTTTTGTTTAGCACTTTAACAGAGTCAGTTATATTGCTCAAGCATACACATACCAGGCATAAAATTAGATATCTTACTTCTCACGGGCTATCTGAATTATTTAAATAGTCTGCTAATAAAGGTAATGGGAAATTGAATATGACTTCTTCCCCAATGGCTTAAAGTAGTTAAAAATTATTTGAGCTGGAGCTCAAGAATGATCTATGACCTGTAAATCTCAAGAGTATTCCTATTTTCCGCCAGAAGAATCAAGGTTTCCAGGTATAGTTAAACCCCGGTTTGCAGCACTTCAGGATATTATAAATATTTATAAAAATTTGGCAAAATTGTGGATCCAGTTGTATCCACCATGTACTTCAAACTATAACACAGGAAAATAATCACCCAGATACAGTCCTTGCCCTTCACTATACATACCCCAGCACAATTCTACTTAGATTGAAAACTGTAATTTATAACATAGACATCCTTAATTCTTTATAGTTATTCTATATGTACAATTTACTTTATTGTCTTATAAGTCAAGAGAATAATTACTAAAAATCTGCTGCATAACTCCTGCAAAATGCTTTTGGTAACTACGAGTATTTTTTTTTTAATATCAGTCTTCTTATCAAATGATTCCAGTTTCTTTTGTCTTTGAGGTGATTTCCATCACATAGATGGCCTCTAGGAATCCTTGTGGCATTCAAATTCCTTGGATCTAATAATTTAGAGTAAAAACCTCAATCTTTAAGAATTTAGGTCCCCACTAGATGGTTGGAGGAGTCAGAAATTACTGATGGAAGTGCTAGAGGCCGTGGCGTAAGTAATAGAGTGTCTGCCTAGTAAGGTCAAGGTCCTGAGTTTGAACCCCAGCACCACCAAAAAAAACTGTGTTGAGAAATTACTGATGGAGTAAGCAATTTCTAGCACATGATAAACTCATATGTTCTTTTTTTATATATATACAGTAGATGTTCAGTTAATGTGTAACAAATGAGTGAATTAATTCCAAACAGGTCAGATCCTGGAAAACACTGTGAAATACTCTAATAAGAGCTTAGAAGGATCCAGGTATGGTGATTCATGCCTGTTATCCCAGCACTCAGGAGGCTGAGGCAGGAGGATCTTGAGTTTGAGGCCAGCCTAGACTACATTGCAAGTTACAGACCAGCCAGGGCTACATAATGAAACCATGTCCCAAGAAGGAAAAAAAAAGAACTTAGGACAAGGGAGAGAATGATAGGCTTCCATGTCATTGACATCCTTTGACACCGCGAGCAATTTGCAATTTCTCTGACTCTCAGATGAGAGTTATATTAAATATCTCCAAAGGTTCTTCCAGTTTTTAAATTCTATAGCTGCTATTAAAACAGTTTTTTATTAAATACAGTGATGTTTTAAGGAACACATTATAGCCCAAAGTTATATCTATGTGAAAATGAACTAACTTACAATTATCAGACATATTTGAAGTCAGAGGAAAAGATGTTGAATTCCCAAAAGAAAAGCAACAGCTTTAATTTACTTCCTTGTTGGGAAATTTAAAACTTAATTAGACCTTAGCTAGTGCCTGTGTAAGATCTAATTTGTGCATCTTAGCTTACAGTTGCGTAAGAGTATAAAATGCGTCTTAAAGATGAGGGCAGCAGGGCTGGCGGAATGCCTCAAGTGGCAGTGCACCTGCCTAGCACATGAGTTCAAACCCAGTACTGTCATTAAAAAAAAAAAACCCGGCTGAGTGCTGGGGTGGCTCACGCCCGTAATCCTACCTGCATGAGAGCCTGAGATAATGAGGATCTCAGTTTGAAGCCAGCCCAGACAAATAGTTCATGAGACCCTATCTCCAAAAAAGCTAGAGCAAAATGGACTGGAGGTATGACTCAATTGGTAGAGCACCTGCTTTGAAAGCACAAAGCCCTGAGTTCAAACCCCAGGCCCACGACAACAACAACAAAACAGGGAAGCTATATGAAGGATGATTGGAGGAACCCCAAAAGACATTCCCAGTCATAAGTACCTTCCCCACTGGCTGGCTAGCCTTGTTAGCTTTCTGTTGCTACATAACAGCTACAAATTCAGGAGCTTAAAAACAGTACTATAGTATCCCATAGTTTCTGTAAGTCAGAGTGTGGGTACAGCTTCTGAAGATGTAGACATTTTAACTGAGTTAAACCATTATATCATCCAAAAAATGGCAGTCATTAAATTTTAGGACTAGAAGGGGACTTAGAAATCATTTGGTTTAAGCTCCTACCTTATTGTTTTTAACCTACATGAAGGAAAACGACTTGCTCATATCATAGCTGGTATGACACAAAACAGACCAAATTCAGGTTTGATGAGTTCCACACCTGTTCTTTTTAGTACCTGGTACTCACTGCTGCCAGAGGATATCAAGTATTATAGAGGGGATGCAATGCTTTAGTGAGATGATGGGAATAGAGGGAAATTCAAAGCAAGAATCCCCCAGAAATCCAAGGCAGCATGAGGGCAGGAGGTAGGAATGTCACAGAGATGTATGGGGAAGAGATTATGAAAGGAAAAAAAAGGTTCTATTTTATCAACTCTAAAAATTTGTGGGAGGCAAGTCTCTGCACTTCAATTCATCATTACATTTTGTAAAAACATTTACATGAGAAGAGGAATGTTGGCCAGGATTCCACTCATTTAAGACAAAGTCATCAATTTTTTTAAGGTAAAATTATTCATGATGTAGGCAAGGAAACTCAAAATCTGAAATAAATGGTTCCTGTATGAGGCATTTTCTATGCACAAACCTGGCTTATTTTCCCAAATTTAAAGTCACTTAGCTTTGTAAAGATTGATTCTGTCTTAACTACATCACTTTGAATACATTATGATTTAGTAAAATTATATAAACGCCCCAGTAAGGAGGAGAGCTGCTTTGGGGATTTATAATTACTTTTGAAAGAGAGAGGAGAATGAGAGTAGAATAAACTACCAAAAACATCCACATAAATAGATAAGTAAGGACCAAATCAGCCAATATAACATCACTGAAAGACCAAAAAACAATGGTGACAAGAATTATGCCAATACTAGGAAAGTATAGAGATGTGTTTATTACAAGCACAGCTTCTCAGGGCTTCAAGTTTTACTACCTTTAGAAGTCTCTGAAGGTCTAATAAGACACTTGTAAAGGTGAATAGTTTTTCATATAATTTAAACTAAATGTTAATGTATCAGTTACTCCCTATTCAGCCATCACTCCATAGGAGTGACAACCACAGACCACCAGGGAAGTAATTTTATAAATAGATTGAGATTAGAATAAGAGAAAAACTGGTTAAATAAATTACAATACATCTGTCAGTGGAATGCTGTCTTTAGCTGTTAAAGGAAGCTGTTTGCTGGGATGAGATTATTTCTCAGTCATGGTGCTAAATGAGCAAAGCAAAGCATTATATTTGGTGTACCACCATTTTGTAGGAAAGGGAAGAGGTGAATAATAATACTGGATTTTATATCCATAAGATATTTCTGGAGAAACTGGCAATATTGCTTGCCTCTGGACAACTAGGTGACTTGGGGGTAAGATTGAGAGAGAGATTTACTCTTTTGTACCATTTGAATTTTGAAACAGGTCAGTGTATTACCTAATCAAAACTAATTTTCTGGCTGGGTGTGGTGGCACACTCTAAACATTACAAGTTCAAGGCCAGCCTGGGATACATAGCAAGACCCTATCTCAAAAATTTTTTTTTCCTAAGCTTGGGAATGTCATTCAGTGGTAGAGCATGTACATAGCATGTCGGCTACGATGCTGAGGATCAATCCTCAGCATCAAAAATAATAATAAAAATAATTTCCTAAAATAACGTTAAGAGAATGAACATACAAAGAGTGGGAGAAGGAAAAGCAAGTTAATATGATAAAATGAAAAGCTGGGCACAGTGACATGAGCCTGTAGTCTCAGCTATTCTGGAGGCTGAGGTGGGAGGATCTCTTGAGACAAGGACTTTGGGGCCAGTCTGGGCTTCATAGTGAGACTGGTCTCCAGATAAAACCT
Source organism: Castor canadensis (assembly GCF_047511655.1). Taxonomy (NCBI): domain Eukaryota; kingdom Metazoa; phylum Chordata; class Mammalia; order Rodentia; family Castoridae; genus Castor; species Castor canadensis. The sequence continues at coordinate 62,536,825 of NC_133392.1, read as the reverse complement.
GACTTGTTGTAAAGATTCCTTTGCAAGGAGACTTGATTGGCCCTCTGTAAAATCTCTTCCAATGCACCTGTGCCCCTCTGTGCCTTATGTTCTAGGTCTTGAGTCAGGCTTTTGCACCTTCCTGCTTTCCATACTTATTCAACCTGACTCCTCAACCCTACATCACCTGCTACTGCACATGCACAAATCTAGAGCAGCCTGTCTCTTCACGTGTTTACAGTTCAGATCCAAAATGTATCTCCTTCCAAATGGATACTGCTCCATTGTATAACCTATTTGTGTGTATTAGTAGATCAGCTATTTCTCCTATGTATTTCTCAATTTCATGGTATATACAGTCTCCTCCACTAAATTGGGATTGCCCCTGGTATGTCCTAAGACCCCATCTCAAAAGAAAAAGAAAAAAAAAAGGAGGAGGAGAAAGAGACAGAGGAGGAGGAAAAATGCTTGTACTTTGTGAACAAGATATGATTGAGTATTTTTTTTTGTTTTGGGGGGTGTTTTGGCGGGAACTGGGGTTTGAACTCACTTGCTAGGCAGGTGCTATACTTCTTGAGCCACTCCTCCACTCTAGCAACAATATCTTTTTTTTTTATTCATATGTGCATACAATGTCTGGGTCATTTCTCCCCCCCCACCGCCTCTTTCCTTACCCCCCCTAACCTCTCACTACCAGGCAGAAACTATTTTGCCCTTACCTCTAATTTTGTTGAAGAGAGAGTATAAGCAGTAATAGGAAGGAACAAGGGTTTTTGCTAGTTGAAATAAGGATAGCTATACAGGGAGTTGACTCACATTAATTTCCTGTGCATGTGTGTTACTTTCTAAATTAATTCTTCTCAAACTAACCTTTTCTCTAGTTCCTCATCCCCTTCTCCTATTGTCCTCAGTTGCTTTAAAGTATCTGCTTTAGTTTCTCTGCACTGAGGGCAACAAATGCTATCTAGTTTTTTGGGTGTCTTACCTATCCTCATATCTCCCTTGTGTGCTCTCGCTTTACCATGTGATCAAAGTCCAATCCCCTTGTTGTGTTTGCCCTTGATCTAATGTCCGCATATGAGGGAGAACATACGATTTTTGGTCTTTTGGGCCAGGCTAACCTCACTCAGAATGATGTTCTCCAATTCCATCCATTTACCAGCAAATGATAATATTTCATGCTTCTTCATAGCTGCATAAAATTCCATTGTGTAGAAATACCACATTTTCTTGATCCATTCGTCAGTAGTGGGGCATCTTGGCTGTTTCCATAACTTGGCTATTGTGAATAGTGCCGCAATAAATATGGGTATGCAGGTGCCTCTGCAGTAACCTGTGTCACAGTCTTTTGGGTATATCCCCAAGAGTGGTATTGCTGGATCATATGGTAGATCTATGTTTAGATTTTTAAGAAGCCTCCAAATTTTTTTCCAGAGTGGTTGTACTAGTTTACATTCCCACCAGCAGTGTAAGAGGGTTCCTTTTCCCCACATCCTGGCCAACACCTGTTGGTGGTGGTGTCACTAATGATGGCTGTTCTAACAGGGGTGAGGTGGAATCTTAGTGTGGTTATAATTTGCATTTCCTTTATTGCTAGGGATGGTGAGCATTTTTTCATGTGTTTTTTGGCCATTTGAATTTCTTCTTTTGAGAAAGTTCTGTTTAGTTCACTTGCCCATTTCTTTATTGGTTCATTAATTTTGGGAAAATTTAGTTTTTTTGAGTTCCCTATATATTCTGGTTATCAGTCCTTTGTCTGATGTGTAGCTGGCAAATATTTTCTCCCACTCTGTGGGTGTTCTCTTCAGTTTAGAGACCATTTCTTTTGTTGAGCAGAAGCTTTTTAGTTTCATGAAGTCCCATTTATCTATGCTATCTCTTAGTTGCTGAGCTGCTGGGGTTCCATTGAGAAAGTTCTTGCAACAATATCTTTTTGTTTATTTGTTCTGAGGGTCTTTTTGGTGATACTAGGGTTTGACCTCAGGGCCTCCTCAAACTTTCTAGGCAAATATTCTATCACTTGAGCCACTCCCAACATGATGAGAATTTTTAATGAAGCTAGATATAGTACATCTATGGCAATAAATCTTACTACTAAATTACTTCATACCAATTTAAGTATTTTAAGCCCTTTAAAGCAGTCATCTGGGGTGATGATGCTGTGATGTTCAGAACTTGACTGCACATTTTCTCTGTGGTGCCTACCATAATTTAGAGGCAAGGACTAGAGGCATCACCTCTAACAGTCAGGTAGCCTGAGCCTACCTGGGGCTCAAAAGCATCAGGCAGAACAGAGAACTGTTATCATTTTCATTATTAGTATGATACATTGCTCTTCACTCCTTAGTTGCTGGTTCTCCTAAATGCTATCCCTTCCCCTCACCTCACCCCAAAATCAGGTTGAAATATGTGTGTTGTATTTGCCAAAGTATCTTGTAAGAAGATATAAAAAGAAAGGACAAATGCTCTTCAAGGAAAAATCCTCTTCTTTGTTCACCCAAAGCCATCTAGAAACTAGAAACTAAGATACCTATATCAAAGCCTTTCCAAGGCTGAAGCAAAATGTCTCCCCTCACTTAACCTTGGTAATCACAAGCCAGTTTTTTATTTTCTCCACTGCTGTTCAGTAAAGCAGGAATCATCACATGACCATGCAGCTAGAGGTTGTTAGCCCAACTTATGGAATCATCTTTCCAAACACCTTTGCATTAGGAAGGGACAGGCAGCTCCTAACTGGGTCACACTGCCCAGAGCTCTGTCTGTGTATCAGAGGCCACTGTGGGGAAAAGCTCCCCAGGCCACCTTTGTTACATGTACTTTTCATTGGGTTGTGTTTCACATGCCTTTTAAGTTGTCCCTGAAATTGTCAGTATGATTTCCAAGGGAATGCTAAGTGTTTGCCACTGTACAGAGCAGTCAGATCTGTGGCCAAACAAAGCCTGACTCCTCACAACTCCTGGCTAGTCAGTTATTCATCTCTGACCAAAAGCACTGAGGTTTCCCTAATTTGACTTCTCATTCATCTGAACTCTTTCCCTTTAGGGTGATAGGGTCATAACAGAACTAGTATTGTCCTTGTGAGGGGTCAAGTGTGGACCTAGTTTATATAGGGAAAGAGTATTGGGTAGATTCTAGACCCAGCTCTGTCACTACTAGCTGTGTGACTATGGGCAATTTATTTAACTTCTATGCATTTCATATTGCCCCTGAGATTTCCTTTGGTTCTAAGATTCTCTGATTCTAAGTGGACATTTGAGTTCTTTTCACGTCAGTACTCTTCTGCTCAACTATTGTGGTGATTTGTTTTATGTAAGGTAGTTTCTGATATTTTTATATTATAAAAACTCAGTGTTTCTTTGCACTATTGAATTGTCCAGTCATGGACCATGTCAGATGCCAATAAATTGGGGACTTGGCACAATTCAGCTTCTGCCTGGACTTTTCAAAAAGCCAGATGGTATGGGATTTTTGAGTGCCAATTGTGCCTGCTTCTACAAATTCTCCCCATTCCAATCCAACAGAACTCACCCAGTCTGATGTCAACCTGTTGTTCATGCACTCAGGCAGATTTGTACAAAAAGAATACATAATCTTTGGAAACCTAGGATTTCTCTTTTTCATCATGCCTTTATGCTCCATGTGGACTTTTTTCAGATTAGGGGCTAGAATCCAAGTCATCAAAGCAGTTAGCATCCTTCTGTAGGAAAAGGAGTTTTTCCTGTGCTCTCACACCACAGTGATCAACATTTCTGTGACTTCAAAATGTGTGAGAAGGCTGGGCATGGTGATACATGCTAGTAATCCTAGTACTTGGGGGTCAGAGGAAGAAGAATCAAGAGTTCAAAGCCAGTCTGAGCTACATAGTGAGTTCAGGCCAATCTGGACTGCAGAGCAAGACCATGTCTCAAACAAAAAGGAGGGGGGGCTTTCTCTCTACCAGCAAGCAAGCAATAGTTTTTCATGCCTGTAGACCCCAGCTCATTGTCCTCTAATTCAGTTTAATTCTGATGTCCTCCACCTGGAGATAGCATCAGATCCCACAGGTTGAGGACTCAGCCTCAACACTGCACCCCCTTCTAGTCTAATCACTACCCCAAATAGTTGTGCTTCTGACTGAGCAGCTGTAAATGGAGGTTCCTACAGCCACCTCCTCAAGTTCAATTTATTTGCAGAGTGGCTCACAGGACTCCAGAAACACTTATGTTTACTGGTTTATTATAAAAGATATTTCATGCTGCGGGTGTGGCTCCAGCAACACAGCACCTGCTAGCAAGTGTGAGGCCCTGAGCTCAAACCCCAGTACTGCCAAAAAAAACTTTAAGAATAAAAGATTTTCAAGGGATACAAAAGAAGAGGTGCACAGTGAGAAATTTGAGAGAAGAAACCCAGCACTTCCACACCCTCTCTGGACACACCACCCTCCAGAACCTCCACATGTTCAGAAATCTGGAAACTCTCCAAACTGTGCTTTTGGGTTTCCAAAAAGGCTTCATTGCTAGGAAGATTGACTGTTTCATTGGCCACTGCTGACCAACTCAACCCTCAGCACCTCTCCCTCCCCAGAAGTTAAAGGGTGAGGCTGAAAAGTCCCAACATGCCTTGGGACAGGGTCCATTCTGAAGATACCTAGGGGCTGTCAGCCACCAGCTAGCTCATTAGAATTCAAAAGATACATCACTTTGGAGATTCCAAGGATATTAGGAGGTTTATGCCAAGAAACTGGGAACAAGACCAAATATTTCACAATATCGCAAATGTCACCAAATAGGAGAGGCCAAAATTCCATTACCAACAACTGGTCAGCATAGGAAAGGTGAGGTCTGAGGGGGAGTTTTTCTGCTTGCTATGATTTAATTCTGACTTTGTGATTCAGAGATGTTGGCGATGATATGAATGAGCCAACTCTTGGGATCAGCTGTCAAGCACTTGGCTTGTAAACTGCTACCATCCCACTTGTCCCAAGAGCTCCTGGTTTGACAGCTCACCAGCTATTTAGTTTTATCCTGCTCTGATTCATACCCTAGGGCCTCTCTGAGGATGTGGGACTGTGAAAGGACACCCAAGAGAGGCTGTTACCATCCCAGCTGTTTGAGTCACAATGACTTCGCAGCCCTGAGTTTTCCACACAGGCCAGCAGCACCCTCTCCATGTGAGATGGGATATAATCTGTAACTGTTCTGTAAGGAGACGGCATGTGTAATTAGGCATTCTTGCTTCAGCTTGCAGAGGTCCCTCTTCTACCACCACTTAATACCAATTTAATGAGCTCACTAAAAAATGTCAAGAACTCTCACTGGCATCCTCAAGTATTATTTACTACTTAATATTGGAGCAAAGAGTGCCATCTTTATGGGGAAAGGGATGAGTCTTGGAAAATCAAGACAATTAGCCATGGGCACTCTGTCCTTAGATAATAGGAGAAGTGGAAAAGAAAACATGATAATTGCCAGGCGCCAGTGCCTCATGCCTGTAATCCTAGCTTGTCAGGAGGCAGAGATCAGCAGGATCACAGCTCAGAGCCAGCCCAGGCAAATAGTTCACAAGACCCTGTCTCTAAAATAGCCAACACAAAAAAGAGCTGGCAGAGTGGCTCAAGTGGTAGAGCACATGCCTAACAAGTGTGAGGCCCTAAATTCAAACTCTAGTACCACCAAAAAGAAAAAAAGATGAGAACAGGATGACAGTCTTCAGTTATAGCAGTTAAAGTATGAGACTGATGTAACATGCAGAAAAAGGAATGGGTTCTCATCCCCTTCTCAGGATACTTGTGTGGCAGCAAAGGAAACCAGTAGGTAACCACAGGTTGAGAGCATCCAGGTCTCCGCTCTCATCCGTTTTCACTGAGTTAATATCCTGCTGTGAACTCAGTTTCCATAGTACACTTTCCCACTGAAAAGTTTAATGACCAGCCATCATCATTGTAGGTCTCTTAACAGTTCCTATTCTTGTAAATTGGCTTCCTTCTCTGGGCATTTGAGCTAGCAGGAATCTGTTCTTCCTGGGCCAAATCAAGTATCTAGATCTGCAAGGCTAAATTTCTCAACCTGAGGACTCTACAGTCTTGTAGATTCTCCAACACATGTCTTATGAAAATCCAGCACACTCTCTTCTGCCTGTGTCTGAGTTTCAAGGAATATTGACTCCTCCTTCACTGTAACTCACATCCTGGAAGGAGGGATGGTATGAATAATGACCAAAGCTATAAGAAGGAGAAACTGGCTCTTCCTGTCCTCTTGAAAAACCTAGTCTCTCTCAAGCCAGAGGCTTTGAACATCACCAAAGGCTTTGTGGCCAATATACCTTTCCTCTACCCCTTGCCATACAAGAGCCTCCTCTATGTCTGGATTTCTGCACCCCATCACCAATCGCCCTCACGTTCTAGAAAACACCAATATCAACTCCTCTCTGTGCTAGCAAGCTACCTCAGCAGTTATTTTTTGACATCTGTGTTTGAATATGAGAAAATTGGATCTTAAGAGATCAAGTAGCCAGGTGGTGGTGATTCACCCCTGTAATCCTAGCTACTTGGAGGCAGAGATCAGGAGGATGGAGGTGAGCTCAGGAAAAAAAAATTTTTTTAAATGAGATCGTATCTCAAAAATACCCAACACAAGGGCTGGTGGAGTGGCTTAAGTGATAGAGTGCCTCCCTAACAAGCATGGGGTCCTGAGTTCAAACCCTATTACCACCAAAAAAAAAATAAAAAACACTCAACACAAAAAAGGACTGGCAGAGTGGCTCAAGTGGTAGAGCACCAAACTTGAGGCCATTATTTCAAACCCTAGTACCACCAAAAAAGAAAGAGAGGGATCAAGTAATTCCATCCGGGTCACACAGCAAGTTTTCTGAAGAGCCAGGCCTAGAACCCCGTCTTAAGACTCCAGAAACAGTTTTTCTGCTGCATGTCCATACTAGCTCCACGTTGCTCCGGGAGTTGTGTCTGCTGACCTTGCGGGCACTGTGGTGAATGTATGGAGGTGACAGACATGAAGTGAGAGGTCAGATGTGAAAAATGGAAAAACAAGTTGGTAACAGAAATGAAAAATAAGCCAAGAAGGCACACAGATGCTAGTTTAAGTTCACATTTTTTTCTGGATGAACCTAATCTGATGATTATAGAGCACGTCATTGCTACATGATTCAAGATAGAAATCAGTCCTTTTCTTTCCTGCAGGTTTTACTTGAGTGTGTCTATACACAATAACATAATTTATAGGCAGAGCTAGACCAGGTTTGAGGATAAGTGAGAGGGAAGACAGTAAAAATTGCCTAGTCCTCCTGGTTTGTTTTTCATGAAAACCCAATTCTCACATGATTGCTAATATTTAACAGTAAATGTCAGAGAAAGAAAAAATGGTAAGAGAAAAGAGATTTTCTATTGAGGCCAAAACATTTAAAAAAGAAAAGCTGCATACTGATCTAGTGAGAAAGAGGCCACTGCTTCCCCAAGGGGCACAGTTGGAAGACAAGAGTGACTGGTGCAAAACCAGTAAGGAGGGGGACTAGAGGGCAAAGAGTGCAGGTCCTCAGCTGTAAATCAGGAACTGAAGCGTGAAACCTTCTTGGCTCACATTGCAGATGAGCCTCATTCCCCACCTCCTCTTCCTTTTGCTGCCTGGTAGTTTCCTTGACTTTTTGCTATCATGTTTTTTCCAGAAGGAGGGAAATGCCAAGGAGAACATAGCAACATCAGGTGTTTGTTTCATTTTGATTTTTTTAAGGAACTCGTCTGATATAGCAACTTATTAGAAAGGTTGCTACTGTATGCTCTAGGCTGCTAGAATTCCATCTTTAAATATTATGTGGATTTTAAGTTTTTAAAAAGTTTTGTTGTTAAATGTGTATGACAAAGTAAACCATTTTCACCATTTTTAAATGTGTAAGTCAGTGGTACTAATTACATTCACAGTGTTGCACAACTGTCACTATTTCCAAAACATTTCTATTGTCCCCAATACAAAATTTGTGCCCATTAAGCACTAATTCCTCAGGTCTCTCAGTCTTGGTAATCCACTTTTTATCAGTACTTAAGTCCTGACTCAATATCAAACATTCTTTATTTTTTTTTAATTTTTATTGTTTTATTATTCATATGTGCCTACAATGCTTGGGTCATTTCTCCCCCCTGCCCCCACCCCCTCCCTTACCACCCACTCCGCCCCCTCCCCTCCCCCCCACCCCCACAATACCCAGCAGAAACTATTTTGCCCTTATCTCTAATTTTGTTGTAGAGAGAGTATAAGCAATAATAGGAAGGGACAAGGGTTTTTGCTGGTTGAGATAAGGATAGCTATACAGAGCATTGACTCACATTAATTTCCTGTGCTTGTGTGTTACCTTCTAGGTTAATTCTTTTTGATCTAACCTTTTCTCTAGTTCCTGGTCCCCTTTTCCTATTGGCCTCAGTTGCTTTTAAGGTATCTGCTTTAGTTTCTCTGCGTTAAGGGCAACAAAAGCTAGCTAATTTTTTAGGTGTCTTACCTATCCTCACCCCTCCCTTGTGTGCTCTCGCTTTTATCATGTGCTCAAAGTCCAATCCCATTGTTGTGTTTGCCCTTGATCTAATGTCCACATATGAGGGAGAACATACGATTTTTGGTCTTTTGGGCCAGGCTAACCTCACTCAGAATGATGTTCTCCAATTCCATCCATTTACCAGCGAATGATAACATTTCATTCTTCTTCATGGCTGCATAAAATTCCATTGTGTATAGATACCACATTTTCTTGATCCATTCGTCAGTAGTGGGGCATCTTGGCTGTTTCCATAACTTGGCTATTGTGAATAGTGCCACAATAAACATGGGTGTGCAGGTGCCTCTGGAGTAACCTGTGTCACAGTCTTTTGGGTATATCCCCAAGAGTGGTATTGCTGGATCATATGGTAGATCTATGTTTAGATTTTTAAGAAGCCTCCAAATTTTTTTCCAGAGTGGTTGTACTAGTTTACATTCCCACCAACAGTGTAAGAGGGTTCCTTTTTCCCGCATCCTCGCCAACACCTGTTGTTAGTGGTGTTGCTAATGATGGCTATTCTAACAGGGGTGAGGTGGAATCTTAGTGTGGTTTTAATTTGCACTTCCTTTATTGCTAGAGATGGTGAGCATTTTTTCATGTGTTTTTTGGCCATTTGAATTTCTTCTTTTGAGAAAGTTCTGTTTAGTTCACTTGCCCATTTCTTTATTGGTTCATTAGTTTTGGGAGAATTTAGTTTTTTAAGTTCCCTATATATTCTGGTTATCAGTCCTTTGTCTGATATGTAGCTGGCAAATATTTTCTCCCACTCCGTGGGTGTTCTCTTCGGTTTAGAGACCATTTCTTTTGATGAGCAGAAGCTTTTTAGTTTTATGAGGTCCCATTTATATATGCTGTAGTTGCTGAGCTGCTGGGGTTCCATTGAGAAAGTTCTTACCTATACCTACTAACTCCAGAGTATTTCCTACTCTTTCCTGTATCAACTTTAGAATTTGTGGTATATCAGACATTCTTAATTCACTACATGTACCTGTTAAGGTGTAGCAGCAATTGAAAAGAATGAAACCAGTTAGTCTTATTGATTACACTCCTGTAATCCCAGCACTCAGTAGGCTGAGGCAAAGAATTGTGAGTTCAAGATCAGCCTGGACTACATAGCAAGACCCTAACTCCAAAAAAAAAAGCAATGGACCCTTAGGTGAAAAAGGGAGTTATAGATAAAAACTAAATTCTCATTCTCATTTTTTTTTCAATGCTGGGGATTGAACTCAGGGCCTTACATATGATAGGCAAGTGCTCTACCACTGAGCTGCATCCCTACCCCTTTTTTATCTTACTTTATTTTGAGATAGGCTATAACTTGCCCAGGCTGGCTTTGAACTTTCCATTTTCCTGTCTCAACCTCCTGAGCAGCTGAGATTATAGGTGTGCACCATCTCACAGGCCTTATTTATTTATGTGAGGTACTGGCATTTGAACTCATACTTGTTAAGCAGGCACTCTACCACTTGAGCCACTCCACCAGCCCTGCCTTATTTTCTTAAGTATGACTTAAATACAGTTGAAAACTTTTGAGCAATTTTATCACCCATTCAGAGAAAGCAAAATGGAAGTCTTCTTTGCTGTGCTGATCTGACATCTTTCTTTCTTCCTTCAGTAACCATGCAGCAGGTAGCCAGGACAGTGGCCAAAGTGGAACTCTCAGACCACGTGTGTGACGTGGTCTTTGCGCTCTTTGACTGTGACGGTGAGTGGGGCCCTCTAGTGTCAGGACAGAGCACTGAGCCTCGTTGCCCTTCTTGGCATTGTTACCATGGAGCTAGCCTATGCCTATGCCTCAATAGCAACTCAGCCCTTGGCCTCATAAGACTGAGAAATGGAACCCCTGGCCCTGGTTTGAGTTTCCCACTTCTAACTCCATTTTGCCTTTGGGTCTAATTAATGATCATGAGGATTTCAAAAATGGTAACGGGAGCAAATGTTCAAGATTGCTTGAATTTGTGTTTTCCCAGATTATAATCCTTATGAGCCCCAAATAATTTTAAATGGCAACAATATTAAACCCAATTTGAGGAACACTCAAGTTTTTTTTTGTTTTTTTTTTTTTCATTTTTCTTTTATTATTCATATGTGCATACAAGGCTTGGTTTATTTCTCCCCCCTGCCCCCACCCCCTCCCTTACCACCCACTCCACCCCCTCCCGCTCCCCCCCTCAATACCCAGCAGAAACTATTTTGCCCTTATCTCTAATTTTGTTGTAGAGAGAGTATAAGCAATAATAGGAAGGAACAAGGGGTTTTGCTCGTTGAGATAAGGATAGCTATACAGGGCATTGACTCACATTGATTTCCTGTGAGTGTGTGTTACCTTCTAGGTTAATTCTTTTTGATCTAACCTTTTCTCTAGTTCCTGGTCTCCGTTTCCTATTGGCCTCAGTTGCTTTAAGGTATCTGCTTTAGTTTCTCTGCGTTAAGGGCAACAAATGCTAGCTAGTTTTTTAGGTGTCTTACCTATCCTCACCCCTCCCTTGTGTGCTCTCGCTTTTATCATGTGCTCATAGTCCAATCCCCTTGTTGTGTTTGCCCTTGATCTAATGTCCACATATGACACTCAAGTATTTTAATGTCTTGAGAAAGAAGACGGTATAGGTCCTGTGCCAGGTGTTGAGAATAAAGAGATAGCCAGAGGAAGAAAGTCTCACCAGTTGAAGGTAGTACAAACCCAGATCAGTAATGGCTTCCCAAAAGTGTCTTCTGAGTTGAATCACAAAGGATGAGCAGGAATTGGCCAGTAAAGGGGAGTGAGATGGGCAAAGCTCTCCAGGTGGGGAAGCAATGTAACCAAAGGCACAGGCAGGAATACAGACCCGAGGGGACCTGTCCCCTGACAGCCTCTTGAGTTTGCTTGCCACACCCCACCTCTGTAGCTAGCAATACCTCACTACTTGTAACTCTCCAGCAGCTATCCTCCATGCCCACGCCATCCTCTACCCCATGATAGCATTTACCACACTGATGATATAACTTACTTCTCTCTCCTACAACCTGGGAGTATTTCAAGGGACAAAATACAAAGCTTGTTTGTGTATTCTCAGCATAGGCACAGAACCTGGGATATGTTCTATTCTCATTCAGCTATTATCACATTACTCTGTACTGTTGGTCACCGAGTTGCACTTGGAAACATCAAGGAAGGAGCAAAATAGTTAATCCTAAACCAAGAGAATTGAGTTTGACTGTGACAGCATGCTGGGCTTTGGAACCCACGTGGTATGAGCAGTAGAATTTTCTCAGTGGTTTTGTTCCAAGGCTTCCACTTACACTGTTGTGTTTGCCTTTTCCTCTAGGCAATGGAGAGCTGAGCAATAAGGAATTTGTTTCGATCATGAAACAACGGCTGATGAGAGGCCTGGAGAAACCCAAAGACATGGGCTTTACCCGCCTCATGCAGGCCATGTGGAAATGTGCACAGGAAACTGCCTGGGACTTTGCTTTGCCCAAATAATAACCCAAAACAGCAAGAGGGGGCCACCTTCCATACTCGCAAGCACCCTGGACCTTATGGAGCAACCTCTGCATAGCTCTTCATGCTGCTGCTTCTGGGAGTGGTCCTCCCTTCTTCCTGGGGTAACCTAAGGATTCAGCCAGCTTCCCTCTCCACCCTTTCCCTATCCCAGTGTTCTACTAGGCTCTGAGTCCCCAGGAGGGGATTCATCCCTGTTCTCAAACCCATGAACAAGCGTTCAGAGCTCAGACCTTGGCTCCTCTAACAGCAATACCTATTTAAGCACCCTAGGGATAAAGAATGCAGGGACCCATGCACACACCTGCCTCCTGGGAAATATCCAGTTCTCAAATCATTTTTGCTGTGGACTTACGTTAACAAGAACATTCTTTGCTCTTCCTCCCGCTGGTGTTTTTAAGCTGCAAGAATGGAAAGTCTCGTCAGCAAGAGGAAGTCTGTGATGAATGATAATGAAGATGACCTGGGCACCCTGAGCTGGCAGGAAGCCTGGCCAGAAGAAGGATCTGTGTCAGACATGGGCTGGCTCTGAGGCCTGCTGTAAGGCCTTGTGCTAAGTAGAAGCACAGCAGAATCCAAATTTAAATAGCTGCTTCATGGCTCTCTTCTCTTACCAGGTTCCTAAGATGTCTCCACCAAGACTCTGCTTAACCAGCAGCAGTAGTTGAGTTCCTGTTCCCTGCAGATACCATCTCCTCTTCGGATGGGCCTCGGTAGTGGAGGCCTGGCTCAGAGCCTATCTGCCCTCTGTCTTAAATACTTAAAAAGTATCACTTTAATTATAACAGTTTGCAATAAACACCCCCAAGACTCGTGTCTCCCGTATTTTAGAATCATCCGGGCTCTTTTCATTTAATATCTCCATGGAGTTTCAGATCCCGCTAGCAGCAGCCCTGTCTCATGAAAGGCCATTTGGAGGTTAGTGGTGGCACTGTCCCAGCACAGTTTGGTTAGTGTTTCATTTGGGGCCATAGTACACAGTCCTTGATTATTTGTGCCCGATGATAAGAAGGTAAGACAGGGTGGAGTGTGTGAGGAATCATCTGGTATGGTGAACCATAGCAACCAGTGTTGTGATGAGCCCAGCACTGCCACTCGCCCGTTGTGGTGTTGAGCAAGCCATTTTCCATCTGTTCCTTCATCTGTTTATCCCATTGAGCTAAATGAGCTCTAAGGTTCCTTCCAGGCCTGAAAGCCTGTGCTTCAGCTCTCCTCCAGAATTCCTGTGGCCTCCAGACCTCCAGGTAATACTACTGACATGGCCAGCATAACAGAACCACCACACCTAAAACCCAGTACTCAGCTCTGAATGCAATAGCCAGAGAAAAGCAGAGCCCTCAGTCTGTAACTGCACTGTGCAAGGAAGGAACTGGCCCCAGCATTTCCTCCAGAGCCATTTAACAGCTTCATTTCTAATGTCCTTACTAGAAGACTAGATTCTCTCCAAGAAGTCTGACGCTCTTCTGCCTCATCTATCTACCACCCTCTCCTCTCTCACTGACCCTGGTGTTCAAGTGTAGGCTTGGCCTTGCTCACTGCCCTCAACATGAGGCATCAGCACAATGTGAGCATCTCTTAAATTTGTCCCAGAATCCCAAAATCACTTTTCACCCCACCATCCTTTCTCCAGCTGAAAGAGAAGTCCCCTCATTGCCTCTGTGGGACACAGGAAGGGCTGCTGTGCTTCCTTGATCTTGCATTCAGCATGACCCGAGATAAGCAGGGAGAATATGGAAACTGCTACTAAGAAAAAGGCTTTTTTAAAAATGTGCTATAATCTCTAAAAGTCATTTTAATAACTTTTAATGCCCTACCTAGGTTTACCTCTGGTTGCAGCACATACACAGATAAAAGAGGCCATGACTGCTACCAGACAAGGAAAAAAGGGTGCCAAGATCAGATGGCAACCGCATCTTTTCTGCAAGCCTTAGTAGCACAGCCCAAGCCTGTGGAGGTTATATGCCCCTGCAAGCTGCTCAAAAGGAGGTAGCAGAGTCTGGTTCCACTCACAGGCTTCAAGTGCCACCTGCTGGCAAGAAGGCTTAGTGCAGTGGCTCACAGGCCTGGATCCTGGGAGGGGAGACTACTCAGTCCAACCACACCCAGTCCCACTCCTGAGAACAGGCCTTCTCAGGTACTGTGTGTGGGTGGCATAGAGGCAAAGATTACGAAGAGAGGTGTTATGGATATGATCGTAACTGAGGGGGAGGAGGGAAAGAGTTCACTCATGCATTGTTCCCTGGCCCCACGATGGGAATTTTTCCCAGCAAATGAAAGGGTGTAATTCACTATTCATTCTACAGCTTCTTTACTGAAAACCTAGTATGAACCAGGCACTCAAGGTCTTCAAGTAGTTTGTATCCTAATGAGGAAAACAAGAAGAAGCAATAAGGTTAAGTTCAGGGAGCCGTTAGAAAAAGCAGACCTGGGAGTTGACTAGGAGTTACTGAGGTTTGGAAGCAGGAGTGTAGGGAGAGGTTGAGTGTGCCTGCATCCAGAGGCCAGAAAAACATGCTTCATCTAAAGTTTCCAATACAGATTAGAGAGTGGTTTTGTGATCCAAGAATTAAGATAGTGGTCATTCATTCACACACACACACACACACACACACACACAAAGGATTTTAAAAAATATATTTGGGCATATTCATAGAGGTAACTCAGGAAAAAGAAATCTGATGGAAATTTGGTGGCTGGGGATGTATCTCAGTGGTAGAGCTTATGCTCAGCATGCTGAGGTCCTGGGTTTGATCCCCAGCAACCCCACCTCCCCCCCCCAAAAAAAAACTGAAAGTGCTCAGAAGTGAATATGATGGTGGAAATACCACATATTAAAACTTGTGGCAGGGGCTGGGATGTAGCTCAGAAACAGAACTCAACATGTGAGTCCCTGGGTTCAACCGCCCCCAGGGGGTGGTAAAAGGGGACAAGTTGCAGGACACAGATAAAGGGAAACTAGCACCTACCTCAGTAAATTGGAAAAAAGGAATAAAACCCAAAGAAAATAGCAAAAGTCAATAACACTAAGTTTTTAAGTTTTTGTTGTTATTTTGGTGCTAGGCATGCACTCTACCACTGGGCCACACACCCACTCCCCCAGCCCAATATTAGGAATTTTTAAATGCATACACTTACAGATACTGCAGCAGCTTAAAAACAATAATACTATGAACAACTTCATGGCAATAAATTTGAAATGGATTAATTCCTTAAAAATATCTTACCAAACAGATACA
Source organism: Castor canadensis (assembly GCF_047511655.1). Lineage (NCBI taxonomy): Eukaryota > Metazoa > Chordata > Mammalia > Rodentia > Castoridae > Castor > Castor canadensis. Next base: position 62,521,612 of record NC_133392.1, on the reverse strand, counting down.
TAAACATTTGAATGGACTGTAACCATAATAAATTGAATGCATAAAGGTCTACTAATAACAAAAAGTACCAAATCCATATGGTCTTATGAGAAAAAGTGAGACTAGACTCTGTAGGATCCTGTACTCCCCAATAAGAACTTTGGCTTTTAATACCACTTTTGGGGATATACCCAAAAGACTGTGACATAGGTTACTCCAGAGGTACCTGTACACCCATGTTTATTGCAGCACTATTCACAATAGCCAAGTTGTGGAAACAGCCAAGATGCCCCACTACTGACGAATGGATCAAGAAAATGTGGTATCTATACACAATGGAATTTTATGCAGCCATGAAGAAGAACGAAATGTTATCATTCGCTGGTAAATGGATGGAATTGGAGAACATCATTCTGAGTGAGGTTAGCCTGGCCCAAAAGACCAAAAATCGTATGTTCTCCCTCATATGTGGACATTAGATCAAGGGCAAACACAACAAGGGGATTGAACTTTGAGCACATGATAAAGCGAGAGCACACAAAGGAGGGGTGAGGATAGGAAGACACCTAAAAAATTAGCTAGCTTTTGTTGCCCTTAATGCAGAGAAACTAAAGCAGATACCTTAAAAGCAACTGAGGCCAATAGGAGAAGGGGACCAGGAACTAGAGAAAAGGTTAGATCAAAAAGAATTAACCTAGAAGGTAACACCCACGCACAGGAAATCAATGTGAGTCAATGCCCTGTATAGCTATCCTTATCTCAACCAGCAAAAACCCTTGTTCCTTCCTGTTATTGCTTATACTCTCTCTACAACAAAATTAGAAATAAGGGCAAAATAGTTTCTGCTGGGTATTGAGGGGGTTGGGGGGAGAGGGAGGGGGCAGAGTGGGTGGTAAGGGAGGGGGTGGGGGCAGGGGGGAGAAATGACCCAAGCATTGTAGGCACATATGAATAATAAAACAATTAAAAAAAAGAAGTTTGGCTTTTATGTTAATGATAACTGGGAGCCACTGGAGGGTTTTAAGCAGGAAAATGACATGAGCATTGTATTTTTGGGGTGCTAGGGATCATGCCCCAGGGCCTTATGCATGCCAGCCAAGTGCTCAAGAATTGAGTTACACCCTCAGCCCAGCTTTGCATTTTAGAATGGTGCCTTTGCTTATGAAGCAGTAGGAAGGTTCAAGTGGGATCCAGGTTAGAGACTTCTAATAATCTACCTAGAAGCTTGGATAAGGCTACAGAGCTGAAAGGAAGCTAACAGTTTTAGGTGTCACAGAGTGATCTGATTGAGGGATAAGGGTAGGCATGTAAATTGGAGGGTGGCAAGGGAGAGTCATTTAGTATGAAACCAGACTTCTGACTGGGTAATGGTGTGTGGCAGGGCTCATCAGTGCACTGGAAAGCTGAGAGGAGAGCCAGGTTTAGGTGGAAGATGACGAAGTCATTCCCAGACATGTGGAGATGCCTAGGGAACATGATACACAAGTATCTAGTGGTGGGTTTGGACCCAGGACAGAGGCCAACAGTGGAAATATGGCTTGAGAATCTCCTAAAAAACTGCTGCTCCCAATTTCAAAGCCAGCTAACAACAAACACATGAACTCTCCAGATGAGTCTCTAACTGAACTATTAATAGTGTCTCTGTCTTCCCCAAGGGCAGCTGGGAATACAGATAGTTTGAAATGAAAGTACTGTGAATTAAAAAAACAAAACAAAAAGAACCCTAGGTGGGATAGCGAAGACACATGCTAAGCTTGTTACAAACAAATGTGAATGCTCTGTGCCCTTCTCTCCAGCATTCAGCTTCCGGCCCTTAAGGTGTAGAGGCCTCCTTCTCTAGGGAGGACAGAGAACGAAGGACCAAAGTGGGGATCCAGAAGGGCTATCTTCTGAGACATATTCTTGTGCCATTCGACAAATAATTTATATTGAAGGCCAAAGCGAAAATCCAATTACCTATCAGACATTCACTCTTGGATGAGTTATTCTCATCTTCACTGTGAGGTGTTTTTTTTTTTTTTTCATTTGGTGGTGTGCTGGGTTGCTGGGAATCTAACCCAGGGCTTCGTACATGCTAGGCAAGTGTTCTACCACTGAACTAGACTCCCAGTCCTGTTTTGTAGGAGGTGCACCATGGCAATTTCTGTTCTTACATGGCCCCGGGACTGCTGTAGCACCAGGGGAAGGTGGAGCACCCAGGATGATGTGGGCCCAGATCTCTGCCCCCATTTCTACAGTCCACACTCATGTCTCCTTCCCTCCTGGTCTGCTGGCATATACCACAATTTAATCAATAAAGGTACTGAAGGAGAGATTCTGGAACACAGTATTCTAAAAGGAAGGCATTGTGTTTTAGATATGAAGTGTCCCCAACAAGGCTCATGTGTTGAAGACTAGGTCCCCAGCTGGTGGGTGCTATTGAACCACTGTGACTGGATCACAAGAGTGTAACTGTATCAATGTGCTAATCCACTGATGAGTTCATATGAAATGGGCTACCAGGAGGGGGCCTAGTTAGAGGAAGAAGGTGTGTTGAGGGGATAATCTTTAAAGAGTATATCTTGTTCTCTCTCTCTCTCTCTCTCTCTCTATCTATCTATCTCTGTGGGGGAGAGGGATAATATTTGAAGAGTATATCTTGTCCCTTCTCTCTCTCCCCACCACCCCCCTTCCTGGCTGCCATGAGATGAGCAGGCTTCTTCACCATATGCTCCTGCTGACATGATGTTCAGCCTCACCCAGGCACACAACAACGGAACCAGCCAACCATAGATTGAAACCTGAAACCATGAGTCAAACTCAATATTTCGGCCCTTTAAGTTTTCTCAAGTACTTTGTCACAGCCACTTTGGTGGATGGGCCGCATTTGGAGATAGCAGAGTACACTGAGAAGCTGGGGAGCAAGGGAATGAAAGAGCAAAGGGCATGAAGTGGGGTATATTCCACTGTCTTGGCAATTTTTCCCGAAGCTGAACGAAGGAATCTATACCCTCAGCTAGCCCAGGGCAGCTCTGATTAAAATGAGCAAAAAGAATGCCCATAGGATTCACTTATTCTATTCAATTACAAACATGGATTGAGCCCTACAAGGTATCAGGCCCTGTGTTCAGGCCACAGGGAATGTGGGGGCAAATTCTCCATCATAGTTTATCTGGAGACAGGATGTAAAGACTCACAGCAAAGGACACCTACTGCAGGGCAGAAAAGGTGATGACCATGGTGGACCCACGCTTAAATGATACTATAATTCAAAGCAGGGAGAGTTCCTGGAGGAGAAAACCCCATTCTCAGCCTCAGACCCAGGCTTAGGATGTCAGAAAGCCTTTCCAATCCTACCCACAACTAACAACTCACGCATCTGAACAGCCTCTACAGTTTACTCACAGGCACATTGCCATATTCCCCACGTGTCCTATAGTTCTTTTCATTCCAATCCCTCTTACTTTACTACACCATGCTCTCTGGTGTCAGTTTCCACCGTTCCTTTTGGTACATCTTGCAATCACTAATGTCCACACAGTGCCTGGCTCCCAGTGTACACCTGTTACTAGTAAATTAATTCTCTCACTGCACAGAGGAAGTGGGGTTGAAGCTGAGCCCTCAAGAATGAGTTATACTTGGACAGATAGGAAAGATGGACAGGAGTGAGGTGTGATGTATCTTAGTACAGCTAGGAAGGTCTGCTGGAAGATAAAAGCATGTTAGATTGAGCATTCTGAGTGTCTCCAGAGGAGAGAAATGTGGAAGCTGATGGCCACTTAGGTGGGTTCAGGCATAGGAGCGAATGAGGAAGTGCTGAGAGTCACGGGGACATTCACTCTTCCAGGGACTTCTGGATAGGAGACAGTTATAGATTTTTGTTTCTCTTTTTAAGCCTCATATGTCCAAACACTACATTCGAGCTGGTCAGTAAAGAAGTTTCCAGTTTTTCCCTTAGATCAAAATCATGACATCATGATTTGAAGAATCATCAGGAGAAAGTATAATTTCAGGTCATGCCTGGCATGCCATTTTCATTTTTAGACAAAAGCTAAGACCAAGGACCATAATGTTTAACATGAACTGAACAAGGGTGTGGCTCTCTTCCTGGACTTTGAACTGAGAAAAATCATAAAAGTCAAATTAGCTTCAAAAACTAAGGCATCAGTTTGACTACTAAGGTGTATAAGCAAGGCCGGGGTGGTAACAGAGGCTGCTTAGGCCAGCCTTGAGGCTCAGTTCATGTTCATCCCTTCTGAAACAACAAATCCCTTCTTGATAGAAACAGCTCAGGTAGGAATAGGGGATATGGTAGAGCTCCTGCTCTATGCAGGAGGCCCTGGGTTCCTGGTACCACCACAAAAAAACAAAAACAAAAAAGCAGAAGAAAGAAAAACAGTTTAGTTAGCCAAACCCAGCAGCAAAGGGGAGGGAACAATGGCAAGATAAGGTACAAAGGGCTCCCACTGTAACCAGTAGCACCACCACACACACCTAACCTCTATCATCTCTCCAGATTACCAATCCAGATCTTGCTAACTAAACCAGAATTGACTGTAGATTCAGAATTTAAGTATTTTGTGTTTTATATGCATTGCAGGCAAAGAGGAGAGAGGGTTCACCAGGCAGTAGCTGAACAATTGCAATCCAGGAAAAGAAAGCTACTCTTTCTTTTCCACATGAATACCTTCTTCACAAACTGAAGCTGCTTGTGGTCAGCAGAAGAGAGGCCCCATTACAATGAGAGAGGAAGCAGCCCCATACTTAGCAAGAGAGGGGAAGGTGGACAATGAAGCCCTAGGTCAACAAACCTCAGAAAGGCTATTTGAAAAGGGCCCTAGTTTTAATCCATTAACACATTAGAAACTGCTTATCAACCTGTGGAGATCTTAACCTTATTTTAAGTGTGAAGGAAGGGCTGATTTCATTACCAGGAGTCATAAGGGTTTGTGTTGGGAAGGAAACAATGGCAAGCCCTGGCCTTAATGCTCTGAGAAAGCGCAGTTATGTGAAGAAAATGTCCTCCTTCCTCACTTCCATACCTACCAGCCAGCCTGCAGTGTGCCCACTCACCTTGCCTTCCCTCCTAAAAATCAATGCCTTCCTTAGACCCCCAGATCCCGCCTCCTCTGCCTACTCTTATTTCCTCTTTTACTTTCATTATCACATTTTTATCTAATTAAATAATTCCTACCACAAAATTCTATAAATTACCCTGCCTTAAAACAACAAAAAGAACTCCAAGGGAACCCATATTTCTCTCCACTACCAACCCACTTCTTCCTGCCTTTACCCTCTTACATCCATTTCCTGTCAGGATTCCCCCTATCAATCCCTAAAACCAATTGTGTTAAGGTCACCAGGGCCCTCCACATTGTCAAATCCATTGGTCATTTCTCATTCTCATACTGCTTGGCTCCCCTCTCCCCCTTCAAACCTATTATTTCATCTGGCTTCTGAGATCATTCATTTTCTTACTCACTCATAAAGCCACTTCTTCACACTCTGTTTTCATGGAGTCTGCTCTGCCTCCAGGCTTCTAAGAATTGGGGGACTGCTGGGCTCAGCAGTCAGCTTCTACTCTTCTCTGGCTGTATTCACTTCTGCAGTGCATCTAGTGCCACAGCTTTAAATACCATTTATATATGCACAACGGTAATTTCCAAAATCATATTTATAGCTCCAACTTCTTGGGTTTGTTTGTTTGATGGTGCTAGGGATCAAACCCAGAGCTTTGTGCATGCTAAGAACATGCTTCTCCCACTGAGCTACACCCTCAGCTCTCCAACTTCTTCCAAAACCCTACACATGCAGAACGTCCTAATCTACATCACAAATTAACATGCCTGAAATCGAATAGTTAATATTCCTTTTAACAAACTGTTGCTGTCATAGTCTTTCTCGTTTCCCCGATTTTAGCACACGGAAATTGTTTTCCCACTTACTCAGACCAAAAACCTTGGAATTATCATTGAGTCTGCTCTTTCTCTCACACCCCAAATCCATCCATTGCATCACCCGAAACCGTTTTGTTTGTGTCTTCAAAATATATTCAGAACTTGACTACTCACCACCTCCGCCATCACTCATATCTCACCTGGATTATAATAGTAGCTTCCTAATTTTCATTTTGTTTATTATAGAACCCTCTTGCCAAATCCTATGAAAGGTCAAGTACTATAAGGACTGAAAATGTATCAATGGATTTGGCAACGTGGAAGTCATTCGTAACCTTAACGAGATTGCTGTTAGTGGAGTGGTAATCCATAAAGAACTGGATCTTCTCTGTAGTGGACTCCTTCATGCTCCCTATAGTGTTTTCTCCTTCACCACAAAAATCTTTATTTCCGAGCCTTTGCATTTGCTGTTTTACTTGGATCGCCACCTTCCTCCAGACAGTCACATCTACCTCTCTCTCCTGAATTCAGGTGCCTGTTAAAAGAAGCTTCCGATAGATTTATTTTGTCAAGCTATTTTAAAGAGCACCTCCCACTTTCTATCTCTGTTATTTTTCATTATTTCCTTCAGTGTTTATCACAATCTGAATGTTTTGTTTACTAAATGTCACACACACACACACACACACACACACACACACACACACACACACACACTCTATAATATAAGCCCCATGAAGGCAAGGGCTTTGTTTTATACACCACTATATCCCCATCATATAACCGTACCTGACAAATAATGGGTACTCAGTGAACAATCTATTCAATGAAGAAATAAATTGCTTTAGTCTCGAACACATAGTTACTACCAAAAACGTGCAAGCGTACTCAACTTTAAGACCTCCGGAACATAACCTTAGACTCTAGACTACTAGCATGCACCATTAACACCTAAACCAAACGTCCCTTTCTTAGAAGACATACGGTATCGCTTCCGCCCTTACCCAACTCTCACTCAATCTAGGGAAAGGAGGGGCGGAGGGTTTATGTCATCATTCCGCGCCGACCTGCCCCACGACGCGCCGGCTACTGGCGCAGCCCTTCGCCCGCCCGGCCTCCCCCTCCCTGGTTCCGCGCTCTGGTTCCGCCATGGAATCCAACAAGGATGAAGCCGAGCGCTGTATCAGCATCGCCCTCAAGGCCATCCAGAGCAACCAGCCCGACCGAGCGCTCCGCTTCCTAGAGAAGGCGCAGCGGCTATACCCGACGCCGCGAGTTCGCGGTGAGTGTGAGGTACCGGAGAGACAGAGGGGGACGTTAGAACTGATGGGGGGAATATGGGAACGGACCGACGGGAGCAGTTGGGGGGGGAGGGGTGGCAGGGCGCGGCTACGCCTGCGCACTGGGACTTGCGGTGGCTGCTGGGAGATGTAGTCTTAGGCTCGCGCGCCTCTGCGAGGTGCTGAATACCTGAAGACCTGGGCGGTCTGTACATCCGTTTTTGGAGTGCTTGCGGAACCCTATGGGATGTGAGGTCTCCAAGAATGAGACGCACTGACAGGCTGTGTGAGCGAAGGGAACTCACCTGGAAGCGAAATCGAACTACTTTTCCCAAGAGGCCGTTCGGTGGCCCAGGGCCAGTTGCTGGCCTGGGGACTATTACAGTTCAGGAAAATAAACGGAACTCTACTAAGGGGGAGAATGAATCGATGAGTGGGAGACATTTCCGACCAAGTGCCCTGGAAAGGCACCTGCGTATCTTCACTCACTCGTACGTCACCAGACCAGGCCCAGAGAGAGACCACCCTCCCGACACTAGAGCCGGCCTTGTTAGTGCCCTTTCCCCACCTCGCACGGCCTGGCCTGAGACCCGGTTCCTTACGCCCTCCGGCGGCCTCTTCACCGCCGATCACATGCGGATCCTAGCCTCAGCCACCTCCCGCCCCACCTTCGCCCCAATAGGCCTTCGTCAGGGGCCAGCCACGGACTTCCGAGGCTGCTAAGCACCTAGCTGCTGGGTGGCCTGGGACTGAAGGCTGCCGAACCAGGGAGGGAAAGAGGTTGTCTCTACTACTCATCACCTCGCTTTACCCAGGAGTCCCCTTTTGAGTTTTCAAACTTTTGTTTTTGTTTTGTTGTTTTGCGGTAGTTGGGTTTGAACTCAGGACCTCGGGCCTTCTAGGCTGGTGCTCTACCACTTGAGCCACTCCTTCAGCCCAAAGAAGTTTTTCTTAATACAAACTAGAAAGAAGAAAGGCATAGGGTTACCTGTGCCTACCACTTGGTAGACTTAATAGATTGGCTTATAACAGGCTTTCAGAACTAGAAGACCCAGGTCTCATGACTGCTACCATGTGACCTTTCTGATCTTGGGTTTCTTAATCTGGAAGATTAGGGAGTTAGTGCAGATCACATAAATAAGAATACCCAGCCAGACGTGGTGGCACACGCCTGTAATTCCATCATTCAAGAGGATGAGGCAGGGGGGTAGGGGGGAGATGGAGGGGGTGGGGAGGTGGGGGGGAGAAACAGCTCAAACAATGTATGCACATATGAATAAACAAATAAAAAAAAAAAACAGAGATCGAGCCACAAGGATCTTGAGTTTGAGGCCAGCCTGGGCTACATAATGAGACCATGTCTTTAAAAAAAAAAAAAAGAAAGAAATAGCCATAGGGTTTTTCAGTGTAGAAAACCCTTTTGCATGCATTTTGTCATTCAATCTTGCTGCCAGGGAGGCAGAGCAAGATCATTATCTCTGTTCAATAGATGAGAAAGTGATAAGAGACTTGCCCAAGATTACACAGGTAGTATTGGAAAGTCTGTCACTCCATAAAAGTTTATTAAAAGAATGAAATGAAATTAAAAAGCAGCAGTCATACCTTTCTGCCCGTGTTATGAAAAAGAGAAAGGGAGATGCTGGCAGAATAGGTGGCCTGGATGCCTGAACTTTCCTCCCTCCTGATTGCAGGTTGATCTTTGGTCTGTTTGCCTTTTCTTGGAGAGGGTTTAAGTCTGTATTTGCCAGAACTCCTGAGGTAACCTGCTCAAGGAGCTTCCCTTGAAATAACTTACGCTACAAGTGGGAAGCATGGTTGGTATGGGGCCTCCATCTGCCAGAATTCTTTCTAACTGATGCTGCGGGGCTCAGGAGCAGGCAGCCAGGAAAGGATGGTGCCAACAGGGTCTGTGGGGCATGGCAGTAGGCCTCCTGTGCCAGTTCAGGAGCCTGGATGGGTGTCCTCCCTGGGGCCCAGGCACTAGAATTTAACTCAGGCACAAGAGTCACCTGCTGGATATTTGTCATATTTTTGCTCCTCTGGAAAGGGTATATGCTTCATCTGCATAACTTTGCACCAACCTCAGTTGTGCACTGAGCCAACAAGGACTTGGAGCTAGTTTAGGCCTGAGCCAGGGAAACTTTATTTAAAAATATTAGGTGGTTGGCTACATTGGATGCTTTGGCTTTGAGTTCATTTCACATGCTTATTCAATGTAATGAATTTTTGTTGAGGACCAGTTTTGTTTTGTTCAGTTTGCTAAGTCCTGTACTTGGTGCGAAGTGATATAGCAGGATTGGCAAAATGCATTCCCTCACTCAAAGTGGCAAACTTTCAAAACACAGTATTGAGAGGCAGAAGATAACTGTGATTTAACAAAACTTTAGCACAGTGTTAGAGGCTGAGACCTTAAGGATGGTCATGAAAAATCCAGTCCCTGCCATCTATAGGTTCACAGTCAGGTGGCAGGGAGAGGAATGCTGGGGGTAGGGAGGATGTGGAGGACAATTTCCTGGACATTAAATCACAAGCACTATAGCTTTGGTTTTTGGAGGGAGGCACTACTGGGGATCCAATTCAGGACTTCACACTTGGCAAGTGTTCTACCACTGAGCTACACCCCCAGCCCAGCCACTGAAGTTTTTGATGACAAGAATAAGATAAGGAGCTGGAGGTGTGGCTCAAGTGGGAGAATGCTTGACTAGCAAGTTTAAGGCCCTAAATTCAAACCCCAGTACTACCTGCCAAAAAAAAAAAAAAAAAAAGGATAAGGTACTGTTCTTAAAACAGAATGAGACAGGCCTTGATTGTACATACCTGTAATTCTAGCACTTAGGAGGTGGAGGCAAGAGGATCTCAAATTTGAGGCCCTTCTGGGTTACATAGTAAAATCCTGTCCAGAAAAAAAAAGAAGAAGAAGAAAAAGAGAGGATAACTTGAAGGGTTAACGAGAGCAAGGAGAGATTCAAGGCAAAAAGCTAGGTGGGCGACAACGGCCTTCAGTAGGTTAGAAGTTATGAGACAAAGCCATATAGATAAGATAAGGTCATGGGAGAGGAGGCACCAAGCTTTTGTGTGATGTTGAGGAGAATTAGATGGGGTACAGGGAATGGGAATCAAAACCTGTGTGATAGGGAAGAACTAAGCAGAAGAATAGGGATAGCAAGAGGTGGGCAGAGTGGGGAAGGATCACTGGGATATTCTGGGGGAGTTGTCAGCTTAGAGCTCAGGAGAAAGCTCCAGGTTCCAGAAGAAAGTCTGGTATCACCAGTTTTATGGAGCTCTTTGGAGTTGGGCATAGCTAGGTCACTGTGGGAAAGGGTGGAACATGGAGAAACAATTGCTTCAGGCACAGCTGTGGGCCACATCTGCCCTTAGCCAGTGGGCAAAGGCAAAGAAAGCAACAGAAAAGGTGGAGCAACAACAGGGAAGAGGCAGTCCCAGGAGAGGCCCCGAGTAGCCATGGAGAGGTGTGTCAAGGAGGTGGTGAGCTGTGCTGTCAGATGCTGCAGAGCCACATGAAAAAAGGACAAGTTGAGAAATAGAAGGCAAAGGATCGAGATCATGCATGGAGGCTGTTCTTGGAGAAGTGGAAGGACAGAAAAAGGGGTCGAGTGAGGAGAAACTCAAAGCAACCTTCAGAGGTTGAGGGACCTCATGGTCTTGTCAATGAAAAAGGGTCTGACACAGGTTACTCCAGAGGCACCTGCACACCCATGTTTATTGCAGCACTATTCACAATAGCTAAGTTATGGCAACAGCCAAGATACCCCACCACTGATGAATGGATTAAGAAAATGTGGTATCTATATACAATGGAATTTTATGCAGCCATGAAGAAGAACGAAATGTTATCATTCGCTGGTAAATGGATGGAATTGGAGATCATTCTGAGTGAGGTTAGCCTGGCCCAAAAGACCAAAAATCGTATATTCTCCCTCATATGTGGACATTAGATCAAGGGCAAACACAACAAGGAGATTGGACTTTGAGCACATGATAAAAGCGAGAGCACACAAGGGAGGGGTGAGGATAGGTAAGACACCTAAAAAACTAGATAGCATTTGTTGCCCTTAACGCAGAGAAACTAAAGCAGATACCTTAAAAGCAACTGAGGCCAATAGGAAAAGGGGACCAGGAACTAGAGAAAAGGTTAGATCAAAAAGAATTAACCTAGAAGGTAACACCCACGCACAGGAAATCAATGAGAGTCAATGCCCTGTATAGTTATCCTTATCTCAACCAGCAAAAACCCTTGTTCCTTCCTATTATTACTTATACTCTCTCTACAACAAAATTAGAATTATGGGCAAAATAGTTTCTGCTGGGTATTGAGGGGGTGGGGGAGAGGAAGGGGGTGGAGTGGGTGGTAAGGGAGGGGGTGGGGGCAGGGGGGAGAAATGACCCAAGCCTTGTGTGCACATATGAATAATAAAAGAAAAAAAGAAAAAGAAAAAGGGGACTTGAAACTCCAGATGTAGGAGGTGGGACAACGAGGAACCAGGGGCTAGACAGTTGCATTATGAAGCGGTAGCTCAGCTGTAATCTGGGAGGTCACAGAGCAGGGGTGATGGAGCCAGTACTCTTCTGGGAGTTTCTATTCAGCACCTTGCTGCCTGGTAGGTGTTGGCTTTGCCCAAGGCTCAGCAAAAATGATAGAAGGTATCAAGTTTTCCAGGGAGCCTATGCGAATGTCTGTAGGCCTCAGTTTCCCTAGCATACGGAGAGAGGGTTGGCCTGGGTGATCTCTTAGGGTCCTTGCAGCTCAGGCTGCCTGAGGTTCTATGAAATGGCTGACTGGTGTCCAGGCTAAGTTGAGAAGGTCATCCCACAGAGGGGAGAATTGGTTACTGAGAGTACTAAGAGGTTTTGGTATTCAGGGCCCACGTGTAAGAGATAATTCTAGTGCTAACAACTTCCAGAGTTGGGTCGCCCATTTAAGTCGGTCAACCTTCATGATTCCCACTGGGTACTCAACATTTCCATTCACTTGCTCTTACTGAATCTTATTTGCCCCTCAGAGCAGCCCTGTGAGAGCAGGGATCATGTCATCACTGAGGAATTAGGTAACAGTACAAGGGTACAGAGCTGAAACCAGAACTGTCTCTAGTCCAAGGCTCTTTCTCCACTCTGACCTCCCTTTCCTTGACTCACATTCATCACCACAGGTACCTAGATCTGGAAACTCTGCTAATTGCCTAGTAACAAAAGTGAAGTAACAAGTAACTCTTAGTATTTGCCAGACATGTCCTTACTCATTCTTTGAACCTCAGGAGGGAGGTACAGTTTTGCCTAGAGAAGCTAAGTAAACGTATCCAAGATGACCCTGCTAGCAAGAGACAGAGCCTATCTGAAGCAGCCAGGCAGTCTGGCTCTCCGGTCTTGGATTGAGGAGGGGCAATTCTGGCAGCTGTGGCTATAGAATTCCTCCTGCCTCCACCTCAACTGCCATCTCTCCCACCCAGCTTTGTTCTCTTCCTCTGATTTCTCACTTTTTTTTTTAACATTTTAAATTTTTATTTCTGAAGAGACAGGGTCACTATGTTGTTTGAAGAAACAGGGTCTCACTGTGTTGCCCAGACTGGCATTAAACTCCTGGGCTCACGTGATCCTCCTACCTCAGCCTCCACACCCGGCTGAGTTACTAGGAAGGGGCAGAGCCATGGGTAACATTAAACTGCTGTGTTGCCTCTTTTGTATCATTGCCTATCAGCCATTATGTCATGAGGAATATAATCGTGACTCAGTGTGAGGTTGTCACAGCCCATGGACCTGGCAGGGGGTATCTAGGCCACAGGAGAGAAACCAGCAACCAAAAATCTTTAATTTCCAACTCAAGAAGGAACCTTCTGTGTGACCCAGAGCACATCCATTCCCCTCTGGACTCTGTCTGTAGTGTAGGGAAATTAAAGTGGCTGACCCCACATAACTACCTTAAAAAACTTGCAGAATTTTGCCTGAGAGGTACTGGAGAGAGTTCATCCCATCTCCTGGCCAATGTTCCTATGTAGTTTGACAATGGATGACTGGTAATGTTGCCCTTAGGATATATCAAGTTCAGTCTGAACCACTAGAAACTTCCAGAAAAAAACAAAATAAGCAACTTCTTTAAAAGACCCAGGAAACCAGAAAATAAGCTCCTCCCTCTGTTCCTTCTTTTTCCATTTCCTGATGCCTGGCATCTGAGCGCTGAGACTTGACTTCTGTCATAAGAGTTGGCCTGACTCTTATCTCAGCCACTGCACCACGCGCTTGCACACATTTCATCTCACACCACCATCATGAGGAAACTGAGGTTAAGTGACAGAGCTGTGCATTGAATCTGGAACTTTGTGGATTTATTGTCTCCACTAGCCATGGAGTGACTTTGCTAGCAAGGGCTCTCCCATCATCAGACACATGTAATCAGGGATAGCAGCAGAGTTAAGAGCAGGGACCTGGAATTGGACACCCTGGGATTCAAATGCACCTTTAGTACTTAACTAACTATGCAGCCCTAGGCAAACAATCTGCCGCAGCACCTTCTTCCTATAGTGGGGTGGTGGTAGATAATACAACCTACCCACTGAGGCTGTTGTGACAATTAAGTGAGCTAATACCTGTACAGCATTGTGACATGTCTGCCTGACACACAGTGCTAAAACTCAGTAATAGAAATGTCTGTTACTTGCTGGGCATGGAGGCGTATTCCTATAATCCCATAGCAAGACCCTGTCTCAAAATGAAAAAGAAGGGCCCAGCATGGTAGCTCAAACCTATAATCCTAGCTACTTGGGAGGCAGAGATCAGGAGGATCAAGGCCAGCCCAGGCAAAAAGACAGCAAGACTCCATCTCAACCAATATGTGGGTGTGGTGATACATACCTGTCATTTCAAGTGGTAGAGTGCCTGTGTAACAGGCACAAGGCCTGGAGTTCAAATCCCAATACTATCAAAAAAGAACTGGTTATTACTGTTGCTCCTCTGAGTGCCTTCTCAGGGTCTGCCCCACAGCCCTCCCTCCACATTCAGCACAAGCTGTGCTGTCAGTTCATGTTGGAATTGCCCAACTGCAGGCTCAGTGAGTTGGCCTGGATTCACTGTCATGAGGCAGCAGTGGCTTGGCACAGTGGTCCACCTGAGCCCCAGTGCTATTCCCAGTGAGCCCTGCTCTGCCCTGAGGCCGAGGGCTAGTAGGTATGTGGCGTGGAGGTTATCTCGTACCCATGACGGTGTCATGAGCGCCTTGGCACCTGGAGAGAAAGCTGGCCATGGGGCCCTGGTCTGGACTTTGCTGCCATCCTTCCTCAATACACAGGCATCCTGGGGACTGACGGGTGCAGGTGCCTGGTTTCCCAGCAGCCTGTCAACAATTTTGAGATTTACTACTGAGGGCACTGTGGCCTGGCGTGACTGGCAGTTTCTCAGAACTAGTTTTGTGTGTGGAATAAATGGGCACAAGGGACGCTTACCAGGGATTTGGGCCTCTCCACCCTGAGTCGCCAGGAACCAAGGACTTGGATTTAAATAACCATGAGCCTGACTTCTGGTGACAGTGAGTGTTGCATATAGACCCCAAACATTGGATGTTTGACATGGCAAATGTTTAAAAACTATAACAATAGAAGTGAGCACAGCAGGTATTTTTCCTTAGTCTCACACCATTCCTGGCCCTTTATGACAAACTTATTTCCCCCGTTCCTTTTCATAGCTAAGCAAAGGCCTCCAGGATTGACCTTCCTGACCAGTACCACTGAATCAGGGGGATGCTAAGTAGTGTCCCACTGCAGAAGACTGCTATCTTGGCCTCAACAGAGGATGTCTGTTGAACAGATTGCTTTGGATTTTTAGAAGAATCTGAGGAAGGGCTAGGAGTATGACTCAGTGATGGAGAGCTTGCCCAACATGCATGAGGCCTCAGATTCAATCCCCAGCACTGCAAAAAATAAAATAAATAAAAGTGACCTATCCCTGTTAGTATGACTGTAGGCTTAAAAAGAGTTAAAATGGTAAATTTTGTGTTTTTTACCATACTAGCAAGAAAAAAAAAAAGAAAACATTTCCTGTCTTGAACTAAAAAGAAATGAGACCATTAAACCTCAACTAGGAACATTGAACAGTTGATAACTCTGACTTATTATGCTAATAATATATTAAACAGCATAGTTTTTTTTAAAGAACTAGGAAACGTTAAAAGTAACAATGTATTGTCAACTTAGTATTAGTTTTCTACTAATAATATTAAAGCATTTTAAAGACCAATGATAAAAAACAACACAAGGACTGAATAGTTTAGATATTCAAAACGTGGTGTAGTGCAGGAAGAAAATACATTCTACTGAATGGTTTCAGTAGAAAAAATGGATTCACACGAGAAAAAAGAGCATCATGAAACCAAACAAATATTTTGAAAGAAATAACAAAGTAGAATTAAGTGAGCTCTAAATGATTGCTACAGGGTTTACTAATAACCTGAGTGTGATTTTTGAAGACTTATCAAAATAGCAAAATTCTGCTTACATGTATTAAGAAAGGATATAGGCAGAATATCTGAAAAATAAGACAGTTACTTCAGATCCATGAATTATGTGATTTAGGGTTGATTTTGTTAATAAAATTAGTATCATTGATGTAAAAAATATGATCTCTCTATTTCTGAGGACTGTGGCTCCTAAAAGAGCAAGTGACTGTCCCACAGGGACCAAAAGTAAGGAAGGAGGGAGCGGCTTTGCTGGAAAGGGCAGCAAATGGAGGTGCAGGGGGCCTGAACTCCCCAGCAGAGGCAGGCAGCCTCACTGAGTAGGCGCCTCAATGGTTTCCTTACCTTGCACAGCTCTGATCGAGTCCCTCGACCAGAAACCACAGACTACCAGTGACCAACCCCAACCCACAGACGCAGCCCACACGACCCACAGGAAAGCAGGTGGGACTGATGCCCCCTCGGCCAACGGTGAGGCTGGAGGAGGAGAGAGCACCAAAGGCTACACTGCAGAGCAGGTGGCGGCTGTGAAAAGGTAGAGCGCTGGGTGAGCCTTCGGGTCCCAGGGAGGTCCAAGGACAGTTTCCTACAGCACAGCTTCCCTTGCATCTGCCCATGGCCCAGAGGGGGCCTGGGAACATCATGGAGGATGGAAGAGGTCCAGCCTTATTTACCGCAAGGCCCCGAAATACAGTGGGAACCAGGGCCCCTCTGTCTGCAACCCACTAAGATACCCTTACTCCATAGCAGAGACTGAAAACATGGACGCTGCAGCCCCCCTTGGCCAGTGGCCCAAGGCCTCTCTCAGCTGTGTTCTCAGACCAGGGGTGCAGCGTGGTCTCACCCCCCCCAGCCTGTACCCCACTTCCTTCCAACAAAGACCTTTTCAGATCAGAGCGTGTGGGAGCAGAGTGGAGACAGGAGGCAGAGTTAAGCTGCCAAGGTTTCTCAGTACTAGACTCTCCCAGCCCT
Source organism: Castor canadensis (assembly GCF_047511655.1). NCBI lineage: Eukaryota > Metazoa > Chordata > Mammalia > Rodentia > Castoridae > Castor > Castor canadensis. The sequence continues at coordinate 62,505,047 of NC_133392.1, read as the reverse complement.
AATCTCTGCCCACCAGCTGGCCTCAGAGATCCCTCTCAGGTCATGCTCATACCTCCTGGCAAGCCTTAAGACTGGGGGGAGGAGCCAGCCCATGTGTGACCAAGCGTGAGTTACTTTGCCAAAACCAGGCATGGGTTTAATCAGACAAGTGTTGAAACACCTACGGTTGTAGGTGGTAGAAACTGACACATGAGGGGTTGAAAGGCCTAGAGAAGGCCAAGAACCAGGGGGCCTCCAGGGACCCAGAAAGGAAGAATTGATTGAGAAGAACCTGGATTTCTTTCAGGATTTCTTTAAGACCCTGTGCTTTGGGAAACAGACACCTGCCACTCCTGGCCCTTATGTCACCCACTGAAGACTCAAGTTGCCAGGAAAGAGTACAGAGCATACCTGCCCTTGAATGATACACATTGATAGTCCTTCCAGGGCTGCCTCCAGTGAGGCAGCTATTTGGGAAATGGATGTTGACCTGGCCAGACGGCACCTACGCCTCTTAAATCCTAAATGTATTTTTGGTGTTTCCAGTGAGCCCTGCCCAGCTCTCCAGCCCAGTGGAGCTCACTGTGGTTTCCTCATCCCTGAAGTCAGACAGATGACCCAGAGTAGTTTTCAACCATGCCCTGCTGGTCCCCCCATCCCTACTCAGAGCTGTGTGCCCCGTGCTGCCTGTCCTTACACACCTCACTGCACAGCTCTGGGCCCAATAGGCACCACCTACCATGTTCTCCCTCTCCCTGCAGGGTTAAGCAATGCAAAGATTACTACGAGATCCTGGGGGTAAACAGAGGTGCCTCAGATGAGGACTTGAAGAAGGCCTACCGCAAATTGGCCCTCAAATTCCACCCAGACAAGAACCACGCGCCTGGTGCCACTGAAGCTTTCAAAGGTGAGCCAGTCCTGGTATCCTGGCATTTTGATGTTTTTGTCTCCTGTCTTGGAACACAGGGCCAAGACAGCTTTCCCAGGAAGTAGGAGGCAGAAGCCCAATTCCACAGGTTCAGGAGAGCTTCCTGAGAAAGTCTTAGCATTTCTAACCACATGGAGTCTGTTGAGCTCAAATGGTGCCACTCCTGCCTCCCTTTCTTCATTTCCTAGGGTTGCAGAAAGGGGGGACTGAGGTGAGTGTGTTCTAGTAGCTTCTCCAAAGTGAGACAGAACTTGGGGCAGAAGCAGGTTACCATTATGGTCACCCCTCTTCCTATGCTGAAGGGCAAGGCAGCCCCAGTTCAAGGCTTTCCTCAGTACCAGCAGCCACAGCCAGCTCCCCTAACACACACACGTTGGGCCTATAGTAGGGGGCATGGCAGTCTCTCTGAACTTGGGACCCATTGATTTTTGGAGTGGGTATGTCACTGCTAGCCAAAAGTATAAGCTATCTTTAATCATTTAAATTTTAATTTAACCTATCAGGCACACGTGTACTGACTCTGTGCCAGCCCTGTGCTGCTGGGCACTGCATTGTCTCATTTCCCAAATACCTATTCTCTCATTCCTACCTTGTGTCCTGTATGGGATAGCATGGTGAGAAGCCCCACCTGGCCTGGGTGCGATGCTGTGCAGTACTGAGGCCAGGATCCTAGCCCAGTGGGAAACTTGTGGCAGAGCACCCCAAGGCCTGGTGCACCATATCCAAGGGGCCTCCCCAAGAGGGAGAAGGAGAATGAGAGTTAGGAAGCAAATGACCAACAGTCTGTGCACCTGGACTGAGAGGCCAGATCTGCTATGGGGGCCTTATCAGACGGGAGAAGAAAGAGGATTCTGATCTCCTTCCCAGGGGCTGCCATCTGTCCTTGGGCCTCTGCCATGATCAAGGGAGCACTTGAGAAGGAGCAGGAAGCTGGAGAGGGCCTAGAGCTAGAGACTGTAGGGGATCTGCTGAGGAAACCCCAGGGCCAAGTAGGAACCAGCAACTGGGGCCTAGACCCCAGGAAGAAAGGGATTCACCCTGGCCGGAGTCTTAACCAGAATCTGTCCATTCTCAGCAGTCCCTGCTGCTTTCCAGGTTTGTTTTTGTTTTTGCTTTTTGGTGGACCTGGGGTTTGAACTCAGGGCTTCGTGCTTCAAAGCAGGCACTCTACTGCTTGAGCCACACATCCAGTCTACTTTTGCTCTGATTACTTTGAAGATGGATTTTCAAGTACCGTTTGCTCAGTCTGGCCCTGAACCACCATCCTCCTGATTTCAGCCTCCCACGTAGCTAGGATTGCAGGAGTGAGCCACTGGTGCCTGGGTTGCTTTCCAGTTTGCAACGAGGATCTCATGTATCTGTGTGGGTTACATTATGACTTTAAGATTATATGACCCCCATCTCCTTGGATACCTCAAGAGAGAAGAATAAGGAGAGGGGATTTTGGTAGATTCTATAATGTTAGCAAGAAAACTTGAAGTAATACTGGACACAAGTGGCTCACGCCTATAATCCTAGCTACTTGGGAGGTTGAGATCTGAAGGATCAAGGTTTGAGACCAGCCTGGGCAAATAGTTCACAAGATTCCATCTCCAAAATAACTAGAGCAAAATGGACTGGAAGTGTGGCTCAAGCAGTGGAGTTCCTGCTTTGCAAGTACAAAGCCCTGAGTTCAAACCCAGTCCCAGCAAAAAAAAAAAAATTAAAGCAAGACATAGATTGAGTCAAAGGTGTTAGCTCACCTCTATAATCCCAGCACTCAGGAGGCTTGAGGCAGGAATGTGAGCTCAAGGCCAGCCTGGGCTACATAGCAAGATCCTGTCCCAAAAAAAAAAAAAAAAAAGACATACCTGGGTTTGATTCTTGCCTCTGTAATCTCTGCTGTGTAACCTGGACAAGTCACTTCACTTCTGTGAGCTTCAGTTTTCATGCTGGTAAATTGGAGACAGGGTCGCTGTTAGGAGTGACTGAGATAATGCCCCTTAGGAGGCATTTTTCTGTGTGTTGACACAAAAAATGTTCAACTAGCGACTTGAGGAGAACAGGAGCCTCTATACAGCCCAGGCTTCCTAGACTTCCCAGACTTGCCTAAGGGTCTTCCTGTATGACTCCTCCCTACACATGCCGGACAGACAACTTCCCACTGGCCCCAGGGATTCTTGCTCCCTGAAGCACCATCTGAGGCCTGACGAAGCAAGCAGCTGGCTGCTTGGGGACCCACCTGCACCCAGCCTCCTCAGGCCTGACCTCTCCATCCCTTCCAGCCATTGGCACAGCCTATGCAGTACTCAGCAACCCTGAGAAAAGGAAGCAGTATGACCAGTTTGGTGACGATAAAAGCCAGGCAGCCCGGCACGGCCATGGGCATGGGGACTTCCACCGAGGATTTGAGGCGGACATCTCCCCTGAAGACCTCTTCAACATGTTCTTTGGTGGTGGCTTTCCTTCTAGTAAGTCCCAGCTTTCCCCACAGCCAGGTCTCCCAGGGGGTGATGGTGGGGTGTTGGATGCCATCCTGTCCTTTTCCCAGGAGTCCCAGCCCCTAATTCATTCCCTCTGACCCTCAGGTAACGTCCACGTCTACAGCAATGGCCGCATGCGCTACACTTACCAGCAAAGGCAGGACCGCAGGGAGAACCAGGGTGACGTGAGTGGGGGAGAGCAGGGGAGGGGATCAGGCCCACCTCAGGGTGCGGGGCCTGGAGGAGGGAGTCACATTCCACACTGCCCATTCTGGGACCCCGCAGTGTCCCCACAACTCTGAGTCAGGACCCATCTTCCCCTACACCCATGCCATTCTGTTGAGTGACACCAGAGGGAGCCACAGACTTGGCGATTTGATGGCTTCTGTTGGGGACTGTAATGCAGAAACTTCTCCACCTAGTTTTGAGTATGAATAGCTTTCATATGGCCCATTGGTTCCTAAGGCTGAAGTGACATTTTCCAAGCAATGGAGAGTTAAACTTCATGAGGGAAAGGGAAAGGATACCAAAATAAGTGCTTTTCAGCACTCTTAAAATGTCTGCAAAAACTATAACTAGACAATACTCCAAATACATTTTGTATGCTACAAATCAATAAACAACCAGCTGGCTAAAATTAAAATATTGCAGAGCATTTAAAACTCTGGCAAGCAAAGGGTCTCCTTTTGCTCTGACAATGTTTATTTATTCATTTGAAAAAAAAAATCGCAAATTATCACACAGTGAATTTATTAATTTTAATTATTCCTAAGTGTTTTGTTGTTGTTTTGTGGTTCTAGGGATTAGACCCAGGGCCTCACACATGCTAGGCAAGCTCTCTCACTGAGCTCCATCCCCAATCCTTTAATTGGTAATTTTTGTATGGTTCAAAATTCGAAAACCTGCGTATGGTGAGAATCTTACGCCAGCCCTGCCTCTCCCTTTCTCCTGGGCGCAGCCAGTCTTGCTGATTTGTTCATGTTCCCTCACATGTAAAAGCATATACCTTGCTTCCTCCACCAGTTGCTTTGTTTTCATATGGGAAAGCTGGCAAGTAGCAAAGCTTCTGTACTTGGGAATGTTTGGGAGGGAAAAGGAGGGTGTGTGTCATGGCCACCCAGGCTCCATTGTGCTAGAGGAGCTGGTGGTTCATGGCCAGCTGAATGATGGTTGGCTCTTCCCTCTAGGGCGGGCTAGGGGTATTTGTCCAACTGATGCCCATCCTCATCCTGATCCTTGTGTCCGCTCTCAGCCAACTCATGGTCTCCAGTCCACCCTACAGTCTGAGCCCAAGACCGTGAGTACCTGCACCAGGACCAGGCCAGGGCAATGGGCAGCCAGGGGCTCTGGCTTCTCAGCCCCTATTAGGGGCCTTCCTTCCCTACCTGATCTAGCCAGTGCTCAGTCATAATGCAGAAAGCTGGCTTAGAAGGTTGGGTGGTAGGATAGCTTAGTGGTAGAGCTACTTGCATAGTATGTGCAAGGCCCTGGGTTTGATTCTTCAGCAGTACAAAAAAGAAAGAGAAGAGAGAGAGGAAAAATAAGCAAGAAACTTGACTTGCTGACTTAGAATCAAGAAAATAATACTGTTACTGTTGAGCTGAGTCTCTTAATTTTTAACTTCCTTAAGAACACAGACCAAGAGGTCACATCAGGACTCAAATCAACATTTTTCTCTTAATGCTTGTAGGTTTTGCTTGTCTGTTTTGCAGTATTGGAGATTTAACCCAGGGTCTTGCACTCCCCACTACATTACTTGAGCCACATCCCCAGCAGCATCTTCATTTTTTTTAGGAACACTGCCCCACTAGAAAGTGCATTGGAAGCTCAGTCCACTTCCCTGGGACAATGCACACACACACACACACACACACACACACATATGATTTCAGAGGCTTCATGATTCCCTCCGCTCCCCCATGTTATCTCCTGACCCTAAAATGCCCTCTACTCTTAAAATCCAGTTAGGACCCTGAGATCATGGAAAGAACAAGACTCTAGAGTCAGACAGAGCAAGGGTGGCTTTAAACCTCAGCTTCTCCACTTAGAAGCTGTAACCCTAGACAACGTATGCAACTTTGGTTTCCTCATCTATAAAATGTGAATAAGAATATCCACCTGCTTGTAAAAATTAGTGAGTAATACATATAAATTGTCTGGCTCATTAGAAATTCTCAACAATATTTGTTGAATGAATACTTGGTCTCAATTGCCAGTAGTGAACTTGAGCGATTTAGTTAGCTCTCTAAGCTGTCAGCCCCCTAACATTTCCAGCTCCTGGCACAGTATCCGATCTGTCGTGGGCACCCAGCTTCTGTTGGTCGAAGCGCTCTGCTCCTGACTGAGGGCCCAACAGACTACTTCTCAACCAGCAGGTGGCAGAGTTGGCCCTACAAGAGCTGGCTCAGGCTCTCTGTGGCCAGGTGCCAACCCCTTTCCCTGCAGCTAGAGAGATGAGAGGCAGCTGCAGGTAGACAGGGACTGTCCTCCCTGGAGCACTAAAACTCTTCCTGCTGCTTGCAGAGCCTTAGATTGCTGAAAGAGTACAACTCCTTGGAGTCCTTCCTGTCATTTTTATTTGCTTTTGTTTTGTTTTGTTTTGTTTATAGTGCCAGGGATTGAACCCAGGGCCTCATGCAAGCTAAACAGATGTTCTGCCATTAAGTCACACCCCCAACCCTGTCATTTTGTCCCTAAGGTTCTTAACTCTAGACCTGGAGCTCCTAGAGAGGCAGGCAGGCCCTTGGCATCAGTGGACTTAGGAGCTGGGTGTAGGGATGGAGACAGGGGAAACAGAGCCCATGCTCCCTTTCGGGACCCTAGCTTCCCAAACTAGGGCCTTTCCTCAGAAGGGGCTTCCCTCCATAGGCTCCTACATTAACAGTGCGATAAGCAAAGAGCTAGAGGAAGGGCTTGCCACAGCCTGGCCTATTTGTGCAGCAGGACACTGCCTTTGTGCAGACCTTCATTTGGAGGGGTATATAAGTTCCTGCTTCAGTGTGGGAGGGAACCAGCCATTCCTGTGGTCTGTGTGGCACCTCCTGCCACGGGGCCATCACCCCTCCAGCTTCCCTGGGCCTGGACCCACTTTGTTTCTGGTATATTCTGGCCAGGTCGGTGGGTCACATCCACAGGCGAGTCACTGACCACCTGAGCGTCGTCTATTATGTGGCAGACACCTTCTCTGAGGAGTACACAGGCTCCAGCCTCAAAACAGTTGAACGGAATGTGGAAGACGATTATATAGCCAACCTCCGAAACAACTGCTGGAAGGAAAAGCAGCAAAGTAAGTGTGTGTGTGTGTGTGTGTTGGTAATAGTTGGGAGAGTGGGGTGACTGGGAACAAAGCTCTACAATGAGTTCTACTCACCCAGTGCTTGTGGGCCAACACCTGGCACTGTCCTGGGCCAAACCACCTCCTGGATTCCACTCCTAGAGCCCCCTAGTAGTTTCCTCCAGGTTCTCATAGATTACTAAATCAGCCTATTGCTTTGGCTGCCAAGGGTGAGTGTGTGTACAGATGGATTAGAGATCTCTGGCCACCTATTGATTGTGCACATGAATCTGTCAGTGGGATCCTGAGGAGGTCTGACCAGGGTGACGGTTCTCACCTTGACTGCCTTACTCACCCACCTTCTATAGAAAAGGATCTCTATTATCCCTCTCCCAAGGGAGAACTAAGGGCTGATGGAGTGGCTCAAGTGGTAGAGGACCTATCTAACAAGTATGAAGCCCTGAGTTCAAACCCCAGTGCTGAAAAAAAAAAAAAAATTATCAAGGGAGAACTATAGTTCTCGCTTCTATGGTGTCTTCCCTTACAAGAGGCCTACTCTGTGCAAGCTCCTGAGCCTGTACCAGACTTCCTTCTCCTCCTGCGTCCACAAGCCTAGGCAGGCCTCCCTGCAGGCTTCATGAGGTACTGGGTATACTGACCCTGCTCCATTGCTTTGCAGAAGAAGGTTTGCTGTACCGGGCCCGCTACTTTGGCGACACAGACATGTATCATAGAGCACAGAAGATGGGCACCCCAAGCTGCAGTCGGCTGTCAGAGGTGCAGGCCTCCCTGCATGGATAGTCCTGGGCCAGCCACACCACCCAGGTCCAAGTATGAGCCAGGGCTGCCTCTACCCTGTAACTCTTGGCAGCTTTGGCCTTGGTCATGAAACAGAGGGAGGGAGGGAAGAAGCTGGTGAAAGACTCTTATTCCCAGCCTGAAATTCCAACCTTCACATAGTGCAGAGATGGGGACAGCTCTGAAACTGAGGTCTGTTACAGACCTCTAGTCATCCACCCTGTTCCCTTCTCTGACTCCCTTCTTTCCTGCCCAAGAGCCAGACAGAGTGGGAGCCCAAAACTGTTGCCGAGGACCACTTTTGGCTCCTTGGTCCATTCTAGCCATTAAGTCACCACGGCCTTTTCCCAAGCACAGCTGACTATTACCTGTGCCACCAAAAATTACTGGGCCCAAGCAGGACAACCCACATATACACTCTGTGGGAGCGGGTAGGCCAAGAGCCCTCCCCTTCCTCCATCCTTCCAGGCAGGAAGAAATAGTAAAAACTAAATGGGCAGCCCGACAGCAAGCAGGAGAGGCCTGTGTGCTCTGACCACTCCCTACTCTGGGGGATCTGAGGCCCTCTCTCCAGTGCTGCTGCACCTGGCAGCCTGGAAGCCACAGGCATCCGGCCCCACCCAGGCATCTTGTCTGTGGTCTGAGGAAGGGAACAGAAGGTCATGAGTTCAGGGTCAAAGGCAGCCACTCAGCACACAGAAAGAGTGGGGAAAAATGAAAGTTGCTGGCAGTAGGCTCCCCACCTCCTCTGTCCTGTGTGTGGGTAGTGGGACCTATTCCCAGTGCCCCAGAGCTGACAGCCTGGACCAAGTCCAGAGGATTGTGGGCAGAGCCAAGAGAAGTTCTTCTCTGTATTGCTGCCCTGCCCACCCCTACTTTGCCTGTGTCCCTGGCACAGAGCCAGCTGCAGATCTACTCTGAGGCTGTTTACTGATCGTGCAGAGGAGAGCAGCAGACAGCAGAGGAATTGAGTGGGGCAGGGCACAGCACATGGTAGCTGCTTGTTTGTGTGGCTATGTTCAAGGTACAGACCGTAACTGCCCAGCTAACTGCTACACTCTCTTCCCCAGACTATGAAATCCCTGGAGAATTTTTGGTGACACGAACTGAGCCAAGGTGATGGACTATATATTTAAGGAAAGACATACACAGAAAAAAATTAAAATGGAATTGAGGCCGAATGCCGCACAACTGCCCTCTCTCTCACCCAGTAAATGCAGAAGCTCTTAGGACAGACAGAAAACCTGCCACAGGGCTGCTTCCTTCCCTCCCAGGGCTGGCAGAGGCTCTGCATCTCTCCCTCCTAGGATACGGAAACCATGGCAACAAAAGTAGAATGTAAAACTTGCAGCAAATGTCTGTGGGAAGGGCTGGGGGAGGAGGCATCCAACTGCCTCCCCTCCCTCCCAGGAGCCACCACCAGTCACCTCACAGAAGAAGCAAGGCAGAGGCATTGGCCAAGGATAGAGAGGAGGAAAGAACTCTCCACAGAATGTAACTTACAGATGTGTGCGTATGTATATATATATCTATTTATATGTAAATAGGCATATATAAAGATATATATATATAGACATATATATATATATATTCTACTTTTTAAACTATGCAGGGATTGGGTTAAGTTGTTCAGCTGATTTCTTTTGTGTTTTAGAAGATAAGGCTTGTTTGGGGAAGGCAGCCTGGTCCTTCAAAAGCTAGACATTAGCCATAACTGATGATATAAGGAAAGTTGGGTCATATACTTTTAATGTGTCCCCCACTCCCATCCCCAGCCCCAGCCTGTTTTCAATGGCAGCAGTAATCATGGTGGTATAAGCTATAGAAAACTTCTGAATGTCACCAGGTTTATGATTAAGTTGGAGAGAAGGAGACTGAGGGGAAGAAAGGTACTCCTGGGGACAGGTACCAGGTCAGTATTGAGCCACAGTAGAGACCCCAAGCAGGGGCTGCTGGGGTGAGGCCACCCGCTCAAGCTGCCTCCTCCTTGGCCAGCTCAAAGTGGGCTTCACTCTGGAGTCCAGGAGCCCTCCAGCCAGCCTCCTGCCCACAGCCTGGGGCTATGAAAAAGGATGGGTTCCATCTCTCCACTTCTCCACCCAGTTCCCTAAGTGAATTTTTGCCTTATAGGTGCAAAGGGCACAGCTCCATCCTTATCTCTGGTTTTTCCTAAGTCGTGCACCAAGAACTCTAGAATGCTTTTCCTCCAAGAGTCAGCCCAGGACCCCAGGGCAGTAGCTAACTTGTGAAGAAAAGTCAGTGCCCATGGGCACTTCTGCCTTCTCACCCTCATGGATGTAACTCCACCAGGCCTCTTACTCATTGGATGAAGGATACAGCAGAATGGCTTTCTTATCCTCCCTCCCAATGACTTTCTCACTAAACAGCGGTTGCTGTCAAGGGAAGGAAAGAGGCTTTATTTAGTCCCACGTTTATACTGGGCCTTTCGGAATTGCCGTTTTTCCTGATTGTTCCTGTGGCAGTGGGTGTGGCATTGCACCCACTGTCTTCCAAAGCCTTACTTCCCCAAGTTGCCAGCCACAAGGTGGTAACTCCTCCCAGAGTTTCTCTTTGCTCTTTTTTTTTTTTTAAGTCCCCAACAAACAGGATTCTTGCTGGGAAAGGAAGTTTGGTAAAAAAATGTCAAATCCGGTTTTTAAACAAAGTTGGACCCTGCAGTGAAGTGGCTACCTGGGTCCAGAGAGATCATAAGAGTTAGACACAGGCCAGAGTACCCCACCTGTAGTAGCTCTGGTACTCTGTCCCACCACCTGGACTGTCCAGTCTTGGTAGCTGTCCCTAGACGAACTGAGTCATGTGCAATAAGAACATAGATCCTAAGGGATCCCCTGAAAAGCTGTATTTCTTGAATTAGAATTCTGAAATTGTACATCTATAAATATGTGTTTATTATGTGATTGACCGTGGTGGGTCTGCATTGAGCAAGGCAACTGGGGGAAGAGGGCATGCCGAAGACCTTTTGCTACTAACACTGTTCAGCCCATACTGCAGGTGTTCTTAGTGACAAGGCTGACTCTCAAGCCTCACCCCAGCCCAGGCTGACAGTCACAAATGCTGTTCCAGGCCAAGGGAACAGTCACAAAGGCCATTCCCACTCCAAACAAAAGGTATAGGGCTCTGGTGACCACTGGGGTGCAGGATCTGGGATCCCTGACTCCAGGTTGGAGTGGGTGTCTGGCCCATGACCCCACTGCCCTCTCTCCACACCTGGTCTACTGCAAGGCTGAGCAAAACACACCCAGAACCTCCCTCTCATCCTGGGGCCCGGGACCACTCCAGATCCAGGGCATGAGGAAAATTCCCCGAGTTTCTGGTCACACTGTCTTCCCAGCCATCCTCCCTGGTGCTCCCACAGCCACCCTTCTCCCCAAGAGATGGGAAAACTTAAAACTGAGGCAGCCCTAGGGACACCAGTGAATGAGCAGCAGATCTGCCTGGGCCTCCCAGAGACAGGGCCAGCAGCCCTGACTGGCGGGCCCAAGCCCCTCCCGCTGCTGCACCAGCCAAAGACAGGCGGGCTGCCCGGTGGTGCCACCACAGCCGGGAGCTCATTGGCTGCCCCAGCCGGGGTCACCGCAGCCTGCCCTTGTCTGCAAGCTGCCACTTGTTAGCTGCAGTAGGCAGAGGCGTTGCCAGGTGCCCGCCCCCCCCATGCACCCACTCCACCTCCCCTGCCCTCACTGCACAGCTCATGAGCCAGAAGGGGTGGGACACACTGCAGCAAAAAGGAGGCTTTGACAAGTATGCCCCACCCACTGTCAGTCCATCCAGGCTCCTGGGACTTGCTGGCTGCTTTATTGCCTGTCCCACACTGCTTAGGTTGGGAAGGAGCTGTTCCCAGAGCTGAGCAGCACCTGGCCTGACCCTCACCTGACAGTCACCTGGCCAACTAGGGGAGGTGCACACAGGGCCAAGGAGACAGTATCAGTTCTGGAGCAACTCAGAATCCCTACCAGACCTCACACATCAAGTGACACCAGTCAGTCCATTTCCTAGAGCAGGAGACAGGTTTGGGGAAGGAAGGTGACCCCAAGGAGATAAAGCTGAACATTTCTGAGGTCTCTGTAGCAAAGTGACCATTCTGCAAATACTGAACCCAAACTTACTGTGCTCAGGTGACCAAACCCACTCTTCTAAGGAGAGTGGAGACTGAGTGGGGGACCTGAGCCAGAAGGGTGGCAAGGCTGAAAAGACCACACAAAGTAGAGTGGGACAGTCTGAGGATGAGCTGCCCATTCAAGCAGGTGTCTCCCAGCAATGACAAAGGTGTTCATCTGCTGTATGCAAGATCACCCCTCAGCTGGCGTCATCCCCAGAAGGCAGCATAGCAGGTCTGTTGTCAGTGTCCAGCTTCCTTGGGCTTAATCCTGGTTCAGCCATTTACTGGCTGGTTGCCTTTGGGCACGTCACTGAACCTCCCACTGCTTCAGTGTTCTCATCTGCAAAATGGGAGTAAAAACACCCACCTCAGGAGGTGGTTGTGAAGGAAAAGCTGTCTTATATAAAACAGTAAGCTCTTCCAAGTGTTATTTATCCTGTCGACCAGGATTAAGTGACACTGGGTGTCGAGTGCTGTTCTAAGCACTAAAACAACAGTGCCTTTGAGGAGATACTGGGGGAGGGGAGCAGACCCCAGGAGACAGAAGACTCAGAGACCTCAGTGTATGTCAGCAAGGGCTCTGCGTAAAAGGGCTACCAGCCGTGTGAGCAGAGGCCTGGAGGTGGGGAGCACAGAAGCCAGTCACACCCAAGTGGCCTTGGACAGAGAACTTCACCAGGAATTAATAAGAGACCCTGAGTCTCCCTAATCCTGACTGACTCTACCCTGTCATCCTGTTATTCACTGGGAAGCATCTCCTTGGTTCCTTCCCTGCCGTCAAAGGCACCACAATCCTATAAGGCCAAAAAAGCCCAGTGGGAAGAGGAAGGAAAGGGGACAAATTGGGCTGTCATTCCCCCACAGACCCTCATGGACAGGACCTCCTGTTACTTCCAAGACTCAGGCAGGACAGGGACAGGAGGGTCAGGCTATGTAGGATCCCAAGTCCAAGACCCGCGGTTTTGTTTGTAGAGGGGCACCTTACTGCCATACTCTGCCTTCTTCCCCCAAGTCAGTCTAAGGGAAGGCAGGGTTGCCCACTGCAACTCAAATGGTGGCGAGGCTGTCCTTGGGGAGGTTGGGATACAGTTCTCCAGTGGAGTTGCCACTGGTCGGGCTTGGGGCCTTCAGGGACTCAGATTGGCAGCCCCACTACCTTAACTGAATTGCTCTCATCTTTCTGGTGGCTATGGATAAGGGGGCCCAATAGTCAGGTGTCTGAGCCACATAGCAGAGGAGGCTGGGGTCTCTGTTGACAGATAGGGAAGGTGGGGTCAGAGGGAGGGCGCCAGGACTCATTTCCTCCATACTGACAGCCACACAACATGCCCTCCTGACCGTGTCACCCCTAGTGAGGTCTTTGTCCTAGCTCCAGATAGCCTTCAGGACCTCAAGATCTGACTCTTCTGCCTGCTGGAGCCTCCTCTACCTGCCCTGCCACTTGCGGGGGCCCCCTCTGCCTGTGGGCCAACTTAGATCCCTGCAGCAATAGGCAGCTAACTCCCTCAGCCTTCAGGACACAGACTCCTACCTCAGGGAGGCCAGCCTGGCCCTGTGGGGCAGTGGCATTGTGACTCTAGAAGTATTTGTGTAGTTCTACAATTTTTCCCCTCCTGGAAAGGCAGAGGCAAGTCATATTGGTGTCTTTTGCCAGGGCTTGGACACAGTGGGGCCTCAAGGAAGGAAGAAGGCTGAAGGATAGAAGGGGCCTGTCGGCACCAAAACCCCTGTGTGGATGGCACTTGTGGCTATCTCTCTGCAGCTTTCTCAGCCTCACCACCTCTTCTGCTGGGGTTGTCTGTGGACTGCTTTTCAGTCATAAACTTATACAAAGTGCAGACCTAAGAGGGATCAGACCAGGGCCATCAGCGTGCCCACCTGGTGAGAAGGCTGGACAGGCAGTCGGGGGAGGCAGCCAGTGCCACAGAACCAACACTTGAGTGGAGCCTTTTTCCTTTCCCTACCTCCTGAGGCAGGCAGAGTCCTGCTGAAAAGGTACAGCTCCTCTCCCTGAGAGAGGACAGGAGTGCCATGGGGCCATTTTGAGAAACCCAGAGGTTATGGAGGTAGTCGCTGACTCTGGCTCTCAGACCTATGGCAGGCAGCACCACCCACTTTTGGAGTCAGACACACTTCTGTCCCTGAATGCCCAGTGCTGCCCTGTCCACCAGCCTCACAGTCACCTGCAGCAGGTGTTGCCACCTGCTGGCTTATGACCCTGTGAGCTGAGGATGGCATCCTGGACCCCAAATTTTGCTGATAGCCATTTGTCAGACAACCCTATCACCACCACTGCAAGTGCCTCCCAGCAGCAGTTTGGGGCTTCTGAGGACTGGGGCCTCCATCACCTTCTGGTCCCTTCTTGGCATTGAACCACTAAGCACCAACAACAGACAGAGATCAGGGGTCCTGCCTCAATTACAATAGAAAATGCTTTTCATTTGTATTTGTAAAATTTTGTTATAATTGTTATCATTCAGTCATGAAGGCTGTAGGGCTCTGTCAACTGCTGAGATTACAGCTGTTGAAGCTGCCCATGTCCTGGGTTGCTAGCCTATTTTGGGCCAACCTGGGGCTTGGAGTCTGTCCTGGACCCAGCCTAGCCCCAGGATCCCGAGCCCAGGAGCCTGCTTTCAGGACCCTGAGTCCAGCTTGTGCTGCTCACTGCAGGCCTGGGTGGGATCCCAGCCCAGAGGATTACGTTGCATGACCTACATCTGTCGGTATTATTAGCTCTGGAGCAGGGCAGCCGGAGCTGGAACACACAACTCAAGGAACTGTTTGTTGACTTGGGGGCGGGGCAGGGAGCCCAGGGGCCTCTGGCTCCTCCCAGTCCTCCTCCAAGGAAGATTGCTGAAGATTGCACACAGCACCAGGGAACTGCTGATGTCACTGCAAGGCACAGGGGACCTCACTGACCTTAGGTGATCTTGTATCAGCTTCCTGGCCTCCAGCCCCTCCTGTACCAGTTGGTGTAGTCTCACTACTGAGAGACCAGGCCTTCCCTCCTGCCCCTGTGCTGCCCAGTCCCCTGTGCCCTGCTTCTCACCTGCCTAGGGCTAACTGAAACCTCCCTTACCCCAGGCAGGAGAAGGGCCATTGTGTTGTTCTTTCCCGACTGCTCTTTCTGTGTGGGTTCCTGCAGGTGCCAGCACCCTGGGGACAAGCCGAGAAAGCCTGGGCTAGGGCCAGGTGCCCCAGACTGTGGCTCCAGGAGAGCCCCAGAGCTCCAGGCAAGGCGCCCAGCTCTGCACCCATTGAGAGGGAGAGGTATGGTGTCTGGAGCCAGTCTCCTAAACCCCTTCCTCAGCTGCCAGATAGGGCTCTGGCCTGTGTCCTGCATGCTGGGAATGGCGGTGACTGTGGAGGCCACCCACCAGCCTACGGCCCCACAGAACTCTGTGTATTGAGGACTGAGACAATACAAAATGAGAAGACTTCACCACTGGATAGAAGGACCCAGAAAGTTCTAGGCTTGGGTCTAATTACTGTGCTACCTATAGAGGGAAACAAAGATAGCACCCTTGCCCTTGAGATACTAGCATAAGAGTGAGGAGGTGCTCAAGGGCCCTAGAGCCCTTTTGCCCCCAGGGGCCGGTGGGGGGTAAGGGGGGTAAGGGAGAGTGGAGGGCCTGGAGCTCCAACCACCCAGTTACACTCCCCACCCCTTTATTTGATGCACTTAGAATTTTGATAAAGAAGCGATTCCACTGCCACAATAAACACAGCAGACCCTTGGAACCCATGGATCTGTGATTCTAAACGGTCCATCTTAGAGGAAACCCCGTGCTACAAAGATGCAGAGTTCAATACCACGGATGCTTGACTCATCTTCCCATAACGCCACCCAACTTCTGCTAAACACATGCTGCTTTTCAACGCATCCCAAATTTTCACTTATTACTTCGATTAAGCACATTCTCTTGCTTTTTGGGAGGCAGATTTTTCACAAAATTAAGGACAGGGAGACACTCAGTAGATCCCACAAAGATTTAAACACAACTGACAATAACGCAGGACTGACTGAGCTGCAGTGCATCCACTGAGCTGCACGGTGCACACTCAGGAATTTAAATTTTTGTTGTTGAAATTTCCTTTGATTTTTTTTTTTAATTCGTTATTATTTTGGGCCTTGCTTGGTCCAAACCACATGTAATGAATATGCTGATAAGGTGGGCTTGCTGCATTAAAAACCAGAGACCTAACCTAGACCACAGTCAACCAATGGGGAAACTGAGGCCCAGAAAGAAGTGCTTTGCCAAGGTCACCTGGCTGGGGTGTGTCAGAGCTGCTGGCTGGGCCATGGACCCCTGGGCCAAAGAGAAAGAGCCAGCACCCTGTGTCTACAGACAAAGACAAAGAGGTAGGTTGTTCTAGAGGAGGTCTGGACTACAGTCACAGTGACAAGCCTGGAGGACAGGCCCCAGGGCCAGGAGCCTTGGTGTCCAACAAAGGCGTCCCAGATCCGGGATGGAAACTGAGGCACCAAGTGCAAGCAGAACCGGGAACAAGCTTGCCAGTTGCAAACCCAGTGCTCTTGTGGTAATTGCTTGCTATTACCAGCTGCCTCTCCCTGGCTCCTGTCCTTCATGGGTAGCTGGCCTCCTCCATGCCCCACCCCCACCCGCTTGCCCTTCCATGCAACCCTTCCCCTCGTGGTCTTTAGCAAGGATAACAGCCCTGACCAAAGTGGCTTCATGGGGCTCCCAGCCAGCTTGTCACAAACCCCGACCCAGTCCCTCCCCTGTGGAGGTGAACATCGATCCTCTGACTGCAGAAGGTACCCATCCAGGGACTTGGGACTTGGTCCTCCCACCCTGACTAGGTGACACTAGGTCAGGAAACCAAAGCTAGCTCCCTACACCTGCCCTTTCTCAGGTATGACCTATGACTTAGCAGGCGCCAGGGTGACCAACCATCTGGCTTGCCCAGGGCTCTCCTACTGAAAGTCTCAGGTCCCCAGAAACTCCTCAGACCTGGGCAAACCGGGACAGGTGGTCACCACCCCCCGGGGCATACACATATTCAGGTCATCCCACCTTCCCTACTCCCACTGGACAGGGTCCTTCTGTCTAATGGGTGGGGGCCACAGTCAGTCCCCTCCCCTGCTTGGCCCCCTCAACCTGGACTGGAGCCGCCTCCGGAGGCCATTCCTGCCCTAGGCCCTAGGAAATCAGTGGCAAGAAGGTCCTGGAGGAGCTCTGGGCCTCCATGGCAGCCCAACTTCATCCTCAGGCTGAGTGCAGGGCATTTTAAGGTGACCCCAGATGGTGCCACCCCAACAGCTGCAGCCAGGCAGGGTCTGCCTCTACCTGTCTGGGTTTGAGGTGAGTCATTTCCTCCCTCAGCTGGTACAAGGCTGGGAGGAGAAGGGAGCACTTCTAAAAATAGTAGGGCAGACAGAGATTCTCTTTGAGAGGGAGGGTGACTTCTCCTCACCAGCTGTGGCTCCCACTCAGACCCCTGTCTCAGACCAAGGGGACTACAGCCCTGAGACCCCAGCCCTCCCCTTCCCAGGCTTGGCTTGGGAGGAAGCTCTGGAAGGCTGAGACCAGGGAGGTGAGGGTGGGAGAGGAGCTTGCAGAAAGGTGGCCTCAGCAGGCAGGGCCTGGGAAAGATGGGTGATGGTGCGTGTGTGACTCCAGGTGGTGAGCTTTGCTGGGGCTGGCAGCAGCCTGGATTCCCCTCCTGCAGCAGCAACCCCAGGGTGCCTGTTTCCCTCCCACCCACCCACACAAACACACAGCCAGCTCAGCCTGAGTCATTTATTTCCCTCCTAATAAGACCCATCCCCCTGCCCAGTGCTCCTCCACTTCCCTGGTCAGGGCAGATTGCCCCTCTCCCACACCTTAGAAGATAAGGAAGCAGTGCTTGTGACTCCCTGACCTTGGGGATCTGACATCATAAGAGGCCCACTCAGGAAAAGGCAGGAGAACACCCAGGGCAGAAACGAGGCAGGCAGGGCCCAGGGGTGGGCGGGAGGCTGCAGGGTGGGGGAGGGCAATCCAGGAACACCTGGGTTCATATCCTGGCACTGCCAGTTCCTGGCCATGTGACCTGAGACAAGTTCCCTGGCCTCTCCCTGCCTCAGTTTATTCATCTATATAATAGATGTCATGCACAGCCTTCGTGTGTCATACAGGACCGTGTATAAAGTCCTCAAGCAGGCAGACTGCTGTCCCTCAGAGCTCTTGGGATGGAGTGGGAAGCCTCACGGAGAAAATGACCCTCTGAACATGTCAGTGCTCACTTTACCCAAAGGACATGCAGTAGCGAAGGGTGAGGGAGTGCTGCTGTGACAAACATTTTAATCTGTGGTGTTGTTTTGGGGTCATACCAGGGGTTGAACTTGTGCTTGCTAGGCAGGTGTGCCTCTGCTTCAGCCTCTTTTGCTTTGGCTATAGGGTCTCTTATTTTTGCTTGGGTTTGGCTTCTGACCAGATCTTCCTACCTATGCCTTCCCATGCCTAGGATTACAGGTGTACACCGCCACACCTGGCACTTTTGCTTTTTTTTTGAGACTAGGTCTCACTAGGTAGCCCAGGCTGATCTTGAACTCATGATCCTCCTGCTTCTGCCTCCTGAGCACTGGGATTAGAGGTGTGTACCACCATGCCCTGCTTCTCAACACTAAGTAGGCATTACAACGTCCATTGTATGTGTGGAGTGGAACGGAGGCCTGAGACATTGTTGATCTGGCCAGGTCGTGGCAAGGAGATTTGGACACCCAAACCTGAGTCACACCCATGCTCTATGGGGTGCAGCAGGGCCTGTTATGTCCACGGCTGGTCAAGGGGACCCTGATCCCTGACTCTTTCAGCCTAAATCCCTGGGACAACCCCTCCTCCAGGGGACTGTGCAAAGTGCCAAGTCTTTGCTTGAGGGCTGCCTTCCTTCTGTCCTATCCCACCTCACTCAGTACTCCCAGTCCTCAGGACTCCTCCTAGAATACAGGATAGCCTCTCTCTCTCTCTCTCTCTCTCTCTCTCTCTCTCTCTCTCTCTCTCAATCCCTCTCTCCCCCCACCTTAACCTCGTGGAGGATACCTCGACCCCCCACTTGACAGGTCAGAGGCAGGCAGACCAGAGGGGTCACCCACCTGCTCACAGTCACAGAGCAGGGGGTGGCAGAGCTTGGACTGAGCCCAGGCATGGCGGTCCTTAGCTACCCCCTTGTTGTCTGGTGGGATTGGGACTGTTGGCGCTTTCCCTGAACCATCCCTCTTTGTACCAGATAGGTTACACGGAAAACCCAAATCTTGCATCAGCCGGACAGCTGGTTCTAGCAAAATCCTCTTCTGGCTTCCCCGGCTTTTCCCCAGCTTCCCCACAGTGACCTGACTCATCCTCCCCAGACCCGGGAGAGGGGAGAGACAGCAGGCCTCTGGTACAGATGAACAGACTGAGGCAGGAAGGGACTTATTTCAATGAGTCAGGGGCCAGAGCTGGCAGCAGCGGGGCAGGGCAGCCACGGGTATAGCTGGTTGGGCGTGGAGAAGGTTCCTGGGGTGCTCACAGCAGTCACGAATACCAACAGATCTGTGTCCAATGAAGGAAGGAACGAAGGAATGAAGGAAGTTGCAGGCCCTGGGTGAACAGAAAAAGAGTCAGAAACGCAGTCTTGCCCAAGTGACAGGCTGCACAACAGGCGTCGAAGTTCACAAGCCCCCCCCTCTATCACTTATTGGGTGAGTCCTAGTGACCACTGGGGCACAATCTTATTTAATCTTTACAACAACCTAGTGATGCTTTCATCATCCTCACTCACCAGATTAGTTATCTGAGGCTCAGAGAGGTTAAGCAACTTTTCCCAGGACACACAGCTCAGCCCTGGTTCCAACAGGCATGAGACAGCAATTCCAGGGGCTGACTTACAACTGCTCTCCAAACAAGTGGGGCCAATGCTCCCGAGCGCGTGGGGCTGCCCAGGTGTGTCTGCGGGTTGGCACCAGGTCCTGTGTGTCTGTCAGGGCAGTGCGGGGGTGGAGGGACAGGAACGGAACAGAACAACGATGGCCTGAGGGGTGATGAATGAGCCAGGGCGTCGGGGCTGCACAGGCGCCCTCCCCGACCCGCGTGCGCTCGGTCCCGGGCCGGGCGGGCGCAGACTGTGGGTGCCCCCAGCTGGGGGAGGGGCTCCTGCCGCGGCGGACGGGCGGGGCGGCACGTTTGACGATTGCCCCATCTGCTCGTCCGCCTGGCTGCACGTTGCGCACACAGCGGCCCGGCGGGGCGGGGCGGGGCCGTGCGGGGTCCGCGGTCCCCTCCCCAGGCTGAGGCCCCAGCGGGCCATTAACCCGGCGGTGGCCGAAGCCACGACCCGGAGCCCTTTGATGGCTGCCCGGCCTGTGATCTGCGCAAACGAGGAGATTGAGCCAGCCGGCGCTGCGAGGCAGGAAGCTGGCGGCTTTGTCACAGTTCCTCTGCAGCTTGTGGGGGACACAGGACTGCGGGGGGACACATGACTGCGGGGGGGACACAGGACTGCGGGGGGGGACACGGGACTCCTGGGAGAACTGCGGGAGTTCCGCAGCGGGGGACCCCAGGGCCCGAGCGCCTCCAGGCAGTCTATGCCAGGCGCAGTGTGGGCACCCGGAGGAGCCCCCCAGTTCCTTACAGTGTACTTCCTCCCCCTCCTCCTGTTTTGAGGGGCAGGAGGTGAAAGGCTTGGGGCTCAGGGCTGACATTTGGGGTGTCCAGGCTCAGCCTTGGTGTGGTTTGCCCTTTCACTCCAGCAAATCACTTCACTTCTCTGGGGAGTCAGTAATTTGTGCTTAGCCCCAAGGCTCAGGCCTTGACCTCCCAGCCAGCAGGGGAAAGAACCATCCATTTGAAGCACAGTTTTGATTTCAGTGCTGAGGATGGAACCCAGGAGCTGGGTAGGCTGGGTGATCCCTCCACCACTGAGCTGCACCCCAAGCCAGTACTGCTGTTCTTAACCCACGGACACAAATGGCCCCCTGTTGCCTACAGAATCAAGTCCAAGGTCCTTGGTTTGGCATTCAAGGCTCTCTCTTGATTCTTGCTTCTGCCCCACCTGTCCAGCCTCACCACCAAGACGCCCCTATTCTGTAGGAAGGAGTCTCAGCCTTCCCCCAGTATGCCACACAGTGTTCATCCTTCCCTGTTCTTGTTCATACTGTTCCCTCTGCCCAAATGCTTTTCCCTACAGTCTTTGGATGATTAGCTTCTTCTCATATAGATCACCACTTTGATGTCACCATCTCAGAGAAGTCAAAACAGGGCCTGTCATTCCCTCTCAGACCTTCCTGTTCTTTGCCTCCTTGTCTCAGGTAGCATCTTAGAAGTTTGTCTGTCCCCTGGCCCTTAGCAAGGGCACCTAGCGAGAGCTCAATAAACATGAAAAGGAAGGGGAGCTGCTTCTGAGCCTCAGCAACTCTGGCGCCTGAGTGTCCGCCTGGTGCAGGTGAAAGCAGGGTTGATAAGGACCTGAGGTGACAGGGCTGACACCAGGCAGCCTGTCTCCACCTGCCAGGTGAGTCTCTGCACGTAGCCTTGAGCAACCAGCAGAGCCAAATGTGACAGGAAGCCTGGCCTGGTTTGATGTTGGGGCCGCTGACTCACTTCTGGACTGTAGAGGGCACACAAGGGAGCTTTGCACTGCCCTTGGGATGCTCAGGTTGCTCTGCTGAAGGCCTCCTGCCCACTCGCCTGCTGTCTGTTGCACTGTGGCTCCCGTGAGACCCAGAACGATGTGACACGCTTCAGACCAACTGGGCCGGGGGAGAGGAAACCAGGGTTGCGGCGGGCGCAGGGTCAGCTGTCTGAGCCTCTGTTCCCTGGTGCGTCTGGCTATGTGTGTCAGGAAGCAGACAACCTCTGGCCGGGTTCCTCCCTGGTGGCTCTGTCCTGCCTGTCTCAGAACCTGTTTCCCATCCAGAAAATCAGGGGATGGGTGGCCTCTCCACGCTAATGTCCCCGCTTGCCAGGGCTTTCAGGTCCACACCTACCAGCTGAGTGACCCTGGACAACTGGTTTTGCTCCTCCATGTCTCAGTTTCCCCAGTAAATTAGCTAACACACAGGGTTTGGAAGAATCCGTGCGAAGCGTCCCTGTTCTGGGTATGAGCGGGCCACTATCTGTGTGGCGTGGGTGACAATGGAGCTGCTGTGAGGCTTAAACTCGGCAATGTACAGAGCTTGGTTCCTGAGATGCTAGGGGCTTAGCATGGTGGCTTCCTGGGGACAGAGTACAGGCTCAGGGGCCGGGCAGCGTATTTGTGAACTGGTCAGCTGCCTGCTTCCTGAACCCCATTCAGCTCCTTCTGGACTGACTTTCCCAACACCATCCTGGCAGCTGTTACAAGCCCAGGCACTGGGCAAAGTGTCAGGCCTGCTGCAAAATACGTTGGAACTTTATCTGACCCCTGGCTCCTGTCCCAACCAGAAATACATTGGCTGGAACTTGCAACTGAGCCGAGCAAGCCTGGGGCTGGAGGAGGAAGGTGGCCTGGTCAGCACCGCGCACGCCTCCTCTTCTCTCAGTACATTTTACTAGCTCGTGCTGTTCCCGGTTACAAGGCAGTTTTAGAGGCCTGAGGCTCTGTCCTGAGTCCTGGCTTTGCGGGGATGGGTAAGACAGAGGTGCATTCCACCCCCCACACCCAATTTCAGGGAAGCACTGCAGAGATCCCCTTTTCTGCCCCACTGTGTGGACTTGTAGCGGGCTTTGGAGGGCTGGGACGGTCTCTGCACAGTGGCGCCGTCTGGGACTCCCCAGAAAAAGCCCATGACAATGGCAGCAGACAGCCACATCAGATGGGAATCTGGCCAGCTTTGGAGGCGGAGGGGGCAGTTCTCAGTCTGGGAGTCTGGCGTCCCTCCCCCACCCCGCTGCCTGTGGCAGCTGCAGCAGGGAGGTCCCAGGCGAGTCTAGGAGGTCCCAGGCCAGTCTCAACAAGTCTTCCTGCAGGTAGTTCTTGAAAAGCCATTGTCTTAAAATATGAGGAATTCCAGGGCCACCGCACCCCAGCAGGCATTGAAAAGCCCTTGTGTCCTGGATCTGGACACCAAAAAACAAAACAGGGCTGGGATTGGAGCTGAGTAATAGAGTCCTGCCTAGCGCCCACCTAGTGTGAAGTTCTAGGGTGACCTCAAGCACCATCATCAACCAATGAATTAGTGAATAAATAAGCTTGAGAAGGAAGGAAACAAAAGAAGAGAAACAGCGTATATGGCTTTAGACATTAGGTTCCATTTCCAGAGCTTTAAACTTTCCTAGTACACAGGTAAAATTGTCAAGATCTGAAGCCATGAGACCCTATCTCAAAAAATCCTTCACAAAAATAGGGCCAGTGGAAGTGTCTCAAGTTCAAGCCCCATTAGATTAGAATAAAAAAAAAGAATCAGTCTGGTCTGCGGAGCATGGTGGTACACAACTGTAATCCCAGCACTCTGGCTGAGGCAGGAAGCTTGCATGTTCAAGGCCAGTATGAGCTACATAGGAGACCCTGTCTCAAAACAAAAAACAAACAAAAGTAAATCAGCCTGGTCAGTTTGAGCATGGGCTGGATAAGAACTGACATGGAGTGATCCTTAGTTTTCTCATATTGAGAATTATAATGTGATTACTTACTGCCTGAGGAAATTCACGCTGAAGTAATTTTCTTTTCCGATGGGTTACCAAGAAAACAATGCAGAAAGGCGACTGTAGTGGAAAGGCTGGAGTCATTCCTCCCAGGCAGAAGGTGTCTAGCTGTGTTACACGTTTCCTGCATGCTTGCAAACTTTTCCCATAAAACGTGGGGCGTATGGTTCACATGGTACAGTGCCTGCCTAGAAAGCTGAGGCTGTGAGTTCAAAACTCCAGTGCTGTTCAAAAAAGAGTCAGGTGGGGGACATTTAAATGAAATAAGCAATTCTGGCTGGGTATAGCTCAGTGGTGGAGAATTTACTTCTCTTACCAAAGGCCCTGGGTTCAACCCATGGCAGCACAAAATAAAAATAAGCAATTCACAGGCAAAACAGAACCATGCAAATTTAACCTGGTCTAGCTGAGGCTTGCCTCTACTTTGAGGATAGAAACAGTAAAAGGAAGATGACCCAGGACTGTAAAATTGAGCCTTCCAAAGAGAACTAACTCATTGTTAAAGAGTTTACTAAGGAGCTGGGTGCATGGTTCATGCCTATAATCCTAGCACTGGAGAGACTAGTCAGGAGAATCACCACTTTGAAGTCAGTCTGGGCTACATAGTGAAACCTATCTCAGACAAATAAGTAAAAAATACTTTATTAATAGTTGGGTGCCAGTGGCTCATGCCTGTAATCCTAGCTACTTGGGAGGCTGAGATCAGGAGGATCAAGGTTTGAGGCTAGCCCAGAAAATAGTTTGAGAGCCCCCATCTTAACCAGAGCAAAATGAATTGGAGGTGTGGCTCAAGTGGTAGAGTGCCTGCTTTGCAAACTTGGAAGTCCTGAGTTCAAACTCTAGTCCCACAAAGAAAAAAAAAAGTTTACTGAGTAGTTGGCTGCAAACAATGGGAGTGTTAAAAACCTTTTTAGTTCATGTCCAGGAGAGGACTCATTAGAGTCCTCTCAGAGAAGAAGAAAGGGCTGGGGGTTGGCTCCGTGGTAGAGTGCCATACAAGAAAGAGAGAGAGAGACAGAGAGAGCACAGAGAACACCATGTGAACAGATAGGCAGCAATTTGGATGATGCTTCTAATAAAACCAAATAATCCCAGAGATGGCCAGCAAACCACCAGAATGAGGCAAAAGGCACAAATTTGCTCACAAGTTGTGGAAGGAACCAGTTCCTACTGACACCCTGACCTCGGACTTCTAGCCTTCAGAACTGTGAGACAGTAAGTTTCTGGGGTTTTTGTTGTTGTTGGTTTGTTGGTAGGACTGGAGTTTGAACTCAAAGTTCCACGGTTGCAAGGCAGACAGGTGCCTTACAATTTGAATCACACCTCTAGTCCATTTTGCTCTGGTTATTTTGGAAATTGGGTCTTGTGAACTATTTGCCCTGTCTGGCTTCAAACCGCAATCCTCCCAATCTCAGCCTCCCAAGTAGCTAGGATTACAAGCATG
The DNA here is from genome assembly GCF_047511655.1 of Castor canadensis. Lineage (NCBI taxonomy): Eukaryota > Metazoa > Chordata > Mammalia > Rodentia > Castoridae > Castor > Castor canadensis. The sequence continues at coordinate 62,480,436 of NC_133392.1, read as the reverse complement.
AGCCACTGGTGCCCAGCGAAGAAGAAACAATTTTTTTTGTTTGAGACACCCGACTTTGTAGTCATTTGTTATGACAGCCCTAGAAAATTAATACAGTGGTAAAATATACATGGTACAAAGTATTTTAACCATTTTTAAAGGGCACAATTCAACGACATTAAGTGCACTATTGTTAGTCTTTTTTTTTTTTCTGATGGTACTGGGGTTTGAACTCAGGGCCTCACACTTGCAAAGCAAGCACTCTACCACTTGAGCCACTCCACCAGCCCTGTGCCATCATTAAAAAATATATATATATATGTATATATATATATATATATGCAACAAAACCCAAGACTATGGGAAGGTTGAAAGTCCTACTTCCACATCTGCCTCTGCTTAGCTGAGTGGCCTGTTTGTCATGTGTGTAATGAGACAGGACAGGCGACTTCCTGCTCCTAAGCTATCATTTCCCATGTGTGGAGAAATTGTAATAGCAATCAGAGCTCACAATTTACTGAGCAATTACATTGTTCCAGAGCCATGCCAAGGGCTTCCCGTGGATTATCTCTTTTAATAATAACTTTATCGGGGAGGCATCATTAGTCCCAGTTTATAGACGGGAAATTGAGCCTCAAAGAGATGAGCTGACTTCCTCGCTGTTGATGGTCCAGGAATCTGAACGTGGGACTTCACACTGAAGCCGGCTGCCTCTTTTCACCTAGAAGAAAATAAAAGACATAAAGTATGGATTAGATTAAAACAACTACTTCCCTAGAGACCCACTGCACACATCACAGGGCCAGCCCTGCTGTCCCTCTCCCTGTGTTTCAGAGAGGGTCTCTGAAGGTCTGAGAATTCCAGATTCAAACCTGGCTTTCCAGATCATTCTGAAGGTGTATTGGGGGAAATAGAAGATTTACAAATTGATTGCTAAGTTTTGAATATTTACACAGGTGGTATGTGGGTCTCCGTTTTATTCTTGCCTAGGGTCTCAAAGGTTAGGGGTTGCCAATTCCCCGTATGTCCCTGAGCTGACAGACAGATCTCTAGTGGCTTCCCAGTAGTGGCCAGGGCTTAAAAATCCCTCCAGGATCTGCCACCAACAATTTCCCATAGGTCCATCAAGGGGCAGGAAGCACATAACTATAGTCTAAGGAAGATGTCCAGTCACCAAAATGGCCTGATTTGGGGTTTAACGCCCACACAGTGTCCCACCCAGCCTAGATGTTTCTGGGTCTTCAAGTTACATTTGTTTTCCTCCCCTCTACAGCTACCTCTTTGTTTCTGAGAATACAAAAGTTGAGACCAGGTTTGCTGGCCAAGGAGAAGGAAAGACAGGGTTGAAGAAACGATAAAAATGGCTACTGAGGGTAGGGTCCTGGGGAGCAGAGCCAGTGACCAGGCGAGGACCATTCTCCTCGAGGGGAAGCCCAGGAGCTGGACAAAGTCCAAAGTAAACCAGAGCAGAGCATCTTGCTGGAAGAGTGGCTATGCCTAAGGGAAGGGTGGTCATAGGGCAGGTGGATGGCTTGGGCAAGGTCCCCAGGTGTGGCAGAGATGAGCAGTGTGGTCTCTTGGTCTGACTGTAGCTCTATAGCCAGGTCAAACAGGAAATACTGGCTTGAGGAATGACCAAGGAGACAAGGAGGCTGGGAAGTGGCTAAAAATGCCCAAGTTGGACTGCTGCCTCTCTCCCACCATCCCCTGTGGTCCAGGTGGATAGAATCCCCGAACACCTGGCCTCACGGCAGCCCTTCTACCCATTTCACTAACATGGGAAGCAGACAGGCAATGCGCCTGGCCGCCGGGAAGGTCTGAACATGAGGTTCACAGCTGGGTGTGGGATAGGAGGAACCAACGGGCAAATCCCAGAGTGGACGCTCTAGCACTCACCATGGCTATCAGGGCTGGAGAGACAGAGCACTCCCTGGGCACCTGCTCTTGCCTAAGCGGGAGCCTATGGGAAAAGCCCTCACCGAGACTATAAAGCCATCAAGGAGGCTACGTATAATTACCTCTGCAGATAATTATTATCCTTTTCCACAAGGAAGCGTCCCATGCCCAGAGAGGGTAAATTGATTGCCCAAGGTCACAGCGCAGCAAGGGATGGGTGGCCAGCCCCGGTCAGCGGGTCCCTCCACCAGGGGCACACGCGCAGGAGGAAACCCGGGGGACACATGCGTCTGTGGGGACACATGCGTGTGTGGGCACAGCTGTGCTGGCGGGCGGGTTCGAGTGTGTGTGCGAGCAGAACTTTGACAGCGGCAAACAGCGCGTGGGAGTGTGCTGATGGCAGGGTGTGGGATGGCAAGCGCCATTTCATGTGTGTTTCTGCTAGCAACAGAATGTTCTGGGCTGTGTTGATAAACGATAGCTTGAGTGAGCAAGAGGCAGGAGCAGGGGACAAAGAGGAGTGGGAGGCACTGGGACGGGTGTGCCAGGGTGGCAGTGGCCAGCCTGCAGCTCCTGGGATGGATGGGATGGGACTAGGGGCGGCGGGTGGTGGCGGCTGTTGTTTTCTCAGCTGACCTCACAGGGTGGGGCTCCTCAAATCACCTGATGCCCATAAACATGCAAACAGGAGTGGGGACATGGTGTGAGGAAGACGGTGTTCCTCCCACGCTTACTCGACAGCTGAAGCCAGGGTGACAAACATATCATGCGTCCCAGGGCCAGGCGGATTCCTCAAAAGTCAGCTTCTTGGAAGAGTTTCCCTCCTGACTGTAACCTGAGCCACCATCCCCCCCCCCCAGACCCAGGGGCAGCTCCAAGGGCAGTGCACCTGTGAGTCAGCCCCCGAGAGACTTCCTGAGGCTCAGCCCCACTCCACCTTCCCCTCCAGCTGGTCCTCCCACCAGCATGCCCCTCCCACCCCAGGTTCCCCTCCATTAGCTGAACCCCAGGTTACCTCTCAGGCCCCAGACATTTCTCACCTCCTCCTAGAAGCTCACCAAGCAACCCTGGGAGAGCTGTCAGGATCCCTCAAGCACATCTTACCACGTGGATGTTGCCTGCACATCTGCTCTGCAGGGCACAGGTATCCCCTGTCAAAGACCTCACAGCATTCAGGGTGCATGGGGGACATAACCACGAAGTAGTATGGGATAAGGCTGAGTAAGGGGTCCACAGTGCAGTGAGGTGCAGGGGTGGCCCTGCCCATTTAGCTCAAGCTTCCTGAGTTCCGGGTCCTTTTAAAACCATCGTATGCTGCCTGCCAAATGGATGCCCGTGGTTTCATGACCAAAATTCTGACAACCCTCTGAGATCCTCGTTTGGGACCTGGGAGCCCTCCCTGCCCCTGCCACCCTCCACAGGGCTAGAGGAAGGAAGCCTTGCCCACGCCAAACTGATGGAAGCAGTTATCTTGGGTGGTTCTTCCCTGGTTCTGCTGCCTGCAGCTCCTGCCTTCCTCCCAAGGGCCTGAACCTCCCCAGCACTGGTTACCAGTTCTCAGCTGGCACAGCACTCAGGCCTTGGGGCCTTGGGACTTGTCCACTGGAGTTCGCAGCTCCTGCTTGCCCCCAAGGCCAGGGCTCCCACTAGGTTAATCACAGACACATCCCCTTCAGGGCTGGCCTCTGGCAGCCTTAGCTAACAGGGTGCTCCCTCAGTGCAGCAAAGCCATGCCCCTGTGTCTCCCATGATGCCCATGAAGAGACTTTTCCACACACAGGAAGATGGAGCTATCCTTGGCCTCCATACTTCAGCAGAACCAACCAGCACTCACCCTCATGGTGTTCTTTGCCTCTGTGTTTTGATTTGAACAACGTCACAAGAGCCCTTCCCCAAAAGCATCCTCCCCACTGGCCCATGGAGTAGTCTGAAGTTGCACTATTAGCCCTACTGTCATGAGGTCTTTATAAAAATAGAATTTGAGGGGCTGGAGGTGTGGCTCAAGTGGTAGAGCACCTACCTAGCAAGTACAAGGCCCTGAGTTCAAACTCTAGTGCTTCCAAAAAATAATTTGTGTGTGTGTGTACATGTGAAAATGGTTATGATGATAAATTTTATGTAATATATATACTAATATATATTACATAAATATATATATTTTTTACATACATTTTGGATCTCATCAGGATCACAGGTATGCACTTTCTTTTTTCTTTTTTTTTTTTGGTGGTACTGGAATTTGAACTCAAGGCCTTGTGTAAGTGCTCTTCCACTTGAGCCATACCTTCAGCCCTTTTTTGCTTTAGGGTTGTTTTGCAGAGGGTCTCTCACTTTTTTGTGAGAGACAAAAAAATTTCAGACCAGATTGTCCTATATATGTCCCCCAGGTAGCTAGGATTACAGCATGCACCACCACAGCCTGGCTTCTTTTTGTTGTTGTTGTTCTGTTCTATTGGCAGTACTGAGTTTGAAGTCAGAGCCTCACACTTACTAGGCAGGTGCTCTACCACTCAAGCCACTCTGCCAGTACCATGGCTTGGTTTTTGAGAGAGGATTTTACTAAATTTTTGCCTGGGTTGGCCTCTAATGGAGAGCCTCCCAAATTTACCTCCTGAGTAGCTGGGATTATAGATGTGAGCCTGGCCTGAAATATTTATAAAAATATATAATCTTTAGTAAAAGTAACAGTAAAGTTTATTAGGAGAGGAATATGCTTTCAACAGACTGAAAGTGGGTTGTCTCTAGAGTGAGAACAACGGGATAGGGGGCGGAGAGAGAGACATTTCCTGTTCCCCACACAGGAAATGGGAGCAGAGACTCTTAAAGTATAGTTTTGATTAATCAAAAAGGAAGATAGCTGTGTGCTGGTGGCTCACACCTGTAATCCTAGCTACTCAGAAGGCAGAGGTCAGGAGGATTGCAGTTCAAAGCCAGCCTGGGCAAATAGTTAGCAAAACCCTATCTCGAAAAAAAAAAATCATAAAAAAGGGCTGGGGGAGTGGCTCAAGGTGTAGGCTCTGAGTTCAAACCCCAATTACCCCCCCCCCAAAAAAAGGGAAGATAATACTCTATTTGGAGAAATAGGCACTTTGACTGTCAAAAAACTAAAAACACAATTCTGCCCCCCGAGAAGCAACAATTAAGTCAGCATATGTCTATCTTCCTAGCTTAGGAAACTGAGAAGAATCCCCAGGAGTACATGGAAGAAATGCAGGTCCCCTGGCCCAGGTGGTCAAGCTGCCCCAAGTGATGCTTCAGGGGACCAAGTAGTAGAACCCCTGCCTTGGAGACCTGGGGATAGAGAAGGAGGGCAGACTCCAGAGCAGAGGGAGGGCAGGGTGAAGGGCATGCCAGCCCCCTAAATGCCCCCACTCCTGAGCCCTCTGCCTCTGGGGCTATCACCAGCCACTCCCTCCCAGGGCCAGGGGCCAAGCAAAGTTTTCTCAGTCTCTTAAGTTGGAGCCTCCACTTGCCTTCCCTTGCCTAATAGCTGTTTTGGGGACATGGCAAGGAAGGCCACCTTGATGGGAGGGTGCACAGATCTTTGAGGCTGGTGGGGGCTTCAGAGGTCCATTCTTCTGCCTCCAGGCAGCACTGTAATGATCCCAGCTGGGCAAACCTTTATCTTGTGTTGAGGATTTCAGAAGCTGGGCCCTCCACACCCTTCCTTGGACATTCATTCTGATGTCTAAACAGTTCTTGCCAGGAAGTCCTTCCTCACATCTAATGGAAACTCCCCACGCTGTGAGTTTCCATTCTGTGGGTTCTTGTGGGTCTGGTTGGAAGTGGGGAAGTGTGGCTTGCCTCCCTTGCTTTATTTTAGGTTTCTTGAGTCGGACTAAAGTACAAACTCTCTGTGTGACCTTCAGCAAGTCACGACCACCCATCAGCTTCACTTTCCTCATTGATAAGATGAGACCCCCGTGGTGCTCAAGGTGCAGGAATGGAGAGGATCAAATGAGACCAGGAATGTGTGGAAAAGACATCACTGCTGGAGGTGGCAAAAGGAGGGAAAGAAGGCAAGAGTGGCTCCATCAGGGGAGAATGAGAGGCGGTCCCAGAGGACAGGTGACAGCAGGACAGTATGGAGCAGGCATGTGGGTAGTTGAGCCACAGGAGTCCTGCCCACAGATGCAGCCCTGTCTGGGTTCTGGAACAGTCTGTCTCCCCCAGAACTGAGCAGTTGCCAGCTCCAGCAAGGTCCGAGGGCTGACAGGGTTGGGCTTCCTGTTCCTATTCATGCCCCTCAACCCGGGACTCAGAGCCCCCTCTGCACTCAGCTCTCCCGTGCCAGGGGCAAACGAATGACTGCCCCTTGCATCGACCTGTGATACTGACCATGGGTGGCTTATCAGCCTGGGCTATGGACCATATTCTGCCAGTGACAAGTATCTCACAACTTCTCAAACAGATCCTGTCTGCTACTCTCAATGTGGATTTAAGCAAAGGCCCTGGCAGAGTAAAAGATCCTCTGAGACCCATGCGCCAGGGCTGGGAGACAGATGTAGAATGAGTGAAAGAGGCCTGGCCTCTAAGCCTCACAGCTGAGCCAGGGAGACCCACAGCACATGGTCCCACCTAACACAGCCACCTCATCTACCACAGAGCTGTGTCCAAGACTGGGGTGGAGAGGGGGAGGCTGGACGGACTAGGGGAAAATGGTCGCCTCTGTCTGGGGCTTTTCAGCCTCCCAGGACCAGGCACTTCCACTGGAGGAGGGGGAGAGGAAGTTGCATTTGTGGACCAAAGGAAGAGGCAGGGGCAGGGTTCTCTGCTGCAGCTTACCCGCCTCACTAAACATGGGGTTGGGTTGCCTTGACATCCCTGGCATCAGCAAGAGTGGACAGCCTCGGAATTGAGGCACAGGGCTTCCCGGGACAAGCCACCACACCAGGGAAATTAAAGTCCTCAAGAGCCCTTCTTGGGCCCAATGCCAGGCCCCAGGGCCCAAGGGTGAGATATTTCACGTTTCCTCATCTGTGAAATGGGGACAATGAACCCTATCACCCTCCTCTGTCCTGGGGAGAGCATGAGGTTAATGAATGCCCAACACCGGACATGACTATAACTAAAACCAAGTTCAAGTTGCCTTGAGGCAATGGCCTTGGTGACCCTTGGTTGTCTCTTCCTGTCTGGGACTGAGAACAACATAAGACCCACAATTCAGCCTTGCTGCTTATCTTGGTCCCCACCCTACCTGGGTGGGTCTTGGCTTGAAACCCCTGCTCTGCTTGGTAAGCAACTACCCACTCAATATTACCAAGACTGCCCCTGAAGAGCTAGGTGTGGTGGTGTACACCTGTAATCCCAGCTACAGGAGGATTGCAGATTCCAGGCAAACACTGGCAAAGTTAGCAAGACCTTACCTCAAAAACCAAAGGGTTTGCCAGGCACCATGTCCCTTCTAACAGAAGACCCCCCCCACCACTCAGTTCCTACTCCAGGAAAGCCCCTTCTTACCAATTTGGGGCATGCCGAGGCTAATCTGCACTGTTGACACTTGTCAAGGTTTGGGTCCAATTGTTCCCCAACTGACCCCCATCCTATCCTAACAGAGAGTGACCACAGTGCGACAGGTCCTGGGATCAGCTGACTCCGCTCAGTGAGGGGAAACGAGAGGCAGCCCTCTGTTGCCGTGGCAACCAAATCCCCCCCCCCCCCCGTAAATCTTCTCATTGGCCACTGGAGTTGAGATTCCGCCCCCACCGTCAGAAGGGACCAACCCAAGGCAGACTGGGTAAGAGCCTTCGAGGGATGGGGGTGATGGTCTTCCTGTCTGCGGAGCAGAGATGCCCGTCGGCACGCGACGCCCTGGCCCTGGCCACGCTGGCTGTGGCCGGGCTGTGTCGCAGTTAGTGAGGGCCTGGAGTCTGGGGACGGCCGAGCTGGGGGTGGGGACGCAGCGGGGAGGAGGCGGTTTTGCTGGGGAGGCTGGCTTGGTGGGGCTGCCTCCGGGAGGTTCCCCAAGGCCGCCAGGCCGAGGCGAGGAGGAACCGTGTGAAGGAAGGGGGTGGACAGGACCGCTCCAGCCAACGGGGAGGATAGAGCCCCGGGTTCGAATCGCGCTCTGCGCTCGCCAGCGCTGGGACGCGCGCACACCCGCCTGCCCCTCTCCCTGTCCCCCTAGAGTGGCGGAGGGCGGGCACCTGTTACCTTGTGCAGATCCCTGTGCCTAACGCCTAGGAATCTCCTCTCCGTAATTCCCTCCACAAGACCCTGAAATAGGCGGGGCGCTGGTTTCCCCATTCGTTATACACATGAGGACACTGAGGCTCAAGGTGGTCGCGTGAGAAAGGCCCAAGGTGAGCTCAATTCCCAGACACAAGTTTGGTGACTGTCTGGGTGGATGTAACCGTACCCTCCCCGCCCCATCCCCATCCCCCACCCCGTTCCCGCCCTCTCCCCTCCCCCCCCCCCCCCCCGCACCGCCCAAGCCTCTGGACCCGCCCGGAAGGAAGGGTTCGTGCCAAGCAGTGAGACTCGGATGGCTTCCTTCAGCAAAACTACGTCAGCCTCTGTGGGGGGTTAACCGCCAGGAACTGGTGACAGGGCCTTGACTACCAGAGATCAGAAAGGGGACAGGAGCCTTCTGGGCAAAGTTCCTTTGTCAGACACAGATGAAAGAAGATAGAGACGCCCTGCACGGGAAGGAGGGGGGAAGGAGAGAGAGCGCCTAATTTCTTTCTGTCCTTTCCAAGCCGGTTCAGGTCCTCTCTGGAAGGGCCTTTTAAGAAGACCCCCCTGGTTTGGAGTGAGCCCTCTAGGGCAGTTCCCAGATGCTCCATGGGAAGAGCCGGAACACAAGAGTGGGCGTTGAACTTGGCATTAGACTAGACCTAGTCTGAGGCTCACATTCCTCATCAGTTAAATGGGTTTGATTACATTGTGAGGACGGAAAGTAATCATGAGGGGACATAGCTCCGTGGTAGGGCATTTGTCTAGGGCCCTTTCAGCCCTAGGTTCTATCCCCAGCACCACCCCAAAACATAAATAAATAAAAACAACTTGATCGGGGCACCTACTACAGGATTTCTTGGTGTCGCCTGTGATCTGCGAGGGTCTTAGGATCTAATGCTCCTTGTAAGGATGCCATCCCTCCCAGAATTTCCAGGGACCTCACAGAGCCACAGCAAGAGGCTTCTACCCAGAACTCACCAGTTGACCCTCTAACTATTAGCAAACACATGGCACACCTAAGAGCTGGTGTTTTTTGAGCTCCTAGCGTGCATCAGGCTGGAATGTTAAGTGCTGGGCACTGATCAACTGATCCTTAATCGTCTGCAACAACGCTTCTTTCTCCTGAAAAAATACTGACCTTGTCATCCCCTTTTGCAGACAAGGAAGCTGAAGTTCAGAGAGGTTAAGAAAGTTCATCACGTGTGTCTCAGACTGTCTGATGCAAATGACAGAAAACCTGACTCAAACTGGTTTATGCTAAGAAAGGAACTGACTAGCTCAGGAAACAACGCAGTATGACTTGCCCTGGAGACCCAGAGAAAAACGTCAGAAAGGCTTATTTCTCAAGGTGGAGCCCAGATGGAGTGCAGGCAGTCTGACTCCAGCTCCCACATCTGGACTTCTCTGCACCTTTTTCTACAGGGGCCGGCCTGGTGCTACGCACCTAGGAGAGAAGCCATAGGTTTGTACATTGAGACTCAGGCCCTGGGAGAGAGCAGGACACTCCTCACCACATCCTGGGCCTCCCCACCTTTGCCCTGGCTCTTCTTATTCCTAGGAGGGTTTGGAAGCCTTCTGAGAGGCTGAGCCTGGCTGTTGCCAGCTGTGCTATTAAAGACCCTCCACTCCACATTTCATCTGGGGGCCAGGTGCTTCCGATTACTCCAAGAGAACAGGAGTGTTCTTGGAGGACTGGGAGTTTATTCTTCTCCCTGTGTGTGGTCCCTCTCTGGGCAGGATTTGTGTAATCTGTGATTTTTTTTGGGTGAGGGTAATGGACTTTACCCTTGCTTCTACAACTTAACCCCCCAACTCTTTTTGCTTTAGTTATTTTTTCAGGTAGGGTCTCATGCTTTTTGCCCAGGGCCAGCCACATAGCTGGGACTACAGATATGCACCACAACCCTCAGCCCTTGCAACTGTGAGTTTGAGGGGCCCTAAGAAGGCCCTTATTTGCTTCCTTTGTTTTTAAAATTCCATCTTCACATGGGATTTCCCTCCTTTAATTCTAGTTAAGATTCAAATGTCCCTGAGAGGACATAGCAGATTTGTTTTTTTCTTCTTTTTTGGTGCTGGGGATTAGGTCGAACCCAGGGCCCATGCTAGGCAAGTGCTCTACCACTGAGCTACATCTCAACCCTTCTTTTTTTTATTTGTCTTCCTGTGTCACTTAGGCTGGCCTGGAACTCACCATCCTCCTGCCTCAGCCTCAGAGTGCTGCAGTGCTGGGATTACAAACCAGCCGTCAAGCCCAGCTAGATCTTATTTAGTCACACTTTAATGTGAGGTAGAATCCAGAATTCTTCTGGATTCTGAGGGCACACTTGGTCATCTTGAGTCATTTATTGAGTGCCTACTTTGTGCCCTGAACTGATTCAAGTTTCTTCTTCTTTTCTATTGGGGATTCAATCCAGGTCCTCATGCATGCTAGGCAGGTGCACTACCATTGAACTAAATCCCCAGCTCTCAAAAGCTTCTCACGCAAAGTGCTTGCCTAGCAAGGGCAAGGCCCTGGGTTCATACCCCAGTACCGCCAAATAAAACAAACAAACAAAAATTCATGAGGTAGGTGCTGTTATTATCCCTGTCTTACAGAGGAGGAACTGAGGCCTGGGGAGGTTAGGGACCTTTCCAAAGGTCTACGAGCAGCCTTGTAGACCTTGGACCACAGCCAGTAAGGATCTGAATTCAGGAAGTCTGGTTCCAGAGCCTGCAATGCCTGTCACTCCACCAAGTGAATCACTAACACTTCAGTTCACAGATGAACCGTTTGCTCTTTTGAGGTGGTTGGTATGATTATCTTCACTTATGCAGAATGTCGAGGTGGCTAAGTTTAGTCAGCTGTTGAGCGGCAGATCCAGGATTTAGCTCCAACAGACCCACCTCAGATCAATCTTCCTGCCTGAACCCTCGGTAGGAGTAGAGCTTTGGGTCAGCTCATTGGGGTCCTGGGGACAGAGGGAGAGCATGGTAGGATGGGAAGCTGGAATCTCCCAGAACAAGCATGCCCCTTCCTCCTACATTCCTCTTCTTCCTACACTGTCTTCCCTCTTTATTTATTCTCACTCATTCATTCATCTAGCTGGGTACCTACTGAGGATTAGAGCTGGGGTAGTACCCACAACGGCTAGAATAAGTATCCCTCCTAGGGCTGACAATCAATACATACACACACACCCACACGAACACACGCACATACCCTCTGACTCTCTTTCATTCCAGCCCCCAGCGCCAAGGCAGCCAGGTCTGCTATCTTCCAGCCTTTCTCTACCACCAGGCATCAGGCTATCCCCAGCAGGAAGAGGAATGGAGAAGGCCAGCTCACAAAGCAGAGACAGGCTGGCCTAGTTCAGGACCTGTATGTAGATGGGAATACCCAGAGGATTGGGTGAGAGTCATTTAACCCAAGGTCCTAGAGGGAGAAACCAGGGCCGTGTGTGGATATGGAAGGCGATGGGGCCTCAACTGGCCTCCTGGGTTGGTCTTCTATCATGACTTCCTTGAGCCTCAGTTTCCTCTTCTGTAGTTGACCTGTCCCCAAGTGCATCTGCAATATTATCCATCAGCAATTTCTTAAGATCACTAAGATGCTTCATCTTGCCTGCTTTCTGACCAGGTTCTTCACTGCACTTATGCTTCCCAGTTTACAGATGTAGAAACAACACTCAGAGGGCTTGGTCCACAGTCAAGTGCAAGAAACGCAATGAGAACCCACTCAGGTCTTATTATTCTTTTGAGATGGGGTCTCCCTATGTTGCCCAGGCTGGCCTCAAACTCCTAGACTCAAGTGATCCCCTTGCCTCAGCCTCCCAAGTAGACAGGACTCACCTAGGTCTTGAGTCCATTCGCTCATCAAATATCTACTAAGCACTCACTGTGTGCTGGAAGCTGAGCTGTGCCCAAAAGACACAGCAGTGAACAAGAGAGCTTTGTCTTGCCTCTAGGAACACCAATTCCAGTAGGGGCTGATAGATATGGAAGGAAAGGCTAGCAGGTCAAGCTGACAAGAACTAACAGACTTAGCATGGCAAAGGATGATGGACCACCCAGGACTGCCTTGCCTCCCAGCACAGCAAGGGTGGGTGCTGTGAGTTGAAATGGGCAGGCTAGGGTCCCTGATCTCAGTATTCCTGGCTTGCTGGGGTGCTTGGTTCAAAGGAGCAGTGAGTGAGAGCTTCCCCATCCTCAAAAATGTCCAGACCAAGTACACTTTCAGCCACCACTGCTCTCATGCCACTCTCTGCCTGCCTGGAGTTCATTCCCAACAGTTTCCTTGTTTTGGGTGAGTTCCAGCCCCACCCACTTTCCTGGAGCTCAGTTCCTCCATCACTTCTGCCAGGTGTATACCAGTGTCACTCTGAGAGTTAACTCCAGGGACAGGGTGACCTCACCTGATCCTGATCCTGATCCTGATTCAGTTTGAGTCACCTTCACTATTTCTGGAAGGTGGCTCTCAGCCATTCTGACCTCATGCCCAGGCACCTGGGCCAGTGGGAGTGGCAAGTCCTCATCTAGACTCCCTCTGGCTGACCAGCTCTGTGTCATGTAGAAGAGCTGGGTGGGGGCGGGGGGCAGACAGGAGGAAACCTCCAGTCTCTCTGATGAACTCACTCCCTCTGTAACTCACCACTGATGCATCTGTTCCAATGATCCCTGGTGTTCCCTGATATACTTTCCTATTTTCAAAAGAAAAAGGAGCTGGGCACTGGTGGCTCACGCCTGTAATCCTAGCTACTCAGGAGACAGAGATCAGGAGGATTGTGGTTCTAAGCCAGCCCGGGCAAATAGTTTGCGAGACCCTATCTCGAAAAACTCTTCACAAAAATAGGGCTGGTGGAGTGGCTCAAAGTGAAGGCCCTGAGTTCAAGCCCCAGTACTGCCAAACAAGGAAAAAGAAAAAGGACAGTCCCTGGAGAGAATAGCTATTGCTCATTACTCATCCGATTGAGCTGGGCACTCTACTATAGACATATTAGGGTCTCACAGCATTCCATTAATTGTCTTCATTTTCTAGAGGAGGAAACTCAAGAAGGGATTTTTTTTTTCCCTTAGTGCTGAGGATCCAACCCAGGGGCTCATGCACATTAGGCAAGCCCTCTACCACTGAGCTACACCCCTAGCCCAGGATGTGATTTCTTCAAGGATACTGCAGAGGACTGGCTGAGGTGGAATTGGAACCAGATTCCAGAATTGTTTAACCCAGGCTGCACACCTAACCATGCAGATGGGGAAGGAGGAGGCCACTCCACCACAGAACCTGACCACGGGCAGATCCAGCAGCAAACACCCCACCCTCACCCCACCATCCTTCGTGCTGGTGTTGGAGGGAACAGATGCTCTGACAGCAGTTACCATTTGCCCTATCCAAAGGTCTGGGAGCCATCACTTTCTTAGTGTTAAGGGGACTCCAGACCCAGGGGAAGCCCACAGAAGGCCTCGCCTTGTGAGCAGCCAAGATGGGTACTGCCCAGTGGGAAACTGTCCCTCTCAGTTTCCCCATCTTTCCCTCCACAGCTGATCTTACTCTGCCCCAGATTCCTCCCTCTGGGGTCCTGGATCCAGCCTCACACCGGCCAGGCTGTGCAGCCCCCAGCTGTGCTGTTCAATGCCCACACTGCTTCCGCCTGCAACTGAGCCGCAGTCCTGCAGCTGAAGGTCTGCATTTTAATTCACAGTTTAAAAAGTGATAATTTGGGCTGGGGGCATGGCTCAAGTGGCAGAATGCCTGCCTAGCAAATGCGAGACCCTGAGTTTGAACCAACAGTGCTGTCAAAAATAAATTAAAATTTAAAAGGAATAATTATTCAATTATTGGAAATTTTTATGTTTTTATTATGTTTGGACCTACTTGGTCATATGTTAGTGTACCTTTTTTTGGTGGCACTGGGGTTTGAACTCAGGGCATTGTGCTTGAAAATAGGTACTCTACCCCTTGAGCCACACCGCCAGTTCACTGTGCTCTGGTTATTTTGAAGGAGTCTTGTGAATATTTGCTTGGGCTGACCTCATACTGCAAAATAGGCCCAATCTCAGCTCCTAAGTAGTTAGGATTATAGGCATGTGATACCATACTTGACTACAGATTATTTTCTGATAAAAATCTAGCAAATGCTGTGAGTATAAAATAGGCACCAGATTTGAAAGGCTTAGTCAAAGAAAATGTAAAATATCTCACTAATATTTTTATCAATTCATTTTGAAATGATACTAGTTTATAGATCAGATTAACTAAAATATAATATTTATTAAAATTACTTTCACCTGATTCTATATTTTAATGTGGCTACTGGAAAATTTTAAGTGACTTATATGTCTTACTTTATATTTCTATTGGACAGTGCTAGGTTCAAAATCCTGCCTCTGTGTGTCTTTGGGCAACTTAACCGGCCTCTCTGGGCCTATTTCCTCACCTGTAAAACTGGTAGCACCTCCTGAGGGTTGTTCAGAGGAATAAATTAGGTAATGTTTGTAAAGCACTTAGCACGGTGCCTAGCATATAGTAAGTGCTCAGAAAAAAAATTATTATAGGCTTCCTTTTACCATGACACGCCATAGAAGTGCAATTCAGGGACTCTCTCCATAATACTTACCAAGCCTGCAGGATACTGCAGTGCACTGGGGATTTGGTGGAGAGCAAGCCCAATAATGTCCCTGCTGTCAGGGCACTCCCACCCTCGAGAAGGGAGGTGGCTACTAAACATAGACACAGACTAAGTCAGGTGTTGTGCAGAAGATGAAACAGGGAGAATGCACCAGAGAGTGGCTGAGTTAGCAGGGGCGGCGCAGGAAGGCTCCCCTGGGAACAGGAGATAGTTAAACTACACCTGATTGTCCAGGTGCAGCTCTGAGGGAACGGTGGTTCCCAGCAGCAGGCACAGCTGGTGCAGAGACCTTGGTGCCAGCTCCTGAATGGCTGCCTATCCTCTGTCACCCACAGTCAGCTTCACTGCACTTTCTGTTTCTTGCATCCCACTCTGTCCAGGCCACTGCACTCCCCGTGTTCATGGCAACCTCTGTGAAGCTGGTCCATGTTATTCCTCTTCTGATCCATGCTGCACTCCAGTCCGCCCACACCAGTCTCTCCCCTCCTCCTCTCCAGTTCTATTCTAAGAAGTTTCCCCTGATGGATCCTGTCCCGCTGGTCTCTCTTTGGGGCTCTTCTAGACCGTAGTACCTTGTTCTACACCATCCTGGCGCCCACCCCTCCCTAGCTCTCTTTGTCTCTCTAGGTCAGTCATGCCTCCCCAACAAAATGGCCCTTTTCCTCAAGCAGGGACCAAACCAGGTCTCCCACTCCTCCTCCCAGCACTGGGCTGAACCATTCAACAAGACCTATGGCTTGCCACAGCCCCACTCTGGGGACATGGAGAGGCGTGTCTGCCCAGGCAGAGTGGAAAATCCCCGGTTGGTGGAAGGGCCATGGAAATTTCTTCTTAACATCCTCCTTCAGACTTGGACTAGCCCCAGAAAGCAGTCAAGCATTTACCCAGTGACCAGCAGGATGGCTCTGTTCCCCTCAATCTAGACTCGGACTCAGGAAGGGTGATCAGGTTGGGCTGGGAAAAAAAAAAAAACAGCCACCAGCAGCTGAGCCCTGCCTCAAGCAAATGCTCTTAGATGTCATCCAGTCTTACCCTCTAGGTTCAAAGATGAAGAAACAAGGGACAGTGACAAAATCATACAAGGCTGCAGGTCTTCCCTCCTCTGGTCTGTGTTTCTTGGTTCCTCAATCTGTAAAATGGGAATAACAACAACAATAATAATAACTGTTTCATTGGGTTGGGGGGTTGTGTGCATCAAAGCTGGTACGCATTCCATAAATATGAGTTATTTATCCTCTGCGGCCCTGGGCTGGCCATTCCTTATCACCCTGCGGTGGAATGCACAGTTCTCTGTATTGGTCTCCATGGGTCCTGGTCCCTATGGTAAATCATGTCCGTAGCACAGCACTTCTTGTTGTGATTGTTTTGAAATAGGATCTTGCTGCATTGCCCAGGCTGGCCTTGAACTCCTGCTTCAGACTCCTGAGTAGCTGCTTTACTTTTCTTTTCTTTTCCCTCAGTGCAGGGGATCAAACTCCGAGAGGGCCTTGCATATGCTAGGCAAGCACTCTACACCCCCCATCCTTGATTTTTTTGGGAAACAAATCTTGCTTATGTAGCTTAGACTGGCCTGAAACTTGTAATCCACCTGCCTCAGTCTCGTGAATGCTGGGATTACAGGTGTTCTTCACCACACCCAGCTCAAATAGCTGCATTTTGCCCATCATCTCTGTTATCATTTGTATTTTTGGTGTCCCATTTAAGAAATCATTACCTAACCAAAATCACGGAGATCTTGTATTTTCTTCTAAGACCTTTAGAGTTTAGCTCTTCTTTAGCTCTAGGATCCACTTTGCTTTTTTTTTTTTTGTATATATATTAGGTAGTAGTGCTTGTCTAGCATGTGTGAGGCCCTGGGTTCCATCCCCAGCAGTGCAAAAATAAAAAAAAAAAAGGTGAATGAGATATAACTTAAATTCAATGAAACCGATCAATGTTAGCTGTGCATAGTAGCAGATGCCTGTAATCCCAGCACTGGGAAGGTAGAGGCAGGAAGATCACAAATTCCAAGCCAGCCTAGGTTACATAGTGAGAACTTGTTTAAAAAAAAAAGTTAAAAAAAACATCAATTTTAAGTATACACTTTAATTAGTTTATATACTTTCAATCACTGTACCTTTTGGAAATATTTTCTTAGAAAGTTGGGGATAGGGATAATTGAGTATCTGCTCATTTTCTTGTCTTAAGCCTTTTGCTTTTGCTTGTAAATGTGCATGTGAATGTGTGTGTGAGAGAGAGAGAGAGAGAAAGAGAAAGAAAAAGAAAAAGCACACATTTTATATCAGCTTCTTAAGGATTCTTATTTTCTTTGACTTTCTTTCAGAGACCCATGGATCCATTTAGTTATATGTAGGTTGAATGAATGAATGAATGAAGTGACAGTTCCCCACTCTGCCTTCAGAGTTACCACCACCAGCACGTGGCTGCAGGCTGCACCTGCTGCCCCAGCTGTTCCCAGAAGTTGTGGTGGTTGGGATGGAGACAGACTCCTCAGATGGCCCCTGCACGGATTTGTCTAGGTTAATGGCCTGCTGATTAATTTATGATTCCTTGGTGAAGAGCCCCGTTCCAGGACAATTACAGTATCCTGGAAGAGCTATTAAGGGGGTCTGGGTTCTGTGTCCCGCATTTCCTGAGCCTTCCTCAGCTTCCACAGCCGTACTGGCCCACCTCCAGCAGCAAAAGCAGTGCACCGCTGATCCAACCTCACCTGAGCTATGGAACCAGGAGGGCGTGGGGATAAGTGGTCAGCCGGAGGCCAGAGACCACCCTTGTCCCTGCGGATCTGCTCCCCGAGCCACTTTGGGTCTTGGCATCTCCTTCAGAACCGTGACGTGGAACAAAGAGAATTTTATATATTGTACTCAGTATGTGCCATGCTGAGGATACAGCTCAGCCCTGTGGCTGTTTGAAAGCGTTTCTCCAAAGTAGTGTTTTTATAAGAAAATAATTTATTAAGTTTGGGCTGGGGAGATAACTCAGTGGTACAGCACGTGTGTAGCATGTATGAGACCCTTGCTTCAATCCTTAGCACCACAAAGCAAAAACCAACAGCCAGACGCTGTTGGCTAACTCCTGTAATCCTAGCTGCTGGGGGAGGGGAGTGGCAGAGATCAGGAGGATGGAGGTTTGAAACCAGCCTGGGCAAATAGTTTTTAAGACCCTATCTTGAAAATACCAAACACAGAAAAAGGCTGGTGGAGTGGCTCAAGTGGTAGAGCGCCTGCTTAGCAAACGTGAGGCCCTGAGTTCAAATCCCAATACCTCAGAGCTGAGGCTAATGGGGGAATCTTGTGTTCCCTGAGCCTAGGGAGATGGGCTCAGTGTTTACTTAACTACTATATGCCAGGCCTGAGGGGGACCTAACTGTACCTCGTAGCGCTGGAGGGCTACAGAATGAGCCGGACAGTGATAGCAGAGAACTGTCAAGATTTTAACACTATCATTGTGACAGATGGTGGGGAGGGAGGCAGGGGAAGCCACGAAAGGGCTGCAGTTTGCTCTGGGCCTTAAAGGAAGGGCAGGGCTTACAAGCAAAATAGAGTGACTTCATCTCTGGTGGAAGGCACTAGAATGAGCAGAGTCTGGGGCTAGAGAAGTGGGCAGACCATACCGACCATTGTAAGGCAAGTGGTGGGTGGTAAGCCCTGGTAGGCAGTACAGGGGCCAGTGACGAAGGTTTTGAAAGGCAGACATTATCTGGCAATAGGGAGCTATTGCAGGTTCTAGAGCAGTGACCTGATGAGGTGGGATATAGGAATCAAAAGGAGAATCCTGTACAATGGAAGGTAATGAATACAGATGAAAAAAAAAAAAACCTACAGATTTTACAGGCCTACTAGAACACTTTCTGAAAGTGTTTTCCTAAGTTGGATTTTATGTGTAAATTTTTACAAGCTTTATTAGCTTTTAGGCATTGCAACAAAGGAGACTGCCTCATCTTTTCCTAGGAGCCCAACACATGAGGCAAAGCTCCCTGCCACATCTTAGGAGGTCTATGACCTACCTGCCTTGAGCCCAACGGGCTTCTTTTCCTTACTGTGAAACCCAGGCCACAGGGCTTCCACTTCTGTCCTGGTTAGGGGGACTTTCAGGCATTGCCAGTCTGGCTTCAAGAGAGGGCTTCTTGGTTGAGCTCTCTGGGGACCCAAGCCTTGCTTCTCCTACCTTAGTCTCACCCACTCAGAAAGCATGCCTTAGTCTCATGCCACTCAGAAAGTGGCATGCTGCTTTATGGCTGGGAAAGGGATTACCAGCCCTCCATCTCTTGGTGCAAACTCTCTGGAGACAGACCACTGTTTTCCTTGCTTCTGTTTTGGAACCAGGAATGCGGGGACACCAACATTGGTACAGATCTCAGTCCCTGGAAAAGTGCACCTCAGACACTGCCAGACAGCTTGAGCCTGCCTCGCTCCAGCCCTAAGCCCTGAGCTGGCTGAATACAGACACGGTCATAATTGTCCAAGAAGATGGCCTTGCAGGGACTTGGGCCTCTACCATGTGTAAAATATTCCGAACCCCTGCCCATCCATCCTCACAGGGTGGCTGTTAGGAGGGTGAAGAAGATAGGTATGAAGACTCCTAAAACTCTGCTCTGGGCACCTTCTTCATTGTCATTGCCTTTCATTTACAAATCTACTTCTAACCCAAGTTCATTCATTTTTGGGAACAAGTCATACAATTCTACCAAAAAGATGTGGGTCTCCTAAGCTGTCCCAAAGTTCAAGACCCTGCACAAGATCTGTTTTAACCAGGGCCCCAGGCCATCTGACTACAGCCCAGTGGAAGAACCACTGTTTTATGGGTCTTAGTTAACCGGTCCCTGCTTGGGACCAGGAAGAGAAACAAAGGAGGTAACAAGTCTCCAATGACTAGTTGGTGTGGGTGGGCCCAGGAGTGGAGGGAGGGAGGGAGGGAGAAGTGCCAAGGGCATTGGCCTTCTGGCCCAACTCTTGATCTGGCCCAAGCTCCACTTCTCTGATAAGGAAACCCAATTTCTCCAACCCCAACTTCTTTGATAAAGAAATCCACCTTCTCTGATAAGGAAATGTGGTCCCAGCTAGTCCAATAACAATGAGTCTGCATCACTCCAGGCAGCCCTCCTGCAATTGTGTGGGGGTTCTGCTCCTGCCTGAGCCACATTGCCATCCTGATTCCTGGTTCCTTGTCTAGTGAGAAGCTTGAGCTAAAGAGTAGTAACTACTCCTCTTTGCCTTTTTGCATTGAGTTCGAATTTGTAATTTTCATGACCGTGGACCAAACAGAACTGAGATTTTTCTCACAGTAAGAACAGTCTTTTCCAGTCCTTAAGGGCCTTAGGCTCAGGAAGCCCTTGTGCCTGGGCCTTCTAATCTGGGCAGCCAGATAAACTCTCCCTACTGAGACTGGCTCTGAGGGAGGTCTGACTCATCTCTCACCTTGGGGTGCTTTCCAATACATTCCCCCGGTAGCTCCAGGGGAGCCAGAGTTCTTGGCATGGATGGCATAATCCACGTAACTGTTACCAGGCTGGCGGGTAGTACTGGAAAGGGCCAAGGAACACACAGGTGGACCTCGGAGTCTGATGAAACCTGCCTTTCCCAGCACCCAATCCCCTCCTTTCCATTTCATGGCACTGATTTGACTCAACTGTTTTAACAAACATGTTTATTAGAAAAGTAAAAAAGATTGCATAGGTCTTAATACTTGAACATCAAGTGTATTCATGAACAGTGAATATCTTCATGTAAACAGTTCTAGATGGAAGACCCAGCTGGCACTCCTCTGGGGGAGGGGTTCCAGCCCCCGGCCCCACTTAGCCCCATCCCCTCACAGCTTCTCGCCAGTTCTTGGCAGGGGATGGTTGGACGCAGCTACCAAGTGTATATATTTTTCTTTTTCTTCAAGTGTCCAAGATCCCAAGTGATCCCAACACCCACCCCTTCCTACTCTCACATTCATGCGTCTGTAAGATAGCTGCCTACAAGTCAGTAGTGAAGCTCTGATCCCCCAAACAAAAGATACAAAACAACCAACACGCACACTTGGTCCCCTCAGACCATGAGATACACAAACCACCTCCACGACCTCCCCCCTCCCTCTTTGCTGCCATGGTGAGCCACACACCCCTTGCAGAGGCCAGCACAGCCCAGCTGCCTCCTGGCTCTGTCACACCACTGTTATAACTATCGGTAATAACAAAATAATAAGGTACATGCTACATACACATCCAGCCAGAAGCCTGGTGGGCCCCCAAGCCTTTGTTTCATGCTACAGTACTAAGGGGCATGTGCCCCAGGAGGGAGCCACCTGCACACAACCTAGTCGGCTCTTGGAAACACTACTTTTCCAAGGTCCCCTGCCTGAACCTCGGCCCTTCAGGTGGCTGTCGTCAGTCTTCTAACACAGGCATCAGTCCCGCAGCCCTTGCCTGCTGGCCTCCACCTCAAAAGTTCCCTTGGCTCCGCTGCGGGGGCAGTACGGCCCCCCCAGGCTGAAGTTCAACACTCCTCAATGAGCAGCTGCTCGGAGCTGTACAGCTTCTTCTTGATGACTCTGAAACCGGTGCTCAGCGTCAGGGACTGGCTAAAGCCAGGGACGAAGGGAGAGTTGGCTGAGCTGAACAGCCCCTGGATTTTGGGCCAGAGGCGAGAGTCCAGGCGCAGCACGAGGGTCAGCTGGAAGGTGGGCACCAGGCTGGGGTCCAGGGCCAGCTGGCCCACGCTGTGGCAGCTCTTGCCCTGCTCCACGCAGACGTCCAGCAGCGCTCCCCGCAGGCCGCACGGCTCGCTGTAAGCCAGGCGCAGGAGCTCCTTGCCCACCTGGCTCACCAGCTGGCCCGGCATCAGCAGGCGCGCAGGGCGCCGAGAGCCCAGTCGCGCCTGGGACAGGCTCTCCTGCAGCAGCTGCATCAGGTTGGCACACAGGTGCTCATCCTCCGGGTCGCTGAGCAGCTCGAAGTCGGGGAGGGATACCCCATCCAAATATGCCGAGTCTGGAAGGGCGAGCACACAGGGAAGGAGGGGATTAGAGCGGCTTCCACGGGAGACGTGCAGGCGGGGGAGGAGCTGTTTTGCTAAGCAAGCAGCGATCCTTCCTACTCCGTGCCTCAGTTTCCGCCCCCCACACGTACCCTCTGCTCCAGTCCCCCAGCCCCCGGCAATCCGGGTCCTCTTGGGATAAGAAACCCAAGTGGCATGGATCCCTTCCAGTCCAGTGCTCGCCTGCCCGACCCCAAGTCGTGCTCGGCACCCGCCCACTGCTCACCTTCCTCTGGCCCGAAGCCACTATTGCTGCTGTCCAGGGACTCGCAGTCCGAGCTCTCCAGGCTCGCGCAGCGGTCAAGCCCCTCCTCTCGGGCCGCCGACCCCCAGGCTGAGCGCGGCTGCCGATCTGGGGTGGGCGTTCGGGACGAGGACGAAGAGGAGGACGACGAGAAGCGGTCCCAAAGGCCAGGCATGGTGAGGTCGGAAGCCAGGACGTTGGTTGATGAGCTCGGAGTGAGAAAAGGCAGAAGCCGCTGCAAGACAAGAGGGACAGGAATCAAGCGTCAGTCTGGGGAGCCGGACAAGACTAGAGAGCCGCTAGGACCCCTACGGCCGACGCCGCCCCCACGCAGAGGTCAACACACAGAAGGGGCACTCACCAGCTAGCGCGGCCAGCGAGAACTGCGAGGACAAGTGCGTCCTGCTGCTTGAATGGGTGCGCGAACTGGTGCCAACCACCGAGAGCTGCCCAGACCTGTCCCTTCTACCAACTCGCACCTCCCCCTTGGCCTGCTGAGATCCCTAGCACCAGAGCTGAGCAGCCTATAAGGACTGGCGCGGTGAAGCCACGCCCCCTCGGCGCGGTGGCCCAATCCAGACCCGGGAGTGTGGCCCACCTCGGCCAATGGGCTCCGGGCGCACGTTCGCAACGTTCTCTCCTGCCCAGTGACAGCGGCCTGGCCCCGCCCCCACTGAGCCCCAGAACACTCCGGGCTGAACCCCGAGCAGCGGCCACGCCCCCTTTCTGGAAAGGATCCGCGGCGGCTGCAGCTGCCAAGGTCCCTGAGGGCGCTCGCGGCAGGGGAGGATCAAGGAAAGACTTGTTTATTATAGGGTCGCGTTGATGGGGGAGGGGATAGCCCGTGATCGCACTCAGGGGGAGAGAGAAGGAAACTTGAGGGGTGCGGGCAGGGAAAACAGGTACCCCCAGGGTGGGCGCCTTGGAACCAAGGGCAGAACTGGGCGCCCGAGTGGATGACCGTGGGACCGCGGAGCGGGAGGCAGTCGTTAACTCGGCCGGCGCTCGTGCACGAACCCCACGCTATACCTGCCTTGCTATATGGGGGGTGGGGCCCAAAGATCCGGGCAACTCCGGGCTCAGTTCTCCACAGATTCGGTGGTCCCACCTGCCTGTCCGCCTGTTAGTGACAACCCCAGGGAATGGGTTCATGGGGGATATCCGTGCCCCCGTTGGAGATTGCCCCAAACCCTGTCCGCGCACTCTTAACCGTTCCTAAGGAGAGGGCTTTTGTAGGCGATGAGAGGAGTGTTTCTAGCGCCTGGTCCAGGGATGAGGACCAGGACCCCTATCAAGCCCGCACACTGGCCCAACCTCGGACCCAGGAGACCGGCCGCGGCTCTGCTGTGCCTCCCCCGCCCGCTGCGGTCCCGAGCCCCGAGCTTCCCCCGGGTCCTAGAGCCCCTTCTCCGCGCTTTGTGTGCTAAGACCGAGAGTTCGTCCCGGCCAAGGGCCGAGATCTCCGGAAAAGCCCAAGAGTGCAATGGCCATCCCGGGTTTCATCATGCAGGCGGGGCCACAGGAAATCTGGCCTGGCAGCGGTGCTCGAGGGCTGATAGTGCTTGCTAAGGGTGGGAGGAGCTTCGCACGGACTCGACCTTTATTTTTTTTAAAGGTTTATCAATGTGGGGCACGCGGACCCTGATGGAAGAGGGAACCGAACTTTCATCAGACACTCTAGCCCAGCGGGCCGGAGCCAAACCAGATCAGACAGGCGAGCCTCACCGCAGGGCAGGCTTGCACAGTGATATACGACACTTGCCAGAGAAGTCAGGCCACTGCCATCTACAGCCCCATCCCCCCACCCTAGTTTTGTTTTTGTTTTTGTTGTTAAACTAGAAAGCTCTACATACAGAACCACCCAGGAAAACCAAGAATCTAAGCCCTGACCACCCCCCTTTTACAGGTGGGACAACCACTTCTGGGAACACATATTTGGACAAAAAAAATCTGGGGACTCAGATTAAAGACATTTTAAAGACAGCTGCAGAATAGAATAGTCTGTTAGGCGCTGGGGTTTTCAAGGCCTGAGCACTGGCCTTCTCTTCCCTCCCTTAGGCTCTGCCACTGGCTGGAAGCCTTAAATACAGTAGATCAAGGTGGCTAGATGAAATGCTTGGAGGTAGGTGACATCCTCTTGAAATCTCTTCTTACAGAGATGGAAAGAAAAAAGTTGGGTTCTTTGTAGGTGAGTTTTGCAGCTGCCCTGGAGAGAAGATAAGAATTAATCCACCAGAAGGGCATTCACTCCTTCCACCAGGGTGGTTGAGGACACCTGAGCCAGCTGAAGATAGACTAAGGGTAGTTTTCTTTTCCTTCCTTCTAAACTTTTTTTTTTCCTGTGCTGGAAATGAACCCAGTGTTTCATGCATGGGAGGCATGACTCCCACTAAGCTACACCTCCAGTGCTGCTGCTTCCTTTTTTTTTTTTCTTTTTGACAGAAAAAAGATTTCAGAAAAATATGGAACCTGACCCAAGAAGAAGAGTTTTTCCTTTAAAGCACATATAAGCAAAGGAATCAGAGCCAGTTTGGAAAAGTCCACTTATTAGGAATCACTCACTCATCCAACAAGTACTATCATGGACTTATACGCCAGGCACCTTTTCTCATTCACTGTCTCTTTCTGCTAATAAAACAGCTGCTCTCAAATAGGAAAAAGCTGTGCTCATGGGCACTGGGTAATTTTGTTTCTTTTCAGAAGAAAATCCACTAATGTCTCTTGTTTTTTGAAAGTAATGATAAAAGGATCCTTAGAGGTGTTTCCCAGTGTAGGAGGAGGTGGGTTCCAGGATAAACAACCTCCTGTAAGGAAGCCTGGGGTGGGTTGGGGGATTTCAGTGGCTTCTTTTGTGTGATACCCTCCTGGGATGGAGGGGAACAGAGCCCTATATCACTATCAGCCAGGAGAAACTGGACTCATTAGTCCTGGAGAACTGGTGTGAAGGGCCTTCGTACATCCAGTGAGGTGGAAGGTAGGATCCCTCCCACCTGTTTGGAGCTGACTTTATAACCATATCACATACCCCTTCCTGCACTGAAATCCCCAGACCCCATACACACACAGTGGAACCCCCTAGGATGGGGGCAGCTCCATCTGAAGCAGGCCTCTTCAAGCCTCAGAGAACCTATAACCTTTATAGGTTAGTCTTCTCCCCTCCCCCTCCCCCTGCCCTCAGCCAAGGCTGGCTGCAGGACAGGCTTGCCTGGACATGCTTCCACCAGCACCATGGTCCAACCCTTTACCCTTTAGGTGCCCTCCCTCCTCAGGGCATTCTCACGCCATGTGCTTCTCTTATTAATATCGTTACCACTTGGCTTCCACTGAATGCCAATGATAGTGTTCTGCTCATCTTAATGTCCAGCACTGTGCCAGGCACGTCGATGTAGAGGCTCACTGAATGTCCTTGGCACGAATAAATGAATAGACAGATAAATGGATGGCTATGAAGCAAGAAGGTGGCTTTTCCCAGATTTGCATAGACCTGCAATTCCAGGATCTAGCTGGGCTTCGGAGCCCCTCCATGCTGTTTTCTATCGTCTTTCTGACAAGAGCCTTAACATTTCCCCTCTTCCTCAAGTGGGGGCTTGGGAGCAAGACTTCCAGGCAACCTAGTTCTTCCAGCTGGAATACAGTCAGCAACCCCAGAAGCTGGGGGGAGGTGACAGTGTAGAAAGCTGGTTTGTAGAGCATCTTTTAAAGCAGTATCCCCTTTAAGTACCTCAGAATACTTAATTATCATTACTGATTGTTTTTGGAGGTGCTGGGATGGAACCCAGGACCTTGCTTATGCTAAGCCAGTGCTCTTCTACTGAACTCCATCCCCAGCCCTTTAAATTTATTTATAAATTGAGGTGAAATTCATATCTTAAATGAGCCATCCATGCTGGCGATATCAATGGTAGAGCACTCATGTACCATACTCAAGGCCCTGGGTTCCATCCCAGCACCGCAGAAAGATAACAATAAAACGAACCATTTCAAGGTGAACAATGAGTGCATTCAAAACATCGTGCAACTACCTCCTCCATGCAGTTTCAGAACACTTCCTATCTCTCCAAAGAAGACACCATGTCATCAAGTAGGTGCTCCCCTCAAAACACCTTTGAGGTTTTATGTTCCTTGGTGGGAACAGGGACTACCTTTGTACCCCTGTGGAGGTGTTATTCCAATCAGTTCTGTCTCCTCATGGAGGCCACCCCAGTGGGGACACTGGCTGAGCTCTGAGAAGGAGTGGGCTAGGGTCATGTGCTAGATGACTTGGACCTCTGGAGTTGGTGGCCCAGGCCCTGACCATGACAAACACTGCCTCTTCCTGGGCTGCACTGTTCCCGTGGGACCCACTGCAGCCTGTAATTTAAAGTCAAGGAGCACCCTGCTACCTGCCCCTCCCTGTGCAGGCTGTCCCTGTCCTGTGTGCTGGTTCCCAGGGCCTCAGTTTGGCAAGCTGCCCTAGTCGGGTTTGGGAAGTTAAACCAGATCTTGGGGTGGGGGGGTGTGTGATTTTGCAAACCCCAGAATTCTAGATGGGAACCTCTGAAGGCCAGCCCGGTGTGTGCAGTACTCTGCTTGTTGCTCCTCCTCAGCCCTTCGGTAACTTCATTGTTACATGGAGGTGGCATAAGGAGCCCGTGCGTCAGGGCCATGGAGAGAGGGTGGAGTGTGGCGGGGAGGTGGAGATAAGAAACCAGTAAATGTGTTCCCAGGACTTTTCTGGCTCTTTTACTTAAAACAACAACAAACAGCTTGGTCAAAATAGCAAGAATGGAAGTGCACCTGGCTTACGAAGAGGGTGGTGAAAAGCTGTTGACAGCCCTGGGCTTCAAGTAGGATTTTGGGAGGGAGAGTTAAAAACTCAGTGGGAGTCTTTTTGCAAATGAAGCTGCTTTTTGAAATGGAAATACTAACAATACAATGTATTGCAGCCTTTCAAAGAAGCTTTTAAAATCTTATCTACAGACACCCTGAGAAACAAAAACAGTGCCATTCTATGGATGAGGACGCTGGTGCCCAGAGAGAGCCCTTTCACCATTAGCCAGGGGCTGGGGGTGTAGTTCCATGGCAGAGCAAGTGCTTACCAAGCATGGGGTCCTAGGGTTCAATTCCAGCACCATGGGGAGAGGGAGAGCGGGGAGGGGAGGGAAAGAATCATTTGGGGAGCTTGTAAAACAGATGTTTTCATCTCAAATCCCATTCAGATTGGGTAGGTCCAGGCCATTCTGTGCTCACATTTAGTAGGGACATCTGCTGACTTTTTGAAAAGGACAGGGCCGGGGATGGATGATGGGCTGGCTCCCTAGCCTGTCAAAGCCTGCCTTTGGGGGCAGGGTGCGTTAGGGGTGGGTGAGGGCATACAGCTGTGGAGACAAGTCTCACACATGACAATAATGAGCTCACAGATGGCCAATTCTACCAGGGTCCAGGGTTTCACAAGAAGTCATTTCCTCTGGGGACAGGACAGAGGCAGTGGGAACCCCACAAAGGGCTGGCTTGATAAACCACCCATATGGGTGAGCAGAGTTCTTGTCAGCCTTAGGATTCTGCTGGACCCTGCTTATCCCAGCAGTAGCAAAGCTTCAAACAACCCACTAGACGTCATTCTGCCAACCAACCTCGTTTCCTACCAGGCAAAGTGGTCAAGGGAGTTGCCCTAGGGACTTGGTCAGGCTTGGAACTCCAGGGCACTGTTTTTTCCTCCATAACCCACCACTAGCTCTCAGGAAGGAATCCCTCAGTCACGGGGCCAGTTTTCTGCCAACTTAATAGGATCCTTCTCCCATCCAGGCTCTGAACCTTCTAGAGGAAACAATGAAGAGAACAGCTGGCTAGGCAGTCCTCTCTCTAGTTAGTACCTGAAGCCTAGGCTAAATGGCTCCCCCACTCCCCAGGCCAGCCCAGACCCTGTGGGGCAGCAAGAGGACAGGAATCAGCTGTCCTGAGTACAAGGCTGTCTGGTCACTAGTAGATGACCCAAGTTCTGGGCTGTGACATTCCAGTCCCTAGGAAGCAGAATATATCTTTGAAGCCCAGTAATTTTATTATAAATAATACAATTTTGCATTGTTATATATTTTATCTGTGTTAATTTTAGTAGCAAACTTTAAATTGCTTGCTAGTAAAATTTCTTAATCTTTCCCTCCAAAAAAAATCTTCTAATAAAAAGAAAGATACAATGTTTGTCCTGTGGCTTCTTCCTAGAGTGTTGAGATTCATGGAGTGTTGAGATTTTCATAACCCAGTTTTGAAAACTCAGAACTAGAGAATCTCAAAGGTCTCTTCAATTTCTACAAGGATTATAGCAAAGGAAAAGAGATATGACAAGTTTCATAGAGCATTTCCAAAATTTTCAGATCAAAAAAAGGAGGAAAAAAACCCCCAGGCCTGGCCTGCAGGGGTTTCACATTATGGAGGAGGCCAGCCAGAGAAGGCAACAGAAGTTCAGCTATTTCCGTGTTTTCATCTTTTGGGGGTTTCCAATTGTCAAATATCAAAGGAGGGAAGCAGAGACAGGGTGGGCTTTGTTCCTCAAGCTGGGGATGGAGGAAGGGGAAAGACAGCGGAGTGATGAGATGTCACTGTGCTGGCAGCTAGAATCCAGGCTCACCACCTGCTTGGACAACAAAATGAGTTCACTTTCTTTCCTCCCCTCTCCCTCTCTTTCCTTCCAGAGAAAAAAGACCATTAGGGCCTGTTGAGCTTGTGGGTCTCCCGAGTTAGATTAGAAGTTTCAGCACAGAGAATTGCCTTCTCAGCGTCAGCACTCCTCTGCAGTACAGTGAGCCTTAAAGTCTGCATGTTAGGCCAGGCCAGAGCCCCCACCGCCCCACTCCACTGAAAGGAACTGGGCTGCAGGGCAGGGAGACTTAGCGTGTGCAGTTAGGCCTCATGCAATTCTCTTGGGGACTTCCTTTTCCCCAGTTTGGGAATCCTCTTCTCATTCCTCTGCCAGGCCTTTAACCTCACCCAAAAGTGTGTGTGTGTGTGTGTGTGTGTGTGTGTGTGTGTGTGTGTGTGTGTGTTTTAATCTCCGTTGGCCTCAGTAGCCAAAGTCTTCAGAAATTCAGGTCTATGCAAAAAGTAACCACCTAGGATCTGCATTCTGGACCTTTTTCTTTAGCTGGCAGGGTGATGGGACCTTCCAGCCTCACCTGGCAATTTGTTACATCCTCACTAATATCTTTTAAAAATGTTTGATTTTTAGGAGAATGATGGACGGGATGAATTCAACTGCAATATATTTGATATATTGTAAGAACTTTTGTAAATGTCACAATGTACCCCCAGCACAATAAAAAAAAGTTTGATTTTAAAAATGTTTCCATATCCCTTCAGGAATTTTATATCTCTACCAATAAATGTACTATTTGTGTAGCATATGGAGGCATGTCAGGGCTCAGCAGTGGCATTTTACAAGTGAAAAAAGCAGAAGTTCAGATAGGTGCAATGACTTGCCTGAGGTCACACAGCCAGTCCGCAGGCTGGAACAATGACTAGACATAGGCTCATGTCCTTAATCCTAGGCCCCTAACACTTGGTTGTGAGCCAAGAGAGTGTAAAGGCTGGAAAGGGGTGGTATATGTTGAGGGGGTGCAGAATAGGTGCAGTGAGCACCTGCAGTCCCATGGAGTTGTGGACACAGAAACTTTCTCTGGGGTTGGCCTTTGTTTTATCTGATCAGCCTCTTCCTCCAGCAGAATTCAGCGGGGCCCCAAGGCTCGGTGCTGACTCAAATGGCAAGGCAGACTGACACCCAAGGGGTTTCCCTTTAGCTAGACATCCTTAGTACCAGAAGTGACAGTGATTTTGTCACTAACCCCCCCCCCCCCCCCGCCATGCTCCGCCTGAGGGCTCTGGGTCTCCCTAGGAAGGCCTATCTGGGAAGTGTGTGAGAAGAGAAGCCGTTTCTAGCTCCAGTTGTCCCATCTGTAACCCACAAAGGGACAGACTTTGGCACAGGCACCCAGGAGCCACTGCTGAATTTGTATTTGAAAAACAAACGTAGAGAAGCACAGGCTCTGCTCTGGGAACTGATGCACACAGAGCTGTAACCCACCTCCCCGCGGTCAGCAGAAGCCGTCCCGGGCCTGCGGGGTTGGGGGCAGGGAACCCCCCTGCTCCCTCTCCCCTCCCCTCACTGTCGAGGCGAGCCCTCCAAGGAGCCGATCCACCGAGGTGACAGATGCTGAGCAGCTGACTTGGAAGGGAGTGTCCTTCCCCACCGACCCCCTGCTGGGGGGAGGGGAGGACGTGACTAAGAGAACGTGCGTGTGGGGGGGCGAGGAGGGAGCTGAAGGGAGAGCGGGATGGTGTGTTGGGCGGGGCTTGCTCCGGCCCCGCCCACCGTCCCGATGGAAGGCGGCCCCGCTGGAGATGCTGAGCTCAGCGCTTTGGGGGCGGCTGCTGGGTGGGGGCAGGGTGGCGCCTTTCTAGCGAGGTCTTGGGAGGGGGCGAGGGCTGGGGAGAGGCCGAGGAGGCCCTCACAACTCTGAGGCTGCAACGATGGAGTCATGCTAACAAAGCAGTCTCTTTTGGGGTGGGGGAGGACTTGGGTGCCCTGCGAACCAAGGGGCCCGTGACTCAGCACCCTAAACCCTGACTTAGCCCCAAGAGCCCACGTAAGAGAGGCCAAGCCTCTGCCCTCTGACCCCAGGATTTACTTGGAGGAGGGGGTTCAGGGAGGGAGCTAGGCCTACCCCTGTGGGGCTGCCAGCTACAGCTAGTGCAGACAGGGACTTTTTATTAAGGCAACCTTGAAAAGAGCTGGGCAGATGAGGATGGGAGGCGAAGCAACCCAACCCTTTGTCTCCACCTGGCACAAATGGTTCCCGGGCCAAGTGGGTGGGTGGCTATTTTTGAGCTGACCTACATACCTATTTGCTCCTTTATCTTTTTATTATCACACACGGTTATTATGGGAGCTTTTCTTCAGGACTCCATGCAGCTGTGGTGTTTGCTGAGGACTGCACAATGAGGCGTGTTGCTCACTCTCCCAGGAAGTTTTAAGAGTGTCTGGGCCTGGGAAAAAGGGCATCAATGGTCCTGCAGAAGCTTCCCCAAGCTCTTCCCTATGGAACAGGATCCCAACCCTGATGGGCCAGCTCTAGAGCTGGTCAGCCCTGGAGGCCTGAGAATGACACTCAGGTTGGACGACAGTGGGCTGAGTTCTGCTGAGGCTGGCCTAGAACTCTAGGCCTCCTTCCTTACCAGGTT
Organism: Castor canadensis; assembly: GCF_047511655.1. Classification (NCBI taxonomy): domain Eukaryota; kingdom Metazoa; phylum Chordata; class Mammalia; order Rodentia; family Castoridae; genus Castor; species Castor canadensis. The sequence continues at coordinate 62,449,309 of NC_133392.1, read as the reverse complement.
GACCCCAGAGTCCTGCAGCCCCACATTGTGGCTTTCCTTTACAGCAAGGGAGGCACGGAGATGAATTGTGTGCAAAACTGGTTTGCGATTCACTGCTGATGGTAGAGTACCTCTCTTTTCTTAAGCAGATATAAGAGAGCCAGTAACTTTCTGTTTATTTTACCTTTGTTCAGCCTCACTAGGGCCTCCCTCTCCAAACCCTTTAATACCTCCCCATTGCCTTAGAGCAAGTCTGGCTCCTTACCTCAGCCTAGCAAGCCTCCAGGGCAGGCCCTTGTCTATCTCTAGATTCACCTCCCTCCCACAGCCCAAGAGGGGAAAATCACATATGGTTCTAATTACCTCTGAAATGCTCTTAAATTTTCCATAAAGTACAGTATGCTTGGCTTTGTGTATACAACTTTGCACAGTAATATGTTTATGCAAAATATATACAGCCACGTAAGGTAGATCATAAAGAGAACACCAACAAATATAAGTACATAATTTATACAATTTTAATCACACTAAAGACAGACCTGTATAGCCCTAGAATTGAGACTGGCAGAGGTAACAGCAGATTTCTATCTTCTCTCATCTGTGCCCCCCTCTCCCTCAGGGCATGAAATCCATGGACCCAGAGAGGAGGGAGTGGGGTGGGGGAAGGGGCATGTCTGCTCACATTAACCTGCTTTTTCACTAGGATTTTTCTTTCAACACTGATATGATTGACTTCACCCAGACTCCCTGTGCCCTGTGGGATACCATTCCTCTGTGGTCTCAATTCTCTTCCAGCTTGCTCCTCCCTTCACACCAGTTACAGTTGGCCCTTCATTATCCTTGGATTTAACCAACTTCAAATGGAAAATACTTGGAAAAGAAAAATCAAATCTGTGGTGAACGGGTATAGAAGTTGTTCCTTATCATTTTCTGTCAACAATACAGTATCACAACTATCTACATAGCATTTACAATGTGTTAGGTATTGTAAATAGTCTGTAGACTATTTACAATGAAGACTATTTACAATGATTGAAAGTATCTTAGAGGGTGTGCCTAAATTATATGCAAATCCCATGCCATTTTATGTAAGGGACTTGAGCACTGGTAGATTTTGGTATCAGTGGGGAGTCCTGGAGCCTCTTTCCAGTGGATGCCAAGAAACAACTGTACTCTTGCTGGATGTTCTTCCCATCTTATAGCTGCTATTAGATAGCTGCAGCTATAAGTGTGGGGGGGGGGCGGGGGGGCGCAAAGGAGGCTCAGGAAGCCCTCCTTGAACAGCTCCATGTTCCCTAGCTGGCCTCCCTGCCCTGCTTGCCTTGGAAGCTAGGGCTCAGTCCACATAGCTGTGGCTGCCTTTGCTCTCTTCTCACTTGATAGCTTATGTTAAAATTACTCTGTCCTGGGTCGAAGCCCTGTCAGACTGTTAACTCCTTCAGAGCCCACACAATTGATATGTTTATTTTTCGTGGTGCTGGGAATGGAATCCAGAGCCTTGTAAGCACTCTACCACTGAGCTGTACCCCCAGCCTGAATTTAAGTCTAAATGTTTTAACACCTCACCACCACAACTCTCTAGAACACCCCCGGCCTAGTGACAAATACACATAATATATACTCAATGAATTTTGACCCAGAATTGAATGGAGCTATAGCCCACCCATAACTCAGGGTCAACTCTGATCAGCTTCTCCCAAGCAGTGGGGGACTCTGCTTCCTCTGAACTCAGATAGCATTTATTATTGCCACAGAAAGTTAAAACTGAAAGGGGGATTTCCCTTCTTGCACACTGTTGTAGACTAAAGGGGAAATGTCCAGAATGTGTGGGATGGGAACCAGATTCCATAGTTTGTGGACATCTTTTCACTGCACCTAGTCACCTCCTCAGATTGCCCCATCCCTTCCCCTCTGCTGGTTCCTTTCAGAGCACTTATAATTACAAATGATTTCTCTTGTGAGTGCCTACCACCTGCCTGTCTTTCCCATTAGACTGCAAGGTCCAGGAGACCAGGGTCTGTACCTGCTTTATTCTGAATCTCCCAGAGACCAGCCCATAGAGTTCTCAATAAATATGCAGGAAAAGAAAGAAAAAAAGAGTATCCATGGGGGCTGAGAACATTTCTCTAGGGCAGTACCAAGATTGACTCAAAAGCTGCTGAGTTGACAGGCCTGGAGGGCACCTTGCCAGAAGCTCCAAGGCCACACCCTATCTTGAGGAACTTAGGGCACAAAGGGAGATAAGACACCCAGGGAATGATGTAAGATGTTTGAGCTGGAAATGACAAATCAGATGGGGCCTTGGACTCTAGCTTGCTGTGGGTAACAGATTAGAGTTTGAGACCTAAATTGAGGGACCAATTAGATACCAGTGCAAAAATGAAAAACCACCGAAGTGTCTCCTGTAGAACAGTTAAAATATAGTAAGCCCAAATAATGGAAACTGTGTGGGCGTTAAGGAGGAGAAGGTAGGGGGTGGGGAAGGGGGAGAAATGACCCAAACATTGTATGCACATATGAATAAAATAAAAATTACAAAAAAAAAATAGGAGGAGGTGGCAGCTAGGGATGTAGTTCAGTGCAGAGCACTTACCAGCACGTGCAAGGCACTGGATTTAACCCTCAGCACTGCAATGAAGGGGGAAGGGTATATTTCGGAAAGATGTCCAAGATACACGATTAAATAAAAGAACAAATTGCAGAACAATTTGAATACTATAATCCCATTCTGGGAGAAAGAAAGAACACTCTCTCTCTCTCTTTTTTTTTTTTGCACTACTGGGGTCTGAACTCAGGGCCTACACCTTGAGCCACTCCACCAGCATTTTTTTTGTGATGGGTTTTTTCAAGATAGGGTCTCCTGAACTATTTGCCCAGGGCTGGCTTTGAACAGAGCTCCTCCTGATCTCTGCTTCCTGAGTAGCTAGGATTACAGGTGTGAGTCACTGGCGCCCAGCTCAGACACACATTCTTAAACATGTGAGCAAACTTCTAGGATAAACAGAAACTTCATGTGTTCATGGTTATTGTTCAGGGAGGGGGAGGGGACCTTTTACTTTTATTTTGTGCCTTCTGCACTGTTGGACTTTTATCATGGGCACATATTACTTTTATGGGATTTTATTTTATATTTTGTGGTCCTGGGCATATACCCCAGGACCTCCAGCTCCATAGGCAAGTGCTCTACCACTGAGGTACATCCTCAGCACACACAAAACTTTTTGCTCTTGTTTTTTTGCCATTGCAGGGTTAGGGGAGACACTAACGAGGTAGGGTGAGGATGCAGTAGTGCCCAATGAGAACTACTGCAGAGAGGGGGCATTGGCAGATTTGCAGTCTGTAGCGACAGTGGCACCTAGGGGATTGTAGAAGAGGCTCATTGGAGGTGTCTGACCTCCACAGTGCTAGTGACCCTGGCTGGAGACAGTGAGTCCAAGCCAGACAAACTGTCATTTGAGAAAGAAAGGCAATGAAGGAAAGCGGGTCGACCTTTAGGACCCTACGGATTCCCAAGTCGTCAGCACGTCCGCGGGTACAGAGCGTTCTGGCTGCTGTGGGCAAACAAACAGATCAAGGAGGGGCCACAGCCAAGCCCCGGGAAGGAGGTCTGCGGTCCAGCCCTGCCAGTGCGTCCTCATCCTGATGGCTCTAGTGGCTGCCCGCGGCAAGCCAGGCGCAGGGTGAAAGACCAGGGCTTCTGGCCCCTTCTGGAGGCTCAGCCCCTTCCCAGGACCAGAGGAAGCAAGAACAATGGTGTTCATGGGGTGGGGGGTGGGCAGAGTGGGGGCGGAGAAGAGTTTTGGCTCAGATAAGCTAGTTAAGAGCCGGCAGAAGGTCAAAGATAGAGGAATGTTCTGTGATTTCTAAGACAGCAGCTCATTTATCTCATAAACACTTGCTCAGAGTTCAAGTCCAGTGGTACCACGGTCCTCTCTATGCAGAGCTGGATAAGGACCTGTGTTTGGTGTCCTATGTCCAAGGTCTCTCCTCAAAAGCCCCTATGAGGGGCTGAGACCTGCTCACAGGTGTCTATTTAGTGGGCTAGAACCAACAAAAGATATTCTTTTACAAAGCAAGAAACTCAGGCTGGTGGGGAAATGGTGCCTTGCCCAAGACCACCTGGCTAGGAAGTGTTAAAACAAGGATTTGAACCTGGGTGTGCCCCTGTTCCATTTATAATTTGATTGCTTGGAGCTCAGAACACATTTTCCCATCGAAATAATGCTGTAAGTGGTGGTGTGGCTGCTGTAATGGCCTAGCTCACCCAGGGTAGAGCCGGAATTAATTCTATGTTTCAGTGCGGTTGTGGATGAATCAGGCTTCTGTGGGCTAGCCTGGATGCCCACAGGAGAGGGCAAATGCATTTGAGGGTGTGCCCAGCTGGGAACTCTTGCCCTTACTGTAACCGCCTAACTCAGGGCAAGCAGGGGACATGGTGGATCAGGGAGCACTTGTCCATTTCCAAGGCACTGTCAGCAAGCCCTGGTAGGTTTCAGTGGTTCACTAGAGTGGCAGGACCTATGGCAGGTTTGGTGTTGATGAGAGAGAGTGCTGCTAAGTGGCTGGTGGCTCATGCCTATCTATAATCCTAGTTATTTGGGAGGCTGAGAAAAGGAGGATCAAGGTTCGAGGCCAGCCTGGGCAAATAGTTTGCAAGACCCCATCTTCAAAATAACCAGAGAAAACTAAAGTGGCAGAGCACCTGCTGTGCAAGCACCAAATCTTAAAAGAAAAAAATCAAAAAAAGAATGAGAGAGTGAGTGAGAGAGAGACAGAGAGAGAACACATGCCAGAGAGCTATGTTAGTTTTCAGACTCAGGACATCTTAGTCCTTGTTCTTTCTTATACTGTCTCTCAATCCACAGTCATGTTCAGTCTTCTTTCTCTGGAATAGAGCACTAAAGACAAGACTTCAGGCTCGTTTTCACCACTAATCTGGTGTCTGCGTAGAGATGGGTGGGTGAGAATGATTCGTGCCGAATTAGAAGTGATGCGGATCAGGGTAGCTCTGTGAGAAGCAATGATTGATCTAAACTTTTATAATGACTACCTGGTGAGCATTCACTTAGTCACGTAACAAACATTTGTCATGGATGTGTTGGGCACTATACTTACTCCTTTCAGGGAGCTTTTGTTACTCAAAGAATTCTGGTCAGGAATGACTGTGGGTTGTAGACCCAGAATCTTAGCTTTAGAAGGAGTCTCTGTAGATGGGAACTGTAGCCATTCATCAGTTCACAAAAGCAGGTGTCTTGCTGAACGCCAGGGACCCATCAAGCATGAAAACTGACATCTAGAGAGAGAGATGGAAAGTGATTTACTTGTCCAGTATCTTGGGCCAGGGTCCCAGTGCCTGAACCAATACCTGCTGCTGTCAGCCATGTGTCCCAGTCATCTTTTAGGGGGCTTCCTGTTTCCCAGGACTGAAGTTAGGCTGATAAAAAAGAAGCTGATTCCTTTCTCACAGGCACTAACAAGGCCTGGTGCTCCCCTGAAGGGAGGGTTAGGTCTTCCTGTTCCTGGAGTTCAGAAGACTTCTTTCATTTCTTCCCATGAACCACCTGCTCTCTAAATTCAAGGTCTTTCTTTCCAAGCACTGTTAGCTCTGCCTGACCCCCATCCTAGCTTCCTTCATCTGGTTCATTTTTTTCATGCATTTTAAAACAATTTTATTGAGATATAGTTGGCATAAATTGCATTTTTTAATGTATAATCTAAGTGTTTAAAAGTTTTGGTATTTTTTTGTGGGACTGAGGTTTGAACTCAGCTTTGTACTTGCAAAGGCGGCACTCTACTGCTTGAGCCACACTTTCAGTTGATTTTGCTCTGGTTATTTTGGAGATGGGGTCTTGTGAACTATTTGCTGGGTATCCTCTCGATCTCAGCCTCCCAAGTAGCTAGGATTACAGGCAGGAGCCACCAGTGCCGACTAACTTTTTGAAAGTTTTAATTGACGTAACAACTATACATACTTATGGGGTACAGTATGCTATTTCAGTTCAAGTAGCACAATGTGTGATAAGTAGATCTGGGTCACTGGTATCCCGTCACCTCAAATATTATAATTTCTTTGTCTTGGAAACTTTCAAAATCCTCTGTACTAGTTATTTTGAAATATGCAATTGGCTGTTGTCAACCATTGTGCTGTGCTGCAGACATTAGACTTTATTCTTCTATACAACTATACCTTTGAGCCCCTTGGCCATGCTGTCTCTTTCCCTCCGTAGTTCTTCCTTGCCCTTTGGGTCTTCAGCATAGACTTTTTCCTCAAGGAGGTACTCCTGGGTCTCCAGTGTTAGTTCTGCACTTCCCTGAGAACCATGAGCCTTTGTGATTACTTACTGAATGTCTCTAGGAGAGCAGAGACTATGGCTGTCTTTCCCTTTGTTTGCGTGCCTGTTTTGGGCAGGTGTGCCCATTCTCCCAGTCGGTGCCTGGTTCAGAGCAGGTGCTCAGTGTGCAGTCATTGACTGTGATTCCATGACTACTCGAGGATCCTGCACACCCAAGGTAAAGGGTGCAGTTGGACAGGATACAAACATGACTTGCAAAAAGAGGTTTACAATCAAATAGAGGAATTTGTAATCCAGAACTCATGTTGAAAATTTCAAAGACCTCTTCTAACTAGAGAGCCTCGGCTATGGTTTAGATATGTTTTTAATGTATCCCCCAAGGTTTGTGTGCTGAGAGCTTGGTCTTCAGTGTGGAGCGGTGGTGGGACCTTTAAGAAGTGGAGCCTATGGGGAGGTAATTAGGTCATGAGGGCCCCATCTCATGATGAAACTAATGCTCTCCTGAGAGCAATTGTGTTGGTATAAAGCAAGCCTCCCCATTCTTACTGCATTCTGAATACAGCTGATTCCCCTTCCATTTCTCTGCTATGTTGTGAGGGCGTCAGAGAGCCTCACCAGGGTGTCAGCACCATGCCATTTGGACTCTCCAGCCACCAGAGTTATGAACAAATAAACGTCTTACCTTTATAAAGTACCCAGCCTCAAGTATTTTGTCATAGCAACACAAAATGGACTAAGCCAAGCCCCACCCCCTCCTATGTCCTCTCTCTCTCTCTCTCTGCTGGCCCATTGATTCTTGGCTACTTAAGCATACTTAGGTATGCCACTGAGTTCCAGAATCCTACAAGGCATGGAACAAGTCCAGGGCCTGGTGTGGCTGCTGCACAAAGTCTCAAGGTGACAATTCAAGAGGGTTCATGCAGAGGGCAGACTCTCCAGGCTTTGGTTTGTGTTCCACTAGACCGCTCTGTGTCACCTGCCTAAGCTTTAGGTATTTTAGAGAATTTATTAAGAAAGCACCTATTAGGCTAGAAGTGTGGTTCAAAGGGTAGAGTGCCTGTCTAGCACCTGTTAGTACTTGAGTTCAAATCCCAGTACTTCAAATAAATAATTATAAGCAGTTAAGCGAGGGCAAGGGTGTCCAGTGGTAGAATATGTGCTTAGCATGCAATAGGCTCTGGGCTTCACCCCCAAAACTACCACCACTACCAAAAAATAAGTTTTTAGCCTCAAACTTAGAGAAACTCTTTTTTTTTTTGGCTGTACTAAGGTTTGAACTCAGTGCTAGGCAGGCACTCTACCACTTGAGCCACTCTGCCAGACTTTTGTGTGTATATGTGTGTGTTGGGTATTTTTGAGATAGGGTCTCATGAACTGTTTGCTTGGGGCTGCCTTTGAACCACCATCCTCCTGATTTCTGCCTTCTAAGTACCTAGGATTATAGGCATGAACCACCACTGCTTGGGAACTTACAAAAACTTTGAAGCAAAGGTTCACATTCATTGTAAAGGTTTGAAGTAACGCCTCAAAATCAGTCATCCCTGAAGAGACAGGAGACCTGCACCTAGAATCCTCTAATCAATACTGACACTGGTGGTTCCTCCAGTTTTCCTGAACCCTGGTCCTGTCATCCTAAAGATGTATATTATGGAAGTGCTCCTGTGTGAATGACCACACCTCTGGAAGATGCTTTGAAAAGGCTGAATGTGTCAGAATCTAAGTGCTCACAGTCTGGTCATTGAGAATCTCACTCCATAAGGAGGACAGAGTAAAAATGGCTTCACATATGTGCAGGCAAGGAAGGGCTGAGGCCCGCCAGGGCCAGCACTAGGACCCAGGAGCTGAGTGGGGAGCAGGCTCCGCAGGATAAGTTCACAGCCAGAACACAATGTTCTCAGAGTACCCACAGGAAACCCTGAAGAAGAGAACTGCACATGGCCTCTGCTGGGCGGGTTCTGGTCTCTGCCTTTTATTCTTTTTCCTAACCTCAGTCCCCACTTTCACATCCTGTAACCTGCAAGGCCGCCCCACCCCACCCCTCTGGGCTGGTCCCAGGCCCCAGGAGAGCAATCAAGGCAGGAAGCCCAAGACCTTGCTCGCTCTCACCATTTTCAAATAAGTCCCGCTTCTCTCTAACTCTGGTTTCCTGAAGCAACCCTTTGTGGCGGAAACTCTTTACAGTGCAAAAGGCAGACAGGGACAAAACTGCATTTCTAGCCTTGGTGAGGGGAAACAGCTGATGGCTCTGGACCTTCTCCTCCCTTCCTCCCTGAAGGCCAGGCCCCACCTGGGACTGGGCAAGGGTGGCTACTGCTGCTGCATAAATCAGAAGGAACTTGGAGCGCCTGGGGAGCCTGTGCCAAGTTTGCAAGCAGAACATCCTATGATGTGGTTCCTAGTTTTTATTTCCACGAATGCTATAATATGTTCTCCCACCAAGCTATTTTTATTGAATGAAAAATTAAAAAAAAAAAAAAAAAAAAAAGCAAACCTCTGCAAAAGCAGCAGACCAGGCACAGGGAAGAACAAGGTGAACTTTTCATTTCCTTCCCCTCAGCCTGTCTACTCAGTCTGTGGTTTGGTGTCCCTACTCTTCAGTGCTATACTTATTATTTATACACTTATTTTTTGCCTTTTTTTTTTTTTTTTGGTGGCATGGGGGTTTGAACTTTGGGCCTCATGCTTACTAGGCAGGTGCTTTTGTTGCCTGAGCCACTCCGCCAGCCCTGCCTATTTTGTTTTTGAAGCTACAAGAGCAAGGCTCTTAAAATGGTATCACTTGTGCAAGAGTCTTCTTGGTGACTTCTCACAACAGTTTGCAAAATGGAGACCCATTGGCCTTCAGGCCAGTCCTAGGCAAAGGCAGGCCCAAGAGTGAACAGGAGCGTTCACCAGAAGCCCACCAAATTCCAGCCAGGTTCTGGCTAACTGTGTTGTTGGAGCCCTGGGTAAGGAACAAAGGCTCTCAGTGACAGATAACAAGCACTTCTGGCTCCTTAATAGAAAATAAGACTTGGTGCTTGTACTAAACTCCACTCACAGGGCTCTTTGCAGCATGCTGGCATTTCAGAATCTTTTCCTAATTGTGGGTTGTAAGAGAATAGGGTCTGCGGCCTTCCTCCAGGCCTATAAATTTAGAGATTCGACTGGGTGCTTCCCGGGACTTGCCCAAGTTCAGGCCTGTTCTTGGGGAAAGAGCTTTCAGAACTGCTGCTCCTGAGGAATTATGGTTAAGGCTTGAGGCCCCCAAAAGTTTTTTCCAACTCCCACTCAACACTTCAATACTCTCATTTAAGAAGAGGGGTTGTTGGACATTGCTATAAGGTGTTAAATTGTGTCCTCCCAAAATTCAGATATTGAAGTCCTAATCCTAGTACCTCAGTGTGTGAGCTTACTTGGAAATAAGTCTTGACAGAGGTAACCAAATTAAAAAGAAGTCAGTATGGTGGACTATACTGGTATCCTAATAAAAAGGAGAATATGCTCTGGGTTGTGGTTCAAGTGGTAGGGCGCCTGCCTAGCAAATGCCAGGCCCTGAGTTCAAACCCCAGTACCACCAAAAAAAAAAAAAAAAAAAAAAAAAAAAGTGTGTATGGGGGAGGGAGGATATGCATGAAAGAGACATGCATAGAAGGAAGACTATTAAGGAGACATTGAGAGAAGATGACTACTGCAAGGGCCAAGGAGAGAGACCTGGGACAGATCCTTTCCTCATGGCTCTGAGAAGGAACCAACCCTGCTGACACCTTGAGCATGGACTTTCAGCCTCTACAACCGTGAGATAAGAAGTCTCTGTCGGTCAAGCCACTCAGTCTGTGGACTCTGTTATGGTAGCCCTAGCAAACTAACACTGTTGCTAAGGTTCTTTTAAGCTCTTAGGTTGTAGGATTCTTCCTGTCTATCCCTGCCATGCTTTGGTGGCTTCCTTCCATGCCACATGGCTTTTCTGTTTGCTTTACAGAGGGAGTAAATGACATAATGTACAGGAAGTGCTTGGCACAATGCCCCACATATGGATACTCCTCATTACATGGTAACCATAGTGAATGTTCTTAGGCTTCCTGGTGTCCAGCACCACTTGTACCTACCTTGAGACCCTATGTGTCAAAATGAGAGGTTCGGGTTCTGAACAGGCCCTCCTGATCTGTCCTGCCTTCATTATTGAAGACTTTCCCACCCCCACTGGCAGCTTTGAAATCTAACAGTATTCAGTTGGCACCTTCCTGGAGCCTAACTTTTCATGATGAAAGCTCATTTTGGCCTCCAAGCCAGCAAGTCTAGAAAAAAAGAGACTGCAAACATTCAGAATTAGAGATTGTTTCTCTGACCTTGGGCAAGAAATCCCTCTTTGCTCTTTGACAAGCTGACACCCAGGATCATGTAGAGCTGTAGAACTCTGGGGTTAAGTGTCTGGGGTTATCTCATTTGTTTGATGAGAACACTCCTTGATGGGTAGGATCCTGAATCAGAACTGACTACTGCTGGTGTCAGGGGTCTGTGGTTTCAGACTGCAAGGTGAGACCTTCTTCTCTGATCCTCCACCCCTCTTTCAGCTTCTGTTCTAGCTCCCAGGAAGAGTCCTCTGCTATGTAGGAGTCAGCATGGGGATGATGTCCTGCATTCTCTCTGGTCCTGAGTTCATGGTCTCTGGTGGCTGCAGCAGCTTGTACTCAGACCCTGCTGCAGTTCCTGGCTGGTTGGATGGGCTGATTTTTCTTTTCACTATCAGAAATGTTTTCATGATGCATTCTCCAGCCTTGAGCACTGAAGCAGGGTCACAAGATGAGCCACGAGTCCCCTCTGGGCAATGACACTAATCTGGGATGGCCAAGTCCTAGGTTGTATTTCAATTTGTATGACTTTGTTTTGAGAGCTAAGTTGTTCTGACTTTGTAGAATGTTCCAGACTGATTCTGTTTTGGAGATTCTGCAGAGAGTTAAGTGGGTATTGTGAGATTTGAACCTAAGCATGACCTTTGGGTTTGCCAAACAAATGAAGTGTCCACATTTGGTGGTTTATCTTCCAACATATGCTGGGAGATTTCTGAGAACAAGGAGGGAGAAAAGGGCTTGGGGGTTGATTCAGGCTTTCAGGGCACAGGGAAGAAAGGAGGAGAAACCATGTGGGGGAAAAAACATCTCTCCACAATGTCTGTACACTTCGAATGTGATCACTCCAGGCTGCCTCTTATCTTGCTTTTTGGCTCAGAGCCCAGAAGGGAGGTTCCTTCAATAATTCTCTCTGATCTTGGGACATACGCCTTTCCCTAAAAGTAAATAAATAACTACAAAGCTGTGGATGCTTAGTTTCTAGTCAGAGCGAACACACTGTTCCCCACTTATTGACCTACGCAGACCCTAAGTGATGCATTATGTCAGGGTATGGCTCCAATCTTCTGCCTGGTGGAGCCTGCCATCCAAACTACTTATTGTAGAGTCAGGATTCGGCATCTCTCTTAGGGGTCCGTTGGCTGTTTCAGAGAAATGGTCTTTTGGTGGAAAGTAGAGCACTGTGAGCAAGGCTCAGAACAATGTACTTCTTGCTTCTTCTCCTGAGACAGCTCACCATTCCCATTTATGCCAGTGTGACTTGAAGTTCCACAGACGTGGCCCTGACTTTGCACACACAGTTCCCTGGAACGATACTCTGGTCTCTTTTCTCTGCTCAGCTAACTCAAGAGTCATCAGACACTCTCTAGAACAGGCTTACCTTTGCTAGGAAATTTTTCTTGTCATCCCCTCATCATTCTTACCTCCCAGCCCCAATGATTTTGACAGCCGCCTGGATAGACCAGGTCATGGACTTACCACACTGTGTCTAATCCCTAAGGCTTGTTTATTGTCTGCTTCTTCCTTTGGTCCAAGTGGCTTTCAAACCTATGTAAGAATCACATTCAACACCCCCAGGCTTACTGGACCCCAAGAATGAGGACAGGGTGTCTGTACTTTTTATTTGACCTCATCATGAGGCACAGCCAGGTCTAGGAACTTGCCCTATGTGTGTAGTTGGGCCATTCTGAGGACATTTACTCAGGACCTTGAACATGCTAGGCAAGCAAGCACCCTGCCACTGAGCCCCAGCCCCTGCACTGTCTTCTCATTTCTGTTTTCTTGCATGCTGCCAGTGCCATATAGGTTCTCAGTATGTTTCTGTGACAAACCTTCTTGTTTTCACTTCCCTCCCTCTCTAGCCTAGACCAACAATTTGCTTACGCCCTTGCCTTTACCATGCAAAACCTTAACCATTAGCTATTTCTTTTTCCATTCCTGCTGCCAGGTTGCTGGGAGCTGCTGCTGTACTTCCCCAAAGACTGTGCTGGGGCAATTTGTGAACTCTTAATTACCATAGGCCCCTAAATGAGCTTGGCAGTCCTTCTGACCCTGGGACTATTCCTGAGCCTACTGTCTCTACTTCCTCCTCCCTCTTACCACAGGCAAGAGTCCACCCTACCTCCTCCTTCACTGAGAAAACAGCAGCCATCAAATTTCTGCCCTCACCTGCATGTTTACCCACATCAGCACTATCCTCTCCTTTCCTCCTTCAGTCAGGTTCTGCCTCACCCTCCATTGTCCTTTCTTTTTGACCTCTCCCATCATAAAGGAAAAACAAACCTCTTGACTCTGCATCCTTTTCCCCTATTTTTGCCTTCCCTCCCTTTGAGGGTCTTGAAGGTATTCTAGATTTAGCCCCATCTTTTCACCTTCTTTCCCTCTCCTGCCCTCAGCAAAATGGCTCTGCATCCCTGACCCACCGGAATGATGGTGCTGAAGACAAGGTCACCAGCAATCTCCTCGGAAAGCTCTGAGGCCCTCTTCATCCCTCATCTTGCTTAACTGCTTAACTGCACCAGATTCTGCTGTTTGTAGCCTTTTCAAAATCTCTTCGCCCCTTGATTTCTATGACACCACATTTCTTGTTCTCCTGCTGTGTCTTTGGTGACTTCCTGCCAGTTGCTTTCCTCGTATCCCCTCTTCCAAATGACCTTTACATGTGAGTGGTTCTTGGGCATTCCTTCTTGGTACAATCCTCTTCTTACTCCATGGATTTTCTCTCTGGGCAATTCTATCATGCCCCCTATTTTTTTTTGTGTGTGGTGCTGTGAATTGAACTGAGGGCCTTGTGCACACCAGGCAAATACTCAACCATTGAGCTACGTCCCTAGCCCTACCTTTGGTTTAATAAACACCTCTAGGCCAGTAAGTCCTTAATGTAACTTCAGCCCAGCTCACTCTTCTGAACAACAGACCTATACAACAACTTGCCATTGGACGTGTCTTTGAGCTGCTTCTCTTTCTGTGCCCTCATCTTAATGAATGGGATCACTATCCCCTTAGCTTCTGATACAAGAAACCTGGATGTCCTCCCTGAATTCTTCAAGTTCCACCAGCTCCTATGCAGAATATTTTTTGAGCAACTCTCAAGTCAAATCCATCCTGTCTCCACATCTTTAGTTCTAGCTGTAGCTATCTCTGCCCTGGATTTCCACAACAGCTTCTCAGGGATCTGGGTCTTCCCACTACCAATTCTCCACTATTCCCTCTGAGTTTTCTGAATAACTAGATCTTGGCATCCCCCTTCCTCAAGCCCTTCGGTGTGGTTCCCCACTGTCCTCTGGCTGAAGTTCAAATTCTTTAGCAAATTCTAGCAGTCCTAGTCTCTGTGTCTCATTTCTTGCTCATTGACTCCATGAATTACCCATGACAAACCACTGTCAGCCTTACAGAAGCATGATGCCCTTGTCCAGCATGAGCCTCTGCACATTTCATTCCCTTCACCCAGAAAGACCGTTCTTCTCACCCCATCTGCTATGTCTTCAAGTCTCAGTCTAACCTCAGTCCTTCTAGAAAGCTGACCTCTAGCGTATGTGGATTGTCTCTATGATGGGGTCTTACAGTACCTTAAGCTCTCCATGACTCTCTGAATATTTATTTATAAAGTCCTTGGGGTTGATGACTGTGTCTTCTTTTACAGCATATTCTGTGTCTAGCAGATGCTAGACACATAGTAGTGCTCAGTGTCTACTGAAAGAGTAAAAGATATGGGAAAGGAACATCTCCTCTTTCTGGAGGCAATAAATTGCATGTTGTTTCACTACCTGCTCTGGGCAGATTATATTATTATAACAATGACACAGGATGATTTGGAGAGCAACTCCTCCTAAAGAAACTGGATAGACTGCAGAAATGAAAGTACCTCTGAAGTGGAGACTAGCTTGTGGATGCTGACACATGGCACTACCACCAGGCCACATGCAGGAGGGAAGGGAGCCTTCAGCACCATTTGCCTGGGCTCATCACATGGATGGGATGGCATGAGACAGAGCTGCTGTGAAGCACAGTTCCCATTTGTTCCACAGCTTCTCTAATGTTACAGCATTATAGAAGTAACTCTGGGTGATAGTCTTGCCTCTGTCCACTACTTTATAAATTACCTCAAGCAGTACCCTCCACTATGGATTTGGCAGTGGAAATAGCCAGTACAGTTTCTAAAATAGGGTTAATGCAAATTCATTAATCACTTCCCTAATCATGACTTACTATAGGGTTGGGGATTCAGAGAACTTGTCTAGCATATGTGAGGTCCTGGGTTCAATTGCCAGCACTGAAAAACAACAACAAAAAAACTGTTACACACCTACTACATGCCAGGTGGTTCTATGTACTAAGAATCCTGCAGTGAACATGTCAGACCAGGTTGCAATGTCTGTCTGTAAGTAAGGGGTAAACTACAATGGTCTCTCCCAGCTCTTACCTAAGACACCCCCTTTGACAGATGCAAATCAATTTATGCACAGAAGGCTAGAGGCAAAGCATGGTAAAGGATTAAGCTCCAACCTTGCTCCTCCTTCTCATCCCTAGGGGCCACTGCCCTCCCAAACTCAGCTGTGGGAAAACAGAAAAAGATCTGGTATCTGCAACACAAGATTTAACACAAGATTTAACTCTCCTAAGTACCTGTTACTTGAGACTTTTATCTCTTTTGTGGAATGAAGGGTTTTGTCTTGGTTGGAACTTTAGGCAATTATAGGGAGGCCTGGCAAGATTTTAGACAAAGTTAGGTGCCTTGGCAAAAGGACAGGGAGAAGCAGAGTGGCCCTCTCCTCAGCATAGTGTCATAGTGTCTCCTAGGTTTGCCTGAAAGAAGAGGTCCCTGAACAGGCTTCTTCCCTTCCTTTGGATGGCAGGTATGTGTTAGTTATAGCTCCTTTCCTTTATAGAGGTAAAGGACTTCAGCTTTTTTTTTTTTGAGACAGGGTCTCACTTTGTGGCCCAGGCTGGCCTCAAACTCACAATCCTCTTGCCTCAGCCTCTCGAGTACTAGGACATAGGTGGGCATCACAATGCCTGCTGTTTAGGTTCTCAACCTTAATGCCCAAAGTTTGTACCACTTTAGTATCTGGTAGCCTGATAGGGAACAGAGGATTCAAGGGCTCCCAACCATGCTGGGGGAAGGGAATCCATAGGGTTGCAAGTAAATGAGCAGAGAGGTCCTCAGGTCAGGAACCTGAGGTACAGCTCCAGACCACTGTTATTCCAGATGAGTGTCAGGTATGGGACAAGGAGAACAGACAATACTCTAAAGTGTACCAGAGGAAACTCTGGACTGATAGCTGAGCAAAGCTGTGGGCACCTGTAGTCCCAACTACTTGAGAAACTGAAGCAGGAGGATCACTTGAACCTAGGAATTTGGGACCAGTCTGGGCAACATGGCAAATATATATATATATATTTTTTTTTTTTTTTTTTTTTTTTTGCGGTACTGGGGTTTGAACTCAGGGCCGATTTTGTAATGGATTTTTTTGACATAGGGTCTTGCAAACTATTTGCCTGGGCTGGGTTCGAACCTTGATCCTCCTGAGTAGCTAGGATTATAGATGTGAGCCACTGGTGCCCAGCTGTGAGACCCCATATTAAACAAAAATTCCCCACAAAATTCTGAACTTTAATACTGACACTGGATAATTAAATACGAAGTTAAAAAGTGAAATTTTTGAGTACATAAAAATAAAACCTGGGCTGGCGGAGTGGCTCAAGCAATAATAGTGCCTGTCTAGCAATTGTGAGGCTCTAAATTCAAACCCCAATACTACAAAAAAAAAAAAATTAAAAAAAAAAACCCCAGCTATTAAGTTTACCATTTATGTCTCATTACCTTAGGAGGATATGTGGAAACTGACATATGGCTAATTCCTGCTGGCTCTGGAAGGAAGCTGTTCCTCTCCTGTGTTTGACCCTTTCTTACCAACCCTGAGGTGAGGAGGTACAGGAGAAAAGAGGGTAGTGGCAAGGCTTTCTTTTTAGGTAGGTAATTCATTTTAGTAATAAATGGCTCTGGGTTAGGTTCAGTGGCACACAGTATGGTGCTTCTGAAAGAATCTCAGCTTTGGAGTCTGGTAGACATGAGTCCAAATCCAAACTTGGCTAATCTTAGCTGTGTGGTCCTGCTTGGAGATGCTTGGAGCTTCAAGGTCCTCTTTTATGTTAGGAGTATTACATATCTTGCAATGCTACTGAAAAAGATTGTAATAAACACTTGTTAGTGACTAGCACATAGTAAGTGCACAGGAGATGACAGGTGAGCCTAAAGCATGGTGACAGGATGAGACATAATGGCCGACAGGTGCAAAGTGGAAGGGGCCATCTTCAAAAAATTGTTGAGGGTCCTGTTCTTGGTAGGACTCAAGAAGTGGCTGAATGACCCATGTGAAAGGTTCACATTGAAAGCATTTCAGAGAGCATTTCTGTTCACCTCCAAGATCTCTTTAATTTCTAAGATTATATAAAGAAATGTCCAAATTAGTGAGAAAACATTCTGGAATAAGTTCAAACCTAAAGGGCAAAGATGAGGTAATACAATATAGGTGCTGCAGTTACATGAAATGAGAGAAAGGTAGAAATTGCTTCTATGTTGCCACTGAATATCAGATTTAAAGATTAAGACCAGGCATTTAAAATTTTTCCCTTGGTAATCAGCGAGATGATTGATGCTAAATAGTAGTTAGGAAACAATTGCTTTCACACATGGATCTTGTTTGTTGAGCAACATAGATGGAATAGATGGGTTTGTGGGCTGGCACTTCTTGTGCTCTGTTGTGCTTCAGAGGCAAGAATAGTGGCTGAATTATCAAGCAAGTTCCAAGATTTTCTTCTGCCTGAGCTATGATGTGACCAGGAGCAGATTTTTATCTTCACCGGGATCAGAGTTTACTGACTAAATGAGGTCACCACCTCCCTGTCAGGTAGTATATGTTAAACCTTTTGGGCTCCTGAGATTAAGGCCAATTGCTCCTGGGATTATATTTATTTATAATTAAGCAACTCTAAGCAGATCAGGTGTAAGTTATTAATGAGGAGAAAAACAAACGCTGGCTAAGGCAAAATATGCATATAATATGATCAATGATTCTCCTAATTGTGCAGTGTGGATATTGGGATCCCATCAAGAACAAAAAAACCACCTCTTAGCCTTCCAGCTTTTCCTTTATCATGCTATAAAAACCTACTCAGATATGGATAAGTTCAGACACTCCTGAAAAGACAAATATCTCTGAAGTAAAAAAAATCTTAGAAGAAATAATTTTTAGAGTCATAAAGAAGTAATTTGACCTTTTCTCCCTATCTCAAATCCCTAAGGCTTTTAAAGGGTAGACACTAATCTGGAGCTCTTTCAAAGAATTTCTTTGCTACAGAACTGCTTGAATCCACCAATGAATTCAACAGAGGATTTCTTCTCTTCCGCTTTTTTGGTTTTTGAGAAAAGGTCTCACTGTGTAGTCCAAGCTGAACTTGAATTCACAATCCTCCTGCCTCAGCATTTCAAGTGCTGGGAATATGGGTATGCACACCACACCTGGCTTACATGGAGGATTTCTGTATCTAAAAGGATTTTTCTCACTTCTTTATTTTTTATAAGTTCTGCAACATTCAAAAAACAACAGGTTTTTTTTTTTTTTGGCTACAATTTGTCATATCCAGAAAGTCAGAAAAAGTATGAATCTTTAGTGTTAGATGTCTAAAAACAGAAAAAAAAATGAATAGCTAAAAATTCCTCATTTGGACAGGTCCTGAGTTAACGTCACATTCATCTTCGAAAAGAAATATCCTGACCTTGGACTTGACTGGTGAAAATTTCCAGGCACTCTATGAATGATAGGATACATGCCATTCAGTTGGCCAATTCTGGCATGTGAAATTTTTATAAACATCTTTTAAGCCCAAACCTCCTTGTTCACTGAAACCAATTGTTCTAATCTGACTCCCAATACTTCTTAAAACAAATGAACAAATAAAGAAAAATTCGCCCTGCGGGAGCACACATTTAAGTCTTTGTTGCCTGTGGACAGATACAGGGAAACCACATATGGATATGAATTAGCAGTTCTATGATGCAGCTGTGAATCGCTGAGTGGCCGTAAGCTTTAAGAATGTGCCTTACTGGCTCTGCACTGGCTGTGTCCAGAGGTGACCATCGAGGCAACATCAACCTGAAGAGGGTGTGAACCCCAGCAACTGCTCAATGGGTTTAAACCGCCACTCATCGGCCTCCAGCTCTTCTACCAAACCAGCTAGTTTTTCCATCCGAGCAACTTGCTGATCTGTAGGGTCAAGGAAGTAATATAATACAACAATGTATTTCCCATGACACTATCACAAATCACCAACATAATTACTGTTTAAGTACTTTCTAGATGATTTTCCCCCTCAGTAGTCTAGTAGGAGGGGTCTTACTCTATGTTCATCAGAAGGCTTTAATCTTCAAATAAACAAAACATTCCTAATCATTCTGCATTCATTGTCACTATTTTTGGTGGTTTTGGAGACTGAACCCAGTGCCTTGTATATACTAGGCAAGTGCTCTACCACTGAGCTATACACAGTTGAAACTTGGAATATTCCAGATCAAAATAAGCATTCACTTAATCATTCTGAGTACTTGCAAGTGTAATGTGTATTGTTCTCTTGTAGGTGTTACGTCATCAAGGGTCATGAGCTTCCTCATCTTCCTTCTCTCCAATTACATCACAGCAGCCTCAGTGGTCAAGCTTCTTATAGAGGGGACAATCTGCACTCTATTTCTTTCAGTCTAAAAAGTTTCTCACATTAAAAGTAATTTTTAAATATAGTTATTATAGGCTGGGGATGCAGTTCAGTGGTAGAGTACTTACCTTGCATGTGCCAGGTCCCTGGGTTTCATCCCCAGCACCACAAAACAAGAAAAACAATTATCACATTTTTAGTATGTGCTACATTTTTCTTTTTTTTTTTGGTGGTACCAGGGTTTGAATTCAGGGATTCATGCTTGCTAGGCAGGCGCTCTACTGCTTGAGCCACTCTGCCAGCCCTGTGCTGTACTCTTCACCCTCTGTGCCATTTTGATTCAATCCAGGGAGAGGCCACTGTAGCTTTCTCCCCTACATACTGCTTTCCATGGAGAAATATTTTGGAGGGTGAGCACAGCTCCCTGACATATAATGAAGACTTCATTAGGCAGAGGGTGTAGAATATGTGCCACGAGGGTCTCAGAGTCCAGGCAGACAATGAGACATTACATAAACACTCGAAAGTGAAGAATATGACGGTAATTCACAGAGGACAACAAAGGGAGGCTTCTGAAAGGAGGGGAAGAAGTAACAGGAGAACAGGAAGTCTGACTCCCTGAGAGAGCCAACCTCTCCGACTTCAACTTTATTGTTATTATTTTCTTTTTGGTGGCACTGGGGTTGAGCTAGGGCCTCACACTTGCTAGGCAGGCATTCTACCACTGAGCCACTCTGGCAGCCCTGTTTTTGTGTTGGGTATTTTCCTTCTTTTTTTTTTTTGTGGTTTTGGGGTTTGAACTCTGGGCCTATACATTCGTCTACTACATCAGTTCTTTTGTTGTAATGGGTTTTTTTAAGATAGGGTCTCCTGAAGTAGTTGCCCTGGCTGGCTTTGAACCATGATCTACTTTATCTCTGCCTCCTGAGTAGCTAAGATTATAGGCATGAGCCACTGGAACCTGGTTTGTGTTGGGTATTTTTGAGATAGGGTCTTGGGAACTATTTTCCTGGGCTGGCTTCAAACCTCAGTCCTCCTGATCTCTGCCTCCTGAGCAGCTAAGATTACAGGCGTGAGCCACCAATGTCTGGCTCTGACATCAACTTTAAGCCTCAATGTAGACACTCTGTCTGGATTAAGACCTTAGAATGTTCTTTATTTAGGAAGTACATTAAATAGCCTTGCTGAGTTTGGAGGTTTTTGTCACAACACACTGGGTTTTCAGATAAAAGCCAAATCACACTGACCTTTCAGAATCCTCTTTCCTCAGCCCCCATAAATTCATTTTCATAGTCAAGTACATCACACTGTTGTTCTTACCATGTTTCACCTGTTTAAGCGTGGATGCCACTTGATAACTGAACACGGACTCACAGAGGAATCTCTCAGAGCCATCTACAACAAAAGAGGAAAAGGTTTCGGTCTGCTCTAAGGGTTTCATGGCTTCTGATAAATCAAGTAAACCTGCCCATTCTTTTCCTTGCTTTTAAATGTGAGGTCTAAGCCATCTGCAATGTTAACAAAGAAGGTTTCTATTTCATTTAGAACAGTGCTCTGTCATAAAAGCTACTTTTTCTACACCTAGAATATTAAAATAGTTCCTCTACTTGTTTAAGTGTTTAAAAATAGTGTTTTAAAAAACAAAACCAAGAAACCTCAGTCGGACGTCCTGGTCAACACTCTGCCCACCCCCAACCTCACAGTTTCTTAATGTTCCCCTCTTCTGTACATCAGGCAAACACTGGCAGCTGACACATTTGGCCACTTGGCACTTGTGCTATCAAAATACAAAAGTATGCTAAAACTCCCAAGCCATTTTCATTCTAAAAAGCAAAGCTGAGGGAAAAAGAGTTGTTGATTTTTGATGTATCATATTACATCATTATGACCCTCACAAAACACTGCTGGGAAAGTTCATTCTGTAAACGCAAATTGTATCCTTGATTTTCCAGCTGAACCAAAACACTGCAATTTGGATGATGATAAGAGTATGGTGCAAGTTCAGAACCTAGAACTGAAATGGTGCCAAGAACTGCCAACAAGAAGGTGGCTAACCCGGTCACCACAACTCTGGGAAGATGACTATGAAACCTAAGCTAGCATGTGTTAATCCTTGTCAGGCAAAAGCTGATACAGCAAGACATATCCCCAAAGATAGCTAATCATGTAGGAAAATTTTATTTTTTAAAGAACGACAGAAACCATTTGGGCCTTGTATCTTATTGTAAAAATTCTAAAACAAATGCAAAGAGAGAACACAGTTGCCTTTCTCAGTAGCTTATGACAGCACTACTAAATGTCAAGCATTTACCCATCAATCCTGGGTTGGTGTCAGCCAGCTATTAAGTCACAGGGAGATTAGAATTACACATTCTGACCTCATGCGGAGTTTCACACTTGGCAACCCTTCTTTCAGAAGTTATGGTAATCAATAAGAAAAGCTACAGATATTGTATACAAATGGCTGGAACATACGCCAAGAGGGCTTCCTTTCAATATATCTTCAAATTGAGGCAAAAAAACCCCAAAAAAACAAAAAAGGAAGTATAAGTCCTAGGATGTATATTCTTCAAGGAGAGTTACCTCTGTACATTTAAGCTTTCCTCTCCCCCTCCTTCACTCCCTCTGTCCCTTCCTTTGTGATGCTGGGGTCTAAACCCAGGGCCTTTACCACTGAGCTATACCCTTGCTAAACTGTTCAATTTAAAAATCTAAGTAAGCTGATGACATTACTGAGTTTTTTTTTTTTTAGGCAATAGCAAATGGCAGCACATAAGCTATGAGTTCCAATAAGGGAAGTGGGACTACTGTGAACATTTGACACCAATGATACAATTTATTATAGCTCTTCCATGTAAATGATATGCTGGCATTCATTACCCTATTCATATCTTTGCTTAAAGAGTTCAGTTACAACTCAAGTTCTACTTTAGAAACAGCAAAGTGTAGAGAAGTAGAGCTTATGTCCTAGGTGGCTTGATCCTGAAGTTTAGGATCTCACATGAGGCAGTGAGGATCAAGCCAACATGTTCAGGGAAACTCCTGGAAATGCTGCCTCCTACTTATATTTCATCGTGGGCACTATTAGATAAAATGCTCAAGTCATGACTTTTGCATCTTTTCCTTAGTAATGGACTTCAAAGCAAAAAGATGTAAGCAAACCTTTCAAAAACTATCTGGGTGTCACACTATAGGCCTATGAACATACTTTTGCTGATTTTCAGCTCTGTATTAAGCACAAAGCCCATTGCTTATTAGCCACATCCTATTAGATGTAATATCTGTACCAATATAAAGTTTGGAATTTCTCCAGAGGAGTCAGCTGGGGCAATCTGTCTTCTATTTAGACATTGTAATGAAACCCTTTGTAACACACCAAGTAACAATACATCAGCTTTCCTCTTAAACAAGTGAAGGTTATAAATAGTTAAAAGTTCAGTAAATTGCCCAAACCTAACACTATCACCAACTCAAATAAATACAATGCTAATAAATTCACTTAAAGGAAAGTTACCTCACAGCAGGAAATTAGACAATGCTAGGTAATTTATACTTTGGTGTCCTAGGATATCACTAAAATATAGCCACATCTATATTTGGGTTGGAAGGCAGTCTCTAATTTGCTAATAACTGGGTGAGGACAACTGTAGCCCAGGGCAGGGGAATGATAAAACCTGCTGTGTGCTACTGTGTGGGCTGTTTATCAGAAAACAGATGCACCAAAAAGTTAATCCACAAGGTTAACTACAGGTTATTTGTATCTGGTATCCTAGACTTAAGAGGATGCAATATCAAGTTGAACTTGAGAAGACTGTGAACAACATCCGATCATGACTCCCAATTGCTTTGTTCCTTGCTCTTTTTTTTTCTTGCAGCACTTTAGCTTGAACTCAGGGCCTTACACTTGTTGGGCAAGTGCTCTACCACTTAAGTCACTCCACCAGTGCTGTTCCTTGCTCTCAATAGGCAACTTTCCTTACTCTATTTCCGTATTCTATTAAGTTGTCGTAAGAAAAATGTTTTGGTGCATGCATGTTAGATTAACTGCATAGCAGTATCACCGACACAATGCTTCCAAATCTAACATCCTTACATTTAGGAGTATTATATGGGAGGATGTACACAGATCATATGCAAATACTATGACATTTTAAGTAAGAAATTTGAGCATCTGCTGATTTTAGTATCCACGGGTACAGAGGGGTGAGGAGTGGGAGGTGATGTGGTGGAACCAATTCCTTGCAGGTACTGAAGAATGACTGTATGTTTTTCAATATGTATGCATTTTTGGTGGTATTGGGGTTCGAATTCAAGGCCTTCTGTTTGCTAAGCAGGTACCCTCCCATTTGAGCCATGCCCCTAATCTTTTTTTTTTTGGTGGCACAGGAATTTGAATTCAGGGGCTCACACTTGCTAGGCAGGTACTCTAATGCTTGAGCAACTCTGCCAGCTTTTTTAGTGATTTTTTTTTTTTTTTTCAAGATAGGGTCTCAGGAATTATTTGCCTCAGGCTGGCTTTGAACTGAGATCTCTATCTCTGCCTCCTAAGAGCTGTGATGCCCTGTCCCATCCCTTTTTGCTTAAGGCATTTTTGGAATGTCTAGGGATCTCCCTATCTTTGTTCTGCATAGTTAGGATGATGCACCATCACACCAAGCTTTCATTGGTTGAGATGGGGGGTCTCAAAAATTTTTTGCCTGGGGTGGCCTGGAATGATAATTTTCCTGTTCTCTACCTCCCAAGTAGCTGAGTAGCTAGGATTATAGGTGTGAGCCACCAAGCCCAGCTCAGTTTAATATTTTTTGACTTTTCTTTTTTTTTGCAGTTCTGGAGTTTGAACTCAGGGTCTGTTCTTACTAGGCAGATGCTCTTACCACTTGAGCCACACCTCCAGCCCTCAATTTAATATTCATTTTTTTTCCCCTCGGTGGTACTGTGGTTTGAACTCAGGGCCTCATGCTTGCCAGGCAAGTGCCCTACCATTTGAGCTACACACTCAATTTAATATTCTTGATATTAAATAATATTTAATATACTTGATTTGGCAAAGATAGTTCAAGGGATGCCATATCTAGCTGATTTTTCATAGTGCATCTTTATATGTAAGCACTAATCTTTAAGATTACTGATGAAACCTTGAAGAAGCAGAATCATAACTGTGCACTCTGAATTTAAACTTATAAATTTATTCTACAATAGAACCCAACACATTCCTCCATGAAGCAATAAAAATGGATAGATCTATGACTTGTTAGAACATCAACATTCAAATTAATCTCAGAAGCTTTCTTTTTCAATTCTTTCACATAACCAGGTGCATCTTGACAAAGAATGCTGATAGCTTTGAGACTATGGAGGCACCTCCTGTATTAAAATTCCTCTTGTAGGTAGAACTTAAATGACTTTAATCTTAGAGCACTATGATTAAGCATTGATTTCTCTTTTGCTGCTATAAAACTCATTAAGCAACTGAAGTGCTTTCAACTTTTCATTTGTTTTGCGGGAAACTTCCTTAATACTACATTTCTGTGGCATCTAACTAAAGCCATATTTGTAATGCTAGATGTGGTAAATGAGGCCCAATACTAACTTGGGTATTCAGTTAACACAAATGAAGAAAATGAAAAGATAAAGGCAGAAGGACGCATACCTCACCCACTACACTAGCTACATATGCTGCCTGGTCACCTACATCAGAACCTGTTGGAGAGGCTTATGGTCCGACAGTCTTTCTGTGTTTTCTGTTACAAGTGATTTTTCTGTTTGCCCTGGTTCTCTGGGCATGTAGCTTGGTAGAAGAGTGCTTGCCTAGCATCGTAAAGCCCTTGGGTTCAATCTCCAACACCACAAACAAAACTAAACAAAACCCAGAACCAAAAAAGAATCAGTTACAGTGTTTGGCCTGGCTTAACCCCAAACCTGCCTTTTATTATGCTTGTTATAAGTGAACAAAGATCACCCTCAAAATCTGACTCCCAACTATATTTAGTACCTTTCTCAGACATTTCCACATTAGTTTTAAAATACATTCATGTAAAATATGCAAAATTTAAAATAAAACGATCAATACATAATTTAGCAGAAAAATGTTTGATTTAAGTAGATTCTGAAGCCTTAGCAGGTTCTTTGCCAATGTTTTTCAAAATATGGGGTAAACACTACCTTTATGAGAGGGTGGGTCCTGGATATTGGTCAAAAATGAAGATTCTTATGCTATACTCAACACATTGTTAAATAAGCTCCTCAGGTGATTTTTATGCTTCCTATTAAGAATTATTCTAAGTCACGTTGGTACACACCTGTAATCCCAGCACTCAGGAGGCAGAGGCAGGAAGGATTATGAGTTCAAGGCCAGCATGGGCTACATAGTGAGACCCCACCCCCCACCCCATCTCAAAAAAAAAAAAAAAAAAAGTATCTCTTAAAGTGACACAAATCTGATGAATTCCAGTCACCAATGCTGTTTCAGTTTAATGGCTTGTACTCTCTTTTTTAGCCAGGCAGTATGTAAATGTATGCTGAATAACATGGTGAATGACTGGATGCAAATCTGTCTCTGGTGCTCGAAAAACCACACAGCATCATCCTGCAGTGGGGCAGGGCAGTCATCTTCATATATGGTAGTGTACTACTTTTTATTTCCTCTTAGAACCCCTCTAGTGAGGGGTTACTCTAACTGTAGATTAATTATACTAGAAAAGAAAATCAGCCAGAAGCGTATTTTAAGAGCATCTGCTTAGCTAGTGCAAAGCCCTGAGTATAAAACAAACCAACAAGCAACCTCCATCCCCAGCAAAACATCAAACCTACCAATCATAGCGAGGTGGATAGGGGCCAGGATAAAGCAAACTGGAGCAGGAGCTGAAGAGAATTCCTGGCTCCAGCACTGACTCTGCCTTTAACAGGATTAAATCACTCAACTTTTCTGGATCTAAAGAAATCTAGGTGGCCCTCAATTTCCAGTCTTTTTCAGCTCTAAAATTCTGATTCTAGAGCAAGATTTGTTTTTAAAGATATCATTCTGAGATGGAGAAAAGAGATGAAATGTAGAACTGAAATTAGGGCAAATTCATCTCTAATCCACTTAATAGCTTCTTTACAATTAATATTCATTGCAGGTCTGAATACAATTATTCAGCAAAAAGCAGCATGAGATCACCTTCTAAGATCTCTCCAGCTCCTTTGGGGTAGGTGAAAAGGGCTTTCCGTGGTGGGGCAAGGTCTGAGACACTGAAACCAGATCCAGTGACAGAACTTCCGCTGACCCCACCAGCTGAGGAGGAGGAGGAAGAGGCAGCCATTTCCTCTGTAGAATTCTCACTTCACTGCAGAGAAAGAAAAACAGCAGTTGGCAAGTTTATAGAAGTGGGATTGACAACATTTCCTTCTAGCTTCCATAGGGCCAGCATACACTTTTATAAAGAATTAGCCTCTCTTTTTTCTGTCTTCTCTCTTCAATAATCTTTTATTGATGCCTCAGGCCAAAATGTCTCTCAGGTTTTGAAGTCTATTTAGAACACTGCTTCCTATCATTAGCAAACTTTTTATATCATTTGGGATTGATGGTGGGTGATTTATGAGTTATGAAAGGTGATAAGGTAGTGTCAAGGCAGAAATGTGACTTACGAAATAAATTACGAGGATAAAACAATCATGTGCCATAGGACAGTTTGTCTTGGATACATCCTGACCAAGCCACACCAAGAAATTCACTTATAAAAATTTTCCAAACAAGATTCCAGAATAACACTGTGTTCTGTTCCCAGGGAAGGGAAATCAGTCAGGAAATACATATTGGCACTTTCATCAAAAAAAATTTTAACCTTTTCATCCAAATGTAGTACCTAAAATTTTCACTTGGTGGCGTCCCACAACTGGAACAAGATAGCTCAAGAAATGGTCTTGGAAATCATGAATAGAGCCCCTTATGAATAGAGCAGCTGTGCGTTTAATCCTGTCATATCAAAAACCCAAATGTAAGTGAGGAAATCTGTGTGGAATACACTACTTATAAAAGTTCAAAACAAGAGCACTCATTTTAACTAAAGATTCTAAAGCGTATACCTTCTAAAAAAAAAAAAAAGACCGAAATGGTTTAGTACCACACTGTCTAGTACAGCTTTCTGCCACTGTGGAAATATTCTAACATTCTATTTCTGCATGATCTAATACAGTAGTCACTCTTGTCATGTTGTGGCTATAAAGTGACTGAAGAACTGTATTTTCAATTTTATTTAATGTTAATTAAAATTTCAAAATAGCCACATGTGACTAGTAGCCACTGTACTGGATAGTGCAGTTTTAGTATTTAAATTAAAAAATGACTTTAGCTGATGTGGTGGCAGTTGCAGTTACTCAGAAGGCTGAGGCAGGAAAATAGCCAGTTTGAGGCCAGCCTGGAATACAAAGTAAGATCTTATCTCAAAAAACCCCAAAGACAACAACAAAAAAACCCAAACAAAAAACTCCCAGACAACAATAAAAACCTTGATTAATGGCTAATTTTGTTATGTAGATTGTAACTCAACCAAAAAAAAAAAAGACTTAAAAAGGGTTTTAAAAGTGAGTTTTCTACTGTGACTTTGTTCAGAGACTGTTGCGTGTATTTTGCTGGTTGTAAAATGAACACATGTGCTATACAAAGCTGAGGGCTGGGGTGCAGCTTAGTGGCAGAGCATGTGCTTAGTATTCTTGAGTTCTTGGATGATTCCACTTTAAAGAAATTGAAACCTATATGTTTTATAAGCTTTTTTTTTGGGGTGGGTGGGGGGTCAAACTCAGAGCCCTTGCTCGGCAGGCTAGCACTCAAGTCATGCCTCAGCCCCAAAACTAAGTTGTTTTTTTTTTTTTACGGTACTGGGGCTTGAACTCCGGGCCTTCACCTTGAGCCACTCCACCAGCCCTATTTTTGTGAAGGGTTTTTCAAGATAGGGTCTCATGGAACTATTTGCCTGGGCTTCGAACTGTGATCCTCCTGATCTCTGCCTCTTGAGTAGCTAGGATTACAGGCATGGGCCACCGGCACCTGGGCAAACCTGTTTTTAAAAATAGAAACAATATGAGGGAATGTTATGTAGATATAAAACCTATATATAAACAACACCCAGTTTCCTAGTAAGGCAAATGATATACTAAGTCTGAAATGCTACCTACCCCATTTCCTTAATTTTATGAAGGTGATTTGCTGCTGTCAGAGAAGCAGAGCTTGGTTTCTGATTTCATTATGTGTCTATAAGTAATACTGATTAATACTGAAGAGGGATATGTATGGGAACAGTAAGGCTACTGCTATAATTAGATTGTAAGCCTATTAAAATGCAAGTTGATTAATGACATTTTTAATATTGCTAATAGATTACTTTTCCTTTTTTCTCTGAGTTCTGATAACTTTCCAAATTGTATTCATATCCATAGAGGCAACATCTTTTCAGGTTAGATTCATAACCAATGCTTTGGACCACAGTGAGTCAAAATATAGCTTGGTAAGTTTTAAAATACTCTTTAAAAAGAACTTAAACATTAATGGACCAGGTCCAAATCTCCAAATGGATTCCTGGTGGGATTCAAATAAAGCACACAGACAACCTGGCCACCTTCTGGAGAGTAGCTCATTCTTTATTTCCCACCAGTTCAGAGTAGAACCCGCTGTGAACTGTTTATATAGCTCACCTAAGATTTAAACTCTAATCTTTTTCTTCCATTCTGATAAGTGCTCTATTTAGTTGCAAATGCTTTATACTTTATATTTTGAGATCAGCTGCTCAGCAGAGAGCCCAAGCAACTGCTAGAGTGAGAAGTTTCAAAAGCTAGCCACAGTGTGATTTCTAAACTGAATATAATTAAAGGAACTTCCTTTCATCCTACTTTCTTTCAAATTCTCAGAACTACTATCATTCCATATACAAAACAGCCAGGGTTGAAAAACGGAGCACAGAATTAGCAAAGTCTAACTTTAAATAAGCAGTTTTCTGCTGAAGTGGAAAGATACACCTAAGCAATTTCTAGTGCCGAAGATTTAAGTTCATGTACTTGCCTAGCAAGGGCAGGCTCTGAGTTCAAACCCTAGTAATGCCAGTTCTTTCTGGGTGCTGGAGATTGAATCCAGGGCCTTGCAAATGCTAGGAAGTGCTCTTCTATTGAGCTACACTCAGGACCTAGGTTATTTTGAATGCTATAAGAAAGTAGGAGTTAAACTAACAATAAATGCTAGATTTTAACTGCCCTCTGAGAGTAGGCATAAAGCCAGGCCTACAGCAAGTAAACAGCTGCACATTTAAGTAAATGGCAGCAGACTGAATTAAATGATTCACAGGAACCACAGATTCCTTAAAAGTCATCTAATCCAATTTCTTCATTTTATAGATGACAAAACAGAGGCACCAAGATAATTTCAGCTTATTTGCTGTGACATTTTAGAAGCAATGGCTTCTTGACATGTCACGTAGTTCATGCCTGTAATCCTAACTACTTTGGAGATTGAGATGGGGAGGGTTGAGGTTTGAGGCTAGCCCAGGCAAATAGTTTGCAAGACCCCATCTCCAAAATAACCAGAGCAAAATGGATGAGTGGAGGTGTGGCTCAAGCTATAGAGTGCCTGCTTTGCAACTGCAAAGCCCTTGATTCAAACCACAATCCCACCAAAAACCAAAAAAAAAAACAACCTAGAAAAAGAAAAAACAAGCTAGAAAGAGAGGTTTTCTCTTTCTAGGTTGAATCTTGGTTTTGCTACTTACTTGCTGTGTGACTCTGGACAAATAACTTAACTTTTCTGTTTCTTAGTTATCCTATCTAAAAATGAGAACAGTAACAGAGACTGCCTATAGAGGTGTGACGAAGATTAATACATGTAAATTAACTAGAACAGTTTTGTGCTTAGTAAACACCTAATAAAGCTTAGATATCCAAAAATCAATGGACTTTACTTCTGATTTTTTTTTTTTTGACAAGTCTTTCTATGCAGCAAAGGCTTGGTATGTAGGACAAGCTGACCTCAAACTTGTGATCCTCCTGTCTCTTGCCTCCCGAGTGCTGGAGTTTCCAGGCATGGGATACAACACCCCATTACTTCTGAATCTTTTTCCCCTATGTAGATCCCAGTTTTTCAAACTTACTATGTCCCAACACAGGTTCTCATGGGAAAGTTCAAATTGCCTCCTTCTTAGAGACACAGCAAGCTCCTGGAGGCAAAAGGGTCTGCTCAGGAAGATGGAAATGCCCTCTGTTTTGCACTTCACACACTCATCACTGATCTACACACCCAGCCCTGACACTCTCACTTTAAAGTTCATTATCTTAGTAAGAATCCTGTGATTTTGCAAAGCGGGGAAAGAATTGTCTATCTTTAAGGCCTAGTACAAAACCATTGTGTTTCTTGGATGAATGATTTACAAATAACAGAATAAGGGCTAGCAGTTCAGCAAAGGTTACGCAGGGGACAGAGAGGTTTGGTGTCATGTGGATTGGCCCATCATGTTTTCTTTATCTTCTTCATTGTGCAGATCTACTTACACGATTGATGATGAAATAACCTGGGACTTTGCCCCTAACAAGGGAAACTAGGACTATTGGCTGTAGAAATCTTCATAGGAAAGCAAAGATATTTTGGGAAACACTGCGTAATTAAATATTAACTTTGTGTATGACAGGGATGACCTTTCTAGCATAGTTATGTCTATTTTCCTTCTTTTTTTTTTTCGGTGCTGTTGTTTGAACTAAGGACCTACACCTTGAGCCACTCTATTAGCCCTATTTTTATGAAGGGGTGTTTCATGATAGGGTTTCACGACCTATTTGCCCAGGCTGGCTTTGAACCAAGAGCCTTTTGATTGCTGCCTCCTGAGTAGATAAGATTACAGGCGTAAGTCACTGCCGTCTGGCAGTGATTATTACTTTCTGCTCTCCCTTAGATGCATGAAGACAAGGGCCTCCCTTCTGCCACACAGCTGGGGCTTTTTGTGTGAACAGTTTCCCTTGCCACCATCTTCTGTAAGCTCCAGTGTGAGGCCCATCAATCCTGTACCCTTGATACTATGCAGTGCTGAAGCCAGGCTGTGATCCATGCAGAATAGAATGGCTCTTCTCTCTTGCAGCCTCTTCTCTCTTCCTGAGTATCTTCCAGGTACTCCCAATGTCCATGAGACTAACAACCCTCTTTTAGCTAAAACCTCTCCACAGGTTTGGAGCTGAATTCAGAGCCTAAAACCTCTCCACAGGTTTGGAGCTGAATTCAGAGCCTATACTCTCTACCCATTAGCTAATGGCAGTTGATCAGGCTCCTCAATTCTGCCTGCCCTTTTGCAACAACTCTTTTTTTGGGGTGGTATTGGGGTTTGAACTCAGGACCTTAAGCTTGCTAGGTAGGTGCTCTACCACTTCTGCCACACCTCCAGCTCTCTTTTTTTCAGGGAGGGTGGGTGGGAATGGGGTTTGAATTCAAGGCTTCATGCTTGCAAAGTAGGCACTCCACCCATTGAGTCAAGCTTCAGTCCATTTCGGTCTGGTTATTTTGGAGATGGGGGTATCTCGAACCTGCCCTCCCTCTCTGCTCTCAAACTATGATCCTCCAGATCTTAGCCTCCCAAGTAGCTGGTGTGAGCTACCAGTGCCCAGCTCCAGCAACTCTTAAATATTCAAAACTTGCAAAGGAGCCAAGAGCTGCCAGAGCAACACAGAAACTCAGGGGCCCTCAAATTAGTCCTTGCTTACTTCTGTTAGGACGTTTCTGGCAGTTCTGACAGAAGCAAATGTTTGCTCCATCAGTAGTCCTGCAATGGAAAGGCCAGCAGATAGTCTATTCCTATTTTCTTAAAAAGATCTTGCTTTTAAAAAAAGTCTCATAAAAAAATACATGCTGGCCAGGCGCAGTGGTAAATCCCAGTATTCGGGAGGATGCTGCAGTAAAATCGCGAGTTCGAGGCCAGCCTGGACTACATAGCCAGGGAAACAAATCTTCCCATTGTGTCCCACCTACATAGCTGGACTACAATATAAATCAAATTGATGCTGCAGCTATAGCTGGGTGGAGTTGAAAGGCAGGCTGGAGAGGGAGGAGTCAGAACACCAGCTGTGGCCAAATTCGCTCCCAGCCACTTTCCTACCCAGCCTAGTCCCGAGAAGCGACGCCCAGCGGTCGCCCACTGCGCAGGCGCACAACCCTCGCCCGCATGCGCACTCCGAGCTGCGGGCTGAGGAAATTCCTTTTTACACGCCTCTGCGGCAGCCTCCTGTGTCTTCTCCCACCTTCTGCATTTTCCTAGTCCCTGCAGGTAGGATCTCAGGGGTCAGCTCCCTTTCCACCCAGCTCCCGAAGGTCCTTGAATCCTCGGCCACTTACCTCAGCGGCTTAGGCCCTTCTTTTGACAGCCCCGCCCCCAGGGCCAGCGGTCGCGCTCACAACGACAAGGACGGCAGCGTGCGCGCGCCCGAGCGTGGTGGGCGTGGCCTAACGGGCGCGGGGCGGAACGCGGATGGAGAACACTTCCGGGTCCCTGACCTCCCTGGCCTTCTCGCTCTCGCTTGGTGTTCCTGCCGCATTAGAACCTTCATTCCTCACTTTGGCTTACTTGGGATTTTTTTTTTTTTTTTTTTGTCATTTTTATAATTCAGGGACTCAGTTCACCCCACGATATTGAAGAAAGATAACGTTTTGCCTTTTGCAGTCTCCACGAAGCAGGGTTCAATTAGTGTTCCCTTCTGCTCAGTCGCAGAAGGTACTGGAAAGAAAGGTGCAGATTGCTGTCTCACTACTGCTTCCTCCAGGCTCGTGCACTTCACATTGCAGCTTACTTATTGAAGTAGGCTTATTAAAGTCTGTTTTTGCCGAACTCATTTTTTTGGGGGGGGGGCTGCTAAAGGAAGGAGAACCAGAGTGCAATGCCATTTGAGCATTACTAATTATGCCCCCTCTTTCTCCAAGATATAGTTTGTGTTATTTTTCAAAACACAAAACCTCTCCTTGGTTCTGCGAGCAAACTACCAATTAAAGAAACCTACTTGCAGAGGGTTGGACTGAACATTAGTGTGTTGAGTAAGGATTGATCTGTTTTCTTGGGTGCTCAAGTGTTCTGGATTTCATGACTGTCCAAGCTATGTGTGGTAGGGGTGTGGATTGAGCTTAACTACAGCTAGCTCACAAGGAACCATTTTTTCCTGAATGAAGTCATTAAGCGGTGACTAGAAGCTTGACTCAGAGACGTTTACATCGTTGGGCAGTGACCTATGGAAATTGAATTTCTCTCAGCATTGTGTTAGTCTGAGAATATGTTGGCAAAGTCATATTTTAACTGCTTTCACAGGCAAGTGGGTCTGATGTTAGGTATGTATGTACAGCACCTCTAAATGTACTTAGCCGCTTCCCTGTAAGTGTAATAAATATCCCTCATTGTATTAATTATCAGACAATAGAAAGGGTGAGGCATTTGGCACATAGTTAAACATTAAAGGTTGCACTCCTTTTAGCTTAAAGTAATAAAGAGATCTCTGTACTCTTTCAAAGTTATCAGAGGGCTGTATATCAATGCCTTTTAGTCACCTTTTTTGGTGGTGATAAATTGTTCACAAGTTATTTTACTGTGTAGAGCGAACCAGGAATGCAGTTGTGTGGTGGAACATGCAGCAATTGACTTAACATAGTTTATAAATGGGCAGTTCAAAGAAAGTAGGACAATTTTGCTTAGGATGTACTGTGAACTGATGCCCAGTTATTACCCTTTCAGGCCTACATAATGATCCATATAATAGAGTTTTTATTTCTAATTTTAAAAGGGTAAGGTGATGATTTATTTTTCAGGACTTAAGTAGTGTTTGGAGAAAGTATCATGGAAGTTCTGCGCCCACAGCTTATAACAATTGATGGACGGAATTACAGGAAGAATCCTATCCAAGAAAAGACTTATCAACACGAAGAAGATGATGATAACTTCTATCAAGGTAATCCTTGTTCTCGGGTTAGATTAGAAGTAAAATGTTCTCTATGCCCTGAGTTCAAACCTTCAAACCCCAGTACTGTCCAAAAAAAAAAAAAAAAAAGTGCCAAGCATGGGTGGTTCACTCCTGTAACACTAGCTGCTTGGGAGGTTGAGATCGGGAGGATAGCAGTTCAAGGTCAGCTTGGGCAAAAAGTTCTTGAGACCTCATTTCAATCAATAAAAGCTGGGCCTAGAGGCAGGCATATGTTGCTCCAGCTACAAGGAAAGCATAAATAGGAGGATCATTATCCAGGTGGCCCAGGAATAAATGTGAGACCCTATCTGAAAAACAGTTAAAGCAAAAAGGGCTGGTGTTGTGACTCAAGTGGTAGAATGCCTGTCTAGCAAGCGCAGGGCCCTGAGTTCCTGAGTTCAAACCCCAGTTCTTCCATCCCTCCCTCTTCCCCCTCCAAAACAAAAAAACAAATACCCTGAGCTGTTGAGATGGGCTCTAAATACTTCCAGGGTACTTACCTTGGGCTCATGTTTAATGCGTAAACAGGGCCTTTCATGTTCTTTGTGACTTTCCCCTTTTGATTCATAAGCCTTTTCCCTGGGCCCTAGACCTTGGCGGGGGTGTGTGGGGGGTGGTCAGTCTGCCCTCTGATCCTCCCCATTATCTCCCATCAGCCTGGGGTCTGATGCTGATGCTCCTTTATTTCACCCTGCTCTCCCCTGCCCCCTACCCACTTCTCTATCTCTTTATCTCTCTCTTGACAGAGTATCACTATGTAGCCCAGGCTGGCCACAAACATTCAGTCCTCCTTCCTCAGCCTCTGGAGTGCTGGGATTACAGGCATGATGTACCATCATGTCCAGCCTTGTTTCTCTTTGTCTAGGCTGTATGGAGTAAGGTCTCCCAGTATTACTCCTGTTTCATTCAGTGAAGTAATTTTGTGCCCTAATATTAAAAACACTGAACTGCTTACTTTAAAAGGGTGCATTTTATGTTATATGAATTGTATCTCAACAAAAAAAAGTGAAAAAAATTTTTTTGGTGGCTTGCTAGGCAAGCACTCTATCACTTGAGCCATTATATGGCCCCTTTTTGCTTTAATTTGTTTCAGATAGGGTATTGTGTTTTTTCTGATCTTGAAACATGAACCTCCTGCCTATGCCTCCTCTGAGTAGCTGGGATTGTAGTCAGAAATCACCATACCTTGCTGTTTTTTTGTTTTTGTTTCTTTTTTTTTGATAAAAGGTCTCGATTACTTTGTTTCCCAGTCTGACCTGTAACTTTTATCCTCCTATCTCTGCCTCCCAAGGAGCTGGGATTACAGGCATGCCCTACCATGACTGGCCTGTAAAAAATTTTTTATTATGTCTTATCTTTCTAATAGAAAAGAGTTAAATACTATGCTGCTTTCCCAAGATCCTAAGACTGCAGTATATAAAATAGTCATTATGTGTTTTTTGCTCTTTATTTCTTGAAAGAGCATGTCAGGAGGAATTTGAGATATGTGGTCTGATGTGCCAAGCTGCCCTTTGTGCCTGTGCACTAACCTTTTTGAGTGCTGGGGGAGGTTGACAGCTGGGGAGAAGGCTCTTTCCCATGGAGCAGCAGTGTTTCTGAAGAGATGGTATGGTTTCTGTGCAGACTCCGTGGAGTATTCTGATGAGCCTTGTGATGCCTACGACGTGGAGCAGACCCCTCAAGGATTCCGGTCTACTGTGAGTGCTCCCAGCCTGCTCTACAAGTGAGTGACTGAGGTCCCCAGTGGCTTCACAGGGTGGCACTTCCAGGACACCCAGCAGGAAGCTGACTCCTAGTGTTTCACACTTGCTGCAATGCTTGATTACTAATGATAAAATAGTTTAGTGTTTTATGTCTTAAAATGTCAAAGGACTGATTACAGATTAATCAACTCCATGTGTACTGTCACATCCTGTTGACTTTGCCTCTTTTTTTTTAAGTTTTAGCAAGGATTTATTTTAGTATAGTAGGATAAACTATAGACGAGGTGGGGGGTAGTGGAGAAAAAGAGAGAGAAGTATTTCCTGCCCTCATGCAGGAAATGGGAGCAAAGACTCCTTGACTTTGCCTCTTAAATATCTTTTGAATCCACCACTTACCTCTACACTGCTATCCCTCTCTGTAGATTTCTTTCTTTTTCATTTTTTTGGTGGTACTGGAATCTGAACTCAGGGCTTCACACTTGCTAAGCAGGTACTCTACCCATTGAGCTACACCTCCAGCCATGTGAATTTCTTAAAATAATCTCCTTAACTGGTCTCTCCACATTAATTCCTGCTTTCTTCCCAGTCAGTTCTTTTCTTTTGTTTTATCAGATAGGGTCTTACTATGTAGCCCAATCTGGCCCCAAACTCTTGATTCTCCTGCCTCAGCCTCTGGAGTGCTGGGATCATGGGCATGCCACACCATGCCTGGTTTGGAATGATGTTTTTTTCTGTTTTGTGGAACTGGGGTATGAACTCTTGGCTTCATGTTTGCAAAGCAGGTGCTCTACCTCTTGAGCCACAACTCCAACCCATTTTTGGAGATGAGTCTCATGAACTATTTGCCCAGGCTGGCCTTAACCAAGATTCTCTTGATCTCAGCCTTCTAAGTAGCCAAGATTATAGACATGAGCCACTGGTTCATGACTGGAATGATCTTTTTAAAAGGCAAGTCTGATTATTTTACCACCTCTGGTTAAAATCTATCAGTGGCCTTCATTGAAGATGGAATTCTAGTCCATTAGAGTAATGACTGAAACTTGAACATGACTTAGCTGGTCCTGTGTTTTTCAACTCACACTACTCTTTCCCTGGCTTCGTGCTTACACCTACCTGGTTTTCTTTAGTTTCTCACATGTGTTGTGCTCCTTCCTGCTGCAGAGCTTTTGTGTATGCTTTTCCTTTTACCTTTCTCATCTTACTATATTGTTCCCTAGAAAAGCCTGCTTTCACTCTAGTCATCCCTGCCAACCACATTGATTACCTCTCCTTTGTAGCATTTATCAATCTGCATTTTTATTTATTTATGTGCTATTTGTTAACGCCTCCACGAGATGGGAAGCTTCCTGAAGGCAGGAATGTGTCTGTTCCATTAATCCCTAATGTTTATCTAAGACTAATACACTTTTTCAGGGTCATCTTTATAAATTGCTTAGAACCTTTGTGATCGCTTCAGCCTGTTTGTTTATGTGGATGTGTGCCCACATTCTATCCCATATTAGCTGTTAATAGATAGTGTCAGCTAATATGGCCAACTGGCTTCTTTTGGGCTTACACCTCTGAAGTTAAGCTGAACTAGAAAGACCATAAATTATTGTTTCTTTTTGTTGTACCAGATGAATTAGGTGTGCTCTGAGAGGAGATCTACGAATATGGAGTCATGTGCATTTAGCTCCAACAGGCATTTATATCATCTTTGAGAGCATTCTGATACACCTGTAAAGGATGAACTCTTCCTGGGATGTGGCTAAATGGGAAAATAAAGCCTAGCCCTGATAGTTCACTTTCCTTGAACGTTCTGGTGACATTTTCCTCTAAGAAACATGATTTTAGAATGTTTTGGCTCAGTTTCCTGATTCTAACTTGATGTTTTTTTTTTTTTTATGGTGGTATTGGGGTTTGAACTTAGGGTCTCAGCCTTGCTAGGTAGGCTCTCCATCACTTGAGCCATACCAGATGACTTGCATGTTAAATTAGAGATTGGATCTTCTAAGTACTAATTGATAATATTTGCTATGGAGACTTCTTTCTTTTTTCTTTTTTGAGACAAGGTCTTGCTATGTAGCCCAGGCTGGCTTGAACTTGTTATAAGTTATCAAACTCATTATCCTCCTGCCTCAGCCTTCCAAGTGCTGGGACTATAGGCATGAACCACCATACCCATCTTCTGATGGAAGACTTTTTATGAATCATTTGTGTAGGCTTATTTGGGTCAAGGAAGAAATTATCTGGCTAAACTAATTTATAATCAAAGCCTAATTTGGCAACACCTGTCCATATTATATACTATAGTTCTCACCTTAGGTGAACATTAGAATCAACTTGGGAGCTTTTAAAAATCCCAAATGCCTGAGTGTATCCCAGGCCAATTAAATAAAATCTCTTAGAGTAGGACCTGGGTATTATTATTGTTATTATTATTTTGTGTTATGGGGTTTGAACTCAGGGCCTCTTGCTTGGTAGGCAGTCACTCTACCATTTGAGCTACTCCACCAGCCATGTTTTTGTGTTGGGTATTTTTTTTTTTTGGGGGGGCGGGGGCTATGGTTTGAACTCAGGGCCTACATCTTGAGCCACTCCACCAGTCCTTTTTTGGTGATGGCTTTTTTTGAGCTGGTTCTCTCAAACTGTTTGCCCAGGCTGGCCTTGAACCATGATCCTCTTGTTCTCTGTCTCCTGAGAGTAGCTAGGATTATAGACGTGAGCTACCAGCACCTGGCTTGTGTTAGGTATTTTTGAGATAGGATCTCGCAAAATGTTTTCCCTGGCTGACTTCGAGCTACAGTCCTCCTGATCTCTGCTTCCTGAGTAGCTAGGATTACAGGCATGAGTCCCCAGCACCTGACTGTTGTTGGAATCAACAGATGATTCCAGTGTGTAGCCAAGACTGAGAACCACTTGACCTAGTAGGAATTTCTACTTACATATTCAACCAAGGAGTTACCTTTCCACTGATTATCTGTGTTTATTGTAGTGAATGTTTTATATTTTCCATGTAAGCCTGTTTTGATCTTGCTGTACTGTTATCTGGAAGGAGGCAATTACGGATTTAGTAAGGATAGCATGGAGCCAGGCAGGGTGGTGTACATCAAGGCCAGCCTGGGCCTCATAGCAAGACCTTGTCTTAAAACAAAACAAAAAAACAAACGGACAGCATGGACTTCGGTGGAGATCTGGGAGGTTGCTCATATATGATTACATTTAATCCTTACAACAATCTTTTGACACATAGGTATTAGTGACTCCATTTTTTTTTTTCTATTTGTTTGTTTTTGGTGGTGGGTATGGGCCTGGGCCTTGTGGATGCTAAGCACATACCACATTCACTCTTTTCAGAAGTGAGAAAAAGGCCTAAAGTGCTTAAGTGACTTGCCCAAGGTTTGTTTGACTCTTAAAGCCTCATCAGTCTTCAACTCTTCAATCTCTTTCTAAGGTGCTGAAGTAGGCCTGGTGGAGTGGCTCAAATGGTAGAGTGTCTAAGGTGCTGAAGCCTAGACTACTTACAGCACTTTGAGCCCACTACCTTTTGTGATAGGCTTGTCCACTAGCCACATGCCAACAAATAGAAGCTGATTGAAAGCATTACTATTGATAAGACCTGGAAAGATGAAGGCCTGACACAGAGTTGGTATGATACAGTGTCTGGTCTAACACAGAGGAAAACAACAGGGAAATTGTAGAGGTCTAATCCTTTTATAAACTTCTTTTGTCTTGTTTTTTTTTGTAGTACTGGGTATTGAACTCAGGGCCTTGCACATGCTAGGTGAGCAGTCTATCACTGAGCTATTTCCCTAGCTCAACATCTTATTTTTTTTTTAACTTATTATAGTAGATCTTAAAGGAAATAATTAGGGTTGGCCATTACATCTAAAAATAAATGAATAAGGATTGGGGTGTAGCTCAATGGCAGAGTGCATGCTTACATGTGTAAGGGCCCAGGTTCTATTCTCAGCACTCTTGAAAAAAAGAATGGTTTTAGACATAGTCACTCATGGTATTGGGTGTATATCTGAAATCATAGAAGTTGAAATAATGTTGATGGTAGGGAGTTCTTCTCTTTAACTTTATAGTCCTGTGATGGTCTCTTAGTGCTTTATAGACTCTGAAACTTCTCTCCTGGGATTTAGTAGTCTCATTCACTTTAACACATCTAGTTACTATGGGTTTCAGAAGACAACTTTGTATTGTCTGAGTTGTTTATAAGAGGAGGCCCAGGCAAGTTACGTAAAGGAGTCAGTAAATGATTGAAGTGAGGACAGAAGAAAGACCCTAGGGAGTGATGGGATTTTGATGAACTCATGTTCCATTTTCAGGGAGTTGTTAAGAGTTGGTTCCAGTCCATTTTTTCCCTGAGTCCTGAGATCTTTAGTGTTTCTAAAGAACTTGAAAAAACCACATATTTTAGATGAAATTTCCCAAATAAAATGTGTATATGCTAAATTCAGCACAAGGGTCACATTTTTACTCCCTGTGTTTTTGAATCTACCCTTTGTGGTGAACTCTGGTCTTTGCTAAGGTATGAACCCTTATTTAATTTTTTTATTTTAATGTTTTAATTTTATTATTTTTACATTTAACCCTTATTTAATTAATTAAAGACAATTCCTTTAGGATGAATACATAATATAGTTTGTTCTCCAACATGGTCAAGGTTCTCCTACTTCAAATTGTAGACCCATTGGTTGCTGAAAGTACCTTTTGAGATAAAAGCAGATTGTTGTTTTTTGCTGCACTGCAAACTCAGACTGAATCTAATTTTGAGAAGTAAGCAGGTTGGTTTGCATGTTTTTTCTGTCTATACATTGAATTAGTGACAGGCATCATTTTTCCAATGAGTAAAGTGCAGTATGCTCTACAAAGCTAGATGACTTGTAATTTTCTTCATAAATACTGAACTTTTAGTGAAGCACTTTCCTCTCAGGAATCACTTCTGGCCACAAGGGATTTATTGTGGTGGACTATTTTGACTTAATCCCTTTCTGTTAATTTTTGTATATTAGGCATATCGTTGGAAAGAGAGGGGACACTAAGAAGAAAATAGAAGTGGAGACAAAAACTTCTATTAGCATTCCTAAACCTGGACAGGATGGAGAAATTGGTGAGACTCAGTATATATATTTTACACTTACACTCACTTTTGCATGCTCATAAACCCAAATAAGGCAAGTAGTGACTTTGTTCTTTGGGATTCTATAACTACTTGCCTTTTTATGATACATCATATCAATCTCCCAAATGAGAAAAGATATAGACAACCTAATTTGGCTTTAGCAGCTGGGCCTTGATTTTGATCTTGACCATGTGCTGATGCAATAGAGCTTCCAGATTTCGGAGTGTATTAGATTTCTTTTATGCTTTGATAGCTCGAAGTAGAGTTTATGAATTGTTTCAAGTTAGAATTACAGAAAACTAATGAGATCAGCGAGTATGAAACAAAGTTCAGCCCTTTTGATATGTGTTCTCTAAGGTTTTCACTCTTGCTTTGTAGACTGGCAAGGAAATTGTAAGAGTAATGATTAAAATAATATAATCTGACTCAAATAACTGCTCACATGGGGAAAACAGTTTGATATTATAAATTAAGCCAGAAAGTGTCTACTAAGTGTCATTGTGAACCAAGGTCACAGGTTTTTGTCTTGTATGGCTTTAAGTGAGGGGCAATATAGAGACAACATTTTGAAAAACTCTTTGTAAAATGATAGGATTTTTTTCAAAGTCAAAAGTGTGCAGCAGCTGCCAAAAATCTATTTGTTTTCTGTAAGCACCCAAAGATTGTTATATTTTAACAGAAAAAATTGCTCTCATTTTGGGCTCTCTAAAAATAATGACCTTGATAGATAGTAACAGTTGACTTGAGAGCAGTGTTGTCTGAAGAACTTTCTGTGATGACAGGAATGTTCTGTATGTGTGCAGTTCAGAATAGGAGTCACCAGCCACATGTGACTATGAACTCTTGAAATATTGCTAGTGTGACAGAGGATTCAGGTTTTAAACATTATTTAATTCTAATTAATTTAACTATGGGCTCCCATATAGGATGGCACAGTACCAGAGGTTTCCCTCGTCCTTTGGTAGGGTAAGCAAACTCTAACATCAGAACTTTTTTTTTGCAGTTCTGGGGCTTGAACTCAGGACCTTCACCTTGAACCACTCTACCTGCCCTTTTTTGTGATGGGTTTTTTTGAGATAGGGTCTTGTGAACTATTTTTCTGGGTTGGTTTTGAACTGTGATCTTCCTGATCTCTGCCTCCTAAGTAGCTAGGATTATAGGCATGAGCCACCAGTGCCTGGCTACATCAGAACTTTTAGCAACATTTTTAGAAGGACTTTTATTAAAATACATATTTGGCTCATTGGAATTATCAGTGCACAAACTTGAGTGTTACCTTAAGCTTTGAACTTCAAATTAGATATTTTGAGATAATTTTATAATTGTGTTAAAGTTTACTTCTGTATCCAGTTTTTTTCTGATTATAAAATAATACATGCTTTCAAAAAAATGAAAGTTTGCAGAAATTATATAGAAAGTAAGTACAAAGTGAAGTCTTTTGTGATATAAACTCCAGACATAATTGCTATTAACAGTTATTATATGTTCCTCATTTTTTCTATGCATGTAGTAACATTTAAATTTTTATTGTAATAAAAATTCTAACATTGTATAACCATGGAGGCCTTAGCTATTTTAAAACACCAGGATCATTCCAGAACTTATCTAGGAAAGGGTAAGAAGGTTGTAAAGATTCCATTTTGATTTATCAGGAATGTCACAGTGTGAAAATCTAGTATGTCTAATTGTTAAAAGGAAGAATTTATTGGAACTAATTTGCTTGAAAAGCAATAGGATAAACTAGCTTACTGGTCTTGTAGGGAAACAAAGTATATGGAAAAATCAGATTGGTTAGAGTAAAGTGACTTGTGATGTGCAAACAAGACTGTAATTGTATTGGTATGGGATTTGCGGTCATTCATTCATTTTATTTTGCCTCTCCTAAAAACTAGAGAAGGAAATGACCTGGTAGGTTTTAATTTTTCTGATCTTTTCTGTTTTGATGTCTTAAACAATAGGATATCCAAAGAAGGTTTTAAAATGATACTGTCATTGCAGTTAGGGAATTAGATTTTAAAGAACTTAACATAGGGCTGGGGTGTACTTCAGTCGTATTTTCTTAGCATGAACAAAGCCCTGGGTTCCATCCTTAGCAGCAGCACTACCGCCAAAACATATCAAATCGAACAAAACAAAGCAAGACAAAACCAATCAACATAGTGCTTTAGATTATTTTCCTTTTGTATATTTTCTGTTGTAGCCCTCAGACCCACATAAACACTGGTCTCTTCAGGTGTAGTATGTACACTATTTCTAACCCCACTGTATTTCCTCTTTAGTCATTGCTTGTTCAACTTTGACTTTTCCTGGAAATTGGTTTCTAAGCATCTTTCAGGTGTCCTGTTCAGCTTTGTGTTACAAAAATGAAGGCATATTTTATTATTTATTTAAAAAAAATAAATTTGTGACAGGGTCTCCCTTTATATCTCAGGCTGCTCCTGCTTCAGCCTCTGGGAGTGCTGAGATTACAGACATGCACTACCACACCCAGCCAAATTAAAAGCATTTTACTAATCTTGTTCATTACCAAATCACCTTCTTAAGTGAAAAACATTTAAAATGTGACAAAAGATATATAGACATGAGTTTTAAGCCCTTCCCTTTTCCTTTTAGTTTCTTACTTTATTTTTAATCTCTGGTAGAGATAGAGCTGTTACTTTAATTTTTGTTCCATTGATCTTTGAACCTTCTTCTTTTTGGATAGTGGTGGGGAGCAGAATCTCACTATATTCCTGATGCTCCTGCTTCTGTCTCCTGAGTGGTGGGGTTACAGGCCTGCACCATGACACCCAGCTTGAACCTTTCTTTTTTGTTATTTCTCCAGCACTGTGTTTGAGTATCTGCTATGATGGTTCCCAACACTGGATATTTGAGCCTTTTGAATTCTTAAAGTATTCTATCTGATAATGTACATTTAAAAAAAAACTACATGTCTCTACTCTACTTTTCCTTTTTTTTTTTTTTTTTAGCAAGACCAACGCCTTACCACTTGGCAACCATGCCTGCTCCTTTTTTTTTTCATAGTTGTTATTTAGTCAGGTTTTTACTTAGGGAAACTATTCTCAGGTTTCCTGTTAAGCTAGTCATAAATAGTCACAATTTATTTCTTTTTTTGTAGAAATTTCCATCTATTTCTCTGCAACAAAATAGGTGTAATACTTTCATTTTTATTGACATAGAAAGGTCATTCATACAGAAAATTTCGAGTGCTTTAAAGGGTGGTATTAGGAC
This sequence comes from Castor canadensis, assembly GCF_047511655.1. NCBI lineage: Eukaryota > Metazoa > Chordata > Mammalia > Rodentia > Castoridae > Castor > Castor canadensis. Next base: position 62,405,016 of record NC_133392.1, on the reverse strand, counting down.
AAATAAATGAGATTTTTTTTTTTTTTTTAAACTTCTACAGTTGGCCTGGAAGGAACAGGCTTTGTGATCTCCAGAGTGCATAGCACATTTTACAACTATGGTACTTAGTACTTCAGTATTTTGTGTGATATTTCAGAAATCTATCCCTTATATTTTAAGTCTGTTGAAATACCAATTTTGTAAACTATTTATTTCTCTTCTTAGTTTCTGTCTTGGTAAGCCTTGCTAGTTCTAAAACCTGAAGTGTAATTTTTACTTAGAGATTGTTAATTGCTAAATAGTTTTCTTTCTTTTTTTTTGTGCAAACAGTGGTCTAGGTTTTGTGGATCCCCTCCATTCTCTTTCTCTTCTTTCTTCAGACAGGGTCTCACTATGCAGCCCAGGCTGTCCTCAAATTCTCCATCCTCCTGCCTCAGACTCCGGAGAGCTGGGATTACAGGTGTGCACCACCACACCAGCCCTACCTATTTTATTTATTCTTGAAGACATAGCACAGACCAAAATGTAAACTTGACATCCATAAATACAATGTATGTATAGATAAATCTTAAATTTTCTGCTTTCCTACAGGAGTATAGGATTATTTTCTAGTAGACGCCACTTTGTTATAGTGAATCACTAATATTAAATTTTGTCACAGTATTTTTTTTTTAATCCAGGTAAAAGTTACATAGCAGAAAATTTAGTTTTTTGGCCCTTAATTGCTATTAATTTCTTGGAGATATATCTTTCTTTTTATTGTGGTAAACTACACACAGCATACAATATACCACCTTGAGCATTTAAACTGTTGAATTCAGTAGCATTTAGTACATTCACAGTGTTCTGCAGTCATTACCACTACCTATTTCAGAACATGTTGTCATTCCAAAATGAAATCCCATACCCATTGAATAGTCACTCCCCATTCTACCCTAACCTCACCCTTCAGCTACCCCCAGTCTTCTTTCTGTGTCTATGAATTTCCCTATTCTGGGTATCTCCAGGAAATGGAGGCATACAATAGATGACTTTTTTGTGTGTGCACATGTGGTGCTTGGGATTGGGTACAAGGCCAGGGGCACGCTAGGGAGGCACTGTACTGTTGAGCTACACACCATACTCAATAGGTAGCTTTTTCTGTTTGGTTTCTTTCATTTGGCATCATGTTTTCAAGGTTCATTTGTGTTATATGTGAATATGTCATTCCTTTTTGTGACTGAATAGTAATTCCACTGTGCAGAAATATTTGTGTATCCATTCCTCAGTCAATGGACATTTGGGTTATTTGTCCCTTTTGACTATTATTGTGAATAGGATATTGTGTATAGGATTTTTTTTTTGGGGGGGAGGGCACCTATTTTTACTTATTTTGGGTATCTCTAGAGTAGAATTGCTGGGTCATCTGGTAATTCAACTTTTTAAGGAACTGCCAAACTTTTCCATAGCATCCACACTATTTTTATTCCTGTCAGCAGTATACAAGGGCGTGCTTTGTAGATTTTGAACTCCTTTTTCTACTTCATTAGTTAGTCTTAAAGATACTCTGTTTTGAACCTCTCTCCGAGGAGATTGAATTCATTAACAGCTTTCTTCGCCTCAGCACTGACCCGTTCAGGGCGTATAAACATTGAGAACCTCTGTAGCTCTCTAGAGATGACCGTGTCAAGAGGGTGTGCATCTTAGAAGCATTTGGGAGTCCTTGAGCATGTTCATCTTTCCCTTTGCTTACAGTGATCACTGGCCAGCATCGAAATGGTGTCATTTCAGCCCGAACTCGGATTGATGTTCTTTTGGATACTTTTAGAAGAAAGCAGCCCTTCACTCACTTCCTTGCCTTTTTTCTCAATGAGGTTGAGGTTCAGGAAGGATTCCTGAAGTTCCAGGGGGAAGTACTGGAGAAGTGCTCCATGGTAAGTAGCAAATAAACTCAAAAAGTTAAAAAAATAAAAGTCAAATATGAAAGAAAGAATATGTGAAAGCAAGATACTGTGGCTCATGCCTGTAATCCCATGTACTTGGGAGGCAGAGTTCAGGAGGATTATGGTTTGAGGACAGCTCAAGCAAAAAGTTCCGGAGACTCCATCTCAATCAATGAAAGCTGGATGTGGTGGAACATGCATGTCATCACAGCTATGCAAGAAGCATAATAAGGAGAACTGTGATGTAGGTCAGCCCAGGCAGAAACTCAAGACCCTGTTAGAAAAATACCTAAAGCAAAAAGGGTGGGGACATGGCTCATGTGGTAGAGCGCCTACCTAGTAAGCAGGAGGCCCTGAGTTTAGCTGCCAGCACACCAGAAAAGGAAAAAGAGATTATAAAAATGGTTCATAATTTGCCAGATGCCAGTAGCTCAAGCCTATAATCCTAACTACAGGATCTGGGTTCAAGGCCAGCCTTGAATAGGCTATAAGACCCCATCTCTGGAAAATAACCACAGCAAAATGGGCTGGAGTGTTGCTCAAATGTAGAGTGCCTGCTTTGTGAGTGTGAAGCCCTGAGTTCAAACCCCATTTCCATTAAAAACAAAAAAAAAAGATTCATAATTCAAACTGTAAGAAGGTATAATCTTCTCCCATCATTGAAAGGTAACTATTTTCTGATTGTCTCTTCTAATACTGAACTGAAAAAAAGTATTGACATATCTTACCATAATTTTCTATATATTATGTGTACAGTTTAAAAAAATTGAAGACATGAATGACCCATCTTTGGGTCTTCCCTACCTGTGGCTCTGTGCTAATGAGATGACATATCTGAAGACCTCTGCCTTCAGGATGCTGTGGAGTATTTGTATTAATGTGACTGAAAAGTAAACTTTTGTATAGAATTGTCACGTTGAAGTGTTTGTGACTAGGATAATAACAGATAATCCAGATTAGAAAACAACTTTTAAAATTCCTTTTGGAATTAATTTTCATTGATTAAAAAGTTTATTGACTTAAAAATTAATGATAGCAATATGTTTATTTTATAAAATTTAGAAAATACAAAAAAGACTAGTAAGAAATCATCTATAAATCCTACCTCTGAGACAATATTGTGCCATATTTTCTTGTAATGTTATGTGCATGTGCGTATGTATAAATGTGTATTAAGATTTCTCTTCCTTCCTTCCTTCATTCCTCCTTTCCTTTATTCCTCTCTTCCTTCCTCCCTTCTTCACTCTCTCCTTCCCTCTTTCTTGTACTGGGGTTTGAACTCAGGGCCTCAAGCTTGCTAGACAGGCACTCTACCACTTAAGTCATTCCACCAAGCTGTTTAAAATTTGTTTTATGTATGACTTTATATTCTGCTTGCTTTGAAATACAGCATTAATATCATGAGCATTGTTTTGTCATTGAAAAAAGCTTAAATCATTGACCTATTCTTTTTAGATTAGATAGGAATTAATAGCAGTCATAACTAAAATAACATAACCTGATTTAATATGCTATTTAGATGACTTGGCTTTATATATTTACTTTTTCTTAAGGGTTCTTGCTATGTTTCCCAGACTGGTCTTGAACTCCCAGCCTCAAGTGATCCACCTGCTTCAGCCTCTGGGGTAGCTGGTATTACAGGTGTATAACATCACATCTGGCTCTGATGACTTGATTTTCTTTTTGTTTTAGTGGAACTGGGGTTTGAAATCAAGGTTTTGCATTTGCAAAGCAAGTACTCTACTGCTTGAGCCACACCTCTAGTCCTTTTTTTCTGTGGTTATTTTTTGGATTTGGAGATGGGGGTCTCATGAACTATTTGTTGGGGTTGGCTTCAAACCTCGAGCCTCCCATGAAGCTAGGATTGTGGGCATGAGCCATGGGTGCCTGACTGACTTGATTTTTTAATGGCTACCTAGTATTCCATCATGTGGATATATGGTTATTTGACCTTCTTTTATTGTTTCTGTTTTTCATTATGATAAGTAATGCTGTTATGAGTAATCCAAATATATTTTTCTGCACTAGTGTGATTAGTTCTTTCTTTTTTTTCTTTTTTGTTTTTTTTTTTGGTGGTACTGAGGTTTGAACTCAGGACCTCACACTTGCTAGGCACATGCTCTACCACTTGAGCCATTGCCACAGCCCTAAAATTTTTTTTATCTTTAAAATTATCTTAGGGAAAAATTGACTTTTTTGGGTGTACATTTGTATAAATTCTGACATGCATATAGGTTGTCTAACCACCACCATAATTAGAATACAGTACAGAAACTATCTCAGCACTCCTCCATGCATTCCCTTCAGAGTCACCTCTCCAACTACAGCAGCAGTCCCTGATACCTTTTTTAGTTTTGTCTTTTTTGGGAGTGTCATATATAAGTGCAATCAAATACTAGGTAACCTTTTGTCACTGGCTTCTTTCACTTGCACAATGCCTTTGAGATGCTTCTAAGTTGTATCAGTTGTTCCTCATTCTTGCTCAGTAATATTCCACTTTGTGGATGTGCTACATTTTATTTATCTGCCTATTGGAGGATATCTTTGGGGTTTTTCAAGTTTGGGGCAATTAGGAATACAAGTGCGACAAACATTTTTGTATAGGTTTTTGTGTGAACGTAAGTTTTCATTTCTTGTCAGTAAATATCTAGGAATGGAATTATATTTAGTTGGTGTGTATTTAACTGTAAGAAACTGCCAAGTTGTTTTTAGAGTGTTTTCACCATTTTGCATTTCTACTAGCATCTTGAGAATTTCAGTTTCTGTGGATCACACCAGCATTTGGTATTGTCACTGTTTTTTATTTTAGCCATTCTAGTAGGCATGGAGTGACATTTTACTGAGGTTTTAATTTACATTTCTCTGATAACTACTGATGTTGAAAAGGTTTTTTTGTTTTGTTTTTTAAGTCATCCTCATATCCTCTTTGGTGAGGTTCATGTCTCTTGTCCATTTTAAAATTACATTTTTTACTGTACATTTGTATGTATGTATATATATTTTCTGGATAGAAGCTTTTTCAAGAATACGTAATTTGCAGATATTTTCCCCAGTCTATGGTTTTTCTTTTCAATCTCTTATTAGTATGTTTCAAATTTTGATGACGTCTAGTTTGATTTTTTTTTTTTCTTTTATGGTTGCTACTTTTTTTTTTTTTTTTTTTGGTGGTTTGAATTCAGCTTTGCACTTGCTGGGCAGGAGCTCTATCACTTGAGCCACACCTTCAACCCTGTATCTACTTTTAATGTCATGTTTAAGAACTCTCTGCCCAATTGCAAGATATAGAGGTTCCCTTACGCTTTCTTTTAGAAATTTTATGGCTTTTTTTTTTTTTTGATTTTTTATATTTAGTTTTATGATCTAGTTAATATTTGTATAACGGCACTTGCCTAGCACGCTGAAGGCCCTAGGTTCCATCCTCAGCATCACATACCCCACACAGAAGTACATGTATGGTGTGAAGTTTAGGTCAAAACTCATTTTGTTTTGTGTATGTATGTTCATGTTGTGCTTTTTTGATCTTGTAATGAAGAGAGGAATAAGAGCATTTGGAAAAAATAGAGCAGTGGTTAATATCTTTGGTTCTTGAGACAGTTGGATCAAGATCTGACTTTGGATTCCTTAATCTGTCAACACTTAAACAAATGAATTCCAGATTTTTAAAAAATTTCTCCAAATCTTTGGAGACTTCTTGGGAGGGTTGTAGGAAGGTTAGATGAAATAAAGAACTCAGCATGGTGCCTGATCCATAATAAACATTTAATGAGTGGCAGCTGCTACTTCTGTATTTACTGCTGGCTAGGTTAGCGTTGTATCATTTGGAGTGTTATGAGTAGATGAAGGCTAGCTTTGATAGTTGTGGGCAGCATCAATGAAAATGTTTTAAGTGAAAAAATTTAAAAGGTCCTTTCTTCTTTCCTCCTTTGCTTTTTTTTCTTTTCATTTTTCCTTTCCTTTCTGCTGTCATGGCCATGTTGCTAAAGCTAAATCTTAGGTGTTAGGGTCATAGATGTTAGAAGATGGTGAGAGGTAGATATACAGGTATAGAAGTATTAGAAACCATGCACTTTTGTGTGTTATGAGAGAATTGGTAAAATTAGCTATTTAAGGAGATTTTGAGCCAGGTGTGGTACATGTCTGTAATCCCAGCACTCAGAAAGCTGAGACATGATGATTATATGTTTGAAGTCAGCATGGACTTCGTGGTGAGACCCTATCTCAAAAAGAGAGAGAGAGACAGAGAGACAGAGAGACTATGAATTTGAGCAGTTAGACTTCATGTAGGATTGTATAACCCATTTTTAAATGACTGACTTGGCTTTTTGGTGCTTAAATGAGGTCATACCTGTAAGTCAGATGCTAGAATATATATAGAGATATGTGGATGTTATTAGTGAACCATCACAACATCATTTTCCCCTTAACGTTTCAAACTAGGATGATTTCATTCTCCTTAGGAACAGAGGAATACCAAAATGTCATTTATAGGCTGGTGATTTTTTTTGGTGGAGAGAGGTTGGTAATTTTGAAATTATTTTACCTCGTAAATGCCAACTAGTTGAAGTTTAGTCATTCTTTGTTCCTTAGAATGTTTCATATGCCTTGTATAAAGCAAGTAGATTTTTAATAAATTAGTCTTTTTTTTCTTTGTGTATGTGTGTGTGTTATTTTTCATTTTCTCACTTTTCTTTTGGCTGCTGGCATGGTCTAATGGGGAGCAAATATTGGAAATATTTTAATTCAGTCAGAATGAGACTGTCCACTATGCACGTCATGCTGGTCTTAATCAGTGTGAAGTACTTCCTTCCTGCTTTCAGGTAGTCTACCTACTGACATAGCCTCTTTCCTGCTTTTAAATCAGGCCCTGATAACAGGAAATAAACCTAGCATAAAAGAGGAAATGAAAAAGGGACCATTCTCTGCATTATATGGAAGAGATTTTTAGTGACTTTTATTGTGATCTTAGAGTGACAGGCAGATGGCTATGAAAGCCTGTAGACATGTTCCAGTAGCACTCTGCATTTAATGACTGCAATTTAGATGAGTTCCCTTACAGAAGCCTTGAAGAATATAACCTGTTCACCGTGGTAGCAGTTGTTTGCTCATAGACTGTGTGGTGTCCACTCCTGTTTTAGTACCTCTGAAACTCATTTGACATTTCGGACACAGTTCCATCATCTTCTAAAATAGGGACGGTGTTAGCATTCCTTTACTTAAATCATAGAAAATAGGTTTTTTTTTGAGATGGGTGTCTTACTATTTTGGCCAGGCTGGCCCTGAACTCCTGGGCTCGAGTGATCCTCCTGCTTTAGCTTCCAGAGTAGCTGGGACTACAACTGTACCACTATGCCCTTCTAAAAGGAGCAATTACTAATTTTTATGGAGTCCAATTTTTTTCGTGGTTCATGCTTTTTGTATATCTAAAAAAACCTTTGTTTTCTAAGTTTATCAATTCTCTCCTATAAGCTACAAATTCTAAAACTATGTTTTTGTTTTGTTTTGTTTTTTGGTGGTACTGAGGATTGTACTCAGGGCCGTATTTTTGCTGTGTCGGCACTCTACCATTTGAGTCTTGTTGCAACCTTTATTTGTGGTACTGGGGTTTGAATTTAGGACCTACACCTTGAGCCACTCCACCAGCCTTTTTTTATGATGCTTTTTTGAGATAGGATCTCATGAACTATTTGCCCAGGGTGGCTTTGACCTGTGATCCTCCCGACCTCTGCCTCCTGAGTAGCTAGGATTGTAGGCGTGAGCCACTGGTGCCCAGTGCATTAGTTATTTTTTGAATTAAGGTCTGAGGTTTTGCTTGGGGCTGGCCTCTCTGACCGAGATCTTCCAACTTAGGCCTACAGTGTAGCTGGGATTTTAGGTATGAACCACTGTATCCAGCCAAAAGCAATGTTTTTGGCTTTTATATTTAGGTCTATATTTGATCCAGTATTCCTCCCTCCCTCCCTCCCTCCCTCCCTCCCAGGGCCTTGTGCATGCTAGGCAGGCACTCTACCACTTAGCCCTATGATTCCTTTTGAGTTAATTTCCATGGGTGGTGGGATACCATATTGGTGTCTAGTTGTTCCAACATTATTTCGTGAAAAAAGTTATGCTTTTCCCATTGAATGATTTGGTTACTTTGTCAGAAATCAAATTACCTTATTTGTATGGGCCTATTTCTAGATTTTATTCATCCATTTGTCCTTATACCATTGCTACACAGACTTGATTTCTGTGCCTTTGAAGTTAAGTCTTCTAGTCTTGCAGTATAAGCTCTCCAATTTTGTTCTTCTTTTTCAAGATTATTTTCTTTATTCATAATCCTTTGTATTTCCATGTGGATTTAAAAATTTGCTTGCTAATTGCTACAAAAAGCCTGCTTGGATTTTTATTGGAATCGTATTGAATCTATAGATCAATTTGGGGAAAATTAACATCTTAATATTGAGTCTTCCAGTCCATAAATGTCGTATATATTCATTTATTTAAGTCTTCTTTAATTTCCCTTGGTTATATCTTTTAGTTTTTTTTTTTGGACTGGGGTTTGAACTCCATTCCACCATCCCTTTCGAGGTAGGGTTTCAAGAACTATTTGCTGGGCTGGTCTCAAACTGTGATCTCCCTGATCTCTGCCTCCTGAGTAGCTAGGAATACAGGCTTGAGTGCCTAGCTTTTTTTTTTTCCCTCCCATCTCTGCCTCAGTATATACCTGGTCTTCTGCCACTTGCTGTTCTCAAGTCTCAGATAAAGTACAAAGTCTTTCTCATTTCTAAATTAGCTCCTGAGCCTTTGTCACTCTTTTCCTTCCTCTTTGGAATCTTGTTGTCTTACTGGACTTCTTTCTCCCAGAATAATTTCTAGTATCTCCAGTAAGCCTTCCTTTTTTGGTATCCGAAGGTGCAGAGATTTTTTTTTTTTTTGTCTTTTTTTGGTGCCGAGGATTGAACCGAGGGCCTCACAAATGCATGGCAAGAGTTCTACCATTGAGCTACATCCCCGCCCTATCTTACAGTTTTCAGTGTATATGTTGTACATATAGCTTGTTAAATTTTATTACTAGCTTTTATGTTCTTTTAAATTTATTTTTATTTTTTGGTGGTATTAGGGTTTGAACACAGGGCCTTGTACATGTTACACAGTTAGTTGCTCTACGACTTGAGCCGTGCCTCTAATCAGTTTTCATGGTTTTTGATGCTCTTATGAATTGCTTTTTAATTTCATTTTAATTGCTTGCTACTTATATTAAAATTATCCTAAGTTTTTTATGTTTAGGGATGATATTATAAATAGTATTTTTAAATTTCAGTTTTCAGTTACACATTTCTGTTATATAAAGTGCATTGATTTTTGTGTATCTGGGCAAAAATCAATCTGTGATCTTGCAGCCTTGCTAAGTTCACCTAGTTTGTTCTAGTGTTGTAATATTAGTTTTCTAGACCTCTTATAACTAAATACCAAAGACTAGAGGTCTTCAGTACAGAAATTTCTTTTCCCACAATTCTATAGACTAGAACTCTGTGCTAAAGATGTTGGTGGGATTGGTTTCTTCAAAGACCTTTCTCCTTTACTTGTAAATGGCCCTCTTCCTCTTGTGTCTTTACATGGTCTTCCCTTTGTGTGTGTCTGTGTTATAATCCCCCTTTTCATTTGGACACCAGACATATTGGATTAGAGCCCCTCTATATGATCTCATTTTGCCTTAATTACCTCTTTAGAGGATTTATCTTCAAATATAGTCACATTGTGGTATTGTGTGTTAGTATTTCAACATAGGAATTTGGGGGTAGGGTTGGGGAGATGCAATTCAGGATGTAACAAGTTGATTTATAGCTTCTTTAGTACTTTCATTTATCTAATAGTGTCACTTGTGACTAAAGATAGTTTTACTTGTTCCTTTCCAATCTGTTTATTTTAGGGCTGGAGGTGTGGCTCAAGTAATAGAGCGCCTGCCTTATGAGTGGGAAGCCCTGAATTAAAAAAAACCCCAGTACTGTCAATCTGTTTATTTTTTACTTCTTTTCCTTACCTTACTGCATTTGCTAGGATCACCAATGCAGTGTTAAAGGTTGGAGGAAGCATTCTTTCTTTGTTCCCTATCATAAAAGAGAATATTCAGTCCTTATTTATTTATTTGTTTGTTTTCCTGCCCACCCCTTATTTATTTTTTGGTGGGAGTGGGGTTTGAACTCAGGGTTTAGCCAAGTGCTCTACAACTTGAACCACACCTCCAGTCCAGTCTTTTATTAAGTTTAGTGTAAGCTATAGATTTTTCCCAGATGCCTTTTACTTGTTTGAAGAAATTCCATTCTGTTCCTAGTTTCCTGCTAATTAAAAAAACAAAACAAAAAGACTGGGTGTGATACTTTCTTAATATTTTTGAAATGAACACAATTTTTTTTCTTCATTATGTGAATATACTGACATTCATTGGTGTTTGGTAAACCAACCTTTCACCTTAGATAAACTTGCTCTTGATGTAGTATAATTTTTTTATACATTGCTGAATTTGATTTATTGAAACTTTATTAAGGAGTTTTTCATCTGTGTTCATGTGCAACATTGGTTTTACCTCTCTTATGTTGTCTTCATCTGTTTTAAAATATATGCATATATAAAATATATAACATATGAATATATAAATAAATGTATATTATATATTTTTTCTTTATTATTATATTTTCCCCTTTGGTGTTGGGGAATCAAACCAAAACGTGTATGCTAGGCAAGTGTTCTACCTCTGAGCTACATCCCTAGCCCACAGCTATTTAAAAGTCATTGTCTTTCTACCATTCTAGGTTTCTTTATATTGATTTTTCACCTGGTTATGGTAACACTTTTTTGCTTCTTGCATGTCTTGTCAATTTTTATTGGATTCTGGACATTATGAGTTTACTTTGTTGAGATGGGATCTCACTGTGTTGCCCAGGTTTGGTTTTTTAAAAATTTATTTATTTTTGTGATGCTAGAGGTTGAACCCAGGGCTTTGTGCGTGCTAGGCAAGTGCTCCAACACTGAGTGATACTGCCTTAAACTCCTGGGCTAAACAATCCTCCTGCCTTAGCCTCCGAGTAGTTAGGAGTATAGGCATGTGCCACTAAGTCTTTTTTTTTTTTTTTAAAAGAGTCTTAAACTTTGTTCTAGAAGATAGATATTTGTATGTCAGTGTAATCATTTCATATATATTATATATTTGTAGCACTGGGGCTTGAACTCAGGGCCTTCACCTTGAGCCACTCTACCAGCCCTATTTTTGTGAAGGATTTTTCGAGGTAGAGTCTCACGAACCATTTAACCGGGCTGGCTTTGATCCGAGATCTTCCTGATCTCTGCCTCCTGAGTAACTAGGATTGCAGGCATGAGCCACCGAAGCCTGGCTTCAAAGAATTTTTTTTCTTTTTTTAAAGCTTTTAAAGGACACACCTAGAGTGCTGTATTCTAGGGCTAATTAGCTTCACTATTAAGGTATAAACCTTCTGGACTACCTCTCCTCATTGTTCTGTGTATTCATTAAGAAGTCTTTCCACTCTGGGTGGTGGGAACTTGAGTGTTTCCCTGAGATTTGAGCTTTGGGAATTGTTTGCTTTACACAGCTCGCTATTAGTTGATGTTTATCTATCTGGTGGATTTTATCGTATTCATGTACAGATTGTCATTCAACTAAATTTTTGAGACCTTTCTGCAGACTTCTGGAGTTGCCCTCCTCCTCCCTTTTTTTTTTTTTTTTTTGCACAGTTCTCACCTTTTCAGCACTGTACTCGCAAATTTTATTTGCCTCAGCACCCCAAATTCAATTTTTGCCACCTCAAATCACTGGGACTTGAGTTAATTAGTTTCCTGTAGCTGTGACAAAATATCTGAAAGAATAGCTTAAAGGGAGGAGTTACTTATTTTGGCTCATGGCTTCGGTCCATAGTCTTTGGCTCTGTGCCCAGGGTGAGGCAGAACATCATTGCAGTGGAAGCATGTGGCAGAAGTTGTTTACATTGTGGCTGACTGGAAGCAGAGAGAGAAGGAACTGGGGCCAGTATGACCTTCAAAGGCACCAGTTAGGACCCACCTCCTGCTATTTCTACCATCTCAAAACTGGCGCTCCCATATTGGGGCCATATTCAACAAATGAGTCTGTGGGGAACATTTAATATTTAGAGTGTAACAGGACCACTGGGCATTGTTTGAGTTCCCCACTCAATGCCACTTTCAGGAAGTTGCCTCTATGCAGAAAACCAGGGTGAGGCTCAGTTTGTTTGTCTCCCCATTTTTATTTATTTATTTTTTGGTGGTACTGGGGTTTGAGCTCAGGGCCTCACACTTGCTAAGCAGGCGCTTTACCATTTGGGCCACTCCACCAGCCCTGTTTCCCATTTTTAGGGGCCACGGTCTGGTACTATATTGCACAATGTCTGAAAATATTTGTTTCATATATTTTGTCTACTTTTCCAATTATTGATGGTAGGAGGGCAAGTCCTATTAGAACTAATTCCTTATGGGCAAAAAGGAAAATTTTTAATATATTTTTTAAATATTGAGATATAATGCACATAATATAAAATCCCCATTTTTAAAGCATACAGTTCGTTGGTCTTTGGTATATTCACTATGCTGTGTAGTCATTGCCACTATCTTAATCCTAGAGTATTTGCATTACCTCAAAAAAGAAACCTCATGACCATTAAGCTGTCACTCCCCGTTGCTTTCTTTCCCCAGCCCGTGACAATTGCTATTCTACTTTCTGTCTCTAAGATTTACTTGTTTTGAATATTTCATATAAATGGAATCATACAATATATGTCCTTTTATGTCTGGTGTCTTTCATTGAAGATAGTTTCTTCAGGGTTTATCCAGTTGTATCATGTAACACTACTTCATTCCTTTTTATGGCTGCAAAAGAGTCCATTGTAGTGTATGCCATGTATTGTTTATGCATTCATCACTTGATGAACATTTTTTTTTTTTCTGTGGTACTGGGGTTTGAACTTAGGGCCTCATGCTTGCTGGTCAGATATTTTACTGTTTGAGCTATGCCTCCAACCCAGGTTGTTTCTGCTTTTGGGCTATTCATGCATTTTTCTGCTATTTGTAATATTATGGATAAATCTTAGTTTTTTCCTTTTATTATTAACTTGATCAATATTGGGTGACATATATAATAGCTAGTAGTTACTGAGCTCTTGCAATGTGCTAGACAGTGTTCTAAATGCCTCCTGTTCTTATCTTGTTTAATCTTTAATCCATCTCTATGAGTATAGGTATTTATGTCTCATTTTATTGATGAAGAAACGGAGATTTAGAGAGGGTAACCACAGGGGCCAGAGCTAGTGAGTACCAGTGTGAAGTAGAGTGGTGATGATCAATAGAATCTGCTCTAATTCATACACTCTAAGAGAACAAATAGATGATTAGCATCTTCAGAGTCACCGAGGAAAATTTATTTGAATTGGAAAAATATCCTGTTTAAATTGAAGCCATTTTCATGGTTGCTTGTCTGCTAACCAAGTAGGCCAATGTTACACTAGATATTTCATGTAGGATCAGCCTTGATTGGGTAGTAATTTGCCCAAGTATTTGAGAATTTAAAAAGGAGCAGCAGAACTTTCCATTTGCTTGGCTATTTCAACTCCAAATCCCATCCCATCCCTTGATTGGTAAAAAAGAGGTATCTCACCAGGTGCTGGTGGCTCACACTTGTAATCCTAGCTACTTGGGAGGCTGAGATCAGGAATATTCTGGTTCAAGGCCAGCCCCAGCAAATAGTGTTTGAGACCCTATCTCCAAAATAACCAGAGAAAATGGACTGGAGTTGTGGCTCAAGGAGTAGTGTGCCTGCTTTGCAAGTGTGAAGCCCTGAGTTCAAACCCCAGTCCCGTAAAAAAAGTTATCTCATGGATCATATTCCAACTATGAAGCACTTTTGGTTACTAGGGATGCCCACCTTCTTTAGAACTAAAGAAGGTGAGACTCTTCATTTTCTAATTTTTAAAAAATTAATACTATTAATTTTTTTGAGAAGATGGATTTATCCTTTTATGACTCATATAAAAATGTCAAGTGCTTTTGGAATCTCTGGGGTAAAAAACTTCTATTGAAATATGAGTTTGTCATTTATATTTGTACATTACTCTGTGAGTTTTCTTTTCTTTTTGGCAGTACCTGCATTTGAACTGAGGGCCTTGTCCTTGGGTAGGCAGATGCTCTACTATTTAAACCATTCTTCCAGCCCTTTCTGCCTTAGGTATTTTTCTGGTAGGATCTTGTCTTTATACCTGGGCTGCTTGAACAGAGATCTTTCTACTTACATTTCCCATGTTGCTGGGATGACAGATGTGTTCCACCATGCCTAGCTTTGTCGTGGTTGAGTTGAGGGTCTTACAAGGTTTTTGCTGGGGCTGGCCTTGAATCACTAGTTTCCTGATCTCTGCCTCCTGAGTAACTAGGATTACAGATGTGAGCCACTGCATCTGGCCTTACTCTATGAGTTTCCTATTGCAGCTTAAAATAATACCCATTTCACAATTCTGTACTAGCTCTGTAATTGTGTAGGTCAGCAGACCCGGTGGGCTTGTCTGAGTTCTCTACTTAGGGTCTCACAAAGCTGAATTCAGGGTAGTGGGCAGATTGGTATGGCTTTGGGGAAGAATCACTTTCAGGTTCATTAGGTTGTTGGCAGAATTTATGTCTTGTTGCTGTAGGTCTGAAGTTCCCATTTCCTTGACAAGGGTCTTCCCTGGCTTCCATTAGATCCTTCTTATACTTCAAGTCTTTCTCTTCTGTCATCAGCCAACACCCAGACTTTTTTTTTAATGCCTTTTTTTTTTTTTTGGTGAGAGTGGGATTTGAACTCAGGGCTTTCTGCTTGAAAAGCTGGCCCTCTACCTCTTGAACCATACCTTCAGTCCATTTTGCCCTGGTTATTTGGAAATGGGGCCTTCAAACTGTGATCCCTCCCATCCCCTAATCTCAGCCTCCCAAGTAGCTAGGATTATAAACTAAGACTCAGCTTTTTAAAGAGTTTATGTATATAGATTAGGCTCATTGAGATAGTCTTCCTTTCTTAAGGTCAGTTGTACCATATAACATAATCACAGGACTGATGTCACATTCACAGATTCCACCCATAATCAGTGGTAAGGATGATTGAGGGTCATTCTAAGAATTCTGCTTACCATAGCTATTAATGTTCATCATTAAAAAGTGTTGTGGGTTGGGTTGGGAGCATGTTTCAAGTGGTAGAGCCACCTGCCTAGCAAGTGTCAGGCCCAGAATTCAAACCACAGTACCACCAAAAACCAAACAAACAAGAAAACCCCATAATTCAAAGAACAAAATTGTTGTGAAGGTCAAATTTTTGGTTCAATAGACAACTTTTCTAGTCCCAGGTTTTATCCTATCCCTCCAAGACCCTTTCTTGAATTTTTCTTCCTTTAAAATAGCTGGCCTCTTTCTCCTCTTTGTTTGATAGCATGCTTGTCCTTGACCTCAGCCTTTACTTTCCAAGGAAACTGAAAGAAAAGTATTTCCCGAAATTACCTTTCTTTGTGCTCATCAGTTATATAAGCAGCATTATTTGACTACAGATATTATTGCCATCATCCCTGTTCTTCAGCTCCCTGAGCCTGAGTGTTTAATGTGGGATTTAGCTGCACACAGGCATTGGTAAGGCATTTTTCATCTATGTGCTCTGCAGATAAACTGCACCTTATTTTTTTTCACTCTTTCCTCTCTCACATTAAAATTCAAAGATGTCTCACTGTCTGCAGATTCAAGAAGTATATTACAACCCTGTATATCTCTCAATCATTCTATCGCTACTACTGCTGCTATAATTCCACTTTATCTCACAGCAGGGTCCAGTAGAAAGCACATCAGTAATGAAAAACAGTAATTCAAAACTGTGTGTGGTAGAGCATTCTGAAGGCTTATAGATCTGTTGGAAGTAACGGGATTTCTTGGGCTGCCTAGAGAACCTGAACAGGTTATAGCTCCAGAGACTACATTGTTTTGCTCAACTTAGTGTGAAGGTTGACACTGGGCAGAAATGGCTAATGGGTCTGGGTTTTCCCACAACTTCCTCAATTAGGATTTTTTTTTTTTTTTAGTTAGGATTACTCACTGGAGAAGAAAATTATATGAAAAACTTGAGTGTATAATTTAGCATTCTTTATACCGGGGGACTTGAAGTTATAAACTAATTTGGAATGAAGATGGTATAATTGACTTTGGTTGTAAGAAAAAGTATACATCCCTGGAGTTCTGATGTTGTAGGAAAGTAAAAAGAGGAGATGCTTACAAGATTTGTATATTTTGCCATTAGGATAGAGATGGTAGTTAGGAACAAGTTTTGTTGTAAGTTAATATAGTTTATTTGGTACCTATCATATGCCAGTTAGACATAATATATAGTACACATATTATATACTTAAGGATCCCATACCCTAGTGGGGGATATGGACTTCTCCCAGAAACAGGATCTTATGAAGTAAGTGCTCTTAGAGGAGAGTGTAGTGGGACCCAGAGGAGAGACTCTTCTCTGAAGAGGTCAGAGAAGGCTTGCTAAAGGAGGTGACACTTGCACACTCTTGAAGGAAGGGCAGGAATTTGTGCCAGGCCAACAAAGGGTTGTGGTGAGCATTCTGGGCAGAGAATGTGGCATTTTATGAGTTGTTCAGAAGTGGGTGAGGGGTTTCTTGAGTTGAAAGTGGATAGACAGGGAAGAAGTAGGAGTTAAGAGTACAAAGGCAAATGACCTCCAGGTTGTGAAAGTTCTTATATTTGAATATTTCCTGGAGATGAAACTGGTAAAGTTTTAAGCAGGGACTTTAGCACTATAGAAAAATAATTATGAAGATGGTATGGAGAATGTATTTCAAGTGAAGGAGTGGGGTACCAGAGGCAGGTACCACTTAGAAGCCTATTGATAAAGAGCCTGTTGAAAGAAGATAGACTCTGTGGCATAATCAGGAGGGGATATATTCCAGAGATATTTCGGATACTTTCTCTAAAGTAGAGATAGTAATGATACTTATGTCATAGTGTTGGTAGGAAGAGTAAATGAGTAAAGTTTTTGAGGTATTTAAAACAGAGCATGCAATAGCTAGTGCTGAATAAGTGATATGTACTGTTGTTATGAAATTATAAGTATTGTTATGCCAAATAGGATTTATAATAATCCCATGGATTACAGCATGGAGGTGATAAAGGTGGCATCAGATAGCAACTGAGGGGCTGGGAATTTAGCACAGTTGTGGAGTGCCTGACTAGCACTCCCCCCTCCCCATCACCCCCCCACCAAAAAAAAAAAAAAAGGCAGCAACTCAGGACCTACCTTGAATGAACAGGAATTGATTGTATCCATCACGAAAATTCCAGTGGTCGGTGTCTGTTTTGGGAACCAAATGTAGGTTGGTAGATGCATTGATCCCTAGTGCTTTCAAACCAATTTTGGAGGGATAGTTAAGCTTTGAGAATAGTAGGCTGTGCTCATTGTGCTCATGGAAGTCAAGTGATACATTTTTTTAGTGGAGGAAGATGCTCTTTGTTCCTCTTTAATGGGTAAAGATTTAAACAATGCATGAGATAGTTCTTTTCTCTGGTCATTATGAAAGCTAATGCTTGAATACTTGTCCTTTCTTGTTAAGAACCTGTCTCCTTTCCCGTAATTATTCCTGAATAGAAAGAATTTTTAAGCCAGAAGGATCAAACCCCTTTTTTCCTGAAGCTTATACAGCCTAACAGGGTATTTCATTAATAACACATAGGGCCTCTCCAATGAAAGTGAGCTTTCCTGAACATTCTTAAAAAATAATGGAAATGACTCAGCAGACCCTAATTTAGCTCCCAGTGCTGCTTTAAAAGGGAGGGCAGATAAGATATTTGTTTAGTGTTGGATAGTCAGGTAAAAAATGAGAAGGAAGCTGTGTGCCAGAGACTTCATGTGTATTTCATTTAATCCTCAGAACAAATCTGAGGCAGAGATATTATCTGTTCTATAGATGATGAAATTGAGTTTCAAAGCAATTTAGTCACTTATTTCAGTTTACACTGCAGACAGGTGGCAGAATTAGAACTTGAACCTAGACTTGTCTGGTTGCAAAGCCAAATGCTCTTTTTACCACTCTGCCTTACTTGAATAACTTCCCTCTGTTAATAAGGTTTATATCATTTGCTCAGAAGTGAGTTTATGAGATTTTGCCATAAAATAACAAAATATAATGAGCCAAAGGAAAGTCACCCATGTTTATTTCCTTTTTGTTTGTATAGAATATCAGGAAATGAATTGGCGAATCCTTCACAAAAACCTGTTTTTCTAGTAGGCATTTATTTCTTTCATGAGATCACATAAAATAATTTATTAGACCTTTTACATAGAGGTAAACTAGGCCATCTCCCTTATTTTATAAAGGAGGAAACAGGCCTAGAAAAGTAAAACGACTTGCCTAATGATAGCCAGTTTGTAACAGAGGTGGGATTAGAACCTGAGACTCCGTATTCTTGGTTAAGGCACAAATTTTGTTATGCTGGATTCCTAGAAGATGATGTGCATGTATATAAGTTGAAGATTTTTTTTTGTTCGTGGAAATCAGCATGTACTGTCAAGGCAGAGTGCTGTAAATTACTGACATTATTGGTGCTACACATTTGGAACAGATTCTTGGCACTTCCTTTCATAAGGATCATGTAATGGCTGGGAACTGAGGCCCACACCTATAATCCTAGCTACTCAGGAGGCACAGATCAGAAGGATCACGGTTCACAGCCAGCCCAGGCAAATAGTTTGCAAGGCACACTATCTCAAAAATACTCAACACAAAAAGGCGGAGTGGCTCAAGTGGTAGAGTGCCTGCCTAGCAGGCATGAGGCCCTGAGTTCAAACCCCAGTACCATCAAAAAAAAAAAAAAAAAAAAAGGATCATGTAATGGAGCTGACCTTACAGGTCCAAGTTAGAAGAGAGGCTTCTCTCCGCTTGCTGACAGTAGAAGCACCTGTGTTAGGTCCTGTCTATGTAGAACAGATGGTTGAGCTTTAAAGAAGCAGAGGGAATGCTCCAAGGTGGGCTAATCCATCCAACTTTCTATGGCCTTTTCTCCAAGCTTGACTTTTTAATTTTTCTATATCTTTTTTTTTGCTTTAGTTACGTTTTGGTTAGAGCCTTATGGTTTTTTGCCCAGGGCTGGCTTCAAATCATGATCTTCCTGCATAGCTGGGATTATAGATGCTTATGATTATACCTAGCTTGTTGGTTGAAAATAGGGTCTTGCTAACTTTTTGCCTAGGTTGGCCTCAAACCTTGGTTCTAGATCCTCCTGATCTCCACCTCCCGAGTAACTGGAATCAGAGGCATGTGCTACCACACCCAGTCTACCTTAACATATTTAGAACTACATTGCCAGCAGGTCTGCGCCAGTGGATCCTGCAATGCTGGATTAAAAGTGAAATCAGTGAAGGGCCTGTGATGATGTGGTGATTACTAGTGGTAATTCGTTAGCTGCAGTCTGATGGAGAGGATTAAGATTGTTCAGCTGAGACTGCCGAGTCAGGACATTCACCTTGAACTCTGAACTTGATTTAGGCTTACACACAAGTTTTCTGTGGAGGTAGCTTTTGGTTGCATTTTTACCCCTTGTATGAGACCTTATTTAACATAAAAGGAAACTGAGGCTTAGCTGGGCACTGGTGGCTCACACCTGTAATCCTAGCTACTTAGAAGGTTGGGATTGGGAAGATCATGGTTTGAGGTCCACCTAGGCAAATAGTTCCTGAGACCTCATCTCCAAAAAATGAGCAGAGCAAAATGGACTGGAGGCATGGCCTAAGTGGTAGAATGCCTGCTTTGCAAGCAACAAAGCCCTGAGTTCAAACTCCAATCCCACAAAAAGAGGAAGGAAGGAAAGAAGGAAGGAAGGAATGAACGAACCAAGGCTTGAAGATGTGACTGCATCATAAAGAAGCATATTTGTTTTCTTCTAGACAAAATTGCCCCAGAAAATTCCTGTTACTTCACCCTTTGTTTCTCTCTGCTGGATGGAAGGTCAATACCATTAGAATTTTTAGGCGCCAGCCTGGGTGGCCAAATTAATGGAGCAAAACTGTTCCAGCTTTGTGTAATGGCAAACTTGGAGCAGGGCCCAGTATAATTAAACCTCTGGAGTAAAGAATTTGATGTTGGTCTTTATTTATTTCAATGAACAAGCTTGTGGAAGGAATATGATATGTTCCGAGCAAAGGAAAAACAGTGGCTCTAGAGATTTATGCCATTGCCTTGACAATTGTTTGGTTCCGCATTAAATTTAGATAATTCAGCCAGAGAGAAGTTTTTCTTGGTGGATGGCATTGCTAAGCAGGGTAAAATTTGGGATGCTTCTCTGTTCATTAAAATACTATCTAGTGGTTCACACCTGTAATCCTAGCTACTTTGGAGGCAGAGATAAGGAGGATCGCAGTTCTAAGCCAGCCTGGGCAAATAGTTCATGTGACCCTATCTTGAAAAACTCCAGCGCAACTAATAAGGGCTGGTGGAGTGATTCAGGTGTTAGAGAGCCTGCCTAGCAAGCATGAGGCCCTGAGTTCAAGCCCTAGTACCACCAAAAAACGAAAACAAGAACAAAACACAAAACCAGCCAAACAAAAAAAACCCGAAAAGACTGTCCAGAAAGGTTACTTGTAAGTTTTCAGTAGAGTTAAAGACTATGGGGCTGGTGGAGCAGCTCAAGTGGTAGAGTACCTGCCTAGAAATGTGAGGCCCTGAGTTCAAACCCCAGTCCTGACCAAAAAAAAAAAAAAAAGTTAATTACCTCAGGTATTTGGACTGGTGGAGTAGCTCAAGTGGTAAGTGCCTGCCTAGCAAGCATGAGGCCCTGAGTTCAAACTCTAGTGCTGTCAAAAAAACAACACGAATTAGAAATTTCTAGTCAGGCACTGGTGACTGTAATCCAAGCTGTTCAGGAGGCAGAGATCAGGAGGATTGAGGTTCAAAGCCAGCTCAGGCAAATAGTTCATGAGTCCATATCTTGAAAAAACCCATCACAAAAAAGGGCTGATGGAGTGGCTGAGGTGTAGTCCTTGAGCTCAAACCCCGGTACCGTTAAAATAAAAAAAAAAAAAGACTGAACTCTTACAACTCAAAATTCCCCCAAAGACTTCAGATTGTGTGACCCTTAGGTATACATACCATCTGCCCCTTCTTCAGTTCTGTTGCATTGTATGTTTTGTTTCCCAGTATTCAGTGTTTTCTTGGCAAATAAGCTCAAGTTGACTAAAGTGGTAGGCCCCCTAAGGAGAAGGCATGGTGTGTTAGTTAGCCTTTCCATTGCTGAGACAGAAAAAAGTTAAGGGAGGAAGGATTTATTTTAGCTCACTGTTCCAGACCATGGTTGTTTGACCTCATTGCTGTGGGCCTGTGGCGAGGCAGGGCCTCATGGTAGAGAGGGCATAGTGAAGCAAAACTATTCACCTACTTCATCGCAACCAGGAAGCAGAGAGATGGAGAGAGAAGAGGGGGTTGCAGAGAAAGAGAGAGAGAGAAGAGGAATGAGGTGGGAGGTGGAGGAGGAGGCCGGGGATAGCTACCCTTTAAAGACATGCCCCCAGTGATCTATTTCTTACAACCAGGCCACATCTTCTACTCTTCCCAATAATACCATCATATTATGAATCCCTGAATTAAAAAAAAAAATACATATCAGAAGACTATATAAAACAAATGGATGCATTTGTAACCAGTGTACAGCTAAGAGATGTAACCTTGCTAGTATTCCAGACTTCTTCCTGTGACGTTTGGGTTCTTCCCCTGAAGGATAACCATATCCTGACTTTTGCAGTGTCACATCTTTAGTTTATTTTATCACCCAAATGAATGTCCTCAAAGGTGCCTTAAAAAAAACTGTGTGTGTGTGTGTTTGGGAGAGGATATAGCAGGTAGAATGAACAACCTCCAAAGATGTTCATATCCTAATTCTAAAAACTGTGATCACATTATCTTACATGGCAAAATGACTTTTAAAAAAGTTCATTGGCTATTAATATTATTTTTGGTGGGGGTAGTACTGGGTATTGAACTCAGGTCCTCATGCTTGCTAGGCCCTCTACCTACTCTACTCCAGACCTTTTTATTGTTGTTTGTTTTGAGACAGGGTCTCACTGTGTAGCCCAGGCTATTCTGGAACTCTTAATCCTCTTGCCTGAGCCTCCTGAGAACTGGGATTTCACTCTTGGGCCACCATGCCTGGCTGTAAAAAGTACTTTGAGATATGCTTAAGTTAAAGATTTTTCTGCATTGTCCAGATGAGCTTGGTGTGATCACAAAGATCCTTGAAAGCGAGGCAGGAGGGTCAGAGTCAGAGACATAAAAGTGACGGTTAAAGATTTTAAAGGTTTAAATGATGTGAACATGAGCCAAGGAATCAGGTGGCCTTTTAGAAGCTAGAAAAGTCAAGAAAACATTTTTACCCCAGAGCTTATAGAAGAAATGCAGCCCTGACTACTCATTTTAGACATATGACCTCTGCTAGATAGTATGACAATAAATTTGTGTTGTAAGCCACTAAGTTTGTGGTAATTTTTTATAATAGGGAACTAATATGGGAAATCCTTTTAAACTTATGGAAAAGTTGTGAGGCTCAGAATAGAACCTTTTACTTAGGTTCACATCTTGTTAATATGCTTTAGCATTTCCCACATTTTCTTTCTTTTTTTTTTTTTTTTTTTTGGTGGTCCTGGGGTTTGAACTCAGGGCTTCACATTTGCTAGGCAGCCATTCTTTCTGCTTGAGCCACTCTGCCAGCCCCACTTTCTTCTTTCTTTCTGAGCTACTCTAGAGTGAATTGTATATGTCATGGCCTCTTACCCCTTATCTTATTTCAAGAATCTGAATTTTTTAAAAAATATAATATCTGTTTAGTTCTCAATAAACTTAAATTGGTAGTTTTATCTGATTTGTCATCACATTCTAATTTTGTCAATAATGTTCTTTGTAGCATTTTCCTCTCTCTGGTATAGGTCCTATCTAGGGTTAGGTGTTGTGTTTACTTGTTATGTTTCTTTGGTTTCCTTGAATCTGGCCCATTTTTCTCTGGGTTTCTTGACTTTTTATTTTTTTTATTTTTTTATTATTGTTTTTAAAATAAACTACTTCTTGTTTTGGGTTTGTCTGCTCTTTCCTCATGAGTAGACTTAGGCTATGCATTTCTGGATGAACATTGCATAAGTAATGGTTGTGTCCTTAAGGTATACGATGTTCTTCACTGGTGATGTTAATTTTGACACCATTAGTCAAAGTGTTGATTAATTTCCTCACATATAGTTACTGTTAGCTTTCTTTTTAACCCATAAGAAGTTTGTGGAGAGATTTTAAGACTAGGAAAATATTCTCTTCCTCAAAAAAATACTGTGACACCTCTAGCATTGCTCTGGATTGTTTTGCCTATTTGTGTTCTTTTGTGCTTCCGTATGAATTTTAAAATTGTTTATTGTCTTTCTGTGATGACTATCACAGGAATTTTGATGGGGATTGCATTGAATTGTTACATAACTTTTTTCCCTCTGTTTCAATCTCATTGCTTCTTGTTACTGATCTGTTTAAATTATTTGTATTTTCTTGATTCAGTTTTGATAGATCATATATGTCTAGAAATTTGTCCATTTCTTCCAGATTTTCCAGTTTATTGGAGTATAAGTTTTCAAAAATTCCCTAGTGGTCCTCTGGATTTCAGTGGTACCTGTTGTAATGTTACTTTTTTGTCATTTATTTGTTTATTTATTCATTCAGTCATTTATTTTGGCAGTACTGGGGTTTGAACTGAGGGCCTGATGATTACTAGGCAGGTGCTCTTCCACTTGAGCCATACCCTTGGTCTTCATCTCTAATTTTATTAATGTGGGTCTTCTCTTTCTTTCTTTTGGTTAGTTTGGCTAAAAGTTTGTCAATCTTGTTTATCCTTTTAAAGAATCAACTCTTAGTTTCATTGATCCTTTTAATTTTTATTTATTTAACTTCAGCTCTTTATTATTTCTTTCCTACTACTAATTTTGTTTTTGGCTTGTTCTTGTTTTTCTAAGACCTCAAGGTGCATCATTAGGTTATTTATTTGAGATTTCTCTGATTTTTTTAATGCAGCTATTTATAGATACAAACATTCTTAGAACTGTTTTCAGTACCTCCTATTGGTTGTGATATGTTTTGTTTTCATTTTCATTTGATTCTAGTAATTTTTTAAGTTTTTTCTTTATTTCTTTGATGACTGGCTGATTATTCAGAAGTGTATTGTTCAACATTCATGTGTTTATATTTTCTGTAATTTTTCTTGCTGCTGATTTCTAGTTTTATTCCATGTGGTCTGATAAAATACAAGAAGTTATTTTAATTTTCTTAGATTTGTTAAGATTTGCTTAATGTCCTAAAAGATGATCTATTTTGAAGAATGTTCTATGGGCTGCTGAGAAGAATGTGTATTCTCTGGCTGTTGGGGAAATACTCTGTAGATGTCTGTTAAGTCTATTTAATCTATAGTGTCATTTAATTCTGAAGTTTCTTTGTTGATTTTTTTTTTGGTCTGAATGACCTATCAGTGAGAGTAGGTATTAAAGTCACTTTAACACAAACACACACACATTACATATATATGTGTTTACAATTATTATATTCTCTTGTTGGATTATTCCCTTTGTTGATAAAAAGTGACCTTCATCTCTTCTGACTAATTTTGGTATGATATGAGTATAGCTACTTCTGTTTACTTTTGGATTCCATTTAGTTGGAATATTTTTTTCCATCCTTTTGCTTTAAGCCTCTGTCTTTGTCAGTGAGGGGCATTTTTTTGTAGGTAACAGTCAGGTCTTATTTTTATTCCAATCTGTAAGTCTGTGCCTTAATTGGAGAATTACAACCATTAACATTTGGAGCTATATTGAAAGTAGTAATTTCTGTCATTTTCTTGTTTTTGTAATGTTTGATTCTTTCTCAGTCCTATTTGCTTGTCTGCTGTTCTAGTGAGATTTATTCTTTCTGTGTTTCTCATAGTTTATCTTTCTCTTTTGTGTGTAAGATTCCTTTAGGTATCTTCTGCAGTGCTGGTTTAGTGGCCAGGAATTCCTTTTGTTTTTGTTTATCATGGAAGGTTTTTATTTCTTTTTCAGTTAAGAGAGTGAGAGCTTCTCTGGATACAGTGATCTAGGTTGGCAGTTATTTTCTTTCAAGGCTGTGGTACATCATTCCATGCTCTCCTGGTAGAATTTCTGTTGTAAAATCTTCTGTTATTCTAGTGGATTTCCCTTTATATGTCACTTGGTGCATCTCTCTTTTAGCTATCAATATTCTTTCCTTGTTACACTTAATATTTTTGCTATAATGTAGAGAGGTTCTTTTCTGTTTGGTATTCTAAAAGTTTCCTGTACCTGAATGACTATCTATTACCAAGATTTGGAACATTTTATGGTATTATTTTATTTGAATTTGTTTTCCATATGTTTAGCTTCTGCCTCATCTGCTTCTCCTGTGTCCATGATTTGTATGCTTGGTCTTTTTTTTTTTCTTTTATTATTCATATGTGCATACAAGGCTTGGGTCATTTCTCCCCCCTGCCCCCACCCCCTCCCTTAACACCCACTCCGCCCCCTCACTCCCCCCCCCCAGCCCCCTCAATACCCAGCAGAAACTATTTTGCCCTTATCTCTAATTTTGTTGTAGAGAGAGTATAAGCCATAATAGGAAGGAACAGGGTTTTTGCTGGTTGAGATAAGGATAGCTATACAGGGAGTTGACTCACATTGATTTCCTGTGCATGTGTGTTACCGTCTAGGTTAAATCTTTTTGATCTCACCTTTTCTCTAGTTCGTGGTCCCCTTTTCTTATTGGCCTCAGTTGCTTTTAAGGTATCTGCTTTAGTTTCTCTGCGTTAAGGGCAACAAATGCTAGCTAATTTTTTAGGTGTCTTACCTATCCTCACCCCTCCCTTGTGTGCTCTCGCTTTTATCATGTGCTCAAAGTCCAATCCCCTTGTTGTGTTTGCCCTTGATCTAATGTCCACATATGAGGGAGAACATACGATTTTTGGTCTTTTGGGCCAGGCTAACCTCACTCAGAATGATGTTCTCCAATTCCATCCATTTACCAGCGAATGATAACATTTCGTTCTTCTTCATGGCTGCATAAAATTCCATTGTGTATAGATACCACATTTTCTTAATCCATTCGTCAGTAGTGGGGCATCTTGGCTGTTTCCATAACTTGGCTATTGTGAATAGTGCCACAATAAACATGGGTGTGCAGGTGCCTCTGGAGTAACCTGTGTCACAGTCTTTTGGGTATATCCCCAAGAGTGGTATTGCTGGATCAAATGGTAGATCAATGTCTAGCTTTTTAAGTAGTCTCCAAATTTTTTTCCAGAGTGGTTGTACTAGTTTACATTCCCACCAACAGTGTATGAGGGTTCCTTTTTCCCCGCATCCTCGCCAACACCTGTTGTTGGTGGTGTTGCTGATGATGGCTATTCTAACAGGGGTGAGGTGGAATCTTAGCGTGGTTTTAATTTGCATTTCCTTTATTGCTAGGGATGGTGAGCATTTTTTCATGTGTTTTTTGGCCATTTGAATTTCTTCTTTTGAGAAAGTTCTGTTTAGTTCACTTGCCCATTTCTTTATTGGTTCATTAGTTTTGGGAGAATTTAGTTTTTTAAGTTCCCTATATATTCTGGTTATCAGTCCTTTGTCTGATATATAGTTGGCAAATATTTTCTCCTCCACTCTGTGGGTGTTCTCTTCAGTTTAGAGACCATTTCTTCTGATGAGCAGAAGCTTTTTAGCTTTATGAAGTCCCATTTATCTATGCTATCTCTTAGTTGCTGTGCTGCTGGGGTTTCATTGAGAAAGTTCTTACCTATACCTACTAACGCCAGAGTATTTCCTACTCTTTCCTGTATCAACATTAGAGTTTGTGGTCTGATATTAAGATCCTTGATCCATTTTGAGTTAATCTTGGTATAGGGTGATATACATGGATCTAGTTTCAGTTTTTTGCAGACTGCTAACCAGTTTTCCCAGCAGTTTTTGTTGAAGAGGCTGCTATTTTTCCATCGTATATTTTTAGCTCCTTTGTCAAAGACAAGTTGGTTATAGTTGTGTGGCTTCATATCTGGGTCCTCTGTTCTGTTCCACTGGTCTTCATGTCTGTTTTTGTGCCAGTACCATGCTGTTTTTATTGTTATTGCTTTGTAATATAGTTTGAAGTCAGGTATTGTGATACCTCCTGCATTGTTCTTTTGACTGAGTATTGCCTTGGCTATTCGTGGCCTCTTGTGTTTCCATATAAATTTAACAGTAGATTTTTCAATCTCTTTAATGAATGTCATTGGAATTTTGATGGGAATTGCATTAAACATGTAGATTACTTTGGGGAGTATCGACATTTTTACTATGTTGATTCTACCAATCCATGAGCATGGGAGATCTCTCCACTTTCTATAGTCTTCCTCAATCTCTTTCTTCAGAAGTGTATAGTTTTCCTTGTAGAGGTCTTTCACATCTTTTGTCAGGTTTACACCTAGGTATTTGATTTTGTTTGAGGCTATTGTAAATGGAATTGTTTTCATACATTCTTTTTCAGTTTGCTCATTGTTAGTGTATAGAAATGCTAATGATTTTTCTATGTTGATTTTATATCCTGCTACCTTGCTATAGCTATTGATGATGTCTAGAAGCTTCTGAGTAGAGTTTTTTGGGTCTTTCAGGTATAGGATCATGTCATCTGCAAACAGGGATATTTTGACAGTTTCTTTACCTATTTGTATTCCTTTTATTCCTTCTTCTTGCCTAATTGCTCTGGCTAGGAATTCCAGTACTATGTTGAATAGGAGTGGAGATAGTGGGCATCCTTGTCTGGTTCCTGATTTTAGAGGGAATGGTTTTAATTTTTCTCCATTAAGTATAATGCTGGCTGTAGGTTTGTCATATATAGCTTTTATAATGTTGAGGTACTTTCCTTCTGTTCCTAGTTTTCTTAATGCTTTTATTATGAAATGATGTTGGATCTTATCAAAGGCTTTTTCTGCATCTATTGAGATGATCAAGTGGTTTTTGTCTTTGCTTCTGTTAATGTGGTTTATTACATTTATTGATTTTCGTATGTTGAACCACCCCTGCATCCCTGGGATGAAGCCTACTTGGTCGTGGTGAATAATCTTTTTGATGTGTTGTTGAATTCGGTTTGCCATTATTTTGTTGAGGACTTTTGCGTCAGTGTTCATTAAGGAGATTGGCCTATAGTTCTCCTTTTTGGAGGTGTCTTTGCCTGGTTTTGGGATAAGTGTAATAGTGGCTTCATAAAATGTGTTTGGCAGTTTTCCTTCCCTTTCTATTTCATGGAACTGTTTAAGGAGGGTTGGTATCAGTTCTTTAAAGGTCTGATAGAATTCAGCAGAGAATCCATCAGGTCCTGGACTTTTCTTTTTGGGGAGACTCTTGATTGCTGCTTCAATTTCATTTTGTGTTATAGGTCTATTTAGGTGATTAATTTCCTTTTGGTTCAGTTTTGGATGATCATACATATCTAGAAATCTGTCCATTTCTTTCAAATTTTCAAATTTATTTGAATATACGTTCTCAAAGTAGTCTCTGATGATTTCCTGTACTTCCATGGTGTTTGTTGTTATCTCCCCTTTTGCATTCCTAATTCTACTAATTTGGGTTTTTTCTCTCCTCATTTTAGTCAGGTTTGCCAGGGGTCTATCGATCTTGTTTATTTTTTCAAAGAACCAACTTTTTGTTTCATTAATTCTTTGTATGGTTTTTTTGGTTTCTATTTCGTTGATTTCAGCTCTTATTTTTATTATTTCTCTCCTTCTATTTGTTTTGGGATTTGCTTGTTCTTGTTTTTCTAGGAGTTTGAGATGTATCATTAGGTCATTGATTTGGGATCTTTCAGTCTTTTTAATATATGCACTCATGGCTATAAACTTTCCTCTCAGGACTGCCTTAGCTGTGTCCCATAGGTTCCGGTAGGTTGTGTTTTCATTTTCATTAACTTCCAGGAACTTTTTAATTTCCTCTTTTATTTCATCGATGATTCATTCTTCATTAAGTAATGAGTTATTTAGTTTCCAGCTGTTTGCATGTTTTTTGTCTTTACTTTTGTTGTTGAGTTCTACTTTTACTGCATTGTGGTCAGATAGTATGCACGGTATTATTTCTATTTTCTTATATTTGCTGAGGCTTGCTTTGTGCCGTAGGATGTGATCTATTTTGGAGAAGGTTTCATGGGCTGCTGGGAAGAATGTATATTGTGTAGAGGTTGGATGAAATGTTCTGTAGACATCTACTAGGTCCATTTGATCTATTGCATATTTTAGATCTTGGATTTTTTTATTGATTTTTTATTTGGATGACCTGTCTATTGATGATAATGGAGTGTTAAAGTCTCCCACAACCACTGTGTTAGCATTTATATATGCTTTTAGGTCTTTCAGGATATGTTTGATGAA
Organism: Castor canadensis; assembly: GCF_047511655.1. NCBI lineage: Eukaryota > Metazoa > Chordata > Mammalia > Rodentia > Castoridae > Castor > Castor canadensis. The sequence continues at coordinate 62,375,659 of NC_133392.1, read as the reverse complement.
ATTGGGTGTGTTGACATTGGGTGCGTACAGATTGATGATTATTTCCTTTTGGTCTATTTCCCCTTTTATTAGTATGGAATGTCCTTCTTTATCTCATTTGATCAGTGTAGGTTTGAAGTCTACTTTGTCAGAGATAAGTATTGCTACTCCTGCCTGTTTTTGGGGGCCATTGGCTTGGTAAATCTTCTTCCAGCCTTTCATCCTAAGCCTATGCTTATTTCTGTCAGTGAGATGGGTCTCCTGTAAGCAACAAATTGTTGGATCTTCCTTTTTAATCCATTTCGTGAAGCGGTGTCTTTTGATGGGTGAATTAAGTCTGTTAACATTAAGCATTAGTATTGATAGGTATGTGGTGATTCCTGTCATTTAGTTGTCTTAGTTGTTTGAAGGTTTGATTGTGTGTACCTAAGTTGAGGTTACTCTCTATTGTCTTGCTTTTTCTTATCCTGTAGTTTGGTGCTGCCTGTCTTTTCATGGTTAAGTTGGGTTTCACTTTCTGTGTGCAGAATCCCTTGCAGAATCTTTTGTAGTGGTGGCTTTGTGGTCACATATTGTTTTAGTTTCTGCTTATCATAGAAGACTTTTATTGCTCCATCTATTTTGAATGATAGCTTTGCTGGGTAGAGTATCCTGGGGTTGAAGTTATTTTCATTCAGCGCCCGGAAGATCTCACCCCACGCTCTTCTTGCTTTTAATGTTTCTGTTGAGAAGTCTGCTGTGATTTTGATGGGTTTACCTTTGTATGTTACTTGTTTTTTCTCTCTTACAGCCTTCAATATTCTTTCCTTAGTTCTGAACTTGTTGTTTTAATGATGATATGTCATGGAGTAGTTCTATTTTGATCTGGTCTGTTTGGTGTCCTGGAGGCCTCTTGCATCTGTATGGGAATATCTTCCTCTAGAGTTGGGAAATTTTCCGTTATTATTTTGTTGAATAGATTACGCATTCCCTTCGCTTGCACCTCTTCTCTTTCTTCGATGCCCATGATTCTCAAGTTTGGTCTTTTGATGGAGTCATTGAGTTCTTGCATTTTCTTTTCACAGGTCTTGAGTTGTTTAATTAATAGTTCTTCGGTTTTTCCTTTAATTACCATTTCATCTTCAAGTTCTGAGATTCTGTCTTCTGTTTGTTCTGTTCTGCTGGATTGGCCTTCCGTTTTGTTTTGCAGTTCTGTTTCGTTCTTTTGTCTGAGGTTTTCCATATCCTGGCTGTTTTCCTCTTTAATGTTGTCTATTTTTGTCCTGAGTTCATTTATCCGTTTATTCATCATGTTCTCTCTTTCACTTTGGTGTTTATACAGTGCTTCTATGGTTTCCTTTATTTCTTCTTTTGCTTTTTCAAATTCTCTATTTTTGTTGTCTTGGAATTTCTTGAGTGTCTCCTGTACATTTTGGTTGACCCTATCCAGAATCATCTCTATAAAATTCTGATTGAGTGCTTGTAGTATGTTTTCTTTTAAATTATTCTTGTGGGCTTCATTGGGTCCTTTGGCATAGTTTATCTTCATTTTGTTGGAGTCTGGATCTGAGTTTCCGTTTTCTTCATTCCCCTCTGGTTCCTGTGCTAATTTTTTGCTGTGGGGAAACTGGTTTCCCTGTTTTTTCTGTCTTCCCATCATTGTCTTTGGTGTTGTTACTGTCCTTGTACTGTGTGCAATTAAGTATTTTCTAGCTTGTAATAATAACAGTGGTAATATTTAGAATGGAAGGGTGAGCTGAGATGGAAAGCAAGAAGTTAAAGAAAAGGGGAAAACAAATACACAGACAAGAGGGAGAAAGCAGAACAAGGTTTCAGACAAGAAAGTTTCAAAGGTATAAACAGGGAGCGTTAGTGTACTAATTGACAGTAAGCTGCACAGACATTACAGAGACAGATAGGATTGAAGAATCAAAAATAAAAACAAATTTAGATAGGAATAAAAATAAAAAATAAGTAAATGTAAGAAATATCTATATATTAAAAATGAATTAAAATAAAATGGAAAATAGAAAATTAAAAAAAAAAAACCAAAAAACCCTCCAAGTTCAAATGCAATGAAGTTTCCGTCTTAATAATTTGGGTGTCTGTCTCAGTCTCCAATCCTGGAGATCGTGCCTCAGATGTTGTTCTGTAGTTGTCTCATGAAAGGGGACCCATAAAGTAGAACAAAACCACACACACACACACACACACACACACACACACACACACACACACACACACACAAAACCCCACCTAGTGTCCCAAGTTCAAATGCAATACAGTTTCAGTAAGTTTTTCTGCTTGCAGGTGTAATTCGGTTGTTCTCTCATCAAAGGTAGGGAGAAAAGGAAAAAAAAGAGTCTGGAGACACTTCTGAGAATGGTATCTGCAGCTGTGGCTTGCCTGCCGGCTGCTGTCAGCCTGTTGTTGCTGGAGGCGTTGTTTATGCAGATCTCTGGGGGGAGCTTAGCACTCACCTGGCCCCGCAGGCTTTGTTTGTTCAGAGTTCTCCTGTACAGGAGCCTCTGCTACAGGCTTTCCCCTTTCCAAGCCCTGGGAAAGGTGACACTGCCCCTGCGTTGTCAGGTCTGCGTGTTTATTTACAGTTCATGTGGGAGGTGGGTCTTCCCCCCTCTCCTGTGCAGTTTTCCTCCCACTGCCACTTTCACAAGCTTTCCTGCTCCTGCTTACTGGGCGGTGCTTCTGCTCCTGCCAGCCACCATGTTTGTTTACAGCTCACATGGGAAGTGGGTCTTCCCTCCTCTCCTGTGGAGTTTTCCTCACTCCGCCACTCTCACAAGCTTTCCTGCTCCTGGTTGCTGGGTGCGCCCCCGCTCCCTCTAGAGGCTCTCCGGCCTGCCCAGCTTGTTTATTTACAGTCCCAGGAAGGGTTCCCTTCCCCCAATCTTCAGCACTCAGGGCGCCCCACCCTCTTTCCAGCGTGTCTTTATTGCTCTTATTGCTTATTACTCAGTTTCTCTTTTTTCCCCGGGTGGAGGTCAGTCTGTCCAGGGGGCTATGCTGCTCTGGCCCAGGCTTGTCTGTGGGAGTACCGCGGTACTGCAAAGCTCACCTGGTCTGCGTCTTCCCAAGCCGTCTGGGTGCCGGCGACTGGCGGCCCCAGGGCCCTCTTTGTTTCTCTGTTTAAGGTGAAGTGGAGATTCTCTGCGTCGGCTGGAGGTGTGGAGGGGACAAAGTTATGCCTTTTCTCAGTGATTATGCCTGCAAAGTGTGTCTCCAAGATTTCACTATAGGAGGCTCGCTTTCTGCTTCCTCCCTCTTAGGCTTGGTCTTTTAATGGTGTCCCAGAGCTCTTATATGTTGTGTGTATACTTTTTTATTTTTTTTCTCTTTATCATTGTTTGAACATTCTTAATTCATTTACCTTATCTTCAGGCCCCGATATTTTGTTTTTTGCTTGATCCAGTCTGCTGTTGAGGCTTTCAGCTGAGTTTTTTATTTGACTTACTGAGCTTTTCATTTACAGAATTCTGATTTGTTTTCAGGATTTCTTTATCTTTATTGAATTTCTCTTTCATATCCTGCATTACATTCCTTACTTCAGTCAGCTGTTTATTTTCTTTGAATTCATCCAGGTGTTTGTGTCCTCTTTAATTTTGTTGATCATTCTTATAATCATTCTTTTGAATTTGTTGGGATTTCATCCATTTCACTTTCATTAGAGACTGTTATTGTGGAGTTGTTAACTTTTCGGAGGACTCATATTGCCTTGTTTTTTCATATTCTATTTCTGCATTGGGATTTGTTCATCTGAGGTCAAGTCATTGGTTGGAGGTTTTTGTATTCTTTGATTTGAAGTATTTTCAAGTTCATGCAGGATTGAGTAGGACAGGATTGAGGTACATTTGCCCACATGCTTAGGGTACTGGGCCTGATCCCTAGCACTACTCACAGAGAAAAAAACTAGCTTTGGTCTCTTGTAGTTGCTCCCATTCAGTCTGGTGCTTTTTTGCAGACAGAGGTTCAGACTTGTCAGGGTCATTTGTTAGCTTCAGGGCTGCATTCATGTTGAAAGCTTCCATTTGTGTGATAGGGGCACTGCTGGCCCCAATAAGCTTTATAGCCTGTGATCTGAACAGGTTTCTACTGACTCTATAGGGCCCCCAGTTTGTGCTTCCAAAGGCAGTAAGCATCCACACCTGTGGATATGTAAGAGAGGAGGGGAAGTAAACAGAACACTGAATTCTGCACTCGAAGAGAACTTTGGAAACTGGCACTCCTGCCTGCTGGTTTCAGCACTTTGAGACCCCAACAGCAATCAAGTATCGTGTGGGTGAGAGGAGGCTAGGGAAATTGGATGATTTTTGGGACCTGGGTTCAGAGCTTTCAGCCTTGCTCATCATAAAACCTATGCAACAGGGTGGCAGCTCTGGACGTTGAATAATCAGCTGTAAGCTCAGAATTCTGTTTCCTTAGTGATCCTCTATGTTCCTTGCCCTGTAAGGGGGGGGGTCATCGGGGGTCATCAACCACTACACCCTTCACTGTCCCAACTTCCTGCTGCTTAAAATTCTTAAGGGTCCATGTTAGACCTTCTCCCTCTCCACAACCACCTCTCATGTCTGTCTCCCATCCAGACTATGTGGCAACATGTCTCCAGGTTCCCTGAGATTCAATTGTTCCATGTTTTTCATCTGCAAAGTAGCTGAGACTCAAGCAAAAGGTCCCCTTTCAAGATGGTGCCTGGCTATAGCATTCCAAGATATGGGGGGGCAGGGGGGGTTTCCTCTTCCAATGCAAGCCTGCCATGCAGAAGTCACTGTCACACCATGTCACCACAGTGGATTTAAAGCATGCAAAAGCTGTGAGCTTATCCTGTGGTTAGGGCTGCCTGGCTTACCTAGTAGTTGTGGCTTTGAGATCCACTCCCTCCATTCTTTTTTTGTAGGAAGTGGTGTTAGAGACCAGAATGTGTGCGTTAAGTATGCTAAAGATGTCTTTGCTTGTAGGCCTTTTCATTGGACAGATCTAAGAAATGTATGCATGTGTATATACAAACAATCATTTGTACATATATACTTATATACATGTTATATACTTATATACATATTAACACATATACATATTTTAGAAACCAAGAGTTCACAAAGAGTACCAATCCATGTCCCTCCCCACAGGGTCTTTCTTGCTCTCCCCCATTTCATATTTGTATGTCCCCTTCTGCTGTTAACAGCGCTGGTGCAGTCTATGATCAGACTTCCAAATTCTTCGTATCCCACCAGAAAGAATTCATGGCAGGACATGTGGGTGTAAAGGGACGTTATTAAAAGTTAGGGAAGAGAAATACAACAGGAAGCATTGTGGGACCCAGGTGGAAACTGGAAGCTGAGAGCCCACGTTTCTGTTCTTCAAGTGCTTTTAAAACCTATAACCTATGGGAAGGAGAGAACCAGGTTATTATCATTCAAGAATCAATGAGTGGGGAGGGGCATGGGTAGTTCCTGACCAGGTGAGGGTGGTTCCTGAGTCAAAGCATGGTTAGTCTAAAATGTAGTAGGTTTTTTTTTTTCTGAGTCCCAAACTTTCCCTACTTTAGTCTGCCTCAGATTCCCTCTGAGAGACAAAATTCCAAAAAACTCCTTTTTGGGGGTTGCTGAAGTTGGGGGAGGCAGCCCATCTTTAGTGTCTGTTTTGAGCTGACAAGGAGCAGCAGACCCTGCCTACAAGGAGAAATTGTCTCTCCTGTTTTTCTCTTGGGACTCATTTGGACACAAAGTGTCTGAATTATTGTTTATTACAATTAAGATTTCTCTTGGAGATCTGGGTTGTTCATGGAGATCTCATTCATCTGTAGCCTTGTCTCATGATTTGGGTCCTAAAGGTTTTCATTCTGGAAGAGATAAATTTGGTTTAGAAGGCATGACCTGAACATTAACAAGATAGGAGAATCAGAAGGGGCCCTGCCAGGTGTAACAGGAAGGATAGAGAATCTAACATTTTACTTTGAAAAGTGACAGAGAGTCTTATGGTTACTTTGCCTATAAGTAGTTTATATCTGTAGTTATTTTTAACTCTTAGAAGGCACTCTGTTCTGGACTGTTACTATAGTGGGCAATTAAGGACTGACTGAATTAGGGGCTAGGTGTACTGGGGGCAAATGTTAGTTCAATTAGAGTGTAAACATCAGAGTCAGTTTTTTATAGAAAGAAGACTCAGTGTCCCTAGACGGAAGTTAGATACCATTGAAAGTTAATATTGCCTTTCCTTAAACAGAAGGCCTTGGCCATATACATGAGTTTGCTTTTTGCCAGCAGCCTAGAAGGCCTAAATATTTCAGCACATGTGTAAGAGCCCCCTTTTTAAAAAAAATCTCTCAGCTCTTGTTACTTTTAGAGGTCTCGCATCATTGCTCCATCTGCATCTTGAGAAGTCCCCTCATTCATGTAGTCCTTTTGAACTGTCTTGGGTGGCTGAATGCCACTTGTTCCTCTGAGAAGTTGGGGAATGCTGACCACTCGGGGGTCATGTCCTCTTAAACTGTTTCTCTGTATAGTCAGCTCTGAAGATTTTGCCAGTTTGACAGTTTTGTCAATCAGTGCAGGAGTGGCTTCTCCTGGAAAGTCCAGGAAGTCAGATTTTGTCCCATGGAGGAGGGGGAGATGAACAGATCAGAAGTCTGTGCCAATGTGAACTTTTTTGGCCAAATTAAGTAACAAAGAGATTTATTTAAATAATGTCTGTTAGGTTGGGCTTAATTAAATCTAATTGTCCCATAGGGGATGTACTGACACCTTTAAATTGCTGAAAAGTGTCAACAGACAGCAGTTGTAGAGCTTTGCAAGGAGAATAGAAAATAACCCCAATACTTAAGAATGTATGAGCTGGTTGATAGGTAAGCACATGTCAGAGTCATTTTCCATTGGCTTGTCTGTAAATGTCCCAATAGGATTAGAACTGTAGTAACTAAACCTAAAGTAACCGTGGTTAATAGTCTAGTAATTAATATAATAACATAGTACTACTAAACTTCTCTTACTACAATTGGGAACATATGCACGTACAAACTTGTAAAAGAAGCTAAGACAGAAACTTGGTACAGTGTCTTTTAATAACTATCTAGAAGGCTTATATATTTGAAGAAGACAAAGACACATAGCATATAAAGGAGCCAGTAGCAGCATCACAGTTAGGTAAGTACTGTCAATACAGTACTGACAATTAAAAACCCTAAATTTTCCAATGGTTAAGGGAAGGCAGTGTCAATAATTTCGAATAGCCCTATTTTGATGGTCAATTATATATTATATATACACATACACACACACACATACACACTATATATATATATATATATATATATGTATTATATGACAGTGTTTAGCCAATATCAGATAAACCAATGTTTATCTGATGAACAGACGTCAGATAAACCAGTCTTTAGCTGACAAACAGATGTCAGGCCTAAATGACAGAACTTTTAGCATTCGTCATAAAGAGCAGAAATGTCAAAGATCTTATTAGAAGGTACCTTAGATAAAATAACTATAGCTGTTTACATGTATACACTTTTAACTCTATAAATGATTTTATGACATTTAGATACACATATATATAAGATATATATATAACTAGGAATGTTAGAACCATTTAAAAGAATTATTACTTAGTTTAAACTTAGTTCCTTTTGTGTTATCAGAAAAATACATTAAGGTTTTTGTGTCTGGCAAGAGACTAATTTTAGGAAACCCAATGACTGAGAGTCCGTGGCTTGGATATTGATAGGAAACAAACCCCAGTATCTCATCTGGAGGGTGAACTTTGGTTTTGGTAAAATTTAGTTTATTTTTGGTTAACAGGATCAAAGCGTCTCCCAGTACTTAAGGATACAGCCAAATGAATATGTTGGCTTCCCCTATGCTGGCTGGTGGAAAGAGAGAGAAAGGGGAGGGGAGAATCCATTCACCCCTCTACTTCTGCATGAGAGCTCTTGATTGGAATTCCCTATGCTGGCTGGTAGAGAGTGAGAGAGGAAAGGGGAAGGAGGAAAGTTGCCCTTTGGTAGAGAGTGAAGGTCGATTCCAAGATCTTCCAGGCATCCCTCTTATACCTTGGAAGTCTGGATTGCAGGTCCTCTAGACCTGACTTGTAGACATCTCTGTGAAACAAGCAGTGGGGTCCCATGACTTCTACTGCTCCAAAGGGCCAGTCTCTTGCACCCCTGCATGAGAGTTCCTAGGTAGGATCCTGATCCTGAATGGCAACTCAGCTATTAAAACATCAGAACTATTATATCCAGTACAAACCAAGGTAAGTTTGGCTGATACAAACCCATTGCTTGTGGTCATCTTTCACATTAGGCCATGGGGTTGTAGTCAGAATGTAAACTGAGAAGAATAGGGAAACAAGTACATTTTCTAAAAAGGTATTATATAGCACCAAAAATCCCCGACAGTTATTTTGACTGTAATTTGTATCTCGAAATAACCTTTGTAAAAACCCAAATTTAGATAATACTGTTTTAAATAAAACTCTTAGTAACCTTATACCTTAAAAGATTTAGGAAGAAAATTAAATTAAATCTTTTTAATAATAGCAATCGACAAGAACACATGGGTCAATAAACCTAATTATAAAGGAGTTAAATGTAAATTATACTCATGATAGAATGAAACAGGTATAGATTATTGTCCATAAATTTTCTTTAGTCCTAAAGTAGAGAATAGTTAGGCCCGGTTGGGATTAGAACTTTAGATAACCTTTGAGACAGTTGTGCACATTAACTTTATAAAAGTAGCTTAAAAACCATCCTAAAAGCTTCTAAACATACACACAGACATACAAGTAGTACGACCAAGGTATGCCAAAAAATATAATTGCACATAATGAGCTCAAAAAAGTAAAAATTAAGTGGCCACAATTGGTAGGAAATAAAGACATACAGAAAACACACAGAATGACACACAAAACAATCACATTAATTCAGAGTGCACTCTTTAATTATTTCTTTGTTATTATCTTTAAAAGATTAGTCAGCTAGATTCCTCAGTAGTTTATAACAGATTTTTAACATAAATACTCTATTCTTGGCCTAATCCTTAACAGATTAATGTATCAAAAACAAGTATAGAAACTATATTAATCTAGAGAATTTTAAACACAGGTTAGTTGTAATTTTTCTAGAGGATGGCAAGATGGTGTCACCCATGAGTTTCCTTTTCCTAGGGAGAGGCAGGATGGTGCCGGACACATGGTGGCTTCATCATGGTGGCAGCATTCTCTGTGACCACGTGATCTCTCCAAAGGGTATCTCAAATGGAACACAAAGACATGTGACATGCAACATTCAGGCTCAAAATAGGAATCTGTTATAGGAATAAAAGACATTTCCCCCTGAAAGACAGGTGCCCATGAGTTAGTCATCCTAATGAAAAGACCAGATAAATTTTTTATTTAAAATACCCCTACATAAGGACCTATTCTTTTTAACCTCTTGGCTGTAAGTAAGCCTCATATTTTTCTCTGTAGGTAATGTTATTTATGTTGTACTTTGTAAAATATCAACAGAACAGTTAAAATTTTGTAAGGAAAATATAAAACAAAACCAATGATTATTTAGTACCATTAAGTTTTCCTTATCTTAAGTGTATATTTAAAACTTGTATTCTATAAAAAAAGACATTAATAAAATAATTTTGCCTTTAGAGTAAATGAATTATACTTTATAGGTGACCAATGTCCAATTTTTAATTAAATGGCATGGTTTTTACTTAGCAAATTTAAGTACATTTACAGCAACAAACAGCTGTATGGTCTGAGATGCCAGGTGGTGGCAGGCTGCATAGGCTGGCTAGGCGGGCTTTTTAGGCCCACGCCGAGAGGTAGGGCTGGAGTGTCGGCCAGCTGAGAAGGTAGGATTTCTGGGCCCCCTCAGCGGGGCGGGGCAGGGCCCCAGCCTCTGCACTGAAGCTCACAGGCTGGCGCTGATACATGGTGCCAGATACTTGGTATATAGGGACGTCCCTCGTTCCTCTGCTAGGCAGCAGGTAAATGGCGGCCGTAGGTATATGTTTCCAACTCCGCTAATCTCTATTGAAGATTAGGTAGCCAGCCAGAGCCCAGAGGTCATCACAGGAAGTTCTGAAGTTAGCCTAAATTCACTCTAAAGCCTAATTCACTTTTTTACCTTATCTCAAACAACTATGTTTGGAGCAGGGAGGTTTTTACAAGTGAATTAAAACAAAACTGAAATCCAAACCGAAGGACTAGGCAGAGTAAAGGCTAGGAATTTCAAACAAATTCTACATCCATTAGAGGAGGAACCAGTAGATCACTCAGTGTCTCTCTTTATAAGATAATGACCCAAACTCAGAAAACCACTCCTGGGCCAAAAGAATCCCAAACCAAGAGTGTCTTAGTAAATATTTTAACCTTAAAATCTGACCCTGTTGTTCTCACTGTAAGAGACAAGACCTGAGGCTGGTTGGGTGGGGTGTGCCCTCTCACTCCAGGCTTGGCCACCATGGCTGAGGCCTGCTATTGCTAGCTTGGTTCCTGCGCCACATGGCTGCCTGGGCCTGGAATTAGAAAGGGAGAAAGGAGAGGGAAAGGGAAAGTACAGAAACATGGCAGCCATAGGAAAGAGGCTGTGGCTACCAAGGACAATAACTTAAGGCCTCATGGGCAGCCCTGATGGCCCTCTCCACCTGGGCCAGATGGCAAAATTGTGCCCTGTGGCACTGGCCACCTCTGTAATTCTACTCTTCCCTGCTGCGTGTCTATCAGGACGTGACCACAGCAGTTTATGGGTGCACGTAGGCCCCACATGTCTCTTGCCACATGGGGCTGGGCTAATAAAGTGCATCAGCATCTCCCAGAAGCATGCTCAGGGCAAGATGCTGATGTGTAAGGAGCAGGGGAGGAACAGCTAGAAGAGAAAAGAAACTTGGCTGGCTTCACCAAATGTTAACGGCGCTGCAGCCTGTGATCAGAAGACTTCCAAATTCTTCGTATCTCACCAGAAAGAATTCATGGCAGGACACATGGGTGTAAAAGAAGTTAATTTAAGATGTAGTATTTTTTTTTCCTGTGAGTCCCAAACTTTCCCTGCTTTAGCCTGCCTCACTGCCACAGTAAGAACCCTGCTTCCAACATCATCACCATCTTTACTTAATTGCACAGTCCCATGACATATATGAAATAATTTTGATATGCTTTGCCTATACCTCTACAAGAAATAAACCTTCTAAAAAGAATTCAGGAAAAAAGGACTGCAGGTGTGGCTCAAGCGGCAGAGCACCTGCTTTGCAGGTGTGAAGCCCTGAGTTCAAAACCCAGTCCCACCAAAAACAAACAAAAAACAAAAAAAGAATTCAGGATTTGTTAGTAGTTGTCCCCAGCAACCCCTACCCCAAACTGAGATATGAAGTAATATTATATATTTATCAGTTCTTCCTTTTTAAACCCCCTTTAGTATGGATTTGATATTCATGTGAAATACAGCTGGCTCTTGTGTGTGTGTGTGTGTGTGTGTCTGTGTCTGCTTGTATCTGTGCGTGTCTGTGTGTCTGGTGCTGGGGATTGAAATGAGGGCTTTGTGAATGCTGAGGACATGCTTTACCACTGAGCTAAACCCAGCTGCTCCATGGTTCATTTTTAGGTCACTTTCGAATTTAGGGTTTTTTTCTTCCCTTTACATTTTTATTAATTTAATTTCATTTTTCAATATATTGACCATCCACATACTTCCACAATTCAAAATTTTATAGAAAGGCATGGTGCCAGTGGGTCTGTAATCCTAGCTACTTGGGAGGCTGAGATTGGGAGGATCATAGTTTGAGGCCAGCCCAAGCAAATAGTTCACAAGACCCCCATCTCCAAAATAACTAGAGCAAAGTGGACTGGAGGTGTCACTCAAGCAGTAGAGCACTTGCTTTACAAGTGTGAAGCCCCAAGTTCAAACCCTAGTCCCACAAAAAACAAAACAAAAACAAAACTTTCTAAAAAAGGCATACTTAGTAATGTCACATGCCTTTATATCTCTTCTGTTCCCCTTCCCCTCATCCCTTGTGGAAAACCAATTTTATTTTTTCTGTGGTTTATTTGTCCTGTTTTCTTTTCTTTTCTTTCTTTCTTTTTTTTTTTTTTTTTTTGGTGACTGGGCTTTGATGTCCGCTTTGTGCTTGCAAAGAAGGCACTCTGCTGCTTGAGCTGCACCTCCAGTCCATTTGCTCTGGTATCTTGGAGATGGGGGGTCTCTGGAACTATTTGCCTAGGCTGACCCAGTGCTTTTTGTTGTGTCTTGTTCCTACACAGATGTGATGTATTTCAATATTACTCACTCTCTCTCATTCTCTTCTTTTTTCCCTCCTTTCCTGGTCTCCTCTAATAGCCCCACTATTGGAAACCTGTTCTGCACATGTATACATATATATATGTATATATATATATATATGTATGTATGTATGTATGTATGATAATGCTTGTATCTGTATATGTGACCTTTGTCTTTCTGAACCTGACTTAATTTACTTAACATGATGTTCTCCAGTTTGGGCTGGTATCTTTGCAGAAATAAGAAGAAACGCCAGGAGTTTCTGTGCTCTGTGAGGACAGAGAGAAGGCTGGTGAATACAGTTGATGTATTTTCTATATATGTATGAATATGGAACATTGAAACCTGCCGAAGTCATTTTAAGAAGGGGGCGGGGGATGAGGGGGAAGGGATGAACCAAACTGAGGTACATTATATACACGTGGAAATGCCCCCCTGTACAACTATTATAAACTATTAAAAATATTTTTAAAAAGATACCAGTCCAGCTGGGTGTGGCAGTTTACTTCTGCAGTCCTAGCTATTCAGAAGGTAGAGATCTGGAGGATCAAGGTTCCAGGCCAGTCCAGGCACTTGAGCTATTCAGTAAGGAGAGCTGTTAGTAGGTTGAGTTATAGGTAAAAATTTGCTCCAGGGTTGCTAAGATGCTCTTAAAAAGAGATGGCATAGGGGCTGTGGGTGTGGCTCAAGTGGTAGCGTGCCTGCCTAGTAAGCATGGGGACCCTGAATTCAACGTCAGGTAACACCAAAAAAACAAAAAAGAGAGAGAGAGAGACGCATAGACACACATATTTGTGCATTGTAGCTTTAGTGATGTATATTTTGTATACCATAAAATTCACACAATTTAAGTATAAAATTTAGTGATTTTAGTAAATTTAGAGTTGTGCAGCTATCACCACATTCCAATTTTAGAATCTGTCCACCACCTCAGAAAGATCCCTTGTATCTTTTTGTAGTTCTACCCTAAAAGGCACCTACTAATCTGCTTTCGATCTATATATGCCTTTTCTGTACATTTCAAATAAATGGAATATATAAAGACATAGTCTTTTGCATCTAGCTTCTTTTACTTAGCATAATAATATTTTGAGGTTTATCCATGTTGTTGCCTCTATGAGTAGTTCATTACTTTCTGTTGCTGAATGGTATTCCATTGTATGCTTTTGCTACAGTTTACTTATCTGCTCACCAATTGGACATTTGGGTGTTTCCACTTTTGGGTGGGCTGTTAGAAATAATACCGCTATGAAATTCCTTGCAGGACTTCATGTGTAGCTTTATTTTCACTTCATTGGGGGATGGGTTGCAGTGTAAATTTATGTTCAATGTTTGGAGTAACTTCCAAACAGTTTCCCAAAGTGGCTGTCCCATTTTACGTTTGCATTTTACGTGTTTGAGAAAAAATGCTCAGCTTATCTATATCCTCATCACCATTTGTTACTGTTTATCTTTTTGATTATAGTCATTCTAGTGGATGTGAAGTGATACCTCATTTTGGTTTTGATTTGCATTTCTTGAAAGACTATTTCAAGCTGCTTTTCATGTCTGTTAGTGTTCATATCTATCATTCTTCTTTGGTGAACTCTCAGTTCATATCTTTTGCTCATTTTAAAATTGAGTTATTTTTTATTATTGAATTTTAAGACTTTACTTTTATCAGACATACGATTTGCAAATATTTCCTCCCAAATATTATTCTCCATGACTTGTTCTTTCACTTTCTTAATGGTGTCTCTTGGAACATAGGTTTTAATTTTGATCAAGTTCAATTTATCCATTTTTCATTTATGAATTTTATTTTTGGTGTCCTCTTAGAAAAAGAAGATATTAAACCACTCTTCACAGAACTATGAGATTTGCTTTATTCCTCTTAGGACTGACTTCGTGATTTGACCCATTCATTGTGTGAGCTTTGTTGAAATGCATGAGAACTTGCCTCTGGTAGTCTTACTGTTCCATACTCTTTGGGGCAACTGTTAAAATATAATAGTGATCAAAAGTGAGGCTTTGGAGCCAGGCTTCCTGGGTTTAAATTTTGTCTTGATTGCTTCCTAGCGTTGTTACCTTGGGAAGATGGCTTAATTTGTCTGTGCCTCAGTTTCCTTACCTGTGAAATGTGGATGATAATAGTATTTCCTTCAGAGGGCATCTATAAAGTGCATAGAAAATGCATGAAGCAGAGTAAGGGCTCAACAAATATTAGCTATTAATAGGGGGCCGAGTCCCAGCTAGTTTGGAATGGGGTTGTGTGTATTGGAATCACTTGGGGGCTTCGCATGCCTTTTGTAATGTGCCAGGTTGTGCCATGGGTTAGAGCAGCTGAGGTGAGAAGCCTTGCACCTAGCCTTCCTTCACACTCTGAAAGCTCATTGTTCCTTAAAATTACTTTCATTAAATGAGGCAATTTGGGTTGATGTGTAGACTCTTTAAAATTCTCCATCAGATGTAAAAATAGCTCAAGGTCCATTAACACCTAGAAAATTAACTACTCTTGCCAAGGCAAAAATTAGGCAGTAAGCCTTAGGCAAACCAAGAAGAGGATACAAGCTATCTGTGTTTGATAAATACATTCTCTGCCTTTGGAGTAGTTTATTAGACCAGGGATCTGATTATGGAACTTGAAATTCAAAGACAAAATTCCTGCTTTGCTCCTATTGGAGAGTCTCTCGATTTTGTTTTCATTTACAGAATAAGATTAATGAAACTTGAGACTTTTTCCACCTTTAAAAGAATGTAAAATATCTTTATATGAACTTAAAACTTTTATCAACCTGAAGACATTATGGTAAGTGAAAAAAGCAAGTCACAAAGATGATATATCTCATGATTTCTTTTATGTGCTATATTCAAAATAGGCAAATCCAGTGAGATAGAAAGCAAATTAGAGATTTTCATGCGATGAGGAATGGAAGTGATTATTTATTTAATGGGTATGGGGAGTTTTTATGGGATGATGAAAAAATTTTGAAAATAAGAACTGGTGGTTGCACAGCATTATGCTAAATACCATTGAATTGTATACTTTAAAGTGCTTAATTGTATGTTTAGTGTACTTCATCTTAATTAAAAATAAAAGATTCGTGCTGGGTGTCATGAAGTACACCTGAAATCCCAGCACTTGGGAGGCAGAGGCAGGAGGATTGGGAATTGAGGCCAATCTTGAAAGAAAGCAAGGGTTCCAAAAATCATGGGCTGGGATGTGGCTCAGTGTCACAGTGCTTACCTAGCATGGCAAGGCCCTGAATTTGATCTTCAGCACTGCCCCACCCCCCCAAAATTATGAGGTACATTTACCTTTGTGTTTCCCAGAAGCAAAGGTATCGAAGCACAAAGAATGATGCTTCCAGAAAAGGACAATTGTATTTGAGGTGGTGACTCCATTGTTTATCTCTCCACATTCATTTTTCATTCATCTTTTTGCTGGGCAGAATTTATTTTATTTTAATTCAATTTTCTCTTTTGCAGTGCTGGGGATTGATCCTAGGGCCTTACACATGCTAGGCAAGCACTATATACTGAGGTACAGCTCCAGCCTTCAGTTAAAACAAAACGCAGTGACCCCATCTTATTTGTCGATTTATTACACACAATTTTGACCAAGCATGGTCAAAAAGTAGTAATAAGTTTAAAAAATCAAAAGAAATTTCAAAATCAAAATTGTAAATCCCTTCACACATTATGCAGCTCAGTTTATGTGAAGAAGCTCTGTCATCTGCATCAATATCAGTTGTGTTTAAATCTTTGTGTAATATGCTAAGTGTTTCCCTGCCCTTAATTTTGTGAAAATCTTCCTCCCCAAAGCAAATGGTGTTCAAAAAGCAAGGTTAAAGTTATGGTAATCTTCAAGCCAAAAAAGCGCAAAATGTGCTTAATTTAAGTGATAAAGTGAAAATTTGAGATCTATTGAAAGGCATCATGTCTTTAGTGGAAGTTGGGTGGTTATGTGGGAAAAATGAGTCAGACATCCGTCTCAGTACAGCACTGAACTCTATGCATGCTGAGCTTGCCTGGTTTTTCCTCAAAGGTGGTCTCCTTGGAACCGCATGCCTGCAATGTATTATACTTGAGCATGCCTATGTTCAGAGTTGAGCAGGATTCAGAGTTTTAAGGTAGCAAAGGAGACATCACAGAACAAAGGCAAAGATACGAAGCTTTTATCCTGATCTTAGCCACCCCTTGGGCATCTGCAGGCCCAAGTGAAGAGTAAATGCTTTGTAGTAAAAGCATTTCTAAGTTCCTTTTGTAATAACATCAAATAAGCCATTTTAAAGTGGCACTTAATATGTTTACATTGTACAACTACCAGCTTTGTGTTGTTCCATGACGTTTTATCACCCCCGAAGCAAATCCCATACCCACTAAAATTGTTCCCTAATCACTCCTACCCATAGCAACTCTTGTGAGCTTTCTCGAGCTCCTGGTTCTCTCCACCTAACTGGAGGCGACGAGATGCAGAAAGGATAAAAGATAGACAAACATGCAGAAAGCTGGGGCCAGATGTGCTTGGCGCTCGCACATAGCAGCCCAGTTGCTTTTTTTCTCTAATAACTCTTCTTTACTCTGCTTCTTTTCTTCTCTATTCTTTAAGGCTTTACTTCTTTACTATTCTTTAAAACCTCTCTTCTTTTCTATTCTTTAAAGTCTCTTTCCTTAGACTCACACTGTCCCATGTTCCTTTTAATCTCACTTACAGTCTTGGCCCTCAGACTTGCATTGTCCGATGTTCTCTCTTAAAGTCTAGGTCCTCAGACTCTCAGACACAACAGCCAGCAGCAGCAGTAGCAGCAGCAGTGTCATTTTTGCAAGCAGCCCACCAATCCATCAATCAGTCCTTCCAAAAACCCCCAATCCTCAACCCATCAATCAAACCCCATCATTCCTTAGTCAAGTCTTTTATATCCAGCGGCAAACAAGGAGGTGGAGCAACAGTTCTCAGGGAGGGGCCTGACATTGTAACAAGAGAAACCTGCTCTCTACTTCTCTGAATGTGAACAACTTAGGTAAAGCAGCTGTGCTGCATTTTTCATTTTTGCTCTCTTTTGCTGCTGGGGCCTTACCAAACTCAGCCTGTAGATCATTGAGCACAACTGTGTTTATGTCAAATTCTCATAGGCTTCTCATAATCCGCTCCCCACAAGCAACCACCAATTTTTGTTTTCTGTATGTACCTAGTCTAGATATTTCATATAAATGGAGTAATACAATATGTGGCCATTTTTGCCTGGCTTCTTTCACTTCGCATGTTTTCAAGGTTCATCTATATTGTAGCAGGTACTTCACTCCTATTTATGGCTGAGTAAATAGTCTATCATTTGCATATACCACAATTTGTCCATTTGTTTGTTAATACATATTTGGGTTATTTGGGTTATTTCCATCTTTTGAATATGTGAATACTGTTTCTGGAAACATACATATACATATATTTGTTTGAGTCTTATTCTGGCAGGCATATACTGAGGAGTAGAACTGCTGAGTCATGTTATTCTGTGCCAGTGTGGTTTTCACAGTGACTAAATCATTTTACCTTCTCAGCATTGTATGATATTCTAATTTCTGACATCTTTTCCAGCACTTTTTTCCTATTATTTTGAGTATTAGCCTACTGGCTGTGAAATGGTACCTCATTCTGGTTTTGATTTGCATTTCCCTTAATGACTAGTGTTGAGCATCTTCATGTGTTTGTCAGCCATTTATACTTCTTCTTTGTGGAAATGTCCATCCAATTCCTTTTCCTTTTTTAAAAAATTGTGTTGTTTATATTTTTGTTGTTGAGTTGTAAGAGTTATTTATATATTCTGGATACTAGACCTTTATCAGATAAATTATATGCAGATATTTCTCCCATTTTTCGGCCATCTTTTCACTTTCTCTCTTTTTTTTTTATTTTATTATTCATATGTGCATACAAGGCTTGGGTCATTTCTCCCCCCTGCCCCCACCCCCTCCCTTACCACCCACTCCACCCCCTCCCTCTCCCCCCCACCCCCTCAATACCCAGCAGAAACTATTTTGCCCTTATTTCTAATTTTGTTGTAGAGAGAGTATAAGCCATAATAGGAAGGAACAAGGGTTTTTGCTGGTTGAGATAAGGATAGCTATACAGGGAGTTGACTCACATTAATTTCCTGCATCTTTTCACTTTCTTAATAGCATCTGTTGATGCACTAAATTTTAAAATTTTGATAAAGTCCATTTTATCTTTCTTTGGTTGTCCATGGTTGTGATATTCTAGGTAAGACTCCATTGCCAAATCCAAGATCATGAAGATTTATATCTATTTTTCCTCTAAGAGTTTTGTGGCTTAGCTTTTATGTTAGGTCATTGATACACTTTATTTTTGTGAGTCAAGGTCTTACTATGTTGGCCTCAAACTCTTCTCTGTTGGCCTCAAACTCTTTTTTTTTTTTTTTGAGGTACTGGGCCTTGAACTCAGGGCCTATACCTTGAGTCATTCTACCAACCCTTTTTTTTTTGTGTTAGGGGTTTTTCGAGATAGGGTCTTGCGAACTATTTGCCTGGGCTGGCTTCAAACCGTGGTGCTCCTGATCTCTGCCTCCAAAGTAGCTAGGATTATAGGATTGAGCCACCACCATCACCCTGCAGCCCTTAAACTCTCAATCCTTCTGTCTCAGCCTCTCCAGTGCTGGGATTATAGTCATGAGCTACTATATCCAGCTTGAATTATTTATTTATTTGCAATACTGGAACTTGAACTCAGAGCCTCACACCTGCTAGGCAGGCATTCTACCACTTGTGCACTTGTGCTGCTCCACCAGCCTTGAGTTAATTTTTATATATAGTAGGAGTCTACCTTTATTCTTTTGATTACAGGTATTCACTTATCAAAATCATTGGCCATGTATGTATGGTTTTATTTCTGGTGTCGCTGTTCTTTCCGTTTATTCATGTATGGGCTGAGTTTCTTGTTTCTCTCTCTTTGATAACAGGATCGTGGGGTTGACAGCTCCATTTTCCAGAACCCCAGGAAGCTTCACCTAACTATTGGGATGTTGGTGCTTTTGAGTGAACAAGAGGTCCAGCAGACCTGTGAGATGCTGCAACGTTGTAAAGAGGAATTCATTAAGTGAGTTATCTGCAGGAATGGGGAGAGGTGGTCAACCCAAGCTGGCTTCCTTTTGGTAATACAGATTTGTTTTTTGGACTAGGGATATGGGTGACCTGGGAACAGATTTTGTTGACTCATTCATTTGCAGCACTTAACATTGGACCATTGTATGAAAGGTGCAAAATGGATTTAAAACTTTTGTTTATAAGTTTTTATGAACTCTACTTTAAATTGTACTAGTTCTATAGGCAAATTTTGTTCATAAACAGGACATCCCAGTTCTGCTTATCCCAAAGTAACATGTTACTACAAGCTTAGAGACTTAAAATAACACATCTTTGATCTCTGTGGGTCAGAGACTTTTGTGGGTCTCATTGGGCTGAAATCAAGATGTTGGCAGGGTTGTGATCCTTTTCGGACGCTCTGGGGAAATTTCTTGTCCTTATCTTGAAAGTCCAGCTTCTAGAGGTTGTCCACATTATTTGGCTAACAGTCCTTTTCTTCCATCTTCAACTCCAACAACATTGCATTTCTCTGTCCCTTCTGTTGTAACCTCTCTGTTGCTAAGGCAGAAAGAAGTAATTCGTGCTTTGAAGCACTCTGTAATTTGATTGAGCCTACCCACATAATCAGGCTAATCTCCTCATATCAAGCTGCTTTACCTTAACTACACCTGCAAATATGTACAAGATAGCATATTCAGAAATTCAAGAGAGTAGCACATGAGTGTCTTTGGAGGACCATTGTTCCGCCTACCACAGTGACACAAACAGCATCTTTCCCTAGGAAAGTCTTCACTGTGTTTCAGAAACACTAACTTTCTTTTTCTTTTCTGTCTCTCTCTCTTTTTTTTTTTTGAGACAAGTCTCACTGTGCAGCTCAGGCTGGACTTGAACTTGAGATTCTCTTGCCTTCATCTCCTTAGTGCTGGGATTATAGGAATGTACCTTGACACTTGGCTCTTTTTTTTTTTTTTTTTTATAAACAGGATCTTGCTCTCTTGCTTTGACCTCAAAACAATCTTCCTGCCTTACCTTCCTGAGAAATTGGGGTTACAGGCATTTGCCTGGCTTTCCTTTATTTTCTTTCTTTATTTTTTTGAGATGGGATCTCACTGTGTTGTCCAGGTTGACCTCCAGTTCTTAGGCTCAAGCAGTCCTCTTGTCTTATCCTCTTGTGTTGCTGGGACTAAGGTGTGTACCATTGCACACAGTCTTTTTCTTTTTTTTTAAAGATAATTTTAGCTGGGTATGGTGGGGCATGCCTGTAATTTCAATGCTCTAGAAACTGAGGCAGGAGGATTGAAAGTTTGAGGCCAGCCTGGACTACATACTGAGACCCTGTCTCAAACAAAACAAAAACAAACAGGGCTGGCAGAAGGAGTGGCTCAAGCAGTAAGAGCACCTGCCTAGCAAGTGTGAGGCCCTGAGTTCAAACACCAGTACCACCAAAACAACAACAAACAAACCCCACAAACAAATAAGCAAATAAATAAATAAAATACAGGTAACTTTATTTGAGTCTGAAAGATATCAAACTGTCCAAGCAGTTTGCTTTGACTCAGGGAAGCTCTGGGAACAAGTTTTCTTCTAAAATTTTAATTTACACCTGTATCTGACATCACAGCTTTATTTTGGCTTTTTTTTTTTTTTATCCTTTCATATTTTTCTTTTTTTTTCATTTTTCTTTTATTATTCATATGTGCATACAAGGCTTGGTTCATTTCTCCCCCCTGCCCCCACCCCCTCCCTTACCACCCACTCCTCCCCCTCCCTCTCCCCCCCCTCAATATCCAGCAGAAACTATTTTGCCCTTATCTCTAATTTTGTTGTAGAGAGAGTATAAGCAATAATAGGAAGGAACAAGGGTTTTTGCTGGTTGAGATAAGGATAGCTATACAGGGCATTGACTCACATTGATTTCCTGTGCGTGGGTGTTACCTTCTAGGTTAATTCTTTTTGATCTAACCTTTTCTCTAGTACCTGTTCCCCTTTTCCTATTGGCCTCAGTTGCTTTAAGGTATCTGCTTTAGTTTCTCTGCGTTAAGGGCAACAAATGCTAGCTAGTTTTTTAGGTGTCTTACCTATCCTCACCCCTTCCTTGTGTGCTCTCGCTTTTATCATGTGCTCATAGTCCAATCCCCTTGTTGTGTTTGCCCTTGATCTAATGTCCACATATGAGGGAGAACATACGATTTTTGGTCTTTTGGGCCAGGCTAACCTCACTCAGAATGATGTTCTCCAATTCCATCCATTTACCAGCGAATGATAACATTTCGTTCTTCTTCATGGCTGCATAAAATTCCATTGTGTATAGATACCACACTTTCTTAATCCATTCGTCAGTGGTGGGGCATCTTGGCTGTTTCCATAACTTGGCTATTGTGAATAGTGCCGCAATAAACATGGATGTGCAGGTGCCTCTGGAGTAACAGTCTTTTGGGTATATCCCCAAGAGTGGTATTGCTGGATCAAATGGTAGGCTTTTTAAGTAGCCTCCAAATTTTTTTCCAGAGTGGTTGTACTAGTCTACATTCCCACCAACAGTGTATGAGGGTTCCTTTTTCCCCGCATCCTCGCCAACACCTGTTGTTGGTGGTGTTGCTGATGATGGCTATTCTAACAGGGGTGAGGTGGAATCTTAGCGTGGTTTTAATTTGCATTTCCTTTATTGCTAGAGATGGTGAGCATTTTTTCATGTGTTTTCTGGCCATTTGAATTTCTTCTTTTGAGAAAGTTCTGTTTAGTTCACATGCCCATTTCTTTATTGGTTCATTAGTTTTGGGAGAATTTAGTTTTTTAAGTTCCCTGTATATTCTGGTTATCAGTCCTTTGTCTGATGTATAGTTGGCAAATATTTTCTCCCACTCTGTGGGTGTTCTCTTCAGTTTAGAGACCATTTCTCTTGATGAACAGAAGCGTTTTAGTTTTATGAGGTCCCATTTATCTATGCTATCTCTCAGTTGCTGTGCTGCTGGGGTTTCATTGAGAAAGTTCTTACCTATACCTACTAACTCCAGAGTATTTCCTACTCTTTCTTGTATCAACTTAAGAGTTTGGGGTCTGATATTAAGATTTTTGATCCATTTTGAGTTAATCTTGGTATAGGGTGATATACATGGATCTAGTTTCAGTTTTTTGCAGACTGCTAACCAGTTTTCCCAGCAGTTTTTGTTGAAGAGGCTGCTATTTCTCCATCGTATATTTTTAGCTCCTTTGTCAAAGACAAGTTGGTTATAGTTGTGTGGCTTCATATCCGGGGCCTCTATTCTGTTCCACTGGTCTTCATGTCTGTTTTTGTGCCAGTACCATGCTGTTTTTATTGTTATTGCTTTGTAATATAGTTTGAAGTCAGGTATTGTGCTACCTCCTGCATTGTTCTTTTGACTGAGTATTGCCTTGGCTATTCGTGGCCTCTTGTGTTTCCATATAAATTTAACAGTAGATTTTTCAATCTCTTTGATGAATGTCATTGGAATTTTGATGGGAATTGCATTAAACATGTAGATTACTTTGGGGAGTATCGACATTTTTACTATGTTGATTCTACCAATCCATGAGCATGGGAGATCTCTCCACTTTCTATAGTCTTCCTCAATCTCTTTCTTCAGAAGTGTATAGTTTTCCTTGTAGAGGTCTTTCACATCTTTTGTTAGGTTTACACCTAGGTATTTGATTTTGTTTGAGGCTATTGTAAATGGAATTGTTTTCTTACATTCTTTTTCCGTTTGCTCATTGTTAGTGTATAGAAATGCTAATGATTTTTCTGTTGATTTTATATCCTGCTACCTTGCTATAGCTATTGATGATGTCTAGAAGCTTCTGAGTAGAGTTTTTTGGGTCTTTCAGGTATAGGATCATGTCATCTGCAAACAGGGATATTTTGACAGTTTCTTTACCTATTTGTATTCCTTTTATTCCTTCTTCTTGCCTAATTGCTCTGGCTAGGAATTCCAGTACTATGTTGAATAGGAGTGGAGATAGTGGGCATCCTTGTCTGGTTCCTGATTTTAGAGGGAATGGTTTTAATTTTTCTCCATTAAGTATAATGCTGGCTGTAGGTTTGTCATATATAGCTTTTATAATGTTGAGGAACTTTCCTTCTATTCCTAGTTTTCTTAGAGCTTTTATCATGAAATGATGTTGGATCTTATCAAAGGCTTTTTCTGCATCTATTGAGATGATCAAGTGGTTTTTGTCTTTGCTTCTGTTAATGTGGTTTATTACATTTATTGATTTTCGTATGTTGAACCACCCCTGCATCCCTGGGATGAAGCCTACTTGGTCGTGGTGAATAATCTTTTTGATGTGTTGCTGAATTCGGTTTGCCATTATTTTGTTGAGGATTTTTGCATCAATGTTCATTAAGGAGATTGGCCTATAGTTCTCCTTTTTGGAGGTGTCTTTGCCTGGTTTTGGGATAAGTGTAATAGTGGCTTCATAAAATGTGTTTGGCAGTTTTCCTTCCCTTTCTATTTCATGGAACAGTTTAAGGAGGGTTGGTATCAGTTCTTCTTTAAAGGTCTGATAGAATTCAGCAGAGAATCCATCAGGTCCTGGACTTTTCTTTTTCAGGAGACTCTTGATTGCTGCTTCAATTTCATTTTGTGTTATAGGTCTATTCAGGTGATTAATTTCCTCTTGGTTCAGTTTTGGATGATCATATGTATCTAGAAATCTCCATTTCTTTTAGATTTTCAAATTTATTTGAATATAGGTTCTCAAAGTAGTCTCTGATGATTTCCTGTACTTCCATGGTGTTTGTTGTTATCTCCCCTTTTGCATTCCTAATTCTACTAATTTGGGTTTTTTCTCTCCTCATTTTAGTCAGGTTTGCCAGGGGTCTATCGATCTTGTTTATTTTTTCAAAGAACCAACTTTTTGTTTCATTAATTCTTTGTATGGTTTTTTTGGTTTCTATTTCGTTGATTTCAGCTCTTATTTTTATTATTTCTCTCCTTCTATTTGTTTTGGGATTTGCTTGTTCTTGTTTTTCTAGGAGTTTGAGATGTATCATTAGGTCATTGATTTGGGATCTTTCAATCTTTTTAATATATGCACTCATGGCTATAAACTTTCCTCTCAGGACTGCCTTAGCTGTGTCCCATAGGTTCCGGTAGGTTGTGTTTTCATTTTCATTAACTTCCAGGAACTTTTTAATTTCCTCTTTTATTTCATCGATGATTCATTCTTCATTAAGTAATGAGTTATTTAGTTTCCAGCTGTTTGCATGTTTTTTGTCTTTACTTTTGTTGTTGAGTTCTACTTTTACTGCATTGTGGTCAGATAGTATGCACGGTATTATTTCTATTTTCTTATATTTGCTGAGGCTTGCTTTGTGCCGTAGGATGTGATCTATTTTGGAGAAGGTTTCATGGGCTGCTGGGAAGAATGTATATTGTGTAGAGGTTGGATGAAATGTTCTGTAGACATCTACTAGGTCCATTTGATCTATTGCATATTTTAGATCTTGGATTTTTTTATTGATTTTTTATTTGGATGACCTGTCTATTGATGATAATGGAGTGTTAAAGTCTCCCACAACCACTGTGTTAGCATTTATATATGCTTTTAGGTCTTTCAGGATATGTTTGATGAAATTGGGTGTGTTGACATTGGGTGCGTACAGATTGATGATTATTTCCTTTTGGTCTATTTCCCCTTTTATTAGTATGGAATGTCCTTCTTTATCTCATTTGATCAGTGTAGGTTTGAAGTCTACTTTGTCAGAGATAAGTATTGCTACTCCTGCCTGTTTTTGGGGGCCATTGGCTTGGTAAATCTTCTTCCAGCCTTTCATCCTAAGCATATTTTTATTTCTGTCGGTGAGATGAGTCTCCTGTAAGCAACAAATTGTTGGATCTTCTTTTTTAATCCATTTTGTCAAATGGTGTCTTTTGATGGGTGAATTAAGTCCATTAACATTAAGCGTTAGTACTGATAGGTATGTGGTGATTCCTGCCATTTAGTTGTCTTAGTTGTTTGAAGGTTTGATTGTGTGTACCTAACTTGATGTTACTCTCTATTGTCTTGCTTTTTCTTATCCTGTGGTTTGGTGCTGCCTGCCTTTTCATGGTTAAGTTGGGTGTCACTTTCTGTGTGCAGGATCCCTTGCAGAATCTTTTGTAATGGTGGCTTTGTGGTCACATATTGTTTTAGTTTCTGCTTATCATGGAAGACTTTTATTGCTCCATCTATTTTGAATGATAGCTTTGCTGGGTAGAGTATCCTGGGGTTGAAGTTATTTTCATTCAGCGCCCGGAAGATCTCACCCCACGCTCTTCTTGCTTTTAATGTTTCTGTTGAGAAGTCTGCTGTGATTTTGATGGGTTTACCTTTGTATGTTACTTGTTTTTTCTCTCTTACAGTCTTCAATGTTCTTTCCTTAGTTTCTCAACTTGTTGTTTTAATGATGATATGTCATGGAGTAGTTCTGTTTTGATCTGGTCTGTTTGGTGTCCTGGAGTCCTCTTGCATCTGTATGGGAATATCTTTCTCTAGATTTGGGAAATTTTCCGTTATTATTTTGTTGAATATATTACGCATTCCCTTCGCTTGCATCTCTTCTCCTTCTTCGATGCCCATGATTCTCAAGTTTGGTCTTTTGATGGAGTCGGTGAGTTCTTGCATTTTCTTTTCACAGGTCTTGAGTTGTTTAATTAATAGTTCTTCGGTTTTTCCTTTAATTACCATTTCATCTTCAAGTTCTGAGATTCTGTCTTCTGTTTGTTCTGTTCTGCTGGATTGGCCTTCCGTTTTCTTTTGCAGTTCTGTTTCGTTCTTTTTTCTGAGGTTTTCCATATCCTGGCAGTTTTCTTCTTTATTGTTGTCTATTTTTCTCCTGAGTTCATTTATCCATTTATTCATTGTGTTCTCTCTTTCACTTTGGTGTTTATACAGTGCTTCTATGGTTTCCTTTATTTCTTCTTTTGCCTTTTCAAATTCTCTATTTTTATTGTCTTGGAATTTCTTTTTTTTTTTTTTTCCATTTTTCTTTTATTATTCATATGTGCATACAAGGCTTGGTTTATTTCTCCCCCATGCCCCCACCCCCTCCCTTACCACCCACTCCACCCCCTCCCGCTCCCCCCCTCAATACCCAGCAGAAACTATTTTGCCCTTATCTCTAATTTTGTTGTAGAGAGAGTATAAGCAATAATAGGAAGGAACAAGGGGTTTTGCTGGTTGAGATAAGGATAGCTATACAGGGCATTGACTCACATTGATTTCCTGTGCGTGGGTGTTACCTTCTAGGTTAGTTCTTTTTAATCTAACCTTTTCTCTAGTTCCTGGTCCCCTTTTCCTATTGGCCTCAGTTGCTTTAAGGTATCTGCTTTAGTTTCTCTGCATTAAGGGCAACAAATGCTAGCTAGTTTTTTAGGTGTCTTACCTATCCTCACCCCTCCCTTGTGTGCTAAAGCTTTTATCATGTGCTCATAGTCCAATCCCCTTGTTGTGTTTGCCCTTGATCTAATGTCCACATATGAGGGAGAACATACGATTTTTGGTCTTTTGAGCCAGGCTAACCTCACTCAGAATGATGTTCTCCAATTCCATCCATTTACCAGCGAATGATAACATTTCGTTCTTCTTCATGGCTGCATAAAATTCCATTGTGTATAGATACCACATTTTCTTAATCCATTCGTCAGTGATGGGGCATCTTGGCTGTTTCCATAACTTGGCTATTGTGAATAGTGCCGCAATAAACATGGATGTGCAGGTGCCTCTGGAGTAACAGTCTTTTGGGTATATCCCCAAGAGTGGTATTGCTGGATCAAATGGTAGATCGATGTCCAGCTTTTTAAGTAGCCTCCAAATTTTTTTCCAGAGTGGTTGTACTAGTCTACATTCCCACCAACAGTGTAAGAGGGTTCCTTTTTCCCCGCATCCTCGCCAACACCTGTTGTTGGTGGTGTTGCTGATGATGGCTATTCTAACAGGGGTGAGGTGGAATCTTAGTGTGGTTTTAATTTGCATTTCCTTTTTTTTTTTTTTTTTTTTTTTTTTTTTTTTTTTCATTTTTCTTTTATTATTCATATGTGCATACAAGGCTTGGTTCATTTCTCCCCCCTGCCCCCACCCCCTCCCTTACCACCCACTCCACCCCCTCCCGCTCCCCCCCTCAATACCCAGCAGAAACTATTTTGCCCTTATCTCTAATTTTGTTGTAGAGAGAGTATAAGCAATAATAGGAAGGAACAAGGGGTTTTGCTGGTTGAGATAAGGATAGCTATACAGGGCATTGACTCACATTGATTTCCTGTGCGTGGGTGTTACCTTCTAGGTTAGTTCTTTTTAATCTAACCTTTTCTCTAGTTCCTGGTCCCCTTTTCCTATTGGCCTCAGTTGCTTTAAGGTATCTGCTTTAGTTTCTCTGCATTAAGGGCAACAAATGCTAGCTAGTTTTTTAGGTGTCTTACCTATCCTCACCCCTCCCTTGTGTGCTAAAGCTTTTATCATGTGCTCATAGTCCAATCCCCTTGTTGTGTTTGCCCTTGATCTAATGTCCACATATGAGGGAGAACATACGATTTTTGGTCTTTTGAGCCAGGCTAACCTCACTCAGAATGATGTTCTCCAATTCCATCCATTTACCAGCGAATGATAACATTTCGTTCTTCTTCATGGCTGCATAAAATTCCATTGTGTATAGATACCACATTTTCTTAATCCATTCGTCAGTGATGGGGCATCTTGGCTGTTTCCATAACTTGGCTATTGTGAATAGTGCCGCAATAAACATGGATGTGCAGGTGCCTCTGGAGTAACAGTCTTTTGGGTATATCCCCAAGAGTGGTATTGCTGGATCAAATGGTAGATCGATGTCCAGCTTTTTAAGTAGCCTCCAAATTTTTTTCCAGAGTGGTTGTACTAGTCTACATTCCCACCAACAGTGTAAGAGGGTTCCTTTTTCCCCGCATCCTCGCCAACACCTGTTGTTGGTGGTGTTGCTGATGATGGCTATTCTAACAGGGGTGAGGTGGAATCTTAGTGTGGTTTTAATTTGCATTTCCTTTATTGCTAGAGATGGTGAGCATTTTTTCATGTGTTTTCTGGCCATTTGAATTTCTTCTTTTGAGAAAGTTCTGTTTAGTTCACATGCCCATTTCTTTATTGGTTCATTAGTTTTGGGAGAATTTAGTTTTTTAAGTTCCCTGTATATTCTGGTTATCAGTCCTTTGTCTGATGTATAATTGGCAAATATTTTCTCCCACTCTGTGGGTGTTCTCTTCAGTTTAGAGACCATTTCTTTTGATGAACAGAAGCTTTTTAGTTTTATGAGGTCCCATTTATCTATGCTATCTCTTAGTTGCTGTGCTGCTGGGGTTTCATTGAGAAAGTTCTTACCTATACCTACTATCTCCAGAGTATTTCCTACTCTTTCTTGTATCAACTTAAGAGTTTGGGGTCTGATATTAAGATTTTTGATCCATTTTGAGTTAATCTTGGTATAGGGTGATATACATGGATCTAGTTTCAGTTTTTTGCAGACTGCTAACCAGTTTTCCCAGCAGTTTTTGTTGAAGAGGCTGCTATTTCTCCATCGTATATTTTTAGCTCCTTTGTCAAAGACAAGTTGGTTATAGTTGTGTGGCTTCATATCCGGGGCCTCTATTCTGTTCCACTGGTCTTCATGTCTGTTTTTGTGCCAGTACCATGCTGTTTTTATTGTTATTGCTTTGTAATATAGTTTGAAGTCAGGTATTGTGCTACCTCCTGCATTGTTCTTTTGACTGAGTATTGCCTTGGCTATTCGTGGCCTCTTGTGTTTCCATATAAATTTAACAGTAGATTTTTCAATCTCTTTGATGAATGTCATTGGAATTTTGATGGGAATTGCATTAAACATGTAGATTACTTTTGGGAGTATAGACATTTTTACTATGTTGATTCTACCAATCCATGAGCATGGGAGATCTCTCCACTTTCTATAGTCTTCCTCAATCTCTTTCTTCAGAAGTGTATAGTTTTCCTTGTAGAGGTCTTTCACATCTTTTGTTAGGTTTACACCTAGGTATTTGATTTTTTTTGAGGCTATTGTAAATGGAATTGTTTTCATACATTCTTTTTCCGTTTGCTCATTGTTAGTGTATAGAAATGCTAATGATTTTTCTATGTTGATTTTATATCCTGCTACCTTGCTATAGCTATTGATGATGTCTAGAAGCTTCTGAGTAGAGTTTTTTGGGTCTTTCAGGTATAGGATCATGTTGTCTGCAAATAGGGATATTTTGACAGTTTCTTTACCTATTTGTATTCCTTTTATTCCTTCTTCTTGCCTAATTGCTCTGGCTAGGAATTCCAGTACTATGTTGAATAGGAGTGGAGATAGTGGGCATCCTTGTCTGGTTCCTGATTTTAGAGGGAATGGTTTTAATTTTTCTCCGTTAAGTATAATGCTGGCTGTAGGTTTGTCATATATAGCTTTTATAATGTTGAGGAACTTTCCTTCTATTCCTAGTTTTCTTAGAGCTTTTATCATGAAATGATGTTGGATCTTATCAAAGGCTTTTTCTGCATCTATTGAGATGATCAAGTGGTTTTTGTCTTTGCTTCTGTTAATGTGGTTTATTACATTTATTGATTTTCGTATGTTGAACCACCCCTGCATCCCTGGGATGAAGCCTACCTGGTCGTGGTGAATAATCTTTTTGATGTGTTGCTGAATTCGATTTGCCATTATTTTGTGAGGATTTTTGCATCAATGTTCATTAAGGAGATTGGCCTATAGTTCTCCTTTTTGGAGGTGTCTTTGCCTGGTTTTGGGATAAGTGTAATAGTGGCTTCATAAAATGTGTTTGGCAGTTTTCCTTCCCTTTCTATTTCATGGAACAGTTTAAGGAGGGTTGGTATCAGTTCTTCTTTAAAGGTCTGATAGAATTCAGCAGAGAATCCATCAGGTCCTGGACTTTTCTTTTTGGGGAGACTCTTGATTGCTGCTTCAATTTCATTTTGTGTTATAGGTCTATTCAGGTGATTAATTTCCTCATGGTTCAGTTTTGGATGATCATATGTATCTAGAAATCTGTCCATTTCTTTTAGATTTTCAAATTTATTTGAATATAGGTTCTCAAAGTAGTCTCTGATGATTTCCTGGACTTCCATGGTGTTTGTTGTTATCTCCCCTTTTGCATTCCTGATTCTACTAATTTGGGTTTTTTCTCTCCTCATTTTAGTCAGGTTTGCCAGGGGTCTATCGATCTTGTTTATTTTTTCAAAGAACCAACTTTTTGTTTCATTAATTCTTTGTATGGTTTTTTTGGTTTCTATTTCGTTGATTTCAGCTCTTATTTTTATTATTTCTCTCCTTCTATTTGTTTTGGGATTTGCTTGTTCTTGTTTTTCTAGGAGTTTGAGATGTATCATTAGGTCATTGATTTGGGATCTTTCAATCTTTTTAATATATGCACTCATGGCTATAAACTTTCCTCTCAAGACTGCCTTAGCTGTGTCCCATAGGTTCTGGTAGGTTGTGTTTTCATTTTCATTGACTTCTAGGAACTTTTTAATTTCCTCTTTTATTGCATCGATGATCCATTCTTCATTAAGTAATGAGTTATTTAGTTTCCAGCTGTTTGCATGTTTTTTGTCTTTACTTTTGTTGTTGAGTTCTACTTTTACTGCATTGTGGTCAGATAGTATGCATGGTATTATTTCTATTTTCTTATATTTGCTGAGGCTTGCTTTGTGCCCTAGGATATGATCTATTTTGGAGAAGGTTCCATGGGCTGCTGAGAAGAATGTATATTGTGTAGAGGTTGGATGAAATGTTCTGTAGACATCTACTAGGTCCACTTGATCTATTGCATATTTTAGATCTTGGATTTCTTTATTGAGTTTTTGTTTGGACGACCTATCTACTGATGCTAATGGAGTGTTAAAGTCTCCCACAACCACTGTGTTGGCGTTTATATATGCTTTTAGGTCTTTCAGGGTATGTTTGATGAAATTGGGTGCGTTGACATTGGGTGCGTACAGATTGATGATTATTATTTCCTTTTGGTCTATTTCCCCTTTTATTAGTATGGAATGTCCTTCTTTATCTCGTTTGATCAATGTAGGTTTGAAGTCTACTTTGTCAGAGATAAGTTTTGCTACTCCTGCTTGTTTTCGGGGGCCATTGGCTTGGTAAATCTTCTTCCAGCCTTTCATCCTAAGCATATTTTTATTTCTGTCAGTGAGATGAGTCTCCTGTAAGCAACAAATTGTTGGATCTTCTTTTTTAATCCATTTTGTCAAACGGTGTCTTTTGATGGGTGAATTAAGTCCATTAACATTAAGTGTTAGTACTGATAGGTATGTGGTGATTCCTGCCATTTAGTTGTCTTAGTTGTTTGAAGGTTTGATTGTGTGTACCTAACTTGATGTTACTCTCTACTGTCTTGCTTTTTCTTATCCTGTGGTTTGGTGCTGCCTGCCTTTTCATGGTTAAGTTGGGTGTCACTTTCTGTGTGCAGGATCCCTTGCAGAATCTTTTGTAATGGTGGCTTTGTGGTCACATATTGTTTTAGTTTCTGCTTATCATGGAAGACTTTTATTGCTCCATCTATTTTGAATGATAGCTTTGCTGGGTAGAGTATCCTGGGGTTGAAGTTATTTTCATTCAGCGCCCGGAAGATCTCACCCCACGCTCTTCTTGCTTTTAATGTTTCTGTTGAGAAGTCTGCTGTGATTTTGATGGGTTTACCTTTGTATGTTACTTGTTTTTTCTCTCTTGCAGCCTTCAATATTCTTTCCTTAGTTTCTGAACTTGTTGTTTTAATGATGATATGTCGTGGAGTAGTTCTATTTTGATCTGGTCTGTTTGGTGTCCTGGAGGCCTCTTGCATTTGTATGGGAATATCTTTCTCTAGATTTGGGAAATTTTCCGTTATTATTTTGTTGAATATATTACGCATTCCCTTCGCTTGCACCTCTTCTCCTTCTTCGATGCCCATGATTCTCAAGTTTGGTCTTTTGATGGAGTCGGTGAGTTCTTGCATTTTCTTTTCACAGGTCTTGAGTTGTTTAATTAGTAGTTCTTCAGTTTTTCCTTTAATTACCATTTCATCTTCAAGTTCTGAGATTCTGTCTTCTGTTTGTTCTGTTCTGCTGGATTGGCCTTCCGTTTTCTTTTGCAGTTCTGTTCCGTTCTTTTTTCTGAAGTTTTCCATATCCTGGCTGTTTTCTTCTTTATTGTTGTCTATTTTTGTCCTGAGTTCATTTATCCATTTATTCATTGTGTTCTCTCTTTCATTTTGGTGTTTATACAGTGCTTCTATGGTTTCCTTTATTTCTTCTTTTGCTTTTTCAAATTCTCTATTTTTATTATCTTGGAATTTCTTGAGTGTCTCCTGTACATTTTGGTTGACCCTATCCAGTATCATCTCTATAAAATTCTCATTGAGTACTTGTAGTATGTCTTCTTTTAAATTATTCTTGTAGGCTTCATTGGGTCCTTTGGCATAGTTTATCTTCATTGTGTTGGAGTCTGGCTCTGAGTTTCCGTTCTCTTCATTCCCCTCTGGTTCCTG
Organism: Castor canadensis; assembly: GCF_047511655.1. Taxonomy (NCBI): domain Eukaryota; kingdom Metazoa; phylum Chordata; class Mammalia; order Rodentia; family Castoridae; genus Castor; species Castor canadensis. The sequence goes on along the minus strand of NC_133392.1, from coordinate 62,342,818 downwards.
TACTAATTTTTTGCTGTGGGGAAACTGGTTTCCTTGTTTTTTCTGTCTTCCTGTCATTGTCCTTGGTGTTGTTACTGTCCCTGTACTGTGTGTAATTAAGTATTTTCTAGCTTGTAATAATAACAATGGTAATATTAAGAATGGAAGAGTGAGCTGAGATGGAAAGCAAGAAGTTAAAGAAAAGGGGAAAACAAATATACAGACAAGAGGGAGAAAGCAGAACAAGGTATCAGACAAGAGAGTTTCAAAGGTATAAACAGGGAGTGTTAGTGTACTAATCGACAGTAAGCTGAACAGACAATAGAGTGACAGAGAGAGGATTGAAAATCAAAGATAAAAAAAATAAAAAATAAGTATATGAAAGTAATATCTATTTATAAAAATGAATTAAAATAAAATGGAAAATAGAAAATTAAAAAAAACAAAAAAAACCAAAAAACCAAAAAACTTCCAAGTTTATATGCAATGCAATTTCAGTCTTAATAATTTGGATGTCCGTCTCAATCTCCAGTCCTGGAGTTGGTGCCTCAGATGTTGTTCTGTAGTTGTCTCATCAAAGGGGATGCATAAAGTAGAACAAAACTACACTCACACACACACAGAAGAAAAAAAAAAAAGCCCCACCAAGTGTCCCCAGTTCAAATGCAATACAGTTTCAGTAAGTTTTTCGGCTTGCAGGTGTAATTCGGTTGTTCTCTCATCAAAGGTAGGGAGAAAAAGAAAAAAAAGCGTCTGGAGGCAATTCTGAGAGTGGTATCTGCAACTGTGGCTTGCCTGCCTGCTGCTCTCAGCCTGTAGCTGGCGGCGTTATTTATGCAGATCTCTGGGGTGAGCTTAGCACTCACCTGGTCCCACAGGCTTTGTTTGCTCAGAGTTCTCCTGTGCGGGGGGCCTCTGCCACAGGCTTTTCCCTTTCCAAGCACTGGGAAAGGTGACACTGCCCCGCGTTGTCAGGCCTGCGTGTTTATTTACAGTTCACGTGGGAAGTGGGTCTTCCCTCCTCTCACAAGCGTCCGCTCCTGGTTGCTGGGCGCGCCCCGCTCCCGCCAGAGCCTCTCCGGCCCAGGCTTGTCTGTGGGGGAACCGCGGTACCGCGAAGCTCACCTGGTCCGCGTCTTCCCAAGCCGTATGGGCGCCGGCCACTGGCACCCCGGGGGCCTCCTCGTTTCTCCATTTAACGTGAAGTGGAGATTCTCTGTGCCGGCTAGAGATGTGGAGGGGTCATAGTTATGCCTTTTCTCGGTGATTATGCCTGCAAAGTGTGTCTCCAGCATGTCTCCAAGCTTTCACTATAGGAGGGTTGCTTTCTGCTTCCTACCTCTAGCCGCCATCTTGGAATTCAGTGCACAGCTTTATTTTGAAGAATCATCTCTTCCACTCTCTGCTGTTGCTCCTGTTACTTAAGATTGGTGAAGAAAAGAATTTGAAAGTTGACTCACTGAAATAGATTTAGAAAATTCCACACTATCCTAACAGCGTCTCATACAAATTGTTACTTCGTTCACTGTGAGAACAAGTTTAAAAGGATCTAAAATTTTCTCTAGTTATGTTATATATGAAGCTATATAATACGATGATTTGTTTTGGGGCCACAGTCCTTATCATTAATTGTTTTGAAGACAGGATATCTTTATTGTGTAAAATCATAACTTGATTAGGCTTTGCAGTGTGCCTACTCTTTCTGATCTGCTATAGCCAGAACACTTCTTGTCTTTGTTAGGAAAAACGCCACTCACAAAGAAAGCCTCTGAGAAAAGTCTCACGTTCATAGAGCAGAGTTTAATGGCAGGCCCAAACTGCCAGGTTGGCTGGGGAAAAGATGGCACAGCCCTGAGTCTGGGCGAATAGTGGCTTTTGTAGAAGGGGGAGGTTAAGGAAGTTAGTGCATGCGCAGTAGTTTCTGGTAGGAGTGGGGCTGTTTTAGATCATGGGAATTTGTTTAAGGCCAGGGCTGCCATTTTGGCCATTTTACAAAATGGTGACATTATTGTTCTATCATTCCCCTATTTTTTCTTTAATAATGATGAGGGTAGGGGCTGAGGATCAGGAATTGGGACAAAGCATTGGTCTCTTTAGCTGCTTCCTGCTGGCAGAGTGTGTTGTATGGGGCAGCATCCTCAGGCTCCTGTGTCCTGGTGGATGCCCTCATAGCAGTCCTCTGAACAGTTTTGGAGAGGTTGGTATTCCTGGAGGTACAACTGGTTAAACTTTCAATTAGCAATAGTAGACATGCAGTATGTATGATACAAGGGAGGAAGCTTAAGAATAGGAGAGCAAGAAACATAGGCATTAGGATGGGCAGTGGTCAGGAAATTGTCTAGGGAAATGTCGTTCCCTAGACAATTTCAAGAGTCCTCCAACTCCCTTCTCCATTTTTCTAATTGTTTCTTGAGAGGTGCTGCAATTGGGGAAACACATTGAGCTTGACAGCAGTGGGTGTCATGAGAATGACCAGATGAGTGCTGGTCCACCAAAGTCCCAATGAAGAGGGTAGAAGATCCTTTTAGGACAACAAGATGCCCTGGTTTAACAGAAACTGTCATAGGGTGGGGCAGGATCTGGTCTGCATGCTTTCAGAGAAGCTCCCTGAGAAGGCAGGTAGTCAGCTAGAGGAGCAGAGTCTGTTGGAGGCAAGTTTTCTAGGAGAAATGGGTGGCCATGCATTATTTAACACCCAAAAAGGAACATTAGGAGGAGCATAAAAAGGTGTCTGCTCAGGGACTGCATACCTAGGGATCTAAATTCTGCAAAATCCTATAACTGCCAGGAAAGCTGTAAGCTGTCTTATGGTATGGGGGTTGGGAAATGGAAGATTGGGTTGATGCTTTTATGACTCAGGGAGTGAATCTGTCCCTTTAAGGCCACACCTAGGTAGGTGACCTGTGGGAGACATAATTGAGCCTTCTCTTTAGAGACTTTGTATCCCCGGAGGCCAGAAAGTTTTAAAAAGGACTCAGTTGCCCTGCAGATGAGGGGCTCTGTGGCTCTGCATTGAAGATGGGTGGCCTCTGGGTAGTACCAATCTAATAAGTCTTTGGTTAGGGTTTGTCCACAAAGATGAGAGCTGTCTTTAAATTCTTATGGCAAAACTGACCAAGTTAGTTGCTATGTAGTATTTATGGGACCTTTAAAGGCAAATAGAGGCTGACTGTCAGAATGCAGGTTAAATGTAGCACTTTTGGATAAAAGAGAGATTTAGCTCATTATTTTATATAAATTGACACTTCTAACTTTGTAAATGTTTGTACCATATTTAGATAAAGTATAACACTGTTACAAGGTGGTCATTTAAGACACATAAGCAAATATGTAAATGAACTCTGATTTAGTAGTACTTAAAGCTTGACAAGATCAGCAGAAAAGACAAATAATTTGTTTGATAAAATCTTCCTATGTAATGGTTTTTTGTAGATGTTACTCAGAGCAGAACAATATTAAGATAACCTTGTTATTTTATAGACATAGAAGATTTGACTTTAGTTTGACATGACCCTAAAAATCTTTTAGGCAACTCTTAGATTATACTCAACTTTAACTTTATGACACATTGAAGCTTTTTATACACTTTTAAAACTTACTTAGACCTTTATATAACATACTAAACTCTTTGATGGTTTGTCTTTATCCCTACTATTTGAAACAATCTTTAGGACAAATGCTTCTTTACAAAATCCTTTCTCATCTAAAAACAATTCTTTTTCCTTTAACTTCTCAAAAAATACATTCACTAGTTATCTATATCCTTTTTAATTGTTCACTTTGTAGCTTGTATTTTAAAATTAGCTTTTATAATAATTTTAAATTTATTATATGGGCTGGAGTAACTAATTAGTAGCCCTGTTGTTTTAAGGAATTGATCGTAGGCATAAGGCCTCATAATCCCTCATAATCCCTCATAATCCCCCATAATCCCTCAGGCTTGAGGGGATGTTGTTTTGGGTGTGAAAACTGTGAGGGATTTTTGAGTTTTATTTGAATAGGGAGGGCCGTCCTAGCTCACCCTACACTCATCTCATCAGTCCACACTGTGGAATTTATTTGTTTTTGAAGGAGGGTTCAGCAGAGATAGCTGCCTGGGAGGAGGAGAACTTGAGCTTTTAATTGAGATAGTAAATCCCGTCCCAGCAGGGACACTGGAGTTTTAGGTACTATGAGGAAAGAGTGACAGAAGAGGAGGTCTCCCCAAGAGCAGGCCAGAGGCCGGGTAAACTAGTGCTCTAGGGGCTTGTCAGATTTGCCCCGAACGATAACTTTTGTCATTGGACCGGGGACCAGGAGAAAAAGGTAAAACAGAGAAACGGGCTCCACTGTCTAGGAGGAAAATGACCTTTCACTTCTCTACCATTATGACTACCTGAGGTTCCTCAACATCGATATTAATAAGTGGAGCATGGATAGGAGGCCAGGTCCCATAAATCCATAGGAGGTGGCACCTCACCTTCCATCTGGTACGTGGGCACTTAGATCTCCAGTGGTTACCCTTGCAGAGAGGGCACGGTCCCGGTTGGGGGCGGGGCTGTCTCCCAAGCTGTCCCCCCTTAAGCATTCTTTGCAGAAGTGCCCCTCCTGTCCCCCATGGTAGCAAGTTCAGGATATAGGCCCCAGTCGGGTGGGGCCCTCTCTGAGAGCAGCAATGAGGCCATGGTGTCTCTTATCTTTTTGTCTCCTGTTAGTAAGGTCCCGGACATACAGACATAGCTATAAATACAGACATGGCTGGCTGTATTACTTGGTTTAATGAGTTTTTCCCTTCAGCCACAGTCTGAGTTTTTTATGAATATCTGGGGCTGACTGTTAGAAATTTATCTTTGAGGAGAACCTCTCTCACCTGTGACTCTGGGTCCATCGTGGTATGCTTTCTGATAGCTTCCTTAAGATGTTGTAGAAAGGTAAGAGGATTTTTTTTAGGGCGTTGCGGTAAAGCAAAGTTGTTATTTTACATTGACACCTGACACTCTGGAGAGCAGGTCTCTGAACTGTTCTGGGCCTCAGTTTCCTCACTTGAAGAATGAGGGATCTGGTCTAGGATAAAGTACGTTTTTCCACTGTGAGATGGCTGAAGTGACATTAATGCCACTTATCTTCTTTACTATTTTTTTTTATTATTTAGTAATGCTGGGGAATTGAACCCAGGGGTTTGCACATGCTGGGCAGATATTCTCCCGTTGAACTACTTCCTCAACCCCAATTTTTTTTTCTTTACTGTGGCTGTACTGGGCTTGAACTCAGGACTTTATGTATGTAAAGTGGCACTCTACTGAGTCATATAATCATTTCCAACGTGAGTGGCCTGGGCCAGAACCCATTGCTTTTCTAATGAGATAAGAGTCTGGTCTAGTAGAAGCATAATATCCTTTCATGTCAGTTGAAAGGTTTGGATCACAGAGAGAAAGGCTTGAGTGTATTTGTCTGGGCATCAGTACAGCTATTTAGATGTTTTTAAATTTCCCTTAGATTTGATAACTGGAAGGGGACATAAGACTTGCTCTCTTCCTACCATTGCCTGTTGAAGAGGGAAGCACTCATTAAGAGGTTCTGAGTATTGGGGTGGCTCAGAAGGTAGAAATTTGTATAGGGGACCTCAGTTTACTTTTTTACTTTTATAGAAGAGGTGTAACTGGAATATGGTATTGTAATTTAAGGAACCCTGTGAAGGCTACTTCGGCAAGGCACTCGGTAAGGCATACTGAGGCCAGGCCTCAGTACAAAGCTTTTAATATTTTTTTTAATGTTTTAATAGACAGGCCAGAAGACTGGAATGGGGCAGGTCCATCTAGAAAGAACAAAACGCTAGGATCCTGTCTTTTAGCTAACAGCAGGCAGCCTCTTTAATAAAGGCTACCTCTTTAACAAAGAAATAAATCATTTGTAAAGTTAGAGAAGGGCATTCAGAGGGCATTTCAGGCCAGTAACAGTACCATATGGGACAACTAGTGTTAATATTTGGAGGGAAAAATTTATGTTGAGGGCCAAGGTATAGAAAAATTTAAATGAGAAGTTTAGAGACCACAGTAATGTCTATTTTGTTATTTCTGGAAGTATAACCTTGAGCTAACAATTGGCTTACAAGGGCTGGGTCTGATGCCCCAAGGTGTGAGGTGGGGCTAGGAGCAGGACTTGTACAAGGTGCCACTCCGTCCACACACACACCTGGGACAAATGATCTTGATCCTGCAGCCTGTTGCCCCTCCCCACTTCCTGTGTACTTTGTGCGTGTATATTCTAGGGGAAGTGGCAGTGGGCTGCAGCTATCGCCATGTGTGGCTGGTGGCCCAGGATGTGCTGGGTCCTCTCTATGGATTTTCTTAGCTATGGCAGGTGTTTTTGCTGTGTCCAGGAGCTGGCATACTGTGTACTAGTGTGCCTGTTTGCTTTCCCTCCTCTCCTTGTGGGGACATAGTTATGGCGTGAGCATGGCAGCTGCAGTTTTTTTAAGTGCTTTTGTAAAGCAGCTGATTTAAAGTTACTTTAGACTGAGAGGCCTGGCAAACTAGTTGGAATAACTTAAGTCATAAGGTACCATGCTACAGGTTTTTCATGGGAGGCAGGGTCCCAGTAAGCCCAAGGAGGGGAAAGCAGACAGAGACAAAGGACATGTGGTGAGACCATGGAGGAAGCTGAAGAGGTGTCCTGACATCTTAGGTAAGGGAGGGGAAGGCAGAGCCTGGAGGCATGACACACGCCTGAGGGATTAGCCATAACCTGTGCTTTTAGGTCACTCCCATTGACTGGTACTGGAACACTTTCAGCAACACGAAACCTCCACTCTCTGATCGATGTCTTAGGAAAAAGGGACATTAGATGGGAGGGGGAAGAGAAGCAGTTGTCAGATGACATAATCAAACAGGACTCCACCAATGTAGCATGAGGCTTACCTGAATAAACCCTGGGCTTGGTCTCAGCTGGCAGGAAGGGAGCATGAGCTCTCCCAGAGCTGGAATCGCCTTAAGGCCAGAGTTGGCAAAGAGTGGCTTGCTTAACTCCATGACGGGGAAAGTTTTTCAGAAAGATAGGAGGAGATAGGTATGGTAAGCAGTGCAAGAAGTCTGTTTACATGGGAAAGGAGAAGGTTTCGGAGAGGAATTGATTGACTTAGAAACTGGTTTATAGGCTAATAGAATCTGCGCAGGGGAACAGAAAGTACAGAGAAGGGTTTGATGCAGAGATAGGGAAAGGATCGGACATAGGAAAGTTCCTTCCATTTACCAGCACACTCATAGAGATTGTATAAATCCCTTAAAATATTGGGATTGAAAGTGCCATTAAGTGGCCATTTGGAGGCATTGTCTAATGGGTATTGGAGCCAGGCCTGATTACAGAGAAAAATGAGCTTTCGTGGCTTTAGCTCAGGTGTTAGGCAGAGTGGCCCAAGGTTGGCCAGGAGACATCCCAATGGGGAGTCTGAAGGAATTTGGGACGGTCCAGCTCCTATGGTGAAGGCCTGACTTGAGGAGAGATATGGCAGGCGTCCCCTAAATACCACGTCCTCAGGAGAGAGAGAACTGTGGAACATAACACCCAGAGGAAATGGCTTCACCACGGGAGTTCCACAGTCCCTAGTGGGGAACCGAGTTCCCAGGGACAAGAGTGAGCTGCGACCTAGCGCTAGGGCTTTCGAGGAAATGAGAGAGAGAGAGACCACAGCTCAGCATGTGAGGAGGACTTACTGAGGAAGAGAGGGCCTTGAGGGAAGATTGGCTGGTGGTAATTGGTGGTTGGAGGTGCACTAGGTCGGAGGAACCTCCCTGTGACCTAGTGAGAGAGTGGCGTTTTTTAGGTTCAGGGGTCCCGGTAAAGCAGCTCAGACCCCAGAGGAAGGAAATGGGAATTGAGAGAGAGAGAGAGAGAGAGGGGGAGAGAGAGGAAGAGAGAGCAGGATGGGGTGGGGGAGGCCGGGAGAGCAAGGTCAGTGCCAGGAACTCAACCTGATCCTAGTCACGGCACCAAATGTTAGGAAAAACACCACTCACAAAGAAAGCTCATGAGAAAAGTCTCACGTCCATAGAGCAAAGTTTAATGGCAGGCCCAAACTGCCAGGCTGGCTGGGGAAAAGATGGCGCAGCCCCGAGTCTGGGCAAGCAGTGGCTTTTATAGAAGGGGGAGGTTAAGGAAGTTAACGCATGTGCAGTAGTCTCTGATAGGGGTGGGGCTGTCTTAGAGCATGGGAATTTGTTTAAGGGCGGGGCTGCCATTTTGGCCGATTCACAAAATGGCGACATTGCATTGTTCTATCAGTCTTGTTCCTCAGTAATGGACTTGTCTGATTTTTTTTGGTCTTAGCTAAAATTCAAAATAATTTAGTGTTTATCATTAGCTATTTGCAGTTTTCCTTGAATATAATAAACTTTATGCTTTATTTTACAAAGTAGGACAATTTTATCTGATTAAAGTCCTGATACTTTGACATATTCCCAATTCTGTTTTTGCTAAACTAATCTGAGACCAGCTGTTATTTTCCTGGCTGCCACTGGGATAATCCTGCTAAGAAAAAATGTAAAGATAGATAAAATATTTGTTTAGAGAAGTATTTGTTCCTCTTACCTTATAAAAATCAGGTCACAGGTTTTTAATCACTGAAGCTTTATCCTAAGCTATGTGAAGATTTAGCTGAATTCCTCCCTTTTGTGACTAAATGACAAATCTGAGCCTTTAAGCATGTCAGAGTAGGGAATAAAGAACAGTCTTAATGGTTTTAAGAATTTTTGACATGACAGGATGAAAACAGTAATTGTAGTTTTTCAAATTCAGCAAAGCTTTGAAATAGGACAAAGTTACTCTGCCAAAAATCTGCAGCACATGCAAAAAATTGTTTGAAGATGCTCTTTTCAAAAGGCTGGAAAGATTTGAAACTGGAAAGTAAAATAAGTCTCCCCAGCCCTCTTTCCCTACCTTTTCCCTGCCAAGGGCATTTTAAAATTCCCTTGTTTAAGAAGTGCATGGTGCAAAATTAACTTACTTCTGAGAAGAAGGATGAGAATCAGAACTGGTTGTTTGGATTGGTTAGAGTACACTTGTTTCCTAAATGGAAAAGAATTCTTCTTTAAAAAGGTACTTTTCTTAAAGCCCTGGTGAGTAAATCCTATCTAGCTTTTTTTCCTTATTCTTGCTCTTTGATCTCAACCTTTGGCACCTGGTGTACTAGCTTAGAAAGAATATTAATACATAATGACATTTTTAACCTGAGCCTTTTATGATGTAAAGATCACAAATTAAAATGTGAAAAGGAAAATACTGAAAATAATTAAACCAGTACATAGTGTTCTGTATCTTAATTTGATGGCATTAAAAATTGGAGTATTAAAGCACATGTGGCCTGTATTGGAAATTAATTAAGACTGTAGTGCTGTGTAGATATTTTAAAGAAAAGGGTAGTTGAATATGTCTTATATTTGGGGGAAGCTTTTGAATATATAGGATGCTGTCTGACAAGAAACAGAATTTTCCTTTCAATTCGTAGGCTAAAGGCTTGTGTAGCTCTATAGATTTCAAATGAATTATTCAGTGTTTAGTAAATGCTGAAGCTTTAAAAGTGTCCCTTGTGACTTTTTCTGTGAGATGTAGGAAGAAATGGCACAGTGGCTCTGAGAACCACTGACATAGTCTGACATATTTGCAGCACTTAAAGCTCCAGCATCACCCATTGTGTGCGTAAGTGTTCCCAGTAGGCCTGGGGTCAAAACAGATAAATTTTAAAGGACAAGAAAAAGAGGACAAGAAAAATGAACAAATGTTAATTCCTAATTATTGCCTCAGTTGTCACTCACTTGGAAAGTGGAATCTTTTGGCTTACAAGACAAAGAATATTTTTTAGTCAAGCCACTGGATTTCTCTTCTCTTCTTTAACCTACTTCTTGATAAGTTTTAGGGGTAGATTGTAAGGGTTTCAGTTTCTACTCATAAATCAGGCTTCAGATCCTCTTTCATTGTTTCTTTTTTTTTTTTTTTTTGTTCTTGGTACCCTATCTAATTCCAAGGATTTAAGATAGCTATGTATTTGAGGAGATATATACAAAAGAAATGTTCAAGTCAAGACAGAGCAATGCCGGAAGGCTTTCAATCTCCAGCACCCTTCCCCCCCAAAATCCCAAAGTTAGAGAGATCATAACCCATAAGGATGGAATGGGGAGAAAATTCTACCTGAAAGTCAAGGTAAGATAATAATTGTGTATTTGGTACTGTTTTCTCACATCACGTAAACTAAGTTCTAAAGAGAAACACTGGGATGGGGGCATGGCTCTCAAGCCCTGTCCAGGAGGTACAAGGCCCTGAGTTCACCCTTAGTACCCCCCAAAAAAGAAGCACGCCAATTTATCATAGCTCTTAGCTGATAAAAAGCAGTATGACAATTGAGCCTATGAGTTCAAATGCCAGTACTGCTTAAAGAAAAAGAGAAAGAAACAAAGAAAGAAAAGAAAAAGAAGAGAATCCTCTTCTGGTTCACAAGCCATGAAAAATGAATCAACTCAGGCACTCTACCACTTACTTGAGCCACTCCACCAGCACTTCTTTGCATTGGATATTTTTGAAATTGAGCTCTTGAAATATTTGCGCGGGCTGGCTTCTAACTGCGATCCTCCCGATCTCTGTCTCCTCAGTAGTTAGGATTACAGGCATGAACCAGTGGCACCCGGCATAATGTGAATCTTAACATAAAAAACCTAGAATGAGAGCCAGATGTGGTGGCATACACTTGTAGTCCCAGCACTTAGGATGCAGAAGTAGGAAGACCATGAGCTTGAGACCAGCCTGGACTATATAAAGCAAGATCCTGTTACAAAAACAAAACAAAAAACAAATCCAGAATGATGCTGAACAGTATGTTTAATAGGAATTTTGCAGAAGATAAAAAACATGTTCATGTGGCTTTTTCTTGTACTGACCCCTAGGAACCAATAACATTAAATATAACCCAATAAAAAATTTTATCAGGAAACTAAGGTACTGGTAAGGTGCTTTCTGGCAATGTAACTATACAACGTTAGAGTTTTAAAAATGGTGGAAGTGTTGGGACCCATGGTGCATGCTTATAGTCCAAGCTACTGGGGAGGCTGAGGCAGGAGGATTATTTGTCTTGGAATTCAGGCCAGCCTAAGCAACATAGAGAGACCCTGTTTCTTAAAACAAAACATGATATGAAATTTTTTCTTCAAGCACGTTTTTCTTGAATGTCTTTTTTGTTCTTGTAGGGGTGGGAGTTTGAACTCAAGGCCTTTGTTTTTTTTTTTTTTAGTTCATATGTGCATACAATGTTTGGGTCATTTCTCCCCCCTTCCCCCACCCCCTTCCTTAGGCCCCCACCCTGTCTCTCTCCCCCCCACCCCCTCGATGCCTGGCAGAAACTATTTTGCCCTTATCTCTAATTTTGTTGAAGAGAGAGTATAAGCAATTATAGGAAGGAACAAGGGTTTTTGATAGTTGAGATAAGGATAGCTATACAGGGAGTTAACTCGCATTGATTTCCTGTGCATGTGTGTTACCTTCTAGAATAATTCTTCTTGATCTAACCTTTTCTCTAGTTCTGGTCCCCTTCTCCTATTGGCCTTAGTAGCTTTAAGGTATCTGCTTTAGTTTCTCTGCATTGAGGGCAACAAATGCTATCTAGTTTTTTAGGTGTCTTCCCTATCCTCATACCTCCCTTGTGTGCTCTCACTTTATCATGTGATTAAAGTCCAGTCCCCTTGTTGTGTTTGCTCTTGATCTAATGTCCGCATATAAGGGAGAACATATGATTTTTGGTCTTTTGGGCCAGGCTAACCTCACTTAGAATGATGTTCTCTAATTCCATCCATTTACCAGCAAATGATAAGATTTCATTCTTCGTCATGGCTGCATAAAATTCCATTGTGTATAAATACCACATTTTCTTGATCCATTCGTCAGTAGTGGGGCATCTTGGCTATTTCCATAACTTGACTATTGTGAATAGTACTGCAGTGAACCATGGGTGTGCAGGTGCCTCTGGAGTAACCTGTGTCACAGTCTTTTGGGTATATCCCCAAGAGTGGTATTGCTGGATCATATGATAGATCAATGTTTAGCTTTTTAAGTAGCCTCCAAATTTTTTTCCAGAGTGGTTGTACTAGTTTACATTCCCACCAGCAGTGTAAGAGAGTTCCTTTTTCCCCACATCCTCACCAACACCTGTTGTTAGTGGTGTTGTTAATGATGTCTATTCTAACAGGGGTGAGGTGGAATCTTAGTGTGGTTTTAATTTGCATGTCCTTTATTGCTAGGGATGGTGAGCATTTTTTCATGTGTTTTTTGGCCATTTGAATTTCTTCTTTTGAGAAAGTTCTGTTTAGTTCACTTGCCCATTTCTTTATTGGTTCATTAATTTTGGGAGAATTTAGTTTTTTAAGTTCCCTATATATTCTGGTTATCAGTCCTTTGTCTGATATGTAGTTGGCAAATATTTTCTCCCACTCTGTGGGTGTTCTCTTCAGTTTTGAGACCGTTTCTTTTGTTGAGCAGAAACCTTTTAGTTTTATGACGTACCATTTATCTATGCTATCTCTTAGTTGCTGTGCTGCTGGGGTTCCATTGAGAAAGTTCTTACCTATACCTATTAATTCCAGAGTACTTCCTACTCTTTCCTGTATCAGCTCTAGAGTTTGGGGTCTGATATTAAGATTTTTGATCCATTTTGAGTTAATTTTGGTATAGGGTGATATAAATGGATCTAGTTTCAGTTTTTTGCAGACTGCTGACCAGTTTTTGTTGAAGAGGCTGCTTTTTCTCCATCATATATTTTTAGCGCCTTTGTCAAAGACAAGTTGGTTATAGTTGTGTGGCTTCATATCTGGTTCCTCTATTCTGTTCCACTGGTCTTCTAGTCTGTTTTTGTGCCAGTACCATGCTGTTTTTATTGTTATTGCTTTGTAATATAGTTTGAAGTCAGGTATTGTGATACTTCCAGCATTGTTCTTTTGACTGAGCATTGCCTTGGCTATTTGTGGCCTCTTGTGTTTCCATATAAATTTAATGGTAGATTTTTCAATCTCTTTAATGAATGTCATTGGAATTTTGATGGGAATTGCATTAAACATGTAGATTACTTTTGGGAGTATAGACATTTTTACTATGTTGATTCTACCAATCCATGAGCATGGGAGATCTCTCCACTTTCTATAGTCTTCCTCAATCTCTTTCTTCAGAAGTGTATAGTTTTCCTTATAGAGATCTTTCACATCTTTTGTTAGGTTTACACCTAGGTATTTGATTTTTTTTGAGGCTATTGTAAGTGGAATTGTTTTCATATATTCTTTCTCAGTTTGTTCATTCTTAGTGTATAGAAATGCTAATGATTTTTCTATGTTGATTTTATATCCTGCTACCTTGCTATTGCTATTGATGGTGTCTAGGAGCTTTTGAGTATAGTTTTTTGGGTCTTTCAGGTATAGGATCATGTCGTCTGCAAATAGGGATATTTTGACAGTTTCTTTACCTATTTGTATTCCTTTTATTCCTTCTTCTTGCCTAATTGCTCTGGCTAGGAATTCCAGTACTATGTTGAATAGGGGTGGAGATAGTGGGCATCCTTGTCTAGTTCCTGATTTTAGAGGGAATGGTTTCAGTTTTTCTCCATTAAGTATAATGCTGGCTGTAGGTTTGTCATATATAGCTTTTATGATGTTGAGGTACTTTCCTTCTATTCCTAGTTTTCTTAGAGCTTTTATCATGAAATGGTGCTGGATCTTATCAAAGGCTTTTTCTGCATCTATTGAGATGATCAAGTGGTTTTTGTCTTTGCTTCTGTTAATGTGGTTTATTACGTTTATTGATTTTTGTATGTGGAACTACCCCTGGTTTCTTTTATTTCTTCTTGTGCTTTTTCAAATTCTTTATTTTTGTTGTCTTGGAATTTCTTGAGTGTCTCCCGTACATTTTGGTTGACCATATCCAGTATCATCTCTATAAAATTTTCACTGATTACCTGTAGTATTTCTTCTTTTAGATTGTTCTTGTGGGCTTCATTGGGTTCTTTGGCATAGTTTATCTTTATTTTGTTGGAGTCTGCATCTGAGTATCTGTTTTCTTTATTTCCCTCTGGTTCCTGTACTAATTTTTTACTGTGGGGAAACTGGTTTCCCTGTTTTTTCTGTCTTCCTGTCATTGCTCTTGGTGTTGTTATTGTCCCTGTACTGTGTGCAATTAAGTATTTTCTAGCTTGTAATAATAACAGTGGTGATATTTAGAATGGAAGGGTGAGAGGAGATGGAAAGCAAAGAAGTTAAAGAAAAAGGGAAAAACAAATAAACAAGTAGAAAAAACCAAAACAAACAAAAGATATAAACAGGGAGAAATAGTGTACTAATCAACAGTAAGCTGAACAGGCATTAGAGAGAGGATTGAAAATAAAAACTAAAAAATAAATAAATGAAAAAAAAAATCTCCAAGTTCAAATGCAATAAAGTTTCAGTCTTAATAATTTTGGTGTTTGTTCCTCAGCCTCCAATCCTGGAGATGGTGTCTCAGAAGTAGTTCTGTCATTGTCTCATCAAAGGGGAAAAAGAAACTAAAAAGAAAACAACACAAAACAAAATAAAAACCCCACAAAGTGTCCCAAGTTCAAATGCAATACATTTTCAGTAAGTGTTTCAGCATGCATGTGTAGTTTGGTTGTTGTCTCATCAAAGGAAGAAAGAAAAAAAGAAGAGTCTGGAGACAGTTCTGTGAATGGCTGTATGAGGCTGCAGGTCACCTGCCGGCTGCTGTCAGCCTGCTGTTGCTGGAGGGTTTATTTATGCAGATCTCTGGAGTGAGCTTAACACTTACCTGGCCCTGCAGGCTTTGTTTACTTAGAGTTCTCCCTTGCTTGAGCCACTGCTGCAAGCTTTCCCCTTTCCAAGCACACTGGGGGAGGTGACACTATACCAGCTTTCTTAGGGCTGCATGTTTATTTACTGTTCACATGGGAAGTGGGTCTTCCCCCCTCTCCTGTGGAGTTTTCCTCCCACTGCCACTTTTACAAGCTTTCCTGCTCCTGTTTGCTGGGCGTGTGTCGCCGCTCCTTCCTTTTCCAGCTGGCTTGTTGTGGGGGATTTCCCCTCCCCCCCTTCGGCGCTCAGGACACCTTGCCCTCTTTGCTAACTGTCTTTTTTGTTGTTATTGCTTATTATTCAGTTTTTTTTTTCTTTTTTCCCTGGGTGGGGGTCGGTCTGTCCAGGGGGCTATGCTGATCTGGCCCAGGGTTGTCTGTGGGAGTACTGCGTACTGCTTAGCTCACCTTGTGGTCTGCGTCTTCCCAAGCCATCTGGGCACTGCTGTCTGGCGGCAGTGCGGAAGCCCTCCTGGTTTCTCCGTTTAATGTGAAGTGGAGATGCTATGCCCGTGCGGGAGGTGTGGAGGAGTCAAAGTTTTGCCTCTTCTCGGTGGTTTTTCCTGTAAGGTGTATCTCCAGCGTCTCTCTAAGATTTTACTTTAGGAGGCACGCTTTCTGCTTCCTCCCTCTAGCCGCCATCTTGGAATCATCTCAAGGCCTTATGATTGCTCGGCAGGTTCTCTGCCGCTTGAGCCATGCCCCTAGTCCTTTAGTTTTAGTTATTTTTTGGATAGAGTTTGTCATTTATGTGTAGGCCAACCTGGACTGAGATACTCTTATTTATGCTTCCTGGGTAATGGATGACTACCACCATGCCTGGCCTTGAATGGCGGTTTCCCATATTGAATTCTGTGACTAGTATGTGGAATTGAGATATACTGTATTTTTGATGGAAGGTACAGGCCTCAGATGAGCTTGGCTTGTTTTGAAATGTTCCACTTTTTAGAGGAAGGTACAAGGAGATTTAGGATTAGGGCCCTAAATTTTTTTTTTCATAAGCAGGTATTTGACTAATGTATTACTGAGAAAATTTCTGGATTTTGTATAATAATATGGCCATGAAGTTTTTTTGTTGTTTTTTTGGTGGCACTGGGGTTTGAACTCAGGGTGTTGTGCTTGCTAGGGGCCATGAAGTTTTAAAGGAATCTTTACCCAAATTAGGATTCCTTTGCTATAAAGAGCATTCATATGGCCTAGGTTTAATATCAAGAGGTTTTAATATTTTGGAAAATTTGGACAACTTTCTAAATTGTTTTTTGATGGATCCTAAAATCTTTTTGTTTTTGAATCACTACCACTTTTTATATTCAACTCTTTTTTCTTTTTTGATGGTACCAGGCCTCATGATTGCTAGGCAGGCATTCTACCACTTGAGCCATTCCATTAGCTCTTTTTTGTGATATTTTTGAGGTAGGGTCTCGCAGATTATTTGCCTGGGAGTGGCTTCTAATCAAGGTTCTCTGATCTCTTCCTTTTGAGTAGCTAGGATTACAGGCATGAGCCACTGGTGCCCTACACTTTTTTTGGTTTTGTTTTTAAGATTGGTCTCGCCCTATTGCCTAAAACTTGCATCTTGTCATCTCAGCCTTCCTGAGATGCTGCATTTTTTTTTCTGTCACCACATTATTCTCAAAATTGTCTAGATCAGCTTCCTCCTTTATGATTTTGTGTTCATCAGAGATTTATTGAACACCCATTTTAGATGAGACATTACTCCAGGCATTGGGGAAATGGGAGTAAGTCTGATGGGGTCTAGCTTTACAGTGCTATGTGTAGTGAACTGAGTTTTAGCTTGCATAACACAGCCTTTTCTGGCTGAAGTATATGTCTGTTTAAGCAATCTGGGAAGAAAACAGGATGGTGGGGTTTATGTAACAGAAAATTAATGCATATTAATTTTCAAGATAAAATATCACTTGTAATCTTACAAGTGATAATTACTTAAAGATAATTAGTATTAGCACTTTGAAGTATACTTCCATACATTTACATGGTTCAGAAAAACATGTATGTTTTTCTTTAAGGTGTAATTTACTTATAATAAAACCCACAGATGTTAAGTGTGGTTGAAAAGGTGGGTTTTTTTTGGGGGAGTGGGTAAGTGGGGTTTGAACTTAGGGCCTACACCTTGAGCCACTCCACCAGCTCTTTTTTGTGAAGGATTTTTTCGAGATAGGGTCTTGGGAAGTATTTGCTGGCTTTGAACCATGATCCTCTTGATCTCTGTCTCCTGAGTAGCTAGGATTACAGGTGTGAGCCACTAGCGCCCAGCAGCTGAAAAGTTTTGACAGCAAATGTGCACAACATGGAACTTCACCCAAGCCAGGATGAGGAGTTTTACCCTGTGAAGCTCCCTCCTGCCTTTTCCCAGTAAATTCACTTGTAGAAATATCCACTGTTCTGATTTCTGTTACCACGGGTTGGTTTTGCTTGTTCTTTTGGTATGTGAACTTTTGTATTTAGTTTCTTTTGTGGGTTTTTTTTTTTAACTTTTTAATGGTTAACACATTTAGATGGTTCAAAATTTAAAAGGTTCAGATTATGTGCAAAGAGTTTCCTTACCACCACCAACCCGCCAACCACCCGCTCTCTTATCTGGAGGCATTTTTTATCCTGGTTTTTTTCTTTTTTTTTCTCTTGGCAGAACTGGGGATTGAACTCAGGGCCTTGCACTTGTTAGGCAGGTGCTCTTACTACTTGGGTCACTCTGCCAACCCTCTATATTTTGCCCAATAATACAACATACACATATACAGTGCAGCCTTTTTAAAACTTCAAAGTATAATCATTACCTATCAGTACCCAAAAAGCTTCCTTTGTCACATTTATGGAGTATTTATTGCTCATAGTATTCCAATTTATTTAATCAGTCCCTTGTTATTGAACTTACAAGTGGTGTTGCTAATCTTTTGCTATTCTAAGCAGAGGCACAGTGAAAACCCCTATGCATAAGTTGTTGCTCATGAGTAAAAATTCATGAGTATGAATTTTTTTAAAGGCAGAATCTTACCATGTAGCCTATGCTGGCCTTGAACTTGCAGCCCTCCTCCCTCAACCGCCTGAGTGCTATAATTACAGGCAGGCACCACCATGCCCAGCCTAGTATTTTCTTGCTGCATTGTATTAGAAGGTACGTACTCTCTAGGTTGTGTCTGTTTTTGTGGGATGTTAAGCTTGATCACTGGGTACAAGTATAGTGACCATGACCCATTGTTTCTAGAGCACTCCTTTTTAGGGATCTTTTTATGTTTTCCCTAGTCCTCTGCTTCAGTTTTAGCAACCATCAGTGATCATTGTCTAGATCCATTATGTTATCAGGGATTGTCAAATGGAGATATTCTTACGTTGGTATTCCTTCTCCATTTTCTTGGTGGGAATTGTTGTTGTTTCTTATAGTTCTGGGAATGGAGCCCAGGGCCTTGTGTATACTAGGCATGATCACTTAACACTGAGTTACATCCCCAGCCCATTGGCATTCTTTTATAAAGAACAGCTTTGGTTCATCAACTATGGTTGGTTATGTAGCTGAATTCATGACTGTTTCCTTAGGATGGGCTCCTAAAATGGAATTGCTTGGGGAAAAGGTTTCTGTTATTGAAACCTATTATTTCATAAATATTGTGAGATTCCTCCTGAAGACATGATACTAGTGTACACATCTACCCTTGTCATACAAGTGAAATGCTGTTTGTAACTTGTAGAAACAGTGAGGAGAGAAGTGAATGTCTTTGCCAATCAGAACTATCATCCCTTGGCTTTTTCTCTTATTGAGAGCTAATAAATGAATATTAGGGTAAATATAGAATGACACCAGAACTTTCCTATTTTTTTCACTTGTATGTATTGAATAGTTTTAAATTAGAAATCAGAAGGATAATTAACCATGTTTCATATTATAATATCCCTCTTCACTTCAACAGTTGTAAAAATCTAACATTTTCTTTTCTCTTGCAGTGAAATTTCTGGGGGCAAACCCTTGGAAGTGGAGATGGAAGGTATAGAATACATGAATGATGACCCTGGTATGGTGGACGTCCTTTATGCCAAAGTCCACATGAAAGATGGCTCCAACAGGTATATTCTGGAATCCTTACGTGTTTCAGTTGAGAAGTGCTTAAAAACTTCGTGGAAATTCAATTTGTTTTAACTCCTTTTGATCTTATTATTTCTAAGAGTCAATTTTTTTTTTTTTTGAGACAAAGTCTCACTTATGTAGCTCATGAGGGCTGCCTTTGAACTTCCTCTTCCTGTCTCAGCCTCCTGAGTGCTGGAATTATAGGCATGTATGCCATGCCTAGATCTTCCTTTGTTTAAAAAAAAATAAAGTAAGTTAGTATCTTGAAAGAAGAATTTACTGTAGGAAAAAGTATCTGACTTTGAGGATAGTAGATATTGATAGCGACAAACAATTTTTTGTGGAACTCAGTGCTTTTTTTGTATTTTCCTGGATCACAGGAGGCAGAAAGGATGGCCTTTTAGGATGAGAGTTTCAGACACAATGTAATGCAGATGTAGTGAATACCAGGAAAAACAGGATGGAAATTTTGCTGTTAAAGAAGTATTAAGACTAAATTAATCTGTATAAACAGTACTTGGCACATACTAACATCATCAAAAACTATAATTTTTCATTTTTATGATTTTCACACCTACATCTCTTCTAGGGAGTCTCAGTCTGTAATCAAGACTGTTTCTGAGCCTGGCCTAGGCCTCCACTGGCATTTTCAATGTTAGTGGCATTTATTAGTTGACATAGGGCTTTTGGTGTGTAAAGACACACATCTTAAATTGGAAGTTTGTTTTTGTGTGGTCTTTTCATTAGGGCAGGGTAGAACAGGGCTCACACTGAGTTAGAAATCCTTGAGAGAAAATCTTAAGTAGACCTCCCCAAATTTATTTGCTTTCTTACAAGCTTTCTTTTATCTGAATTTGAATTGATATTCTCAATTATCTCTTACCTCGATCTACTTGGAAGTGAATTTTGAGGGTAATAGAGGAAATATTGTATAGTATCATATAGAATCTATTTTTTTGTGTTCAGTGCCAGATTTTTCTTTTTCTAGATAGCTGACATGTGTCTAAAGGGCATACTAGTTATACTACCTAAAAACTGGGGGCAGATTGCTCCTTAATATTCATTCATATACTAGAACATCCCAAAACACTTCTACCATGTTGGAATTTGATATCTGGTATAGATACTTTGTGTCCTAAGTCATGGCTTCACAGTATTGTAGATCTACTGTAGATGGGGTAGATTAATTTTCTTTTTCTTTTTCTGGGAGAGGATGTTAATGGGGTTTGAACTCAGGGCTTCATGCTTGCTAGGCAGGTGCTCTACTGCTTGAGCTTCCCCTCCAGCCCTACTTTCCAGTGTTGTGAACAGAAATAATGAATGATCTAAGATACAAGATAATAGTCTTCAAAGGTTTTGTCTCATAATTGCTTCAATTTCTTAAAAATTATGAGAACCCCAAATAGCTTTTGTTTTTATGGGTTATAATCCATTGATATTTACCTTATTAGAAATTAAAACTGAGAAATTTAATCTGTTAATTCCTTTAAAAATAATAATAAGGCTGGGCACAGTAGCTCATGCCTGTAATCTCATCTACTTGGGAGGCAGAGATCAGGAGGATTGCAGTTCAAAGCCAGCCTAGGCAAAAAGTTAGGAGACCCCATCTCAATCTACACCAGGTGTGGTGGTGCGTGCCTATGTTTCTAGGTATGTGGGATGCATTGGGTAGGAAGTTTGTGGTTGGAGGTGGGCCCTGGGTAAAAACACAAGACCCTATCTGAAAAACAACTGAAGCAATAAAGGACTGGGGGCATGGTTTAAGTGGTAGAGCACATGCCCCTAGTAAACATGAGGCCCTGAGGACCTGAGCTCAAACCCCAGTACTGCCAAAAAATAGTAATAAAACCATTTCTTATTTATATAAATAATTTTCATGAAAAATCACTCCATTATTCAAACCAAAAATTGTAGTGAAAGAATAGGCACATGGTTTTGCATTTTTGTAGCTTCTTTGATAGAAGGCAGCTGGGTTCTCATGTCTGCTTCTGCATTCACTCTGTTGCGAAATATTGTTCAATTGAACCCTATAAAAATTCAGCCTCACACAGATATGTGGTTGTTATGTTAATATCCTTTTCAGATAATTGTGGCTATTTCATGCAACTCTGAAATTTGACAAGTCATAGTTTCTTAAAGATTAGTCACAATGAGGAATCTGAAGCCATACCAATGAGCATTTCATACTGCCTTAAAATCTATTGGTCTGTCTTGCATTTTCACTGAATTTTTAACCCATGTATAATTTTGTAATGCTAGTCTTTTAAAAAATAGTGGTTTGTGGCTAGGGTTGTAGTTCAGTAACAGAACACTTGCCTAGCATGTGTAAAGATGCAGCATCAATTCCCAGCACTAGAAGGAAAAAAAAAAAAGAAAACAGTGGTTAGTGAGTTATACAGATTTTCTAAATATTGACACATTTCTTTGTGTAGTTTTAAGAATATGTATTAATAAATCCACCAATACCGTCAGAATTTTTAAGCCTTGGAAGTTGTTAAGCTCATGGTGGCAGATACACATTTTCTAAAATTCTAATTTTAGTTTGGAAGCTCAAACTTTATTATTGTCAGAAAATGCTGACAATTGTTTTCCTTAAAGTTCTTTTTTGAGACAATGTCTGCCAAATAGCCAAGTCAGAATAACCATAATTTGTCTGTCAGTTGTTCTTTCAAGTAAAAATGGTGCTCCATGGATCAAGACTAGTTCAGCTCCCAATTGAGACCACTCACAAGTGCTTCTTTTCCAGACAGATGTCTGTTTAGGGGCACAGCCAAGTGCTGCATGCATCCTGCCATTTCACCACGCAGAATAGTAAAAGGATGTGTATACCAGGGATGAAAGTTAATAATATTTATCATTTTGCTGCTTCATTTAGGATAAATGAAACTGATTTTTTGAAAACTATGAATGTATAGTGTAGAATTTACCACTGATAATACAATTTTTGCTGTAATTCATGCTGAAATGAGAGCAGTTTTATCCTCCCATTGCTTTTGCACCATCAATGAAAAAGGCAAATAATGTGCTATAACTACTATGTGTGTGTGTGTGTGTATGAATATACATGTATGCATATGTGTGTGTGTGTGTATGTGAGTGTGTGTGTGTAGAGAGAGAGAGAGAATGAGTGTGTGTGTGTGCTGGGGATTGAACCCAGGACCTCATACATGCTAAGCATGCACTGTACCACGGAACTACACCTCCAGCTAGTATTTTAAAATAGCTTTGGCCTCAGGGACCTCCAGAGGTCCACAGACTACATTGTGAAACTTCTAGTCTAAGAGTTTATTTCCAACATTTAAGATTGCGTAGTTTCTGGGGAGATTATAACTCACTTTTGGTTAGTGTTTGCTCTTGCCTGGCACCGGATTTAAGTGGTATACCACTACTAAAGCTTGCACCATGAGTACAAGATGACTATTATGCCCATTTTGTAGATCAGGAAAAGTTCAGAGAGCTCAGGATAGACTGCATTCCCATTCTTATTCCTGGGGTCAAATGGAGACTTGGCCAAATGTTTTTGAAAGTGCAAAATTTACATAACATAAAACCAATTATTTTAACCATGTATAAATCAGTGTCAATTGGTACTTTCACAAAACTGTGCAACAATTATCACTGTCTAGTTCTAGTTTTTTTTTTTTTTTTTTTTACCCCAGAAAGAAATTCCACATCTATTAAATACAGTTTTTTTCCCATGTCCCTCTTCATAACTTCTGGCAACTACTAGCTAGTCTTTGTCTCTATGAATTTGCCTATTCTGGCTGTTTCCTATAAATGAGATCATACAATATATGGCCTTTCATATCTGTCTTCTTTTACTTAGCATAGTGTTGAGGGGTTTTTTTGTTGTTGTTTTGGGTTTTTTTTGTGATTCTGGAAATTGAACCCAGGCCCTCATACATGCCAGGCAAGAACTCTACCACAGAGCTGCCACTGAACACACCTCCCCCCTTCCTTGCCCATAGTGTAATGTGCTCATGGTTCATCCACACTGTGTCATGCATCAGTACTTTATTCCTCTTTGTGGTTGAATAATACTCCATTGAGTGGAGATACTACATTTTATTTATCCAGTCATTATTTGGTGAACATTTAGATTGTTTTCACCTTTTGGCTATTGTGGATAGAACTGTTTTTTAAATTCTTTTGTGCTGACTCACTTTTAAAATGTATTATTATTAAAAAGTCATGCTGGATATGGTGGCACAAACCTGTAATCCCAGCTACTCAGAGGACAGAGACAGAAGGATTGTAGTTTGAGACTCTTATCAAAAAACAAGCAAGCCATGGTGGCATACACATGTAATCCCAGCTACTTGGGAAGCAGAGGTAGGAGAATCAAGGTCCAGAGCCAGCCAGGCTAATGCATGATGCCATCTGAAAAACAAAATAGAAGCAAAGAGAATGGAGGCATAGTTCAAGTGGTAGAATACCTGCCTAGCAAGCACAAGGCCCTGAGTTCAAACCCCATTACTGCCAAAAAAAAAAAAAAGTATTAAAGTCAGCTAGGCACCAGTGGCTCATACCTGTAATCTTAGCTACTCAGAAGGCAGAGATTAAGAGGAATGCAGTTTGAAGCCGGCCTGGGCAAATAGTTCTGCAAGACCCTATCTCAAAAAAACCCTTCACAAAAAAGGGCTGGTGGAGTGGCTCAAGGTGTAGGCCCTGAGTTCAAGCCCCAGTACTGCAAAAAAAAAATAATTAATTAATTAAAGTAATGGATTTTTATTTTCTTGATTAACCATATAATTAGCAGGGCATCATAGCTATTCAGCCTGACCTATGTTCATTTGTTTCCATATCTTTTGTGATGGGAAATTTGGTGCCGTTGTTACATTGCTTTTTTTTTTGAAATTATGACCTAATTTTTGATTAGCATTTACTTTTGATTAACACTTTTGATTGCAAGTAAAGCTTAGTAGCAGAACTCATGCTTAGCATGCTTAAGGCCAAGCCTGGGTTTGACTTCCAGAATCTTACACACACACATACGCAATCATATTATTATCATTTAATCTTTGCAATGTGTGTAAAAGATAGATATTACCATTTAGTTATGCAATTTAAATCTTACTGTTGCAAGACTACAATCTGTGCTAGCCTATGTGCATGTAGTTAACAGGAAAGTATATGAAAAATTAATTGGTATGATAATATTTTGTTACACAAAATAGGGAAAATTTCCTAATCTAGAGGTTTAATTCTGTATTTTTTTAATCTTTCTTTTTTCTTTTTATTTTCAATTCTGTTTTTAACATATCTATGGTAGAGACTGGACAATTTTGGTTTACCATGTTCTTAGTGGCTCCCAGAGGGAAAAGGAATAGTCACTGGGAAAGAACAATAAAATTATTACTGTGTTTCTTTTGGAAGTTTACCTTTTGTTTAAATGGTTAAACCCTTAGTTGTATAGGTCTTCATGGATAGGTCTGACACTGGAAAAAAATAAGAGCTCTGGACTACAGTGGTAAGTAAGACATGATTTGCCCCACACTCATGGAAAGCTAAGGGATCTGAAGGTAACTACATCCTTCATTTCCCCACAGAGCCGACCCTTACATATTCTGTCTACTGCCTGTTGTCAAGGCTTTGTAAGTTAAAAGGTAAAATACCACTTACTAGTGTAATCAACCAGCATCATTTTGAGTAGTTCCCATCTTTTTCATTGCTCTGTTTTATCTTTTCTGTTGTCCTTTTCTCTTCACAGGAAGATCTGTGTGTGTGTGTGTGTTATTTCCGAAGACTTTAAATTTCCCTTCCAGATCTATAATTTTCAAAAGACACCTCTTTAAAAACTGTTTGAATGCCTCCTTTATGCAAGGTAGTTTTGCAAGGCTGTGCAAGTTGATACAGAAGTGAGTAAGACATTGGCCCTATTTTTAAGGTCCATTCAATCTTTATGTTTCTTTGTGTGTGAAGAGGCGCAGCTGAAAACAAGAGGCGAGGGGGGGAGTGCATTGTAACGAAAATACACACACTCAACGTTCTCAGTATGCTCTCATATATTATAAATGAAAGGATCCCTTCAAATGATTGACTGTGAAGTTTCTGACCGTAAAGAGGATGAAATCACTTAGTTCAGGTTTTTTCCTCTAGCTGCAGAGCTGAGACAGTGTTGCTGCACTTACTGTTGCATCCTTTGGTTTGATAAGGCATAGCCAGGTGAGGAATTTGTTTCAGGAGCCTTTTACTTACTCCCTCACAGTCATTGTTAGGACCTAGGTGCTGAACATTATGCTCTTGTGTCCTGCCTATTACCTGCTCAAGCTTGCACCCTTGTTCCCTCTAAGTAGAAGAGATTTCTCATGTCTTACTGAGAACAGGATCCAACTCACTGACTTCTTCCTTTTTCTCACAATTTACCTATTTTCCTGTCCCCCACCCCACTTGATTTCATCCTTTTTCTGAAGAATGGCACATGTTATCTCTCACAAGGCTCAGACCTTTGCTTACTCTCCTAACTCCTTTCATCTCCTCAAAGACCTGGTACCATCACTTCCTCCTCTCTAAGGCATTTCGGTCTGTCCCCTTGACTGCTCAGTGTGTGAGGAGCAGGAGGCCTTAGGGCTTCATCTTACAGATAAAGTAATTAGAGTGTTCTGGGGGACAGGCTATGATTGAGATGCTAGGGGCATAAATGGGTCAAACAGCTCTGCCCACATGTGGGCAAATTTTGTAAAGGAAGGCTTTACAGAGGTTTCTTTCTGGATAGAATTTGCAGACTAAGGGAGTAGCATTTTAGGGAAAGAGAATAAGAAACAAGGGCAAAGTCACTAGGGCATGGAAGAGGATACTTTTAAATAAAGTGTGAGATAGGAAGGGGGCAAAGGTAGTTGGGAGATGAGGCTGCAAAGTAGACAGGGGCTAGATCTAGAAGTACTGTTATATACTGTGTAAAGGAAGTTGGGTTTGTATTTGGTCATTTGTTTATTCAACAGAAATTTAGGATGAGGTCTGTGCTAAGCTCTGACTGTAGAGTGGTAAATAAAATCAGATGTGGTCTTTGCTCCATTATAGTTTATAGACAAACGTGGAAAACAGAATTAACAAATAACATATCAGTATACAGTTAGAGAGACAAGGACTAAGCATAGGGAAAATGGTGCTCTGTAGCATAGAGTAAATAAATGTTTTGACAATTTAGACTAGGGAAGGGCTTGGTCAAGGAGAAAGCCTCTCTAAGGAGTTATATTGAGTTGAGATGTAAGCAGTCAGAGTTTGCAGGCAGAGTGGTGGGAAGGCTCTTCCCATCTTTTTTCCTAGGTCAAAGGAAGAGCAAAGCCCTGATGCAAGAAAAAGCCTGTCTACTTCCAGGTGTGGATGGGTTATCATAAGGAGAAGTAGAATGCTACAGATTGGAGATTTGAAAAAGTTAGAGCAGTTTGGGCTGAGGCAATAGCAATAAATAAGAGGAAGAAAATTAAATACCTGTAGAGTAAATAAAAATAAGCACACAGCAAGATCTACACATCTCTAAAGACAGAGAAAATCTTAACTGAAGTCACCTACAAAGGATTGACAGTTATGACAACAGACATCTCAATAGCAACAGCAGGAGCCAAAAGATAGAAGACTAATATTTTCTAAGTGCTAAGATGAAATAATCATGAATCTGTAATTGTGTACTCAGAGAAAAACAAAATAAAAAGAAAACCTTTTTTTGGAGACAGGATCTCACTATGTAGTCTAGATTGTCCTTGAATTCCTAATTCTCCTGCCTCAGCCTCCAAGTGCTGGAATTAAAGGTATGTGCCACCATGCCTAGTAGAAAAAAAAAATTTTAAAGAATAAAAGTGAAGCTGGACACCGGTGGTTCATACCTGTAATCCTAGCTACTCAGGAGGCAGAGATCAGGACACAGTTCAAAGCCAACCCGGGCAAATAGTTTGCGAGATCCTATCTTGAAAAAAAACCCTTCCCCCTAATTCCTCCCCCAAAAAAGGGCTGGTGGAGTGGCTCAATGTGTAGGCTCTGAATTCAAATGCCAGCACTGGAAAAAAAAAAAGTGAAATGAAGACTTTTATAGATTGAAAAAAAGTAGACAATTTATCACTATGAGATGTCTGCAGTAAAGGAACCTTCTACAGAGTATGTTTCAGGAAAACATATTCTTTTCAGGAAAAGGAAAGTGACTCTTGAAAGTCTGAGATGCAAGAAAGATAGTGTAAGTTGTAGAGAACAATAAGAAATAAATAGAATGATGAGCATAACTGGATAAAAATTTATTTTATATTTCAGTTTAGAAATGGTAGAACTAAAATATCAGCTAACAGCATATAAGGCAAGCCTAAAGGGAATCCAAGGATTTTAGTATTATAGTATTGTAGTCCTATTTGGACTTCAAAGAAAACCTGTCCCATCTGAAAAGCACAGCCGGGGTGCAGAGAATCTATCCTCTCCTCAATAAGGAAGAAATATTGACTGAAGCTTTTCTTTTAACTTATTTTTTTTCATTTTTCTTTTATTATTCATATGTGCATACAAGGCTTGGTTCATTTCTTCCCCCTGCCTCCACCCCCTCCCTTACCACCCACTCCGCCCCCCCCCCCCCCCCCCCGCTCAATACCCACCAGAAACTATTTTGCCCTTATCTCTAATTTTGTTGTAGAGAGAGTATAAGCAATAATAGGAAGGAACAAGGGGTTTTGCTGGTTGAGATAAGGATAGCTATACAGGGCATTGACTCACATTGATTTCCTGTGCGTGGGTGTTACCTTCTAGGTTAATTCTTTTTGATCTAACCTTTTCTCTAGTACCTGTTCCCCTTTTCCTATTGGCCTCAGTTGCTTTAAGGTATCTGCTTTAGTTTCTCTGCATTAAGGGCAACAAATGCTAGCTAGTTTTTTAGGTGTCTTACCTATCCTCACCCCTCCCTTGTGTGCTCTCGCTTTTATCATGTGCTCATAGTCCAATCCCCTTGTTGTGTTTGCCCTTGATCTAATGTCCACATATGAGGGAGAACATACGATTTTTGGTCTTTTGAGCCAGGCTAACCTCACTCAGAATGATGTTCTCTAATTCCATCCATTTACCAGCGAATGATAACATTTCGTTCTTCTTCATGGCTGCATAAAATTCCATTGTGTATAGATACCACATTTTCTTAATCCATTCGTCAGTGGTGGGGCATCTTGGCTGTTTCCATAACTTGGCTATTGTGAATAGTGTTTTAACTTCTTTTTTGATGTTGTTATTTTGTTTTTTTTTTTATCTTCTGTGTTTTTCTCTGTAGAGATAAAGCATGTTTTCTTTCACTATTATTTCTGATACCTTCTTCCCATATATGTTTCACTTCTTTCCTATCTTGTTTCTTTTTCTCCTTTCCCCAGCCAAGTTACTATATCCAGCAATCAATGGGGAAATGAAGACCTTCCAAGATAAACATAAACTGTAGCTATTGGTGATCACTCAGTCAGCATTTCAGAAGATACTTAAAGGAACCCTACACACAGAGGAGGAAGAAAGACAGTCACTAACATGAAAGCTGAGAATAAAGAATAAATTTCACAAGAGAGATAGATGAACACATGAGAATTAAGAAAGAATCAAACATGCTCAACTCAGTAAACCAGCAAACTCTTAAGATGAATAAGGGTATAAGAAAAGAATGAAACAGTCCTCAAATCAATAAGAGGGGAAAAAAAAAGACAACAAAAAAATCAAATCAGCAAATATTTTTCAATAAAAAATTGACTTAACTCTCCAATGAAAATGCATAGACTGGCTGATTGGATTAAAACACAAGATCCAACTGTTTGTTGTTCCCAAGAAACACATTTCATAGGCAAAGATGCACACACAAAGTGAAAGGATAGAAAACGATATACCAAGTAAAAGAGGAGGAAAGCAAGCAGGAGTAACTATACCAATATCCGACAAAGTAGACTTTAAGCCAAAATTAGTCAGTGCATTCACTTTCATAAAACAAATACTAGTAGACATAAAGGGACAGACAGGTTCAGATGTGTCTGTAATCCCAGCTGTGTCAGTGGAAGTGGAGGTAG
The DNA here is from genome assembly GCF_047511655.1 of Castor canadensis. Lineage (NCBI taxonomy): Eukaryota > Metazoa > Chordata > Mammalia > Rodentia > Castoridae > Castor > Castor canadensis. The sequence goes on along the minus strand of NC_133392.1, from coordinate 62,313,915 downwards.
GAGGACTGTGGTCTGAAGTTGGCCTTGGTAAAGACATGAGACCCTATCTGAAAAATGAAGCACAAAGGACTTGGGGGCATGGTTCAGATGATAGCATGCTTGCCTAACCAGCTCAAGGACCTGAGTTCAATGCCCAGTTCTGTACCCTCCCCAAAAAGAGCAATATGAAGAATCAGTGAAACCAAAGACAAACAAGATTGACAAATCTTTAGTCAAACTAACTAAAAGAAAGAGAGAAGACTGAAGTTAATAAACTTTGAGATGAAAAACAAGTACCACAGCAAATACCAATGAATTCCTAAGGATTATTTGGGAATATTTTGAATTTTATTTTCCAATAAGTTGGAAAATCTAGAAGAAATGGATACATTTCTAAACATAAAATGCTAGAATTTTAGAAATGGATAAATTTGTAGATAAATTTATGACATCAAAAAGAAACCAAGAGGATATAAGCAACTTAAACAGATGTATAATTAGCAATGAGAATGAGGAGCACTAGATAGTCTCCCAGCAAAGAAAAGCCAAGGACCACATGGGTTCACTGCTGAATTCTAACAGACTTTTAAAGAACATCAGTGCTTCTCAAACTAGTCAACAACAACAAAAAAGAGGGAGAGAGAGAGAGAAGGAACACTACCAAACTCATTCTGTGAAGCTAGTATTTCCCTGATAACAAAACTCAAAACTGGATAAGGACATAACAAAAGAAGAAATCTGTAGCCCAATTTCCTTGGTGAATATAGATGCAAAAATTCTTAATAAAATGCTTGAAAATCATATTTAACAACATACTAAAAAATTGTATACAGTGTGGTCAAGTTGGTTTCATTCCAGAGACAGGAGGATGGTTCAAAATGAAACCAGGAACAGAAATAACATGATCATTTCAATAGAGGTAGAAAATGCCTTTGACAAAAATTCAATATTCCTTCATGATAGAAGCCCTGAAAAAAAAAACAGTAATAGAAGAAACACGTTTCACTATCATACAAGCTATACACAATAAACCTATAATTAACTTTGTGCTAAATGTGGAAAAACTGAAGGAATTTTCTCTAAAATCAGGAACAAGGCACTCTTGCTTATAATCTCAGTGACTTGGGAGGTGGATATCAGGAACATCACAGTTCGAGGCCAGCCTTGGCAAAAAGTTAACAAGACCCATCCCAACAAGTAAGCTGGATGTAGTGATGTGCATCTGTAATCCCATCCATGTAGGAGGCTTAGTTAGGAGGATCCCAATCTGAGGTGGCCCTGGGCAAAAAGTGAGACCCTATCTGAAAAATAACTAAAGCAAAAATGACTAGGAACATGGCTCAAGAGGTAGAGCACCTGCTTAGCAAGCACAAGGCCCTGAGTTCAAACCCCATACTACCAAAAATAAAAAATAAAAATAAATAAAATGAGGAACAAGACAAGAGTATCTACTCTCTCCATTCTTACACAATACAGTGCTTGAATTCTTTTGTTGTTTTTGAGGTACCAGGGCTCGAACTCAGAACCTCATGCTTACTAGGCAAGTGCTCTATCACTTAAGCCATGTGCCCAGTCCTAGTGCTTGAATTCTTCACCAAGCCAATAAGGCAAGAGGAAGTAATAAACAGAATACCAACAAGAAAGGAAGAAGTCAAATTATCCCTACTTGCAAATGATATGATCCTATATTCAAAAGATCCTAAAGACTCCACTAAAAGACTTATATGTGATAAACACTTTCAGCATAGTAACAGTATATAAAAATCACATACAAAAAAAGCAGTGGCTTTTCTACATACTTGTAATGAACATGCTGGGAAAGAAACAAGGAAAGCAATCTTGTTCACAAAAGCCTCAACAGATATCTGGAAATAAACCTAACCAAGCAGTTGAAAGACCTTTTCAATAAAAAGCTATAAAATTCTGAATAAAGAAGTTAAAAAAGACACCAGAAGATGGAAAGACTGCCGTCCCATTCCTGTTCATGTATTGGCAGAATTAACATTGTGAAAATGGGTATGTTACTGAAAGCAATCTACAAATTCAGTGTAATCCCCATCAGAATCCCAATGACATTCTTCACAGAAAAACATCCTAAAATTTGTATGAAAACACAAAAAAACCTTGAATGGCCAAAGCAATCTTGAAGTCAAAAGAGCAACAATGGAGGTATCATAATACCCAACTTCAAATTACATTACAGAGATATAGTAACAAAAACACCATGGTATTGCCATAAAAAGACACGTAGACTAATGGAATAGAATAAAGAACCCAGAGATGCGTCCATGTAGTTACAGCCATCTGATTCTTGGCAATGGTACCAAAAATGTTGAAGGAAAAGCGGTCTGTTCAACAAATGGTACTGGGAAAACCGAATATCCACATGTAGAGGACAGAAACTAGATCCCTATCTCTAACCCTGTACAAAAATTAATTTAAAATAACCTGAAACTTTGAAACTACTATAGGAAAATCTCTTCCATACAAAGGCATAGGCAATGACTTTATGAATAGGACTTCAGTAGCTCAGGAAATAAGAGCAAGAATTGACAAATGGGAGCAAATCAAATTAAAAGATTCTGCATAACAAAGGAAACAGCTTACAGAATGGAGGAAGTTCTTTATCAGCTATTCATCTGAAAAAAAAGAAACACCAAAAGAATAACACAATCAATAAATGGACAAATGAACTGAACTGATAGTTCTCAAAAGAAGAGATACAAATGGCCAATAAATACAAGAAGAAATGTTCAACATTCTTAGCCATAAAGGAAATGCAAGTCAAAACTACATTGAGACTCTATCTCACCCCAGTCAGAATGGCAGTCATCAAGAAAACAAACAACAAATGCTGGCTAGGATGCACTGATGGTGAGAATGTAAGTCAGTGCAGCTACTATGGAAATCAGTATGGAGGTTTCCCAAAAAATTAAAAATGGAAGTACCATATGATCCTGATATATTACTCCTGGGTATATACCCAAAGGAATCAATCATCCTATAACAGTGATAAATGCACATTCATGTTTTTTGCAGCACTATTCACAATAGCCAAGTAATGAAATAAACCTAGGTGCCCATCAACAGATGAATGGATAAAGAAATTGTGGTATATATACACCACAGAGTATTATTCAGCCATAAAGAAGATCAAAATTATGTCATTTGGAGGAAAATGGATGGAACTAGAGATGATCATGTTAAGTGAAGTAAGCGAGAGTCAGAGAGACAAATATATGTTTGCTCTTATATGCAGAATCTAGATTAAAAAAAAAGTCATAGGAACTGGTGGTTCACATCTGTGAGGCATGATTGAGAGGCTGAGATTGGGAGGATTGTGGTTTGAGGCCAGCCTGGGCAAATGGTTTGAGACCCCCATCTCTAAAATAACCAGAGCAAAATGGACTGGAGGTGTGTTGCTCAAGTGGTGGAGTACTTGCTTTGCAAGCTCAAAGTCTTGAGTTCAAACCACAGTCCCACAAAAAAAAAAAAAAGTCATGAAGCTGAAGAGAGTCAAATGGAAAGGGGACCATTGGGAGGAGGGAGGCAGACAAGACAGACAAGAGAAGGTGAGGGGGGGGTGAATGTGATTGAAATACATACTATGCAAGTATGAAAATATCATCATGAAACCCACTATTCTATAAAATTAGTAGTAGTAATAAAAATCCCAAATAGAAAAAAGAAACAAATACAAATTCAGTCCAAAATATGGACAAGATACATAGAAAAAAGTAAAATGAGTAGAAATTTTAAAAAGCAAGATAAAGGTTCTTGGTTTAATCCCTAGCACTCCTCTCCCTCTAAAAAAAAAAAAAAGGTCAGGTCTAGAGGCATGGCTTAAGTAGCAGAGTGCCTGCCTAGCAAGCACAAAGCCCTGACTTCAAATCCTAGTATCTTCAACAACAACAACAAAAAAAGATGGTTAGAAGAAGTCCAGAACAAAAGGCATTATAAGATTAGATACAAACAAAATTTAGTTCATATGCACTGTATGAGACATGTCTATAACATAAGTTTAAAATAATAGAAAAGATATATTAAGCAACTGCCAAAAGAAATTGGCATAATAGAATTAATATCAAACATAAAAAGTATATTACTAGAAATAGAGAGGACTACTATATAATGATAAAAGGTTCAATTTATCAGGAAGATGTAGGCATTCTAAAATACTCTGGACCTAATAGAGTAGCCTCAAAGTAGATTAAGCAAGATTTGTGTAATTTTTTGCTAAGGAGAAATTGAGAAATCTATCATCATAGGGAGAGATTACTGCATACCTCTCACGTGTTGCTAGATCAAGTAGAAATATAAACAGTAAAGCAAGCATGGTGCTGGGGATATGGCTCAGCAGTAGAGTACTTGCCAAGCATGCTCAAGGCCCTGGGGTCCATCTCTAGGACTACAAAAAATAAAATTGAATAAATAAATAAATTTAAAAATCCAAGCTTAATCTAATAGTCATCTCTGGAATTATATACCCAGCAGTTAGAGAATTCGTGTTCTTTTCAGGGTACATGGCAAACTCAAAAAAATTGGTTTCATATGATTGCATACAAGATCAGAAAAAATAAGGCTTAATAAACTGCAGTGAGTTGGTGTCTTATAGGTCATCACATTTTCTGATTAGACATGAAATAGGGCTGCCTATAGTTTCCAACTTACTAGAAAAAAACCATGAGAGTTTTGTGGTGGAGTGGCTCAAGAGATAGAGCCCTTGCCTAATGTGAGGCCTTGAGTTCAAACTCCAGTACCTGAAAAAAAAAAAAGTTTCTAAGGTGGTTGGTGTAAAAATCAGTATATTACATGCAATTGCCTCTCTATACTCTGACAGATGTTCACCAACAGAGAACATCACTTAAAAATACAAAACATCAGGGCTGACAGAGTAGCTCAAGTGGTAGAGTGCCTGCCTAGCAAATGTGAGGCTCTGAGTTCAAACCCCAGCACCACCACCAAAAAAAAAAAAAGAAAAAGAAAAATTCAAAACATCCATCCATTCTCTGTAGCAACAAAAATTATAAGATGATTAGGAATATATATGATCATGTGCAAGACCATTTTGCAGGAAATTGTAAACTATAAACAAGAGATTGTACATGTCTAACAATTCCCAGTTGTTTTTTAAAAAGATATCACTTCTCCCCAAATGGTTTGTATAAATTTAAAGCAAGTATATACTACATTTGTAACTGAAGGGAAGAATCAGGATCAGGAGGGGTTATTTAAAAGGCATTACAGTAGTCTAGAGGAGAAGCAAGAAAGCCTGACGTAGAGCAGTAGCAATAAGAATTGATAACTGTATATAAAAATAGTAAAAGCTGGTTGATTTGGCAGTTTTATAAAAGTGGGTAGGAGTAAAATGACTATGATCCATCATGATTTAGCTGGTTCATGTCAGAAATGCAAAAATGAATTCAGACTTGGAAATCTAATATTCCCTACTCAATAGGTCAAATTTAAAAACGTTTAAATACCTGCTTAAAACGCTTTTCATAAAGTTCAACTCATTTTAAATTAGAAACTTTCAGAAAACAGAAATAGAATGATATCACTTAATATGAGAAATACCTATTAAGAGCAAAATCAAAAATCATATTGAATGACAGTATGCTAGATTTATTCCTATTACAATGAGAAATAAAACAAGGTTGCCTTCAATTACCTTTAATATTAAAACATTGTTATGAAGGTTCTGGCTAATTTCTAAGCTCTAAAGCAGAGACAATTGAAAAGAAGACAACATTTTTATTATTTGCAGATTACAGTCTACTAATACATATTTATAAAAACAGCTTAAAATTGATGAGATCAGTAAAAGTGCTAATGAGTGGCCAGAGAAAAGAAAATACCCCTCCAAATAAATAGTTCTGTACTTTAAAGTTCCAGGCACTATTAGATATCAAAAGGGATGCACACTTGGAAAAAATGGTCTTTACCGTCAAGAGTTTAATCTATTTAAGAATTAATCTATTAGCTGGGTGTGGTACTTTATACCTATAATCCCAGCACTCAGGAGACTGAGGCAGAATTGCTAGCCTGGGCTACCTAGCAAGATCCTGTCTCAAAAAATAAAACAAACAAACAAACAAAGAATCTATTAAAAGAAAGACAAGTACTGAAAAAGTACTGAAAGCCTAAGTAGATGTTTGGTAAGTAACACCAGAAGGTCACTGCTGGTAAAAGCATAAATTAGTACAGGCCTTCCAGAAAACAAGCTGGCATTTTATTCTAAGAGTTTTATTTTACATTCTTTGAACTTGTTGATTCTCTTTGTAGGAATTTGTCCAATGGAACTGATCAGAGATGTGTACACATACCTGTTTATGAAGATACCTATTACAGTACTGTGTATAATAGTCAATACTGACAATAGTCAAAATCAAAATCAGGGTAGAGAATGTAGCTCAGTGCTAGAGAGCGTGTTTAGCATGTGCAAGACTTTGGGTTCTACCCTCAGCACCAAAATCAAACAAAAACCACAAAACCAGATTGGTAGGAAATAAACTATTGACTAAAAATTGTATTTCAGAAAAAATGCTTAATGTAGAATATCATAGGATAAAAGATTAGAAAACAGTTTTTAAAATACTCATTTATATTTCCCCCCTCAGAAGTGGGAAGAAGAAAAAAAGAACCAAAAATAAAGAACAGCAACAACAACAAAAAATACAAAGAGTAAAGAAAATAATATTTTTTTAAAACAGTGTTGGGTGGGCTGGCAGTGTGGCTCAAGTTGTAGAGCGCCTGCCTAGGAAGCTCGAGGCCTGAGTTCAAGTACTGCAAACAAAACAAAACAACAAAAAAAAAACAATGTTAATATAACAGGCAAGTGTTATACTTATCAGATATACTCCCTCATGTTAATGTCAGTAATGATGAGTGTGTGCTTATAAATGGTAGAATTATGTTAGACCAGCTCTGACTGGGGAGCCTGTATGCATGATGGGTAGAAAAGGTTGTTTGTGGAGTTTAGGAGTATGTGGATATTTTCTGCTCTTTGGAGAAGTGTGGTGAAAAGAAGATGAAAGGGTTATGTATGTACGCATTAGAGTTAAATTCTACAACTATACATCCCAACATTACTCTACATAGTTTGCCATCTTTTCCTCACAAGCCACTTTCTTTTTCACATTATCTCCTATAAAAATAAAATTTTACAGATTGGGAAAGTAGAAAATTAAATTGCTCCCCTCTCCTACTCTCACTCTTTCAGTTTTTCTCTCCAGAGCTAACACTGCGAAGAGCCATTGTCTATGCATATTATTTTACAGAAATGGGATGGATCCTACTACACATCCCGTTATAAGTTCTTCTAGTGAAATGTAACTTAAATGTTTATTTCATGTCAGTGTGTGTAAATATTATGAAACACTACTCTAGTCTGAACTGAAGCCTTTGTATCACAAGACTTCTTTGCATTAAAACTTCCCACCATCTTTTCAATTAATTCATAATCCTTAATGTAGCATTCAAGATCTCTCAGTCTAACACCAAGTGAATATTTCAGCTTTATCTCCTACAATTTTGTATACCTGTCATAGGCCCCAGCTGCCTCATGTTTTCTTATGTCAAAATGTCTTTCTTTCCTTCTTGCCATCCCTTCTACTTTTTCTCAAGTAGATGATAAGATTCTTGGGGACAGGGAATATGTAATACTAAGCTTTGCATATCCAGAACTTTTTATAATGCATGGTAGATGTTCAGTGAATATTTAAGTCATTTATTCATTCAACTACCACAGGTGACTGCTGTCAGCTTCTTGTCCCATAGCCTAGTCTGGTCTTAACTCAGCTATAATCTCTTCTACCCTTAAATTTCTTTTTTTTTTTGGTGGTCCTGGGTTTGAACTGAGGACCTCATGCTTGCTAGGCAGGTGCTTTATCACTTCAGCCACTTTGCCTACTGTTTTTGTGTTGGATATTTTCAATATAGGGTCTTGGGAACTATTTGCCCAGGCTAGCCTGAAACCTCAATCCTTCTGATCTCTGCCTCCTGAGTAGCTAGGTTTACAGGTGTGAGCCACCAGCACTCAGCCACTTACGTATATATAAAGGGGTTTGGAAAACAGGCATTCTATCACTTGTGTCACCCCCCCCAGTTCCTTAAATTTCTTATGTTATTACCAAAGTCTACTTTGTAGTTTCTCATAAAAATAAAACAAGTTTTATTATCTTAATCAGTTATGCATCTAATAATTGGACTGTCTTTGCTTAGGTTTTATTCTTGTAGTGACTTAACATAATGTCTGTATGCTGCAAGCACTTAGGAAGTAAATAAATAGAACTGAGTTAAATTAGAGGGAAAAAGCCCAAACTAAAGGCTAGGCTTTGTATTTTTAGTGAGTCAGTGATCTTCTGCAGTATGAATAACATGTCTGTAAAGGTGGTTCTGAGTGCCAGGTGTGGGGGCTCATGTCTGTAATCCTAGATCCTTGGGAGGCAGAGATCAGGAGAATCGTGGTTTAAGGCCAGCCTTGGCAAAAAAGTTTACAATACTTCCATCTCAACCAATGGCTGGGCATGATGGTGTGCACCTGCCATCCCAGCTGTTTGGAAAAGTACACATAGAAGGATGTGGTCCAGACTAGCATGGGCATAAAGCAAGACCCTATCCCAAAAATAACCAATGCAAAAAAGGGCTGGTGTTTGCCAACTATACATCAGACAAAGGACTGATAACCAGAATATACAGGGAACTTAAAAAACTAAATTCTCCCAAAACTAATGAACCAATAAAGAAATCGGCACGTGAACTAAACAGAACTTTCTCAAAAGAAGAAATTCAAATGGCCAGAAAACACATGAAAAAATGCTCACCATCTCTAGCAATAAAGGAAATGCAAATTAAAACCACGCTAAGATTCCACCTCACCCCTGTTAGAATAGCCATCATCAGCAACACCACCACCAACAGGTGTTGGCGAGGATGCGGGGAAAAAGGAACACTCTTACACTGTCGGGGGGAATGTAGACTAGTACAACCACTCTGGAAAAAAATTTGGAGGCTACTTAAAAAGCTGGACATCGATCTACCATTTGATCCAGCAATACCACTCTTGGGGATATACCCAAAAGACTGTTACTCCAGAGGCACCTGCACATCCATGTTTATTGCGGACTATTCACAATAGCCAAGTTATGGAAACAGCCAAGATGCCCCAGCACTGACAAATGGATTAAGAAAATGTGGTATCCAACAAGGGGATTGGACTATGAGCACATGATAAAAGCGAGAGCACACAAGGGAGGGGTGAGGATAGGTAAGACACCTAAAAAACTAGCTAGCATTTGTTGCCCTTAATGCAGAGAAACTAAAGCAGATACCTTAAAGCAACTGAGGCCAATAGGAAAAGGGGAACAGGTACTAGAGAAAAGGTTAGATCAAAAAGAATTAACCTAGAAGGTAACACCCACGCACAGGAAATCAATGTGAGTCAATGCCCTGTATAGCTATCCTTATCTCAACCAGCAAAACCCCTTGTTCCTTCCTATTATTGCTTATACTCTCTCTACAACAAAATTAGAGATAAGGGCAAAATAGTTTCTGCTGGGTATTGAGGGGGGGGAGCGGGAGGGGGCGGAGTGGGTGGTAAGGGAGGGGGTGTGGGCAGGGGGGAGAAATGAACCAAGCCTTGTATGCACATATGAATAATAAAAGAAAAATGAAAACAACAAAAAAAGAAAATGTGGTATCTATACACAATGGAATTTTATGCAGCCATGAAGAAGAACGAAATGTTATCATTCGCTGGTAAATGGATGGAATTGGAGAACATCATTCTGAGTGAGGTTAGCCTGGCCCAAAAGACCAAAAATCGTATGTTCTCCCTCATATGTGGACATTAGATCAAGGACAAACACAACAAGGGATTGGACTATGAGCACATGATAAAAGCGAGAGCACACAAGGAAGGGGTGAGGATAGGTAAGACACCTAAAAAACTAGCTAGCATTTGTTGCCCTTAACGCAGAGAAACTAAAGCAGATATCTTAAAGCAACTGAGGCCAATAGGAAAAGGGGAACAGGTACTAGAGAAAAGGTTAGATCAAAAAGAATTAACCTAGAAGGTAACACCCACGCACAGGAAATCAATGTGAGTCAATGCCCTGTATAGCTATCCTTATCTCAACCAGCAAAACCCCTTGTTCCTTCCTATTATTGCTTATACTCTCTCTACAACAAAATTAGAGATAAGGGCAAAATAGTTTCTGCTGGGTATTGAGGGGGGGAAGAGGGAGGGGGTGGAGTGGGTGGTAAGGGAGGGGGTGGGGGCAGGGGGGAGAAATGAACCAAGCCTTGTATGCACATATGAATAATAAAAGAAAAATGAAAAAAAAAAAAAAAGGGCTGGTGGAGGGGCTGAAGTGGTAGAGCACCTACCTAGTCCTTATCTGATTCCTCTTCAAACCCAAAGCACTGCATGATAAAGCTGTTTAAGAATAATTTAGGATTTTTCATCATAACTCTGTATTATTTTTGATTTGCTTATGAAGAAGCAAAGCCATAGGAAACGTTGTGACTCATACATAGCCTAACAGGAAAGGATCAATGAAGTAAGAATTGAAAGAATATATTCTTAGAAATAAGAAATATAGTGACATATTGCCAAATATAGTATCCATGACACCAACTTGAAATTTTGTGGTTATTCCCAAGTGTACCCATAGGTTCTCTTAGTAGCCCTCTAAAAAATTTGTTGTTGTGAGTTCAGGTACATGTGTATGTAACAGTATTACATACATTACTATGGTGATGTGTCAATTAGACATCAATTGGGTGCAGTGATAAAGCAGTGAATGAGACAAAGAGCCAACCTTCATGGAGCACAGTGAGGTGGTAGCAGAGCAGAACCAGCTGCCAGACACTTGCGTTCTGTTTTCTCTGTCACTGACTTTGAGCAATGCCACCTGTCTGTGCATCATTTCCTCCTGTGTAAAAATAGAAGGTTAGACAAGAACTTTTAAAAGGACTTAGTCCCTTAAAAATTCTGAGTCAATAAATTGGCAGAAATCCCAGTTCTCTGAAAGACAGAGGAAGACATGACTGGAAACTGGTGTCTTTTAGTTATTCTGTTTAATTTCCTCATTCTTGTGTTTCTGTCTCCCTGTTTCTATATGCTGACATCCCTGTGCACTTGTTTTTCCCTAACAGCTGACAGAAAAGTGAGTGCCATTCAATTTTGAAGGGTGTATTTACTTTCAGACTTAAGTTAGGTTGTAACATTTAGAAATATTTCAAAATTTAATCGTTTTGTAATGGTGTTAGTTGACCAGAAACTTTTAAACCCAGAATAGCTTATTTGTTTTTCTACTTATATAACCTTATGATCCACAGGTAAGTACTGGAGTGATTATGAGGTTATATCTTCCTTTTTATGCTTTTCTGTACTTTCTATAATTCCTATAACTTTTATGACCAGAAAAATTAAGATAAGTGTAAGGACCCTCTCCCTCTCTTGGGGTGTGTGTGTGTGTGTGTGTGTGTGTGTGTGTGTGTGTGTGTGTGTGTTTGCGTGCGCGCGCTAGGAATCAAACACAGAACCTTGTACACACACATTTATCTCTTTTTTGGTGTAATAGACATCTCTCTTGTCTGGTTTTCATGCCTTTAATTTTTCCTTGTGTTTCTTGCTTCTTAGAAACCCTCATTGAAGCCAGGTGCCAGTGGCTCAAGCCTGTAATCCTAGCTACTTGAGAGGCTGAGATTGGGAGGATCATAGCTCCAGGCCAGCCCAAGCCAAAAATTTCACAAGAGCCCCATCTCAATGGAAAAAAGCTGGGCATGTAGCATGCACTTGTCATCATGGCTACAGCAGGAAGCGTAAAATAGGATCATGGTCCAGGCTGGCCTGGGCAGAAAGTAAGACTCTATCTCCAAAATAACCAGAGCAAAAAGGGCTGGAGGCAGGGCTCAAACAGTAGAGCACTTGGCTAGCAAGTGCAGAGCCCTGAGTTCAGATCAGCAGGTGCAAAACCCTGAGTTCAAATCCTAGTACCACCAAAAGGGGAAAAAAAAAGAAACCCTTCTTGTTTCCTGTGGCTTATTTAATAAGCTTGCCACCTTGCCTGACCACAGCAGTTTCACAGCATGGCTTCAGCCTGCATTTCCGCCTCAGTCATTGACCTTTCCTCTGCATAGACTTTCTCATAATCTTTGAATGTGTTGTGTTCTCTGGCATTTGATCCTTCCATCAAAAGACAAAGTTCTATTAGAATCACCTCTGTCTCTTGACTGTAATGCATCAGGAAATCTGTCATCTCTTACCTCTTCCCCTGCCACTGCCCCAGCCACTATGACAACTTCATAACTGCCTTCCTGCTTTCATCCTGCCTCCACCACTGACTGTCCTCCACATAGCAGCCAGATCTCATCATTCTACTGCAGAAAACCCTTAAGAGCTCCTTACCTCACTCAGTAAATGCAGCCCCAGAGCCCTTCTTATTTCTTCCATCTTGTTTCACTCCATGCAGTGACTTTGTTACCATTTCTCAGTCATCTCACACATACGCTTGCCTTAGATGTCTGCACATGCTGCTCCCTCCTTCCGGGATGCTTTCCCCTCAGATCTCTGCTCAGATGTCAGTTTATCACCCTCTGCCACCACCTAATCATGTTCTACTCCTGTTTTGCTATTTCCTTTTCTTCCAGAGCTTAGCCTATCTGAGGATGGCTTCTTCCTCTGGAATAAAAGCTGCTTGAGGGCGTGCACTTGTTTGTTCACCTATGTATCCCATCTCCTCTGAGCACATCATCTCTTTCTGTCTCCTTTGAGATCATCTTCTGTCCATTCCCAAGTTTCATCTTCCTTCTCTGATGGAAAATTACTTGGTATAATTAATATTTTCAACTTTTTCTCATTGTAGACAAACACAACTAATCTTTCCTTAACTCTGTGTCTTCTCATTACCAACACATGAACACATTTGTTTCTCTCCTTTTTTTCTTCTTGTGATACTGGGAATTGAACCCAGGGCTTTATGCATGCTAGGCAGGTGCTCTGCCACTTGAGTTATGCCCTATGCCCTTTTTGCCTTAGCTATTTTTTGATAGGATCTCACATTTTTTACCCAAGAATGGTCTGGACTTCAATTTCCTACTTAGGCATACCATGTAGCTATGATAGCGGGCTATACACCATGCCCAGCTCACTGGTTGAGATGTGAACCATGTTCCTTCCTGTCTGCCTCCTGAGTAGCTGGGATTATAGGCATGAGCCATCTCGGTGGCTCCTTTAAAATTTCTGTTTTTGTATGTGGTACTGGGGATTGAACTCTGGGTCTCAAGCTTACTAGACAAGTACTCTACCCCTTGAGCCATGCTCCCAGCTCCCCCCTTTCAGGTTTCTTAAAAAAGTATGTGTACTTATCACCCCTTCCACCCCCCAGTCTGGTTTTTCCCTTGGTTCTCCATCATGTGACTTCTGTCTCTAGTGTGCCAACAAAACTGTAGACATAGGTCTCTAACAGTGGGAAATGAGAAGATGTTTTTTACTTTACTTTTCCCTAGTGTTACCCTGTACTGATTATTCCCTGTTGTAATTTTCTCCTGTCTCCTTATCCTTCCCAGCTGTCTCTGCTAGTTCTTCTCTGCCTGAGTAGAGATAAGGCTCTGCTTGAAGTTTTTTCTTGGTTTACTCTGAATCCTCCCTCCCATGACTTGGTAGTGCTGCTTGGGTGCTCTGTCATTTGAACCATTTCCCCCAGCCCTTTATGCTTTGGTTATTTTTGAGATAGGATCTTGCATTTATGCTCAGGCAGACCTGGATTGTGATCATCCTACTTTTTGCTTCCTGCATAACTGGGATGACAGGCCCAAGCTACCACACCCAGGTTTTATTGGCTGAGATGGAATTTCTGGAACTGTTTTCTCCCCTTCACCCTGCTGTGTCTGCATGGGCACCTGCATCTCTCTCACAAACACTTTTCAGTCCTTTCACTCCCTTTTCTCAGTTCTCACTGCCCCTGCCATATCTTAGAGCTTCATCACTTCCTCGTTTATAGTGTGATCCTAAGAGCATACCCTCTGAAACCAGGCTACGTGTGTTCTCATTTTTTAAATTTATTTTTAAATTTCAGCTAAAACATGTTTTTAGTGCTGAGATTGAATCCAGGACCTTACATATGCTAAGCGTACACTGTACCCCCAGATCCTAAGGGAGTTTCTATCTATCTATGTATCTATTTATGGTACTGCGGATCAAAACCAGAGCCTCATGCATGCAAGGCAAACACTCAATCACTGAGCTACACCCCCAGTTTGATTGATTGATTGATTGATTGCTGTAATGAGGATTGAACCCAGGCCTGGCATTTGCTAGGCAAATCTGTATCATTTGAGCTGTGCCCCTAACCCTAAAGAATTTCCGTGTGTGTGTGTGTGTGTGTGTGTGTGTGTGTGTGTGTGTCTGGAGGTTGAACTCAGGGCCTTATGCATGTCACACATGCACTCTGCTGCTGAGCTACACCCCTTTCGTATCCTAATTGTGAATCTTAGTATTTAAGTGATCTTGGTGAAGTATCATAACTTCTCTGTGCCGTGGTTTCCTCATTGGTGACATGAGGATGCAGCATGCTTAGCACAGTGCCCGATGCATTGTGTTTGTTGATATTTCTTCAAGGAAGGTCTGGTGGAGTGGCTCACATGCTAGAGTGCCTGCCTTGCAAATATGAGACTGTGAGTTCAAACCCCCGTACTGCCAAAAAAAAAAAAAAAAAAAAAAAGAAGTCAAGATAATTTCTTCAAGGAAGCAGTCACCAAGTGATCCCTTTGCTGTTGCTTTCTTCCTTTCTCCTTTCTACCTTGAAAACATTTGTCATTCAGCTATGGAGTCAGTTTTCCAAAGTGGACATTGGATCACACATTCCCTGTTAAAAGTCTTTCTGTGGCTCCCATGCTTGTATATTCAGCTTGTTTCCATTGTCCTTCTTCTCTCACTCTGTTAAGTTGTGTTAAATAATCTGCAGTTTTCCATAAATGCTGTGATCTTGCATGCCACAGCATCCATTCACATGCTACTTCTGCTTCACTTAACATGCCCTTCCTTCCCTGGTTCTATTTGTGAATCTTTAATGATCCTTCAGGATCATGTTTAATCCTACTGTAGAAACTTAGCCCTCTCACATACAGTTGGTCTCTTCCTTAACACTCCTTATAATGTTTTGCTAAGATTTCGTACAAGGGTTTGAACTCAACCCTGGGGGCTTTGCACTTGCTAGGCAGTGCTATATTACTTGAGCCACACCTCCTGCCCTTTTTGCTCTGGTTATTTTAGAGATAGGGTCTCACATTTTGCCTAGGCAGTCCTGGACTGAGATTCTCCTACTTTATGCTTCCCACCATCACTGGGTTGACAGGCATGTGCCACCGAAGCAAACAAACAAAGCACTGTTTGTTTCACAAGCAGTGTGAAAACTGTTGGTTGAGATGGTCTGTCTCACGAGCTCCCTGCCTGGGCTGGCCTCAAACCATGATCCTCCCGATCTCAGCCTCCCAAGAAGCTAGGATTACAGGCAGGAGCCCAGATCTCTTTTTTCCTTTCTGATGCAGGGTTTTGCACATTGGCACAGAGCAGATACTCCATATATAGGTTAAATTAGTAGTCAGGAGTTTAGGAGAGTTTACTGAGATTTCTGCACTTCTTTTTTCAATTTCTCCAGGCTGCAGGAATTAGTTGATCGAGTGTTGGAACGCTTTCAGGCATCTGGACTAATAGTGAAAGAGTGGAACAGTGTGAAACTGCATGCAACTGTCATGAATACACTATTCAGGAAAGACCCCAATGGTAAGTTCTCATAGAATTGTAGCACAGTTGTAATCAGCTGGGCCTTATGGTATTAAATAGAGGTTTAAACAGAATGGTCATCAAAGACTGTCTGCTACAGCCTCACTTTTAGATCTGTCACCTTGTTTTGATGAGCCTAGCAGAAATGGACAGGGACATAGCCAGCATGGGGCCATGGCTTCCACGTCTACTTCTGTCACATATAGGATCGCCAGATCTAGTAGATAAAAATGCAACATGAGGGCTAGGAATGTAGCTCATGGACCAGGTCCTGGGTTTGATTCCCAGCACCAAAAAAATAAATAAAAATAAAAAAGATACAGGATGCTCAGGTAAATTGTAAATCATCTGTGTATTTTTGTGATGCTGGGAATCAAACCCAGGACCTCACACATGCTAGGCAAGGGCTCTACCACTGAACTGTATTTTTTAGTATAAGTATGCCTCCATGCAACCTGTGGTGCTGTTATTGAACAGAAGAAAAAAGAAAGTAAGGTTAGTCATTAAAAATAAACATGGATCCCAGTTGGGGACTGTTTTGCCCCAGAGAATATGTGGAATTGTCTGGAGACATTTTTGACTATCATACATAAGGGATTGGAGGTGGGGTTTTAGTTTTAGAGTTAATACAACATCATCATATCATTTGTGGAGCATTTCCATCACTCAACAAGAGACCCCCATCCCTAACCATTGTCAGTCCTGTCCTATCCTAGTTCTCATTTCATCTTGTCCCACCCCTAGTTCTGCGTGCCACCTGTCTACTTTCTGTCTGCATGATTTGCCTATGCTAGGTATTTCCTGTAAATAACATCAGGCAGTATGTGATATTTTGTGACTGGCTTTCACTTAGCATAATGTTTTCATGGTTTACCCAGGTTACAGAATGTATTAGTAAAAAGTGAAAGATAAGCTGTGCGCTGCTGGCTCATGCCTGTAACCCTAACTATTCAGGAGGCAGAGATCAGGAGGATCACAGTTTGAAGCCAGTTCAGGAAGATAGTTTGCAAGACCCTATCTTGCAAAAACCATCACAAAAATAGGACTGGCAGAGTAGCTCAAGGTGTAGGCCCTGAGTTCAAACCCCAGTACCGCAAAAAAACAAAAAAGAGATGAAAGATAGGACTGGCAGAGTAGCTCAGTGGTAGAGTCCTTGCCTAGCATGTGACTCTGGGTTTGATCCCCAGCACCAGAAGAAAACAAAACAAAACAAAAAGTTCATGGGGCATGTTGGCGTGCACCTGCAGTCCCAATACTCAGGAGGCAGATGAAAGGCAAAAAGGTTTACGTGATATGAAGAGAAACTAAAGTATAGCATGTATTAGTACTTCTCTTTTTATTGTTGAATAACATTCCATTGTGTGAGCCTACCACATTCATCAGTTGGTGGCCATGTGTATTGTCTTCCTTTTGACTCATGAATAATACTGCTATGAACATTCAAATTTTTGTGTGGACCTCTGTTTTCAGTTCTCCTGGCTAAATAACTAGGAATGAGGTTGCTGGGTCAGGTGGAAACTTTGTGTATTTTGAGGAACTGCCAGACTCTTTTTCCAAAGTGATTGCTCCATTTTACATTCCCACCAGCAGGGCACAAACATTTTAGTTTCTCTGTGTCTTTGCCAGTACTCGTTATTGTCTGCGTGGGTTTTTAAATTATTATTATTATTATTATCATAGCTGTCCTTGTGGCTGTAAAGTTGTATCTAATTTTGATTTTGATTTGTACTTCCCTGATGGTTGATACTACTTACAGATCTTGAACCTGTCATTAAACATTTCACTCTTTATATATGATTTCTGTGTTTTAATATTTAAAATTTATTTACTAGTAATTTTTATTTTTGGCAGTACTAGAGTTTGGGGAGAGGTTTTTTTTTTTTGTCTTTTCTTTTTTTGGTGCTGGGATCGAACCCAGGGCCTCACGCATGCTAGGCAAGCGCTGTACCACCGAGCTACATCCCAGCCCAAGTACTAGAGTTTGAACTCAGACCCTTGGGTAGTAGGCAGGTGCTCTACTTGAGCCACACTCCCCAGCACTCAGCTTTTTTTTTTTAGGTTTTAGGAAGGATTTATTTTATTTAGTTAATTAATTTATTAACTACTGGGGTTTAAATAAGGGCTTCATGCTTGCTAGATGGGCACTCTACCACTTGAGCCACACCTCCAGTCCATTTTGCTGTGGTTATTTTTGGAGATGGGGTCTCTAATCTATTTGCCCAGGCTGGCCTCAAACCAGGATCCTCCTGATCTCAGCCTCCCAAGTAGCTAGGATTACAGGTGTGAGCCACCAGTAGCCCAGCTTGCAAGGACTTGTTTTAGTATAACAGGATGAAGTAGGGAGAAGTGGGGGGAAAAGGACAAATAACTCCTGCTCTCACATAAGAGCCAGCCCTCTGCTTTTTAATTGATATTTATTTGGTATTAATTCACTTGTTCTTTCAAAACCTTTTTCTTAACAGGGACCCTATTTTTAGGTTATGAAATATACATGGAAGTTGAGTCTGTTTTTTTTTGGCAGTACTAGGGTTTGAACTCAGGGACAAATGCTTGCTAGGCAGGCACTCTACCACTTGAGCCATACCCCGAGCCCTTTTTGCTTTAATTCTTTTTCAGATAGATTCTTGCACTTCCCCCCTTCCCTGCACCCTTGGGCTGGCCTCAGAGCACAGTCCTCCTACCTACACTTCTGCATAGCTGGGATTACAGTTGTCACTACCATGGCTGGCTTGTTTGTTGAGATGGGGTCTTGCTAACTTTTTGTCCAGGCTGGTCTCAAACTGTGATCCCAAATAACTGGGATTACAGGCATGAGCTACTGTACCTGGCCTGGGGTTGGGGTCTTTGATTAGGAGAATGCTTCTTAGAGAAATAGTTCCATAGTTACCCCACATATATAGCTAAAGATCAATTCTGACCTGGTACTCTCCAGACCTGAACAATAAAAGAATATACTCAAAGGAGGAAATAGGAATATTTTTGAAGCATCTTGATGATGCTTTGAATTTTCTGCTCCCTGTACTCTTCTCTGTATTGAATTTTTACTGAAAAAGGACATGAAATGATGTGTTGTTTTTTCTTTTCTCTGTTACCCTTTCCTTTTATATTACTCCTCTTTTTGTCCTTTGAAGAACATCTTTTGGGATATTCAACCTAAATTAACTCAATAAGTAGAGAGCACAGCTTTGTTTAGACCAAGGTCAGAGTCTGTAAGGATTCTTTTGAGTCTATAAAGGGCTCTTTTTCATTTGGGGTAGTCCTTAAACCCAAAGTCTGGGTACTGGCAGTTTTTACTAATAAATTTGCAAACATTTGTAATTTACACATTTAACGTTGCATGTAGTTTATCTTGGGTTTGTAGATGGCAAGGAATGCTTGGAGAGCACTGGTCTCACCCTCTAGCCTTGTAACTGGAGAACTGAGGGTCGTGGAGGAGGCGTAATTTGCCTAAGAATGTGACTAGTGACTCCTCAGATGATAATAGAAAGAACAAATGTATGTTGAGTGAGTTGGAGACAGATGGCATTAGAAGCTAGATCTCTTGATTCAAAGCTTGCTTTTCCCTCCTTATTGTGCTATTTTCCAAGTAGTACATGAAGTTTTGCTAGTAGTGCTTGTGTATCTATAGAAACCCAAGAGTACAAATAGTAAATAACCCAGCTCTCCTCTGACGTTATCTTTGGAATATTTACAGCTGAAGGCAGGTACAATCTCTACACAGCGGACGGCAAATACATCTTCAAGGAAAGAGAATCATTTGATGGCCGAAATATTCTAAAGGTCAGTGTGAAGCAGAGTGAGTTGGAACTCCTGTGGCATGTGTCCTGAATAAGGGAGGAGAACAAGTTGTTTGTCTTTACCACTAGAGTGTATCTTCTCATGTCTTTCATCGAGGATCACTGATTGAAAGGCTATTAAAATTTTTTAGTATTCTTAAAAACAGAGAGAAGTCTTCTTGACTTCGGCACTTTCTAGAGTACTTGAAATTCATGATTTAAGAAGCAATGACGTATCTCAGCTACTTGGATTCTAGGAATAAATTGATTTGAACCTAATGAGTTTTACTCTCTTCTAACCTCTGAAGGCTTGAGTTTGCATTTTTTTAAGTGAAAAGAACTGTGTGTCTTGTTCTAGTAGATTTTTCTCTTCACCCACAAAGTCATTCTGCAAGGTCGCTTTATAATTTATTTTTAGTCTGGAGCAATCCATGTTCTAAAAAGTAGGTAATCCATTTCTGACAGTTGAGGCCTTCCTTTTCTGAATTGCATTAATCTATGAAATTCAAATACAAGGGGTTCTTCAGTTTTACTTTTATCTTTCTCCTACAGACTACATTTTGTAACAGCCCTATTTGATGCCCTCTCTATAAGGTTAACACATCATTGTTGTTCTGGGCAAAGAGAAACAGTTTATACCAAGAGTGAGATTTTTGATTCTTCATTTTACTCGTTTTATGATGGTTTAGGGTCAGACACTTTCAAGGCCATGGGTGTTTTTCAGAGATGGAGGAGTGTGCATATAATAACATCAGACTAAGCTTCAACTTTCAAAATGCTTATTCCTTTTCCTTCCTTACCCCTCTTCCATTCCCTTACCCCATCCCTTGACAGTTATCTTACCAAATGCCTCATGTGACCCCATTTGCTCTAATTGGTGACATCACCCTTGAGCAATGTATGAGCTTCTTCCCACAGAGCTAATAGGCCATCCACTTAGGCAGGCATTCTAACACTTACCTTGCAGAGCCGTGCTGATTCCTTCCTTTCCTTGTTATTTTTCCTCCCTCCCTCTCTTCTTCCCTCTATCCCAGGATGTGGGTAAGTTGCCCAAGCTGGCCTTGAACTTGGAATCCTGCGTTAGCCTCCTGAGTAGCTGAGATTGCAGGCATGTACCACTGTCTATCTATCTGTCTGTCTGTCTGTCTGTCTATCTATCTGTTGGTCTATCTAGCTATCTGTCATCTATATATATCTATCTCTGGCTAGTATTTTCTTATTTGTGAAGTAGCTTTAGATCCAGTTGGAGTTAATTTCATTGTTTTCCCAGACCACAGTTTCTGTGTGATACAAATCTTTTTCCTCTTCTATTCCCTTGTTTGGGAATTTTCCAATACTATGATTAATTACTTTGCTTTTTGTTGTTGTTGACTAAGAAAGAAAATACATTAAGTGGGAAAAGAAATCTTTAGGAATGGCTTAAATGCAGCTTAGATCTCATGGAATTAAAATTAAAGTCCAAACAGTGTGTTGATTCAAGTCAGGCATTGAGGAGCCTCTGGGTCAGGCAGCTGTATGTGCAATATGGATCCCTCATTTGATACGGAGTTTCTCTCATTTTAACAAGTCAGTTTTCCACTTAAAGATGGTTATTTTCTTGTGTTGGGGATGTAGCTCAGTGGTAGAATGTTTGCCTAGCGTTTTCGAGGTGCTGGGTTCTATCCCTAACACAGGTGTGTGGGAAGGGATGGGGAATGCTTTGACTTGAAATTTCCTGAACTGTCCCATGATGACATGAATGTAGCTCCCTCTAGTGTTGGCAAGCACCACTGTACCAGTAGCACCCTTACCAATTCATGCCTCATCTGTTTTAGAGCTGGGCCCAGAGATTTCTCTCTCTGACTCATAGATACTTGTAGATGGGGCAGAGTCTGGAATCAGAACACAGAGTCTCAAAGATTTCAAATTCAGCATTGTTTCTGCTGCCTCCCATGATGCTCAGTGTTTAGGTAGAGATTGTTAGATATCTGAGGCTGGGCATATCTGTCTGAAGGGGGGATAATGTCTGACTAAAATTCATTTCATAAATGGTGGGTAATAGATATACCACTTAGTCTAAAAGTGAGACTAATTAAGAATCAGACTTTTGGGGCTCGAGGTATAACTTAGTAACAGAGCACATACTTAACATGCGCTAGGCCCTGAGTTTAATACCCGGTACCCTCCCCCCAATCAGACTTTTATATTAAAAGTAATCCTAACACTAACGGAAATGCTTACTGACTGTATACCATCTTCCAGACCACATACCCTGAAGATGAAGCAGTTACTATGATACAGTTCCTACCTTTCAGGGGCTCCTACCTTGAGTGTTAGATGGTTAGTGGGCAATTACAGTATAAAATGATGGGGCAAGAAGAGCAGTGCCTTTGAACACAGTTAGGACAAAGCATCCTGTAGTATAGCTTCTAATATTTTGCTCATTAATCATTGGTTCCAAAAGTATAATCTTTCACCTATGTTCAATCAAGGGAATTAAATTGCCTTGGAGAATAAAGGTAAATTTCGGGTCGCAGTAGTTGACCCCATGCCAGCACACAAGGTAATAACTGCATTTGCAAAGTAGCTATAGAGTTACTTGAAACAAACAAACAAACAAGCAAACAAACAAAGGATTTAAAAAAACAGTGGATCTTATCTATGTAGCTTTTGTACCAGACGAAATTATTATTTTACGAAAGAAAAAAGGTCAATTTCACTAACAAGGTAGGAGTTGGCTTATAGTAAACAGACAGGTTAGCTTCACTGGCCATTAGGAGCCCAGCATGTGTGCGCAGCATATTAACAGCTCCATGGGCCGAGGGTCAGGACTGTGGTGATGGGAGGTAGCTCTGGAAAAACCCAGCCTCTTCACCTATTCAAAGAGAAACAAAACAAGAAAGCAAGTCCTTGCTCACTGCTGTAAGAATTGAATGAATGGCCGCCAATTGCTATTCTGCTCCAGGAGGAGAACTGGTCATTTTGGCTCAGTGTAATATTACGTGTTCTGGGTGCCTTAATAAGAAAAAAAATCTCTAATGACTTTTGGAGGTAGAAGCCACATTTTTCTTTTGTATAGCTCTTTTGAGAGTTGTTGCAGCTGTAATAGAATAATGTCTGGTTAGTCCTGCTTAAAATAAGAGTTTTTTTTTTTTTTTCTAAGAAAGACTTTGAAAGAACTGACAACTACAGAATCATTCTCCTGTTGTTATTCAAAGCAGAAAAGGGGCAAACATATTCAATTTTGGTGTTTTTGTATGACAGAATGACACCTCCAAAAGGAGAATGTATTAGTGCAGATAACGTAGGCCAAATTAATAGAATGATGTCCCCTGGAAGAGTTTCCATTTCTAAGAGATAACAACAAAGAAGCTGTTTGTATAACCATAGGTTATACAAACATCATAGGTGATGAACCTGTAATTGGAGAAATCAGGCTGACCTCAACACATACTGCTCCCTCACTCTCCTCTTGGGAAGTGGAATGGTCATTTTTTGCCAGCTTCTGGAGAGAGACATGGTGAGTAGGCTTGGGGATTTGTGAAGTGGCAGTAAACAGTGAAATCAGTTTGCCAATATTCTGTTCTTAGTGGATGAACAAGGCCAAGTAGTAACTACTCACCAGCATGCTTCCACTGCAAAACCAAGAGGAGGCTTCTCATGCACTCTCCAGAGGAGGTGAGAGGCACAATAAAGGTACAGAGGGAGTGGGAAGCACTGCAGGTACAAGATCAGAGAGCACTGTACAAGTGCTATTTCCTTAGATACTTAAAAAAAAAAGCCAAGTACTATGGACATGAATTTATGCCTTTTCTATTTTATGTAGGAGACCCTTTAAATTTAGAGAGGAGATAAATAGTATTTAACTATATGAATTTTTAAATTCTTACCCCCTAAAAATATTTTTTAAAACTGTCTCACCACATTAAGACTTTTCTTGAAAGATGTGAATGAGAGTCACTCAAGTATTACATTTATTTTTGCTTTGGTCCCATCTGTATTCCTTAAAGCCCTTAAAAGGACAATCAGGATGAATAAATTTAAATGATAGCTTTGTTTAATTTTCATTACTTGGGAGTTTTTATAAGGGAGGAATGTTTAAAAACATACTATTTATTATTTTTTGCTGAAAAATATATGCAGAAAACATATTTGTACTGTTTAATGAATAATAAACAGAACAACTGCTGCAAGGTTAAAAAGAACAAGTTTCACATGCCCCCTCTCTGACCAACTTTTTAGTCAGTCTACCTTAGGTACCAAAGACATAGTTAGTTTTTTAAACACTCCCAGTAAAGAGGCTTGTTTTGAATGAACATTTGTTTCAAAGTATTGGGAAGAGTTGTTGTATCTAAGGATTTTTTCACTAATGAATCTAAAAAATTTTTGCCATATCCAAGAGTATCTAGACATTCTTCTGTTACCTTCTAGGCGTCCTTTTGCATTTTACATTTGGGTCTGTGATCCATTTTGAGTTAATTTTGATAAAGAATGAAAGCTCTCTATCAAGATTTTTTTTTCTTCTTTTTTCTTTTTTTGACAGTACTGGAGTTTGAACTCAGGGTCTTGAACTTGTTAGGCAGGCATTCTACCACTTGAGCCATGTCCCTGGTCCTTTTTTGCTCTAGTTAGTTTTCAGATAGGGTCTGACATTTTTACCTGAAGTCAGCCTCAGACCTTGATTCTTCTACTTATGCCTGCCTCCCTTATAGCTAGAATGATAGGCACACACCACCACTTGCAGCTTGAGTGTTAAGATGGGAGGTCTCACTAGCTTTTTGCCTGGACTGGCCTCGCATCAGGATCCTCCCAATCTCTGCCTCATGAGTAGCTGGGTTTACAGGTCTGAACCAGGATTCTTTTTTTTTTTTTTTTGCATGTGGATGTACAGTTGTTCCAGCATCAATTTGTTGAAAAGACCATTTTGGTCCATTGTGAGTCTTTGCTCCTTTGTCAAAGATCAGTTGCTTGTATGTTTGGGAGTCTATTCTGAGCTCTCTGATCTGTTCCATTTATCTACTTGTCTGTTCTTTTGCCAGTACCACACTGTGTTGATTGCTGTAGCTTGATGTTGGGTAGTGTCAGTCCTCCAACTTTGTTCTTTTTTTATTGTTGTTTGAGATCAAGTTTCACTATGTACCAGACTAACCTTGAATTTGCAATCCTCCTGCCTCCATCTCCCCAGTGCTGGATTGAAGGCCTGTGCTACCACATCTGGCTGTCTCAGCTTGACTTTGTTTTTCTCTTTCAGTATCAAATTGGCTGTTCTGGTCTTTTGCAGATCAGTTTGTTGATATTCAGCTTTCTGGGATTTTGCTTAAAATTGTTTTGAATTTATAGATCAAGTTTGGAAGAACTGATATCTTGGAAATGTTGAACTTTCCTTGCAGGGTGCTGGTGGCTCACACCTGTAATCCTAGCTACTCAGGAGGCAGAGGTCAGGAGGATCACGTTTCAAAGTCAGCCAGGGCAAATAGTTCAAGAGGCCCTGTCTCGAAAAACCAATATTATTACTGTTTTCCTACAGCTTGGGTCTGAATCATGGACACTAACTGCGTGAGCCTTAGCACTTTTGAAACCGGATGACCAAAATTCAATATCTGCATTACAAAGATCAAACAATCAGGAAGTTTGGCCCAGAAATACTTTGCTTAAAATGAGCTGAGTGAGGTGGTACATGTCTGTAACTCCAGCACTCAGGAGGCTGAGGCAGGAGAATGGCAAGTTTGAGGCTAGCGTGGTCTGCATAGTAGCTCCCTGTCTCAAAAACAACAGCAAAGGAACAGTTTCCTGATAGAATGTTTCATGCTAGAGCAAGCTATTAAGAGGATAGCTGCATGTTTCATTGGAGTGTCTTAGTTTTGTTTAAGAAATGAGAATCAGGGCTGGGAGTGTGGCTCATGAGGTTGAGCAAGTATAAGGCCCTGAGTTCAAACCCCAGTACTAAAAAACAGAAGAGAAAAGAAAAAGAAATGAGAATCAGCCTGGCATGATCATGCACACTTATAATCCCAGCACTCCTGTAATTTCAGCAGTCTGGGGACTGAGGCAGCAAGATCAATGTTCAAGGCCAGGTGGAGTGGCTTACATCTGTAATCCTAGTTCCTTGGGAGGTGGAGATGGATCGTGGTTCAAAGCCAGTCCAGGCAAAAAGTAAGTGAGACCTATCTCAAAGAACAAGTCTGACCTAGTGACACAGCATGTAGCTATACTGGAAGTGGAGGTAGGAGGATCAAGGTCTGAGGCTGGCCCAGGCAAAAGTGGAGACATTATCTATAAAATAACTAAAGCAAAAGGGCTGGAGGCATGACTCAAGTGATAGAGCACTTGCCTACTAAGCACAGAACCTGAGTTCAAACCCCAGTACTGCCAAAAGGGAAAACAGAAGAAGAGTTTGAGGCCATCCTGGGCTACATAGCGAGACTGTAGGCAGGTGCTCTACCACTTAAGGCATGCCCCCGACCCTCAAAAAAAAATTTTTTTTTGTTATACATCATAGGTAGACCCTAGATTTGCCAGAGGGGATATTTTTTGCCCAGTACTTTAGATAATAAACTTAGAGCAGGAGTTGGCAGACTAGTTTGAAGGCCAAATGTGGCTTTTTTTTTTTTTTTGGTACTGGGGTTTGAACTTAGGGCTTTGTGCTTGTTAGACAGGTGCTCTGCCACTTGAACCACACTACCAGCGTTCCACATTTTCCAGTAGTACAAAAAACATCAAAAGAAGAATAACATGGTATGAGAAAATTACATGAAATTGAAATAAATAAAACATTTAGCTCTGGGATATAACTCAGTGGTAGAGTTTCTTAGATTGTAGTGACCTTCAACTCCTGAGGCATTTGGGTTTGATGACCCTCTTCCTCTCTTCCAAAGTCTTGTTTGACATCTATCCACACCTTTACAAAGGGGAATCATAGAAAATGTGTGTGTCACAATCTGTAAAGCTATGATGATGCTACTTACCAAAGGCATGTGTCCTATGGTTCTGACTGAGAATGAAGTTATTCATGTCTTGTTGTCTAATGAGGTGACTTAGTGAAAAACAACTAATTGCTAGCATGTGGCAGTCTGTCTCCCATTTTGTAAGGAGCCATTGGTAGCCCTGCCTTTATTTGGGCAGCTATTACTTGTATGTATGTACCCTCTTTCTGCTGCCTGGTATTGCCTAAGGATGTCTGATTTGCTCTTTAATTTCTGGATGCTTTCCCCATGTTGGAGAAGTGGGAGTGAAGATGGCCTGGGCCCAAAGACCTTGTTTTCTCCTCTCTCACCAACTTCTTTTTCCCAGTTTGTTGCCTTGCCACAATAGTCATTTCTTGGATGATGCCTAGCCTCTCTGTAACCCTGGACCAAGAAGTTACCTTTGCTGTTGTCTCCTGTGCACCCTCCAGGGACTCACTTCTGCTGACATGCATTTCCTTTCTACTGTGTATTGCAGAGATCAAACACTTACCCTATTTTGCATTTGTTTGAGGGCCCATTATGAGTAATATCTGAGGGAAGATAACCAGACAGGAAGTAGAAAATGAGAGTGGTAACAAATTTTAATGAGCATTAGTTCTTCTCATGGAAACTACCCACAGAACTTCATCTGGGTCAGCTCTGAAAGCCACCTGCCCCCAGGCTTGGTGGTCACACTTAGAAGTTGAGGAGTCTCTGCTAACTAACAGCCACTGGGCAGTTTTATCCTGGTAAAGCTTGTCCATGCCCTGAGGTAAAGCTTTCTGGGAAAGAAATTTTGCAGCAGACTGAACTCCCAGTGGCCCATCTCTGGTGCCAGTTCTCTGGCTGCTGTGGCATCGGGCACCTGTGCAGCCCATGCTGAGGTCAGGTACAGGTTCTGACAGCCCTGTCAGCACAGCCTCCTGTCTCCACCTCTTCCCCCACACCATGTTTTTTCTTGCTACTTTTCAAAAGGCTCTGAGGGGAGGGAAAGTCCCTCGGCATTTTGAATATTGAGGTGCTCAGCAGAACTGCCTGGCATCCTGTTTGTATATAGCAGTTTTAATTCACTCTCTAATAGGTCATTTGGCCTTACCAGAAGAGTCTTAAACTTGATAATCCTTGCATCAGCAGTGAAGCTCAGGCCAAACATCCAGAAGTGCAACAGTGGGTGATTATTTTGAAGGAAGTTTTAAAACCTGCATTCTCAGACTCTGTCACCTCTCCAGGTCAGGTCGTTAGCATTCCTCATGCTCACTGCAGCTAGGACAGACAGCAATTGAGGAGAGCAGAATGGCCCAGGGAAGTTCTGGCTCCCCCCTGTGCAAGGAACATCCCTGGTATGGAGATGGGGCTCAGGCTCTGGGAACACACAGGCACTTTGGTACTGTTTTAATGGGTGTGCGTGAAGTAGTGGCTTCAGGCTTGAAAAGTTGCAGCTGTTCCACTGATGTCCTTACAGCCCTTTGCTGCTTTCCTTATAGAGGCAACTGTTGGTGATAAGAATCACTCCTCGCATAGACTAGGCTTGACCTTGCTCTTTGGATCTGAGGTACTCCAGTCCTTTTACAAGTACATTATGTCCTCTTTTGATTGGCTGTTATTAGCTAATGACTCTCATACCACTGATCACTGCATCTTAGAGATAGGGCAGTATTTGGAGATGACTCTAGTATAGTGACTTCCTGGTCTTTAAAAAAATACACAATGTGACCATATTATGACTATGGAGACTATATGCTGTCAGAGTTCTACTATATGCTGTCAGAATTCTAATAAACCTTCTCTTTCTTATTCTTTTAAGGAAACTGTTTTTTGGCTTCAGGAATGATGCATTGGAGGTTGTAATCAGTGAGTAGCAGTAATAATCAGAACTTGCTATAGTTTGGGTCTAGTATGTCCCCATAGGCCCACATGTTAAGGCTTGGTCCCCAGCCTGTGGTGCTGTTGGAAGGTAGTAGAGCCTTTAGGAGAAGGGGCCTAGTTGGAAGATGTTAGGTCACTGGAGGAATGCCCTTAAAGGGGATATTGTGATCCTGGTCCTTTCTTATCTCTTTCACTTCCTGACTTCCTCTGTCACGCACTCCCGCATTGATGTACTGTGCTGCCACAGGCCCAAAGCAACAGAGCCAAATGACTGTGGACTGAAACCATGAGTCATAATAACCCTTTCATCCTTTTACATTGACTCCTTCAGATATTTTGTCACAATGATGGAAAGCTAACTAACCCAGAGCTCAAAACTCCCTGTTACAAGTTTATCTTACTGTAAGTATAAAACACCTTTGTAAAGATGTCCCTGATTAAAGATGGAGAAATTGGGGAAGAGAATGGTGCTACAGTTGTTAATAGGCAAGCATTAAGATCTAATTTGCTTTAAGAACTTTTTTGTCCTTTTGTAGAAAAGAAATTTTTTTCCTTTTCTTTGGTGGTACTGGGGTGTGAACTCAAGACCTCATGCTTGCTAGGCAGGTGCCCTACCACTTGAGCCACTCTACCAGCCCTTTTTTGTGTTGGGTATTTTTGAGATAAAGTCTCACTTTTGTTGCCCAGGCTGACCTCAGACCTGATCCTCCTGAACTCTGCCTCCTGAGTAACTAGTATTACAGGCATGAACCATTTATACCCTGCCTTTCCTTTTTTTTTTTTTCTTTTTCTTTTTGCAGTGCTAGGGATTGATCCTGAAGTCTTAGGCATGCTAGGCAAGTTCTCTATCATGAATCTACATCCATAGCCCAAAGACATTTCTGTTTTTGTTTCTAAAGGAAGGAGTGCTGTGTGTGTATGTGGAGAAATACAACTAACCTCAATGGTAAACAGGCTTGGGTATGTTCTCTTGTGATGGTAGGAAGAATCCATTTGGGCACAACCTATGTGGATATTTTTAAGCAAATGTAAAGTTTTTTGTCTCCTGGTTGTGCTGTAGCTTCATCCCTTTGTCTTTTAATTCTCCCAACATTTGTTCTCATCAGAAGTATTCTTGCATGTGGTCAGCAGAAAAATGCAAGCTATGGGAAGGCTTGAGAATTTGAATTGCCAGGTACCTTAGCAGAAACTCAGAATCGTTTTTTAGATTTGGGAAAGTTTAACAAACAGAACATTGAAATGAAACTTACTTGTGGAAATAAAGGAAAACTTATTGGTGATCCTAATTCTAAGTGAAATTTCTAACACAACATATGAAAAACTTTTATGCTTTTCAAAATCTATTATATTTTTAGTCTGGTGTTTATATCTTTCTGTTTACTGCAACCTAAAGTCTTATTAATCCTGTTTGTAGAGACCTTTTCATGATGAAAGTTCCAGAAATTTACCATTATTTTGTTGTTTTTCAAGTAGAATCTTCCAAGAGCTGTGATTGTAGTTTTTCACATCATTTGTTTCTCATTCTTGGCCTCTGTAGCAGTTAGCTTTCTTGTCAGTGTGACAGAATGCTTGACATAAACAGTTTAAAAGGAGGTGAGAGAGATTTTGGCTCATAGGTTCACTCCGTGGTTACCAGGCCCCATGTGCCTGGGCAGACCATGATGGTGGTGGGAGTGTATGGTGAAAGAGGTTCTTCATCTCATGGTGGACAGGACGAAGAAAGGGGACCAGGTATATAACTTTGAAAAGCCTGTCCCCAGAGACTCACTTCCTCCATTTAGGCCTTACCTCAAAAAGTTTCCAGAAGTTCTAAAAATAATACCACTAGCCGGGGACCAAATGCTCAATACGTGAGCCTGTGGGGGACATTTCATGTTCACACCATAACAACCTTTGAACCAAGAGTACACTTCTCTGTCTGACTACATAGCACAGCCTAAGGATGGAAGTTCTTCCCCCTGGGACCTTTGGTTCAGATTTGTTGTTCCAGTTGAGAGCATATACACACACTGCCTTGTGGTCATGGCCTTCTATTGGCATATTCTAGGTCTGGTCCCAGGAACTCTTAAATTGATCTCACAGTGTTAGTGGTCCTAGCTTGCCTCTGTTTCTTATCTTTTAAGTGGGAATAAGAATGCTCAGCTCTGGTTCACATCACAGCAATTTTTGAAGGGTTAATGAGCTGGATTTGGTAAGATACTTTTAGATCCTTAGATGAAAGGTATTATTTAACCACAGCAAGGCTTTGTACTGGGGGTATCTTCCCAAAGAGCTCAAAGTGGTTGTCAGACTGTCTTTATTCATCTTCATACCATCCCTGGGAGGAAGGTAGGTGGTTAAGCATTCTGATTAAGGATAAAATAGTGTCATTACTGTTACTTTTATCTGTAAACAGGGTAATTGTATGTGAAGTATAAATTGGTAAGACAGATTATGAAAGAAAAACACTGAGAAAACTTCAAAGTAGCATGCACATACTACTCCTGAGTTTCAAAAGTCTAACTGCAAACATGCAAACAATAGAAAGTGTCCTTCATCAGGAAGTGGGACCTCATATACCCTCCTAAATACTTGCATTAATCGAACTGCTTATACTTGTGTTCATTTGCACCAAATACGTCATAAAGATTTGTTAGTTTAACTCATATATACCAAGAATGACTAATGAATTGTATAGGACTTATATTTTATTCATTTGTTTATCTTTAAAATTTTTGCTGTGCTAGGGATTAAACCCAGAGCCTCACATATGCTAGGCAAGCACTCCACCACTAAGCTACACGCACACCCCTGTCATATATTTTGAGTCTTCACTTTGGACTTTAAAACTGAATTTCTTCTTATTGGAAAGTCATGTTGGGACAACAAATAACTCCCTGAGGCCACCCAGCCTGAGAAGTATGTTTCCTTAAAAGAAGGATATTTGAGAAGCATGACTACTACATTTTCCAAGACTGAAGAAAAAGAATGTGCCTCCTTTGGGAGCTAGAGAGGAGCAATCCCCAATAGGTTTGCCATTATGCTGTTGGGAACTGGCATTTCATTTGGTTTTATAGCTCGAGGTCACAGGTAGGAGAAAGTTCCTCTTCACCTTTCTCCCCACTCTGAGATTTTCTATCTTGTTTTTGCAGCCTCTTTGCATTTGGAGTTCTTTCTGGTCTTTGATGGCTATGTCACCAGACATGGGAGAAAGGAGTTGAAGGTCTGAAATTAATGCAAGAAAAAATGATGACAGTTAGCCCTCAGATCTTGCCATTTGTTTTCTTCCAGTGTGTACCACTACATTGCCAGAAGTCAATAATTGCTTCTGTGATCCCCCTAGGAAACAACATGTACAAACTAAAAATGGAAGCTGCCACAGTCACGGGGCAGGGACCCCAGGGTTGGATTTTATCTTGCTGTTTTTTGTCAGGGAAGCCTTGATTTTAACCTAAACCTTTTATTCTCAGTGGGCCTCAATTCTGTCTTTACTTGGTGATAGGAAAAGTTTAATTTTTTAATGACATTATGAATGCATAATAAAGGAGAGCAGCTGCGTGCATTGCAGTTTCAAATGTCATTCTGACTTAGGTATTAAATTTTCTTCTTAAATTGTCCAAGTCAGTCCTTATTATTGACTAGTGATAGCACAAATACTGGCAGTCTTAAATTCTATTTTTATTTCCTTACCAAATATTTGTAGTCATGTTCATTGTTTTGTTCCTTTACAGTAGGTTTTTTAAAAAATACTGGTTTCCATAACAGCCTATGTCTCAGAGAAAAATGTTTTCAGAAAGAAAATGGTTTAGGTTTCAAAATCCCCAAGAGAATTGTTATAAAACAACAGAGTGGAGAAAAAAATTCAACATGACTTCAGTACCTTGACTAGATTCTTTTTTAATTTAAATTTTTCCTGTTAGATCTGTTATTTTCTAAGTAATGTAACACTTTGCTCTTCATGAACTACTTTAGGTTTGAAAGAACAATCAAGTTTCTTTTCTTTTTTTAAACTTGTAGTTTAAGATTTGTCCTCTCACCATTCAGGAACCTAATTAAATGGAGCAGTTTAGTTGATTTGTGCTTATTTGCATCCAGAATTCAATTAAAAGTCTTCCAGCTGAGCTAGAGCTGCCTAACTCTTAAGCCAGGTCCAAGGAAAAAATATGTACACGTTGAGTGCCTTGTGCCTGGGGTCTGTCTTTGAGGGCTGCCTGGGCTTCAAGGTGCCCTGCTGTAAGATGAGTGCCCACGTGGGGCAATGAAGTGCAAAGGTTAAAGGGCTCCGATCTATAGTCACTTCCTTGGTGAATCTCACATGTCCATCTTACTTTTCAGGAAGGGAAAGATTTCTTTTCTCTCTCATCTCTAGATTCTGTTACAGAATTGGGACCTTCTTCTGTCTCAGAATTGTGGAGAAAGACTGTGTACCCATTATTGAGCAGTGAAGGAGACTTTCATTCTTGGCCAAGAATAGGAGAAGTGGAAGATAAACTCACAAATCATCTTCTCTACCTGTTGAGGGTCAGGAGATTAATAGAAACAGTGTAAAAGAAATGAGGGGACAGCCAGGCGCCAGTGGCTCATGCCTGTGATCCTAGCTTCTTGGGTGGCTGAGGTCTGGAGAATCTCTGTTTGAGGACAATTCAGGCAAATAGTTCAGGAGACCTCCATCTTCAAAAAATAACAAGTGAAATGGACTGGAGGTGTGGCTCAAGTGATAAAACTCCTGCTTTGTAAGCATGGAGCCCTGAGTTCAAATCCCAGTTCCACCAAAAAAAAAAAAAAGAAATGAAGAGGTAGGATAGGTTAATAAAGGGTAGGAATATTCATGTTATTTCTGGGAATAGGTAGAGATTTTCCAGAGGTTTGAATGCCACCTCTTTTCCCTCTTTTTGTCTGTTTTGTTTTGTTTGCTTTGTTTGAGACAGGGCCTCCCTGTGTTACCCAGACTGGCCTTAACCTCCCAATTGCTGAGATTACAGGCATGCACCACCACACTAGACATTTTCACTCCTTCTGTGGTTCTTTCCTGTTGTTGACATAGCAGTTGTCAACTGTAATAGCACTGGAGATTGTGTCACTTAGCGTGTAGATGAATTATTATGAAGTCAAAGGTTGTATGGTGTCACTGGCAGCCATGTTAGATCCAGTCAGTTTCAGCCTACCCATGTGAAGAGGAACTTCTGGACTTCAGGCATCCATCCTCAAAGATAAACAAGATTAAGATAGAGTAGAAATTCATTTAGGTAGCTGGGTGCTGGTGGCTCACACCTGTAATCCTAACTACTCAGGAGGCAGAGATCAGGAGGATCATGGTTCGAAGTCAGCCTGGGAAAATAGTCTGTGAGACCCTATCTTGAAAATACTCATCACAAAAAGAGGGTTGATGGAGTGCCTCAAGGTGAAGGCCATGAGTTCAAGCCCTAGTACCTCCCCCCACCACACACACACAAATAATTCAGCTAGGTGAAATAGGCAGCTCAAGATTAAAGCAGGGTAACAGTTCAAGACTGAGGCCCCTATAACAAAGACAGATTAATAATAGAAAAAGCATACATGTTTAAGTTTTACATGACACAGGAGCCTTCAGAAATGAAGACCCAAAGCAAAATCATACTTTTTTTTTTTTGCTTCAGTTTGATAAAGAATGAATAGTCATGGAGAAATATAGAAGTGTAAAAGGGTATAATCTAATGGCAATAAATGCGGGGGGGGATGACTTAATGGAGGGGTAAAAGGAATTTCTCCCTCTCTGAAGGTTCAAGTCTTTAGGTCTGCTGAAATAAACTGACAATAGACAGATTAATAGGAGAAAAAGCATACAATTTATTAATGTACATGGGAGCCATACAAAATATGAAACTTAGGAGCCAGGTGGTGGAAAAACAACCATGACTGGGATAAAGTTCCTCTGGGGTCTGAAGGAGGCATGGGGTAGAACTGCACTGCACAGAGGCAGTCTTACAGTGCAGATGAAGTCTTTCTGCAACCCCTCAGCTGTCCTGAGGAAAATGGTGAAAAATCTGTCTGGGCATGGTGAGAACTTTTCCTCTCTCTGTCTTCTCTGGTGATGTGATAAGACTGCTAGGGAGGGGCTTAAGACAGTTGCATTTCTTTTGGAAGAAGTTTCTTCAGTCAGAAAAGGAGAGCACCTACCTGCACCTAAAGGAGAGAAACAAGGCATGGTGGGAGAGGCACTTTGATTTTAAGGAAGCTTCTAAGGCCTTCCAGTTTCCTTCAGCTCAGAGTACTTGTAATTCTAAAGTACTATACTTGGTGATACGGTCTTCTGAGCCCCAACGTTTGCAAGGCCTCTTTGTTCAGACCCTTCTCTGTATCCTGTGTCTTCACAGATAAAGATGTTTTTTACCTCCAGATATAGGGAAGGGAACCTCTCCAATGAGGATCTTAGGGGTTTTTTTGACAGGGGGCAGTACTGGGGTTTGAACTCAAGGCCTCATGCTTGCTAGGCAGGCATTCTACCACTTGAGTTGCACGCTTAGCCCATTCAATGAGGGTCTTAGGACTTGCTTCAGGGGAGAAGGGGAGTGGAAGATCCAACAGACCTTCCTGCTCCTGCCTTTTCCTCAAATGCCACAGTGTGTATGTGGGGTGATGTGTCCTGAACCCCATCAACTTTCTCTGTGCTTTTGGGCAAGTTACTTTAGCCTTCCAATCCTTAGTCTCAAATATAAAATGAGAATTCATAATAGCATCTGTTTCTTGGAGTTGTGAGGATGTAATCAGACAATGGTAGAGAGCCCTCAGCATAACTAACCTGGTACATAGGCTCAATAAATTATTGGCTCTTACTATCTTTACTTTATTAGTGTTGTTGTCAGTACTAATATATTTTTCTTATTCACCTTGGTCTTTTAATATGTAACAGTATTGGCACCAAGTCATTTTGTTTTAAAAATCTCATTATGATAAGTGTGAGTTCATAAAAATTTTAATTTAAATTGACATAGGGCACTATCATAAGCAGTCAAAATGGAGGAAAATATATTTTTAATTTGTAACACAAAGGGTTCATTTTAATATATAAAGTACAACTCAATTTAAAAAAAAAAGGACAGCTGTAAAGCTCTTTATGGTGATATACTTCCACCTAAAAGCACTGCATATTTCATGTTAATGCACATTATCAGCCTATCGGGAAAATTATAGATTGGAGAAGGGCTTGAGACATATCCGGCTAGCGATACAACCATAGTGTGTAAACAGACCTGAATTTTATTTCCCCCAGAAAATAGTTCCCTCTCAGAAATGCCCTGTGGCACCCTCCTATACCCCCCCTCCTTACCCTGGCTTTCCTTATTGCCTTCTCACCCAGAAAGTCACCAAGTCTTCTCTGTGTCTCATTCCTAGTATTTCACATCTGCTCTAGTCTTCCCACTGCTTCTGTTTCAGAATCTCCCTCATGACTGAGCCACTTGCATGGTCTCCTTGCCTTTCTCTAGTTTTCTTCTCTAGTCAGCACAATATACTATATCAGATCAGTTTCCCTAAAATGTGCTTTTCATGCACCTGTTCTGAGACTGTCAGTGGTTTCCTACCAGCTAGAATGCAGTCTAATTTATGACCCTGACCTTCAGGGTCCCCCTTAATCTGTTTCTCCCTCTTATGACTTTCTTACTGCCTCTTTTCAGGACCGTTTCAAACATCTAAACTGTCTTCTTGTCCTGCCCACTATACTCATTCAGATCCTGTCTCCTCTAGATGGTTTTCCTAGGTGCCAGCCCTCTGCGCCCATTGTTTCCTTATCTCCTGCTGGATTTATTGATGACCTATACCTTTTATTGCACACTTTCTTTGCTTCCCATAGTGGTTTTTTTTTTGTGTGGGGGGGGGACATTGGGTTTTGAACTCAGGGCTAAGCAGGTACTTTACCTCTTGAGCCACACCTCCACCCTTTTTGCTCTAGTTTATTTTTAAAATAGGGTCTTGCTTTTTGCCGAGCCCAGCCTAGACATGACCCTATTTATACTTTCCACAGTAGCTGAGATGATAGGCACATGTCCCCACACCCAGCTTGTTCTGTTGAGATGGGGCCTCATGAACTGTTTGCCCAGATTACTGATCTCAGCCTCCCCTACAGCTGGAATGACAGGCATGTGCCACCACACAAGCTATTAGTTGAGATGGGGTCTTGTGAACTTTTTGCCCACATGCCTTAAACCACCATCCTCCTGATTTCAGCCTCCCAAATAGCTAGGATTACAGAAATGAATTGCTGTGCCCAGCTCCAACAAACACCTCCCCATCCTTTTATTTTTGCAACACTGGGGTTTGAACTCAGGGCCTTGTACTTGCTAACCAGGCTGTCTACCACTTGAGCTGCATCCCCAGTCCCCCAACAAATATTTATTAATCACATGCAGACTACTAGATACTCTTACAGCATGTAGTGGGATTCAGCTACTCCCTCTACAGAGCTGATTGTGATGAGTCACTAGAAATGATTGATAGAACTAACAGAAAGGCTTAACACTAAAAATACAACAATGACTAAACAATGAAATAACTGAAAAATCATTTCTAAATCATCTGTTACAAAATCATCACAAGCATTCAGAGGACAAGAACACAAAACTAGGAAAGGCTAAAATGAAGATAAGGCCAGTATGAGGAACTTCTGGATGAAAAATCCATTTGATGTGATGTTATCCAAAGCTAGGAAAGAAGATGGCAACTTAGGAAGGTAAAATGACCCATGGTTAATGTGGGCAAAACTATTTTTTAAACCACCACTAGAAATTCCTGAGTCTCAGTAACATTTTACAATTTATAAGGTACTTTTTCTATTCGTCTTACTATATCCTTGCCCATTGTGATCTTTTATCCCTCATGGTGTTAGTATAGTGAGTGGTCATGTCCCCATTGTCATACATGCCCAGTATGCTTGATATAAGCTTAGAATCTGACTTCAGCACTCCCTCTTCCACCTGCATTGGCCTTAGTTTAGAGGGAGAATTTATGTTTTTTCTCTTAATGTTTCCAAACACTGCACTAAAATCACATCCAGCTAACTGGATTACCATGTTTACTACTTCCTTTCAACCTGAATGAAGCAAGAGACTCTCTTCTGGCAGATGCTGCCGTCTGGAGGTCTGCATAAAGCCAAATGGAGTCCTAGGCAGGTCACTTCCAGATCTTCATGTGGTGTCTTCATTACTTGGAAACATGGGTGAACAGAGAGTATAGAGGACCCATAGACTTCCAGTCCTTAAAAAGTAACTTGCTTGAAAGTGTTGAGTTCCTGTTTAGCTTTGCTTTGTCTCTTCTTCTGTTGCCTCTTGGTTTTGTCTTTTCTGTACCTAGAAGGCTTCAGTTTGCAAAGCTATAAATCTGCCAGTCTCACTGACATGGTTTTCACTTCAAATTAATGTTCAGCAAGGGGATTAGCAGCTAACTGTTTCAGGCTGAATTTCTTTACGGAAAAGGATGGATATCATTTGAACAGGCTGCTTAAGCCAGGAAGAGAAGTTAATTGTGTAAATCGATGCAGGTGAGAGCTGGTCACCTTTCAGAAAGACAAGACAGTGCAGCATATAACCTCCAAATAGATCTTTGGGGTCAAGTTGATGTCATGTTGAAGAATCAATATTTACTGGGCTTTGTAAAGTTAGCCTTTAATGAACCTCAGGCATTTTTCTAGGCCATTAATTAATTGCAGGAAGAGGAAAAGCAACAATGACTGAAGTTCCATGGGTACAGGAGGTAGTATAAAAATGAGTGAAGAGAAAGTCCCACCCTTAGGTTCCACTGAAGCATTGTTGGGTTGGGGGGTTGGGAGGTTGAGAGAGAGAGAGAGAAGAGAGAGCAAGAGAGTGAGCTTTCTTGAAGTCCTTACTGACTCTTAAGAAAACCCAGATCTTGTGTCCTATATTCCTTGACATCCAAATGGTGTACCTTCATTTTCCTAGGATAAATTCTCATGTCATTTCTGATTCTGCCTTATAAATGTGCTACTCACAAGATCAGGTCCCTCCTTCCCTCAACCCCTTTGGAAGCTTTTATAAAGTAGAGGTGCACAGTAAAGAGCATTCCTTGAGAATGCTGGCTTGACTCCCCTCTAGTGAAATGTTTTCTGTAAGTATGATCATTCACATTTGTTCTGTCATCTGGCAGAAGTGTTCCTCGGGTGGGTTTGTGTGCCCCTCACTGGATTGTCCGAATCATTTGTGAGTCAGGAGCCTCATCTTCTATTTATGTTAGTCAGCGCTCCTAATAAATGTTGTTGATAAGGTAGGAGGATGTGTTATATCAAGCTTTATCCTGGGTGGAACAAAGCAGGCTACTATAATGGTTCTTCCATGGTCAGTAACAAAGTCAGAGCAGCTTTGTGAGTTCTTGCTCCTCTGCTCAGTTCTTGGAATCAACTGCTCAGTAGATTCTCTATTGCATTTTCTCAGGGAGACTTTAGAATTAATCAGAGGGAAGAACTGTGACTGTTCTTTTCTCACTCCACCCCCTTCCATTCTTCTCCAGGAGTATTATTCAGAATAACAAGAAGAAAACTGAAAGGTTTGTTGGAATTGTTGCAGTTTGGTGTTTAATATTTTCATCTATAATTCTCTTTCAATATTCATTTGGTTTTTAATTTTTGCTTTTCAGTTGTTTGAGAACTTCTACTTTGGTTCCCTAAAGCTCAATTCCATTCACATCTCTCAGAGGTTCACAGTGGACAGCTTTGGAAACTACGCCTCCTGTGGACAAATTGACTTCTCCTGAGGTGGGAATTCAACGTCCTCACAGGTGCTGAAGAAGAACGTGTTCACTTCACTTGCCAAGGGACATGTGTTTGGGGAAATTTGGATACTGATTTTCCTGGGTGGCTCCTCCACCCCAACTTCCCACTGCCTCTGATGGTCATCCATAGTCACCACACTGCCAGCCAAGATACTTGTGGACACAAGGGGAATTTTTACCTGTTCCCTTGACTTGTTCTTTTCTTTTTCCTCTTCAGGGATTTTTGGTTGTTGTTTATTTTGGTGTGGTAAGCTACATCTAACATAAAATACATTGCCTTAACCATTTTAAGTGTACAGTCCAGTGTTATTCAGTGCGTACGTAATGTTGTACAACCATTGCCGCCATCCACTGCTGCCATGACTTTTCATCTTGTAAAACTTGAAACTCTGCACTCTTAAAACATTAACTTCAGACTGGAGGTGCTACTCAAGTGGTAGAGCACCTACTTTTTTTTTTTTTTTTTTTTTTGGCAGTACTGGGGTTTGAACTCAGGGCTTCACACTTGCTAGGCAGGTGATCCAGCACTTAAGCCACTCTGCCAAACCCTTTGTGTGTGTGTGTGTATTTGCTGAGTATTTTCAAGATAGGGTCTTGAGAACTATTTGCCTGGAGCTAGCTTCAAAACCTCCTGATCTTTGCCTCCCAAGTAGCTAGGATTATAGACGTGAGCCACCAGCGCCCTGCTAGACGTCTGTTTTGCAAAGCACAAAAGCCCTGAGTTCAAAACCCAGACCCATCAAAGGAAAAAACAAAACAGGAACTCCCATTCCCTAGCAACCACCATTCTACTTTTTGTCCATGATTTTGACTACTTTGAATATTTCACATAACTGGAAGCATACAGTGTTTGTCTTTTTGTGATTGACTTATTTCACTTAGTATTATAATGTCCTCAAAGTTCACCTATAGAGTAGCGTATGACAGCATTTTCTTCCTTTTTTGTTTGTCCACTCATCCACAACAAACATTTAGGTGGCTTCACCTCTTGACTATTGTGAATAGTGCTGGTAAGAACATGGGTGTACAGACATCTCCTCAAGGTTCCTTTCCTATCCAAAACTTTATCTGTAGCAAAAGAACTGGTAACATTATTTTGTTTGATCTTTCCATTTTCTTATAAATTGGTCCTCAACTGAAACTGGAGGAGCTCAGGGTGTATGGGGAGGGGTCCTAATGTTAATATAGGATATCAGTGATGCTGAGTGAGTCATGGCAGGTGAGGTAAGGGAGAGACCAGCCTAAACTGGTCCTCAATCTGTTTTCTGGGTTCCTGTTCCTCCATCCCATTCCCATCCTCACCTTCTCATGTCCCTGAGGAGTTAAGCTATTGTAGCTCTTTTCGCTTTCCTTCTCAGCACAGCAGCAAAGAAATAGTGATGGTGTCAGCAGGAGTGTGCAGGTTCGTAAGAAGCTTGCCAGCACCAGGAGGTGCTCACTTCTTGCAGACCAGCAGAAGAGGGGTACTCCTGGTGTGGCTGTGTCCACCTGCCCATCAGTCCTTACAGGTGCTGTACTGGGGTACCGCTGCTCTCTCCCACTTTGTGTTCTCCTGTCCTTTCCTCTCATTCTTCCTTTCCTTACTGTTGATTCTTACTTCCTGTTCTTTAAGTCTGCTCCTGTACCATATGTATGAAGGTCACTACATAGTGAGGATCATGTCTAACACTCAGAGATTTGTGTGTTAGCTGGACTGCATATACCATTCCTGAATAAATTATTTCCAGGGTGTCTGTGTTTCCTGTTAGTGTTATCACACAGAGCTAGTTGGAGCCCCTTAGTCAGTGTATGGGGGAGACAATGTTGTCATCACTTATTCACAGGCATAGCTGTGTCATTCACCTGGGACTTACTTAGTGGTGCTACTGGGTCAGTTTTTTCTCCAGTTTCTGCTGGTGGTACTCACTTTTTATTTGAGATTTCAATTCACCTTGGGTTGTTAGATGGCACATGGGGATGAATGCTCCCGTGGATAGCACTGAGTTGTGACACAAGCATGGAGCCCAATGCCCTGTCTCATCCTGGAGCTGGATGTCTCCCTAGCCCATCTCTCACCAGCCATTAGGCAGCCTTGGCCAGGGCTGAAGATGTCTTTTTTTGGGTGTCAGAGAATCATGACTCATGCTGACAGGAATTTTGTTTGGAGTTTTGTCTTTGGAAAATGTAATACTAAATTTTAATAGAAGTGGAAATTCTATTATTTAGAATCTAAAAGTTACTACTTATATATTATCTTTTTACCAGTCCCTAATTTGTGATCTTTTGTAACAAGCTCTTCTTATGCAGTAATAGGCAGTTGATCACATTGGTTTCAATAGAAATATACATCTTTTTTTTTTTTGCAGCATTGGCATTTGAACTTAGGGCCTCACCCTTGCTAGGCAGGTACTCTTACCACTTGAGTCACTCCACCAACCCTTTTTTTGTGATGGGTTTGAGATAGGGTCTTGCGAACTATTTGCCTGGGGCTACCTGATCTCTGCCTCCTGAGTAGCTACAGGTATGCGTCAATCAGCGCCTGGCTTACATCATTTTTAATGTCTGCACCGTGATCCTTTGTAGATACTTTCTTTGCTTTGTTTGAGATGGAGTCTTGCTATGCTGTTAATCCTCCTGCCTGAGCCTCAGTTTCCCAAGTGCTGGAATTGCAGTTACACCACCACACCTACCTGTAGATACAGTTTTAAACTTAAGTAGTTCCTGCCTAGTGGACATGGAATTGGTTTCTAGGTTTGGCCATTATGAACATTCTAAAGTGAACGTCTTTTGTGTATTTATTGCTTGCTGGGCATCTAGAAATGGGATTAGATGGTATTCAAGATGTAGCTAGATTTGGGTTTATTAGAAAACTAAGATTCCTCTTTTTGCATTGCTAAATACTAAATGCAAACAAAAATGCATAAAATGTATGTACCATTTAACAAATACACCTCACAGCTCTTTATGTTTCGTGTCAGTGGTTTGAAAAGGGCTGACTTGCCAGTAATTCTCTCAAAAATTAGAAAAACCTTTTCTTCTTTACAGACTAAAGATGCTGGTCATTTTCTATAATTCTTATGCCCATCACCTGGAAATGTGGTCTGTCCTTCCTAAATCACTTTACCTTTGGCTTACCTAACAGTTTGGGGCTATGGTGACTTGCTTCCTGTACAGGACTAGTATTGACCACCTCAAAGGCCCTGCAGAAGGCAGGTCCCCCTGGAGTTGCTGCCCAGGAGTGTGGAAAACACTGACTTTTTCACGGGTCTGGGGACAGCTATTGTCTTACTGACCTGCATCTTCACAGGTCTGGAGACAGTTAGGGCCTTACTGCTTTGGTAACTCCATACCAGAATCAGGAAGCTATGGTATCTAGCCCTGTCTCCTCAGTGCCTTGAAGATACACAGTTAGCTTTGCTAAGCAATTAGGATTGAGATGGTGGGAAAAGATACCAAACTTTGGTAAATCTTCACAACTATAGGATGTTAATAACTTTCTTTTTCCAACCGGAGGGAACTAACATTTTTTTAATGCCTACTATGTCCAGACACTTAGAATATAATTTTGTGTTTCACAGCCATGTTTTGAGCTAGGTGGTTGAAAATGAAATTCTCCCACCTCCCTCCAATCTATATGACAGCAGGCTGAGCTCTCCACTACACAGTGACACCACCCCGGATGGCTCTTCATCTGTTGTGAGATGAAGACATCAGTGGCCAGGGGCTGCTGTAGTGCCACCATTAAATCCAACTGCAGAGTAAATAAGAAAACATGGAAGGCAACTATTGTTTTCTGTTTTCCCAAGGGGACCCCAGCCCAATCTACTGAGACATTAAAAGTTCCCAGGCAGGCCAGACTCAGGGTGACTGTGAACCTTGTCACCTGTTTTTTCCTACTGATTAAGATCATGAGTTTCATTGCCTTTGATTTTTTTTTTTATAAAGATCACAGCAGCCAAGTCTTTTATAAAAACACAATCTAGGGCTTGGTTTCCAAAAGTTCAATATGTTTTGTCCTGCCAGATTATGTTTCCTCTTTGGGGGTAATGGAAACCTCACCCCATTTCTGTTCTGTTCCTGGGGCTCTGTTCAGCCTCCAGCCTTCCTAGCTAGTATGCCAACACGTTTCTATAGGCAATGACCACGGTCATGGTTTTAACAAAAACCTAAACACCTCCAACAAAACTAGCCTTCTTCCCACACACACACACTTTACCCCCTTCCCCAATGGCTAATTAAAATCAATGAAGTCAAAAACATGAGCAAATGTGGCTTTTGCAGATTTGCAGCCTGAAAGCAGATGAAATAGCCAGACATTTGCCTTTTTAGGGTTGCCCTAGGAAGAGCTAACAAAAGGGGTGGCAGCCCCTGAAAAGCTGCTTGGGAAGGACATCTGCCCCTGTTTTACCAGCCATTCAGTGCTCAAGCCTTTCCTTGAAAAGAGTGTGTCCGGCTGGGGTGCGATAGTTCGGAGGCAGCCAGTTGTTATATGGCTTTTGTCTTAAGGAAGCCACCCATTACGGTAGAGCCGTAGAGCCGTAACTCCCAGGAAGCCAGCTGTCAGGGATGTGGTCCCAGGGGGTGGGAGACAAGGGGAGGAAAAAAAAAAAAAACTATAGCCAGATTCCCTTTTAGACACCTGAGCCTGGCTGGCTTTGTAACCGGAGAGTTTTGTGTCTTCTCTCCAACCCCATCTTCTCTGGGGAAACCCAGGGGCCCTTCTTGCTCGCCATCCTTGAACAGACAGCAGTGACATCTCAGGATTGTGCTTTCTTGGTCTGCAATTCCCTGAGCGCTGGGCTGGGCTGCACTGGGCTGCGGGTGGCTGGCTTGGGCGCTCTGATCCAGCGTTCCGCTTTGAAATCTACCCCCTCCCTTTTTTTTTTTTAAAGCCAGGTATGATGATGTCAAACGTGATGCCGATGCTACAGTTACAGACACAGCCTCTGCTGGCGCAGCCTCTCTGATTCTCTCTCT
The DNA here is from genome assembly GCF_047511655.1 of Castor canadensis. Lineage (NCBI taxonomy): Eukaryota > Metazoa > Chordata > Mammalia > Rodentia > Castoridae > Castor > Castor canadensis. The sequence goes on along the minus strand of NC_133392.1, from coordinate 62,269,891 downwards.
CCCTCTCCGCGTCCAGCGCTGGGCTTTTTAAGACAAGTGCATCTCCTAACCAGGTCACATTTCAGCCGCGACCCACCCTCCGTCAGCCACTGGAGTCAGACCGCAGGAGGAGGGCAGAGGAGGACGGCAGCGCTTGCTTCGCCAACGGCGGGGTGGAGGGAAGGGCATTAAAATCCTGTAGAAGTCAAGACCCCCACCCCCCAAGTCCAATCCAGACCACGATGCGCGCCCGGGGCTTCGGGCGGCTGGCGCTGCCGCTGCTGCTCCTCGCCGCAGCCGCTCTGGCCGAAGGCGATGCCAAAGGGATCAAAGAGGGCGAGACCCCCGGCAATTTTATGGAGGACGAGCAATGGCTGTCGTCCATCTCGCAGTACAGCGGCAAGATCAAGCACTGGAACCGCTTCCGAGACGTGAGTCCGCAGTGCGCTGAGGGCCGGGGTGGGCAGCGCGGGTTTGGAAGCAGAGACCCCGCGTGGGGAGCGGACGCGACCACTGCGCATCGCAGCTGCCGACTCCCACAGTCAGCCGGCTGACTGCGCCGAGAGTAAACAACACCGGGAGTCCTGGCCCGGCGCCCCCTCCCCGCCCCGTGTCCCTGCGGCTGCCGGCCTTGGGACCCCTCCTCCCCCAAATCCCGCGCACCCCCCCAACCCCCCGGCTGAGTCCCTTGGCGAGGAGACGCTCCAGGGGCACTCGTTCGCGACAGGGTCTCCCGCCGGCCGGGCGCGGAGATGCAGTGCGGGGTGCCAGGGTCGGGGCCCCGACTGCGGCTGGGCTCCCCGCTCCCCCCTTGCGAGCCTCCCCCGGGCCTGGCCCCAGCAGGGTGGATGCTGCAGGCTCCACATACGGGGCACTGCAGAAGGCAGAAGGCGCAGGTCTGGGTGGGGCTGGCAGGGAAGGTAGCACCTTCTCGTGTGGGTGCCCACTCTTCCAACCTTAGGTTTTGGGGGAGGCAGACAGAAAGGGCAGAGACTGATGCCGGGGCTTTGAGTTGGGGGGTGGGGGGTGGACCTAGCAACGCTCATAAGGCAAAGTGGTGGAAGGCGTGACCATAATGGGCGACAGGCGGTGAAAATGCCCGAGGCCATCTCCGGGTAGCCGCTCGAGCCAGGTCTGGGGTCCCCACATAGAGGGGCGCGCGCACGAACCGAGGCTGGTTTTCCTGAATCAGGGAAGGGGTTGGCCCAAGGCAAGGGATGGATTAACCCAGTGGGTTTAAGAAGCAGAGGTGACAGCCCAGAAGCTGGGTCTGGGGTCCCCTGGCAGACGGCCACCCAAGCCCCGGCTTAACCTTGGGCCGAACTTTGCGGGTGGGGGGCGGGGAGGCAGCTGCGGACGGCCCGGCGGCGCCGCAGCTCTGTTTACCGGCACCTGTAGATCAGAGGGGAAATGAGAGGCGCGTTCCGGCAGAGCCGCTAGTGCCTCCGGGCCTGGGGGTGGCGTGGGCAGCAGAGGGGAAGGGAGGGAGGAGGGCGTGGCTGGGCCCTGAGACCGCAGGGGGCGAGATGGGGGATGGGCCCGGATGCGCCAGAGGAGATGTGGCTACTTCCGGCGACCTAGCGCTAGCTGACGCCCGGACTCCCTAGCCAGCCTCTTCCAGGACCCGCGTTCTTAACCCCTCGTCGGACCCACCTAGTACAACACGGATCGCTCCGTGACCGTCCTCACTTTTTCTTAAACTGTGAGCATCCACAAGTTCCTTACGAATTTGTTTTAAACACATGCTGCCTATGGTGTACAGCCCCACTATGGGAAGAGGCAGAAATTTGGATGTTTTTGTCAAAGTGGCAGAGGGAAGGAGGAACCACACGCCGTCAAGTCCCGAGTGGCCTGGACTCCAGAGTGGGCCGTTGATCTCCATCTTTGCCCCACCCAGGGCCGGCCCAGCCAAGGGAACCTGGAGCTCAGCAAGACCTTGCCGAGGCACCTGCAGGCGCAGGCGGGATTAGCGCAGTCTCCTGCCGCTGCCTGGGCTGCAGCCCTGTGGCCCAGTAGTGAGGGGGCGGCCGCAGGCTGGTCCTTCCAGAAGGAATCCATGTGTCACTGGTCCAGGCCTCCCTCCGGCTCGCTGGCTGTTTGATCCACCAAAATGGGACTAGTGAAGGTCAGAGGAAAAAGAAATGTTTAATCAGAACAGTGAAGGTTTTAAAAACAAGATTCCTTCTACCTTCCTCCACCTGCTTCCAGTAGCCAGCCCGGTGGGGGAGAATAAATGTCTGGCTGTTTGATTCCCCAGCTCAGGGCTGCCCACCTGTCTCCCTGTACTGATGCCAACCACTTCCCCCTTCCTCCCTGCTCATCAGAAGAAAGGCACCAAGGTTGAAATTCTGCAGGACCTGCCCCATAGGGCTCATGAAGAGCTTTACAGTGTGTATTGACTGGGGGGAGAGGGAGTTTCAGGCTTTGGTAGGACAGATTTCTTATAAAACTCCATTTAAGGAAGTCCTGGCTGCAGGAGGATGGGGTCAGGGAGAGAAGGACAAAGAGGACTGGGCAGGAGGGCCTGGCTGTGAGAATCTGTTGGCAGCTTCTGCAGAAAAACAAGAAGAAAGCTGCTATCTCAGAGCCACTGCACTGCATAATTGTAGTGGTGCCACAAGGTGAATGGCGCCCCCTGGAGTTGTGGAGTGCACAGGCTGCACACAGGGACTCTGCCAGCACTACAGCTATTTCTTGTCCTTCCTTTGCCAATAGAGGCTCTGCTTCTCACCCTACAGGTTGAAAGCTCTCCAATCAGGCACAGTAGCATCCATCTGCACATAACATTTCCATGAGACCAGCTCCTTTGAGGATGTGAAAAGCTTGACTTCTCACAGGAGAAAAAGAAGTTTCTTTAGAACTCCTAAGGGATTGCCAGGTTGTGAACAAGGTTCAAGCACAAGATAGCACAGGCCTCCAATTTGCCTGGGTAGGAGGGTGGTGAGCATAGGGGTATGCTATGCTCTGGGTACAGGAGGGAGGTGTAGGTGAGGGAATGCCACATTAAATGATTGGTAGAATTGAATTGGGGAAGATGGAGGGAGTTGTTGTGTTGAAGGGTCAGGCAAGCAGAAAAGAAGAAGCACATTCACGGCACTGCTCGGATACGGAATTGGTCATGGTCAGAGCGGGTGAGGAGGGCACGGAGCTTAGCAGTGCTTCTCTGAACACTAGGATTATCAGGGAGGCAGGACGTGCCAGCTGAGTAATCCTCCCCTCCAGTGGGTCCAGGCCTCTCACATCCATGTGTGGTAGATCTCTTCTAATGCCTGGCGCTCTGCTGCCAGGGTGGAGGAGATTCAGTTTGGAGAACATGGGGGAGGTTGTGGGCTGGGCCTGGCAACCTGGCGCATAAAGCCAGCTGCACCCTGCCCTGGGTAGCTCCTGGATTTTCTGAACCCTGCTCCCTAATGCTCCTATCTCCAAATTCACTTCCTGCAGAACTGTGCAGGACTTTACTGCAGGTCTCTGGAACAAAGTATGCAGGGCCTGGCAGAAGCAAACACTTGAGAGGATATGGCCCATTACACAGCACCTTCAGGGGAGACTCCAAAGAGCCTGACTAGGAAGAACTGTTTTCCTTCTTGGCTCTTTTCTACTTTGCACTCCACTTACATTAAAATTTAATTATGTTTGTGAGTGTCTACCACAGTGCTTGGCATCCAGAGGCACAGGTTAATCCGTAGTAAATGGCTTATGGCAGTGAGCCCTACTACCTCCCAGACTCTACAGTAGGTGCCTTCTATGCATGGTCTTTCAGCAACCTGTAAGATAGTTATTGTTCCTTTAGAGTCTACCATTTTATGGTCAAAGAAAGCATAATCTGGGGTTGTAGCTCAGCATGCACAAGGCCCTGGGTTTAATCCCTAGCACTGAAAAACAAAAAACCTGAGACACAGAGAAATTAACTAACTTACCCAAAGATCAAATAGCTAGAGAGCGTCAGAGCTGGAATTTGGCTTTTTGTTTTTGCTTTTTGTTGTTGCTGTTTCAGTGTTAGGGATGGACCTTGTGCTTGCTAGACAAGTGCTCTACCACTGAGCTACATCCCCAGTCTCCAGAATTGGGATTTGAATCCAGGGACTCTAATTCAGCTTTGTTTTTCAAGGCTATGCTAGGTCTGATTCTTAGTGAATGTGGAAAGGAAGGGTTCCTCTCTCCTACCCCCCACCCCACCCCCAGTCTAAACCAGTGCAAGCGTGGGGATGTGCTACACAGATGTTTGTGTGGAGGCGTGAGAAGAACCCAAAAGTGGGTCAGGAGGGATTCTGTAGCTGGGATGTGCGGAGGGGAGGGTGGGTCTTTTACTGGCCTCCTTCTCCATCTGGGTTTTAACTCTTCTTCCACCGGAGGGCTGGCATCTTCAGAGCAGTGTCTAGATTCTTGAAAGCCCAGCCTGACACAAGAGGCACAGAGAGCCTCTTCCAGCAGTGTACAGATGGTAGAAAGCCAACACCACTGCATTCTCCAGGAGATCAGAGGTATCTGAGGTGTGGGGAGAGCTCTGGCCTGCCCTGAGCTCCAAAAGCTCATGGGGAGGGCTCTGCTCCTCTGCCCAGTGAGAGTACAGACTTGCTGTGCCTCCTCAGGGCAACCACCTGGGCCTTGGTTGTCCTGTTAGTCTAAGAAAATTATTCACAGAGCCCTGAGTGTTTTTGTGCCTCTGGGAAAATGGCACAGAGCCTAATGGCACAGGAGCCTTTCACCAGCACATGTGTCTCCCACTCCCTTACACCCCCCCCCACCACAATTGGCTGGGCAGCAAGAGTCTGTGACAACGTCAGGGTAGAGTATGTATTGACTGAGAAACCTGAGAAATGGTGCCTTCTAGCATCTCGGGGACAACATAGACTGGGGTGCATGCACCAGCCATCTTAGTCACTTTGTTATCTGCTGTAACAAGATGCCATAGATGGGTGGCTGAAACAACAGAAATTCATTTCTTATGGTTCCAGAGGCTGGGAAGTCCAAGATCAAAGCATGGGCAGCTGGGGTGTCTGGCAAGGGCAGTTCTCTTGCTGTGTCCTCATGTGGCAGAGGGAATGAGTTCCAGTCTCTTCCTGTTCTTCTAAGGACACTGATCCCATCCTGGGGGCTCTACCCTCAAGACCTATTCTAAATTTAATCTCCTCCCAAAGGCCTCACCTAGTGCTATCCCATTGGTAATCAGGGTTTCAACATGTAAGTTTTTAGGGGACACAGACATGCAGCCCTGCAACCCTTTTGCAGTCTCTGTGCTTCCAGGCATGGACAGCATGGGTCCTATTAGGGCTATGGACAAGGACACATGTACCCAGGCCCAAGCCTGGGTGCAGAGTTTAGATATCACTCAGTCCAGCTTTAGAGAGCAGACCTGGGCCCAGCTGGGCCAGCTTGATCCCAAGGGTGTAGCCACCATTCTGTTATAGGTTCAGCCCTATCCTCAGGCTTCCTTGGCCACAGACTATTGGCACATATAGGAGCTGCCTCAGGGTTGTATCTCAGGAGCCCTCTTGCTGGTATTCGTAGTGTGTGTTTCTCCTGTGATCTGTGATCATGATTGTGATCGGAAGTCCCTGAGGGCACTGCACAGGGTGGTTATGCCCCTGACTAGGGGCTCCAGAGAAATGCAGCACAGTGGAAAGTGAGAGGCAGGAGGGATCCTGTCCCATGGTCCTCTGAGCGCCTCCCTCTCCATACCAGTGAGCAACACTGTGGATTCAGGCAGGGAGGGTGAAGGGGTCTGGGGAGCTGGGCTGAACTGAGCTGGGCTGGTTGTTGGGGGGGTCCTTTTTCTGGTCCCCCAGATGTTAGGACTTCAGTGATTGCTTTGTAGGACAAGGGAGGATGTAGACATGAAGGAAGACTGTCCTTGAAGCCTCTCTGTCCTTCAGGCCCCGGTGCCTGACTGCAACTTGAATAGGGGAGATCAGAGGTCCCCCTACTTTAGTATGCCCACAGAGCAAACCCGCCACCCACCAGACCTATGAGTGGCTAAGCTCAGAGTCCCTTGGTGGAAAGCAGCATCTCGCTCTATCTGTTCTGTTCCCCAGCACTTGGCTGTCCTCAACACAAGGACAGGAGAAGTGGGCCAGAGTCTTAGGGTTGTCTGGGTACAAACTTCTGGTTCCTTCCCTGAGCCCTGTTCCCTGGTACAGGTCGAGGACTTGAAGAGTCCAACATTGTTCAGGCTCCTTTCCCATTCTTCTCCGTGTTCCCAGTTAGGAAGAGCTGGGGAGGAGAACCATGGGAGCCTCACCAACCCTCAACTTAGCAGTGAAGAAAAAGGCCCTAGGAGTGCGGGCATCTGGGATCCCATCTTCTCATGGTTTGATGAGGCACCACGCTGTGCCCCAAGTTCCCTCAGGGATCCCTGGATTGAAATCCTGGTTCCTCCCCCATGTTCCAGAAGGGAAACTGAGGCCCTGAGGTAGCTCAGCATGGAACCCCAGGCCCCTTCACATCTCTGCCCTGTCCTCTGCCTTTTATAGCTCACAAGGACCACTGCCCTACAGGAACCAAGGATAGGGCAGTGGCCCAGTTGGCACTGGAGGTCAGACCCCAGGCGTTGCTAGGTGCTGGCGTGGGCATACCTGAGCCCTGGCCTGGCTCCTGGCATGCTGGGAGTGATGATAAGCACACTTTTACCCTCCAAGGAAATTCCTCTGACACGAGAAAGGTGGGAGGCACCTGTCTCCCAGATGCCTGTCTCCTCCTGTTTGTTCAGGCCTCATACACGGTAAGGTGCCTTCTGCCTCAAGACGGGTGGGGTGGGGTGGGGTGGGACAGACGGCCATCCTCAGGTAAAAAGAGCTCCAGGCAGCCCCACTGCACCCCTCCTCACACCTTTCTGAGTCCGTGGCTGTGCTTCTGTGACTGTTTGCAGAGAAGGGCAGGCATAGCTTCCCCCATCTCTGGGTCTTCTCTGGGGACCTGGGCTCAGGCACAGGCTCCCTAACCTCAGGAATGAGGTGAAAATAATGCCAGGTATGAGGCCTCTCAGGGTGTGGGTGAGGCCTGGCCCACTTCCATTTTTAGATTCTTGATCTGTTAAGAAAACGAAGAAATGCATTAATGGGGTTACAAAAGTTGTGGTTTCTTAAAGTCTTGGAATGAACTACTTTTGGTCCTGTCAGTGTGCTCTGACTGGCCTTTGTCATTTGGAGATGATGGCAGAAGTCTGTATTTGAGGCCTCTTTGTGACCGTGAGGCCACCCCTGCCCCTAGGCTCTCACCATGTGTGCCAGAGAACCTGGAGTTTGGGAGTCCTGCTTTGTGTCTTAAGCACAGAGCTTTTCAGTTTGCAGAATGCTCTCTCAGGTGTCCCCCAGGGCCCTCCACCTGGGTGTCTTGCATTGCAGAGGATGGTTGGGTCATCCCTGGTTAGGAAGTAGAGTCTTGTCCAGGGAAAGTGACTGTCTTGCTGGCAACCAGTGGCAAATCCAAGCAGAAATCTAGCATCCTGACTCCATGTTGGGGGCCCAGGTGCCAATCTCCCCAACACACTGCTTGCAGAGAGGCAGGTGGTCTTTACTTGCCTCTCTTCAGATGTCCAGGGTGGCATTCACCCCATAAGGCAGGCCTTGAAGGGCTGCTCTTCCTGGCCTCCCTTTCCTGCCACATCTCCACCCTGTGCAGATGGGGCAGCTGGGAGAGACTAGGTTAATTCAAGCTGTGAAGTGAGCAGGTGATGTGGGTGATAATTAAAATGACAGGAAGTAAACAGCCTCAGAAACACCCAGCATGTGCCCCCTAAGCCCGTTAGTCCTTCGCACTCCATCTCTCCCTTAGCTTGGCGCAGTGAGCCCATCTCCATGGCAACCAAGCTGAGCTGCAGAGATCAAAGCAGGAGATGGGTTAGCTCCAAACCAGAGGTGGTGAAGGGATTTCTGGAAAGAGCCTGGAGAACAGAGAACCCAGGTGTCTTCCCTCTCTAACACCAGTCCCTCCTCTCCTGCTGTGGGACTCCCTGCCTTGGGGTCAAAGCAGAGCTGATGTGGCAGGAGAAACCACCATGGGCTGGGATTGGGCCTCCTGATTCCACCCCTGGCCTGGGTCTTTCTTCATCAGCTAACATGTATGGACTGCTGGTTAGAGACCTGGGTTCTGTAATCACCGTTCTGGGTGCCAGTGTTCTCATGCCATGTGATCGTTCATAAATCACTTAACCTTTCTGAGACTCAATTTATCACCCGAGAAACGGGGATAATAACAGTAAGGCTCTCTTAGGGTTGCTGTGAAGAGAAAACAAACACTGAATGGAAAGCACTTAGCATAATGCCCGAGCAACAATAGACTTCTCCAGGGAAGGGTTTTTAAAGATCCTAACATTGCTCTGGTGGTTTCTTTTCATGCATTATAAAAGCAATGCATGTTCATTGTAGAAATTTTGGAAACTTGGGGAAAAAAGCAAAGAGATGCCAAATGTGTTATATCCCTGCCCTACAGAGGACGCCACTGTAAAACATTTTGCTAGGAGTATTTTTTCACCTACCCACTTGGATGTGTTTTTTTTTTTTTTTCCTCCTCCAAATGAGAGCAAACTATCCATTCAGTGAAGTGGACACCTGATCAGAACTGCATTCTAGAAAGGCCATTATGGCCCCAGGGTTGTGGAAGGTAGATGAGGGGGAATACCAGCAGGGGGCGCAGCTGTTGGGTAGGCTGGGGCATGGAGTGGAGAGAGTGGACTAGCTGAGACTTAGGAAGAAGGGAGGGGACAGGGAAGGTAAGGACAAAAGGTGGGTAGTGTTTGGCTTGGAGAGAGTGGAATGGTGCTGGGCTGTGGGGAGTTTGCTGCCTAGAGGCTTGCTTTGTGTGAGCCTTCCTGGGAGGAAGGAAGAATAGCTGTTCTTTCCATGCCTGGAGCCTGCTGTTAGAAGTGAAGAAACCAAAAGACAAAAGCAAAGTATCAGGCAGAAGGTGCACAGCTGGATGGACCTGGGACTTGAGGGCTGGCCTGGTGGCCTCTCTTTGGCTGCCTCTCTTGGAATCAGCACAGAAGCTTGACAAGAGCCCACCCATGAGTGTTCAGTGACCTCAGGCAACTCTAGGGCATTGGGAAAGCTTGTGGGGGTGGGGGGGAGTTACTTGCTTCTGGCCCACAGTCCCCTCTTCCTCTCTCTTCCTTCTCAGGGCAAGACACCACTCCTGCATTAAGCAGAGAAAACCCTAATACATGTAGAGTGGGGTGGGGAACAAGGAAGCCTGGTTTGGCTCTTCATCTGTCCTGTTGCTCAGCTTCTCTGTGCCTCAGTTTTTTATGATGTTGTTACAAAGTACTTCCAAAGGACTTTAAAAGCACACCATGTGAGAGCTGGGTATGATGTAACACAACTGTAATCCCAGAACTCAGAAGATGGGGGCAAGGGAATTCAGAGTTCAAGGCCAGCCTGAGCTACATAGTAAGACCGTGTCTCAAAGACAAACAAAAACACTGCTTTCTACAAGTATGGTACATTCACACGATCCAGAAGTTTTCCTCACCTCTCTGTGTATGCTCTATAGTCCTCTGTTATCCCAGAACTCTGATCCTACCCCATCTCCCCTCCAGCCTGGCTCTGGCCCCACAGCCCTGAAGAAGGGCTCCCCAAATACTCATCTGTCATGTGAGGCTGGATCGCAGCAGAGTCAAGATGGCCTTCTGCTTCCTGAGAAGACCCTGGTGCCTCCCTGGACCATTTCTCACACCTCTTGGGTGATATAAATAGACTCTGTGTAGGGTGGGGCATAATCCACATTGCCAACAGACTCCTTTTCCAGCTTATAGACTGCACCAGCCCCACCTGATCTCAGAGGCCCCTGAGTGTGTTCCTTGGCTGTGTCTCAGACTGTCCTTTCCCATACTGCCTACAGGATGCCTTCATCACCCCAAGGTCCTTATAGGGAGTGACCTCCTCACTCCCCCACTTACTATCTGCTCTCCCCATGGTGGCCCCTCTCTCCTTACTTCTCAGGGGCCCCCTCATCTTTCCTCTCTCTTCCCCCACACTTTCTCCTCCTGACTCTGGTTTCTCGCTTCCATAGCAGCTTTGACTTGTGGTATGCTTCTGTGAGCAGTGCCAGGGTTGGGGTACTGAGCTTCTCTGGGCCAACCAGGGGAAGCCAGGACTCTGGGGGACTCCAGGGCCTTCTCAACTCATCTCCTGACTGGCTGCTTCCACCCTCCTGCAAGTGAGAGTCCCAGGATGCAGAACCACCCCACTCACCACAGTGGGGCCACAGTAGTGGCAGGGTTTAGCTGGACCCAGATGGCAGTTGGGTACACAGGGATCTGCCTCTGCCAGCTGAGGTCTCTCCTGGTCCAAGAGGGTCTCTCCTGCTTGGAGCCTGGGGCATAGGCAGGGCTGCTGGGTTCTTAGAAGTCCTACCCCACACTCCCTTCTAGAGCTCACTTTATACTGAGTCCTGAGGAATCCACTCATGCCCCAGCTGCAGGGTCAGCCTGAAGTGTGGGAGTGTGTGGGCTTCGAGGCTGGTGCCTCATGGCCAGAGGAGTCCGGAGGAGGGTCACAGATTCCACCCCACACTCTAGTTCTGGGGCAGGTGCTACGGGGCACAGATCTGAATGGTCAAGGGCAGCTAACTCACACTTCTCAGAGGTGCTCCCAGAGCCCAGCCATTTCCTTTGTCCTCTTTTCTTTTCATTTGTTTGTTTGTTTGTTTGAGACAGAATTTCACTATGCAGCCCCAGCAAATGAGAGGCATTGTGCCTGCCACCTCGAACTTGCCCAGGGCTCTTGGGGGTTCAACTCCAACCCTGGGCGGTAGGCTCAATGGTTTTCCCGGGAAGCCCCTCCTGAGCCTTCATCTGGACTCAAGGACTTTGGGATATTTGTCTGCTTGCACAAGTTGTCACAGCTAGGTATGGGTGGAGCCAAGGGATAGGGAGAAACCAAATGTGGGAGACAGAGATAAAGAGAGGAAAAAAACTAAAAATGTGAGCAGCGAGCAGAGCCTGCACCAGCCGGACCCTAGTGGGAAGAATTCTGCTGTTCTCTTGCCCTCCCCCTCCTCTTCCACCTCATCTCTTGCTGGCCTCTCTCTCACTGTGGATTAGGCAGGAAGCTGAGCCAGTGTGAAAACTGGAGGCTGCTCACAGAAGTGGGTTTAGATACTTCATTTCTGGGAAAAAACCATCTGGCATTGATGAACTGCCTCAAGTGTCCTTGTTTTCACATGCTGTACACGTGTGTGAAGTGAGGATGTATGTAACAATCATGTTATATGATATATGTGTGAACATGCATGTGTGCACCTGGACCTGCAGAAAGGCACACATGTGCAGAGAAGATTTATTTAGGTTTACACCTGTACCCAATGCAGCTAACTCAGTGGTGACAATTGCCTGCTTGGCTCTGCCCTTTCTGACCTTTGCACACACACACCCTCAGGCCCTCATCCCTGATGTCCTGATGCCTATCAACTTCCAGAGAGGCTTCCAAGACCCCCACCCTATTGTGCCCATTGCTGCTCCTGTGTGAGAGCCCTGTGCTGCCAGATCCCGATACCTCCTTCCCCCAGGCCTGATAGCTAAGTGCCTGATCCCTGCCTGCCTCCACCCTGCCCACTCTGATGGGAGAGGTGTGCAACTAAGGATGGGGGCAACTGTGTGGCTTGTCATTCCTCTCTCTTAGCTCCCCATGCAAAGGCTGGTGGCTGGCTCCTAGCACCGCCAGCTCCAGGCCCCAAAAGCTTCTCCCTGCCTGCCTAGCTCAGCTTGCACACCCTAGGAGTTGTTTACTGGTTTTCAGCAACTGTCTCAGCCCCAAAAGGAAAGGGAGGAAACCAGGCACATTAGGTTTTTGTGCCAGAGAGCTAGTCCGAGTGAGAAGCACTATGGTGCTGGTGGTAGGGCTGGGCCGGGCTGGAGTGTGCTGCCCCCTCAAAGACCTGAGCCTCACCCTGCCACCTCTAGGCAGGCCTTAAGTTCTCCATGATGAAGTGCTGGCCTCTGATTGGAGTACCTAGGGAACAGGGGACCATAGCAGTCAAAGGTCACTGCTCAGCCCATGCCACATGAAGCCAGGAGTTCCCTGGGATTTCATGGTCTGAGGGTGGGCTTTTCACTGAAATACCTTCTCTCTTCCTCTCTCTGCCTCATTTCCTGTGGCCCGCTGCTGTCCTATCTCTAGGAAGTGGAGGTGAGTATTGCCTAGGCCTATGGTCTGTGGCTCTTGGGAAATGCCCTGTCCCTTCTAGTCCCTCAGCACCTTTTTCTAGACTTCTCTTCCCCTGCCAGCCTCAGCCTGGGGTTGGGGGATAGAGGTGTGGGGGAGGCAGTTGGCAGGGCCTGGGTAGATGGGGGTCATCTGGGTAGCCACCAGGACAGCTGCAGTTTGCATGTGGAAGCAGTGGCCCTGGCCACTCCAGTCCTAGGCCCTGTAGTTGAGCCTTGGCTCTAGGATGTGACTCAGTCCCTCCCTTCTCCCTCATCCCTCTCTGCCCCTCTCTAGGATGACTACATCAAGAGCTGGGAAGACAATCAGCAAGGAGATGAAGGTAATATGTTCCTCCCTGGTGGGGAGAGGAGATTGACACTGAGAAGAGGGAGACCAGCAGGCAAGGCCTGACCTTGGCTTGAACAGTGAGGCCCCAGTGAGAGTAGAAGGAGGGACTCCAGTTAGGAGCTCTGGTCATCAAGGACTGCTGGAGGGAGGGGACTTCTAGGTCTTCCTAGATGATCAGTGTCCTGACTTGTGTTCCCAAAGCCCTGGACACCACTAAGGACCCCTGCCAGAAGGTGAAGTGCAGCCGCCACAAGGTGTGCATTGCCCAGGGCTACCAGCGGGCCATGTGCATCAGCCGCAAGAAGCTGGAGCACAGGTGAGGGGCCTGGGGGTGCTCTGGGTGGGTTTGTCTGAGAGCATGTGCTCCACTGATGCATTTTTACATTCTGTTCACCTGTTGCCACAGAACACGTTACCCAAAACTGAAAGGCTTAAAACAACAGGAACTCCTTATGTCAGTTTCTGAGGGTCAGAGATCCAGAAGAGGTTCTGCTAGGTGGTTCTGGCTCAGGGTTTGTTGTGAGGTTATGATCATGACACTGGCTGGGCTTCATCATCCAAAGGCTCAACTGCGACCGGAAGATCCACTTCCCAGTCACTCTTATGGCTGTTTGTTGAAGGCCTCAGTCCTAGTTGCAGAACCTCTCCATGCGAAGGCTTGCGTATCCTCACAGGATGGAAGTTGACTTTCCATGAAGTGAGTCATCAGAGAAAGAGAGAAAGAGAGGGAAGACACACTGTAGACAGCAGTTCTCAAACACTGACGACCCACAGAAAAATCACAGCTTCTCTTTGGGCCTGGGTGCCACATGTCTAAGACAAATAGGTTAGACCACATAATTTGAAGGTCTTTTCAACAAGTAGCATAGTGCATGGAGAGAGCTTGGTGAAGGGCTCCTCTAGCAGGTACAGATGGGAGAGGGGCAGCTGCTTCAGGCATTGGCCCATTCCTGGCTGTGTGAGAATGCAGGACCAGGACTGTCACATCTTGCATTTTCCTAAGAAAGGCCGGGAATCCAGATTTTAGATGAACTCTCATTCTTTGAAAATGTTAGTGAATAACTCAATTTTAAAAACAACAGGGCTGGGAATGTAACTTAGTGGTATAGAGACCCTGGGATAAATCCCTAGTGCCACACACAAATCCACCCTTGGTGGTCAGACAAAATGAGTGATGTGATTTGATGACAAAATGTGATGTGGTCAGATGTGATCCGTGGCTGGCAGTTTGCAAGTGTGATTTGGTGTGATCCTTCCCTTTTACCTCTTGCAGTCCGACCTGGCTTTGCTCTCTGAAGACCCCACTGGCTCAGTAACCCTTGGCAAAGGGTCCTGGGCTCTGGGCCCTGCCCAGTTGGTTCTAGATTTATGAGTAGGAGGAGGGTCTGACTGGGGATCATGGGGAGTGTGGGCAGCAGTACAGGTGGCTGACCTGCTATAAATTGCTGGGCTGGCCTCTTAATTGGAGCTGGACTCCTGTTCCTTCTAGCCCTCTCTTGGTTTTGCATCCTTCCCTGCTACAGGATCAAGCAGCCCACCACAAAACTCCATGGAAACAAAGACTCAGTCTGCAAGCCCTGTCACATGGCCCAGCTTGCCTCCGTCTGTGGCTCTGATGGCCACACTTACAGCTCAGTGGTAAGGAGCCCTAGCCCCAGATTGGGAAGTGCACTTAAGGTCATAGGGAATAGAGGGACAGTCAGCCGGGACCTCTCAAGGAGTTCCCAGGTGACCCAGTCAGTACAGTAAGTGCAACCAACCTATATGGCATAGAAAGGACCCCTGCTCTCCTGGCTGGGGTGACCTGAGAGTTGGAGCCAGACTCTGCCCCAGACGGGAAGGTGCAGGTAGGGGGCGGGGTCTGGGCAAATAACTGCAAGTGGAGTGAGATGAGGGCTTCAGGAAGTACTGGGACTCCTAGAAGGAAGGAGCTTTGCCAACCAGTTGCTGGGAGTGAGGAGAGAGTGACTTCCACACGGGGACCATGGTATTCTGTGGCCAGGAGGGGTTCTTAGAAGGAGGGTGAAATACTCCATGAGAAGACCATATGGGAAAGGACCATGACTGGGGGAACAAATTCCCACCTTATGGGATTTTTGTGAGGATTCAATGAAGAGATGTTTGTGAAGGCATTTCATAAACTTCAGAGTACCATAGAAATGCAGTGTGCTTAGGAATGCTTCTAGCAACAAGAAGTTGGGACTGCTTGGTGCTTAATAGGTACTGACTGTTGGCTAGGGTTGAGTTTGGGGGCAGGGAGGCCTTTCTGGAGTGAGATGCAGATGTAAGAGTCACCAGCTGTGGTGGTTTGAAGTTCCTGAGGGGATGAGGTCACCTGGGGGAAGAGGGTTTAGAGAGAGAATAAGCAAGAGGTTGGAGCAGAGGCTACATGTGGGAGACTGGAAGCTCCAAAGGAGTTGATAGGAGGAGGAGGAGGAGAGCTCATGTTCCACACCAGAGAGCAAACAGGGTGTGGGCCGGAAGCTACAGCTCAAGGTCAGGCCATCCTGTAGGGAGAGAGGTCTCCAGCCCCATGGCCCTGGGCACAGTACTGGGCCTTCCTGTGCTTTGATGTTCTTTGCTGAGTAAGAGAAACTTGATCCTCCCTCATAGAGTTGTTGGGGACTGAGGAGATAACATTGTCAAATGCTGCAATGACCCACTTTACAGTAGGGGTCACAATAGGGGAGAGACAGATAGGAGATATAGGGAGAGGAAGTGGTTACCAGCAAGAAAGGCCCAGGGTCTGGCAGCTGCTTGTTATCAGAAGAGCTGGGAAGGCCCACTGGAAATGACTGTGGGAAGACCATGGAGGGCCTGAGAGCCCACACACAAGAACTAACTGAGGGACCATGCCCATGAACGCCAAGGATGGGCAAGAGACAGCAGGGTAATGGGTGAGCTGAGTAGGGAAATGGGGCCAGGGAAGAATAGATATTCAGAGAGGGCAGGCCTGTGCAAGGTGGGTCTTAGGGCTGTCTTCCATAGCTAGGACTGCTCCCTGTGACCCCCCTTCCTGGGCTTACTGCCCCTTACCACTGAGGAGGACCCTTCCTGGCAGGTGTTGCTGTCATGGTGGGAGGCGTGAGGGGGCCCCAGGTGCAGAATCCATGGAAAGCCCCCATCACCCAGCCTGACCTTTCTCCTGCAGTGTAAACTGGAGCAGCAGGCGTGCTTGAGCAGCAAGCAGCTGGCAGTGAGATGCGAGGGCCCCTGTCCCTGCCCCACAGAGCAGGCTGACACCCCTGCCACCGACGGCAAGCCAGGTACCAAGAGTGTGGGATACACCCACAACCAGGGCCCCCGGGTTACCTATTTCAAGGCTGTGGGATAGTAACAGAGGCTTGCGGAGCAGGAAGGAAGAAGTGGCAACAACAGAGAAAGACCCAGGGGACCTGTGGGGTCAGGGGCCCTAGCTAACATAGAGAGGAGGCTTGAGCCTCAGCACTCTTTTCTCTTCTCTGCCAGGAATCTGGCTGTACTACCAGTGCTGGGGAGGGAGCAGTAGGAGGAACTGGGCAAGGCAGGGAAAGGAAGACGCTGATTCCCACCTTCTCTCCCCTACTACATCCCTTACTGTTGCTCAGCCTCCTGGGCCTGTCGCATCACCCCACATTCCGCTCCTTCTCTGTTCTGCCCATTTCAGAGACCTGCACAGGTCAGGACCTAGCTGACCTGGGGGACCGGCTGCGGGACTGGTTCCAGCTCCTTCATGAGAACTCCAAGCAGAATGGTTCAACTAGCAGTGCAGCCAGCCCAGCCAGTGGTACAGGAGCTGGTGCTCTGGGGTGGAGGGAAGGAGTGGGGAGCCAGAATGTGGGCCCCAAAAGAGCTCAACTCCCAAAGAAGGGGAGAACAACTCCAGTCGTGGCAGGAAGTGTATAGGTAGCTGATAGGAATGCCTTCGTAATGTGGGTGGAGGGGCTTAGGCCCTCAAATGGGTAAACAAGGGAAAGTAAAGAATTACTGTTTTCTGGGGCTGGAGGGGTGTGGCTTAGTGGTAGAGTACTTGCCTAGCATGCATGAGGCCCTGGGTTTGATCCCCAATACTGAAAAAAAAAAAAAATCAGAAGGGCTTTTAAAACAGGATTTTGAGTGGTTCCGCTGTAGTGGGAAGAACCTTTGGCCATTCTTGAGTTTCTTGACCCCAAGGTAGGTTCTAGGCTGCCCTGACTCTGAACAGAGGGCTAGAGCTGAGAAAGAGGTGGAGGGATGAAGGGATGGGCGACAGAGCATGTTTGAATCCTGGTCTTCTCCCCAGGGCTGGATAAGAGCCTCGGGGCCAGCTGCAAAGACTCCATTGGCTGGATGTTCTCCAAGCTGGACACCAGTGCTGACCTCTTCCTGGACCAGATGGAGCTGGCTGCCATCAACCTGGACAAATATGAGGTCTGCGTCCGCCCCTTCTTCAACTCCTGCGACACCTACAAGGACGGCCGTGTCTCCACTGCTGAGTGGTGTTTCTGCTTCTGGAGGGAGAGTGAGTGTGGCCCGCCAGGGACAGGCTCCATCCCAGCTCCAGGCTCTCTTTGGAGTCTGTGCATCTCCCTCTTAGCTATCTGCTCAGGCTCAGGACCCCTCCCACCTCTCCTACCCACTGCTTTCTCTCAGGACCTCCCCTTTACAGCCCAGGGAAGCCAGCACTTCCTGAAGTGCTTATGCAGTTCCTCAAGCTTATACACTTTTGGAGGCTTTCTGTAAGCAAGAAAATGAACAATTACAAACATGAATTTTTAGGGCCCCTCTCAGAGGGCCAGAAAGAGAAGGCCCTGTGAAAGCTGAATTCACATCAGCTTCTCTGATCTCACTTCTGGGAACATTTCATGTAGGTATTGCATAGGGTATCCTTAGCCTTACTTGCATGGTGACATCTGTAATCTATGCATGTTCAGAGCCAGAGCTGGATGTGTGCTTAGACATCATCTAAGCCAAAAGGCAATTGTCATCAATGAGGAAACCGAGGTCCTGAGAGCTTAACTGACATGCTCTGCCAGGAGCAGGGATAGGCCCAATATTCTGTTTCACTGGCCATTATGTGGTGGAAATAGTAAACTCTTCAGATCCAGAGGCTTGGGCTTTAGCTAGGACTCCACCATATGTTTGTTTAGAATCCTGGGCAAGTAGCCAGTTCTTTCTGAGTTCAGTTTCTTCATTAAAATCGGGAGATAACAATACTGACCTCAGAGACGGTAAGGATGAACTGAGAACGTCTGGACACACAGCACCATGGAATTCACATACCCCTGTGCCAATTGGAGGTGCTGGGATCCATCTTGCTGCCCTGGCTGTCCCACTTCCCTGCTGCCTGCATGGCAAAAGCATGTTTGTCCCCAGGCCCTGTATGCTCATTCTGTCCCTTCTGTATGGTGGTATGCACAGAAGGCTGAGACTGTCCTCATTTTGCAGTTAGGCAGACCTTAGCCTGGAGGGGCCAGGGACTTCCCAAGGTCACAGCTGAGCTAGAGTTTGGCCACTAGTTATCTTCAGGCCTATGAGTTCTGTAACATTCCCTCTAGCCTATGTCCCCTTGGGGTCTGTAACCCTGGGGTATCTGCATGCTCTCCCATCTTCTCTTTGAGTCTTGTTGACTGATCCCATGGATCCTAATCCCCTCACAGACCCTGAGGGGCTTCTTGGGATCCTCAGCCCATCCCATAGCCATAACGGCCTCCCTTAGAGACAGGTGTTTTCATGACACTGGTTTGGGGACCTTAAACAGACCAGTGCATCCCTTCAGTACCCTGGGGTGGCCCTTTATGAGAGACCAGGCATTTCATCTTGCAAAGCACCCGCCAGGGTTCTAAGCCTTGGGAGGCCCAGTATGTCCAGCAGCACCACGCATGGCCTTCAGAGACTCCTCTCTCCCCACAGAGCCCCCCTGCCTGGCCGAGCTGGAGCGCATCCAAATCCAGGAGGCTGCTAAGAAGAAACCAGGTTAGATGGGGTGGTTGTGGAGAAGGTGGGAGGGCTACTCTTAGCTTCCCTGAGGCCCAAAGGCTCCAGTGCCAGGAGGCCCCCCAGAGGCTCCAGGACTGATGCTGAGCCCAGAAGAATCCCTGGCCTAGATGACAGAGGGAAATGCCCTTCCGGTTTGCATCCTCTTGGTAGCCTAGGGTCTCCTCATCTCCCCCTCAGAAAATGTGTTTTAAGCAGTAATTTTATGGCTGTCCATGCTGAAACTAGAGGTTGGGATGAGGAAAGATCTGAGAATTCAGTGCAGCTCAGCAAGCATGTGTCTAGAGTGGGGACCCTCCATGATAGATACACCCTGGAGAGACAAAACAAACCCAGCCCAGGTGAGAACTGATGGGTGAGACAGACAAGTCCCAAGCCCTATGAGGTCTTATCACAGGCCAGCTGGGGGAACACTCAACATACAAATAAACACACCAAAAAGACTGAACTGCCCACTGAGGCTTGTATGTAGGTACAGAGGGACAATACAGGTGGACATAAGTTAGCTTGAGGGGTCTGCAGAGGGCCCTTGGGGAGCTGGCATTCTAGGGGAGACCTGAGGAAGAAGAATGAGTCAGACAAATTCAGATGAGCATAGAAAAAAGTTCGAGGTTTTCAGAAAATGACAAACAAGGGCCCAGGCAGGTGGAATGAAGGGTCAGAATTCTAAGAGGCAGGACCAAGGGGCCTTGTAGCTCTTTAAGAGCAATACAACACTTGACTGGGCTGATGACACCAGCACACTTAAAACTTAGTGCTGGAAGCACTCACAGTGCCATGCTGATTGTGGGTCCAGTGGCTGCTGGAGGAGACATGAGTGCTTTGTCTGCCAGGAAGCAATCCTCCCTCATTTGTCTCCCGAGCAGGCCTTTGGCATCTACCCTAGGCTACCTGGTGTCACCCTGATTGCCTCTGTATGAGTCTTACCCACACTAAGTGGGCAGAGTTCACCTCTCAGAAGACATCTGCTGAGTGGACAGGGGAGCAACAATTTGGGAACCTGAGGGAAGTGAGTGGGTCATCTAGGCAGATCTGATTCAGAGGCTGGGAGGAAAAAGCCAAGCATTCCTGGCTGGGACAGCCAGGCCTGGATGGGGAGAGGGGAAATCAGCGGGATGGTAGAAACAGATGGAGCCATCGTGGAGGTCTGAACAAGCCATTTAGGGGAACAGGTTCCTTGTTTCCAGTCAGTAAAGCTGAAAGAAAAAGCCCTGGGTGTCTGGGTTCATTGGGTGGTCAGTACCATGTTGGCTGGGCTCTGGGGCAGTCTGGGCCCCTGCTCACTCCCAAGGCTCTATGGGCCTGGCTCTGACCCTGAGGGGCTCTCTCCCACTCAGGCATCTTCATACCAAGCTGTGATGAGGATGGCTACTACCGGAAGATGCAGTGTGACCAGAGCAGCGGGGACTGCTGGTGTGTGGACCAGCTGGGCCTGGAGCTGACCGGCACCCGCACACATGGGAACCCTGACTGTGGTAAGGGCCAAGGTGGCCTAGGACCTCCTGAGGACCTGTGCCTGGGACGGCCTGTGTAGAGCAGGCCTCCAGGCTGAGGGAGAAAGAAGTGGCCACAAGTCCCTTATCCCGCCTTGGCTTGTTCCTCTTACAGATGACATCGTGGGTTTCTCAGGGGACTTTGGGAGCGGCGTTGGCTGGGAGGACGAGGAGGAGAAGGAGACGGAGGAAGCAGGCGAGGAGGCTGAGGAGGAGGAGGGCGAGGTGGGCGAGGCGGACGACGGAGGCTACATTTGGTAGATGGCTCTCCTGCAGCCGTGGCAGGCCAGGGTGCCGACGGCCAGGGAGAGGCCAGCAGAGACCTGGACAGCAGCAGGCAGCTTAGCGAATGGATCCGGAAATTAGTGGAAAGTTACCCTGGCTCCAGTGGGGATGACTGGAAGTATGAGTGCATGGCATGCATGTGGCCTGGATGGCTGGGATGACTGAATGTGTGTGTGTGTGTGCACGTGTGGCATGTGCTGACAGACGTGTCCTTGATCCACAGTGCCCCTGGCAGAGTGAGTCACCCAAAACCCCCTTCAGGCTCCTTGTAATTGTTTTCTTTCCATTTGTTGTTGGTTTAAAAATACATGCGTTCACACACGTACACACACCAACAGGCCAGAATCAATGAAATGAGATGCCTGCTATCTCTGTCCCCCAGCCCCACTCCAACACCCTGAGGTCCCACCCCGTTCAACTAGCCCTGCCTCCTCCCTCCCCTGCCCAGCCTTCTCCCTCCCTGTCAGGAGTCAAGGAAAGGGAGGGCAGGAAGCTATTACTGGAATGCCTCCCAAAGTTGGGACACATTTGGCATGAAATCCCCACCATCCTCAGGTGAGGGCCAGGACACCAGCTGCAGCAAGCCCTGTCCCTTTGCTGAATTCCCAAGAACTAGAGAAACTTCTGACTCAAGCCAGAAGTGGCCAAGAAGGAGCTGGGGCAGGCAGTGAGACAGGAAGGGAGGACACTACGAAGCTGTCTGAGGTTCCACTAGTGAGAGGGTTGATGAGTAGGGACCAGCTTAGCAGACAGAGCCGTGAGGAGTAGAGCTGGTGCAGCCCTGAATGCCAGACCCTGAAACAGCCCCATATGGCCCCCTCTGTGGTCCCACGTGGGGCTTCTGAGTCATGGTCTGAGAGCCATGGGCATGCAGTTGAGCCCTGCCAGCTCCCCCTTGGTGCAGCCTGGTGATAGGGTCGTTGATCCTGCCTCTGTCTGCCTTACTGGGTCCCCTGTCCACTCCAGGGAGCCTGAGGACCAGGAGCAACACGTGTATGCCTGCCTTGTCTCTGACTCCCTGACTAAATGCTCTTCTGCCCAGTAGAACCTGTAGAAAGGCTTGTCCTGAGACCCTGTGAAGAAGTTGTCAAGAGGCTGCCACCTTCCTGCTCCTTGAGTCCTTGATCTTTCCCCATCACTTCTCCAGGAAAGACCATCCCCAGCCCCTCTCTTCTCAGCCCCTGGGGTACCCGCTGCCCCAAGGGTCCCCAAGGCACCTAGCAGAACAGCTTCCCCAAGCCCTATTTGAAGCTCTGTAGTAGTGAAAATCAGTCAGCGGGAACAAGACAGGGGTGGCTAACCCTGAGGCCACACCTCACTGTGTGCCCAAATCTTATGAGTGGGAGGTCATCTTACCTAGATAACAAGATAGCCTGTGGGTTTTTGTTTATGTGGCTGTTGTTCTCCCTGATCTGTCCAGTTCTCCCTATCAGCAAGTTCCTTAATACTTTGGTGAAGAATTTCTTACCTGGACTTGGACCTCTGATGCCCCTCAGTGCATGGAGAGTGCAGCGCGCGCGCGCGCGCGTGTGTGTGTGTGTGTGTGTGTGTGTGTGTGTGTGTACATGTGTGTGCATGTGTGTGTATCTACAGCCATCTTGGTGGCCTGGGAGTACAAGGAGGGCTCCCTGCATGCTGGGAGGGGGGCAGCGGTGTCGGGTCCATGCTGTGAGGCCTCCTGGGCAAGGCCCCAGCCTGGGCTCTCCTCAGTGTCTCTTACATCCGCTGAGCATCGGCTGGACATTGGGAAAGAACCTCACGCTGCCTGCCCCTGTATGCCACCCTAAATCAACATCTGAGTCTTGTCTTGGGGAAAAATACTGAAACTCCACTTAGTCCATAAAGCGCTTCCCATATGCAGCACAGTTCTGGTCCTTGAGGTGTCATGCTGTTCCAGCCCCTAGCCCCCTCCTTCCGTCTCTCCCCTGTCCTCCCACTCCTTCCTCTGGTCCCCTGCTCAGTCACATCAGCCCTGTTCAGAGGCAGCTGCTCCCCTGACTGGAGCTACTTGAAACTTTACTCACTAGGATCGAAGTCTCTCTTCCTCTGTCTCAGCTGGACTTCCAGAACTGTCCCTGTGGGGGCTGTGAAGGTTTCTGGGCTCTCTAGGGGTAAGGAGGGCACAAAGGAAACTGTGTCCCTTCTCCTGTTGCTGCTGCCCTCTCCTCCTGGGGGTCCTGGGCTCTCTGTGTCTCTGGGTCTTCTGGTTGTGCACGTTTATCTGACTTTGTAAATACGTTTTAGGAAGAAAGCAAAGGCACTGAGCTTGCCCCTGGCTGGCATGCTGGTGTCCAGGCTTGCCCTGTCTCTGAAGCCCCCCATACTGCTTTTTGTCCCTCTGAGACAGAAGGACCCCTCAAAGGCAGACAAAAGCAGCTGTCCCAGTGGGGCTGAAGGCCTCCAAGGGACTTCTTGTTAGACAAACTTAAGGTTTCCTGTAAAACAAGGTTGGCCCCCCTCAGCACCATGGATTCATGCCTGTGACCTAGCTGCCTGCCCAGCCCTTCCCAACCCTTCTACACAGATGTCTTCACCCCTTTCTGCCCACTCCCCTGGCTTAAGTAGGCAGGGAAACTAGACTGCATGGAAAAGAACTCAACCAAATCACAACCAGATCCTGCAACTGCCCTGGGCTGCCTCAGGCCTCCTTGGCACATGGGTGCTGGAAGAGGTGGTTGTGCAAGATGGGGTAGATTGGGATTGGAGAAAATAAATGTACCTTGAGAGACCACTGGGAGGGTTGGAGGGTGATGGAGAAGGGGCATGGCCTGGGATCTCTAGAAGGAGGTGATGCTAATGAGGGAGGTGTGGGACACCCTGACTGACCCCAGTGGTGGCCTGCTGAGGCTACGACCACACACAGTGGGTGTCACAATTCCTCCCTCACTCAGTCCACCTGGTTTTAATGGGCAAGCCACTCATTTGGTCTTTCATGAGCTCCATCTGCTTCCAGCCTGAGGGGGTGGGTGTTGTCCATTGGTACAAACCCAGGAACCCTCATTTCACCAATGCCTGAGCCCGCTGCCCTTGGCGAGAACCAGTGTCCAGTCTCTGACATCCAGGTCCTCATGGGGCTGTGGGCTGGCGGGGGCCCCAGGAAAGAGACTGGGGGTGCAAAGGAGACCTGATACATCCCAAGGAAGTTCCAAGCAGAGCAAACTGCTTTGTAACCTGCAGCCCACTTAAACTGTGTGATGTGCAATAATTGAGCTTAGAGTTAAGAATTGTGTGCAAGTGCTCGGATTTCTGTCTGTAGATTTAAGTGCTGAAATCGTATCTCTCAGTAATCTTAGATGTCTTTAAAAAAGTTGAAAAACAGTGTTAGACCTGTGTGTGCATTGATGGGCACTCAAGCGTCCCTTGGGTCACCCTACCCCCCCCTTTCCTGTGTGCCCCATCCTCTCACACCCCACCTCCTTCACCCTCACCCCTCCTCCATTGGGGGCCCCGCCTTGTCTTGTCTTTATCTGCCTATTACTCAGCCTAAGGAAACAAGTACACTCTACACATGCATAAAGGAAATCAAATGTTATTTTTAAGAAAATGGAAAATAAAATCTTTATAAACACCACTTGCTGGCAATACTCCAATCGTTCTTCTCTTGGCATTTTCATAAAAATGGCATTTGCAAATGAGATTCTATGGTCCAAACCCTCAAGGTGAGCTCATTTCTCTTATTCACTGTCAGACCTTGGAGGAGGGAGGGCTGGGAGGAGGTGCCTCATTCATTCAGCGAGGACCAGGAACAGTTTGAAAATATGTTTGGTATTATATATACAACTCAATAAATTCTCCTCTATATCCCTATTACAAGGCAGAGATCAAGCTATATGTCCCCCCTTCCTCATTTAATGTGCTATGGACCTTTCTCCATGTTATTAAAATTATTTGAAGACATGACTTTTTGGTAGCACTGGGGTTTAAACTCAGCTTCACACTTGCTAGGCAGGCGCTCTACCACTTGAGCTGCTCTGCCAGCCCTCAAAGACGCCCTAATAGGTGCATAGTATTCCACAATATGGATGCACCATAATGAATTTAACCAATTTCTTGAGAAAAACAGTGCTGTGATGAACTTGACATCTATCTCAGATTATTTCTCCAGAAGTAGAATGGCTGGGTAAAAGGGCACAGTTTTGTTTTCTTTTTTACTTGTGATAAAAATACATATAATAGAAAAGTTACAATTTTAACATATACCTCCATAGCATTTAGTACATTTGCAATACTGTACTACCACCACCTCAATGTAGTTCCAGAACTTTCATCAAGGGTATGAGCTGCTTATTTTATCGTACTAGGATTGAACCCAGAGCCTCGTGTATGCTAGGTCAGCGCTCTTCCACGGAGCTTCACCCCTGGCCTGCTGTCTAGGCTTTTAACAGACTTCACCTATGTCTTACCAAGATGCTTTTTGGGAAGGTTAAGCCAGTAGAGACAATCCTGCCATCATGGTGTGCAAGTACTGTATGAGGTTCCATATGATACCAGTGTTACAAATTCTGCTTTTGAAAAAGCTTGGCTAGTTCGGCAGGAGAATAAGCATGTATATTTTTTATTTCTTTATCAGATTTGGGGGACTGTTCCCATTCCTCTGTGACTTTTCTGCTCGTAGGCCTTGCTTGCTGTGGTTTGGATAAGGGACTCCCAAAGGTCCATGTATTAAATGCTGGGCCCCAGCCCATGGAGGAGGTGAAGCCCTGGTGGACAAATTGGCTCAAGTGGTAGAGCACCTGTCTAGCAAGTGCAAGGCCCCGAGTTCAACCCTCAGTACCACCACCAAAAAAAGAAAAGAGAGAGAGAAAGAAAAGAAGTGGGGCTTGGACTGGCAGTGACTCAAGCAGTAGAGCACTTGCCTAGTAAGCACAAGGCCTTGAGTTCAATCTCCATACTGAAGAAGCAGGGCCTAGTGGGAAGTTTCCTGCCATTGGAGGCAGGCCTTTGAAAGGGAGGGATTATAGGACCCTGGTCCCTTCATCTCTCCCTTTGCTTTCTGGCCACCATGAGGTGATCAGCTTTGCTCTCTGCCGTGATACACTGCCTCATCACAGGCCCAAAAGCAGGGAGGCCAAGAGACCATGGACTGTAAGTTTAAAAAAAAAAACCTTTCATTCTTATAAGTTCATTATCTCAGGTGTTTGTTACAGCAACAGAACACTAACTAAAATGTTGCCCATCCCCTCACAACTGTGTCTTCTGTTAAACAGATCCTTTGGTGGGGTGGGTGGGCATGGAAGTGGGGCACAGGAACTCAAATCCTCGCTGCAGGACTTGCTAACTGTAACCTTGGGCAAGTCATCTGATAGATGGAGACAATTACTGTCTCACAAGGGTCACCTGTAAATGGTAGAAGTGCCTTCAGAGCACAGGAAGCAAACCCTGATGTTATGGTCTATAATGCCCAGCGGCAGCCCACACAGGCTCTGCCTCCGGCTGGAGTAGTGGACCCTTAGGAAAGGGAGCCCTCTTTGGGTGGTGGCTCATTGCCACCGGCAAGGTCAACCTTGGAGCATTAGAAGTCTTCCTGGAAGAAGTATAAGGAGGTGCAGTTTGCAGAGGAGCTGCCCCAGCAGGAAGGATGAAGTGGGTGGAGATGGGAACAGAGATCCTCAGAAACAGCTTTCCACTGGGCTTGTGAGAACCTGCAGCTTGGGAAATAGAGGAGCAGGGGAGGGAGGGTGCTGTGGGGTTGAGATTAGTGAGTCAGTTTCTCCTCACATATCATGAGCTTACTTTTACCAGGCCCAGAAAGCCCTACTGTCACTTGGAAATAATAATACAAGCAATTGAACACTTACTGTGTCCAAGACCCTATGCCAAGGAAGTACTTGCACCAGCCCATTTTGCAGATGAGGGAACTCATCTCATCATTTTGCAAAATCCTCCCCAGGGAGGATTCCTCATGGCAGGCAAGGAGTATTCTGTTTCCTGTCTACCATCCAAGCAGTGATCTATGCCCAGTGACAGGGCCCTTCCTGACACAGGGACTCAGAGGAGGTGGACATCTCCCCAGGGGTAAGGCTTCCTTCCTGGGGAATGGGGCTTCAGCCAGGTCCTTAGATGGAAGGAATGATCTAGCGACTGACTCAATGCTAGCGCTTGGGGTCTGAAGGCTTTGTTGCCAGAAGAGGGACTGGGATGGGGGTGGGGGCATCCCTCAGCTTCCTGGTATCCATGCTAATCTTGAATTTGAGACCCACAATGGGAAGCATTTCTAGGAGTGTCACAGCAGGAGAGTCTCACAGGTGGGAGTTTTAGCAAAGATTTATTTTAGTATAACAGGATAAAGTAGGGAGAAGTGGATAATGGGAGGGAAATATTTCCTGCTACCCACACAGGAAATGGGAGTACAGACTCAAAGTGGTGGCTCTTACTGTGGTCTTTATACTTTCTGACCTCGGGGACCACATGGCGGTCACATCATCCAGCAGCCCTTATTCATTAGAAACAACGGGTTCTGGGTGGCCTAACATGGCAAAGCTGTTTATTACTCTAAAACATGGAGATGTGACCTAGGCCCACCCAAAACACAGGTGAGTTTTGGGATTTCCCTTTGCAAGATATGCCCTTCAATTTCTGTTTCTACTCATTTGTGAAGAGGTTACATCTTCAGTTTACTTCCTGGTTTTAATTTCCTGCTCTGGTCCTTTAAATATTATTTTTAAAATTTTCCCATCTTCTCATCTATCTGTCCTGCCTTAGTCTCACCCCCAGAGATTCCATCTTCATTGTTTTGGACTGGGGCCAGGCATCCGTACATTTTAAAAGATCCCCAGGTACAGCCAGATGCTCGCTACCCAGGTGAGGCAAACAGAAGTAGGGAAGCTCCCAGTGGAGGGGACAGGGTGTGCAAGCATCCAGGGGAGGACTGGCCCTCCCCTCGCCATAGGGGGCATGTAGGCCCAGAGGCCAGTTCAAGGGCAGAAAGCTTGGACAGTCCTCTGGTAGGAGCTTTGCTTCTCTGACTTCCCCAGCAATTCATCAGTGTCCAGCCCAGGCATCTATGCTGGTTGGTCACACAGTATTTTGCTGCCAGCTTGAAGGAGACCACAATCTGGAAGATAGCCAGTCCACCTGTGGAATTCTGAACAAGCATCCCCAATCCTCAGGGAAATTTTGGCTTTTGCACTTGGAAGATCAACATTTGTTCAGGTGATGGGGAGCTAGAGCCAGGCAGGGCCTTGGCTTCTGGAACAATATGCCCATTGTCACCATATCCCAGCAACCTGGCTTCCCAGAGTCCCTTGGGCCAGAATGTTGCTGGGGACAGACCCAAGTGCCTGACTGGCAGCAAAGGCAGGGCCATTTAGGAAGCCATCTGCTGGAACCAGCTGCACTGGGCACCCACTGCTTGCCCTCCTCCCTGACAAGGCCCCAACCCCAGCCAGCCTCCACCCACTCCCTTCTCTGCCCCCCTCCCATTCTAGCACCTGATTTTCCCCAGTATTTAGCCCCCTGGGGACAGGGACTATATACTGACTTCTCTCAGGTGAATAGCAGAGGCCTGAGAACAAACTTAGAAGAAAACAATCACAAATGTACACAAATCCATGTAGGTAGCCTGCCCTCCTGCCTGCTGCCAGAGCACTGTGCCATTTCTGATCTTTGGGGGTTCCCAAAAGGGGTGTGCTTGACCAAACAAAACATATATATACACACATAATCCATACACATATATACATATAGACACATATATATATATACATATACATATATACACAAATACATACATACATACATTAATTGGCATATAAAAATTTATGTATTTAGGCCAAGTGTAGTGTGTCTTGCCTATAACCCCATCTCAACCAATAAAGCTGGGTGTGGTGGTGCATGCCTGTCATCTGGCTACAAGGAAAGCATAAATAAGAGGATCAATGTCCAGGCCAGCCCAGGCAAAAACCAAGAGATCCTAT
The DNA here is from genome assembly GCF_047511655.1 of Castor canadensis. Taxonomy (NCBI): domain Eukaryota; kingdom Metazoa; phylum Chordata; class Mammalia; order Rodentia; family Castoridae; genus Castor; species Castor canadensis. The sequence goes on along the minus strand of NC_133392.1, from coordinate 62,241,775 downwards.
TCCAAAAATAACTAAAACAGAAAGGGCTGGGGGGCATGGTTCAAGTGGTAGAAACCCTACCTAGCCAGTGTGAGACTCTGAGTTCAAACCACAGTACCTCCATTTTTGTTTTGTTGTACTTATTTATAGGGCACTGTGTGGCATTTCAATACAGGTCTACAGTGGTAATGGTGAGGTCAGGATAATACCATATCCATCACCTCAGACCCAACATTTCTTTGTGTTGGGAGCATCCGAAGTCCTCTCGACTGGCTATTTTGTAACGTGCAACTGATTGCTATCCACATAGCTACCCTATGGTGCTACAGGGCAGTAGAAGTTACTTGTCCTACCCTCCTGCATCCCTGTACCTACTAACCCCCTTTCTCTGTCCCCTGCCCCAGCCTCTCGTAAGCACTCTTTTACTCTCTACCTCTATGAGGTCAGTTTTTAGCTTCTCATGTAAGTGAGAGCATGTATTTGTTTTTCTGTACCTAGCTTATGTCACTTAACAATGTCCTCCAGTTCTGTCCATGGTGCCACAAATGACAGGATTCTCTTTTATAGCTGAATAGTATTTCATTGTGCATACATACCGCTTTTTTTATCCATCTATCTGCCTATGGATGCCTGGGTGATTCCTCATCTTGGTTTTGAGAATAGTGCTGCAGGAAATGTGGGTATAGATGTCTCTTCAGCACGCTGACTTCCTTCCCTTTGGATAAAATACACAGCAGTGGGATGGCTGCATCCTATCATTCTGCCTTCAGTGTTTTTTTTTAAAGAACCACTGTACTGCTCGCCATAATCACTATAGCATTTACATTCCCACCAAAAGTGTATAAGCCTTCCTTTATCTTTCTATACTCACCAGTATTTGTTATTTTTTTTGTCTTTTTTTTTTTGTAGTACTGGGGTTTGAACTCAGGGCCTACAGCTTGAGCCACTCCTCCAGCCCTCTTTTTTGTGATGGGTTTTTTGAGATAGGGTCTCGTGAAGTACTTGCCTGGGCTGGCTTTGAACCGAGATCTTCCTGATCTCTGCCTCCTAAGTCACTAGGATTACAGGTGTGAGCCACTGGCTCCTGTATTTTTTGTCTTTTTGATAACAGCCATTTTGACTAGCATGAGGTAACATGCCTTTGTGGTTTTGATTTGCATGTCCCTGACAATTAGTGATGTTGAGCACTTTTCATACACTTGGTGGCCATTAGTATGTCTTTTGAGAAACATCTGTTCAGACCACTTCTCCATTTTCATATCAAATTGTCTTTCTACCATCGTTTGTGTTCCTTGTGTATTTTGAATATTAGTCCCTTTGATGGGAGGGTGGCAAATACTTCCTCTCAGGTGTAGGCTGTCTCTTCACTCTGCTGACTGTTTCCTGTGCTGTGCAGTCGCTCTTTAGAAAGATAGAGAACACTTTGAGTTTGTGTGTCATCCTCGTGCAGGGGCCACACTTGCTAATCTCTGTATCGTTCCAATTTTAGTAAATGGGACGCAGAAGTGAGCACAAGTTTTTATATTTTAAGCACAGTAAATGAGGGAAAGAAAGGGGGGGAAAAAAGAATGTTTGTGGGCTGAGTGTGTAGCTGAGGAGGAAAGCACTTGCACAGCAGGCATGTGTCCCTGGGTTTGATCCCCAGGAGCCCACAAGTGTTTCTCTGTTCCCATCCACACCTATCCTTTTATGTTGGGAGCCCTTGCTGCAACTCCAGGAGGCAGGTATACACTTTTCGAAGGGATGACCTTGGTTCTTGGAGCTGCATGCAGTGGAGCTTTGACGTTGCTCAAGGCCTGGTTGACTCCAAGGTCAGTTGTCCAGTTTAGCAGCCACTCCTAGTATCTCCCAGCAGGAGATGACACACCCCTTGAAGATTCCTGGCTTGTCATAACAAGTTATGGTGAATAGGAATGAACTGTGGGGTGCTGGGGAGGAAGTACTGAAGTGAGGACACCAGCTCTGCCACTGAAGTTGTCACCTCACCGTTGTCACTCACCACAGCCTTAGTTTCCCCACTGGTAAACTAAAGGGATTGGATTAGATTACTCAGTGTTGGAATTCTGTGAGAGGCAGCAAAGGTGTGATCCAGAGATTGTTTGCTGTTAAGCTAAGCATAGGGTTCTCTCTCTGTCTCTCTATCTCTTTCTCTCTCTCTCTCTCACACACACACACAGATCATAGTTGCTCTGATTAATCACATCTTTGCAAAGCAAAGTTAAATTGTACGATTTAATTAAATTGAACGATGAAAGCTGGGCATGGTGGCTCATACCTGTAATCCTAGTTACTCAAGAGGGAGAAATCAGGAGAATTCTGAGTCTAAGCCAGCCTGGGCAAACAGTTCATGAGACCCCCCTCCCACCTCAAAAAAACCTATCACAAAAAAGGGCTGGTAGAGTGGCTCAAGGTGTCAAGGTATAGGCCCTGAGTTCAAACCCCAGTGCTGCATGCACACACGCACGCACACAAGAAATGAAAAAGTTTATTGCAATAAGAGGCTCTTGTGAACTGTTTGCCTGGGCTGGCCTTAAAGTGTGATCCTCCTGATCTCAGCCTCCCAAATAGCTAGAATTACAGGTGTGACCCACAGGTAACTGACTAGAACTTTTTCTTTTTTTGGCAGAACTAGAGTTTGAACTCAGGGCTCCATGTTTGTAAAGGGTGTGCTTTACTACTTGAGCCACTCTTCCAATCCCTGACCACCATTCTGTTAAGGCCTACTTTCAGAGTTGGCCCCTGGTATCTTGGATTTCAGGAGAGTTCCCAGGATTCTCTGAGAAAAGTGGCTCACTGGGCCAAAATTGTTCAGGCAAGCAGTTTGGTTTGAGGCACACATCTGCTTTCCTTTGGGGAGTCTAGAATGTTGGTCCCTGCCAGGCAGAGGGCACCTGTGTGACCTGCCCAGTACCCACATGGGCGCTGTTGTTAGTAGAAACCATTTCACATGTGTGCTTAGAGGCCCGGGGAGGAATGAAGTGAGTCCCGTGTGACTTTCCTGGAAGGGGACTCGGAAGCCTGCACCTGCTCCCCCCATCTGTCCCTCCACTGACTTTTCTCTCTGTCCTTTCACCAGAATGGTCTTAACTGTGAATACAAATATATGTGGACCCCTGTGAGTCCTTCTAGGCAAAAATCACTCACAGGGGTGGTCTTGGGGACCCCTTATCAGCGAAGACATGGCTAATCTTTTCTTTCTTAGGGCCCTGCAGGAGAAACAGGTCCTATGGACGTGGGATGACAAAAGCCCGTAAACAGCTGGGTGTTGGGGTGCTTAGCCTGGGCTTCTGGGGACTATGACACCATGAGCTAAGCTAAGTGAGGTGCAGGAGGAGGAGGAGGGGAAGAAGCAAGCTTTAGGGGGAGCAATGATGCTGATGGCTTCATTCTCTGAGGATAACCAGGCCCTTGACTACCTGAGTCAACTCATCCACTCCTCCCAGAGGCGACAGATGAGTCTCAAATGTAGAGTGCTCTGAGAGCCACTGGTGTCCTGAGAGCTGGCATAGGTGAAAAGGAGGAGGACAGCCTTGCCCTCTGGAGAGAGGGGCCTGGCGTGTACCCGCAAGGCTCCTAACAGTTCCCCAAACACAGAGCCACAAGTTGCTTCACATCCCATCTCCCCTAACGTAGTAACAGAGCCTCTTGTAGCTAGCTGGTCACGTGACTGCCAAGCGACACTAACTTCTCCCAGCCTCCCTTGCAGGGCCTTATACCCAGTGACCCTGTGGTGGACAGGCTGTGAGCAGAGGGGCTCTCCAGAGGAGGCCTGCTCCCCCTCTCTTCCTGCCTCTTCCTCATGGCGGGACCGTGAATACACTGGGGGACTGAGCTATTTAATCTGGGCACCCCGTGGCCTGCTCAAGTTGACCCATGAAATTAACCATCACACTCCAGTGTCTAGGCTAGCTTCTGCCTCTAGTCGTGTCAGGTGCGGATTATCTGTTGAGTGAATGAATTCCCAGTGCACAGCCCTGATTACCTGTCACTAGGACAGCTATAGTCCCTGACCTGGTCTTCTAGCCCCTTCCTTTCTAGCACTCCTTGTCTACCTTAGTCACAACTGCCATGGCAGCAGGGTGATTTTTCTTCCTCTACATAAAACCCTCAACGGCTCCCTCTTACCCACAGGGAGAAAAGTCAAATTACTTCGGCTTTTGACAGCCTGGTGATTTGGTCCCCAACCTCCTCACCAGCCTTGTCTTCATCCCCTCCCCGCCAGTTTCTGTTCCTTGCAGCTTTTGCATAGGCTATATTCCTCCCTGATATATTTGCCATTCCCTTTCCTTATTTGGTGAACTCCCACATATCCTTCAAAACCCAGCTCAAGTATCATGTGTCTTCTCCATACACACCTCCTTAGGCAGAGAGGACCAAGCTGCTTCTATTCCTCTCCAGCCTTGTACAGTCCTCTATCCCACCCTGGTGAACCCAGTTCATGGAGGGCATGAATCATGTCTGTATCTCTGGGGCCCAGGCTTGATGGGTAACCGGATGTACATGTTAGATGAATGAATGACTGAATAAATTATTTTGTTCCTCTTCAGCACTGACATCACCCTCAGGGTACCTTCTCTACCTGTCTTCATTTGAACGTTCCCTTTGTCTAAAATGCCTATGATGGCTCCTAGCGCTGGCCACTGCCATCAAGGCTTTGCTTCTCTTCACTGTTTTGAATGATTTTACCCTTTCCTTTAGAATCTTCTGCAAATTGCTTCCAAGCCAGTGTATCCCAGTCACTTCTTGTTGGAAACAAAAATGTCGACACTTTGTTTGAGCTTCTGAAAACCTTATGTTTAGTGAAAGCAAAGAAATCCTGGTAATTTTGTAAATTTGGGACATTCTAGTACTGATATTTTGGCCAATTGGCCTGTTTTCTGCTTCCTGAACTTTTCTCCCAACTTATATTTTAAAAGGAGACTTGACTCAAAAAAACGACTCTCTACAGATAGAAAATGTGGGGCAGAAACACCACAGAGAGGCTTTGATTTGTTATCTTCTCTGGCGGGGTCTGTTTTAACTTGGAGTCACACCCCTGTGCGTTTCCAGTCTCACCCTAATGGCACCAAGTGCCCACATGCTCACCAGGAGGAGCCAGCCTCTGTGAGCTGGAGGCAGGACAGCTGGCTGGATGGACACCATTCCCTGTCTTCCTTGGCTTCCTGGGTGGCAGGGGCTGGGTTTTGGAAGCAAGTACCAACCAGGACACATGGGTCGCAAATGACAGAAATTTAACTCAGACTGGCGTAGACAAAGTGGTATTTCTTGGTTCTTTTAGAAGGCTGGTTATTTGGGAAGCACCTGGAAGAAATCTCAGGGATGGCAACAGTGAGATCAGCACCCCAGGACTCCCTCATGCTGGTCACCTCATATCTCTGGTCTCTGCTGGTTTTACCTGTTGGCCTCATTCTCTCTGATCTCTGTGGGCCATCTCCAGTACTGGCCAGCAGAGGGTGCTGCTGCTCCCAGAATCCATACACCAGTCTCCAGGCTCATTCTGCCACAGCCTGGAGGATGGGATGCTGTGATTGGCCAGGCTCGGATCACCTGACCAGTAGGGAAGGAAGGACTTAGGGAAGCTTTCTGGAAAGTTACAAACCAACCATTCTCTCTACAAAACAAAACAACAACAGGGATGTTAATAATGTCACATACTTTACTTAGCATGATAGGGAACCTAGAATTTTAAAAGATTTGGACTCTTTGCAATTTAATTCCAACCTATTGACCCCACTCAACCACACGCTTGCATTCCAGTGTCCAGGGAGAACAGAAAGGATGAGTAGGTGCTCATGGCTGTGGCCCACACTTCCCCACTTCTGGGTCTTCAGTGCCTGTCACCTGGGATGTGCCAACTACCACCTGTTCCTCCTGGTTTTCATCATGCCCATGATTTAAGGCCCCTCCGAAAACTGTTTCTAGACCTCAGCCTGCAGGGATGATTGACCCAACCTGATGCACATCTTTGGTGTTCTCTGCAGGGTTAGCAGAAGAACTTTCCAAAAGTTACCCACCACCCAGGTAGGGGGGTTAGTGAGCTCTCCAGCCTGGAGGCTGTTTGGGAGATACTGTTGAAAGGGACAGGATGTCTTAGGGATTATATATTAGATTTTACACTGCTGTACAAATGACCACAAACCAGGGGAAATAAAACAACGGAAATGTATTTTTCACAGCTCTGGAAGCCAAAAACCTGAATTCAAGGTGTTAGTTTCTTCTTAAGACGCCGAGGGAGATACCATTCCATGCCTCTCTCCTGGCTTCTGCTGCTATGCATTTGTTCCTGGTGTCGCTTGGGTTGTGGGTACATCAGTCCAGTTTGTCACTGTTTTCATAGGGCATTCTCCTCTCTCTGTCTGCCTCTAAGAAGAGGACAGCAGAGTTACAATCCACCCTAAATCCAGCATGATTTTTTTCTTGAGATTCTTTTGTGTGTGTGTGTGTGGTACTGGGGTTTGAACTCAGGGCCTACATCTTGAGTCACTCCATCAGCCCTTTTTTATGATGGGTTTTTCGAGATAGGGTCTCTCGAACTATTTGCCCGAGCTGGCTTTGAACTGAGATCCTCCTGATCTCTGCCTCCTGAGTAGTTAGGATTACAGGCATGAGCCACTGGCACCTGGCTGAGATTCTTAAATAATTTCACCGGCAAAGATCCTGTCTCCAAATAAGGTCACATTCTAAAGATTCAGGAGGATGTGAATATTTTTAGGAAGACTCATTCCATCTGTTGTGTGCAGGACAAATGGAACACCAACCAAAATGGGTACAGTAGAGACCAGACAGGAGAGCACAGGTTTCAGCCCTGGCCATCCAAAGATCTCACTTTCCAAAGAAAGCGGAAATCTGGGCATTCATGTAAAATGTTCAGAATTTTAATTGTTGGCAACATATTTAGAAGCTTTTAGGGCATTGTGACATGTGCAGCTGTACAGGTATAGACAGTACATCTATATGTCAAATTTTGCCAGTGTTGCTACAGTTTGTGACTTGTGGTGAGGACTTGCAACGGCTTCTGTGATCCCATAAAGAACATTGCCTATGCACTTCTGCAAGAGGCCACCAGAGGGCGTGCCAGCCACGCATTAAGCAAGGCACCTGGCAGCCAGGCCTGAGAGGTGTCCAGTTGCTAAAATCCAGCAGTGGAGGTTTTTTGGGCCAAGGGGGAGGATGGGTAGGGTCTCTACTCCTAGAAGTATGGTGGAATTAAGCTAATGGGCAAAATCCATTCCTTTTTGAATTTCCTTTCTTCTTTCCTTCCCTTCCCTCCCTCCCACTCTCTTCTTCCTCCTCCTCTTCCTCCTCCTCATTTTTCTTCTTTGTATGGTGCTAGATTTCTAACTCAGATGGTAGCCAAGTGCTCTACCAGTGAGCTACATCCCAGCCCTAAAATTTAGTTTTAACCTTTGATGCCTGCTATCTCCTGTCCTTTAATGAATACCTGCTCCCTTTGTTGACAAAACAAGTTGAAAAAAGCAAAGAAATACCACGAGAAAAGAAAGAAAAAGCTAACAATACCTGTTTGGTGGCTTTTCTTGATTCTAAATCAATCAAATAACTTGAAAATATTGACACACGCACATGGCAAGAAAAATTTCAGGCCATACAAAATATGACTGCTCCCCATCCAGCCCCTGCCATGCCAACACTCCCTTGCTGTGAGAGCTCCTGAATGTCTTTTTGTTGTTGCATATGGATAATACACTTCTCTTGTAAGCGAACGCACTGTTTTCATAAGGGAATTAAGCACATACTTAATTCCTGGATGGAATTATTACTGGGTTTTGTGTTTTGATCCAGCTAATCCTTATAAAATTCATTGGATAGTAGCCGGGCGTGATGGCACACGACCATAATCCCAGCACTCAGGAGACAGAGATCCTGTCAAAATAAAATAATGTAATATAATAAATTTATAAAATCTGGGGATGTAGCTCAGTGATATAGCATTTGTGTAACATGTGCAAGGCCCTGGGTTCAATTCCCAATACTGCAAAAAAAAAAAAAGTTGTAGGGCAGTCGTGGAGACAGGGCAGTGTCGGGGACTCCATGATGCCTCATCACATCACGTGATGCTGAGGATCTGCTCCCGATACTTTGTTTATAGATTTGGTTTTTACCTTTCATTGTGGAACTGTTCAAACACTCACCAAACAAGAAGGAAGAATATAACCAACTCCCAGCGCTGTCCCTGACTTGTGATCACTCACACCCCACCCTGTGCTGCCTGTACTTCTCATTTGTTTGCTGAAGGATTTTAAAGCAAATCTCAGATGATACAGCTGTCATCGTATCTAAAAATGCTTTGTAGCAGGGCACTGGTGGCTCACGCCTGTGAGAGATTAGGAGGATCTTGGTTGAAGCCGGCTCCTGGCAAATAGTTCTCAAGAGCCTATCTCGAAAAACCCATCCCAAAAAAGGGCTCAAATGGTGGAGTGCCTGCCTAGCAAGCTTGAGGCCCTGAGTTCAAACCCCAATACCACGAAAAAAAAAAAAAAAGCTTTATATACGTTCTTTTCTTTTATTGTTGTTCTTTATTGTCTTACAAAAGGGCAAACACCTTTTTCTTTTTTCTTTTTGGTGCTGTGACTCAGATAAACACCTTTTTCATCATTGCCATCAGTAGGTTCACTTTTCTGTTTTCTTTTTAAAAAAATCAAAGAATATAGGTAAAACTCAATAGTATATTCATATAATTGCCCAAGGACTGGGCGTGCAGCTCGGTGGTAGAGTTTAGCATACATGAGGCCCTGGGTTCAACCCCAGCACTGAACAGAAGCAGCAATCTAAAAATAATAGTAATGATGATAATAAATACCCACTCAGCCCTGCGGTCACATGAACACGGTCACTGCCAAGGACCATCTCTTGGCCGCCACCTGGTACCTCTGTGCCATTAGAGCTCAAAGTGTTTGCTGGTTGCTGAGGTCTGTTGTGGCTGAATTTCATGTTGGTAAAACATAGTCTAAGCCCTGGAGACACATCACTCTCTTCCCAAGTCAGCCTCGGCCGACACTCCAGAGAACGCTGCGCTCTGATAGCAAGAGCGGTCACTGACTTTCATGCTACGGACACTGCGATGGAGACTAGGGATGGCCACGTTTGTTTTGCTGTGGTTGCTAAGAAATATCTGGCTGATGTGGTCCTCACATGGTAAGGGTGTGGATCACATTGCTAGAAAAATGGAGGAAAAAAGCCCACTTAATTCTACTCGGTGATAAGAGGACTTAGGGTGGTGTGGTGTGGTCTCCCACACTATATACAGACACAAAAGTGAGACGTGTAGAACACACTCCATTCCTGTGTGACATGAACCAGTCATCGCGGCGTTACATACCCTGCCACAGCACAGTGATTCAATTTTGGGCCGCCATAGTCTTGTCAAGAAGGTCATGAGTCTTTTAGTCTCATAGCTCTAAGCATATTCACAAAACTCTGGCTTTAGGTCCTACAAATAAATTAATTATAACTACATTAGGCTCTATAGCGGTCATTTCAATATAAATAGCTGCGTAATACTCAGTTGTGTGCTATACCATAATTTGTGTAACCAACCCCCTGTTGTCAGACACTCAGGTGACTTCGGATGCTCCTCTGTTTTAAAATCTGTAGCAAAATTGTTACGATCGTCCTGTCCTCGTTTACACTGGGTGTCTGTCCTGCATTCCTGGAGCTGCGTGTGGGGCAGGCTTTAAATACAGAGCATTTAAAAGTGAAAGCTTCATCTTTGGACCAGCCCCCACTGTGGCATTGGAGAAGGACCCAGGATCCACCTCACTGTGGTCAGAGCCATTTGGGAACAGGGACTGGCCATGGCTTCCAGGCAGCAGGGTGTCAATGGCGCCTGTGATGCAGGCTGCCGGGACCTGGCTTTGACTGCTTGTCACAGAGGAGCTGTGATTTATGTTGTGGGCAGAGGAAGAACAGAGGATGTGTGTTCATTTCTAGAGTCAGGATGGGGCAGGGCCAGGGCTGGGGAGGGTAGGGGGTGTGGGGCCAAATGTGGCAGAGGTGGCTCTGGGTCCTGTTTACCTCCAGGATGAGCAGGAGGCTGGAAACAGATGGCTTCCAGGGCCTCAGGCACTGGCCTGCTGAGCGAGCCCTTCAGCTGTGCCTCTCCTGCGCTCACTGGTGACTGCAGATTGCCATGGAGGTGGGGGGCCCAACACAAACAGCCATCAGAGAAAGGGGCCTTTATGGCCAGTGGAGGACGTGTGGGACTGGCAGGAGGGTGCCAGCTTTGTGTGACTGGGGAAGTGCCTGGCAGGTGCTGCTCTCAGCCTCCCTGGTGTGCTCTCATCTCACAGAGGCTTGGGTCTCCAGAGCAGTTCCTCCTTCTTTCCTCTTCCTCCCTTTCCTTACTTCTCTTCTTTTCTTTCCTTCATCCCTCCCCACCTTTCAACCTATCACTTTTTTGTTCTTACATCCTTTTTCTTTTAAAAGGTTTTCCTTCTTTCTTCTTCTTTTTTTTTTTTGAGACAGGGTCTCACTTTGTAGCCAGGCTGGTCTAGAACTCTCTGTCTTCCTGCCTCGGTCTCCCAAGTGCTGGAATTGTGGGCTTGTGCCACCACGCCTGGCTCCTCTTCATTAATTTTGATAATTACAATGGTAACACATGCTATTTACCTGGTACACCCTGCAAAGTTGGAGAAAGGGCAGATAGCCTTCCCTCACTCTCTTTTTTCTTTTCTTTTTTTGGGTGGTACTGGAGTTTGAACTCAGGGCCTCACACTTGCTAGGCAGGCGCCTCACTCTCCTCCATCCCACACGAACAGCCCCGGACCCCTCCAGAACCCCCGAGCCCTTGTACACACGTGCAAACACCACGCACTCAGCCGGCTCTGGCTGTTGTCTGTTCACAGGCCAGCCTCCTTGATGCAGTGGTTCTCAGCGTGCCACGTTTGGAAGTGCGTCATGACATTTTTGCTGTCCTTTCTTTGTCACACTAGCAGGAGGGAGGGTGTGGGGCTGGGTGTAGAAGAACACTACCACCAGGAGGGACAAGGATGCTAAGCCTCCTACAATGTCGGGGACAGTCACCCATGGAATTGTCACCTGCAGGTCTCACAGGGCCTGACACTGCAGTGTGCTTTTTTAAATTGAGCAATATGTCTACACCCATATTTTTAAATAATTTTTTTTTGGTGGGACTGGGGTTTGAACTCAGGGCTGCGTGCTTGCAAAGCAGATGCTCTACTTTTTGAGTCATACTTCCTGTCCATTTTTGCTTTGGTTATTTTAGAGGTGGGGTCTCTTGAACTGTTTGCTTAGATGCCTTAAATTGATCCTCCCAATTTAAGCCTCCTAAGTAGCAAGGATTACAGGCATGAGCCACCTGTGCCCAGCTAAAATAAATTTTTATTAGCATAAATTAATTGTTCAAAGGGGTTTCATTGTGATATTTACATACATTATATGTACTTTGATCAAATTCACCTGTCTATATCACTCTTTCTTACACCCCACCCCTTCCCATTCTTCTTCCCAAAGTTACTGGGCATGACCAGCACCTGGCAGTGAGGGGATTTGGAGAGGGATGACTTTCATCTTTGACCTGGGGAGGGGCAGGAATGACCTCTGGCAGAGGGAACAGTAGCACCTCCTCTCCACTCCTGGGTGTCCTTCCTCACTCAAGTAGGCCTCTCTCATGTAGAGGCCCGGCCCTCCTCAAAGCCCCCAGACAAACCCACTGCAGGTGTCTGTCCCATAGTCGCCAGATGCCGCCCCAGGCAGGAAAGCGTGGGAAGTCAGGTCTACTCCTCCCTGTCTTCCATCCTCCTGCCTGCCCAGCCTCGCCACCCTGTTATTTCCCTGTCTGCCCTGGAGGCTTATTTGAAACTTACTGGAACGTCTTTTCAGGGGAAGAACATGGTCCACAGTGCATTCCCTGAGGCAGAGCGTCAGCCCATTTGCCACTCCCTGCAGAGGCTCGTGCCATGGAGGTGTGCGTGACAGGGCCTGGCCCCAAGGCAGGACCTGGTCCTGGCCCTGCTGTGACTCACTCAGTGACCCTGGGCAGATCACTGACCCTCTCTGGCCCTTTCCAGGCTAATAGCACAGAGTTCACTTGAAGGAAACTTAGAACCCCCTGGAAGTCAGACAGCAAAGAGCCTGGTAATGTTTCACACTGCAGAGGGGAAGCTAAGCCTGTGTCACACCACCCTGAGCATCAGAGGTGGCCTCAGGTGCAAAATGTCAGTCTGACATCCTGGTTCAGAAGCTTTATGGTGTTAGGACAAGTTAGCCTGGAGAACAGAGGACTGTGTTCTAGTCCCATCTCTGAGCTCCACCAGCCATGAAGGCTGGTCATGGAAGACATCCTGAACCTCAGTGTCCCCATCTGTAAAACAGATAAAGCTGTATTTATCTAGCCATAGTTGCTGCGAAGTTAAAACAAATGGCTGATATGTATTAAAGGCCTTCATATAGAATATTTCCTGGGGCGGGGCTTGCTGGCTGTAGGGCGAGCCCTCATCTCAGCCCCTCCCAGCATCTGAGCAGACGAACCTTGGGGGTGGGGCTCATCTCCAGTGACCAGGGCAAAGTCGAGAGAAGCAATGTGACAAAGACAGACCTTCTTCCATGGCATCTATGTGAGTGGCCAGCTTTACACAGAGAGAAACTATGAAACCAGTGCCAACCTTGACCTCTACCTCTCTCTGCAGAGCTGGAGGAGCAGCGCCAGAGGCGGCAGGTGAGACAGGAGAGCCTGAAAGCGGGGCAGCCTCCAGCTCTGAAAAAGTCCCACCAGGTCACTGGGGGACAAGGTGATCCAAGGAGACAAAAACAAGCCCAGACCCTTTTCTGGCTGGGCACTGGACACCAACTCTTTTTTTGCTCCATAAATAATTTCAAATTTCAATAAATATAGAACAACGTGGCATTTTTTTTCCTTCTGGGAAAGAAAAGAGCACTTATCCGTCTCCAGAAGCTCATTCCTTATTTCCAGCTCCTGTGACATGGACTGGGAGATGGGGAAGTGTCAGGAGGAATTTCCTTCTCAAATGGCTGTGCTAGAGCCAGGCACAGACAGGCAGCCACAGGCAGGCTCTGTGCCACAGTTCTTGCAAAGGTCACTGTCAGGAACTCAGTAGTTTCCCTCTGAAGCAATGATATTTGCAGCTCTTTGGTTCCCAGGCTAGACCAGCAGCCCACTGTGAAGGCAGGAGGAAAAGACAAGGACTTTGGAGTTGGCTTTGTCCTCAGTTTCTCAGTACCTCACTTCCCCAGCAGTCAACTTTAAGAAGTCATTCTCTTGGGGGCCTCTGGTACTTCTGCTTCTCTTGTGACAGCTTTTGTTCTGGGTTAGTGTGTGTGTGTGTGTGTGTGTGTCTGTGTGTGTGTGTGTCTGTGTGTTACAGGCTTTGAACTCAGGACCTTGTCTGGCAAGTTTTTGCCTGGGCTGGCTTGGACTATGATTGTGTTTATACCTGTTTTGTAACTGGGATGACAGGGATATACCACCACACCCAGCTTTTTTTGTTGAGTTGGGGTCTCTTTAGCTTTTTCCAGGCTGGCCTCAAACTACAATCCACCAGATCCCCACCTCCTAAACAGGTGGGATTATAGTCATGAGCTGCCTTGTTCAGCTGGTTTATCTTTTCAAGGATACTTGTATAGCAAATGGCCTTGGAAGATAGAATGTCTCCCCCAGGGACCTCCTTTATGAAAGGATAATAAAGGCAGTGTCTCCCTCCAGAGCCATGGGGGGGGGGCAAGTTTGCTAGAAGCACTCTTAGAAGACTGGAAATTTCCTAAGCTTGGGAATCCTCAGCTAAAACATGAACCCACTGTGCATACCATGTCTACCTGTGTCCACCTCCCAATCTGCCCGTGAAACAAGGGGACAAGGAGCCAAGGGGAACTTGAACTCCCCAGAGACAAATTTGTCTCTGGCCCAGGAGCCTCGTGTCTTCTGCTAGTATCTTCCAGATAGGAAGTGCTAACCTCCCAGCTTGCGAGCAGGGTGAAATCTCAGACCCTTCAAGTTTCTCTACAGTCAGGTCCATGCTGGTAACTGCCATCTTGCTGCTGTGACGGTGAGGCTAAGCTGTGCCTGGCTCTTGGTGGGGAGTTAATAAATGGTGGTTGTAACAATTTTACTATCAGTGATGGGGAAGCTGGTTATTTATTTACAAGCCACTCAGAATTGCCACCCCAGTGCCAGATGTGCAGCCTGGTCTTGGTTGCGGAATAAGAATTCCATTCCTTTGGGGGAATCTAGGAGCTGGGACAGGCTCTCAGGGCCTGTTCAAGGGCTCCAGAGGGTGAGTGAAAGTCACTGTAGCCCCCTCCTCTACTCAGAGGCTGCAATGTTCCCAGACCATTCTCTGGGTATAAATATGTTTAGAGAATGGGTAGTTTGGCTTGATACAAGTGATTTGCAGTGTGTAGATTGTTTTGTGATGTTGATTTTTCATTTGAAAATATGTCCTGGACACCTTTCTTACAAGCTCAGTTAGAGCTGGGCACTGGTGACTCATGCTTGCAATCCTACCTACTCAGGAGGCAGAGATCCCTGGTTCAAAGCCAGGCTGGGCAAATAGTTTGTGAGACCCTATTTGACAGAAACCATCACAAAAAAAGGTCTGGGGGAGTGGCTTAAGGTGTAGGCCCTGAGTTCAAACCCCAGTACTGCAAAAAAAAAAAAGCTCAGTTAGCTTTTAGGAACTGTTACATTACTGTGCATAATATTCCATCACATGACTTAGTTACCCCTCCTCTCTCTTTTTTTTTCTTTTTGAGACAGAATCTCACTGTGTTGCACTGGCTGGCCTCAAACTCCTGGGCTCCTGCCTCAGCCTCCCAAGTGCTGGGACTACAGGTGTATACCACCATGCCAGCTCCCATTCCGCTCTTGTTGGACAGTTGGTTGAGGCCTTTTTTTTTTTTTGCAGTGCTGAGGCTCAAACCCAGGGCTTTGTGCTTGGTAAGCAGGTGTTCTGCCTGAGCTACACCCCTGGCTGATGCCAGTTTTCTTCAGTATAAAGACGCACATTGTACAGGTTGCACACAGGGAGGGCGCCTCCAGGGCAGGAATGAGGGTACTCTATCTGCATCTTGCAGACATGGGGATGAAGACTGAGTGGCTGCAGACCCCGAGATCATGCGGGAGTCTCAGCCCCACGCTCAGGCCCAGAGTCATGCCCCTCCTAATGGAAGGAAAGGGGGTCTGGGGGCTAGGCAGGGCGAACGAAGGGAACAGGGAAAGGAGGGAAAGGGAGATGGCCTATTCACCCACAATGCTAGCAGGCCCCACAGGGATGATTTCGGATGCAGCACTGGACTCTCAGCAGCCACCACCAGAGCCCTGGAGGGGAAACAGGGACCACCAAGGGCCCCAGAGCCCCAGGTCTCCTAAGACCCTCTTCTGAGAGGTTCTGTCAAGAGCGCTGCTGAGAGACTCAGCAGCTGTGAGATCCTTCTGGGGGCCCAGCCCCACCCAGCTTAGCCCCAAATCTTCTTCCCCCCATCCCTGGGGCCCCGGAGGTTGCTGCTGTCTGTCACATATTCTGATAGCCCAGGTCCTGCAAACCACCCGAGTCAGGTAGCCGATGGGCAGCATTGGAGAGAAAGGCCATCTCAGCCAACGCAGGCCTGTCCCTTCTCACATCAGATTGCTTGACAGTAACACCAGCATGTGTCCTCCAGAGCTGCTGCTGGGCTCTGGGGGTCTGCTGGGGACATCCATGGAAGGTATACCTGAGAGGTCAAGGTACAGAGGTACAGATGTCAGGAGGGAGGGGGAAACTTCAATCTGACACTGGACCTAGCAAGCAGAACTGGCTTAACCAACAGTCAGTTAACTAACTGGGTGTTTTAAATGTGTCTGCCATTAAACTCTTGACTCCCAAACCTCCTGTCCTCCCAAGAACCCTGTAAGGGAGGTGCAGTTGCAATCCCCACTGTGCAGTCAAGGAAACAGGCTCAGGGACTCAGTGGCCCACAGTGTAAATAAGTGCCTGAGATTCAAACCCAGCCACCAATGATTCTGAACCTTTTGAGAATCACAGCTCCTTTCGAGGTTCTAACAAAATCCCTGAGCCCTCTAACCAGAAAATCACCTGCAGTGTAGACTCACAGCACACATTCATAACTTGCTTCCTGAGCACGTGGCCTGTGCAGTTGTGGAGGGCTCTGAGCTCAGATGGACGAGTTCACAAGGGCTCCAAGTGAGACTTTAACGTTGAGCCACCATACTTTTTGAACAAGGGGTCAAAACACTTGCATTTTGCACTGGTTCTGCGCACACCTGTACTTTACACAGCCACGTGTGTGCACTCAGTGCAATTTTGCAAATAGTTTAGGTGTGCAGGAATCCCGTGAGGCCATTCACAGACTCAGGACAAGCCCTTTTGGCTTTCCCTTGCTTTCTAGAAGGTTGCGAACATAGGCATTTTGTGTGTTTGCTTGTGTATATGCGTGGCAAGGGGTCAGGTAGAACTGGGTGCCCTGGCAGAGAGCTGGGCTGGGGAGCTGGGAAGGACAGTGGGTATGGCACTGACCCCACACAGCTTGGGATGCCAACTTCTTTACTTCTGAAAGGGAAGCCCAAAAGTAGAAGTCCTGGTAATAATAGCTTTGGTTCTACACCCATGTCCTTAAAAGTCTGTCCCCTCCCTAGTCAGGACTAAGAGCCTTTGTCAGTGTGGTGGCCTCAAGGTAAACATGGACCTGTAACCAGCCTCACACACTCAGGCCACCGTCTAGGGTAGGGTTCTCTGTCAGGCTTGGTTTTTGCTGCATCTGTGGCCAGCTGGAGGGCCTCTGAGCCCGTTCTTGAGAGCAGAAACACCCAGGCAAGAATGGGTGCAAAGATGGTCACACAAATCCCTGAGAGGGCATGGTGAGCCTGGGCAGGCATGAGGAGGCAGCTGTGGCTTTATGCAGCCTTGCTTTGATCAGTGTGATTTGGGCAAGTGGCTTAACCTCTCTATGTCATTTCCCTATCTGCGAAATGGGAGCATACTCCGAGAGCTGCAGTGAGCACTGAATTACAGACTAATGTCCTTCCAACAAAGCACGACGAATATTACCTATTACATTAACTATTGCTGTCCCCACAGCAGAGGACAGGGCCTCAAACCTAACAGCTGTGCTTTAAAGCTTTGGATTTACTTGTTTATTTTTTAAATCCCATGAGAGAGAGCATTTGAGGGGAGTGGAGGAGGCCTCTGGCTAGCAAAGGCTGAGAATTAATGGGGTGGGAGTGCCCTGTGAGGAGAGGTGGGGCTGGGGAGGTCATCCCTCAGACAGGGAGTTCCCAAGAGGGACTGGACCCCCCATAGTCTGTGGGACTCTGCAGGAGGAAGACCTAGCCAAGAATTTCTTTTCTTCCCTCTCTTCTCTTCCTCTACTTTCCCCTGTTCTTCCCCCTCTTTCCTTTCTTTTCTTTTCACTAGCATCAGCGAAGGAGCTGGTTTTACTTCTGCATGGCTGACAGGATACCGAGAAGCTCCGTCTCCCCCCAGCCTCACCCCTGAGCCGAGTAGCATAAAGAAGGTCCTTCGTGGCTGTTCATGTGTGAATAGCCTCCTGGCACAGAGCGGGACAGGGTGGCCACAGGCTGGAGGAAGCTGGCAGGGGGTCCTGGAATAAGGGTCTCGTGCTGGGGCCCCAGGAGCTCAGAGATGTTTCTTGACCCAGAGTCCTGACCTGAGCAATACACCCTGGAGGGGATATGGGGATTTAGTCATCACGCCCACCCCCGCCCCCACTCTTTCAGGAGCTGAGACAGTCTCTGTGGACAAGGCAGCCTGTCCTAAGGTGTCTATGAGCACCTTAGGCCTTTATTATAAGCTAGGGTGTTTTTGTTTGGGGGGTTTCTTTTGTAAGAAAATGCTCAGGTGAGTACTCTGCTACAGTACTGTGCTACATACTGTATGCCCACAGGCTAGCATTTTGGGGGCTTTCTACACGTCAACCTATCTCCTAAGCTCTTTGCTTGCACTACCTCATTTGAATCCCACAACATTCCCAATGGCTCAAGAGGTATGGACACTATAACCAGCCAGACGTGTTGGCTCATACCTGTAATCCCAGCCACTAGGAAGGATCATGGTCCAAGGTTGGCCCAGGGCAAAAAGCAGGAGACCCTATCTGAAAAAGCTAATGCAAAGAAGTTCGAATCATGACTCAAGTGATAGAACGACTGCCTAACAAGCAAAAGGCCCTGAGTTTCAACCCGAGTCCCATCAGAGACAGAGATAGAGACAGACAGAGAGAATAAGAACCCCCAGGTTATGGGCCAGTGGATCCTGAACCGTGGCTGAAAGGCAACTCAGGGAGATGCCAGGATGATGTCCCCACTGTGGGTTGCTCTAGGTGCTGGACCCCGTGCCCACAACCCCATGCTGCCCTCTCCTGTGGCACACAGACTGGAAGGGCCCAAGCCTCTGTCTGCTGAGGTTTCTCTCAGGCCAGCATTGTGCCTTCCAGTCATGCACTTGAAGAGCCTGTCACATGCTGAGTGTGGAGTACATGCAGCTGTGTGACCCTACATGGGGTCACTGAGCCCTCAGGCCCCTCACTGGACTCAGGGGAAGCCAGGGCTGGGAGATTTTGAAGGACTTGCTTAAGGTCACCAAATTCCTTTTGAAGATCTCATCCACACTCATGGCCATCCTCCCCCTACCAGGAGCTCTGAGCACTGGCAGGGAGGGGGCTGTGAATGGACAGACCCGGGCAGAGGGAGTAGAAGCTGGATGTTGGAGTCATGGATGTGTCCTGGTTGATGCAGGAGACCATTCACCAGCCATGTGGCCTTGGGTGCAGCACAAACCTGCCTTCATCTGAGGAGTCCAAGCCAGCCTGGGCAAAGACAGACCCCATCTAAAATAATAATTAAAGGAATTCTTAAAAAATAAAACTTTTAGAAAAAGAAACATAAAGCAGAAAAGCATGAGAACCTATGGATAAGTCAGAGTTCTCAAACTTGATTGCAAAAACCAATAAAGGAATTAAACTGTTTTAATTAAACTTTTTTTTTTTTGAACCAGGCATAGTGGCATACTTGTAATCCAGGAGGGGGATTCTGGAGCCTGAGGCAGGAGGATATCGAGTTTGAGGCCAGATTGGGTTACCTAGCCAGACCCAGCCCAGGCTGGCCTTGAACTCCTGGGTTCAAGTGATCCTCCTGCCTCAGCCTCTCAAGTGTCTGGGACTCCAGGATCATGTCTCTGTGCTTGCCTATCTAGAAATTTTACAGTGTTATGTTTTACATTAACGTCTCATGCTCTCCCACTTGAGCCACACCGCCAACCCTGAGGTTCATAACTTCATGTTGATATTGTCTATCTCCATTGGGGGTGTTGGAATTGATAACCCTCCAGTGCCAAAAACAGACACACAAGAGACAGAAAATCTTAACAAGGCAATTTTTCTTGATCAAGAGGATGCAAACGTGTGCTCACTCCCACTAAGCAACACGCAAGCACAAAATGGCTGGCAGTGGCTCCTCCTTATATCCCTGACGCAGTTGTACCTGCCCCTCACCTGGGATTTGTCCAGGTCAGAGGTTCACAGTCTTTCCCGATTGGCTGAAACACTTGGGGATGGGTTAGGATGTGCAGTTTGGCGGGCAATGGAGTTGTACAGGAATCCGGAAGAAGAAGCAAGGACCCTTTAAACATGCAAGTCACCTAAGATGGCAACCTGAACAATTTTTAAGTAATCTAAGAGGGTAGCAAATACTGTGATAGAAAAGATCATTTTTCTTACAGGGGTGAGTGCCTTGGAGTTAAACAGCTGTGTTCCATAAGAGTTTAATCCAAGTTGTATGTGCTGACACATGCCTATAATCCCAGCACTCGAGAGGCTGAGGCAGGAGGATGGAGAGTTTGAGGCTGGCCTGGCTGTGTAGTGAGACCCTGTCTCAAAAAAACAAAAACAAAACCTATTCTGTTAGGTTCATTTTTCACCTCAAAGATATAACTTAGTTTTTTACATTTACTGTTTTTCTTCCAATTTCTTCCTACTAAGGCTTCACAATTGTTTCCTTTTCTTATTTTTTAAAAAAATTGATCCATCCAGTGATCTCTAGGGAGCATAAATATATCTTTTTTAAAATTTATTTTTATTATTTTGTAGGTTTTTTTTTTTTTTTTTGAGGCAGGGTCTTGCCATGTAGCTCAGGCTGGCTTTGAACTCTCGATCCTTCTGCCTCTGCCTCCTGAGTGCTGGAGTTACAGGTGTGTGACACCATGATGCCTGGCTAACATACTTCTTTAAAAGTTTTTTGGTTTTTTGCCCAGATTCATCTGCAATCATATTGAATTTGTCAAGCTTCTTAGCATCACACTTCATTTGATTTGAATGTTATTGTCTAAACCAGTTTAAAGTAGGAGGTTGGCTCTGTTGTGTTTCTTGCTCTTTTCGCTGCCCCTGTGCCCAAAGCACAGTTTCTCACAAGCTTTGCTGGTGCTGTGGTCTGCATGTTTGTTTAAATGTAATCCCTACCGTGATAGTATTGAGAGGTGGAGTTTTGGGAAGATGGTTAGGTTGGGAGGGCAAAGCCTTGGTTGGGACCAGTGCCAAAGAGGCCCCAGATTGCTTGTCTGTCCCTTCTAACCACGTGGGAACACAGCTAGGCTATGAGGAACACGCATCACCAGACACTGAGTCAGCCAGCATCTTCATCTTGGATTTCTCAGCCTCCAGAACCAAGAGCAATAGATGTTTGTCGTTTCTGATACAGTTTACAGTATTTGTTACAGCAGCCAGAACTGACTGAACCGCCTTCTGACCGAGTCCCAGTGGGCCAGGCCTTCAGTCCCTCACAGTCTTGGGCTTTCTGTCCATTTCTGCACCACAAAAAAAATGTTTGCCATGTCACTGAATGTGACTGTGCCTTTTCTTTTTTTTCCTGAGGGGAGGGAATTTTTAGTTTTCTTTTTAATACTTTGCCCATTATTGCTGTTTCTTAGATCAAGGGGCTCTCAAAGCAAGGATGTAAAACTAAGGTGACCAGAAGTACCGCCTCCTGCCTGTTCCTGCATTTACATTCCTGAAACTGGGGTTCAAAGAGGCAAAGAGCTCCCTCATGAAATGGCACCCACACAGTGAAACTACTGACATCCTGATTCTTTTCCTCCCACCCTGACAAGGGGAATCCTGCTCCAATTACTCCCTGGGGAGACTGTGAACAAAGACGAGTACTAAGAAAACAGAGATGGAACCCGTGTGGAGTGGGACTGGGAGATTCTGGGGCAGTGGTGTGTTGGAGAGTAGGCAGGAAGGCATGTGAGTTGACATACACGTGTACCATACGTGCACACGTGCACACAGCCTCCCATTTCTGGCTGGTTTAACATCAGACCCAAGGAGGAGAGTAAGTCAGTAGTCACCCCTTCCAGATTCACGTCTGGTGTGATGCCCACAGAGCCCACTGGGGCCGGATCACCATCCCAATTGTCAGAGCTGAGAAAGGAAGAAGTGACTTCCTTCTAGACCAGATCTGCAGTAGGACCAGGCAAAGACTCACCTCATTGCTGTCTGTCCCAAAGCAAGCATTGCATCCCACTGGGATAGAGGGAGTCTACCAAAGTGACAGGGAGAGGAATTTTAATCCCTCAGGCGTTTTCAACATCCATCTTAAAGATTTTAAATGGCTTCTGACTTATTGGGTGAAGACGACTGCTAAAGTGGTTGTATGATGTCTGGTCCCTTCCTCTGGGGAGCTGGCAAGAACAGCAGTCCATTCTCATCATCAATAGGGCTCCAAAGATTTTATAGACCTTCCATCTCAGAGAAGTCATTATTGCCTTGAATACACAGCCCACGCCCATCAGGCAGGTCAGGATTCACGTTATTCTGTCTTTGGGCTGTATGGGACTTTGAGAAAGTGTGCCCTGCCAATTCATATTGAAATCCTGACTCCCAGGACCTCAGAATGTGATCTTTTGGAAACTTCCGGATGTAATTAGTTAAGATGAGGTCATCCTGGTGCTGTTATGAGAAGGGAAAGTTTAGGGCAGGCACACAAGGGAGAAGCCCTTGGAGGTGGATGCAGAGATGAGGGGATGCACAGAAGCCAAGGTGCCCCTATGATGCCAGCAAACCACCGGGAGTGAATCTGTAGCAAATTCCCACCAACACCTGGCTCTTAGACATCCAGCCCCCAAAACTGAGAGAATCAATTTCTTGTGATATTGGTCATGGTGACCCTTGAAAACCAATACAACTTCCTGGTCTCAGTTTTCTTGCCTGAAAAATGGACATAACAATAGTGTCTTGGCAGAGATAGCTTGTTTCCTCCCATTTCCCTGCCCCCTGAAATTGGACAGGCACCACCTGACTAGCACTGTAGGCTGAAATGACTTGGGTCACTTCTGGCGCAAAGCACAAGATCCTCCAGATGTCTTTCCTGTGTCTCTGCAGTAAGGCAGCCTCCGGTTCAATTGGCCAAGCCGACAAGTCACAAGCGTGAAGCTTCCCAAGTCCCTGGCTCACTGCATGGAGGAATGTTACCTTGAAGAGTCCCGTGGACCTGCAGCTGACTTTACGTGTGTGAGAAATAAACCTTTACTGTGGCAAACCCTCAGGTTTTAGGAGTTATTTGTTACGAAGCACAGGCTGCTCCATGCTGACTAATACACACCTCTATGATTACTTTTAGGATTAAATAGGTCAGCATGGCCGGATGCAGGTGGCTCATGCCTGTAATCTTAGCTACTCAGGAGGCAGAGATCAGGAGGATCATGGTTTGAAGCCAACCCCAGCAAATAGTTCTCAAGATGAGCTCTCAAAGTTACCCAACACAAAAAAGGACTTGGCAGAGTGGCTCAAGTGGTAGAGCACCTGCCTAGCAAGCATGAGGCCCTGAGTTCAAACCCCAGTACTGCACTAAATAAGTACGTCAATATGCGTGAAACAACTAAAGCAGTGCCTGGTTTTAGTAAGATTCAATAAATGTTTGCTATTCGACGTGATTTTGCAGTTGAAGAGCAGAATGCTGGAACTCTCTGAGCCTCTGCTTCTTTATTTTCAGAACAGGATCACTAACTGGGCATGGTGGCACGTGCTGGTGATCAGAGCATTTAGCAGACTGAGGCAGGAAGAGTGAGAGTCTGAGGCCAGCCTGGGCTACCCTGTCCCAAAAAAAAAAAAAAAAAAGTCACCAACAACCCATGGTGGAGTTGAAATAAGACAGCGACTGTAAGTGGGCTGGGAGGTACAATGTGCTTGTTCTCCCCTCCTCCTCCTCATCCTGGCTGCACGGTCATTGCGCTTGCCTGCCTGGCTGTCTTGGAGGGTTCTCTGAGCAGGACTTGGCAGCATCCACTGACTGTCCCTCCGGAGTGAATGGAGTGGGCCGTGTTTGGTGAAGTCATTGTTCAAAGCATCTGCTCTTTGTTTTGCCAGTCTTCCCACAATGGGCTGGAGGCTTATAGCTCCCCACTGCCAGGCCCCGAGGGAGCAGGACCCACACTCTGCCTGGTCGTTGTTGGGATTTATGCTCCTGACATCAAGGTCAGCCTTTTCACAGCTGGCCTGCCTGGACAAAGGACTTGAAGGGCCTGGGCTTTTCCACAAATTAAGGCGAGCAGCTTTCTTTGTGCTTCATTACAAGGAAGGCAAGACATGGGGACCTCCGGGCCATGTGCAAGGAGACAGAATTTTCCTCTGGAAATCAAGGGAAGAGGAGATCCACTCTGGAGAACATCAGAGCATCAAGATGCCAACAAACGTGCAAACCCATAGCTAAGCGCCATGACCAAAGGCTCACTCCCCAAAGCTCAGGCAGAACCAAAGCAAAGCAGGTCATATAGGGACAGCAGAATTGTGCAAAGCTTCTATAGACAGACCAAGGGGGAGAGCCATCAAGATCTCCCCTGATGTGCAAGGTTGAGAACAGCAGGCTTTAGTGAGCACTTATTTCGTAACTGGACATTTGTGCTCAATTTTGTAATGTGCTCTCCTAGCAGGTGTCACCTCAACCTTAATCCGGCTTTGACAGCATTAGCTATGGTTCTCCAGGGATCTGGGTGCTTTTAAGCAAACCCACAGCCCACTCCAGACCAACAGAATCAGTTGATGATTCTCAAAGTTGAATGGGACCAGCAGCGTCAACCAGCGAACACTATGTAGTATGGATGCCTGTGTCCTGCCCTGACCAGCTGGATCAGAAACTTCTGTGAGACTGAGGCGGAGGGAGGGCAGCAATTTATGTTTAAATAAATGCAGGTGGAAAGCAGGAGAGCCAGTGGGAGATTTTAAGATACACCCAGAGTGGAAAACCACTGGGGAAGTTTAGGGAGGCTTGGTAGTGAAGGTTTATAGAGCATGGAGTTTGGTGTCTGATCTCTTTCCATGGGAGGCCCAGCGTCCAGACTGAGTGGTCTAGTCTCCACTACCTTAGGGAAAGGGGACAATGATCTCATTCTGCGGACAGTTTTTACATACATAAGTGAGAACAGGCAAAAACTCTGGTTGTGCGATCATTCCCATCCACCTGTTCTCCTCCCATCCTAATTATACCTGCGCAGGCAAAGATCCAGCTTGCAGTTCTCAGCTGCACCTTTAGTTACGTTTATGACACATTCACGCTTTGCAAACAGAAAAACCCTTTTTGTGGGTTTTGGCACCTTCTTCCCAATTCTGGAAGAACAATGTCTCTTTTCAAGGACTACAATAAGCCCGGGAAGTGGGTGGAGTGGGAATCTCTAGGAATCGCAGCTTCCTCTTCATTCACTCCTTTCTGTGGTTTGCAATCTAATGTTCCCCTCCGCCCTTCTGGGGCTCCAGCCAGCAACAGCTTCTCTGCTTTGTCTTGGGTCACCAGAAATTAATGCATGCCTTGGTGTTTCCAAACAACAGGCCATGACATCTCTCCAGGTCTGACCAGCGGGAAGATGGAGGACAGCCGATACTCCATACAAATGTGTGCTTGCCTGTGTGTGTGTGTGTCCTCCCACATCTAGAAGAATCTGTGACCCATACAGGCCCATTCTTGCCTAGTGAAGGCCTCAGGGGAGGGTAGAAACCAAAAGTAGAGTCTGCCACTGGCATCAGTGGATGTCTCTCCAGGCCATCCACCTTTTGAACACGCCAGTTTCACCTTGGCCATGGTCCTCCCTGGGTTATGAGCTACACTAACCTTTCCTGCCCGCTCTTTCGCTCTCAGAGTTTCTGCTGGCAGCTCCATGGGCTTTCTCCTTGGCTTCTTCCAAGTCTGCTGGGCTAAAGGAGATGTCTTAGATTTATTAAAATCAGACCCATATTGGAGCCAGATGTTCCCCAGAAAATGAGGTGGTCAGGACTGAAATGAAGAAACAAAGTGGGAAAACAGGGAGGCCCCAGCCACCAGCAACAGGCTGTCCTTAGACCTTACTGAAAAATGCCCTTTCTGTCCTCATTTTGTTCTTGGTACAGGCTCTGCTCCGTCTCTCCTCCCAAATCAAACATTTGGTTATGCATTTTTGTAAACTTCTGTGTCTCATTCTGGGGCCAGCAGACCTGTGTTTGCTGGGCTGTTTCTCCAGACCTTCTCAACAGAAAGGGGTGAGGAAGACTGGACACCAGGGTCCTGGCAAGTGTGGGCTAAAGCCTCATGGGAAGTTGGAGGGTGAACACCAACTTTGCAGAGGAGAGCTGGCAGGAAGGCTTTCTGAGAGGCTGGGTGGGCAGAGGAGGTGGGAAAGATCCAGGCTTTTCTCCTTTCTAATTGCAAAAGTTATAATCATAACAATAGTTAGAGTAGTAACAGTGAAGATCAGTTACGGTGTGAGGCATTGTGTCAGAACAGTGTCAGCACACTCGAGCCTCCCCTCACCTGAGTCCGGTTCTCAGGCTCTATTAATACTTTGTACCTGAAGACAAGCTCAGGCAAGTCTCTGCCAGTTAAGATGGAGTTGGGGGACTGGAGATGTGACCCAGACAGCAGAGCGCCCACTTTGCAAACTCAAAGTTCTGAGTTTAAATCCCAGTTCCACCATGAAAAAAAAAGAAAAAAACGATGGAGTTGGGTCTTGAACTTAGGCAGCCTGGCTTTGGAAGCTACACTCTTAACTGCTATGTAATGGACAAGGGATACATGTTTGTCAAAGAAATTATTTGTTTGTCTTTATGGTGCTGACAATCAAACCCAGGGCCTCATGCATGCTAGTAAGATCTCTGTAACTGAGTCACACCCCCAACCCCTGCTAAAGAAATTGTTAAAAACTCAGATAAAGAAAGGGGAAACCACAAAATACACACAATTTACTGTCAACAGTTTGGAATATCTTTCCAATTGTGTCTATGCAGATATATTCACATTATATGTACTATTTTAAAAGTTTTTTTGCAGCAGCAGGGATGGAACCCAGGTCCTTACAGTCTACCACTGAGCTACATCCTTAAGGTTTAGATAACAAAATGTAAAAATGGAGTCGTATGGTATTTGTTGTCTTATAGCCTACTTTTGTCATCTAATATATCCTTTAACCATCATAAAAAAGTCTTCTGCATAGTCATTTTAATGGCTGCGGAAAATCTATCATATGAATAAACCATAATTTACTTAACCAACCTCCTATTATTTAAGAGAAGCTTTCTAGTTTTTCGTTATTATAAACAACATTAGTGGGTATTTTGTTCGTTTGGTTTGGTTTTTGAGACAGGGTCTTGCTGGCCTTGAACTTGAGCTACTCCTGCCCTCATCTTCCCGAGTTCCCACTATCCCTGGGTGAGATTTAGTGTTCAACGTCACCATATCTTAGCATTCAGCCACGGTCACTCCCAGTACCTTGAGTTGTTGGAGGGGCATAGAACGCTTGAAGGTGTGGGATGCTTATTACCAAACTGCCCTCCGAGAGCTTTCCATCAGATGAATGTGTGTTTCTCCAGTGTCACCAGCACTGGATTTATTTATTTAGCTAATTTAAGAGGCCATTGTCATTTGTCTTCAATCTCTGCTG
Source organism: Castor canadensis (assembly GCF_047511655.1). Classification (NCBI taxonomy): domain Eukaryota; kingdom Metazoa; phylum Chordata; class Mammalia; order Rodentia; family Castoridae; genus Castor; species Castor canadensis. The sequence goes on along the minus strand of NC_133392.1, from coordinate 62,214,899 downwards.
AGTTTTAGCTGTATCCCATGTTTATTCCGGGCTTGCATCTAGAGAGAGCAGGAGACATCGTGACTAGCAGCTCTTTATGTGACATTTCTCTACTTTTCTCTCTGCACTGCTTGCATCAAAATCCAAGTTCTAAAGAGAGCTTCCTGGGACCACTGCCTCTCCCTTGGTCAGAGCAGCTGTTCACAAGACAGACACATCCACAAGGTATGGCCAAGAACCCAGACAACTGGGACAATGAACAAGCGTCTTTATTTGTCCCATCACCAAGGAGAGGGACAAGGGTGTTCCAAGTACTGAGTATGTGCATGTCCCCACCATGGTGTAGCACTGTGCTTCTGAGAGCAAGCTCAGGAGTCAGAAAGACCTGGGTTTGCAGCCTGGCCCCATCCTGACTGAAGCTCCCCAAGTTTTAATCCCCTGGTCAGTGAAGTGGCTGATAGTCTATCACTCCCTTCAGGAGGCTGGGAGGACGCCAAATGAGGTCACCCTACGAGGCATTCGCCACATTGGTATTGGTATTGGTCAGGTACAAGTAACTGCAGGTTTTGAGAGACATATTTTGAGTAAGAAGCAATATCAGTACACAACTGATCTTGTCACTTCTGGGAGCAAACCATGAGTCTTCCTCTCTCTTCCCACCTCTGACCAGGTGGGTAGTAGAGTAGCTAATATTTGTGGGCTCTTACCACAGGCTCAGCCATTTCCATGTGTCACTTTTACCTGATCCTTACGATGATCCTAGGGGCTAGACACCATCTTCACCCCCATTTTGCAGATGAAGAAACTGTGGCAAAGACAGGCTGAGCACTTTGCTTGAGGTTTCACAGGGAGGCAGAGCCAGGATCTAGGAGCAGGCAGATGGCTCCAGCTTCCACTCATGTCTACCATGCTACACCAATGCTGGCATCTGCAAAGATGGTGGCTATGCCGTGGGAAAAAAATGCCCATCCTCACTTCAGTTCTGCTTCTGTTTGCCCTCTAAGAGGTCACATGGCACCTCCTCAGCTGTGTCAGCAGCTCCACAGCCTCTGTGTTCAAGATAAAAGGCACTGTAGTGGCATTTCCTGGACCTCTAAGGGTGACCAATAAAGCTGCCTCAGACCAGGCACCAGTGGCTCATGCCTGTAATCCTAGCTACTCAGGAGATGGAGATCATGAGGATCACAGTTCAAAGCCAGCCTGGGCAAATAGTTCTCGAGACCCTATCTCGAAAAACCCATCACAAAAAAGGGCTGGTGGAGTGGCTCAAGGTGAAGGCCCTGAGTTCAAGCCCCAGTACTGAAGAAAAAAAGAAAACAGCTGTCTGGGTGAGCTGTTGCTGCAGCTATGGACTGAGTGACTGCAGTGTTAAGGATAGGACAGAGCCTGTGAGTGGCCCTTGACCCAGCAAGGCCCATCTCACTTCAAACCAGACAGTCAGACAGTCATGTATAGGGGTGGACTGACAGAAATACGGGTCTAAGAGGGAGTTTTATTGTTCCTGATTGGGAATCGGTTTGTACAGACAATTATAAATTAAACTTCGTTGACATGATGAATTTTCTTTAGTAGCAAGTGCCTTGGGCAATCTGACCTTCAAGGTCTGTCACCACTCAGACTGGGAACTTTGGGAGTCAGGGACTGGGTCCTTCCTCCCTGGGCCACGACAGTCAGCATTTGTGGGATGGAGTTGTGTCTGCTGCTTTCTATCTTGGTGCCAGGAGAGTGACAGCTTCCTTAAAGGGTGATGAAAATGGTCTGGAAGCAGACAGTAGTGATAATTGTACATTATGAATGTATTAAACATCACCAAGAATAAATTTCGTGTCCTGTGTGTTTTTAAAAAATATGAAAGTGCTTCTTTCAAGTACTTCTGGCCCTTTGTCGCCACTCATTTATTCATTTTTTCATTCACTCATTCACTCACCTACTGCTGTGGGTGCTTAGGCACAGTGGAAAACAAGGTGGACGCTGTGTCAGAGTCTGAGGCTTCATCGCTGGTGAAAGACCAAGACATTGGCCTCTCAAGTGAGACGTCAGGTACTCTACCCTGTAATGGCTCTTTGGATCCCTGCCTCTGTGGGCAAGTCCTGACCATGTCTTCTCAACTGTTCCTGCTCCCCAGCCAAGCGGGACATGCGTCAGGAGGCCATGAGCTCCAGGCCAAGTGTGAAAGTGCCTCCCTTTGGACCAGCCCAGCCCTCAAGGGCCAGGGCAGGCAGAGAAGCACCGCCAAGGGGCAGTGATTTCAATGGGCTTATTTAGCCAGGCATCTTCCTGATTCGCAAGGTCTCTTTCTCCACTCAGAGACAGAAGGCGCAAGGCATTTTTTCCTGGAAGGGAAATTGCTGAACCAAGTCAACACCATTCAAGAGAAAAGTATATTTTTAAAAATGTGGTATTAATGAGTACTTCCAAAAGGAAAGACAAAACCAGCCCCTCTTCATTTATCCAAGCTCGGGGGGGGGGCGCACCTGTTGCATCTCAGGCTTGGGCTGCAGCCTTGGCTCTGCTCTTCTGTATTTGTCCTGAAGGAGGCAGCCTGGCTGCCGGGGCAAATGCCTAGGGACTCTCCGGTATTTCTTCCTGCTCTAGTACAAATTTGACTTGGATCTCTATTGCAGACTCTAATTTGTTTTCAGATTCACTTAATTTTTAAATCTTAAATATTTAAATTAAAAGGTTTAAATCTTAATATTTAATTTTATTTCATTTGTTCATTTAATGATGAACTGAGTCCAAAAAGAGGGTGAGCATGGGCTGAAGAGTCCTGACCATCTTCAAGTAAATAGTGACCACTGTCTTTTCCAGGCTACCATGACCCGGACACGCAACACGCGTTGCCTTGCCTTGCTTGTTGATCTTAGCCCCATCCTACACATGAGCAAAGAGACCTAAAGACATGTGTTTATGGTATTTGAGAGCAGGGGGCTTTTGGGAAGCAATTCATAGATTAGTGGATCATCAAGTGGTAGCTTTATTACAAAAGCAAGCTGTGTCTGGCACAATTTTTCTGTCTCTCCATTAGAGGTCCTCCACCAGGTATGACACAGCAGGAAGTCTTCCCTAGATGCTGAGCAGATGCTCTTAGACTTCCCAGTCTCCAGAAACATAAGCCAAATAAACCTCTATGGTTCATAAATCACCCGACCTCAAGTATTCAGTTATAGCAACAGAAAATGGACTAAGCCACTCACTGCTTGTTCTGATGCACACTCAGGTGTCAAGAGAAATCCAGTGGGAGTGGTGAGAGATGGCAACCAGGTGCTGAGTTTGGCAGAGAAGTGGACTCCAGATAAACCACCTTGTTCCTGACTTAAGCGTTGAGCCCAGGTAGGAGTTGTCAGGAAATCAGCTCACACCTTCGTGACTCCATCAGACTCTGAGCTGCTAGCCTATAGCAGTGGGGAGCTGTTACATAAATGGCGTGGCAGCTGTGGTTCTCTTGGCCTGTGGCTTTCTCACTTTGGACAGACAGAAATCCCAGAGATTTCTTGCTGGAAGTGAAACTCAGTACAAGTGCAGTGATAAATGGCAATGAGCAGGCAATGGGGAGACCAGAGGCTGGTGGGACCCCAACCTGCTCACAGCAGGAAGCCTGCCCCTCTAAGTAGCAGCCCATTGATCTGCCCAGGTCACCCCACATGCTGCCAACCCCTCTCCCATCCCTCATACCTTAATTCTCCCTGTGTTCTGTGTTCTGGAAGCTTCCATCTACCTGCATCTTTGCTCCAGGACCTGATGGCATTTTCCAGAATTCTAGAACGCTGTTCTTCCGAGACAGTACAGGTGGTGGTGGGGGCGGTTTACACTCCAGGAGCAATCTTCAGCCCAGCCATGTTCTGGGTTCCCTCACCTCAACCTCAGGTGAGGTAATTCCAAGGCTTGGGCTTCATATCCTTTCTGGAGGGCTCTGCTAGTTCCCCAAGGTGGTATCTGGCTTAACAGTGCACCCTTGGCTGACTGTCTCCCCACCACCACCTCCCCCTTTGCTGCTGTCTGCAGCTCCTAAATAAACCATTGGCTTCCAAGCACCGTCCCAGTGTCACTTCTGGTGTGACTCAAACCAGGATGCCCGATGTCCATGAGGAAGCAGAAATCTGTTTTTTTATATTAAACTTCTTAATTTTCCAGGGTTAGTTCTAATACCAACTGTTAAAATAAAAAAAAAAAAAAAGCATTCAGAGAGTGATTTGGTCTGTGGCCAGGGATGTGCAGGGCTTGGCCTGACCCCAAGAGTTCCCTAAATTCTTGGGTACCATGAATTGGGTGAAGTCATAGGTGCATAAAGGCTCTAGTTGTGGCTGTCCTCTTGGTGTTCTTTTCAGCAACTTGGCTATCTTTCCTGCTTTGGCATGAGAACACATACCCATGCACTCCCTCTCCTTCCCTCCCTCCCTCCCTTTTTCTCTCCCTCCCTCCTTCCCTTCCTCATTTCTTCCATCCTCCCACATCCTGACTCTCTTGGGCAGGCCTCTCCTGCTGAGCCTTTACTACCTACCTTCCTTCTTCCAATAAACCACACAGCAACATCCAGCAAAGAGTTTATTAGTGAGTAGAACATTACACCTCCAGGGAACCTATTTACTGTTGGCGACCTCTGTCCAGCTATTACAGAAAAGGTTCTTTTAGAAACATCTCCCTGGGTGTTTATGCCCATGTAGTTCAGAGTTCCCACTCTCTAGGGTCACCACAGGTGTGAGTTGAGTTGACAAGCCAAGGACCAAGGATTTCTGGCACCAGGAGGTTTTATGGCAGCAGTATGAACGGGACCATGAACTCCAACCTTCTGTGGCCCAAGACGGCTGAAATCCCAGCCTCCTCTTGCCTCCTGGCTTGCAGCTCTGTGAGAATGGTATGAAGGTGGGTGGGGCCTTAACCCTGACCCTGAGCTTTTTTTCCAGTCTTCTTGTCTTCTTCTTAGGACTCTCAGTCCTAAGTGCTTCTGTCTGCAGGCTTCTGGTGGCAAACTGTTCTGTGGAATGAGCAATTCCACAGTCTTGAAAATATTTTCATTTGGAAAAAAAATCATGATACAAAGATGCCACCCATAAAAATGGTTCTTTCTGTGAAGGAATCTTTAATGTGAGTCAAAGGGAAGCAAGTCTTTTCAGAGCCTCTACTAAGCTTATGTTCTTGATGTCTTCCCAAGAGCAGCTGTGACCACAGCTCCTCCATACATGGGCTGCTCTGTGGCCATCTCCAGAATGGGCCAGTGCTCTCTGCACAGGTCCCAGGGCCTTTCTGATCGAGCAGCTTTTTCTATGGGTTCAGGTGACTGTCACTGTCTCAGGCTCCTGAGGTGTGCTTGGCTCCTTCTAGGACTTAGTAAGTTAGGATGTAGGGAAGGAAGAGTCAGGAGCCCTGAGGGGTGTAGGCAGAGAAGAAAGGAAGTGAAAAGGGGGCTTCCAGTATGAGGGGTAAGGTGGCTGAGGGGTGTGGGTAGGAGTCCAGGCCTCTATGCTCTATGAGTAGGCCAATTGATTTTTCCAGGGGGTCATTTGTGGCAGGAAACACAGACCCTGAGGTTAAGCTGACTATATCCAGTCCCCAGAGCAGGGGAGACAGCGACAGTCCCTGACTGGGATGGGAGGTGTTACTGCGTAGCCGAAAATGTTTTGAGAGTTGGGAGGGAAATCGTTTCTGAGGCCTAGACTGGTGAGATAGAAGATTCACCACTGAGTTTTGGGCTGGGGCCCATCTTTCACATCAGGCCTCAATGTGCCATCACTCACTCTCTTCAGGAGCCACTGTCCCCAAGGCCCAGCTCTCCTCTGCCTCCCCACTGTTCTTGCTTTCCCAGAGCCCCCAGACCTACACAGCTCTTCCAGCTGTCTTCCTGGGTCCCCAAATGAACTCTTCCTTCCCCCCAGGAAAATGCCTATTCCTCCAGGCAGCTTTTAGGAGACAATAAGCTTGCTGTAGTTTAGAGCTGGTGTGTCTCCAAACGCCCATGTGTTAAAGGCTTGTTCCTGAGTGGTGCTATTGGGAGGTAGTGGAACCTTTAAGAGGTGGGGCCTAGTGGGAGGATTTTAGGTCATGGGAGTATGCCCCTGAAGGGCACTGTGGAGTTTGCTGGGCAGGTCTCTACCACTTGAGCCATGCCCCCAGCCCTCAGCTGAGTTTTGAGTCCCTGAAGGGCTTTCTGGGATAGTGGCGGTCAACCACTTATAGCATTCCAAAAAGAAAGTAGGGCTCAGATGGGAGAAGTGACTTGTCCAAGGTCACATGACCAGATAGTGACAGAGCTTGGACTTGTTCCTGCTCCATAATACCTAGGTGCTTATCTCTCAGACCTCATCCTTGCAGCTGGCTCTTCCAAGCATGTTCACCATCAGCTCTGCCATCCAGGACGGTAAAGAACATTTGCCAAGCCCCCCATGCCTACCCATAATCCCCTTGTGCCTGTCGCCCTCACAACCAGGCAGAGAAAGCCTCATGCTGGAAGTCACATCTTTCCTACTGCTGTAATGCTTTTTCATGTTAATTTTGTTGTTTATTTATTTAATTAGTTTTTTTGAGTCAGGGTCTCCTTATGTAGCCCGAGGCTACGTAAGTACTTCTGCCACTGCCTTGAGTTCTGGGGGTATGCACCACCATGCCCAGGTTTCCTGTTCGTTTTTATGACTCAATTGCTGCTGAGAACAAATGTGAAAGAACACACAGAATTTGCTTATGTTGTGTTTTCATTTTTAATTAAATAAGTCAAGTAAGCCGTCAGGTAATGGGTTCACATTCTATTCCGAAAAGCAGACCCTGAGTGCTGAGGCCACCAGCTCTCTGAAAGACAGCCCCGGCATTTCCAGGAGACAGAAGAGTGTCCGTGGCCATGGCAAGGACATTTGGGACAACAATGACAAAGGGACAGGAGCAAGGGGACCAGAGGCAGAGCGAATGTGCTATGCATATACTCCAAGTACACATGTATGTGCTGCAGCCACTTCTGCCATGAAGAGGGTGTCCTGTACCATGTGGCTATGAAACATGACACAGGGCCCCAGTATTGGCAAAAACAGTGCTTGTAGGATCCAGGAGGGCACAAGAGAGCCAGGCAAACTGGGTCTAGAATATACAGATGAGCTGGAGACTTCAGGGAGCATCCAGTTCTAGAGGAAGCAGTCTGCAAGGGTCACTTTGTTTCCCTACACGCAGCAGGTCTAATCACAAACTAGGCTGTGAGGATGGTGTCCTGTCTGTATCACCGGAAGCATGTAACAAATTCATTCCCCATGGTCATGGGTGTCAAAAGACACATGGCCGAAGGACTTTGAAGCTCTTAGGACATCGGAAATTGCCAATTCTGCTTCAGGCTTTTGAGGTAAAGAGTGGCTTCCACTATTTCAGCAACTGTGGGCAACCAAAAGATGTGGCTGCATTCATGAAACCCTGGCCTCCCCCTCCTGTCCAGCTGGATCCCATGCCAGCCAGGACCGTCACATACAAACCCATGGCCCTGATTTCAGCCATGTTCCTCCTTCTTCCAGTCTGTACTGATCAGGAAGGTCCATTTGGTTTCTGCAGGTCTGTTCCCCTCCCCCACCCTTTCTCTCCCTTTGAGACCTGCCTTCACTCTCTCTGCCTTTGGGATTCGATGGGAGTGGGAGGGAGCTTGCCTTGAGGACACAGCCACTCAGTCTTCTGCTCCTGTCCTTCAAGGTTCAGGGCCATAGCCAACTAGAAGAAGCTCCAGTGTAGGAGAAGGCTGAGAGAACTTTAGGGTTGGGAATAAACCAGTCCTGTCTCCTCCCACCACCCAGGCCAGGTTCCCCCCCGGGGCCAGGGATCCCATGACCTCTGCTGGGGCTCCTTCCAATGCTAGACAGACAGCAAAGATGACAAGGACACCATTGTTATGGGTTGCTTGGGGCCCTCTGATCTTTGGGGTTCTGTAAACAGCTGCCCCATTATACTAGCTGGGCCACCTTCTCCATCCCAGCTCCACACTGAGACTCCCAAATGCATGTCCACAGTGAGGAAAGCCAGTACTTACCCCTACACTGTCCCTCCTAAACCCAAGAGTTCCCATGGCATCCCTGAAACCCAGGGGGATACGTTTCAAGGCCACACCCACCCTCTGTCCTATCACAGACATCTTGGTAGATATGATACAGCAGAAAGGGCCCTCATGTCGTATCTTTGGATCAACAAGAGAGAAGCCAAAGAACTTCCTTAAACAGAATCCTGGGGCCATTGTGGGCTAATGCTGTTGGTTTTGTCCCCTTCTTCCTTTGGAACGGTCCTCCAGTTGTCTAGTGTGTGTGGAGGGTGAACAGTCCACAGTATTATTATTTGTCATTCTTGATTTGGGTACAGCTTTCAGTCCCTGCAAATAATACTTTCTCTTCTTTTCACAAAATAAATAAAGTCAACTTGCAGTATACGTTGTCCTGAGAAATCCAGAAGGCCCTTTCTTAGTCTTGTCCTTAGAGAGGTGAGAGATGGAGGCCATGGCTCCATGGGTAAAAAGGAAGAAAAGAAATCTGCTGTCCAACTAGGAGGGCCCCTTGGGAGCACCCCCAGAATGGTATAGAGGCATCTGCCCCAGCTCAGTCCCTCACTACCCCACACAGGGAACAGAGGAGGGAGCAGGGTAAGGACAAGGAAGGAGGCCAGCACTCCTGGACCTGCCAGAAACATCCTAGTCCCACTTGGCAGCTTTATGTCAAGTTTCTAGAGATGGGGGTCCCTTTGGATCCCCAGTAAGAGCCAGCTCCCTGTACAACTTGTTCTTGGGCTGCCAAAACTAGAATAGAGACCTGCTTGAATGACTGAAGTCCATGGTGCTAGGCACCCCACAGCTAAGCAGGCACGTCTGATGGCACCTGACACAGAGGTTGTCCAGGAAATCAGAAACAGAGTGGGGTGGCCCTCACCAATTGCTGCAGCTGTCTGCAAGCTCTGAGGACAGACTGGGTTTTGTTCCTGGGCTTGGGGTGAGAAGCATCCAGTCTGGGGACACCTGCTGCTTAGTCATGACCCTCCTCCCCCCACCCCGACATGTGTTAGAGCCTGCAAGGAATTTTTTAAGTCTTAGTCTCTTCTCTGGGAGGGATATGGGCCTCTACTTTATTCTGCTCTGAACACTCAACAAGAACGCTGATGGTTTCTGAGCGTTCACATAGTACAGCCTGTAGGACACTGGGGCCTCTGCATGGCCACCTGGGGTAAGGCCCCACTTCTGTCAATCTGCCAATTGCTGGTCTCACCAGCCTCGCCCAGGCCCTCAAGTCTGCTTTTCAGCAGTACTCCTGCAGACACAAACCCTAAAATAGCCACAAAACAAGAACAGCACCAAGCCATAAATAACAAATCCCAAATAAAACAGTCAGCCCATCCTGAGTTAAGCAATACTCTTCCCAGAACCCTAAAGGAGGAGTTCCGTTGAACACTAGTTGTAACCATGGCAACCCATTAGCTGACCTCTGTCCATCAGAAGGCAGGCTGCTGGGCAAAGGGCGTGTCTTAATATGCCTTATTTCCCCAGAGCACTCCAAACTTCTTGGCCCAGACCCACATAGGCCTGGCTGGAAATGGCAGGGTCTGTGGACCGTCTTTTGCCTGCAGGGATGGAAGCTGCTTCTGCCAGTCAGGTCCAAGGCAGTCTTCAAATATGGACATGCTCCCTGGGAGACCAGCAGAGCTGGACAGGTCTTTGGGCTGCAATCAGGGTTAGCCATGCCATCTCAAAACTTCCTGCCTGGGAGACATGAGATGTGGGCATGTCAGAAGAGGCACCACAAGAATCCCAGGCAGGCAGGGGCTTCTACTGGGCAGTTCTTAGTTACACTTCAGTTCCAGCTCTGGTCAGGGAACAGTCATTGTCTTTGAATGTGTTTCTTTCCCCTGCCTCTCCAAATAATCCTAAAAAATGTAATTAAAGGCACTTCTTTGGATGTATGATATAGAAAAACCCTGTGGGCATACCGTAATAGGGGAACTTGTCTGTACAGATGTGTGTGGCTTGTGATTGGTATTCTGCTGCTTTTCTGTCTCCAAATGTGGAATGTATGTATTTTTGTTGTTGCTTTGTGGTGTGGGGATGGAGCCCAGGGCCTCAAGCATTCTAGGCAAGAATTCTACCACTGAGTCACACCCCAGCCCTGCATGTCCTCATATACACGTGTCCTGTTCTGCACAGGGCTGATATTCATCAGTGACCAGCACATTATCACGTTTATTAAAACACCAGATCATTTTGTACTGGTTGGTAAACAGCCACTGTCACCCATCCACTGTGCTTCAAATGCCCCCTCCTCACCCTGGGCTGCCCTACTCCCTCCCCAAGGACATGCCCAGATTCCAGGCTTCTCTACAATCCAGGGAAAAAAAGGTTAATGCTAAAACCTGCAGAAGATCTGAGTGACTGTAGGGTCCTAGGCCCCTTCAGGTTGTTAAACACTTGGACTCTGGCCCACAGCGCCTCCAGGCATCAGTGTGTGTTTTATGTATGTCTTTGTGTCTTTGTGTGTGTGTGTGTGTGAGAGAGAGAAAGAGAGAGAGAGAGGCTTGCCAATAAGCCCGAGCCTGCCTGGACCTGCAGGCCTTCAAGGGGAGGGGTAGCTGTTCTGATGTCAGAGGAACCCCAGAGCCCGACTGTGCTGGGGAAGCTAGCTGGCTGGGACCTAGTGCTACAGCAAAGGGGTGCTGTTCACAGCACAGCTTCCCATTGCTCTCCGCCAGGGCTGCCTCTCAAGGTCAGCCCGGGTGTGCGGGAGGAAGGCAGGGCGGGCCTTTCACAAGGAGGGGTCCAGAGGGCCCCAAGCCCCCTACGTGACCCAGAAAGTGCCCCGCTCCTCCAGCAGGCTGACGGAGCGGTTGGTAAGGGAGTCGGCATCCCTGGCCAGCTTGTAGCCGAAGAGGCGCATGGCGGGCCCACAGGCGGCCTGAACCACCTGGGCCAGCTTGAAGGGCATGCTGAAGCGCCACTTCTCAAACTGCTCGGAGGAGTTCTTCTGCGTGGAGTAGATGCCGCTGCCGTCGCGGGCCGCCTGCGTGTTCTTCTGGATCCAGTCCTCCACCTGCGGGGTCAGCGGGATGCCGGCGAAGCGGTACATCTCGCGCGCCTTCTGCAGGGGCCTGCGCGCCACGTCCTCGTAGCGCACCAGCATGTAGCGGCCGCGCAGCCAGGCGGGCTGTCGCAGGCCCAGCTCTGCCGACAGGCGGATGCTCTCGCAGTTGCCCCGCAGCCGCTGCACCTCCTCCTCTCTCAGCCGGTCCTGGCCCTCGGCGAGCCACTTCTTCCAGGTCTCATACTTGCCGGCGAAGGCCACCATGCGGGAGGCCAGCACGGCCCGGGGATCGCGCACCAGCTGGATGACGCGCAGGTCCAGCCGCGGGTCCTCGGCCAGCGGCTGCAGGAACTCCAGCTGGCGGATGCGCACGGCCTTGAGCGCCATGTGCTCCTTGCGGCGACAGGCCTCGGCGGCCAGCGTGACGTTGAGGGGCCCGCAGCGGCGGTTCTTGCAGTGGTACTTCTCGAAGACCTTCTTGACGAAGGGCGTGCACACCGGGTCCTCGCACAGCGAGCGGCTGGAGCCGCGGCGGAACATGAACTGCGTCAGGTGGTCCTCGGGCAGCGGGCTGATGAAGTGCTCCAGCACGTACAGGTCGCACAGGAAGAGCTGCTTGAGCACGTCGCGGTACACCAGCGCAGAGCCCGCGGCGTTGGCGCCCCCCGGCTCGAAGGACACCGTGCGCTCGATGTGCCACAGCGGCTCGAAGAGGTAGAAGATGTTGCCCTGCTGGTTGAAGAACTCACCCACGAACGAGGAGCCCGTGCGGGTGGTGGCCATGAGCAGCACGTGGCGCCGGTGCCCCGAGGCAGCCAGCTGGGATGGGTGCTCCTCCTCCTCCCTGGTGGCCTCTGCGTCTGGATCCACGCCCAGCTGCAGGCTGAGGTTGTGCAGGCGGCTCCGCAGCTGGGAGAAGGCCGAATCCAGCTCGCTCAGGGACAGAAAGGACGCGTTGTCAGCCAGCAACAGGGCTGGGTCCGTGCTGTTGGCATCCGCTGGGGACTGGGGGATCTGCTTCAGCTTGTCGGAGACCCTGATGAGGACAAGGGGAGACCCGGGTTAGTGACTAACTTGGAGGGCAGTCTTTCAAGCTGATCTTAGTTGGGTCTTTCCAGAAGCAGATTGTGAGTGTAAAGTGGTTCATTTGCCAACTGATCATAGGAAGGAATGGGTAGGGAAGTGGATAGAGGAGGAAAAGCCATCCACAAAGCGGGTAAAACTACGGAACAGGTCACCCCCACGCACCCAGGAGGCTCAGTCCTACCAGGGAGCTCAGAGATGTTTGCTCCCTGGCACATCTGGCTTCCTAGTGTGCAGGCGGGAGAGCACTCTTGGGTGCAGAGGTGCAGGGGTTGCGGTAGGAAAGAACCGGATCAGTGCATGCTGGGGGGATGGTGTGTGTGTGCGCGGGGCTGTGGGTGTGTGGAGAAGAAGGGGACTGACAGCACTTGCTCCATAGTTCAGTCCTTAACTTACCTACCTTCACTGATGCTTTTCATGTCAGGCTTGTGCCTGGGAGAACAGCTCTAAGAAAACATTCTTCATGGACCAGGCCCACTGCAGTACACTGCTAACTCAAGAGATGGGGGGTTGGGGGGTCACCCCCAGAGTACCCTATCTGAGAGACACTCCCCTGCAGCTGAGCATATACAACCTGGGAAGATACACATGGCAGCCCCGCCCACCAGAGTATCCATACCATGACCTTGACCTTGTCTTGCATGGGCTCCCCATTACCCATGACATCTAGACTTGTAGAGGGGCTAATGTGAGCCATCATTCTTGCCAGGAAGTAAAGGAATAATGATAGGTAGTCACAGATAGCAAATACCAGACATCAACTCTGTGCCAGGCCCTGGGCTAAATGCTTTACATTTTCTCATTCAGTCTTTCCAGGTCCCATCATTGGTCACATTTTACAGAAGAGGAACCAAAGACCCAGAAAAGTGAAATATCTTGTCTAAGCTCTCACAGCTGGGAAGTGCCAGCATGGGGTGCTGGCCCAGACTGCCAGATGCCAGAGCCCAGGCCTCACCACTGTGCAGACATGCCGAGGGTAGCCTGGGACACAGGAAGGACCCGGTGCCCACCTGTTGAAGGGATGGATGCACTTGCTGGTCTATAGAGATCCCTATAATCACTTCTGCCCCCAGCCACACTGCCCCCTTGCAGGGAGACTTGTACTTGAGTCCCTCACCTCGATATGATTTTATTTTCCTTTTCAATGAAGACAAAAACTACCACCACAAAAGCCAGGAACAGGGCGTATTTGCTTCTCATCTTCAGGCTGTACAGGAAGTCCCGGAAGTCCTGGGGCAAAGCAAGTCCTTTCTCCATCGGGAAAGGGGGTGCCGTGGAGCTCTTTGGGCTGGTCACGGGCACTCAGCTCAGAAGCATCACTCAGAACCCTGCTCGTCTTCAGGTGGGGGATACCCTTGTCCTGTGGAGAGATCGGTGGTCAAGATACCCTTGTCTTTTAGACGAAGCAATGCCTCCACCAGACTTTTGAGGCACCTGGCCCTGTCTAGCAGTCAGGACCCCAAACCCATCTCAAAACAGACTGTGCCCCAGAAGACTTGAGGTCTCTTTAGTAGGTCATTTAAAATGCTATCAAACCACCCCACCTATCCCTTGACCTATTCCTTGACCTCACAGATCAAAGGTCTGTGCCACATAGGATATTTAGGTAAGCAATAGACTGACTATACAATGATGATCCTCTAAGATTATAATGGAGCTCAGCTGGATACTGTGGCTCACGCCTGCAATCCTAGCTGCTCCGGAGGTAAAGAGTGGGAGGACCACAGTTAGAAGTCAGCTGGGGCAAAAAGTTCACAAGACCCTATCACAATCAATAGCTGGGCGTGGTGGCGTGTGCCTGTCATCCCAGGTACATGGGAAATAGGTGGATGGTGGTAGGCTGGCCTGAGTGCAAGATACCGTTGGGAGCTGGGGGAGAGCTAAAGCAAAAAGGGCTGAGGGGCATGGCTCAGGACCTCAAGTGCAAGGTCCTGAGTTCAAACCCCAGTACCACCAAAAAGTTATAATGAAGCCAAAAAATTCCTATTGCTTAGTGACATTATAACTATGACATTATACTCTGACATCATAGTGTGATGCTGATGATTGCTTGTGTGTGTGAGACGGTGCTACTGTAGTGTTGTCAGTCACGTAACAGTTCAGCAATGCAACAACATGCAGTACACAATACTTGACAATAAGTGACTATGTTGCTGGTTTATGTATTTACTACACTTTTTTAGCATTATTTTAGGGGATACCCATTCTAATTGTTAAAAAAAGTTAACTTTAAAACAGCCCATAATCCTATTAGGTGGATCTGTAAATGTTGATGAAATAACCCACAAAATAGACTTAAAAAAGAAAAGAAAGGTGCAGATACAGTGTGCTTACGCAGAAGTAGGACAGGGTATCCCAAAATCAGCCGTTGAAATTTTGGGCTGGCTAGTTTTTTGTCACTGGGGGCTGGCTGTCCTGTGTGTTGTAGGATTGTCTAGCAGCATCCTTGGGCCTCAACCCACTGGATGCCAGCAGCACAGCCCCATTCGGTTGTGCCAGTCACAATGGTTTCAAGACAGGTGCAGTGTCCCCCAGGACAAAGAGGTGCAAAATCATTCCAGATTTGGAACCTCTCAGCCAGCCTGAGCCCTTTTGAGAAAAACAACAACAAAAAAAATGTTGACAAAACACAGATGCTGGACATAGGCCACACCTTGTCACACAGCGGAAGTGGCTTTAGCCTGTTCTTTGGGGAAAGCAGTGAGAGGGAGCCTCCGAGCACCCTGTTATGGGGAGCCCCTGTAACTGTGGTGGGGGCAAAGCTGTCAGAGAACTCTGTGAGAGTGACTGGGCACAGAGGGTCCCAGAGAGGAAGAGGGCTACAGGCCAGCACCAGTGCAAATGGGACAGCCCTGCTCTTCCTAATTCTCCTGCATCTTTTCTCATGCACTCCTGAAACAAACATTTTCTGAGTACCTACTAAGTGCCAGCCTCCTGTGGCCATGCTAAGCACTGGATTTGCATTTTCTCAAATCCTCATTACCCTATGGGAAAGCAATGAGCCTGTTTTACAGAAAAGGGAACTGAGGTTGAGAGAGGGCAAATAACCCACCCAGGTTCCTCCAGCAGGAACCTGCCACCCTCCCAGGTCCAGGTGGTTGGAGCCTCTGTGTCACAGGGACCCACTGCAGCATGCATGGGAAGGCTTTCCAGTTGATGGTTTTTCGTCTTTTCTCAGACTGCAAGCTCCCTGAGAGTGGGACCAGCCCGCCTTGCTAAGGGCATGAGTGTGTAGAATAACTGATGAGGCTGCATTCTCCACGTGCCCCAATCTGCCTGTGGGGTGGCATGAGGCCACCTGTCCCACACTTACAGAGTGCAAGGTGCTGGAACCCCACTTTCTGGCCTCTCAGCTCTCAGCTGAGGGTTGCCTATGCTTGATGATGAGGGAAGCAGAAAGAGCCGGCATCAGAAGTCCTGGGTTCTAGTTGTTCCTGAGCCTGTATCATGCTGTGCCATCCTTATATAAATGACTTAATCTCTCTGGGCCTCAGTTTCTTCCCCCTTAGCACTAATAGGGCAGCCCCCACTGCATAAGGTTTCTGTGAGGAACACATCTGGTGCCCTGTAAGTGTTCCTTGAATAGGAGGTGGGGGAAGGCAGTGATGAGGTGGTGGGAGAGGCCTGGTTGCCTTTTCCCCTCTGGTTCTATGAGCTTTGGCAAGATTTAAAAGATGGATTGCTTCAATGACAAGCTCTGGAACCTTCTTACTCCTCCCTTCCAGAGACCGTTTCTATTTCTGAGTTGCTGTCCCAGCCTCCTCATTCTCAGAACAATCAGGGTTCCTAAGATCCTTCCCGGCATTGCCCTAAAAGGAAGAAGCAAGGCTGAGAACTCTGGCGTGGGGCACAGGGAAGGCTGTCAGCTCCTTGGCCCACCCAGGCAGGCTTCTCTGCTGCTTAGCCTCAGGAGTCCACAGGGCAGGTGGCCGGGCAGCAGAGGGAGGTAGGCAGGAGGTCCCCAGAGTCAGGGAGTAAGAGAGGGATACAGATCGCAGGGCCATGAGGGAGGGGGGCAGGGCCCACATTGGGGTCACTTGGCAAAGGCGCAGGCAGAACTTGCCCTGCAGGAGGCCTTCTGCAAGTAGGCTGTGGTATCTGTGACACAGGATGAGGCTTTGTCCCCGTCCCCCCCCTCCCGGGTTTCATGGTGTACTGTGAGTTCTGCCTCCCTGGCCAGGCTCCTCCTGGAGATGATGCCCACCCAGCCCCCTGTACTTGATGGCATCTTCCATAGCCCCTTAACAAGCTGACAGTCCCTCTGTCTGCCTCCAGCAGAGGCCACACTTGCAGGGTGCTCGGCCCGTGGTGAAGAATGTCAGGGTACGCACATGCCTGCCGGGTGCAGTGGGCCGTGGGACAGCTGGACCAGCACTGTGCGGGCTGAAAATAAACACCAGGGGAAGGAAGAGGAGAGTGTTGAGTTCTTCCATGGCAGCCACCATCTGGAGAGCGAGCACTGAGTGCCAGGTCCTGCAGATGCTGGGAGTCACTCAATGGAGCAGTGCCCAGCCCAGCCCTCGAGCCGGCAGTGGCTGAGAGACACGGTCACTGTCACTACGTATAACTATCACACGGTCTTCAGAGGCATCACCCTCCTCTGCCCTCCGCCACCTGTCACCTCACAGCCCTCTCCATTCTGGGATCTCACACGGGTTCACTCTTCTCCCCCCCCCCGTACTATCTCCCTAGGCAATAGCAGCCCCCACCCCACGCCGTTGCACTCATCTGTCTTGTCTTTCATCAGCAGTTTCTCTTTCCACCCAATTCCCGCCCACCATCCTCTCTCGAACTCTTCCTTCCTCACCACACAGCACCCATGAGCACCTGATCACAGCTGCTTGGCACCCAGTTCCTCGGCCACATGGGAGCTTCTAGAATGTCCACCCCATAGCTGCTACTGACAGCCCCGGCCCCAGTGCATAACTCAGCACAGAACATAAGCCCTCCAAGGAGCCTGACCCCTTGGCCTTTTCTTGCCCACTCCCATTCCCTCTGCCCCACCCCACCCCGCCTTTCTCGCCTCTTCTTGCTACTCCCACCTGGGAGCTCTGCACAGCTGATCCTTCCCCTGGAGGTTCTTCCAGACCTTCTCTGACTGGCTCCTAACATGCAGGACTCAGCTGCAGTGTCCCCTCCTCCTAGTCCTCCCTGACCACCACCTAATGTTAACCTCAGCCCTCACTTTCTCTCCATCCTGCGTAATTCCCTTCTTGGATGAAAATGCTCTTGGTGCCCTCTGCATCCACTAGAATGGTCGCTTCATGAGAGCAGAGCATCACTGTCTGCTCTGCCTTCATGATCCCGGTGCTCAGAATTGTCCCCCAACAGTAAGTGCCCTGTAAGTATTTGTTGAATGAATACATGAATGAACATCGTTCCCAAAGCACTTAGCCCACTGCAAGGTGCCTGAATCACTCTAGGTATGCAGAGGAGGGAGAAAGAGCAGTTACTCCACAGTGGACCGTGTGCACACATTGCTGGCAACATTGCTATGGAGGTATACAGTGGGTGTATATTATGGGCAAAACTTCACATACTTCATCTCTGGAGTTCATGCATTAATCTTGGGACTTTCAGTTTGAACCTCTCACAACTGTGTGCACACACTGGGGAGGTGGAAAATAGCCCGAGGCAAGCGGATTGGGAAGGAGGCACACAGCAAAGGGGCCAGGAGCTGGGAGCCAAGGCCGCTGCCCCAGCAAGCCGGGCACAGGTTTCCCTTCCTTCCCTGCTCTCCCCTTGGGGGTCTTTCTGCTCAGGCTCCCCCCTGACTTGGCAAGGTGCCTCAGTAGAGAACCAGTTTTCTACTTGGATGGGCTCCAGCTAGGCCCTTCCACTGAGGCCCCAAATGGACTGCAGCCCAGCCCTGCCTCCCCCTGGGGAAGGTGGGGTCCCCGCAAGGCAGCTGGGAAGGGAGCTCTGATAAGAGACTGTACCTTGCCAGACATTGCATCAGGCAACAAAACTCCACTCTCCTGTCGCTGAGGCCAAGAGCACAGAGGGGACCAGGCTTCAGCTGTTGCAAGTTCCCCCATCCCCAGCCTTTCCCAGGCAGAGGGAGAAGTCGCACAGAAAGAGGGACTGAGGGCAAGTGCTAGTGGGAGAGGAGGTCAGTGCTCCATCAAGGTTTAGACTGGGCAGTGACAAAACCTGAACTACAACCTAGGAAGGAGACTACAACCTAGGTCTCCTTCCTCCCAGGTGAGTGACAGTACTGACAATTTATCACCCTGACTGTCATTGTTCAGCCTATTCAGGGACCTTCAGCATAGGGGTGGCAAACCCAGGGCTGGCATTCCACCACTCTGCAGTCCCCTGCCCGGGGCAGACATCACTAATCAATCACCACCCTCTTTTCCACTGACCCTGGATGGAACCTCACAAGCCTTTTCAGTGCAGGGCCAGTCCATCAGAGTTGGCAGGAGACAAGATTTTTTTGCCCTCCCAGCTACAGAGGAGTCCTGGCTACTATGCAGAATCCCTCACCATCATTCTCCTGCATGACATCCTGCCACGAAGCGAGCTCAAATTCCAACTCTCCTCTGATTTCCTTCCTTCAACCCTCCACGAAGCTCACCTGCTCTACACATTAGCCTCCAATGAAGGCTAAGAGTTATCAAAGTTTGCACGCATTCTGCATTTTGAAAAGAACAGCGATGGATACAAGGCTCTCCTTATCCCTTGTCCCCCTCCATTCCTCACTTGGCTGTGTTTTCCTGAACTAGAGACGAGGTGGAGTGAGGGCGAGCCCTGGAAATCACAGAGCAAGCAACAGCCAATCCGTTCCACACCACAGCTGGCAAAGATCTCCACACAGCTAATTTTATATTATTACTCACATGCCTTTATGTGTTATTATGAATAACAGCCAACATTTCTTTTTAGGTCTTGGGGCTTCCCCACGTAAGGTTTTTGGGCTTGGGAAAACTTTGTGCGAGGCCCCTAGGGTGTGCCTTGAGTGTGAGTACAATCTGTCATGGGCATTACAGCAGAGAATGGTGGAGAACAACAGCTAAAGAAAGGCGTGCACAGATGAACTGTACGTGATGTCACTCTTGCACAGAGAATAAGATGCCCCAGAATACGCTGTGTGGGTGAAGTTCCAGGGAACCCACCAGCAGATCTGTGGGGCTCATCCACTGCCCGCGTTCTTCCACATGGCCTGGCCTCTTCTGCAGTTACACTGCGGCCATGTGACTGGTTCTAGTCAGTGGGATGTGGGTAAAAGTGAGGCAAACCACTTCAAAGCCTGGTCCTTAAAACGGTTCCAAACATTCCTCTGGGCTCTCTCTCTTGCTAGCCACATGTTCCAACTGGTGGAGGTCAAGATGGAAGCAGCTGGGTCCATGGTGCTGCTTGGAGAGCCACCCGATCCAGCATGAAGTGAGAGAAAAGCATAGCCTTGCTGCGATCAGCCGCTGAGATGTGGGGCCTAACTGTTACTGCAGCAGAGCCTGTCCTGTGCTGACTAAAGCACAGGAGTCTCCCATGGTGCTCATGGGAGTTTCAACACCATGATTTCATTGTTATTGTTATTATTATTTATTATAATTATTTTTGTTTCACTGTGTATATAGCTCAGGCTTGCCTCGAACGCCACAATTTTAAATATGGTTACTCTTTGCTATAGTCTGAATGTTTATGTTCCTGCAAAATTCTTACGTTGAAGTCTAATCCCTGATGTACTAACTGGGGCCTAACTGGAAGTGGTGGCACACGCATACAGTCACAGCTACTGGAGAAGTGGAAGCAGGAGAATCTTGAATTCAAGGCCAACTTGGGCAAAGTTAGGCAACACCCTATCTTAAAAAAAAAACAAAAAACTTACATCTATGATCCCAGCTTCTTGTGAGGCAGAGATTGGGAGGATTCCAGTCTGAAGCCAGCCCAGGCAAGTCGGTAAGACCTCATCACAATCACTAAGCTGGGTGTGGTGGCACACGACTGGAATCCCAGTTACTTGGGAGGCATAAATATGAGGATCGCAGTTCAGGCTGGCCAGGCATAAATGTGACTCTATTTGAAAAGTAAGTAGAGCCAAAAGGGCTGGAGACATAGCTCAAGTGGTAGAGCGCCTGCCTAAGCAAGCACAAGTTCAAACCCCAGTACCACCAAAAAAACATCAAAGTAAATAAAAGCAAAAGGGCTGGGGAAGTGGTTCATATGGTAGTACTTACCTAGCAAATATGAGGCCCTGGGTTCAGTCCCCAGTACTGGGAAGGCCCAGGTCAAGAATGCAGGGCCCTGTGAACCCTGTGAACGTGAAGGAGGCCTGAGGGAGCTTGGGAAGTCACTCCTCCACCAGGTGAGGGGACATGGCAAGAAGGCAATATCTTCGACACAGAGAGCAAGCCCTCATCAGACACCATACCTGCTGGCGCCTGGCACCTGGACTTGCACCTCTAGAACCGTGCACCATAAGTTTCTGTTACTTCCAAATCCCAGTCTATGGCACGTTGTTACAGCGCTCCAACAGACTCAGACACTCTTTGAATCAGCATTTCCAGTTCTAGGAATTACCCAGGTAACAAGAAGAACACACACGACAGGAAACTAGAACTGATGAAGGCTGACCTTGACCTTAACACATATTAATAGTGCCCCCAAAAGCGCCAGATAAATGTTAGGTACATTTATCATTACCATTTTCTGTAAGGATGGAAAAGAAAGGGGCAGGTCTGCACGGGCTGAGATGTTGTTGGAGATACAAGAGATAAAAGCAAAGTCAAAGGCATTTGTGATACACCACCAACTGTGCAAAAATGGGAGTGGAGACAGATAAACCTTGTTTCATGCCTAGGTATCTCGAGAGAGAAAAAAACAAGTTGCAAGAAGAGTTGGGGGACTGGTGGAGTGGCTCAAGGGGTAGCGCACCTGCCTAAGAAGAGTTGGGGGGTGGGGAGTGAGAATCAGGAGCCATCTTAACTTACACCTTCTATTGTTTGAATTCGTTGGCATGTTTATTTATTACCTTTTTCAAAATAAAAGGAAGTGGCTATAAAATAAATTGGAATTAAAAGTCTATGGAGCTGTATCCCAATCCATCACCCTACACACACTGGGCGCTCAACAGTACTTAGGGACCATGTCCATCTAAGGAGGTTTGTGATCAGCCTAACTGAACAAGCAAGGGAGCCTGATGATAATGGCAGCTGTTTCCGGCGTTTTGAACCACAGGGTGGTATTAACCTGAGGACAGCAACGAGTGTTCATGGCACAGACAAAAATGTGTTGGTACTGGCAGCCTGGAGCACTCAATGAGAATACTTCTGAAGCGAAGCTTGTTTTCTGTGGGAAGGAATATGGTGGTTGGTTAGTGATGTCTGCCATGTGTGCAGGATGGGGGGAGGGTGTCCTGTGTGTCACACATTTGCTCCCCCTCCTTTAGGAGGAGCAGACTCGAAGCACCTGGGCCCTCGGGTTCTTTTCTTTTCCTAATTCATTGAGTGCCCTATTATTTCTCTTTTTCTTTTCTTTTTTTGTGGTACTGGGGTTTGAACTCAGGGCCCACACCTTGAGTTACTCCACCAGCCCTTTTTTGAGCTGGGTTTTTTTTGAGATAAGGGCTGGTGAACTATTTGTCCCAGGCTGGCTTCAAACTGCAATCCTCCTGATCTCTGCCTCCTGTGTAGCTAGGATTATAGGCATCCAACAGCACCCAGCTGTTTTATCTGTCTTAATCACACTCATTACTACAAGATTTTGTGCTCATTTGTGGGTTGGAGGCTTGGAGAGAGCTTTCTCTCACTCCGTTTCTACTGAATCGAACTGGGCTAACTGGGGGCGACTGGAGATGGAGAAAGGACAAATGATAAAAGACAGACATGTATAAAGCTGGGGCCGGGGGGGAGGCAGGAGAGAGAAATGACCCAATGCATGTACAATGTGAATAAATGAATAATAAAAAAAGCTGGGGCCAGGTGTGCTGGACTCTCAGATGGAGACACACAACAGCCCCATTGCTTCTTTTCTCTATTATTCTCTTTTTTAACTTTGCTTCTTTTCTCTTAGTTTTTAAGGCCTTGCTTCTTTATTATTCTTTAAAGTCTCTTTCCTTACACTTGCTCTGTCCCATGTTTTCTTTCATCTCTCTTAAAGCCTTGGCCCTCAGACTTGCACTGTCCCATGTTCCCTTTTAAAGTCTCGGTGTTCAGACTTGCAGACAAACAGAAGCCACATCTAAAAACTGCATTAGCATAACTCTTAAAGTCTCAGTCTAATCTCTAGCAAAACTCACCAGCCCACCAGCAGCATCTCGCAAGCAGCTCACCAATCAATCCATCCCCCATCAAAAACCCCTTCCATCCAAAACCTCTTGTTCTCCTTCAGCAAGTCTTTTATATCCAGTGGTAAACAAGGAGGTGGAGCAACAGTTCTTGGGGAGGGGTGTGACATTATAACAAGAGAAACCTGCATTCCTACTTCTCTGAACATAAACAACTTAGGAAAAGCAGCTGTGCTGCATTTTGCACTCTTCTGAGGCTGGGGCTGTGCCAAACTCAGCCTGCTGATTGTTGGGCACAGCTGTGCTTATGTCAAGTTCTCATAGGCGTCTCATAATCCACTCCCCACAGAGGTTCTCATCAGTTTTATTGATTGGCAACCACTCACCAGAACTGTGCACATGGATACATGCATGCAGGTGGTACTTCATATGTGCACATGCCTGGGAAAAGCCCAGGGAAACCATGGAGAGGACTGTGGCTGCCTTTAGTTGTGGGTGGGTGCACAGACTTCACCTCTGCAGAGACAGCCCTGCTGTAGGATTTCTGGGGTAACTGGGTAGGGAAAACTCTGAGTGTACGACTCCAAGATCTGCAATTCCTGCTGCACACTACTTACTGACCTTTCAAAGGCGACACTGAGCCTGTCTGCTCTGAAAGAATGCTGGTGTAAGGGTTGGGACAGAGAGGAGGATTTATTTTTCTCCCTGTTCTCTTCCAGGCCTGCTTCTGCATGCTTCACTTGTCTTCGGTGCCAAGGTAAAAATCAGACCCTTGGGGCATTTGACATCCCACAGCTTCCTGACATCCTTACCCAGAGTAAGCGCCCTGTTGACAGCTGGTAGAGGTTTAATTCCATGACACAAAACAATACTCAGCCCAGCCTCTTCTCTTTCTCACCAGAGTTCTGTCCACCATCCCAGCCCAGAATCTGTGGAGGCATCAGAGGCAGGAGAGAGAGGGGCTGAGAGAGGTCACAGGGTCTCAACCCACATGTGTCCACTGCTGTCATCTGAGCCGATCTGTGGCCACAAAGGGATCCATCTATATCCAGCCTGGGGAAGGGGAGACAGATGTGAGAGTGGAGACAGAGGTCCAGGTGGCCAAGTGTCTAACTGCTCTGAGCACTGGACAGGACCTTGGACTTGAAATCACTCTTGGATTGAGTCTTAGCCCTCCGACCTACTCTCTGGTGACCTTGAGCAAGGCATGGAACCTCTCTGAGCCTACATTGGCCCCACAGAGTTGCTATGGGCACCACAGACATGTGTGAGGCTCTGAAAAAGGGGGAGACTGCACACAGGCTGGTCATTATTGCTGGTCTGGATGAATGTCAGCCAGGGCACGCTTGGTTTGCATTCCTGGGGCATGTCCCTCCCAACTGGGCTGCAAGTTGCTGCAGGGAAAGGCACTAGCTAAATTCTGTGGCTTTTCACACACCCAGCCTAGACAACTGTCAACTGTGCCTGGTTGAAGGCCACCTTTTGGTCACTATTTGGGGATCACTAGGACTATGCTTTACAGCAGATGTCCACCGGGAAAAGGTGCTGTGATTGTTTAATGGTGTCTGTGTGAGCAGTGGAGAGGCACTGCTGTTGTGCATTAGCAGGGTCTGCTTTACAGGCCTGGGGTTCAATCCTGATGGCATGTGAGAATCAGCCAGGGAGCCTTAAAAACTCCTAAGGTCTGGGTCCCACCTTCTGGGAGGATGGCTGAGTTGGTTTAAGCACAGCCCAGACATCGGGATTGTTTGACTTCTTGGGGAATTCTAACCTAGAACCAGCAAAGAATGACAGTCACTGTTTGACGGCACCCAACCTCGCTCCCCCAGGGCACCTCAGCCGGAGTGCTGCCTGTCAGACACCAGCTTATCAGCAAGACCGCACTGTCCCTTGCTGACCAGATACAGACACGGGGAGAATGGGTCTGTGGGACTGAGGAGCTTCCAGGACTGTGTGTGCATCAACCATTTAAAGTCAGTTTCCAGATGGGCATGGTAGTACACACCTGTAATCCTAGCACTCAGAAGGCTGAGTCAGGAGGAGTATGAGTTTGGGGCCAGCCTGGGCTACACAGTGAGACCCTGTCTATAAATAAACAAAGCCAGCTCCCTAGCCAGGGGACATACATGTGCATGCGTATGTCCTGAGTAGTCCCAGGACTGCTCAGGAGACTGAGTCAGGAAGATCACCTAAGCCCATGATGGAAAAAGGCAATCACAGAAGGTTACATACTGCACGATTCCATTTCCAGAACATTCTTGAAATAACAAAGTTATGAATGGAGAGCAGATTAGTATCATCAAGAGTTCAGGAACAGGAGGGGGAGGGGCAAAGTGCAGCTGTAAAAGGGCAACACCAGGATCCTTGTGGTGATGGAGCTGCATCTTGACCGAATCAAGGTCAAGATCCTGGTTGCAATATTGGATTGGAGTTCTGCAAGATGTTACCACTGGGGAAATTGGGTAATGGGTTCGTGATATTGTTTCTTAAAACTGCATGCCAATCTACTCTTAGATTCCTTCTGTATTATTTCTTAAAACTGCTTGTGAATGTACTCTTATCTCAGAATTTTAAAAATGCAATTAAGAGACTGAGGGTGTCGCTTAAGGTGGAACATAGCATGCATGAGGCCCTGAGTTAAATTCCCAGCGCTAGGAGAAAGTTGCAGTTAAAGGGAAGAAAAAAACACAAATCCAGCTCAGATTCAGAGATCTTTGCAAAAAAGAGCGAGAGGGGTCAGTGAAGTGGAGCAGAAATGGCTATCCTGGGACAGAAGAGCAAGCTAGTCAATTCTGGCTTTTGCAGAGCCAACTGGGGCTCTCCTGGGGTCTGTTAAAGTTTGGGGGCTCCTTGTGGGGAGCTCTGAACAGTAAACAGGAGCTTCATGCAGAAGTGCCAGCCTCATGGTCAGGGAGAGCAAAAGGGAGTTCATCCATTCTTCCAAAATCAAACCTAAACTCCTCTAGCTGGGGCAACCTGGCCCATCCCATCTTTCCAACTGGTCTCCCCTCCTCATCACCCTACAGCCTTCCCTGGATAAACAGGCCTTGGCATTAGCAGAGGACACAAGGACAGAACAAGAAGAGCTGGAATTGGAACTCATGCCTGTCTGGCTGTAAAGAGTGTGGTGAGGTGGACAGAGCAACATACAAGGGGTGGGACATGCCTGGGTTCTTCCAGCCAGGTAACTCATTACCTGAGTGACCCTGGGCATCTGCCTGATCTCCTTGTGCTCATCTGTAAAACAGGGTTAGAAATGTACTGTTTCAGGAACACGTTGTTTGGTGACGCACTTGCCACAAATGTAGTGGCTTACCACAAGTTAGTTATGATCTGACATTCTGAACAGCAGAAGTCTGTGATCGCCCAAAAATCAGGATGTCTGCAGGTCTGGGTTCTTTCTGAAGGTGCCAGGGGGGGAATCAGTTCCCTTATCTTTCCCAGCCTCTACAGGTTCCTGCTTCTCATGGCTCCTGGTCCCTCCCTCCATCTCAGAGCCAGCCAAGCCAGCGGTGTCTCCCAGAATGCATTATTCTGACACTCTTCTGTAGTTAAATCACCCTCTGCCTCCCTCTTATAAGGGTGCTGTCGTTCTAGTTAGGGCCACCTGGATAATCCAGGAGCTCCCCACCTCAAAATCATAATCTCATCTCCAGAAAACATAATCACATTTGCAAAGCCCTCTACCATGTAGATAAACATATGGTGCAGGGGGATTTGCATCCAGACATCTCTGAGGGCCACATTTTAGCTTCCCATAAGCTCTTGCTTCGTCCTGTGGGGCGCTATAAGTTAAATGCTAGCACAGTGTCTGTCAGGAGGTCAGGGCTATTTAATCCCAGCTGGGCATGAGAATGACTTCTGGACAGCTGGGCAGGGGGTGGGAGGAGGATGATGACGGCTGGGCAGCTGGGTTTGGGGGGTGAGTAACTGTAAAAAGTGCTGGAATTCCTGTTAGCAGCTATTCTCATTATTCCCCACAGCTATTTAACACCAAACCTCATGTCTAAGCACGGGTCAATGAATGTTTGTTGGGTTGGACTGAACTGAACAACTCCTGGGCCTGCAGGGGCCCTGGGAGGAGACGGAAGGGAGGAGGGCTTCGCACTGCTGCATCAGGGTCCAGAGAATGAGGAAGAAAGAGGTTCTGTGGACAGACAGAAGCTGAGGCCTCCAAGTTATCCTCACACCCAGAAACGGCTGCCCGGGGTGGGGGTTGGGGGGACTGGAGTCCTTTCTCCTCTCCAAAGTCCAGTGCAGGGACTGAGGGGGTCGAATCTAGTCATCAACGGGCCATTGTTACCGGAACAGAGGGGCTCTGTGCCCACTTGACACTCTCCTCCCTAGCAGAGCTGCTCCCAGCTGAGCTGGCTTGTGGAGGGCTGCAGGCTAGCAAGGGGCCAAGGGGGCGCGTGGGGGCCCTGGGCTGTGGAAGAGGACTAGGGATGGGGGCTGAGCGTCCCCTGGATGGAGAGACCAGTTGGCAGGCTGCAATGCCAAGAGAGGGGACAGCTGGGAAGCCAGGGACAGCAAGTGAACCCCACCAGACCCCAGCCAGAGCCAGAGGGAGCGCCTTCCCCATGGGGCAGTCATGCCTGACTACCTTCACCCCCTTAGAAAAACAGAAAGGTGAAATCACTTGGTAAATGGCGCCTTTCATGGCCTTTAGAAGAACAGTGTTTTCCAAGAGGCTGGGAGGGTTTTATGTTCTGTGGGTTTGGGATTTGAGAGGCAGGTAATTTAACTAGGGTTGGGCATAAATGTCCCTTTGCTCAGCAGACCTTTGCTGCACTCAGCACTTTGCACAAATAATGGGAGCTAGACCTTAGCAGGGTGGTGACAAAGGCCTGCAGCCTCACAACCTCTACCATGCCCCCTTCTTGTGCTGACTGTTGATCTCATCTGTTCAGTAAAGCAACGCCCCGATGGCCACAGTGTCTCAAAACAGTCCAGGAGAGCTGGTCTCGAAGCGGGGTCCCAGGCCAGCAGAAGCAACATTCCCTGAAGACTTAGTGGAAATGCAATCCTCACGCCACGTGGCGGGGGAGGGGACCATAGCAAGCTGCTTCCAGCAGCTCTGCAGGTCAGTCTGATGCTCACGAAGAATTAAAAACCTCCATTCTTTAAAGAGGTTTTTCAAACCAAAGGTTGTATCACCAATTTGGTAGGTCAGGCAATAGAACAGTATTGTGTAAAGTAGAAAATAGTAGAGTGCCTTGTGGGTAATAAGGATAATTCAATAATTATGAGACTTGCTTCAGTCATGTGTGTGTGTGTGTATGTGTCTAAGTTTTGGGTGAAAAGGTTTAAAACCAGCATTTTAGAGAGCGTTCTAAGCCATCTCAATGTACTACTCATTGAGATGGGCTCCTCTTTTGTAATTTGCCTGACTGGAGAGGTTCTGAAGATCTCACTCCGCATGAGAGCGGCCCTGCCCCATGCAGCCACGCAGGTAGGTGATGAATAGATGACAAGTGTGGCTTTCAGGGCAGACACATCTTTACCATACTGGCCTAAAGTTAAATTAAATTGTGCACATTCAGCCAGGTGTGGTGGCATATACAACACCTCAGGAGCCTGAGGCAGGAGGATTGCCATGTTCGGCCTGGGCTACATAGCAAGATACTGACTTAAAAATTTTTTTTTACATTGTATGCAAATATGAATAAAAATAAATAAATAAAATAAATTTTTTTTCTAAATTGTGAACTTTCCCCACATGCAATCTTCTTTCTCTCCACTGTCCACCCATGTATCTGTGCCTAGTGAGGTGTCTACAAGCAGGTAGACCAACTAGCTAACCAGTTATATCTTGCAGTGGGACTGGGGATATGTTGTATTCTTCTCTAGCTGTTGTACTTGAATTTCACATATTGGGCATCTATCATTATCATAAAACAATAAATAGCCAGGTGCTGGTGACTCATGCCTGTAATCCTAGCTACTCAGGAGGCAGAAATCAGAAGGATTGTGGTTCGAAGCCAGTCCAGGCAAATAGTTCTCAAGACCCTATCTCAAAAAAACCCTTCACAAAAAAAGGGCTGGTGGAGTGGAAGGTGCAGGCTCTGAGTTCAAGCCCCAGTTCTGCAAAATAATAAATAAACAAATAGCCCAGTATGGAGGCCCCTGCCTATAATCCCAACACGTAGAAAGATTGTAAGGATACCTTGTCTCAAACAAACAAACAAACCAACAAACAAGAAACCAATAAAGTCACTGCTTAAAGAACACTCAAAACTGAGGGTCTATTTCTGTGTAGTGTTGCAGACAAGGGAAGGCTGTCCTGAAGGGAGGGAAGGCAGCCACTAGCCCATGGTGGGTACTACCCAAATTCTACTGAGCACTAATGCTGAGGTCAAACCCCACATGTTCCAACAGCCACTCTTGATCCTACACCACAGCCATCTCAATCCCAGGGGACTGATGCTCATCCCTCCCATACACACCTGGCATCTTCACTCCTTGGAAAGCCCTTTGTGTCTCCCAATTTTCACACCAGCTTGGTGGGCAGGCTGGATCCTTCCCAACATCCTCTCCTTCATTGTCTGCATAAGAAACAGAGATTTGGGGACCTGCCCAAGCTCACCCAGCAGGAGACTGGAGGCCAGGACACGAAGGGCAGGGCCACTGACTGTACACTCCTCTCCTTATCATTTTTCACCTTGTGTAGAGGTAACCTGCGTGTGCTGTTGCCACACAGTGCTGAGTAAGTGTGTAAGGAAAAGAAGGAAGGAAGGAAGGGTGTAGGGAGGCAGGAAGAGGGGAATATGTGCTTGGTATGTGGTTGAACTTCCCTTGACACTGGGCCCCCAAGGTCAGACATAGGGAGGAATTCAGACATTACTTGCTGTGTCTTGAGTACTCCTGATTTTTGAGCCACTGAACATGGGTCCCTGGGAAGCCATCTTCAAAAACTAGACAGAGAAGTGGCAGGACAGCTGTCCTTTGGTGTGGGAGGAGCCCTCCAGGTTACTCCTTTGCTGTCCTTAAACCATTTAACAAAGGTGGAGAGAGTTCTCATCATACAAGCTCACACACCTAAGCCCCACATTTGCAAAAAGGGTACAGAGTCAGCCCTATTGTACTGAGGTGCGGAGGACTAAATATGGCTGTGTGTAAGCTCTTAGAATGCCTCTCACAGAGTAAAGGGTGTGGCCACACTGTGTACCAGTCTTGTTATTAAACAGGCTATGAGGACAGCAAGGTCACCCTGTGGAAGAAGTGAATTGATGACTGAGCTGAGCCCCAGGCACCCTGCTGGGAAGCCTGACAATGCTGGACTAGTGGTTGAGTTTCCAGCTGGGCGACTTTCTACCAAGTGACCTGAGCAACAGGATGACTTCTCTGGGCTCCTTCCTCCTTTGTCAAACAGGGAAGGCAACAGGACCTCACAGGATTGCTGCCTATAAACTGGATGGCAGTAGCTGGTGCCAGGTAGAATTCACCTTAAGGAAGGGAGCCTCCCTTCTCAACAAGTAGCTGGGGCCAGTTGGTGGATGGGGACTTTGGTTTTCATTTTTTTAAATCAAGCTTAGAGGACTCTGAATATACAGTGTGGCCAAGAGGCAGCCTGTGTCAAGTCAGGTCACCCTGAAAGGCTCTGAGCCCCAGCTGTGGCTCCCTGCCCTGCAGGACAAGAGGAAGAAGGGGCAGCTGGGAGCACAGGGCTGACCAGAGCCTGGAGAGAGCTATGCCTGAGAGCTGAGTGGATGGGCTGGGGCTGGCTCCCAGAAGCTGCAAGAAAGGGTGAGGGAGGTAGTTGCCTTCATTGGTCTCTGTGGGCGGGGTGGAAGGTGACTTCTGAGGGCTGGGGCTGTAGGCGGCCACTTAGCAATGATCATAGGTAATTATCGTAATAACAGTCCTGGGCAGAGTTGGACTCTGCAGGGGCCTCTGGTGCTATTTCTAGGCCTGTTGTTTTGCAGGTTGTGCCTCGGTTTACCTAATAGTAGAGCAGGGAGCCCAACAGAGTAGGATTTTAATTGACTTCAAACCGGACAAGACTGTCCAGTCAGTGGAAAAGCATTTGCCCAGCATGAGTTAAGGCACTGGGTTTGATCCTCAACACCACAATAAAATGAAATAAAATAAAACTGGACAATTTAGGAGCAGCTTACTCACATAAAAGTATGTATAGTTGGCTACTCGTGCGCAGGGTCCTGAGTGTCTGAGCTGGACACTGAAAAGAGTTCAGCATGTATCTTTTTACCTTTTCAACTTTGCACTATAGACATGTATTACTTATTATAAAATTTAAGCAAACTAACAATAAAAATAAAAGCAGGTACCAGTTTCTCCCTATAGAGATAGAGGCAAATTTCCTTTAAAGTTAGTTTTTGTTTGTTTGTTTGTTTGTTTTGCAGTACTGGTGTTTGGACTCAGGACCTACACCCTGAGACACTCCACCAGCCATTTTTTTGTGAAGGGTTTTTTCAAGATAGTGTCTCATGAACTATTAGCTCAGGCTGGCTTTGAACCTCCATCCTCCTGATCTCTAACTCCCGAGTAGCTAGGATTACAGGCATGAGCCACCAGCACCCAGCCAGTTAAGACTCTCTTGTTTTGGAAAAGTCATTGAATTTAAGCAGAGACAAAAGCAAAATCCTAAACCAGACCTGCAGACCTCCGGAAGATTGTGCAGTACCTGTCCATCGGGACCAAGGGCAGTGTGCTGCATGCTGGGTAATCACCCCAGCCTCTTGTGGAGGCTGTTGTTTCCAGCCCTTCTGCAGAGAGGCATCCTAGGGCCAGGGTGGTGCTGGGCCTCAGGTGGAGAAGAGACCTCCCCTTCAAAGCCTAGGGAGGGCCCCTAGGGTTTCAAAGTGCCCCAGGAAGAGCCTGTGATTCATCTCCTGAGGGAAATGAGAGCTTTTCTCTCACCCCAGAGGGTCATTTGCCCCAAACACAGGCACCCAGTGACTTCAGAGTGAGTCAGAAGTGTAAGGACAGAGAGGAGAGAACAGGCAGTGCCGCTCGGTGTCAGGGCAGGCTGGCCCCTGCCACCTCCAGAAAGAAACTGGCTCTCTGTCCCTCATTCTGCAGGAGAACTTGAGTCTTGGCCCCTCCTCCTCTTTCCAGCTGAGGGAGCTCAGGCGGCCAGAAAACTCCCAGCCTTAGTGTCCTCGCCTGGAAAATGGGGCTACATGAGCCCCTCTTGCAAGGCTGTGGGAGGTGTGAGATTGCCATTCTGCACAGGGCTGCCACAGCGCCTCCTCCCCAGTTGCCTGGCTGAGGGTGGCAGTTACTGAGAGCTGGGAATAGCGGCAGCAGCTGCAGAGGCCTGGTATCCTGTGCACACAGACTGAGCCAAGGAAGCTGGCACTTGGCCCTGGCTTGACTCACACTCCTTTTTCAGGTCTGGCCCATCAGTACCAGAACAGGCATCCCTCTGAGTCCTCAAGCTCCTTCCAGAGAGAGTCAGCAGGGGTTTCAAGAAACCTCCCAGCCACGACAGCCACATCTGCAGGGTTTGTACAGCCAAGGAAGCTGGGTGCTCTGTGCCACCTCTGCACAACCCCAGTCTTCAGGATGGAAACTGCCCTGGCATTTTCTGTACTGCACAATGCACCGGGCACAGGTTAAGAATACTCAATCTACCTGCTCTACTTCTCAGATGACTTCATTTGGGGCTGGATGGCAGAGTGAGTGACTAAAGAGCACATCTGGAGTTGGATGACAATAGCTTTGAATTTTGGCTATGTGACTGTGGACAAGTCACTTAACCTTTCTGGGCCTCATTGTTGGCATCTGCAAAATAGGACTACCTTTATGCAATCAAATTGATGCAAATAAAGCACTTGGCCCAAGGATACTTAAAACAAAAGAGCTCTCACACCCAGGAATGCTACTTTCTTAATCCCCTCTAGGACCAGGAATACTGCTGGGTGCACAGCTCAACCAGGTTCACAATTTAAAAACCAATTTCAACAAGAGAACAGGTGCCATTCTCAAAGGAAAAGCAACTCTAAAACCTTGGCCAGGCTCCTGAGCTTCCCCCCGCCCCCCACCCTCCAGCCCAGAATTCTGACCCAGGGCCTGGTGTGGAGGTCCTTCTGCAATCACTTTACATCCATCAGAAGCTTCTGCTCCAGCAGTGTGTGAGTGGGGCTGGAAGGGGAGGTGGGAAGGTGGGAGACAGCAGCTGGGGAGGGAAACCCAGGGCAGGAAGTGGACACTGAGGTCACCAGGACACTAAGGAGGGACAGACTGGCAGATGGGTGGCAGACGAGACTCATGACATCATGTTTTCCCCAAATGACTCAATGGCTTGCCCAGACTATGAATGGTAAGCTGTGTGTTGTGGGCTCTAGACAGTCCTGCCCTCCAGGCTGCCTGGCATCTCTCCCCTGTCATCTCCTGTCCTTTTTGCCCCAAGACAGCATCAACTACCAGCATCCATGCTCTGTTTCTCACTACATTTCCAGCCCTGGGCTCAGCCCCATGCTACCTTGGTCACCTCTCCACTGTGAAGGAGGACAAAACCCAGAGCCACCAAAAATAACAAGTAAATAAAATAAAATGCAGACAGACCTGGGTGTCATGTCTGGTCTGAGTTCCCCTGGCTGAATGGCTTGGACAGCCTACTTTGCCCCTCTGGGTTTCAGTTCCCCATCTAAAATGCAGACATTGAGCCGGGTGCTGGTGGCTCATGCCTACAATCCTAGCTACTCAGGAGACAGCGATCAGGAGGATTGTGGTTCAAAGCCAGCACTGGACAAATAGTTTGTCAGACCCTATCTCAACAAAACCCATCACAAAAAAAGGGCTGGTGGAGTGGTTCAAATGGTAAGAGTGCCTGCCTAGCAAGCGTGAGGCACTGAGTTCAAAACCCAGAGCTACCAAAAACAATAAGTAAATAAAATAAAATGCAGACATTGCTAACAACTTGTTAGGTTGGATGGATGAGGCTTAGTAAGAATGTTATGCAGTTGGCACATGTAGGTGCTAAGCAGACAGTATGTGTGACATCCCAGGGCAGGTATGATATGACTTCAATTCACTTTCCTACATGCATTTAAAAAAAAAATACGGCAGGGGGGGGTAAGGGAGGGGGAAGGGGGGAGAAATGACCCAACATTGTATGCACATATGAATAAAGTAAAAATTAAAAAAGATACATAGTCTTCAATTTCCCAGCAACAAGGAGCTATAAATACATATACATATATATAAAACTGTACACAAAACTGCCTGCCCCTTCTTGATGCGTGTGTAGGCGCTGCTCTAAGCACTCGTAGAGAAACATTTTATTCTCATATCACCCCCACATGGCGAGTGCCATTAGGAGAATACTGAGGCAGAGAGGCTAAGCAACTTGGCTATGGTCCCTCAGTCACTGCGGGGCATAGGGTTCCCAAGCAGGCAGCCTGGCTCCAGAGACTGAACACATAACCGCAACTCCATCACGCTGCATCTCTCTCTTTTCTTCGTGCATCCTACAAATTATAGTTCAGTCCAACCGTCCTTGCTTTTGCTCTCAACTCTTGCATCTGGGTGCCTTTGGCCAGCTTTCCTGCGTGAAGCCTTCCCCAGGCCCTCCCCCAAGTCCACCTTTGAGAGCTCATCACAGCTGAACTCAAGGCTGCTCACTGGAGTCCACCTCCTCTCCTTTGTAGCAGGAAAGGATCTCCAGTTAGCCCCAGCGCTGTTGGGCAGGACCAGGCACACGGTACCTGAACAGGTGATGCTCAAGGTGCCAGCACATGGTCTCCACACTTCTGCGAGGGCTGCAGCTGGCTAGCAGAGCAGCTCCCCTCTCCTTCCCACAGCAGCCAGAAGTGGGGCTCCTTCTCCCTCAGGGAAACAACTTACCTGGGGAGGCTTTCACTGCCTTAGGGTCAAGATTGGACCCTGGAGGGGTTGACCGAGCTGTCCACAAGGTGACAGGACTGGGAAGCACACTGGATGGTGGGGCTGGGTAGTGGGCCCAGGGTGCAACCATCCTGCAG
The DNA here is from genome assembly GCF_047511655.1 of Castor canadensis. Classification (NCBI taxonomy): domain Eukaryota; kingdom Metazoa; phylum Chordata; class Mammalia; order Rodentia; family Castoridae; genus Castor; species Castor canadensis. The sequence goes on along the minus strand of NC_133392.1, from coordinate 62,180,652 downwards.
CTGTATGATGCAAAGGGGGACCTGGGTAGTGGCAGCCAGGGTAGGATGGGCCCCGGCTTCAGGCCCATCTTTAGCATCCCAGCCCAGTGTTTACTGGAAAATGACCTCAAGAGACCATGTGTCCAGAGTCCCACTCTTCCTGTCCCCTACAAGCTACCATTACCATTCACCACGTGGACAACTCCCTAACAGGAGCATCATGGACTGGATTGTCCCATCCTCCAGCCAGCTGATCCCTAAACACCTTGCCTCACATCTACTGCCCACTCCTTCACTCAGGCACAGCACTCACTGCAAGCCTGGGGCAGTGCTGAGCACTGGGGACACAGGTGAACATGGCAGATGCTGTCGTGCCCTCACTATCCAGCAGAGACCACAGACCACAGGACTGCCCTGCCTTAGGGTAACATTGATGAATGGGATGGCAGGCAGCTGCAAGAAGGGTCACCTAGCCAGGCTCCCAGAGAAGGTGACATCCAAGCTGAAGGGAAAGAAAGGTAGAGGGAGTGGCCTGGACACCTGGAAAGCTACTGAGAGCAGGCTGGGTGCCCTGGGAAATGAAGACTCAGAGTCCAAGTCGGGGCTGGGGAAAGATCCCAGGGCACATGGAAGTCACTAGGCAACCACCCCTCCAGGGTGGGGCTCTATCCTGCTAGAAGACAGAGCCCTGATGTGCCAGGTCCCCCTTGCTCACTTAAACCACTGGAACAGTGCCAGGCCTTACAAAGCTGGTTATCTGAAATGCCAGCCCATACTTCTACTTGCAGTGTCCACAGCGACACACACACACACACACACACACACACAAAGTGCTACATGCTTGTAGCAGGAGTAAGAGCACAGGCCCCGCTCTGTGCTCTCCAGCATGGGGTTGGACAGCTTAGCCTACAGAAAGGTGGTGATGAGGACAGCAACCTCGGGATCTTCCTGTGAGAAGTCAGCGAGGGGAGACCCAGAAGATGCCAGCCATTGTAACTATTGCCCACTGTGGGTTCTGCTCCCAGGCTGAGCCAAGTACCCCAGAAGGAAGACATGACAAAGAAACAGCATCTCTCAGAATAAAACAAGCTGGGCTCCTTGATCCTGGTGGCCACAGGGGTTTGACTCCACGTCCGGGGAGGATAAGGAGGTGAAGCCCCCTGGTAACACGCTGATTGCAGGTTTCTGATCTGGGGACCTCTTCAAACATGTGCATCCCTGAAGACCAGGTGCTTGGGCTTCTCTGTCCCTGGCAGTCCAACTGTCCCCAGAGACAGCCAGACACCCACAGCCCTGCCCGTGTGATCAGAGTTGTGAAATTCCTTTCTGAAACTCAGCACTGTCACAGCCAGAGGGTGGCCGTTTGTTTTCAAAATATTTCCTCAGATAGCACTGCTTTGGCTCAAACACGTTAACTTTCTGGAATCCTGCAGATGGTGAGGCAGCTGGCGAGGAAGGGCAAGGGGAGCAGGGAGGAGGGCAGGAGGGCCGGGGCCAGTTCTCAGGTAGTGTGCGGGCTGCCACAGGCACCCTCGGTGTGGCATGTGTGAACAGGACTGTGCACACAGAGGACCAAAGCCCAGCCACATGCAGACAGTGCTGGCACACGGCCTATGAACCACAACTTCCCTTGCAAGTCCAACGTGACACAGATAAGCGGGAGCTGAGCCTGCAGCCCCTTCACTCTACCCATTATCAGGCCTCTAAGGGTTCCCTTGCTGAACTCGAACTCAGGGCTCTACGGAACCTACTTGGAAAACTCCTGCTGTTAAAGGGAGTTCCCCTAACTCTTGGGACAGGACACACATTATTTAAGATAATGATCTTCCTGAGGGAGATGAGACTGTCTTCCTAGTAAATTCTAATTAGTGCACTGTGGACATGACTGAAGTTGTACTGCACCTGCCTACAAGTGCAAGGTCCTGAGTTTAAACCCCAGTACCGCCAAAAAATAATTAAATAAATAAACAACAACAAAAAAACCAATCTAATTAGAATCTAGTACAGGGAATGTCGTGCTTTCTGGAGAATGAGGGCCCAAAAAGTGTCAAGTGATTAACACATTGTGGGAGTCTCTGAAACACCTGGTACGTTCAGGTCTGTGAATAGCTGGGCAGAGGCTGTGTGATAGATAATAGCAATAACACACAACATATACAGTCTCACTATTTGTACTTCTAAACCTCACAACAGTAGGCTACAGAAGACTACTAGTCTTTTTTTGATTTTTTTTGGCTGGGGTTTGAACTCAGGGCCTCACACTTGCTAGGCAGGCATTCTACCACTCGAGCCACTCCACCAGTCTTATAGACTGGGAAACTAAGGCCCAGAGAGGTTAAGTAGCTCATCCAAGGTCACACAGCCCCTAAGCATTATGGCAGACATCTGGCTTTTGAATCTGTGTTCTTAACCATTACATAATTTCCCTTTCAAATGTGTGTGTCTTGGAGTGCATGCATGCCTTTGTGCCTGTAAAGGTTTCAATGTGCACCTGAATGTCTGGCTCTTCACTGTAACATTCTATCCGAGTGTGTGCGTACGTGTGTACGCTTATGCATTTTTGCCCACAGTGATGTGTGGGCTGGTCTTTGAGTATGTGGTTGGACAGTCTAGCCCACCAGCCCTTCTCCCATCAAGGCTGCAAGATGGGGCAGGGGATGCAGCTCACAGAAAGAGTGCTTACCTAGCATGGACAAGGCTCTGGGTTCGATCCCATAGCAAGAGGGGCGAGGACTTATGTGGGGCTCAGTCCAGAACTCCCTTCTCCAGTAGCCTGGCATTGTCTTGCGACAATGTGGCCAAGATCCCAGAGCTCTCAGGCAGTGCCCCGTCCCAGACCCCAGAGAGTTCTGGGGGAACTCAGAGTCACATATAACAGGTCCCTGGGCCACTCCAGCTCATTCATGAGCTGCCCCCACCTAGAACTCTGTCTCTACCTTCTCAGGTCGTGGTGAGTTTTAGGGTTAGTCACCAAACAAACTACAGTTAGTAAGTGACAGACAGCTTGCTTCCTATCTCAAAAACATAGAAATGTTAATGGTGTTTGACCCCACACAGCCACCACCCTGGCCTGAGCTAACAAGGCCTCCAGCCCAAAGCAAAGAAGCTTCCCAGAACACTCAGAACACTCACGAATGGTGGTCCATTCGTCCTCAAGCAATGATTAAGATGTAAAGTTTTGGGCCGGGGGCGGGGAGGGGGAGTGGCTTAAGTAGTAAAACCCTGCCTAGCAATTGCCAGGCCCCGAATTCAAATCCTAGTACTGCCAAAAACATGCAGAGTTCCTTCAGATGCCACAAAGCTGGAGAGAAGTCCTCACCATCAAAGTCAAACTCAACAACCAACTGCTTTCCCCAAGCAAGGACTTACCCAGACAGAGCTGAGCTGGAGCTCTGAGCCTGTATTTTCTCCACATCTTCTTCCTAACCTGGCCACCACAGACTGACCAATGGAGGGTGTGCCCCCTGACTTTTGAGTCTCCCAGAGTCAAGAGGGAGGAGCCGGGTGGGGAGGGGGCAGGTGTAACTGTGGGAGGCTGAATAAGAACATCCCAGACTGACCCACAAGTGGCTGTTTACTTGTGGCATTCAGCAGAGGCTGAGTTGGGAACAGGCTTGTTGATTTTCCACCCTCCCTCCATATCCTTTTCATGGAGTCCTTTCTGGCCCAGTGGTAAATTTCCCAGGGGCCAGAGAAACCCAAGGTTTCCCAGCACAGAGCCATCTTTTGGGGGAGCGGGAGGCACACAGGAAGAGGGATATGGGAACTGGAGACAGAAATTACCTGGCTCAGGGGCTCCCCGTGGTCTGCCTCCTCCTCCACACTGGCAGGGGACCAGGAGCAATGGGCCAGATTTGAGGCAATGGAGACAGAGGCAGAAGAAACTGTCTGGGCCTGCCAGGGCCACCCCACGCCCATCTGTGGAATGCACAGGCTCAGGGCAGGACAAGCAGCATTCTATCATCTCTTTAGGCCTCCAAGAAGAAAAGGTGATAAATATCATTTCTGTTTAAGGAATGAAGAGGAACACTGTTTCTTTTTGGGCTGTGTGATTTCAGTAAGCCAGAGACCTCTGTGTCTTAGTTGCCTGGCAGCAAAAACAGCCTTAGCTCCCATGCAATGTGAATTCCCAGCAGAGGCTTTCATAGCCCCTCCAGGGCTTCACCCATCACCTAATGATGATCCCAAGTCTGTCCCAGGTATGGGGCACTGGGATGAATAGTCCCTGCCCCTCACTCAGGTGGGGCAGCTCCTCCCCACACTCAGGCTCCCAACTTCCCTCCTGGACAGCAAGTTCAATCCGCCAGGAAGGAGCAGCGAGCTTCAGGATCTCTGTAACTTGGCACTGTGAAGGCTCTCGGGACTCACCCAGGTGGGCTCCTCCAAGCTCCTTGCTTCTTTTTAAGCGCACAAGCTTTTCTTGTACCACGGATACCTGAATCAGAGGCTCTGGGGTGGATGACATGGGCTGGGCTGGGGGCAGGGAGCCCCACCCCCAGCAGAGGCAACCTCTTGCAGCCCTTGGGGGTTAGAACACCAGCCAGAATGAAATCACAGCTGCCCAGCCTTGGGGCCTGCAGAAGCGACCAGAGAAGCAGAGCTGCAGTTCCCCAGCTTCGTAACCTCAGACTCGCTGTTCCCCCTGGAGCTTCATTCTCTCCTGTGTACAGTGGAACCAACAGGTTTCAGTCCTTTTGTGAGCCATGGGTGCAGAAATACAGCTGGGGACCAGGTGAGCTAGAGCTGTCACCTCCCCTGGCTACCCTGGCTCTGCTCCACCTGTTCCTTCTGATGATCAGACATGGCCAGCTCTCTAGGACACATGACTGGGTGGGAAGGACAGGAGTGACATGGTCCCCTGTATTTACCAGGTAAGTGACAACAGGAAGCAGCAAGTGAGGGCTGCTCTCCCAGGTAATAGATTAGACTGGTGAGACCAAAGAGGGGAAGGAAGATAGTGAGCCATTTGAGGGTCGGCTATTAGCGCTTCTTCCCGTTGCAAGTGGAGGTTTTGTCTCTTCTCAGAGAGACAGTGAATCATCTCTCTTGGGAATTACTGCAACACCTTTTTACATTCGCCCCCAAACCTCTGCTGTCTCCTTATTTCCAGATCCACATAGACGCCTGTGGCAGCCTGGTAACCCCAGTCTTTGATTCTCACAGCCTATGATAGAACCCAGGTTCAGCAGAAGTGTGGGAAAAAGAGGGATGTGGTCGGTCAGAGGCCCCAACACCAGGATAGAAAGCAGCACCAGAGCTGTTTCCTTGTTGCCATGGAGACCTAGTAGAGACCTCACAGTCAGCCAGGCTGGTGGAGACAGCACCATTCTGGAGTCAGACTCTCCAGGTTCAAATCCTGGCTTTGTCTCTCATCAGCTGTGTGACTCTGAAAAAGTTACTTAAACTTTTCTGAACCTCAGTTTCCCAATCTGTAAAAAGGAGAAGAAATAAATGCAAACTTCACAGGAATATAATGATTTAATGAGATAACCTATAGAGCTCTTGATTCCCAGAAGGTATAATGAAGATGGAAAGATGACAGAGGAAGTGACTGGCTGGAGCATTCCACCTGAAATTGGGGGTGGTCAAGCCCAGACCCCCCCCCACACACACTGTCCTGCTAGGGGCACAGTCCTGGGTGCTGCTCACATGTTAAGCTAATTCCAACATTTAGAAGCTTGGAAAGCACACTGCTCCTAGGCAGAGTTCTTCAGGAATAAGAGTGGAACTGACATTTCTTCTCGGTGGCACACCCTGGCCACCCCCACATCTTTTCATACTCTCAATCTCAACTGCTGGCAATGCCAGTTCCCAGAACACAGGATGCTTCTGCTTCTCTGAAAAACTCACACCACTTGGCACAGAAGAATGGACACCAACACTCAGTACAGGGCCTGTGACTGCCCCTCCACCTGCTGCCACCACAGAGCCAAGCCCCTGCTGGAGGACACAGTCACTGCATGACACCCATCTCCAGCCAGGCCACAGGAGCCAGCGGGAAGAAAAGATGTCCCCCATGCCACATGTCCTGATGCCTCAGCACACATCCACTAGCGTGGCCTAAGGCTGTCTCCACTTACCCACCCTCTCCCCTACAGCCAGCATAGGGCAGGGCTGATGGAAGCCACTCTGCTACAGATCTAGTCATTCTGAGACCCACTGAGTCTGCCAAATACCACTCCATCTCACCCCCAGCTTAGCCAGATGCAGAAATGGGACTTTCCTGCTGCCCTGAGAGGCGGGGCAGCAATGATGAGGTTCAAATTCTCAAAGTGAGCCCACAGACACAGCGAAACATGCTACTTGGGTCACTTCCCCAAACACATGGAGCAGGTCTCCCTGCAGTCGGTCAAGGCCTCTTTCTCTCCAGGAAGACCAATTCTGACTTTGTAGATTCCCACTGAACCCATAGCAAGTCCATAATACATACCAGTTACTGGTGCCATCCATCATCAAGTGACTACTCACTGCTTATCTTACTGTGTGCCAGGCATTACACTAGGCCCAAGAAGATCCTCGGAACATCCACGGGCCCAGGATATCAGCAGCAGAAGCCAAACAGAACTTCAAGTGCAAGGAAAATAAGTCTCCTGACAGTCCTGGTTTCTCCCTGACCTTGGTTACTCCCAACTCCCCATACCCTGCACACCGGGGGTTGGAATCTCCAGCTCCCTGGAAGTCTCTCTGAGGAAGCACATCCGCTGGGGGGAAGGGTCTCTGCTTCCCTCCAAGGCCCTGTCACCGCCACCGCGCAGCTGTCCAGCGCACACTGCCTGCAACCTTTCCCACTCTGCTCACAGACCCCAGCGCGCCGGACTGAGTTTATGAATCACTCCCTCCGTCTCCGGCCTCGCCTCCGGAAGGGCTGTGCACGCCGACACATCACCCAGACACCGAGTTTCCACATCAGATCCGCTCCTGCCGGTCCCGGAGAACCGAATGCAATGTCTGCTTCCCCACTCCTGCGACTGGCCATCCCAGCCACAACCTTCCAAACTCCAGACAGCCTGTCCCCTGCCATGGCGCTTTGGGGGCTTCATTTCAGTGGGAAGGCGGGGAGTTGCAGGGGCAACAAAGACCGTGGATTTAATTGAGGGGCACAAAGATAAGTCCTAGTTTAATAGCCCACGGCCGCTCTCTCCGGCTCGCGGCGTGTGCCAGGCAGTGCGTGCGGCGTGTGCTACGATCTGCACGCGCTGTCTGTGGCTTGCGCGGTGGCGAGGTGTGTGTACCGGCAGAGGTGAATCGGGGTGCGTGGGGTTTACCCCGAGCCAGAACTCCCTCTCCTGCCCTCCGCTTGCCCCCTTCTTCTTCCAAAGTTTGGCGCGCGCGCGGGGACGCGGAGGGCGGGGGCGCACGGCGGGGCGGCCTCTCCTCCCGGCCACTTACCCCCGGCGGCCGAGCCTCCTCCGGCGCGGGCTGATCCGATTCTCCCCGACCGCCTGTCGTCCAGCGCGGGCAGCATCCGCTCGCGACTTCGCCCTCCCCTCGGAAGATCCCGGCAGAAGCGGCCCCGACTCCCGAGCCACCGTCCCTGCGCTCTCCCTGGGGCTGCACGGAGGGAGCAAGCAAAAGATCGAAGGAGCGAGCGAGGGATCCAGGGAGGAGGGAGGGAGGCGCGGCCCCGCCGCTCAGCTCCCCGGGCAGGAAGCGGCGCCAGGCGGGCGCCGTCCTGCGCAGCGAGTGAGCGAGCGAACGGTTCTGCCTGCGCCCTCCCCGCTCCCGCCGCGCCGGCGAGCGGCCCGCGGCGGCGGCGGCGGATTCCTGAACCGCGGCCAAGGCGCCCGGGGAGCCCCCCACCCCGCCTCCTCCTCTCCTTCCTCACCCCACCCAGCTTCCACCCCTGCGCGCCCGGCAACTTGGGAACCGTTGGCGAAGTTGGCGCAGCTTGGGCTGCATGCTGGCCGGGCCTCTGGGGGAGGAAGGGGACGATGGGAGGAGCTGAGGAGCAGGGGGAGGGGACCCGCCCCCGGGGAGCCGCGCTCTCCAGGACCCCTCTGGGTCTTTGTTCCGTGCGCTGCACCTCGGCCGCGCGTCCCCGGGGACCCCCACCCCTCCCGATGAGGCTGGGAGGAGCTCCCGGCCCCCGGGTGGGTAGTGGGGGGAGAGGCTGCGTGCAGATCCCCGTGGCTTCATCCTGCCCGATTCCCCCCTCCACCAGAGAGACCCTCGCGGGTTCTCTGTCACATCTGCCGGAGGGAGGATCTTCCCGCCCCTCTGGGGCTGAGTTCCAAAGACCACCGCATCCCCTCCCTGGGCGGCAACAGGTCACCCACCCCCCCTTCTCCTTTTTCTCCAGCAGGGCTCCCCGAATGCAGGATCCTCGGAGGGTCCTCGCCAGCAGGAGTCCGAGTAGCTTGGCATTATCTTCCGACTCTCTGGGACAGCTGGCGCCTCTGGCCAAAGGCTGCGGAGCGAGTGGGACCCTTGACCTCCTGGGGGCAGTGGCCAGATGCGTAGTGCCGGGTCTGGGGTACAAAGGCGAGTTTCACCAGGAACGTAGTGAGGGGCTCAGAATTGGAACACAAACCGAATCTCCTGTACTTGTTGAAATCCTGGTAGATGCCATATGCTAGACTGTGGTAGATTCTAGCTTGCCGGGCTTTCCTCCTGACTCCTAGCACTGAGTCTCATGAGCTAATCAGGCCTCTCTGACACTGGTCCTGACATTTAGTTCCATTCTATAGGGTTTAGACACTGTGAGTGAAAAGGGGAAAACTAGATATCTGTACTTGACCTCCCTCTTTCATTTTCAACATTACAAAAAGGAAGGAGATGCAGAACCAGATAGGACTGATACAACTTCATTGGGTGCTTCCTCCTAATATTAATAGTTCTGTGGCCAGTTGTAGAAACCAGGGATTTGGTGAGAATTCAGACCAATTAGCCTGCCAGAAAGTTCCCTGAATTCCCTCCTCCCCCAGTCCACCTTAGGCATTCCAACAGGTTTGGGGGAGAGTAGCTTTGTTCATGGCTTCCTGCAGACTCCATTACCTCTTCTCGGATGGAAGGATTGTCCCAGGAACCTCACAAATCTGTCAGGAAGCTGCATTGAACTATACCTGCTGGCAGAAGTCTTTCCCCTAGGAACATAGTGACTTTTGGATTTTATCACCAGAAGTCTGTGATGCACCTACAGGGAACAGACACCAAAAGCAAAAATGGCCTCCCCAGCAGGACATAGAGAACAGGGCTGTGTGCTGTTTGGGGAGGCAGAGGGTGCGAGTGGAACTGAGAAATCCCTTGATGAGCGCATATTGAAAACTGGGGCCCAGAGAGGCAGCCAAGCCTTAGTCCTGCCCTCTGTGTAGAGAAGATGGGCTTCTATCGAGACAAATACGAGTGAAACAACCGGGTCACTTGCGGCGAGATTGCGGCAGTTTCAAGAACAGGACTGTAAGTATGCACAACTCCAGGGGGCGCCAGACGCACTAGGTGTGATGTCACCTTTGCAGCTGGGCAGCGCTGCAGCCCTGTTCTTGGAGCTGACGGCCCCAGCTAGACCTTGAGGCCTGAGGTAGAAGCATATGAGGGTATTCATCCCCCAGGCTGTGGACCAGCAGGACAGCCAGTGTGTGGACCTCCAGCAAGGGCATCCTGCTTGCCAATGGGGAGTGGAGGGCAAAGGTCTGAGCGAGGACACTGAAAACTTTCATCCTAGGATAGTCTCCAGGCTCGACTTTTGCCACAATTGCTCAACCAAGAGAATTGGTCTCGTTTTTTTAAAACTCTGTTTGAAAAATGGAAAGAACTTTCCAGCCAGAGGCAGAGTTGCGGAGTGGTTAGGATGGGGGAACTTGAGTACCATCTTCACCAAGAAATTCATGAATGTCACTGGTCATGGGACAAAGCCCCTGGTGGGATGCCTTGAGGACACAGCACTGTATAGAAATATTCTTGCCCAAAACATGTCCCTTTGATCCAGTGTGGGAAACAGTAGACAAATTCAAGCTACAAAACAATTACAAAACAAATTTGACAGTTACAAAACAATTTGTCTGTAATTCTTAAATTCCAGCGACAAAACAAGGCCAAGCAATTGGTCGGGATGAGAAGAGACGAAAGGGACAAGAGCACAGTGATTGGCAGATTGGGGTGACAGACTGTCCCTACTCAGATTAGGTGACAAAAGATTGAGAGCCCTGCCTGCTAGAATTCTCATCTGACTCTTCCCAGCTTGGTTTTTGCTCTGATGTAGCAAGTCACAGCATTCTGAGCTGCCGGCCCGAAGGGCCCATGTTTCAAAGAATGGGGGAGACTTTTGGCCAATAGCCTGCAAAGAGCGGAGGCCCCAAGTCCAAAAGTCTGTGGTGACTCCAATCCTGCTCATAATCTCTAAGTAGGGTAGAACAAGAGCTGGCCCCAGTTGAGCTTTTGTTTGATCTGCTTTGAGACAGGGTATTGCTTTGTAGCCCATACTAGCCTGGAGCTTACAATTCTCCTACCTCAGTCTCCCAAGTGCTGGGATTATAGATATGCCACACCATTTCAGCCTCAGTTGAATCTGTACCCTGATTCCTGATCCACAAATGCTAAAATGGAAAATATTGTTTTAGACTATCAAGCTTGGGGTAACTTGTTATGCAGCTATGTGTAACTATACAACCACTAAATGCAATGTGTCATTCTGATCTGGATCTTGGAACTGAAAAAATTACTACAAAGACATTATTTAGGTAATAGGGAAAATATCTGAATAGGGACTGAGTAAATAATCTTGTAACAATGTCAAACTTCCTAAGTGACACTGTACTGTGGGTTTGTGATGCACACTGAAAGACTGAGTTTCATGATTTATGCCCACTTCCTCTCAAATGGTTCAAAAATAATAGTAATAATAACACATAGTATATATTTACTATATAACATACAATTATAGAGAGCATTTTATTTATATATTAATTTATCTATTGCAAAATAAATTACTCCAAAACTTGATAACTCAAAATAACAAAAATGTATCATTTCTCAAAATTCTGTGGTTGACTAAATTGATCTGGAAGATAATTGCTCTATGTGGCATCCACTGTGACCATCATTCGACTGCATTCAGCTAGCAGCTGGGCTGCATGGAGCTAAAAAGTGGAAAAGGCTTTGGTGCCACTCAGCATGGCCTCTCTCTTCAAAGGAGTAGATTTGATAGGTAGCAGATAGCCATGAGTGATGGGGATATGCAAGGGGACCCTAACATGCAGAATCCTTGGTTCAGGGCGTATGTACTGGGAGTTCTGCTTTCTCCCTCTCATGGCTGCCTTGCCTACATGCTGCAAGCTAATCTCTGACGGATAGGGAGGAGGCCTGGTGGGAACTGACAAGGTGAAGGCCTGATGTGGCCAGATCCTCCTCAAAACTAACTTTGCTGGACTCCTCCTCCTGCACCTGGTCCCAAATGAAAGCCAAGTTCTGGTCTAATCAGGTTAAACTGGGCTACTTTGAGAGTTGCTTTTTGCCCATGACCCTGTCATTATACTCTCATTGTACTTTAAAATCCCTCCACCAGTGTGTTTTCCTTAAGTGGTCATGGGTAATTGTATGCACAGAGAGCACACATAATTCTTTCACAGCTCTCCTGTTGGTTACTCCATGGAGGCTGGTCTCAGGGAGGGACTTGACGCTTTAAGTCCTTTATACTTCAAAAAAAAAAGGAGAAGTGATTGTTCTTAAATCCTCTTGCTGAGACAACCCACTCTCCCCTCTGAAAGTGCCTTTCCTATGCTAATGAACTATGCTTTTCAAACCTGCCACTTTGTGCCCTTACTGCTTTTACCTCTTGGTCGGACTTTTGCCATTCTACCCCCTGCTCTGAAGGAAGAAACCTTCATCCAATATAGTTTGATTGCTCTCCTCAGACATCTTTTGTGCTACTGGTTAATGTCCAGGCAGTTGGCAGGTTTTCCATTTGCCTTATCCTGTGATCAATTAGATTAAGAACCCCTGGACTACCAGAAACACCCACTGCCCCTCTAGGAGAATGTCTCCTGCTGGCCCTTATCTATCCTTGCAAGAATGGGCTAGCTTGTCTTTACTAGAATTTCTTTTGTACTTCACATCAGACAACTACAAGCTTCTGAAAAAGTGGAAGCACCAGGATTAGACCCTAGAAAGGCCACTAGTACTCAGGAAATTTTGGTGGGATACCCAAAGATTCACTCTGACTAAGGAAACCATGAGCAGGTGATCCTGTCTCCTGGCCTAAGGCTTGAAACACCTATGAGAGGCAGACACTTAGTCCAGTGGGCAATTTATGGTCTGTCACATTCTTTCAGATAGGAAATGAACTGAGGTATCCCATGTACAAGCGTTCTTTCTCTTGTGGGACCAAAAGGATTTATATAAAACGTGTCATAGCCGGGCACTGGTGGCTCATGCCTGTAACCTTAGCTACTCAGGAGGCAGAGACCAGGAGGATTGAAGGCTGAAGCCCGCCTGGGCAAATAGTTCGAGAGAGCCTAGCTCAAAAAAAACCCATCACAAAAAAGGGCTGGTAGAGTGGCTCAAGAAGTAAGAGCACCTGCTTAGCAAACATGAGGCCCTGAATTCAAACTCCAGTACCACCAAAAAAGAAAAAAAAGGGGGGGTGGGGGCAGAGGGAAACCTTAAAGTTTAGCTATTTAAACAAAAAATCTTAATCTGTTTCATTTATATTTTATTAGAAAAAATAAGTTCAAATATTTTGCACATTAAAAGAAAAAATCAGCAAATAGGAAAGAGACAGAAGGAAGGTGGATAATTATTTTTTGAAGAAAAAAGTTAAAGGGAAAAGGAAATGATTTTGGATGAGATTTTATACTGTACGCTTTGTCCTAAAGGATTATTCCAAATGGAAAAAGAAGGCTAGGGCAAAACCCAGAAAGCTTAGAAAAGGTGCAAAGTATATAAGTAGGTCTTAAAAGAATATAAAAGATGGAGCTTATAAAAAGTTCATGTGTGTGATTAAGTTGACTATGATTAAAAGATTACCTAGCTGAGTGCTAGCCTGTAATCCTAGCTACTGAGGAGGCAGAGATCAGAAGGATTGCAGTTCAAAGCCAGCCCTGGCAAATAATTCTCAAGACCCTATCTTAAAAAGAACCATCCCCCCAAAAAAAGTGGGGCTGGTGACTCAAGGTGTAAACCCTGAGTTCAAGCCCCAGTACTGCAAAAAAAATAGAGGTTGAGAAGAAATGATACGTAATCATGTTTACCCCGCCATACATCTTCTGACTGGACAGAAACTTGCCCCCTTGCTTCCTATCACCCGGTATTTCTACAGCTCTGGGAGAAATCCAGATGCTCCTCCCTATTAGACCTTCTGTTATTCATATTTTAACCAAGTTTTGTTTCCTCTGCTCTCCAAGCTATAAAACTACAAATGATATAACGCAAGGGCTGGCTCCATTAAACTCTGAGCATGACTCCTCCTCGTCTAAGACAATACTGATGACTACCATCTCAAAGGCCATACTCCCTTTATAGGGAGCTCCTGGATTGTCTGTGACTTGGTAGCTCAGCTTTTCCCATCATCAGAGAGTAAGGACAAGAGACTTCTGATCCTGGTCCAGGCCCCACACCAGCAGGAAGTAGCCAAAGACTGACTTTGACTTCCCATTCCTTAAAAGATTTCAGGGTCCCAAGTGTTTCGGGGGAGAATGACAGGTGGCAGATAGCCATGAGTGATGGGGATATGCAAGGGAACCCTAACATGCAGAATCCTTGGTTCAGGGCGTATGTACTGGGAGTTCTGCTTTCTCCCTCTCATGGCTTCCTTGCCTACATGCTGCAAGCTAATCTCTGACTGATAGGGAGGAGGCCTGGTGGGAACTGACAAGGTGAAGGCCTGATGTAGCCAGATCCTCCTCAAAACTAACTTTGCTCTGGACTCCTACTTATCACTATGTTCTTTTGCACCTGGTCCCAAATGAAAGCCAAGTTCTGGTCTAATCAGGTTAAACAGAGCTGCTTTGAGAGTTGCCTTTAGCCTGTGACCATGTCGTTATACTTTCATTATATTTTAAAATTTTTTCTTCCATGGGTTTTTGGTTTTTCTTAGATAGCCATGGGTAACTGAATGTGCGGAGTGATTTTTTTTTTTTTTTCAGTACTGGGGCTTGAACTCAAGGGCTACATCTTGAGTCACTCCACTAGCCCTTTTTTGTGAAGGTTTTTTTCAAGATAGGGTCTCTCGAACTATTTGCCCATGCTGCTTTCAAACCTGGACCCACCTGATCTCTGCCTCCTGAGTAGCTAGGATTACAGGTGTGACTCAAGGGCACTCTGCTACAGCGATTCTTGAGAACAGTCATAATTCTTTCCCAGCTGTCCTGTCAATCACTCCCTGGAGACTGGTTTCAGGGAAGGATTTGACATTCCAAGTCCCTTACACTTCAATAGAAGCCTGAGCCAGGGTAGCCAGGGTAGAAGTAATTGTCGTTCTCAATCCCTCTTGCTGAGATGACCCACTTCCACCTCTGAAAGTGCCTTTTCTTTGCTAATAAACTATACTTTTCATTACATTTTGTGTCATGCCTGAAATCTTCTGTCGGATGTAAGAATGAGATAACTGCACTGACCCTCTCCTCTGGTAACAGCTGGGCTTCCTCACATGGTAGCCTGGAAACAGCCAAGTAAGTCTTCTTAGGGAATGGCTAGTTTCTGAGGGAAAAAGCATAGGGGTGTAAGCTGCCTGTCACCTTAAGACAGTCTGGTTACATGCTGATCCAGGAAGCCACTGAGCCATCCTAGGACCCAGGGAAAATCCTGTTCCCTTGCAGGAAGAGCTAGCAGGGCAGGGACTTGAAGAAATCAAAGGAGGAGGAAGAAGAATATAAAGAGGCTTACTGGCTGCATGGGTCTCATGTCTGTAATCTCAGTTACTCAGGAGTCAGAAATTGGGAGGATCAAGATTTGAGACGAGCCAAGGCAAAAAGTTAGTGGGACCCTATCTCAACCAATAAAACTGGTGTGGTGGCACCAACCTGTGTCACAATCCATGCTGGTTCTGGGAAAAAACTCAAAACCCTATGTAAAAAAAGAAAAATAACCTGAAGCCAGGCACAGGTGGCTCATGCCTGTAATCCTATCTACTCAGGAAGCAGAGATCAGGAGGACTGCAGTTTGAAGCCAGCCTGGGAAAATAGTTCTGTAGACCCTATATTGGAAAAAACCATCACAAAAAAGGGGTTGGTGGAGTGGCTTGAGGTATAGGCACTGAGTTTAAACCCCAGTAATGCAAATAAATAAATAAAACTGGGCTCAACCTCAAGTGGTAGAGCACCTGCCTAGCAAAAGGGAAGCCCTGAGTTCAAACCAGTACCATGAAAAAAAAGAAAAAGAAAAGAAAAGGGCTCCTCCAGTTGGAGGTTGAGCTCATGAGCACCCCCATCTCAGTTTCCTTGGCCCCTAGTAATTTTAACCTAAGAGCTCACTAAGGATATCAAGGAGCAGAGAAGTAGGAAGAAAACTGTCACTTCTTTGCCACAAAGTACCAGGAGCTTTACCTGTGTCATTTCACGTTATCTTCACCACAACCCTGCAAAGAAGCTATTGTTAGCCCCTTTGAAAAGAAGAGGTAGCAGAGGTCCTGGAGAGGCATAGTGAATTGAGCGGACTCATACTGCATATGTGCGCATCAAAGAGTGTAGAGCTGAGGTGTAGCTCGGTGGCAGATTGTACGCCTGCCTTGCATATTCGGGTACTTGGCTTCAATCTACAGCCCTGAAAAAATGTATTGTATGTATTTGCTTCTTCTCCTCCTCCTCCTCCTCCTCCTCCTCCTCCTCCTCCTCCTCCTCCTTCTTCTTCTCCTTTTTTACAAATACTTTTTAGCCCAGAACTATGCTAGGCTGGAGAACACAAGGACCATGATTACTGCAAGAATGCTACCTTGAAATCTCAAAGGCTCACAATATTCAGTCATTTTCCTTATCTCCAGGTTGCTGATTTCACCTGGCTGTTTCAGGTCATGGGTTGGCAGGGCTGAGGCCCAACTGGACTTTGGGCTAAACTCAGTCTCTCTGCCTATCATTTCCATTCTCCTTGGACCAGTGGCTACCTTGGGATATGCTTTCCCTAAGATAGGTTGATAGGAGTATAGAGACAAGCCAAACTGCACCTGCACACTGAAAGCTTCTGCTTCTGTTACTACTCCAAGCAAATAGCATGACCAAACCTACATCCTCTCTCCTCTCTCTCTCTCTCTCTTTCTCTCCCACCAGCTTGGTGGACCTGGAAGCTCCTTCCCTGGGCTCGCTCTCTGAGTGGTGTGCCCTCGCCATGTTCAAATGACCCTTAGCCACTCCACAAAAGACAGACTCGCTCCCCTCTTTCCTATTTGGCATGAGCACATGAAACCTATGGACTTGATTTGCATCCAGATTCAAGCAACTTATTTTTTAAAAATTGATAAAATACTTTGGGGAATGTGCACTTGATGGCGTCTTTGATAATTTAAGGAACCATTATGGAATTTTATAGGTGAGCGAATGGTATTGTGGTTCTGATTTTGTAAACAGGTGTTCTTATCCTGTGAATTATATGCTGAAATATGGCTGGAATGATGCATGCGGTTGGCAAGGGCAGGGAGTAGGGTGCTTGATTGAACCCCTATTCCAAAGAGTAGCCTTCAAGAAGCCGTATGCTAGGCATCCAGGACAGTGGCACCAGGAGGAGAAGGAGGAATAAGGCAGTGTCAGCTCCTGTCTCCTTAGACAGCATTTCCTCACAGGGCTTTCCCCACACTGTTTTTTTTTGCGGTGCTGGGGGACTTCACCTTGAGCCACTCCACCAGCCCTGTGTGTGTGTGTGTGTGTGTGTGTGTGTGTGCTAGTTTTTTTCGAGATAGGATCTCTTGAACTATTTGCCTGGGCTGGCTTCGAACCCTGATCCTCCTGATCTCTGCCTCCTGAGTAGCTAGGATTACAAGTGTGAGCCACGGGCCTGGTTTTCCCACACTTCTTGGTCAGGTGCGGGGAGACACCAAGCAGAATGCTGTGGCATCTCGTGCTTCCACGACTTCAGAGATGCCCAGGACTGGAGGCCAGACCCCGCCTGGTCTTGCTCATGAAGAGCCCAGAAAGTGCCTGGAGTTCATGTCCTCTTGGGTCACCCTTGGTCAGCAGTGGTGCGTGCGGAGTGTGGAATCTCCATCCCCCTGGCTGGGCAGCTCTGAGCTGTGCCCTGCTGTGCCCAGAACTTAGCTTCCTGCTTCTGTGGATCTTTGTCCCTTTCCCCTCCGGTCTCCTCACTCTCCGCTGGCTTTCCTGAATGATTAATCCCAAATAACCACCTCCACAGGAGTCTAGACTTGGGGCTTTCTGCAGGGAAACCAACCTAGGGCCCTCCCATCCTGAGGCATGCTTTGAAGCCATGGGCAAGTCTCTTCCCCTCTCTGCACCTCAGTCTCCCAATCTGGACAGCAAGGACATTGGACCAGCCAATGCTCGAGGTCTCTGGACCAGAGGATCTGCGGTCCTTCGGTGTCCAGCCCTGAACCAGGGTTCCGGCCACCCAAGTGGGCCCAACCTGGCATTTGCTCCTTTGCTAGGATCCCGACCAGAAACTGGGTCAGTCATGCCTCCCTGGAGACCCCAGAGTGCTCTGAAACTCTCTCCAAGGCCAGCTCAGGTGGCAGGGGCTTATGGGCTGGTGGGATGCTGTCCAAAGATGTCTCCAGAAGAAAACCAAGGGGACTGGTTTCCATGGAGACCAGAATGCCGCCAGAGATTGGTGAGGAATACACAGGCAGGTCTTGCTAGGATTATAGGTGTGGTGGCAGGATGTCTGCCTTAGTCTAGCCTCCTTGACTGGGAAGGGGGACATCCAGAGGGGATAGCTGCATTAGTAACCCCACTGGAGCACTGGATTGGCTTTACTTCCATGGTCAGAAAAACCAGGTACCACTTTGCTTGAATTTCTCAGGCAAGAGAAACAGGAGCGTGGGTAGATGGCAGGCTCTCCTGCAGCCTCTCCACTAGTGACAACACCAGGACAGCCTGGGACTGGAGATCCCATGTTCAGATCCTGAGCTCAGCTGCAGCAGGCTCAGCAGCCTCCCTCGTCACGTGGACGCCTGGGTGTCTGCTGGGGAATTATAGTATGAGGGTGGCCAGGCTCCCAAATTATAGGGTTCCCAAGCTAACTAGTGACTGGGATGGATAAAAATAATCCCTGGCCAAGGTCAGGAGGTGGGGGTGGCATCTCCCTTTGGAGAACTGGGGTGGCTACAGATGTGGCTTTTGCCGGATATACCTCTAGCCAGACAGGCTGCCACAAAGCCACCACTTCTCCCCAGCTCACTGTCATCTGAGAGTGACTTGTTCAGGACAGTCTGGCCAAGAAAGGGGATATAAAATTTCAATGTGTTATTTCACTTTTCTCACCTCTTTGTCTTCTGATTTAAAAAAAAAATTGGGGGGCCTGGCATAGTGAAGAATGCCTGTAATCCCAGCACATGGAAGGCTGAGGCAGGAGGAGAACGAGTTTAAGGCCAACCTGGGATGCATAGTGAGCACCTGTAAAAGTAATTAATTGGGATAATATTTGGAGGCTGTCTATGAAGCATATGGTGTTGTGTTTGTTTGTTTTTTTTAAGGATTCTTGTTTTTAAAATAGGTTAGGGAAGAACAGTGAGCAGAGAAAGCTATCATTTATGTGAAACCTGGGCTGGGGAGGGGCGTGTACTTCCTTCCATCCAGAGTGTGAACCAGCCCTGGAGGAATCACCCAGAAACTAAGAACATCCAGGAAGAGGACCTGGGTGTCAGAGCTCCGGGTGGGGGGAAAACTTGGCTTTTTTTTTTTTTTTGCTTGCTTCCTGTAGAGACTTAGAAGGCTCCCCCAAAAGTGTGTAGGGAGGGTCCCAGAGGCATCCCTTGGACCCTGAAATTCTCTTGCTAAGAATTTGTCCCAAGAGATAATTGGTGATGTGCAAAAAGATGTCTACAAGAAGGTTTATGCAGTATTGTTCATATACTGAACTAGGAAAACGAGCCACAAGTATTCCTGGAAAGCTATAGTAAAAGGGACACCATCCATCTCTGCACCATGCCTGGAAAGATATCTGTGAAAGGGAAAGGCAGGATCCAAACCAGCCTTCAAAGGCCGGCATGGGGATACACGCCTATAATCCCAGTACTGGGGGGGCTGAAGCAGGAGGTTTGAGGTCAGCCTGGGCTATGTTTTAAGAGCTTGTCTCAGACATACACACACACACACATACACATACACACACACATACACATACATACACACACACACATACACACATACACAAACACACATATACACACACACATACACATACACACATACATACACACATATACACACAGACACACAC
The DNA here is from genome assembly GCF_047511655.1 of Castor canadensis. Taxonomy (NCBI): domain Eukaryota; kingdom Metazoa; phylum Chordata; class Mammalia; order Rodentia; family Castoridae; genus Castor; species Castor canadensis. The sequence continues at coordinate 62,161,359 of NC_133392.1, read as the reverse complement.
ACACACACACACCAGCAAAACAACCTTGAGCAGGACAAGGGCTCAGTGACACAGCATTTGCTGTCAGTGCAGGGCCTAGGGACCATCCCCAGCACTGCAAAAATGCATGAGTGTAGATCCCAGCCACGTGACACCAGGCACTGGACCCACCAACATCATCTGGGGAGATGGATATGCAAAGGTGGTGAGTGACTTCTGGCTCCCCTGATGGTAGTGAACCCTTCTCTCCTTCCTGCCCCCTCTATTTCAACAATATGGTGACACTTCCCCATCCACATCCATCCCCTCAGAGCAGCCAGCCTCCAGAATCAGCGCAGTCCTTCTGACACCCAGAATGCAACAGCAATTCATTGCACTCAAATGTACTCCTCTCTTCCTCCAAAATGTCTTTTTTTTTTTTCGGATCCAGGACCAAATTGAATTGCACGACTACATTTGGTTGCTGGTCTCTCTGGACTTGTCTGATTGGAACTCGTTCCCCACCTTGTCCTTGGTGGAAGTGACTTTGCCGGGCTTCAGAGCTCCTCATTTTAACTCCATCTCCTGCACTCAGGTTTGGGTGGCCATTGTTCCTGGTGCATTAGTTTTTGTTTCCTTGAAAGTAGAGCCTGAGATGAGAATTTGGTACAGAATTTATTGGAGTGCTTTCTGGATGCAGGAACTAAGAGGTGTGACAGGGAAGAAGAAGAAGCCAGTAACAGGGTGTGATTGAGGTCACCATGTCTCAAACAAAAGACATCCCAGATGACCACTACTAGGCGGAAGGCTGGGCATCCGCCATGCTCCTGACCCTGGGTCATGGATGGACCCACACTCTGGGGTCAAGGATGACCTGGGTTAACTCTGCCCCTCAACTGGGCTGTGCCTGCCCAGGGGCCATCAGCCTGCCAAGCTTTGGAGAAAGTCCTGAGGAAGGAAAGCAAAGAGCCAGATAGCAAGTGGGGCATGAGTGAGGCACATCAGCATTCATGGGACTGTCCACAGTTGTGCTGGCCATCAGAGGGGACAAAGGTGTGTGACAAGGGCTATGCTGCTTGCTTTGGGTAAAGGCTTCTGCAGGTAGAGGAACAAACCAGTCCTGACCTTCGAAGCTTGCATTGCAGAGGGTCCTGGTGTGCTTATGACTGCCTGGCCTCTCGTCTGTATCCACACACAGGTTTGAGACCCCAAGAGAGGAGGCGCTTGCTGCTCTCCCTCCTGGCCCAAGGTGGTGCAGGACAGCTGCATGGAACTGAGCTGGAGGCCGAGAGCTGTTGGGGCTGATGGCCCTGAGGAAGGGAAGAGCTAAGGTACCAGGTTCAAGGCAGGAAGCTTGCCTTCTTGAGGGAGAAACAACACAGAAGCCAGTAAGGCCCTAGGTGTCTGGACGTGACACCACAGTGGCCAACAGGGGCCTGGAGCCCAAGGGGCTGCTGAGAGTCACAGGCCTGAGCAATGTGGGAGGAGGCAGGCAGCCCTGTGCCCACCTCTGTGCTCATCTTCTGTTGCTGCCATAATGAACAACACAGACTTTATGCTTCACAGCAGCACAAATTCATTATCTTACAGTTCTAGAAGCCAGAAGTCCACCATGGGTGTCACTGGGCTACAATCGAGGTGCTAGGGGGCTGTGTGGTCTGCTTCTGGACATATCATTTCCTCTGCCTCCCTGTCTCATGGCTGGGACACCAGCCCTGACCCACTGCTCGGTGTGCAGCCGAAGGGGAGGAGATGGGCATATGGAAGAGACAGCTGCCCTCCCATGTTCACTGCAACTCTATTCACAGTAGCCAAGACATGCAGTCAGCCTGTGTCTATCAACAGATGAACAGGTGAGGAAAATTGTGGTATGTCCACACAATACAATACTATTCAACCACAAAAAAAGAATGGAACCCTGTCACTTGTGATAAGATGGGTGAATGTGGACAGTATCTTAAGTGAAATAATCCAGGCACAGAAAGACAAATACTGCACGATCCCATTCAAATGTGGAATCAAAAAAAGTTATCTCCTAGAAGTAGTGAGTAAAATTTTGTGATTTCCAGAGCCTGGGAAGGGCTGGGGAAAGGTGGAGACAGGGAGACTTAACAGGCACGAGATTACAGTTAGATAGGAGGAATAAATTCTGTTTTCTATTGCACAGCAGGGTGACTATAGTTAACAATACTGTCTCCTGGCTTGTCTCTCTCTTATAGCACTAACTCCACGCTGAATTCTTGTTTTTCTTGAGGTAAAAGTCACGTATGATTAATCATTTGGGGGCAAATAGTTCTCGAGAAACTATCTCAAAAATGCCCAGCACAAAAAAGGGCTGGCAGAGTGGCTCAACCAGTAAGAGCACCTGCTTTGCAAGTGTGAGGCCCTGAATTCAAACCCCACTGCCGCCAATAAAATAAACAAATAAAATAAAATAAAGTGTACGTCCATTGGTCTTTAGAACATCTGCAATGTCGTGCAACTTTCACCTCTGTCTAGTTGCAAAACATTTTCATCACTCCTGAAAGGAAACACAGAACTCGTTAAGCAGCCACTCCTAATCCTGCCTCGCCTCCAGGTGCTGGCAATCGCTAATCTGCACCTGTGTATGGATTTGCTTGTTCCAGACACTTCACACAGACAGTCACACTGTGTGTGACCTTCTGTCCCTAGCTTCTTTCACTTAACATCATGATTCATGCACCACGTGCCATGTTTTAGGACTTTATCCTTTTTTTTGTTGGTGTTGTTTGTACTGGGGTTTGAACTCATGGCCTCACACTTGCTAGGTGAGTGCTCTATCACTTGAGCCAAGCCCCCAGCTAGGGCTTCATCCTTTTTGTGGCTGGGTAGTTTTTCAACTAGGCCAACCTCTTTCAGTTCTAGAGCTCTTTCCCACCTCCAAACCTTTGCACATAATATTCCCTCTGCCGAAAACTTTCCTTCCAGCCGAGCATGGTGGTACACAACTGTTATCCCATCACTCAAGTACAGAGATGCAGAGGCAGAGGAGATAGAGACTGGGAAGATTGCAATTTGAGGGAAACCTAGGCAAAAAGGTGGCACGACCCCATCTCAATTAATAAGCCAGGTATGATGGTACATACCTAAGGTCCCAGCTATGAGGGAGGCATAGGTAGCAAAAAAATGTGAGCCCTTACTTGAAAAATAAAGCAAAAAAGAGTTGGAGGTGTGGACCAAGGGGCAGGGTGCCTGCCTAGCAAGAAGTAAGCCCTGAGTTCAAACCCCAGTACTACCAAAAAAAAAAAAAAAAAACCCAAAAACAAGTAATAGAAGTGCTGCCTGGGCTTCTCAGGGACCCATGCAGCACGTGACTCTTTGCAGGTGCCCACACAATCCTCCCTTAACTAAATGAGTGGGTGGATTCGAGACTGAGTTTTATATACGCCAAGTTTTCCCAGAGCCAAGCACAGAGTTGACGTCCGATAGCTTGCTGGGTGGCTGCTGCCCAGTTCTGCATCCTCTTGCGTCTCCGTGGGGTCAGGAGTCAGGATGGACCCCTCCCCAGGACTGCTGTGGGTGTTTACCTGGAGTCCAGAAAAGACTCAGCTGAGCCTGCAGGTGGGGGCACCACACGCACGCATCGTCACGGCGGGCCGCCCCACGAGTCACTCCTGCTCAGTCTAGCTCTTCCTGATCTCCCACCCCAGTCCAGGCACCAGGCTGCGGTGTGAGGCTTTCCCAGGACCAGCCTGGAGATGAGGAACGGGGTCCCTGATGGCGCAGCGAATGCTGTGTTATTCTGCCCTCTTGTGGTTAGTCTCAGAATAGCAAGTGAATACGTCCTCACCTCCCTGGTGCTATGCACAAAGTGGCTGCCAGAGGAAGAGTTCTCAACATTCCTCCACCCAATACATTCGCCTATCCAATCCCAGCTTTTTGAAAACTAGGTTACTGTATTTCAGCCGGGCGCTGGTGACTCACGCCTGTAATCCAAGCAACTCAGGAGGCAAAGATCAGGAGGATCGCGGTTCGAAGCCAGCCCAGGCAAATAGTTCGCGAGACCCTATCTCGAAAAACCCTTCACAAAAAGGGCTGGTGGAGTGATTCAAGGTGTAGGCCCTGAGTTCAAATCCCAGTACCACGGGAAAAAAAAGCAGATTACTGCATTTTAAAAACCACCTTATTGAGATATAATTTATTTACTATACACTTCACCCATTCAAAGTATATTAATAGAGCTGTAGAACCCTCACCACAATCTAGCTCTGAACCTTTCTGTTTTATTGGTTTTTTGGGGGGAGATGTGGGAAGTTCACTCTGTGGCCCTCAAACTGAGATCTTCCTTCCTCTGCATCCTGAATGACTGGGATTACAGGCTTGAGCTACCACACTGGGTCCTTCACTCATTTTTATTGCAAAACCTCCTGGTGTGGTGGCTCATATCTATATAGAATCCCAGCTACTCAAAGGGCCAAGGCAGGAGGATCAAAGGTTCAAGGCCACCCTGGGCAACTAGACCTGAGCTAGGTCTCAAAATAACATTTTAAAAAGAGGCTGGTGATGTAGCTCAGTGATAGAAGACTTGCGTAGCATGCAGGAGACCCGGGGTTCAATCTCCAGTGACGCGCGTGCGCACACAGCCATAGTCTATTGAATAAATGCAATACCACATTTTATACGTGCATGAGTTGATGAGCACTCGAGCTATTTCTACTTTTGACTATTAGGAATATGGCTCCTATGAACACGTGTGTATACGTTTTACGTTGAAAATATGTTTGCACTCGTCTTGCGTAGGTGTACCCAGAAGGACATAGTTACATTGGAGCAAATTAATATTTTTGAGGAACTGACAGACTTTTTCTCTATAGTGGCTGCACCATTTTGCATTCTTACTCACAGTGTGTGAAGGTGTCAATTTCTACCCATCCTTGCCATCCTTGTCAATGCTTGTTATTTTCTTTCTTATTACAGCCATCCTGCTGGGTATGAAGTGGTGGCCCAATGCATCCTTTTTTTCAAAATAAATGTTTTGAAATACTCCCTTCTTACTTTCAAATTAGAGGCATAATTTAGTGGTTCTCAAACTTTTTTGACCTTGGGACACCTTTACAGTCTTAAGAATTATTGAGGACCCAAATACTTATTAATTTATCAAAAGGTAACAAGAATGAACCCATAACTGTAATCCTAGCTCCTTGGGAGGCTGAGATTGGGAGGATGGATGTTTGAGGCCAGCCTGGGCAAATAGCTCGTGAGACCCTATCTCAACCAGTAGCTGGGCAAAGAGGCAGGTGCCTGTCATCCCAAGATATGGGAGACGCCAAGATTGGGAGGATTGAGGTCCAGGCCCGTCCAGGTAGAAAGCAAGACCCCATCTCCAAAATAGCCTAAGAAAAATGAAGTGGAGGTGTGAATCAAACAGTAGAGTGTCTGCTTTGCAAGTGCAAAGCCCTGAGTTCAGAAGCCTGGAGTTCAAACTGCAGTCCCACCAAAATAAATAAATAAATAACCCATTGTGTGTAAACATAACATATTTTTAAGAAAAATATCTTCATTTCCAAAAACAGCAAAAAAAAAAAAAATACAGTAAAAAAAAAAGTGACGCAGGGGCTCACGCTTCTGCCACTCAAGAGGCAAAGATTTGGAGGATGGAATGGATACAAACATGAAACCCTATCCAAAAAAATAGCAAGCAAAAAGGGCGTGGCTCAAGTGCTAGAGCGTTTACCTCCCGAGTGTGAGGCCCTGAGTTTAAACCCCAGTACTGTTAAAAAGAAAAAAAGTAGCATTCATTGTTTTGCATTTTTTGCAATTCTCTTTAATGTCTGTTGCAATAGAACATCAGACCCCCAGAGAGAAGTCCACTTCTGCTTTCTCTCTGTTGCAATGCTGTTTTTGACTCAAGAAAATCTGACTCCACACATACGCAGTTGGGAAAGACAGATAAGCTTTGACGCTACACCAGAACCCTAGAAGTGTATTCTCTCTCTCTCTCTCCCTCTCTCTCTTCGTGGTATGAGGGATGGAGCCAGGATCTGCACCTGCTGGGCAAGCACTCTGCAAGCGTTGCCTTCTTCAATGTTAACTGCAATGTGGAATCTGAAACCATATCAACAAACACTTCATGCTCCCTTACGCTGACATGCAGGAGTCAGGCCGGCACCGGTGGCTCATGCCTGTAATCCTAGCTACTTGGGAGGCTGAGATCAGGAGGATCGCAGTTTGAGCTCAGCCTGGGTAAATAGATTTGGAGACCCTGTCTCCAAAATAACCTGAGCAAAATGGACTGGAGGTGTAACTCAAGAGATGGAGTGCCTTCTTTCCAAGTGCAAAGCTGTGTGTTCAAACCCCAGTTTCACCAGCAAAAAAAAAAAGTTGCAGGAGTCTGGCATATACTTTATAAAAGACGCAAGAATTGTAGGGCGTGAAGAGAAAGCACAGTAGTGGATCTCATGCTTTATACAGCAATTTTTACGAACACATGATTCTCCAGCATCACCTATGTGTCAACTGGAAATTTTAGGTTCATTAAATTGTGTAGCTCTTCTAAAAGGTGACATCACTACACAATGGCAAGTAATTGTCTGCTTCTATTTCTCGGTAACATCACCACCCCTGACTCATCTTACCTGAAAAGTCTTCCTTTTTGGTACTGGGGTTTGAACTCAGGGCCTCACACTTGCTAGGCAGGTCATCTACCTCTTGACCTACTCTGCCAGCCCTGTCTTGGGGTTTTGTTTTTTTTGAGATAGGATCTCTGAAACTATTTGCCCAGGGCTGCCCTCTGACACCAGTGCCAGTGGCGCTGCCCATGTTGCTGAAACAACGGAGCTTGCCCATGAGGACCCATGTGACTTGGCACAGGCAGTGCTGCCTGCGGGAGCCTCCTGGATCTAAGCCTTCCTGAGTTGGGGGGAGGGGGTTGCTTCTGCACACAGAGACCCCTGAGTGGGTCACTGAGGCAAGGATGGGGCCAGGGGGAAAGGCCCAGCGGGCAGCTACAGGATTCAAGCCAGCCTGCCTCTCCACAGCTGAGGGCTGAGAGGGGATGGGCCCAGCGGGCAGCCCTTGCCAAGGCGTCAGACCTGCATGCAGAACAGAATCTGCCGGACTTTGTCTGCAGGAAGTTGCAGAACATCGGGGCCTGCAAGGACTTGGGCAGCCAGAGACTGACTGTGGGAGATAGTTTCTGAATTCCTGAACCCGTCCTAGCCTTGGGGGCCTGGCCACCCCAGGTGCAGACTCATCTCTGCAGGGCCCTGGAGCACCATGTTCTCTCCTCAGGTCCTTTGCACATGCTGTCTCTGCCTGGAGTTCTCTCTCCTACCTGCTTCATTTGCCTAGCTAGCTCTCCCTCCACATAGCACCCTAGATGCTGCCTCCTTCAGGAAGCCCTCCCTGATGCCCTAAGTCTGAGCTGAGTGCTTTTGTAGGCCTTGCACTAACCCATCAGAGCATTTGCCTCTCTCTATCCCTGTCTGTTCGTCTTTCTCCCTTAGAGAGCTGTGAGTCCACAGGGAGTGGACAGTTCTAGATCTTGAATCCCTACAGGTCTAACGTGCTCTGGCAACCCTTTCATAACATCCATGGACTGACGGATAGGATAAACAAATGGAGCAGGAGGCTGGAAGGTGTGTGCAATCCACACTGACCCAGAGGGGGCATCCCTGGGAGAGTGGGGCAGTGGGGCAGTGGGGCAGTGGGGGGTGGACTGTGGGAAGTGGTGGGCAGCTCTGAGAACCACGGTGGGGGACTTATGGGCTCGAGGTGGGACACAGGCCCTTCTCCCAGGGAAGGCACAGCTCAGCGTTCCATGCCTGGCTCCTGACCAGTGTGAAGAGAGAAATAAGGGCTGAGGGTGAGCACATGAGCTTAACATGAACAGGCCCTGGGTTTGATCCTCAGCACTGGGAGGGAAAAAAGAAAAGGAAGCAACTGTGCTTCTAAGCCCTGACCTCAGCCCTCTGCCCTCCACCTCCTAGGGTCCCACCCAGTCCACCTGTGGGAAACAAGGCAGAGAACAGTCCCTTGGCTGCAGATGGCTTGAAGGCCCCAGGGAGTTCCCAAAATAATGAGCAAGCCAGGCCTTAAAATTTACCTTCAGATGATGACACTGAATCTGTCCCCAAGGACTTGTTTGATGTGCAGCTTTTTGTTTGTTTGTTTGTTTGTTTTAAGAGTTGGGAGTCTTGCTATGTGTCTGTCCCAGGCTGGTATCAAACTACTGGGCTCAAGCCTGCCATCCTCCTGCCTCAGCCTCCTGAGTAGCTGGGACTATAGGTGCCTGCCACCAGACCTGGCTTTAAACGCAGAATCTTGAAGGTGTTATGGTGATGTCTAAAAATAATCTCAAAGAAGCCAGATGTGGTCATGCCTGTGATCCCAGTCTTATACTTTGGAGAGCTGGAGGAATACACGCGGTCATTACGATATTGGATCCATGGGAAATCTGATGGGTTCTTTGCACGTGTGTCATTTTATTTATTTTTTAGTTTTCTGTGATGCTGGGGATAGCTTTAAGCCAAGGAAATGCTTCATAGTGGATGATGGGGAGCATAGGAGAGGAAGTCATTGTCAGTCAGGGACCCTGAGACTCCATAGGGTCTAGCCCGTCCATGACCCTAGAAATGTCACACTGGGCTCTGGGCCTTGCTTGTCCCTCTGCATCTATCTGCCTTTCTCTGAAATGTGAACAAGCTCCAAGGCTCCTTGGATGGGTGGAGGGACAAAAAGAATGAAAGGCACGTCTAGCAACTGGAAGTCCTAAAGCACACTGTCTGTCCTTGTGATTTGAGGAGGCCTGGATGACCCCGCCCTGGCTTAGCACTTATCTTCCACCCAGCTCCAATACCGTAACGACCACGTGTATTTCTCCAGCTCCCCCAAAGTGTAAGACTAAGAGAGGAGGACCACCATGCTGAGTCTTTACTCCTGCTTCCTGTATGGGGCAGGAAATGCTTCTCCTCTTTTGCCCCATTTCTCCCCACTTTTATCCTGCTGTACTGAATTTTTTCCTAACAAACTTTACTATTACTTTTATTACATTTTCACATCTTGCCTGAATTCTTCTCTGGCTGGACGCAAGAACCCAGGTAGCCACAAGCACTAAACTTTCGGTAATGTAGCCTGTCAGACATTGTAGGGCCTCAGCTTCCACAGTGACAGTTCTTGTTTTGTCCCCACTTGGAGGCACATTGCTCAGGCTGATGGGCTCCTCTCATCATAGGTCCTGGGGCCACCCTGCCCTGAATCCTATCTGTCTGCTTCAGCCCTCTCCCCTCCCTCCTGCCATAGCCTCACCATCCTGTCTCTGCCATCCATTCTCTCCATGGGTGCCATTTGCTCTGGTACCTTCCCCTGCTCCTGCACTCCCTGTTCTCTACCCTTAAGGATTCCACTTCCTTTGGATGCTAAAGAATGGGGTACATTGCCCAGAGTGGGAGAACTTTTGTGTTTGCTTGGATGGAACCCAGGGCCTCACACATACCAGGCAAGTGCTGTGCCACTTAGCCATACTCCCAAGCCCAAAGCTGCTTCCTTTGTGTGTGTGTGTGTGTGTGTGTGTGGTGTTGGATTTGAACTCAGGACCCGCACTTCGAGCCACTCTACCAGCCATGTTTTGTAATGGGTTTTTTAGAGATAGGGTCTCACGAACTATTTGCGGGGGCTGACTTCAAACTGTAATCCTCCTGAAAAGCTAGGAATACAGGCCTGAGCCTACAGCCCAGCAGCTGCTTCCGTTTAATGTGGTTATTTATATCATTAATATTAAATTCCTGATTTACTTTAGAGCTGAGGGAACGTGCAGCAGGATGGTGTCAGCAGAAGTCAGGCCTCCAGGCTCCTGGCTCCTTCCTCGCTGGAGGTGACAGGAGTATGCCAGGTGCTGTTTTCAGCTCCATATGGTGTCCCCACCTCACAGGCCAGGGGACAGAAGCACACAAAGGAGGAGGAAGAAGAATCTTTCAGGCCTCAGGCCAGCGTGGCTCAGGCAGGAGAAGCTGGGAGCGCAGGGGGAGGTGGCTCATGAGGGCAGGTGACCCAGGAGGCCGAGGCCAGGAGGGGGTGATCTTAAAAAGAGCTGCAGCGGCATGCTCGTCCCCTCCCCAGGCCCGGGACCCCAGCTTTCCCATCTTCTTTCGCTTCTTCTCTTTGTTGAGGATCTGAAACTCGCCGCGCTACGATTGCACAAAGCCACATCTCGAAAGCGGATGAGGACGCGGCTGCGGGCCAGAGGGACCGGTGGGCTTGTGCCACCCGCCACCTCGGGCCTTAGGGCTCAGCAAGGTCCATGTTTTCTAGACTATCCCTTGTTTTCTTTCTTGTCTTAAAATTGTATCTCTCCCTCTCTCCCTGCTTCCCCCCCTCCCTCCCCTCCCCTGTCCCCTTCGTTGCCTTTCTTCCTTTGGATGTCTTGAGACAAGGTCTTGCTGTGCAGCAAACTCCTTATCGTCTGCAGGAGCCCCACCCCATACGCCCACCCGTGCCCCTGCCAGGCTACAAGCTTCTTTCGCTTGGTCTTGGTGGCATTCAAGTTGGAATAATTAGTTGAATCATTACTTTTTCTGTTATCTATATCTTTTCATCGCAGCAGTGGGGAGGCTGAGGCAAGAGGTTGGAGAGATCTAGATCAGCCTGGGCTACCACATAGTGAGGCAATGTCTCAAAAAAAAAATTAAAATCAATTAAAGTTGCAAAAGTGAAATTCCTCCGACTCTAATGTTCTTTCCTTCCCGCCCCTTTCCTTTTTTCTCCTCTTTTCCCTTGTCCATCTCTCCCCATCTCTGCTCATTTCCACCTTGCAGAAAAGCGAGCCAACACGACTAAAATCTCTCCGTCTGAAGTGTTGGAAAGCAGCAGCTTCATCTTCAGTGGATAAGGAACTGCCTTCAAGGCTATGGAGCAGGGCGTGCAGGGACAGGCCCACAGCTGCCTGGCTGGTCAGCTTTCCCAACTCTGACTTCCGCCTCATCTTGGAAATCCCCAGAGTGGTGACTTGGGGCCCTGCAGTCATCTATGGTAGTGGGACCATCCTGGATAGTGGCTTGGATGAGGGCTGTTGGGGGGCGGAGAGGAAGCTAGGGTGTTTTCCTTTTTTCTCTCCTTCTTCCCTTTCTCCCTCCCCCTCTTTCTTTCTTTTTTCTTTCTACTTTGCTCAATGAGTTTTTTTTTCTTTCTCTCCCCCTCCCCCTCTTCTCTTAGTGGGGATGAAAAACCAGAGCCTCACACATGCTAGGCTAGCACTCCACCACTGCTGCACAGCTGCAGGCCTCTTTTTCTTTGTCCTGGGACTGAGGTTTAATCTCAGGACTTCACACTTGCAAAATAGGTGCTCTACTGCTCCAGTCACACCTCCAGTCCATTTTGCTCTGGATATTTTGTCTTGCAAGCTATTTGCCTGAGCTGGCCTTGAACTGAGATCCTCCCCGATTTCAGCCTCCCAAGTAGCTAGGATTACAGTTGTGAGCCACTGGCATCCAGCCTCTTTTTTTTTTTTTTGGCAGTACTGGGGTTTGAGCTCAGTGCCTTGTGCTGGCTAGGCGGGTGCTCTACCACTTGTGCTATGTCCCCAGCTCCCAATTCTTCCTCTATTTAAACTAAAGCTCATGTTTGCCTCCTCCAGCAGCATGCCATGTCATAATTTTTCTCTGTCCTTCACCATTACTTATCTTTATTTGGTTTATTAGGATGAGTCACTGGACCTGACATGTTAGAATCCCTGGAGTTGGGCTGATAGCTTAGAACTCTGGTTATATCACAGCAAAATTTCCCAACTGGCACATACAGGCTACCTCTGTTGTTTTTTTATGACTAGATAGTATTCTATCCCATGAATGTGGAATTGCTGTATCAAAGGCTGGGTGTGATGGCTTACATCTATAATCCCAGCTACTCATAAGGCAGAGATGGGGAGGATCATAGTTTGAGGCCTTCCTGGGCAAAAAGTTGATGAGGTCTTATGTCAACCAATAGCTGGGATGGTGGCACCCATCTGTCACTGCAGCCACTTAGGAAATGTAAATAGGAGGGCTGAGGTCCAGGCTGGCTGGGGCCTAAACTTGAGACCCTAAATTGCTAACTGAAGCAAGAAGGACTGGGGGCATGGCTGAAGTGTAGAGCACCTACTTAGCAAGTACAAAGAACCTGTGTGCAAACTCCAGTACCACCACCAAAACAACAACAAGAAGACTTATGAATTCTTATGGCACCTATGGTCCCAGGAGACGTCCTGGGGGTGGCTGGGTTGTGAACTGAGCAGCAGAGTATAGTCTGTGGCTCTGCCTGGCTTTCAGCAGAGCAGCCCTGCCTGGACACACAGGACACTCACCTGGGCTCCTTCCCAAGCCATTACGTCAGCATCTCTGGGGACTGGGAATGGCATATTTTTAAAAAGTTCCTCCGGCCTTGGGCTGTCAGTGAAATTCCATAGTAAGAATTTGAAGGTGAGCTGGGTGGGATAGTGCATGTCTGTAATCCCAGCACTCAGGAGGCTGAGGCAGCAGGATCCAGATACACAGTGAGACCATGTCTTAATAAAAGAAGAAGGTCTTGAAGTGGAGGCCTCAAGAACTCCGAGTGGATGCCATGTGCAAGCTCTCACCCCAGGTGAGGGGCAAGGCTGGCCTGGAGCTGGGACTCCTGCTGCCCTCCAGGCCCTGCCTGAAGACCTCTTTCTGCGCAGCCTGGCTGTAGAAGCCTCTGCTTTTAAATTTGGAGATTGTGGCGTAAAGACACTTGTACCATCTTTCTTCCAATTAAGATTTGTGCTACTGGTAATTATTAATGCAATACCCAGCTCTAATAAGTAAATAATAACCCCAAGATGTGGGGAACTCACAAAGAAATCCAAATAACCTATAAACATGCAAAAAAAGATTGTCACCAAGATTTAAGAGGCAGAAAGCCAACGATGAGACATTTTCCCACCTATCGCACTGACGAAGATGAAATGCCAAATACTGCACAAATGTGGCTTGATGGACATTCCTTTAAAATTCAGACCTGTGCAGCCTTCTTTTTTAAATTATGTTTTCGTTTTTACATTTACTCACTTGTGTATACATTGTTTGGGCCACCACCACCCCTTCCCCCAACACATTCTTCTAAAGAGAGTTTTATAGCTGGGTGCCAGTGGCTCACGCCTGTAATCCTAGCTACTCAGGAGGCAGAGAGCAGGAAGATCGTGGTTTTGAAGCCAGCCTGGGCAAATAGGTCTCGAGATCCTATCTCAAAAATACCTAACACATGCACAAATGAATAATAAAACAATTAAAAAAAAAATTAAAAAATTAAAAAAAAATACCTAACACAAAAAGGACTGGTGGAATGAAGGTGTAGGCCCTGAGTTCAAGCCCCAGTACAGCAAAAAAAAAAAAAAAAAAAAAAAAAGAGACTTCTGGGGAACCAGGCACTGGTGGCTCACACCTGTAATCCTAGCTACCCAGGAGGCAGAGATCAGGAGGATCACAGTTCGAACTCAATGGGGTCAAATAGTTCATAAGACTCTTATCTTGGAAAAATCCTTTACAGAAAAGGACTGGTGGGGTGGCTAAAGTGGAGGCCCTGAGTTCAAACTCCAGCACTGCAAAAAAAAAAAAAAATGGTGGAGTGTCTCAAGCAGTAAAAGCACCTGCCCAGCAAGCATGAGGCCTTGAGTTCAAATCCCAGCACTGCAAAAAATTAAATAAATAAAATTAAAAATAAAGACAACTCAAAAATGCAGAGTAAAGGCTTTGTTTGCCTCAGCAGTTCCGTTTGAGAAGTTTGTTCATCGCAGAGTTCTAGGTCAGATTAAAACTCTAGGAAAACAAACAAACAAAATAATAATAATAATAAATAAAAAACGCTAGGAAACAAGCTGGGCCTAGTGTGTGCAAAGGCCTGGGTTCAATCCCCAACTGTGAGGGGGAGGGAGAAAGAGGGGAGGGGAGAGGGGGAGCGGGTCAAGATGCAAAGGATTTGTTACAAAACCAAGTCACTCTGCCTCCCACAGTGGAACATTGAGCAACCACCAAAGGGGGTGGGGCTAGGCATGCATGGCGGCACACACCTGTAATCCCAGCATTCAGGAGGCTGAGGCCAGCCTGAGCCACACAGGAGACTGTGTCTCAAAAAAACAAAACCAAAAACAAGCAAGAGATGCGACCCTTAGGTGTGAATGACAGAGGAACAGATACATGATTAAAAACAAGTTTCAAAGTAGCCTTTGAAGACAGTCCTGGTTTTTCCTAAAAGTATTACTGTATCACGTGTGTGTACCTGAGCCTGTGTTTATGTGCGTGTGTCTGTGTGTACGTGAGTCCATGTGTGTGACTAAGGAGATACGAGCTATTAATCCGTTTTCTCTGGGGAGGGTATTATAGAGACTCTGTCATTTTGTATTCTCACACATCTGCACTGTTTTAAAATGTTTTCAGTGCTCTCTGGAAACACATGTACTAACACTGGACCAATACAGCGATTAGCACGGCCACTGTGCAAGGATGGCAAAGAAATCCCTGAAGTGTTCCATATTTGAAAAAAAAAGAAATAAAGACACTTTACCAACAAAATATTTATTCTGATTAGAAAAAAGATAAAAATATTTCCACTTAACATACTCAAAGAAAATACCTATTTATTAAAGAAAATACAGAAAAGCGGAATCAGAAGTCCAACTCTCCCTGGTCCTGCCTCACAAAAGCCTCTGCAATACCACTTTGATTCTCTCTTTTTTGGGGGGTGGTACCGAGGTTTGAACTCAGGGCCTTGCGTTTGCTAGGCAGGCGCATTGCCACTTGCACCACACCTCCAGCTCCCCTTTGGCTTTTCTCATCTTTTGTCTCAGCCCTTTTTAGATAGCTGTTGTCATTCGGCATAAATAATTTCACATTCTGTTTTTCTTATACCCAATGCTTTTTTTGTTTTTGTTTTTTTCTTTTCTTGGAACAGGGTCTTGTTATATAGCCTAGACTGGCCTCAAATTCAAGATCCTCCTGCCTTAAACTCCTGAGTGCTGGGATTACAGGTGTGCCCCACCAGGCCTGGTATCCACCCAACATTTTAATGTGAGCATTTTCCCCATCATGAGAAAGCCCTCACTCTGTCAGTCTAGTTGGGTGTGTGACATTCTATGCCTCTTAATTTCCTTCATAGAGTCAGTTTCTTTAGTAACAGTCCTCTCCTCAGACACATGGGCCCGGCCTGATAAGCATTTCTCACTGCTCTTGACCTGAGTCTTGGGTCCCACTCCCTGCTGGAATGTCATTCAGTGGAATGACTGCATTCAGTGGAATGAATGCATGCTGGAAGGAACCAGCATGTCTCCATCCCGTGGTGCTACTTGCCAAATTGTTCTGCAATGTGGGACCTGCCTGCAGTCAAGACAAGTGCAGGAGCCACCCCCTGCCCCAGAGGAAATATTCTATTTCCTGCTCTAGGGAGGCCAGTTTCTTTCCTTAGGGACTCGACTCAGCTCCAGTCCTTTCAGGAACTGAAAATGCTTATCTTTGGCCCAAACTGAATCCACACTCACACCGTGCACCTGTTTCTCCAAAACAGTGTTCACCTTTGTTCCTCCAAGCCCATCCCTGAAGAGTCCTGTTCCAGAATGTCCCAAAGCCAGAAATGCAGCTGGTCATCTGGAGACTGGCGTAGGAGGGTCTATCAGGCTGCCTGGAGCCAATTGCAGGTCTATAGGTGCAGAATTATGGAATTGTGTTTTTCTTCCTTATGTTTTTCTATTTTCTAAATATATTTTTTTCCAGTAAGTATGTTTTTCAGAATCATATCAAAAAGAAAGTCAGACATGGTAAAGTAAATGCACGTCTGTAATCTAGCATTTGGAAGGCTAAGGCAGGAGAATTGTGAGTTCCAGGATACCCTGAGCTACAGAGTGAGACCCTGTCTCAAAAAAAAAAAGAATCATAGTTACTCAGGAGGCTGAGATTGGGAGGATCATGGTTTGAGGCCAGCCCAGGCAAATAGTTCCTGAGACCTTCCCCTCGCCCCCCCAAAAAAGAACAATCAAAGAAAATGGACTGGAGGCATGGCTCAAGTGATAGAGTGCTTGCTTTACAAGCATGAAGCCCTGAGTTCAAATCCTAATCCCACCACAAAATAATTTTTTAACTGACAAGATATATAAATAAATGGGTTAAAAATCAGTAAAGAGTAAGGGGGGGCGGGGCTCCCGCACCATGGGGAAGGCTGGGATTTGGTGCTCAGTGCCTGGCACATAGTGAGCACTCCAGTTATTTTCTGAATGAGTGTCAGGGTGGGGAAACCGCTGCATCTCCCCTACCAGCTGTGTGTCCATGAAGCATTCAGTAAGCACACTGTGCCTCCAACACCCAGGAGCCAGGTTGGTGGAGGGCAGCAAGGACAGGCACTGGCAGGACTGTGCTGCAGGGAGCCCTGCAGGGTCGAAGACAGAATGCTGGATCAGGAAGGGTGGGTAAGAAGTGTGTGGGGCTGGGAGGGGGTGCAGGTGTTCCAGGCCATGAATTCACATCGCCTCCCCCCCATTTCTTCACTCACTCAGTCTTTCTGCAAATACTGGCTCTTTGAAGCCCAAACTGCTTCTAAACACTCCCTGCTGCACCTGTTTCTGGAGACTGTTTCTGGAGCACGTCCTGTGTGCTGGGCTCTGACCTAATGACTGGAGATCCAGCAAGATTATCTCTGTCCTGAGCACATTTACGTGCAAGCAGCCGGTGAGGAAACAAGTGCTAGAATGGCCAGGGTCACGCCAAGAAGAGCAGTCATTGGTAACAGATGGCCTAGAGGGTCAGAGTAAGGAAGGAGTGCAGGCCTTTTGGATGTTATGAGCAGACACAAGAGTAGATATCTAGAGGAGGAGCAAAAGGTGACAGCCCCAGGTGGGAATGAACTGGGTATGCTCAAGGGGGAACAGCAAAAAGAGGCCACTGGAGATGACTGAGCAGGCCATTGGATTGCCGATGGAACTCAGGTCTCACGTGATTAGCACATGGCACTGTACCACCCAGCAATGCCCCCAGTCCCCAACTGGCATTTTTATTTTTTTTTATTTTATTTTTTTATTTATTTTTTTTTCTTTTATTATTCATATGTGCATACAAGGCTTGGTTCATTTCTCCCCCCTGCCCCCACCCCCTCCCTTACCACCCACTCCGCCCCCTCCCGCTCCCCACCCAATACCCAGCAGAAACTATTTTGCCCTTATTTCTAATCTTGTTGTAGAGAGAGTATAAGCAATAATAGGAAGGAACAAGGGTTTTTGCTGGTTGAGATAAGGATAGCTATACAGGGCATTGACTCACATTGATTTCCTGTGCGTGGGTGTTACCTTCTAGGTTAATTCTTTTTGATCTAACCTTTTCTCTAGTTCCTGGTCCCCTTTTCCTATTGGCCTCAGTTGCTTTAAGGTATCTGCTTTAGTTTCTCTGCGTTGAGGGCAACAAATGCTAGCTAGTTTTTTAGGTGTCTTACCTATCCTCACCCCTCCCTTGTGTGCTCTCGCTTTTATCATGTGCTCATAGTCCAATCCCCTTGTATTTGCCCTTGATCTAATGTCCACATATGAGGGAGAACATACGATTTTTGGTCTTTTGAGCCAGGCTAACCTCACTCAGAATGATGTTCTCCAATTCCATCCATTTACCAGCGAATGATAACATTTCGTTCTTCTTCATGGCTGCATAAAATTCCATTGTGTATAGATACCACATTTTCTTAATCCATTCGTCAGTGCTGGGACATCTTGGCTGTTTCCATAACTTGGCTATTGTGAATAGTGCTGCAATAAACATGGATGTGCAGGTGCCTCTGGAGTAACAGTCTTTTGGGTATATCCCCAAGAGTGGTATTGCTGGATCAAATGGTAGATCGATGTCCAGCTTTTTAAGTAGCCTCCAAATTTTTTTCCAGAGTGGTTGTACTAGTCTACATTCCCACCAACAGTGTAAGAGGGTTCCTTTTTCCCCGCATCCCCGCCAATACCTGTTGTTGGTGGTGTTGCTGATGATGGCTATTCTAACAGGGGTGAGGTGGAATCTTAGCGTGGTTTTAATTTGCATTTCCTTTATTGCTAGAGATGGTGAGCATTTTTTCATGTGTTTTCTGGCCATTTGAATTTCTTCTTTTGAGAAAGTTCTGTTTAGTTCACTTGCCCATTTCTTTATTGGTTCATTAGTTTTGGGAGAATATAGTTTTTTAAGTTCCCTGTATATTCTGGTTATCAGTCCTTTGTCTGATGTATAGTTGGCAAATATTTTCTCCCACTCTGTGGGTGTTCTCTTCAGTTTAGAGACCATTTCTTTTGATGCACAGAAGCTTTTTAGTTTTATGAGGTCCCATTTATCTATGCTATCTCTTAGTTGCTGTGCTGCTGGGGTTTCATTGAGAAAGTTCTTACCTATACCTACTAACTCCAGAGTATTTCCTACTCTTTCTTGTATCAACTTTAGAGTTTGTGGTCTGATATTAAGATCCTTGATCCATTTTGAGTTAATCTTGGTATAGGGTGATATACATGGATCTAGTTTCAATTTTTTGCAGACTGCTAACCAGTTTTCCCAGCAGTTTTTGTTGAAGAGGCTGCTATTTCTCCATCATATATTTTTAGCTCCTTTGTCAAAGATAAGTTGATTATAGTTGTGTGGCTTCATATCCGGATCCTCTATTCTGTTCCACTGGTCTTCATGTCTGTTTTTGTGCCAGTACCATGCTGTTTTTATTGTTATTGCTTTGTAATATAGTTTGAAGTCAGGTATCGTGATACCTCCTGCATTGTTCTTTTGACTGAGTATTGCCTTGGCTATTCGTGGCCTCTTGTGTTTCCATATAAATTTAACAGTAGATTTTTCAATCTCTTTAATGAATGTCATTGGAATTTTGATGGAAATTGCATTAAACATGTAGATTACTTTGGGGAGTATAGACATTTTTACTATGTTGATTCTACCAATCCATGAGCATGGGAGATCTCTCCACTTTCTATAGTCTTCCTCAATCTCTTTCTTCAGAAGTGTATAGTTTTCCTTGTAGAGGTCTTTCACATCTTGTGTTAGGTTTACACCTAGGTATTTGATTTTGTTTGAGGCTATTGTAAATGGAATTGTTTTCATACATTCTTTTTCAGTTTGCTCATTGTTAGTGTATAGAAATGCTAATGATTTTTCTATGTTGATTTTATATCCTGCTACCTTGCTATAGCTATTGATGATGTCTAGAAGCTTCTGAGTAGAGTTTTTTGGGTCTTTAAGGTATAGGATCATGTCGTCTGCAAACAGGGATATTTTGACAGTTTCTTTACCTATTTGTATTCCTTTTATTTCTTCTTCTTGCCTAATTGCTCTGGCTAGGAATTCCAGTACTATGTTGAATAGGAGTGGAGATAGTGGGCATCCTTGTCTGGTTCCTGATTTTAGAGGGAATGGTTTTAATTTTTCTCCGTTAAGTATAATGCTGGCTGTAGGTTTGTCATATATAGCTTTTATAATGTTGAGGAACTTTTCTTCTATTCCTAGTTTCCTTAGAGCTTTTATCATGAAATGATGTTGGATCTTATCAAAGGCTTTTTCTGCATCTATTGAGATGATCAAGTGGTTTTTGCCTTTGCTTCTGTTAATGTGGTTTATTACATTTATTGATTTTCGTATGTTGAACCACCCCTGCATCCCTGGGATGAAGCCTACTTGGTCATGGTGAATAATCTTTTTGATGTGTTGCTGAATTCGGTTTGCCATTATTTTGTGGAGGATTTTTGCATCAATGTTCATTAAGGAGATTGGCCTATAGTTCTCCTTTTTGGAGGTGTCTTTGCCTGGTTTTGGGATAAGTGTAATACTGGCTTCATAAAATGTGTTTGGCAGTTTTCCTTCCCTTTCTATTTCGTGGAACAGTTTAAGGAGGGTTGGTATCAGTTCTTCTTTAAAGGTCTGATAGAATTCAGCAGAGAATCCATCAGGTCCTGGACTTTTCTTTTTGGGGAGACTCTTGATTGCTGCTTCAATTTCATTTTGTGTTATAGATCTATTCAGGTGCCAACTGGCATTTTTAAAGATAACTTAATACCACAGTGACCTGTCTTTTTTTCCACTGGCACTTTTTAAAGCCCACTTGAGCATGGCAATACATGCCTGTAATACCAGCTACTCAGGAAGCAGAGGTAAGAGATCTAGGTTCAAGACTGACTCAGGAAAAAGCACCAGACTCTCTCTGAAAATAAACTAAAAGCAAAGGGAGCGGGGGCCGTGGCTCAAGTGGTAGAGCGCTTGCCTAGCAAGCGTGAGGCCCTGAGTTCAAACTCCAGTGGTGGAAAAAAGATAGTTAAGATGTTTTCATCAAGTTTGCAAATGCACATTCTGTGACGTGCTGCATGTTGTATATGCTCTTCCAGTATTTTTGCCACCCAGAGTTGGGGCACAGACTTAGTTCCACTGATTCAAGAAGCATGCCTGTTACATCACACCCTGCCCATACAGTCAGCCAAGACAAGACTTGCTTCCCATTAGAAAATGTCTGGCTTTGTTTCTAGAAGTCAAACGTGCCTGGGTTTGACAATCTTTTCACTCCTGCCCCTTATCTGGGCTGAATGACTGTGGCCCTCACAGATGTGTGGGGCAATCAGTTCCAACTGTCTGTTCATTAAACTTGGGAGATATTTCATAGGAACAGTGCTCCCAAAGACTTGGGTGGGTGGGGCACTTTCCTGTGGGCAGCAGAAAGACACCAGAGAGGGGGCCATGGGACGGCAAGACTGGCCAACCACAGCTTCGAGGAAGCCTCTGCGCTTCCCAGGACTTAAGCAGGAGTGTGTGTGGAATCTACACCCAGGTACCAATGAACAAGGCCAGAGGAAGATGGGGGGACCACCTGCCAAGAAGGATGGTGGCCTGGACTGGGGTGGTAGTTGCTAGGCAGGTACTCTACTGCTTAAGTCACTCCACCAGCCCATTTTCTTTCTTTTAATTTTTTTTTGTAGTCAAAGTGATAAAGTCTATAGGACTGGAGCCTGGCTCAAAGGGTACAGCACCTGCCTAGCGAGCTCCAGACCCTGATTTCAATCCCTAGTACTGCAGAAAAAAGAGAAGTACACTTTTTTTCTTTTTCGGGTATACTGGGGCTTGAACTCAGGGCCTTCACCTTAAGTCACTCCACCAGCCCTATTTTTGGGAAGGGTTTTTCAAGATAAGGTCTCTCGAACTATTTGCCTGGCTGGCTTCGAACTTCGATCCTCCTGATCTCTGCCTCCTGAGTATCTAGGATTACAGGTGTGAGCCACCAGCGGCTGGCAGGAGTACACTTTCGATAGACTGAAATCAGGTCATCTCTAGAGTAAGAATGACTTATGTATTAAGAGGGTTTTTTTATTTTTCATAAGCAGTACTGGGGATTGAACTCAGGACCTGGTGCTTACAAGGCAGGTGTTCTAACACTTGAGCCACACCTCCACCTCTGTTATTTTTAAAATCCAGTCTAATTTTTACGCACAAACTGACCTGGACTATGATCCTGCTATGTTTTCTGCTTAGCTGAGATAACAGGTGAGAACTACCACACCCAGTTTTATTGGTTGAGATGGGGTTTTGTGACCCTTTTTGCCCTGTCTGACCTCAAACCACTCTCTCCGCCTCTCCAATAGCTAGACAGAAATGCTTTGTACGTGTGGCTTCAAGTTCCTTTTATTTGAGGTGGACGATGGAAAGTTGAGAGAATTCTCTCATCCCTCGTTCAGTGACATTCCTATCTTTCCCACTTGAGCACCTAGGATTACAGTCATGAGCACCAAGCCAGGCCCAGTCTCAAGTTCTTGAAAGCTCTTTACAGCCCTGATGGCTTCATTTCTGCACTCCTGGAATACAAGGACTGTGTGCATTGGACCCCCTGCTAGGGCTGAGCTTTCACAGGACTGAAAGGGACTTTATCCCTCTTCTCATTAGGGGTGGGACCTGAGCCCAACGGGACTTTAACCTGTTACCAGAGAAGGGAAAGGATGGGGTGTGGGGGGTAGTCGCCTCAACTTCCCAATTTCAAGTCACAGTCCTTGAAACCCATGACAAAAAGCATTTTGAATTGTTCCACAAAAAGGAAAGACCCAGACTAGAGGAGTGGCTCAAGCGGTAGAGCCCCTGTTTTGCAAGCATGAAGTCCTAAATTCAAACTGCCGTCTTTACTGCTACCGGAAAGCTTAGCCCTGGTAAATAGCTTGGTTTTGAGTCTGGTAAGAGAAGAATTCAGGCAAGACACGAAGATGTAGTAAAAGCACGAAGATGTAGTAATAGCCAAGTTTATTAGAAAAGGAATTTAGTATACCAGGATAAAAGTGGAGAGAAATGGGGGAAAAAGGGAGACCACATGGTGGTCCTCATCTCAATCCTACACTTTCTGCTCTGGGGAACACACATGGTCATTACAACATTGGACCAGGGTGTCTAAAGTGGGTGCTAAAATAGGGAGGTGTCATCAGGCCTGCTCAACTCACAGGGATGAAAAGTGTGTGGGAGGACTTCCATTCGCCAGACATGTCTTTCAGTATTTTTGTCCCTCAACCATCCAAGGAGCCTTGGAGATTGTTGACATCCCAAAGAGAAAGGTAAGGCTGGCAAAGTGGCTCAAGTGATAGAGCACCTGCCTCAAAAGCATGAAGTCTTGAGTTCAAACCCCAGTACTGCAAAACAAAACAACACAAAACAAAGCTCCCAAAATTATCAAAGAGAAAGATGGATCCAGATAGCCCTGGAGCGTGGATCCCTGTTCTTGTATCTTAAACATCTAAAAGGAGACGGGAGGAGGGTAGTTCTTCCGGTGTTTTAGTTTTTACTTTCTAGTTTTAATGTCTGAGTGTGGCCCTCTTAGTCCTTTTAATATTTATTAAAATAATGTAATCTCCCTGTCTCCTCATCTCTCCATCCTGTCTCATCCATCACTCATGACTAACTGCTACCTAACAACACCAAAAAAAAAAAAAAAAAAGCAAAGTCTTACAAGGTGGAAGTGTATAAAAAATCCTTTTGCTAAAAGGATTTATTTAGCAAAACAGGAGAGAGCAGGAAGAAATAGAAAAGGGAAGGAGAAGCACTTCCTGCTCGACATGCAGTGGGTGGGGGCAGAGAGGCTCAAAACCCTCAGTCTTTAATGGAGGGAGAGGGACCCTCCATCCTGAAACCCCATCTAGACCCAAGTCATTTTGCTAAGTTTCAAGTATGGCAACAATGGTTTGGGTGAGTTTATCACCCAAACATGGCTAAGATAGGTCTTGTTATTACTGAAAACATGGAGACCGGGGCCTTGGGTGAACTTGTTATTCCAAACCTGGAGATATCGAGGGCATCCATTTTCCATACACACCTCCTAGTCAGTGTCTCCCTTCTTACTCAAGGAGTTTGTAAACCAGGCATCGGTGGCTCACGCCTGTAATCCTAGCTACTCAGGAGGTAGAGAGCAGGAGGATCTTGGTTTGAAGCCAGCCCTGGCAAGTAGTTCTGGAGACCATATCTTGAAAAAAACCCATAACAAAAAAAGGGCTGGTGGAGTGGCTCAAGGTGTAGGCCCTGAGTTCAAGCCCCAGCACAGCCAAAAAAAAAAAAAAAAAAGGGAGATTGTAATTCACTCACCACCTAAAAGAAGGGAGAGGATGGGGGTGGAGCTTGCTATGATAATGGTTTTTCAGTCTCTATTTCCTGTTTCTGTTTTAATTGCTATCTGTCTTTTTAAATATTTTTAAATTATTTAAAATTTCCTTGTCACTTCACCCATTTATCCTGTCTCATGGACCTCCTAACCCATGATGCTTGGAGGGGGGTCTCTGTGGGTAGGTTGACCAGATGCCCCTGGTCATTCTCAAATGTGTCCTGGGGAAGATAATAAATTAGAAGCTCCCCCTGCCACCATGGGCTATAGGACTCACCTATACCCCCATCTCTGAAGGCCCATAGACAGCTAGCCTCCAGCAGTCAGCGTGAACAGGCAGGGAGTAACTCCAAGTTAGCAGTCATGTGCCTCCCCCTACCTCCCCCCACGTGTCTGCTGGGCCCTTGTCTGCCCTCCAAATAAGCCTTTTCCAGAAATACAAGCCACAACCTGCCTAGGTGAGAATGGCTTATGTGAGTTCCCAGTCCTGCTAAGTGTCCTTGTCCCTAGAAGACCAGAACAAAGCTTGATCGTCTTTCCTCCTCTTTCTGAAGGCAAAGCTGTGAGGGCCTCAGATTATGTGAAATTCAAGTTCATTTTTTAAGAAGATTGTCTCCAGGGCAAAAGACCAGGGCACGACAGGAAACCTGAGGTCTATCCCAGTTTTAGTATCTTATTAAATGACCTTGGAGGAATCTCTTGCCTCCCCTAGGCCTAAGTTTCTCTTTTGGTAAAAGAAGGCCATTGGAGCCAGGGGTGGTGAAACATGCCCGTAATCTCAGCACTCAGGAAGCTAAATCAGGATGATCATGAGTTCTAGATGAGCCTGGACCACAGCGCAAGACCCTGTCTCAAAAACCTAAAAAGGCCATTGGACTAAGGGGCTCTCTGAGGAACTAAAACTTCTATTTCAGCAAATATTGGTGTTTTAGAACCAGGGTCCCCTCACCCCTACCCTGATCTTGTCACACCAGAGCCCCAGCCATGAATCCGGAGTACCTTGCCCAATTTCTAAGAGTGATGATGTGTGGTTTGGAGACACAGACACTGTGACTCAGCACGTGATCCTGCTGAATCAGATGGCTTCACAGGCCGTGAAAGGCCAGGAGGTCTGTGGTTGGGCATCCACCCCAGGCATGTGACCCGCGAGCTGCAGGCTGTGGCTTCTTCAAGGCTGGGAGCCCAAGCAGGGCCTAGGGTGGGAGTGGAAGGGTCTGTATGTGCTTGGGGGGCTGGAGGGAGGGGCGCTGGTGGTACCTGGTTTGGGCCCCTATGAGGACAGCCTTACTTACAGAGAGGAAGCCCCTCCTTCCTACAGTTCTTCAAGGCCAACGGTTCAGGGTTTATGAAGCCTAGAGAAGGAGGTCACGCCCCTCTCCCCGCTTTTCCACGCTTTCTCCATTGGTGATGGCCTTTGGTAACCAGGAGAAAACCAGCCTGTTTTACTGGGTTTTAACCCTGTTCCTGAGACCATCCATACTCACCACTCGGCTCCTGTTGTTACTGGAAAGTTTAATGCTGCTTTGTACTTCAGTTCTTGTGTCCGACAAGAGAAGAATTCAGGCAAGTTGCAAAAATATAGTAAAAGTAACAGTAAAGTTCATTAGGAAAGGAATTTAGTATAACAGGATAAAAGTGGGGTGAAATGGGGAAAAAAGGGAGAAATATTTTCTGCCCCCCCATACAGGAAGTGGAAGGAAAGACTCAGCATGGTGGCTGAAAATGGAGAGCTGGGGGATACACAGGGTCAAAGATAATGGAGCTGGGTGGCAAAGATGGGTGCAAAAACAGGGAGAGGTCATCTAGGCCTCCTCATATCACAGGGACAAAAGGTATGGTTTTTGTTTCTTTTGGGACTGGGGTTTGAACTCAGGGCTTCATGTTTGCAAAGCAGGCGCTCAAAAAGGCACTTGCCTGGCACTGGTGGCTCACACCTGTAATCCTAGTTACTCAGGAGGCAGAGATCAGGAGGATCGTGGTTCAAAGCCAGCTTGAGCAAATAGTTCAAGAGACCCAAACAATGTATGTGCATGTGAATAAATGAATTAAAAAAAACCCAAACACCCCACAAAACAGGTCTGGTGGGTGGCTCACGGTGTACAACCGGAAAAAAAAAAGGCAAGAAACAGAGAGGGTAGATATCTTACCCAGGTCTCTCGGCTAACCCCGCGTGGGTCTGGAATGTGAGCTGGGCTGCCTACCTCAGGCCTGGAAGATGTCGCCCCCCCACCCCCACCCCCACCCCTTGGCTTCTAGCTTGTGAGGTTTAAATGAAATGAGAATGCAGAAGGCCCAAAGCCCACCCTTGCCTTCTTTTGCCAGGGTCAGAGCACTGGGAAATGTCACATCAGGGATATCACTACCCACGAACACTGGGCTCCAGAGCCATTGTGGAGTCTGGGAGATCTGTACCTGGGCCCCTCATGGTCCTATGGGTGAAGGGGATAGCTCAGCTGGAGAGGGACAGTGCTGTGCTCAGGCTCTGAATTCCAGTTGGATGGACGGAGACCAGGAGGCAGGTCTGAGTCCATCAAAACCTTGTCTGCAGCCTGAAGCTGCTGAGACAGGACAAGTCTCTTTGGGGATGCAGGGGACAGACCCTGCCATCTTAGGTCTGGATGTCATCAGGCCTTCTTGGCAGCTGCTGAGTCAGGTGGGGGAGGGGCTGCAGGGCACCTTCGGAACAGAGGAAGCAAGAGCCCAACCCACAGGCAGCACAGCCTGTGCATCCACAGCTGGTGTAGATGGTTGGTGGCTGTGGCTGGGGGTCCCTCTCCTTCTCCCAGCATTGACATTACTGCCACTGGAGCCACTGCAGACCTCTTGCCCTGCTACTGAAACGGGAGATTTGTGTAGGACCGAGCTCCACACAACCTTGTTGGCTTAGGTGTTTAGCCAGAGGGAAGGAGGGTCAGTGTTCTGCGTCCTTGCATCAGGAAGTCAAACAATGAACTTCACTGACAACAAGAGCAAGAAAAGCTTAGAGCCCCAGCGTTGGGGGGAGGGTGTCCCAGGAGAGAGTGCCAGAGAAGTGACGTGGTCTGAGGTCTTTATCCGTTTTCTCCAGGGTGCTGCTCAATCTCTGTGTTAATTAGGTGTGCAGACAGCAGTATCCCAGTAGGCTACGTCTGCAACATTTTGATTCGCCATGCCCTAGCCCTCCCTGTGTCCTCATTCCAGTCGGTCCTGCTTTTCCTTCTTTCAACTCTTTCGTGTCCTAGTGGAGGTTTCCAGGGGCCCTTCTATCCCAGCTCTCCTGCCTAATTTCAGCTAGCTGCCTAGCCTACTTGCTCACTACTAGCGTGGGGCTGTGGGGTGGTTGGTTACATCTGGGGTCTGGGCAGGTAGAATTGTGGTTCTAGGTTGTCTGGGGAGTGGGGAGGAAGGTGGAGAACAACTGTTTTCTGAGATGGGTGCTCTGGGTACTTCCCTGTCTTTTCTGACTCCAGCTTCTTTCCTTCCTTTTTTTTTTTTTTTGTAGTACTAGGGATCAAACTCAGGGTCTCACACTTGCTAGGCAAGACTCTACCACTTAAGCCATGTTTCCAGCATTTTTGCTGTTTGTTTTTCAGATAGGGTCTCCAACTAATTTTGCCTGGCTGGCCTTGGGCTGAAATTCTCCTATCTCTGCCTCCTGAGTATTGTGACCACCATGCCCAGCTCTCCAGCCCCTCCCCCTCTTGGTTTTTGGGGTTTTTTTTTTGGGTATAAACTATCCAGGTCCTCCTGTATGCTAGGCAAAGTGGTTTACCAAAAGTGCTCACCACTCATCCAGATCCCCTCCATAATATATACAAGAGAAACTAAACCCCCACATCATCACTGGCCTCTGACCTCCTCCTGGTTCCTGATAGGGAGTGCTGACCAGTGCACAGCAGACCTCAAAGCAGGACTCCCCCATCTCATTTTCAGCAATCCTTTGAGGAAGGTGCAATTATTCCTCGTTTTCTGGATGAGAACGCTGAGGCTCCGAACTTCACAGTTGGTGTAGCAAGGGACAGAGCTGGAATTTGGACTCTAATCTCTGTCTGTCTCTCTCTCTCTGTCCCCTGACATTTTTAAGGCCTAGATTGTTTAAGGAAGATATGTTCTCTTGGCCACATTTTTGTTTAAACAGCATTATTGAGACATAATTCACATATTGTACAGTTCACACATTTATTATGTGTGTGTGTGTGGTGTGCTGAGGATGGAACCCAGGGCTTTACACATAGGAGGTAAGCTCTATCATTAAGCTACATCCTGAGCCCCACAAGTCACACTTGTTCTTGGTGGGACTGGAATTTGAACTCAGGGCTTTGCACATACAAAGCAGGCACTCCACCACTTGAGCCACACCTCCAATCTATTTTGCTCTGATTACTTTGGAGGTGGGGTCTTTTGAACTATTTGCCTGGGCTGTCCTTGAACCACAATCCTTCCTATCTCAGCCTCCCAAGTAACTAGGATTATAAGCATGAGCCACTGGAGCCCAGCAATTCACATGTTTAAAGTGGAAAATCCACCTTTTTTAGGTATATAAACATAGTTTAGGTATATAGACATAGTTGTGTCCATCTCTCTCTCTCTTTCTCTCTCTCTCTCTCTCTCTTTCTCTCTCTCTCTCTCTCAACAGGATCTCACTCTGCAGCCCAGGCTGGCCTTGTACACAAGATCTGCTTGCCTCAGCCTCCCAAGTGCTGGAATTATAGGAGTATACCACCATGCCCTGCTGGCTTCTTTCTTTTTTTTTATTCATGTTGCAGATGTGTCTTTTTTTTTTTTTTTTGACTGTACAGGAGGTCAAACCTAGCACCTTGCACATGATAGGCAAGTGCTCTGCCACCAACCTCCATCTGCATCTACTTGTTCTGTTTTACTGCTGAATAATATGGCCCTGTATGGATATGTCACTTTCTGTTTGTTCCTTCATCTCTCGATGGACATTTGGCTGTGACTATTTTGGGGCTTCTATGAATAATACTGCCATAAACCTTCATAGACACATTTTGTGTAGACACACTATCACCTCCCATGTGTATACACCTCAGATCACTCCATGTTCAACTTTTTTTTTTGGTGGTACTGGGGTTTGAACTCAGGGCCTTGTACCTACTAGGCAGATGCTCTTCCACTTGAGTCACTCGGCCAGACATGGTCAATCTTTGGAGGGACTGTGTTCCACAGTGGCTGCTCCTTTCCACATTCCCATCTGTAACATACAAGGCTCTGATTTCTCCAGATCCTTGTCGACTCTGTCACTACCTTTTTTTTAAATCATCTTTTTGGTAGTAGCCACCCTACTGATGGTTTTGATTTGCATTTCCCCGATGACTCTTCACTCCTTGGTCACTTGTTAAAATAATTTTACTCCGTGTGAGTGTGTGTGTGTGTGTGTGTGTGTGTATGCATGTGTGGTACTGGAGTTTGAACTCAGAGCCTCACATTGCTAGGCAGGTGCTTTACCACTTGAGCCACACCCCAACCCTAATCCTTTTTTCTTTTTTAAATGGGAAATAACTTTAAGTGGTTTGAACACAAGAGTTGAGGGTATAACTCTTTCGTAGACTGTGTGCTTAATATACACAGCCCTGGGTTTAATCTCCAGCACCACAAACAAACAAAAAATAAGAGCTGGTGTGGTGGCTCACACCTGTAATTCCAGCTACTTGAGAGGCAGAGATCAGGAGTATGTAGGTTCAAGGCCAGACCCCATCTCAACCAATAAAACTGGGCATGGTGGTATGTACCTGTCATCCAGCTATGAGGAAATTATAAATAGGAGGTTCAGGCTAGTCCAAGCTTAAACACTTCACTACTTGAAAACAGCAAAATCAGCTAGGTGCCAGTGGCTCATGCCTATAATTCTAGCTACTCAGGAGGCAGAGATCAGGAGGTTGTCGGTTTGAAGCCAGCCCAGGCAAATATTCATGAGACCCTATCTTGAAAAACCTATCACAAAAAAGGGCTGGCAGAGTGGCTCAAGATATAGACCCTGAATTATAGCTCCAGTACCTCAAAATAAAGCAAAAGCAAAAAGGGCTTTTGAGTGCGTGTGGCTCAAATGATAGAAGTCCTGCCTAACAAGAACAAGACTCTAAGTTCAAAGTCCAGCACTGGCAAAGAACAAAACCAAAAACCAAATCCTTAATTCCTTTGGGGGGAAAAAAAAATCCTGTGAGCTCAAGGCAGTTTAGTAAAAACCCTCTTGTTCAGCCAGACATGGCGGGACATGCCTGTAATCCTAGCACTTGGCAGGCGAAGGTAGGAGAATCAAGAGTTCCAGGCAACCTGGACTGCATATTAAGACCCAGTCTTACAAACAACAATAACTGTAACAACAACCCCTCCCCCTTTTAGTGGCTGGGTATGTAGCTCAAGTTGAGCACCTGTCTAGCAAATGCGAGGTCCTGAGTTCAAACCCTAGTACTGCCAGAAACATTAAAAAAAAAAAAAAAAAGGCCTCCCTTTCCCCTGCCCTAAATCCTTTCGGAGATATTCAATAAATATGATGAAATGCCTCTAAATGTCCTTAAATGTCCTTTCCTTCTTTGAACACAAACACAACATACCAAAAAGTGCAAAATTTCTCTGCACTTTAATTTCTCACTTTATACATTTACATATTTCAACCTTGCTTTAGAGCTATAAGATCATGGGAAGTCCCAGTGTCTTGCCAGGAAAATCAGAATCTCTCGTCCCAGGACCATGGAGGCCTCAACTTTCTGTGTGTGATAGAGTTTTGTTTGTTTTCATTAATAGACCATATTTTAGAGTAGTTTTTTAGGTCTGCAGGTTCACCCCTAAAATTCCAGCACTGAGGAGACTAAGGCAGGAGGCCTCAAGTTCAAGTCCAGGGGCTGGAATGGTTCAAGTGGGAGAACATCTGCCTAGCAAGCATGAGGCCTTGAGTTCAAATCTCAGTGCTGCCAAAAAAAAAAAAAAGGAAGAAAAAAAAATCATCCAGGTCAATTTCAAGCCCAGCCTTTGCTACACAGTGAGACCCTGTCTCAAAAAACAAAGCAAAGCAAAGCAACACAAACAAAACCCCAAATTAATTAAATAGATAAATAAGACAAAGGTCTCTGGAGGAGCATACTTTGGTGACCCTCTGTGGGGAGGAGGAAGGACAGATTGCTCAGAAACCACCAGTCACTGTGACCTGTCAGGTAATGCAGTCCGCACACCTGGAAGGCAGCTGTGTACACCCAAATCACCAACAGCGTTCACACCTGAAACCTCACCATACCATGACCCACTGAGGACAAGAACATCTGAGCCACTGTCTACTCAGAGTTGGCCAAGGCTGATGTGAACACCAATTAGTTGTTCATGGTTGAATGGATGAGTTTGACTTTGAACCAGGTTAATCCCCCTACCGTCACAACGATATCTTCTGTGGGTAAGGCCTTTCCTACTTGGCAGAGCGATCTCGTTCTTGATGCTGATGGAGAAACGGGAGAGGGGCGGGGACAGGCTCCCTAGAGATTATGTAGCCAGCCAGAGGCAGGCGAAGATGACTTTGGGTCTGTGACTCTAAAGCTGTGTTCTCTCTTGAAGCTCAGCTTCCCGTGTGGGTCAGGGTTGTGCTCCTGGTGAGGTTACCTGAACTCAGAGAGTGGGGCTCAAACTCCCAACAGAATAAAGAAACTGAAGTCAGAAAAATGAATTATGATGGAAATCTCCAGAAAACCTGAAGATTCTCAACCCATTTGTTTCCATAGATGTTGAAGGCATAAACTTCCAGCCTGGGTGGAGCATTTTCTCAGCCCACTGCCCTGAGGATGAGGATCGGTGACATTGTGGGGGTGAGGTTGCTGCCATCCAAGACTCCAGTCCACCTGGCAGAGTGAGAAGTTTACTATTTTGGGAGCCCAGAGGTGGAGCTTTGTTAACAAATTTATGAGCATCTGATACAAGCTGTGTGTGGTGACACAAACCTGTAATCCCAGCACTCGGGGAAGATGAGGCGTTAGAGACCACCTGGGGCTGTGCAGTGAGACCTTGTCTTAAAGAATGAAAGAAAGCAAATCAAACAAAGGAATCTGACATATAAACTAGACCAGAATTCCTTTATCGTTAAGAACAGCCCTGTCACCTGAACAGAATTATCCACCCAGCTGTCCCCCTGCAACCAGACAGGTCCAGCAAGTCACAGAGTTTGCTCAAGCTGTGTGCTGCTGACATAAAAAGGTGCTGTTCGATGAAGGCATCAAATCCACAGGGCCCTGGGGCATCACTGTCTCTGATGTGTCCCCTGCCTTGGGCACGAAGGTTAGTCTCCCAGCCAAGTCATCCCTGAGCTATTCTGATTCTGATTCTCAATGGAGACAGCATGGCACTGACTTCAGTCCCAATCTGTCCTGGGCTTGGAGATCTTTTATTTTTTTTTTTGGCAGTACTGGGGTTTGAACTCAGGTCCTCAATGCTTGCTGGGCAGAGGACCAGCCCTTACTGCTTGAGACACTCCACCAGCCCTTTTTTTTGTGTGATTTTTTTTTTTTTCCAAGATAGGTCTCTTGAACTATTTTCCCAGGTTGGCTTAGAACCATGATCCTCCTGATCTCTGCCTCCTGAGTAGCTAGGATTACAGGTGTGAGCCATGGGTGCCTGGCATATGGATCTCTTCTTCACTGTGGTTTTGTCTTGTCTTTTTTTTTTTTTTTGGTGGGACTAGAGTTTCAACTCAGGGCTTTGCACTTGCAAAGCAGGTGCTCTACTGGTTGAGCCGCACCTCCAGTCCATTTGCTCTGGTTATTTTGGAGGTGGGCTCTCACAAACTATTTGTCCAGGTAGAACTAAAACCATGATCCTCTTGATCTCAGCCTCCCAAGTAGCTAGAATTACATGTGTGCGCCATCGTGTACCCGGCCAAAATTACAATAATTTAGTTAAAAGATCTTAAATTTGTTTTGCTGTACTAAGGTTTGAACTCAGAGCCTACACCTTGAGCCACTCCACCAGACCTTTTTTTATGAAAGTTTTTTTCAAGATAGGGTCTCTGGAACTATTTGCCCAGGCTGGCTTTGAACAAAGATCCTCCTGATCTCTGCCTCCTGAATAGCTAGGATTACAGGAATGAACTACCAGCTCCCAGCTGTGGTTTATATTTGATTCTAGAATCAGGCAATACTTCATCCTATAAAATAAGTGTCTGATGCACTGAGCAGAAGTGGTTGGTTTTATACACCAGGAAGGACTAAAAACAAGTAGAAACCAAGAATGAAAAGTGCACTGGTAAATTCAAAGTTACTTTTCTTGTAAGGTGCATACAGGAACGCACAGCATTAGAAAAAGAACTAATTTGGTTAGCAGGTTACTTTAGGTCACTGTTCATTTACTTAATTTATTTTTGATGGTATGGGGTTTGAACTCAGGGCCTTGAGTTTGCAGGGCAAATGCTCTAACTCTCCCCCACCTTTCTGTGTGGTAATTTACCCAGGCTGACCTTGAACTCTTTGACCTTTTGCCTTGACTTGCACCACCATACCTGGTATATTTTATTTTGTTTATAGGCATTAGTTATATTGCCCAGGCTGGCTTTGAATTCCTGGGCTCAAGGGAACCCCCTGCCTCAGCCTCTTGAGTGGCTGGGACTACAGATGTGCACCACTACACCCAGTACGGTGGCTTCTTCCACTCCAGCTAGGTTCAAGGATTGCAGCAGAAGGAACTTCTTTATTAGGCTGATTAAAACCAGCCTGTCTGGGAATTTGCTGTCACTTATTTTGCTTTGTTTCCTGAAAGGTCAGAGAGCACAATTTTAATTTCATGACATGGAACATTGGTGTGGGTGAGTTCATTTTGATTTTTAGTCTGGTCTGCTGGAGCCCAAGGCAGGAGCACAGTCAACACAATGGTCTTCTGTAACCTTTATTTTAAAATGCCAGTTTACTTTTTTGATTCTTTTCTCTGCCATATACCAAATTCCAAGCTCCTAAAGAAGCTTCACTTTTTAGAGACAGACTAATCTAATCCTTTCCGATCCAGGCCCATTCTTGCCTTCCTTCCAGGTCTCTTTTGTCATCTGTCTAGAAGCAAAGACATGGAAGAAAGATGTGGGCGCTGGAGGGGTTGGAGGGCAGGCTACTGTACCGGGGGAGGGGAATCGATCTGACAGCCGGAATGGAGTGGACTAGGTCAGCGCGCGGGGCTCAGAGCCTGCGCGGGGTGGGCACCATCTGCGCGGTGCTCACAGCGCGTCCCAGGCTCTCTCCCCTGCACAGTGGCCTCCGGGTGACTCAGCAGCCCTCATCCACCGCCGCTGCCCGCCTCCTGGCAGCTCTGTCTTGCGCTCAGGGAACCGCGGAGCATGGTGACACGGACCCACAATACACCGGCTGTTGGGATGGACGAGTTCCCAGCTGGGGGAGGGGCAGGCCACCAGGTGCCAAGTGGGTCCTGTTTACCACGAATCTCCAGGGAGCTGGAGGCCTGCGGGGCACGCCGGCTTCCCAGAAGGCGCAAGGTCCTAAAGCTCCTTGCGTAATTCTTCCACTTAGATCTTCAATGCAGGGTTCTCAGCCCCTTTTGTGCTGCTTGGGATATGTTAGGTGCTCAATAAATGTACTGCTTAAGCCGGACGCTGGTGGCTCACGCCTGTAACCCTAGCGACCTGGGAGGCTGAGATTGGAAGGATTGAGCTTCCAGGCCAGCCTGGGCAAATAGTTCCAGAGACCCATCTCCAAAATAACCAGAGCAAAATGGGCTGGAGGGAGGCATGCCTTAATCAGAAAAGCCCCGCTTTGCAAGTGGAAGCCCTAAGCTGAAACCTCAGTTCCAACAGCAACAACAAAAGAATTGTATTGCTTAACTAATAACAAGTTGAAATGATAAATGTGAATCAGAAGCCAAGTCCAAGGGGAAGAGTGAGAAGGGAGCGTCACCATTCCCTGAAGCATAGAAAAGACTTCTCTGTGACAGTGTCCTTGTGACTGGTTTTGGGTTTTTTGTTTTTGCTGTTTGAGACAGGGTCTCTCTATGTGACTCAGCCTCACAAGTGCTGGGGATTCCAGGAATGCACCAGCCATCCCTGCACCATGGTAGGAGTAAAGGCCTCTGGGAGCAACTTTCCTACGTTCAGTCTCTCCTGCTGCCTACACCACTCCACAGGTGTGGTTCTGAGAGCTGTCCCAATGAACTGTGGCCTGCAAGTCTCAGCCTCATGTCTCAACATCTCAGAGCATGTTCCCCAGAAACCCACCCAGGGAAGAGAGCAAATATGTGGCACTCTAATAGCAGCTGGAGTACTGAGTTGAGAAGGTTCCAGAAGTCAAGTTCTACTAGATGTCTGCCATGGATGAGGAAGTGGGTGCTGGGGATTCCTGTGCATACACTTCCAATCCCTGTAGAGTAGCAGCAAGTTGGGGGGAGCCCTAGAAAGGAGGAGCAAACCAACTGTGCCAGAGGCTAAGGGGAATGGCAGGTGCTGGTGGATATTCCCAGTAGGAACACGCACCCACAGCTGGCCCTCCAAATCCATGAGCTCTGTTAGGGTGAACAAAAGGGAAGCCATGTTAGGATCAGACCCCCCCACACACCCTTACCATGCACACAGTCTTGCAGGGCAATTACAGGAGCTACCCCACCACTTACTAGAAGGACCACACCTAGCCTACAGGGAATAACAAAGTCTCACCTTGCAGGGGACGGTGGGGGGGGGGTCCAGAGCTGGTTAAGCAACCATCTCCTCTAGCTTCCCCTAGCAATTGTTAACCCTGAAAATTTTCCTGCCCTGCTAAACTTCTCCTCCAGACCCTTCCCCTGTATCTACTCCAAGTCTGTAAGGCGCAGTGGGGTTCTGGCTTTGGCCAACTCCTCCCTTCTGCAGGATTTCCTTCGCAGGGTTTCTTCCTGAGTAAACCCTGTGCTGGTGTTTGAGCCATCTCCCGCCTATTTATTCTGTGTCTCTTTCAGTCTCACAGGCTCCACATCACAGCCATGGATTCATCCAACCATGGATTGAAAATAAAAAAAAAAAATTCCAGAAAGTTCCAGAAAAACAAAACTTGAACGCAGCAAGTACTATGCAGAATCCTCGTGAATGCAGTGAGGTGTGGATTTGTGTCAGGTGTAACAAGTCATCTAGAGATGATTTAAAGTCCGGAGGAGCAGGTGCAGGTTAAATGTAAACGTTACATCATTTCATATAAGGAACTTGAGTACTAGCAGGCGTCCTGGAACCCATCCCCTACAGGTGCTGAGGGACAATTATACTTTCAAAAGGCCCTTTAAGTGGCTTGGTTTTTTTTCCTACCGGGGTTTGAACTCGGGGTTACACACTTGCTAGGCAGACACTCTAGCTCTTGAGCCACTTCACCAGCCCTTTTTTGTGACAATTTTTTTTGAGATAGGGTCTCTCAAACTATTTGCCTGGGCTCACTTTGAACCTTCATCTACCCTGATCTCTGCCTCCTGAGTAGCTAGGATTACAGGCGTGAGCCACCAGCTCCTGGCTGTTTTTTTTTTTAGTTAAAGAAAAGGAAAGAAATCAGAGAAAAAAGAAAAGACCCAATCAAACAATGAAAAAAAACATTAAGGTAAGAAGAAAAAGAAAATAAATAAAGAAGCAAAAAGCCCCTTGGTGGGGTATGGGTCAGGTTTTAGACGGGAGAGGGCTGGCAGATATGGCAGGTGCTTACAGTGAAGGAAGGGTGAGGAGAAGCTGCGTGGTAGGCAAGTCATAGGGAGGAAAGGCTTCTTTTGGGAGGGGAGAGCCTCAGGCATACCTATGGTCTGAGGGAAAAGTCAATGACAAGAGCAATGAGATACAGGAAAGGAAGGGGGATGGTAACAATGGTTAGGTGTGGGGGTGGCATAAGCACTCAACCAAATGGACAATTAGTTCTGTCCTAGGGGTCCCAGGAGCAGATCAGCAAGGCACAGGAGGTCTTAGCAGCTACACTCCCAGAGAGGGACAAAGAACCCAGAGCCTTGAAGGGGAGGAAGGGCACTTCCTCAAAGGGAAGGGGTAAACTAGAAAGGGGCACAAATAAATAAAGATAGCAAGCCAGTCACAGTCACAGTGGCTCACGCCTCTAAACCTCACTGCTCTGGAGGCAGAGATCAGGAGGATAGCAGTTTGAGGCCAGTCTGGACAAAACGTTTGCAAGACCCCATTTCAACCAATAAAAAAGCTGGGTACAGTGCCTCTCACCTGTCACCCCAGCTATGCAAGTAGTGTACATAGGAGGATTGTGGTCCTGGCTGGTCCAGCCATAACCTCAAGAACCTATTTGAAGAATATGTAAAGCAAAAAGGGCCAGAGATTCATGGATTAGAGCACCTGCCTAGCAAGCAGGAGGCCCTGAGTTCAAACCCCAGTACTGAAAAAAAAAAAAAGAAAAAGAAAAAGCTTGAGCCTATAGAGCATA
Source organism: Castor canadensis (assembly GCF_047511655.1). Taxonomy (NCBI): domain Eukaryota; kingdom Metazoa; phylum Chordata; class Mammalia; order Rodentia; family Castoridae; genus Castor; species Castor canadensis. The sequence continues at coordinate 62,124,487 of NC_133392.1, read as the reverse complement.
GTTGAGAAGATCTGGAGTACAACAGAAAGTGCAAGATAACCCAACTTAAACAGGATATGCGCGTGCATAACAAAGGCAGTGGGGAAACAGTGTCATAGTCACCAGGGCCAGGCTGCTTTGGCAGTAGGGAGGAACGAACTCATGGCCTTCGCTTGCTGGGCAAGTGCTTTATCATTTGAGCCATGCCCTACTTCTCTGGCTCTTAGTGTTTTTTTTTTTTTCAGATAGGGTCTTGAGTTTTTGCCTATGGCCCAGACTCCAGCCTACCTCTGCCTCCCAAGTAGTTGGGATTACAGGTGTTCAACACCATGTTCAGCTTTAACACAGGGTCTCACTATGTAGTTCAGGCTGGACTCAAAAGGATATCTTCCTGCCTCAGCCACCCCAGTGGCTGGGATTATTTGGCGGTCTGGGGTTTGAACTCAGGGCCTCACGCTAGGTAGGTACTCTTACTGCTTGAGCCACTCAGCCAGTCCAAGAGACAGGGTTTTGCTATGCTGTCCAGGCTGGCCTCAAATTCCTTGACGCAAGTGAGCTCCCTGCCTTAGCCTCCAGAGGAGCAGGATTCTGTCTTCTTCTTCTTTTTTTTTTCTTTCTATATTAAGGTTAGAACTCAGGGCTTGCACCTTGAGCCACTCCACTAGCCCTTTTTGGTGAAGGGTTTTTGAGTTTCTCTTGAACTATTTGCCCAGGCTGGCTTTGTACTGCATCCTTCTGATCTCTGGCCTCCCAGGAAGCTAGGGTTACAGGCGTGAGCCACCTGTACCTGGCTATGTTGGGTATATTTGAGACAGGGTCTCATGAACTTTTGCTCAGGCTGGCCTGGAACTTTGATCCTCCTGATCTCAGCCTCCTGAGTAGCTAAGATTACAGGTATGAGCCACCAGTGCCTGGCTAGGCTTCTGTGTTCTTGTATGCAATCCAGGCAGCATGGAGAAGAAATGAGGTTGTAGCCATGGCGGACATTTAACCAGTCCATATCAGAAGAGCTGTTGCAGTAGTTTGACTATGAAATTCTTCTACCATGTCAGCTAGTAAATAACTGCTTGTTCTCTGATAGGTGCTACCTCTTCCCTCACTCCCCAACTCATGGCCAGGAATCACTCCAAGGACTCTTTCAGCCAACCCCCCAAGCCCCCAGCACTGTGTCCTGGCAGGACCATATTAAATATTTGAATACTTACATTGACTATATTCCTTTCTATTAAGAAGAGTACCTTGAACTCACAGAATGGGCACCTGGCCAGAATAAATGTGTGTGACTGTGAGTGAGGCTGGGAAATACAGTCTTTGTTCTAGGGATCCAGGCAGAAGTAGGGGATGGATTACTGACTGTCAAGGTTAAAGGGCAGGAGTGAAGGATATTAGGAGAAAGTTGCAGCCCTGTCACAGGGAGGCTCAATGGGTTGCAGAGGAGATGGAGGCTGATGAGACTGGCTGCACTGTTGATTCCCCAGCAGCCAAAATCAGAGACTGGGAGTTGGTGACTGGGGTGCCCAAAGTGTGAGAGAGAAAGCTATCCTTGGGAGGGGTCAAGTCCACCTTGAGTGAAAGCTGAGGTCCCCACATTACACAGAAAGGTGAATGCAGCAGAAGAGGCTGAGGCCAAGGTCTCAGAGGAAGAGGCTGGTGTAAGGCAGGGAGTAGGGGTGGAGAATGGGGGGAGTGGACAGAGCCTATCATTGTTTGAGACATGTTCAGGGAGGCCTTCCAGGGCATGAAGTTGACTCCAGGTGGCTGTTGTGGGAGCCAGAGCCGAACTTTGGGACCCAGGGTGTGCCGCTGTGGCCAGGGCTGCTGTGGCTCAGCCTCTGTCAGGGGTAGAAGCAGGCGAAGCCCTCCAGGATCTTGGGGAGTTATGCAAAGGAATTGGCAGCTAGGGGTGAGACATTACGTTCTGGGCCTTAGGGGGAACTGGGACTCAGAACTGAAATGTCACTGGAATCCTACTTGCCAGCGTGGCCCACGTTTCTGAGGAAAAGTATCTTTTTCAGTTCCCTGGAAACTTGAGCTCACAATGCAGTGGCAGTGTGGGCATTTTCTTTTCTCCTTTCCATTTTCCTATGCACATATTAACATTTTCTTTGCCATCATCAGGTCCCCCATCAGCTCTGCTGTCCCCTCTGGGAAGTCAGGAGCAGAGCTTGACTAGGAGATGGGGTGCTGGAACTCAGGAGGCTGAGGCAGAAGGAGTTCAAGGAACTCAGAAGTTCAAGGCCAGCCTGTCTCAAAAAAAAAAAAAACCCAAAAAACAAAACTAAAGATGGGCTTGGGGTCCCACTCTACCCATGTTTCTTAGAACCCACTCTCTGGCAGGCCAGGCAGGCTGCACATTGGCTGCTTCTTTGGTACATTGTTCTGTGCAGACCAGTTTCCCTCATCATTGTCGGGCATTTGGGATTCTTCCAGGTTCCACCTACTGTTACAAAGAACTCTTCTGTGAACACCCAGGAGAAAATACTTCCTTGGAACTGGTATCACAGGATAAAAAGGACTGAAATGCTTCCCAGCTCTTGTTGCCTGTGCACGTATCTAAGAAAGTATTTAAAGAGGATTAAGCATCTGCTGACTTGGTGCAGAACTGTGAATCAATTTTGGTGTTTTTTTTTTTTTTTTTTTTTTCCGTGGTGGTGGTACTGGAGCTTGGACCCAGGGCCTTGCCCATTCTAGGCTTGTGCTCTACCACTTGAGCCATGTTCACAGCTCTTTATACTTATTAATTTTTTAATAGGGTCTTGAGTTTAATTCCCTGGTCAACCTGAATCACGATTCTCCTATTCATGCTTCCTGAGTGGCTAGGATGACAGATTTGTACTACCAGGCCTGGCTTGTTGGTTGAGATGACGCGGTCTCTCTAAATTTTTACCTGGACAGGTCTTGATCTTTGTCTCCTGAGTAGCTGGAATTTCAGGCATCCTCATAGGTTCAGAAGGAGGCAGAGGAAGTAACAGTATTGGGGAGTTACAGGTAGGGAAATGAAAGGGCAGCAGAAGCACTGCCATAGTCCTGCAGCTATGAAGGATGTGTTAGGAAAGAGGCCAGGTTGGCCCAGGCTCCCTTGTCTCTAACCCAGAGGCTTGAGCAACTCCCCCAAGGGAGGGCCTGATCCCAAGGTCTCCAAGCTTCCTCTGGGCTCTGAGTCTTGCAACCTCTCCCAGAACACCAGGAAGCTTCACTTCTCTATCAGCAAGCAGCCCAGGGAGGCGGGCTCCTTTTCTGGCATTTAGCCAGTTTCTGGTGCCTGGCCTTGGGAAGCTCAGAGATGGGGTAACCCTGAAGTCTCCCTCTGGCCACAGAGGCCACCCTCATCTTGCCCCAACTCACTTGGTGCACAGTTCCCCGGGGGAAGTGGGAGTGTAGGGCAGCTCGGGCAGGGCGGCGGGGGAGAAGGGAAAGCTCCAAGGCTCTTGTCTGTGGGCTGCTCCTCAGAGGGCATGACAAGTTGCAGGAGCTGGGGGATGCTGCTCTCAAACAAGGTTCTGTCCCCATCTGCCACGTGACCTTGGAGGCATATCTTTCTCTCTCCAGGCCTCAGTCCCCCCAGTACAATGACAGAATGGGACTGGATGGCCTCTAAGGGCCAACGGACTGAAATTCTCCTCCTTGCCTTCCATGGAGTCAGCAGGCACTTGTTCCTGGTGTGTGTGTGTGTGTGTGTGTGTGTGTGTGTGTGTGTGTGTGTACTGGGGTTTTGGGGTTTGAACTCAGGGATTCTCATTAGTTGGCAGGCGCTCTACTACTTGAGTCACTCTGCCTGCCCATTTTGTGATGTTTTTTTCTGAGATAGTTTCCTCCCCGTCTATTTGCCTGGGGCTGGCTTTGAACTGTGATCTTCCTGATCTCTGCCTCCTGAGTAGCTAGGATTACAGATGTGAGCCACTAGCACCTGGCCAGAGGTGAATGGTTTTTGTTGGGCCACCCAGACTTCCCCTTTTCTTTCTGGAATGAGGTAGGGAATGAGGGTTGGGCAGGGTGGGTTTGCTTCTGTTTCCAGAAGGCTGATCTTTAGCTGGGTTTGCAAATTTTGGCTTTGCTTCCTGTTCTCCAGTCCTAAGTTACTTCCTAGTCCCCCCATGTTTATTTTTGAGACAGGGTCTCATTCTATAGTCCAGCTGGCCTGGAACTCTCAATTCTCCTGCCTTTGCCTTCTGAGTGCTGGGATTACAGTCATGTTCTCCCGTTTTATTCCTGGGTCTCTCTCTACTTCCTCCAACTCAACAGATCAACTAGGATAGACCATTGGAAGGGACTGCATCTAATACTGAGAAACCTGTCTGTGGGTCATGGGGAGACCCACAGTCTTATAAAAGAGACCCCAGGACTGTCAAAAAAAAAAAGAAAAAAAAAAGAAAGTGATTGTATGTAAGCAGGGCACAGCAAAAAGCTCACAGGGATCCTAGCAAGGCAAGTCCTACACACACAAATCAGGAGACAGTGTGGGTGGGTGGTGAGTTTGATCCTGACTGTGAGGAGTTGGGTAATTTGTTAATCTTTTTTTATATTCTGTGAAAATAAAAAGGAGAAAAAATTGAGACAGTGTCTTTTTTTTTTTAAACTTAACCTATTTTTTATTTCTGTGTGTTCATAATAAACTCTTTTTTTTTTTTTTTTGTGGTGGTACTGGGGTTTGAACTCAGGGCCTACACCTTGAGCCACCCCACCAGCTTTTTGTGGACGATTTGCCCAGCTGGCTTTGAACCTCCATCCTCCTGATCTCTGCCTCCTAAGTAGCTAGGATTACAGGTGTGAGCTTTTTAATACTGATTATACTAAGTGCATTTGCTCAAATCCAATCTTTGGTTTAAAAGTACACAAAAGGGAAAAAAACAGTTCTCTAAAGAAAGGGTTAACACAATAAATAGCCAAGAAAATTTCTTGGGCACCTTTACTAGGAATGCTTCTTAAATATAAATTACAGTTTAACATTTTAAAATTCTCTATATAATTGAGGTTGTTCTCAAGGACTGTGTCCACCAGACAGATCCATGATAACTTATAATACTGGACATCTGGCAGCTTTCAGAGATAGATTGCCAGGTTTGAATGAAAGGCAAAATAGTCACTATTTATATACGTGTCCTATTAAATTTTTTTTTTTGGCAGCACTGGAGTTTGAACTCAGGGACTCACACTTGTTAGGCAGGCACTCTTACAGCTTGAGTCACGCCTGCAACCTTTACTATAATTTTGACTTCCAAACCTTATATTTTACAATGTATTCTACCCATATTGCACCTTGCTGACACACCACACCTTGTTAGAATAATGAACAACCCTACAGACTGAACAGATGTAGAAAAATAGGAGGGAGGAGGACTTAATAAAAAAAATCTGAACTTATTTTTAATTATTTACAATGCAAATGTGTGCAAGACATTCACTTACAAGTCTGGTCCCAGGGATGTTAACATATTAAAGGGTTGGAAGAAGACCCTTGATTTTGATGTGTAAAACAATCAGACAGTCCCCCTGACATCCCGTCTTAAAACTTGGCAAACAGGGTCTTAAAGACTCACAGGGCGGGGTTGAGGGGCCTGTGGTGATTCAGAGGACGTGCCACTCTGTGAAGACAGTGTCTTCCTGAGTAGTCCAGGCTGGTTTCAAACTCATGATCCTCCTGCCTCCTTCCCCAGTGCTAGGAGGGTGCCACCACACTGGCTTGTTATGGACATTTACTAAGCAGATACATTCTTGTCTTTATCTTCTGTGCTCATGCATCCCTATCATACAGCACCTGACCTTTCTCTTATTCCATAGAGGTTCCCTGCAGTGAAAATTTTAATGCTTTTCACTGATTGCCTATTTAAACTACAACTCTCCCTGCTTTATTTTTTTGGTGGTACCGGGTTTTGAACTCCCAACCTGTGCTTGCTAGACAAGCACTCTGTCATTTGAGCCATGCCTCTAGCCCATTTCTTTGCTTTAATTATTTTTCAGGTAGGTTTCAAGTTTTGGCCCAGGGGGCCTGGGCAATGATCTTTCTGATCCTCCTGCCTAAAGTCCCTCAGGACCATGGGCATGCCCCACCACTCCTGGCATATTGGTTGAGATGGCAGGGCAGAGGGTGTCTTACACTAACTTTTTGTCCTGGCTGACCTCCAAATTCAATCCTCCCAATCTCCATCTTCCATGTAGCTGGGCCTCGAGCTTCCATGCCCTGACTCCCTGCTTTCTTTGGAACACTGATGAAGAGATATCTGAGCCTGAATCTTCCAAATTGCAATTCCTGCGACCCCAAAGTCTTTTTTTTTTTTTTTTGTCTTTGCCAGTTTCTGAGTCTGGATTGATGGAGAGAGACAGTGAGGGTGGAGTGTGAATTCTGACTACAAGAACTTGGAGACGTCCTTAGCCCGTTTGCTACTAATTCTCATCTGTAAAATGGCACTAGGAATAGTAAATGGTACCTCATAGAGAATGTGAGCCAGGAAGCAACCTCCTGTGCCCCAAAATCCAAGGCTCCCATTGCCAAGGTGGTAAAGGCAAGGGCTAAAGAACTCATCACCAAACTGGGTTAAATACACACTGCTGGGTATTCTGTTCATAAAAATAATAGGGCTGGAGATGTGGCGCACAACCGCGAGGCACGGGTTCCGATTCCCAGCGTCTCAAAAAATTTATTTGGGAGGCTGAGGCACGAGGATCGTGAGCTCTAGGCTAGCCTGGGCACCACGGCGAGACCCGGTTTCAAAAATCAAACAAACAGAAAATTGTCCTTCAGAAAAAAAGAAAGGAAAATGTGAGCCTTAAAAGATATATTAAAGGCTGAGGATGCAGCTCTGTGGCAGAGCACTTGCCTACTATTGGAAAGGCCCTGGGTTCGATTTCCGCCACTGAAAAAAAGAAAAAAACAGCTATGCTATTTTGAGCTAATCTCTGAGTTTGATTCATCCAGTCGATAGGGATTTTTGTTCGCAGCTTCGCGGTTCCCTCCCTCCAGCAGCACGCCTCCTGGTCCACCATTCTCTCGTCTCCCTCCCTTCCCCCTCCCCCCTCCTCCCCCCTCCTCCTCCCTCCTCCCCCCTCCTCCTCCCTCCTCCCCCTTCCTCCCTCCCCTCCTCCGCGCCCTCCCTCCCCGCAGGCGCCCAGCGCCGCGCTGAGTCAGGCTGCGCCTTGCTGGGGCGGGGCCTGCGCCTGCGCACTGAGTGTTCGTCGGGGCTGGGGACAGGTTTATAGGCGCCGGGGTCAGCTGACGCTCTGCATTGCAGACGGCGGAGTCCGGCGTCGCCATGTACGCTCTCCTGCTCCTGACTTGCCTGCTGGGCACTGGTGAGCCGGGGACCCTCGCCCTGGGGACGGGTTCCTTCAGCGCCCGCCGGTCCCACAGCGGGCCGGGCCGGGCCGGGCTGTCCGGACTTCGCCTCGTCCCGCCGCCCTCCGGCGGCTCGGCGCGGGTGCCCACTGCGCAGGCGCTGGCCTGGGCTGGTACCTGCTGGGGCGGTGCCGGAGCCGCGGGGGGCGAGGCGGGCGGGGCCGGGAGAAAGCGGGTCCCTCTCCGTTCCTCCAGGTTGCCGCCCCGCGGTGCGGGGGTGTGGGTGGCGTGTCTACAGGGTGACCTCTTTGGCGGCACTGTGGGGCCTGTGCGGGCCGCACGTGACCCAATGGCCTAGAGCCCCTATCTTGCAGGACGCAACCTTGGCCTCGGGTGTCCCCGTTTGTCATCTGTGTTGATGTTTATCGTTGCGTATGTATTTACATACATCTTGAAGGTGGTAGGGGATTTTGTGGTCTCTATTTCGCTTCCCTTAAAATAAATGCCTTGCATGGCCATTGGCCACCCTTTATATTGGGAAAAATGTAAGTATGGGAAAAGTTGTACACAGGATATTGTACCTATTTATTGCCCTAAAGTGGCACTGAGGGTTTTGTTATGAAAGCAGCGCTGGGGACCTGCTTCATTGCCTTCTTGGTATTAGGAGGGGCCTCTTGCCCTTACTCTGTGACCTGTCTTTTCTATCTCTGTTCTTGCCTTTATATCTTTAATTACCTCTCTCCCCTCCCAACTCCTCACACAGCGCTTCATGTTTGCTAGGCAGGCGCTCTACCGCTTGAACCACTTGACCAACCCTGTTATGTGTTGGGTATTTTTGAGATAGGGTCTCTTGATCTGTTTGCCCAGGCGGGCTTTGAAATGTGATCCTCCTCATCTCAGCCTCCTGAGTAGCTAGGATTATAGGCGTGAGTCACCTTTCCCTGGCTATTTCTTTAATCATTTATATAATCACGGTGAAGATAAAGGTGAGAGATACAGTTTGATGTGGAACCACATTTTAATCTTGTATAACAAAAGGGATTCCAGGTTTCTGGGTGACTTCAGGTCATCATTCACCAAAGGAAGTAACCTAATCTTCAGCTCCCAACCTCAATATCTGTTTCTTAGTAAAATGTATGTAACTTTTTTTTTTTTGGCTGCACTGGGATTTGAATTCAGGACCTCACACTTTCGAGGCTGGTGCTCTAACAACTTGAGCCATTCTGCCAGCTTTCTTTGAAGATGGGTGTTTTTCAAGATAGGGTCTCGTGAACTATTTCTCCAGGACTAGCCTTGAACTGAAATCCCCCTGATCTCTTGTTTTTTGAGACAGGCTCTTGCAAAATGTAGCCCAGGCTGGCCTCTAACTCTTGCTTCTTCTCCCTTAGCCTCCCAAGTGCTGGGATTACAGTGGTGGACCAGGCTGGTTTCCATTCAGTCACTCAGATTTCAAATAAACCATAACAAGGTTACCATCTGGTTGATGGATAACCATAGAAATAAAACATGTAATTCTATATCAATACATAGTTTTTTTCTAACACTGACTTTCAGCAACTCTCAAGATGTGTCTTGTCCTTACAAAGGGTTTAGATTTTATTTTACCTGTAAACCATGAAAGGTGATCTTACAGAGAAAACTGGCCAGTGTACCTCTGTAATCTTAGCACTTGGGAGGCTAAGGCAGAAGAAGCAAGAGTTAGAGGCCAGCCTGGGCTATATAGTGAGACCATGTCTCAAAAACAAAACATGGCTCCATTGGCATTGAGTCACTCCTCATTAGACCCTTAAAAGTTCTGATTCACTCAGATCTCTGAAAAAAGACTTCATTGTTTCTTTTCTCTTCTTTTTTATGGTGCAGGGGTAAAACAGAACCCAATCCAGGGCCTTACACATGCTAGGCAAATCAGGCAAGTGCTCTTCCATTGAGCTACACCCCAGCCCTTAATTGTTTCTTTGGAAAAGTGAAAATCCATTTCTAGTATATATTGCAGTGTCTTTATCCAGAATCTTGCCTGAGAACTTAAGTGGGAGTGTGTTACAATGGCCTTGGTCTAACCTTGTGCCAGACTTCTAGATTATGCCAAGGTCACACTGATATGCTAGCTTCGTTCCCTACCCGCCCTCCCCCGCCGTGGCTTTCTGGAAATGTTATTCCTAAAATTTCTGAAAACACTAATAGTGAGTTGTTAGTGAAGGGTGCAGGGTGTGACTGCAGCCATTGTTTCCTCCCTGGGAGGCTATTGTAGTACAGGGTGCCATTCTGATGAGATTTAATGATGTCCTAGGTGGCCCAGATATAGCTTAGCAATAGCGCACTTGCCTAGCATGTGCCAGGTCCTTAGTTCCATGTCCAGCACTGGAGGGAAAAAAAAAAAATCCTGGGGGTAAAGACAGTTTTGGATTACTTCCTGCCCATCCAGTCTTCCCTACCTTTACGCCACTTAAAGAGCATGTGGAGCATGGCATACTGAGAGAACTGAAGTGTCTGCTCCAGCCCCTTTGCAAGGACTGACAACACAGGCACCCAGAGGTGACTCCCAACTGGGAATGCCAGGCGCGAACCCAGCACTTTGCAAGGTGTTTGGTGTTTCCACATATACTTAGTAACTTTTTAAAAAACATAGTAGGTGTAATTTAGACACATGCGTAACCACTTGGACAACCTGGTGAGTTGCCACAGGGCGAGCTGAGCCAGGTTAGCAGCCCCAGGTCTGGAGTGAGCAACAGCAGTCCACAGTGGTCCTGCCTCCCTGTACTGCATCGATTCACCTGCCTCAGAGGATGTAACTCTGCTAACCCCAACACTGGAGGTATCAGAACTGCCCTTTTGAGCTTTGAAAAGAATCATAGGGTCAGGATATGCTGTTGTTGAGTGATGGTTCTAGGGGAGAAGGTGAGTCCAGGGTTAGACAAGCGCAAAGCCTGGGGTATGGTGCTGGCATATGGTGAATGCTCACTATGTTTGGCTGCTTTCAGTGCTATCACCTGGGTTGTGCCTAGCCCACACAGTGGCAGGTGTGTTCCCTAACGATGCTAGAACACACCATTTGATAACTTCTCATTTTTAATTTTTTTGTGATGCAGGATGGGAATTCATAGCCTAGCCTTCTGTGTATCAGCAAGTACTCCGGCAAGAACAAATGCAGCACTCTGGGTAAATCCCCCTGTGTAGCAAATCAGTTTTGTTTTATGAAAACAGTGGTATAATTTGTGAAGGAGGAAGGGTTTGTTTTAACCAGACAGTGATCAGGTTCTTGAAGTACAATTTTTTTGACAGGTTTTTTTTTTTTTTTTAATACCTGCCACGAGAGTTGAATTATATTAGATTTGAGTGGTATGGAATTTTCTAGATCAGGGAAAGGAGAACCTAGTTCTCCGTTTTCAGTTTAGTTTTATTTTTGTGGCACTGGGAGTCAAACCCAGGGCCATGTACATGCTAGGCAAGAGTTCTGCCACTGAGCTGCACCCCCAGCCCTGCCTCCTTTTTTTTGGTGGTGGTGGTCCTTTCTCTGTCTCTCTCTTTTTTTCCAGTTGATCTATGTATTCCTGGGCCAATATACTAGCTTTTTGTTTGGCTGGTTTTTGCAACATGCTAGGCAAGGGCTCTACCACTGAGCTACACCTCCAGCCCTTGTCTTCTATTTTCTTGTATGAAACTGAAATGTTCAGGCAACTGGTTGGAGCTATAATGGATGGGGAAGAGGAAGGGCAGTGTGTTGCTGCATGGGGACAGTGCCTAGTAAACATGCTTGGGAGACACCCAAGGCCAAGACCAAGCCACTTGTACAAGCTCGAGGCAGCTTTCTGAGGCAGCCTCCTGGCATGGATTTTAGAGCTCCAGCTTCCAGGCTGTTTGGCACTTTGGCTCCTTTTTGGTTCTACTACAAGAAAGATTCTAGATTTTCTTTAAATGAATGACATAAGGGAGCACTAAGTACATCCACCTGCTTGCCTTTTTGAAAAATGAAAACATTTTGCCAGGCGCCGGTGGCTCGAATCTGTAATCCTAGCTATTCAGGAGGCAGAGATCAGGAGGATCACTGTTCGAAGCCAGCCCGGGGAAATAGTGAGACCCTATCTCAAAAAAAATGCATCACAAGAAAGGACTGGTGGAGTGGCTTAAGGTATAGGCCTCGAGTTCAAGCCCAGCACCGCAAAAAAACAAAAACAAAAAAACACCAAACATTTTGGGGGGACACTGGGGATTGAATTCAAGTCTTTGGACATGGTAAGCACATGATCTAACATTGAGCTATGCACCCAGGCCCTCCTTTTAGAACAGTGGTGATAGATAATGTTGATTGGGATGAAGAATTTGGCTGTTGCAAAAGTACTATGTGCTTATTTTATTTACTTTTTATCCAATGAAGTTCCAAAAAAATAATCTTGTGAAATTCTCATTTTTGAGACAGGATCTCAGTATGTAGCCTAGGTTGTCCTTGAACGTGAGGTCTGCTAGCTTGTGATTTTCATGTCGGGGCTGAGGTGGTACTGTGGAGTAGAAGTTTAACATTGTCACATTCTGACACTAACTGTAAAACCTTACGCAAGTAGTAAGGTTTAGCCTTCTGGTTTTCTCATCTGTGAAATGGCATTAATTGTTACAGTGTGACTGGGTTGTCGTGAGGTGAGGCTTTAGTAAAGGCCTTTAATAAAATGAGAGGGCTTAGCAAAGTACTGTGCTTGTTGCTGTGCCACTAATAAATACTATATCAGGTTATCAATGCCCTTGTCCCCCCAGCAGAAGCGACCCTTCTCTGCCCTTGATTTTGTCATTTCCCTGGCACGAAGGATGTTGTGAGTTAGCAGCAAACTTAATGGACTTATTAAAGATGCATGTGCTGCGTGTAATTACCGAATCAGGAAAACACTGGGAAGGTAGACGCGGCTAGCAGGGCATTGGGAGTTCACACTCTAGGGACAGCTAGCCTTGACAGGTCATCGGATTCCAACTGGTTCCCAGTAACTTGCATACTTGGGTCTACACCTGTTGTGTAAGTCTGCTCAAGCCCCTCCCCTGCTTTCCCCAGGCATAAGTAGAGAGGAACTGCTTAGGGGAGGTTACAGATGGACACTGTAAACAAGTCAGTCAGTGTAACGGAGTGAAGAGGCAAAAGTTCCTAGGCAACATAGAGTCAGTACTCTGTGTACTGTTTCCTCCTCCTTCCCAGTGCTGGGAATGCGACCCAGGACCTCACGCATGGTAGCTTTCTAGGCTAGAGCCACTCTGCCAGCCTTTTATTTTATTTTATTTTTGAGACAGGGTTTTGCTGTTGTGGCCCAGCCTGGCCTAGCACTTTCTATGTAGCTTAGGTTAGTCTTGAACTCTTGATCCTCCTGCATCCACCTCCCAAGTGCTGGGATTACAGACACCACCATCTTTCTTTTAGTACAAAAGTGGCACATTATATAGACTGCTCCTTTTTAAACATTAGAAAAGTGGAAGAATATTTTTAATGATCTGCCATGTAGTCAGCACTCAATTTAGAGACCCTATCCTAGCAACTGGCCTCATTCTGTAGAGAACTGCCTTTCTGGACAGGTGTTTATCATTTCCCTGCAGTTTTTTTTTTTTTTTTTTTTTGGTGGGACTTGGGTTGAGCCACATCTCTAGTCCATTTTGCTCTTGTGAACTGTTTGCCTGGATTGGCCTCAAACCTTTATTCTCCTGATCTCTGTCCCCCATGTAACTAGGATTACAGGTGTGAGCCACTGGTTGCCCAGCTAGATTGATTTTTTTTTGAGATGGGGTCTTGCTCTGTAGTCCTGGCTGGCCTGGAACTCCCTGTGTGGCTCTAGCTGATTTCAACTTATCCTCCTGCCTCAGCCTCCTGAGTACTGGTGTTACAGGCATGTGCCATCCTACCTGGCTTTCTTATCAAGTTGTTCATTTTTTTTTATAAAAGTGACACATTTGCCAATTTGAAATTAAGTCAGAACAAAGTTATTAACTAGACTGCAAACTTTCCTTTTTACTGATTTTTCCACTAACCTTATTTTTCTGTTCCAGGATCCAGTCCAATATATACTACCTTGCAGTTGGTTATCATGTAATCCTTTTCTGTCTCCAGCCTGGGTGTGGCCCTTCGCTGGTGCTCAGAGCCTTTACATCTCAGGTCATTCCCCCTGCACTGTCTGATAGCTGCTGCACCCCACCCTGAAGCTCCTCCTCCAACCCTGTCCTCATCCAGTCATCCTTCCTGCACATATGCTTGCTGTCTTGGTCACTTGCTGTGTCTGCAGCTGTACCACAGTGCTTGACTTGTAATGGTGATCAGCATTGAAGGAGCTGGGGCTAAGTGGAGTTTGACTTTGACTCAGGGACTATTGGTAGATTGCTGTGCATGAAACCTAAATGTTAGCAGTGTCAAATCTTTTATCAGAATTAAATAAAATTTTTTCATTTTTTTCTTGTGGTACTAGGGGTTGAACTCAGGACCTCAGCTCATACTTAGGCAAGTGTTGTGCCATTTGGGCTATGTCCCAGCCCTTTGTTTTTATTTTGTTTTTGGGTATGGGTCTTACTACCTTTATGCCCGAGCTGACTTTGAACTCCGTATCTCCTACCTCTGCCTTCCAAGTACCTGGGATAACAGGCATGTGCCGCCATGCCTGGATCTCTTTCATTTGTCTAAAGTTAAGAGCCGACAAATCAAGAGTGACTTTGGTCTCAAGTGAAGTGTTGACTTATATAATAGTTTGTGTCAGGTTAAAGGGACACCCCGCCCCTTTGCCCACTCTGTTTGAGTAGGTTTTATGTAGGTGGCAGGTCATGGGAGTTTAATCCTTACATGTCCCTGGTGCTTTGATTTGAGGTAAATCTGAAAAGGGAACCAGCTATAATTTGAGGAAGTGACTTCCCTGATGGTTTCAGAAGTTGGTTCTCTAAATTTTCAGACTAGTGGTTCTCAGAAGTTCTAGTCTCCCTGAGATTATACACTCACAAGCTATTGAGAACTCCAAAGAGCTTTCTCCATGTGGGTTGTATCTGTATTTTCCATCTTGTAAATTAAACTCAAACAATTTAAAAATTAACCACTTAGGCTGGGCACTGGTGGCTCATGCCTAAAATCTTAGCTACTTGGAAGGCAGAGATCAGGAGAACTCATGGTTCGAAGCTAGCTTGGGCTTTGAGACTATCTCGAAAATACCCAACACACAATAGGGCTGGTATAATGGCTCAAGTGATAGAGTGCCTGTCTAGCAAGTGTAAAGCCCTGAGTTCAAACCCCAGTACATGTGGGGAATGTGTATTTTTATGAAAAGCTTTCCCTAAACACACATATTTAGTGAGCAGGATGACTTGTTTCTCTCTGTGTGCCAAGGATGGAACCTAAGGCCTTGCATGCTAAGCAAGTGCTCTGCCACTGTGGAGCTGCACCCCAGCCCTGTTTTTGCAATCTTTTTACACCTGCTTGGTGTTACTTAACAACCAGCTGCTTTCTGCAGTCTGTTATGATGTCACATGTCATATGCCTCTGGAAATCTCCACTGTACATTTATGAGTGAAAGATGGCTAGTGTCTTGGTGTTATTAGGAAAAGGACCCTTGCCCTCAGGGCCCCCAGGTTATCCCTGGGACCTTGGTTTTCTGGAATAGTTTGGAGAACAGCTGCAGTAAATAGGTTTAGACTTCAGGACAGCCCTCTACAAGAGCAACCAACCAAAATGGTGGGGCATTCTATTTTTAGGTGTATTACCCCTCTTAACTCATGCTGTGGTCTGAAAACATCAGGGGTTTGTTTTCAAATGAAGACAATATCCTTGTTAAGTGTTAACTGAAGGAAGCCAAAGTGATGTTTATAGTGGGTAGACATTCATGTATCTGAAACATCTTAGTGAAGAGGAGCCCTGAGGCAAGTTCAGAGCACTGAATTCCTTAGTAGTGAGGTTTGCGTGGAATGTTTTCTTCAAGTGTGCAGAGACCACATGGCCTGAGCACAGGGATTCATGCAGCATGTTCTGAGCTTACTCAGTTACTTCTGTGTGGTCTGCTGAGTCTGCAGCGGGCATTGCTATGGGACCAGCTTCCTTGAGAATCTAGCACCATGCTTCCTGGACCTGCTCATTTGCCTGGAACCTGGGCCATCCTGGTGAGGGTTTCTCTCCTGCCCAGGAGTTGCAGCAGGTGAGGTGATTGAAGTGCAGCTCTGGTCATCACCTTGTATGCGTTGGAGAAGAGCTTTGTTGGCAGGAGTTTTTATTGGATTGGATGCACTAGGTAGGAATTTCTGTTCCCGGTTACATCACTCCTGTATGACCTAAGAACGTGGTATACTTGTCCCTCAGTCTCTCAGGACTGTTTTACCTTATTCATGTAGATAGATTTCTTCCTTTCTTTATCTTGCTGTTCTGGGGAAATTGAGCGCAGGGCCTTGTGAGTGCTAGGGGAAGTGCTCAGCCAGAGCTCCATCCCTAGCACTGTGGACAGATTTCTTGTCTTGGAATGATCTGACTTGTGAGAAAAATTGAAAAGTGAAGCAGTGGTGGGAGAGAAAAAGCAGGGAAGAAAGAACTTTTGCTCTAAGTAACCATTGATGAGACTGATGGGGGCCAGAGGGGATGGGATGTCAGCCTAGTGAGCGTTACAAGCTTTCTTGACACTGATTTCTTATGTGATATGAGGAATATTTGGATCTTACTCTCAAGGCCAAAGCAGAGAACATCTGAGTGTATGCTGTTATGAAATATTAAAGAGCAGTGTTTTTATTCTCTTGTACAGAATGTTTTGCAAAAGCAGGATTCTATAAACAGACAAGTGCTCTTTGCCATTGAAGGACTTGTGACACAGCTGTTGTGGAGTCATTGTTGAGTGCATGGCATTTCTCCTGCTCTTAGGGGATTGAAGGGCATGGATTCCTCTGAGAAATGTCTGAAGGCAGGCGACCTGAGAAGAGGCTGCTGCTCCTGAGGTTATCCTCTTTTAGTTTCCTAGCAACTTGCCTGTTGTCATGGTGACACATCACCCAGCAGCAGATGCAGCAAGCTGTGGAATGATTGTGGGTCCTGGGAGGCTGCACGCATCTTCTGTTGTCTTTCTTTTGGTTGCTAAACTCACAGTTATTTAGCATAGGTTGCCTAAAGTGTTTAAAAGGAAGTGCACATGTTGTATGACTAAAATAATGAGACTGAGTTAACAAACAGGGCATCAGATGCACATTGTAGGAAAGACTGTCCCTTAATTCCGTGGTAGATTTTGAAAATCCTTGGTATGTGGCTTTTCAGTACGCTCAGTGGAGGTAAGCCTTGGTAAAGGCTTGTTATTTGGAGGCCATTCTGCTGAACAGAGTAGTTGATTAAGCCCAGGTATTAGTTGGGCTTAGATTTGACTGAAAACAACAGCCCCAGAATAAGAATGGCTTAAATTTGAAGAACTGTTACTATCATGGGAAATTTACGAGCCAGGTATCCTTGAGGTCTTACCCTTTTCCTTATTGTCTAAGATGGCCAGTGCAGTTTGTCACCACACCTAGGTGTGAAGGAAGGTGTGATGACTTCTTATTCTTGCCAGCCAGGATGTGATCTCATGGTCAGACCCTGCTGCAGGGGAGACTAGAAATGTGCTCTTTAATCTGGAATTTGTGTTTAGCTAAAGATCCAGTTTTATTCTGGGAAAGAAGAGAAAATGGATATGGGGAGCAGCTTATAGTCTCTGCTACAGCAGGTTTAAGGGTTTATTATTCTGATTTTATACATAGCCTGAGAAAAATTAGTTTATTCCAAAACATAAATATTAGAATGTGATCTGGCTCCTTGGGTGCCCCTCAGGTCCACCTTTAATGGTTAACTGTATAGTTCACTGAGTGCCTCCCACGAATCAGTGACACAGATAGGCTTTCTCATTTCTCTTCACAGAATTCCCAAGAAAGAGGTTTTGCATTTGTACAGGTAATTGGTGTGAGCAAGTTGTCCAGGATTAGCGCATAGCAGGGCAGGGGTTTTAGTCCTGGTCTGTCTCAGGCTAGTAAAGTGTTACCATTTGCCTCCTCGTCCTTCCAGGTTCTGAGGTGGCTCTTTTTTTGAGATAGTCTTCCATAGCTTAGGCTGGCCTCAAACATGCCATTCTCCTACCTCAGCCTCATGAGTACTGAGATTAGCTCTGTCAGGTTCCAGATACATTTTATACTATGCAGCTTGGCGTGGATTGGAGTTCCCTAGAGGGTAATCAGCCTGTAATGACCAGTTTCATGAGTTATTGAAGGCCTTGTCCCTGTGGTGTTTGTGCCTTGCTGGGCACCCCTCATTCTTGCTTGTGCAGAACAAGATCCAGGATCAGTGCTCTGGGCTCCTGGCAGTGTGGCATGGGGCTCACTTCCCCTCCGGGGTCCTGGGTCTTGGGGTCAGTAGCTGACAGCCCAGAGGTTGCTGGGCTGAGCTGTCCAAGTCTTTGAACTGACAGGCAGTTGCTTGATGAATTGTGAGTAAGCAGAGTACATCCCTGATCCAGTTGGGGGAGCCCTTTTTGCTGTGGGCAGGAGAGAGCATCACAGGGAGGTCCTGCTGCTGTTACCACTGCCGATGATGACAGTGGTACTTTTCTGACCTGCCAGCACAACACTGTGTGTTTTGCAAGCACTACTTAATTCTCACAGGTCCCTTGGAGCGACGGGTGGGTATAGTATTAAGCCTATGTTGCAGACTTTGGAAGACTGAGGACTGCAGGGCACATGACTAGAAGTGGTAGAGCAGGGATCTGAACAAACCCAGGGCAATTTACAATCCCAGAGACATGATGGCCAGACGGCATAGTGGAGAGGTGCGCTGGTGGTGTTTATGTGTGATTATACCATCTTGATTCTCCACAGTCTACTGACAGCAGTCACTTCATCTTCATTTTACAGATGGAAAAACAAACTCAGGACAGTGGCTTGCCTGAGGCTATTTGAACAGGAACAGGCCGATGCAGGTCATGCATTCTGTTCCTATCCCACATCTAATTAAACTCAGTGGTAGTGATTTGCCACAGAAGTCTTAGTCTAAGGCTTTATTCCTTCACCAAAGAAGTCCCAAGAGCACCTAAATCACACACAGTTCTGTAAGCTTTCCTTGCCTCCCAAACTCACTGTTTGTGGTTTTTTTTTTTTTTAAATTGTTTGTTTGTTTGTTTTTTGAGACAAGGTCTTACTATGTAACCTGGGCTTGCCTGGAACTCGTGATCCTCCTGCCTCTGCCTCTAAGCGTTGGGATTGTAGGTGTGCTGCACGAACAGTTCCTGGGTGTGTTTTGAGTCTAGCATCTGAAGCCTAGGGCTGGTCCTGCTCTTGGAAGTAAATCTTTTTCTTTTTCCCTTGCATCAACTGTACTGTTTAAGATATATGCAGTTACTTAAATTGAACCCAGGATCATTGCCATTTGGCTGGATCAAATCAAACTATTTACTGCCTTTTTTCTGCTCTGAAAAACTTTCATATCCTGGCTACCATTTTTTTTTTTTTTTTTGAGGTGCTGGAGTTTGAACTCAGGGCCAACTTACACCTTGAGCCGCTCCACCAGCCCTATTTTTGTGATGGGGTTTTTTGAATAGGGTCTCTTGAACTACTTGCCCAGGCTGGCTTCCAGCTGCAATCCTTTTTTTTTTTTTGCTGTACTAGGGTTTGAACTTAGGGTCTAGTGCTTGCTAGGCAGGTGCTGTAGCGATGAATCCATGCCTCCAGCCCATTGTACTTTAGTTATTTTTCAGATAAGGTCTGGTACTTTTTGCTTGGGCCTGTTTGGAACGAACATCTTCCTACCTAGGCCTCCTATGTAGCTGGAGATTACAGGAATGTACCCCCATGTCCAGCTTGTTTGTTACGGGGTTTCCCTAACTTTTTGCCCAAGTTGGCCTTGAATTTTGATCCTTGCAATGTCTGCCTCCCTAGTACCTGGAGTTACAGGCATGTGTGTCACTACACCTAAAGGCTCATTGAAACCTTTCTTGATACATCTTGATTGGTTTAAAGCATGTCTGTTGTTTTTTTCTAGACCATTGCTGTGCTGGCAAGATGATGCATGCCTGTAATCCCAGTAGTCAGGAGGGTGATGAATTGAGGACAGCCTGAGCTCTATGAACCGTGTCTCAAAAACAAAGGCAGCAGAGCATCCCCCTTTCCTAAGGAGAGCCCCTGAAATGTGTTCCTTCTGGAGGCTGTTTCTCTGGCTCACGTGCCAGGCCTTTGAACTAAGCGCAGGGCCTGATGGCCTGAGTGCGGTCATGGCTGTGGTAACACATTTAATCAGACCCTCCAGAGGCTCAGGCAGACACTCTAAGAACTTTCTTAGAGGTGAGCGTGCCGCCTCAGAGAAGGAAGGTGGTATTTGGGGCAGGGTGTGGGAGGATAAGAACGGGGTGAAGCTTCACTGAGAGTACTCTTTGAGAAGTAACTAGCTAGAAAGTGGTTTGTGGTAACTTATATTTGCTGTCTGTGAATACTGCCTTGTCATTGCAAGAGTAAAGATGTGTAGCCCTGGAGGTGTTTCTGCCAGCTCACCACACAGGAGCCCTCTTCACGGAACCCCAAGGCTGGGCATGGTGGTGGTCTCTGCTGTGGGGTGCCTGTCACCTGACAAGACAGCCCTTTACTTTCCCTTGGTGGCCCTGTGGTGTTAAGTACATTCCTTGCCATGAGTTGCCTGCTTCCCTCAGCTGCTCAGGATCCTGAGACCTGGGGTCCAGAACCACCCAGACATCCAGACATGGGTGTCTCTGAAACATTCTCCTGCTTAAACATCTCTGGTCCCCTCAGGACTCTGGAATGGTGGCCTGGGCCCTCACCCTCCTGACCTGCTGAGTGCCTCACTGTCCTCATGGTATGTCTCCTCCTTCCTCCTCCCTGTGTCCTGTGTCCTGTGTCCTGCCCTCTGGCATACTGGCTAAGAGGGCTGTGCTCTGACCCTACCCCATCCTCGAGCTTTTTTGTTTTCTCTTTCAGCCTGATGGCTTCCTGTTGAACCTCATTAGTTTCATTTTCCCAGCTGTCTTGTCCTGTTGGAGTCTTTCTGTTAATTCCTCAGCCCTTGAGCCACCATGTCTTGCCTTGGACTTCTTTCTTTTACTTGGCAGTACTGGGGTTTCCCTCCCTCTCTCTATCTCCCTCCTCATTGCTGTCTCTCTCCCCCCACTCCCTTTTTCTCTCTCTCCCTTCCCTCCATTCCCTCCCTCTCCTTCCTCTCCTTCATTTCATTTCTTTCCTTCATCTCCCTATGTCACCCAGGCTAGCCTAGAACTCATGATCCTCCTACCTCAGCCTCCCACGTGCTGGAATTGTAGTTATGTATCACCAAGCCCAGCTTTGCCTGGACTTCCTTAAGTAGCCTTCTAGTTAGGTATACTGCTACCTGCGCCTTCTCTGTTTCACTTCTGCCACTTCGGCTGTTGTGGTTGACATGGACATAAGCCTGCTTGCTCTGTGCTTTCTCAGAAGTGCCCAGCGGCTCCTGTGACAGTGCCTACAGTGGGTTCCTTGCCTACGGATGTGTGGCCAGTGAAGCATCCCCAGTGTGCCTGGATCTGCCTACCTTTTCAGTCTAGCTCCTTCCCTTTACTCCTGTCCTGAAAAGACAAGGGACACCTTTTCTCCTTTCTCACCGGCATGCACATGAAATGTTCTGGATTGCCCCTCCTCCCTCCCCAGACTGTCTTGTATCACCATCTTCCAGGTGCCAGTCCAGTGTTTTTTTTTTTTTTTTGGGTGGAAGTGGGGTTTTAACTCAGCTTCACATGTCACGTGTGCAAAGCAGACGCTTTACTGTATACCTTTTACTTTTTCCACCTCCCATCCCTTTTTCTCTGGTTATTTTGGAGATGGGGTGTCTTGAGCTATTTGCCTGAGCTCATCTCAAACCTCAATCCTCCAGATCTCAGCTTCCCACCGGCATCTAGCCCAAGTCCAGTCTTTTTTTTTTTTTGTGGTACTGGGGCTTGAACTCAGGGCCTTCACCTTGAGCCAGTCCACCAGCCCTTTTTTGTGATGGGCTTTTTTGAGATAGGGTCTCATGAACTATTTGCCCCAATGGCTTCAAACCATGATCCTCCTGATCTCTGCCTCCTGAGTAGCTAAGATTACAGGCATGAGCCACTGGCGCCCAGCTCCAAGTCCAGTCTTGTTTGAAGAAGGCTCCTTTATTCTTCTCTTTTTGTGATGGTGGGGTACAGCCCGGGGCCTCCCACATGTGAGTTACTGCCACCAAGCTGCACCCCCAGCCCTTTAGTCATCCCCTTGGCTGCTCCTGACACGGTTCCCCTGCATTTCTAGAACAGCTGTCACATACACCACTCCTTAGATCTCTGTCCCTGTGACTCTTGGGGGTTGGAGGTGGCTCATGTCTGTTCACCCTGGTCTCTTCCTGAGGGCACAGGCCAGTCAATGGAGCTGGTAGGCACACCTCTTTCTGAGTTTTCCCACTTGCCATCCTTGCCCCTGTTTAAAATTTCTGATTAAGTCCACAGCTGGGTTCCTTGAGAACCTCCTGAAATGGTCTGAGAGTTTTATGTATAAATACATTTTCTGGGAAAGGGACCCATGTCCCAAAAAAGTTCTGCCTCCGTGCCTCCTTCTCAGGAGATGACCCTCCTGAAGACCGACTCCCGTGTCTTTCTGTAGTGTCACTGCAGCTTGGCTTCCAGCCTTGAGTTATTGATCCTGAAGATCAGCAGGCACTTCAGCTCCCTTTGGTAATGAAGACAAGATCATCTTTATAAATTTGGCTTTCGGCTAGAGATGGATGGGGATGTCTTGCTTGAACTGAATTTCTAGGAGGGGGGACTTCAGTGTGGAACCCGATGACTGTAGCTGTGCAGATCTCCACTGTGCATACCTTTTACCTCATTCAGGTGGTCATTGGACAGTAACCTTTGGACTTGAACGTGACAGTGTTCAATCAGCTAACACAAACCAGTGTCCAAGATTATTTTTGGTCTAGAATTGCCTGGCCAAAATAAACCACAAGGTGTGGTTGAAAATGATTGTGTGTCATGTCTTAGAAGGAGGAAACACCTACAAAGTCTGTCTGTGGCTCAGGCCTGTGATAGTGATTTGTGTTCCCAGAAACTTGGTAGATTTTGGTCAGTTGGAGCCAGTTTCTGGTTGAGATGGTTTAAGACATTGCTGGGTCACTGTTATATCTGACTGAGCACTGGTAAGTGTGGAGAATGGTGGTCACTTGCCTCTGCCTTCCTTGCTTGTTCCTATCTAGGCCTGCTTCTGGCTCCTCAAGCACCACTGTGTGTTTCTTTTGCCCAGAGACCCATCTTGTCCATCATTGGGTAGAACCAGGCAGTGTCTTTTGCTGAGTGCCTTTCAGAAGTCCTAGGAGCCAGTACCTGGGAAGGCCACCTGTGGTCTCCTGTCCCACACCTGCCAGAGCGATTACCCTTGTGACTTACCCTGCCCCCATCCCTGCACCTGGTGCCAGCCTAGCTTGGCCACATTGTGGGTTAACCAAACTTGTGTGAGCCATCTGGAGAACCTGGTATTCTTTTGAATCTGGCACATTTCCCCTACAGAAACCAGAGTCCAAACCAACAGCTTCTGGAGTGTGGCAGTGGAGGTTGTGAAGCACTTGTGTTTATTATTTATAATTTGGCTCCCTGGGCACAGGGAAGGCTGGAACTGGGGTAGCTGATGAATGAGTCCATTTGCTGATGTCTGAAGGGGGGCTGATGATCTGGTCTGATCATCTTTGCATGCATAGCTTGTGGAAGTAGTAATGACATATGTCATTCCCTTCTTGTCCTGGAGGAAGAACCTACTGGCAGTGTGTGTCAGTGCTCCAGGCACTTAGAACTGGGGTATCCTGTCACTGGGCTTGTGTGGTAAAATGGTGTGACTCTTGAGTATCTTGGGTGGCTGTGGGGCTTTCTTCTGACACTAACTAGGAGACACTTGGGCCAGATGTCTCCTAGTTACAATAAAGATGGTTCAGCCCTGCTCGGGTTCTGCTGGAGTTTGGCCCCATGCCATCACGCTATCTTCTGTGTGTGGTGTGATAGAGTCTGTCCTTTCTTAGCTATGTAAGTGGTTAGAGGTGAGTCATAAATCTGAGGGTTCTCCCATTCTTTGGTTCTGAGGTCAAGGTTACCATATACCTATTTTAAGAAACATAGGTACTCTCAAGGCAGTTTGTGAACTTTAAAACACACACACACACGGAGTTAAAAGCACAATAATGCAGCAAGCCATCCTGTTTGGTTTATTTTCTTGTCTTTATACAACTCCAGTATAATTATATATTCTTGATTTTTTTCCTCTTTGATGTACATCTTTATAGTTGACAGCTGCATAACAGTTCAGTAAATATCAGTAAAATGTTGTTGGTTTTTTTCCTCCCTGTTTTTGGCCATTCAAGTTATAGCCTGTTGTTTCTAGTATTGTAAATGACATTCAATACATTCATGCTTATACATTTTGCCTTTTAAATTTCTAGTTCTTAATGTCCTTCTAGAAGCAGAAGTATGCTTCTAGATTATTTTTTCTTTGGTGCTGGAACGCTCAAGTCCAGGGCCTTATGCAGCTAGGCAAACACTCTGCCACTGACCTATGCATGCTTTTTGAAGAGGGATTTTTTTTTTCCTCTAGTAAGTCTTGAAATATGTTAATTTATTTTGAAAAGTACTTACCAGTCACATTGCTATCAGCTGTAGAAGAATGAATCTTTTATTACAACCTTCATGCCATTCTGGCATAAGTTTTTTCCTTCTTGGTTAATTTAACTTTCAAAATGGGACACTGTTGCTTTAACTTGCATTCTCTGGTCTCCACTGTTTTTTTTTTTTTTTTTCCCTAAGCACTTCTGTGTGTGAGCTCTGCCCAAGGCCTTTCACCTGGTTTTGAATGGACGTGTGCTCATTTTGTGATACTAAAGTGGATTATATAGTCTTTATTTCCTACTGTTAAACTTGTTTATGTGCAAAGACTCACAGTGGATTGTTTATTTATGTATTTATTTAAGTATTTATGCAGGTCCTCATGCCTTTTAGGCAAGCACTCTACCACTGAGCTACACACCCTCCTAGTCCCTAGAAATAGATCTATAAAAGTGCTTTTCTAGGTAGGCTTGGTGACAGACACCTGTGGAGGCTGAGGCAGAAACCTGTCTCAGAAAACAGAGAAGAGTGGGGCTGAAGTGGTAGATTACTTGCTAGAAGCCTTGAGTTCAATTTCTAGTACTGTCAAAACAAACAAATGAAACACACACCTAGGAAAAGAAAAGAAGTACTCTTCTGCTTGAAAAACTTCAAGAGTCCTTGGTGTTTTGCTGCTTTTGGTTTAAAAAAACCCTTTCATTCTATAGTTTTACATTCTATAGAAGGTTAAGATTTTCTGTATATTTAAATCTATTAGTCACTGTTTTCCTTCTATTATTGCTTTCATTACTTAACGGAGACTTAAAAAATTTTTCTTTTTTTTTGAGACAGGGTCTCCTTTTGTAGTTCAGGCTGGCTTAATAAGGTTTTAAGGATCACCTGTAGGTGGGGGGATTGAAAGTTCAAGGCCAACCTGGGGCTCCATAGCCATACTCTGTCTCAAAAACCCCAAAACAACAATAGCAAAAACAAACAAACAAAAAACCATAAAAAGATTTTAAGGACTCAAAGATACTGTTTAAAGTAGTGAAAAGGATAAAATGAGACCTTCCAGTACCATGACTGTGACTGCCCTGCTTCCTGAAAGGCCAGCCATACGCTTTGTGCTCGTAGGCTGGGGAGGGCCCAGCCAACAGGCAGGGCTGTCTTTAACTCTGGGGAAGTGAGGAGTGCCAGCTTGTTGAATAGCGGGCCACCCCTCATGCCTATTTTCCTTTCAGCTCTCACTGGCCCTGTCCCAGACCTGCAAAAATGTTCTGGGGGCTCAGCAGTACTGTGCCAGGACCTGAAGACGGCAGTAGACTGTGGGGCCCTGAAGCATTGCCAACAGACCGTCTGGAGCAAGCCCATGGTGGTAAGCGCCCTTCCCAGCCCCACATTGGGTTCCCTGGTCTGTGCCTTGGCCCATAGTGTCTTCTGTAACTCACCACCTGTCCAAGAGCACTTTCTCTTACCTGGTTTTCTTTGTTCCCCTTGGTGACTCTTCGTGGCAGGCAAGACCTGTCGGTGTGCTTAATTCACCACAGAGGAAATGGAGGCTCAAAGAAGGGAAGGTCCTGTCCTGTTCCCTGAGGCTGCCCAGCTCTTGGTGGCAGAGTTGGGACGAGGGCCTCCATGTCTGTCACTGTGCGTGTCCGAGTTGCCTTCTGGGCCTTCTTATAGATTCCCTTTGTATCCTAAATGGTGGCCAGTGGGTCTGCAGTGTGGGCAAATGGGCACAGCCCAGCATTTATTGTTCACTCCACAAGTATATGCTGAGCTTTTCAGGCCCTTTCCCCTTTTGATCTCCCTCCTCCCTAAGAAGCAGACCACTAACTGAGACCATGGGCTTTATTGCTACTTAAACTTTTGTTTCCAGCTATGACCACACTGGGAAAGATGCCACTGATTTCTCATTTAGGTGATGGTAAATACAGCATGTTCATTTATGGCTCTGGTAAATTCGTGTGAGATGAAAAACCTTGTGTGCCTTCTTCCTGTATCCTGAACCTTTGGGACTGGACTTTGCTGACTGAACCAGCAGAAGGCACATGGGTCCTGGCTCACTCTGGGCTGTGTTGGTTATCATATGGTACAGGCTGCATTTAACCAAATGGAGTTGAGTTCCAAAGTTGTCAGTGATCACTAGCATACCTTCATAAGGGAAGAAAATCTGGTGAAATAATACTGCTTTCAGAACTAGATTCTGAGTTCTTATTTGCTTTCAGTCTTGTTTTGAATAATGCTTCCTCTTTCTAAGTTGAATGAGTATTGAGTGAGGGATTTAGGACACTCTTGATTGGGTGGTCTCAGGGCTGCCCAGGTCTCTCTTGTTATGGCCCTATGCACAGTATTAGCTTGAGGAGGTCTGAAGGTTCAAATTAGTTTCTGAGTGCACCTTTGTTCACAGGTGCCCCTACTCTCATCCAGACATGTTAGCTCCTTGTCCACTGGTCCAGAGTCATTCAATAAGTTGACATAAAGAAGGGAGCTTGGAGCCTGTGCATGCCTTTGAGAACCAACTAGAATTTCCATGTTTCCTAGGCTGGGTGATGGCCAGGCTTGTCAGGATACTGGTCTTGGCGAGTGTCTTTGATTTGCGCACAGCACTGACCAGGAACAGAAAGTAGTTGAGGAGCCAGTGGAAATGTGCAGAAGCACAGTGATTGGCATTGGAGTCCCTGCTGCCCCAGCTATTATTCTGTGATATGATTGATGGTAGTTTTATCTTCTGAGCCCATTTTCTCAGCTGCTGTGAGCATTCATGTGACTTGCATTGTGTGCTGAGCAGGGGACTGAGGGGGAGAGGGTATAAGAAAAGTTTATCTACCCCTCATGAATATCATACCTGTCCTTCCCCATAGTGTCCTAGAGTTCCTCACTGTCAGGCACCAGGATATATGACAGTGGAGTGTGGCCTTGATCACAGCCCTGGTCAGATAGAATAGGAAAAGGGCTTGGTGGTGGTGGGGAGGGGGGGGGTTCATCTCTGTGGGGTGTGAATTCTATCCTGCAAATACAGATCTCTCTCCCTCATGTCCTTTCCTCTTAGAAATCCCTTCCATGTGACATATGTAAACAGGTCGTCACTGCAGCCGGAGACATGCTGAAAGACAATGCCACTGAGGTGAGCTGCTGGGGGTTGGGGTGACTATGGCACAGGCTTTGATTTTTTTAGGAGAGCTATGGTTCTGGGGGTCCATAGAAGACTGGTCTAGGCCCAACGGGGAAAGGGCCAAGTGGGAAATATTTTAGGTCTTAGGGGCCACAAACTGTCAGCCATTTTGTTTGTTTTTAAAGACAGAGTCTCGTTATGTAGTCCAGGCTGTACTCAGTGATTCTTCTCCCTCAGCATTCAGTCCTCCTGAGTGTTAGGTTGACAGGCATGCATCACCATGCCTGGCCAGTCATTTTTAAAAACACTTTTTTAAAAATGTAAAAATTGCTCTTTACCCCAGGCTGTACAAAAATGAAAGGGCCTAGCCTGCTGGCCTCAGGACCAAATACTAAATACCCACAGGTATTTGGAACTTCATACTGCATTTCATTAGCATCTGGTTAGCCTGTGGCTATGTCTACTCACACTTCCCTGTGCCTGTCAGACCATGGGGGAAAGTTTTCATTTTGAGTTTTTTGTGTCCACACTTGCCTGTTGAGCTGACAGAGCCACAGGTAACCACTAGCTTCCTACAGTCCTTTTCCCTGAGTGTTGGCTGTTCTCCAAGCTTGCTTTTTCTGGAGACCTAGAGGGTCTTTTGCCTTCAGCCATTTGCAGGATAGTAGCCTTCCTGATCGTGAACCTTGCCTTGTGGCTCCTTGCAGGAGGAGATCCTCAGTTACCTGGAGAAGACCTGTGACTGGCTTCGTAACCCCAGCTTGTCAGCCTCATGCAAGGAAGCAGTTGACTCTTATCTTCCTGTCATCCTGGACATGATTAAAGGGGAAATGGTAGGTGGTGGGGAACAGGCTCTTCCTTCCCAATTCTTCCAGGGCCCAGAGGAAGTAGCAGCACAGAGCAGGGTGATTAAATGGAAAGTGAGTTTACGGCTTTTGAATTTGTCACCATCTCTTCATGTGGTTCCGCTGTCTGGAATATCTGGCAGAGTCCTCTGCAAATGGGTGTGGCAAGTGGGGCTGTGGAATTGCTGCATAACATTTATAGACACCAACTGGATAATGCCTGTCAGGTCTTTGACCTTCTGAGGAAACACATAGTTTCATTTCTGTGAGTTTATTTTATTATTTATTTATTTATTTTGTGGTACTGGGGCTTGAACTCAGGGCTTTCACCTTGAGTCACTCCACCATCCCTTTTTTTTGTGATGGATATTTTCAAGATAGGGTCTTGCAAACTATTTGCCTGGGCTGGCTTTGAAACTCCTGTTTTCTGCCTCCCGAGTAGCTAGGATTACAGGTGTGAGCCACCAGTGCCTGGTCTTTTGTGAGTTTAGAGTTAGGGAATAATTCAGAGACTGTCCTTTGGGCTCAGTTACTAGGATGCTCATCTTTCATTCAAGTATGTACTGTACCCACGTCATGTGCCAGAGGCTGTTTTCAGCAGTGAATGAGGAGCCAACTTTGTGGAATTTGGAAAGGCCCTGAGGAAGGAGAGTACTTAAGAAACTAGAGGGCCAGTGGGCAGAATGTGCCCAGACAGGACCAAGATTTTGGTGAGGAAGATGAAGGCAGGGGTCATATCATGCAAGGCTTTCTGGGCCATGTTCATGGATTGCATGTGCAGCAGGAAGCCCTTGGAGCATGGCAAGGTGGGGAATGACATTGTACTTATGTTTTCTAAAGGGTTTGGTTGAGGCCCCGAGGTTGGGAGCTGCAGTAGTGACATAGACAGGATGCTTGGGAGGCTATGACACTGTCAGGAGATGGTGGTAGTGATGGTGGGGATTGTAGATGCCATTGTGTCTGAAGAGTGAAGGCTCCGGCCTTGCCAATTGAGGGAATGTACAGGAGAGGGGAGAGTTGGGAATGTCTTCTAGCTCTCTGGGAAGATAGGGGAGTCTTTTGCTAAAATTGAGATTGGGGGAGGAGCAGGTTGGGTGGGGGTAGTGTTAGGGGTAATTTGGAGATGTCTGAGGTGGGCGTTTGTATGAGTCATGGTGTTATAAGGTAAAACAAAGCATGACCACCCAAAGAAGACTTTAAGGGAGAGTCTTTATTAGCCAGCTGGTGACTGCTATGACCAACAGGTCGTTGGGACTCAAAGCAGCCCCTCTCTAACCTTTTGCAGGGTTTATAAAGGCAAAAACTACATCCTGTCTGGCAATCTTTGCGAAGCAAGCTAGCCTAGGTATAGAAGCAAGACAATAACTGTTAGCTAAGGTACAGAAGTGAGACACTGGCTGCTATCTATAAGCATGAGTAAACACAATCCACACAATTATTTGACCATATCCTAGTTTGGTTCCTTCTGTTCTTCTAATTTTATGGGAACCAGACCCCCTCATGAACCTCCTTCAGCTTTGAAGCTAACGTGGCACCTGATTAATGGCTTCCCTCTGGCTAAGTCTTTTAACCATTGCAATGGTAAGAACTGAGAACTTGGGAGTCCTGTGGAAGGTCTTTGACACCAGTGGGGTGTGTTAGCTTGACACTTCATGCCATCTTCCTTTCAGGAAGAATTGATAGTAAACAGAGGTGACATTTGGGAAGCCCGGAGGTTGCTGTGTGGAACATGGGTTATAGTTTTCAAACTGAGCAATTTGAATTTAAACAACTCAGTTGTATGTTTCTTTTTAAGGTATTTGAGGAGAGGAACTGCTCAAAGGCACCTGGTAGCCTTTCTTGCTCTCCTGCGGGGAGGGGACTCACAGCTGGGTTTTTCTCCTCACCAGAGCCATCCTGGGGAGGTGTGCTCTGCACTCAACCTCTGCCAGTCTCTGCAGAAGCACCTGGCAGAGCTGAACCATCAGAAGCAGCTCGAGGCCAATAAGATCCCAGAAGTGGATGTGACGGGGATGGTGGCACCCTTCATGGCCAATATCCCCCTACTCCTGTACCCTCAGGATGGTGCCCAAAGCCAGCCCCAGCCAAAAGTGAGTGAAATGTCAATGAGAAGGCTGTGTGCATGCACGGAAGATGACCTAGGAGAGAAGAGGTGGAGTGTGCATGCTTCTAAGCTGAAGCTGAACCAGCCTTCATGTGTTACACTGTGCAGTTTATAAAGAATGGGGTATTTAAAATATGCAAACATCTAACCCCTTACTTTTTGATACTGGGGATGGAACCCAGAACTCTGCACACACTAAATGCAAGCTCTACTATAGATACAACCCCAGACCTCCCCCTCCTGTCCCCAAAGTACTGTCACCAGAATGAACGCCCATGAGATTGGGAACCTAGCCCGTAAGACCTGCTGAGTAGCCAGCCCTGATGCTGCGGCTGTGGGTGGGTAAGGTGCTTGCCCAGGAGCCAGAGCCCTCATAGCTGCACAGCTGCATCCTGTATCTGCCTTCTCTGTAGGCTAATGGTGACGTCTGCCAGGATTGTGTGCACATGGTGACAGACATCCAGACCGCTGTGAGGACCAACTCCACCTTTGTCCAGGGCTTGGTGGAGCATGCCAAGGAGGAGTGTGATCGCCTGGGGCCTGGCATGGCTGACATGGTGAGTCCTGCGTCTCTGCTCTGGAGGCAGAATGGGGGAGCCAAGGAAGTATGACCTGTTACTTCAGTGGGGTGCTGTTTTAAGTTGCAACCAGCTGCTCTGAGGATGAAGTAGTTCACAGAATCTCTTTCCTTCTTCCTAACTGCTGTAGGTATACTTTCACCAGTTGCATCTGGCATGTGACAAAACTCTTGGGACAAGATAGCAGAAGACCACTTTCCTTAACGATTGTTTTTTAATTCCTATCATCATATGTATGAGAAACACCTACAAAATGTATTAGAATCACCTACAATCCTGTTTTTAAAAGCATGGCTATTGTTTATGTAGCTCACAATTCTAAGCCTGTTTCCCACAGGAAGTGGGATTGTCAGGAAAATTGAGTTGCAGAACACTCACCACAACACCTTCCTTAGTCTCCGAAGCCCACTTTGTTAGCTCCTTAAGTAGTTTCGTTTCTTGGACCTTACTCTGGTTATTTACCATGCTCATGAAATGGACATGCAAAGCTGAAATGCCAGCTTAGTGCCAGACCACCTGAAGAACCTGCCCAACCGGCACTCTGCAAAGTCAGTTGTAGTAACTCTGTGCCCTAGAATTGGAACAGC
This sequence comes from Castor canadensis, assembly GCF_047511655.1. Classification (NCBI taxonomy): domain Eukaryota; kingdom Metazoa; phylum Chordata; class Mammalia; order Rodentia; family Castoridae; genus Castor; species Castor canadensis. The sequence continues at coordinate 62,093,465 of NC_133392.1, read as the reverse complement.
CTTCCTGGCTGGGAATGACTGGCCCTGGGAGCTGAGGGCACCTGTCAACTAACTCTCTTTAGGGCTGGCAGTGACATCACTATAGTCATTTTTATCTTAAATCATGAAACCCTTATTAAAATAAGTTTGCAATGGTGATGTTAATTGATTTCCTAAATAAATCCTCTCTCAGGGCTGTCACATCACCCTTGATTTTTTCACCAACGAAGCACTCAATTAGAACAGAAGCTATTCTCTGAGGATCGACTGGAAATATCTAGATTCATATGAAAACAGGCATTGAAAATCATTAAGTTTTGTATCCCTGTGCGAGCATGTATAAATGGGTTTGGGAAGTAATCTTGGGTTCCTAAGTAGTCTATGTTGTAGGTACATTCTCTTTACATTGAGACAGAGGGATTGATGTATGATGTTGGGGCAAGTTTGGGCCATAAAATAGAGAGGAGGACAGAATCTCATGACACTTTGGTAAGTGTTTTCAAAACACCTTCTCCACACAGTTCTTGTAGATTGTAGGATAAACAAATTATCATTTTATTTTATTAAAACTTGTTCAGAGCAGACACAAAATTCTACTCTAGGGACTTTGGTTAGTAGCCAGCAGTTGGCGTTGAAGAAGCTGGCATGGTTTTTCAGCGTGCCTAACAACCTGTTTGTCTCTTCAGTGCAAGAACTATATCAGCCAGTACTCCGAGATTGCCGTCCAGATGATGATGCATATGGTAGGTGGCAAGAGAACCCTTAATAGCATTTGTTTTCCAGCATTTTAAATTACATGATTTAGCTTCCCCCTTTTAACCTAAGAGTACTGAATTGGACCAAAACGAACCAAATCCTGGTCAGCAGGCTGTACTTGCAGCCTCAGCCCAAACCCCAGCTGATCCCAGGACTGCCCTGCAGCAGCCTAGGGCCTGTTTGCCTGTGCACGTGCCATCAGAGTGCTAGTGTTTGGCTGTAATGCTGGTAGTAGTAGTCTGTCCTGTCACGAAGACAGGCTGGGGAATTGCTGTTGGGCTGTGTGTTTGTTCAGAGAGGGGAGGGGAGGAACCTGACTTGGTAGAGGGGTCCTGTGCCCTGAAGCGGAGTTGGCTGCAGTTGCTACCCAAGCTCCAGTTCCTGCATCGGCATTCCATGTGTCCAGGTGGCAGGGAACATTCATTCCTTTGTGAGAAGTGGGATCATGGAAGATGGAGCTGACTGATCAGAAGGCATTCTGACCAGGAGCAGGCATTGGCTGTCTCAGATCTACCTTGCAGGGTGTCCTCTCATGCTGACTTTCAACATTAAGACTGATGTACAGTTGTTGAGTTTGGTCTTGAATATGGGGTCTATAAACTGTGGCCTGCCACCTGCTTTGCAAATAGTTTTGTTGAAACCCAGTGACTCCTATTTTGTGCTCCCTGAGCAACAAGACCTTATGACACGCAGAGTCTGGTGTTACTTTCTGCCTGCTTTGCTCACTCAAATAGCCCATCCAGGCACAGTGGTTTATTATGGATCATTTCTCAAACCCTGCCTTGCAAAAGTGTTTAAAGGCAGTTTACAACGACACGTACCTTAGCCTTCACTGTGAAGTGACATAGTGAAGTGTTTCCTTATTCTCATAATAAGTACTGTGTAGAAATTTTTTGAAAATGCGGATATTTCCCTGATCAAAAATCATTTGGGGTTTGAGAAAACACCAGTGAGGTGCTATTTTATATACTACTTTATACTTTACTTTGCATTTTTCCCTATAAAGTATGTTGATCATTAAATATTCTTTTTCTTTTGAGCCACGTTTTTTTAATTGTTCATTTCTTGCATTTGAAGTACTCTTTGGTGACATCCTTGGCCTGAGATTTCTTTGCCTAGTCCTTAACTACTCTACACAACTGCAGCCAACCACTTCATGGGGTTTTCCCTCTTGATCAATTTTTTTTTTTTAAGTACTGGAGCTTGAACTCAGGGCCTACACCTTGAACTGCTCCACCAGCCCTTTTTTTGTGAAGGGTTTTTTTTTTTTTTTTGAGATAGGGTCTCATGGAATTATTTGCCTGGGCTGGCTTTGAACCACTATCCTCCTGATCTCTGCCTCCCGAGTAGCTAGGGTTACAGCCCCTGGTGCCTGGCAGACTCTTGGTTAATTTTGCAGAGACTGGCCTGTTCCCCTAGTTTCTTGTTGTCATCAGCCTTACTGAGGTTGATGTGGTGCTCAGCACAAAGGGCCTCTACCACCTTGACGTGCATTGGCTTATCACAGTTGGATGCAAGCACACAAAGATGGGCTTGGCGCTTGTCTAAGGCTTTGACAGAGTCATGAATTCCACTTGTTCGGCCATCGTGGACAATAGCAGTCTTCAACACCTCTTGTAAAGCAGTATTAACATGGGTCAAGCTGAATGTTGCGCATACCCAGGTCTCCACCTCTGCACTGGAAAAGAGGTTGGTTATCAAATATTCTTATACACATGACTTTTATGTGTGCATATTAATCTACCATGTGAGTAGAACACAATTTATATAACCAGTCCCCTGTGACTGGATGTTTAGATTGTTTTTAGGTTTGCCCTTGGAATGATGTACTTTCTCATAGCCAGCTACATACATCTGTGCCCATCGTTGTTTTCCCCCTAGTGAGGATAACTGAAGCTGCAGTTCCTAGTCACAGCACAAGCCTTTTGATACATTGTCACATCTGCCTTCCAGGCCACCATCTGGCTGTGGAGTAGATTGCCTTGAGCCTGGGCAGTGGAGAGAGGTGGTTTGTTTACCTCTTCTCCTCTCTGTTGGCAGACCTGTGTCCAGGTAGCCAACCTGTGGGGAAGGCTGGGTGGGGTCAGGCTCCAGGGATGGAACTCTTTCACAGAGTGGCATTTTCTGGGGTCCTTGCTGTAGTGTTTGGGTCATGATTGGGTATTGGACATAGGGATAGTGCACACACCTGTTGGACAGTGTGGCCTATCCCTCAAAGGCCTGAGCAGCTTTCAGGGCCCCATAAGCTCATAGGAGCAAGGTACCAGACTGCCAGCCTGTGTCCTTTAAACTCTGTATATCTGTATGCCTGGTTAACTGCCTGATTGTTGTTTAAACTTTCTTAACTTTCCTTTCCTTTCTCTTATTTTTACTTCGATTTCCTGTTTTTTGTTCAACAGCAGGATCAGGTATGTGATGGAGAATTTGCTTGTAGTAGTAATCTGCTTCTTCTAGTTACTCTGTTCTTTTTTTATTTTACTTTTGTGGTCTGGCGTGGTGAGCTCTGACAGATACAAGGAATGGTTGTGAAAGGCAAGGGTGGTCCCCCTCTGCTTTAGGCATCCTTCCCAAGATTCAGCCCTTGAGGTGTTGAGGAATCATTTCCCCTTCAGGGACTGGAAAATGAAGCCTTGTGCTCTGGACACGGACACATGGCATGCACATGTGTGAATCACCAGTGATGAGGAACCATGGGTGGCCCGAGAAGCACCTGAGCTTCCTTCAGTGGAGACCTGGCTCTGGGTGCAACACCTTGTGTCTGTCACAATGCAAGTGGGCATTGCATGTCTTCAGTGCTATGTTCTTAACCCCAGAAATGCTTCTGCTGCATGAGCAAATCAGGTGCAAACCGCCTTAGCCCGTCCCGGCTGCTGACCCAGAGAATTGGAAACAGCCTCTCGATGTGGCTTCTCCTCTCCGGGTGATGGCTCCTTTGGGATCTGGAGCCACATTGGCTGACATGCTGTGGGAACCATACCACAGTCCATACTAGCCGAGCCAATGCCCTTTTGGGGCTGTCCTGAGCATTGCCCACTTGCCCACTTCCAAGCATTGGTATCCACTCTGGGATTAGTTACAGATATTGGGAGGCATCTTGAAGTTTCATGGAGAGGACTTGGGTTGAAGGGCCTGAATTTTCACCAAATTCAGCTGCCTTGGAGTCAGAACAAAGCTGATCCTGAGACAAAAGCAGCCATCGGCCTCCTGAATCTCAGTATCTATTTTTCTGAAAAGCTTGCTGTGTCTTCAGCCTCGTTCTGTCCCTGCTCCCCCCTTTTTTTGTGGTACTGGGTGTCTAGCCTAGTGCTACACAACTACAAAACCACTGCCTACATCCCCAGCCCTCCCCTATATTAAGGTGTACCAGACAGAGTTTGAGATACACGTTTCCCAGTCCCTCAGCCTTACTTAGAGTGCTCTTGATGGCAGAAGGTGGGCATGTTATGGTGTAGCTTGCTGGCCTAAGCAGTCCTGTTTCACTCTTGCAGGCCTGGTGGTGGGAGGCAGACTGGTCAGGCCCTGAGCTGGGGCTGGCTGCACTTGTTCACACAAGTATTTGTCTTGCTCTTGGCCCTTGTAATGGTCAGGCTGTCCCAACTCTGGCATGGTGTCTAGATGGTGAGAGGGCACCGTTCTGAAGATCTTGTGACTTGAAATGACTCATCGCTATGGGGGTTGGGCTCTCCTGTGTCTATGTACTGTGTGCAGTTGTGAACACAGAATGTGGTTTATAAAAAAGCCAGCATTTCCCTTAAATGTATCATTTTTAAATGGTCCTGCTGCTGAAAGATCCGGTGTGGTTTTATTTCTAACTCATTGGGATTTCTGTTAATTTATGGAAGAGCTTGCTTCTACAGAGAGTGAGCTGAGAAACACTTGGTGGGAGGCTCTGTTCCTTATGATGGTCCAGGTTGGAGCAGCTGAGGCCTCGGGCTCTGCCTGATGGGCTCCTCCCCCAGTTGTAACTGGTACATGTGCTCCATGTTTGGGACATGAGCATTTCTAAATTGAATCTGGAGTCCCTACCAGCCTGGGTAGGAGGAGTCAGCCTTGACCTGGGGAACTTTGATGTCTAGTGAGGGGGGATGAGGGCAGTGGTGCAGACTGTGTCTGACAGTGGCTCTGTGCTCTCTTCAGCAACCCAAGGAGATTTGTGTGCTGATTGGCTTCTGTGATGAGGTCAAGGAAGTGCCCATGCAGACTCTGGTCCCTGCCAGAGTGGCCGCTGAGAATGTCATCCCTGCCCTGGAACTGGTGGATCCTCTGGAGGTATGTGGTGTCATTGATTTGTGCTAGCTGCTACTCCATGTTGTCACATCCTAGAGTCACATGCTTTTTTTGGTTCCCTGCCCAGCTCGTTTGCATTTGAAACCACTAGGTATTGAACAGGTACCCCTGTAATGACTCAGCCTATGCCCAGCTGTTTGTAAAACATTTGTTTCTTTGGTGAGAGACCCTGGTGAAGCAAGTTTATGGTTATTCAGTCTGTCATTCATCATGGTTTTTCAATACCCAGCTGCAGCCTGACCTTTTCAAATGCTTGTTTTGGGTCCTTCCCTATACTGTAGCCCAAGACAGAGTTAATACTACTTCCATAATTCTTTGCCCAGTACTGGTGCAGAGTCCTCGCTGGGCCTACACCTGCACCTATTTGTGCAGGTGTGTATGTTTCCCCAGAGCCTTTCCCTTGGTAAAGATTATCTACTCCTTCATCTTCTAATGAATCTGTGTTCAGTATCTCTTCTTGGCCAGGCAAGTTCTAGGACTGTGGGGAATTAATGCCCTGTGTTCATGGGACTGGCATTCTGCCCCTTCAGGATCCTGTCCGCCTGACACCTTACATAATGGCATGTGTACATGCCTGTTTTTCTAGAATGTCCATGTCATCTGGCTGCCTGCTGTTTCCTTGTCCTGTTTCCTCTGCATCCTCAGTGTGTGTGACCACAGGAAGGGTTTGAACATCTGACGGAGTCAGGGAAGCAGGGCCTCCTGCCCTCCTCCCCTATCCATTTCACAGTAAAAACAGTAGAGTTGTAGCTTGGACTCTTCAACCATGTGTGACTACTTACAATTAAGCAAAAATAAGACTTGAGGTGCTTGATGAGACCAGCTGCATTTCAAAAGTGCTTGGTAGACACATGGAGCTGGTGCCTGCTGTAAGGGACAGTGGAGGTGGAGAATGCTTGCCTTCTCACAGAAAGGTCTCCCTAACAGTATTGCTTTATTAAAGGTAGATTCTAGAACAGCAGTGTTGGGGGGTAATGAGACTGAAAAGTCAAGAGCAGATCCAAAATGTGTTTATGTCTGACTTTTAAAAGTAGATATTCTCTTCCTGTTCCACCATCCACCTCCCCAAAATGAACACAGAATAACAAAATGGTTATAACTAGGCACATACGGACAGCCCTTCAGGGCTGGGGGAGGGGTGCTGCTTCCACCTCCTAAAGTATGGATTCTTGGGTTTTATATTTTTTGGGGGTGGAGGGAGTGGTGATGGTGGAGGACTGGGAAGAGTGATGGCCCTCCCCCACTGTAAACAAACAGTAGGAAATTGTACCTGGACATTGGGAGGAAGTCACATGTAATTGCAAGTTCGGTAGGCAGTGCCCTTAGTGTGATACTGACCTACCCTGGTCTCTGAGTCCCTGTGGGTTATCACAAGTCCCAACATTAAAGTGCTGTCCTCTCACCCTTCACAGGAGCAGCTGGTCACAGCCCAGTTCGGTGTTTTCTGCAAAGCCTGTGAGTACGTGGTGAAGAAGGTGGTCGACTTGGTTGTGAACAACAGCACTGAGGTATGCTGCTTTCTTGCAGGGAGGTCCACTCTTGTCCCCGAGAGTCAGAACACCCCAGCAGTGTGTGGCCCTTGCTAGTTTTTCTTCTTTTTGATGGGTTGGGGATTGAACCTGGGTCTTCACACATGCTAGGCAAAGTGCTCTACCACTGAACCCAACCCCAGACCTCTTGCTGGTTTTCAACACTATGTGCAGAATGAGGGGGATGTGCACAGCTATGCCTGTTTTGTAGATAGCAGTTTCTCCTGTGGACCCCTCTGAACTAGAGGTAGGCAAGGCTGCCTTTGCTCTGTTTGTGGCTCTAGTCAGAGTAGCTGTGTAGTCTTTAGAGCTGTTTGCTGTTAGTTTTCTGGTAGTTTCAGAATCTCCCATCCTTGCCTAGCTTCCCATCTCCTATGATCCTTTTGTTCTGTGTTTCAGGAAAAAATAATCCATGCTTTGGATGTTGTGTGCTCAAAGTTGCCCCAGTCTGTGTCTGGTGTGTGCCAGGAGGTGGTAGACACGTATGGACCCTCCATCCTGTCGCTCCTTCTGCAGGAGCTAAGCCCTGACTTGGTGTGCAGGGAGATCAGTCTCTGCTCCTCCAGCAAGGGCCAGGTTCAGATCAGCCAGGTCAGGCTGCCTGAGCAGCCCGTGCTGCCCAAACTGCCTGTGCTGCCTGGTGAGCCAACGGTGTGGTGTGGGAGAGGGCAGCCCTCTCTGATCTGAGAGAACCCTGCTAGCACTGAGTCCTGTACCCTCTTGTGTAGCACGTGTGACTCCTCTGAAGGGAGGTGGCTTCTGTGAGGTATGCAAGAAATTGGTCAGCTATTTGGAGCACAACCTGGAGAAGAACAGCACCAAGGAGGAGATCCTGGCTGCTCTTGAGAAGGGCTGCAACTTCCTGCCTGACCCCTACAAGAAGCAGGTGTGGAGGCAGCTGCTCTCTGCTGTGCCCAGTGGAAGTATGGAGAGGGGTAACTTCTCCCCAGGGAGGTTTTGCCTAGAGGCAACCTCTTGGCTAGTGCTGAGACACAGAAGAAAAAGAACCTGGGCTAGTGAGGCCATGAGGTGGGAGGGGAGTCTGGGAAGGGCAATCCCAGGGCCTCCTGGGCTGGGAATGACTTTGATAGAAGAGCATCCAACACCTGTTGGGCTTTTCTGGCTCTCAGTGTTTCTGGTGGGACACGCAGACTTGACCTGTGTCCTCCATTCATTTGGCAGTGTGATGAGTTCGTGACTGAGTATGAGCCTGTGCTGGTGGAAATCCTCGTGGAGGTGATGGATCCTTCTTTCGTGTGCACGGTAAGCCTCACTATGCAGCCTGACTTCTCCAGGCTGCTGTAACCTGGGAGGGCTGCATGGATCTGACGGTTCCTCTGACACTTGGTTATAGGGCAGAGTGGGGGTGGAGTGTGGGACAGACAGCCTGGAGGAGAGAACCAGGCCTATAAGCCCCGCTGCTCTCTTCAACAGTCCTGATGGTCTGAGTAAGTGTGTGAGTGCTGATTCCAGCTGCTTCTGGAACCTTTTAATCTCAGTTCTGAAAGGGATTGGTTGGGTAGCCCTGTTTCTTCCCCCTTCATTTGTCCTTTTTGTACCATACAGAAAATTGGAGCCTGTCCCTCTGCCCGTAAGCTGCTCTTGGGAACTGAGAGGTGTGTCTGGGGCCCCAGCTACTGGTGCCGGAACATGGAGACAGCAACCCAGTGCAACGTGAGTAGTTCTGTGGACTATCTCCCTGAGGGGCCTGCTCTGATAGGAACTTCAGTGGTCAGCTCTGTGCCTGCTCATGTAGGTGGGAGACCTGAGGTACAGGAGACAATTTGGCTCTCAGGGTTGCCCAGTAAAGGCAAAGTTAACTGCACTTTTAATATATTTTTTCTTTCAGTACTGGGGATTGAACTCATGCCTCAAGTTTGGTAGGCAAATGCTCTACCAATTGAGCCACGCCCCGTTACTTGACACATTTGTTCCTCACACTTGTCTTTAGGCAGGGAGTGGAGGGTATTTTTTTTTTTGTTTCAGCTTTCATGCTTTTGTCTTCAGTTCCTTTGTGACAGTGCCAGGTATACACAGAGTCACTCCAGGGATTGCACAAGGCCTGTAGGACTCACTGCCCACACCTTTGCACAAGTCCTTTTATGCCTCAGCAGCACATTTGTCCTGGTTAGAGCCTGCCTAGAATCTTCCCTGATGGCCAGCTATAGTTCTTTTGGGTATCCCTGAGAGGTAGCCCCTGCCTAGCAGCCCCAAAGGACCATGACACTGTCCTGGCTGGGCAGCCACCAGTTGGGTGGCCATGCTGCTTTTCCTGGGTGGGGATGTTTGGCTTGACCCCTGTTAATGTTCCTCTGTGAACTTTTTCTTCCTTCCTGGGGTCCCTTGTGACCATGTCATCATAGGCCACTACAGGGGCAGAGAGGCCCACACCCTGGTCATGTCCAGCTCCTTCCTTCATCTAGGCCCCAGCCTGTTCACCATCATATCCACTGTACAACACTGTCAGCAGTGGAACTAGTTTCTGCTGCCAGCCTGGGTAAATGTGCCTGGGGTTCCCCTTCTCCAGGCCTATACTGGCATAGGCCCTGGCCGTTGGATGAGGAGGTTCTGTTCTGTGCAGCTGAGCAACAGGACACTGGGGGCCAGGTGTGAGTAGATTCAGTCCTGAGCCCTGGCTGCTTGAGTGCCCATCTGCAAAACAGTAAAGGGCTTTGTCTCTTTTGCCTCTGCTGCCTTTTGCCTTATGCATCCTCAAAACTCTCGCTGACCACAGGCTTCCTAGTTTTTTTTTAATACTGGCAATCAAACCTAGGGTCTCACATATGCTAGGCAAATGGTCTGTCACTTCAACCATGCCTCCAGCCTTTTTTTTTTTAAGGCAGTGTCTTACCATGTAACCCATCTCAGGATGAGCTTGAACTCTGGATCCTCCTGCCTTAGCCTCCCAAGCACACAATGTGTGCTCCCATGCCTCACTTCCTGGTTTTAAGTGAGTCACTGCCTTGGGCACTCAGCATTTGATGCCATCCAGCTGACTAGGATAAGGTGCTAAGTCCCACTTTTGGGTGATCCCTGATAGCTGTAGGCCAGGAGTCTTCTGAAGCCTAAACTATTTTTTTCTCCTCCCAGGCTGTGGACCATTGCAGACGCCACGTGTGGAACTAGGAGTTTTCCATGTTGCAGAAACCACAGCCTTCTTTCCTCCTTGTGTGTCTGGGGTAATGAGTGCACAGATCTGTTTGACTTTATTAAAAAAATAGGGCCTCCCTGATGCCCCCCCGCCTTCTGTCTCCCTTATTGTAGCACTGCTGTCATGTGGGAGTCACTAGCTACCCACTGACACTCCTTTCTGCTGGAAGGATGAGGGCTGTGAGGTCTCTAGCTGCCCTTTTGAGAAGAGGGCTGTTTTTAGAGCCAGAGCACAGGAAGCCGTCCAGCCTCTGCTCACGATGACATCTCTAAAACAATGTAATTTCCACTATTGTAGCACAGAGATTTTGGAAGCACCTGCTGTGGCTTGGGACATTGGGGCAGCAGATTTACCATCCTTGGGTCAACCCCTAATTCTGAATCTTTCCTGTTTTTTCCTGTCCATGCCTTATTTGTGGTTCTGTAGGTTTGGGAGGGAGGATGAAATGCACCTGAATGTAACTTGCCCGCTGTGTGGAGGTCCGCTGGGCCTGGCTTATGTGTGTGAGGCCACAATGGTGGCTGCCATCTGCTTGCTTCTGTGTCTGCCTGGCTGCTGGTGCCCTGCATGCCCTGCCCATTGTGTAGTGGTTCTTTTTGACCTTCCCTTTCAAACAAATGTGGAGGATAAGCTCCTAAGCCTCTGCCTGACAGAAGGTGATGAGCCGAGGGAGATGCAGAGTGTATGCTGCCCATCTGGTTGCTGCAGCCCCTGTTACACTTGTGGTTGCCAGTTAGCCTGCAAGATGGGCCCTTACTGTTAAAAGGACAGTGATTTCCCTTTGTTTTGCACTAAAGTTTCTGTGATTTAACAATAAAGTTCTGTTAACTAGATCTGGGTTTTGTGTTTCTGTTACACCTCTCAAGAGAATAATAGAATGTAGGCCCTTTGCTTGCTCCCAGGGCCCATGGTGAATGAGGGAGCACCACAGGCGGGCCTCCCCTGCCCACTGCCCCCACTTACGTGGTAGTTGACCAGAGCCAGTGTATCACCGCTTCCTTGTGAGTTGCTTTTCTTTTTAAACAGACCATTCCAGAAACCATGGGGAGATATTGAGGGGATAACTTAATTTAGAAAAGGAACACACAAACACTCTACATTCAAAACCTGGGGGAGGTTCCATCAGTCATGTCTCTTTGTAAGTTGGGCACATTGGGGAAGCCAGTGAAATGGAGAGAATGCTCAGTTGTCAACATTGACCTTCTTGTCCAAGTGGAGGACCTCCACCTGGATGTCCATCAGGCAGGAGTGCAAGTGGGACTTAAACTGAAGTCACTGTCATAGGCCAGCAGGGGTTCCAGCTCTGGGTCTTGCGCCCCTGTGCTGGGCTCCTGCCCTGTAGTGGCCAGGGGTGGAGTAGGGAGAGGAAGAGGGCTTACTTGGCGTCTCTAGCCCAGGTGAGCTGGTCCTCAGCCTCCTGTGCCCCCAGTGACACTCCTTACCTGGTCCTTAAGTCGCTTAGCATTTTTGTTTGATTTTCTTAAAAAAATAATAAATCTTGTGAAGGTAAAGATCAGATGCTGAATGAGCGGCTGGCAAAATAGAATCTGTTTGAGCAGCTGCGTAGGCCGCCAGGGCCAACCCATGGTCATCTGTGCAGAGCTGGCCTGGCCAGGGCCTTGCTCTGACACCCCACTAGTCACAGCTCTGTGATCTCCAGGGGGCTCTCCATGATCACATCTCTGAGCTTGTGCAGAGGTGTGGATTTAGCTGACTCTGTGCGGGCGTTGCGCTCAAAGGCAGTGGCCTCAGCACCAGTCAGTGTCTCCAGCGAGCGGCCCAGGCCCTTCTGGTCATCCTCGGGTAGACTGTTGAGGTCAGTGGCCAGCAGTGTGCCAGTGCTGCCATGTACCACGTGGATCCCGTCTGGCCCCTTGAATTCCATGGGTGGCTTGTGGCGGAAGTGCAGGCTACCCTGGCTTGGACTGTGGTCCCCAGGCTCCTCCTCCAGCTCTGTCTGGATCAGCTGTAAGAGACCAGCAACCCCCCACAAGCTCAGGGCCATGCCCATGGCATGAGCAGGTGATGGCCTTGGAGTCCCACCCAGTAGGTGCCTATTTCCTCCCTACCTCACACAGGACCTACCCCAGCCTGTCAGCACTTCTCAAGCAGGGTGTGAAGGGGACCTATGGGTTTTTGAGATGCTATTGTGGCCTCAGGAATATGGGTATCCTGTGAGAATCTTTAATCTTATGTATTCATTTTGTAAGAATTCTGTGACAATTGTCTCTGGGGTTATAACTAAGTTGACGTCAAGCCTGCCAGGTAAAGTGTCCACAGAAGTCAGAGGGCACACACTGGGTGTGGAACAGACTCAGATGGCAGTTTTGCTGTCAGGCTATTCCAGTTCCAGTTGGCAGTGTGCGTCCAGATGGAATCACTTTTTAGGTAAAGTCTGAATTTGTAAATGTCGACCTAATTGCTATAGGCACACAGGTAGGCCTGTTTGACCCTTGTGTCCAGGTTTTTTTTTTTTAAGGAAATCACCCCTCAAAAGTAGCTTGGGGTTCTGAGCCCACCCTACCCCATCCCTGAAAGACCCTTTCAGAGACCAGAAAGCAGAGCCCCCCTGTGACTTCCTGGACCCACCATCAATGTGGGCTTTGGCCCTGGCTACTGGGCTCCAGAGACGAGGAGCAAGTGGCAGGAGAGCAAAAGCACCCCCAGGAACGGGGCACGGCACACAGCTCCCACCCGACCCAGCTACCTCGCTACCTCGGAGATGGAGGAGTGGCAGGAGGAGGCTTTTTGCACCATCCGCTGTGCAAAAAGCTTTTTGAGCCGCAGGTAATCCTCCAGGACCACTTTCAGCAGCGAGCCCTGGGGGAGGGAAAAGGTTAACCCGCCAAGGCAGCCCCTGCCCACCTTGCTCACTCCCTGTGGGAGTGTCCACTCCTAGGGCAGAGGATGGGAGAAAAGTCTAGTGACTGGCCAGAACCCACATGGGCTCATACCTGAGCCCAGCCTCAAGGGGCAGGTTGCTGTCACTCCTTAGGTGCCCTGGTGTTCTCACCGTCACAGAGGGCAGGTCTAGCTAAGCCTGGAGTGTCCACTTTTCTGCATCTTGGAGGTGGGGGCAGGAGCCCACAGGGAAGGCTCACCTTGATGGGCCCCTCACGAATGATCTGCCCCAACTTGGCAATGTTGTCGTATTCCTGGATGGCTGCCCGCAGGTACCGATCATCGTCAGGCTTGACTGCTGCTGGCTCACGTCCAAAAGTTCCCTGGGGAGAGGGGACATCAGCTGGAGCAGAGGTAGACACCCACACATGCACAGGGTAGCAGATCACTCTCCAAAGCCCCTGCTAGAGGTGGCAAAGACCCCCATCCCTCTGTACTGTCCGCCCATTGCACCAGGCTCACGTGGGTACGAGTAGGGCTATTCCACAGGTCAGCGATCTCACTAAGGTTCTCAGGCAGGTCATCCTCGTGCTCAGCTTGTGCAGCCAGCTCCAGATTCCGGCAGAAGGGATCCAGCCACACGGGGTTGGCTCTGTAGTTGGGGAGTGGAATGGGTGGAACAAGGAGGGATGGCTCAAGTGACCAGATGCTCTCCCAGCCTTGCCCCTAAGCCCGTGCCTTGCTGTGTGCCTGGCCAGCTGTGGTACCTGTCACAGGTTTAATGTGCAGGGCCCCTCACCTTAAGGAGTTGCATTCTTTCACCTTAGTGTCCACTAGAACCAGGACATGTCAGCCTGTGTCAGCTGAAACAGGCCCATTAAGGTAGAGAGCCCAGCTCAGGAATATAGTTTCATGGAAAGGAGTGCATAGACCACCAGGGGGTGCCCACACTCCAGGTTTCCACCAGTGCCTGGGAAGCTGCAGGGGATTCCCTCCAGCTGGGTCCTGGCAGAACTTCCCAAACCCGGCAGGGCTCTAGGACCCCACTCACCCATCAAAGGAGTACTTGTTGGTGTTTGGCATGTCCATGATGTCAATGAAGCCACGGTTCCCTGCAGGGAGAAGGTTAGGGAGAGGTAGAGAGGGGAAGGGGCCCCTTGCCCTCTCCCTTCCCCTCTCCCTTCCCAGTCCACCACAGCCCTGCTCACCTGCTGAGCCGGCCACAATGGCTTTGAGCTTCCTCTTGTGTCTGGAGGGAAGGAGAGAGAGGTGCCTGAGGGAGGCTGGTCTCCCTGCTCCCCAGCGTCCAGGCAGGGTGTTCAGCCTGTTCACTGCAGGGCAGGGGTGAGGACACTTACACGGTCCTGTAGTACCAGTTCATGAGGATGAAGAGCATGGCTGCGAGGAAGAGGAGGACGGCCAGGACAATGATAGCCATCTGTGGGGAGAGCAGGCCAGGCCTGAGTGGGTGGGCTCTGGAGTGGAGCCCAGGCCCCAGAGGACAGGGCCAGTACCTGCAGGGCAGACATGTCATCTGGCAGCCGGACAGAGATGGCAGGCTGCACGTCTAGGACATTGTAGTTCCGAAAAAGATTGCGCAGCTGTTCCTTGTTCTCATCGATCATCTGGATCACACTGGACGAGGGGCTGGGCCTCAGCTCCATCTCAGCAACCCCCTCCCCTCATAGCCAGAATTACCCCCGACACAGTCTGCTCTGCTCCCACCTTGAGCCACCAGGTTCACCCTCCACCCTGAAGCCTTGCAAAAAGAAAGACTGCCCAGCCAGGAGAGCTTTGTCCACCCTCACAACAGGATGCTGCCATTTTACAGATGAGAAGAGTAAGGCTCAGAGGGTCAGAGCTCTCTGTTCATGGCTCCCATGCTTCATTCTCTCCCCCCAGCCCTGCCCACCTCTTGGGGGGAGCCCCACACAGTGGCCTGATGGTGGTGTTTGTGCCTCCTTTAGGGATTCCTTTCCCCAATTCCAGGGCAAGCAGGCAGGCAGATAGAGTACAGACCCCACCCACCGGTCCACGTCCAGGATGCGGTTGGTGTCACGGTTCACCACATGGATGAGCAGCTCCGTCTGGGCAAAGTTCACCCGCCCCTTCTTGTCCACGTGGAACTAGGTGAGAAGGGGCCTTGTAGGGTGTGGGCACCATGGCAGGGGATGGGGTGGACAGGCTTCTTCCAGGAGCTCCTCCTCTGCCCTGCCCTGCCCTGCCCTGCCCTGCCCTGCAGTAGACCTGTGGTTGCCAAATCTCACTGAGGACTAAGCAGAGTGACAAGCATGCCACGTGCAATTTATTATTGGCCCCATTTTATGGATGAGGAAACCAAGGCCCAGACACCTGGGGGACCTTCCTCAAAGTCATGCTGCTAGGAAACGGCTGAGGCAGCACATATCCCTTTTGTACCCTTGGCCTCCCACTGCCCCTAGTCCAAGGTGGGTCCCAGGGCACCTGCACGTCATCAGTGTTGACAATGGCACCCGTGATGTTGGATAGCAGGCGGATGAACTCCTCCTCGAAGCCACGCACACGGTCAGGGATCTCGTTGATGACGATCTTGACGCGCTGGTCATCCCTCAGGATGTAGATGCCGATGATGGCTGTATCATTGTGACCTGCCAGGTCCCGGGCCACAATATCCACCACAAAATAACCAGGGCTGTAGGCCATGAAGAGGTCAAAGGTACGCAGGATGCCGTCCACACTCCCTGCGGGAAGAGCCCGGGGGTGTGGCACAGGTCAGGGACCACCCAGCACTCCTGAATTGTACTGGGAAGGGGCCAGGACCCGGGGAAGGTGGACAGATACCCACAGGACCCAGCAGGGAGCAAAGATGAGTGCCAGGGGGAGACAGCAATGGAAGCCTTGGCTCAGCTGCCACTGATACACGGTCTGGCTCATGCTGCCAGACTTTACTTCTCCTGGAGAAACTGGGCATTTCCATTCTTACATGAAATCCCCCTTATTTTTTAACTATCGCCCAAGTTTGTACTTAAGTACTCCATGTATTGAACAAAATGTAACTGTTGGCTGTACTAAGCCAAAGATGACAAGTATGTGACTCTTATGTCCCATGCTGAGGTGCAGTGGACACTTCTGAGCCCCTCAAGTGTCGCTCTCATGTACGAGACACATGCGGTTCAGAATTGCACAAACATAGGAGAGAGATGAGCAGAGGTGATACAGCATAGACTTCACTAAGAAGACAATAGACCTGGGTTCAAAATCTGCCACTTTCTAGCTGCATGACCTTCAGCAAGCTACTTAGCCTCTGTACCTGTATTAATTGAAATGAGAGCAGTGACTGCTCAGAGGCAAAGGAATGATGTCTGGTCGTATAATTGCAGAAGGTGGCATATGAACTAGACCTTGAAGGATGGGGGAGGAATTTCTAGAGGTGGAGATGGGGGTCAGGATGCCATTGTAGGAAATGAAAGCCTAGGAGTGAATGGGAGGCTGAGGGAATGGAATGCAGTTTGGCTTGGCTGGACCTAGGGCCCTTAAGAATAGCAGGGGCCGTGGAGCCAGGCAGAAGAATAGAAGGAAGATCTAGTGAGCCCGGAATGCCAGGTGAAGGAGTCTTCCTGGCAGTCAAGACTGGGTTTGCAGAGAGAGAGAGAAGAGAGGAGAAGGGAATGGGCCAGGGGCACCTTCTAGGATCTGCCCCAGAGGGTCTCACCGACCACACAGGCCAAGTGCTTAAGCAAAGGTGCACCTTCATAGGCGTAAGTGTGCTCTTTGAATTCTGGCTCCCAGTACCTAGTACAACGCCCACACTGGAGTGTGTGGGGCATTAGTAGAAAGATGGGGAGTGTTGTGGAAAGGTGGATGGCTGGGTAGATGAATGAATAATGGATGGATGGGGAGATGAGAAGGAGGGATAAAGAAAGAAGAAACAGCAGGTAGGTATATGTAGAGATGAATAGGTGGACAGATTAGAAAGTACACAGACAAAGAGGTGGGTGAATAGAAGGGCTGACAAGGCTGGAGGCCACACGGACCCCATCTCCCCCAGACCACAGTCCACGCAGTGACTAAGAGGCTCCTACCCATGGTGAAGACCTGGCCCACGTCCTCAGAGTCGTTGGCAAGGGCACGGAAGTAGTGGATGGCCAGAATGCTGTAGAAGACCAGGCTGTTGTTGCCAATGTCTGCATCTAGGGCCAGCACCTGGATCAACTCTGAGCCCATCTTGGCATCGGTGGCCACCCCTACGGGAATAGGCAGGCAGTATAAGTGGCAGGCAAGGAGCGGCCCCGGCCCCCAAGCGCCCAGGCCCTGGTTCTCACCTGCGGTGTACTCAGCCTTGGTGAAGCGTGGTGGCTGGTCGTTGATGTCCTCTAGCACAACACGCACCTCCTGCAGGGTGAGGTCAGCAACCAGGTCAAGGGCTGGGGAGGGTCCACGAGGAGGTGTCCAGCTGCGGTTACTGGAGGCCTTGACGATGAAGGAGAAGATGGTCTCCCGCTCCCGGTCCAGGTCCTGCAGCACCAGCAGACGCCCGTCAGGCTGCAGATGGAAATTCTTCTCTTCGTTACCAGCTGGGGGTGGACAGGGCACTGAGTGAGGATCAGGGCACTTTGAGTCCAACCTCAGGGCAGGTAGGGCACTGGCTTCATTTGGCCCCACCTGCAATGAAGTAGTACACAACGGCGTTGGTGCCCTCGTCTGCATCCACGGCACCTGTCACATTGCCCACGAGGGTGCCGCGGGGCGAGTGCTCAGGCATGGTCAGCAGCTGGTACTGGGGGCTGCCTTTCTGCAGTGGGGGAGAGGAGATCGTTACAGGAGCCCAAGCTTCCAGCCTGGCCAGGACCCTGAGTGCTGACTGTGGGTGCTAAGGAGTTTACTGGCCAGGCCTCTGCCCACTGACGTCCTCTGTGAACACAGGGCTGGGCTTGGCGTGTGCT
This sequence comes from Castor canadensis, assembly GCF_047511655.1. NCBI lineage: Eukaryota > Metazoa > Chordata > Mammalia > Rodentia > Castoridae > Castor > Castor canadensis. The sequence goes on along the minus strand of NC_133392.1, from coordinate 62,076,000 downwards.
CTGAAGAATCCCCAGCACTGAGTGAATGTCTGAATGAGTGTTTGTACTCTTACACGCACACACTCAGTCTCCAGGGGACACCCAATTCCTGTGCACACACCATGGAGTGGCCCTCAGCCTGGCTGTCTGCTTTTTTCTCAGTTCCAGCTCGATCAGAACTGATTTTCATGCTTTGTGTGTGCATACCCACATCCATGCACATGAAAGAACACCAGGGCTTTTGTCTGCTTTTTTGATCACCAGGTAGTGTCTGGAAATAGTGTTCAAAATAGTGTACCATAGCTGCTCCCTGTGGAGCGGCTCCCATGGGAAGTACATGCAGACAGATGTTTTCCATGTGGTACGCAAGTGTAGATTAGGGCACAGTACACAGGGGAGTGTGTGCAGGTGTGGCTTGCAGGCACTGAGTCCCTGTGTGGGTGTGACTTGTGCAGAGGATGGGCAAGCTCACAGGAGGCCTCACGAAGAGGGGTTCATTGTCATCGATGTCCTCCAGGGCCACCTGCAGCGGCTGCATGGTTTCATATGGCACTGGTTGGCCCAGATCGCTGGCCACCAAGATGAGCTGGAGGCAGAGAAGCATGGTCAGAGGGGAAGGCTGGAATAGTATGGGAGGTGGGCTTCGGACCCCAGGCACACTCTCCTCTGCTGGGTCCCCCGGAGGTGGTCCAGGAGCAAAGTCCACCCAGCCCCACCCAGGCTCTGGGCCCTTACACTGTACAAAGCCTGCTTCTCACGGTCCAGGCGCTGTGCGGTCTGGATGAGGCCGCTGATGGGGTCAATGGTGAAGTACTCCCAGTCGCGGTTGCCTGCTGTCTTCAGGAAGCTGTAACGCACCGCCCCGTTAAGGCCCTCATCCTTGTCCGTGGCGTAGACCTCGTACACATTGGAGTGCAGAGGGATCTCCTGTGGGGGACACAGGGAGGAGGTGCCTGGACCTCTGAGGCACCAGTTCCTGGTGCTTGGACCCAGTTCCCAGGCCTCGATAGTGTTCTTGTCTCCTCTTCTGCCATAGCAGAACATCCTCGCCACCTTACGGCACTCTTAGGGTATTCTGGCCAATGTGGAAGGGTTCTCAGATTCTGAGCATCTGCTGTTTCCCACTCTCCCCAAGCCAAGGCCACTGTCCATTGACAGTCCGGTCTGGGGTTCATGTGTTTCAAGCTTACTTGAGGTGACTATCTTCCCAGGAGCAGAGGTTCCATGTCCCTCTGTACCATTGCATGCTAAGGCTTAGGAGAATCAGCAAATGGGAAATCCCAAAACTGAGGCCACGGCCACCCTTGGTCCCATGTCTGTCTTGCTGTCCCTGCTATCTCTTATCACAGAAACTCTGCACCATCCCTCACAGGCAGAGTGACATGGTGGCTAGAGATTAGCCACCTGGTTCTACTCTGTTACCAATTTACTGTGGAATTTTGATATGCTCCTTCACCTCTCTGAGCCTGAGGCTCCTACAGTCCCTTGACTTAGGTCTAAGACATCAAAAACTTAATTGACATCAGCTATGGGCCCATGCTAAGGCTGCCCAGGCCAAAAGAGCAGAAGCACATTTTCTTTGCTTCTAGTTGAAAAATTCTCAGCTCAGCATGGCTTCACTGTTTCTCTCATTGATCATGACAATCGGATGCTCCCAAGAGCAGTTACATCTAATTAATAAAAAGTGAGGTGACAAATAGATAAATGCTGCTTGTTCAAGAGACATGAATCTTCTCAAATACAGAGCCCTTGAAGGGAAAACGTAGTAAATGGGGCCTTTGGTGTGGAAAATAACTAGATTATTAGTAATTTAGACCTTGTCTCCTTCCACGAAAAAAGATTCAAAGCAGCTGACAGGAATATATGTTTTATAGTAAGACTGAACAAGTTACAAAATTAGGGTAAAGAGAAAAAAGTGGTTGGTGGGAAGATGGACGCTGAGGGCAAATTGTGTGTCCAAAGTCGCTGCAGGGTCATCCAAGGTAGGCTGACCACTCGGAGCTCCCTAGTGGGCAAAGCAAAGAGGGTTTCTCCATCGTGCTGTGATGCTGGGTACATTTGAGCCCTGAGGGCTCAGGAGAGAAGGGGAGAAGGAGGTAAACGAAGGAGCCCCTGCCATTATATGGCCATACAGACCAAGGACTAGAAGAACTGGAGAGACTCCAGAACCTCGGCCACTTCTCCTGTTTCTCATTTGGACGTTCACTCCCAACTCCAGGCTGCCAGCACTGACTGCCAGATAGACGGAGGTCCTCGCGTTTATTTTGAGATGAGCATGGGGGAGTGGGTAGCAGGGAGACAGTTCTTAGACATCTTGGAGCAAGAGCTGGGGCATAAACTATTATTAGTTCCATTTGCAGATGAGAAAACAGACTCAGAGACGTCACTAGCCGAAGATCATTTGGCTGGTCAGTTGTAAAGTTACCCTTGAACCCAAGATCTTTTGCTAGCACAGCCCACACTGCCAACCATTGTTCAGTTTTGTTCTGTGAGTTGCTGGGCAAGCCTGCTCCCTCATCTGGCCTCAGGTTCCCCTCCCAGCAATGGGGCCCTTCCACTCTCCCATGAAGCCATGACTTCAGGCTGAAGAAGCAGCTTGGATATGGAAAAGGAATGCTGGTGGACAGGAGGCCCAGGGACCAGAAGTACCTCTCTGATGTGCAGAATGGTGCCGTTGGGTGGGCGCACAAAGATGGGGCGGTTGTCATTGACATCGATGACCTCTACCAGGAGCATGGTGGTGCCCCAGAGTGGGGGCTGCCCACCATCTGTGGCAACCACTGTCAGGTTGAACCTCTCGTAGGACTGCAGGGGCCGCTGTGTGGTCACCAGGCCCGAGTCCATGTCCACGTGGAAGGCCTCTGGCAGGTGGAGCAGGAAAACAGGAGAGCAGGAGAGCAGGAGCATGGCTCTGGCTGAGACATCCTTTCTGTTCCCTTCCTCCACCCCGCCCTGGCCTGGGGCTATAGGCATGGCAACCTGTCCCTCCCCACCCTCTAAATTACCATGGCGTCCAAGGCAGGCTACATACCCATGCCAGGGCCCTCAAGTGAGTAGGCTAGCTGACCATTGGAGCCTTCATCCTGGTCAGTGGCCATCATGGTGATGACTGAAGTTCCTGCTGGTTCATTCTCGTACACACTTGTACTGAGCTGGGGCTTGGAGAACTGTGGCCGGCAGTCATTAACATCTAGCACTTGGATCACCACCTGGGGGAGGGGTTCGAGGCCAAAGGTTAGAAACATGATGGGGGCTGTCTCAGAGAGCCAGTCACACAGCGAGAAGGTGGATAGAAGGACAGGTACCACCCTTGGACGGAGGTACCGTCTTTGAATCTGTTGAATCTGGTCTCAGTTTCCTTAGCTGTACAGTGGGGACAGAGTATGGTCTCTTTTAGAGTCCTTGTGAGGCTGACACATGAAGCTCTCTGTGTCATGATTCTTGGCTCAGCGTCTGGCTTGAGCAGATACTAAGCAAGGGAGATTGTGGGTAGCAGGAAGTCTGACCAGTCTCTGAAGAAGGAACCCTTATCTGCTCCCCTCTTACTTTGTCCTTTGCTTTTCCCCACAGTGACCTCGGGACTCTGGCTCTATTCTCTGGATATGCTGAGCAGTTGGATTCCTCCACTCTATATGGCCCATCTTTTTTTTTGAGACAGGGTCTTACTATATAGCCCAGGTAAGCCCCCGCCTTTTTTGTGGTACTGGGGCTTGAACTTAGGGCCTACACCTTGAGCCATTCCACCAGCCCTATTTTTGTGATAAGGATTTTTGAGATAGGGTCTCATGAACTATTTGCCCAGGTTGGCTTTGAACCAGGATCCTCCTGATCTCTGCCTCCTGAGTAGCTAGGATTACAGGCTTGAGTCACCCAGTGCTTGGCCCAGGTCAGTCTTGAGCTCACTATCATCAGCCTCTATCTCCTGAGTGCTGAGATTTCAGGTGTGTGCCACAACGCTCAGTTCTAGGGCCCCTCTTCTGGGATTTGTGCTCCGCTAGAGACTTGGCTCCCCCTGCCAAATCCATGACACAGTGGGCCAGCTGAGGCTCTACTGATGCATCAAAGTCATGGCCTTGTGCAGCAGTGCACAGAGCACTTTCAAGCCACCTCATCTCCTTGCTTCTCCATCGCCACTTCTCTAGTGTCCTTTACAGACTGGATAACTGTGGTGCAGAAAGGACTGCCAATGAATACAGCATGCTCGGCTGAGGAACCTCGCCTTTCCGCTCCACAGGCATGTACACAGGTGACAGGGACAAGATCCAGACATGTGGAAGTGCTCCCAGCCCTCTAACCTGCAAAAGAGAATTTGTCTGGGCCCTTTCAGCTTCTCAGCCCCCACCCCTTCTGGAGTCTTCTTTGTATGACTATGGAGAAGAATAGAGACAGAAAAACCTAGACTTGAGACTTGGTGTAGAAAAGGGAATAGAGAGCCTAGAAGGCAAGATGCAAGCCAGGCATGGTGGTTCATGCCTGTAATCCCAGCTACTCAGGAGATGGAGGCAGGAGGATCATGGTTTGAGGCCAGCCCAGTAAGATTAGCAAGACCTTGTTTCAAAAACAAAAGGAATGGGGGCTAAAGTGGTTGAGTGTTTGCCTAGCAAGTGTGAGATTCTAGTACTACAAAAATAAGTAAAAAAATTAAAAAGTAAGATACAGCCTCAGAGAAACTGCATGGACACCAGAACTGGGAGGGGGCTGTAAATTAGATCCTTTGTTAACATCCTTTAAGAGTCATAAATAAGCCAAGCATGGTGGTACATGCCTGTAATACCAGCACTTGGGAGGCTGAGGCAGGATGATTGCAAGTTCCAGGCCAGCTTGTGATACATAGTGAGACACTATCTCAAAAACCAACAAATCACACACAAGATGACTACTTTATAATTATATTTGTTTGCTGGACTGCTTCTTTCTACAGGACTCTATGAGACTGGGCCACTCAGAACCCCAGGCTTCATCTGGGTCACACCCAGGTGCATCCAGCTGCTTAAGAAGAGATTGGGACAAGAGATTTCTCCCAGAGTCCCCCATCTTCTTAAGCCACAGCCATTGTAAGCCACACAGCCAACCTCTTGCCTCTTCTTCCTGCCACCATGTCTCTGAGAAGGACTGGTGGCCCTGTTCCCATCTGCAGGGTCACTCTCTTATGGACTTTGCTTGGTAGTTCCACATTCCCAGCCCTGCTGTCCCCTGCCCAGGCTGGCACCCTCACCTGCACTGAGTTTTCTCGACGGTTGCTGGCTACATCTCCAGGGTTGTCTTTGGCCAAGGCAGTGAGGATATAATGGTCCTTCTTCTCCCGGTCCAGAGAGGACAGGATATAGATGTCACCCTAAGTCAGAGGACGGTGACTTCAGGTCTTTCATTCATTTAATAGGTATTTATGGCGGCATCAGCTGTGGCCAGGCACCATTTTGGAGTCTGGAGATACAGCACTGAACCAAAGCCCTAGTCCCTGTGTGCCCCAATTCTCCTGGCTCTTGCCCTCACTACCCGAGAAGGGATGGCCAATCCAGGCTGGAGTCAACCGCCTGACCAGGCCTGGCAGAAAGTAGGTGCTGCAAAAATAATTGCTGCTCGTAATGTCAGGCAGCAAGACAAATCTGATCGCTCAGAAGTGAACCCCATTGAAGGGTAGGGTACTGGGGGATCCGGGAAGAGAGAGGCAGTGGGGAATAAAGTCCACTTCCAGATCCAGCAACTAGGGAAGGCCCTGTTGACCAGCCTCTCTGGACTTTGGATAAGACTTTATTATCCAAAAAGAAAAATGTTAATACTAATAGATTGGAACTACAGTGCAAATCTTTTACTCCCCTACTTGAATATAAGCTCCAAAAGAAGAATGCCTTCTCTTTCTACTAATTGCTATATCTCCAATGGCCACTTCCTCTCATGTGTGCTGGGACAGGCAGGCCATAGACTAGAGGGCATGTACAACCCTGGGAAGTTTTCAGACTTGGCTAAAGAACCTCTGAGGCTACAGATGTCCAGGTAGCAGGACCCAGAAAGAGTGGGACAACTGCATTACTTATGGTGGCTTCTCAGCCTGTGATCCTGGGCCTTCCCACCATTGCCCACTTACCGTGGCGGGGTTGATGGCGAACTTGCCCTCCCCATCACCAAGGCTGTACTCGATGAGGGCAAAGTTGCCTGAGTCGGCATCAGTTGCAGTGACTGTCAGGATGACTGTGCCCATAGGCACATCCTCCAAGACAGACTCCTGCAGAGAGAGTAGGCCAGGGTCAGCCCTGAAACCCATGCTCTGCCCAAGGAACACACAGATGCAGGGGACTCAGGGCAGTAATTTGCACATGGGCTGGGGACCTCAGGAGGCTTAGAGGCTGGAGGGTTGAAGATGCACAGGACTAGGCACAGGTCCTGCCCAGCCTGTTGGCTGGGCCACCCACCTGATAGAAGGGCTGATCAAAGATGGGATTGTTGTCATTGACGTCCACAATCTCCAGGTAGACAGGGATCTCAGCTGCCCGGGGTGGGGACCCATTGTCGGAGGCCCTCACTGTAAAGTTGAGCCAGTGCACCTCCTCATAGTCCACTGTCCGGTTGGCAATGACCTTCCCTGAGACACAGAGGTATCCACTACCATTCTGGCCACTCCTAACTTGTAGCAGCTCTCTGAAGTCTGAGGAGGAAGACCCAGAGGCTCTGAGAGCCACATGTGGCCCTTTAAGGAAGAGAGTAGCAGGCAGCACTGCCCCGTGGCAGATCAGAGGGACTGGTGTCCAGTTGTCCTTACTAGAGAAGCGAGAAAGCTTCCCACAGCACTGGGGTGAGTATCAGCAAGCCCAGGACCTCCCCCTGCCTTCCCCAATCCCAAGAGATGCTAATCACAGGAGCGTGGGTAGTGGAGATGGTGGTGGGGTATGCCAGTGTTCCAGCAAAATATCTGGGGACTCCCATCCCGACAAACATTAGGTGCTTTGTCCTTTCCTCTACTCTGGGCATCCGGAAGTGAACAGAATGTCAGCCCTCCTGGATTTGGCCCAGCCCACTGCAGGGCTGGGATGAGGCTCCACTGGAAGGTAGGAAGCAGGCTATGGTCCAGCTGAGACACACACACATATGTCCCTCAACCTTCTCTGGCAGATTTCCTACCTACCCGCTGAGGGGTCTTCCAGCTGGACATAGCCTGGGGGTGTGAGGTCCAGCAGGGTGTAGGTAATCAGCCCATTGAGGCCCTTGTCAGGGTCCACAGCTGCCACAGCGATAAGCGTGGTGCCCGGGGTGGCACCCTCTAGGATCCGCTCTGTGTAATAGGTGATCCCGAAGGGCTTGAACTGGGGTGTATTGTCGTTGACATCTAGGATGTTGACCGTCAGCTTGGCTGTGTGGGAGGAGAAAGGAAGGGGGCACCAGTGTGGCCAGCCAGGTCTTCCTAAGCCTCAGTCAAGTCCAGAGGATAGCAGCATCTCACCATCCTCCCAGGACTCCATGAATCAACCCTCTGCTGTGACATGTGACCCTTTCCTTTGGATTGGTCATTGGCCTTCCATAAGACGAAGGGACTTGGATTCTACTAATTGGCTGGGCTGGGCGGCCTTGGTGGAGGCCTTGGCTCTTCCTACGCCTAAGCCATTCAGTGAAATAGGACTAACATGACCTTCGAGACCCTTCCCTGATCCAGCTTTCTCTATCTTGCCTGAGTTGTTTGCTCTACATAACTAGCCTGGGCCCATTACTTTCGGAGCTCGGGACACGTAAGAGATGACCAAGTCTGTCCTTCCCCTGGAAAACCTGGGCTTTTGGGCTGTGAAGATAAGCAGCCAGTGTCTGCCAGGTCCAACTTTTCATCCCAGCCACTGTCGTACCCACCATTTTACTCCACCCCTACCCTGCCCACCCAATCCAGTCTCCAGCAGGCCCAGGCTGCAGGCCGATGGTTCTCTTCTCTATCATTGCGCCAGCTCCCCCATGCAGTGTCTGTGGCCTTGAGTCACCTTCCCTTGCTCTTTGCCTCCTCTGTGCTGGCCTTGTGGCTTCCTATCAGATCAGGAGGTTCCTGCCTCACAACCGAGACACGCCCTAGTTACCAGTCCTGACAGCTGCATTCCGACCTTTGCCTCTGCCAGCCCTCCTTTCTCAATCCCCTCCCAGGCCTCACCAAGCCTCTTTCTGCTCAGATCACACACACAATTTGGGTCACACAACTGCCCTAAGCCTCACTGTGGCTGCCAACTTCCATGTACAGCCTGGCTCCCCGGAGCCTTGGGGCTGAGTCTTGGTACTCCCTCCTCAGGACCAGGTCTGTGACTGCTCCTGGATCTCCATCCCCCGACCCTGAGTAGCTCTGAGTGACCAATAAGAAAAGCCAGCAGGGGAACCTTACCATTTGGCACGCTGACGGAACGCTCTGGTAGGTCACTGGCATTGTCAATTACCGAGAGAGTGACCTCATAGGTAGCAACCAGCTCCCGGTTCAGGGGGGACTTCACCATTACAGACCCTGTAGGCCAGATCAGGTCAAATTCAGCTTGAGGGGAACTCCCTAAAATCTGGGCCTCCCAGGGGAGTTCGTGGTCCACCTCCCAATCCCCATGGAAGGCAGTGGTCACCAATGAACCCTGGGTCTTATGGCTGGAATGGGCCCACAGCCATTTGCATAAGCTGGGACACACATCATGCTGACCTCACCAACACTTACTGGCCAGGTGACCTTGGGCAAGGTACCTAACCTCTCTGTACTTCTGTTTTCTCATTTATAAAAGGGGAACAGTATGGTACATACCCACAGTGCTCTTTTGAGGACTAGAAAAATTAAATGAGATTCCATCTACAGTGTACCTGCCTGGTACACAGAAGGCGCTATGTGATTTTTGTCTAAAAACTGCTTTTAGTCCATGATAACATGAATGTGCTAACGCTACTGAAATATACACTTCAGAATGGCTATGATGGTAAGTCTTATTTTCTTTTTTCAAACACAAATTTTTAAATGCTTGTATTCTAGGGAGAGCATGGTAGCTGGAAGCCTCAAGGGGCAGCCACACTGGTGGGACAGGCTGGGTACCCCAGATCTATTTCTTTGTCTTAATCAAGTGGAATGTGACACAAGGCTGACTGCAGGATAGGAACATTGGTCCTGTGCTGTACTGGCACACAGCTTCCTTCTCTTCTACCCACTGCTTCCCAGTCTAGTCTCTGCCTGCTCCCTCTAGAAGGGAACCCTTCAGAAGCTTGGGTGTGGGCTGGGCAGACCTATTGGCTGATCTCAAGGCTGGCTTTGCTGAGGTTTTTTTCTTCCTGCCTGCTGAAGGCTTGGTGGCTCCTCCTTGCATCCCCTTATTCACCCTAGGGTGAGATCTCCTCTCCCTCTCAGGCACTGGGCTCTTAGGATGCCCTTCCCCTCAGCAGATCCCTGCTAGGCTTCTGTCCTTCACAGGTCCCCAGCCATGGGCGCTCACTTACCCTGGGCCGCTGCCTCCTCCTCCTCCTCCTCTTCCTACTCTCGCTCCCCGTCCCCCGGGCTGGGGAGCGAGGATGGGGAGAGGGCAGCTGCGTTCAGTCTGCAAAGGCTGGGCACGGCCTGTGCCGGCCCCACAAGGTGGGAGGATGGGGTGCATGGGCATGGAGGAAGGCAATGGGGTGAAACAGAGAGGAGATGAGGTGGGACGTGACAGAAACAGAGCTCAAACCTGTGGGCCTGTCAGCCGTGAGGAAGAGAGAAGAGGGTTAACATTGGTTAGTTCAGGGTGCAGCAGGGAGGGACAGAGCAGGGGATGGGGGGTGGTGGGCTCAGAACTGGCTAGGGTAGGAGGGGCAGGCAGAAGGCGAGGACACCAGCAAGTGGGATCCTAGTTAGAGTAGGAAGCTCAGAACTTGAGGCTCTGGCAAGAAAGGGAGGGAAGGTGAGGAAGATGCGTGGGAGAGTGTGAGGAAGAGGTACAGAGAAGACACTGGAAAGGAAAATAGAGAGAAAAGGGTCAGTGGGAGGCAGGAAGAACAGAATAAATGGTGGAGGCTTCCTCACAGCCTAGAGGAGAAGGGCACGGAGTAGCTCTCCATGGTCCTGATCAACCAGCATGGCCAGGAATTCTGCTAACCCTGGGCATGGCTGACTCTACCCAACATTTATGGCTCATGGTTTTTCTTTCTTCTGTTCTCCTTTGGACCCCAGTGCAGATGGAGTTAATCTTCTTCCTTAGTTCACTGCATGGACCAAATGATGCTTGTCACCTCCCCTGTTGTTTGTATTCAACTCCCTTTTATTCCCTTATTCCTCTTCCCTTCCCTTCTCCCCTTAGACAATTATTGTTAAGTATCAAAGTGAATTTTTGCCAGGGTGCCAGTGACTCATGCCTGTAATCCTAGGTACTTGGGAGGCTGAGAACTGGAGGATCTCAGTTCAAGGCCAGCCTGGGCAAATAGTTTGAGAGACCCCATCTCTAAAAATAATTAGAACAAAATGGACTGGAGGAGTGTCTTAAGCAGTAGAGAACCTGCTTTGCAAACATGAAGCCCTGAGTTCAAGCACCAACCCAACCAAAAAAAAAAAAAAACTGTGCATTTTTAAAATTTAAAAGTATTTCTGAAAAACATTTATTCTTTATAATGTCACAATGACATTTATAATAAATGTCATCCTATTTCTTGCTCTTTCCTATATTTATTTTTTAAGGCCCACCCACACTGATGTGTTTGTGTCTAGTCTATGGCTTTTAACTGCTGTCTGGTAGTCACCAGGTGCACACTCTCTACCTTTTAATCTCCAGCCTCCCAGAAGTGGACACCTGAATGGCCTTCAACCTCCACCGCTGCAGGTAATGCTGCAGTGAACCCTCTCAGGCAGCCCTGTATTATCCTTAGAATTTCTTTGGAACATATACTAGAAAGGAGAATTGCTGGTTCCAGGGTCTGGTCTGAGTGTACTGTGTACTGCATTGCTATCTGATGGTGGAATTTGTCTCAGCTCCTATAGCAGTGCATGAGAGTTCCAGTGTCCCCACATTGTCACCAGTGTTAACTCTGTTCAGCACCCTAATGTCTGCTAGTCACATATAGAAAGCTGATATCTCAATGCTGTTTTACTATACATTTCTCTGAATAACAATGCTTTTAGCAGGGTGTGGTGGTGGATACCTATAATCCCAGCACTTGGCTGGTGGAGGCAGGATTGAGAATATGAGACCTGCTTAGGCTACGTAGGGAGGCCCTGTCTCAAACAAAACAAAACAAAACAAAACGCAAGCAGAAAAACTAACAGCAATATTTAGCATTTTGTCTCGGTCACATTAATTCTTCTGTCTCTCCTCTGGGCCTCCCACGTAAGACCCATCATGTCCCTTCCCAAAAATCCCCAGAGGATCAAAAACACGGAACTTTTTGAAAAATAGTAAAACCATTAAAATTACAATAAGCTGCATAAATTGTGAAAGTTAAACCACAGTTCATGGTTTGATGAAAATCATTATTTTAAGAAAATCATTGAGGTTATAAATAAAATAGACAATTTAAATGGCCAATAAATACATGAAGTATTTGCTTGACTAGTTATTAAAGAAATGCATAGTAAGACAAGGTATTGTTTTTGCTTTAAAATGCAAACATGAAAATTCTATAATACAGAATGCTGGCATGAGTGTGGTGAGATGGTCACTCCCATGCAACTCTGTAGTGTGAAGGAGCCAGAAGGCTAGAGGTGCTGGTCAAGGGAGGAAGGAAAAGGAGAGAGGGAGGAATAGGGGAGAGAAGGAAGACAGAGGGATGGATATGTGTCAGTAAAGGAGAGGGTACAAAGGAGAAGAGAACAGAGGGAGAGGGGGAGGGAGGGAGGGAGGAAGCAGGGAGGACTCTGGGCAGGGTTAGGAGAGAGGGGTGGAGGACAGTTGGCCCTTGTACCTGTGTTGATATTCACAGCAAAGGCGTCCTCCTGGCCGGGCACCAGGCGGTCAGTGTCATCCTTGGCCACGATGCCAGTGATGTGGTATTCCAGCTTTGGGTTGAGGTCAAGGTCTGTGGCAGTAACATCGGCAATGACAGTGCCTGGTTGAGCAGACTCCAGCACACTCACTGTCTGGATGGGGTTGAGGAACTCAGGCCGGGAGTCATTGATGTCATCAATCAGGATGGTGATAAGAGCTGTGCCCGAGAGGGGCACAGTGCCCCGGTCAGTGGCTACCACTGTCAGCCTGTAGGACTCCTGTTCTTCCCTGTCAATGGTGGCATTGCCCACACGGATGACCCCGGTGACCGGATGGATGAGGAAACGGTCCTGAGCCCCGGCTTCTATTCGGTAGACCAGCTCCCCATTGAGGCCACTGTCCTCATCTGTGGCCGTGACCTGAAGGACTGAGAAGCCTGTGGGGGAGGGACCACGGAGCAGCTGAGCACTGCAGTCTCTTCCAGAAAGACTGTGCCAAGACACCTTTGTCAGTGGCCTCTTTTCATCACAGCCTTATCAGGATTTATCTTTTCAGAATTTTCATGTTTGTAACTTTATAGAAAAATGGTATTTTACTTTTGGGGGGGATAGTACTGGGATTGGAACTCAGGGCTTCTCCCTTGCTAGGCAGGTGCTCTACCACTTAAACCATGCCTCTAGTCCTACTTAACACTTTTTGATTAAACAATATTTTATAATTTGACATTCAGTTGTGTCTTCTGCAAATTATCTCTTTTGTCTTTGCCCATTCTTCTGTCAATTTTTACAAATTATTGTATAATTATGATAATTGCTAAGGTTTGGATAAGTGTCCTCCAAAGACCCAAGTATTAAAGCAGCCATGGTGCTGCTGGGAGGTAGTGGAACCTTTAAGAGGTAGGGCCTACTTTTGGAAATCGTCTGGCATATGGCACTTGCCCTTGCAGGCCTACTGCACTTGCAGGAGTTATTAGGACCCTGGTCTTTCCTTCTTTTTGCTTCCTTACCACCATGAGGTAAGCAGTTTGCTCCACCATGTGTTCCTGCCATGAAATTCTGCCTCACCACAGGCCCAAAAGCAATGGAACCAATTGACCAGGGGGTGAAATTTCCAAAGGTATGAACCAAAGAAAACCTAAGAGGTTCATTAAAGTGGACTACCTCAGGTATTTTCTCATGGTAATGGAAAGCTAACAACTTATGGCAAGTATCTTTTTCTCAGTTTGTTGTTTACCTTTCAGAATTGGTTATAAATGTTTGATGGAGGTGTAAAGAAGTTTCAATTTTTTTCTTTTTTAGTGGTACTAGCATTTGAACTCAGGACTTCATGCTTGCTAGGCAGGAGCTCTACCACTTGAGCCATGCCTCTAGCCCTTTTTGCTTTGGTTATTCTGGAGATAGGATCTTGTTTTTTTTCCCCCAGGCCAGCCTGGACAGCAATCCTATTTTATGTATCCTATTGTCTCTGAGATGATAGGCACATGCTACCACACCAAGTTTTTTCCATTGAGATGGAGGGTGCAGGGGAAGGGGTGGGGGCGGGTCTTGCAAACTTTTTGCTCAAGCTGGCCTTGAACCACAATCTTCTTGATCTTAGCCTCCTAAGTAGCTAGGATTGCAGGTGTGAGCCACCAACAGCAGGCTAAAATTCAATATTTTTAAATGAGCAGGCTAAAATTCAATATTTTTAAATGAGTGCTTCTGTTTCTTTTAAGCATAGAAACTTCTTAACCACAAATCAGATAAACATCCACCTAATTTTCTTTTCATTTTTTGGTGTTTTCTACTTTTACATTTTCTTTAGACTGTCTCTGAATTTTGTTTTGGTGTCTACTATGGGGTAAGAATCTACACTAAATATTAGGTTATCTAATTAGATTACATGCAGATTATATAATAATCTAATCTAATAGATTGTATTAAGTAGACTCTTTTGCTTACTAAGTAGTTCTTCCTATTGGTTTGTTTCCTAATCACATAACATCATAGTCTTTAATTTACCAGGATTTGTTTCTGGGTTACTTCACTCCAGTTTTATGCTGAGATGACATAGTTTTAGGTACTGTAGCTTTGTAATATAATAACTGGTAAGGCAAATCTGGCTTTATTATACTTATGTTTCAAAAAAAAATATGAGACAGGGTCTTGCTATGTAGCTCAGGTTGGACTCAAACTTTCAATCTTCCTGCTTCAGCCTCCCAAATGCTGGGATTACAGACATGCTCCACCCCACCTGGTTTTATGTTTCAAAATTTTCTTATTTTTTTCAGATAATCTTTAGAACATTTACCCCCAAATTAAATTTTGGTTCTGATTGGAATCACACTGATTTTGATTTTTAAAATAGACTTTCTGTCTAGGAACATGGATGGAACATATCAAATCATCTCGTTTTGCACACAGCTCACTGAGGCTCAGAGAAGGGAGCAGGGGTCTGGACTCCACTTCCACTCCAGTGCTGGAAGCCCAGCTCTCTTTCCCCGGAAGAGAATCCTGCATCCACGTGGGACTCTACCCCCAACCCACAGCTCTTGGTAGGTGCAGGGGACATGGTCTGAGGTCTGGCCCTTATTACCTGGAGGGCAATTCTCTAGCAGGTGGACAGTGAGGGCAGCGGGACTGAAGGTAGGCCAGTTGTCATTGTCATCCAGGATGGTGACGAGCAGTTGGGCTGTGCCATTGAGCAGCCCAATGTCCTCAGCCAGCAGCAGCAGCTCCAGGATAGGGGGTGAGAAGGCCTCTCGATCAATGATGACACCTGACCTTACAGTCACCACACCTGGCACTCCATGCCACCAGCCGGGGAGATGAAAAGGAAGAAATGTCCAGTAGAAAGACAGGGAGGCCAAAACGGTGAAGGCAGAGGAAGAGGTGGGGCACAAGGGAACAGAGAGCAAAGAGGAGCAAAGAAAGTGGCACAGTGACTTTCTTCCCTGAAGGTCTGGCTGCCCATGTTTAGGGAGGGCCCATGTGTCCCCTGTCGCTGTCCCTTCATGGGTACCCTTTGTGGTCTTTGAGTCCTCCCAGGGAAGAGTGACCCCCTGTTCCACTGAGAAATGGGCTTCCCTTTGGCGCCCGTCACTAGACTGGCCTTCTGCCCAGGACCAGACTCATGTGACATGTTCTCTGGAGGGTTGCTGGTCTGGGTGGGGGACAGGAAAGCTGCTGTGACTACTTGTGGCAAACCAGGAGACTGAAACTCTGGTCCAGGCATGGGAGTTGACAGCAGTGTGTCAGGGCTCTCCTCTTAGGCTGAGAATTTGGACAGTGGTGGGTCTTTTGGGTCACCTCCAAGCTTCCTCCTGGGTCCTCCCACCTGGTCCCTGGGTGGCCTAATCTAGCAGCAGTATGGGAACGTGAACTATGAAGAATGGGGGCCCCATGGAGAGCTTGGTTTCCATGCTGACAAGAAGCCCTAGGCCTAGCAGTGGAGCCAGTCCCACCTCAGAACGGACTCCTCACCTGTGCTGTTGTCAATGTCAAAGAGGCCGCTCTGGGTGCCCAGCAGGTGGTAGGTGACTACGGCATACACAGCTTCATCTGCATCCAGGGCCAGGATGGGCCCATTGAGCACTGTGAGAGGGGTCCCTGGGCCAGGAGGAGAGGAGTCACTGCAGGCCAACGTGGTCCCCGCCCTCCCCCCTCCCTGGCCCTGTCCCCGTGAGCCATGGCTGACGATGGATGAGAGAGGAGGGAGGTGAGGCGGACGGGGTGGGGAGGCCCCAGGGTCGGGCCTGCGGCAGCCTTAGCAGACTGAACGCAGATGCCTGGGAGCGGCCTCAAAGCCCTGCTGGGGAGAAAACACAAGAGTGGTGAGCAAGCCCCTCTGGCCCGCCTGGAGCCACGCCTGCTTCCCAGCAGCCTTTGAGGCTGGCCACTCCACGGGAGGGTCCGGGGGCTCTCTGGTGTCCCTTCCCCATGTGTGGGCCCTGCCTGTCCACAGGTGTGTACACAATGCTCTATCTACAGGGTCTGACCACACATGGCTGGGAACCCACAGGTGGTGTGTGGGCTTCTGTGTTCCTGTGGCCATGAAAGTGTGTACACAGGAGTACATGCAAGCCTGGGACTCCCCTGGTTGTGTGCTTGTCTGCCTCCGGGTCCACATGTCATGCATGTGTGCACAAGCACATCGTGTGGGCACATATGTACCCATGTGTGTCTGTGCACATGCATAAGCCTACACGTATGTCTCAATGTGGATATGCACCAGCACACACGTGAACATGGCATGGGCACAGACAGATTTTAGAGCCAAGTCCATGTAGAGGGGACACTCAGCTAGAGACAGCAGTATCTTAGCTCATCTCTTTGGACTTGGTATCTGAGCTCGGGGGCTGGGAAGGCTGGAGAGGAGTGAGGGTACCCTAGGGGCACATCAAAGGGTAGATTGTGTCTCTCTGAAGCAAGACAAGGCTGACTGGCTCAGGTGTGTGGGGCAATGGCTACACTGGTCACCCCGGGCCCTCAATCCCCCACTTCTGATTGCAGAGGTTCCTTAGAGCTTCTATCTCACAGAGCTGGGGGAGTAGCGGTGGGGGGGCTCACCCCAATCCTGGGTAGTCCTGCCTTAAATGCACTCCTGAGGTTCAGTGGGGCTGCTCTGAGACCACTGGGGACTAATGACTAGCTATCCCTTCCAAGGAGAACTGTCACCTCTTCAGCGGCCTCTAGAAGACCTGGCAGCTCCAACCCAGCAGCCCTTGGAGCTGTGATCCATGCCCTCCCCGCCCCGACCATTCTGCATCTACTGAGGTTCTATGTCCAGCTACGCTACCAAGCACACAGGACGTCCTCAGCACTTAAGGCCCTGGCCATGCTTGGCTATGACAGGAGCCCCTGGGTGAGCCTGGCACCTACCTGCGGGAGAGTTCTCCATCACCTCTGCCTGGTAGGTGCCCTTAGTGAAGAGGGGGTGGTTGTCATTTTCATCCACTAGAGAGACCACGAGCAAGTCAAAATCCTGTGAGGGGCAGACAGGGGGCTCTAGCCAAGCGCCCCAGTGGGAGGAGGGCGGAGGTAGCAGAGTTGGGAACAGAGGTGGATGATTGAAAAAGCCCACACCAGGGGTCCAGAGACCTGGGTTGAAGCCCTGCTCTGCTAGCAGCTCTCTGGGTGACCTTGGGCAAGTCATTCCCCAACCCCACCTGATCCTCAGTTTTCCAGTCTGACAAATGGGTATTTTTTCGGTGGTGCTAGGGATCAAACCCAGGGCCTTGTGCAAGTGCTCTACCATTGCACAATACCCCCAATTGCAAATGGGGTTTTCACTCTTTCCTGGTGGTGGTGTGAAGGTCTCAGTGAGGGTATTTAACTGTATTCTACCTCCTGGTGAGGGAAGACTTCAGGCAGGAAGGCAAGACATGGTTTTCAGATCCTGCCTGATGTTGGTGGAGTTCATCCAAACTCTCACACAGTGCTGTACTTCATACCTCTCCGACCACATACCCTCCCAGGGCCCCTTGGCTGAGCTGAGCACCATTTCCGAGAGGTGGGATTCAAGGCACCTAAAGCAGGAATGACCTCTGGTTCAAAGACACGTGGCAGTAAGTCATGCCCTCAGACTCCCTGCACCCACCACTCAGTGCTGCTGCTTCTCAGGATGACCCCTCCAAAGTCCTGGCCAAGGGAGGAGGGGAGGAGGCAGGAAAGAGGAGGGGGAGAGGGAGGAAGCAGAGGAACACCAAGTGAGAGAGGCAATGGCAAATGACACCTCCAGCCTGAAGGCTCCTCTGGCTGCACGGGTGGGGAAACTGAGGCCCTGAGAGACCAGTGTCTCAGTTAAGCTTAGTCAGTCTGGAGTAAAGCTGAGAGGAATGAGGCCCAATGACTCCTGGCCAGGTCTCTGCCCCTAACCTTAGGGGCAGGCAAAGAGAGCCAACCCCAACCTGGAAGGGACCGTTTGCCAGGTAATATGGGCACCTTTCAGTAAAGGGTTTGTCTGGGTGGCTTTTGAAGGACAATGCAGCTCTTTCACATTCTCAGAATGTGGGTGTGATTGCATGAAGTACTGGGAACATGCACAGCTGACTGTGTCCCCAAGTACCCGCGGTTTGGGTACTGGCCAGGCACTGTGCTGAGAACTTCATCCTCTTTACAACTTTGGGTGGGTATGACTTTCATTTTTCAAAAGAAATGGAGGCTGGAAGAAGTTATTTTGCCAAAGTCATGCACCTATGGATAGGTAGCGGAAGGATTTGAACCCAGCACTTGCTTATTCCAAGGTTTCTAAGCCTGCCACCCTTGGGAAGGATGGTATACTCTCTGTACTCCCAGCTTCCCCCTGCACCCACAGTGCCCTCTGGCCTCACCCTCCTGGCTATGCGAGGGTTCTCCGGGTTGTCCTTCACAGAAATGGTCAGCTTGTACTGTGGGATCCGCTCACGGTCCAGGGGTCGGTTCACGGTGACAACCCCTGTCTGGGATGTACAGATCTGGTCAGCTGAGTGGCAACTATTCCCCACTTTGGACTCAGGCCCAGATGCCTGACTGGGGTGAGGGTGAGCCACTGACGCCCAGGTCTTGCCATCCCCAAAGGATGGGCCCTCAGAGGACCCTGGTGTCAGTAGTTACAAACACTCCAAGATGCCTAATGAGGACTTCTGGTGCATTTTGGTACAACCCAAATGGTCCCAGGAGCTCAGGCCCCATCTCTGTACATGACAAGCCTGGGAGTGAGGGAACTTTAGCTTGTCACCAGAGATGGCTGTTAAATAAAATTCTAAGAGGCCACTGTGAATTTGGATTTGGCTCCTGCATGGGCACCCACAAATCAAGCCTACTATATAATCACAGTATTGGTGCTTTGTTGGCTGCAGGAGGCTCTGTTGCCTTAACTAAGCTGTAATCAATTGACTGACCAAAATGTAGCCAATTAAGTTATTTCTGTGCCTCACTTCTGTTTAATTAATGCAGGTTCCCAGAATCTACTCTGATTCTAGGAGCTGCTCCGTTTGTGAATGGAGCTTATTATTCTGTTTGGTTTGACTTTTTTTTTTTTTTAAAGACAGGGTCTTGCTATGTAGCCCAAGCTAGCTTGAAGCTCAAGATCCTTCTGAGTGCTGGGATTACAGACATGTACCACCATGCCTGTTTTATGTTTTTGTTTTGGTTTTCTTCAATCAAATAAACTATACTTTATATAATTGGCCTGATTTCTCCTTTTAGCCTGGTTCATTGCAGAATCCAAGAATATATCTGCCTAGAGATTTCCTTGTCCAGTGGAGAAACAGTTTTTATTTTGTTTTGTGGTGCTAGGGATCAAACTCAGGGCCTTGCATATGACAGGCAAGAGCTTTACCACTGAGCTACATCCCCAGCACCCAGTGGAGGAACTGGAACCAGGAGCCCAGACAGCAGGAGTTGAAAAACTTCTAGGGAAGCTGGGTGTGATGGCATATGCCTATAATCTTGGCCCTTGGGAAGCTGATGCCAAAGGAGGAGAGTCTGAGGCCCGCCTGGGCTACATAGCGACATCCTGTCTCAAAGATAAAAGCCTCTTGGGCGGGATCCTCTCTTTGGGGAGCACTTGGGGACCGGGGGCAGGCTGAGCCTACCGTGGCATTGATGAAGAAAGCACGCTCTCGGTTGCCTGCAGTGATGTTGAAGGTGAGGAGTGCGTTGCAGCCGCTGTCAGCATCACTGGCCAGGACATGGGCAACAAAACTGGAGACAGGGCTGTTCTCACTGATGGTGACATTCATGGGCAGGTTCAGCAGCACTGGGTCATTGTCATTGATGTCCAGTGTCCGGATCCCCACCAGCATCTGGGGACAGCCAGAGGAGGAAGAAAAAGGAGACCCAGGGTGGATGTGACCAGGGAGGAGGAGGAGGAGGTGATAGGAGATGGAGCAAGATAGCAAAGGTGTTGATGGAAGCGAGGTGTGGGTGATGATGGTCATGGAGAAGAGAGAAAAAGAGTGAGATAAAGGAAGGAGGAGATGAAGCAGAAGGCAAGAGGATGGAAGGAAGGGAGGAAGGAGGGGACAGAGGGCATCAGAGCAGGAGTGGAAGAGGGACAGTGATGGGCCGGGGCAGGGGCCTGGTGGCAAAGGCAGCTTTTCTGGAGGGTGCTGTGGAAGGAACGCCCTGAGGAGCTGTGGCCACAGCTGCCTGGCCCTGCCTGGCCTCCAGGGATGACCCTGAGAGGCACTCAGAGGCCTGGACTGGCTCCCAAGTGCCCGTGGCCTCTCCTACCAGTGTTTGTAGGAGTCTCTATGGAGAGAGTGGGGGCAGTGAGGGAAGGCACGGAAGGGGCCAGACTCACCGTGGAGCTGAGCGGGGGCACACCCCTGTCTCGAGCACAGATGGTCAGGTTGTAGAAGGCAATGGACTCCCGGTCCAGCTCCACGTCCTTGCGGACCCGCAGAACCCCCTCCACGGGTGAGATCACAAACTCCCCTGGGAGCCGTCAGGAGAGGCTAGCAGTTAGCCAGGAATGGCTAAGAACTGTGGGGCTTGGACTCCCCCTTTCTCCAGCCAGCCTTCCTCGCCAGGGCTGGAGATAGTTGGGGGGTGTAGGCCCTCCAGTGCCCCAGCTTCAGCTCTTTGTGGGCAGCGAGGGGGCATGAATGAGACAAGAACCAGGGTGCAGGTGAGTGTGATCCTCAGCCTCACATGTCTGTGATTCCAGACCAGTCAGGCTGTGGGCAGGCCACACTGACTCCAGGTGCTGGTTGTATTGAAAAGCAGGTTCCCTTTCCACACAAGCACATTCTTTCTACTCAGTGGTGATCAGAAAGATTAATGAGTATATCAGATATTTTTTGTTTTTTTTTAGTGGTACTGGGCTTTGAACTCAGGGAGGGCCTCACGCTTGCCAGGAAGGCACTCTACCACTTGAGCCGCTCTGCCAGTTGTATCAGTCATTTTGTAAGATGCGTTCTGTCCCAGTTACTGTGTCTCATAAGAAAGGGCATCATGGAAGGCAGAGCCTAACACAAAGGATGCTGGCTAAAGTAAGTTCCAGACCCCGGGGAGTCTGGTGGAGCTGGTGGGCTCTCCTGGGCCTACGGTGACCTTGCTGTCCTTCCCCTAAGGAATCTGAGTACCCCAGTTTTGCTCTGGGCTCAGTCCTTGCCTGGACCTGGCTGAGAGGTCAGATGTCGGTGTCCAAAGCAAGAACCTCAGATTCTCAGACTGACCTCTTCAGTCCCTTGTGTCCTTTGGAAAACAAAGCTGGAGTCCAGAGAAAGATGAGTGCTTGTCTACGCTGCTACAGCAAGTTCATGACAGACCTGTGATTTGAGCCCTGAGTTCTGAGTCTCAGCCCACTGTGCCCCACCAGATTTGTGGGCTTCCCAGACAATGTCTCTCAGGCAGGAGGAGAGGCAGGGAGAGCTGAGAACAGGGCGAGGTAAAGGAAACCATATGGACAGATGGGAGACCAGCTGCATAGAGTGGGGCTGGAGGTAAGTGGAGAGGACATGAGGAAGAGTGGGTCACCTCTGTGATCCCCCAAGGAATTGAACCTGAGAGAAAGTTACTTCCTTCCCTTTGCTCTTGACATTTGGGGAACAGGCCCAGAGTGGGGCACTGACTTTCTCATGGACACGTAACACACGGGCATGGCAAGGACAGAGGCCCAAGCAACCCACCAGTCTTCCCTGCCTGTCTCTCCCGTCCTAAGGCCCCCTTCCCTGCCCCCCAGCTCCTGCAGCTCAGTAACAGAAACAGCTTCTCATGCACCACCTGTAGCTGGGGTTTCCCACAAGTTCTTCCGCTCCCAGGCTGTGCTCAGCCCCACAGGCCTCTCCTGCCTGGAGAGGCGGAAGCTGCCCGGAGCAGGATTTCCTGAGCCCCTGATGCTCCAAAGTCTCCAAAGAACTGGGGATTCCCTTTCTAGGGGCTTCCCAGCAGTGCACAGGTCCTGCCAGGTGCCGACAGGTGGACTCTTGCCCTTTGAGGCCATGGGGAGACCTGATCACATCCTTTTGAAAGCTCAGGGAAGCAGTCCTAGGAAGCTGGGCTTAGGCTAGACCCTTACAACGTCAACTGAGAGATCTGGAAGTGAGCCGGCCAAGGGCTCCCACATGCAAACCAACTTCCTCTGTAGCTTGCCCAGCTAGAAAACCCACCCCACCTCTGTGGAGACAAGAGACTAAAGCATAGGTTTTTGATCCAGTCATTTCCAGGTCTGCGACTTGATTGTTACTCAGCCTTTCCTTGGTGTTCCCATGTGGAAAATAGGCTGATCGAAAGGCACCTCCCCTGGGGTATGTTGATGTGGACAAAGCCTGGCCCACCTGTGTGTGTTAACCTGTGGCAGGTCTTGGTGTATTGGGGCAGTGTGGGGGTGGGAGGGTCCAGGAAGGGAGCCCAGGTGGCTCTCTAGGGAACTGGGAGCTTTCAGGAAGGAGGAGAATGCAGGAAAGTGGGGCTGGCCAGGGGAGAGCAGGAGGTCCTGAAAAGGCATGGCAGGCAGGAGAGGCTCAGGTGGGTGTGGCCTGCTTTCCAGGGGTTCTTTGACCATAGAGCTTGGATGGGCTTGCATGAGCCTGCTGTCCCTGAGGCTCAGGCTCAAGAGCTGGGAAGGTGACCTGTAATCTGAGTGGCCTGGGTGTGTCCCTTCATCTGAAGGGGTATGGCTAAACAGCTTTCCACAGAAATTTGTAGCATGTGCCAGCTTTTCAGTTTCCGACAGAAAATCCTGAGGGGGAGCAGATGTGAGGCCTGGGTGATGGCTCCAGGGTACCATTAGCTCACCCTTGCCTCCCTGGGCTTTTGTGTATCTATTTATTCATTTATTTATTTGCCATGCTGGGGTTTGAACAGAAGCCTTGAGCTTGCTAGGCAGGCACTCTACCACTTGAGCCACGCCCCCAGCCCTTTTTTGCTTTGGTTATTTTTCAGGTAGGAGCAACCTCAGCCTGTCATCTTCCTATTTATGTCTTCATGCATAGCTGGGATGACAGACATGAACCATCATGCTCGGCTTATTGATTGAGATGGGGGGGTGTCTTGCTAACTTTTTGCCTGGCCTTGAACTGTGATCTTCCTGATCTTTGCCTCCGAAGTAGCTAGGATTGCAGGCATGCATGAGCCATCAGCTTATGAAACACTTGTGAGGTGGGGCAGTGCTCATGGTCCTGAAGTTACCTTTGGATTCTGATCATCTGCTCTGCCTCTCTGGGGGGAAGGAGCTCCTGCCCAAGTCAGCCCAGGTCTCTCTCAATCCTTCAGGGACCCCCTCCCCACCAAGGCCCTAGATTCCTAAGGCTGATCCTGATCGTGTGCGGATTTAACCTGGGAGGTTTCTTTTTCACCCCAAAGGCCTAGGTTGTGCAGTGGCCTGCATTGTGCTGGGGCACAGGTGTGAGCCTTGGATCCAGAAGCTGGGGTGCAGAGCAGGTAGGAAGGGCTCAGCTGCCCACCCAGAACCTGCATCTCAGCCATGGAAGGACGAACCTCTGTGTGAGAACAGCCAAGGAAAAAGGGCCTGGCTGCACTGGTTTCGGAAGAGGAAGGCAGTGCTTGGCTAGAGGAAACTTTGGGCCATGAAAGAGTAGTAGTATGTCAGAATAGAGTGAACCACCATAGGCTGTGGACAGCAGGACTCCAAGTCTGGCGCTCTGGCAGTGGGTTGTTTTCTCTTCTAGGCCCTTAACTGCCAATTAAGCCAGATTTTATGCTTGGTCCTGAGCCTTCTCTACTTATTTTGGACTCTCAGGACTTTGTCTCTCTATTCTGATGACTTGCACACACCGTCTCCAGCTCAGACAGCTCTCTTGCAAACAACCCCTACCTGCACCTCAAATCGGAGCTTCCACGCCTACCACACCTGCTCTGGCTGCTGTCTGCACTGCTCAGGCCCAAACCTGACCTCCTCTCATACCCTGTATGCAACCAGTCAGCACAGCCCGTGGGCTCTGCCTTTGAAATATGCCAGAGCTGCCTACCTCTCCCACCTCCACTGCTACCACCCTGGTCCCAGCTGCCCCATCTCCAGCCTGAGTGTTTGCACCAGGTTCCTACCTAGCCTCCCTGCTCCCATTCCCTTACCCCATGGTCTGCTCTGAGCCCGGGAACCAGAGTGACTCCCTTAAAACCCACGTGAAACCATGTCCCTCCCCAGCTAAAACCCCCTGTGGTGCCCACTTCACTCAGGAAAAGCCAAGTCCTCCGAGTGACCCTCAAGACAAAACAACATCTGACCCCACTGCTCCTCTGACCTTGGTTCTTCTCACCTTCTTTCTCTCCTTCTCACCAGACACAGGATCTTTTTTTGTTTCTCTATGGGCCTACCAGGCATGCTCTGAGCCCAGGGCCTTTGAACTTGCTGTTCCTTCTATGTGGGATGCTCTTCCCCAGATGTCCACTTGGACCATCTCTCCTTCAGCTCAAATGTCACCTCTTGGGACCAGTTTTCCTTGCCAGGGCACTGTAGCTAAAGTTGCTATCTTCATCCTGCTACTCCCCATCCTCTGGCTGATTTCCTTCCTCCCTCTCTCCCTCCCTCCCTCCCTTCCTTCCTTCCTTTTTTTCTGTGCTACTGGGGTTTGAACTCAGGGTCTCATACTTGCTAGGCAGGCATTCTACCATGGCTTGATTTTCTTTTTCTCCACAGCACCCAGCCCCTCTCCAAATATGCAGTCATTTACTTATCAGTTAGCTCACTGCTTGAGTCCTCAACTTGTCACATTATGTTCTACAGACAGGGATTGTGTCTGTTCTGTGTCCTCTGCACCTGGCACATGGCCACACAGGTAAGCGCTCAAATAGCCATTGAACAATCAATTAAAAATCAGGATGTTTCACAAGGATTTGAACTTCTGCTTTTTTTTTTTTTTTTTAATGGGAAGGCCTGGTACCCCTGGGCCTGCATAGTGTGACTAGACTAGCAGCTACCACAGTTCCCAGTACTCCTTATTGTCATTCTGATGCCTCCTCCTCCCACAGGTCCCTTGACTCACTCCATGGCCTCTGGGCTTGTGATTCCTACTCTAAGGAGAAGAGTGAGTGACATGGAAAGTGCTCTTCAGGTCAGGGTGTGCTCCAACCAAGCAGAGAAGCCATGACAGCAGTGGGTGACATTGACATGTGCACTGGGGATGCCAAGGGCTGAGGATGCTTTCCTTCCTCTGCTCTGGGCCTTTTCCATCCAGTTCCCAAAGGGGCCCATAACCCTCCCAGACCATAGCCTCTGCTCCAGATTTCAGTGTTCTCACCATATCCTCAGACAAAATTATTCCTACCATGATCTTATGGATGTGGAAACTGAGGCCCATAGAGGACAAGATGAGACAATGGGGGCCAACTGCCTTGAGACCACTCTCCTCACTGGCTTCTAAGTGGGGTGCAGAGAGGCCCTCTGGGTCACCCTGCCCCCACCACCCAGCACAGGCCCCACTCACCTAGAGGGTCACCATCCACGATGCTGTACTCCACTTGGCCGTTGGGGCCTGAGTCTCGGTCATGGGCCAGGAAGGTCCACACTCTGGGCCCTGGCTGGCCCTCGGTGACATCAAATGGTCCCTCATAGTCCCGGGGAAAGGTGGGTATGTTGTCGTTGATATCATTAACGTTCACAAGCACCTGAGGTGGTGGACAAGCTCAGCTGGGGCCTCCCCACAGTCAGACTTGGGCTGGGCTCAGCTGCTCAGGGGCCTCAACCTCTTCACCTATAAACTGGGTCTGATTAATGTTGCTTGTGGGGCCGATGCAGGAGTCATATGGGGTCACAGATGCAGGAGGACATTTTAAGCTGTGCGTGTGGATGAGTGATTGTCAAAGTCTTCTTATGGGCATAATAAGAACGTTAATAATGCCATGAACTAACCATTCATTGCTGTACTCTCATATTTTGAAACATAGTTTTCATCATCCTTTTTCACAGATGACACAATTGAAGCTAAGTGACTTGGTCACTATGGTCACACAGCCAGGATGTGAAAAAGCAAGAATCTGAACCCCTGTTGGTCTGACCAGAGTTCATGTTTTGCCCATGAAAGGGAGGGAGGCTGGTATTTTCATTCATCTGATCTGATAGACACAGCAACACAGAGAGGTTTATTAGCCCTCTCAAAGCTACACAGCAAGTCCGGTGAGCTGATGACAGGACAGAGCTCTTGCATTTAGGCATTTCCCCTGAACAATCTTACCCTCCCTTTTTCCCAATGGAACCTTCTGGGTCCTGTCCTCCCCCACCTCCACATTAGGGCTCGTCCCACCCACCGTGGTGGTAGAGGTGAGGCGGTGGGTTAAGATGGGGCACTGGTCCGTGGCAGTGATGATCAGGGTGTAGCGGCCATGGCTGATCTCGTAGTCCAGTTCCTTGACGGCACTGATGACGCCCTGGGACACAGAGGGGAACAAGGGGTTGACGGGTAGTGGACCTGGGGCACCCTGTGACTGTCCCAGGAGGCAGGCCCCGACACCCTGGCCACGATGTGGACTCTGCACACTCTGGGCATTACCTACTCAGGCTTTCACCCCCCTTCACTGGGTACCCCTTGAGTTCCTCTCAGTCTCCATCTTTGCTCTTCACTCCCCATGATGTCACGGAGAGGCAACTCCCGGAGAGGCTTTGCCCTCCTCCCAGACCCTGCTGTCTGCTGCTCACCGAGTGTCTGCCGATCCTAAAGGTGTTGATGATGTTGCCTGCGATGATGGCATAGGTGACAGTGCC
Source organism: Castor canadensis (assembly GCF_047511655.1). Lineage (NCBI taxonomy): Eukaryota > Metazoa > Chordata > Mammalia > Rodentia > Castoridae > Castor > Castor canadensis. The sequence continues at coordinate 62,049,517 of NC_133392.1, read as the reverse complement.
GTTAGGCCCCTCGTCCAGGTCCAAAGCCTGGATAGTGATGAGGCTGGCATTGACTGTGTCCGGCCCCTCATCCAGCACCACCTCATAGTGGGGCTGCTGGAACACAGGAGCATTGTCATTCTCATCCACAATGGTCACATACACATGGGTGGTGGCCTGTAGAAAAGAGCCTGGTCAGGAGACTAAAGGGATAGAGGGGAATCTTGACTGTCCTGAACTCACTCACTGTGATCCACACAGGGAGGGGAAGGGAGGAGAAACCACGGGAGTGAGGGAAGTCATAGGCTGGGAGAGGAAGAAAGTGTGGGCTTCATCATCAAGCTAGGTAACTGCTTGCACAACCAGTGCTATGTCTATGCCCAAGGCAGGCATCGCTACTCAACCACGGCACTGCTTAGGCCAGAGGCAAGCTTGGGATCCTTGTCTGCACAGTGATTTCATCTGGCACATGAGGGTTGGGGGTGTGGCTCAAGTGGTAGAGAGCCTGCCTAGCAAGTGCGAAGTCCTGCGTTCAAACCCCAGTTCTGCCAAATAAAACAAAACAAACACCCTAGTCGATGAGATGAACCCCAGTGGTCATTCCGAGCCAGAGCTTTGCTTGGGTCAGGGCCTAACTGCCAGACTACAGGAGACAAGAATGTGAGGCACTCAGCCTGACACAGTATTTAAACTTCACTTATTTATGTAAATGGAAGAAATCCATATTTTCAGCATTTTAAAAAGGGAGGATGTTGGGTTTGGGGCAATTTCACAAGCAGAATTTGTTGAGCTGTGAAAAATAAAACTCAGAATATGAACCTCACTGTAAAAAGGTTCTGCAGTCCTGTGCTTGGCCATTTAGCTGATGCTTGAGCCAATAAAACCACAGTAATACTCAGCCAATCAGAACCCAGCAATCAGCACTTAAGAACCAACTAGAGAAGGCTGATGTGACTCCACACAAACAGAGTTGAAAATGGAAAAAAGAAACTGGCGCGAGCTGGTGTTCTTTACCCCTTGTCGCACCCCACCTCTGCTCTCACTTGTCTTCCATCTTGGAGGATGTTCCTCATGTACTGTCCTGCAAGGGCTCCCTTGCCATCTGGATTTGGGAGAGGGTAGCTGGAGGAAGTAGTCACTGGGGTGTGTCTTGGAAGGTTCTACCTGGTCCTCGGTCCCCTCCTGTTTTCCATGAGGTAAGGAGCCCCTCTTCCACAAGTTCCCACACAAGTTCTGCTAAGGGGGATGGGCCAAGTGACTTTGGACTAAACCCTCTGAAGCCGTGAGCCAAAATAAATCTTTCTTCTGTTCCGTTGTTCTCAGGTATTTTGGGCACAGTTATGCAAAAGTGACTAATACATCGCCATTAGTAAGCCATCTGAAATAGGTTATAACAACTGCAGAGATGAAGGTGAGAGAATGTGAGCAGGCCATTGCCAAGGACGGAGATGCAAAGTAGTTAGTACAAAAAGAGAACTCCACCATCTCATCCCACTCAGAATGGCTATTATCAAGAAAACAGACAGGATCGGGGGAAAAAGGAATACTCTTTTACTGTTGGTGGGACTATAAATTGGTCCCACCACTATGGAAATCAGTATGGAGGCTCATTGAAAAGCTAAAAGTAGGCCTACCTTATGACCCTGCTGTACCACTCTTGGGCAGATAGCTGAAGGAATGTAAGTCATTATATAAGAGGGATAACTGCACACCCATTTTTTTTTTTTTTGGTGGGACTGAGGTTTGAACGCAGGTCTTCACCCTTGCAAAGCAGGTGCTCTACTGCTTGAGACACATCTCCAGTCCATTTTACTCTGGTTATTTTGGAGATGAGGTCTCATGAACTATTTGCCTGGACTAGCCTCGAACCAAGATCTTCCCAATCTTAGATATGGTAATCCAAGTAGCTAGGATGACAGGTGTGAGCCACCAGTGCCTGGCCTCGCACACCCAGGTTTATAACAGAATTATTCACAATAGCCAAGTGGTGGAATCAGCTTAGGTGCCCAACAACTGATGAATGGATAAAGAAAATATGGTACCTATACACAGTAGAGTATTACTCAGTCATAAAGAAGAATGAAATTATTCTATTTGCAGAAAAATAGATGGAACTGGAGATCAACATACTGAGTGAAATAAAGCAAGCTCAAAAAGTCAAATACCATTTTTGCTCTTATGCAGACTATGTCTAAAATTACGAAAATAACAATGGGATTTGGAGTGCAAAAGTGACACTGTTAGGGGGAGGGGGGTTAATGGGAGGAGGAAGAGAATTGGAGAGGGTACCTGGGGAGTGAAGAGAATTGAAGTATGTTCCATATAAATATGGAGATAGCATAAAGAAACCCACCAAATATTCTTTTCAAAAGGGAGAGAAGAGGGAGGCGGTAAGGGAATATAATAGACTGGGTGAACTTGCTCCAAATATACTGTATGCATATATGGAATTATAGTAATAATGAGTCCTAAATAATAATTTAAAAATCAGAATCTAGACAACACACACAACTTTTTCCTTGGTCCTCTCTGTCTCTGAAGCCATCTGGGGAGGGGTGGAGAGCTGGGCAGGGGATTTGGACTTGAAGGCTGTCACTGCTCCTGAGGTCATGATTCTTAGGATCTGTAGCTCTGAATCTTTGGGACCAGGGCACTGGGTTGCTATTTCCAAAGCAGGCTGGATTGGCAACCTTGACACGGGCACATTGCATCCCCTCTCTGGATCTTTTCTGTCTGTTAAAAAAGGACCTGCCTGTCCTCATGAGTTCCTGCTAGTTCAGGTAGTCTGGGTTTCAGATCCTCTGTCAGCAGTCACATGGGCTGAAACCCACCATTTGGGTCTTAGAGTCTCTAGGGATCTTCATTAAAATAGCAAGCATGCCAAGAAGGAAAATGCATTATTTTAATAGTTCTCAAATTTCCCCACTAGAGTAGAGAGGAAACTGTTGCCGAGTCTGGGGATCTGCCTGAACTTTTGTCTCAAGAATGAAATAGCTCCTTTGGTGTTCTGTCAGCTCGTGTGAACTTTACACCCATCCCCATAATGGATTTGTGTCAGAGATGACTGTCAAAGAAGGCCATCGTTTTCCTCTTGTGCTCTGCACAGTTCTGGTTGCAGTTGTGAGCACTCACCACCTATGAGGAGTCCAGCTTGAGGCCTGGGGTTCCCCTTCGCCACCTGTAGGAGCACTACCTGGAGGAAAGGAGCTGGATTGCAGGCTCCTGGTGGCCCATTATCCCAGATGCACCTCAAGATTCCCTGAAAGTGAGTCTGACCTTCATGCAGACAGCTGGGACTGGGAGTGAGGGTTATAACAGAGCTGCTCCTTGCAGCCCTCCTGCCCTGAGACCAGGTCTGGGTGTTAGTGGGGATGATGGTCTGACCCTCTCTGGCTTCTGGCTAAAGAGGAAGTAGGGCCCCGATGGCCCTCTTCCTGCCTTGGTCTTTTCCGGTGTGCCCTAGCATTGGGGAAAGAAGGCTTGAGGTTGCAGGTCCAGGCCCACAGCTTGGGCAATGCCTGATGTAACCCCAGGTGACTCAGTGCTGGGCAGTGTGGCAGGGGAAGGAAGAAGAAGGGAAGGGGGAGGTGCCCTAGGGTCTCACTCTGGAGTTAGCCCACCTTACTGAGGATGGCTGGGGTGGGAAAAGGGCCTAGTAGCCACTGTATCTTCGTTGGTTTAGACACTTCCCTGGGTAGAAGAGAAGACATGCTCTACCACCAGGAAGGGCCTAGGACTATCTCCCCAGGTGGAGTCCAAGGCCAGAGCCATGCCCGAGGACCTGGGTTACGTCCCACATCCTCTAGGGCTCCCATTCCAGGGAGCTTCAGAGACACTGGGCCTATATAAGGTCACCTAGCAATAGCATGATGTCCTGCCCTTCCTCTGATGTAGGCTTCCTTGCACTAGGAGCCACACCGAGAGTCCCTACTTTTTGACTTAAATCAGGCCAGCCACGGGACACCCACAATTCCTGATCTGTCTTACTGTCCTGATTTCTGACACTGCTTGTTCTTCAGCTGGGGGTCACCTTGAGATCAAGATCCCAAAGGGGCAGGAAACAACTCTGTCAGCTTCAGCTGGGCTGAAGTACTCCAGGCCATCCCTCTCCTGTGACCTCTGCTGCCCACTCAGCAATCCTGTGCTAACTCCCTCATTGGCTTGTCACTCATGCAAGAGTGCAGTGGACAGCCTCCCTACACCCAGCCTGGGCCAGGAACTCAGAATCATTAGGGGAGGGTTCTGTGGTCCCCCAAAACTCACAAGCAAGCTTGGGAGGGCAGAAGAGTCCAGGTGAAGGACCAATTGCTTGGTACCTCGGGCCTGGTGTAGTAGTCAAAGGGGGCGTGGCAGAAAGGACTGGAGGGGCCAGGCACACTGTGAGGGCTGAACCCTGAGGGATGACAAGAGTCTGGATGAGGGAAGAGGAGAGGAAGGCCTTGGGTTCCATACCAGTATCACGCCCCCCCTCCCCACCACACACACAAAAGGAGGAGGAGGAAGACAAGGCGGGAAGGGGGAGGGGGAGGAGGAGAAAAGAAAGGAAAAAGTGAGTCTGTGGACCAGGTACCAGAGGTGGGCAGAGCTGAGTGTGTGTTCTGGTGTGGGGATGTGCCAAGCTTGCTGTGTGCTCCCACACGTGTTCACATCTGTGTTTTTGACTGCACACACCGGTGCACCAGGGTGTCTCAGGCACTGAAGCTACAGTCAAACCCACTCCCACTTGCTTAGCTCATTACCAATGTCAGATTTCGTTAATTGATTCACTCATTTGTTTACTCCCTGGCTGGAGCTGAGCCCGCTGTAGGCTGCAGGACATAGGGTACAAATTCCTGCTCCCCAGACCACTCAAAGGCAGGAGGGTGAAGATCGCCAGGAGTGAGTGTCATGCTAGCTTACACGTAGAGTGACTTCTTAGATTGTGCAACTGGCCCTCCAGGCGAGCTGACCTTGGCCGGCCCTCCTATCTGCACGGAGCCCCGCCCGCAGGGCCCTGGAGACGCAGTGCCGCCCGCCGCCCCCAGGGGGCGCTGTGGAGCCCAGGAGCGCCTCGCCGCCCGCCCGCCGCGCTCGCTCGCTCCGCACTCGCTCCAGGCGGCCGCGTCCAGCCGGCTCCCTGCGCTCCGGCTCCCAGAGTTCTCCTGCACCCCGCGTCTGCTCGGCCCCGCCGTGCCAGACGCCGCTCCGCCCGACGGCGACATGGGCGTCCCCTCCATCCCAGAGGTCGGTGGCCGGTGCTGGGGGCCCCTGATCCTCGCCTTTTTTCTGGCTGCGTCCAGAGGTAAGGTCCGCAGGCAGCTGGGCGAAGAGCACTGGGAGAGCACAGCGGGTTGGGGCGCGGGACACAGGCGAAATAGGAGTGACCCGGGAGTGCTCTCAACTTGCTGTGACCTCTATTCCATCGCTGGGAGGCTGCTGGGACCACCTGGCAGGGTGCAGCAGCGCCTCTGCCCCAGCGGCATCGGGCACATCTGCGCTCTGACAGCTGTCCAAGCAGCAAGCAACGCTGTTCTTTGGGGACTGCCTGTCCGACCCTTCCTTGGCTCAGAGAGCCCAGGACACAGGTAGCAACTGTCCAGTAGGCAGCCTGCGGATCCAAACTTGATGGGGAGGACCAGGGAAAGTGTCAGTCATGAAGGGAGTCAGAACCCAGGTGGAGGGCTTTCCAGAGGGACCCAATGGCAGGTTTGAAGAAGGAAGGGAGAAGACGGGATAAGGGCGGAGGGTGGTGGGGGAAGGAGATTGTGAACCTGGAAGACACCCTAGAACAAACCGGGGAGGCTGTGAGCAGCGTGTTATCTCAGCGCTGGGAGTCTGGCCTGGGCCTCTGATAAGGAGGAGGGGTCCACAGCCCACAGACAGAACAGCCTAAGGGAGGCCAGAGTGGGATGTGGGGTAGTCCCAGCACCAAGGCCATGGCTCATGGCTGAACACGGCTTCCAGGAGCCAGGGACAGTGGCAGGCAGGAAGGCCACAGTGCCCCACCCACTTGGGGCCACTTGAATACCCCCACCCCAAGTTACCCCATGAGGCTCTTTCTCTTTTCTTGTCCCTCCCCTGTTCTCACTTGGCTGGAGTGGTCTCTGTTCAGTGGCCCCAATTTGGGAAACTGAGTCCTAGAGACGCATGCATAGGGATCTAGCCTGTGGATCATCCAGCAAGAGAGGCCCCGAGGGAGCTCAGAACCTTCACCTTATTTTACCTTCATAGCCAGGAGCCTCTACTCCCAGAGTGCTTGGCTACTGACACTACTTGGTGTGTGGGTCACCTCCCACTGGCCCAGCTTAGGGAGAAAGCTCATGTGGCTTTCATGAAAGTTGCTGGGAGAAATCTCTTAGCCTGGAGCTGCTCTGGCCTCAGTGTTAACTGAAGCCCAGGCACATTCCTAATGGATGTTCCTCCTCCTACCTGGTTTAGTGTGCAGTGGCTATCTGGGAGTGGGTATCTGGGAGTTGAGAAACTCACCAGGCTGCTGAATTGCTCAAGGTCAAAGCCTTTGTGCCTAAGAAAGTAAGAGGGAGGGGCTGGGGTTGTTCCAAGGAGAATGACAGTAGTCAATCAGGACCCTAGGAAACTCAGAAGACACCCCTTTCCTGGGCCTGACATAGGTTGGGATGGGGGAGGGGTGCTTCAGGAGCCAGGGCCCAGCAGACCCAAGGGTGCGGATCCTCCTTCTCCCCAGAAGCATGGCTAGGACTTGTGAAAGTTATTGTCCTTGCCTGTCCTTCCAGGCTGACTCAGGAGTCCCAAACTCAGGCCACATTCAAGCTCAGGGGTGGGTGGGTGCACTGGGTCAAGGGAGGGGTCACCCCATCTTCCCCTTCATGGTAAATGAAGCTACAGGGCCTTGTTGAGTAACCCAGGGCTCCAAGCTGACCCAGCAGCGGTCAGCTCTTAGGAAATCCATGAGCACTGCCCCGAGGCTAGAAGGGAGAGAAATTGCCTGGGACCAGGCTGTGGATGTGATGGAAGGCAGCTTCGCTCAGCACCATACCACCAATGTATACTGACGCCAGTCCAAGGGCGTTGAGGGGCCATCCACCCTATGCTGGGTCAGGGGCCAGAAATACCAAGGAGCCCCTCACCATGCTGGGCTGGTTGCTTCTGTTTGTCCTGAGCAGGGCAGAGGTTCCCTGCTGGGGCCTGACCTCCTTGGGAGAGGGTGGCCCAGGTAGGAGGTACTTAGCTGGGAAGCTACAGGGTATGAGATCTTAGGCCTGAGCAGGAGAAAGGAAGGAGGGTTGTCAGGGCTCATCTGGCCTGGTGTCAGTGACAGCCTCACACACTGAGCTTGACGCCCCACTTTCTAGGGCAACTATTGCCCCAGAACCAGTCTAGCCTCACCAGGGGTCAGCACTGACTTCTGATGCCCACAGATCTCCTTAGCTGGTATGGCTCAGCCATGACTTTCCTGATGGTGTGCCTGGGGACATGCCCTGCACGCAACTTTCCCAAAGGTTGGTTTTGGGAGTCAGTCAGACCTAGTTCGAATCCCAAGTTAGTCAACTACTGCTCTGTGACATGGACAAATTCTGAGCAAGCCCCTCCATCTCTAAAATGGGGGTGTGATTGTCCCTTCCTCAAAGACAGCTATGCAGAGCCTTTTCAAGAGTGTTCCTGGCTTCTGTGGACCACATGCTAAGGGCCCAGAGTCTCCCTCTCTCCGGGGAGTCATTCTTGCACCTGATCTCTACACTCAGTCTGTTTACTTCAGCTGACCATCCCCAAAGAGAGACATCTTGCCCACGGGGGTCATTCAGTAATGAAGCTGCTTTGCTGTTGGCCAAGCCCAGTTCCTTTAGCTTTTCTACACAGGGTTTCATCTCCTGAGGGGACCCAGGGTCCAGTCCCATCTCTGGGGCTCACTCATTGTGGGGCCCCAATTACATACTTCCCCCATCTGTGCAGTGTGCAGGCTGGGTGACGTGATCTCTGTGAGGCAGACTGCTCTTCTGAAGGCTGGTCACAAGATGAGGTTCCCTGGGCTCATTCGCTCATCACCTTTGGTCAGTAGTTGCCTTATTTTTCTTTAAATCTACTCATTGTTTTGTTTGAGTACGTAGTTTTGAAAAGGAAACTTTATATCACTGTCATAAGTGGAAAGCCTGCTCAAAATAGAACAAAATCATAAAAGTACATTGGAGGAAAACCAAATAAGGGCATTAAATTCTAGTTGGAAACTTTAGCCCTGGGGAAGGCTCTGAGTCTGAAACCTGCTGCTGAAATAAAGAAAAAAGAAAGGAGATTTGTATGTGGCCAAGAAAAAATTTTGAAGGTACAATGGCCACCTATGTCTAGGAGTTTCTTTTTGATGTAATCAGGACTGAGAGGAAATTGAAAAGGGAATAACCTTCTCTCTATATGATTCAATGTTATTTAATGTTGTAAAACCAAAAGTAAAACTACCTACATTATCAAAGCAGCCAGACAAGCTAGGCTCTCATTGGCCAGGACAGCTGCCCATCAGTGGGAAGGAGGTGGGACCTCCAGCCAGTCCCTGCCTACCTCTAGTCTCTAGAGAGTAGTCAGAGGGTGGCAGATCCCCCCAGAAGCCTGGGTTCAAGTTTTTGCTCGCCGCTTACTCTGTGAGACTCTTTAAACTCTCTTTCTGTTTTGGCTTCCTCATCTGTGAAATAAGACAGGATCCTAGCGCCTGCCGCATGGAGTGAGGAACTGATCTGCCAGTCCACATACAAGTGCTTAAAATGATGTCCAGCACAAAGTAGCTACCACCATGACCACAGGGGCCCCTGTCCTGATCGACAGTGGGGGAAGGGAGACTGGAACTTGAAGGGCAGGAGACTTAGGAAGTCTCCATGGCAGTTGCTGGCTGGGGCTGGTCATCCGGCTGCCCAAAGTCCTGTGGGTCTGGGCTGGAGTCATCCAGAGAAGCCTCCCCTGGGCAGGCCTGGACTGCTTCCCAGGCCCTCCCTAGGAGGCATACTGGCTGGAGCCTCCAGCCCCGGACACAGGGCCACTTTCCCAAGGTGCTGGAAGTGTGGCTTCCTCCCATAGAGCTCAGCTTCCCCTTCCCGGCTTCTCTTCCCTGTGAATGGACACTTCCTGCTGGGGCAGGTATCAATAAACACATCTGATGCCCTTTGTCCTCGCTGGCCAGAGAGCCCCATGGGCAGACTTGCTGGCTTCAGCCCTCAGTCTTCACTCCAGGGCACTTCCTTTTGCTTTGGACTAGGTCCTGCCTCTGTTTCCCTCTGTGCTCTGCAATCAGCCTTTTCCTTCAGCCCCCGAGGACCACCCTGGGGGGACAGGACCTGGTAGGGAGCTGGAACCAGTTCCCATGTCATTGAGGCCAGGGACTTGGTCTTTTTCATCTTGCGTGGAGCCTGCTGTTGCTGTTTACTTAGCTGGACAGAGTTCAGCTGTCTGGGTGGGGCCTCCGGGCCTGACTAATCACGCTGGGGACCCACCTCCAAAGACCCGGACGTTGCCTTGGTGACTGTGGGCAAAGCTCACGCCTGTTAGGGAAAATACTAAAGCTGTCCACACCCACACATAGTCATCTTGTACACGCCCACAGGGGCTCACCAGGGGCCTGCTGGGTGGAAAGAAGTGACAGTCACGAAAACTCATCCCCTGAGAGGATGCTAAACCAGAAAACCTTAACCCTGTACCTGGCCGGAAATTTTACCCAGAGGCTGAACCCCTCTTGTAGCCCAGGGCGCCAAAGCCAGAAAGGGCAGAAACAGCACAGAGTTCCCTTGAGGAACTGCCTTGGGCCTGGCTTATGTTAGAACCTTACTAAATATTTGTGGAATGAAGGAATGTTTTGATCTTGGGTTGGAGGCAGTATAAGGACAGTGGTACAGAGGGTAAGGGTCAATTTGGGGTCAGTTCCTTCTCTGAATAGCTGAAAGATGAGGTATCAGATCCACCCACTCTCTCTCTCTCTGTGTGTGTGTGTGTGTGTGTGTGTGTGTGGGTGGGTGGGTGTGTGTGTGTGTGTGTGTGGGTGTGGGGCAGGGTGGTCTTCCTGTCTGCAGCACTGGTGTATCCAAGGTGTGAATCTCAGCTCAGCCACAAAGGGCTGTGTGGCCTTGGGCAAGTCACTTGACTTCTCTGAATCTGTTTCTTCTTCTTTAAAATGGAGATGATAATCTCACATCAAGGGGTGTTAGGGGAATGGAATTAAAATGAGGCAGTATAAAGGACTCAGCAAGTGCCTAACACATAATACATAGACACAAGACAGCCCTCCCTTCCTGCCCCCAGGATTTCAGAGCTGAAGAGCCCTTGGGGCGTGGGGAGTCTCTCAAGTGAAATGAAGACAGGGAAGCCCGGACAAGGGTGGGTCCTGCTCAAGGCCACACGGCCAGAGCGCTGGGTCCCAGGGTTCTTGTTGCCCAGTCAGAACTGTAACTCTAAGGTCTGGAACTGTCCTAGTTTGCAGCATCCTTTCTCTAGTGGCCTCACTCAGCGGCAGGTGGGGCCAGGTGGAGGTGGGGCCTGACCCTAAAAGCAGCACTGTGGCTGAATAGTCCCCCCTGGCCCAGGCTCGGCCCCGGCCCAGGGCACTTTCCTGTCCCATATGCTCTTGGCCACTCTGGAGCCAGGAGCCTTCCTCTCCACCCACTGTCGCCGGCCTCGGACAATGACCCAGGTGTCCGAGAGGATCTGCTGCCGACAATAAGCAATATCCTCCCACCAAGTAATTACAATTCCAGCTGCATGTGGCCTGACAGTGCAGGACGGTGTGCAGGCACCTCTGTGTGGCTGGTGCCATGGCCCCAGTACTATGTCCTGGAGTGTCCTCCCAAAGACAGGCTGCTCTGGGCCTCAGACGCAACAAAGTGATGTTTCTGGCCCTCCTGTCTGCCCCCGGGACAAACTCTGTGTCCTCTTGGGCCACTCCTATCTGGCCCTTTGCTTTAACACTGAGTACAACCTCCCTGAAACAACAACAACAACAAAAAAACCCCAAAAAACAAAACCCTGGACCCCAGGGCAGATTTTGTTTTTCTAAAAGGGGAAGAGGTCTTTTGGGGACTGGTGGGGTGGAATGTGGGCACTGAACAATGCCCTGTCTCCTGCTGTCCCTCAGCCCTGCTCTCTCTGCGACCCGCTGTGGGCTTTTAAGGCAAGGTCCTCAGCTGGAAACCCTTCCCCCTGCAGGGTGCAGTCCTGGGTCTCAAACACCACTGCTTGTGCCCTGAGGACTGTCAGCCCGTCTGCCTGCCTGTGCACAAGGACAGCTTGTCTACCAAGGCCACACCTGGACACCTACCCAATCCATGCCTCTGTTCACTAAGTGACTGCCCCCCTCACCCGCCCCAGGCCTGGAGCTGGGCCACCTGACAGGCCCCAAGGCAGCCCCGGCAGGTGCTGCTGGACTGAATTTGGTTTTTGAGCCCTGGGGTGGCTCTGGGGCTGGAGATGATGTTAGGCAAAGGGAAAAGGACAGTGGCTAGGAGAGGTTCTGTCCCATGGCTGCTGGGGTAGCTACAGCACAGGGCAAGATAATGCCAGGGTCCACTCCTGGGTGGGTTTGGTTCTTCCTGGGAGCACCTGGGGAGTCCTTTCTCTAGGTACACCCTCATCCCCCAACTGTTTCTGGTATGGCCATGGTTTGGTGGTCACATCCAGTCCACATAGGCTTGTGAGAAAATGTCTGGGCTGGTGTGGACGAAGCCAGGGACATAGCTGGCTGTCTAGGGCTCTTCTTTCCCCATGCAGGGGAAGGATAACGGGTTAGCAGGTAGAAGAGAGTTGGCTAGTTCTTACTCTGCCAGGCTTCCACTGGGGTTTCTGGGTAGATAGATCCTCTCTGAGCCTGAGGGTCATTTATGTATCTTACAGATGAGATGGTCTTGGATAGTGGAGTCCCCACCTGCCTAGTCCAAGGGCTCATACTCCTGTGTCACAAAATCAAATGTCCATAGTGGTAGGCAAGTATGGTGACAGCATGAAGCAGGTAGAGGCATTAGGGAGTATAGGGGACTGTGGCATATAGGGAGCACTGGTACCCCATGAGGAGCACAGGCTGCAACTTAACTCCAGCCACCTTGTGGGAGAGCTGGTTTGATGTTCTTTTCTGATCTTCAAAGAGAAGCTAGGAGTTAGAATTTTTATATCAAATCCCTAGTTTTTAAATGATAGCACACTTTCGAACACTTTGAGAGGCAAATAAAAGGTCTACAGCTCAGACATGGCCTACAGGCTCCCAGCTTCTGAAATTTTCCTCCAGTAAGGTATCCAAGTGCCTGAGTTTAATTTTGGCTCTAATGCTTACTTGTCAATGGGTTACTGAATGTCAACGTGCACCTCAATTTCCTCATCAGTAAAATGGGAATAAAAACCAAGGCTTTCAGCTCTCTGGTGGATCCCAGCCTGTCCTAAGAGTCCTGGGCTCAAAGGATAGGGAAGAAATATCTGGAGAGGGGGTCTAGGCAATGTCCCTTGGCTGGGGCAATAAACAGGACATATCTGTTTGGATTCTGTACATATTTCCAAGCTCCTTCCTGTCTGCCCATCCTACAACAGCCCCAGATGTCAAGTGATAAGAAAACGACAGTAAGGGATGACAGCTGTCGCTGTCCCTCACAGGTCTGCAGAGGGCCTTAGGGCTCACGTCTGCATGTTCCTCTTTCTCTCATTCATTCTTCTCCCCACTCCGTGTTGTAGCGAATACCCTTCTCATTGCACGGGTGAGGAAACCAAGGCTTGCACAGCTAGAGAGGAGCAGGGACCACCGGGTATTCTGTTCTCAAAAGCCAGTGCTTTGGGGGAGTCAACCCAGTTAAATAGGGAGGACTGGAGGAGGGCAAAGAGGACTAGGACATTGTGTCATCCGTTCATTGAAAAAAGAACTAGAACGTGGTTCTACAGTTGGGAAGGAGGCATGTGTGTGGACGAGGTGGCCTTCCAAGATTTTCCTGTCCTGGTCCCTTAGACTCCTTGGTTTTTCTTGCTTCCCCATCACCGAGAGGTGCCTAGAGCACCATCTACTTGCTAAATCTTACCTATCATGTTCAAAGACCTGCCCTCCTTCGAGAAGGGCTCTGACCATCCCTCCCCAAGTCCCAGAAGCTTGATGTCTTTGCTGTGATGCTCCTGGGCCACCAGTGTAGGCCTGTCTGCCCAGCTAGGTCGTCAGCCCCCAAGGTGGGGGTGCAGAAGTTGGCACTGGCCCTATACTTGCAGATGCTCCACTAAGGAGAGAGAATGTCACATCCAATCCTCAGAGAGGGAAGGGGCGGAGGGTGCTGATGGCCCCTAGAAGACAAGATGGCCAAAGACAAAGAGCTGCTCTTCCAAATGGCCTTTCTGCTCTGCATCCCGCCTCCTACCTGATGGCACTGAACATGGAGCCGTCCTGGATGGGGCTACATGCTTGCAGTGGGGGCTGGGGTCAGTCAGTCCTCCAAGGCTCAGGAAGTCAGCTGACTTGCCTAGAGCCTGTGGCTGGGGAGTGGCTGAGGCCAAGGTTCCCTCCTGCTCTGGGGTACCAGGGAGTGGTAATCACTCAGACAGGTGATGGGGGCTTTCTTCTCTCTGAGCAGGTCTGGTGGCAGCCTTAAAGATTGCCACACCATATTCTCTGTATGTGTGTCCTGAGGGGCAGGACGTCACCCTCACCTGCAGGCTCCTGGGCCCCGTGTCCAAGGGACACGACGTGACCTTCTACAAGACGTGGTTCCGCAGTTTGCGGAGTGAATTGGAAGTGTGCTCTGAGCGCCGGCCCATCCGCAACCTCACCTTCCAAAACCTTCACCTGCACCATGGAAGCCACCAGTCCTCCAACACCAGCCAGGATCTGGCCCAGAGCCACGGCGTGGAGTCCACAGCTGACCACCATGGCAACTTTTCCATCACTATGCATAACCTGACCCTGTGGGACAGTGGCCTTTACTGCTGCCTGGTGGTGGAGGTCAGACATCACCACTCGGAGCACCGGGTCCACGGGGCCATGGAGCTGCAGGTGCAGCGAGGTGAGGCATCCTGCACGGATGGCCTGGGAGCCTCTGTTGTGAGAATGTGTGACACCCGGATGGGCTGTGTTTGAGGCTGGGTGAGTGACAGGGCACTGCAGCATAAGTGTGTGTGCACGCATGTGTGTGAGAAGAGGTGGCCATGTGTGGGGGTGTGGATGTGGTTAGCTGGTGTAACGAAGAGGGAGTGTGTCTGTGGCTCGGTTTGCAACAGTGGGACTTTTTCATGTGAGAGACTGGGAATGTGAATGCTCACGAGGACACCATGGCCATCAAGTTGTAGGTCACAGGGTGACTGATACGTGCTCTGGGCATGAGTAGATGGATGGCTAAAATATCTATAAGGAGAGAGAGAGAGAGAGAGAGAGAGAGAGAGAGAGAGAGAGAGAGAGAGAAAGTGTGTGTGTGTGTGTGTCCACGTCCAGCTGAGAACACAAGGGCAGATGGACTGGATAGAGGTGCGGGCACTGGCAGGTACCCACTTGCCCCTGGGGATGGCATGAGCACGGGCAGAGTGAGAACTGAGAACATGCCAGGGTGTGTGTGTGTGTGTGTGTGTGCACGCAGGCCCTAGTGTGCACTCCTGTGTTGGGAGGGAGCACAGCCTGGACAAGCCTCCCTGGCCCCTGAGCCTGACACCCACCTAATGGCCTTGTCTTTGCTCCCACAGGCAAAGACTCACCACCCAAATGCATCATGTATCCATCCTCCCCACAGGAGAGTGACAGTAAGGACCACCCCCTTGTCCCTTCTGGGTGCTCTGTTCTCTCTGTCTTCATCCTCGATCCAGACTCTGTTCTGAACTCTCACCCTAGGGTCCCGTTTCCTCCCCTGCTGCTCCTGTCCCTTTCGCCTCCTCCTTGTCTGCAGCCCAGAAGCCCATTCTCTGCTGGCTTGCTTCGGGGACCCTCCGTGAAGTAGGCATAGCTACCTTCACTCTTAAGACCTGGAAACAGGCTCAGAGAGGTGGCATATCTTGCCCAAACTCGCACAGTCCAGGGAACACAGCAAGATTTGGCTGCAGGCCTGCTCAGCTCTGCTCACTTCCCCTTCCATCCAGCTTGGGGAAGGAGACTGGATGCACAGAGCAGCGGGTGGCTGTAAGCTTCAGTGTTCACCCAGCACGACCCTGAGGGCAGGGACACTGTCTTCAGGGACAACTGAGTACACAAAGGTTGGGTGAGAATGCCCAGCAGCCTGGAGACAGCAAGCAAAGGGTACACATCCTAGGGCTGCCTCACTCTTCCGATAGGAGGGGGCAGTGGCTAGTATTTACCAGGTATCCAGTGAGGAATGGTCCCAGCCTAGGCCCTGGAGAGACAGAAGGGATACTGTCCCTGGTCTATAGAAGAACATGCACAGGGACCTAAACCAGAATGGGGACAGATGAACGACAGCCCCCAGCTAAGCCCCAACTCAAAGGCCATGGCAACTTTTGACTCAAACTAACTGAGTTTTTTCAAAAGAACAAACGGAACAGGAGCAAAATTAGAGCACACATTTCAATCTGAGCTGAATTTACCCCTCTACGGACACCACAGAGCTCCAGTGTCACCTTGGCACCAAGCCTCCACCACTATCCTTACTTCCTAATTGACCCCTTTCTTCCCACGCAGCAGCTCATGACTGTGGGCATGCACACATATGTGTACAGGACGGGGTGGCCCATCCGGTGGGGCCTAGGCAACATTCACTTCCCCATGGCTCCTCCACTCTGAACAAACACCCCAGTCCCACTTCTCCCTCTGTGAACTCTCCCAGAGCAGCCAGGCTCTGCTCCACTATTGTCACTGTGTCACATGTGGGCAAATGGAGGTTCAGGCTGGTGAAGGGACTTTGGTCTCTCAGATCCAGCACTGACAGGAGGTGTCAGAGCACTTGGCTCTCAGAGTGCACACCCTGCCTGAGGGCAGCCTGCCTTTGACCAACACGACTTTCCCTTCTCCTCTCCTCTCCTCTCCTTCTTTCTTTTCTGAGGATGGAACCCAGGCCTTGTGCACGCTAGGCAAATGCTCCATTGCTTGAGCCATGCCCCCAAGCCCTAACATAAGTTTCTGAAAATGTGCCATATGCCTGCAGTCTTGGGGACAGAGGCACAAGATGCCAGAGGAACAATGCCAGAGAGACCAGGTAAAAAATGGAGAGAGAGCAGAGGTCGGACAGGGTCATTTTGAGCAAAGGCAGAAGCCAGATTTTACATGAATCCTCTCAGTTTTAAAATGTTGGCAACTGAGCCAGGTGTGGTGGTGCATGCTTGTAATCCCAGCAGTGAGGAAGCTGAAGCAGGAGGATCTTGAGTTCAAGATCATGAGGAGGCTGAACAAAAAAATGTCGCCAACTAATAAAAAATTAAGTACTGTGTGGGCCATGATTGCGACCTGTCTATTCTGGTGAAAGGCAATTGGGTTAAGAGCTCACACCTTGAAACTGAGCAAAGTGTTTGACCTCTCTGTGCCTTAGTTTTACTCAGCTGTAAAATGTACTTACTTCCCAGGGTTGTTGAGACTAAAAAGAAGTACACCATGTGAAGTGTTGAGAACCATGCTGGCACAGAGCAGGTGCTACATGGGTATGGGCTATTATTACTTTTTTTTTTTTTGTGGGTTTGAACTCAAGACCTATTGTTTGCTAGGCAGGTGCTCTACCACTCAAGCCACTCCTCCAACCCCCCCCCCCACCGTTGCTACTTCTTGACGCCTACTTCAGGCCTAACATCCCAACTCAACTCATCCATCCCCTGTGCTGAGGCAGGGTGGCAGGAAGATGGTAGGAGATGGTGGACACAGTCCTGTTTCCTAATGCTTCTAGAGCCATTTGCTGGTGACCCACGTCACTGCTTAGCAGGCCCAAGGGCCAGCCACTGGGCACAGCTCTCTACTGTCGCCTACCTTTGGAAAGATCCCAACCTCTGGTCTCTCTCAGACAGAACTTGATGGTAGTCGCGGCACCTGATGGGTTGGTACTTCCAGCCAGGTTTTGTTTTCCTTCTCTAACTTCAGGACAAGTATCTAAATGTTATTGTTGGGATGAACATGCTCCCGTAGCTGGTCAATGACATAAGTGAAAGTCCAAGTCGGCTTCTGGCTGGAGGGTGGGTGGGGGAGTGACAGAGGGGAGAAAGACCAGCGAAGTAGAGCAGTCTCTACATTGCGTTGCTGAGGGGCTGTGGATTTTCCCTGACGCTGGGAAGGGAAGGGAAGGGAGTAGCAGTCTCTGTTTACCTTCCCCACCCTAACGCAGAGAGCATGCTGTCTGTTTTCCTCCAGCCTCCTCCCTGGGGCAGCTGAGCTCCCTCCTCCGTGCATACCCATGGGGTACCTGGCAGGCCCATTCTGCTGCGGTGTAAGAGACTGGCATACTTCCTAGTGTGGTGTTGGCAACTGCCTCTGCCAGGATCAATCTCTCTCCCAGGATGAGCCCAGCTCTGGAGAGGGATCAAGACCCCAATCTCTCAGTGGGTGTTAGCCCAGGCCTTGGGCATGCTTGGGCAAGGGATGTGGAACTGTGGCCAGGCTGGCTCTGCAGAGATACTCCCAGCCTCCGAGGGCACTGTGCTCACAGACCCGTCCCCCAAGCTCGGCCCCTGTCCCAGCCTCGACTGCCAGCCCAGCTTGTAAGGAAACCTCAGGTTCCAGAAGTGAAATCAAATCCTGATCCCTTAGAGGGACCACAAAAGGGGAACTTCCACCTGGAGCAAAGTGACTAGGTCTGGCCTCCCAGGCAGACTGAACTAGTGAGCACCTGGCATACTGCACACTCGTTGCTTAGTAACAGTGGGGAGGAGGCCCGCTTTGATGACCAGAAAGAACACTTTGCAACCATCTACTCAGATATGGCCCACAGCGCGGGGTCCTTTGATGGGGTTGAGAAATACTTAGCCATCTGAGTTACTGAATGCTTTTGCTTTCAATATTCCACATTAAAATGCAGCCCTGCTAAAATCTGCAGGGAACCTGCTTTAATGTGCAGCAGAACTTGCTTTGTAATTAGCCCAGCGACTGTTCCTCTACTGATGGGTACTTTGAAAGTGCTGCAAATGGTTCCTTCTCTTCTCCTGTGTGAACAATCCCCACCCCCAACAACAAGCTTGTTTGCACCACTGGGTTGTTTAGCCATACAATGAGATAAAAATGGCCTTTATTCCCAAATAAAGTACAAAGTCAACATTTAGACCACAGCCCGTCCTTCCCCCAAAGTTCTCTGGGGTGAAGTTGACATGGTGACAAGGGATCCCAGCCATCTTTTGGCTGAGGGAAAGGTTCAAATGGGGAAGGAAATGGGCTTACTCTGGTTTTGGTTCCGAGGGCTCGTCTGTTCCCAGCTAAACTCCCATCGTCAGCAGATGAACTAAAATAAATCAAACCTCCCATGCTGTCAGGATCGTGAAGTGGCACAGCATTTTCGGAGGGCAATTTTGCAATAACCTAAAAGAAAACGCAGACCGTGCTCCTGGGCGCAGCACTTTGGCACTGGGAATTTACATCCAGATGCCTTGTCCAAGTGAGCAGAGAACCAAGCAGAAGGGATTCCTTGCTACAAAACAAGTTATAATGGAAGATGGAAGCAAACAAAGTGTCCATCAGCAGGAGATATTTCAATAAATTAGGGGTGAGTTGTGCAGATGAAACCTTAAGCAGAATGAGATGGGTCTCTGTGCTGGTACAGAGAGATGCCTGAACTGTGCTGGTGGAAACTACGATGTTCTACGATCCCCTAGGATAAGACTAGAGCCAGATGGACAGACTAGGCACAGTGGACAGTGACGATCTCCTTGGAGGGAGTCCACGTCGAGGGGAAGGAGTACTCTCTCTCTCTCTCTGTCTCCCTTTCTCTCCCTCCCCGCTTCTCTGCAGTACTGGGGATTGAACTGAGGGCCTCAAGCATGCTAGACAAATGCTCTACCACTTGAGTCATAACTCCAGTTCTTTCATTTGTTTTGTTTTTGAGACAGGGTCTCCCTAACTTTGCAGGACTTGCTTTGAACTCTCCATCCTCTTGCCTCTGCCTCCTGAGTAGCTGGGATTTCAGGTGTGTACCACCAGGCCAGCTTCTAATTCTTGTCCCAAGGTTTCCCCCCATGACTTGTGTGTGAACCCAAGAGGCAGGGCTTCTCCTCCAGAGCTAAGGAGTCCCTCAAAAGGAAGACTAAGCTTTTTGTGGTAGTAAAACCTAACATGCCATTTTAACCATTATTAAGTGTACAATTTGGTGGCACATAACTGAATGACATTATTAATGTTACCTATCTATAGCCATTATCTATTTCTAAAACTTTTTCATCACTTGGGCTCCTTTTGACCTTGAACTCTGTGGCATGGAGGTCTGTGAAGGGCCTGCTTCCCTTTTTGTAGACAACCTGAAGCCCAGGGTGGTTCAGGTATCCCTTGTAGGCAGGATGAGGGGTCTATTCTCTCTTCTCCAGAGCTGCCTCAGCTGTAGCAACAGGGGTTGCTTCTCTGGGTCCACCTGCTGTCTTTGAAAGGTTTCCAGGCCTTCCAAGCCTCTGCAGGCCACTGAGAGTCTACATGTGGGGCCTTGCTTCTTGGCTTCTCCTTGGCTTCTCCTTCCCGGGCCTCAGTTTCCCTTGGGAGGAACAGCGGGAATGGGGCCTCCCATTGGTTGCCTCTTGCCCTTACAGACATCCTGGCTGCAGCCCTGGCCACAGGCGCCTGCATCGTGGGAATCCTCTGCCTCCCGCTCATTCTGCTGCTGGTCTACAAGCAGAGGCAGGTGGCCTCCCACCGCCGTGAGTACCTGCGCTGGGTGGGGTAGGACTGGGGGAGGGGACCTGCCTAGTCCTGTGTAGCCCCTGGGGTCAGCGAAGGCTCTAGGCATGTACTGTTCCTCTCCACCCCTTGCTACACCCCCTGCAAGGAGCTGGCTCCTCAGCTGAGAGAGGAGGGAAACCAGGCTCACTATTTCCGGGGCCTGAGTGCATGCCAGCTGCTTTGGTTCCCAGGCACTGCTGGCTTGGCACTCAACAAAAGTATCTATTGAATGAAAGAATAATCACATGGAGTGATAAGGACAGTTCAAATTAGTTTATAAAAATGCTGCCACTCAGAGATCCTTTGGGGACCTGTTTCAACGTATGGATGGGTTTGTTTTGTAATTAGTAGCAATTGCTGGGCTGGGACAAAATGACTTTTGAAGCATTGCAGGGGGTATCTTAGAGATGACTTAGTTGGGCCCTTTAATGTATGAGAAGCCTAGGGTCAGAGAGTGCTTCTAACTTAGTGAGCAAAGAGCCGGACTCAACCTCACAGCCTTCTGCCCTTGCTCTAACCAGGGAGAATACTCCCACCGCATAACAGAAGTGCCGACCAATATGCGCATCAGAGCAACAGCCCCTAACTGATGGGGCTGCAGTACCAGGCACAGTGCCAGGCCTGTTACATACTTTCCTCACTCAATCCTCGTAACAACCCTGGGAACTTGATACGACGTTTGTCCCCATTTTGCAGATGAGCAAACTGAGACCCAGAGAGGTTTCTGACTTGCCTAAGAAACCACACAGCAAATAAGTGGTGGAACCAGGCTTTAAGTTATGGCCACAAACACCTGTCACACCCCCTCTTTCTGGGCCCCACCTATGAGCCTTGGTCAGCCTGTATCCTCCAAGGGCAGAAGGGAGGTGTCCCTTGCTCTTGCAGCCCCTCCTCAGTCTCTTCCCCTCTGCCCAGCTGCAGAATGTAACCGAGGGAAGACTGCCGTCACCGGGTCACATCGATTTCTTCTGCCCCTATCAACCTGATGTGTCTTCCTGCCTCTTCTCCAGGAGGCCAAACCTGGAGCACCACAGTGGGTCACTTGGGGCTGTGGCCACCCAACTTAACTCTCGGGACTGCCTTGTTCTCTAATCCACCACAGCCTGCCCACAGGAATCCCTGAGGCTGGTGGTGGGGTGGGGCAGGTAATGGTATTATAACAGAAGAGGAACCACGGGGCTCAGCACAGGAGAGAAATGGCTTTAGATCTGCCATAAGCTGCAGCTCTTAGGCAGAGGAGCGTTCCTGTAGTGAGCAAGACGAGGAAGGAGCTGCCCAGCTTGGCTCAACTCCCATATACAGAGGGGCTGTCTGTCCACTGTGCCCAGACCATAGCACTGCCTTGTCATGTGGCCAGCACAGGGAACAGGAACTGGAAAATAAACACATTCTGGGTGGAGGATGCTGTGTATGCAGTGTGGGGCTGTGCACCCACCTTTGGGCTCAGTCTTCCTGGCAGGGTACCTGTTCTGCTTGTAGGGCCTATTGGGATAGGGATGGCTGGATGAAGAAAATCAGAGAGGGAGCCAGGTGTGGTGGCTTACGCCTGTAATCCTAGCTACTCCTGAGGCAGAGTTAGGGAGGATCACTGTATGAGGCAGCAAGCAGTGTGTGTGGGTGGGACTTCTTGAGACCCCATCTCAACCAGTAAAAAGCTGGGTGTGGCAGTACACTTCTGCCAGCCCAGCTATGTGGGAAGTGTAAATAGAAGGATCATGGTCAAGGCCAGCCTGGGCATAAATGGTGTGACTCTACTTGAAAAATAACCAAAGCAAAAGGGCTGGGGCTGGAGCACAGGTGGTAGAGCACCTGCCTAGCAAGCACGAGGCCCTGAGATCAAACCCCAGCATTGCCAAGAAAAAAAAAACAAAAAAAAACAGAGGGGACAACATCAGGCCAGAATGCTGTAGGGACAGCAGAGGACACGGGGCAGGGGCATCTCCTTCCACATACAATGACATCTTCAATCTAAGTGCTGGCTCCAAGGCTTCTTAGGAGGTTTCTAATCTGTCCCAGGATGACCCTGGTGAACTGGACGGGAAGAGGGGCCATGTGGGGACAAAGAGCCACCTACAGGTACACTGTGCCCCATGCTGAGTACCTCCCCCTGAGACTCTAAATGAGCCCTGTTTTTTGCAGGCAACCACTCTACAGCATGTAACCCCAGATGTGTTATGCTCAGTAACAGAGGGGAACAGTAATTTGTCTCTAACAAAAATACTTTTGAGGCCAGTCCCCTCTTAGCCTCCAAAAGAAAATAAAAGAATAAAAAAATTATCATCTGATTTCAGACTTAGGGATAGAGACAGGAGATGGCAGAGGGGACTACGCTAGAGAAACCAGGTACAACATGCTGAGGGCATCAAGATTGGGGTCATTGCTTGTGATGTGAATTCTAGAGGCAGCTAAGTCCCAGGCCGCAGGCAGAGATTGGCTGGAGTGGGCACAGGTCAGGGCAGTGTGCGTGGTGTACTCTGGGAAGGAAGCTCCAGGATTCCAGCATGGAAGGACTGTTCAGGAATGAGCCACGCTTAGGACCAAAGAAAATGAAGGCACTGGGGGAAATGCAGAAGGCAATTTGCTGAATGTGGACTCCTATCCAGTTGCACATTGTGACTCAGTTTCCCCAGTTCTCAAGTGGGCCATCATCCTTACCCCAGAGGGCAGCAGAGAGGAAGAGCTATTCATGAAGCCCCACACAGCTGCTGTGTAAACAGAAGCCAGGATGCTAGTAGATTTCAGAAACTTTTGTGTAACTTCCCCGGGTTTGTTCTGTGGTGGCGCCCCTCCCCCAGCACATTTCCCCATGTCATCAGCAGCAAAGCTCTGGTCTTTAATAGGAGAAGGATTTGTAGGAGGGGGTGGGGAGCTGCAAGAAAGAGGGAAGTTGGGGTGCCCGCATCTGGTTGGTGGCCGGTTTTGGGGGTATGGAACCCCAAGTCTAGGGCGACAAAGCAGCAGCTAGAATGAGGCACACAGAGAGGGTGGAATGCCTGGGGAGCAAGGGCGTACTCAGACTCCTAAGGTTCCCTGAGAGAGGTCACCTGCTAGGTCATGTGGAGGATGGGGAGAAAGGACCCCGTAATTGGGAACTAGCACTGAGCACTCCACCCAGTAGTAAGTCATGGCTAACGACCAAAATGGGCCAATGTCCCAACAGGAAGCCACAATTAGCAAATGCAGGAGCCAGGCCTTTGGTTGACACTATGCCCTGAAGGTGCTTCGTAGCCAGGCTGTAAGGGAAAGTGTTACTGTCTTTGGTTTCCTGGTGGCAAGTGTCCCGCATGCTTGGAAAATGCAGACTGAGTTTCACTTATCAACAAAGTGGACCTGTTATTGGGGCCCACCTGCTGGGTAAAAACACTCAGCAATGCCCTACAGGCCTCTGGAGGGAACTCAGTGGAGTCCAGGAACGGACAGAGTCCTGTCTGGGCACGCTCCTTGTCCTCAAGGGTCCTCTGCCTGCAGGGATAGGGCTGTTGTCTCGGGAAGACTTCCTGCCTGTGACCAGATTCTCTTGTCTGTCCCTAGGAGCCCAGGAATTGGTGCGGATGGACAGGTAAGGCCCATGGAGACCTGGAGAAAACTTCCTGGGCCAGCTGGCAGGGAGGGGACATTTCTGTACTGTAGGCCCCTGTTTGGCTGCACAGGCCAGCTGGTCAGAAGAGCACCTGTCTCCTGTGGCTCCTCCTGAAGCTGACACATCTGCACTGGTCAGCTTCTTCCTGTCCCCCTCACCCAGCCAACTGAGCCCTGGTTCTGCTCCAATGTACTGACCACCGCCTTCAGGCCTCAGTCTGTCCTGAAGAGGGACAGGGAGGGAGAAAGCAGCTGACCTGGGGAAGATGCTGAAAGATACAAAGGAGGCCAGTGATCCAGGCCTAGCCCTAGCCTCACAGCTGGAGGATGGCTCTGCCCTGCAGGGTGCTCCAAGAGAAAGCTGTCATGTAGTCAGGGCACAAAAGAGATGCTGACAGGCTCAGGGTGGGCAGCAGTTGGGGAGGGGTGGACAGGGATTACATCTGTGTTCTGGGAAGGAAGCTGGCCTGCAGTCTTGCTGGGAGGATGGACTCGGGAAGGAGCTACACTCATGTCTTGGCCACAGTCCGAAACACCAAATCCAGCGCTCCTTTGCATGTGTGAAGGGAACAATTTACAAGACAGGTCACAGGAAGGCCTGTCAGTGATTCTGCTAGAACCTCAGAAGTTAGTCCTCTCCCAACTGGGAAGAGAAGAGAGCCCTTTAGCTCAAACAGGTTTTGGAGACACTCAACACTAATGCCATTTACCCTCACCCCCAAACAGCAGAAGCCTTTGCTTTGGGATTGCTCTGACTGTCCTGATGGTCAGATCACAGGAGGAACTGTGGTCAGTTCCCTTGGCTCAGGACAGGTGGGACAGTACAGCCAAGCCTTTGCCAGAGGCCTGGCTCCTCCCTGCTTGCTGGGAGATGCTGCTGAGGCTTGGAGGAGGGAAAAGGAGAGAAAAGAGGGGGAGGCAGGGAGGGCAGAGGCCATGTTTCAGGCAGCACAGCTGACCAGTTCTGCTTCCCCAGCAGCAATACTCAAGGAATTGAAAACCCCGGCTTTGAAGCCTGTGCTCCCTTCCAGGGGATGCCCGAGGTCAAGGCCCGGCACCCCCTGTCCTACGTGGCCCAGCGGCAGCCTTCAGAGTCTGGGCGCCACCTGCTCTCTGAGCCCAGCACCCCTCTCTCTCCTCCAGGTCCTGGAGATGTGTTCTTTCCATCCCTGGGTGAGTAATTCCTGACCTTCACAGCACCTTGATTGCAAAGGTCATAACCTTCTGGGGTCATGCAAGGGGCTTTCCCTTGGTAGTCCTCATAGTCTGAACGTTCTGGAGTGGGAGGTGAACGACACAGGAATGCCCCCCGCCTGCCCCAATTCATTTTGCCTCTCCTTTCCTTTTCAGAACCAGTCCCTGACTCCCCAAATTCTGAGACCGTCTAGATCAGCTGGGGAACAGTGGGCAGTGGTGACTGGATCTGGGACAGGTGCATATGAGTCAGGCTGGCCCTTGAAGTGATCTCCTTGGCCTTCGCCTTGGCTCTGGCTCCCTCCCTCCTGCTTGGAGCCTAGACTTTGTCTTACCCCTGATGCCTAGACCGTCCACCCCTGTGGATGCTACGTGGGGGGAAGCAAGAAGATGCTGGATTGCTTATCCCTGTCTCAATGTTGGGATGCTGGATTCTCCCTAGAGGCCTAAAATTCACCAGCTACAGATGCCAAGTGACCTACATCCTAAGAAATCCCAGAATTTCCAGCTCTACGGTAGCCTCTCTCTCTAGGACAGAGTCTTGGGACCTGGCAGCACAGATAGGATGAGCTAGTTTCCCAGTGCCACCTCCCAGGCCTGAAACACAGGACAAAATGTGGAGACTCCTGCCCACTGTGGTTAGCCTGGTTCCCCTGTTTTGTCTGAGGCTGCTCCTCTGTTGACTTTACTCTGTACCCATGGGACTCTGGAGCCATGGGGGCTTTTGCAGTTGCCTTCTACCAGCAATCTGAGAATCTGCCAGCAGGTTAAGCAAATATGGGGCTGCTATTGCCTCATTCTGGTCCCCAGAGTTCAGTGGCCAGAGGCCCCAAAACAGGAAGTGCTTGTTAGGGCCGAGTGGCCACTGTGAGCCAATTGGTGTCTTAGGCAATTTGAGGCCAGGCCAGAGGTTGTGCCACCTGGCCATAGAGGGAGAGGGAAGGTGGGTGGGGCCTTCTGGGAGGGGAGTAGAGGGGTCTCCTTCCTGTCCTTCAGTCCACTACCCCCACTGCCCTGTGGGGGTGATCACATAGTGTCTTGTCCACACTGGGACACTTCTGAGTACAAAAAGGGATACTATTAAAAACTATACGGGGTAATAGGTACAAACCCTGTGCTGGGCCTGGAAGCCCCAGGTTTAAATCTCTGCTTAAGATGTACCTGGGGCCATAGGAAAGCCTCCTCCCATGGCCTTTGGTCTTCTCGTCCATACAATGTGGGCCTAGTCACATCCTTACCTTAGAGTGACCTGGCAGGTGGGGGTTGGGGTGGACAGGATTTGTTTTTGCTCTGCTCCTGGACTCTCAGATGCCACCCGTGGCGGACCATGACCTGGCTTCATTTTCATACATGTGTAAGGGGTACCTGTTGTGTGACTGCTGATGAAGGACTTTAAAGCACGGGAGAGGAGGGGCCAGTTGCTAGGGGGGTAGAAACAGGGCAGGTGGTGCCTGAGAGCGAGGAGGGGTAAGACTGTGCAAGTGGCTTCCAGCCCCCAGCAGGACAAGGGCCTGGCACTGGAGGAACAGAGTTCTAACCTGGGCATCATCTTCCAGCAGCCTCCGCTGGCGCTGCTGAGCTGGGCCTGGATGCTGCAAGCCAGGACTGTGGATCAGACCCAGGGTCCACAGGCAAGGTGAAAGCCATGAGTGCCTGGGGATGGGGGTGGAGGGCAAGGGAAGCAGCTCTAGGCTGCACAGCAGCAGGGAACTGTGGGTGGCCAGCCCCAAGGACATGGGTGCTGTAGGCCTCCTGCTGTGCATGGGGCTGAGGAGAAAGCACAGAACTTTCCACAGGAGTAGTATCTGCAGTGGCCAGGACACCCAACCCTGGCTCCTGCTTTGTCCCTTAGGTCCCCTCTTCTACTCCATCTGCTGCCATGGATCCTCAGTGCAGCTGCCACAGAACCTGCTGTTCTCACAGCAAATCAAGCTCCCCTGAGTAGGACTGGGGAGACAGCAGCTGTTCTGTGGCAGGGCTATGCTGCCCCTAGGGTCGAAGGACAAACCCACAGACCAGACTCCGGAAGTGTGGCTTATACCCTGGGGATGCTGGCCTGGGCTTAGCCCTCAGCTTTGGACTTTGATGTAGAGACAACTTCTAAGAATTTGGCTGTCAGACCCCTGGCCTGGCTGCTTCTGTGTGAGGGGAGGAGGCCCCAGCAGAACAGCTACCCACTTCCTGCCCAGCTTCCTCCTGCATGGCTCGGTTCTCCTCTTCTCTGGACCCTGCAAGTGAACATGGCTCAGCTTCGTGGTTTCCTGTTTTCAGTAAAATTTATTGTGAGTTCCAGGCTCCATCTTTATCCATGGACCCTGCCTGCAGTGGCCTACGGATGCCTCCCTGCTGTAACCAGGGAGGAGCAGGAATACAGTGGGGTACCTCTGAGATACCAGTCCTGGTGGCTGTGGGCTAGAGGGTCTGGGACATAGCAGGGGCTGCTCAACATACCAGAGGATTACTGGTGGTTGCTGTTGGTCAGGCAGGTCTGTACTAGAGGAATCTGTAGCCACCAACTCTGGGGTGGGCATGAAGGACCGCTGGGATTTGCTTTTCTAGAGACCAGTCCTGAGGCTGCCTCCTCTCCTGCCTGGCCAGGGCTTCCCCTGTATCTTGACATCTGGGCCCTGGCAGAGGGCAAATCCATGGCCTTCTTCAGGGGGTACTCTGGGGAGGGAAGACTCCATAGAAGGCTGCCTATCTGG
The DNA here is from genome assembly GCF_047511655.1 of Castor canadensis. NCBI lineage: Eukaryota > Metazoa > Chordata > Mammalia > Rodentia > Castoridae > Castor > Castor canadensis. The sequence goes on along the minus strand of NC_133392.1, from coordinate 62,022,346 downwards.
GGGCTGCAGAGGGCTTGTCACCCCCATCAACCTGGGCACTAGAGCCCTGCCTCTGGGAAGAGGGCTTCCAGGTGTCACTCCAGGGAAGGCTTGGCTGTGCTGGGGGCTGGGCTAAGATTTGCTCAAGGAACTGCAATAAGTGAAAGAGGAACCAGGGTTGTCAACCAGGATGGTGGCTGCAAAGCTCTCTTGAAAGACCCAGCCCAGCTGAGTGCCTGTCCCAACCCATAGAGAGTGCTGGCAGTCTGGCCCATCTGCTGAGCAGCCCCTGCTTTGCATTGTCACTTCTCTTCTGGAACCCCATGAGTGCTGTGTCTCCCTAACTACTCTGTGAGTTCCAGGAGGGTGGGGCCCAGTAACAGTCTGGCCTTGGGCCTGGTTGCAGATACACAGAGCCACTAGGCGATGGGCCTGCAACCAGACCCATGGCTGTGTGAGGTCTCTTCAATGGCAGTAAAGCCCTGTCTTTGTGCAGACATTTCACCTTGTTTTACAGTTCTGATCTATTGGTATGGCTTTCTGGAATAGATGGGGAGTGGGATTCTGATGTATTAATATAGCTTAGTGAGAAAGTACTGAGATTGGCTAGCAATGCCTGCCTTGGGCAGAGGAAGAGAACGTGGTAGTATGTGTACCTTCTTACCTGTTGTTAAAATACTCTATGACTTCCAAAATTCTTCCACATGTGTCATTACTTGTTTGACCCACTTCATCCTGAGAGGCTCTACTGTCCCCATTCAATGCATAGGGAAACTAAAGGTTTGGAAAAGCTTGTGTTTTGGTAAAACAAGTAAATGTGAGACTAATGCTTGGGTCCCCTGCTTCCAGGTCTGGTCTCCTCCCTTCACTGAACTGAATGGCATTTATAGACCAAGGTCTGGTGTGGCTCTCACCTTGGACTTGCCTACAGTACACACTAGTGCCCTGAGAGATGAACCTGTGGCCACAAGTCCATGGTTCCACTTCACTCCACACCTGCCTGCCCTGACCTCATGGGTCCAGAGACCCAGCTGCTAATGTGTAAGCTCATTCTACACCAGTGAGTGTCACCCCCTTCCTGCCTGGCAACCATGAAGCCACAGGACTCCTGGTAGGCGCAGTGGCCCATGGGTTGCTTCAGGGGTCGGGAAAGAGAGACACCCTCCACTGACCACTGAGCCCCAGGGTCTCTTGGAGGCTCTCAGCCAGCTGTATGTGTAACATCTGAGCTGCAAATGGTCCCTCGGGAAGCAAGGGGAAGGCCTGTTTGGTGTGGGTACAGACTCAGGGCCAGGCTGGGGTCCTGAGCCCAGCCTGGGGAAGCAGTAGCAGATACCAGGATGATCAACAGAGAGTCCTCCACCCTAAAGACATGTGGGAGCTTCCCAGGGCAGTGTCCCCAGCTCACAGGCCACCCTGGGGCCACAGCTGAGGCTCTGTGAATCAGAAGTGAGTGGTAAAAATTTTCTCCTCTTTTTGCAGTCTTCAAAGCCAGAGTTTGTTATCTGGGGGCACTCTCCTACTGGCTGCAATTCATGTGGCAGGGAGGCTGTGACAGGCTCTCCCTCTGTCCCTCCCCACCAAGGTGCCTCTGGGGCTGAGGCTCAGCTCTTGACCTCCCACTTGTCTTTCGTCCTTCCTCCCCGGACCCAGCCCTTCCTCTTGCAGGCCCAGCCCTTCCTCCCTGATGGCCACTTAGGCCTCTCCCTAGTCCCAGCTTCCTGGATTGTGGCTTAGAGCTAGCAGAAGGCTGGAACTGTGCAATGACTTCCCATAGTCTTGTGGCACGTCATTGTGTGGTAGGCTTGGGGCCATCCCGGATGTCCTTTGTAGCCCAGCTGTTTCTGGCCTGGGTGACACAAGCTGAAGACTGGGTGGAGGCAGGCTAAGCTGTGTTCAGGAATGCCTGGATCTCAGAAAATGTGGCAGAGAGGGCCAGGGAGAAAAGAAGAGGGTGGGGGTGGGGGGTTTCCATATAGGATTTCTTTGGACTTTTTGGAAGGTCCTGCCAACCAACTCCCAGGCCCTATGCTTAATAAGCCTCATCGTTTAAGACAGGGATACCAATGACACCTGCTCTAGAAAGCCTTTCTGGCTTTTAGAGTGTAAACTCTGTCCCATGGCCTTCCCATCAGACCACAGGCTCCAGGAGGACAGATCTGGGCCAACTCATCTCTGGCTTCCTAGCCACTAGCATGGGTCTCATTATTGCTGAATGAATGAACCAATGGCTGTTACCACCCTTGTCCTCAGGGAGGTTTGTTCCAAACCAGCACTGGCTGGTTTAAAACCAGTGGCACTAGAGGATACATGCTGACCTGCTGGATTCTCTGGACAAATCTGTGCAGAGCCACACCACCCTCCTACCCCTTTCCTGGAACCTTAGCTGGCTGATCTGCTGCTGCTCTGGGTTCTGAAAGCTCTAGGAGCAGTTGGGATGTCTTCTTCCTCGTGTGCCCATCCTGTGAGGTCTACTCAAGGGCAGAGAAGGGCCTTGCTCTGGAAGCCTCCTGCTAAGCTCAGACCTTGGGGACAATAATGACCCTGGGGTTCATTGCCCAGATGTGGGGTCCGGTCAGTGGAAGCGAATCTTCAAGGATCTGGTGCTCTTTGGATGCAAATGCAAATCATGGCAGGTATGGGCTTCAGGGTGTCGGCTTGCCAGCTCTGCCCTTCTCCATCCTCAGCTAGGCCACAGGGAATGGGAGACTTTGGGAATGCAGTGGGACCAGCCCAGATAGAATGGGCCCAGGAGGGTATATAGTTAGACAGCCTGGCTGATGCTGAATTGTTGCCCAGGACTGATTGCCTGCAGCTTCCCAATTACTGGGGCTTGAACTCCGCCATCCCCTAATTGCTTGCTCTCTACCTCTGTTCAGGCTGACCCAAGGCCAGAACATGTTTCTCCCCTTTGCTGTGCCACCACAACCTAGACACTGCCTAGGGCCACCTCTTCCAGGAAGCCTTCCCCAGGCTTTTTCCAAGGCACCATCTGCACAATGGCCCCTAACATGGATGTTCTCGTGGCCTCCCTTACTCAACTGCGTTTCTTCAGGTCAAGGACCAAAATGTCTTCATCTCTCTACAGCACCTGGCACAGGGGCATTCAGGGAACACTGGCTGAGTGAGTCAGTGAGTGGTTGAGTGGATGAATGAGTGAGTGAGTGAGCGAGCGAACAAACACAGCCCGGTGTTAGTTTCTGACTGTGTTTTTGAGCCACCTCAGCTCTTCATGAAAGTATCTCATGAAAACTCAGACAACAGAGATTTTCCCCAACTTGAGGAAGCAGTGGAAAAACAGAAGAAGGGACAGATTCTTTTCAACTTAAATTTTTTTTTTCTCCCACAAATCTTTTTTCACATTCGTACTTGCTTTTGTTTATCTGATGCAGCCCAGAGAACCACATATCTACTTCCTGGTGCTAGCCTCAGGAGTCCCATCCCTGCTCCTGATTATGTGCGGGTGTTTCCCAGGGCTCAGAGAGAGAACTGGTGATGACCAGGATGGGGAGGTGGGTGCTGCCCAACTTCCCACATCCTCACCAGGGAGCCAGATAGGCTGAGCCTTGCTTCAAGTGGGCAAGAATGTCAAGGGCTGGCATGTGATGGGAGGGCTATGGCCCCCATAGGGCTGGGCTGGGTCACTGTAGAGGTTCTGACTAACAGCTAGAAACTTTCTGGCTAGGGCGGACCAAGTTTTGTTTGGATAGCGGCCACCGTCCTGGGTGGCTAAGTGGTACTAGGGTGATTTCCATTTCTTCAAGCCCATTTTTCTCTCTCAACCTCAGAGTCTTATAAAGTTATGGGTCCAAATGACAGCCCCTCCCCCCCCACACACTGAAACTCTGGGGCTGTGGTGGTGTATGGGGGATGGAGTGGCTTGCTCAGTGGTCCACATCAGGGTGGGGAAGAACAGCACGGCTAAGGCTGTCAGAGACCCACGCAAAATCCATTCTCTGTGTATTCCTCACTAACAGAACCCTGTTTTTGTCTGGGGGTAGTGATCTGTCTGGCCCCCAAGTAATAAGCCAATCATGACAATCCTGTCCTTCATGTTTTCTGATCTTCCTGTGGCTAGTGTGCCTGTGTGGCCCCATTCTGGCTAACAAAACAGGACTCTGGAGCTTAATTCAAGGAAAACTTCTCTTTCCTGATAAAGAGGCAGAATTGGCTGGCAGAGCTATTTGTCTTTTTGTCACCTTCCTGCCTTTATGCTGACATTCAAGGTTAGAGCTACAAACACAAGAAAAAGTCCAAGAAACACTAACTCTGACATTACTGAGCATGAAATTAACATTTGCAATTCTCTTCAGAGATGCGATGTAGCAAATGCACTCTGACTTATGACCCCATAATCGAAAGTCTGTTACTTGCAGCCAGATACACCTCTAAATACTGTTGGGGGGATTAACCCAGACCCTGAGGTACAGTGGAGAAGGATCATGTCAATACTGGTCCCTCCATGTTACCACAGTAAATGGGGGCACCACCCATGCCCCGAGTAAGTTACACTGTGTCCTTCCAGCGCCCACTGACTGTGAATGAATTAGCAGTGACACTGCACCACCTTGGGACTGAGGATACCTGGGGTGCTCAGCCCAGAAGCAGTCCCATTTTCTATGCTGTGGGGTCCCTACTAGCCCAATTCCTACCTGCTCCCCAGAGACACTGAAGACAAAGAGCCCAGACCACAGAAGCTCTGGCCTCTTCTCCATAGGGCCATTGCCAAGAGGAGCATCTAACAGTCACGGGGGGGGGGGGGGGGGGGGGGGGGGGTGGAAGGCGGGGCAGGAAGAGGCAAAGTCAAGATGTGGCTTACAGTCAGCTCTCTCAGGGAGAAGGATTACAACAAAGTAGCAGAAATTTACCCCTGTGTTCCACACTTTGCAATACTTTGCAGCTTATTCCTTCAATCTGTGGTGTATTTCCCTGTATCTTGACCCTAGCCTGGTCTGTGACTTGCTTTGGCTAAGAGAATATTGTAGAAGGGGCCCTGTGCCTGCTCCAAGCCTGGGTCCCTGCACTCTCCCTCTTAGAGCCACACGAATAGACACAGCTGTCCAGCTGGAGGAGGAGGTGCCCTTGTCATCCTTGCTGATGGCCAAGCAACCCCTAGAAACACAGCAGGCCACCAGATGACATGCAGCAGCCCACAGAAGGCACAGGAAGCCTAGTGAGCCCAGAAGAACCAGCTGCTTGAGCCTGGTCTCCATCTCCAGCCTGCAGAATCCGAGCCAAATAAAAGGCTGCTGTTTCACGCCACATGCTGTTGGCAATAGATGGCTGATACCCTCCTTCTCCTCCTCCTCATACTTTACCAAGCACTTCCACAGACATGAGCTAATTTGGTTCCCAATAAACAACTCGGCAATAGATCTTATCTACCTTCTTCAGATGACAAAGCAGAGATTCTGAGAGGTCCTGACTGGCTCACCAGTGCACGGCCAGCTCACAGTGCTCCGACTCCCTACTGTCAAGTCACAAACACTCCACTGCAGCCCAGCATGGACAGTGACCATCCAGTCCTCAGACCCGGGCCTCCTTCCCCAACCTTGCAAACTGTGGATATTGCCATGCATCCAAGCATCAGTCCTTCCAACCCTGAAGCATTGTGACAGTGTGACCCCCACCGTGACACTGGGAGGGGACAAGAGGATGCCTTGTATGCACATATGAATAATAAAAGAAAAATGAAAAAAAAAAATAAAGTTATGTCAAACGGTCACCAGAGGGATGAAAACAGAAACATAACACTGAAGAGAGACCATTTTATGCCATAGTCTACAATTAGATTTTTTTCAACTTGTAAATATATTGCTTGTATAATAAAATCAAACTAGTTTAAAAAAATAAAATACTGAATCTCTGTGATTATGAATAAAAAAAAAAAAAAAAGAAGATGCCTTTCCACAAGACACCATCCCATGGATTAGTGTGGCCCGATGGTGCACAACTCAGCAAGAGGATTGGTGGCCAAACCTAGCCCCACTTGCACCCTGACCACGCCCCAGCATGAGACTCAGTTGATACCATCACTTAGAGCTGCTTTGTGAGACCACAGAGGACCCGACAGAAGCTCAGAGCAGCTGTGGACTCCAGTGAACCAGCCCCCTGCTTGACACACAGCAGTCCTCCAAGAGAACCTCAAGCTATGGACTAAAGGGTTCCCCCCCCCCCCCCCCCCCCCCCGGCACAGGACCCAGTCCCCACCCACCTAGCTCCTCTCACACAGGAAGTAGAGCTGCCCACGTGCTCTGACAATGCTTACCGACAGTGTGGGGGTGCCCTCGTCCTCCACAGTGACCACCAGGTGGTAGAAGCTCTGGTGCTCACGGTCAGGCGGGGCTGGCCGAGTGGCAATCTCGCCACTCATGCGGTCCATGCGGAAGGTCATATCCTCATTGCCCTCAGTGATGTAATAGGACAGGACACTATTGATCCCAGTGTCACGGTCGGTGGCTCTCACCTGGACCACAGAGGTGCCCCCACCTACATTCTGGGAGGAGGACAGGAAGTGGTCATTCCTGGTTCCAGGTCTTTGGGGCAAAGTCCTGGACCACAGAACACCAAGGCTTTGCACGGGTTCCCTGGAAGCTCGGCTCTGCTTCCCCTGGGCGAGGATGAGGATGACGATGACGGTGAACATTCTGTGGGTGCCTCCTACATACTGGGCCCTGTGTTAACTCACTGCATCTTTCCAGCCCATCAAGTTCACTTTTGATCGTCCCATTTACAGATGAGAGTACTGACACTCAGGAAGGAGCAAATTTACATAGTCAATTAGTGGCTGAATTGTGAGAGCTGGACTCTACCCTATGCCACCTGCCTTCACGAGCATCCCACCTATGATACCCAGCAATGGCAGGAATAAATTTTCTGGAGTGGCCTGGCCTTAGGACCAAATAATAAATACGGTTATTTATTTTTTTTAAAGGAAGTGCTCCCAGGGTAAAACACAGTTCCCGGGAGGCAAAAGGATCTTTTCTTCTTCTCCTCTCCTCTCCTCACCTACCACAGAGAGATACTGAGTTTCCAGGTTCCAGGTTAGAGTTAGGGTTATTAAATTGTGAACAATTCAGTCCCCATATAAGATGGAGAGGCCAGTGGGCCAGGCACAAATTGAAATAGGTGCTTCAAGCTGCATGAACCCTAGAGCTGCCCTCACCTCATTCACGCTGACATTGTATCCGAAGGGGCTCTCGATCACTGGAGGGTTGTCATTGACATCCAGTATGGTCACCTGCAGGATGTGGTCCTTCTTTCGTGGAGGGGTGCCACGATCAGAAGCCACAACCTGTGAGAAGGAGTAGGAAGAGGTGGAGGTGTGGAGTCAGGGCTTAAAGGGTGGGGGATTGGGATCACAGAGTCCAAATAGTTGTACTCTGGTGGGGAAGTTAGAGGCTTATTGAGCCATCTCTGCTCCAGGGTGACCCAGCCAGCCTTGGGAATTCCCTAAGGCTTTCCACTTGTGCCTCACACTTGTCAGCCTTGGGTACGTCATTTGGAATCAGCCTCCATGTGTCCAAGTTGTTCCCTCCTGACTCCACCCCTGGCCTATATTCTGTGCTGGGCCAGCTCCTGACCATGATCCCAGGCCCCACAGAGGCACAGTCCTGAAGTGCCCAGAAAGCCTTTGTGCCCAGGCCAACCACAGCACCTGGGCAGGCATGGTGCCTTCATGACTCCTCACAACTGTGCTTGCTTCCCACCCTGGCCAAGGAAGGCCAGGTATGGGGGGCATCTTTTGCCCATTGCACAGGTGGGGAAACTGAGGCCCAGACAGAACAAATAATTTGCCCAAGATCACACTGTGTTTGTGGAAGAATCAGGGTTTTACCAGCTCCCCCAGGCTTTCTCTCCTGGCTCTAAGAGCAGGGACAGACAGACCCCTCAGCTGCTTGTGCCTGGGAACAGGGGACCCCTTCCAGGTCACCCTCTCCCAGTCAGCTTGTGCTCTTGATCCAAGAAGTGCTGTCTGTTTTGTGTCAATGGTTGACAGCAGGGTGACCACTAGGGCATAGTAACCAGTGAGTTCCTTCTCAGGCAGTCAGTAGTCCCCACCTTGAGGATGTAGTGGTCCAGCTCTTCTCGGTCCAGGGGCCTGGCCACAAACACTTCACCAATGGAGTCGTTGGTGGTGATGATCTCAAAGGACCTAGCGATGTTGCCAGAGGCCAGGGAAAAGACCACCTGTCAGAGGAGAGCAGGTGAGGGTCAAAAAGTGGGAAGGAGGAGCGGCCAGGTCAGTCCCAAGGGGGACCACCTGGCCTTCCTGGGTCCACTTGACTTTCTGTCCAGCAAGAGCTCCTGGGAACAGAGGGCTGTTGGACAAGTGGTGTGGGCCCTCAAGAGGGCAGGTAGACCCGCCAAGCAGGTGCGTGCCCAGGCAGGTTCCTAGACCTGGATGTCAGCAGCATGGCCTGGAGGGCCAGGAGAGTGCTATGAGCCTGGCACGATCCTTACTTCCTGCTTGGTGACAAGAATGGCTTTGATGGCCACCAAGAAGTGGGGGAGCTCCTACTGGCAGGGGCGATCCTGACTGTCACTTGGTGCCCACCTGCCCATTGCTGCCAGCATCAGGGTCCCGGGCCTTGACGGTGGCCACTCGCTGGCCCACGGGGCAGTCCTCGGGCACACTGACTGCCGAGTCGGAGGTGAAGTCGAAGCGAGGGCTGTTGTCATTTTCGTCCAGCACAGTGATGTAGACCTGGGGGGAGGGGGTGGTCAGAAACCTACCGCTGCCTTCCCTGCTCTGGCCTCACACAGTCCTGGACCATCAGGAAGCTTCAGAGCCTGCCTAGGCCACTCTTGGCTGTCCAAAGGAGGCCTGAGTCAGTTTCTCCCAGTGGCCTGTGTGGGGGTCGCACACATTCAGTACTGGAGCTAGGAGAGCAAGGAATGGGTCTGGTGGGGACTCTCAGAGGTGAACGGACAGGGACAGCTGAAAAGCCATGCCTTGGCTAAAGGACAGAGACTGGGGACGCCTGCTTCCCAGCTGGTATTACACAGCTTCCTGTTTTTCCAGGGAAACAAGGGCTCCAGATTTTTAAGTGAATTAGCTGATGAGTCATAGAAATGAAAGAAAGTCATGTGTAGGCCGGTTAAGATGCCGGCCTCATTACTGGCAGCTTCTGGATTAAAGGGAGGGAACAGGGCCCAGGAGCAGGGGGACCACAGGTGGCCTGGGGGTCCCAATGGAGAGATGGCGGGTGGAGAAAGGAGGTGAATTTCCAACTGTCAGATAAAAAAACAGTCACATCCAAATTGCAGGCAAAAAGAACATTCTTTTGCCTCCGCAGCCTAGGCCTCTGGTGAGGCCATAAGCTAGACCCACTGTGGGCATAGCCAGTCCACAGGCGTCATGAGTGACAGACACTGGGACCACAGGAGACCTTATGTTTGGTGATGAGGATAAGTCAGGAGGTAGCTAGGGTTTTAGGAATCCTGGCCAAGGCTCCTCCTGCTGCCACACCCCAAGCCAGTCCCCATCCTCTCCCTCCCACATCTGGGGCTCAGGGCCCCAGGCTTGCCCACCCCTCAGTGTGCACAGCATCCACAGGGACCCTGCCAAGCCTCTCCATGCTGCAGGGGAAATTCCACTGCGCCCGTCCTCCTGTCCTGCCTGGTTCTAGCCACGCTGCCTGCCTTTAGGCAGCTGTGAGATCCACCGGGGAACAAGCCCAGGCTTTGCAGCTACAGCAGCCCCACCATTTACAAGTTGTGTGCACTTGGAAATAGTTACTTAACCTCTCTGGTTTTCCATTTTCTCAGCTGAAAAGTAGGATGAGAACATCAACTGTGCTGGCAGGCTGGGAGGGGTAACTGAGCAACCGGGGAGTTAAGGCATAGACGTAATGTGGTCATCCCTGTCTGTCCTTCCTGCCTGGCAGACATGAGTGTCTGCCCAACCATCATGACTTTGGTCAGGGGGTTTGCTCCCTGAAATCCTTGAGTCCCGATCTCATGACCCATGAAATGGGGACAATGCCCAGTGCACTGCTTCCAGGGCAAAACCAAACAAGATTCCCTGAGATTTAATCTCTCTAAACTCCCTCTCTCCAGTCAAGGTCTTAGTCAAGCTCGTCATGCTTCCTCACATCGCAGGGCCTTTGCATATGCTGTTCCCTCTGCCTGAACCGTGTTTCTTCTTGGCTGCATTAACTCCTATGTATTCTGCAGAGCTCCGCTTAAGCCGCTTCCTCAGGGAAGCCCTTCTGGCTTTCCCTGACATCTGACGAGGCATACATTTATGGGTATGATGATCCGATCAATGGCTTTTCCTCAGTCTACCTTATGCTTGTCTGATTTTTGGTTTTCTTCTGCACCCTGAGCCCAGCCCAGTGCCTGGCCCACAGTCAGTTAAGCCTACCATGACTGCTACTCTGGTCATGATGGTGGTCGTGGGGTGGGGGTGCTGCTGAAAGGAAGCCTAGTAGGCAAAGGGCTCAGGGTCCAGCTTCCTGCCCATCCCCCAAGGCCTGAAGGTGTGACACAGAGCTCCTATAGCAGAGGCCATCCACAACCCCTCCTCCTGTCAGCCTCCTCCTGCCAGCTGGGGACAGGGAGGAGTCAGGTGGAGGTGAGCTGTGGTTTGGCCTCACCTCAGGAGGAAATGGTGCCACCTTTTAAGGGCCCCTCCTGTGCCTCCACCCTAGTGCCTCAAGCAGAGTTCGGGGTAATATGGTGAGTATTTGGGGCAGCTTGGGAGCTAGAGGAAGCTGCCTTGCTTCCTGGGAGGGCCATGATAGAGGAAATACAGTGGAGCAGGAGTGTGTGCATGAAGGCCTTGCCAGCCACCTGGAGGAGGTGCCACAGCCTCTGGGGGCATGGGCTACCCCTAATGGCTTCAGCTCCCTGGACTCCTCCGGTCATGGAGGGGCAGCTGGGCCCACCGTACAGATGAAGATGCTGTACAGAGGGCCGTACCTTCCCTCTTGATGTCGTTATACCCTTTGGCAGAAGCTGCAGGACACAGGGCACCTGCCCGTTGCTCCAGCTGCCCTCTGGGATCCTGGGGAGCCAAGGCGAGTCACGGGGAGCCACATGTGTTCTGAGTGAAGCCCATTTGCCCCCGGGCTGGCACTGTGGATGGTGGGGCCTTTGGTATAGCCAGGCCCTGCCCACTGCAGCCTGACGCCTCAGGGAGCCATTGGAGCAAGGTCCCCATGCAGCTATGCTTGACATTAGCCTGGGCGCGGGTGGGTTTCTGTTCCTCTGGCCACATGAGAGGAGTAGGGTGACAGTGTAGCTGTAACCAAGGCTGAACAACCGGGGTGCCATGTTGTTTCCAGAGGGTTCAGACCTGCCGTAAGGCTAATGTTCCGATGATCAGGGTGGACACCACCTAGGGGCCCTCTCAGGTGGGCCATTCTCAACTAAGCCCATGGCCTGAGCCTCCTGCCAGCCTCCTCCTTCAGCTTGGACCCTCCTGGAATGCTGTCTGTCACCTCTGACCTCAGAGGCCTCCCCTGGGCCTCAGCACACAGTCACCCCCTCTCTTACTAAACCCAGTGTGGTGGTTCGCCCAGGCCCATGGCTGCTCTCCCAGGCCCTGCCCCGGCCCTGGCACTGTGCACCCCACTTCACATGCTCTTTACTATGGCACACTCTTTACGCCAGCCCCTAAAAGCATGGGGGACCCCTTTACTGAGGCCTTGGCACAGAACGTCACCACCATCTCCCACCTCCAGCACCAGTTAACAGAGGGCTTCCTACCCAAGACACCTGGCCACTTCATCATATCTCCCCAGGACAGCAGGGCTGAGGGCACAACCTTCACTTTAGACTTGAGGAAGGGAAGCACAGAGAGGTTAAGCAGCTTGTCTGTGTCACACAGCCAGTGAGGAGCAGGGCTGGGATGAGGCCCAGGTGCCCCTTCCTTTGGATGTTCCAGCTGCTGCTTTGTTAGCACACCCCCACACCAGGACCCCACAGGGACTGGGCCGAACACGGAGTGCAGAGCTCAGGGCAGGGAACCAAGAGGCTCTAAGTGCGAGACTAGGTGGACTGAGGAAGCTGTGAAGGGTTTGAGCAGGAGGCCTGCTGCAGTCCCATTCTGTGTGACATCTCTTCAGGGGAGGGGGAGGTGCAGGGCCACACAGAGTATGCCAGCTTTGGGGAGCGCAGTCTGCAGCTACTCACCTTCTGTATGCAGCATGAGCAGGAGAAGGCAGGGAGAGAAAGGCAGATGCAGATGGTTAGTGGCTGGGCGCTTCCAGCCCCACTCCCTGCAGGGTCTGTGTGTCCAGGATGCCACCCTCCCAGCAGGCGCCCAGGGCTGTGTGAGTGTGAGAGACTGTGTGTGGAGTGTGAGTGGAGTGTGTGTGAGTGTGTGAGTGTGTGTATGGCAATGACTGGCCATGGTGTGATTCCAGGGCCATCACCACCGGCCCGTCCTTTGCCCAGCCCGTGCTCTGGCTGTGGCTGGGAAGTGTCTGGGGCTGCAGTCATGTGGGGGCTCTCACTTGCACCACTTACCACAGTGGCGTCCACCTTGGGGCCGCCGTCATCTGCCACTACTGTCAGGGTGTGGAAGTCACCTTTCTCCCGGTCCACCAGGCCCTTGACTGTGATCACACCCTGTGGAGGGCAAGTGACAACATAGCCGCCAGGCCACAATCCCATGCTCCAGCCAGACCAGTCCCTGCCACCTGCTGCCCGTATGTCACTCCTTTGCCTGGCCTCACTCCCCCATGAAGCTGCTGCCTGAAACCCCACTGCTGTCAACCCCCATCCAGGTGCCACTGCTCTCTTGAAGCCAAGTAAGATGGTGCCCTCTGTCCCTTGCACCACTAGGGCACTTCTTTTCACATCTCCCTTGATTATTCCCACATCTGCTCCTGGCCAGAGAGCTGTGAGGACTGGAAAGACTTGTTCATCCCATGTTCCCAATCTCCCCCAGGACAAGGTGTGGCAATTGCAGTCATTCATATGTTGCCTATTTTCGAAGGGATTTGGATAAAAGATACACTAAAGCAAAGGTGGAGGAGGAGGAGTCAGGAAGTAGCTGCACCAGACAGCTAGCTAAGAACAGCCATTGCACTAAGGGACAAAATGTATACCTGAGCTTCCTAATGGCCAAGGTAGAAAGGGAGATATGATGGCTTGCATGGCTTACTATGACATGTACATATGTATATGCATATGTATGTGTATATATATGTATGTATATATTTCTCTCTGTCCCTGGTTGCTGGCACAGAGCTCCTAAAACCCTTGTGATTTATTGAGCAATAGGAATGTTAGAATCATTTATTCTAACACTTGGTCTTAGAAACTCTGGTTCTTGACAGAGTTTGCAATCCCTTGAAATTCCTTGGGTCATAGGAACACCTGGGGAGGGGAGAGGACTAGAGGCTGAGTTAGCAAATGATTATGGACTGAGCAGAGTGGCTCATGCCTTGGGAGGCAGAGAAAAGGAGAACTGAGGCTTAAGCCCAGCCTGGGCAAAAAGTTAGTGAGACTTCATCTCAACAAACAAGCCAGCCATGGTGGTGTGCCACTATAATCCCAACTATGCAGAAGACAGAGGTAGGAGGATCGAGTCAGAAGCCAGCCCTTGGCAAAAGTACAAGACTCTATCTGTAAAATAAACTAAAATTAAAAAGGAATAGGACATGGCCCAAGTGATAGTGCACTTGCTTACCAAGCATGAGGCCGAGTTCAAACACCAGTATGCAAAAAAATTAATTAAATAAATAAATAATTGAATATGCCTTCATGATGAAGCCTCCATAAAATTCCTCCCACTATGTGGTTGGGAGAGCTTTCCTATTTCTGGATAAATATATGCAGACTTTTTTGCTTGTTTGTTTTGAGAACAGGCCTTGCAAGGTAGCTGAGGCAGGAGGAGGCCTCTGAGGTGCTGGGGTTCCAGGTGCATAGGTTCTTGAGGGGAGGATGGTGTGTGTAAGTGGGCGTGGATGCTCCTAGAACTGCCCTGTATGTATCTCTTCACCCTGCTCTTCCTTTGCATCCTTTAAAGCAGCATTTATAATAAACCAGCAATAGCAGGGGAAGTGTTTTTCGGATTCTGGGAGCCATGAGCAAACTAAGTGAAGCCGAAGATTGTGGGGATCTCTCACAGCCGGTGGGTTAGTCAGATCTCTAGTGAGACAGCCTGGGCATGTGCAGCCCTTCAAGTGGGGCGGGCAGGCAGGCTGGGCTCTGCACCTATGGAGCCAGCTCTCTCCAGGTAGAGCTGAACTGAATCACAGGATGCCCAGCTGGGGTCCAGAGAGGCACAGAACTGACTGGGTGGGGGAAGCCCACACCATCTTGGTGACCTGAGGTATTCTGAGATCAGTGTGAACAGAGAAGGAAAAGCAGTTGGCTTTTCCTATTACCACTTCCACTGTCTGTAAGGACACCAGACTCCCTAGGTATAAACATAATCTACACTGAAATACTAGAAGAAAAATATTGCAGGCATGTTGATCGATAAAGAGGACAATGTTGTGCACACAGAGGGAGCTCCATAAATGTTAGTGACATTGGAAGAGGGTCCCCCTCACCGTGACGGCGTCTATCTTGAAGAGGGCTTTGGCCTGGGCGCTGGTGTAGGCATCAAAGCGGTAGGTGATCTGGTTGAGATTGTCAATGGAGTAGGCCTGGACTCGCACAATCTCTGTGCCCAGTGCCAGGTTCTCCATGATGGCCGCCTCGTAGGAGGCGTTGGAGAACTGCACGGCCTCATCCAGCTCGTTGAGGAGGGTGACGTAGACGTTGCAGAAGCCCTGGTTGAAGGGAGGCGCCTGGTCAGTAGCGGACACATTCATCAGGTAGCTGGTCTTGGTCTCATAGTCCAGGTGATCCACGGTGATGATGAGCCCCGTGCTCTCGTCGATCTCAAACTTGCCCTCTGCGCCTGACAGGATGTGGTAGTTCACCAGGCCACCGTCCCCTGCAGGAGGACACAGGCTGAGCAGCTGCAGACAGAGGGGGTGCTGCTCCGTCACTTCCACACCGGGGGCTGTGCCTGAGGGCCGAGGCAGGAGCCTAAGGCCCGCCCTCCCCACACGCACTAAGGATGGAGTCGAGGTCAACGTGGATGGCAAGGACATGGACTGCTGACCCCACTCTGGGGCTTGGTCTTGGCACCTAAGATATCCTGGAGATTCAGAATTCAAGTTCAAGTGTGTGCCTTGCCTATTCGGACAAACAGAGGGTCTGTTGTGGTGGGGACTTTCATCTAGAAAGTGTCAGACACCCTCAGAGGTGGCCTCCAATGGGAGGGTCTCAGTGCCTGGGACACTGCCCTTGAGGTTGGGGTTCCCTTCAGGGCAGACCACGGCCCTGCAGGTCAGGAAGGGCTATTCCTTGGGAGGTCTTGACTGCCAGGCCCTAAGCTAGCCCAGTGGGGCATGAAGTAGCAGCTGGCTGGAGAACCGGGCTTCAGCTAGCTTTCTGACAAGGTCCCTCTACCTCTCCCAACGCTGTTCAGCCCCTTGCCAAAGGCCAGAAGGGAGCTGCTATAACCTGGGATGATATGCATGAATTTGCCAAGCTTATGGCCTCTCCTCTGTCCACTGGGGATGGGGTGGGGGGCAAAACTCCTCTGACTCTAATCCTCTTAGGCCTGAACATCCATGGGGAGACCAGGACTACCCCAGAAGCCCCTTCCCGGCCTGGGGACAGCTGAATGGCAGGGAGCCCAAGAATGTCAAGGCTTCTCAGGAGTGGGCCAGGTGAGCTGAGAGGGCCGTTCTGAGCAGGGAACCCCCTGCTCCTCCTGCCCTCCTCACCACTGTCTCGGTCAGTGGCTCGGACCACGATGACTGATGTGCCAATGCCTGCAGTCTCGCGAAGCCCCAGGCGGCTGTACTGCTGCTGTGTGAACACAGGTGCCTCATCGTTGACGTCCTCTATGTACACGATCACCTGTAGGAGCCGGACCAGGGCACAAGGTGAGGGACACGGGGAGACTGGGAGCCCAGGCATGACCACTCACGTGCTGTGTGCTCACGCTCTCCTTGGCCAGCTGGGAGTGCCTTGTGGAGGACGTGGCCTGGTCTGATTGGTCACCATGTCTACCCCTTGCCACATGGCTGGTACTCATGTACCCTTGGCTCTGCTCCCAACCTCAGCGGAACTTGTGACGAATTAGTGACTCTTTGGGGTCACACGTGGTGACATTTCATCATATGACATACCCCATGTTGCTTCCTAAGGCTGTAAGGGACAAAAGTGATGGACAGCAACCCCACTCAAATATCAAAATACGTCTAGAGGGACAGACAGAAAAAATGTGATGGCAGCTGGTGTAGAGGACGTCCACTATCTGATTGCTTTATGATTCCCAAGTGCCTTTTCAGGTCCAGTAACCAGCACTGTGGAGGACAAGCCCTATGCCGGGCACCTGGGCTACTGGGAACCAATGCCCAGAAAGCAGAGTGCCCGGGAACTTGCTGGCTCAGGTAGCCTGTAGCCAATGACAGACGGATGGCTGAAGTACAGATCCCCGGCCTCCTGGGCCCTGTCCAGACAATGAAGTGGCTGTCACTAGAACTCTCACTGGGACACAGGTTAGTCCCTTGGGGCCGCTTTACTGGCTGCTTTTTCTTTCCAGTCTCCTATCTCCTCCCACTTTCCCTGGAGAACCTTCTTACTATTGACTTCAGTGCTGCTTCTGGGGACCCCACTCAAGACAGTGGCTATTTCTGAATTCTGCAGTTAGTCCTAATTTTCCTCCCTGCTTATCTGTACTTGCTAAGTTCTCTTTTATGAATGCATATGTTGCATACAGAAAACAATTCTGTTCAGAGGGCGTTAATGGAGAGCTGCGTTTATGGTAGCTATCAGAGGCACATCCTTCTCTTCACTATTCTTCTCTACCCCTCGGAGCACCAGGAGGGCTGGGTGCAGAGTGGTATCAAGAAAGAACAGCATGGCAGGAAGGGGGATGGTGCCACAGAAGGTGGGTGCTCTATGAGCTATAGGGAGGCCCAGGGTCCTGCCTTCTTTTGGGGATGGAGGGACAGGTCCAGTGGGGAGAAGTCACTTGACCGAGGCCTCACAGTAACTGGAGGGCTGAAAAGAGAACAGGGGCTATCCTGACTCCCTGCTCTGTGCAGGGGATGAGCTGTCTCTAGAATGGGAGAGAGCACCCCCTTCCAGCCCACTAGAGTCAGTGCGGCAGGAACTGGCAGCAGAGTGGGGGGGGGGCACACTGGGAAGGGGCAAGGAGGCCTTGCGATGGCAGGCAGGGGCTGAGGCAAGGTGGCTTTGGAGTAACATGGGTATTTGGCTTTTGACTGATTGCTGTTTCTGGGATCAGCCGTGGGGTCTCTTCTAGGCTTACCTGGGAATCTGCTCGAAAGAATAGAATTCTGGTTGGTATAAGCAGAAGAGGGTGGTCTGACTAGTGCAGGACTCTGGAGTGGCAGGGTGGCAGAGACAGGGAAGAAGAGGCCCATAGGCACATGGGCAGCACATGAACCATTCTCCACTTGACTGCTCTGGGGACCCCACGGCTCTGTTGCATCAGCAGAGTTTTCAGGTCTGGACACTGAGAACCCCCTATGCAAACAAAGTGCCCATTCCAGAGCACAGCTGTTTGTAGGCTGGAACCTTCTAAATTTGGCCTTACCCAGAACTTGGCTGTGGAGACCCTGGGTGGGGTAGGTGTGGGGGGAATTTGCATGGATGAATTTCGGGAACTCTCTGTAAACAGAAACCAACCATCCATCTTTCAAAACTGTGAGCCTTTCCTTCCCAAAGTGTGCTTGTCCCAACAACCTTGACTCCCTCGGTCATGGGGAAGAAACAAGGCCAGTCAGATGTTGTAAGAGGAAGGGAAGAGAGGTGAGTTGGAGCCTGGTCACATGTCGCCAAGCTGTCAATGGTTTCAGTCTTGTTTTTAGCAGCAGAGACAGGAGGCAAGAGTGTGTGGCTGCGAACCTGAGAGACACAGCTGTACAGGAAACCGGCTGGCTGAGTTCTTGCTGAGCAGGAGGGAACTCTCAGATTCTTCTGAGAACCAGACCCGCTTTTTTGTCCAGGGTTGTGCCTTCCAGTGGGGACAGGAGAGGAGGCGTGTGTGTGAAAGTATGTACTTGTGTATGTGTGCATGTGGTGTGTGCATCCTTAGCTGCTCAGTCTCTCAAGGACTGTATCCCTCCAAGTTTCCTGGTCTTCACTGAGGTGGCCCAGGGTCCCTGATGGTACAGGTGGTACTACAGCATCTCCACTGCAGCTGGGAAAGTGATCCAGGGCAAAGCTAGAGCCCTGCATTGTCACCAGGAAGGTCCCTAGTTTACCTAGGTCTCATGGGTGTGGAGGCTGTGTATCACAAGGGACATCGAGCCCCCACCCTAGGGGCCAGTCTCCATCTGGGGATGAGACAGTGGCTTCCAACTGCTCTGACATGCCTCCTGTGTAGGGTAGCACAGTGGTTAGCACATCACAGCGGTTATGGGTGAAGCCTGGCTCTACCTTTACTGGTAAGGACCCTAAACAAGTTGGCTAGTTCCTTTTTGCCTCAGTCTCCTCATCTGTAGAATGGGTGAAATACAGGGCACCTTGTAAGACAGTTATAAGGGCTGAGTTCACAAAGCACTTAGAAAAGTGCTTGCCACAGCTCTGTGTGAGGTTTCCCATCCCCCAGGGCTCACGGGGACAGTAGCATGGGTGGGAGGAGCAGATGTGGTTCAGGGTGCACCATATCAGAACAGCATGGCTTTGATCTACTTTACACAGTACCTGTGGCTGCTGCACACCATTTGGTTGGTAAAGAAGACTGGAGGCTAAAAATGGACTGACAGAAGTCCCGGGAGACAGTGTCCCCATTCCCCAGGGGATGGGGAGTAAGGGGCAACAAGGAGGACTGTGATTGGGAAACCTGGAGTTCAGGGGACTTGGCCTGAGCTTCGCTGATGTCAGCTGCTCTGGACCTGAAGTGGGCCCACAAAGGTCAGGCTCTGCTGTGAGCTTGTTGGCCGGCAGGTGAGTGAGAGATCCAGTCATACAAGGAGTGTGGAGATGAGGGACTGCCCAGGCCACACGTGGGAAACTAACCCCAGTGTCACTTGACCCTCTGCCATGTCCACCTGGGCAGGTGTTAGAGGGGCAGCTGTCAGGAGTCAGGCTTCCATGTTTCCTGCCTATGTCCTTCCAGGCAAAGCTGGTGGGCATCTGGCAGGAGCTGGGCCCAGGCTGAGTCACCCACCCCAGTGTGCCCCTGAGTGATGTGCTGGCCAGGTAGTTTCTGCTCATTGTTTCCAGTCTGGGGAAACTGGTGGAGATGGGCTGATAAGAGCAGCTGATTCTGCCCGACTCAGCCCTCAGTCACAGGTAAAGTCCCTGCTTGCCCTCCCCGCCTTTTCCCATCTCCCTCCTACTCCTGAGTGACAGTGATGACTCACTTCCCACAGCTTTAGGGGAAGGGGCTGTGGGCTGTTGAGTGCTCCCTGGGGTGGGGAGGAGTGGCCTTGAGGGTCCTGTCTTTTGGTCATTTGCCTGCCTCTGGCAGAAATGTGCACAAACCCGCTCGGCCAGGGCACAGCCCTTCTTGGGAAGGTTAAGGTGGATCTGATTTCAGCTGCTGGGTGAGGTGGGCACAAAGAACTCATTTGATGGGAAGGCTGGGAGTCGGGACAGGGACGTTGCAGGAACATTTTCAATGGAAAGAGAATTGAGCTTGGACCCAGAAGACATGAGCTCAAGTCCTGATTCTATCTCTGGAGACTTCTCTGTGCCTCGGTTTCCCCATATATATAAAACAAGGCTGGCATCTACCCTTCCCAGGCCATCTCTGAGATTTCCATGACACATCCTGGACAGCCGTGTGGATACAGGGATTTGATTGGCAAGGGCACGTCCTTCCTCCCTTAGATCAGGCATGGGTATCACAGATCCCTTTCCACAGGTGGAGAAACTGAGGCTCTGAGCAAAATGACAGGTCCAAGATCCCAGACTGAGCTGAGCCCTTGGCTCCTCTCACCAAAACCCTAACCCCACAAGTCAATCAGCACCAAAACCAGTGGTGGCTCTGTCCCCTCCAAGTCCCAACTGGAGGCCATCTCTGGTCCAGCTGTGGTCTTACCCTGACGGAGCTCCGCATGGGGCCTTGGTCATGATTGTAGGCCTCCACGATCAGTACATGGGATGAATTCTGCTCCCGGTCCAGGGGCCGGGGGCCTCGCATCAGGAGCCCATTGCTAACGTGGATCCGGAAGTTGTTGCCATGGTTACCTGTGTGGAGGCATACGTGAGATGCATGAGCTTTTCCCAGCACAGGACACTTGTGGGATGGGGGAAAGTAAGGGTGGTTTAGGCCCCCTAGAATGTTAGGGAGGTCCTGGAAACTTGGATGAAAACCATAATGGCAAGAACACCTTTGCCTTATGCTGCTCTACCCTGGCAGGGAGCCAGAAGTCCACCTGCCTCCTCCAAGGCCCCCTCTGTCAAGTGACAGCTTTGGAAAGCATTGTGGGATATGGAGTGCATGGGGGACTTCAGGAGCAAGACAACCAAATACAGTACCCTCACTTAGAATATGTCCATTTTGGTGCAAATCATCAGAGAATTCCTAGTTCCTTCTCAAGGCCTTGCCTGTGAGTACAGTGCTCGGGATTTCCTTCGCCTCATCTCCCAGACTCCAGGCAGCCAGAGAACTGCTGCTCCCCCCAGCCCCCAACCAGGGTCAGCAGGCTTGGCCCTCCCTGCCCAGGCAGTCTACTCACCATGGAGGATGCGGTACCACACACGTCCGAACTCGCCCTCGTCTGCATCTGTGGCTTTCAGCTGAGAGAGAGGGAGACACTGGAATCATTCCCAATTCCCCTCAGCAGGAAGAGCAGCTGTTTGTGGAACCCCTCCTTCCTCCACCCACCCTACTCTGGCCTGCCCAGACCTGTGCTTTCCCTCAGAGGCTGGCTGGGAGTGGAGGGGGTGGTGAGTCTCATTTTCCAGCCATCAGCTGCTGAAGGCACATGCTGTCCTGTCCAGGGCCAGCTTTGCCCCTGCCCCTTTTCCAGGTTCTTGGGGGGACAGGAAGGCAGGGGAGTGACGGCGCCTTAGCTCTCTGGTTAGCTCTCTAGGCTGGAAGACGTTATCCCACACCTCCATGACTTCCTCCCCGTGAGCCCTCTGAGGTCCCAGGAGCTTCACTGGGGTGGCTGAATTGCATGATACTTCTTGCCTACACATACTTGTCCGTAAGCCCCTTGGGCCACATTGGGTCTGAAACGGGTTCTTAGAAACTGCTAAAAAGCACTGTCTCCTCACTTGAGCCCACAAGTTAACTGAAAGCAAGAGAAAAACCTGGCATCCTCGCTTTCATTTTTGCATTTGCTTCCTTTGTCTTAAAACTTTGGTCAGACCCCTGCTTAACTCTGCATGTAGGCATGTGACTCACTCAAGGAGTGTCTGCCTAAAAACCAGTGATACCTCACTTATCTCATTCCTCTGGAAGGCACAGGAAGCCAGATGTGGTGGTGCAACCTGTAATCCCAGCACTCAGAAGACTAAGACAGGAGTTCTGTGAATTCTAGACCAGTGCTGGACTACACAGTGAGGCTCTGTAAAAGGCATAGGAAACGAAGGTTCTTTGACCCTGTCATGGTCTTTCATTGAAGATTCCTACTGGGTCCCTTATCAGCAGGAAGTAGTTATGAAAAAAATAACCTCCAGCCTTTAACCGCCAATGCAAATGGGATGATAACTTGACAGGGAATTTGGAGGGCATTGGTCACTGGCCTAAATCTGTTTTGTCCCTGTCTGGCTCCATCTTTCCCTCTTTAATTTTTTCCTCTGAAGTCTTTTCGTTTCCTGAAGTTACTTTAGATTCCTGGAATACAGATCAATAAACACCTTTATGATAAGGTACTGAAACTACCCCCAAGCAACAGTGACCCTTGCAGGAATAAGGCTGCAACCTGGAGCAGGAGTAATCATCTCCTGGGAACTGGACTGTCCCCTCAAGGGAGAGGACAGAACCACAACTCAGATAATTATCATCCAGACCACTCTTTGACCAAGACTGCTTAATTATGCATACTTCTCACCCCTGCCCCAATTCTTCCTCTATCTAAACCTCCAGCTCATGTCAGTACCCCAAAGATGGACTGAAATATTTACTTTCCCTCTTCCCAACATAGCTATGTTGATTAAATCCTTTTCTGCCTTTTAAATTACTTCCATTTGCTTTTTTGGGGGGTGAGTGGCTGACTCTGACATGTTGGAACCCCAGAGTCAGACCTGGGGTCTATGACTCTGGTTTCAGGTCCCAGTGGGCACAGTACACGGTAATGGTCCTTTTGTGGAAGACCCCCCCCGCCCACACACACACGATGGCTCCTAGTTTGTTCACACACAGGATTGCTCCAGTCCTGGGCTGTACCTGGGCCTAGGCACCATCTTTGGTGGGATTGGAGGGTGTGCTGTTCTTATTCTCAGCTCCTGCCTGGTGCTTTTTGCTCTGTTTACAAGGAGCCTGGCCTTGGGGCTAGTGGCAGAACCATGTTGCCCCTAAGATGAGTCCTGTCAAAACTAAGAACTAAGTGTCTACCCTACTGCACACTGTACACCTAAAATAAGGAGAGAACACCCATGAGGAAGTGCGAGGCATGGCCTAAGACTGCAGTGGGGGACACTCCACAGGCCCACAGTACGGTGTCCCACAGGATTTGTGCTGATCTCCTTTGGAAGGCCCTGAACCCTCTCACCTCAAGACCTGCCCCATCCTGTTGTCACTTCACCCCAGGGGTGCAACAGAGCTGCCACTTTATTTCTAGTCCCACCACCACTGCTGCCAGAGGTGATGGAGCAGGGGTTGGGTGCTTGATCAAAGCTGAGCCAATCACACGTGTTACTGGACTTTTTCATCTTAGTTTCCTTGTTATTTTTCTTCCTCCCTCCTCCCTTCCTTTTCTTTTTCTCTTCCTCTCTGTCTCTCGCCCGCCCTCTTTCCTTTTTTTTTTCTTTCTTGCAGTGCTGGGGGTTGAGCCCAGGACCTTGCAAACGCTAGGAAAATGTTTTACCACTGAGTCACATCCCCAGCCCTCCTTGCTGTTTCTTAAACTCTAAGTGCATGCCAGTTCCAGGGCCTTTGCCCTTGCTGTTCCTTCTGCTTAACAAGTTCTCCTTCCAGATATTTGCATGCTAACTCCCTCTCCTTCTTCAGATCTTTGCTTAAATGTCACCTTCTCATAAGGCCCTTCCTGAACACAGTACCTACAGTTCTGCATTGCAAGATTCAACCAACCACAGATCAAAAACATTCAAAAACTATGTCTGGGGCTGGAGATGGAGCTCAGAGGCAGAATGCCTGCCTAGCATGCAGGAGGCCCTAGGTTACATCCCCAGCACCATAAAAAAATAAATAAACGTTGTGCTTGTATTTTCACCCTTGTCATTATTTCCAAAATAATTCAGCCTAACAACTGTTTACTTAGCATTTATGCTATAGTAGGTATAAGTAAACTAAAAATGACTTAAAGTATAAGGAGTGATAGAATATTATTCAGCCATTAAAAAATAAAATTCTGTCATATGCAGCAACATGGATGGAAGTTAGAAGACATTCTGTTAAGTGAAATAAATAGGTCAGACACAGAAAGGCAAATAGCACATGATCTCACCTATATGTATAAGCTAGAAAGCTGATCTCAAACATGTAGACACTAAAATAGTGGTTTCCAGAACCTGGGTGTGGGGGGTAGGGGGGTAGGAATGGAAAGAGGATGGTTAATGGGCTCAGGGGTGCAGTTAGATGGAGGAATAACTTCTCACAGCCTATAGAATAGTAGGGTGACTATGGTTGACAAAAATTAATTGAATATTTCAAAACAGCTAGTGGAGAGGATTTTAAGTGTTTCCAACACAAAGAAATGATAAATGTCTGAGGTGACAGACATGCCAATTACCAAATTGCCAAATCTGATCACTGCACTTTATATAAATGTATTGAAATATCAAATGGTACCTAAAAAGATGTACATTATGTGTTAATTAAAATTAAAATATATTAAAACAAAACGTGAAGCATACAGAACGATATAAATTATATATACATATATATGTGCAAATCCTGCACCATGCTTTATAAAGGGCTTGAGTGTCTGTGGACTTTGGTATCTGTGAGGGTCCTGGAACCCTTCTCGTAGACACTGAGAATGACTGTGTATGAAAGTGCAGCTTTCCCCTCAATGCCCAGGCCTTCCCCACCCCATCACCCTCCAGACCTCTCCATCTTTGCATATTGCTTGTATCCCCCCTGAAAGGAGAGGCTTTGTCATTGCTATGTCTCTAGTCTCTAGAACAATGACCCTGGCATGCACTAGGGTCAAATATTTGTTGAGTGAATGTGAGTGACTCGATAGCAGACCTCCAGTGAGGGGCACTAGGCTGACCCTCAGCAAATACAGATGGAAGTCACACTCAGCACAAGAACTGCAGTATTTGGGTCCCTGGTCTCTGATAATTCAGGCGCTCAGCTGTACCTGTTCTTCCTGTTTCATTTTTCCCTTGATCCTGTGAGGTTTCCCAGGATTGCTCCAGCATAATTCCCCTTTCACCGAGGTAATTAGAATAAGGTTTCTATGTCTCGCCACCCCAAACCTTAATACAGACTTTTCTATCTTTGCCCATTGGACAAACTTCCAGAGAAGAGGTGGACAGTTTCCTGCTTGCAAAGATCAAGTCAGCAGAGGCCATCAGGGATGGGATGTTCATGGGTCCCCAAAGGAAAGAGCAGTGGTCAGAAGGATGGGAAGACCTGGCTTAGCAGAGAGGGTTGTGAGACTAGAGGCTGCTGACAGGGTTGGGGAGGGACTAGAGCCCCTTGTAAAAGTTCCTGCAGGACACAGCTGAGGGATCTGGCTAGAGGAGTGGCACAGGGCCCTGATAACTGTGGCTACTGTGGCAGCCTCAACAGAATGCAGAGTATAGGAAGTGACAGATGAGCATGGTATGAGGACAACCAGTCTGAGGGCCGATGCTGGCCTGGTTGGACTGGAGGAGTAGGCAAGGACTGTCTAAGGACTGTGTCTAAAGACTTTGAAAGGTGGGTTTGTGGGGCGTATGTTGGAACAGGAGGAACTAGGGTTCTGGGTCAGGCACGCCTAAGTGTGAATCTGGGCTTTGCCATTTATTGGCTATGAGACCACAGATAAGTACTTGACCATCCTGAGCCTCAGTTTCCTCATCTGTAGACTGGGGGCAATGATAACCAGTGACTGGGTATAATGATAACCAGCTTCTCAGGGCTGAAAGGAAGGGTAAAAGTAATCCCACAGAACACCTTGCTTGTCCCTGGCACAGAGACTGGGGGTAGGTTGGCAAGATGGGTTGTGCTACCCTCTCTAGGGAGGCCTTCTTGATTTATACTGGGGTTGGGAATAGCTAGGTGCTCCTTGCTGTGGAGTTTTTTCTCTCTCTGAAAAGTGTAAGGAGCTGGGTGCTTTGACAGTCCAGGACAGGAGAGGGCAGAGCTGCCCAAAGGATGCCTTTGAGTGTCCATCCATGGTGACATTCTTCCATGTCTCCTTCCCCTGGATCCACACCACCTTGGAAGTTTTGCATTCTGTCACCTCAGGATATCAGGGACCACAGATACAGTATCTAATCAATTTTGGAAGAGGATGTTAATTACAGTAAGGGCAGTGTGGTCCCAGATAGAAGATGTGGGAATCCTAACAGGACTCAGGATATCTGAACCATCTTCAGGAGGCTGCTCCTATACAGCCTGTACCTGTGGCTTGTGCCTGTCCACCTAGTTCAGGGAAGGTCCTGGGTCCCCACCCACCTCATTGGGTGACCCTGCACTCATTGGGTCACACTTCCTTGGAGCTCAACCTTGTCATCTGAGGGAGAGGGGCTACACTGGATGCCCCTAAGGCTCTCTCCAACTTTGCCAGTCCATAGGAAGGCTCCCATCCATTTTGGGGTTGGCAGGAGGGAAAAGCTGAAACCCCAAAACTGGGGCTTTAATAGATGGGACTGCTCCAGGTGCCAGTCCTAATCCAGACCATTATTCCTCTCACGCTGTGTCCTGGACGCTTGGGGAGCCTGGTGGAGAAGTTGCTCAAGACTTGGGCTCCTAAGCAGACTGCCTGTTACCAGGGAAGCACTGGCATCTGGGAAGAAAGGAGGCTGGGGGAGGGGAGCGAGTGTGTGTGTGTGTGTGTGTGTGTGTGTGTTGGAGGGAACCCTCAAACTATGAGGAGCACAATTTTGGCAGTCCCTAAGTCTTGGGCTTTCTGCCTGTGGTCTTTTTACCTTTGAAAAGGCCTCTCACCTTCACTTCTGCAGCCAGACACCTTCACAGGGAAGAAGCTTTTCTGAAGAGCCAGGGAGGGGCTTTGGGAGTTGCCCGCTCCCCTCCCGCTGCCTCTCTGCTTGTAGCCCCTCTCCCCGGTAACCTGGGGGCTGGCAGACATTGAATAGCGACTCACTGGCTGCTCCGACCATACCATTCAAACTTCCAAGGGGGAAGGTGAGTGCCATGGAGCCTGAGAGGCAGTTAAGACCTCGCTCTGTCCCTCTAGAGCTTCTGCCTCTAAGAGAGCTCCAAGGAGACAGGATGGAGGGAGGCGAGTGGAGGGCTCCCCTCTCCATCTTCCCACCCAGTTGCCATCCCTACCCTCCCAGCTGTCCCCTCTCCCAAGGCAGGCCCAGGACTCTCCCAGTGAAGCCAGGTCCAGCTGGAGAGCAGGGGAGAGGCCCACTCTGCTGGCTTGGCTGGCTGAGGGCACAGGGCACACAGCAAAGCCTGGTCACTGGCTGCCTGGTGCTCCCTGGGCCTCCTTGGACAGCTGAGAGACCTCGCGACCACACTCAAGCTGGCTGAGGCTGGCCCTGAGGTCAGTGCTGGGGGCTGCAGAGCAGAACTGGTGAGGAGAGTGGGTGGGACCATTTCTGGGAACTCAATAAGAACATAAGGGTGTACTTAGGACTGGGCCATACCTCTGCTCTGTGGCGCTTGTAAACAAGGCCAAAAGAGGGGTAGTGACTAGGCCACGATCACACAGCAGTCCTCTCTGCTCTCACAGACCCTGCTCTGTGGAACTCTTAGGGAACCAAGAAGGTTCTCAACTGAACTTGCAGAGATGCATCCAGAGCAGGGCTACAATGAGGAAGGAGAGGCTCCTGCTGCCCTCAACACTGTCCTGGGAAGGAGCCACTTTTCCCGGAACCAGCGGGCTCTTGCTGGCAGGTCAGCCCAGGGTGCTGAGGGGAGCTGGCAGTTGATCTGTCTTGAGCTCTGGGGAGGGTATCTGGTTATTTCCAAGCCCTTTGGAGTCTCTGGTTGCCAAAGGAACTTCCCAGGGGCTGATCACAAACCCAGGTATTTTCTTCTTAAAATGGGCTCCTCTCCGCCAGTCAGATAGGTTCTCCGGGTCCATTTGAAGGCCCTGAAGTAGCATCAGAACTAGTAGGATTGAGGCTTCTCCAGCTCAGGCTGCCCTCTTCTCACTCTGGTCAAGCATTGCCAGAGTGATGCAGAATGATAGAAGGATGCTGGTCATCTTCTCCTGGGAGATGGCAGTGGGTATGCCCCATCCCTCCTCCTGCTCAGACTCCAGGCTAGGGCTGACCTACGTATGCCCAGTCAGAGCACTTTCGAGGCCTGAGGCCTGGAAGGCGGAGGCCCTGGGCCACTAGACAGGCATCAGAGTTTCCAGCCTGGAGCTGGGAGGTGTCATTTTCTGTCTGGAAGGGCTGGGAGGCGTGGTGGTAGGGGACGGGTGGGAGGCGGGTGGAAAGCTCTGGATGCCCACAGTTGGCTGGGCACAGGAGCCAGGAGTTAGGGCTTGCGGCTGCTGGTGAGTGCTGGGGTGGGACAGGGGCTACTGGGGTGGGGGACTGGGTGAATATGCTCCAATCCCCACTGCTGACAGGGAGTCCCTACAGCTACATGCAGAGACTTGGCATGATTGGGTTTTGGAACTAGACTCTTGACCCTCGAACCTGAGTGAGACGATGCTACATGCTGGGAAGAAGGAAATTGCACCATCCCCCGGCCCAGGAGAAATTCCAAGGCCAGAGAGAAAGGATGAGTTTTCACTAGATACTCCTGGATTTCCTGTGCTGCTGAGTTTGTAGGATTCAAAAGCTCACAAGTGCTGGCCATCAGCTTACGTGTTTTGGTTCAAATATTTGAAAATTCATTTCAAATTTTTTAGAATCATTTAGACACTAATCTTTCTCTCCTTAAACAAATTTGAATTAGTTGCCAACATTTAAATATCAAAAATGTTTGCCTTAAAAAAAAAAAAAAAAAGGTCCAGGTTTTTGGCTTCCCTTGGGAAGCTGGAAAACCCCAGCACACAGGGCCTGTGTGCCAGCACTGGGACCATCAGCCTGGGCTGCCCAGGATTCTGTCACCTGTCCTCTTTGGTCCTGCATTTACCTGTAGCCGGGCTCTAGACTCATTATCATCTGCCACCCCAGACATGGTCCATCAGAAGCTCAGCCTGGTTTTCCCTCTACAAGGGCCATCTGCTGTGCCCAGTAAATGGGATGAACTTAAATGACAACGGGGATGCCCTGGCAGGTGAATGATGTCTCTGGGCAGGTTTCCAGTCCCACCCTCTTAACTTCTTGTGGCCTGACTTCCCACCTGCTCTTGGAGCAGCTCACTGAGCTCAGAGAGAGGGCTGGGGACCAGAGGGGCAGAAAGACCATGGGGTTCTGGCCTTTCCAAGGTCACAATGTGGCCTTGGGCTTGGTCTTCTCCTCCTTGGATCTCAGCTTCCCTGGGAGTAGGTTAGACTGCATCAGGAAGTGGCACAAG
Organism: Castor canadensis; assembly: GCF_047511655.1. Classification (NCBI taxonomy): domain Eukaryota; kingdom Metazoa; phylum Chordata; class Mammalia; order Rodentia; family Castoridae; genus Castor; species Castor canadensis. The sequence continues at coordinate 61,993,632 of NC_133392.1, read as the reverse complement.
GAGCAGGTGAAATAAGGGGTGTGGTGGGCTGAGGGGGAATGAGGGAGCTGGGGGCTCACCTCTGCCCTGCCTAAAGGGGACAAGGTAGAAACATGACTCAATGTGGCCAGTGATGAAATTCTGAAATTTTAAGAGATGCCAGGCAATCCCAGATGTTTCTTTTTTTCCTTTTTCTTTTTAAATAGTCACAATAAAAAAACACTGCAAGGACCCAATGTTTGTGTGGGCTCCTAGTTTGCAGTGTCAGCATTGGACAATTGCTGAAACATCTCATAATCTATGACTTGTTCCTGGTCAGAGAGCAAGTTATTGGTGGGCTTGGTCCTAGACCCTAAGTTTTCAGGCCTAAGACTTGTAACTTCAAGAGAACTGATTTTTAAAGTGTCAGAAGGCATTAATTACTCTTTTGTTTCCTCTGTGGAAGATGGGCAGGGGGTGTAGAAAGAGGGTTCAAGTTCAGTTCAGCCTCAGAGCCCCACCACTGATTAGCTATGTGTGACAATTCTTAGGCCTTTCACCTCTCTGGGCCTTGCTGTACTAACTTGTAATACGGAAATACTGCTATCTAATTTAGCAGCCCATTTAGCCCCCTTGATGTTCCCAGGCAAGTCTCTCCCTGCCCCTGGTCCAGCTGATCAGTCTCTGAGTCTCTGCCCTGTGTCTGTCGCAGGCACCATGAACACAGAAGGCTCCAACCTTACCAGCCCCCAGGTCTTCCTCACAGTTCCGGTCACTCCTGGGACTCTTGTGGAGGTGGCTGGCCCTCTCCCTGTGCTCATTGCCCTGGCCTGCATCTTCCTGCTGTTGGCCTCCTGCCTGCTGTTCATGATACTCTGCAAGCCAGCTGCGCTGGACCCAGGCCGCCATAGGGCCCGTGAGTGCCTGCCGCACCACCCGGCCAGCCCCAGCGAGCCCCAGCTCAGGCTCTGGAAGCGTCTGGGCTCCTTGCGCTGCTCCTTGCACAGCTTCCGCCGCAGCTGGCCTGCTGCCCCGCGACGCCCCCTGCCGGGTGGCTGGGAATGCACAGAATCCACCAAGATGTGACAGGGTATTCATGCACAGGCCTGTTCCTGGTCCACCTGCAGACTCTCCGGCCTTGGATGGAGCCCAGCACCACAGGCTGAGCACCTTGAGCCTCACACTCACCCCCAGTGTTTTCCTATGTGCCCAGCCTGTGTTCTTTCCCAGTGGTGGCCTCAGAAGAGGCCCTCTTCCCTGAAGACCCCTGCTGCTGCTTGCTTGGATAGAGATGAACCCACAACCTCCTGGGCCCTTGGACTGAGACGCCAAGGTATAACCTGGGGCTTCCCAGAGCCCCCTTCTGGCAGCCAGGCCCCTACCACTTCTGAGATCAGTATCCCTATGCCTACAGAAGGCTTGTTCACTTTCCAGGGCCAAAGCCAGTTCAGAGGAGTGGTCAAATGACCAGAGATCCCTCCCTCCCCAGCCAAGTGGGATCTTCTCCCACCCTGGGGTGAAGCACTGTCCTGCATCTGGGCCAACTCAGTGCCCCAGGCAGAGGAACCCTAAAGGATCTTCTCCTTGGACTTCTGACTGTCGATCTGGGAGCAGCCAGCACCCTCGCAGTGGATCATCTGCCTGGCTGCCGGCCAGAAGGAGGGGCAAGTATTGAATGGATCCTGACTCTTGCTGCCATCTTGGCCACCCCTTTCTGTGCGCTCTGACAGGATCCATCAGGAAGAGGCTGAAGATAGGTTAAGAGACTCCTGTCAGAGTGGCAAGAGTCTGGCCACTGCCAGCAGCTGGAGTGGATGCCACTTGGACTCTGAGGGCACATCCCAGTAGTTCCATGCCTGATCTGAGAAGAAGGTGGTCTTCCCTCAGGTGGGACGGCCCAGACCTTCCCAGGACAGCTATGAGATTCAAGCCTGGACCCTATTAGTTACATTCTGTCTGTGTGACTGACCTGTCAAAGCCATCCTAACCCAGGAGGGGCTTCTCAGAATTTCAAGCCCTTGATCTCTCCTCCCAAGGCCAAGGAGACCAAAGCACTTTGGTCAGGTCTCAGAAACTAGGCAGAGGGGACCTGAGCTGCCTAGTTCCTGTCCCAGAGCCAGCTGGCTGGACCCCCACCCTGGGCTGCCCCAGCCCATTCTGCTACAACCCACTGCACAGCCAGCTAACTCTTCTCAAGGACTGAGCCCTGGTTTGCTGTTCCCCGGCTCCAAAACTTTCACTGGCTCCCTAACACCCACTGGATACACCCCTTTCACAGTACCCAGTAGACTCTGGGAGCTCACTCTACTTATCATTCTAGCTTCAGCTTGATTAGAGGCTCCAGGCAACTGATTATGCCTCACCGGGTACCTTCACCATGAAGTCCTCTTTGTCCTTTAATGGAACTGCCTTCCAGCCTGGAAGTTCTACTCTTTCCCAGCTGTCTGGGGGAGGCCGAGGAGCATCCTCTTGGCAGTAGGCATCAGTCTTGTTTATGTCTCCTCTTCCCACAACCCTGGGAGCGCACAGAGAGCCAAACCTTGTGCAACCTCTCCCTTTGACTCACCAGCTCCAGGCATAGAAGGATAAGGCCTGTTTACTATGTGACAGTGGCCTAGGATGCATGTGTCCCTGCTCTCAAAGCAGTGGGAGTCTAGTGGGAGCCTGTACAACACAGAGTCCTGGTTTTCCCCAGGATGCCCCTAAAGGAAGGTTGCTTTCTAAGCAAGCCCTAGTGGAGAGCTGCTGTGTCCTCCTCTGCATCAGTCTGACCTTAGACAGGGAGTCTGGCTCTGCAAGATGCCTCTCACAGGGCCCGGGGGAAGGCACCCTGAAACCCTGAACTTGCAGGGGAGCCCTGTATTACTGATGGACCCCAGGATTTCAGTCCTAGTAGTATTGTGTAAATAGAAGCCAATTCTGTGGGTGAGACAGCAGACAGGCCTTTCCCAAAGGGCTTTGTTTCTCCCTCCCTTCCTGCTTTTTCGCCTCTTCCTGGTTTGTTTCCCTGCCCCAGGATCACCCACCATTGTTCCCTGGCCAGCAGGTTTATTCTCTTCCTGGGAGGATTAGGGGTAGGGGAAGTTGCCTGGAGAAGGAGAAGGAGCAGCTGGGGGTGGGGAGAGGGTCTCAAAGGCCTGCTATACCCCTAGTCTGGGCGAATTGTGGGTTCTGGGATGTCTAAAAGTGAGCCAGGGGTGGCAGGTGCTGGGCCACAGCTTCATGTGGGTGGTTCTCCAAGTCCCTCCCAGCAGAGGCCAGAGGGAGGGACCCTCTTCTTCTATAATTAGCACTAGACTTTTGCTCACCCCTGGGCTTCCTGACTCTCCATCTTCTGTGAGTCAGCTCCTGCCCCGTCCTGGTCCCCCTGCAGGGAGCAGGGCACTCTCCCAGCCTCCCACTCTTCCTCTTCCTCCCCTCCTGAGCCCAGGAAGCCAGCCCCAGCCTGCAGGTCCAGTTTTGCTGTGTTTGGCTTGGCCTTGGTGGTGATGGTGTGGAAAGCCCTGGCGGCTGGTGAAGAATGCAATTCATTCCAGCAACTGAGGCCTGAGGCAGGGAGGGGATGGCATTTTCAGGGTCCTCCCCCTTCTCCCTCTGGGCTCTTAGCTGTGGCGCCTGTTCTGGGCCAAGGAGCCTTTTCTTCTTCCGCCTGCTTTCTTCTAAGAGTGGAGCCTGGGCCAAGAGGCTGTGAAAGCCGCTCTGTTCTGGCCTTGCTGGGCCCTGGCCCTCTCTCCTCAGGTCCTTTCCGTTAAGTGTGACCTCCCCTCTTTCCTGTTCTGAAAGGCCTTTTGGGGGTGGGAGTGAGTGGCGAGGGTTGGGTGGAGGGGAGGGAGACCAAAGCCTTCCTGTTTTTGGGGGAAGGGCCTTGTCCTCAGCTAACACAATCTGGGGGCCCACTCTCTTTAGGAGGGAGGAGGGGACTTGCTCCCTCTTTCCCCACAGTGCCATGGCATGCCCTTCGTGCCCAGAGTCCACCACCTGCCCTAGGGGACGATGGCCCACTTGCCTGCACAATTCTGTGGCCCTCAGGAATGTCCTCGGGGATGCTGGCCTCATAGCTGCTCTGCAGAAAGATGGGCCGGTTGTCGTTCACATCCAGGACAGTGACAAAAACGGTAGCCGTGCCTGTGCGCCGCTTGCCTACAGGGCCATTGTCTGTGGGAGATGAAGGAAGGATCAGAGTTAGTGGCCGCTTGAGAGGTAGACTTCCCGGGTCTGTGTGCTTCAGAGAACTAGCCAGAACTGTGTCCTGTTCCAGCCAGAGCTGCAAGGGCTAAGTTTTTCCCACGTCAGATCAGCAGCAATGTGAACAAGATCTAATGCTTAGATCATGCCTTGTGCCAGACATTCTTCTAACTCAGTCGGTCCTCACCACGACTGTGTGAGACAGGCACTATTATTCTCCCCACTTCACAGAGGAATTAACTGAGGCATTCAGGCAGGTGGAACCTGTGCATTTGAGTGTATTTGGGAAAGGGGCCTTTGAAGATGTGATTTAGGATCTTGAGAGAACGTCATTCTGGGTTATTCAGGAGGACCATCTACCCAATGATAAGTGTCTTCATAAGAGAGCGAAGCTGGGTGTGTGCCTCTTAGTCCCAGCTACTCAGAAGGAAAGACTGGGGAGAGGGAGGAAGAGGAAGAGGAAGAGGAAGGAAGGCAGCACCCTCCTGGAGATAGAGATGGAGCTGCAAGGCAAGGAACACCTCCAGCAAATGGAAACTGAGGGTCAAGGAAGGATTCTCCCCTACAGCCTTTGGAAGGTCTATTAGGAGAGAACAAATTTCTATTGTTTTTAGCCACCAAGTTTGAGGTAGTTGGTCCTGGCAAACTTGGGACACAAACAGAATTGTGTAGTAAGATCACAACCGCTGTTAGGGCATTAGGGATATGAGTGAGACACCTGGGTGGGCCCTTCTCAAGGGCACCTGCACTCTGCTCCAGTCACAGGTGGTGGGTAGAGTGTGGCCCAGTGACACCAGAACTTCTGGCTTCTCGAAAGAATTAGAACATCTGAACTTTTGAATAAACACTCCTGAGTTTTAAATGTTCATACCTAATTGTTATTCATTACAGAACACTGGCTGTGTGGGATAACCATGCCTGCAGGGCAGACTTGACTGAGGGCCTTCTGTGTTCAGGGGTGTGCACCCTGCTAGGCCTAAGACTCCTAAAGCTCTACAGGTCTATCCCAAGCCTGGAGAGGTGGGGAGGACAGGAGCCAAGGCCCAGCCCAGGGACTGTTGGGCTCTCCCTGCCTGGAGAAGAAAGCTTGTGTCCAGTAGTGCATGTCTGGACAAGGGTGGTCATTCCAGGGAGGAGTAGGGCAGCTGAGGTTGGCTGGGGACCAAGGGTGACTCCATCCTTCTTCCCCAAGCCAGCAGTTACCTGCTCCAGGCTGGCTTTTCTCCTTCTAGGCTCCTGTCCCACCCCTGAGGGCCCGCTGACTTGCCCCAGCTGAGGACACTGAACTAAGAGGCCCTCTAGAAGGTTGAAGCCTGAGGCCTCCACTCCTGCCAGCTGGTGCCTAAAGCCAGGGCTGGACTCAGGGGATGACACCAGAGGGCAGGGTGGTGAAGAGAGGAGGGCGAGGACAGAGGTGTCTGGGCATGGCGGGTCTGGGGAGGGACTGCTGGGTAGAGAGAGTGAAGAGGCACAGACAGCTCACTCCTTTCTCACCCAGCATACTTTGCAAACACTGAAGTGGGTGCTCCTGGGAGGACGGGGGCCCCTGAGGGAATACAGACCTCATTCGATCCTTCTTGTCCTCCAGGGCCCTCAAGGGCTCCCTACTACCTGGAGATCAAAGACTAAACTTCTAGCCCAATGTTTAGGCATCTACAATCCAACCCTATATGATGGCAGTCTCCCCTCCCCGGTGCAGGCAGACAGACAGATACACACCACTCTTTCCCACCTGCAGGTCCTTGAGTGAGCTGAAGGGCCTCCCTGCTTCTCTGCTCACTGAAACCTTACTTGGCCTTCAGGCCACAGTGGGCTCCCCTGTGTCTGCCCATCAGCACATCCTGCCCTCTACTAGAAGACCATGTCCTCGGAATCCTCACTCCTTACTCTGAGACCTGAGATTCCAGGTAGGAGCTTCCACCCCCTAGCTTTATGTATGCACACGTGGCAGGGACCAGCCAATCTGCATACTTTACTCCCAAGCCACAAGGAAGGCTCAGTAAGGGTACCAGGGCAGTAGGAACTAATCTTAGGGTTTCTGTTGGGGAGGCTGGGAAAGAGGCCAGTGCTATCTGCTCTGGTACTGTACTTGAACCTGAGAAGATGTAAAGGGGGTGGGGGTGGAGCTGCCACAATCACTGGCTACCATGGCATGCAGAACCAGCCAGTGCCCTGACTCCAGTCACACCTGCAACTAGGTCTCCAGGCAGACTGGTCATGTGAGCCTACATTGCTGAAATCAGTTTATTTTGTTTTTAAATTTGCAATCCAGAGAGTCCTAACTGACTCAAAGGTACTCCGAGATGATACTTCTTCTAGGAAGTCTTCCTGACTCCCCTACCATATTTCTACCACACTTTGTGCCCAATGCTCTTATGTCATCCCTTCCCCCACCTGCTTTGTTTGGCCTGGTGTATAGTGATTGGTCCACATGTTGGTCTCCACTTGGCCTCTCCATCCTAGCATCTCCCATACAGTGAACCTCATGCTCCAAAAGTGCTCAGTGACATTTAGTGACCATCTGGTGACTCTTCTTCATGGGCCTTGGGGCAGAGGTCAGCCTTTCTCTCTGGCCTCAGCCCTTGCAAGTCCCCCCATGTGAACTCTGCCTAGAATGACTGCACTGGGGATATGTAAGGCAGTTGGCACGTACCAATGGCCTCCAGGACAAGCGTGTACGCAGCTGTGGTCTCGCGGTCCAGGCCCACCACAGTCCTCACAACTGCATCGCGGTAGCCTATGCTGAACTTCCCATCCACGTTCCCCCCTGCAGGCAGAAGAGAAGGAAGCTGCAGGGCAGGCAGCCAAGTTCTGGGCCAGGGGAAGGGAGGTACACCCCAACTCTGCTCCTGAGCTGGGGCGTGCTCTGCGACCAGTCAAGGCACACAATTAATTTCTTTTATGCAAGGAGAAACCAAGGCCCAGGGCTCTGTGAGCCTGCATGGACTGAATGACTGGAGTCATAAGTGGCCAACATTTATTGAGCACCTACTGTGTACTAGGCATTCTATGTGGACCAGTTCATCTGACCTCCACTTGGCAGAGAGAAAAACTGGTCCTTTAGTGAGGTTCTGTGTGTTGCTCTGGTTTCTCTCACATGCAGACGCTGGAGCCTGGGTTTGTCTCACTCTGCCTCTTCCTGTTCTGCAGAAGTGGGTGGGCAGGAAGCTCCAGTTGAAGGTTTTTATATGAGACTGAGGACTTGGGGCCAGATGTACTAAGGACTACAGCTCTGAGTGGGAACTTGTCTGGGAATCACAGAGTGCAGAGTATAGGCAGGTGGGCAAGGGACAGGTGGGGCTCAGTCTTCCTGAGTTCCAGAACAGATGGGAGCCAGGAAGGGACTCCCTGGGGACTTTGTGGGAGACCTTCGCCTGTGAACTGGCAGCAGTGAGGCATTCTGGCAGCAGAGGGCACCACTACACTACGTTTGGGGCCAGTGGGACCAGGCCTCTGCTCAGCTCCTTGTAGAAAGCAGCTGAAAACCTGGAAGGGCTCTCAGCTGGCCAGCAGCAACTCCACTTTAGGGTACTGGGAGACCACTCTGGGGACTGCTATGTATTCCTTTCTCCTTACATGTTTTGCCCCTGGGGAAAGCTCTAGGTTCTCAAACCTCCAATGTTCTTTAGAATCTAACGTATCATCTGCAAGGGACATCACTTGGCTCCTAGCTGGACCAGTCAAGAACTAAGATGCAATTAGTGCTGGTGGCTGAACCTTGGGGCTGATGCCACATGGGGGTTTCCGTAACTTCCTTTCCTGGGATGGTGTGGAGACCAGGTGTGCCAGCTTCCTGTGGGTGGAGGGAGGGAAGTGGACTGGAAAGCAGAGCTTGAGGGTTGGGAAGTAACTGTGGTTCATGAAGTCGGGTAGGGTTGAGAACTTGGGATCGCTTGCTTCAGGGGAGAGGCATGAAGGAGGATGGTGCATACAGCAGGGGTGTGATGTGGTTTCAGATAGCTCATGAGTAGAGAGAACAGAAACTGTTCTTCTAATCCAGGAAATAACAACCACACGACATGTGTGCCACCCCCTACAGATCCTACTGCAGGGCAGACATCACTAATGGATGTCAGCTCACTTTCTCTGTCGAGCCAGGACACAACTTCATCAGCGTTCTTCACAGCTCACCAGGTGGTAGCTGTTGAACATTTTCAGTCCCAAACCATTCATTTAGGGAGTTCTAAACCACCTGCCTCTAAACATTTTCTGCATGACCAGGGAAGGTCAAGGCCACATTCCTCAGTCACTGCTCCATCACCCTGATGTGGGTGGGGGTGCTCAGTCAATCCTCCCTTCCCCTGTCCACCCCTCACTATTGGTTCAGGAGATCCCCAGGGAGTGGGACCACTGTGATCTTTCTGCACAACCCTTGGAAAAGGCCAGGAGAAACTGCTCAGGGACACCAGTGCAGAGCCCTGTGCCCTTTCCCATGCTCCCACCCCCACCTGGTCTGGGCAACCTCCGGGAGGGGCTGGGCAGTCCAGGAGGCAGCAGGGGCAGCACCTGTGATGAAGTAGCTGAGTTCAGCATTGAGGCCCACGTCATTGTCTGTGCAGTTCAGCCAGACCACCCGGAAATCTCGCGGCACGTCCTCAGACACAGACACATTGTACACAGCCGGGAAGAAGGTGGGTGTTTCATCATTCACATCCAGCACTGTGGGCAGAAGGGTACCCAGGGGTAGACCTGGCTCCTGATACAGACATCAGGGACCACATAGGGAAGGGATTTCCAAGGGGGTAACTGGCCCTACATGGCATTTGTACCAATGCCTCCTGGTCATGGATCCAGGTTCGCTAATGTCTGCTGGAGCCAGGACCAAGCTGACCAGAGCTCCATGATCTCCCACAATCCCAGGAACTCACTGCTGCTCATGCTGTCAAAGGTAGCAGAGAAAACCCCAGAGCCTCTCTCCAGAATGTGCTTAACCACAATGACAATGACAATTACAATAATGACAATGACAGGGACCACATACGAGTTCTTCTTCATGCCACACCCATGCTAAGTGCACCCCTCCTGGCATCCTTATGAGGTGGGCATCATCAGACACACTGTGTGGCTGTGGAAGTGGAAGCTCAGAGCAGTTGAGTGACTTGTCCAAAGTCACACAGTGACAAAGTGGAAAAAGCTGATGTCTTGGGGAGGCCTGCCCCCAGTTTGTGAAGGGGTCCCAGGGAAGGGAGCTAGATTAGAGGAGTTTCCTTCCAAAAGGTTTAAATTCCCTTGAAGATGTGTTTTTCCAGATCTGCCTGTCTTCTTTGGGAGATGGGGCTTGGGGTGACCTTCATAGTGAAATGACTCCATTCATATTAGTTGCTCTCCAAGGTGTCACCAGGAGAAAGGATGGTATTCTGCTGAGCCTTGGAAAGAGGCTCTCTGGGGTTCTCTCTGAAAGGGTGGACACACTCCCTGTCAATCATCAGCAAAGACACCAGCACCCATAGTGAGCCTTGGACCCACATGAGAGAGAACAGGTGGCTCTTTGACCCCCACCATCTCAGGTCTCACTGAGGAGTCAAGGGTTTCAGGGTTTGCACTTGCACTGATCCACCCCCTCCCTTTCTCACCCCCATCCTATGCAGCCAGGCCAGGCCAGGCCTATAGAGCAGTCTCATCTTGCTCTGGGTTAGTCATAGCCCTGTGGGCACAGTCGTTGTCAGTGTCCCCATCTTGCCTGAGAACTAAAAATACTCCCTGAGTGGCTGAACAATCATATTCCACTCCGGTCCTGCACTCATACAGGGTGGGGCTTAGCTTGAGAGCCTCAAGGGGTGAGGAATTTATGAGTGGGAGTCCTGGTTGCCCTCTTCCCAGGGCAGCAATGCCCTTCCATCAGATCTCAGGGGCTCTACACCCACAGGGCAAGGAGTCTCCATTGTGCTTTAGAGAAAACCAGAGAGGCTGTGCAGGCTACCTGCCTCCTCAGGATGCTGGGGTCCCAGCACTGGCCCAGACTCTCTTTGCAGATGCTGGGATCAGACCAGGAAGGGTGGGAGTCTTGTCAGGGCTCTGGAACCCAAGGCAGTGGCTAGCAGATAAGGCATGGCTGACTTTTTTTTCCTTTTTTTTGGTGATACAGGGGTTTAAGCTCAGGGCTTCATGCATGCGAGGCAAGTGCTCTACCACTTGAGCCACACTCCTAGCCCTGTTTGCTTTATTTTGTTTTTCAGACAGGGTCTTGTGCTTTTGCCTTGGCCAGTTTCAGGCCTCTATCCTCCTGTCTCCACCTTCCATGTAGCTGGGATTACAGACATGAAACATCATGACTGGCCCTTGGCTGGCATTTTTAGCATGGTGGAGACAGACCAGGCTCTGTGTTGGATGCTCCCACTGGGGAGGGTGCACCTGTGGCTAGAGCACAGATACAGTGAGTATGGCTCCCACCCCATGGCACCACCCTGGGCCCAGCACCCAGCAGGGGGTGCCCCTCACCACGGATGGTCAGTGTGCTGGTAGAGCTTTTGGTGGGTGTGCCCGCGTCACTGGCTACCACCCGCAGCTGGTACTCGGCGATGCGCTCCCGATCCAGCTCAGCCATGGTGACCACCACACCACTGCTGCTGTTGATGAGGAAGTCCATACGGGGCATGCCCACCTGCATGCGGTAGGACACCAGCCCGTTCAGGCCCTCGTCTAGGTCGATGGCCACCACCTGAGGGAGAGGAGGAGCTGCGTGAGGAGTGGGGGAACCAGGATCGACACCTGTTCCCCAGGAAACTCCCATTCCTTACCACCCTGAGCATGGTGCACCAGGTACACCTGCTTGCCTCTGAGCTGCAGGCCTAGCCATTCCCTGGAGCCCCTCACAGACTTTTCTAAGGGGCAGCCTGTCAGAGCTGAAAGGTACAAAGATGCACAAAGTGAAACCAGGGTGGGGTGGGAAGGGAGTTCTAGAACAGTGTCCATGGCCCCCTCTAAGCTTTGCTCCTCCCTTTAATGAGCCTTCCTAGGTTTATCCAGAGGGTTCTGGGCCCTCCAGCGGACCCAGCAACCCAGAAACCTCCTCATTCTAAAGCCCTTGTGACAGTGCAGGTGGCACTGTTACAGTTTACAGGCCCCTTCCAGTATCTAGTTCTCACCCTCCCAGGCTGCTGTGACAGGCCCCCTCCCTGCTTTGCTGTGATTTGCAAGGCAGTAATAAGTGTGAGATGTCAGGATTAGTTTTTAAAAGTTGCTTGAGGATTTCATTTTTCAGTTCATTTCATTCGAGTTCAAGTGCAGGAGAGGCTCCTCCTCAATGCCTATGCTGTTCCCATTGGCACCTCCAGTCCCCATCAGAGCTACCCCAACTCAAGAGAGCTTTACAGAATCACATGCAAGACACCAGAGAAAAATGTGTGAATGATCACACATGTAATTAGGTAATGAGAACTTTGGATTAAGCCAAGACTGACCACTGGAAGACAGTGGGCTGATTTACAATCAGCACACAGGGCTAGAGGGCATCCAGGTTCAGCACAGTACTCTTCAGGGTGGGCTTACTACTTCCCTTTGCATGTCGCTCTAATCCCTGGAGAAAGTTCTCGTACATGTCAGCAGAAATCCTGGTCCCTAAATGGGTCCAGGGGCCACCCAGCTCTCATTAGAAACCTCTTTCTGCTCTGTTCTACCCCCAGCTCCTCCAGTCCGCTTCTCGTGATCCTGAGCCACTTCAGGGCACTAGAGGTGCCCCTGTCTGCGTCTCTTTCCCCTACTGCCTGTAAACCCGCAGAGAATCACCTCCCCTCCCCCCCTTCTGTTTGGGGACTCTTCCTTGGGGACTGGTCACTGTTCCTGGATTGAGGCTCCCTCTGCTGGGGCCTGGGAGAATGTTCGGCTGGAGAGACTACTGGGAGCCAAAGCATGCTATTCATCTCCTTTTACAGGTGAAGAAACTGAGGCGCAGTGTGCCAAGGGGGCACTGCCAAGGCCACCCACTCTGATGTCCTGACAAACAGCCCTTTTTCTTTAGTGGGAATGGCCAAGTCGATTCTGCTGTCTTTGGAGTACAAACCATGCCAAATGCACTAGCACAGCTACAACGTGCTTCCTGCAGCCCAAATACCAACTTGCTTCACACGTGTCTGGCGGAAAACCCACTGCAGAGCCAGGTATCCCTACTGTTGTCTCCAGACCAACAGAGGCTCAACAAGGTAACAGAGGTTCAGAGACGTTGAGTAATGTGCTCCAAGTCACACAGCACACTGGTTAAACTCCACACTTTTTTGGAGGGGGGATCGATAGAGTCCAGGACCTCACACATTTTGGGCAAGCGCTCTACCGCTGAACCACACCCCCATCCCCAAAATCCATGCTCTTAACCTTGATGGTCTTCCAGAATTTCTAAGTGGTTCCTGCTGGGGCATCATCTCTGAGTCAGCACCTTCAGGACTCCCCTGACTAGGATGATGGAGGGGGAGGCAGAGGGCTCAAGACAGGCCACACCTCTCCTGGGCCACAGGGACTTGGGGCCACAGTCTCTTTAAAGCTTCGTCCCTATGCAGAGCTGTCTTGGTGTTTATAGGAGGGGAGGGGAGAAGGGCACCCATACCGGGGTTCCTTGACCATGTATATCTGACCTTCTTTGCATTCTAGAACCACCTACAACTTGGGATTTGGGGGTCTTGGGCCAGACCTCCATAATCAGGCCCTGGAAAACTTTCTGAAGTGACTTCCCAGAATTCTGTCTCTGCCTCCTCCCCAATTCTGTCTCTGCTTTTACTGACTCCCTGCCCTTCCTTTTGATGCCTTCCTCCACCTCTCTTGTCCTTCTAGACCCAGTGTAAGCTCTCTGCCCCCAGAGGGCCTCCTGGACTACCTTGCCCACTGTCAGACCCTCAGGGCACTGGCTCTCCAAGCCAGGTTGCAATGTACCACCTAGGGGGTCTTTGGTGGGCGTTCCCTGCCTCCTGCCTGAAAAGTGCCCAGAACTAGGCACAAATGAGCACACACTCTGCCACTCTCCGATCGGCAGGGATAAGGTGAGGGACACTCACATGGTAGACAGAGAGCCCTGCAGGGGTGCCTTCGAGCACCTCAGCCACGAAAGGTAGGTTCTGAAAGGTAGGGTCATTGTCATTGAGGTCCAAGAGGTTCACAAACACTGTGGCACTGCTGGTGGCCCTCAGAGGGGGTCTGCCACCTGGAGGAACAGGGGAGGAAGAAGCCAAGGAGAGGGAAAGATGGGTATAAGAGAAAGGGGGTGGGGAGAGGGTGGCAAGGGTCCCCCTATCCCAAGGGTCCCTCCAAGGAGCCTGGGTCTTGTCTCCCCACTCCCCTGACCTCAGGGTGCTCTGAACACCAAACCTGGGGTATGGGCATTGCTCTGCTGATGTTCAGGCACAGCCCTCCTGGGTGGGCCCCAGGAGTCCTGAGGACTAGTCACTAGGGGATGTCCCGGGCCTCTGAGGGTCAAGGGTCACAGCATGGGTGTACGGGGCTGTGCAGGGCGGCGCGAGGGTCCGTACAGTCCGTGACAGAGACGATGATTTTGCGCATCAGCTCTGCTTCCACGGGGTCAGGGTTCTCGCGGTCCAGCATGACGTGGGTGGTGCGGATCTTGCCTGTGGTGCTGTTGAGGCTGTAGAACTTGTTGGGTGGCTGGATGCTGTACACCAGGGTGCCATTCTCCCCTAGGTCTGGGTCCACGGCCACCACCTGCCCAGGAGGGAACAGATCCCTCCCTGAGCCAGTGCAGTCTGGGGTGGTCCTAGGTACTCCCTGCTTGAGAGGGGGAGTATCCCAGCTCAGGCCTAGGAAGTGGGCCTACACCTGCCCCAGCAAAGGTCTGCTGGGGTGGGGGTGGGGCATCAGGAGGGTCAGGAGATTACTAGCTGTGGAAGACTGGGCTCCCAGGCTTCTCCACCCTCAGTTTTAACCACACTCAGGCCCCCTTTGCCACTGCAGCCTAGCCTTGTGATGTGCAAGAGTGGGGTGGCGATGCTGCCTTTCCATGAGGATTCCATGAGCCTGTGCAGCTGATGACACAAGCATGCTCCAGTGACACAGGCATCCTGTGTCCTGTAAGCACTGAGCCATCTACAGCCTTAGGCGGTGGGTACCTACAGTTATACCCACTTCAGAGATGAGGCTTGGTGAGGGGAAGCAGCGCTGGGATCTACTCCAGCTCTGGGTCCCTCTAGAGCCCATGCTAGTGGCCAGCCCCTGTTGCTGCCAGGATGTCTTTGTGTCCTTCCTTTCTAGACATACAGAGAGATAAGAATGGGCTTTGGGAAAGCAGTGGCCTCAGTAGGGCCGTGACCATGGGGTTCCATGGAGGGGGTCTGGGAGCCTTGTCTGGGCTTTGGAAAGGATTTGAAACCTGGGGTTTGGAAACTGGGCGTCTCATTGCTAACTCCCCTCTTCCTTCCTCTGAAGTTTCTGGTTGTGGGATGATGTGGAAAAAATCAGGCCTCTGTGACACCAGGGGTGACAGGCATAGGCAGGGAGCCATGGGCTGAGCCCCAGTTTAAAGGGAGAAAGCAAGGCTCCCAGACCCTCTCCATGGAACCCCATGGTCAAGCCCAGAGAAGGGGGCAGATTCAAGATCACACAGCAGCATCCTTAGGATGACCTTGGAATCCTCTAAGAGTCTGGGGACAGCCATGGCTGTTCCCTGCTGCAGAAGCCATTGTGGCCCCAGAGGTGGACAAGATCACAAGTGGGGTGGGTGACAGCAGTCCCGGGGCCTCATCAGGCATTGCCATTGTAACTCCAGGACACTTGGCAATGGCAGCCAGGACTTGTCAGCACCTTCATCTCACTTGATGGGCCTTTATGCTTGGCCAGCAGAATCTGTCCCTGCTCTGGTTTAATCCCCAGCCAGAAGTGTCTCTGGGGCACTGGACCAGAACAGACAGATGAGCTACCCTGGCCGAGGGCTCCACCTGTTCCCATCCCCGGGCCTGAGGAGATCAGAGAGAGAGGCCGGTGCAGGGGCTGAACCCTCATCACCGAGGACCTCCCTTTCTACGTCAGAGAATCCCTATCAGACTGTTCCTCACCCCACACCCTCCCAACCCTGTGGCATCAAGGGGTGGCAAAGGGTCCCCACCTTCCCTGCCTGAGGTGCTGTGTTGCCTCAGGTCCCCAGCTTCCACAATGGGGACCCATCAGCCCCCTTTTGCAAATAGGAGACAAGGCTCTTGGACATTCCAGGCATAACTCAAGCCAGGCCGTGTCGTGTCACTAATGGACAGAGTAGACCAGTGTCCCTTGCCCTTCTATGTGTCTCTACTGTTAGAGGAGGGAGAGACTTTTTTTACCCTCATTTTTCTGGTTGGAAAAACTGAGGCTCAGAGCAAAAGGACCTGTCCCAGGCCAGCATATGAGATGGCTGAACAGCGGGGGAGGGAATCTCCCCTATGCTGAGGGTACCTGGGGAGCCACCTCCAAATGCCCTGGTTGATGAAGGCACCGACTTGGGCTACTCTGCTCCTCTCCAGTCCTGGGTAGGGCGGGGGCACAGGAGAGGGCAGTGGGCTGTGACCCCTCCTGCAGGCTCCCTGCGGGGCGATTTTGTGGAATCTCACCACTTTCCCTTCATTTATTTCCCATTTCACGCCCATCATTTTTCTCCCGGCCTGACGGGGAATAATTCTCTCTCTCTCCCTCTCCTTTATTTTGCTGGAGGGCTTTGAAAGGCTCTAAATCAATGCCCATCAGCTGGGTCCTTGAAGGAGGCTGCAGGAGCCAGCAGGGAGAGAGTTGGGCCAAATCTCACTGCAGAGAGAGAGAGAGAGAGAGAGAGAGAGAGGTCCACTCTGCAGTGCTCACCATGCAGGTGCAGTCCTCACACCTGGGCACGCCCACTGCACACAGATGCACGTCCCCCCCATGCAGAATGCACACGTATGGGCACACACTTGCCTTCACTCAGCTCTGAAAATTTCCTGAGATCAATTGCCCTGTGCTCAGGCTCCTGCAGACATGGCCAGAGCCCCCATCAGAGGGGCCCCTGGGTCACATGCCTAGTGTCCTCCAGGTGAGGAAGAGCCAGTCCCATCCTTCAGAGCTGGGGACCGAGTGGGTTAGATGTTGACCAGCTGAATATCACCTCACCAACAAATATACTCAAGGACTTTGCATGTTTACAATGTGCCTGGCACTGTGCTATCTGCTGGGGTTCACCAGGGAACAAAAGCAGGAGAGGAAGCTGCTGCTGCTGCTGCTGCTTCTGACAGCTGCCATTTACTGACCACTCACCACAGGCCAGTGCTTTGGTTGGGACTGTCACTAATTCCATTTTCTTTCTAGCTGAGACAGCTGGAACACAGAGAGGTTCAGTAACTTGCCTAAGATCACACAGCTGGTAGGTGGTATAGCTGAGATTAGAACCCAGGCTCTTTGGAACCAGAGGCTACCCATTTAACCATTAAGTTAGCTGCCTCTTAATAAGCAGGCAACCTAACAAACTAGCACAGATTGTGAACTGCTCTGAAGGAAACAGTATGCAGAGGGGTCAGAGGTGACATTTTAAGCTGAGATAGACAGAAGGGAAGAGCCAGTCATGGAGGGAGCAGGGTTGGGAGAGGAGAGCAGCAGAGCCTTGTGGGGGGAGGGAAGAGGTTGTACAAGGTGTGTGTGGTGTGTGTGGGGGTGTGTGGGAAGGGCAGGACGTGAGTCGGGAGGTGGGCCAGCCCCAATCAATGTCACCTGACTCTGTGTATTAGCTGTTCCCTTTTGCAGGCACCTATCCCTCCTCCCTAGTCGCAGCCCTACCTCACTCGGGACCAAGGTGAGTCCTTAGATGGCTGTGAGGCCCCTCATAGAGGTATTAAGCTATACTATATACGTATTTTATGGCTATAAAATTTGAAGAATTTTTACAACTATTTTTCTTGAAATTATTTTGCTATGACCAACTGGATTCAATTAAAGATTAAAGATCTAGTACAATCTTTTCTTGGAGATGGGGTTTCACTATGTAGCCCTGGTTAGACTCAAACTCTCGATCCTCCTGCCTCAGTACCTAAGTTCTAGGACTGCAGGCATGTCCCCAGCAAAGCTTCTTGATTTCTGGTTTTCTATCAATAATCATGCACAACTGGGAATGCCAGAGAATTCTAGAACATTCTTAAGAATTCTAGAAAATCTGACCTGGAATTTGTCCTCCCATGAAATGAAAATTTCCACAAACACTGTATTTCCTAATTACTCAAGCTAGCATCTTACATTTGGTAGCTGTTTAATATAACACATTTTGATTTTGATTTTGCCGTTTTCTTTTTGAACTTTGGGGCACTGAGAAGCTTGGTTGCTCCCGCCCTGTACCTTCCCTGTGCAGAGGGATAAGGGCCATGCCCATGAGATTTGCTCAGGGTAAACATGGGGCAGATCCTGGGGGCTGTGACGTCTGCCAGGACTTGGGCTTTTACACAGGGTGAGATGGGAACCAGCGGGGGTCTGAGCAAAGGGGTGACACGAGGGTCCCCAAAGGCAAGATGGGGCTTTGTGGCTTCTGTACTCCACCTGCAGAACACAGGGCCTGGCACACCACTGGTGCTCACTGACGGCTCGCTGAGGTTCCTGGTGCGTGAGGAGGCCCTGGGGAGATGGCTGCAGTGCGTCTTCCGCATGCTCCCAGTTCAGAAGGGTATGAGACACAGAGAGGGCCACTGCACACCCCAGCTCAGACGTGGCCAAGACCAACGGCAGTCCCTGCCTGCATGGTGTCCCATGCAGTCAGTTCCTCATAAAGCCACCTTCCTCACATGCTGCTCAGTTCCCAAAAGGAACCGAGAAACATGGCAAAAGAGGGACTTGGCCAGATAGGTGTTGACAGGTAGGAGTCCAGCTGCAGATCTCTGGGTCTCTGGCTGGGGCTGGGAGGAGGTGGTCTTGAGCTAGTGCCCGAGTGCTCACAAGGTGGCAGCAGGGAGAACCCACCAGACCAAGGAGCCCTAGAGAGCTGTGCAAATGGCCCAGGATAGACGTTTCCAAACCCAGTTCCTACTCTGGAAGAGTCTCTTGTCCTAGGCTTTGGAAAATCTTAGATTCCATACTCCTTGCCCTGGCCCTACCTACTTGGATTCTGTGGGAGGGGACACTGTACACCAGCTGAGAGCCACTCAGATCTTGAACACAATGACAGGAAGGACAAGCAACTAATGGGAAGGGGGTGGGGGCTGAAGTCAGGTGTGAATTCAAAGCCCCTCCTAGGGCAGTCTAGGGACCAGCATGAGCCAGAGCAACCAGGCTGGTGGCCACAGCTGCCCAGTGGTGAAGGAAAGGTGCCAGGGCAGGGCTGAGAGTGCACGGTTTAAGGGTAGGGGCTCCCCTGGGGGTGACCAGAGTACTGGAGTCACAATACAAGTGTGGCTACAGGAAGAACAGTTCCTAGCTTCCTGCCATAGTCTCTTGGACAAAGACCAAAGCTGACACTGGAGATTGGGGAGGTCTCTCCTGACCTCTGACACCCTTCACCACAAAGGAGAGCTTCTACAACTCTGGCTGAGTGAAACACCAGGTCCATGAGTCCCACGGGGCAGGCCACAGGGACCACGGTGGGAATGGCTGCCTGGCAGTTCCACTGCCTCCCTCCGCCTCCCTTCCACCTACTGTGGTCACATCCGAGTCTGGAGGTGTCATCTCCACGAGGTTGATGTAGTAGGGGGCATCCTTCCAGATGGGGTGGTTGTCATTGATGTCCAGGAGAGTGACATTCACCTGTGGAGCCACAAGGGGCACTGTCAGGCATTCCTGCTGAGATGGGCAGGGGCAGAGCCCATGAGTACTCAGCAGCCTGTGGGGCCATCCTGGCCCTAATTTCACCAGCCCCACCATATATGTGAGGCTCGGGCAGGACCTGCACCTTTGAGAGCAGGATGGAGCCAGTCCCTTTGGGAGGACAGGATTAGGTGCTATTAGGAGGCAGAGAATGGACACGATGGCCTGGTATCATTGCTGTGACCCACAACTTCTTCCACATACCTGCATCTTGGTGAAGGTGACTGACAGGTGGAGGATCTGAGAAACTCCCTTGAGCCTCCCAGTCTCAGCTCCAAGCCAAGCAATTTCCCTGCTCACCTGCCACCAGGTAAATTATTTATAGGATTCTGATTCCTATTAACAGGGCCTCCTGTGACAGAGGAGGGCACTGTTGAGCTTTCTGCCACATCCCTGGCCAACCAATGTCAACCTTAGCTACAGTCTCTCTGGTGTGGCAAGGTTGGGGCAGCTGCTGCTGGTGGGCGAGGACCATGAAACAAGGTCTCCCAGGGAGAGCCCAAGGCAATGGGGAATGAAGGGGAGGTGGGTAGAGTGGCTGGTCATAGCTGTCCTCCTCCAGAACGAGGGTCTTTCTGCTCCTCACATCTCCACTCTTTTCTGCAGCCAAGAGCTTGCCTGGGAACCCCAAGTTCCTCCTCTTGCTGGCATGGGGGCTCCAGGCCTTTGCTACTGGCTCATGGTAGGGAGACCCAGACATCATTTCTCAGTGAAGCAGGCTGGTGACTGACCCCAGGGACCCTGCAGGGCCCTGCTTCCTGTGCAGAGTGGCACTTCCTGGCAGAAATTCTGGCTTCTGCTTCCAGACAGATGCCCAGTAGGAGGAGGCCTCTGGGGCTCATGTCCTCTGCCATCTGCCTTGCTGGCCTTCTGGGAAAATGTTCCTTTGTGCCCTTTTGAGTGTCCACATCCCAGGTGGCAAGGCCTTTCTTCTCCATGACTGTGGTGGCCAGGGCTGCCCTCACAGTGCCTCACCCTGGTTCAGGACACGGTACCCAGAGGCCTAACAGGGAAATCTGAGGATGAGCTGAGCACAGTGACCTGGTCAGCTGGGGCGCCGGGGGCACAGGAGGGGTGGGCACTCACGGTGGCAATGCCAGTTTTCTGGTTGTGGCCCACACCCCCGTCCACGGCACGAACGATAAGGATGTATTCAGATTTGGTCTCTCGGTCGAGCAGAGATGTGGTAGTGATTTCCCCTGTCAGAGAAAATGGTGAGCATGTAAGAGGATTTGGGTGGGCCAAGGACACAGCAAGGAAAGGGGGACAGAGAAGTGTGCACAAGAGATGTTCGTACATGTCTTGCAGCCAGGACCCCAGAGCTGGTCAAGAATACCCTGTGATGGGGAGGTATCTCAGATGTGGGAAATCTAAGGTCATCCTAGGGTTAGGGCCTGGAGCCCAGGGCAGGAGGGCCATTTGGCCTCAACTTCCTCTTAGAGGATCTCTGGTTTAGACTTGATGCTAGCTTACTGGCTTTGTCACCTGGCACTAATTACTTAATCCTCGGTGCCTCAGTTTCCTCATCTGGTCAAAAGGGAACAAAAACAGGACCTACATTATAGAACTGTTGTGGAATTTAGTTAATGTCAGGAGAACTTAAAAGAGCCCAAGAACTGTTCACTCGTGTAGCCATGGGAAATAAGCACAGAAGGAGAAACCCCAAACATTTCCCACCTCAGTCCTGAGCAGTGGAACCTATAAAATGAATTGAGAATTAAAAGTTATAAAATAATTTCCCTAATTATCCCAAGATCAGCATAATTATATTCCCTTCAATTTCTTTCGTGTGTAAACAAGTTACTCTGTTAAACAGAAACATTTAAACTAGATGGCAATTTTTGTCAGTTGTTTTTGGCATGTCTTTGTATTTTGGTATAACTGAAATACTGATGTCACCTTGCTAAATGTTTGATAATTGACTGCCCAAAAGACAAAAAGGCATTTGCCGATTTGGGTGTGTGAGGATGTCTACCAGGGCCCATTTCAGGCTGCTGATTTGATGGCATTGAGCATGGAATTCACATGGGCATGGTTCTTGGGAGCAGGGGTGAACCACTAGCAGCCATCGCAGCCTTTCATCACGGCCAGGCCATTCACTGGCTCACAGGGCTTCCGGCAATAGAGACCAGGTTGAATTCTGATTATAGCCCTTCCCAGATGCTTGCCCTTGAGAACTTGGCCTTGGTCTTTAACTTCTTTGAGCTTCACTTGTCTTGTTGGTCAAATGCAGCCCAGGGCAGGAGGGCCATTTGGCCTCAACTTCCTCTTAGAGGATCTCTGGTTTAGACTTGATGCTAGCTTACTGGCTTTGTCACCTGGACCTAATTACTTAATCCTCAGTGCCTCACTTGTCTTGTCTGTAAAATGGAGCCCAGTACACCTTCCAATCAGAACTGGTATAAAGATAATTTAACTATGGTGAAACTTCCAACAAGCAGAAAGCGATCACTCCCTTCTGATGGACTGTGGGGGATGGCCAGGGCAGGGACTGTATGCTGTCCATCCCCTTATCCCCATTGCCTGAGCTTTGTGACCTGGGGCAAATTGCTTAAATTCTCTGTACTTGGTTTCTTTTACCATAATACAAAGGAGCTGGGCTGGATTGTCCCCAGGGCCATTTTCCACTCTGACGTTTTTCTCCCTGGCATACTGGTCTGTCCTCTGGTTGGTGCAGGGCTGAGTAGGGAGCCAGGGGTGGGGGCAAGATATCAAAGGAGCCAAGGCCAGGAACCAAAGAATGGCCATGATCTCACACTGAACCATGTTCCCCACTGGGGTGGTGTCAATTAATTGGCAGGGCACAGAAGAAATTAATCTCTAAAAAAGTTTTAAACATGAACTTGTCGACATGATTGATGGCCTCTCCTGTCTGGGAAATTAGATCCAATTAAGGCCACCTTTGTGCAGTGGGCCTGGCTAATGTGACAAAGGAGCTCAGAGAAAAACCCTCCAAGGCAGCAGAAAATGTCTGTGTTGTCATTCCAGGTGCCGGGTGGAGCTGGGGTCCCTGACTCGAGGCTGGGGCAGGAGGCCGCTCCATGAGTGACCCCTGAATCTGTGCTGCTAGCTGTGGCTCCAATGTGGCTTCATAGAACACGGCGATTAACATTTGGGTTCTGGTTCCTCAGTTAAGTTCTCAACCTTTCCTGTGCCTCAGATTCCTTTTCTGGAAGACAGGGAGAATGCTGGAGGCTGAAAGGAGAAGGTGCTGTTTGGAGAACTAAGAACCCCCCTATCCCTGGCACTTGGTGCATATGAATTACTGACACTGAGGTCTCTGTATCCACTGCAGATCCAGCTCTCCATGGATGGAGAATATATCTAAATAATCACATCTGGACTGAACATATACCGAGTTTTATTTTGTCATTATTTCCTAAACAACACACTTACGGAGCATTCACGTTGTATTAGGTGTTATAAATAATCAAGAGGTGATTTAAGCATGCCAGAGGATGGATTAGGACATATGCAAATACTCCACCATTCCACATAAGAGACTGGAGCATTTAGGTGTCCACAGAAGCTGAGGACTGACTGTTACTGGAAAAGTGGGCTGGCTGAGGAGGCGGCTCCTGAGAGCAGGGAGGTAGAAGGAGAGGCTCAAATGGCCCTGGCCCCTTTACTTCAGTTCCTACACACATCAGTCCCAGCTTCTGTTCTCTGAGCTTCCAGGGTAAGGGGACAAAGAAGCTATTGAGGCCAACTTGAACCAGGGAGGTATGAATAAGAGGAAGGCCTTGTGCTCTGCTGGACCGCTGACCACCTGTAATAGGTATGGTCAACGTCCCCCAGAGTTCTCACTCCCTGCCCAGAGTGTTACTGGAAGGTGACTCTGTTTCCCGGGCTTCCTGGTATCCCTGGGCCACTGCCTGTCCTGTCCACTGGGCTATGGCAGGAGTGATTTGAATCAACTCTGGGCCTGGCTCATCAACTCCCCGCCTGGCACAATGTCCCATATGCTCTTCCTCCTTCTGTAGTGACATGGAGGGGGCCTGGGCCTAGAATTGTCGTGTGAAAGGCCATTGGCTGACCATCCGCACTGTACTGCTATGTGCTTCTCAAGCCACTGAGAGTTCAAGATTGGCTGACTTGGACTCCTTTAGCACTCATCACTTTGCACAGCACCTGGCTGGGCCTTCATCAACTTCTGAATGAACACAAGGGTCCTAGATTCCTTCCAGCTGTAGGTGAACAGTCTGGGGTCTTTTGTTACTTCCTTCTGTCCTTCTTCCCCCCACCCCCGCCACCCAGCTTCAAGGAGAAGAGAAAGCTAGAGGGAGGCACATAGAGAGATAAAGAAAGAAATAGTTGCACAGGCTGAACAGGAAGCTGAGGTGAAGAAACAAAAGAAAATAACAATAGTAATTTGGTTCAGCACTTACTAAGGGCCTACTCTAAGTGTCTTTCCTATAGTCACTCATTTAATTCACACTGCAGCCCACAGGCACACAGGGAGATAGGAGGAGGAGCCAGGATTCAAGAATGAGGTCAGCAGGAGAGGAAGGGGGACCTTTAGGTGTGAGTAAATATGTCCCTGAAGAGTGTAGCTGAGCCAACTGCTTGTAAAATGGTACACATTTTAAACACAATAGGTCTCTTAATCCTTGAAAGACATCCTTAAGTGAATAAATTCATGTTGAGGTTGTTGGGGGAAAGACCGGTAATCACACTCGAATATTTCAGGAATAAAATCAGGTACTCAAAGTAAGTTTGGTCCATATGAAAAGAGAGGAGACCCTGGCCCTGGGACTGGTCCCAGATTGGGTGCAGTGAGGTAGCCTGAGGGTGTGGAGTGCCATGCTTGGGGGCTCACCCGAGCGGGCGTTGATCCGGAACTGAGAGGAGCCTTCCAAAGAGTAGATGATGGACTCCTGGCCATATTCCCGGGAGCGGTCCAGGTCTGTAGCATTCAGGAACAGCACTGTGGCTCCTTTTAGAAGACAAAGGGCATGGGTGAGCAACACCCATGGAGCCAGGACCTGGGAACCTGCAGGTGACCAGGTCTCAGGGAGGTAGGGAGCCTGCTCACTGAAACACCCCAAGGATAAAAGTGGTCTCAGCCATGGCCTAGGGACATGGCCTATGGACAGGCTGTGCAGGGACAAGACTCCTTGGGAGACTCCTGGGGTGAGTTGGGTTACTCCCCCTTTTCCTGGATCAGTCTTGGATAACACTTTGCTACTTCCCCACCCCACGTGGCTGGCCTCCTGATTAAACACAGGCAGATTGACCAGGTTTTACTTTGAGTCAAAAAGAAATGAGGCTCCGTATTAAATTATTCTACATTTATTGCATCCAATTCTGGTCCTGTTTTACCTGTTCACAGGGGAATTTATAAGGAGTTTTATTTTCTCGTTAATGTCCAGTTAAGGTCTTTACCTTCATTTCCATCTACATGTCGTCCTGGGTGGGAGGACTGGCCAGACTTCATGGGCGGCTTGTCCTGAGGTTGTGCCCACCTGGGCTTTGGGCTGCAGCCCCTCCTGTCACCCACTTCTAGCTCTAGTGGAGCAGGAGGAGGTTCTGTGTGCAGGCTCCCAAGTCATCACCCCCTGCTGTTGTCCTGTGGCTCTCTGGCAAGTGCCCCAGCTTCCTCCTCTGTGGATGTGCCTAAGAGTATGTCTACCTGAGGGTTTCTGGGGAGGCTCCCCGGGGTGAAGCAAGCAGGTACCATGTGGCTCAAAGCCACAACACTGATGGCAGCTGCCACTGTGCTGAGGACCAACAGTCCCTGGGAAGGGCAGGGGCCAGGCACTTCATGGCTCTGCCTTCCAGGTGGGATAGCCAGAGGCCTCAGATCTGACTCTCCACCCTGCCCTAAGCAGAAGCACAAGGACACAAGACATGAGGTGTTCTTTGTTTGTTTTGTTTGCGGTACTAGGGCTTGAACTCAGGGTCTTCACCTTGAGCCACTCCACCAGCCCTATTTTTGTGAAGGGTTTTTTGAGATAGGGTTTCATGAACTATTTGCTGGCTTTGAACCACTATCCTACTGATCTCTGCTTCCTGAGTAGCTAGGATTACAGGCATGAGCCACCGGTGTCCGGCTCCTAAGGTGGTCTTTTATCCAGACTCACGCAACTGGGAAAAGAATTAGGTGCCATTTGCAGGCTCCTCCTTGGCGGAGGCCCTGGGAGGGTGGGGAGTCCCAGGGACTCTTTAGCAGCAACATTCTCCAAGGGATGCCTGACCAGGACAGGGAGGGGTGAACTGGCATAGCTCAGCATCAGAAACCAGAGAGGTAAGCAGAGGCTCTCAGTAGAAGGGCCTCAGTTGGAGGTCATCCCTGCCTACAGCTGTCTCCTGGATCCAGCTGCCCCTGGGTCGAGCTGGGACTAACTTTAGCTGTGACTGACTCCCTCTGTCTCTGGCACCAGCTGTCCCTGAATCCTCAGTGCTCAATAGTCCCTGATGTGGGTGTACCCCCACTAGGAGAGCACACTCTGCTTACAGGGTGAAACTGCCAGTCTGTCCCAAGGATGGAGGAGGTGCTCTGGAGCCTGAGTGTGGATCTGGAGCTCCTGTTCTCATTCTCATATAGAACATACTTCAAGGCCACCCTCGCAGAAGTCACGGCTCCTGGGCTCTGCCTCAAAGTACCACTGTCTCAGAACTCTCTGCACTCTAGATTCTTTAATCAGATTGCTTAATTCATCACTCCTCATCGTTCTCTTTCCACTACGCTATAGCTGCAGGAGAGCAGGGACCTAGTGCCCAGTGGGGTGTCTGCACATAGTAGGTGCTCTGTAAATAGCTACTGTTTGCAGATAACTAGATGTCTTCAAAGGCTCCCCTGACTTGTCACAGGGTGCCTGACATGGGAAGCAGAGAAAGCAGTGGGCATCCCTGAATCTTTGTGTGAAGCAGTGTCTATGCCTGCTAGCTGCCTGCCTTTGTGCCCTCCCACCCCCTGCCCAGACTGTACCTGCCATGATGTTCTCCACAACTGAGACAAAGTAGGCGGGCTTGCTGAAGGTGGGAGGGTTGTCATTCTCATCCTGGAAGGAAAGCAGAGTAGTTGCAGACACCTGGAAGGTAGGCTGGCCGCATGTCTGGACAGGCAAAAAGGGGCAGGGTAGGCACGTTGGCCCTGAGAAGCTGTGGTCAGAACCCAGTGGGGTGTCAGGAGGATCAGGTGTCCCTCTGTGGCCATGTTCAAGGAACTAGGACAGGACTTAGGGAAACCTGCCAGATAATTGAGGGACCAGGAGATGGAGAATGAAGTCAGCAGCTGGTTTGCCTATACATTCCAATGTCCCTGGCTCTAGCCAAGTCTTCCAGCTGAGCTCCAGGCTGCCTCCAGTATTTCCACCCTCAGTTCATCTGCCCCAACTCATCAGACAATGGTAGAAGGTTCTAGGGTCCCTGATAAGAGGAAGGGAAAGAGAAGCACCCAATCCCAGAGATATTGCAGTGGTGGGTAGCTCCAGGTTATTCCCTAGGGCTCCTGCCCTAGGTTGGCTGCAGATGGGGACAGTCAGACTCTCCTCACACATCAACAAACCTTGACCTGGAGCATTCTCTCCTGCGCCAGCTTGTACCAGGCCAGGGGGCCTTGGCTGAGGAGCTGGGCCAGGTCTTTTGGGGGAAGCAGCGTCAGGTGCAGCTTGCTGCTCTTCCATACTGTTCTTGTCCTCCATCAGAGGAGTCTTCCTGCCTCTGAGATGGCCTTTGCAATCACTCACCAAGAATACCTCCCCACTCCCCTCTTAGAGGAAGCCTCTCTGAGCCCCCCTGCCCCAAAAGTGTAGTGCAGAGCACAGGAGCTGGCAGTCTTTTTCTTTTTTTTTTTTTTTTTTTTGGTGGTACTGGGGTTTGAACTCAGGGCCTCATGAACTCTACCATTTGAGCCACTCCCCCAGGAGTTGGCAGTCTTACACCCTACTGTTCAGGGGATCCTTCTTTCAGGGTCTCAGTCTTATGGAACTGAGGGCTCTCAGAGGGGAGGGATCCCCTTTAAACCCCTTTTGCTGGAGTCACTTCTGGCTGATCAACCAGGAAAGAGATGAGGCCATGCACCTTGGCCCACCACCCTTAGATCTTGGGGAACTCCAGCCGTATGTGGGAACACGCTGATTCTTTTCAAATCTGTCCCCTGCTCAGGACTGCACACTGGCTCATGCTGACCTGTCCCTATCCCCAGGGAACTGGTGGCCTCACTGGCACTCCCAGGACTCTCCCAGGCCCCACATGCACTTGCATTGAAGCTTCTGCTTGGCTGCACGAAACGGCACAGAGAATGTCAGTGACAGAGCCTGAGGCAGACACTTATTAGCGGTGATATTTCCCCGGATCCTGGCGCTGCGTTCACTATTAGTTCTAATTCAGCAGCTCCCTCTATAAAAGCTTATTGTCCCCTAATGGGAAATCTACAAACCGAGTTTGACTTCTTTATTAAAAACCAACAAGCAGTGGATGAAAAGGAATCACCTGGCCCCTCTCACCTGCTCCTCCTGACAGAGCCCCATCCCTGTGATCCGCCTCTCCCCACCCCCAGTCTGCGCAGGAAAAGATCCATCAAGCTGGGTTTTCCTTTTCTTTTCTTTCTTCAGTTGAGAGAAAAACCTTTTTGTGGAGGGGAGGAGGCAGCTTAGCCAAGTGACAGCTACTTAAAAACCAACCACGTGCAAAATCAACTCAAAGGCGATGACCTTTTCAAGTGTGGTCCTCAGTCACAAGTGACTATGCTGTCCAAAAGTCCTGCTTGGGGAGATGGGAGCTCACTCACAGTCAAGGTGGCACCTGTCTTTGTAGCCAGCCCTTCCTACTATCAGGGAATCAGGGTAGATGTGAAGGAAGTGCAGTTCCCTGGCACCTATCTGGCAGTGTTGAGGAGATATGAAAATGAGACCCCACCTAGAGTCTATCTCAGTGTGCACCCTGCTTAAGGGGAGAGCAGGGTGGGGCCGTGGGCCCACTTGCCCTGCACATGGAAAGTCCCCTTCCTGGGATCAGGCTGGGAAGCTCAGCCTGATTGCTGCTTCTTCCTGCTTGCTCTGGCCCCCTGAGGCGGGGGGGAGGCTAAGGGGAAAGGAGAAAGGGCCCTGTCTGGCCCTGTCCTTAACTGAGCTTGGGGTTGGGAAGGGTCTGGGTGTGGGGCAGTCCCTGGGTTTCCAACTGTCCTTGGGGCAGGTCTTTGCTACTCTGAGTGTGGCTCATTGGCCAGTGTTAACCACAGTTCACAGTGACACCACAAGGCTACTTCAGGCCCACTAGATTGTAACAAGATCACAAGTAACCCTGCACAGGAGAAGCGGTGCTTCAGCCACCTGTAGATAGGATGCCCCAGGCTCCCAGCCTGTGATCACAGTGAGATGTCAGCCGGGAATCCAGCTCTGCCACTAACTAGCAGAGAGGAAGCACTGGTGACCTGTGTTTGCCCCTGACCTTGGCTTCCCTCTCTTTGAAATGGAACAAGAGAGATTGTGCAGTGGGAACAACCTGGCACACGGGTGGAACTCAGCACATTTGAATGTCCATTTGTCTGATGGCACCTGCCCAGCTCTTCATCTTGTTACCTTATCTCTCCCTAAACTTCTGTACTCCTCTCCTTTACCCACCTGCTTTCCCAAAGCCTTCTGTGGGGTGGGGAGTAGGGGAGAAGGGAGGTGCTATGCCCCAGCCTGCTCTCTGAGCTCCCATTTGCACTAGAGCTGGGTTGGGCACAGTGCTTTGGGTGGGACACATGGCTGTCCTATCAGCTATGAGAATGGCCATCACACTAGGTGCCAGCTGCAAGATCTCATGTCACCCTCATAGCAATGCAAGAGGCAGCTACCACAATGGTCCCCATTTTGTAGACAAGGAAATGGGTTCAGAGAGGTAAGAAGACAAGGTCACACAGGCAGCGGGCAGCAGGGTCGGGTTCAAAGTCACGTTCCTCTTCCATTTGTGTCTCCTGGGGGCTGTGGAGCTGGCATCCTTCTCCCCTTCACATTCCTCCCAGGCAGAACCCACTGCCTTTGTGAGCACAGTGCGTTGGGACTGGTTGAGAAGGGACTGAATTGGTCAGGGCGGCGATAGGTGTGGCCAGGATTAGGGTAGGTGTAGGGGCTTTGGTCAAGACTGGGAGGCCAAGGCTAGGCTAGGAGGTATGGTCAGGGTCAGGCCACATGACGAACACCAAGAGGTGGTCATGACTGCAAGGAATGCCATATGGTTCTTTGTGTCGCCCTTGGTGGGTTAAGGCGCGAGGCTGTGGGTTCTAGACAAGGCAGTCTGGAGATCCTGTGGGTCTCCTCCTCTTTCCTCTTAACATTCCCTGTCATCGGGTCAAAGGACTCTGCGAGCACATCCTAACTCTCTGTGCCTCCCTTCACTGTCCCTGCCTCTGCCTAGCCTCCCCTCCCTGCCACTCCAGGGGTTCTGTTCCCACATGCCTACCTAGAGGGCTGTTCCAGGGATCCTGGCACCCTCCTGTCACCCCAGGTCCATCCTAGTGAAGAGGTAAGTAGGGTCTCCTGCCCTGACTGGGACCTTTCCTCTTGGGAGATAGCCCTGGGATTTTGGCCTTGGGTGGAGAGGACAGAGCTTGTTAAAGACAGGTGTGGGGCTGCACTTGAGACTGCTGGCAAAGCCAGCTGTGACAGGAAGGGTAGCCAGCAAGCCTGTTCTGGGCAAGACTTTCCTGAGCTTGAGTCAAATCACCTACCCGACAATCTGATTTTATCCTCAGGAGTCTATCGACTAACTCCCACTGACGTGCTCATCGTCTCCTTTGGATGGCGGCACACTCATGCATGCGTGAGCGTAAGGGGGTCCCAGTGGGGAGAGGTCCATGGGCCCTACTGTCAGGCTACGCTCTGTGTCCCCAGGATGGCTGGGGGAGCCGCAAGGGGCGAATGAGCTAGCGTGGAGATGGATTCAGGGAATGATCATTTCAGACAGGGAAGCACTAAGGTGTGCTTGACATTCATGTCAGACAGGCTAAGCTTTGCCTTCGGGCCCCTTTAGATCTTCAGAGGAGTGGAAAGAGGAAGAAAAAAGGAAGAGAGGGACACAGAGAGACAGAAGAGAAATGATGACCTTCTGGTTATCTCTGGATTTCACAGCATGTGCCCATCGATGAAGGAATCCTACACTTCCCCAGAGGGTGTCCTGAGGTCCCCCTTTGGAGTCAGAGCAGGACAGCATTTCTCCGTGAGCTCCAGAGACACAGGCCTCCTTCCTACCTCCCAGTGGCAGGTGGCTTGGAGGCTGAAGCAATGGAAGAGGTGTGCTTCCATTGCTCTTCCAGTGGAAGAGGTGGGTAGGCTTTGAGACATTCTGAACTGTGGGGGACAGACAAGGATGTGGGAGACATGGTCCTCACCACTGGGTTCAGGCAGGGTCCCTAGCACAGCAAGAAGCACTTGCCACCCCTCGCCCTGGAAGAGCAAGGCCGGCACCCCGGTGTACTTACAAACACCTCGATGGTGACAGGGACAGTGCTGTTGAGAGGAGGGTTGCCAGCATCTTTGGCCATGACTGTCAGGTATATCAGCCCATTGGGGATCTGTTCATAATCCAGGGGGCGGCTCACACTGATCACTGAAATGACAGGAAGAGGGTTCCAGCCCCATTGTAAGCAGACTTCGGCTGCTCCCCTTAAGCAGAGAACATGTGGTTGGTACAGGCCAGGCCAGCTCTGCCTTGCTTTCTCCTCTTGCCTCTGAACACTTGGAGTCTCCTGGTCTTCACTTATGTTAACTGACTACCTGATGTGTGCCAGGCACCACGCTGAGTCCACTAGGTGGTAACTATAATGGTGGTACGGTAAGCCCCACATCATAGATGAAGACGATGAGCTCAGAGAGGGAAAGGACACAGCCTGGGAAGGCTAAGAGGTGGCAGAGGATTGGAGATAGGGAGACTCAGCTAACAAGCCTCCCTCTCCTATGGATTTTTCAGGCAGCCTGTGGTAATAGACGGAGACCACCACAGATTCTGTGATCGTCAGACCTCTGGCTTGCCTACGGGCCCTAGGGAAGGTCCTTTGGCCACATGCTGCTCCAGCTGACAAGAGGTCGGGTGGCTTCCTGAGTAGTACAGGGTGTCTGGGAGGCAGAGGGCACCCCTTCTCCCTAGAGAGCACTATGGTGCACTCCTGGCTGTGATCGCAATACCACTCTACTCGTACCTCCATAGCCCTCGTACACGCTGATGTCAAAGTAGCGGCCGAAGACAGAAGCATTGACTATACTGTAGGTGATCTGGTTGTTGGGAGGGGAATCTTCATCTGTGGCCTGGAAGGAAGAAGGTAGGGCCTGGTGAACCAGACAGGGTAGGCAGGAGAAGCAGCAGAGTGGCTCCTCTCAGAGCTCCTTTGTAGGATAACTCAGTTTGAGTCACATCGCGGTCTAGGGCCCCAGTGGTCTCCCCATATTTCTCAGTTGGAGCCCACCCTCTGGCTCCCAGCAAATACCATGCTCTCCTTCATGTGCTGGGCATGGTGGTAGCTAGGAAATCAAAAGGTCAAGCTGAGAATGGGAAAGCGGGGGCCGGGCTCTGGCATAGTGACGTCCAAGCTCTTCTGTCCCTGCTCCAATACAGATACCTTCCTGACCTCTACATCAAGGTGGGGCCTGCTATGGGTTGGATGTAGTTTGTCTCCAAGGCTCCAGATGCTGGTGGCTTAGTCCTTAATGTGACGGTATCAAGAAGTGGTAGAACCTTTAAGAGGTGGAGCCTAGTGGAAGGCAATTAGGTCACTGGGGGCTCTGCCACCAGAATGAATTAACAGAGCTCTGAAGGGACCCTGACTAGTTCCCTAAGACTGAATTACTAAGAAGAGCTAGGCTGGCCCTGAATCTCTCTGGTTTTCCTCTTTTCTTCATCAATTACCCAGCCTCAGGCATTTCATTGCATCAACAGAAAACAGACTAAGACCAAGGCCCTTGTGCTGTGTGTCCCATGAGTCTTCTCCCACCCACTGTCATTTCTTATTTAATTGATGCTTGCCTTCCTTAGACCATCAGCCTCTTGTGAGCAGATCCTTGTGTTTCTAGATTGCTGCTACATACCTAGATCCCAGCACAGTGTTTGGGACACAGTAGATGTCTAATAAATGCATGTTATATGAAAACAAGGAGGGAAGAAAGCACTTGGAAGAGGGCCAGGGATCATTCCTTCTTTTCAATATCTGGTTCTTTTCAGATTGTCTCCAACCTTGGAGAGCTTCCAGGGCTTCCCACCACTCTGGGTGCATCTGGAGCCAAGCTGGGAGGGAAGGGCAGGGCCTTCTAGAGAGCGGTGTCCATGAGTCCTACCTTTGTGTATTCACCATGCCCACTCCTCCATCCGTCCTCGCTTTCATTGCTGACACTTTAGAAGCAAGTTCTAAGTGGAGGCCCTGGGGAGGCAAGTGTGGTGAAGGGGCATGGGGACATTAAGACGTCATAGGTCAGAGGTCACCGAAGTATGGTAGGGACTCTGCAGCCTAGAGTGTCTGATTCAGCTTGTCCCTCCCCTCTTGTCTCCCCTCTGTGAAATGGAGTTGTGCCACAAGGAGTCTGTGGACACTTTGATGGAGGTTTTTACACAAGGAACCACATCCACTCAATGGGAGATGGGGGAGAATGTGACCCCCAGTCTTGTGGATGGGAGGTTAGCACCTCCTGCCAGGGCTCTGCAAGGAAGGAAGTCAATCAGGAAGAATGGACAGGGTGAGGATAAGATGAATGGCCACAACACAGGGCCACCTGGCACCTTACCCGAAGTCGCACCAGCTGGGTGACAGAAGGCTCATTCTCCCTCAGGGCGCCCACATAGGCATCTTTCTGGAAGGTTGGCACGTTGTCATTGACATCCAGCACGTTGATCCTGACCCGGCCTGTGGTCTCTTCCCCACCTCCATCCCGCGCAATGACTGTCAAGGTAAAGCGCTGGATGAGCTCATAATCCAGTCTGGCGATCAGCAAGATCAGCCCTGTGTCCTTGTCCAGGGAGAACCTGTATCAGGTAGGAGGAAGGACAGAAAAGATGCCTGAGTTCAAGCAGGCTTGTGGATGAGCCCCTGTAGGCACTCCAGGGAAGACACTGTGGTGGAGGGCTCCTCACGCTGTGAGGAGGAGCTTCTGCCCAATGGAGAAGGTTAGATGTTGGAGAACTGCAGGACACAAATGCTGCCATCTTTTAGACAGTTCTGCACCAAACACTTTAAAAAAGGCAGCAAAGTGTCCTGCGAGGGGAAGGTGGTGGGTCATTTCTTAGGTGCTAACCCTGTCATCTGCTTGAGGGACTGGTGCCAGGGAAGAGGATGGCAGATGTCCTTGGGGAGCAGCAAGGGCCAGTGAGACATCCCTCCAAGTGCCCCCTCTAAAGTCCCCTCAGAGGCTTCTCTGAACCATCAGCAGGCATGTGTGTTCTCTACCTGCTCCACAATTGCCAGTCACCAAGCCTGGAAGGTACCAGTTCAGGGACAGGACTCGTCCAAGGCCCAGGGAAGAGATGAGAAGTCCAAGAAGACAGAACCAGGCCCCATGAACACGGGATCCTTGAGGGATGGGCTGCCCTGTGCATTCAGCTGCTGCTGGTACATCTTCCCTTACTGAGGCTTCTGCCCCAGAGTGGCTGAGGATGCCAGCAACATACCCAAAAGTGTTCCAGTCTCTTCTTGATCATTCACATTGATAGTCAGGGCTGGCAATCAGAGCCGACAGCCACTGACTTCCTCATTCTGCTGGGCTTCCAAATGCATCAGACCTGCTCTCTGAATTCAACCTGGCCTTTGATCATGTTAAAACAAGATGGCTTCCTCTTGGCTCCAATTAACTGAAGAAAGGGAAAGAGGTGGCCCAGAGCCAGCCCAGTACCACACCGATGGGCAAGGTGGCATAGGCCAGACAGTGAAGGAGGTAACCCACCTAATGGCTGCTGTCCATTGAGAGTCCCCCTTCCTGCTAGAGGCTGTGCCCTAGTGGTGAAGACCTAGTGCAGAGGCCTGGCCCTATCACCTACCAGCTGTATGACTTTGGGCAAGACCTTGGCCTCTCTTTCATCATCTGTAAAGTGGAAGTGATAAGAATACCAAGTTCCTCTAGCCTTTAGTTGTGAGAAGGACACAGGATGACACATGTAACTCAGTCAGAGCTTCAAAATGTTAGCTGTAAGTGCCACTGGTGACAGGGGGGTGAGACACGATTGCACACTGGAGACACACGATTACAGGCACACAGTCTTTTCCAGTCTCAAAGCTAAAGGCTATCCTTTGAAGGTCACAGAAACCATGTCCCACAAGGCTTAGGGACATGACCAATCCTACTGCAGCTAAGACCAGACTAGCAACACAGACCACGGGCTCTGTCTCCCAGCCCAGTGCTCCAGCCTCTGGAGTGCCTCCCTGGGCACTGTGAAGTTTCCTGGACCTCATGAGTGATCAAGGGCCACCTCAGAGAGATCAGAGCAGGAGCTCACCTGTCAGGATCATCACTGAAGAAGTAGTTGACTTCCCCAAAGGTGCCCACATCATTGTCTGTTGCCTGCATTGGTGAGAAAGAGAAGCCGGTTACTGCTGGACCAGTTGAGGCTACTGGCCTCACCAGGAAAGGGGCCCAGGCAATCTGTGTT
This sequence comes from Castor canadensis, assembly GCF_047511655.1. Taxonomy (NCBI): domain Eukaryota; kingdom Metazoa; phylum Chordata; class Mammalia; order Rodentia; family Castoridae; genus Castor; species Castor canadensis. Next base: position 61,959,225 of record NC_133392.1, on the reverse strand, counting down.
TCTCCTACACAACTCCTGCAACCCAATAAAATGTTGAGCTACACTGATCAATCAGGTAGTCTCTGGCCACTGGAGAGCACGGTTCCAGAGGATCTGTCTTCTAGACACCTCTGTGTGGTAGGTCTGGCTTCCTGTTTGGAGTCAGGCTTGGTGGACTCATTCCCTGCAGATGCTCAGGGGACCTGGGGGAGGGACCCTGGACCTGTGCCTGAGGTTATAAACTGGCAGTTCAAGGTGTCACATACGAAGGTGTGGGTTCAGCCACCTGGTGGATTCTTCTGGTGATTGGCCCCCAGTTTTCAAAGCCTTCTTAGATGTACTGCTGTGGGGGAGGTCCACTGAGGGGATTTCTTGTCCTGCTTTTGACCTCAGGAATAACCCGCCTTATGAGAGAGCATATTGTCACTTGCCTGGCAACCTTCTCTTCCAGTACAGACTGCTGGTCCTCTTCTCTGGCTCCTCTCCCCACTAGAATAGGCAGTGAGAATTCCAGCTGCCTAACCTATCCCTGGATTGGGTCATCAGAATCCTCCCAGGGGTCCTCCTATTGTCACTGGAGATGGGAGCATCCTTGGCAGATGAGCTGGGCAACATGACCTGGGAACTGCTTAGGGTTGGGGGAGGACAGAGCTGTACTTAGAGGAAGAACATGGCTGAACCCTATTGGCTTAGGGTCCTGATTTTGATCCCACCTGCAGCTTGGTTTGAGTCCACAGAGCCTTTTATGCAGGGTGGACCAATCTGAATGTCTGTCACCTGCAGTCAAAAGGGGCTAGTGGGACAGGGACCATCTTATGTGGATGACACTGCCATGGTGGTGACCACTGCAGCCTGTAGTGCTTGCAGAACTTTTATGTTTTCAAAGAACCTCCTTGTGTGTGTGACTCCTTCCCATCCTCACCACCATGCATGTGATGAGGAATACAGACACTTCCACTCTCCTGCAGATCACAATGGGTGGGATCCCATGTTGCTGTTTTTGTGGTGGTAAACTGGGCTCCCTGCTCTCTGCCTGATGCTCTACCTTTAGGCCACCCCAATGAGGCTTCTCCCCATCTCCCCTTTCCCCAAGGTGATTGCAATTCTGGGGGGGGAGGCGTTTGTGGCTGGAGCTGTTGGCTTCTGTCTCATCCCTGGCATGGCTGAAATCCACAATGCAGGTAAAAGGATACCTTCCCTCCCTCCCTTTCTTCCATAATTACATACTAACCATACATCCTGTACCAGATACTGTTCTACATGTGACCTGTGCTCCCTTCCCAGGCCACGGTCCTGGAGCTGACACTACTGCAGGTAAGAAAGGCCTGGCACTGACTTTGGGGCCCTCTTGCATCTGCTTTATATTCAGGCTTCTGCAAGATAGTACATGGATAAAAGCTCCACAGCTAAAAAATACATTTTAATACCTTTTTACTCAATATTTTCTGAGGTTCCTTTTAAAGCTCCTAGATTCTGTGAAATCTATTAAATTCTATGTTCTTTGTAATAAACCTGAATTTTCATGAGAAAGTTAATTCGTGTTCAGTATATTTGGTTCCGGGAGGTAGATCAGTAATAATATATTTCTATCTCAAATGAATGAAATGAAAAATATGTTTATACCCAAAGAATTAAGATCTTAGTTAACCAGAAAACGTGGCTATTCATAAAGATGCCATTTCCAGGCACTCTGGGCAGCCTGCTTTTATGGGACTGCCTCTTGTGCCTGCTTTCCTTTTGATGTCCCCAGAACTGATGCTCCCATTGACTGTGCAGACAGACCTCTGTCCCCACCCTCACTCTGGCCAGGCTCAGGGTGCAGGTTGGATAAGTGCAGCAGAAGATACCCAGGGAGGTAACCTATCCTCTAGCCCACAGTTGGCCCCGTGGTGGGGCTCCCCTTCCCTGAGCTACCCTCATGACAACAACTGCACCTTACACATATTACAAGTACCACCTCCAAGTTACAGACAGGGAAACTGAGACACAGCAAAGGTTCACAATTTGTTCATCCCCACCCTTTACAGAATGCAGTTTGGACTGTCAGGACAGGAAGGACCCCAGAGCTCCCCTGGTCCTTTAATCTGGGGCCTAGGTTGCTGAGGTGGAGGGGAGTTAGATGGTCCCTGGGGAACAAGCTTAGGGCAGATGCTGGCCTCCACTCCCAATGCCCGTTCTCCCTTCCCTGTGTCGGGCTGTGAGCCCTATCCCTGGGGCCTTTCACTACCCACTCAGGCAGCTGATGCTGACCAAGGAAGATTTGTGAGTCCTTTGGTGCCACCATCTAATGACCACATGAAATATGTATGCCTGGTAACGAGGACTGGGAGAGCTTTCATTTCTCAAATGCATGAAGCAGAAGAAGAGGGCAAGAAGTGGCCTCTGTGCCCATAGGGAGGTGGGTGGCCCGCGCTGATAGCCAGGCCTGGGCCTGAAGACTGGGCAGGGGAGGCAGCAAGCCCACCCTGGGGGACAGCCCCCTCCCCCTGCTCTTGTGTTCTCCGTTCTTAACCTCTGGGGCTGTCCCCAGCCTTGCCTTGGGCCCAGACTGGACCATGTCAGCTCCTAGGATGGCTCAGCCCATGGTGCCCACTCACCTGGATAATTGTCCCCTTTCCTGCCTGGCTCACTCTCTCCTGTCCTTCCTCATCCCCAGCTGGTTTAGGACTCCATCCTGTGCACACTCAGCATTCCCTGGGCTGGGAGTCCCTGAGGGCAGGCTAGACTGAGAGATGGGTTCAAAGCCTAGAACAGGGCCTGGACAGGCACTGACTATGTCGTCTACAGACATGTCTGCACCCATATCTGCATGGCACAGATTAATGAATAAGTGTGTTTAATTGTGGCCACACCCCTACCAGGTAGGTACTTATAACTCCTCCCCCTTTACAAGTGAGGAAACAGAAGCTCAGTGATGATAAGGGACCTCCCAGCAGATAAGTGGCCAGAGCTGCCCCTCAAATTCCCATGGTTAAAACCATCTGAGGGGCACACGGCCCGAGTGCCGTCCCATGGCACCAAGGCTGAGCAGCACCACAGGTGTGGCCTCTCCAGGCACTCCACTGACCCACCCTGGCCCCTCCCTGCACCTGTAAACAATCTCTTTCCCAAGACTTGCTCATGGCAGCCACCTAAAAGTCCAACAGCTATATCAAGTGACAGACAGACAGTAGTTCATCTGAGGTGGGAGGGGCTGAGGAGCGGCCAAGGGCCTACGTATAGAGAACAAAATACACCCTCTTCCCCTGCCACACTGTAAGTATGACATATCTGTGTCCCTGCAGGGGCTCCTGTTCCTACTGCCAGCACCTTTCCCTGTGGTCAGTGCCTATCTCCCTGGTCTGTGCCTGTCTTCGTAGTCAGTGCCTGTCCCTGACACCAGCACCTGTGCTGTGGTTAGCACCCATCCCCATAGTCAGCATCTGTCCCTGCTGTCAGTGCTGTGGGCAGCACCCATTCCCGTGGTCAGTGCCTGTCCCTGCCATCAGCACCTGTCCTCATGATCAGAGCCTGTCCCTGCCATGAGCACATGGAGGGTGAGGCCACAGCTGGTGCTGCTGAGGCTTTTCCTCCGATTCTCCCAATGCTGGCATTACCAGCAAAAGTAGACCCCTCATTTGGGCTTTGTAATTGTATCACAGTTCTTATTTCTGTGACGGACAACAAATGGCAGAAATGTAATTTTCTCCTGCTGACAGAAAGGAAAAAAAAATACATATGGGAGGAAATTCTAAAGGTTAAGACAAGGTGAGTGTGTGTGTGTATGTGTTGGGGGGGAGCCTGTGACAGGAGGGATTCCCACATTGGCCAGACTCGAGTCTCTGCTGACTACAGGGATTAGGAGGGGATGTAGCACCTCCTGCCTTTTTGTTTTGAGTATTTCACTGTAGGCATTTCCCTAGCTTTACTTCATTCCATCCTCCCAATAGCCTGGGGAAGCTGCAACCATATCATCCCCATTCTACAGGTGAAACAGGTGTAGCAGGGAACTGGGGTTCAGGGAAGTCAATTGACTTCTCCAAGGTCAAGGTTGCAGCCCCTCAGCTGCAGCCCTTGGACAACCAAATGGGTGCCTTCCATAAACCACCAAAGAAGGCCCCCAGCCCCATTCCAAGCTTGGGCTTGGTCTGTGTGTGTGGCTCAGACCCAGTCTTGGGGAGGCTGTATGGTCCATCCAGAGGCCCCTGCCTTTTGATCAGCCCAGGGCTTGTCATTCAGCACCCTCAGGGGCCAGGTCCCTCTGCACCTTGTGTGGCCCAGCGCTCCATCCTCTGATGCTAATCCTAGCATTTATACCCACTCTGGAGACCACCATGCCAACATCAGGTTCTCCCATCTCGGTCCTCTCCCATCTCTCTGTCTCCTCCCGCCCAACTGGTCTTTGCAATGAATAGTCACCATCTTGCCCTGGAACAAGCCCCTTGCCCCCAGGGTGCGTCCTGTCCCCATGCATCCCCTGCATGCCTGTCTCTGTACCTCACTGTGTCCTTCATTTTGGCCTTGTTGGTGTCCATATGTTGACAGGCCCCACCAGAACCCCCCCATTACACATTCACACACACATACACATCCTCAGTCTCAATGCCCCCCACCTCCAGCCCCTGGAGTCCCCTTCTGAACCCTCCCAGCCACCTGGGCATCTCTTCCTGAGGCAGGGCAGGCTGGCAGGTGCATGCTTAGTCACTTCCTGGCAGCACTCGCACCCTGGTCACACACGCCTGCCTGGACACCCTGCACATGCTCACAGGGGCTTCTGCTCTGAAGCAAGGCAGGCCCAGCTGCCCGGCTGCTTCCCTGGTGGTGCCAGGTCCCAGCAATGTAGCAGGCAGTGGACACGGAGAGCAGTTCTGCTCCCATGCACAAATCTGCAGAGAAGGGCACACGGCACAATTTGTTCAGGAAACAATAGCAATGTTTGACATGTCATAAGGATTGATGGAGCAGAAATTTACATGGGAGAATGCATTTTTAAACAGCTCTGCTGCACCCCGGTGCAGCGTGGGTAATGCTTTCCACATTCATCATCACTGAGCCCCTCTAAGTCACTCCTAAAAGTGTGAGAGTGACAGTACTCATATGCTCTTGGGGCACAGGGTGGCAGGCCAGAGGCAGGAGGGGCTCCACTGGAGAGACTTGACTTGGTAGCATAGAGGACTTGTGTGCCTCCCATAGTCTGTGGATGCTTCTAGCTTCCCTCTGGGACATGAGGTAGAAGCTTAAGGCCACAAAACATCCAGCCTGCCCACATTTGTGGGGAAATTGCATGGGGGAAGATCCCCATCTCTACTTAGAAGGCAGCCAGGATGGAGGATGGGGGCATGGTGGCCATTAGCAATGTGTGGGAAGGTGATGCTGCTCTTTGCACCTTCACATGCATTCCTGGGAGTGGCCATGCTTCTGGGATAAGAGCAGTTGATGGTGGTTCTAGGAAAATGTAGCCCCCCCACCCATTGGGCTTTGTGTGAAAGAGGAGAGATGAGTGTCCTGGGTGGCAAGGACACCAGGAGTGAGCATTGGGTACAGGAGAAATAACAGGAGGAATAATGGGGGAAAGAGTCACATTCAGGAAAGCCCTGCGCCCCTGCTCTGAGCCTTCTGAGCAAGTGGAGGCCTTAGAAAAAGGGGGTGCTACCTGGAAGGCAGGAGCTGGAGGCTCAGAGCAGATCGTGGGGAATAGAAGCAAGTGGGAGGACAGTCCAGAAAGGGGTGGCCTGGCTGGTGGTGTGGGCTGCTGAGAAAGAGGAAGGGGCCTTTTGGTCCAATGGGAACCTGAGATAGACGGCTACATCTTACCCCAATCACATGTGCCCATGGCAGACATTACTAGTCAATCACAGCACTGAGTGCAGAGGAGGCCTCTGGAACTCCCAGTCCAGTCTTCCTGGCAGCTGCTGACAGCGAACTGTGGGAGGAATTGGGTTCAAGCATCTTTGCTATCCCTTCTGAACTCTCTAGGGTAAGAAAGGTGTTTCTCCCTGGAGGGTCCAGGCATAAAGGGCCTCAAAAAGGATTTGCAGCTAAGAGCAGAGTCATAGATACCACTGCAGGGGGACAGTGAGATCTGGGTTCTGGGACTTCTCCCAGGCACTCAGCTGTGGAAGTGCATGTGTGCTGCCAGGCCTCCTGAAATGTCTTCCAGCTCAGTCCTGCCTTGCTCCAGCAGCTCACCCTCCACCCAAGTACTCTCCTCTCCTGCATATCCTCATCCTGTCACTCAGGCCTCAGGCTCTTCCCAGGCCAAGCAGAGTCCTGCCTCACCACTAGCAGCGCTCTCTGCTGGCAGGCTCTCCTCAGGCCTCCTAAGGGCTCCTCATCTCAGCCTCTCAGGATCTGATAGAGTTTGTAGTGCTTCCATTTGTAAAAGCTCACTCTGACTCCTGGGGTACAAGCAGAAGTTGAGAGAGGCCTGCAGAGGCAGTAGTGAGAGGCAGTAGGCTGGGCCAGGCTGGCCCCTAGGTCAGCTGGACTCCAGGGAGCTGACAGGTCTTGCTGGTGGATGGATGTGGTGGGGAGAGGGCTACGGTTCTGGCAGGGCTGTCTGGCCCAGTGCTACCTGGTCCACTTCTCCCAACAGAATATGGGCTTTGTGAGGGCAGGCACTGAGCTTGACTTCCCTAGGGATCCCCAGCATCCATTCTGGCATCACGGGCCCCAACAATCACCAGCTGAGTGGATGGAAGGAGTGAGATTACAGGTGTTAGTTTGTGAGCCCGCCTCTTTTTTCTCTCTGAGTCTCAAATCCTGAGTGGATGACCTTCTCAGGAGTAAAGAACATCAGAGGGGTGATGACTGCAGAGCGTGGAGATAGAGGAAGGAGAAGGAGGGAGAAGATGACCAAAGGGAGAGGAGAAGGAACCACCACTGTGACACCCACTCTGAGCCTCAGCTTCTTTATCTGTAAAAAATGGGTAATGGCTGTAGCCACCTTATTCAGGGAAGGTGTTTTATACTGGTGCCTGGCACACAGGGACCACTTTCTAACTGGAACTGGTATCATGATTCCCACTCTTGGGTCTAAGTGTGCTCTTTCTCCAGTCCATGCGAATGCATTACTGCTGAGCACCCTGGCCCAGCTTCCCCGCCCCCTCCCAGAGCTGTGGCAGCAGTGGCCAGGTCAAGGTGAAGGGGAGATAGCACACACCCTGCAGGAGGGGGGCTCCAGGGAAGCCACCCCAGCCCCTTTATTAGTGTGTCAGTCCTGTGGCAGGAGAGGAAGGCTGGGGCGCAGGGTCCCAACTGTTTTGTTATTGCAAATGCAGTGTTTTCCTTGGGCTCCTGCACCCCCTACTTTATTTCCCTTTATTTTACTTTAAAACCTGGAAATAAAAATTGATGGGGAGCAAATTGTTCTGGCCAGCATCTCTGTGCTTAAAGGAGTCGTAGTGGGGAAGCAATTATGCTGTGTCAAGGGCTGTCAGGGTGGACAGCAGCAGCCTGCATGCGCCAAGTGCCTGGGGGTCCCCAGGGCCTCTTACCTTGCTGGGGAGATGGCTGGGGGGTGTGGAGGACCTTCAGAGTCAGGGGATAACTAAGTACCCGCCCCTGCTGAGTGCTGCCTGTCAATGGACCTGCACTGTGAAGAGCACTGTCCTTAAGAACTTGACTGCAGTCCTTAAAATAACCCTCAGGTGTGGGAGGGTGTCACATTCCATCTCACACATGAAAACCCTCTGGCTGATAACAACTGCAAAAATAATAACAGTAGCACAACCCATTTTGTCCTTACTGGGTCCCAGGCATTATTCGGAGAAACACAGATGTAGTGAGATATTTAATCTCTACTCCTTCTTTATGAGATAGGTATTAGTACAGCCTCACTTTATGGATGGGACAAGCAAAGGCTCAGAGAGGTTAACCACCAAGCGTGAAGTCACACAGTGGTGCTGAGATTCTGCTACGAGTCAGAGGTGAAGGAAGGTGGTTTACCTAACATATTTCAACTAATTTTAAAAGACAGCTTTAGTGGTTTTATTGGATGTTTCAACAAATCATTGAGTGTTTATGTGTTAGGCATAAATGTATTATTTCATTTCTTCCTAATTTGGACTCTACATTACCAAGACCACTTTTCAGATGAGTAACGGAGGCCCAGGGAATTTCGGTAACTTGCTAGAGTCACTAAGATGAAGTTTGGCAAAGCCAGGATTTGAAGATGGGCCTGATTCCAAAGTCAGAGTTCTTGAACCTACAGCTGGGTTGGGGGTCAGGGCGCCAAGCCCTGTCCCTAGCTGGCTTTATGGGTGAATCCATTCCTTGTTCCTATGCCTCAGTTTCCCTAACTGTATGAGGAGCTTTTCCAGCTCTGCCTGGGAAGCTTCTGGTTTTGGTTCAACTGGGCTGGGAAGACAACCTCCCCAGCCAAGGCTCACTGTAAACTGGCACAGTGGGTTAGGAGCCCTGAGGTTTCTTGAGCAGCAAATAGACCAAACCAAGTAAGGCCGTTGGGAAGTGTCAGAGGCAACCTGGGACCACAGGAGCTCCTGGATCCACTGGAGGGATATCTCTACACGTGGCAAGAGAAAAGACCCCGCACAGCTGGAGGTGAAGGGCCCCAGGATGGTACAGTGGGCCCTGCAGGTCTATGGTCCCAAGGAGAGCACTGCTGAGGAAAACGGCACATGTCTAGGGTGTTCAGTGCTGTACGGTGGATGCTTGATTCATTTTTCCCCTAGTGCCAGCCAAAGACGTGTCACCTTTCAACCAATCTTAAATTTTTACTTTATCATTTAAATTAGGCATATTACATGCCCCTTTTGGCTTGGAAGTATTACCATAGCTTTCGTCTTGCTTTTTGGGAGGCATATTTTCACAACATTAGGGGTAAGGAAACACTCAGCAGATTACAGAACACAACTGATGGTAACCTGGTACTGACTGAAACCTTCTCTGCCTCAACTGAGCTTTGTAATAGTCTTTGCAGGAATTGAAAAAAAAAACTGTTTTTGAAATTTTTTTGGTATTTATTCATTCATTCATTTATTCATCCATGTTTTGACTTAACTTGGTCAAAACTACGTGTAATAAATCCACGCATAAGATGGACTTCCTGTATAGACAGGAAGTGGCAGGGGAGCCGGAGAAGGGGGCCCAGGAGCTTCCTTCAGAAGAAGCGCAGAAGCTGGAAGGTGGGTGGAGCTGGGGGCGGGGAGGGTACTCCAGGTGAGCAGAACTTGAGCTAGGCCAAGGAGACCTGAGTTCTAGAGCTGTCAGTACAGTGGTGTTGGGGTGAGAAGAGAAGATAGGAAATCACATGTGGCCGTCCACTATGTCCTTACTACAACGTCCTACCCACTTGTCCTTACGTTACTTCACACACCTTACAGAGTGATGTAATGGGTTGAATGGTGACCTCATAAAAAAGTATGTCCACGTCTTCACCCCTAGGTCTGTGTATGTGGCCTTTTTGAGGAGGTCTTCGCAGATATGACTCAGTTCAAGATTTCAAAATGAGGTCACACTGGTTGGACCCTAAATCTAATGACAAACTATCCTTATCAGGCACACTTAGTGGAAGACACAGAGAAGGCCACCTGTAGATAGAGGCAGAGATTGGGGCTATGCAGTGTGCTCCATTAAGGAGCACATGGGGCCTCCAGAAGCCGGAAGAGGCAAAGTAGGGTCCTCCCCTGGAGTCTCTGGAGGGTGCTCTGCCACATCTGCATTTCAGATTTCTGACCTCCAAGGGTCAGGGAGTGCACATCCATGTTTTAAGGCCCCAGCTTGTGGTGTCTGTGGAAGCACCCCAGGACCCTGGCACAGGGTCTAGCAGATTCTGATGTCTGCTTTAGGACATAAGCGAGGCCACATTCACCTAGTGCTCACAAGCTATGGTGGTGGCATTATAGCCCATGTGTGGATGAGAAAGTGAAGGCCCAGAGAAGGCTAGCAACTTGCTGGAGACCCCATCGAGGGGAGTGGTAGAGCTGAGCTTCAGAGATGCCCAGTTGGGACCCATTGGTGGCCAGACCTCCCTAAACCCCAGAGTGAGGGCCATTCTGGACAGGCACCTCCTGGGATGAGGCAAAATCCCCTGGTGAGATTAGAGTCCAGAATGGAATCTCTGTCCATGTTAGGACCTGTTCAGTAAGCCTCAGGGTCTCCAGGCAGGGCATAGCAGCCTGGCCAAGGGGCAGCATCTTCCACTGTCATAGCAAGGATGACATCAGTATAGCAGCTGCAGGAAGCAGTGCTTGTGAGGAGCGGCTAGCTCATTGTCCCTTCCTGGAGGAGGCCCCTGAAGCTCAGCCATCCCTTCCTAAGTGCTCATAGGACATTGTCTATACTTCCAACAGCAGCAGAAGCCACAGTCACACATGACGGTTCAGGGCTCATCTCTAGAAGCCAGGACTGCTTTACTGTGAGGATATTTGTCTCTCTACCTGTGGGCTTTTGTCTGGAAGTGGCTGGAATGATGGGGAGTTCACTTTCCCCAAAGCTGCTCAATAGGGCCTGGAGTCCACCAGTCGGTACCCCAGCTCCCTGGTCCCTGAGCTGGGGTGAAGCACAGCCTCCACCCCAGGACCCCAGTGGGATGGAGTGCTGGCTGACCACAGTGGTGGTAGGCTTCAAAGTGCTTCCTTCAGTGACAACTTGCTCCCGTCACCAACTCTCCACAACCTGGCTTTCCAGGATGACCTGTCCTCCATTCTTGTCTCAGGATCTAAGACAAGTTGGATGGGGGACACATGACAGCATGTTCCCTACTCTCATGGAGCCTGTGGCTGCAAGTGTCTCAGGGTCTAGCAGTTGGCGATCACACACACAGCAAAGAGAAGAAGGAAGAAACCTAAACTGGGCTTCTAACCCTTGTACACATCCCTTCTCTCGTGCCCTTGGCTTTAAAGAAGACTCAATTGAATGACTTCTTTTTCTTTCTTTCCTTTTTTTTCCCCCAATCACATCTGATCACCAAACAAAGCAAACTGGAATGCAGAAAGTCATTTTCCTGAGAATGCAAGAGGAAAGAGGGTGGATGGCTGGGGGTGACTGAGACATTTACAATCAGAAGGACCTGGGACCTCTCTGAGGCCAGTTATCAAGCTGAGATTATGTGGTAGAGGAGGTGAGGAGAGGGCGTTGGAGAGATGTGGGGACAGACACACATCTGAGGCTCCATTAAGTGGGACCTTCTGTATCCAGGAGATGGGAGGGAGGGAAAAGACAGTGCAATCAACCCCCTGGGGAAGCAGCCACACCAGGGCTGGGAACACCTCCCACCACTGCTGCAGCTAGCTCACCAGTGCCCTCTCCCTGTGGCTCAGCCCCCTCCCTGGGCTACACAGGTGACAAGCAGCACTCAGTCTAGTTGGAGAAGAGGGGGGATTGGTCACTGCCATGTTCCAGAGAAATGCCCTCATTCCAAGGTGACTTGGCACCTGGGTGGCACCCTCCCACACCTGCTGTCATTGGCCAGTGCTGACTGGGCCAGCATGTGCTGCTCGCTAATGAACCATATTGATTCCACATTCTCTTGTTGTCTCCCTAAATGGCAAACCACACATCTGATAGATTAAATATCCACACAACTGCCCACTTGACATCTCCATCACTCCACCCAAGGGTCCCTAACGAATTTTACAGCCCTACACGACAAAAGAAATTAAGGTCAAAGTCTGTCGCAGGGAGTATAAATCCCCATTATCTCTGAACCCAGCAGAGGGCTGCAGCCCCAGCCCCTCATTCACCCAGGCCATGCAGCCCAGGGCCTCATGGGATAGGAGTCTGCTATGCCTACTGGGCCCAGGAAGCAGCCCAGCCCCAGTCCTCTGACCTGTGGATTCTCTAACTGATCACCCCACTGCCAGCATTCAGGTTGTCCTAACAGATTAGAGAGCATATGCCTCAGTTATAAGTTCAAACACTAGCCTCATGGTTCTGAAACTGGTCCAGAAGGCAGAGAGGTTCAGTGGCACTTTCGCTGCTTCACAGATGGTGAAACTGAAGCTTGCAGAGAAAAGGGACTGGTCTAGGGTCAGTCTGTGAGTCACAGACCTCCATCTTCAGACTCTAGGTTTATAGTTCTTGTTACAGCAGGAGCCCACAGGGGTCTTTTGTCCTAGTCTGGTTTCTCCTCCAGGTGGGGAGCTGGGTGGGGCACCCCTGCAGGTGGCTAGGCAGGCAGAAGGAGCTCTGGGTCCAGATTCCACTTGAAATTGGCTAGTTGAGTTCTAATTCATATCTCTGCTGTGTGAGATGACGGTGGTCATTTCATGGCCCCAGATTTGTGGGACTCACAGGAAGGCTTCAGGCTCCATGAGGAGTCTGTGTGCCTCATTAAGGGAAAGGACACTGACATCATAGAGACAGGAGGTGGAGCCTTGGCTCTGGCTTTCTACTGGTGTGTCGGTATGTCACACCATTCAGATTTTCTGAATCTCAGCCATCTCTGTCATCTATAAAACAGAGGGCTAATTTTGACCTCACTAGATTGTCATAGAGATTCAATGAGATAACATGCACAAGATCTTAGCATGGAGCCAGGCACTTAACTTGTGCTTAGCACTTTCTCTGTGTCAGGCAGTGCTAAGTACTCTGCATGTTTTATCTCACTGAACTCCTACCACAAATCTATAAGCAGCTGTTATCCCAGGAAACAGGCTGAGACTAACATCACAATCCCCCCACCCCCACCCCTACTCTTAAATTAACAGAAACTATGATTTTTTTACAAAGGGAACACAATACCACCTAGCTCAAATACTACCTTTCCCAGGTTCTGCCCAATGAGATGAAAGCAGAAGTTTGCCAGGCATTTTCAGGAAGTCTCCTTAAAAGGGAAATGTCCTTCCTTACTTTCTCCATCCTGTAGCTTTAAAATATGGATTTGATGGCTGAGGTTCTAGCAACCATTTTGGACCATGAAGATGAAGGCTACACCCAGGGGTGGTGGAAAAAGAGAGCTTGAAAGATTTTGAGGTTCTCTGCTGCTGACAGCTATATTGGTCATTGTTGATATAAATAACCTCTATTCAAAGCCACATAGGTCAGAAATGGCTGAATAAACCTGGGTGGTCTAAGCCTGGAGCCTGGCTGGGGTTTTTACCACCTTGTCCCTATAATAAGCCCTTGAGAAATGTGAGCTGATCGCCACCACCACCATCATCATCATTCTTGTCTTAGAGTGCAAAGCAGAGAAGGCTCCCTAATAGAGACGTGAAGACTTGGCTCCATACCCAGTAGCTGCTCATGAAATCACTCTAGTGGGTCATGAGTTCCATTTTTTTTTTAAAACAGGAAATCTAATAGAACAAAATGGGAAATACTAAGGTATATTATTGCATGTAGAATGGAAGTATTATTTTGTTCTGGGGATGTGTGTGTGTTTGGGGATCATGAAGTCAAATATAGGTTTTACTATGAATCATAGTTTAAAAAAACAAGTCATAAGACTTTGATCCTCTCCAGAAAACAGCTGCCAGGAAGCCCAGTTCCCACCCTTCCCACAGGAACTGTGCAGTTTGGTTGGGCTACGCTATACCCACAGGCCCAGCTCAACTTCTCTGAGGCCCTGAAGCCCTCAAGTCAGCTCCCCAGCCTTTTCTGCAGTTGCTCCCTGGACAAACTCAGGCTGGGCCCCTGGTGGCTGCTCAAGCCCTTGCTCCCCAGTCAGCACAGCCTGAGCTGGTGACCTTCCCAGTGCCTGGCACAGGTGGCCTTTGTACAGGCCTTTGGTTTGCAGCATTTATGAACTCACTCTGGCCCTGGCCACTCGTATAGCTACCCATTGTCCCCTTGCCCAGGGGGTCCATTTTCTTCGCTTTGGTGTCCTCTGAGCCATTGCCAGAGCAGAAGCAATCAGCAGCTAGCCTACGGAAGGCTGACTTCTGACAGGCACAAAATACAGGGGTTACCACTCTCAGCACAGGAGGGACTGTCTGGGGACAGGTGGTCACATGTTAGCACAGGGGGCCCAGAGAGCACCCAGAACAACCCCTTCATTTTCCAGATGAGGATATGAAGGGAGGGTCCTGGTGCCAGGACCTGCTCAAGGTCACTCTGTGAGTAAGCAGCTACTTCTTCACAGGAGGCTAAAGCCTGCTGGTGATTAGAGAGGGAGGGGATGCCTGGGGCTTGGATCTGGTTGGAATCCTGGCTTGGCCACTTGGAAGCTGGCAGGCCCTGGGTAGGTTATATTCTTCCTTGCATCTCACTTGCTTCTGTGCAGTGTGTAGAGTACAGACAGCTATGTGACAACTTGAAGTGCCTGGAGCTCACTATCCTCCCAAAACACATTCACAAGGCCTACCAAATTGCTGAGGGCCCACCTGCTTTGGCAAAGGGGCAGAGGGCCAAGGCAGACAGACTCTCCCCTCATCAAGGTTAGCGGGGGCACCAGTGACAGAGGCTGTGGAGCCTCTGATCTAAGGCAAAGGAGCCTTAGATCAATTTGCCAAAAATCAATGAGCTAAAGGGCCAATTCTCCAAAAGCTGTCCAGGACAAGCTGCTTCAGGGGCAGAGGTGGGGAGCCTGGCTCAACATACAACCCAGGCCTACAGTCCGCACAGCCCCTTCCACTGGCCTCCCTACCCATAGGCTCTCCCCAACTCCTTGCGAAGCTCAGGTGGTGGTGGAAAGAACTCTCCTTAGCACCTGTCCTACCTCTACTACCTCCATTCCATCCCATTTCGCTTTTGTGGATTGATATTTAGATTAAGGAGATAAACATAGGCGAGGAGCATTGAGGCCTGACAGACAAGGAACTCCGACCTGTCAATCACTGTCAGCCACTCAGCCTCCTCCCCACCCCCTGCATCCCAGCCCCTCATGAGCCAAGAACGACTAAAGGGGCCCAGAAGGACAGTCTTAGGCACCCCCCAAATGAGGGAGGCTGTGTCTACAAAGGCCTTCTAGGCCAGCTTGGGAGCAGGACTGGATGACTATTTACTATTTCTCTCTCTTTCTCTTCCTCCCTCCCTCTCTCCTTCTTCCCCCTTGCTTTTTCCCCCTTCCCTCCCCTCCCCAGGCTGCAGATAAAGAATTCAATTTTCTTTTAAACGGTGGGGGAAATTGGAAGAGATTTTGTTCTGTTTAAGCACAGCTGGAGTCTCAGGTCTCAAGGGGTTTGAGAACAATGAGATCAATTAAGATGCCAGTGGTGAGGGGTGTCAGGAGGGGTGAGGAGAGAGGCCAAGTGGGGGTGGGGAATCTTGGACAGGAGGAGAGGAGGCCTAGGCTTGGGGGAAGTCCAACTTCCTTGTTTCTAGACAGAGGCACCAGGCTGTCTTCCCTACACTGACCCATAGCCCTTCTTGAGTTTGCTGAAGTAACCAGATGGGGGCCACCCACCCATTGCTCACACTTACTAATAATTCATGTTGGCTAGCTTTACACAATGGCAGAACCAAATACAGTCAATGCCATCAGAAGTAGGGAGAGGCAGTTGTTCCCAGAAAGTCACAGGTAGCCCTGGATGCCTGGTATAAGTAGACATTGGTACAACTTTGGGAGAATTTGCTGGTTGCAGGCCCTAGGTTATGACCTTGACATACATCATTTCACAACACTGCTGAGATAGGAGATCTGCTGCCCATTTTACAGAGGAGGAAGCTGCTGATCAGACAGTCAGCAAGCAGCCCAAGGCCAGCCGGTGGGCCCACGGCTAGTTCTTTCCACGTAAAGTTTTTGAAGGCCCAGGTTTGCCTGGTCAATCTGGTGGAGACAAAGATGATGTACTTTGCTGGGCTGGAGAAGAGACTTGTTAAGCTAGTGCCCTAACCCCAGAGTGGGCTGAGACAAGAGGGTGGGGAGGGACCTTGAGTCTTGCTCCTCTCCCCACCTGTGAGGAGCCTCACCTCTCACCTATCTTCTCCCTGGCCTCACAGCTGGTCTCCCAGCTTCTGACTGGTGCCCTGCACCCCTTTCCCTCTGGTCTGTCCTCCAAGAAGCACCAGATTCCTCCTGCCTCAGGGGCTCCTAGTCAGTCAGGATAAAAGGTCATAGAGTCTCCTGACTTCCTTTAGTCTCTCCTGCCCTTGGTGTCCACACCTGCTACGCTACCAGGCTGTGCCTGGAACCTGCTGAGCTGGGGTATATGGTTTACCCTCTCCATGCTTCAGTTTCCCTATGAGATCTCTGCCCACCCTCTTCTGCCACATCTCTCCAGGAAGCTGCCCTAGACACCCCCACCACAGGAATCAAACCAACTCTGTGCTACACATCCAGGGTGGGGACATGCAGACATAGGAAACCTGTCAGGAAAGGCTTCCAGTGGCTGGGGGTAGAAGGGACAACTGCCAGAGAACCCCTCAGTTGGAAGAGCAGCAGGGAAAGCAAGATGCAGCGCAAGCAGAGGGCCGGGGGAGGCAGGGGACAGAGACAAGTGGGCACATGCTAGTTACCAGGGAGACAGAGCTCTAGTTAGTGAAGTTCAGTGCTGCCCACTGGGCTGATCCTTAGCATATGCAGAATGTTGATGGTGTCAGAGGGAGGGGTGGGGTATGAGCAGCAGGAGCTGACACCTTGGTAAGAGGCTGAGGGTGACTGGGGGCAGGAGAGCAGTTCAGGACCTGGTTGTGGAGGCCTTGAAGGCCAACCCAGGTCCAGAGGGCTTGGAGTCTACCCTCAGGGACTGCTTGTGAGCAGAGGGACCTCCAGCTCCTCCCTCCATGAGCAGATTCCTATCTACTACCAGCTCCTTCCAGGCTGGATGGGGGATTTAAAGAGTCCCCTCCTCCCATCCTTTTACCGGTTTGTGCCACAGCAGGAGGAAATTGCTGTTTCACAGCTGTGATCCCACACAATGTCTCCAGGAAGGGGTAAGGGGCTGCAGTGAGGCTCTGGGCTTCTAGATATTTCCACTGTATTAACTCCTTGCCATTCTTCCATTTGGGAGTTGGGGTGTGTGTGTCTATCTATGTCTCTTCCCCTTGGATCTGGATTTGTCTCAGTAACTTGCAGCCCCTTGAATTCAGCAGAATTGATGCTGAGTGACTTGGGGATAATATCAGAAAAGGCCCCTGGTTTTCTTGGGACCCTTGTCCCCCAGAGGCCTCCTCTGGGGTACTCCTGCTCAGAACCCCCATGCCACATGGAGAGGCCACACAGAGGTACTCGGGAGAGAGTCTAGCTGAGCCCATGCTTTAGCCAGATCAGTTCAGGCACCAGGAGGGAGAGGTCACCATGGAAGTGGAAGAGGACCTCCCAGGCCCCACTGCTCTAGCCACCTAGAACTAGGGGAGCAGAGAAGCCCCCACCCTGTCCTTTCCCAATTCCTGCCCACAGAGTCCATGAATGTGATGAGTGCCTGTGGCTTCATGCTGCTGAATTTGGGTAGTTTCTTGCGCAGTAATCAGCATGGAAAGCTCTGTGGGAACAGAGGGCCTGGCTCCACTCTCATAGCCGGCCCAAAAGTGAGTCTGCCGATAATGTAGAAATGGCTGAAAACCAGACAGCCACCTAGTTTCTTTGAGATAAGAATCATAAATTGTCTATGTACGTGACAAATTACATGATCTGCAGGTCCCAGAGTGATAGCCACACGAAGTGCCTCTTGATTAAAAGGTAGTAAGAACTTTAGGGGCAGAGCAGGACATTAAACCCAGTGCAGGACCTGCTACATCAAGGTCTCTGGGCGACAGCATGGGACCCACACATACCAAGCAGCATCTGTTGTCTGCCTCCCTCAGAAGAGGCCTGGTTGTCTTCTGTAGTCTATGTAACCTTCCTCTGAGTTCTGCACTTTGAAACCAGAGCCTGGGTGTTGACAGCCAGGGCCGGGCCTAGGAAGAGCATGGCCTGTATGCCAGGTGCAAGGATTGGAGTCTGGGGAAGTGGAAGTGGAAGGCAGGGAGACCAAGCTGAACAGCCAGTGCTCAGTGATGCTGCACAGCCTCCTGGGTAGGATGGAGACCTTTGTGGTAGACGAGAATCACAACCATAGTGCCAGCAATCATAGCCGTCACTTCCCCAGTCCCTGCCGTTCACTGAGTGCTTTAAACGCCCCATCTCTCTCAATCCTGGGATAAGGATTTATTATTACCAACGCAAACTCTGGAACCCTGAATTGGACATACTTGCACATGCACACAGCCAGCCAGCAGTAGAAGCAGGACTTGGACCTGGGTCTCTGGAAAGTAAACAATGTGAAGGTCCATTTTTTGGTGTTAACGTCAGGCTTTCCCAGGAGACTTATAAAGTCCATGAAAGCAAGACTGACATCACCACTGTGTCCTCAGGACCACGTGACTAGCACATAGTAGGGATTCAACCATGACTGAATAAATGAATGAATGGTTGTACCATTCTACTATCTAGTGGCACCTACAAACCCTGCCAGGCCTTGGACACTGATTGGCCAGGCTGCCCTAGGCCTAGCAGGGTCCCATGGCTTTCCCTCCTAACTTCTGTTGCAAGGTTAGGAGATTTGGGAAGTGAGGGGAGGACCAGCCACGGGACTGGAGATGGGAGCCACCAGCATCAGCTATGAGCCTGCACATATGTACACACACATATGTGCACCTGTGTATATATACTGTATGTGTACACATACCCAAATGCACGTGGCTGCAATATGCATGTGCACATTACATATACATATGCACACGTGTGTGTATATTGCATACATATACCAGAGGGAACAAACACTTCTGCGTGTGTACATACACACGCATGCACACCATGCTCTGGTGTGAATATGATGTCCCTCCAGGGCGCATGTGCTAGAAACTGGGTCCTCAGTGTGGTGGTATAAGAGGTGGGACCAGTGGAGGTCACTGGCCTGTGCTTGGAGGGAATTAGAGTGGTTCTCATGGGATGCTTTGGTTCTTGTAAGAGGGTTATCATAAAAGGAGCAAGCCTGACCCTTCCACCTCATACTGGTTTCCTGTCCTCTGATATGCTCCCTCCATGATACCATCTGTTATTAATCACTTATCAGAGGCCAAACCAAGGGGGAACTTGATCTTGGACCTGTAGCTTCCAACACTGTGAGCTAAACAAGCCTCTTTTCTTTATTTCCTGTCTCAGATATTTCATCATAGTATCGAAAACCAGAGTGGCACTCCCCACAATGCTCCTGTGAGGTCCCCTTCAGAGGCTCTGCTCCTGCTGACACTCCCCCCCACCTGCCTCTTTCAGGAGACTTTTCCAGAGGACAGTGTCACAGCCCTGGGCACAGTGCTCACACCTCCCTGGTGTAGAAAAACTTCCACAGCTCTGGCCCAGAGGTGGAAATTCACCTGGCCATGCAAAAGGTTGTCGAGGGTCCATAATGACACAAGGGTCACAGGGACACAGTGCCTGTCCCCCTGGGATCTGCAGAGTCCTTTCCAGCTCCTCTGCCCTCAGCTCTATAAGCTGCTCAGTGTTCCAACACAGAGCCTCCCTGGAAAACCACATCATGGCCAAGATCAGGGGGTCTTCGTGTGCATTCCTGCTCAGCCACCTTCTAACCCTGGGACCCAGATCAAGTAAGTTAACTCCTTGAGCCTCAGTTTCCTGTAGCTTGAGAATGACAGTGCCTGCTCAACAGGTCGGAGATGCCATGTATATACAAAGTACACGGGTTACAGTGAAAACTCGGTGATGGCAGCTGTGATAGCAGAATTGCTATCAAAGCATGAAAGCAGCAGCAGACGCAGGACAAAGAGGTCATCAAAGAGGTCAGTCCTCAGACGTCATCCCAGTAACTCCTGCCCCAGCACCAGTGCACAGGCACATTCCAATCCTTCCTTGGTTTACAGTGAGTGCAGAGAAGGGAAGCAGCTCTTGCAGGACTGACCCAAGAAGGCCACCAACACTGGCTCAAGGTCAAACTTATGAGTTCCAGGTCCCCATTCATTTCTCTCCCCCAGTGGCAACTCTACTTGCAATAGCTGGAGGCTACGGAGGACTCCAGACCTGGGCTGGGGGAGGTCTGGCTCCTCTATCTCAGCTGGGATGCCCAGGCTGGTGGTGACAGCCAGTTTCCCCTGGCCATGGTCACACTATCCCCTCTCTAGCATAAGTGACAAGTCACAGAAGCAGGGCCCTGACAGGTGGGAGTTAAGGAGGCCCCTTGCAGCAGACTTTGCCCATTCTTTAGTGCAAATTAAAGCATCTTCCTTTTCTTCATAATTTTTTCCTGACACAACTGCCCATGAAACCTTTTAATAACATCACAGAAAAGGTCATGAAGAAGGAATTTCACAGTCCCTGAGCAGGCTGCTAGAACTCCAGCCCCTCCTGCTCAAAGGAGGAAGGGACATGGGGCTGGGAGCCTGGGGACGAGGCTGGTGGTGGGGGGAGCAGCTGGAGGCAAGGGTGGGGTGGGGTATGGCTAGGTAATGTGCCACCTGCAAGGAACTCTGGCGGCACCTTGGGGAGGGGATGTGGGTGGGAATTGTGCAGGGAAGGGTTCACATCCTCTACAGCAACTTTGTAAGGTGTTCCACCCATTTTGTAGATGAGGAAATGAAGGCTGGGAGTGATGTGGATAGATCGGTACACAACAAAGGTGGGAGGCGGGAGCCATAGTCCTACTGTCTCATTTCTCACTAAACAAGAGAGCCCCTCCCATGTTCACAATTCCACACACCTGAGGCTTGCATGAAGGAAGCTGGAACCAGAGGTTGGCTGGGTCTGACAGCCCCAGAGGAGGCTAAGCTTGTCTGATAACATGGAGGGGCATGGAGCAAACAGGACTAGCTTGGACCCACACTGGAATTCTTTGCCACATGGTCCCTGCCTTTGGGGGACAGGGCCTCCTTCTTCTGCCAGGCTCCTGAAACACAGGCTGCTTGGGTCCCCTTCCCACTGACACTCCAGGGTAGGGGACAGCACATGTTCTCTTTGGTCCAGGAGTCTGGAGCCTCTGCTGTGCGTTCTTGACTGGGCCTAGGAGGCAGGAAAAGGGTCCAGGGGCCTGAGGCAGCAGGTAATGTATTACTGGAGCACCTTGGTGAAGGCTGGGGGAGCCCAGGGCCAGGTGGAAAGAACAGCCGCCGCCAACTCACTGTTTACATCTGACGGGCTGACTAGCTAAACATCTGTTTGAAATATTAATAACTGTCAGCCGGGAAGGGCCTGGGGGCGCAGTGCAGTTCCACACCATCTGTCTGTAGAGTAAACACACTTCGGAGTGGGAGGCCAAGTATGGCTGGCAGTATCAGCTTGGAGTCAGAAATGGCAGCCAGGCTTCTTGTTGATAGAAGGGGGCCGTAGTGAGTTAAACTCCTCAAGCATTTATTGAGCACCTACTGTGGGCAAGCATCTACCATGCTGATCTGCTCAGCACCCAGTTTCATAATTGGTGCCTTTCCCCCATTTTCAGCCTGACCCTCAACCCTTGGCTCCCTCACACACCAGGGGGAATACAACCCATCCCTGGCACATCAGAATCATGAAGACTGGCTCTAGGATGGCCCAACACTGAAGATCAGTTCTGTGACATTGGTTGGAAGTATTGTAACAGAACTTATTTCCCCAATAGGGTTGATAAACTGGGAAGAAGTTAGCCTGAAGGTGCTGGTGACCCTTTCAGCCACTGCATAAAGCACAGTCATATGCTTAAGATAACTCCTGCTCAATTGAGCACCTGGATGCAGCCATGCCTGAAATCACTTTCACCTTCAAGTTACATGAGCCATTTTATTTTATTTATTTATATTTATTTTTTTTTAAACCACATACTGGTTTCTGTCTCTCCAAACCAAAAGTACTAACTGATATTGCTGGACACTGGGAGAGGCTTCCAGTTAAAAGACAAGTCTCAGCCAAGGGCAGTTGGGGCTGCCCAGGCACCTCCACAGAGGCACTCAGGTAGGGAGGGTCACCCTCAGAGATGGCTGGCACCTGTCCCACTCATTAGAGGGGGCTTACAGAGCTTCCAGCCCACCCCAGACCAATCCCTGTGAGGGTAAAGGAAGAAAACCAAAGTGTCCTGGCACCTTTTCTACACTGCAGCCTGGCCTTGAAGCCCCATCCTGGAGGGGTCCAGACACTTTAATATTCCAACAAATGCAGCTTCTGGGTGCTTGGGTGTACCCCTCCCCCAACTGTGCAGTGTCCTTGGGAACACCTCCATGGTCTGCCTGAAAGCTTGTTGGCTTGAAAATGCGGGACTCACCAGGACTGTCAGCACAGAGGTACCCACGGTGACATTCTCATAGAGACTGACATTGTACAGCGGTTGGCTGAAGATGGGCCGGTTGTCATTCTCGTTGATGAGGGTGATCTTCACTTTGGCATAGCCCGCATGGTCAGGCACACTCTCATTGGCAAAGAGCTGGGAGAGCAGAGCAAGGGACCAGGTGACTCCCACGTGTTCCTGGAGCCCTCCACCCATAAGTCCTCCTTGTGCCTTGGCTGGTCCCAACCTAGAGCACTTGTTGGAGTCACTGTCATGCCAGCAGTGGGTTATGGATTCTTCCATTATTACTCCCTGGGGTCAGGGGTGGTCACTGATTCTGCTCTGGAGGGAGAGGTTAAGGAGGCAGGGTTGGCAGGAGATGGCCCAGAGAGGCTCCTGAGGAGCTCCTGAGGCTGCAATGGGCCTGGTAAAATTCTCTCTGATTCCTGGACTTAGCTTGTCCTCCCTATCATCTCTCAGTGGCTTCTGAGTCAGATCCTCAGGGATAGGGGAGAGCTGGAAGGTAGGGCTTAAGGGGATGGTGCCTTGTCCCTCTCCCTGCCTCCCCTGCATTCTTCTCATCCTGCCCAAGGAGACAGAGAGGGGGGCCTTACGTCAAAGTCGTAGCGGTCCACGGTCTCGTAGTCCAGGGGGATGGCCACCCGTATGCGGATGTCTGCTTTCCCTTGGACAGACGTGGGGGAGATGATGAAGTGATGGGAGTTGTTCCCCACCAGGTACACCTCAAACATGCTGTTCAGGCCCTAGGTCAAGAACAGAGAAGCCAGTCAGAAAGGACCCAGGAAACCGAGGTCTGGCGCCTGGATGGAGGAGCAGAGGGCGTTGACCAGTAAGTTGCCTTGTGGGGGCAGCAGAGGAGGAGCAGGGGCCACATGGGTCCTGATCTCCCAGAGCTCATGTCTGCCTTCATCGTCCTGTCATGCATACAATGTCCCTTTGGTGTTAGGCGGATTTCTCATTTCCTGCTTCCTTTCTCAGCCCCAGGGACCCCAGCTGGGGAGAGGGATCTTCCAGTACAAGACCCAGCGGAGAGAGGAGGAAAAGGAAGGGAAAAGGTCAATAGGGAGTCAAGGGAAGAGAAGCAACTAAGTGGCCATTGTGGGTTGGGACAGGGAGGGCAGGAGGGGCACGGCAGCATGGTAACCCTCCCTCTGCATGGGTCAGACAGCGACATGGAAACAATACAGGAGACAGGTCTATGTTATTAAGCCCCCAGATCAGGGGAAGAGACAGGGCTGACAGTGCGTGATGCGGCCTGCTGACCCCTGGAGTCCGGCCTACTTGCAAGGTGGTGTGAGTTCCTTTCCTGCCTCACAGAGAGATTGTCCCAGACTCCCCTTCAACCTGGGTGGGGCTGGGATGTGCACCCAGTCAGGAGCCTCTTCTTGACCCTTGCTGTAGATGTTCAGTGCTAGAGGACATGTCCTCTCCTTCCTACGTGACCCACCTGCCCAGTGCTGTTGAGCATGTGGCCAGCAAAGCAAGTATGGTCTCTTCTTGGCTGCCCAGCAGAGGCTGGGGACTTCCTTTTAAAAGTTGTTCCTGGTAAGAAGGGGAAGCCAGGTAACCCTGGCTCCAAAGCTTTCACATGCAAGGCTGGTCCCATCTCCTGGGGCAGGAGTTCACCCAGGAGACACAGGCTCCAGGAAGCTGGAGTCACAGATCCCACTGCCACTGCAGCTGCACACTGTGCCTAAGGCAGCTGTGCATGGAGTGCTAATGCAGGTGCTGCATTAGCCTGACCTCAGAGCCCAGGGTGTCTGTGCTCCATCCCTGGCAAGGGGGTTTTGAACTTGAGTGGGGGTTGAGCTCCTTTAGCCTCCTCCTATCCATCCTGGGATCCAAGCAGGTTGCTCCCAGACCAGAGCAGAAACCTGTGAATTTTAAGGGCAACACTCCTCTGTGCCTGTTGAGCTGTGGAGTCTGCAGTTATCTCTGGTGTGAGATTCATCCCATCAGATGGAGGGGACCAATTAAATGCCCGAAGGGACACTAATAGCCAAAGGCAGCGGAGTATGACAGTTCTGAACAGGTGACACTAATGCTGTTCTCTCCCCCTGAACCTTGGCCCCTAACCACAGGACCTGGAGGTCTGAGAGGGTGGGGTGTATGAGCTGTGCCCTCTGGGACTAAGAAATGCCCTCTGCGAAAACCGCTTTCCATGTTTCCCACCACACCACTCCCAGTGTGCCCTGTCCTTCAAGGCTCACTTACCAAGTTCTGTCAGTGAGAGTCAGTCAGTCAAGGAGATGGAGACAGGAAGGAGCAGGACAGAATCCAGACAGGTGTGGAAGAGGAAGAAACCAGAGAGAGAAGATGGTGAATCTTGGGTCAGGCTAAAGGAGAGGGTCCAAGGGGGTCCCTAGGACCACACACTGTACCAGAGAGGAAGCACCCTGGGGTCCCTGTGGGCCCAGCATCAGGGGTCCTGAGGACAGGGTGCTAGGAAGTGGAGGAGAACAGGGATGAGCGTGGACCCAGGAGTGGGGACAGGGTAGGGAGAGCAAGGAAGTCAGAGGAGGGCAGGCTCCCTCTCCTTGTCCTTCCCCTCCTACCCAGGTGGCACAACCATGAGCAGGGAGGCAAGAGGCCCAGTCCCCACATTCTGCTCCTGGAGACCTGGATAAAACCCCAGTAGGACACAGCTCCAAACACCTCCATGTTTTTTTTTTTTAGCATAAAAACTTCAGAGACTAAGTAGAGACAGTAATAATCTTCCAATAGCTTCAAAGTAAAAGGGTACCTCCCATGTCTCTCTCTCACCAGCCGCAGCCCCTTGACAGTCTCCCTTGAGGCAATCACCACACTGTTCTTGGGTCTTTTTTCCAGGGGATATGTGTCTACTGACAGATGTGGATGCCTCCTGCTTCTACACAGACAGAAACATGCTATGCATATATAGCTCTTGGTCAGATTTTTTTTCACAGTGGCACATGCGTGTAATCTCAGGTACTCAGGTGGCAGAACTTGGGAAGATCATGGTTGGAGACTGGCCAGGGCAAAACGTTAGAAAGACCCCATCTCAATCAGTAAGCCAGAACATGGTTGCATGCCTGTGATCCAGCCATGCAAGAGGCCATAGGAGGATCTTGGTCAGCACAGGTCTGGGCAAAAAATTGAGACCCTATCCAAAAACCTAACTAAAGTGAAAAAGGGCTGGGAGTGAAGCTCAAATGGTAGAATACCTGCTTAGCAAGTGTGAGGTCCTGTGTTCCAACCATGGTACTGTCAGAAACAACAATGAAACTGCGTAGGTGATAGCTCCTTACTTGTACACAGATGCCACTGCTGATAAGGACAATAATGACATAGCACATTTGTTAAGCACCTACTGCTAGGCACTTTTCTAAACACTTGAAAAGTACTGAGGATTTGAGGATTTGTTGCGATTCTCTTAAAAGGCTGAAGAGGCTTCCATGGCATGTTCAGTACCCTCTGTGGTCATTCTGGAATTTTGGGAGCCCCTCAAGGCCACAGACCACACCTCATGCAGTGTAAATCCACCTCAGACCTGGAACACAGCAGGCGCACAGGGAGTGATTGGGCCTTATTAGCTCTTCCTCATGTCCTACTGTGTGATCCTCTTCCCAAAGGCCATAAGTGACTATGAAGACCCCCTTCCCATGGAAACTGACTGAGTTCAGAGAAGTTGGCTTGGCTGTCCAAGGTGGCACAAGAGGGTGGTAGCAGGGCCAGGAATAACAGCCCAGGGCACACGGCCTCACAGGCACCAGGAAGCAGGCTCCAGGTCTGTGTAGCATTCCCACACTGCAGCTGAGTGCACAGCAAGGACCCACTGGTCACGTGGTCAGCAATGTCAGTTACCAGGAGGGGGTGAAACAGCACTCCAGGGCCAAACTGTAGGTGCGACCACGCAGGAGAGGTGGCCCAAAAAGGGGATTTTGGAGCTGGTGTCAGGAAGGAGGAAGGTACTATTTTTCAGATTCTTTTAGACCAGCAGAGAAGGGATTTCAGGTAAAGGAAGTGGCTTTAAACAAAACTCTCAGAATCACCTGCTAACCTGCAGGTTGATACCGTCTCCCATCCTCTTTCCCCTGACGTTTCTGATTGTGCAGAGCTGGGTTGGAACCTGTGAATTTGCATTTAAGTTCCAAGTGATACTGATCTCACCACCTTTGAGAGCCACTGGCCTAAGCAAAGGCACAGGGTGTATGTGTGGGATCAATAGTTAATGATGTGTTATATTTGCAAAGGGTCCAGTCGGAAGCTTGTGAGATTGCTAGGGTGGAGGTAGGCTTCTCAGCCTCCCTGAGTCCCATGCAGGTACCATCCTGAGGACTTGGTCATGTTTTCTGGGCAGTGGGGCCACTCTAAGCCCTGGAAGGGGAAGACTGGAGTCACAAAGGAAGGTGACCTTGGCAGCTATATGCACATGGTACTGGGATTCCCTTGCTCACTCTGGATGCACACTGAAACAGCCAGTGGACAACTGGAAAGAAGCATGGAGGCCCAGTGATATTGGCCAGCATCTCCCAGGGTTGAGCCCTGACGGCTGCGTTTTCCGTGCTCCCCAGGGAGTCATTGTTGCACAGCCAGGGTTAGAAGACATCAGTGGTGTGGAGAGCACCAAGACACCCCAGGGTGAGAAAGGAGAGGCAGAGAGATCACCTAGGAGCTTTAACATACCTCACATATAAGCTGTACCCTAGATCATGGAAGTCAGGCAAGGGGAGGGCTGGAAATTCAGGTCTGAGGATTCCAGGTTGTTCACCCTAGGTTTCCAGGTTGTGCACATGAGGGTGAGAACTATGAGGGTAGAGCAATGGCTCTCCAAGTGTGGTCCTGAGACTGAAGGTGTCACCATCACCTGGGATCTGGCTGGACATGCAAAGTTGGGGTTACACCCAGTTCTACTGAGCAAGAAACTCCCCACCTCCCCATGAAGCCTAGCTCTGTGTTGTAATAGTCTTCCATATGTGAGATCCACCAGATAGCAACCACGAGAGGAGCAGGGCTGTGCACTGAGGGACCTGACCTGCAAGAGGTGATGGATGAGCAGAGAAGGTGGACAGAACCATGCGAGGATGGGGCTGTCCCAGTCATTGAGGTCAACAACTAGGGACTGAAGAAACATCTGGGAAAATGCCATTAGCTTGGCGCAGGTGCAGGTTAGTTCCTGGGGAGGCAGGACAAGCTCTCAGGCAGCTCCCTGGCCCCTTCAAGAGAGCTCTGTGGGTCTCGTTGACTGGAACCTGCTTCCCCTTCCCCTGATCTGCTTCAGGGCTAGAACTTGGCTCCGGCCAGACACTGTGGTGATCCTGTGCGCTGCTGTCCTGAGACCTCCCCAGGGTCACCTTCCAACCAGTCCCCTCACATGCTCAGCCTATCCCTTCCAGAACCTGCCCAGTGGGCTGCTTCCTGCCTGTACTTGGCTTGTGGATGTTGGTCCTTGTAATGGAAGTATATGTGAGACAGACACTCACCCCCTTGGCTAAGTTGGTATGAATCCCTTAACGCAGTCTGGGGCTGGGAGCCTTTTATCACAACAGCTTAAATTCACCAGCTCCCAACTCTGTGTCATGCACCTTCACCAGACTCTTCCCATTGGCCCAATGGCATCGTCATCATCCCAGTCTCTTTACAGAGAAGGAGACTAATCAGAGAGGGTAACTGTTCAAATTGCACAGCTGCCAAGGAAGGATTCACACTAGGGCCTGTCCTGCCTCCTGTGGCATCTGTGCTTAACTTCTCTGTCTAGTATTTTGAGACAGGGTCTCACTGTCACCCAGGCTGGTCTTGATTCCATCTCCCTCTTCAGCTGGGATCACAGGCATGCATCACTGTGACCCTCTAGGGTCTAGCTCTTAACCTCCCTGGGACCTCCTCCAGCTGCAGGGCCCTGCTCTGAGCTGACACAGGACTGTCCCCTCCCTCATGACACAAGTGGCAGACTGGGGTCAGGGGCAAACTCCCATCTGAGGTTAGGGAGCCCATGGCTGTGGTGGAGGGTGTAGTTCCCCTTCTATCCCAGCTGGGCCTCCTCTGTGTCCTTGTCCCACCGGGAGGCTGCCATCGTGGGGCGGGAGGCATGGAGGAGGCAGGAGGTGCTCTTGGAGCTGTGAAGGGGTGATTTTGTTGGAAAAGGAGATAAAGAGGACATCAAAAGGAGCCCCAGTGTGTGTGGAGCAGACCCGCTGGATTAAATTCTCCTCCAGCTGGGAGAGGCGATGAGAAGGCAGATTGGCTGCAGCCGCGGGTCCCCAAGTCGAGCTGAGCTGCGGTGGGCTGAGGAGCCACCGGCTGCCTGAGGGGAGACTTGGGCTGGCTCAGCTTTATTTATTTATTGGGAAGGGGACACACACATGAAATCACTGCTGGCTCCCTGTGGTCCAGCCCCAATTGCTGCTGGTGACTGCAGCCTTCCTGCCCCTCACTCCCCAGAGGGCATTTCTTTATCAGCTGGCTGCCAGAAGGGGTCTTCTCCCCTCTTCCCTAACCTTGTCCCCACCCACCTTGGCTACTGGAGGTGGAGGACCACCTTGGGGAACAGAGCAAGCACTCATCCTTGTCGTTTTGCGTCAGCTCCCACAGTCTGCAGAGTTCACTGCAATGATCCCCCAGCTCAGTGTTCCTTTACTGAGTTCATGTGTGGACCCTTTGTGACAGCAGTTTCTATGAGCACTCCCCAGAGCCCTGGAGGGAGGGCCTGGTGTTTACAGGCTGACCCATACACACACAAGACCCGTCCTGGTCCTGGATACAGACTCAGGATGGTCCTGCTATGGGCTGGGTCAGGCTGGCTTGACCTCTCTCTAAGCATGGCTTCCCCAGTCATGGGTGACCTAATGGCTCGGACACCAGAGAGGAGTTTCTCTCTGCCCCACCTTCCCAGTTGTGTCACCCTGGACAACTCCCTTCTCCTGGGGCCTCTGTTTCTCCATCTGTGAAGGGGGAGAATAAAGGCTCTCACAGGATGAGCTGGAGCAGTACTTGCCTTTGTCTCTTCATATCTTCTGAACAAGTAAACTGGTTCTCTTGACTAAGACAGGCAACTCCCTGAAGGCAGGGACCTTTCCTTTATATTTCAAATGCTAAAGGGATCCCTGCCCTACCCTGGGAACTACATCGTGTGAATGCAGGGTGGCCTAGGGAAGGACAGCAAGGATCAAGACCATCTTTTTCTTTTCTTTCTTTTTTTATTTGGCAGGGTCTTGTGCTTGCTAGGCAGGTACTCTACCACTTGAGTAATGCCCACAGCCCTTTTGCTTTTCTCAAGTTTGTTTTTCAGACAGGGTTCTGTGTTTTTGTCCCAGCTGGCCTCAGACCTCAGTCCTACAGCCTCTGGTGCAGCTGCGATCATAGGGCATACCACCAGGTCTGGCATGTTTTTAAGACAGGGTCTCCATAACTTTTTTTGCTCAAGATTACCTCTGACCTCAATGCTCCTATTGCCACCTCCCATGCAGCTGGGATTATAAGCATGCACAACCCCTGCCTGGCCCCCAAGCCATCTTTGTGTTGGGGTGGTAGGGCTTGGTGTACACTAAGTGAGATGGGCTGGGTCTGTTAGGCTCCTGGGGAGTTCCACGGCTGGTGGGAATCCCCAAGCTGGGAATAGGACTGGGGAACCATCAGTAGAGGGAGGGGCCCCAGATTTAATGCCATCCTCCCAGAAACACTGTCTGGAACTCAGGCCTGCCAGGTTTGAGAGCCTGTGACCAAGATTCCAGGTGTGAAGCCCTGAGCGTCCGTGGTGGTTAAAACACAGTGTCTGTAGTCAGACCTGAGCCTAGACTGGCCCTGCCTCTTCAGCTCTGTAATTTTGCACAGGTGGTTTTTATCTCTCCTTGAGCCTCAATTTTTCTGCTTGGGACAGAGTAAGCGCTCTGTGAAAGAGAGCCATTATCATTGTTCTAGAAGGTGTGGGGGAAGAGGGGAAGCACCCTGGGGGGCAGGCTGACTTGTAGACCTTGGCTGGGGATGAGAAGAGCAGGCAGTTGAGGGCTGAGGACGGCATTTGTGCAGTGGCAAAAGGACTGCCACCCTGGGCAGGGGCTGTAGGTCTCCCTCCCCTACTATGCTTTCTGCTGGTCTGATCCATGATATTGAGCGGCAGAAAAATCAAAGTCCACGAAGATGTACTCTTTATCATCTCTTTTTTCAGCCTTTCGCTTAATTAACCCCAATCAGACAGCAAAGCAGGCCTTAGCAGGGAGGAGGCCTGACTCCCCTCACCCCTTCCCTCAAAGCTGGCTGCTTCTCCCTCCTGCCCCTCTACCTAAGGGGCACAGTCTCTCTGTCCCTACCTGCCTCCCCAGGCTGCTGCCTCACCCTGACTCTCTCCATGCCAGAGTCCCAAGGGCAGTGGAGGAGTTCTGTGGAGGTCACTGTCGCTGTCACTCTGACCTCTCCTGCATTCCAGGCTTAGATCAATGCACTGGGAATGGCTACTGCATCAGTAAGCATGGGCCAAGGCTGCTGCCCTAGTGGGCTCCCATCCCAGACACCCTCTCCTTCCTCCCTCCCTGGTTCAGGCTTGAGCAGTGCTAGACTGAGAACAGGAACCTGTCTTCTCTGGAGCTGCCACCGTTGCCGTATGACTGCAGGAGGCCCTTTTCTCTCTGCTTCAGTGTTCCAATCTGCAAAATGGGAATCATACACTGGGCGATTCTCTCAGGCCCCGTGAACACCTGCTATGTCCTTCAAACTGACGTTCACTCCCCCATCTGTCTTCTGCTCCTCCCCTTCTCACCTCTATGCTGCCTAGCCCCTTTCTGTCTCTTTTCTCTCTTTCCTCCACTTCCTCTCCTCTGCTGTAGACTGCTAGTGTCCCCCCACACCCAAATTCATACGGTGACATCCTGCTCCCCAAGGAGGTGGGGCCTTAGGGAGGTCATTAAGTCATGAGGGCAGGGTCCTCAGTAATGGGATTAGGTATCCCAGAGTGACCCTTGCTCCTTCGGCCATGTGGGGACACATTGAGAATACTACCATCTATGAACCAGAAAGTGGCTCTCACCAGACATCAGAGCTGCCAGTTCTTGATCTTGGACTTCCAGCCTCCGGAATGAGGAAAACAAGCTCCCATGGTTAAAGCCCAGTTCATGTCACCGCAGCCTGAATGGACTAAGACCCTCTCTCCCTGTGCTCCTCTCTTCTTCTTCTTCCCCTCCTCTTTTTCCCTGGTATTTTCCCTTCCACTGTTCTCTTCTACATTCCTTCCTCTCTACCCCCACCCCAGTTATCTGTTGAATTCCACACACACCTGTGTAGACGGGATCAATCTGAGCTGCCTTGCCTTCAGTTTATCTCTGCTCCAAATGATTTTTCCTCTTTAAGAGTAATTTGCTGGTGAATTCCGTGTACTGCAAAAACCCTTGTGAAATCTAATTCAATCCGATTGGCAGCTGGCACTTTCAGGGACGACTACTAGAGCACCGTCATTTTCATCCTGTATGTGTGTATGATCCATGGGTAGAAGAGGGCACAGGCACAGGTGCTCCTCACCAGACATGCATGCCACCCTCCTTGCAGAGGAAGCATGGGTCTGGAAGCCGGCCTCAGCTTTTCTGGGAAGTGAGTTATAATGTGCACTGGGTACTTGAATTGAGGCAAATGAAGGACAGGTGTTTTTGAATTCAGTTTTCCTAATTTGTAGCCATTGCCCCAGTGCACGGTGGGAGTCTCACAATTCCAAAGCCTGGCTACACCTGACCATCTGTTTGTCTCCTTTTGCACCACCCCCCTTCCTGGCTCCAGAGTCCCAATTCTAGGGATCTGGTACAGCCCACATCACAGAGGCAATGGCTCAGCCCTGCTGTCTCTTTCTCTTCTCCCTTCCAGGTTTGTCTGGCTTAGAGCCTCAATTTCCCCACCTTGGCAGTGGGTCCCTTCTCTGGCTTGAATCAGAGTTGATGGGGCACTGCCCTCTAGGAGGCCAGCTGTCCTGGTTTGCCTGGGACTGCGGGAGATCCCAAAGTGTGGGACTTTAAGTGCTAAATCCCAACAGTCACAGACAAATGGGGATGGCTATTCCCCAACACTAAAAGGCCTGTCAGTGAGATTCAGCAGGGACAATAGCTACTACTGCCCAGGTGTGCAGTGGTCCGGCTACAGGGTCATGTGCTTAGCGTGCAAAGCAAGGGGCTCTGAGCATCTGGTTTCCCACGGGTACTCCTCAAAGGCTGCTCTGACCTTGGGGCTTCCTTTTGTGTGGCATACGCATAAAGGAACTGGTCCTCACCAGTAAGATGAGCGCATAGCTGCTAAGGGCTCTTGCTCAGCCCTGCTCTGCACTTGTCCCATCTGGGGTCATAGGTGCCACCTGTGTCTGCAGAATATGGCAAAGATCACTGTGCTCCTTCCCATAGTTGGAGCTGGATACCCTGGCCTAATTTCTGTGCCTCAAGCAAACAGCCATTTCTGGTGAGGTTGAATCTCACCGGATTTCTAGGGACCAGAGCAACTGGCCTAGTGGGTTCTTACTAAGTGGAGTGTCCCTGGGGAGATGACCAGGAGGGCAAGGCAAGGATGCCTTTAATAGTGCCCATGGGCTGGGCGTTGGTGGCTCACGCCTATAATCATAGCTACTCAGGAGGCAGAGATCAGGAGGATTGAGGTCGAACCAAGCTTGGGCAAATAGTTTGCAAGACCCTATCTCGAAAAACCCATCAGAAAAAAGGGCTGGTAGAGTGGCTCAAGATATGGGCTCTGAGTTCAAGCCCCTGTACTGCAAAAAAAAAAAAAAATAGTGCCCATGGACAGAGCCAAAGGACAAGTTTCACATGGGAGATCCAAGGACCTCAGCAACCTTTCCAGCTCCAGATAAGGGGCTGCTGCCTCTATAAGCAGCTGGTGTGGTGAAATGCAAAGGACAAGGATGCCTTGAAGGACTTATGGGGCACCAGATCTTAATTCTAGGACACTATGTTCAGGTCCTGCCCCCACGATCCCAGGAGCCAGGCCAGGTCCCCTTCCATCCTTTCTCCCTCCAGCATGGAAGGCACCTACCCTGTGGCCAGTTCAACAATTTCTTTTTTATGGCTCTATCTTGCAACTGGACTCCCTCCCACCACAGGGACTGGATTTCTAACCTGAAGATGTGCCATTCTGATGGGGATCTGCCAATGTGACCCCTCCCCCGTCACTAGCAGCCTCAACCCCTTCCCCTCCACTAGCAGATTCTGACCTGAGCCTGCCTGGACTGGAGTTGGGATAGGGGCTAAGGGGGGTGCAGTTCTTGGAGGTGTATAGTCTAAATTTGTGTGTATAGGGGGGTGCATCTTGTTCTGTCCCACATCCAGAGTTGTCCTTTCACCAGGGGCCACTCTAGGGAGGAGTGTGTGGCTCAAAGGGCAGGACCACGGCAGGCAGAGTTCCCGATAGCCTCCTAGGTGTCCAGTCCTTCTCTCTGGCTGGGCCCTTTACAGACCTTCGGACAGAGCAGTGAGGCAGGTGCCCAGTTGGGAGCAACTCTCTATTCTGTAGCTGCCTGGCCCTGAGAAGCTGCCACACTAAAACGTCTTCTAGGCTCCCGCAGAGAGAAATGTGACAAGGCAAAGGCATCTAACCACCTTATGGAAACCAGGATGAGGATGCCACCATCCGCTAGCCTCAGCACTCTATTCCACAGCCTCTCCTCCCAGAGTGAGTCTGTCTTCTTGTGTCTCTGTGTGGCAGGGAGAGGGCTGAGAAGGTGTGGGGGGCAGAGAGGAGGGGTACGCCCTGGAACTTATCTGCTTTGTGACCTCAGAAAACTGCCTTCACAGACTCCCGTTAAAAATGGGGATCCCACTGCCAGAGGAGGACATGAACCTGGGGTTTGGGGAGCCAAAGGCAGGTGGCTAACTTCATATCCCTACCCTTCCTAGCACTCTGCCATGGAGAACTGCCCAGCCTAGGGATCCCTTCCCCATGGACAAAAATACTAAATGTCCTAAGAAATGGGTCCTGGGATGGGACAGGGCGTGGGCTCCAAGCGGAGGGCTGGCCATGCCTGGGGACAGCCCTATGTGTCACTCGGCACGCTACATGCTTGCTGATTTACAACAGTGTGGGGGGGGGATGATGGTGCTATTTAGCCTAGAAACCCACCATTGGTATTATGGATGTTAGCTGCTCTCAATGGGATGACAGTTTTTGGTACTTTGGCATTGAATTCAGGGGCTTGAGCTTGCTAGGCAGGTGCTCCACCACTTGAGTTCCACCCCGGCTTAGCTCCTCTCATTTCATCTGTTTGAGAATGGGTGTGTAGCAAGGCCTTCATAACTTACTTTTTAAGTTAGCATGCAGAAAATTTGACATTTTGATATACATTTCTGAGAATTATAACATATGTACAGGTCCTTCTTGCCCACCCCACCACTAGGAAACAAAGTAGTTTCACCACCCCAAAAACTGCTTTATCCTACCCCTTTTACAGCCACCCGTCCCCAAGCCTGGCAACCACTGATCTGTTCTCTGCTCCCAGTTGCTTGGAATCACATGGTGCGTAGCATTCGAAAGTGGCTTCCTTTACTCAGGTATGTTCTTAAGAGCCATCTGATTCTTGCTTCACCCTAGCGGTCTGTATCTTTAAGCACAGTCCCACCTCCAGCCATCCCACTTGCCAGAGGAGGGCTTTGGAGGTGGAGGGGGTGGGGGAGTCGAGTGAATTAAAAAAAAACAAGTCTGGTAGTTGTGCTCAGTGAAAGCTGGAAGATTTGGAAGTCCCCTAATGAGGACAATTAAAACAAGTCATTCCACTGAAAACAGCAAAGTAAACACAGACAGGAATGCTTACTTGTGGCTGTTCATCGGTGTCCTCAGTCCTACCCCTCTTCTGCAGTCATTCTGTGCTCAGTGCTTCCTCATGGTCCTCACTACCTCTTCAGTTCCCTTTGTTTGCTCATCTCTTCCAAGCTGAAACCTTGGGGTACCCAGCCTGCCTCCACCTTCCTCTCTGCTTTCTCCACATCCCTCTCCCAGGAGAGCCCAGCTGGCTCCCATGCTTTAAATACAATCCAGATAATGCCATGCTTCTATTTCTGCTCTCAGCCGAGACACATGCAGGTATACTGTTAGGTTTCTAGGGCCTAAATGGGTTGAGGTCACATTGGTAGTTTGAGATGGACCCTGGAGTAACATTTATACCAGAGACCACCAAACACTACAAGGCAGAGTCCCCTCCTAGAGTCACTTATGGACATCTCCCAGCAGCACCATCGGGCTTCTGGCATTTCCATGAGGATATCTAACAAGTGTGTCACAGAACACACAGAGACCTAACCATGCCTTCCACAGCATTCCATGGGCCTAACTGCCCAGCCAAGCACCCAGGTCACTCCTCACTCCCCACCCCAGCAGCAAATCCTGAGGACTGGACTCTCCCTTCCACACAGACAGCAAGGAACAACCTCTCGCCCCTCGAGCATCACCGAGCCTCATCTGAGCCACTCCAGTCATCTCCAGCACTGGCCCTTCACTGTCTATGCACCACCCACCTTGGCCATAAGAGCATCCCATAAATACTTTTTAAACTTAGGGTAAAATTCACATCACATAAAAGTCATTATCTTAATCATTTTCAAGTATACAGTACAACAGTTTTTGCTCTGTTTATTGGGGTGTGTGTGTGCAAAGCATTTTTTACCAACCCCAAAATGAAGCTTCATTAAGCAGTCACATCCCTCCCCCAGACCCTGGTAACCACCGTCTGCTTTCTGCCCCTACCCACTTGACCCGTCTGGACACTT
Source organism: Castor canadensis (assembly GCF_047511655.1). Classification (NCBI taxonomy): domain Eukaryota; kingdom Metazoa; phylum Chordata; class Mammalia; order Rodentia; family Castoridae; genus Castor; species Castor canadensis. The sequence continues at coordinate 61,923,485 of NC_133392.1, read as the reverse complement.
TCTATGAATGGAATCATACAGAAGTGGCATGTGTGCAGCTTCCTTCCCTTAGCACAGGTTCCTCCATGATGTGGTATGGGTCAGTGTTTCCCTATCATGGTGGAGGGATACTGCATGGAGGCACTGCCCACTTGGGGACCCTTAAAAGGTCGGTGGATATTTGTGATGTTTCCATAGAGTGTCCTTTTGTAACTTTAGTCACATCGAGTCACTCTGTGCTCATTACCCTGGGCTAGCTTCCTGTCTTGCTCCCGTGAGGATAAACCTCTACTCTCTCTCCTGCTTCTGTGCTCCTCCCTAGCCTGCAGACTCCTGCCTCAGAGTCATGTGCATGTGAATCCCTCTGCTTGTAATGCTTTCTACCAACTGTCCTCCAACAGCAGAGGAGAAGCTGCCCTGCCCTCCCCAGCTTGCTTTCTCCTTGGCTCTTACGACCACCAGCCACAGTATGTTTCTTTAGTCTCCACCATGGAGAGGAAGCTGCCCAAGGGCTGGCTTTGCTGCTCATTGATGGACAGCACCTAGGAGGTGCTCAACAAACGAGGGAATAAATGGACCCCACCTCTCCCCATGGGAGGCCCCTCCATGGCCCTCTTGCCCTTCCCCGACCCAGGCCTATGGATGCCACTGCCCTCTGGGCTCGAGCTAACTTTTGGTTGTCTCTTGCCCTGCTCTGTGACGTTCCATGGAAGGCTTCCCCTCTGAGCCTAGTTTTGCTCATGTGAAAGGAGCAGATCTGTCTTCTGCCTGCTGGCGTGAGCACTTGCCCGTGCTGGGCACACCATGCACTGCACCTTGAATCAGAGTACAAATGTGTGATGGCCTTGATCTTCATTTCCTCTCACCCTCAATTCCTTTTCCCTGAATTTCTTTTAAACATATGGAGAGGTCTGTCTAAGCCTCATGAATGAGTCACACAGCCATGACACAGCCTTGTCATGCGGTACCTTGCCCCTCTGCTCCTGCCCTGCCCCATCCTCCCCTTCAGAGGACAATTAACAGGAGTCTGAAAACATAGAGCCCTAGTGGGCTCTGGGAGCAGGCTCTTCTCTCCTCGGTGGCCCACCCTCACCATAGCTGCCTAGGGGGACTCTGCAGTTTCGTGACTTGGTGACGAGGACATTTCGCAGCTCATGACTGTGTTGATGGGTGAGATGCAGGCACAGCTGAGCTGCGCTTACCCTGTCTCCAAGATGAGGGGAGAAACATCTAGCGCTTCTGGGGTGTGGCGGAGGGTGGCAAATGGGCAAGAAGGGGGAGTGAGGGAAGACAGGTCATGTTTCAGGGTGAAAGGGGCTCAGTGACACCTACAGAGAAGGGGCACCATGGTGGCACAAATCAGCTGAAGGGCAATGGTGAGAGAAAGAGGCTGGAGGGAAGGTTTGCCCCCTCTGCTTCTGATCCCAGTGGGGGTGTTAAGGAAGATGAGTCCTGCTTTTAGGGGGTGTGGCTTCTCATATAAAATGATACCTGCTACTTCCCACCACACCAGTCCTGCTCAGGAGCCTGAGTGGTAGTAGGCATAGGGACAAGGAGGTGTAGGGAAGGGAATGGAAGGGCATTGGTACTACAGCTGTCAACACAGGCCTGTATCACATCCCTGCTGGGCTAGGGCCTAGTGTATATAGCATGGTGATTACATTTATCATGAGACTAAATTAGGAGGTGTCTGAATCACACCCTTTGGTCCCCAGGGAGGATGGAGCCGAGCATGCTGGGAGGAATCACTCCATGGGATGCAGCCGCACACAGAAAATCCTAATCATCATCGTCGTGGCAATAAGAGCCTTGGCGAAGGCAACTGGGGAGAAATTAATGGGAAACCAGATGGGGCTGTCCTGCTCCCCGGCTCCCCCTCCAGAACAGATTGGCTTTGAAAGCAGCTGATATTTCCCTGGAGAGCCTCAATCTTGGGGGCGGACCCTGGACATGAGAACAGAAGCTGTGGGACTTGCAAACAGACCCCTGCCTACTGGAGAGGGCTCACTCCAGCACCTCCAACTTCAGGTACTGCCTGTGTGGACATTGATTTGGCAGACAAGACACCCCTGCTATGGGTCAGAACCCCCAGACAAAAAGAAATAAGAGCAGCTGGGATTGACACCCTGGCCTAAGGCACGGGGCAAGGCAACACTGGCCCTTTTTCCCCACATGCCTTGCCTTGGTTGCTCCCTGGACAAGAGCCCTTGCCCCCTCTCTGCGTTACTGCACTGATGAAGTCACAGCTGGGAGAGAAGCTGGGAGTGTTGGGGTGTTCCACCTGCTTCCTTTGCACCCCCCCCCCAGGGGATTCAGTGCATGGTGGGCAATTTCTAGCCAGATCCCTGTTTTCTGCCTGGTGGGAGAGAGAGAAGGGTCTAGAAAATGGGACAATCCTACACCCACAGGGAGTACAGAATCTTCTGCCTCCTTCTTCCTACCTGCCCCACCCTGCCGTCCTTCTTCACTACTTCTAGAATTTGCTTAGGACAATTGTCATCCGGAGATCCATGCCCTGGTTGACATTCACGGGGAGGGAGAGTACAGAGCAGGTGTGATCACTTTCGAGAGAGGCAGGGATGTACTTCTACTGTCTCTACCACAAAGGAGACACTGGGGTATGCAGATATATGGAGCCCAGGTGAACACTGTCATGGAGGATCCAGAGATGGAACCTCAGCTGAACATGTTCCATGGAGCAGCCAGTCTCGTCTCATCCCTGCATACCTCCCACCCCACCCCACCCAGATTTGCAGCTAGGATGACAACTCTAAGGAACCCTGGGAGGAGGTACTGGGAGAGGATCACAGTCAGTGAGGACAGCAACTCAGGAAGAGCGGGTGGCATCTCATCATTTTGTGCCAACAACCCCTCTGGCAGCCTGCTGAAGCCTTCTCAGAATGTTTTTAATTGCAAAAAATAAAGTAAAATACAGGGGGCCACAAAGTGAACTATTCTGAATTATAGTTATCCAAGTGTTAAACCTTAAAAGGTGTTGTAAAGTAATCCTAGCTACTCAGGAGGCAGAGATCAGGAGGATCATAGTTTGAGGCCAGTCTGGACAAAACGTTCTCAAGACCCCATCTCAAAAATGAATGTGGTGGCGCATGCCTGTGATTCAAGCTACAAGGGAAGTGTAAATAGGAAGTTTGAGGTCCAAGATGACTGGGGCATAAATACGAGACCCTGTCACAAAAATAACCAAAGCAAAAAGGGGCAGGGAGCATGGCTCAAGTAGTAGAGCTCCTGCCTAGCAAACACAAGGCCCTGAGTTCAAACCTCAGTACTGCCCCTCCCCAATAAAAGGGTGTCATAGTAATATATGTGATTCAGAATATATTAAGTAATGAGATTTCCTGGTGGGTCTAGTGTCTGATGAATTTCAAGGCTGTGGCGAATGCAAGTGGTATTTTGAGGTTCCTGGGACACTAGTAATGTAATATGAAAATGCAGATTTCTCTTGGGGTTGAAGTTACAGCACTGTTACTCGGTATGGCTGTGGCTTGGGTCTAGATCGTAACTACAGAAAGCCTATGGTGCAGTTAGAAGTTGGTAAGAATTAACATGCAGGTTTTTCTCCAGCCAGGCTGTGGATGCCTTGGGCAGTCAGTGGGATGCCCACCCCGTTGGTTAAGAACCCTGACTGAAAGGCAGCCTGAGAGGGAACCAAGCGGAAGCCTGAAGCAGGACCACAACCTTTGCAGAGCTGTGTGGGGAGGGCACAGAGAAGCCTCAGCGTGGACAGACTGACTAACAGGAACAAATGTGAAAATAAATTTAAATAAATACAAGGTTGTGGCAGTGGCTCCCTGACAGGCCTGAAACACACATGGAATGGAAAATGAGGGTGATGGATAAAAATAAAGACTGAGATTAGCGGGGGAACGTCAACATTCGCTGCCCCTCCCCTCAGTACGCCCAGCATTCTGGAATGAAGCTTTTCTCCCTATCATTTACTTGCTTTTATTTATTTAGTTGGCAATGTCTTCTCCTTGGGGAGGTGGATAATTCTAGGTTTGTTTGTTTTTTTTCCTATGCCCCTCAAATAAATTAATCGTGTCATCTGCCTGAAACAGGAACAAGCTCCTGCCAGATGTGTCCCCATTCACCTCTCTGGTGCAGGTCCCCATTACCTGCTCCCCCCCCACTACTTCCTGCCAGTCATTCTGGAGCTGGGAGGACCCATTACTTGGTGGGACCAGATCTTTGAACTGATCGTTCAGTGGGTCCAAAGCCTGGAATTGAGTTCTTATCCCTGTACTCCCAAAGGACCCCCGGAGGCCACCTGCCTCCTGCTTGAGGCTGGTGTCCAGAGGTTCTCGCTTCTTTTAAAGGCCCCAAGCAGACCTGTTGGCTCCCATTTTTAGTTGCTCTAACTGGATGTGCCTCCTTATGTCTACGCTGTCACTTATCTCCCTGTCTCCTCAGCAGACTGGAAGATGAAAATCAACAGTGTTTGAAAAACTGAGGTGGGAGAGAATAGTGAGCAAAAAGTCCAGGACTGAGGATCAAGGTCAAGATCTGCAATCCATTAGCTGCGTGACCTTGGGCAAGTCCCTTAACCTCTCAAAGCCTTCATCCTCTCTGACAAGGGCAAAATAACACCCATCTCCCAGGACTGTGGATGCTAGTTGTGAGAGTTAATATGTAAAGGGTGCTTTTTAAGAGCTAGGCCCTGTTCTAAAATATACATATGGACTCATTTTACTTCACAGCAGCTATGTATGGTAGCTAAGGTCACCATCAGAGGATAAATAAGTCCTCTGAAGTCACACAGACCATAAATGGCAGGGTCAGGGTTGGAACCCAGGCAGTCTGGCTTCGAAGCCCTTACTTTTATTTTTAACGAGCTGCCTCTCTCATCCTTGCCTGTAAGGGATGCCCAGGGGATGTCAAATGCACAAATACTTGGGCAGGCTGGGAGAGGGTGGGTGAGATGAGGTCCTCAGAGGGCCTAGGCCTGTCTGTCGGAGGCAGAGCCCTGGGAATGCAGGGTGTGCCCATGTTAGGATGTTAGGCAGCTGTGCCACAGGAAGTACCAGGAGGCACCCAGCACACCTTCCCTTCCTACCAGGGTCCTCTCAGATGGAAATGAACATTAAAATCTGTGGTCATCAATACTGCCTGGCCCAACCCACGGTTTCCCAGAGGTGGACATGAGGCACAGACAAGATATGACATGCCCTGGGTGAGGGGCAGAGCTGGGCCGAGAACCTGGCTAGTACTCTTCCTGCCGCCTTCCCTGAGCAGTCAGGGCAGGTCCGGTAGCAGAATACTGGGGTCAGAGTTCAAACTTCTGGGCCCCCTTGTTTGGTTTTTGGGACTGGGATTATAGGTGGTTACCACCATGCCCAGATTTTTTTTTTTTTTTAGGGGGACTAGGGATCAGACTCAGGGTGTTGCACATGCTAGGCAAGTCCTTTACCACTGAGCCCCTGGACCCACTGTAAATCAGAAAGCCTTTGTCATAAAGACAGAAGATGTGACTCGGGGTCCTCCTGGATTCTGAAGGGTACTGTCAGTGGACTATCAGAATTGCATCATAGGAGGGTTGGGACTCTTTCTTGCAAACACTGTAAATGCAAAATGGCAAACATGCATGGGTGCCTCCAGCTAGCTCCTCACAGCCTTGCTGACTGGAAAAGGCTCAAATTGCAGGAACAACTTTTCTCCTGAGGGGCAGGGATGGGACTGCCAACGTTTATTTGGCTATCTGGGTCAAAAGGACAGTGTATTGCATCTTGCACAAACTAAAACCACCCCTCTTGCTGGTACTGGTGAAGCAGCCAGAGGTGGGGACAGTATTCCCCATGCCCCACTCTGCTAGTCTGACCCCTTAGAGGGGTGCAGAGAGATAATCCACGGCTAATGGGCAGAAGAGTGGTATTTAGAACAATTGCACAGAAAACCCAAGCATCCCAGGGAACACTTCCACGCAGAGGGGAAACTAGGCTTCTTGTGCTCTACTCAGCTGGGCAGCATGGTAGGGAGGTGGGCTGGGGGCTGCAAGCCAGGCCATGCTGGAGGAAGCACACAGGACAGGCAGAGGGCAAGGGTACAGTAAGGGAGGGTGGGAGTGTAAGTGGGGAAACTATGTACTATCGCTCCTGAGCACCCAGGGAAAGACAGGAAATTAGGGGTGGGCAGTGGGTGTGGGGCAGTGAGGCTGCCTGGGCCTTTCATTTGAAACTGGGAGATGACCTCCCACCATGGCTATCTTCTGGGGCTTGGGCCTTCAGGGTTTTTCTTTTCTTTTTTTTGTGCAATCTGCATTACAACCATCTATTTGCATCTCAGCTGTCACATAGCACAAATGGGCTGCTGCTGGTTTCAGCCCACCCCAGCCCATCTGTCCCCGGCTTCTCTGAATTTCCTATGACCAGGCAGAGAAGAAATTACTCAGCTGGACTTGACAATGCATGGAGCTGTTGGGTGATAGAAAGGACTCCTTTCATGCACTTCTGTTGTGGCCAATGGACTGATGGAGCCTGAGATTCAGTAAGAGACTGCAGAATCTTGGATGGGGGTCGAGGAGTTGCAGGCATCATCTAGTATGTGTGAGTTAATTAGCATCCTAATTAAGAGTGACTGCCACAAAGTTCCAACTGAGTTTAAACTGCTTCCTCCTTCCTTTCCTGTGCTCTATTGCCACCCTCTGCTGCCCTATGGTGGACTCTTGAGGTCAGGTCCAATGTCCCTGACCACAGGGGGCATGTCAATGACTGTGCTAGCAAGGGACTGGTCACTAGAGGCAAGAGGGGTGCAGACACCCCTTTGAATTCCTGCAAACACTGCAGACAGGCTTCTGGCAAAGACAGCCTGAGAGAAACTTGACATATCCCAGCCAGCTGTGGTGAGCTGGGCTTCTGCCTCACTGTGGGTAACACTGGCTGGACCCAGTCTGCGTTGGGAGCTGCAGCTCAGCAGACAGTGAGGATGGGTGGAGTTTCTGTGTGCTAGGTGCTGTGTCAAGTCTTGTATATACCTCCTGCCTTCTCCTCTTCTCCACATCCCTGGTTCTTGTGTCTAGGGCAGAGACAAAGATTTAGCTGACCCCCACACATACCTTTCCTAGCCTCTGGGCAGTGAAGTGGGGGCATGTGTCTAGCTCTGGCTGTTAGGTAGAAGTCATGGAGTTACTTCTGGGATGAACCACAGAAGACCTGGTATCCAGTCTTCTGCTGTCCCTTCCCCTTTCCACAGCAGCCCACGAAGCTTGCATCCTTGAGTGGCCACACAGAGTGGGGGTTCCCTGCTGACCTGGGCTGGACAAGTAGTCCAAGTCAGAAATAAGCTTGTGGCCAGGTGTGGTGGCTCAAGCCTAGTCTTAGCTACTCAGGAGAAAGAGGATCGTGGTTCAAGACCAGCCAGGGTCAAGAGTTCTCTAGACCTGAACCAATGATGGAGTGCAGTGGCTCCTGTCGTTCCAGCTACATGGGGAAGCACAAATAGGATGAAGGTCCAGGTCAGCCAGGGATAAAAAGAGACCCTATTTCAACAATAACCAACACAAAAGGGCTGGCAGAGTGGCTTGCGTGATACCACGCCCACCTAGCAATTTCAAGGTCCTGAGTTCAAACCCCCAGTACCACAAAAAAAAAACACCCCAAAAGCTGTGTTTGGGGTTTAACTTATTACTGCCATTGAAACTGAAGGATATATTTTCTTTCTCATTTCTTCTTAAACACATGAGTGGCCAAGGTCATTAATTCATCAGAGGTCACAGAACTAGTAAATGGCAGGACTGAAGTTCAACACAAGCCCTGTGTGCATCCAGAGGTTCTGCTACTCTCTCCTGGGCTGCCTCCAAGATCAAGTGCAAGTTCCCTGCTGGAGTCCCAGCATTTCTACCCAGGTCTCATAGCACAAACGCTGTACTGTTTGAGGGAGTTACTGCCTGTTCCACCATCTACTTGCAGGTTTCTGCCTCTGGGCTTCTGTGGGTCACCTGGCCTCACCGCCAGCCTTCCTGCCTACTCCAAGGATCAGCCTGGGACCCCTCTGCCACAAGCCTGATCCTCTCAGCCCACAGCCCCTTTCTCAGCTGAACCCTCAGAGACCTCAGTCCCTGACCTTGGACCCCAGGCTGATTCCAGAGTTTCTCTTCTCTTGGGCCAATGTTACTGTTCTTCTGAAACCAAGGATGGGACTTTCTTCTGAGGTTCTCACTCATATAAAACTCTCCAAAAGGGGGTAGGGTACCAGCACTTCAGGAGGGGGCCAGGATGACCCTTTGGAGTGTGAGAAAATATTAGAACTTTTTTTTATACCTGTTTATCTCTACGCTTTAAAAGCTCTACATTTTTGTAGCTGATTTAGAAATGTACACATCTAATTGGATAAACGTGCTGTTGACCCCTTGGGACAAGGACTATGAGTTACACTTGATTTCCCCAAGGCAGGAGCTGGCAAGGGGAAGAGTCCCAGGCAGGCAGACAGCAGTTTGCAAGGAACAGAGAGGAGAGGGGCTACAGAGCGGGAGGCCCAACCTGGAACAAGGCCAGGAGGAGCCTGGGGAAGAGGAACTAGTGAAGACACCCCATGGAAGCAGGGTGGGCAGAGCCTGGTCATGAAGGAATCCCACTAACAAGGTAGCTGGGAGGGGCAGGGAGATGGGGCTGTAGGCAGGAGAGGACCAGAGAGGAAGCAGCAGGCAAAACAGAAACCATTTTCACAGGCCTGGCCCTCCCTCCCTCCCCTGATGAGGCAGGGCGTGGTAGTGCTAGCTGGGTGGGGGCTGTAGTTTTCTCTTTCTTCCCTTTAGACTGAGTTCAACCAGGGAGACCGGCTTGGACAAGGTGACACAGGTATCCTGGACTCTGTTATGGACTTCCTATGGCCTGGGATCCCCTGGAAAGCACTCATGTCTCCCTGAGTGAGCTTTTCACATGGAAAGGGGTTATTATCAACTGATAAGTAGGGACCAGGCTTTCTGCAGAGGACATGGCTTTTCTAGGAGCCTCTACTTTCTTTATACTTTTCTTTTTTTGGTGTTACTGGGATTTGAACTCAGGGCACTCAGTGTCTTCCTAGGCAGGCACTCTACCACTTGAGCCACTCCACCAGTCCTCTAGGAGCCTCTAAACTGGGGCACATCCATCCTTAGTGCACAAGGTGACCCACAGGGTGGGGAATAAATGGTTTATTTCAACTTTCTAAAATTGCTGTTTTTTTGTGCATGCTTTGTAGTGTGCATTTAGATTAGTGCAATGACCATGTATACACCTTCTAAATAAATAACCAAATATTGGGAGTATGTGCTCAAATGTTAGCACAGGGCATAGATGATACCTTGTAACAATTTAGATTTTTGCAGTGGCTATTGATCCATAGACTGTAGCACGGAGAGAGTGCAGCAATGTTTGTTTCTATTTTATAACTGCGAACCTAGAAGACGGGACGGAGACTGTTGGTATCCCTCCTGGGGTTGCACAGCCCAAGAGGGGCAGTGAGTCTGGACCAGCCATGAGTTTGGGAGACTCACCTCATCCTTGTCCACCACCTGGATGAAGAGGGGGAGGGCAAAGCCAACCTGCGCCAGCTCAGTGATGGCCACGCTGTATTCAGAGCTGTTGAACTCTGGGGCATTGTCATTGATGTCAATAACCAGGATGTTGAAGGTTGTGGTGACTGTGGCATCAGATGGGGTACGGTCATCATTCAGCTCTGTGCCCTGCAGACAGAGGACAATCACCCCAAGAGTGAAGGCAGCCACAATCACAGTAACAACTGCTGTCTACCAGGGACTTTCTCAATGCCAGACACTGTATTAATTTGAACTGTCCTATCTAATCTCCACCATGGCCTTGGGAGGAAGATCCCATCTTCAGCAACCAAATGTTACTGACAAAGAAACAGGCTCAGAGAGGTTAAGTAAGTTGCACAAGGATGTACAGCCTGAGAAGGTTTCAGACTCAGGCAGTAGGATTCTAGAACTGACAAGGAGGTGGGTGGGGAGGGGGAGACTGATTTGGAGGCTCATTGAGGGGCGAAAGGAGAGTTAATGCAATTTGGCAGAAAATGAAGCTAGGGACAAAAATTTTATGCTGGTGGCTGATCAAGACTCCACTGAGGCCTGGGGGTGTGGCTCAAGCAGTACAGTACATGCCTAGCAAGCACAAGGCCCTGAGTTCAAACCCAGAACCACCAAAAATAAATAAAACCCAAAAGACTCAGTTGAGCACCTGCTGAGGACTGAACACTGTTGGGCCCCAGGAGGGTCTGGATTGGACTCAGGAACAGATGGACTGATCCAGATGTCTGGATGTCCAGCCTCTGGATAGCACTCCTAGCCCCAAAATATCTGTTCCCATTTCTGACCCCAAACTTCTGCACCCAACTATCAGGGCAAGACTGGGAAGCGGCATCTCCCACCAGCGCTTCATCCCGGCCCCCTTTGGGGGGGATTTGGAGGTCCAGCCCATCTGAGGAGCTACTCTCTACAGCTTTATATAAATGTGGAAAAACAGCACAGGGTCCCACGGTGAGTTAGTGGAGGTACTGGACCAGGGAGTGGCTTTCTTCTTGGCCTTGCTTGGAAGGGAGAACAGGAGGGAACCTGGGAAGGGCCATGGGTCTGGGTGGGAAAGGCTGTGCTAGTGTGTGTTTCCTGGCTGACTCACATGTGAACATCAGGGGAGAGGATAGGGTAGTGGGCAGTGAAGACTGATAGACTCATGGTTGCTGCAGGCCCTTAAGGCCAAGGAAGCAGTGAACAGCCCAACTGGGCTATCCCGTCCTCTCACATGCATGGCAAGGCCTCCTTCCCTGGCCCTCTCCTCAGTCTCTCCCTCACCCCTCATCAATGCACAACTAGGTCTTGGCAGGTCCCCTGTGGCCCAGATAGGATCCATAACCCTAAATGGGCTTCCCAGAGATTGGCTCAGCAAACTACTGATTTTAATTAAAGCTGGTTATGAGATGCAGGTGGCTGCACCTCCACTACACCTTCCGGGACTCCAGCAGTGGCCCCTCCCTGATGTGCTAGTCTTTCCTAATCAGGGGAAGTGGGATACTTAGAAATGGGGTAAAACCCCAGACATGGGCAAACTCAAGAACTCAAGGTGTTCTGGGAATGTTCAGAGCCTTACAAAGGAAGCAGAGCTATGGACAAGGGTAAGGAGCCCAGGATGAACACTGAGATGCTTTCTTGTCCCTAGGACGGGATGAAAGCTTGTCTGGGCTGGTATTGGTGGTGGATGCGAAGTGCTCAGCAGAACTGCCTGCTGGTGGGGCCCCTGGGTGCAGCCCCTGGGTCAGTATCAAGCAGAGGACAGAAATGCTGTGCTATGAAGCCCATGGGCACTGCTGCAGGATCAGGCACAGCAGCCCCTTCACCTGGGCACAGTGCCCAAAAGCCAGGCCTCACCTTCACAGTCAGAATGAAACCATGGCTGTAGAGGGGGTTCTCCCGGTCTAGCAGGCCATTTAAGGTCAGTGCTCCGCTGATGTAGTCCAGGGCAAAGATGCTGTTGGTGTTCCCTGCAAAAGAGAGGCACATGAGCATGACTGGGCCGGGGCAGGTGGGTGGTAAGAATGGATCAGAACCTTAGTGGGTGCCAGCTCAAGGAAAACAGAAAGGGTACTGAATGGCAGAAGTCCTGCAGTGACACAGTGACAGCCAGAGAGAACGGTGTGCCTTTCTGGCCCTCTGACCAGTTAGGGTGAGTCTCGGGTTGGTGCTAGTGTTGTCATTAATAGCCACCACACGGGTTAATCTTTGTAACAGAGGGAGCAGGCTTCAGGCTCGGGACCTTCCAAAGAGAGTGTATCCAGCTAGGGCTCCCTGTTTTGTTTCCCTTGTACTTATTTTTATCGTTCTGTTCCATCCCATCCCATCCCATCCCATCCAACTCTACTTTCTATTTATGGCAATGACATAATGGGGATTTTTAATGACAAATAGGTTAGAAAGATAATTCAATTAAAAAAATTCTAAGTACTTATTAAAGTAAAAAAGCATGTATTTAAATTACTGGCAAGGGGCTGCTGACCTGGCCCAAGTGGTAGAGCACTTGCCGAGCATATGCAATATTCTGGATTCTGGAAATAAAATGAAGTACAAGCAACACCAGCCTGAATCCAACGCCCCTGTAGCTCCCCTGACAACTGTGCTTCCTGCTTCCCTACAGGTAGCCCTTACCCTCCCACTGGCTTCCTCAGCCTCCCCAAGTTGTCTTGCTGCCTTCCTCTGTCCTCCTCCTCTTGTTCTCCCAGCCAGCCTCTCCTCTCCTCCTCCAGGAAGGCCACCCTGATTCTCCAGCTGACCCCTCCACTCCCCACCCCATGCAGTGGCCACTGTTCCCCAGTTGCTTCTGTGTGTGAATTTGATCTTCCTGCCCTAACTAAAAGTTCCCTTGAGACAGACTTTCCATAACTGTCACTCAAGGTACCTGACCAGTGTTGGCACAGGATGGCAGGTTGCTCCCCAGGTCACCTGGGCCAGCCCTGCCTAGACCCCACCCTCCCTTTTTATACCCCTCCCACCAGGCTGTGAATGAATCCCAGTTCTACTCTTCTCCCCTACTCAGTTTGTTCATTCACTCACTCCATTCATTCACAAATTCAGCAGTCCTGGGCAGGTTGACCTAGGGCCAGGTCCTAGCTTGATACTGTAGACACAGATATCCAGGTCCCAGGAGCTCTGATACTAAGTACCCGTGGCTGGAAAGGAGCCTGGCCAACAGGAGAATCAGGTCTCTGAGTCATAGCAGGGGCACTGTTCATAGATGGGAAAGCTTGCTTGCTGTGTGACCCTGGCACTTTACTTAACCCCTCTGTGTTTCTGTTTCCTTATCTGTAGAACAAGTAACAATGGCCTCGACCTCATAGATTTGTGAAGATGGAATGAGGAGAAAGTATGCATACACCGGCTTGGAGCTGTTTCTGGCACAAAGTAAGTACTCGGTCAGTGCTGTTGTCTGAGCTGGGCCTATGGTACAGGCAGGACTGGGGATGAGGACAATGGACCCCAATTCTGTGGGAGAGAAAATACCTAAACACACATATGGAGCCCAGGACTTCCTATCCTCCTTACCCAGGCTCCAAAGGGATCTGCACACAGTAGGATTAACAAGGAAAAAAAATCAAGGGGAGACAGAAAACTAGACTGCAGAATAGGGCTGTCCATAGCCACCTTGTGACGAGCTGACTGTGCTGGTCAGTCAGGTGTCTGCTTCTACCTGGGCAGCTAGATCTCTTCCAGGTACTGCAGGGGGGGGCTGAAGCAGGGGACAAGCTATTGAGGACTGTGGAGTCTCTCTGGATTTCATGTTACTCAGATCATGGGCTCTGGGGTCAGGTCCAAGAGGGGCCTCCACCTTCCCCTGCCAAAGACTTCCTCCCACGGCCACAGAGAGACCTTGTTACCATTCTTGGGAATGGCTATGTTTGTGGAGTGGGGAGGGCAGTAAAAGGAGGCACAAAAGCATGGAGAGAAAGGAGTTTCTATAGCTAGGAATCTTGCTGTGGGGAGAAAAGGGGGTGCATATGCTTATTCACTCGCTCATTTACTCATTTCATTCATTCGTTCACTCCCTCATCATTCATTCACTCCATCTATCCTTCCATCCATCCTCTCATTCATCCTTTTACTAATTCATTAATTCATTCACTCACTCATTCAGCAGTTATCGTGCTTCTGCTGCGTGCCAGGGACACACATTCCAGTCAGGCAGCCCAGGGTGACCAGTGCTGAGGTGGGACAGACCAAGTACATGCTGGCCTTGTAGCAAGCTGGGTCTTCCAGTTCTGAGGCTGTGCTGAGGGGCCACTTGAGGCAGACTTGAGATTCTCCTGCTTTCTGCCACTCTTTTCAGGCTCCACAGCCAGAATCCCATCATTCCAGATTTTCATATAAATTTATTCTTTCCAATAAAGGAGCCTATGAAATGTTTAACTAAATGTGATTCCATTTTTATCTTTGTGAGATTTTTCTCTAGAAATCATTCACAAACCAGAAGCCCCTTGTTGAATGACGAGCTTCGTTTTTGGCTAGGAAAATGGCGCTATCAACCCTGGCACACTCATCGCATTTTCCCACCTAGCACCTACACATCATCTATGGTCATGCTGCCCACCCTCAACCTAGCACCTGTCCCCAGCACATAAGACAGCCCTCTGCCCGGCTATCCGCCTTCTTCAACTGGCTTGCTGCCGAACACCCCCAACTGGTAGACATCCAAACAGACTCAGGGACCCTCCCCAACACACGCATGTGTGTCTACATGTGCACGCATGTACACACACACACACACACACACACACACACACACACCCTACCTGTGTATTTGTTTATCTTCCAGACTCCTGCCAAGCACAGATGACAAACTCCCAGCACCAGCAGCCAGAACAGGATCCACCCAGGGAGAGAACAAGGTTGCCTGAACGAGGCACTGACTTGGATGCTACAGTCACCACGGCAACTCCAGCACTCAATGGGATGCTACTGGGTTTGGGCAGGAGCTGGACATGAGCCCTGCCCAAGGCAGGTAAGGCCAAGGGCATGTCTCGTTCAAGGGCAATGTCTCTTCATTGACTACTTCACTCACTCACTCCTTCAAGTTCATACCAAGTTCCCGCCATGTGCAAAGTGCTGGAGCATCAGCAGAGAAAAGCAGGCAGAGTTCCTGCCTTCATCTGCCATCCTGAAGGTCATGACACTGCTGTGAGAAGAAGCACTCACCAAGCCAAGGCCCCAAAGGAAAGCATCAGAACAGAAAGGAGGCTAAGATGATTCCCTGGAAGGCAGACTGCATGGGCTCAGTTCGTGGTTCTACTTGTTGTGTGACCTTGGCTGGGTTACTTAGTGGATCTGAGCCTTGTTTTCCTAATATGTAAAGTGCAGATAACAATGACACCTGCCCCTGAGTGGTTGCTTTGAAGATGGAATGAGTTAAGACAGTGCTGGCATGTTGGAAACTCAACAAATGCTGTCTGGCTGTCCTGCACCAAGTGGTACCCTGCAGCTCCACGCGTGGACTCTGTGCCTTCAGCTGTTTGCCCAGTGAACACATCAACACCCAGCTGAGCCCACACTCTTGCTAAGAGAGTTCACATCCAGGGCTCATATTTATAGTTGGCTGCCCTGAGGCTGAGGTTGGGAACAAACCCCAGGCTGACCTCTGACCCCTGCCACCACTCGCCCCTGAGGCAGGTCCCTGCCTTCCCCACTCCTTGGGGGCTGTGGGCCTGGCAGCCACACACACAGTTTCTCTGTTGTTCTGGAAATGTATACCACCATGTCAGCCCTCTGTGCCCAAGTTCCATGGGGGCTGGGGAGGCTTCCAGGGACGTCTTTCACCTGTTGAGTCATGCTGAGCAGAAGGGTAGCTGCTTCCCTTGGGTAGACAGATGCTGTCTGGAGTGTGGGCGTGTATGGAAGGGGAAGGGCTCCCGGGTCAGAGAGGGCTATAAACTTAGTGCCCTGGACTCTGGTAAGTGGTGATTCATAGCATCACAGAGGAGAAAAACAGGTTATCACTGGCCTTTCTGGGTGTCCTAGGGACAGCCACCCCCTACAGAAGCCCCAGAAATCAAGCCCTCTTCAGATCTGCAAGAGAGAGGGTGAGAGGATGCGACTCAGGTGTGTGCATGCAGGAAAGGCTGTGGAGGGCACAGTCTTCTGCCATAGTGCCTGCTGCTCACTGAATACTTGCATGTGCCAGGCACTGAGCTAAGGTACCTGCACAAGCTCACTGAATACTTGCATGTGCCAGGCACTGAGCTAAGGTACCTGCACAAGCTCACTGAATACTTGCATGTGCCAGGCACTGAGCTAAGGTACCTGCACAAGCTCACTGAATACTTGCATGTGCCAGGCACTGAGCTAAGGTACCTGCACAATTATTACAGATTCTTCACATCATTTAAGAAGGCATCCCATTTTTCGATGAGAGGAAGCATGCTCAGGTGTTAACTTGTCCAAGGTTGCATGACCCTAAAGGGACCATTAGATGCATGCCTCTCTTTCTCTCCCCACAGATTCCCCCTGCACACAATTTGTGCCTACTTTGCATCTGGCCCTGCGCTGTGGGGCAAAGGCAAACAAGGGCTCATCCTCCTTGTGGAGTGAGAAGCAACAAGGCTGCTTCAGGGCTCCATATCACTATTCCTCAGGGATTGCAAATCAAACCTCACTCCAGCTAGAACAGCTGTTAGCAAAGACCAGGGCTAGAGAGGACTGGAGAGAGCTGAACTCCCATACACTGCTGGTGGGAATGTAAATTAGTAAGCCATTATGGAAACAGTATGGAGGGTCCTCAAAAAACTAGAACCGGGACTGCTGTCTGGTCTAGTTAACCAAGTCCTGTATATTCACCCAAGCAGGAGACATCCACACACTCATGTCCACTGCAGCACTATTCGCAATAGCCAAGGTACGGATTCAATCGAGTGTCCATCAACAGATGAATGGATGAAGAAAATGTAGTGTGTATCTATCATGAAATACTACTCAGCCATAAAAAATCCTGTCACTTGCAACAACAAGGATGAACCTGGAGGACACTCTCAAGTGAAACAAGCCAGTCACAGACAGACCATTCAGCACGACCTCACTCATATGTGAAATCTAGAGAAAACCGATCCCATACTTGAGAGTAGAATCGTGATTATCAGAGACATGACGGGTGGGAGGAAGGGAACACAGGGAGAAGTTGACCAACAGGTACAAAATGACAGACAGGAAGAACAAACTACAGTGGCCTACTGAACTGTAGTGTGACTACAGTCAACAAAAACCGTTGCATATTTCAGAAGAGCTAGAAGAGGGGTTGGTTTTTAATGTTTTGATAAATGTTCACGGTGATGCAAATGCTAATTACCCTGATTTGATGATTGTTATGTGTTGTAAAACATCACGCATAATTTTGTGTCAATTAAAAATAAAAGGGAATTCTAGATGAAAAACATTATACATTCTGGGAAATTCTGGCAAAATTCTTCCATGACAGGGTTTTACCAGCAGCAGAATGTCGATGTGGTGATGTCTTCCAGGTAGTTAGAGAGGTGGCCGAGGGCAGGGCTAGAAGGACGAGGCAGGGCTGGAGATAGCTCAGTGGTGCTTGTGACACACACAGGACACTGAGCAATTGTGGCCCAGGCAGGGTTGGGCCTTGTGGCAGCCCTGAGGTTCCACTGAGCACAAACAGGGATATTTAGAAGGTGGCCAAGGAGACAGAGCTGCCATGTAGCTCTTGCCTAGGCCAGGAGCCAGGAGGCAGGAGGAGGCAGTGCTGAGAAAGAGACAGATACACAGAGCAGCTCAGGAGGAGGGGAATCTGGCCAAGGCCACTGACTTTAAGATACTGAGTGCTTGGGAGCAAGTGCTGCTGTCCTGGTGGTGTAAAAGCTGGGCAGAAGAGGTAGAACAGCGCTAGAGGGCGCAACAGAGTCAAGCAAAGAGCCTCTGCTTGACTGCTGCACAGAGGGAAGGGGAGGAGAGGGAGAGGAGGAGGGAGGGAATGGGATGGGAGAGCTGCAGGGGGTGGACGGTCAGACTGGGGGGGGGCTCTCTTTGGGCCATGGTGGGGGTGGTCAGAGGAGAGCCAGGGCCCATCCTCTCTCCTGTTTCCATCCAGGCTGGCGGGCTGTCCCCCTTCCTGCCCGCCAGCAGATCTCATCACTCCCACACTTGCCGCCTTGTTATCTCACCCACAGCATCTTGACCCACACTGACCGGTCTGGGCAGAAAGCAGTTTAGTGAGTGGCTGATGGTGCGTGTGGGAACACAGGCTGATGACTTTGAATTGCTTTGTCTGCTCCACTGGGCTAACAGCCCTGCATCCTGCCCCAGCTCTCCTGCACTTGCTCCCTGTCTAGGACTTAAAGGAAAACCCAGGGCTCCACCTCCCAGACTCCTGTCTGTTCTTCAGATCCAATGTTGCTTGCTACACTGGCATTCTAGCATGCTCAGAACCCTCACGGTGACTGCCCAGTGCTGAGGTTTCCTGGTTCTCAGGAAAAACTAGCATGGCCTTGAGAATAAGGGCAGGGGTCTCAGGCTTCCATTTCCTGCAGTCCTCAGATTGACACTCATTACACATTTGTAAGCTGGCCTGAAGTGCCTTCCTCCCTCAGCAGCAATCAGAAAGGGTAACCAGAGCACACTGCAGCATATGAGCAGCTTATAAGCCTTCTGAGCCTGCGTGCACCCACGCCTTCAGAGACCAGTCTGGGACCTTTTCCTTTGTCTCGGTCTGTGGCTGGGGTCTATGCTGTCCACATGCAGGTGGAGACCTCTCCTGAGCATTCACCTGCAGGATGGAGAAAAACCCAGGTGCAGCAGCAGCTCCGCCGCCTGCCAGCTGTGAGAGCACACCACCACACTCCTCGCCTGTAAAGTGTAGCTCATAGCTCCAGCCTCACAGGGCCGCTCGAGGGCCAGGTGTGATGGTACAGGTACAGCACGCAGTGTGTGGTGCTGGCACACAGAAACAGGAGAATCAGACCAGGTCATAATATCCTTGTGCCAGGCACAGTACAGAGTGTTTCAGGTATACGTTTTCTTTTTAATACAAGACTATAGTTTGAACTCAGGGCTTTGTACTCACCAGCAAGTGCTCTTCCACTTGGGCCATACCCAAACCCTTTTTGCTGTAGATATTCTTAGAATAGGGTCTTGCATTTATACCTGGTCTGGTCTGGACCACAATTCTCCTATTTATGCTTCCTGCATAGCTGGAGTAATAGGCATGACCCAGCTTTTATTGATTGAGATGGGGTCTTGTGAACATTTTGGCCTCTAACATCCATTCTCTGGACCTCTGCCTCCCAAGTAGCTAGGATTACAGACATGAGGCACTGGACCCTGTCCATATATATCTTTTCCAGCCTGCACAACACCCCATGGAGATGGGTGCTACTACTTCTACTTTACAAATGAAGAAACTAAGGCCCAAAGAGGCTAAAAGAGTTGGCAGTAGGTGGTGAGGGGTAAAGCAAGGAGTAAAACTGCTCCCAAGAAACAGAAGAGTTCCATTTTCATCTCGGGCGTCCAGCCTGCTGCTCCTCCCTGCCAGGTGTAGCCCACTAACAGCTCCATGAGCAGCCTACAGCCGCCTGGACCTAGACAGGCTGGCCCGAAGGCTCACCGCCACCCAATGGAGGCATATCATTTTGACTGGTATAGAATTTTATCACTGTATAATGAAAATTAGGAGTCAATCTGAGACATGAGCTTTGGGCAAGAGAGCTTATGAATTAAAAATCGTTACTCAGCTGCCTGCTGACAGAGGGGGCCTGCGTCCTGGGTAGCACCTGGGCTAGGCTGCATTCAACAGCTCTGTGACCAACATATGGCAACCAGAGGTGTGGGTTACTCTGGCTTTCAGCCTGGAAGGGACCAGTTGAGAGCTTGCCACCCTGCTAGAGACCCTGGTGGGAGTGTGCAGCCTCACCTGTCCCAAAGCTCCCCCCAGGGCACCTGGAACCATCTCCCTGCAGATCTTTGTGGGATGCCTCATCTGCATTCAGGTTTCAGCTCAAATGTCACTCCATAGAGGTGCCCTTCCCAGTCACTCCACCTTCCCCTTGCCCAGTCCTTTTTGATTTGAGCGCTTCCACTTTCTGAACCCCTCTTTTTATCTGTTTGTGTGTTTCTTACTGTCTGCCTCCCCTTCCCCAGAAATGTAAGCCCTAGAGGGCAGGGGCTGGCAGAATGTTTGGTTGACGTGTGATCAGTAAGGAGTTTTTGAGTGAGTGGATGGGCTGGAGTAGGGGTGTCTGGAGCTGTGCTGAAGCTGGTGTGAAAGGGCACAGAATGGATAATACTGGGTAATGCCGGGATGACTCAACATGCCACACATCAGAAAAACCACAACTGGGGCCTATAAGGAGGGATCAGCCAATTAGCAATTCTAGTCCGGGCCACCCTGCCCTGCCGATGTGACCACAGTGGTATATTTGTTTGAGTTGAGCCAAGTGTGTTAATTACAGTTACCATTGTCCAGTGGGGGAAAGCCAACCCTGGAGTCCTTCATGCCGGCACCTGGCACATCTGCTGGTCTCACGGGCATTTTACACGAGGATGGCCTTCACTGGCTCGCTTAAACCAACAAATGATTACCTCCCTAATAAGACTACAAACCACACTGGGATTCCTTTGCTAATAACTGCCTCCAATTTATGAAACATTAAGCCGTGTAGCCAAGGATAGCCAAGACTATTATGTTAGGCTTGCTTATGGGTCAAGCTGTGCTCCTTCACCCGCAACGGATCACTGTACCTGCCACCCATGAGCCAGGGAGCCTTAGAGAGGCAGCCCCTCCCCTGCCTCCCTGAGGACACTTTAGTGGGGGCCAGCATGGTATCACTGGGGACCATGGCTGGAAATATAATCTGTCCATTTCCTGGAAAACCTTCCCTTTGCAACCAAGGGAATTTCTCCAAAGGGTGCAATGGTGGATGGGCCCACAAAGGCAGTCAGCAATGATGTCTTACAAAGAAAACTGGGAACAACCTAAGTATCCAAGGATGGGGACTGGTTAAACAATTGGTGATCTGAAATTCAGTTAGTCACTAAAAAGAAAAGGGAATTTTATGACTTGAAAAAATAGATGGCTTCAGGACATGTTAGAAAAGGGAGTCATAAAATAGCATAGTTCTGTAAAATACTTTTTGTTTTTTTAGCTTGAAAAATAAATACATAGAGAAAGGAAATGTTAAGAAACTGCTAACCCACCTCATCTCTAAGGAGTGGTACCACAGCAGGGGTCTTCAGCCCCGCACTGTGCAGTGCTGGGTGTCTGTGGTGGGGACCATTGTGTACACTGGGGGACATTTACAGCAGCCCTACCAGGTTCCCTAGATAGAGCAGCACCTGTCCCCAGATGAGACAAATAAAAAAATTCCCCCCTCTCCCCGATTGAGAACCACTGCTCTAGTCACCTCAACTTTCCCATTTCTACTTCTTTGAATTACAGGTTTGTTTTTTTTTTTTGTACTGGGGTTTGAACTCAGGGTCTCACGCTTGCTAAGCCGGTGCTCTACCACTTGAGCCATTCCACCAGACTGAATTACATTCGTTAGAAAAGAAAAAAGGTCAATACGAATACTTTCTAAAATAATCCCCAAAGTTCTGCCACTAGATAGTGACGAGGCTTGCATAACATTGTGGCCGACTGTAATTAAGGATGCTGAGTTACATACTTCAAAATGGTAAATGTTATGTTGTATGTATTTTGCCACAAAACCCCACTGTTTGATGGTGTATGTCTCTGGAACCTGGAGGCAGTTGCTTTATAAACTGGTTCATGTAATGAGGAATTCTTCCTCTGCTTGGGTTCTCACTGCCTTCAACTATAATTCACTGAATTTAATTCCCCAAGCACAGAATGCTTCCTGCCTTGGTCCCTGCTCCTGCAGCCAGGATGAAGGAGAAGAGCTGGCACAGCTGCACAGGTGGACAGGTGTGCAGCAGTGAGGCTTTTGCCCCAGGAGGCAACAGCTTCAGGTGTAGGTTGCAGTCTGGGTTTGAGACTGATGGCAATGAGCAGCATGGAGTCTGGTGGGGGGGACAGGCTAGAGACAGGAGGGCATCAGTGACGAAGGCATGGACTGGGGATCCAGTGAGGAGCGGCCATTAATGAAGGCCAGTGCGTATCAGGGGCCCACTCTGCGCTGGTGTGGTCTAGGCACTTTACCTGTGCAGTCAATCACTCTTTTTTGTTGTTGTGGTTCTAGAGATCGACCCCAGTGTCTTGTGCATGCTAAGCAAGTGCTCTTCCACTGAGCTACATCCCACGTCCTTGGTTTTCTGAGACAGGGTCTCACTGTGTTGCCCAGGTGGCCTTAAACTCATGATCCTCCTGCCTCTGGAGTGCTAGGAGTACAGGTGTGCGCCACCACGCATGGTAGTCAGTCACCCTCATGGCCACTACACAGGGGCATTGTCATCATCGCCACCATCATTCTTCCCATTTTACAGGTGGGAAACCCAGGCACAGAGCGGTTAAGTAATTGCCTGCAGTCACACTGCTGGTAAGTGCTAGAGTCAGGACTCAAGGCCAGGCAATCTGTAGCTTTGTCCCCGTGCTGGCTCTGGGACTACTTCTGCCTCTGTGCTTTGTACTTGTGCCTGCACACACCATCCCACTGGACCCTCGAAGTGCCTGTGAGACTGGCACTGCTGCTCCAATTATCAGATGAGGAAGCCGACATGTGGTGACATAGTGACCATGCTGGGCTTAGAACTTGAATCTCTTGGGTCTCAAATAGCCCTTCTGTCTGTCCCAGGCTTGGTCTGTCCTGTGTTTTTCCTCAACTGCAGGGCTGAGCCTGGCCAGGAGCGAGCGGGCAGGAGCCCTGCACGGCCTTCTGGGCCACCTGTTCATCTGCCTAGCACCTGTTTCACTCCAGATCTGGGGCAGGTGGGCAGAACACTCGTGCCCACCCTCAGCTGGGAGGCTGTCTGCTCTACCCCCTCCTGGCTGGTCCACATAACTCTCCACAGCGCAGCACTTGGGACAGGGCAGGCCGCAGGGAGATTTACAGCTCCGATAAAGCCATCTCAGGCCTCAAATAAGCAGCACTTGATATTTGATGATCTGAAAGGCCTTGTCCCAGAGGGAGAGGGTGAGGGGGAAGGAGGAGGGGAGACACTTAAGAAAACAAACAGGGCCATGATGGGTTGCCCAAGGAGAAGGAGGCACATGAGGGTTTGGTGCATACTATCTATCATCCTGGTGGCATGTCCCCCTCCTCTGGTGTCTAGGTGCTGGTCCTGCAATGGGGCATGGGAATGACAGGCCCTGAGGCAGTGGGGGCTTCCTTCTGAGGGAACGTAGACACCAGAGGCCACCTACTGCACCCTGGGCCTCGATTCTAGGCACTGGGTGGAAGAAGGACAGGTAATGCCTCCAGAGGGGCCACTAGAGACTGTCACCCCAGAAGAACAAGGCACAAGTATGGAGAAGCTGACTGAAGAAATCATAAGGGATTCGATCTGAGGTTCCGAGATCTGAGGCTTCTCTGAGCCTCAGTTTCCTCATTGGGGGTGTGACTATCTGCCTTCTCACAGGGCTGTTTGGAGTGACATAAGTTTGAAGTGCTTTGAGCCTGGGTCATTTATGCATAAAGGAAGGTGGATCAGGTGCCTGGGGCTCCCAGCATGATATTAGACAGACAGGGCTGCAGCCAGGTGGGCAGGGTGGAGTGCGATGCCAGTGAGAGAGATAGGCTGAGTTTTGTGGGATAAGGAAGAGACTGTGCCTTCTTTTCCAACCCTGAGTCTAGTCTGTTCCTCTAACAGGCATCCATCTGGGCCAGACCTCACTATTATCAAACCCATGTGGAAGCAGCTCTGGCATCAAAGGGCTCTGAGTTTGACTTCCAGCATCACTAGCCATGTGGTTCTGGGCAAGTGACGTACTCGTGAGCCTCATTTCCCCACTTGCCAAATAGGGATGGTAACAACACTTGCCCCTGGAGCTTCTAGGGAACACAGCTGATGTAGACTGTTGCTCCCCACCTCCCCGAGCTCTCCCCACCTTTCCGGCACTTTTCTTTTGGAGCACAGATCCTGACAGGCCATGCAGTCCCTCTTGCCCCTAACCTGCAAGTTCCACAGCAAATGACTTTCAGATCTGTGGAAGGAGAGCCCATCACACGCACTTTGAGCTGGGTAATTTATGAATCAAATTGTGCTCCGTCAGGGCTCCATGGCCCAGAAATAGATGTGGTCAGATGAGGTTCAGAGAGCCAGCCTCAGACACAGTTATCTTCATAGAACTGGTCACCAGTGGCAGGACTGGCCAACACCTGACCTTGAGAGGTGCTCTGGGGACTGCAGAGACCCCCCCCCCAAGCCTGGCTCCTTCTCCGAGGCCTGAAAAGAGGACAGAGGACTTCCTGGGGCTCAGAGAATAGCTGGTGACCCTGGGCAAGTCACTTGACCTCTCTGGTCCTCAAGGTCCCCACCCTGTTTTAAAAAGAGGGACTTTCCTAGGCAGGGGTCGTTCAAATGTTCATTTCAGAAGAGTCTTTCATCAGACAAAGCCTCCCAGAATCTCCCAGTATGTAAAGGGCCCAAACAAGTCTGCTGTCCCTCCCGAGCCTGCCAGTTCCAGAAAGAATAACTTTCAGAGCTGCAGAAGGAGCTTTGGGGCAGCTCAGCACCCCACCCCCACCCCCAGGGATGCAGTGGGGCTGGCAGGTTCAGAGCACCTGGAGGCCCCCAGGGTTCCTGGTTTTCACACATCAGGTAGGGTACGAGTGCTCACCCAAGGGTCTGACCTCATGCTGGCAGTCACCCTAGGACCAGGAAACCAGTGAGGCTCCTGAGGTTTGGAGGGGCAGTCCATCTTTATCGGGATCTGATTTTTTTGAAAGGGGCTGATGTTGCAGTATCTAAGACCAGGGTTCAAATCTCCTATCAGCTGTGTGACTGTAGGCAAGTAACCAACCATCTCCAGGCTTTAGTTTCTTTGGCTAGAAGAGGGGAGGGACAATTCTTATTCCCTATTGCTGAGGTGGAGTTAAAGCAAGTAATGTACCGTTCAGCTCAGCACAGTGTGCTTACTAAGTATTAGCTGTTAGTGTAAATTCTCCTGGAGAAGGAAAGAGACTTGACACTTGACATCCTCGCTGCTTACTACTCACAATGACCTTGTTGATTAGTAAACGGAGGTGACCGTTTGAGCCCAGAATCTTGACCACCAAAGCCCATGTTCTCTCTACTACCCCTTCTGGAAATGCTGCTTCTAGATGCTACATCAGGAAGGCCACCCAGGGCCAGTCCTGTTTCCAAATGCTGGGTGTTTCTGGATCTGGTCAATGAGTCAGAGTAGAACATCAAAGCAGATGTTTCTGGTCAGGAATTTGGGAGGGAGTTAAGTACAGACCCAGCCGGCTGCGTGAGAAACGCTGACGATCTGGTTCTACTGATGATGGGTCAGACCTATCTTGTTCAAGGGAAAGATGGTCAATTTGTCCTATGGGGCAGGAGCCCCCACCCAAAAGCAGGAAGGTCAGGCTGTCCTAAGGACACTGAAGGAAGCCCGGGGGAAGGCCAGCTATGAAAAACCTGGGGTCAGATTTGGGAAATGTTGAACAGCTCTCTTCATTGCAGGACTTGCCAGAAACTTGAGTGTGCAAACAGGCATTGTGACTTGCCAGGACAAGGATATATGATATAGTGTTTCTTGAATACATCTGGCCACAGATTTTTTTTTTTTTTTTTTTACAAAGGCTAAGTCCAGGTCTAGGAAACCTGCTGAAAAGACAGAAGTTATAAACGGGCTGTGCCCACACTTGCTCTTCAGGGGGGTCTCTGAGCACAAAAGTCAGGTGAGTCATGTGCCAGAGATGGAAGAGGATAGGACCTTAGAGCTAATCAGGTTCAGACTTCCTTCTACCCATGGGAGAATTGAGGCTCAGAGATGGGAAGTAACTTGGCCAACACCAAACAGCAAGGTAGAGGCAGGGCTGGCCCCAGAAGGTTGACCTCAGTGTGGCTCAAATCTGAGTGCCTGTCTAGGCCGTGGGTCAATTGGACCACAGTACCCTGGTTAGTCCCCAGGAAGCTTTGGGGACCACACACACAAATGTTTTACTACAGAAAAATTTTCAAGCATAGGTAAGTGTAAAGACAAGAGCACAATGGAGACTGTACCTACTGTCCAAGTTCAACAAGTATCAGAATTTGCCAGTCTTACTTACTTTAGAATCATCCCCACCACTAAAGTTTTTTACACTCTCATCAGAACAGAGTCCAGTTCATCTTTAAATGTGTACACATCTCTCATACAGACACTTAAATGCAGCCAGACATGCTTGTGTCATATTACGCAAAAGAAGTCACTCTTCTGTCCCCTAGGACATAGTTCACGTTCAAGTTGGCACCCAGCTTTTGAAGCCAACATGGGCATCACAGGCTCTGCCCCTTCAGCCTCAGAGCCCTCTGAGGTCACTGACAGGACGGAAACGGTCCTCGACCTCTGCCAGAATTCATTTCTTAAACAAGAACAAAAAAGATCAAAAGACATCGGAAGCTAATGAGGCAAAATCCATGTCACCTGGGTGGCGCATACATGGGCTGTCTGTTCTGACTTCTGTCCTTCTCTGAATAATATTCCACCCTGGCAGCCTGCTTCACTGATGGGGGTCCTAGGCTGGGGTGTGGATGGGATGGGATGGGTGGAGCATCCATTTTAGCAACCTTGACCCAGAATGCCCTCGACCTCCCAGCTGGAGCCCCGGCCCTGGATGTCACATCCTGTCCCCAGTCCCTGGCCCAGTGCCCCACACTGAGGAGGCATTAAGAGAATGTTTGATGAATGAGTGCAGCCAGGCAGGAAGGGATGTCCCCAGACACTCCCGTCCCCTGGCTCACCCGACGGCCCTTCTGCTGAGCCAGCGGGAACCGGAAGAAAGAGGGATGGATGTCCTTGCCTTTTGGCCAGGAATGAGGCTCAGCAACCAAGACCTTTCCAAAGCTGCTGACTGCTCTTGAAAAAGAGGTGCTACAGGGCAAAGGTCACGGGCTTTTCACTGGACAACCCTCTTGATGTGGCCGGGGGTCCTCCCACTACCAAGGGCTCCTCGACCACTTGCTTCTGTCAGCAGATGTGGGCTGCAGAGCCCTGGGCACCTGGCAGGAGGGTGGTGTTCTGGAAGCTCCTGGCATGCTGGGGGCCCCAACTGCCCCCCCACTCTAAGCTCAGGGGGAGAGGAGCAAGGACCCTGCTGGAAGCAGATGGCATTTTTGGGGGTGTTCTGTGAGCTTGAGACTTTCGACATCCACAGAAAGGAGGAAGTTGGTCTTTGGCCTGTGGAGGAAGCCCTTGGCACATCCTTGCACCAAGCAGAGCCTTCGAGCCCAAATACTCCCCTTAGCTCAGGCCAGAAAGGCAGGTGATGATCTCCAACTCCTCCCTCAAACCTCTGCCCAGATGTGGTCACGCACACACCACGCTCAGCCCCAGGCAGTGCCAGCTGTGGCAGCCTCAGCCTGCAGGCCCCCATGTGGAAAGATAACTTATGGGTTCAATTACTGAAGGCCAGGAAGGACCGTCCAGGGTGGGGCTGGTGCCTGCCCACTGTCCTACTGCCCTGTGCTCTACTCTGTGACCAGGCCCTCCCTTCCCTCCAGGCGCCCTATCTTTGAGGGTGGGGTGTGTTGAAGAGAGGCTCTGATCCTGACTCCAAGATAGCTTTGTCCTGGGGATTCTGCGAGACACATGGGGGGGTGTGCTGGAGCTAAGTGTAGAGGTGAGGGTCTCAACAAGGAGAAGGGGGTCCTCAAAGCAGTGGAAGGGGCCAGAGAGACAAATGCAGAGCTCAAGGTCAGTATAAGGACACCCCTCAGCCTCCACTCCAGCTGCCACAGGGGCCTGTCAGCCAGCTTCCTTTCATCTCCTCTTACCCCACTCCAGCTTATTCTCCACCAGGGAGATCTTTCTAGAAGTTGGCACAGGTTAAGTTCCCCCATTGTAATCTCTTCCAAGTGCAAATGGAATAAAATTCCAATTCCTTTTCTAGTCTGAAAGACCCTAAATGACTAGTCCCCATCCAGCTCTCTGGCTACTCTCCCTGCTCCGAACCTCCTTCCTACTCCTCCACCAAACATTAACCTCATTGAACCTCTTTTTCCAATTTTCTATTTCCAGCTCACTCCTGCCTCAGGGCCTTTGCACATACTGTTTCTTCTTCCTGGAACTCTTTCCTTCTGTAGTGCCACATGGTGGTTTCCTCTACCATGGCTTGAATGTTACCATAACACAGAGGCCATCCCCAACCACTCCAGCTAAGCAGGCTGGCTCAGTCATTCTACATTGTACCCCCCCTGTTTTATTTTCCTGTAAGCAGTTGTTGCTATCTTAAATTATCCCATGTATTAATCTGCTTCATTTTTTTTTTCTGTCATCCTTACTCAGCTGTAAGTTCTATTAGGACAATGGCTTTGCCTACTTGTTCACGGCCATGTACCCAGCAGCAGGCACAGCAGGCATGGGAGAGATACCTGATAAATATCTATGAATAATAGAATTAGACAAAACTTGTGTTGCAAAGAATGCTGACAGCCCCCCCCATCCCCCCACCACAACCCAAGTGCCCAGCAAGCTGGCGGCAGAGCCACCAGACCAGAAGCAACTACCCTAGTCTCCAGGGCCATGCCCCGTCTTAGAGGGCTTGGTGGACAAGTTGCCAGCCTTGCCAGCCCTGCCTCTTCCCCATCATGCTCTAAGTACCACATGGGGGCTTTGAGGGGTCCTCACCAGAGGACTTGTCCATCAGCAGCCAAGGACAGGGGAGGACTGAGGGAGGGGGAGAAGTAAGATGGAGCCAGCCTGGGGAACAGGCGACTCCCTCACTCCCATGGCCTCTGTCTTTTCATCTGTGACTTGGTGGGTTGGACTGGATGGTTTCCAGGTGTCTGTGGCCTGTGACAGATAAGGCCAATGTTGGGAGGAAAGTGGCCAGGGGTCAGGAGGAGCTCCTGTGCCTGCCCACTCCTGTCCTCCCTCTAGGCCCCAGCTGCCTGCTGCTCACTCACTCAGCCTAGTCATCAATCTCCCCTACCTGAAGGACTCCCCGAAATGAACTTCCCAGTGGCTGGGGCCTGTGGTCTACAAGTCACTCACTTTGCCTGGGAGATGAAAGATGACCAGGCAGACTTCCCGGGACAGAGGTGATCTCCATAAATCTGTCAGAGTGTGCTGGAATTACTTTGTGGGATTAATTATCTGTCCTTCAAATAAAGACCTGACCTCAGCCATGAATGTCCCCAACCTGTAATAGAGGGACACAGGGCTAGCAGGGAGGCAGGGCCATGTCCTCCCCATCCCCCGTCAGGACCTCACATAGCTGCTTCCTCCCCAGCACATTGAGTTGGCCTGGCTTCTGACACCCTCTGCAACTTGGCCCTGGATCCAAGGTCCTTGGTCCTTGATCCACCCAACAATTAGGCTGCCCACCCACTCCTTGTGCCAACCTAGAGCAACACTTACCTCCTCTCCTCTCCTGTTAACCTTCCCACTGTCCCACTGAGGGCAGGGGTCCTGGTGTGGATGGGAAGGTCTAAGGACAGTGGACAGAATGGCAACTGTCCAGCTCAGTGTCTACCACTGCACCAACCACACGACCTTGAGTTGATGGAGCTCTGTGACCCCCAGGTTGCCCATCTGTAAAATGGGAATAACATAGGCAAGGACTGTGTCCCTATGAGGCAGGGCAGCCCCGTGGAAAGCACTAGGTCTGAATCTTGGAGCTGCCACTTTCTGGCCTTGCTCCACCCCAAACATCACAACACTTCTGAGCCTCAGTTTCTTTATCTGTGAAATGGGGACCCTGATGGCACTTGTCAGTGTAAGATATGACTCTTGTAGAGAGCCTTGCCTCACATTCTTGTGTAGGACCCCACTGGCCTCCTAGTTATGGCTGCAAGAGAAGTGGGATTGTAAATGGCTTTCTGGCCCACTCCAGGCTGGCCTCTTCTCCCCAAGGAGCCTGCCTGTGTGTGATCTAAATCAGGCAGGAGTACTCCTTTGGGGCCAGGGAAGCCAGTACCAACACAGAGGGCTGCTCACTGCCGGGCTCCACGCCAGCCAAGCCCCAGTCAGCACTTCTGAATCACCCGGGTCAAGGAAAGTTGGCTGTGCCAGCTCTGGTATTTCTGGAAAATAAGGGAGGACATGGATTTCATGGTAGAAACAGGTGGCAGATGGTCGCCTCTGTCTCAGAGGTGGCTGGGTATGACAGAAAGGGCCTGGGTGTGTGAGCAAAACCACTATTCTGGGTCATTTTGTGTGCCACATTCCTCTGGGCCTCTGTGTTCCTACTGGTAGAATGGGAAGGAAGGTTCCCTCACTGTGTTAGCACAAGGATGGGCAACTTAGGTGATGACCCCTGGCATGGCCTCAGACCATGTAGACAGACCCCCAGGAAAGGAGGCCTCTCTCCGGGGTAGAGGATCAGTCTAGGGTCTGCCTAGGGCTGTGGGATTCAGCAGCTCACGTCCCAGAGCTGGGCAAGTCATTTAACCTCTCTGAAAGTGGCTTTCTCATCTCCAAAGTGGGCACAGTGACAGCACTTTCCTCATTAGTGTGGTGTGAGGGGTAAATGCATTAACTCACGTGAGTTACTGGGCACTGACCAATGGATCTTACTGGATATTGAACATCACCACAGATGGGTTTCCCTTCTCATCTGTCCTGCCCCTTTCTGGCACCAACTCCAGTGCTTGCCATGGGACTCAGAGCAGGCACATATTCTTGTCAAACATCTATTGTTGCCACTGCTTGCTTTCTTCTTTTGTTTTGGCCATACTTGGATTTGAACTCAGGGCCTCATGCTTGCTAGGCAGGTGCTCTCCCACTTGAGACATGCCACTAGCCCTTTTTGCTTCAG
Organism: Castor canadensis; assembly: GCF_047511655.1. Lineage (NCBI taxonomy): Eukaryota > Metazoa > Chordata > Mammalia > Rodentia > Castoridae > Castor > Castor canadensis. The sequence goes on along the minus strand of NC_133392.1, from coordinate 61,893,161 downwards.
TTATTTTTCGAAAAGGGTCTTGTATTTTTGCCCAGGCCAGCCTGAACCACCATCTTCCTACATACGGCTTCCTACGCAGCTGGAACCACCATACTCAGCTTATTAGTTAAGACGGGGGTCTCACTAACTTTTTCCCTGGCCTGGAACCATGATCCTCATGATCTCTGCCTCAAGAGTAGCTGGGATTACATGTGTGAGCCACTGCATCTGGCTTTCTTTTTTCTTTTCTATCTTTCAGAAGTGTATTACGTTATTCCTTTCTATTTCTAGATTTTAAATATTTATGTTTTGGTGTAGGTATCTCTACTAAGTTAACGTTAGTTCAACCATTTCTGGCCTACAAAATTGGTGATTTTTATGTGATCTAACCTAATAGCGTGTGGCTTCTTACTGATACAGAATTTTCTTTAACGCAGGGCTCAGCAAACCCTCCTGTAAAAGGTCACAGTAAATATTTCAGACTTTGCAGTGTAAGAGGCAAAACTGAGGACTTTACATTAGTGCTTCTTTAATGAGAAGGAAAGCAAGTTTCCACAAAAAGTTTTGATGAATTTGAAATATAATAATAATCACTGAACACAATGCTTTATACTACAGGTCTACGAATGGGAAGAATGGAATTTGGTGGGGGGACAGGGGTCCATTTTGCTTAACTGAGGTCCACAGTGTTTACAACCCTCAGACCAACTTCAGAACTACTCTTATCTTTAAAATGTACTCTTAGGCTGGGCACAGTGACTCACATCTGTAATCCCAGCTATTCAGAAGGCAGAGATTGAGAGGACTGTGGTTTGAGGACAGCCCAAGAAATAATTTGGTGAGATCTATCTGAAAAATAACTAAATGGAAGCATGGCTCAAGCAGTAAAGCACCTGCCTAGTAAGCTCAAGGCCCTGAGTTCAAACCCCATTACCACCAAAAAGCCAACCAAACCAACCCAAACCAAAACCACACTCTTAGCTTACAGGTCATATAAAAGCAGCGGAGGGAGGATATGGCTTGCTGTCCATAGCAGCACGAAGAGGCTGGTCACGAGAGCCACTGAGGGCATTTATCTGGTTTCTAGTAGCTTCAGCCTCTCTACAGGCATCCACTACTCATTGGAGTTTCCCACCTATGAATAGCCTTTGCCTGTTTTTCTATGGGATTTTGCAACTTTTCCTTGCTGCTTTGCAGGAAATCCTGATATATTCGAGCCACGAGTGCCTTGTGGGTTTTAATTGTTGCAGAAATCCTCTCCCCATCTGCCACCTGCTGCTCATGCCATCTTTGTATTCCTATTGCATTGGAACTCCTCAGACGTCCATCCATTTTTCTTCTGGGGCGTGTGCTCTCTGGGCGCTAAGTTCTTTCCTATTACAAGGTCATGAAGATATACCCCCACCTTTCCTTTTATGAGCCTTATATTTTACTTTTCACACTTAGGTCTTTAATCTAGCTGGGGTCCACCTTGCTAGGTGGCATATGGTAGGGCTCTGACTCCAATTCGTGTGCTCGTTTCCCAACACCAGCCACTAAACAAGTCACCCTTTCCGTACTGATTTGTGGCCACCTACACCATATATCAAGTCCCCCTGTTTACACCCGGGTTTGGTTCTAAGTGCTCTATTCTGTTTCATTGGTCCATCTGTCTATCCTAAAAGACATGTGAGATGTATTCGAGGCCCTGCTGCCCTCTTCTGTATGCTGCCCAGGGTGACCTCATGTCATGCCACCAGCAACCCACAGCTTATGGTCACTGCTTGCAATGCTGTGCTGGCCCATCTTCCCCGACTAGGAAACTTGGAACTGGAAAATCGGAGTGAAGAGATGGTTGACAGTTGAGACAGCAGCAGAAAGGACATTTCAAGAGCAGCAACAGTGGAGAGGAGGTCACGTGGCCATGGTGGACAGGGGAGACCACGAGGGAGAGATGTGTGAGTGAAGACGCTGCGCTGGGTTGAGGAATAGCATCAAAAAAGGCATCCGAATCCTTGGTCACCAAGGAGACTCAGGGGACTTTGATGTGAGTTGGTTAAGGATCTCAGGTGGGGAGACTGCCATGGATATCTGTGGGCTCTAAATGTGACCCCAAGTATCCTTCTAAGAGGGAAGAGGAGATGTGAACACAGGCGAGGAGAAGGCATGTGATCAGGGAAGAGGAGCTAGAGAGGTGGAGCCACAAGCCAAGGAAGGAGCTGGGAGAAGGGAGGTGACCTTTCCTTTGCACCTCTGGAGGCACCAGCCCTGGACACCTAAGTTTCCCCAAGTGAGACTCATTTCATAATTCTGTGCTCCAAAATTGTGGGCAAAAGTTTCTGCTGTTTTAAGCTACTTATCTGTGATAGTTTGTTAAGGCAGCAACAGGAAGCAAATACTGACACTTTAAGAAAGGAGGGGACATTCAAGCTTAGTGTCCTTGTTCCTGATCCCAGGAGGCCTAATCAGGACAGTCTGCTCTGGGCACCCGCAGAACCCTGACGCCTCCCAGAGAGCACCTGGCCGGGCTCCTGAGTGCTCTTCATCCTGCTAACCCGGGATGCCAGCAATGGACCAACCCTCACGCCTCAGCTTGGTCCTTGAGACCCTGTAGGTCACCTTCCACTCTCCTCTCCGGCCACCCAGATGGTCTGTCTGTGTCCTCAGTCCTCCTGCTGAGCCTTTGCCCATCTCTGTCCCTCCTGTCTGGGACACCCTCCTCATTACGGTGACTTTGCATCCATGATCCTATCCACAGGAAATCGCTGTTCCTGAGTGCCTGCCTTGGTCCGGGTACTGTTCTGGGCACCTCACATATATTGATGTGACTCCCACAGCCCTTAGAGCCCGAGGGTCCTTCCCATTGTCCACATGAGGACAGGTCCCAGAGGCCAAGACTACACCTAAATCAAGATTTCTCAATCTTCACTCCTTTGGTGTTGCCCTCCCAACTTCTGTCATACCTGGGTGCTACCTGTATTATTATTTAGCAAATATTTTTCTTGAACTTGACTCAACCTTTCCCCCTTTAACAGTCACTCTAAAGGAAGCTCGGAGCATCACAGATGGAACCAGCCACTAGAAGATGGCAAAGGTTGCTCATGGCTTGCTTCTGTGGTTGGCTGTGTGGCGTCACTGCGGAAGGTCCAGCCTGCTCTGTTTTTGTTCCACAGGGACATTAGCCAAGGCTGAGAGGTGCTAGAGACATGAGCACCCAACTGCGCCTGGGCAGAATCAACAGAAAAAGAAACTCTGAAAGGGAATGAAGAGGGGAAACGACTGTCTCACTGCAAGCCAACGCTAGTTCACGCCCCATGTGGGTGAGAGCCACTGAAAACCATCCTGTCACAGGTAGGGAGTTGGCGCTGAAGTGCAGCCACCATCCTCACCTCACCCCCAGCCCTCCCTGCTCTCGGCCTCCTCGGCTCTCTGGGATGACTTTGTATGACACCAGCCTCACTGCAAATGCTTGTATAGATGGATGAGAGACCTTTTACTAGTTCCCCATCCAGTGACTCCTCAGGCTTCTCCATGGCTGGGTCTGCCATTTCTAATTTTCATTACGACCACCAAGGGCAGGGCTGGTTCACTGAGACCTCGCTAAACATCACTGGGTCTCTGCAGGGCAACTTTCCTGGCTCTACAGACTTCTAAAGGGGGTGGAAAGCACCTGGGGCCTCAAATCCTCAGCTGCAAAGTAGTCCTGTAACTCTCCACTAAAGCGCTCTTGCTGGCATATAAGAACCGTGCCATCCTTATGGAGAAAAGCTAGTCCCCAGTCCCTTTGAAGCAACCCCTTGGTCTCCTAGGGGTGTGAAGCACCTTTCAGTTTGAGGTCATGGGTGCAAAGGCACCTCACTGGTTTGGTCCTACTGACAAATGTGGCGTCTTTGTGCCCAGGCAGAGGAGGGGCAGGGTTCTAGACAACACAGGCAGCCTATCCCACCAACCTCCCCTGCCGCCAAAAAAGCAGTGCCTTCTGGGGGCTGGGATGCAGTGCAGCTGAGCAGAATGCACATGTTGAGTGATAAATTCATTCTGCATCACAATGTTTGTTCACTTCAATCAAAGTCTGAAAATATCTGCTCTGGAATCTCTGTTTCCAGATATTGGTCAAATATTTGAATGGGGAGCTGCCAATGAATTGACTCAGGCAGAGAACTTGACAGAAGGCAGACAGAGAGGTGCAGGAGGCCCAGGAAGTCCAGCCCAGCCCAGCCCAGCCCAGAGCTGGTGACTCCCATACAGGGCAGCCTGGGCAGGTGCTCAGGGCAGGGACCTGTGACGGTCCCACAGTAAGTCTGCTCGTCTCAGTACCCAGCTTCACCACCCACCAGTCCTGTGACCTTGGGTAACGTGGTTGCTGTTCTTGTCTAAAAAATGGGGACAAAAGGAATAGCATTGCCTTGTGGGATACAGGTTGATGCAGGTGAAGGGTTTAGACTTGTTATTAAGCATCCAAGAAACATTAGCTATGACTGTTATTGCTTAACTTCCATTCAAAGCTCTCCTATTGTGAGTCTCAATCCACAAGAAGGTGTTAGGGCTAGAAGAAGGTCCTCTGAACATGTGTCCACACCCTGCATTGGGACTGTGACACCCCCTTCCCCTTGGCCCCTCCACATAGCCTGTGAGGACTGCCTTTCCTGACCTCCAGAAGTCCTTCCTATATGCCACACTGCAGGCTTCCATGATGAACTGTTTGTGCAGTTGGTCCTCCCTGGGGTCTGGTGAGAGGTAGGTGGGCTTCTAGCAAGCTGACATTGTGACTAAAAGGGAGATTTCTCTTTTTTTCTCCATTCCCCCTTCCTCCCTTCTGCTGTAACTTCCTAACTACTTTAAATCACAGGCTTAGTGGGGAAGATGGGTAGGGGAGTGTGGTATGGGGTCCTGGTGACCCTACAGAGATAGGCACTGCAGATGCTGTTCACCAGGGCGGGGGAGGCACACAGCTGCAGGGGCTCAAGTCATGATGCTGTGAGTCTGGGCCCAAGCACAGGACGGAGAAGGGACAGCCCTGTCTCTTTTCATCATCACTGTGACTCCAGGGCCATGGGGCATCCAGAGATGCTGTGCCATTCCTGTAGCAAAGAGGATGCTGACAGGAAGGGGCCACCCACCTACAGTGGCTGTGAGTAGGGACATCCACCAGAGTAGGGGCAGAAGACTTGGCAGGCCAGTCAGAAAGCACATTGGGAACCCAACTCCATAGGTGCATCTGAAACCTTTAGTGGGGACTCACACAGAACCCACGTCAGTTGTACAGGCAGAGAAAAGGGGCAGGAGTCAGTGAAGCCTGGGCTCTGAGGACCCTATTAATACGCACATGCTGAGGCACCCAGGTGTCATTCCAGCTCGTGTTCGTCACCAAACAAACTACCACTTTTCCAAAGCCAATAACAGATCACCTTTCTTGAGTGCCTACTGTGTCTGGCACATACTATGTGTGTTTTGAGAGCTTTACCTGCATTCACTCACTTGACCCTTATAGCAACCTTGCCATTTTACAGATAAGGAGACTAAGGCAGGGACAGGAGGAATAACCTGCAAGGTCATGGGATAGTTGAGCCTAGGCTAGCTATGGGAAGGGCCTGTGGTTGGCGCTTTTCCCCTCTCCCTCTCCCCAGGGTGCCGGCCCCCCAGCAGGCACATAATAAATACTGGTGACAAGACACACTGGCAGGCGTGGAGGTGCATATGTCAATGCTTTTGTTCTCCAGGGAAGTCATGAATCAGAACTGCATGCCGTGGGAGGTGGCGGCTGGGTTGAGCGATTACAACTCCATCTGGTGGCTTACCCTCTCCATAGGGTACCCCAGGGGGTCTCCTCCTGTGCCCTCACCCCATCCTCTCCTCCTCTTGCTCCTGCTAACCAGAGCCCAGAAAGATCAGCATTGTAGAGCTGTGGGTGACTTCAGGCTTAATATCTTTGTAACCATATTGCAAAAGGGCACGCCTAAGACAGAGCCTTACACTTAATCTTTCTCTTTTATTGCTTTTTCTCTTGTATGATTTAACCTTGCACCAGGTATCAAGCTAGATAAATAAAAACTTTTATTTCAGATTATCCCTGGCTGGGGGCTGCCTTGAAAGCTGATCAGTCATCCAAAGCATCCAATGAAAAAGAAACTAGGTTTCGAGCTGCATGGTGGGGCTCATCTCAAGTTCAAAGCCCCCCCAAGGATATTGGAGACCTTTTGTGAAATGGGAGCAGATAAGACTCTCCTCCTGTGCCCATGGCCTGGGGAGGCAGAGGCAGGCTCTGAAATCCAGGCCTCTTGACCCCCTGCTGAAATGCCTCCTCACCAGCTCCTGCTCCTTGCCCTGGTGCTCTGGTCCTGATGCCTATCCCAGCTGGACAACCCTGCTTTTGCTGATGTATTCATTTTCCTTCTTCTCTACCAGACTGGAAGCCCCCCAATAGCAGTGAACATGGTTTTCGATTTGCAGTTGGTTTCTGGAGCTTAGCATGGAGCCTGGCAACAGTAACCACTAAATTAATATGCAGTGGTTAACTGAATGGATGATTGAATGAATAGATCTTAATATTCCAGTGCTACTCACTGAGCCTCAGGCTGACATGAATTGGTCTCAGGCAGATAGAATGTGGGTTTTGGAAGCAAGGTAATCTGAGACTGAGTCCTGGGCCACAGCGCATGTGCCTAAGCAGGCTTCATGTGCTGTGCATTTTAGCTTCCTCGTCTGCAGAAGGGCTCCAGCCAGCCACATTCTGGGGCAATGGTGAGGGTGTGAGATGAAATGTATAGCTCAGGCCAAAGTCTTACACACATTCAGAGAGAGAAAGACAGGTTGTTCAAGCAGCGTGGATATAAAGGCAAAGATCAACCCATACACCCATCGACAGGGAAGTAGAATAGTGGTGTTTTCCATGATGGAATAACAGTCATGAAAATGAGCAAACGACACCCACACTAAACAACATGGGCAGATCTCTGATACTGAGCAGAAAACACATGTCTCAGGAGAAGGTATACCACACGATACTTTAAAAATGAAGTTCAATGACAACTAAGACCAAGCAACATGTGGTCCACATCCACGTAAGATATTTTCAAAGGTGTGGGTCTAGGGGCTGTGCAGGGAATGGGGTGAAGGAAGGACGCACAAGCAGATGTAAGGTGTGGGTGTCAGGGCTGAACTTTCCGGGGGTTTGGTGGGTTCTTGGGCATTCACAACATTATTCAAGTTAAGAATTAAATAAAGTAGAGCCGTGCACAGACCAGTGTGATCGAGAGCCAAGAATTACACTTAAATCAATTCTAAAGACTTGAGGTGTTCCAAGTTAAGGAAAGAGAGAACACAAAGTACATGGCAGCTAATTTTATAACCCTCTGAAGACCTCAAAGCCCTTGGAAGTCAATGCAAAGCAGTTATATTAGAGATAAGAACAAAGTGAAAGGAGCCAAAGAAGAAAAAAGATAAATGCCTGTTGACAAGGGAAATCAGACTAGAATCTCTCCCACCCCAAGCAACCCCCAACCATGAAGTTGAGCTCCCATCTTCCACTGCCAAACCCACCTCAGTTCTGACTGGGTCTGCAGAGTGTGGACAGCCTGAAGGGAAGTGGCTCCTGAGCTGAGCTGCCCAATGAAAGGGACCTCAGCTCCATTCCCTGCACAGCTGGGCAAGTGAACTCACGGGCCAGCAGAAGGGAGGTCGAGGGGTGCTTCCATGGACAGGGGGTGCTTAGGAGGCTATGGTGTCCCACCTGAGCAACAGACACTCCTGCGTATAAGAGGACATGGGGAAGACGAGATGCAGAAAGGGACAGTCTCAGATGTGTTGCCATGAAACCTCTTAAAAGTCTACTGCCCAATATGATTTATGGGAAGGAGCAAGGGGCAGACTGTGGTTCCTGACCAAGAGCACCCAGGGCCCTGTTAAAAGAGACAGGAAGAGCCAGAGTTGGTTTATCACAGGGGCAGCACACAGAGCATGAGGAGGGGCTGCTGGCAGGAAGCACACCCTGGAAAGAGGAGGGAGAAGGATCCAGGAGAAACGTGACACAGGCTTTTGGGGAACTCATCTGGAGAACTGAGTTTGGTATGATATAGTGTTGTTTTGGTATGGTGATGGGAGAGAACTACAAATAATATGAGGGTATATTTAGGTAATTAACTTAAAAACCATCTTAGATATTTCTGAGGAAAGAACCTTGGGATGCCAGTGGGCGAACCCTTGGACAGCTCAGTCACTGTGGCCCACAGAGAACTCTTATCAACTGCTAGTGACAAGGAAGGTTCAGAGGCGCTCCATACACGGGGATCAACCAGTGATATCTGCCTTGGTGAGGGTGAGTGTTGGGTACCTGTGGTGGTGTGGGTCTAGGCTGGTGTTCACGGGTGTAAACAGTCTGGCTTACCTTACAAATATGCCCCTTTCTGCACAGGCCATCACCAGGACTCCAGAAACCTAGACTCAGAGGATAGAAGCTTCTTTGTCTCCTGCTTTTCTTGCACCCTGTATTTTCAGAATGTCCCCAGAGCCAGCCTACTCCCCCTGGCATATCTCCACAATAGCCTCAATGAGGTTAGATTGGTGCAGTGGCCTGTGAGCAGCCTGCTAGCAGCTGTCCTCTCTCCAGTGCTTTCTGCTCTGATCAACCCAGATCTCCCAGGAGATGAACCTTCCCATGAGCCCATGTTCTCACTCTTTCAGCCACACCCAGAACCCACCTCTTTTACCTTTGTGTCCTCTACCAACACCCACCGCCCCTCTCTGATCTGCTCTCAACACCTCCCTGACCAATTCCCTCGTACCCAGCCAAATGGCAGGTCTGAAGTCCTGAGACCTCCAGGCACTCACTGTGCCACCTTGAGCCAGGAGCTGGAGTACGCCATTCACACTTCCAAAGCAGTCCTGGTTCTCCCAGGTTTTCACTTCTCAGAGGGAGAAAAATAGCAAGCAGCCCAATCACAAGGGCTCTGATGTGCCTTGCACAATGCTCTCCTGCCATAGTTGCCCCTGCCAGGCCACGGTCAAGGGCTCATGGTCTGACTGTAACTGATTATCTACCCCTCCCTTCCCGTCAAAGCACTCAGTGTATTTTCAAAGAACCTCCTCACTTGGTGGCATTAAAATATAATCCAGATATGAGCAAGAAAAGCCGGTGTCCTGCACTAATGTACCTGGGCATGTCCCCGACGTGAGTCACAATGAAGCTACACCCTTTCAAGCTGGGAGAGAGGTCTTTTGGCCCTGGTACTTCTCACCTCCTACTTTTTATTCTAGACCAGCATTTCCCGGCCTCCTTCTCATTGTTTACCTGGCCTCAAGAGTCAACTGAGACATCTGTTCCTAATTACCCCCTCCCCTACATAATTTCAACGCTGCAGATATAATGTATATCTGTGCTTTACACAAAAAAGAGTAAGATTTCAACCTCCCAAGTACAAGTTCCTCTCCCCTGGGAGTGTTATCATCCATTGAGAACACATGCTCCTCTAGGCCAGAGCTTCTCAAAGTACGGTCCCCAGAGCAGCAGCATCAGTGTCACTCTCTGCCCCACTCCTAGCTTCTAACTCAGTAGGTTTATGGTGTGGTGCAAAGTTTTGCATTTCTAACCAGCTCCCAGGCAATGCTGGTGCTGCTGGTCTGGGGACCACATTTTGAGAACCACTGTCGACATGGGAACCGGGTGTATTCTGGAGCCTGAGAGACTGGAGTTCAAATCCTTGCCCTGCTACTGAGCAGCTGTGACCCTTGGCTGATGTAGGTAAGCACTCTGGGTCTTGCTCTCCTTGTCTACAAATGGAATAGTGCTCTCTCCCTCATAGACTGCTAAGAAGCAGGCACCCAGCCAGTGGGGGTTCCCTCCCCTTACCCTGGGGCAGAAGACAGCAGATGGGGAAAGGGATGTCGGGCATAAGAAGAGATTAGACCTCTTCAACCTGGACAGGGGACTGTGGGGTGGCCTGGACTGAGATCGAAGCTATAATACAGAAAGAAGCAGAGAGCGCTAGTGTGGGTTTGGTCACCAAATTCACATATCACAGGGGGCTGGAGTACTTTGGATGCTGGCGAGAAGACTAATAGAACTCACTAGCCTTGTATGTGTGAGAAATGGACGTGCTGCCATGGATTCCAAGGATTTGAACAGCTTCAAACTCAGAACCACTGGGAGGACTGGGGTCGAGAGACCCCACCCTCAGAGCACCTGGTGCAATAGGTCTGTGGGCAGGGACTGAGCATCTGCCTCTCACAGGTCCCCAGGTGATGCAATACCACTGGCCCAAGGACCCTGCTTGGAGAACAACTGTCCTCCCTGCAGCTTCCTCAGACAGCTCCTTATGGTGGTGATCAATAAGTGGGAAGAGTCTGGCCCTTGCCACAAGAGGACGGAATCTTGGGCCCATGGCCCTTGGGGAAGATTGAGAAAAGCTTTTCACTTGGGGTCCTCCCCACCTGGGCGGCTTGGCTGTGACTGTGAGTGGCCACAGACGGCAACAGTACCAGGCTTCTGATTGAACTGAGGGCCTCTCATACTCTAAGCCACTGCTCTGACACTGAGCTGCACCCCCAACCCCTAAATAAAACATTATTTAATGAAATATTATTAATGAAATATTTAAAATCTTTGTTGCATACAAATCTTTAAATCTTTGTTGATAGTCTTCAAAGTCCTGTGGGTTTTATTTACAGAACTTCTCAGTTCAAGAAGCCCTATTTCAAGCACTCAGTAGCCACTGCTGTGGTAGGGGATGGTGGGGAGTGGGGGGCGGGTGTAGCCAGCACTGTTGAAGACTACCACCATGGACAGCGGCCCTAAACCTGTGCTTTCAATACTTCTCTGGACTCCAATGCATGGGGCAGAAAATGAGCCAATAAGCCACCCCTGGTTCCTCATCTTTCCTGGACAATTACTAATCCTTAATGTTTTATGGTCCTTTGGAGTCTCTCAGCACCATTTGGTCCATCGTGAGGACTCTGAGGACCATAAGGGCTGAGAGAAGTCAAAACATTTTGCTGGGAGGTGGCAGAGTGGGGCCTCAAACTCTGAACTTTGAACTCCAACTCCAGTGCTGTATGTGAGGTGGGCACAGCTGCCCCTTGAAGCAGGACTGTCTCTGTCTGGCACAGAGATGAAGCCAGAAGGGGTGTCTGCTCAGACTGCAGTTGGGCCAGTGGTGGGGACAGGAATTGCTGGGCCCTGAAGGCAGTGATGGCCCTGGTGCATGGAAGGGCAGGTACAGGCTGAGGGAGTGGACAGGGTCTGTGCCAAGTCCTCTATCGGAAAGAACCTTGTCATTCCTCAGTCTCAGTTCGGCCACAAGGGGCTGAGAACAAATTGACGGCAGTGGAGCCATAACTTACTGCTGAAGACCTCTTTGTTCTTGGCAAAACAGAGGGTCATTAGTAATGAGGAAAGCACTGGTGTGCAGACATCAAGCCCTACACTGTGGGTCTGATAAACAGTCCAGAGGGGACTGGGCCTCAGGGAGCTGGGCAGGTTAACTGTGTGCCATGGACCATTTGTGGGCTCAGGCCCGTGTCCACCTGTGTGGGGCAAGAGGGCTTCTCATCTGTGTGCAGACGAGTCACCATCAGCCAAGGCTGCTGAGTTGGCAGAGACTCTAGTCACCACACCAGTGGTCCTCAGGACCCTCACCTGGCTCTGCACCTCCCCCACCAGGGTTCTCAGTCTTTTTTTTTTTTTTAAACAGCAAATGGGTCCTGAGCACACAGCCTGGAGCAGGCTACTGCTGGGTACTCAAAGCACAACAACCAGCTATGAAGATGCCCTGGTGATGACACAAGAACATAAGCCATACTTGTGCCTGCTTTTAGTGAAATAAGCACCAGTCAAGCCATCCAGGACAGGGCTGAAACCCACTGTCCCTAGAGAGATAGGGGTATGAGGCAGACAATGTTCATTTCAGCAGTGTCTACACGGGCCAAGGGAAATAGAGACTAGGCCAAATCCAGCCTGCTATCTGCCTGCTCCCTGGGGCTTTGCCATCTTGCCCATCTGTCTCTGGGCCCACACTAAGACTGGCTCTCAGAGAGACCACAGCAGCCCAAGACAGAACAGTAGAGAGGGCAGGAACAGGTCCAGGGCTGGCCCAGCTGAGCCAGGCAGAGTAGAAACGAGATACTGCTTCCCAAGCTGCTCGCTGTCTGAGGGGTGGTGACCACCCTCACGATCTGGAGCCACCCTGTAAGCAAGGTCCAAATGCTGACATAGCCCGGATAGCATACATTTGCCACAGGTGCAGCCTCCTCCCTGTCTGCGCCCACAGCAGACTCTACCAATTGAATGCCACACTCATCCATCCACTGAGCCCACTTGGCTTCACATCCTCTTCAGGCAGCCATTACCAATCAGTCAGAGCTGGCATGTGCAAGGGCCATTTGTCATCCTTTCCAAAAGCCCCAAAGCACATCTGTGCTGGCAGTGGGAATCCTATAAAGCTATGCTAAGTGCTCTGGCCTTCTAGAAGTTTCTGCTTCCTGCTCCAGCCTCCTCACACATCTCATCTTTGGTTTTACATGATGGATCTTTCTTCTCATCTTTTGGTTTGCACTTGGGAACCTGGCCCTGGGGACGACGCCTCCGGGAGCACCACGGGATGCTGTTGCTGGTAGTCATTTCTGACTCCAAGCTCCAGAGCTCAGCCCAGACACCAAGGGCTCACGAGCTCAGCCCTTAGCCTCCTGCTCCAATGGCAGAAGCAGAACAGGGGAAATGGCTGGAGCCATCTTTGAAGACTGGAGAGGGCCAGAGGATCTGGATCGGAGGCTTGGGACCCAGCAGGAACCTGGAATGAGCCAGTGCCCTGGAGGACATGTTGCAGATGTTACCTAGGGAATTCCCATTTTGGGCAGGTCCTGGCTGTGGCTCCCTATCTCCATCCAGAGGCAGTGAGGACAGAAACCCCTCCTCCACCCAGGCCAGGGTCCACTGCATGCTGGCCCTTATCCCGGCCTCCAGAGCCATTGCCTGTAGGGCTCACGATGCTCTCATGTGCCCAGCATGAACCCCTTCCCCTGGGAGGCACTAGTTTTGCTTCTCAGTTTGCAGAAGGCATGGAGGAGCTCGGCACCAGGATGCCCTATGCCTCCCTCATTCCCAGGCATCCTGCCTTCCTACAAAATGGGCTCCTTCTGAGGACTGGCGGTGCACATGTTACCTGAGCTGCTGGTGCTATGAGCACTGAGTACTCCAATCCCCCTCCCCAGACCTGCAGGAGAAAACTGCTCATGGGGCCAGGACTGTGCAGTAAGGTGGGAGCCCTGGGTGATTCTTGGGCACATGAGGGCTTGCAAACTCACTGTTCCATAGTGATGCTCATTCACTTCATAAGTACACATTTGGGTTTACTCTGTCCCAGTTGAGTCCTGGGGACCAGAATGGGAACATATTAGCAGATACTGGGGTGAGCGGGGGGGTGGTGCAGAGATCTCAAAACCTGGTCTCTTGCTGCTGCTTACCACCTGGCCTGGGCTGCATCTGTACTGGTTTTGGGTTACTCTGGGCCCAGAGGCATAATAACAGTCACACAAGCAGCCATAGTTACAGGGAGCCCATGACACCTTGTTTTCCTGTGATTTCAAGGATGCAATCGGTAGCCCCTAGCTTCTGCAGGTATTATTAGCTCCTCGTAGAAATAATAACAGCTCATGCTTATAAAGTACATTTCACACATTAGCTAAGCTCTTTGCTTATATTACCTCTGATCTTACACCACTTTGAACAAGAATCCTTGCTCCCAATTTATGGATGATAAATTGAGGCACAGAGACCCATTCAGGACAAGCTGACTTAGGACATCCCCTTCTCTACCTTCTTGATGTCCAGGCTTTGCTCTCTTTTGAGCTTCAGGTAGAAGATGTTCCAACCCTGCCACCTCTTGTTCTTCAGGCGGAGGGTGCAGCTGCTGGGGCAGTGGAATGGACACTGGTCTGATGGCCTGACCACTTTTTTGACACCTGTCTGGCCTGCCTAGAGGCACCAGGATGACCCGTCAGGGACTAGCAGTCTGAGCAAGGAGCCCAGGTGCAGGGTGTGGATGGGACAGGGGACAGAACCAGAGTCCATGAGTAAGGGGGTAAGCAGCCTCTCCCAGGGTCTCTCGCTAGCAACTTGGTTCCTAAATCCCTCAGCCCAGGGACAGCCACACAGAGCCACTGTTTGCTGATCTTGGAGTGGGACATGAGCTGGGGATCCCCACACCCAGAACCCTTTCTGTAATCAGTTACTCTTCTGCTCACCTAGGGATCTGAAGGGGAAGGGTGGAGGTGCCACCCCTGCGACATTCCAGATGCCACATGACAGTCAGGAATGTGAAAAGAACACAAGATCAGCTAAAGTGGCAGCTCTACTTGTTCTAAAATGATGTAAAAATTGCCTCCTTTTCATTGAATAAGAGCAGAAATGCCAGAGCACAGGAGATTAGAATGGGGTCACCTGCATTCCAGATCAGTGCTCCAAGGGTCAAATGCTCAGACTTTGAATTGGAGAGCACACCCTTGCCCCGCTCCTCCAGTGTGGCCAAAGCAGCCCCTTGACACCATGGCTTCTGCTGGCTTCCCAAGCAACCTTCTAATCCATTTGTCCTCTCTTCATCCATTTGTCCTCTTTCTGGAGCCTGTGGCAAGTACTGTCCCCCAAGGCAGATCTCACACACTGTCCTGTGGGTGCACAGACTCTCCACAGGTTTTCAGAGCCTGAGACCCCAATAGTGGCTCTTCTGGGGTGGGAGCATGAGGAACAAGGGAAGCCCTTTCCTTACCTGAAACGATGGTGTAGCCAATCCCCCTGGGTCGCCCTTTATCCTGGTCGATGGCTGTGATCACTCGTACAGTTGTGCCCTAGGTGGGACAGAGGAAGGAGTTGAGTTTGGTCACCCGGCCCCCCAGGCTTCTGTCTTTCTTTGTGGCTGTCCTGGCACCGGTATGGTTCCTCTCCACTTGTGAAGCAGGTGGAGAATCTTTTGGGGAGGTCCAACCTTACTGATGCCATCGCTGCCCCTTCCCTAACCCTTGTTCCCATGAGCCATCCATGGGGGAACAAATGAAGGCATGCCAGCACAGAGGCAAGAGGTCTAGTCTCCATCTCAGCCACCTATCAAATTGCTGTGTGGCCTCAGGAATGACACTGAACCTCTCTGGCCTCGGTTTGCCCCTTCTTAATATAAGGTGGAACCTTGTTTTCACTGGGATCCTAGTAGAAGAAAATGTCATGGATCAATTATTGAAAGCAACAAAAGTTGTGGAAGCAAGTGTCTCCAGAGATGGCCATGCAACCCTGGAGGGGTCCTATGAAACATGCTCCACACGGCACTGCACCTGGTCACCTGGTGGTTCCTAACACCAATGGCTCTGACTCCCCACTCCAGGGATAGCGCAAGAGCTGGAGTGACCAGGATGGGGAGCCGGGGGCTCCACTCCTAGGGAGTGAGTAGTCAAGGACACAGGCACAGACAGCTGCTGTATGCATTTGAGTGCTCAGATGGAGAAACGCACAAAGTACAGGCATCCACCTGGAGGAGACAGCAAAGGTTTTCACTGATGGGGACATTTACGATGGGTTGTGAGGAATGAGGAGGAGTTTGGCAGGGGGAGAGAATGAAAAGGAAGGCACTCCAGGGAGAAGGAATTGTACAAGCAAGGGACTGGTAGCATTAGCTTGTCCTAGGAGGAGATCCTGGCCTATGATGGGCACATTCAAGTATCAATTGCCTAGAGGTTGATCGACTAAATAAACAAACGTACACATGGAAGGAGGTAGCTTCCCTGTCACTACTCACTGAGTCACCCTTTTGCTGGGGTAACCTCTGCCTTGCTCCCCAGGCCCTATTATACCGCTGCCATGCCAGCTGTCCCTGCCCACACTGTGCCCTAGGTGCCCACTCTAGGCAGCAGTTTCCCCTGGGTGATGGAGACGGCAGACAGGCCCTGCCTCTGTCCTCTGGAGAGGGGGCGGTGAGGGGGGAATAGCCACCCTGCCACTTGCATGTGTAATGAAGGACCCTGTGGCTTTGGTCACCACTCACCCATTATTGGGAAGTTGAAGCCTGTGCTCCCCCCACTATTTGAGCATTTCCTCTCCAGCAGCGACGCGTGCTTTTTAACACACAGCTCTCTACCCTGGGGGCAAGTGACCTCTCCTCCTGGTCCTGGTCCTACTGCTGTCCCCCTCCCTGGGCACAGTTGCCACTCCATCCTCACTTGGCTGAGGGAAGGAGGGAATGTGCCAGAGAAACATCTCTGCAGAGAGGTAGACACAGCCCAGAGGCGAGGCTGTGCAGCGAGCAGGTTCACCGTCCCCTTCCCCCACCTTTGAAATCCCCGGGGATCTGGCTGGCTCATGTGGGAAAAAGGCCATTGAGAAGTCGTAGAAGGATACCATGAAAGGAGCATGTCCCAAAGCGGGCCCTGAGGATCCTGAGTGGGGCAGGGAGGTGGGATGCCATCTCAGGCTTGTCCCCTGTGCCTGATGCCACGAGGTATGCTGTTGGCATATTCTTGCTCATTCCACTCTCAAGACTGCCTTGGGACGCAGTGCCTTTTTGAAGATGAGGAAACAGGCAGCAAGTGAAGTGGCTTTTCGAGGTTCCATAGCAAGGCGTGAATGGGGAAGCCAGGGCTCACATTTGGGCACTTTGGCTCTGAAGTACTCCTGCCCGCCATGTGCCACAGCCTCTGTAATGGGTTCCGTTATGATAATGAAAATGTCATTTGTGAAAGTCACTGTTCTATGTGCGGCACAATCCTAATCACTATACCAGTGTGCACTCCTGTTGAACTGGGCAAGGTCCGTGTGCTGGCCCTCCTGGAGTGCAGCGTGCTCTGGCAGTCAGAGCTCCGCAGCAGCCATGTGGTAGGCATCCTTTTCCTTGCTCTCCCAGGCTTTCCCACTCAAAGATCGAAGTTCCTCTCACAGAGTCTCTAGAGCCTCTGGCTCAGGGGGGCCATGGGAGGTCCTGGGGAAGCACGCATTAGGCTTGAAGGATCGGCATAATCTCCTCCATCACCCCACCAGAGCCCATCCTGAGCTCACTCCTCATAAGGAGAGGCCTGGGTCTGTCCCCAGCAGGAGGTTCTGAGGCTCCAGCTGCCAGAATGCACTTTCTGGACATGGGGACAGCTTCCTCTGTTACAGCCCCATCCTGCCTAGGCGCCACATGTATCCTCCATGAGGATCCCTGGGCTGCCCCTGGGTTGCTGAGGCAGGGACAGGCTTGCCAAGGGTACTGGGCCCAGAGCCCAGCAGAATTACAGTGCAGTTGCTAAGCAATGCAATTAAGGGGCAGCTGCCTGCCCTATGGAGAGATGGCCTGGCTGGGGCAGCCCTTGGATAGTAAGTCTCAAGAGGAAAGGATGAAGCCTGTGGCCAAAGGGCCCTCGGCCCTCAAAGCCCATGAGCACTCCTGCTCAGGGTAGCCAGAGTCTTCCTGGGTGGGCATGGTTCAGCACAGGCCCTCTGGCCCAGCAGGACAGGAGGACAAGGAGACCACTCTCCCAGCAGGAGTCACACCCGAGCTTCCACAGAGTGAGCCCTGCCAGATTCCCAACTAGGTTTGGGGTTTCATCTCTTTTTGGGTAAATAAATCCACTTTTAATAAACCCCTGAGCTTTTAATACAAGTGCAGACAGAAAGACTCGAAGTGTTATGAGAAGGAATTAGCAGGGAGGCGAGGCACAGGAGCTCCTGGGAGCCACGGCTCTTGTTTCACAGTCTCGGTGATTATATTTTCAATATACTGCAACTTATTTCCAAAGATGAAGGAATGAGGGATGCAGCCTTGCTTGGCTCAGAGCTGGGCCTCTGTGGGGGGACACACCTGACTCTTCAGAGAGAGAAGCCACTGAGGCATGGCCAGGAGAGCAGGTAGGAGGCCCAGGCCAGTTGGAGGGCTGGAGACAGGCCCAACCCACCAGGGACTTCTCTTCATAGGAACCCATGCCGAGGGGAGCAAGAGTCCTCCCAGGAAATGACGCTCTCCCCAGAGAGGCAAGAGGTGTCCCGGCATGCAAGGTCTCAACTTCTTCCAACAGGAGAAGGAACACAGCAAGGTGGTTAAGGGTCCAATTCTGGTGCCAGACTTCTAGCATTTGAATCTTTTAAGTTTTAACTTCTTGATGTCTTTTTGTCCTCTATAAAATGGGAATAATAATGGTCCCCACTCATCAACCATTGACATGAAGTGACTATTGCTATAAACTGGGGCCCACACTTCCGTGTGCATCTGGTGGAAACTCAGGTGCCTCACTCCAACTGATGCACACACATGGGATGCTTCCAAATGCATTCAGCAAACTCAGAGTCCCCAGCACCCCAGACTGATGAGCTACACTCTCAAGGTAAGGCATCTTCTGCACATCAGAACAGCCACAGGGAAGACCGGCATTAAGCAAGCACCCACCATGCACCGGCATTGTGGGGGGTGCCCAGCATGACTCTGTCTCACTCCCCCTCGCAGCAGGTGCAGGTGAAAAGTATATGAAGGTCCTTTTGACCCCCCTACAGAAAGGGTGTACATGAGGCAACGGGCTTGGAGCGTTCAGGGATTTGTTTAAAGTAACAAGTGCAGTGGGAGGGTGGGGTTGGGAGGATGGACCTGTTATAGGTGAGAGGCCCAGGGCTCTGTGCCAAGTGGGTCCACAAAGGTCATGGGTGAAAAGTAAGGGCAGAAGCTAGAACTTCCCTTGTGTGCTTTTTGTTTTTTTGTACAGGGGATTGAACCCAGGGCCTTTCCCACGTTAGGTAAGCACCCTACCACTTGAGCCATGTGCCCAGCCCTTCTGTTAATTTAGTTTTTGAGATATGGCCTCACTAACTTTGCTTGAGCTGGACCTGAACTTGAAGTAGCTGGGATTACAGGCATGAACAACCATACCTGGAAAGTTGGGACTGCTCTAGAAGGGCCCTAGCTCTGGAAGGGACTGTGCCTCTCTCTCCTTTGTGGTGTGTTCCCTTCCAATGAAACCCTCACAAGAGAGTGGTTGCAGCAGGGGATGACAGGCTGGGCCATTGCTGGCCTAAGGGACGGCCCACCTCCTCCCCTGGCAGCTCAGCTGGGATGAACCAGCCCCACCCCCCTCGATTCCATGACAGGATTAAGGTCTTGAAAGGTGACATGCAGTTTGCTTCGGAAGTGGGAGGTACCCTTGGGAGGAGTTACTTGGTGGTGGGGGGGAGGGTTGACAGGGGACTTCCGACAAGAGCTGCCACAGCAGATTCTGAGGCAGAAAATCCTATTTCTCAGTCCTTAATTCCAGTCAATTCCAGTCAAAGGGCTGATAGGCATCGGCTGGCAGTAATTTGTGCAGTTTATCCGCTCTTTTCACCTTCTATCGGTCCTTCACTGACGGGCAGGCCGACATGTTGCTGCTCGAGTGAGGAAATTAAAATTTGATGCAATAATCCCAAATAAGAAGGATTTTATTAGGTAATATATACACTTTAGATGAGGCATGCTAGCCCGATAAACTGATAGAGGGAGACATACATGCTGGGAGCCACAGATAAAGAGGAGGAGCAGGGAGAGTGGGGAAGGGTCTGGACAGAGGCCCAGGGAACAGCGGAGGAAAGGCCAGGAATGGCGACACCTGGGTCCCCCAGCCCGAGAGGCCACAGTACATGCCTGGCTAAGGAATGATGGTGTTAAATCAGAGCTCCACACTGTAAAGGGACATGAGGACTCAGATCCAGGCAAGGAAACCAATTAGAAGCCTGGAGAAACCAGATCTGGAGTGTGCAGGAATTGGCTTGAAGGAGAAATGTCGTGCAGAGTGGAGCCAGGAAGAGAGGCACAGGCACGGCTGTGTGGTCTAGATTCTGTGCATGCTGGGGCAGCCTGGGTAGCACCTAGGAGAGGCCAACACCCCAACTCATTGCCTTATCTGCCTCCCCCAGCCTGGTATTTCCTCCCAGAATGGGGGTTCAGTAGCTTCCCAGGCATTGGCCTTATAGGGCAAAGGGGCAGCTCTGGCAAGGCAAAGAGACACCAAGATCCCTGAGCCTGAGAGAAGAGACTCATGTCAGACGCTAAGAAAGTGAGCTCAAGGAGAACACAGCTAAGGTAGAGGAGCATCTGGTTTGCTCTGTGGAATCATCCAGAGAGAGGAGGGCGTGGCTCACCACAGGGCCCTGCACACAGGAGGAGCCCAATACATGACTGATGGATGCGAAGAATGAAGGGGTGGACAAAGACAAAAAGCTGCAGGTCTGAAAAGAAGACCTGCGATCATTTAAGGTAAGATTGCCCTGCTAAGATGAAAGGTGCTAGAAAAAGATGAGCTGAAGGGTCTCAGAGAAGGCTCACACCAAGAATATGACACAGGCTTGCTATCTCACTCTGACATGAAGGTGCAGCTTAGAGGCCCAGCTCGACGTGAACCCTATAACTAACCGACAAGTCACTAGCCACTGTGGTTTGATGTCTGCTCGTTGCTGGTGATGGCGGGTACTTCATGAGTTATCTCCAATGCTCAAAACTCCAAGGCAAAGGAGGAACTCCCCAGACACCACTAGCTCCATTTTCCCAGTGAGGAGGTGGTCAGGAGGCTGTGGGGGCCGGGGTGGGTGAATGGCAGTGCAGGTACTTCTCAGGGTCCCTTTGGTGGCCCTGCTGCAAGCCAATCAAGTTGGCTTTGGGTATCTTCTCTGCACTCCATCTGGGGACGATGCCCTGGAAGACCCACAGGAAGCCTGAGATGATGTCCCAGAGACAAGCATCTTGACAACCTAGGGCTCAAAAGTAACCCATGTGGCTAGGTGAACATTACAGGTGAGGCTGAAATTAAATGATAAATTATGTAGCACAGAGCAAGTCAATTCAATCAGAGTCGAGGGACAGGGATGGCTATCTCTGGGACCAGTAGGGAAGGAGCCAAGAAAAATATTCTAAGAAAGGGTAGAGTGAGGTGGGAACTAATGGACAGGTGGACTCCAGGTTGGTACGAGAACAGGTAAAATGGGTGATATGGGGGCAGAATGATCTAGCCAGGGCATGTATCTACATCTTCATTCAGCCATTCCATAGCTGTTTCCCGAGTGCTCACTATGTCTGTGCCACAGCAGCCCCTGTTCTAGTTGGTGCAACACTTCCAGGAAAGCAGGGCAACAGAGGTAGTTAAGCTGCCCAAGAGCTCTGAGCACTCAGAGGGAGTAGATCATGGAGGGAGAAGATCATGGAGCAGGGACAGATGGAAGGCCCTCCTCATCTGGAAATAGCAGTTAGGTCTGACCTGAGGTTGAGCTGTGGGCCTGACAAAGCTAAGGCTGGGAACAGAAACAGAAAAGAAACAGTTTGGGGACGTCCTGGGACATGGGGTAGGCTGAGCAGAGATAGCCTCAGTCTCAAAACTGGGGCTCCTGCTCTGCATAGAATGGAGAGAGAGAGAGAGAGAGAGAGAGAGAGAGAGAGAGAGAGAGAGAGAGAGAGAGAGAGAGAGAGGAGGCCAGGAGTGGGGCCATTGAGATGTTCCCCTCTGTTCTCCAACAGTTTCAACACCTGTGGGAACAGCGCTTTGCTTGGTAGATCCTCCACTCCACACCATGCCTCCAGAAGGAAGGGGCCAATGCCAATTCCACACCTGGGAGCCTGGAGCCAAGGATAACCACAGTCAGGACAACCACGGTATCCAGACTGGGGAGGGGGCAGGTTTCCCTGGAGCATGGTCTGCACCACCGAGGGAAGCCTGCCTCTCCCTCACTCAAAGCTGCGAGCTGTGCTGACAGCAGCTAGTGCCCCAAACATCCCAGCCTTAGGTGGGCCCCACTTTTCTCTCAGAACTGAGTCTTTCCTCTGAGCACACCAAGTTCCCTCAAAACAAGGGGCACACTTTTCTTTCCACAAATGCTGCTTTCCCAGCTGCATGTCCCAGGGTTGCATGCCTGGAGAGGGCCCCCTTGCTCTCATCATTAAACCACAGTGGGGCTCCACTCTAGTTTGCACAAAAGCACAGAGGTTGCCAGACCAGGGATGCCTGTCCGTGCCCTGGCCACAGCTCAGCAGGTTGCCCTGCCAGGCTCCTGCAGAGTGAACAGTGGTGTATTTTGTTCTCTAAGACCTTCCTCCCTATCCTCTCAGTCACAGCTGATTGGGCCAGAGGTGAACATCATGGCTCTAGAAGAGCCAATGAACAAGCTGGCTGGTGAATGATGACCTGTGCTATGGCACAAAACCAGGAGTCTCTCTTGAAAACCTTGAACTTGAGAACCCAAAGATAGAATATTTAGAGAAGGCAGCTGGCCCAAGAGCTCCCAAGGAAGAGCCTGGGCCTGGGTAGGCCTCAAAGTAGGTGGTAAGCTGTGCCATGGTGGGCAGTGTTGACAGAGGCAGATGGGCAAAGCCGAGCCTGCCGATGCTCTGCTGAGCCTGGGTCCAAATTCACTCTCCAGCAGAGGCTGAAGTCTCCATGGGCTCCACACAATCCCTCTGAATGGATCCCCCTTGCTTTCCCTAGCCAGACTTGGTTCTTTATTGCTCAAAGCCCTCTAGGGATGAGTGAGAGGCTGAGGAGAGGGGATGTAAAGAGGGCCCATGGTCTTCCCTGCCAGGAGGCCCATCTCTGCCATCACTGGAGTTTGGTAGGAAATGGTCAGGAAGAACGTGCCCCACTTCCAGGACCAGGAGGGCCTTACCGGAGGAGAATGCTCGTAGATATTGGTGCTGTAAGGCAGGTTGATGAAGATGGGGTCCATGTCCTGGACGTCTGTGATGATGATAGCCAAGTTGGCCAGGGTAGACAGAGGCCTGGTCTTGTCTTGATCCTGGGAGGACAAAGAGACTTAGGTTAAGTGATGCCGTGGACATGAATGCTCACGTACACACATGCACACAGAGGCTGGCAGCATGTGGCATATTTATGCACAAACACGTATACACACACGTGCACTCCTGCAGAGGACTCAAGAACACTAAACCCTCCAATGATGTCAGAGCTGGGCAGGAAAACACAAACAGGCCTCAAGGCCCAGAGGCTGGTGGTTTTTCCAGTGTGACAAAAGAAGGCCACGGGAGATGCAGATTTCCTGGCTCCAGCCTGCCCAGGCCTGGCTATTCTGGAAGTCTGGTGGCTGGGATCACTGGCTTGGGGTGGAGATGATGCTCTCCTCAACCCCATCACTTGCTCATTGAGTCAGGGCCGCTGTCTCTGTCATCCCAAAATGCAACGGACTGACTAGGATGGGGACTCCTCAAAAGAAAGGCCCTTTGGCCACAGAGGCTGTTTCTCTGGGACCTGGACTTCGGATTTACTGGGTAAGTGACTTTTCCAGTGTAACCAGCAGGGGGAGCTCCAGGGCCTGCGCTATCTGGGAGCCCCCCCCCCCCCCCACCAAGGAGTCCTGAGCAGTCATGTAAGCTACCTGTGGCCAGGGAGGCACCACTAAACCATCAGCGTTACTTGGAAATTCAGTCCTATCAAGTCTACCATGAAAGGAAACCCGAAGCCTATGCTGCAGTACCCTAAATGCTCAGCCGACTAGGACAAAGTAGCTGGATGCTACTGGGTAATGACAGCCAACAAAAATAGCAACAAAGGTGTGGAACTCAGATTCTACACCAGGTACCGTGTGGGGCACTGCATGTGTATACGTAGTTCTAATGGCCTGACCATTCAGATGAGTTAACGGAGTTAGAGAGGATAAATGACACACCCACATAGCTGGTAAGGGTTTAGCCAGAACTCAAACTCAGGTTGTTTTACACAAAAATCTGCCCTTAAGAGTCTTGATTCCGGGCCCCATTATTAGCTCGGTCTCCAACTTGCTCAAAGTAAGTTCTTTCCTCTCCCAGGGTCTCAATGACCCTTTTCATGAGATGAAAGGCTCAACTGAATGACCTCTGTGACCCATGGACTTGCAAATTATCTGGTCTGGGGTTAGAGGAGCAACCATCACCAGGTTAGATCTGGGGTAACATGAACAATGCAAGGCATCCACCACAGTACAAGAAGCCTGGCACCTGTCTCTGCCCTCCAGGATTGCATGGTGGAGCTTAGGAAGAGAAGGGGGACCTTCTGATTGTCCTTCAGAGTCCTCAAGGGCAGCCCAAGGAAGGGGTGGGAGGGTCTTCAGGGATGGGAGTGAAAGCACAAGGGAGGGTTAGTCTAGAGGCAGGAGTAACTGAGCACAGGGACCTGGGATTGGGGTGGGGGAGCCTCCCAGGCTCCAAGACAATAGGTCTAGGCTGGGGACCTGAAGGACAACCAGGCACACAGGTCAGAGTATGGAGGCCCAGCAGGAGGCCCTGACCCTAAGCAGGAGATGGCAGAGGTTCTGATTTGCCATTACCAGGCTTTTGTGGGCAGCTGGCTTCTGTTCAGCCTGGGCTGGTGGCTCTCTCACCTATATCTGGGAACCCATACTGCTGGACACATGCAGGAGAATCATCTTGGGGAAGTGCCCAGCAGACAATGGCACAGCACCAGCTCAGGGACTCCTTGTGTCAGCCCATCCAGGATCAGTGGGAGGCCGTCTCCCCACCTGATTGCTGGACATTAACAGCAATCTCGCCATAGTCATCATCCCAGCTTGAGCCTCTGGATGGGTGTGGCCACCACGTTCTTGTGCCTGTGCCCAGCTCTGCTCTATTTCCATGTCCCAAAGCCATTTGTATGGTGAATGGAAATTCTCCCATAGCAGGTGGGTATGTATGCAAAAAGTGACTTCTGGGCTTGCAAGTTCCTAAGTCCTAGAAGTCAAGCTCACAATTAGCAGTTCACACCTCCTCCTGGCAACTAATACTTAACAGAGGAGGACAAGAAGAGGAGTTTCCTCTGCGGGGGGCCTCTGGGTCAGGATCAAGCAAGAAGTTTGCCTTTCCTGGCTCTTGAGGGCTCTTTGGGTCTCAGCCAAGCCTGAGAAACTTCATCTTTTAGAACTAGGCTCTCAACTCAGTCTAGATGCACAGCCCGGTATCTGGGCTCTGTGACCTGCCATGTGGAGCCCCCAGCACTGCTGGCAGCTCCCTCTGCAGCCATGTGGGCCAGGGGTGAGTACTGCGAGCCAGGCCAACGGCCCTGGAGGAGCGATAGGAATTCCCACAGTTTGATTTGTTCTTGACCTGAGCTTTGCCAACAGAGATCCAAGGAAGAACGGACCAGTTGCTGGTCCTGCTACTCACTCAGCATACCAGCTGTGCCCCGAGGCAGTAGCTAGGAGCAGGGAAGAGGGAAGGGAGGGCTAGGACTGTTTTTAGTGTGTGGCTTGCCTGTCCCCTCAATCCTTGAAAAAAGCTGGTGGCAAAGGCCCAGCTTCCAGTTCAGGAGATGCAGAGACACCTGGCGATGCTGCTTGGTGGTCAGAGCACAGGACTGGGACAGACATCAGGGTTTGGGTTCTCACTCCCCTCAACTCATCATTTGTGTGAGGCTCATCGGTGTCATCTATAAAACAGGAGAATTCCTTCTCTCCTGCCCTGGAATTCCCAGGAGCCCACAGGGTACTTGGACAGCTGGGTACCCCACTGAGTAAACATCACCACTCTACAGAGCAGTGGCCAGGGGCCTGGCCCCTCTGGCTCCTGCTTGTTGGCTGGTGTCAGGACACAGATGGGCTGACACCTCTACCCTGCACTATGCATGTCCTGAGGAGATAGCCAGTGCCAGCTCTAGAGTCCAGCTCCAGGGTAACTGAGGGCATGTCACTGAATTGCTTCTGTGTCGCAGTGTTCTTATCTGCAAAATGGGCATCTTGACAACGATTCTGAGGTAGGGTTGTTTGAGGTTTAACGGAGAAGATCCATTTGGGTGCTCAGCAGTGCTGGAGCACAGCGATGCTGGCTGTCACTGCTGTTACTACCACCAGCCTCCTTGTTATAAATCACAGAAGACCTCCTGTTGCTCTCTCCTCCTAGGTGGAGAGAGGCAGGCGGGTGGCACAGGGGCCGGGTGTGTGTGGGCACTCACCGTGGCGTTGACAGTGAGCTGGTAGGCCTGTGTGGTCTCGAAGTCCAGCTCCCGGATCACAGTGACAATGCCACGGGCACTGTCGATGGCAAAGAACTGGGAGGGGGGCTGGAAGGAGTAAAGGACACTACCGCCCGCGCCCAGGTCGGGGTCTGTGGCGTTCACAATGAAGATAGGCGTCCCCACTGGCGTGTTCTGGGGTGAGAGCAAAGCAAATAAAAGGGTGAGTTAGTGCTCCAAGAAGCTGCCTTCAACAGCCACTGTCCCTGAAAGCCCACTAACCACGTCCACCAGCCAACCGGACCCGGGGCTCTGTCATTTCCATTCTAAACAGGTTCAGAGGAATTTAAAATGCAGTATCTGCCTTTTTCCCTTTTTTTGATGGCCTCCTGGTGGCTGTAAGACATTGGTTCCAAAGATGATCTGCTCATCCCAGAGCCCTAGATGAGGGGCCTTTTGGTCCCCAAACCCATTTCTTGGCGGCTTCGCTTCCTGTGTCAAGCGCCCCTTGGCTGCTCAAGCTGCTGCACCTGCCCCCGGAGGCTTCAAGGGCAGGAGCAGAAGGTGTGTGCCTCAGGGTGGGCAGGGCAATGGGGGGGTGCCACAGAGGCTCCCTGGTTTTGCCGAGGGAGGGGCTTTGCAGCCCCACACCTGAAGGCACAGGCCACTCAAAGACCCCCACCTCTGGGGAGCCTTCCCTGACTGCTTTGCTCTACAATGCCTGAAAATCCTGCTCCTTCCCAACTTGGGGTCTCTGGTTAAAGGGCACTTCCTCACTGGGTCCTTTGACACCCCTTAGGCATGACAGCCCTGCCACCATTAATCCGTAGGGTCCCCACTCCTGTGACTCCTTGGCCAATGTCCCTCTTCCCTGGCAACAGGTGGCTCCAGAGAGGCCTCAGGACTCCGTCTGCCTTGCCTTGCACCAGCCTGGCCTGGTCAGTGACCACAGGGGCGGCCTCACATAGAGCTTAGCTCATCACATCCCGAGGCTGTTTGCATCCCCTGCCCGACTGTCTGTTCTCATCTCTGTAGCACCTACCATAGCACCTGGCATGTCAGCCACATGTGCTCAACGTTGGTTGACTGACTTTACCCGTAATTTAGTAAGCATGGGACACATCTGAGGAAAGGCAATCTAATGACTTTTCACAGACAGCAAAGAAGGAAAAACCATTATTGGCTGCTGTGTGCCAGGCCCTGTGCTAGGAGCTGCACCTGCCAACTCTGTAACAAGTAGCTTTCTGGTTGTCAGCTATTATCTTACCTTAGAAAAGGAAACTGAGGCACAGAGAGAGTGAGTAACTTGCCCAAAGTCACACCGCTAGGCAGTAGCAGAATTAGGGACATCCAATTCTAAATGCACGGAACAAGCTTGTTCCAAAGGCTTCTCTGAAGCACTGGCATCTATTCTTTCAGGCTGGCAAGGACCTCCAGAGAACACAGCCACAGATTTGCCGTGGCTCCGTCCTGAGTCTGCTGACCCTTCCCCATTGGAAGGCAATTGCTGGGCTGAATGGACAGCCCAGTAGCCTGCCAATGTCTCACCACTTCTGCTCACCATCCATGACTCCCCAGTGCCCTTTGCCCAGAACACAGGCCCGCGTGGGCTGACCCTGCCTCACCCTCTACACTATTTCCTGATAGCATGCAGTCATTTGTATTTATCTAATCCAGCAGGTCCCCTTGCACCTCTGGGCCTCTGAATGTCCTTTTCCTCATCTAAGTCTGTCCTCCTCAGCCTGGTTGTTGGGAAAACAGATGTTCTTTCCCTTCAAAAGAGGGGCAAGCCTGCACAGGGCAGAGCAGACAAGTGCTAGGGTTTCGGTCATGGACAAACCATCTGTTGGAATCCTAGCCCTGCTGTGTGTCTTTGGGTAATTAACCCACTCTCTCTGATCCTTAATCTCCTCTCTGTAAACTGAAATTAATACTATCTCATAGGGCTGTGTGACGAGGATGTAAGCTCACTAGTGTAAAAATCCCAGCCCTTAAGTGCTAAGGAGAAGAAAGCTATGATTTTAATGTCTGACTGCCTGCTAGAGAGCTACAGACCAGGGAATCCTCAAGGGTAGGGCAGAGAGGTGTCATGAGGCAGGACGAGTCTTAATAGTACCATACTGGGCATTCCCTGGACCCACTGGGCACCCTGTTCCACCTCCCCCAACCCCAGGCCCTCAAAGGCTGATGTTCCCAGACTCCCTGGCTGACTGGCTTGCAGCTGGCCTTTGCCAATGGTACAGCCTGATGGGAGCTTCAAGGGAGGGGGAGAGATGGGTAGGATTGCCCAGCTCCCTCCAGTTCTGTCTCACAGCCCGTCCTCCCTGGCCCTGGCTTCTGGCAGGCTCAGTCCTTGGGGTAGTAAAAGCTTCCCTCTGTTGTTAACCCCTGAGTGCCTCAACATCCCCTATTTTCCTCCAACCCCACCTACCTGTCTATTATGGTTTGGATCTTAACCCTCCCTCAAAGGCTGTGTGTTAAAGGCTAGGTCGCCAGCCTGTTGGCATGATTGGGAAGTGGTAAATACTTTGGGAGGTCGGACCTAGTGAGAGGAAGTTAGGTTACTGGGGGCCCTGGAAGGGGATCTTAGGAGCCTGTCCCCTTCTCTTTCTCTCTTTGCTTCCCGGCCACCATGAGGTGAGCAGCTTTTGCTCCACCATGTGTTCCGCCTCACCACAGGTGTAGAGCAATGGGACTGAGCGTTCACGGACTGAAGACTCCGGAACTCTGGGTCAAAAGAAACCACTCCTCTTTCAAGTTGATTTTTTTTGGGTATTTTATCATAGCAACGGGAAGTTGACTAATACGCTACTCTTCTGTAAGCTGGCTCTTTATGGACATGCCTTTATAGAACTACCCAAGAAGAGCGCTTCCTGTGCCACCCTGATAGTCACAGTCACCTGCAAATCCACAGCCTTGGAGACCCAACTCCCCATGCAGGGCTCAGGGAAGCCAGCCTCAGCCCTAATGCCCACCAAGTTGGCCTGAGTCTCCAGGAGGTGCTACTGAGTGTCACAGTGAGCCTGCAGTTCTCATTCCTGCCCCACCCCCAACACACTCAGGAGTGCCAGGGCCAGCCCCAAACCCAGAACAAAATGTTACACGGAGGCCTTCGGTCCTGACCACAAGGAGGGATACACACATTTGGATCTCAGAGCAGTCAGCCCGTGTGGTAGTTGGACCACACTTCAGAGCCACTCAGCCAGTTAGCCCAACACATCCCAGCGGGAGTTCCTGCCTCAGGGACATTTCACCTGTCCTCACTTTGTGGTCCAGGGGTGAAGGCTCTCTGAGCATCAGATCGGGGGATTTAAGAGCAAGACCCAGCAAACTGTGGAGAAGGGGGAACCGAGGCCTCGGTCTGGTGCCTGACCTTCTTGGATTATATCTCATGCCCTGCAGTGAAAACCCATTTGATTTCTGCATAACTTAGGACAGGTTTTAAGTGGGCCTGGCAAACAGCCATCAAATACTTAGAAGGGGCAAACCATTGGAGAGAAAAGAATGCTGACTTCCTGCATTTGGGGTCCGAGGTGCCATGCTCTATCAGGGAATGGGGAAGAGGGGCAACCCATCAGCACAATACTGAGGGCTCCTTAAAGCATGCAGCTGCTCTGAGGGAACAAGCAGATGTGCACGCAGGTCTGCAGCCTTGGTGAAAGCAGATTTCCTAGGGCCAGATGTTTCTGTGTGGCCAGGTATCCTGCAGGCAGTAAACTTTGGTGGTTCAGAATACATATTCGGAGTCAGATCCCCTAACTCTGAATCCAGACCTTTGTACAGGGAGACCTCAGACATATGTGGTTAAACCTCTTTTGGCCTCAGTGTCCTCATCAGTAGAATTGAGCTATTAACAGTATTACCTCCTAGGGTTGCTGTAAGAAAGAACTATATGAAATAAGGTGCAAACAAAAAAAGAAAGAGAGAAACCCTTCTTGCCAGGCCAGGCATGTGGCAAAATGGAGCAAGACTCAATAAATGGTCATTGTGACTATTATTTTAGTAATAAAATATCCTCACAGACAGGATAGGGTGAACATCATTTAAAAAAGAATAGCAGAAGTAGTGTAAACAGCCAATGAATCCCTTCATCATGAACTTGGACAAATGGGTGCTTTAAAATTCAGAAAGAGAACATTTCTATTTACGGGTTCCTGGCTGCAGCAGAAAGGTGAGGTGGGAGAGCCTCAAGAGACCCTCTAGTGGGAGCCTGTGAGAGAGAGAGAGAGAGAGCATGGGGCCAGTGGGGACAGAAGCACCTGAGGCCAGGGGCCAGTTCTGATCACTCACCACTCTGAGATGTCTCAAACATAGGAGATGGAAGGAACTGGAATAATCCAGTCCAGCCTCCCCATTCTACAGTTGGGAAAATAAGCCCAGAGTGGTCATGCCCTGCTCCAGGTTCCTGGAGGAGCTGTGGCTGTTCATCAGCTGCTTTGACTCATATATAGGTACTCTGCAGGCAGTAAACTTTGGTGGTTCAGAATACAAAGAGATGCCAACTATGCTTCTCCTTCTATCCTCCTTCCAAGAAAACCAACTCTTTATACCTGCAGCTCTGTTCAAGATAGATCGTCTGATTGGCCCAGGGGTAACCACCTGACCCACACAAGCCAATCAGACAGGGCCTTGGACATTCTATCAATTTGCAGTGGGAATCTGAACAGAAGCTCTTTGCTCTTTAGTTAGGGCTGGGGTGGGGACCAGGACAAGCAGAGGAAGCCCATTTGTGGGGAATAGCGTAGGGAGAGAGAAGGGCTGAGAGCCTCCTGCCTGGTCTTCAGAAGGCCAAATCCCTTACTTTCCTGCCCTCAGCTGTGGTGTGCCACCCAGCCATGCTTGCTTCCTGCACAAACTCTTGT
Source organism: Castor canadensis (assembly GCF_047511655.1). Lineage (NCBI taxonomy): Eukaryota > Metazoa > Chordata > Mammalia > Rodentia > Castoridae > Castor > Castor canadensis. The sequence continues at coordinate 61,862,457 of NC_133392.1, read as the reverse complement.
TCATAATGGCCTCCGTGGATCTCAGCTCCTTGCCTCCACCTGGCACGCCAGTCCTCGTTCCTGCAGCTCTATCCCAGGTTTCTTCACTCTTCTCCTGCTGGCATTCTATCCCTTTACCACCCACAGTTGGCCAACAGAAAGCAAAGCTCCAAGTCACCACTCCTAGACTGTGGATAAGGGTACTACTGTGCCTGCTGCCCACAGCCATGAAGCAAAAGTGGGGGGAGTAAAAGGCCTGGGCAATGCCAGTTCCCTCTTCCTCCTTGTACCATGCAGTCCACACAGGTCACTGGTGATAATCGGCAGGTATGTGGGGAGGCAGCAGGGTGGGCAGCGGACAGCCTGATCATGGACTCATCACTGTCAGCCTGGGGAGCCATGTGTTCAGACATCCTCCCCTTGAAAGCCCTTGCGCCTGCCAGCTTGTCCCTCTTGCAAGTGGCCCACACCACACAGGTCGCAGGCAGGGCAGGCCCCTGCCTCTTCCAGTCCCATTTAAGCTCCCCATCACTTCTGATGGACCTGCTGTAAATGGGCCACCCTGTGCAATTCAGAGACAAATAAATCTTTTTGCTACTCCTTGGGGTGACAAGGGAATAGACTCTGGGAAGTTCTGCTGTGCGAGGGATCTTGTTCGTTAATAATAATGATGAATAGCTCAGTTGGCACATGCAGTGTGAGTTACATTCCACTCCCAGCTTCTCCGGAGGCACAGGGTGCTCACTGGAACAGGGTGGGGGGCTGCGTGCAGTCAGGGAGCCAGAGAGAGGCAGAGAGGGAGGTAGGGAGGAGAAAACAGAGACGGGGACAGTGGCAAAGAAAGGGAAAGAAGAGAGAACAATGAAGAAGAAGGGAAGAACAAAGGGACACAAAGAAAAGTGGGAAGAGTGGGTGGACTTAGGGGCCAAAGGGAACAAGGAGGAAGAGATACAGAAGAAGAAAGTGAGGACAGCAGGGGGATGGAACTAACTGAAAGAGGAAGAAAAGAGCCATCATGGAGGAAAAGTTACAAACAGAGGAAAATGAAGTGACAAAAGCAGGAAGATGGCGGTGAGGAAAAAAAAAGAAGGCCAACCGTGCGCAGTGGTGGGGGACCCTCCCCAGTTAGACTAACTCTGTACCCTTGACGGAATCTGGCAAATCCCGCTACCATCTCTACTTAGGTGCCATCTCTAAAGGTGTTATTAATATTTATGGAATGCTTGCTAGGCGCCACTACAGTCTTTAATATCTTATTATAGAGCCTGTTATAAAATGCATTAGTAATAAATTCCTGACGGATGGAGTTCTGACAAGGTGCAGGCACCTTGGTGGATCAGAGCTGGGAACAGACCCTTCTGCAAGGTGTATGTGTTGCTCAGAGGCTGGGCGGTTGTCCCAGAAGTGGGGGGAAGGTGGGGTGGGGGACCATCACAGATGTAGCCCCTCCCATCCTTGCTTTCTTTCTCCAGGCGGGGAAAATGGAAACTCAGAAAAATGAAGCAATTTGTCCAAAGTCACCATTTGTTAGTGGTGGGCTAGGATTCAAACCTGGGCCACCTTTCTGTCTTCAGAACTGAGGGGCTCCAGAGCTGAGGATGGGGACTGAGCTCAGGGGTTCCCCATGGGTGGCACTGATTCATTCTTTTCCCTCTGTGAAGGGCACATCGGGTTGTCTGAATGGGCACTTTAGCCCAAAAGGAATTTCAGAAGGAAGTGGGTACCTCAAAATAACACAGTGTCACCAAGAGTAAGGAAATGGGCCCCACTGTAACAGGAAGAATGAAAGTCAGCAGTAGAGAACTTTCTGAACAAGGTTCTAGGGTAAAGGGAAACATCTACATTTTGGGTTCAATTGAATGCCAGGCAAGAGCCTCTTCACTGTTCTCTGGAGGCCTGTGGGTGACTTGGAAGGTGCCACTTCCACAGGTTCTGTGGCCTCTCAGCTTATGGGGGGGTGGGCAGTGAAGGAGGAGGAATGGGGTCTATAGAAGATAGGGCTGTGTTTCTCGCTCAAATAGGCAAGAGGGCATGTGTGGGCACCTTGGAAAAGCGGAGGGCAGCTCTACACAGAGGACCATGCCTAGAGACTTGGCAGGGGCAAGTGCTCACCGGGTCTCAGTGGAGGACTCTGGGGCCCCAATGTGGTCGGGAGAGGTCACACACATGTACAGTCTCCACAGAGTGTGCATCTGTGTTCCAACCCATCTCTCAGAATAATCAGGAAGCGCTCATTTCATGACAGCTTTTCTCCTCAGCACTATCTGCTCTCTCTCAGGTGATGGGTAAAGGGCTGGGAGTCAGGGCAGGTTGCCAAGTGGAGGTGCCAGCTCTGTGGGTACCCTGACATGGCTTGAGCACCCTTCCTTGGATTGGGCTGGTTCAGATGTCCTCTGGAGCCAGCTTAGATCTGTCTATTGCTGAGCACCCCCTCCCTTGCCCCCCACCATAGCCCTCTTCACAGCTCTCCAGTGGTATATGTCTGTCCCAGATCCTGGTAGACATTCTTCAAAGTGCTGACCAATGGTCCATCTGACTCCCAATTCCTGCCAGTGCTAACCTGCTAGAGTGGCCTTGGATGTCCCCTCTCTCTCCTCCTTTTTCTCTTTGCTGTATGCCTTGGGCCCTCTTCTATCCTAGCATTGCCACTTGTCCATAGAATGCATTTGATAAATGTTTTCAAAGAATCAGGGACTTTCCAGGAAACATGGCAGACTGAACACATCCATTTATTTCTGTTTTTGTCCCAACCCCTCACCAAAATGACAATAAGGGAATTAAAAATGCATAAATCCACAAGGGCAGAAAGGAGAGGAGACAACAGCAGATGAGAGACGTCAACACAATACTGGAGACAGATGGGCATGTTTGTTGTAATTGCCTTAGGAGACGGGGAGACCAAGGCCCAGCCTGCCTCTTGGTGTTGGGACAAGCTCATGGCCTGGAGATGCCAGGCCACGCTGCACACGAGGTCATAGGTAGGGCTGAGAGAGGGAAGGTGGGCTAAAAGTGAGGTTGGACTCCAAATCCCATTCTCCAACTGCTGCGGCAGATAGGAGGTGCCTTTTTAGAAGGCAGGGTTAGTAAGGCTCTGGACTCCATGCTGGGGGCTGGCCAAGCACTAGGGACAGGGAGAATTAGAGGACTCTGTATCTTCCTACCTCTCCCACACTAAGCCAGCCCTTTTGCCCTTTCAGTCTTGGAAGACAGTCAGCCAGGCAGTCCCCAGGAAAACTGGCCCAAGAGAAAACTCAAATAGCAACGTGTTGGGGTTCCCTCAAAGGAACAGCCAGGTCCTTACCTAGCCACCCTATAAAACATTCAATGATTAACAAGCAGTCCCACCCCACCTGCCCCAAATACCCAGTGAGTGAACAGGCTGCTAAATGTAGACTCACTCTTACACATGAAGAGACAGCCTCCAACGTGAGGGATGAAGGGAAAACAGTAAGAAGGAAAAACATCCCTCTTATCATCCTGAGGGACACAAGGCATAGCCTCTGAAATAGGAACACTGCAAGAGGAAGGAGGGCCCAGCAGAAAGTAAAAAACAGAGGAGTTGGAAGATGAAGAAATTTCCCCAAAGTAGAACAAAACTCAAGGAGATGAACATGGGAGAGAAAAGTAAGAAAATTAGAGGTATAGTTTAGAAGACTCAATAGTGAACTAACAGGAATTCCAGAGTGAGCTAACAGTACCTAGGGGGAGGAAATTATATAGGAAGTAATACAGGAAAGTCTTCTGGCTAGGAGGGCCATGTGTCCAGATTAAAAAAGACTGTGTGTTTAGAAGAATGGCCCACACAGAGACATAAAACCAAGAACTTTAAAAATACTAAATGCAGCCCAGCCCACTGGCTCGAGTCTGTAATCTTAGCTATTCAGGAGACAGAGATCAGGAGGCTCTCAGGCCAGCCTGAGCAAAAAGTCTGGGAGATCCCATCTCAGCCAATGGGTGGGCACAGTGGTGGTGCACACCTGTCATCCCAACTATGTAGGGAAGCACAAATAGAGGATCATGGTCCAGGGCAGCCAAACATAAAGTGAGACCTACTTCAAAAATAACTAATGCAAAAAGGGCTGGAGGCATTGGCTCAGGTGGTAGAGTGCCTGATAAGCAACCCCAAGTACTGCTCACAAAACAACAACAAAAACACTGAATGTGAAAGAAAAAATCCTGGAGAGAAAAGAATCCAGAGAGAAAAGATCAGAATTCAAAGGCAATGTCAAAATTCTTAAGTGACATTATAAGATGAAACACAAAGGAAGAAGTAACTTCACATTATGAAGAAAACTATTTCCATGCCAGAGTTCTATACCCAGCTAAACAGTCAACAAATGTCACTGTAGAATAAACACATTTTTTTTCAGATAAAGTAAAAAAAAAACAAAAAAAAACCTCATGACCACTTTCCTGAAAATCACTAAAGGGTATGCTCTACCAAGATGAAAATATGAGATCCGTGAAATGTAATGGAATTTCCAGGGTGACTCTTCTTCCTGCCCACTACACATCAGGCCTCTTGCCACACAGCCTCCGAAACACCAAGCAAGTCAGAGCTCAGCCAGTCGGGATTCTCCAGAGAGAATGCCACCAAGAAAATATAAAAATCAATGTGTTTCACATATTGAGAGGAACTGTTCAATTATGACAGAATATTGAGGGATGAAGTGACAGACTCAAAGAAAACTGAGGTAAACAAATAGAAAAGAAGGAATTCTTAATTTTAGGAAAAACAAAGGAGGAAATTTAGTTATAGTATATTGTGTGATTCAGCTGTGAATAAACATATAATCATTATTCTGCATACACTGATGCTATTTTTTTCTAAAAGGAGGGATATAATTATGCTTGAAGGAGTGGTAGGGAATTTAAGAGTGGGGGGGTGTGTGTTGTGTATGTGAATGTGTAGTGAAGATGAGCTAGGAGTGGTATAAATGTGAATTTCTCATTGTCCATAGAAGTCAATAGATAATGTCTAAAATGGAGTAATTTGCTAGCATGTAGCTGAGAAATAAGAAGGTAAATGCAGAAAATGCAGGAGGTTGTCTCACGGTAGGAAAATATGGAACAGGGTCCTACTGTTTCTATTATAAGCTGACTCTACTATAAGACTTTTAAGCTCATACATATATGACTGATAAAAATTAATATAAAAATGGAAAAAAAGTATCTCAGTATGGCTGGACCTCCAGTGCCCACCCCCAGACCTGTCCCTTACAGGGGATCATGGGATGTCACTGTTCCAAAGCACTCACCCTCCATCTCATTCTCATTTCTCTCTTCCCACATCATCATTGGCTCCTCTTTTATCCTCAAGGCCAAGTTTCCAGACCTTGACTGTCACCCCAGGATGATCAAGTGTTCTGTCTCCAAACTCCTCTATTAAGACCACTCCCCCCACCCCCCCACCCCCGAGGCCACCCCGCCACTTTGCTGGGCTATCTCCACACTAGGCAAAGTGTGGTCCCTGCATCTAGGCCTCTGCTAGAGGTGTTTCCAGCTTTCCCACTGCATTCCTTCCACTGGTTCCTTAGACAGCAGGGGTCAGAGGTCAGCTCCCTTCTTGGTAGAGGCTCTCGGCCCCATCAGAGTTTCTGGCTCACAGGTCTAAGTTCTGGTAGAGATGCCCACCTCCATCCCATGCACACATTGGCCCTGACCTCTACACGGATGCTGACACACAGGGCTGGCAGAGCCTCATTGGAGGGACTTCAGGCACCGACCTCCTCTCTCAGAAGCTTGTTCTGCAAAGTCCAGTGTGATGCCCAGCTCTGAAATGGCCCCAGCTCCTCCCTATTCAGAGGTGAAGGTGATCAGAGACAATTTCCTCACCACCAACTCCCTCCCCTACCAGCCCAGTGACCTTCCTGTAGAATGAATGACAGTGGAGCCTGGAGATCCCCCAGTGCCACCTCGCATGAGTGCCCATGTTCTTGGGCTGACCAAGCGACAGCACAGAGAGATATGCATCAGGGATAGCGCACAGCTGGCCAACCTGCTCGGTGGTTGGCTGAAGGTCATGTGCAAAGAGGGGGAAGGAAGGGCTGTGATGGCCATGCAGTCCTAGAGCTCACAAGAGTCCCAGCTCCGACATGCTGATTTCAACACCAGGCAGCGCGGCCCCTGGCTGAGGGCTGGCTTCCATTTTCCTCTCTGTGGATAGGAAGGATGACGAGAACAGAGGCACAGGCTGGAAAATCCAGCCATCCACAGGCTGAAACCTGTCCTACTCTCCACCAATGTCCCAACCTGAGCCATTAGTCTGATTGGCTGCTGGGCGCTTCATCCCCTCCCCAGCCCCAGCTTCTGGTCCTCGAACAGAAGAAGGGGCCCACCTGGTGACAATTTAAACCCAGAACCAATGGGCCCAAACTCTGGATTGCATTCTGGACACTCTCACATAACTGTGTGTATGACTTTTTCTCTGTTTCTACAGGGCATCAGTGAGAGCATTGAAGGCCTCAGTTTTCCAATCCAGAAAGTGGGTATAGTGATCCCTATATAGCTTTCTGCAGAGAGCTGGGGTGGAGATGAACTGAGTTAATTGGGTTAATTGGATTGACCCCAAATCAAAAATGTGAAATTGGAAATGCTCCATTACCTCAACTTTTTGAGCATCAATGTGATGCTTAAGTAGCTTCACACTTTGGAACATTCTAGATTTCAAATGTTCGCCTAGTGAAGTCTATGCCAATATTCCAAAATCTACAACATTCCAAAATTAGGAATACTCTGGACGTGGTGCCTCTGGGTAAGGGATATTCAACCTGTAGTGGAAATGCCAAATGACAATCTTCATGGCCTTCTTTAGGGGCAGAAAGTTCTGAGCAGAACCCAGGAACTGGGCTGTGACCTAGGGAAGAGTCCTCTCCACAAAGCTGGCCTGGAGTCCAGAATCGGGCCATCAGGGTCTGGGTCATTGATCTGGAGCCCAGGGCTGTGGTCACTGAGGCATGAGATGGTCCTGAGACGTGGCAGCTTCTGGAAGTGGATGCATGGAGTCTCCTGGGATTGTTTTTTTTTTTTTTTTCAGTAGGAGAAAGATTAGGGCCTGGGGTAATACAACTCACGTCTATGAAAACTTTCTACACGCCGGGCCCTGCCCAAAGCATGTTCCCCGTACTTTCTTGCACAAGTTACACAGCAGCCCGGAAGCAGTGTCACTACCCCACCTTCCCGACACCCAGGGCCACGTGACACTCAGCAAGTGTGCTGGCATTCACACCCAGGCAGGCCGCACCACGGTCTGAGCTCCTAACCACCACACTACTCTGTCCTTAGCCACAGCAAGCAAAGTTGACCAGGCAGAGTGAAGGCCAAGGTGACCTTGAGAAACTGGGATCCTGTCATTGTGGCTGAGTGCTGGGCACCTCTAATGATGGCTAAGGGGGTGCTGCTGAATGACTTAGGCCATTCTGAGGTTCCAGATTCAGAAGAGACAGGTGTCAGGGGTCCTTGGGAAAGTGCTGGAAATGGAGGAGTCAGTTATCAGGACCTGTCAGTCTCTCATCCCATCCCAGACACGGGGAGCAGCACTGGCCACACTCACAGTCCTTACCTTGCCAACAGAATGGTGATGAATAATTATAAGTGCTATTCACCGAAGAAACCAGACGTGACGCATGAAGGGAGTCCCTGAGGGAGCAAAAGCGTATGGGAACTTGCAGTTGGAGTCCCAGCTGCATCCCTTATGTGCTGTGTGACTTTAGGAAAGTTGGAAAGCTTCTCTGAGCCTCAGTTTCCTAACAATGAGATGGACATAATCTCATAGGGTTCCATAGGGTTCCTGTGAGGTGCACAGGAGACACTGTGGAAGTGCTTGGTGCATACAGAATCTTGGTGCATACTCTTACCACGTGGGGCAGGCAGAAGGAAATAGGGTGAAAATGTACACACAAGGGTCTGTAAACTGCAAAGTGCTTTGCAAATGTCTCTTTTAGTGGGAGATCTGGAATTAGTGGGGATGGCTCCAGCTCAAGGCCATGTCCCTGCTCTGCTCTCTGCAGAGATGAAGGGTCCAGGAACCCCGCTGGGTGGCATGCACCCCACCTCCATCCCAAAGGGGCTCCATCTCCCAGCCCTCACATTCATTCCCTCACAGGTTGCAGGATTTGAATCACGTGAAACGAAATGAATATGCAAATCTCCTTAGGGCGGGCCTTGCATCTCCGGAAGCTGCTGCTAACGAATGGATTCTGAACACAGGGACAGCTGAAGTGAGACGACTGCTCAGCCATCTCTCCTTCCCCTAGCCTCGGGCTCCTCCCAACCATGTGTCCCTTGTCCCCAATTAGGGTGTAACCCAGAGGGGTGGATGAAGGAGCAGCAGAGGCCTGGGCAGGCAGAGGACGGCTTAGGCCTGGTGCTGTTTGTGCCTCTCCTGTCCTGTGTCATCCCTCCGCCTCCTGCTGCAGGTCCTTTGAGCCATGTGAGGTGACAAGTGGAAGCTGTCACTTGAGCTGGAGGAAGCTTCACATGGCTGTGGGGTGCTGAGGGCTGGGGAGGGCCAAGCAGAGAGGGGACTGCCAGGCTCAGGCCCCAGCCAGGAGGTGGCAGCTGCAGGGAATCCTGGTAAGGTTCTTTAAGCCCCACAGGTTGAGAGAGACTGGAACCACCACACGGGCAAGGCGTGGCTGGCCTTGCCCACTGCTCAGCTCCCCTGCCACACGTGGGATTACCGGGAGCTGTGAATGAGTTGAGTCTCAGCTCTGGGGTCACCTCCAGCTCTCAACCCCTGAAACTTCCAGAGACACTCCCGTGTACAGCCCAGGCGGGGAAGCACTGAGCTGGCCAGTTAGCTCATGCTATAGATGGGAAAGCTGAGGTCGAGCAGAAAGGACTTGGTCCTGGTCACCCAAGTGGTCACTGATGGCAGAGCTCTGAACAGCAGGCACCCACTTCAGTACTTACTCCCCCGTGACCCCTACCCTGTCCTAGCTAGGATGGAAGGTAGCTACTTAAACACGTCTTTCTTAGCCTCTAGGAAAGGGGCATGGGAGATCTGGATTAGTGTGGCTGTGTTGTCCTGACATGGCACAACCCTTTAAGCCTTCAGGTCCTAGTCTATCCAATGAGGGCTCTGAATGACATTATCCCACATTAGCAAACTTACTGCTCTGGAAGGAGCTGACTGTCAGTTCTTCCTGAAGTCTAACTAGAGGCTCTCTTGCTGCACAGCCAGCTCCTTTGCTCTGGGGCTGTCCTCAGAATATGTAAGGGCATCATGGGCTAAAATACAGGTTGCAATGCCTCTGGCTGTAGGTGCTCACCCCATGCCAGGACTACAGGGTACAACCCTGTGTGTGGCCATCAGCAGAAGGAAGACTTTCTGAGGACAATAAAGGGTGCATCCTGAAAATCAGTGTCTCCAGCTCTCAAACAGACCACTGTCCCAAAAGGATGGGACAACAATGGGACAGTCCCAGCTGTCTGTCTTGCCCCTTTTGTCTACTTATGGGTGGCCTTGGACTAGTACTGAAGCCCTGTGAGCCTCAGTTTCCTCATCTGTAAAATCAGGTATGAAACTCCATACCTGTGGGTCCCTCAGCCCAGGCCTCGTCACATTCTGTGACCAACCTCATTATCACCAGGTCATGGCTCACATTCCATGGCTTGGTGGCGGCAGCCTAGGGAGACGCACTCACCTGCAGAGCACACCAGGGAGGAAGAGGGCACCTTACAGTGTTGTTCTTGGGAACTGTCCCAAGATGGGGGTCATGAGTTCTAAAGGCTGGAGTGACAGGGCCCACTGTCCCTACTGGTCTGGGGAGGCAGGGTCCCTCTGCAGGGATTGTAGAAGGAACAGGCAGGGTCCAGTTCTGTGCTATGCTGTGCCTGGCAGACCAAGACTCACTGGGCTTCACCACGGGCTTCAGGGACAGCCCAAGTCCTGGCACACAGGGACCATGAGAAGACCATCAGGCTGACCCCTGGAAACGAGAGACCAATCCCAGATGCACTGCTTGAAGGCAATCCTTGGATGGCCATAGTTTCATCTGTTAACACCTTGACCAAGACATAAATAGCCTCTCCAGCCCTTACAGAACCTAGAGTTGGTGCCTTCCTGCTGGGGTCAAGTTGATGACCACTCAGAGCAGCAAGTTCCAAGTGCCTCCCCGAGACCCTCCCGGAGTTTAGAGTACAGAGACCAGGTTTGGTGAGAAGCATTCCTCTGTCCCTTCTCTTCCTGCCCCTGATGCACCACCAGACAGGGCTCATCAGCTCCTGGGGCACCCAGACCTTTCCAGCACTGGCCTTCCCACGGGAAGGAAGAGAGCAGAGGTAGGAATTGCAAATGCTTTTCATTAAGCAGGGTGCTAACACCATGAATTACAAATGAAACCCCGATGAAGAGGACCCTGGCAGCCTCACCTCCGTTTGATATTAATTGGGCGACACTTTGTTTTAATGGTACATTAATTAATGCAGAATTTCGACGGAAGTCCGTGTGACACTCACATTAATACAAATGAATTCATTACCGTCGGTGTTATTACAAGAAATGACAAATAAATCTGTAACAGTGGGACCCTTCAAATAATAATCACGAATCATTAGCTTTGCAGCCCGTCTATACAGTGACTTTGCAAATTTGGGTGTATGTTTTGTGTCTTTGCATTGGTTTTGGCTGGGAGGAAACTGCTCGTGGGGGCTGGCACTGGTGCTGGAAAGAGATGCCTCTTCCAGACTTTTCTGCCTCTGCTTTTCCTCCTTCTGCCCCGAGGACACCCCTTCTTCTTTCCCCAGAGCGCTCCCCCAGGCATGACATCCCCATGTGGGGAGCACTATTGGAGTCAACCCTGCAAAATCCAGCCTGTTCTGCCCTGAGGTCAGGCCAGTGGGGAAAACAGTGCAGACCTGGGAAGACCTGGGCTGCAAGAAGTTGAAGGGACAGTTTGTCTGGGCAGCTTTTCCACGGTCAGACGGGTCCTAATGCTTCACCCCAAACTTCAGAACACTGGGGGGCAGCAGCACTGTGCTAGAATTCTCATGCCATCTCTCTCACTGGTCCTCAACATGGTTCCTGGGGTGCGTCCTCACCACAAAGGAGGAAACCACACTCAGGGAGGCCCAGTTCCACAGGGGAGGGGCCGTGCTTGGGACTCAGCTCTGTCTTAGTGCAAAGCTCCCAAGACAGCAGCTCTTTTTTTTTTTTAATTTTTATTGTTTTATTATTCATATGTGCATACAAGGCTTGGGTCATTTCTCCCCCCTGCCCCCACCCCCTCCCTTACCACCCACTCCACCCCCTCCATACCCAGCAGAAACTATTTTGCCCTTATCTCTAATTTTGTTGAAGAGAGAAGGACAGCAGCTCTTGGCAGAGAAGAGCCCCATACCTGGCCAGGAAGTGGCAGCACCCTGGGTGGGGGGCTAGCTGGGCCAACACAGCACTTCCACCTGACCCTCTGCACCCTGCTTATGCTTCACCCTGTGATCTCACAGGAGCAGAAAAGGACCCCAACAAACTGGGGTCCTAGCTTCCTGGTGGCCTCTCATACCCTCCTGGTGCCCTGAAGTCTCAGTTTTTACTTCTCTGTGCAACAAGAAAGATCCCAAGAAACCACCCTGGACAAAAGTGCGAAGCAGGCCTGAATGACTCACATGGGTTCTATATCCTCAGTGGTTGGCGCACAGGCTGCCTCTCCTCCATTCTGCACTCAGGGCAGACGGTGCCATGCATCACAGTGCTCTTCCTAGATGGGCCTCAGGATCCCCAACCCCGCACATGAGGCAGCTGCTCTCAATGGTTGGAGTTGGCAGGAGATTTGAAAGCTGCTTGGTACCCTTTTGAGAGCAATTTCCCTGGAGGACTTTGAAATAGGACCCTGTCCCCTCTGATGGGGATGCTTGAGAGCAGTTCAGTTCAGAGGCCAAGAGATGTGTTCAATCACCTCCCTGGGGTCCTCCAACCCAAATCGGGCTGTTGGATCACGCCTGTCCTACAAGATCAACAGGCCAGCCTGACCTCTGACTTACAACAGCTTTCTGATCTTCGGCTAACAGGTGAAACAACATGGAGGCCAAATCCACTTCCTCCCTTGAGTCGCTGCTAATGTAACCAACTCTTCAGACCCCACCCAATGACCTACCCTGAGCCCTGATCCCAGGAGTCCTAGCTCTGAGGTCAAGGCCACTTGGCTTTTAGCTGCTGTTCTACACACCAGATCCCGGCTTGTTAGCAGTGGGCTATAGCCCTCAGTTGAGGGTTTGGGGCACTACCCCCTCCTGCTCCCCTTCTCCCTCACTCACACTGGTACTGAATGAACCAATTAATCACCTAACATTGTTAACGGTACTAATTACGCTCGCTCTTGAAACTTGTGGAACAATTATTTACTGTCTCTGCCTCCTGAGCCATCAATTATGGTGACTGCAGGCAGCATGTCACTCCTCTCAGCCAAGACAGAGGAGGCCTAGCCAGGCTCAGAGCTGGCTTCTCAAGAACTCTTGGAGGGCTTTGCCTGAGCTCAGGTTGCATCTAGCAGATGTGGGAATAGCAGTGGCCTCTTCATGGGGACAAGCAATGGAATGTGATAAAGGGACCTTAACACTGATCTTAAGCAAAGTTTGTCATTATACAAAAATGCTTCCCCTAAAAGATGAAACTAGGAAGTACTATTCTGGGACTGTACTACTTCCTTTTTCCTGTGTTTCTGTGAGTGTGTATAATGTACTCCTTGGCCATGTGTGGCATTGCACCCCCAGCGATCTATAAGGAGTCTACACACACACACTTTGGATTACATTTGCCTTCTGCTTCCTAAGTGCAGGGGCTCTGATCACCTCTGCCCCATCCATGGCAATGCTGGTTCCAGCCCCTGCTCCATCAAACCTCTGCTTGGAGAACTGGGGCCTGTGACAAGGGCTTTTGCTCATGAAGAAAGACAATGAGGATACATTCAGAGGAAGAAGTAGTCAGGCTCTGCTCATCAGGACCAAATTCTTGCCCTCCAGCTACTGGTTGTGAAGCACCAACCCACAGTCTCCTCCCCTCTACACAAAGACACTCTGTTCCCTGTCTGTCCTCCAACTGCCTGGTGACAGCGTGGCAGGTTCAGGGCTGCTGGGTAGGCACGTATTTATTCAGGCGCACAGCAGGCCCAAGCAGGTTGTGGCTCCCTGTCCCCTGGGCTCCCGCCCTCATCGTGCCTTTCCAAACGTCAGGGTGGAAAGCACTTAGCGCCCACTGCTGAGCCTGAATCTATTAAGGTGTGAAGAAACGCTCTCCGTCACAGTCACCGTGCAGCTGACAGGCTCCATGCGGGCTGAGCAGCGGCAGAGCCTCTGCTGACCCAAGCCTGCTGGGCCTCTCTTCTGCTCCTGTGGGAATGCCACCAAGAGGCTCCTTAGCCCTGACCACAGCAGCCAAGGGACCCCCACCTCCACGGAGGCCCTGGTTCCAAACAAGTTGCTGCCCACTTGAAAACACACAGGTGTCCCAAAGACCTGTTAGAGTCAACACATCTGAGAACACCGGGTGAGGCCCCCTGGCTGTGTCACAATATGGTGGACAAGTGGAAAGGGGACCAGCTGTGTGCAGAAGGAGCGACCGCATGGGGCAGACTCACTTTATGACAACTAACTCTTGTGAAAGAAAACTTGCTCCTTGGGACCAGCACTAGTCACTTCTGAGGGTGCTGTGCCAGGATCTAATTACCTCCTGCCAGGCCTCACCCCTTAAAAATTCCACCACCTCAACATGGCTACACTGTGGATCGAGTGCCCAGTGTGAACCCCACACTGTGGATCGAGTGCCCAGTGTGAACCCCAGAGACACTTAGACCATGTCTGTCGCATAGCAGGCCCCGGGCATGTCTGAGCTCTGTGAATGCTCCACAACCTCACCCACATCCTTTAACAGCTCCTCATGGTTTCCTGCTGCTTTGGGGTCATCATCAGAGCCCTCTCCCATGGCCTGCATGGCCTGGCCTTCCAGCTCCCTGTTCTGTCCACTTCACTCACCTCCTGACCTCTCCGCAGCCACCCCAGCCTTCTTCCTTCCTTCACTTCCTCATACTCACTGGAACTTCGCTGCCTCAGATCACTGCACCATCATCCTTAGAGCTCTCTCCCCACCTTTGCACACTAATGGATGCAACCATTCCCATCGGAACCTCATCTGTCTCCCAGGCTGGTCAGACCCTTGACTGTCTGCTCAGAGTCCCTGGGCTTTTTCTGGAGGCTCCAATCTCACTTTGCAATTACACAACTCTTTGATTCTGTCTCCCCTACTGGACTGTGAGCGCCTCGAGTTGGGCCCATGTCTGATTCCGCTCACCGTTGTGTCCCAGGGTCTGGCATGGTGCCCAATGTTAAGCTGCTATTGAAAAACATCTTTTTTGAACAAATGATATTCTGGGCACCTGTCTCTTCTCCTCATTTTCCCATATATAAGATGGGCAGGAAATATCAGTTTTGAAGTTTCTCCTCATTCATCCAACAAATATTCACTGAGCACCCACTATATTCTAGGCCCCACTGGGCAGGGGAGGGACACTGACAGGTGCCTACTCTCATGGACATGCCGCCTTGCAAGTCTGAAGGCATAAGTGACAGGCGTGACCCTCCTCTGCGTCAAGAGGCGTAACCTGTGAGATGCTGAACCCGAGTTCTGGCTCCCTGCTCCTCCATTACCTGTGTCTTGTACCTGTTGTCTTTGCTCACACTGTTCTCCTGCCTGGACCATTCTCCCTCAGTTCCTCATTCCTTCCTTCCTTCCTTCATTCAAGAAATAATTACTGAGCTCCAAATATGGATTAAGCAGTGTTCTAGACACAGGGGACACACAGGATTAATGCCTATGCCCGTTCCAGTCTCAACTTGGTCATTTTCTCCTCTAGGAAGCTAGAGTCCCTAGTTCCCTGAATGTGGGTTTGGTGCCTCTTCTGTGGACCCCAGAGCCCACACCTTGCACTGCCGCCACATACCATTTGTCACAATGCATTAAAATTGCTGGCATAACATTAAAATTCCACGGCTGCCTTGCTCACCGTGGTACCCCAGGACCACTGCATCCCTCCTGGCATGAAGCAGCCACCCCAAATATATCCTCAGTGGTCTCCACTTGTGGTCTCCCAGGCTCTAAAGGTAGAGCGGGAGCTTTGGATGGAGGACGCTAGGCTAAAACTAATACAGAGAAGGAGATCTGTCAGAAGGCTGTGGCACTGAGGAGAGGAGGAGGGGCTTTGGGATAAGACTTGGAGAGGGGACACAAGACAAAAGACTGGGAAGCCCCCCACCTTGGGCATGATGGTCATCAGGTCAGAAGGTAAATGAGAGCACGGGATCTCACCTACCTCAGAAGTTCTGAGATAGGTGACAGATATGCCCTACCAGATCCAATCATACACATTGTTTACATGCATTGAAATGCCACAGTGTACCCCACTGTGTCTGTTAAAAGATATATAAAGAAAAAGACAAGCAAGCTTGGGCACCCCGGTGCACAAGCCTCCACAGCTTTCTGCCTTTGGTCTTACTCAAGTTTGGCCCTGATACTATTTTACCCTGGATGGCCTCCCCCATTACCTGTCACTCCATGGGGCATCAGATGGCCTTTGCAATCACTTTGCCCCTTGCCTGGACAGCTGCCAGTCCAAGCTAGCGAGTGCTACACTCCCTCAAGGTTTCTGCACCTGGTCCCACAGAGGTCATCCCTGCCCACCTGTTCCTCCATCACCCGCCACCAGCATGCACAGACTCATGTGTCAGCTTCCCCTAGGTGAAGGCTGTCAACAGCAGGGCTCTGTCCAGCTCTGAAAACAGTGCCCGACACGAAGTACGCCCTCAAGAACTATTTCTTACTGATTGGATGAACGCGTAGGAACAAACTAGAAAGTAGTATGTGGTACCTCAGGCTCACCAAAGGGCAGCAGGCTCTTTGAGGGCTAGTAAGGGGCCCCTACAGAGCAAAGAGCAGTTGGTACCTACAGCCCCCATCAGGGGACACAGTGCATGCTCACTGATGAGGACAAGCAAGGACAACCTGAGAAAACTGGAGGTGGGAGCTGCTGGCTTTTAATAAAACACAGGGGTAGATAAGAATCTCCTAATAGTTTCTCTGATGGCCATGACCTCTGGGTTGGGGACAGCAGCTCCAACATCCCTATCTCTGTGGCTCCTCCCTCCTCTGCAGCCACCTCATAGCCTTTTCCCTTTCCCTGTAGCCCCTCTTCCCACAAGGCAGGAACCAAGGAGTTTAAATGAGCACTACCACCAGGGGAAGGCAGGCGAAAGGTGCTGACTCTTTCAAAGTCTGCATCTGCTATTCTGGCCTTGTGGCTGATCTACGGGTGCAAATCTCTCCTTCAGCAGCATTGGATAAGGTGCATGTAGCTTTTCTCCCCCACCGCTGTAGCCAAAGGAGACAACCCTAACCCTGACCCCAGGCTGAGTTAGGTCACATGCTGCACCAGCCACAAACAGATACCAGACCTGAACCACGGGCTGCCCCTAAGTCTAAAATGACTCCTTAACTGTTTAGAAACTGGAACATCATCGGATGGGCTCCTGGCTAGCTTAGAAGTCAAGTGCAAATGATATAACTCATTTGAAGGACAGAAAGAGGCTCTATCTCCTTATCCCAGGCAGCTGTGGCCAATGTCCTCTGCCTCCTGGGTCTTGCCTGGGGCACTGGTGACCACTACTTCATGCCTGACTATAGGTGCAGTGCATCAGGCCATGTTCCTGGGAACCTGGGACTGGGGTTGGCATGTCAGTTCTGGTCACTAACGGGTTAACCTTCCTGCCAGCCTCCCTACTCCTGCAGAAGGAACAGGAGAGGTGGTGGGCGTGGGCAGCTATGCGCAGGCCCTGATTGCTGCCGCCTGTCCAACCCATCTCTGAGCCTCCTCCACGCTGCCTCCCCCCACAAGACTGGGGGTGATTGGAACCCCTCGTGCTAGGGCTGATTAGGCCTGATTTCACCAGCCTGCTCCCACCTCTGGAACCTTCCTCTGTTATTAAAGTTGTTTTCCGTCCACTCTCTCGGTCCACTGGATGAGGTGAGCTTATTCGATTTGATTTCTCTCCCCACCTCCCTTTTCTTCCTCCACTCTGTCCACCTTTCCCATGTCTCTGGCAAGTTGTACAGCCCAGAATTCAGTAAAAACCAGGAAAATTAACTTCAAACCTCAGAGTAAAAATAGCTCTAATAAAGCCAGTTGACTAATAAAAGCTTCGTCTAATGTAACTTTGATTAAAAGCTGAGACCTGCCTCCTCACCTACCCCCAGCCCACAAGGGCAAGGCTGGCCCTTTAAAACAGCAGCTGGGTAACAAGCCTGCTCTCACCTCCAGTTTGCTTTTTCTCACCTTTTCTTTTCCCTCTCAGCCTGTTTTACAAGTCGGGGTGCCCGTCAAGAGCCCTACCCTCATCTCTTCCACCCTCCAGGACTCAGCCACTTTGGAAGAACTGTGTCACTTAAAGCAGCAGCTCCCAGCAGCCCTGAGGCCTCCAGCCCCACTGGGGGCTGTGGCTTCTCGGAGGGTTTGCTGCAACCTGAGTGATCGCAATACCCACGTGGACCTCTATTTTCCCATCTGGCAAATGGGAAGACAACCTTGCTTTTAAGATAGAGTCTCACTATGTAGCCCAGGCTGGCCTCAAACTCTCAATCCTCCTGCCTCAGCCTCCAGAGTACTAGGATTACAGGATGTACCACCACACCTGGCCTGATAACTTGTGTCCTTGCCAGGGTAGCCAGGGGAAGCATAGGGATTTGTGGTACACTTCAGGCTATGAATTAAAGGCAAGATGGTTGACTTCCTCCCTCCTTACTCCCATATGAAACCAGAATCCCCTATGAGGATCTGGATACTGGTACAAGACACTCCCTAGCAGGTACTCGCCAGACATGGGCAGTGTCAGCTGTAAATGGACCCCAGGGGTCACTGCCAACTTCACATCCTGTCCTCTGGGAACTCTGACAGTGGGGGTAAGGGGAGAGGGAAGTGGTCCTCTTCAAATCTGTGGCAGCAGGAGTTCTTCCAGGCTCTCAGTGACTGTGATCCTCAGGGGCAGGAAGCATAGAGGGGACAAGTTCTGGGTCATGCTGGGCTGCAGAGGTGAGAGCCCTGCACCAGGAATGAGAGGCTTGGGCTGTCTGACCCCTTGTGTACCTGTGGTGATGGGCTGAGTTCTCTGGACCTTGGTCCTGCCCTGTTGAGGTGGCTGCTGGAGGCACATTTCCTCAGTCTGCAGGCCAGGCTGTTGTCCCCAAAGCTCTAGCTTGTTCCCCTTGTGTGGGAATGAACTTGGAGCTCTGCCATGACCTTGGCCTTGGTCGGCAACATCTGCATACTCTCATCCAACTCCCTTACCTTATGGCCACCCTACTGCCAAGCCAGGGGTCCTCCAGGCCACAGAAGCCCCACCAAGCTGCCCTGGAAGTGCTCCCTGCTCGGGAAGCTGAGCTTACAAGACCTGCTCTGCCTCTGCCTTTGCCTACGTCTCTTCTAGGAGGGGGCGAGAGGAGCTGAAGTGTGGCAGCTTGGAGCTCAGCCCAGCTGCCGGCCAGGGCGGTTGGGTTTCATTCACCATTTCTGGCCTTCTCTCCCTCGGGGCACTGGGCTGTGGAGGCAGAAGTCTAGTGCTTTTCAATTTCACGCCAGGTATCAGTGGCCAAGCCTTGGCCGGCCTTATCTCCTCGGCCTCCTGCCCAGGTGGGCGCCCGCTGAGCTCAGCCCCCCTGCAAAGCCCAGAGCAAGGCTGTTCCAGGGACAAGACTTGCAGGCGGGGTGGGGGTGGGGGCTGGAGCGCTGACATCTGTAGGGCAGGCCAAGCCTCTAGTCCTGTTGTAGAGGAGGGGCTTAGGAGTAAGACTCACTCAACACATTGAGATCCTGCAGATGAGGTTCAAGAGCTGAAAATCAGTCACGGATGAATCACAATGCTTAGAAGTGGAAAACTCCTAGTCATTATTTCATCCCTAATCCCATTCTTCCTCTTTTTTCATACGAGAAACTGAGGCTCTGGAGAAATGTAGTAACTTGCCCAAGGTCACACTCTGCTAAGGGAACTGGAATCTAGCCCCAGACCATGGAGTCCAGATTCCTGGCTGTAACCACTAAGCTGTCTGTCTCTCTCAACTGTACAGAACCTGCCCCAGAGGGTTTTTACATGCTGAGAAACCCCCAGTAACAATGTCACTTCCCACTGCATGAGACCAAGATGCTCCCTCTCGGAGCCTCAGTTTTCTGGTCTGGAAAATGGGGAGATGAAACCGTTTACAGTCTTTTACAGATCAAAATTAGGGATCATTAAATCACGGCCTAGGACCAAAACTGGGCCCCTGCCTGTTTTTGCTCAAACCACCAGCTAAGCTTGGTTTTTACCAAGTTTTAAGTGTTTAGGGAAGGATGGAGACATGGTGCAAGTGCTAGAGTGCCTGATTGGCAAGCACAAGGCCCTGAGTTCAAATCCCAATACCACCAAAGTATTTAGGGAAAGGTCAAAAGAAGAATATTTCACATAATGTAAAAATTGCATAAAATTCACACGTCAATGTCCACAAAATAGCATTGGAACACAAGGAGGCTCATTTGATTAGATGATGTCTGTGGTTGCTTTTGTCTGACAAGAAAGTTGAGTGGTTGCAACAGAGACCATAAGGTCTGCGAAGTTTCACATACTATGTGACCTTTGACAGAAAATCTTCAAGACCCCTGATATAAAACGCTGAACAAGGCTGGGGCTCCAAACCCTGTGAAAAGTCACGGGAGGTAAACACCAGGAGGGAGCTCTCTCTTCACACATATACAAGCAGGTCCCAGGGAAACGATGTGGGGTTCCACCTGCACACCCCTGCGGTCCTCTCAATGTCTGTGGTGAAGAGGTTTCCTCCTGAAGCTTAGACGACACACCTCCCACCTGCCATCCAGCTCAGAGCTGGAGCCCCAGACTCGCCTTCTCAAAGGCTCTGTCCTATCCTCTTTCTGCAGCCCACAGGTTCACAGGCTTCCTGCCCGGCTGGACGTGGCTTGAGTGTGCTGTCAATAAGCGGGTGGCCGTGTGGCTGGCACAGGGCCGGAGGAGAAGAATCAGAGCGGGTAATTGCTGCGTGAAAATGACAGCACAGCGATTTATCCGCCCCAAACTGGGCTCCGGCATACCAAGAGGCAGCCCGCGGCCAGGAATCAATACCACCCTGGAGGAGGGATTATTAGGGAGAGAAGGGGGCTGGAAAGATCCATAAGAGCCTGATGACTGACTATTTCCAATGGGGCCATCAGCTGCATGAGAATTGTGTGCTCAGGAGCAGGGCTCTGCAGCCTGTGCTGGGAAGGCTGGGCTGGCAGCCTGTGCCAGGCCTTCTCCTTACCCCTCCCGACCACCTGGGGGATGGGTTTAGGTGGGGCCTGCCTGAGAGAAAAGAAGCCAGTCTTGGGGTAGACTCAGCCATCTCAGGCATGCACCCAGTCAACAAGCAGAAGACCTTGTCCCAACCCCAGCACCACCCTGGTCTGTCAGTCCTGCTGGGCAAGCCACTCCCATCAGGTCCTGCCACCCTAAGCCCAGTGAACCCCAGGGGATGGGAAGTTATCTGGGAACTTAGAATTTAGGATTAACATGGCGCTACTAGGGATTCTTGAGCTGGAGCCCTGGTCAGCACAAGTTGGAGAAGGTAGGAGGGGACAATTGTCCTGAGAGGATCTTTCCTGGCCCATGTTGGGGCTTCCTCATTTTTCACTGTCCCAAAGAGCTGGGAAGGGGTGAAATGAGGGTAATTACTACTCTTTATCTCCTCAAGGAATAGGTGTGGGATTTCTTGGGGTGGTGGGGACCATACCTGGTCATCACAGCACATGTGGGGTCTGTGCACTGACAAAAGCAGTCCCCACTCTTATCAGTCCCCAAGGACCAGTAGCTTTAACCCTGGGGAGGCTGGGTGGGCAGGACATTCTACCACCATGGTCTTTTTTTTTTTTTTTTGGTGGTGGTAGTACTGGGGTTTGAACTCAGGGCCTCATGCTTGCTAGACAGACACTCTACCACTTGAGCCACTCCACCAGTCTCATCGCCATGGTCTAGAAATGCCCACACTTGCCCTGATGAGGGTCCTAGGGTGCTCAGCACCACACATTAAATAGCCCAGACAAGTGGCCATTGCCAGTGACACAAGGGAGGCAGAGGAACACAAGCCGTGTCCAGATCTGGTCTGAGTGAAGAGGAGGGAGGGAACTGCCCCAGTGCAGACCCAGGAGGAATGGAGGAATGTGGAATCTGGTCTTCAAGGGACCCTTGCACCTCTCCAGCCCCCCATCCCACTCCCCGCCACACTCCCAATACTTTGCATCTGCTATAGTATGGGCTGCTCTCCCCAGACCCCCCGGGGAATCCGGTGAAAGAGAGCAAACTGGGTTTGGAAATGGGAGATAAAAGGAGCTGTTAAAGTGCCAGTTTTGCATCATTTGAGTTCATCAGGCTTGACGTGTGTCTAACAAACAAAGCCACAAGGTGACAGGGGAGAGACAGGTGGTCAGATGGGCAAACTGGGGGAGTCAAAAGCTTAGCCTCCCTGACCCCAGGCATGGAGCTAACACTGGCTTTTACTCTGAGGAGTTAATGACCTGCCTGAAGTAGCCGGGCCAGCTGGTACCAAGCTGCAGGCCAGCTGGGTGTGTGAGCAGTCAGTCCTGCTCTGGGGCTCGCTCTGGGTTTCTGATCGGGGTGCTGGAGGAGAGGATGGCCCAGGCTCTGCCCTTTTCAGGGTGCTGTCTCCTGCCTGCTCCATTAGCTGGGACGAGAACTACAGAGGGGTGACACCCCCATTCTCCCTGGGGATCAGGTCTGGAACTACAGGGGGCAGGCAGTGGTAACTCCCTAGGTTACTAGGAAACAGGTGAACCATTTTCCCAGGGTCAAAGTCAAGTGAGGAGAGCCTTACACTTCAGCTCCTGCTCTGTGATCCCATTCCTTGACCAACCATGGGTAATCACTCAGCAGGTCACTGCCTCCAGCCTCAGTTTCCTCATTGTTCTGTAGGAATTAGAACACCCGCCCTGCCAACCTCACAAGGCTTTGGTGGGGATTTAGTAAAATCAGGCAGGAAAAGCACCTGGTACACTTAGGGAATGAAAATGTGCTCATTTAAAGAAAAGAAAACACAAACAGTGATGATTGATTGCTGGCTCCCAGGAGTTTATCGCACACAGTGCCCACTGAGAAGGCAGCTTTCGTAGCTGCCTGTCACTTGCCACAACGTATTCACTTCAGCATCAGACAGTCCTGACGTACTTGCCTTGTATACTGTTTTGCTAAAATCAGATTAATCCAAGAATAAGAAAAAACAACCATGTCGGGCATGACAGGAAAGCATGAAGAAAAATAGTTTTGGAGGGCCAGTTGTTCTGCCAATCACGGGTACCAAAGCACATAACTTCCCTTCTCTGGGCCTCCATTTCCCCAGATATCAAGTGAGGGGTAGCCCAGAGAGGCTGGAAAAGTCACTTCACTCTGGAATTCTGGGAGGTTGAAAGTAGACATGCTATACATCAGGCACCAGGATATCATGTTTTTCTCATTGTCATGGCCCCTTGGGATTCACACCTCCTGTAAGGTATGGGAAGCCCAAGCTTAGGGTTTATCTTCAGTGTGTTTGAAAATGAACTTATCACTTTCTCTGGTGTTCGTCCCTGAGTGAAGAACAACATCCTGGGGGTAAGAGAAGCAGGGGGAACACTAATGGGCCTATCTTTCCCCTACCTTGCTATATAACCAGGCCTCAGTTGCTCCCATCTATAAAATGTACAGTGCTGGCTGCTTGATCACATGCAAAGAGGGTTTGGGGAGAAATTCCCCATGCATTTATCGGACCCCAACATTGTGCAAGGCTCCCACGGGAGGGGGGTGGGAGACCCACAGATTTGAATCCCAGCTATGCCTATACAGGCTGAGGGGATGGACACGATTAAGTGTTGCTTGGCCCGTCCATCATCTCAAGAGTCAGGAGGGGATGAAAGGGTGTCTAAAATCAGCTCGGGCCACTATGCAGCATCTTCCATGGTCCCACACGCCACAGTGGGGGGCTTCAGGGTGAAACCAGATAAATGAGGGAGATGCATTTTGCTGAGTTTTTTCGGGGGTGGGCTGGGGAGTCAAGAACCCAGCTGATGGGACAGGCGGGCCACAGAGATAAATAAAGCCTGTGCTCGGGCAGCGTACCCATGGTTCACTCATTACTGAGCTCCCGTGGGACAGGGAGCATGAGAAGGGATGGGATGAGAAAATTACCTTGATAACACTTAGTTTTTAGGGAAAGATAGAGAGCCACTTGGCACTGGCAAAGCTATTACCAGCTGTATTGCCCTCTGCATCAATGATACCAGAGAAAAATCCCTCATCTTAATGTGTTTTCTTGCATCTTGACTTTTTTGGGGGAGTTCGGTGACATTCTGCTAGCTAACGAAAATGCAAATGGGATGACTGCCCCTCCCTGCTGTGTCGTCCGTCAGGCCCCTGACGGATCATGTCCCAGGCTCTCTGCTGTGTTTATTACTACTAATGACTTTCTCGTTATGATCTGACTCTGAAACATAACCGATGGTCCTGGGAGAAATCCCATTATTTCCACACATTATTCAATTACAGAACCAAGCTGCTCTTCCGCTGGGGGAGGAAGGGCTGAGGGCCCAAAGGGTGGGCGTGTGCCTATTGCTCCCACCCCCTCACCCCTAGTACGGACCCAGTGGAAGCTGGAAAGGTGGGGGTAGAGATGAGGGTTGGGTGCTTCTGTCCAGTGTGTGGTGTCAAAGGCAACATGAAGCCTTGAATGGCAGCCATGCAGACAAGCATCCAAATGGTTCTGATTTGTTCTGGTTCTGTAGGCCAGCTGCCCCAGGTCTCCAGGCCAACAGAGGTCCAATGGTCCAGGGACACCATCGGGCACACCCTTTTTGTTCAAGGGTCTCCATGCCCCAGGCCCAGGCATCCACTTCAGCCCCCTGTGCTCTGACAGGTCCTTCCTACCACCTTCTCCACATGGGTTCCTGGCCCCTTTGCCTCATGTGACACTCTCTCCCCAAGTCCTTTCCCCACCCCATCACATGCTCCTTACCCACTGGGTCTGGATGAAAAAGAGGGCTACAAATTGATTATTGGTGGTGGGTCCACTACCCACTGTCTCCAATTCTGTCCCTCCCCAAAGTGAGCCCAGCCCCTCCTACCCAAGCTGCAATCCAGAGCCCTGCAGCCTCATCCACAAATTTCCTGATGGTCTTTCCCACCCACTCTTACTTTGTCATGCTATCACTCTAAAACCTTCCATGGCTCATTATTTCCATTGCAGTGAATGCAAGCCCTCTGCCTTTGAAGCCCTCCACAGTCTGTTTCTCTGTGTTGTTTCCAGCCACCCTCCACCCCCATGCCTTCCCTAATACAACCATCCCAGCCTCCTCCACAAGAGCTGCAACCTCACTGCCCTTGTCCCCTTCTCAGCCGCCTCTGTCCAGGCCTCACCCATGTTCACAGGTGCCTCAGCCTCCCTCCAGGGAGGACTCTCAGTCTCTCCTAGGCTTCCCATCAGTCCCCGCAGCCTGTATCCCACAGAGGAACTCTCCCCTGCCATGTTCCTATTCCCATAATGTCCTGCTGAGTTCTGTGTCAGGTTCTCTTCTCCTAGTGGGAAGGTGACTCCCCGAGGGTAGGGGAACACACTGAGTTTAGGGGGTTGCCAACGTGCCCCTAGCACCCAGTGAAGAGCTAGGCAGCCAGTCCCCCAGGTGGAAATCAATGACTTTGGCTGAGAGCGTGTGTCCTGTCTTCTGCCGTTTCCTGGACTGTCCTGGGCTGACAGTGTCTGTTCTAGTTATGGGCACAAAAACAGTGTCCCAACTCAATGCCACACAGAGTTGTCTACTCAGCAAGTCTGGAAGATCACAACATGGAAATGGGATGCCACTAGCCTGACATAAATCATTCACCCTCCAGGCACACAGGGGGAGGGTGGGCCTTGACAGTACCCTGGGAGGCCAGGGAGGGTCACATCAGTGATCTGTGTCCTCCAGCTAGCCAGTCCATGGCAGGGGCCTGGGGAACACTCCCCACTCTGTTCTCAGGCAGAACATAGGCCAAAT
Source organism: Castor canadensis (assembly GCF_047511655.1). Classification (NCBI taxonomy): domain Eukaryota; kingdom Metazoa; phylum Chordata; class Mammalia; order Rodentia; family Castoridae; genus Castor; species Castor canadensis. Next base: position 61,837,399 of record NC_133392.1, on the reverse strand, counting down.
CCCACTCCAGTACTCTACTCAGCAAGTGCCTAGTCCCGTGGTATCTGTCTATAAACTATGCATGCATTCTCAAGAGTCAGCAGACGCCCTACCCCCAGCCTGCCTCCATATGAGCCAGCATTTACCTCCTGTGCTCTGAAACTCCTGGCCCCCCGAGCAAGACCCAGCGAGGCAGGGGGCCACCCCTGTGAAAGGGGCTCCGAGCTCACTCTGCTCCCAGCAGAAGATGGTGATCTGATCAAGAATGCCAAGTGGGGACAAAAGGAGACACGGGCTATAATTTGCACAGTGTCTTTGGGCCTGACCAGAGGTTATAAGCGCCATCCGCCCGCCCCCTTCAGCCTGCCCTTCCTTCAGTTCCATGCTGTCTTTCTCCTGCTCCATAAACCTCCAGCTCTGAGCAATAAAAAGTGCAATGAGCAGTCTGGATGGAGGAGATTGGGCATGGAGCAGGCAGTCAGCTAAGCTTGCCCGAAGAACTGCAGAGTCCACGGCCCGCACAGAGGAAGTCAGGCCCTGAGGGCCCTCTCTTGGTGGTCTGCATGAGCTAGGGGGACATGGGGGCTCTTGAGGCTTCAGGCCAGGCCCTGCTGGCTTCTTTGGCTGGAAGGACCTCTTTCCTTTGCCTGTCTGAGCTGGGCAGGGCCTCTAGCATTCTGGAGTCTACATCAAGTGAACCAGAGATTCTCATGGCCTCACTCAGTGTTTCTAAGCAAGCCTTTGGAACTGTGGCTGTGTCTACATCCGCCCTACCCTTGGGATTCAGCAGAGGCCAAGATGCATAGCCAGAGGAAGTCAGAGCAGTGCAAAGAACCTTAAAATGTCCCTGGGGTCTGATTATCCGGGTCAGCTACATGAACCCAGATAGGATCTTAACTGTTAGTCCCACATGGCTGGTGGCAGGGGCCACATTTGGATGGAAATGGAGATACACGCGCTTGTCAAGCCGGCAACCTTTTTCTGAACTTGAGGGATAAAAGGTAATTCAAGTAAGTACCAGGCTCAGAGCTTTAAGTAAAAGTATTTCATTTCTGTGTCAGCAACAAAAGGCTCAGTCTGGTTAGGGCAGCAACAAAAGACAGGGCTAGGGGCTCCACCACGATGGAAGTTTTCCTCGCAGAGCAATGGGCCATAAGTGATCACTAATGGCAGCAGGTCTGGAGACGCAGAGTGGCAGGAAAAGTGGCAGAAGCGAGGACAAAGCTGGTTTTTCTGAGGGCTCCATGGCTCATTCAGGAGCCACATGACCCAAATTTGGCCTGAGATGATGGACACTTGCTCCCAAATGTTATGAATCTGGGGTGGGCTGGAAATGTGCCGGCCACTTGGAAGGAGCCAGTGGGAGGTAGTGACAGTCATGCATCAGGGGTGGGGATGAGATTGAGCATCTTGGAGTGAAGGGATACAGCAGCGCCTCGAGGGACAGCCTGACACACTTAGGAAAGGTGTTGGAAAACATCGGGCTGTTTATCATAAATCAGTAAAGAAAATAGAGTGGTTAAAATTCAGACCCTGGCTCGGAGTGAGCAGGGATGGAGGGAACCTTAAAGAAGAGGCATTCTGAAACCTCAGGAAAAAATAATGCAGGGAAGTAGGAAGTGGGGCAAGTGGCCTTTCTGAGACAGGGAGTTATAGACTTAGACAACTGGTGATGAGTGGGATGGGGACGGGAATATTTACAGTAGTTCGCCCCAAAAAACATATGGATAGGTTCCCAGACTCCCTGTGAATGCCTGAAACCACAGTAGTACTGAACCCTGTATGGATTATTTCTCCTATACATACATACCTATACTTTAACTTATAGACATAGGAAGAGATTAACAGCAATAAATAATAATAAAACAGAGTAATTACTGACTTAAGTAAAATAAAGGTTTGTTGAACATAATGCTGTGACACTGTGACAGGTGATCTGATAACTGAGCCGGCGACTAAGTGATCAACAGGCAGGTAGCATATATAGCACATATACAGTGGACAAACGGATGACTTGTGTCCTAGGCTGGAAGGAGCGGGACAGCTTGGGATTTTATCACATTCCTCAGAACAGTGTGCCATGTAAAATTTAGGCATTATTTAGCGCTGGAATTTCCCATTTAATATTTTTTGGATTGTGATTGGCTGCACACAACTGAAGCCATGGAAAGGGAAAACAGAGAATACTTTGTTTTTTTTTTGAGATAAATTCACATTATATAACCCAGGCTGGCCTCAAACTCACAATCCTCCTGCCTCAGTTTCCTGAGGGTTGGGAATACAGGTGTGCACCACCACACCGGGCAAGAAAGGAATTGTTTATTTGCACATCTCATTCTGCCATCCTTTCTCTTCTGCATCTAGCAGAGGCCTACCAGAATCTCCGCAACCACTGTACCGTCCCCCACTGTCACTCTACTGCACAAGAGGAGTCCAAACCCCTAGCCTGGGATGCTTCATTCCTAAACACACAGCTCACCACCCTAGGTTTTTCACTTAGGCTACCCAAGTGCCTTCTGGCCTCTGTGTTGGCACAATTAACTAGAGGCTCCTACAGGGAGCAGGGCTGTGGTTCACGTGTGTCTTCCATATCCAAGAGCCAGTAAGTAGGTACTGACTCTACTGCCATAGCATCAAAGGCTAAACGCAGCCTGGTAAGGACTGACCCCAAGAGGTGGGCAGCAGGCATTCAGACCCTTCCTATGCAGAACAGGACACTGGAGTCCACACTGTAAATGACTCTCAGGGCCACCTGACTGGTAGCAGGGACCAGATGGGGGTGAAAGGGTAACATGGTTTTGGAGCATGCCATACCACTATTGCTCCAAGCACACATAGCGTGCATTCTATGAGACAAGCAATGTCAGCCATCTGTGGGCTACCAAGATGTGGCTCCTGCCCAGGAGAGGTCAGATGACAGGGAAGTAGCAAACCACAGTGCCAGAGAGGACACTGGGTACATGCAGATGATTAAAAATACTTGTTGGTCATCAGTCACACCTCCCAATCTGAGAGCTCTCATCTTTAGTGTAAGAAAAGCCCAGTTGGGACTCCAGCCCCCAGGTTGCTAAGTGGCCCTTCAAGAGGGTCCCAGGCAGGCCTGCACAGGTGGGATGTGCCCAGCCCTCAGATCTGAAAGCTTCAGGGTTAACCTACTACCTGTCCTGATACTAGGTTCCTCTAAGAGCCTGCCATTGCCCTGACCAGGCTATCCAGGGTAACGGCAAGCTGGAGTCCAGCTGCTCTGGTTGCAGGCTCCCTCCTCAGCTGCAGTGGGAGCTGGCAGAGCAGTCGGTGAAAGGCAGATGGGCTGTAATGAACTGAAGACGTGACAGCTACAGGAGAACAAGTTCATCAATTACAGCCTTCTTGCCTGAGGGCTTCTGGGAAAGGCTGTTGTGGGGAAGGACGGTGCTGACTGGCTTTCCTCCAAAGGTCCTGTGCCTCAAGCTGACTCAAGGTCCCCAGGCCTCAGGCCCCTGGAGGAATCTCAGCACCTCCTGCCCTGTTCCCAAGCAGCTTCTGCCTTTGGCTGTGGATGTAAGTGTCTCTCAGAAATACCCACTCTCTGAGAGGGGCTGGCATGAAGTTTCCCTGGGACTAGGTTCATCTGACCAGAGCAAGACCGCATTCAGTCCAGCCCTAAACTTTCCGACTCTTTAGAAAACCAAATTTGTAAGCAGATGAAAAAATTTCTGCTGCATTCTTTGGCTCCAAACCCACATTCAGAAGCTAGGAGGTAAGGGGAATCATGGTCCAAAGGGGTTGGCCTTGAGATATGCTGACACTGAGCCAGGCCAGGTAAGGGAGCAAAAAATGTCAGCACTTCCTGCCTGCACAGGAAGTATGAAAAGTGAGGAGGATCAGGGCACTGGCAGTCTGCAGCCTCCCTGTTCTCAGCTCCAGGTCTCTACCCTTCAGGCTGGGAGGGATGGACACGCCCACTTTTCCCAGGGCAGGGACAGTGCCAAGGGGCACAAGGCTGTCACATGAGGAGCTGAGTACCTCCACTGTGTGTGTAAAGACTGGGTAATTCAGACAAATCTCACACATTTTTCAGATAAGGGGCAAATGGGCATCTAGAATTCAAGAAATACAGTAAATCTGGAGATGTATTAGTGCCCATGGAGTCCCAACAAATGGAGTCCAGAGTCCTGACCAGAGGATGCTGGGACCGTGACTTTCCCTTGAAAAAAAGCTCGAGGTGATGCCCAAGGGTTCACAGCTGGAAGTCTGGAGAAGAAGGGATAACCCTGAGGCCACCTTGCTCTTCATAAACCCTTAGTCTTGCCAGTCTAGTCCCAAGCAGGTCACAGGTTCACAGGCTGGTGCTAATGAACCCAAGGGGAGCATCAACCCATGGCAATCTCCCTCAGTCACTGACACACTGACTCTAATGTCATCCCTACCAGCAAGCTCAGACCACTGAGTGCAATGGGCAGAGAAGCATGGCCCATCTTGACACATGAAGAATTTTCCTTTCTTTCCTTCCTTCCTTTCTTTTTCTTTTCTTTTTTTTTTTTTTAATATAGGCTCTCACTATGTAACCCAGGCTGGCCTTGAACTTGTAATCCTCCTGGCTCAGCCTTCAGAGTATCTGGGAATATAGGTGCCCACTGTGCTCAGCTAGGAAGAAATTTCTTATAATGTAGAGATGCCTGAATGTGTCCTGGATGACCCTAGGCATCCAAGAGCATGGTGTTACAGCAAAGGATTAGAACACGGGCACTGTTTTGTCATGCATTTCCTGGGATGTGTTAGCTTGCTGTGGGACCCTGAGCAGTCACCTCACATCTCTGGGCCTCTGCTTCCTTCTCTGCATGATGGGAAAAGTGAACACTCCTTTCTCCAAGGTGGATGGAGAAGGAAAGGTGCCTAGAAAGTGCTGGGCTCAGTTCCAGGCCTGCAGCACGTTGATAAGCATCAACTAGGCATATTAACTCTGTTCACTGGTGGGATAGACACACGGGAGACATGGATGTGCCCGGGATGGCTGGGAATGCTAACTGTGGTTGGGGTGTGAGACAAGGGGCTGTCAGGAAAGAGGAAGACACAACAGCTCAGCTACCTGCAAGGATGGCCAGAGCCCCAGCCTTACACACCTGTGTGTCAACAACATACCAACTACCAAGAACAACGACACCATCACCACAGCCCTCAGCAGAGCGACACAGAGAGGAGGGAACACTTAGGCTGGGCAAGGGGTAGAATATGGGCTTGGCAGTCTTCAGAGACCTGACCCCATCCTGAGGCCCCGGTCCTGTGGCACCAGCAGGGAAGGAAGGCAGTGTTCAGCTGGGCTGCCAGACAGAGTTGAGAGAGACAGGCCTCTGCCCTTGCTGGGCCTGGCACACAGGCCAGAATCCACAAAGGGTTGGTCATGTGCCAATGGAGTACTACATGAGGAGAGCCTGGCCAGCAGAGATAAGCAGCAGCGTCCCATCACAGCCGGCTCCTCAGAGCTGCCGGAGCACATATTAATGGGACCCATTCAGTTCAGCCTGCACGGCAATTAATAACCGGCCAGGCAGAGAAACTGAGTATGTGCGCATGCGTGCGCTGCAGGAGACAGTAGACTGGGTGGGTCAGTGTTTTTCCCTACGGGACACCCATCCCCATGGCAGGCCTGTCCCCACAGCGGGTTGGGAGAGAGGGGCCCTCCTAGCCTACTCCCTCCAGCTCAGCTCTCAGGTAAGGAGGGGGCAGGGGGCAGGAAGGGAGTCAGATCAGATCAGGAGGGGCTGGGGGTGGCTACAGGGAGAAACTGAGTCTTGAAGTATGAGCATGATGTACTGTGGGCCTTTTCCTTGGACTTCCATATTCTGCTGGGAGATGAGAGGTTGGGGAGCATGATGGAGGGAGGAATGGAGGTACGTAGACGCATGTGTGGATTGACAGCTTAGGTCCAGGGATGAGGATGGTCAGGTGCCTTTGTGCAAAATTAAACAAAGACACTCTCTTCAGAGTGGGTCCTGTCCAGCGAGTATACTGTGGTGAGCAAACAGTCCCTCTGTGACACCCACCTCCAGGGTGTGCAGCTCCATAAGCCATGCCAGAGCTGTCACTGACTCCTTGCTCAGTGTACATGCCTGCACCACCACTCTGGGTGAACCTCACAGCTGGGCCCTGTGCTGAGCAGGTAGGTCATCCTTCATGGCTTGTGGCCCTGGTTGCATCCTAGAGCCTTAGTCCTCAAAGTGAGGTGGGAAGACCAATAGCATGGTTATAACCTCAGAGTTTGGTGAACCATAGAGCCCTGGGCCCCCTCCTGAACCTGCTGAATCTGAGCTGTGCATTAAAATTTGGCTTAAAAAACACAGAAGTATCCCGACACTGGGGGAGGCAGGTAGAACACGGGAAAGTCAAGAAGCTAAGCGAGATCCTGCTGCACAGTAGGCCAAGGAACGGGTCCTATGAGAAGATGAACTGGTAAAGAGGGGTGGGGACACAAGCCAGGGCCTGTCCTGCTGGCTTCAGTCCAGTGTCCTACTGCCCCCCCAACACTTGTCACTGGAGACCCTCTACCTGTCCCAGGCACGCAGAGTCCTGGCTGTCTGCTCCTGGCAGGCAGAGGTGTGTCCTGGCAGTTGGGAGTGTGCCATGGGGTAGACCTGAGCCCTGGGGTGAGCCCACTCCGCCCCTAGCCAATGGACCCCATCTCTGCAGAGAAGTTTCATTGGGATTCCCAGGCTGGTGCAGAGGCCCCGGAGCCTCAATCACAGCCGTCCGCGGATGCAGGAAGAGAATAGCTTTCAGCTCAATTAGCCTTCACGTTCCAATATCATAACGCTCCAGTGAGGCTTTTTAACCAAAAACAAAAAAGCTGTGTCTGCCGCAGGCCAGCTGAAGGCCAGCCGTGCAGAAGGGACGGGTCTGCTGGCTCACAGCCCCTACCGGGCCCTCCAGGTGACACTATGAGAAGGGATTTGTCCTGAGGCACCAGCTGAGGAGAGAGGACACTGAGGTCCTGGGCCTCAGTTTACCAGCATGTGCCCTGTCTCTGCCCACAGAGTGACAAAGCCAAGACAGTCTTCCTCATCTCCACATTGACCCTGTCCTCCTCCACTGGAAACAGGAATGACCCCCAGATCCCTGTTAGTGCAGTGGCACTATCCAGCTGGGCCAGGACCAGGGGAATTTGGCCCGTCTGCTTCTTACAACAACTCTGATGAGCCAAGAAGCTGGCCACAGCCAGAGTTCTTTTTTTTTTTTTTCTTTTATTATTCATATGTGCATACAACACTTGGGTCATTTCTCCCCCCTGCCCCCACCCCCTCCCTTACCACCCATTCCGCCCCCTCCCTCTCCCCCCTACCCCCTCAATACCCAGCAGAAACTATTTTGCCCTTATTTCTAATTTTGTTGTAGAGAGAGTATAAGCAATAATAGGAAGGAACAAGGGTTTTTGCTGGTTGAGATAAGGATAGCTCTACAGGGAGTTGACTCACATTAATTTCCTGTGCGTGGGTGTTACCTTCTAGGTTAATTCTTTTTGATCTAACCTTTTCTCTAGTTCCTGGTCCCCTTTTCCTATTGGCCTCAGTTGCTTTTAAGGTATCTGCTTTAGTTTCTCTGCGTTAAGGGCAACAAATGCTAGCTAGTTTTTTAGGTGTCTTACCTATCCTCACCCCTCCCTTGTGTGCTCTCGCTTTTATCATGTGCTCATCCCCTTGTTGTGTTTGCCCTTGATCTAATGTCCACATATGAGGGAGAACATACGATTTTTGGTCTTTTGGGCCAGGCTAACCTCACTCAGAATGATGTTCTCCAATTCCATCCATTTACCAGCGAATGATAACATTTCGTTCTTCTTCATGACAGCCAGAGTTCTTAACCCCACTTCACAGATGGATAAACTGAGGCCCAGTGAGATGAAAGGTCCAAAGACATATGGGCCCTAGTCTGGTGATCCTTTACAACACACTATGACCAGGGGGCTGACAAACAGCAAGGTCTGCTCCAAAGGCTCCAGATGGAAACAAATACGGCTCTGTTCCCCATATTTGAAGTGATGAGCAGGGGTCCCTTAACCCATTCGCAATTTATGGGGTGCTCCTGTACCAGGCAGTCCTGGTCCTAAGAGTCTATGTGCATTGCAGAAGCCTCGGTTTTACAACTGTCCCCACATTACAAACGAGAGAGACTGAGGCTTGGCAAAGCAAGTCCAGGCCCGAATTCTTGCTTCTCTACTGCCTTCAAGGTGGATACCTCCAAACCCTGCAGGTGCAGGAGAAACTGTGTGCATGAGAACACGTTTTCCCTGGGGAGGCAGAAACAGGCATCCAGGCCACGAGCTGCATGTGCTCATGAATCCTCAGAGAGTCACAAGTTTCCCTCATGTCCCCTTGCCCATCACACTGTGGAGAGCTCCACACAGCGCCCTAAGAGGAGGCAGGCTGCTCTTCCAATCAGTTGTGCTACATCCGCCTGGCCAGCTTGCCGTTAATGGCCTTGATGGCCGTGTACCCTCCCTGTGTATGCCCGGCCTCCTGCTGGCTGTGGTCGATTTGCTCATGATTTAGCACTCTGGGGCATTGACCCGTGAGGGAGACACTGGGACAGAAGGAGGCAGGCGGACGTGCAGCTGAGGTGTGGGCAAGCGTGCATGCTGGCGTAGGGTGGGCTGTCTCTCTAGGAACATGCTGCTAGTCAGGCTCTTTAGGAGGGGGAAGCATCTGGTACCCCACCCTCTCCATCCCACACTGGCCCCAGGCACTGGGGACTAAGTTGAAGGAAAGGGCACGGGGGAGACTTCAGGAGGGCTGCCCTAGGGGCCAGAGTCCCTTTTTCCCCTTGGTCTGTGTGCATAGTTCTCAGACTCCCAGTGTGAGGCGTGGCAAGCCCCTAACCCACAGCAGTGGGATACATCTCCATCCCAGCTCTGCTCTGTGACACGACCAACTGACATAACCTTTCTGAGTTCAGGTTCCCAGTCTTAAAAAAGGATAATCCCCAAACCTGCTATGATGTGGGTATTGAATAGGCCCAGAGGCTCATACGCCAAAGACTTAATTCCTAGGGTGGCACTAATGGGAGGTGGTGGAAACTCTAGCAGATGGACCCCCATGACAGGGTCTCAGATCACTGGGATGTGCCCTCAGAGGGGATTGTGAGAGCTTGGTCTCTCTCCCTCTCTCCCTCTCTCCCTCCCTCCCTTTCTCCCTCCCTCCCTCTCTCCCTCTCTCCCTCCCTCCCTCCCTCTCTCCCTCCCTCCCTCCCTCTCTCCCTCCCTCTCTCTCTCTCTCTCTCTCTCTCTCTCTCTCTCTCTCTCTTTCTCTCTCTCTCTCTCCTCTTGGTTCAAGATGTAATCACTTGCTCCCAACATTGCTCCCGACGGCCACAATTGCCATCCACCATCTGCCATGAGGTGGATGTCACAAGTTGGTTATAGAAAGCACTTGAGTGAGTGCAGGGACAGCCTCGATTGTGTTACTATTCCTGCTATTGTTGTTATTCCATCTTCCTTATGCCAAGCCACTAGGACTTAGGGTTCAAGGCAATCATTAGGTACATACCCCATCTTGGGTCAGTTTGTAAATCCTGGAACTTGGCCCTGAGGCCAAACAATTGTCTGACAAACAATATAAGCAGAAACTGTGTATAAGGTAGAGGAGTGATGGTCACCTGAACCCGTCAGGCCTCACGAGGCCCCTGTTGTGTCCTGATCCTCCTCCTTCAGAGCCCTGGTCTGCTAGGATGACCCTTTCCATCTTTATGGGTCTCTTTCATCAGCCTCAGAAAGAAAGAAGCAGATGGGGACAATGCAGAGCAGAGCAGAATGCGAGTGTGCCAAGTGTATTCAGAGTTCATTCGTCCACATCTGCTGCCTGGAGGAAGATGTGCTTGGCGTGGGTACACACCATGGATGATGAGAAGTGGAAGAGCCAGGCAGGGTGGTACAGGTGCCAGGCCAGGCTCCTACAGTTCCAACTCAAGGATGGTTGAGCCACCTTCCTCTATGGTGGCAGTCATGCCAGTCCCAGGTACTAGACCTCCCACCCTGCTATAAAGGGTGCCACTGAGTGCGCAGTAGTCCAGCCAGCATCTGAAGGAAGCCAGACCATGTCTTATTGCTCTGTGTTCCCAGCATCCAGCAGGTACCCAGGCAATGTTGGAGTGAGTAAATGACAAATGAGGAGGGCTGGCACATGGAAGCAGTGCTCCTATGCCCCAAGACCACGTGTCACAACCGGCAAATAAGGTCTCTCCAATCTCTCTTCCTGACCTGCCATCAAGAAGCTAGAGTTACAGTGCTCAGACTACAGAGCCTCCTCCAAGTCCCAGCAGCATGGGGCCACCTGCAGCTTCCACAGTTCCCCTCACCTGCCACTTTCCCCTCCTCACACCCACTGCTCGGATTATTCCCAACAACCACCAGGCTAACACCTGTGTCCAGAACACCCACTTCAGGTTCCTCATCCTGCTTGAAAGACCTCTGAGAAGCAAGGGAGCCATGATCTGCGGGTGTTGGGTGGGAAACTCCAAAGTATACTCGGTCACTCTGCGTCCTCAGCCCTTATGTCAGCTTCCTATGGCTGCTGTACCAAAGTGTCATGCCCTTGAGGCATCAGGCATCTGTCATCTTACAGTTCTGGAGGTCAGACATCCAAAGTGGGTCTTAGTGGGCTCAGATCAGAGTATCAGCATGGTTGTGTCCCTCTGGAGGCTCTAGGGAAAATGTGTTTCCTTGCCTCTCCCAGAGGCTGCCTGCATCGCTTGACTCCTTCCCTCTTCTGTCTTTGAAGACAGTGCCATGACATATTCTCATTCTCTTCCTCTCTCCTTCCACTGACCCTCACACTACCTCCCCTGGTGATCACATGACCACCAGAAAAGCCAGGATCCTCTCCGATCTCAATATCCCCAACTTCATAGTGATCGTGTGGCGATCACATGGCTCATTTGCTGCAGGCATGAGGACGTGACCATCTTTGGGTCATTATTCTGCCTGTTCTGTCACGCCCTGCCCCATTAGACACCAACTCTCTTCCCAAAGCTCTGACTGGGGCACCCTCCTTCTCCACTGCTTGAAACTCTGGAGACACCAGGCAGGGAACTGTGATGGTACTCAGCTGCTTCACATCTGGCTTTGGGGACAGAGCACAGGAAGGACAGGTAAATGGAACTTCTCTCTGGAAGGAGATGGGCTGCAGGGTGGGGAGAGTCTCTGAGGACAGAGATTATGAAACAAATGTTACTGAGTCCCCATGGGATGCCAGGCTGAGGGTCTGACCAATGGTGGAAAGATGGCCACATGAAGGTGGCCCTGCTCTCACAGAGCTCACAGTTACATGCAAGAAGCCACCAGTGCCCCGCTACCAGAGAGGCAGAGATCAAAGTTCAGGACCAGCCTGGGCAAAAAGTTAGCAATACTCTATCTCAACCAATAAACCAGGCATAGTAGTGCAAGCCTGTAATCCCAGCTACTAGGGAGTCATAGGTAGGAGGAATGCAGTTTAAGCCAGTCTGGGCAAAAATGCAAGGCCCTATTTAAAAAATAACTAAAGTCAAAAGGGCTAGGGGCATAGCTCAAGTGCTAGAGCACATGCCTAGCAAGTGTAAGGTCCTAAATTCAATTCCCAGTACAGTTAAAAAAAAAAAAAAAAGGCCAACAGTGATCCCACAGGCCTACGTGTTAAAGCTAAGGTGTGACAAAGAAAAGACTCAGAACACAGAATCTGTTCTGCACAGGTAGGAGAGATCAGTGGCCAACAGTGATCCCACAGGCCTACGTGTTAAAGCTAAGGTGTGACAAAGAAAAGACTCAGAACACAGAATCTGTTCTGCACAGGTAGGAGAGATCAGTGAGGATCGATGAGTTCAGGGAAAGGTGAGGGCTCACGAACAAGAGAAACAGTGATGCAGAAGTGGTCCAGAAAGATGGAAAGGCTGTGCAAAAACCCTGTAGCACAATTCCTCAAGGATTGGAAAGAAGGTGGAGATGCAGGGAGGGGTAACAAGAGGGGCAAGGTTCAGTGAGGCTGGAGTGGCATCTGGAGTCAGACCCTTCTTGCTTTGGGGATTCTGGCCACCAGCCTCAGGGTACCAGAGAGAGGGTTCTGCAATGCCCCTTGCCCATCACAGGGACTCAATACAGGTGAACGAGCGGACAGATGGGGAACGAATGAGTGAGTGAACCTCTGCAACTTCCTCTGCCACAGCAGTGACCTGCCCACCCCTCCAATGCATGGCGACAGTTAAAGGCGCGCTGAGGCCTGCACACTTATGTATTTATTTCCTCCGGCTGCTGGCGCTGCCCCGTGCACCAGCGCGGCCTGTGGAAATGTCTGTAATCGCCAGCATACTTTAGGCATTACTTCCACGCCATTTGGGGCCTTCCGCCCCAGTAGCTACCAACACATTGCCTCCACCTCCATCTTTTGGGCTGTGTTAGGCGGAATCTTTTTTCTAAGGTTTGGTAGCCCCTGAGTCTGGAGAACATCACGGTTTGGGGGAGGTAAGGAGAAAGACAGTGCTGTATAAAAAATTTCTTCTTCTCCCACTGCCCATGCTTTGCCCCAGCCCTGACCAGAAAATGAAAAAAAATCTACTCCAGCTGCTAAGAAGCCCTTAAAGATTTTTGTGTTTCTCCTGCAGGCCTGAGATCCGGTTGCTGATAGAAATGGCAGCTTTGTGGGAGGCTGGAACACAGTAAAGGTCACCTGGGAAGATTTCCTTCCCTGCCCAAACTCCTTCCCCTTTCCCTTTCCAGACTCAGCACTGGCTCCTCCGGGGGCAACAGCCTACAGCAAACCCCAAACCCTGAGTGGATCCCCAGGTGTTGGGGGTAGGGGGAGGTTAAAATGCATGTGGCCCTGCATTGGGGGAAGAACGAAAAGATCTGGCTGTGTAACCTTCTCTGGGTCCATTTCCCAGTCATACCATGAGAAGTGTGCCTTTCTTACCAGTGTAAAAGACTGCTTTGGGGATGGAAGGAGACATATGAGGGAGAAGGACCCCATCTTTTCCTTTCCTCTTGACCCAAGTTCTCCCACTCCATTTAGCACTCAGTGACTCCCTTTCCCTACCCAGCATTCTGTCCCAATAACACACCCAGCTGCAGAAATGACCTGGCCAGGGAGAGAGTATCTAGAGGGAACAACAGCAAGATTTAGGCCTTCCAGTGCACAGTGTGTAGGGTGTCCCACATTACCCACTCAGTGGCAATCCTATGTCAGCCCGTCTCACTGGATCAGAGAGATTAAGTTTCCCAGGCACACGGCTGCTCAGGGCTGAGCTCAGGATTCTGGTCTGTGAACTCCTAATGCATAGTCACTGTAGGAAGCAGCCTGCAGGAGGCTGCCTGATCCGGGTCTGAGGCAGTAGCAAAAACCTAATGGAACTCAGACTAACATGACAAGGGGAGAAAGCACACATGAGGTTAGAAGCCAGGACAGTGGTCATCTTCTAGGGAGACCGAGACAGCTGCTAGGTGCTGCTGAGGTCAGTCGATCTGAGTGTGGTCACACAAACCCTAAACCTGTGCATTTGGCAAGGACTCATAGAGTGGGTCACATGATTGTTGTTTATATGTGTCCTTAAGTCATATGGTGACTCAGAAAAAAGGCACAAGAAAAATAAAAATGAAACTCACAGAAGCCTCTGAGGACCACTGGAGGAAAACACCTCAGTGGTCAACCCACACCACAGCATGCTTTACACTCTAAGCTCTCCTGACTTTGGTCATCACTGGATTGGTACACATTTCAATATTGTAACCAAATACCTAATGCTAGTACATCAAAAAGAAAACAGGTTTATTTTGGCTCTTGGTTCTGGCTCAAGATCAAGGATCCATCTCTGTTGATGGCTTTCTTGTGGGCAGAGTCCTAGGGCTGCACCTGGCCTCACATGGAGAGAGGGAGCATGCACCATGTGCATCTGTCAGGTTGCCCTCCAATCCTGGAGCTCTACCCTGAAGACCTTATCTAACTCTAATCACCGCCAAGGCCCCAACTCTAAATGCCACAGACAGATTAAACTTGCCCTCTTAGTCCCTCACAGGGGAGACTGCACTTCAACACAGGAACTGTGGGGTGGGGGACACACTCAGCATTCAAGGTGGGTGCACGGACCCATGACGAGCAGGTCCCTTTAACAGAGGGGCAAGCTGAGTCCTGGCTGAAAGAAAAGGCTCACTCAAGCCTTCCAGTTAGAACTTCAGAGCTTGCTTCACTCTAACCCACTGAGCAGCCACCATCTGGATGTGCAGACAAGTAACCATGACAGAAGGGCTGCTCATGCCTCAGTCGGCTTGCAGAAGGTACCCCAGACCCAGAAGGAAAGGCCAGGGTAAGGTCAGAGGCAGAGGTTCCAACCCAGGGTTGGAGGTTAGGAAGGGCTGTGTAAAGAGCCACCAGAAGATCAGGGCCTTTAGCTCAGCAGTGGAAAGGGAGAGAAGGACCTGGGGCTGGATTCTGGAGGCCATTTTTTTTTCTTTTTTGGTTGCACTGGGGTTTGAACTCAGAGCTTCTGATTGCTAGGCAGGTGCTTTACCACTTGAGCCATGTCCCCAGCCCTTTGTACTTTATTTTTCAAATAGGGTCTCAATGATTTTGCCCAGACTGGCCTTGGACCTTGGCTTGGACCTAAGGCTCCCTTGTAGCTGAGATGACAGGTGCATGCCACCACATCTGACCTATTGGTTGAGATGGGGTCTGGTCTACTTTTCATCTGGGCTGGCCTCAAGCCATAGCCTCCTGATCTCTTCTTCCTGAGTAGCTGGAATTACAGTCATGAGCTATCACGCGCAAATGTCTGGCAGCCACTTCAAAAGGGAATACCACAGGCAAGCCTTCCAACTTCTGTAACACTTTGCTCATCTGTAAAATGGGCTATAGAGAGGACCTGTCTCCTCCTGCCCTCTCCTGTGTCTGGGTGGGCTAAATGGTGGAAGGAAGATAGTGCAGGGGCCTAGATGCTGCAGGTCTGGGGAAGGACACAGTATGACCCGGGCTGGGCGGCAGGAAAGTGACCACTCCTAGTGGGGACTGAGGACAGGAAGGGCATAAAGCTTCCAGCTTTATGCAAATGGCTGGATTTCTGAAACAGAATGTTGTGCAGAGAAACGGGGAGGTGCAGCTGGGCTCAGATTGCAAGTTACAGAGAAGGAAGGGGTCAGCGGGAAGGGGCCTCCAAGCCATCTCCCTCTCTCGGGGGCAGGTCTGGAAGAGGGGGCCAGCCTGAGCCCATGCCTGCCCGGACAAGGACGCTATCAGGCATGCAGCTCTCCAAAGTCCCACGCCTGGGAGGTGGGCCGGCCGATTGATGGTGAAGACAGTGATCGGGGACGATTACATTGTACCTAGTGATTACACCCCGGGCGAAATCTCTCGGTGGCATTATCTCATCTAGAGAGAAAAGAGGGCTTTTTAATAGACGGACAGGCAGTTTCCACTTAAGGTTATTATAAAGAGAGAGAGCCCAGCCCCTCACGGCTTCTAGCCAGCGCCACAAAGTTGCAAAGTAATTAAAGGCTGCTAAGGAATCAGAGAAATTATAATAATTCCATCCACCAAAGCTCTCTCTCGTTGTCCCCCTCCTGGTAGGAAACAAGGTGGGTCAGAAAGCCTGCAAACACATCAAAACAGCCTATTGTGCCATGGGTCTCAATGTCACCAGGGCTGCCGAGCCTGTCCCCAAGCTGTTTTGACATTACTTGAACTTGTTAGGCTAAGTGGAAGGGCTGAGACAAAGTCCCAGCACCCAAGGAGACAGGAAGAACGCTGGTGTGCTGGTGGACCGTGCAGCACACTCAGGGCACAGTGCTTGCATCTCCAAAGCAGCCTGAGTCCTTCACTCTGGGAGGTTAAGACATTCAGCCCCCTGGGAACACAGTGGTGCCTCCGGCCCAAGAGTGAGGTCCATCTCACAGGTTCTGGAAAGTGCTTCCCTGATGCTCTTCCCCGGCTACCTTTGGTCCTCAGTGGTTTGTCACTGACAGACTGACCTTGGGCAAGACTTTTACCCTCCCTATGTGCTCACTGCTTACAGAACATGTAGTTGGGCCACAACAGTCCCTCTGTGCTGACTTCAAGGAGTCTACATGGATTAGCTGGTCCATTGCTAAGTTGTTTCTCAGTGGCGCCACGCACATTTGTTTCCTTGTCATGTCTTTGTTTCACCCTGTTTGTATGTTTCCTGTCTCCCCTGGACTGTTGCTTCTGACTGCTGTCCATCAAAAGCACAAGATGGAGCCTCTCCCATTGCTCCTTGCATTTCACAGCAGCCTCCCTGGAGCTGTCATGAAATGGGCCCCAGCCATCACCCATCAGTAATGCCTTTGAGCCTGGGACTTTCTACATGTGCACTCACTAAACTTTTACAACCACCCCATTCATCCTTATTTTACAGAGGAACACACTGAGGCTCAGAGAGGCTCCCAGGCCTCCCAGTTTAGAGTCAGAGATCCTGTGTGCTTGGTTCTATGACAAGGCCCCATGTCATAGCTGAGCACAAGTTCTCAGGATGCAGTGTGGCCTAAGTTGCTCTTGGCTGCAAGTAGGGCCTCTTTGGATGCCCTGTTTCTTAAGCCTGCCCCAACCAGGGTCCCCTACTGCCTACAGGAGAAGGGACGCAGGCAGAAAGCCCACACACTTTCTCAAAGGCACCACCACAGAGGTAAGGAGATCACTGAGAGAAGACAGATGAATGCAGGCACAGGGTTCAGCTCAGCAATGCAGGAGAGCATTAGGCTATGGTGATCACCTCCTTCCATTTAGGGGTTCTTTTTTTTTTTTTTGAGGTACTGGGATTTGAACTCAGGGCCTACACCTCGAGCCACTCTACCAGCGCTTTTATTGTGATGGGTTTTTTTGCAACAGGGCCTCACAACTATTTGCCTGGGCTGACTTCAAACCACGATCTTCTGATCTCTGCCTCCTGAGTAGCTAGGATTACAGGCATGAGCCACTGGCGCCCAGCTAGGGGTTTTTTATTTAATGGGTAAGGGCACAATAAAAGGTGTCCTGGTGTATGCCAGGGAATCTCTAATGCCTATGAGCTGGGCTCTTGTATTCAGGGAAGAGAGCCCTAGGGTCATTGCGAAAGAATTATATGGGCCTCCAAAGACTCCCAGTTAGAATTGATGAAACTGATGTAATTAAGAACATGATTACTGTTAAAACAAAGGAATAATTTTAATGACATCTGGGCTCCCTTCATCTCCTGCCCCCTTGCTATGCTCTTTCCTTGTGGGGGCAGTACCTACAGCTCTGACCACACTCCATAGATGTGAAAGGAGCTGTTACAGGAGCCATGGAGAGTCCGGGGTCCTGACTCCACTCAGTGGAGGAGGGTTCAAGGCACCTGGAGTGGACAGCTGGGTTGAGCTACCTGGCCTAGCTTTGTGGGCCTCTGTTTGTCCCTCCCAGGCACTGAGAAGCAGGAATAGGTGGCAGACAGTGTCGAATCTTCCCAGTGGGCGCGGGGGGGGGGGGGTGCAGATAGTGGTTAGCATATGCGTGGGGGGGTCACTTACTCTCACCAACACTACTATGTGCATATCTGATGGCTGAAGTGGCAGGGGCCTCAGGGGCATGCTAGCCCTGCAAGCCACAGGCAGGGGTTTCACCATGGCCATAGCTGGATCCTGAGCTACATGGTGATACCAGCAGGGTCCTCAGTATAGAGGACTCTGAGCAAAAAGTCTCCACTGGACACTCTCAGCCTGTGCAGGAAGCATCGAGACAGCCCTCTCCTCCTGAGGAGATGCCGAGGCACAAGGCCCAGTCCCCTCCCCAATCCTGGCTGGAAGGATCTCGTTCCTGCAACTTGTGGAAAACCTCAGCAGGGCTGGCAAAGGCATACAAAGACACACACAAAGATATTAAAAAATAGGGATGAGAATACGGGCATGGTGGTGTGCCTCTAATTCTGGCACTCAGGATATTGAAGCAGGAAGATAGCGAATTCAAAACTCACCTGGGTTGCATATCCAGATCCTGTCCTAAAAAATCAAAACCAAACCAAAAAAAGACAGGAAAAAAAAAAAAAAAGAGAGAGAGAGTTTAAGGTAACCCTGAAGGAGGTAAGACGATGGCCATAGTTTAATGCATGGGGACTTGGAGCAGTCAGTGAACTTGCCTTGGCCTCAGTTTCTCTCATCTACAAAACACAGAGAACAGCTCTCCCCTAACTGACAGAGGTGTCATGAGGACAAATGAAAGATAATGAAGTCTGGGAAATCCAGACGATGAGATTATTTAAATGCACACATGCCCACCACAGCCAGCCCCTGGGTCCTGCACAGGCAGCCGTGCTTGTACTTAGTCCGTCACCACAGTGAGCTCACCAGCCACTTGCCTGGCTGCTGCAGGCTGTGCCATCTGCCTGCTGTGAGGGAGGAGGTTCCCAGATGTCTGTCATGGTGCTGACGGAGGGAGAAGAGCAGGGAAGGGGTGTGAGCCTCAGGGTGTGCACCAAGGGGCACAGAGAGAGCGTCCAGGGCCACCGTCTGGTGGGAACAAGTGATTGTGCTCTAGCCAGCAGGAGTCCCAAGACCCAGATGATTTATTGCTTTCCCTCTCCCAGATCAATAGGCTGCTGGTTATAGATGCAGAGGGGGCCGCAAGCACTGTGGCCCCAAGGCATAAATTAATACGGCCTGTCAAGGGGCTGCCTTCCTTGGCATGGGGAAGATGATACTCTCGTGAGTGGAGGTGACACCTTGGGTGAATGGCAGGCACAAGCCACTGGGAGCCACACAGCACCTCTGGCTGCAAGTGAGGGATGCAGTTTATAAATCACTCAGTGTCTGCAGACACACTGCATGAAGGGCAGCTGAGAGCGGCTGCTGGTCCCGGGTTTTTGGCCAAGTCTACCTCCATGTGCCTTAGGCCTCATTTGGCCCCTGCTCCAGGGCTCCTACCTGCCATGCACAGAGAACAGCTGGCTATGTTCCCAGGCACCAGAGGGCACCAGCTTGGAGCAACACTGCTCTCAGTGTTCCCAAAGGAAATGAACCATAGGGCATATGTGCGCCCTCCTCCAGTGTGGCACCAGGCCTGCTGTTCCTTGTCCCAACCCAGACTGAGAGCAATAAAGGAACTCCTGCCTAGCCTGGAGGGCAAAGCCCTGTGCATATATTTCTTCTGTCCCCACTGTTGCCACAGGCAGAGGAGCAGCACGGTACTGCCCAGCTGTGAGGTCCATGCTCGAGCCACACCCACCAAGTATGAGGCAGACACCAGATCCTGGGCTGGTGCTGAGTATGCCCAGGTGATCAAGCCCAGAGATGCAGACAAAGACAGTAATAGCCACAGCTGTCTACTGGGCACTTGCTCATCCTGGCCCCACACTAGGCACTTCACAATACATTTTCATATATGGAAGTCCCCACAGCAATGGCTGCAAGGTATAGCTACATCCACTCTGTAGATGGAAGTGACATTAGTGACCACAAGTCTCAAAATCAGGCTCCAGTTTACTCCAAGTGCCAGCCTTTGACTGGCTAAGGACAGCCATTCACCTCTATTTTTGTTTCACATCTGCAGAATGAGTATATGAGAGTGACTGCCCCATGAGGTGCAGTGAGGGCTCAGAGACACCCTATGTGGACAACAGCCTGGGCTCAGAGGAAATTCTCTACTAGTAACAACAACTTTTTACTGTAAGAGGAACAAGTGATTTCATTTCATTGACAAATAATCTCCAGGGACGCCTTCTCTTCCCTGTTCTCCCGTCTCTAACAGGAGGCCCAGGGAATGGTCTGGCCTCATTAAGTAACATAGAAGGATGGTTCAGCCAGAGAAACCCACGGCCAGCAGGCCTGAACTCTGGCTCTGCCCCTGCCCCCAGCTCCCTGTGAGACTCAGGAAAGGCCCCTCCATCCCATGGGCTCCCAGCATCTCGTTGCAGCAAGTCTCTCCCTGCAAGCAGCCTCATCCCCACATCACAACTGATTACCTGATGCCACAGGTGACAAGGATCTGTGCAGGACCTGAGTGTCCACAGAGACCTGAGCAGGGACCCAGGGCCCACTTCAGCCTGGCTTTGTTTCCACGAGGTAGCAGTGGGGACTGGGGACTGCCAAGGAGCACTTACCCACACAGTTCCTGTCCCTCCCCAGCAGGGTCTCTGATCAGGGCTTAGAATTCACCTCTCTCTCTCTCTTTGGGAAACTTCAGCATTAAGAAAAGAGATCCCAGAAAGTGAATGATACTCACAGACATCACAGTCTCCTTCTC
This sequence comes from Castor canadensis, assembly GCF_047511655.1. NCBI lineage: Eukaryota > Metazoa > Chordata > Mammalia > Rodentia > Castoridae > Castor > Castor canadensis. The sequence continues at coordinate 61,817,234 of NC_133392.1, read as the reverse complement.
CAACAAACTCCTCCTACTCATCCTATAAGGGCCCAAACACATAACCTCCCAAGTACAGACCAAAGGGTTTCCATTATGCTGCACACATACAAAGTTATCATGACATTTATTTAATACCTTAAAATGTAGTTAGATACACACCTACTTGATTCTCTCTGTAAAATTAACCTTCCCCAAGGATAAAGACCTTGATCTTGAATCACCAGCATTTTACTGAAGACTGTGACCTAAAGACTTTTCCTACCTACATTATTACCTCTTACAACAATCCTGCAAGACAGATATTGTTGCTCATCTTCTAGATAAGAAAATTGAGGTCCAGAGAGGGAAAGTCACCTGCCTAAAGAAACACAGCTAAAAAATGGCTGCATCTTTTTTACCACTCTGCATGTCCAAGTTGGCTAGGAATCCCTGGGCCCTGCTCAGGAGCTGTTCAATGAATATTTCTTGTGTTCTTCAAAAAAAAAAATGTGGTCAGAGTTTGGGGGATCAGATCTGGGCTTTGAAGGACAGAGTTGAGTTTGGTTGGACTTCAGTGCTGGTTAGAAAAGTACAATGTATGAGAGAGACAGAGAGACAACAGGCAGATAGACAGACTTGTAGGCACTGAACTAGCCCTCTGGCCCATAAGAGAGATTGTGCAGAGGAAGATGGAAGGTAACACCCGATGTGCTGGGAGAGGCAGGTTGAGGTCAAATTGATAAAAGCTGAGACCGCACAGTGTAGGAGGCTACACTTGTCAGAACTTCATGGTGGCTCTGAGACTCTAGGCCACCCTTGGTTCTTGAACACAGAAGCCACCAGGCACCAACCTCTCACTCACCCCTTGCCCAAACACCTTGGCACCAGGGTCACCTCCTTGGGCACACTGGAGGCCCCAGGACAGCCCAGAAGGAGCAGAGAGAGGTGGGCTGCAGGCAGCGCTGAAGGTCAACAAGGCGAGCATGCACCCCTTACAGAGGTAGTGGAGCAGCACCGCTGGGCGCAGACACAGGCAAACACGTTTGAGCAAATTGGCATGCCATAAAAGTCTATTACAGCAAATCAAACAGCAGTCAGCATGACAGCCATTAGCCTGAAATGAATACACGGGGACTTAATGAGGTCTGTCGAGGCTGGCTTGGTGAATTAAGTTGCCAATTCTAGCAGGATTTCCCTTTTCTTTACGGACTTGAAAGCATCCACGCTGCCTCGTTAGGGTTTCGACAAGTGAATTGCAGGGCCTTTCACCCTGATAAAATGGATAATTACACGGAGAGCCGCTTAGTGAGGGGAGAGGGGTGGGTGGGAGGGGAACCAGAACAAACAAACCCAAATACACACCTGCCGGGCTTCTCCTGAGCCAGAGAGCAAGGCAGGGATGGGCAACTGAGAGGGACCAAGGCCAGGGCTGGGTGGGCAGAGGCTGGGCTTGGCCTTGAAGCACCTCCCAGCCCCTGCTTTTCTTGGCCTCAGGGACTGGGCTCTCTATGGGCCATGTATCCAGTCAGCTGTGGGAGCTGAAAGTTCTCAGCCAAGACTTTAGCATCGTGGAGAAAACCTCGGTGGTCACCAAATGGGGCGCTCCAAATCTGACCGGTCTCACTGCCACCAGAGGAGTTCATTTAAAATGCAGATCCCTAGGCAGGCTCTCCCTGGTCTATGGAATCAGAACTACAGCAGTCAGAAAGGTGCCTCCAGACTAGTCCCCCAGGAATGCTGGAATCCTCTGGTCCATTACTTCCCCAACATGCAGTACAGGTGGCTCCAGAGACAAGAGGCCCTCCTGCTTCTGCTTGCATCACTCCAGGTACAGGTTGCTCTGCTGTGCCTATCCTCAGCGAGGCAGGGGGCAGACTGTGTGTAAGTGTCTGTGTTTATTGTCTTATTATTACAAAGTTCTTTCCTATGTGTACCTGTATTACAGTCACCCTACAACCTGCTCCCTGGGCAGGTTCTTGACTTCTGAGCACACAAAACCAATGCTCAGGACCCAGGACTAGGGATGTGAAGATTAGAAGGTAAGGGACAGGCCAAGGTGGTGAGATGTCCACAGAGTAGCTGAGTGGATGGAGGTGAGGCAGCCTCTGTCCCCAAGGAAAAATGAAGTCCTTATGGATAAGAAGCTCTGTTGCTGGGCTTCATCCTCAGATCCCAGATGCCTGCCTGGGATTGGCTGTCCAACTCCCTAGCTGGATGCCCACAGGGGCCAAAGCCAGCACAGGGGCAGTGACAGTTTTTAAAGTTTTACCCAGTCAGTTGGCACAGGCAGAACTAGAACACAGGTCCCTTGCCTCCTTCATTTCTTTTCCCACTGCTGCCTTGGCCAGGTCTGCTGGAAACCTACCTCCTCCAGGAAGCTCCCTAGAGGATCTGCAGTGCCCCTTCCCCTCTCCCTCTCATTTCTCTGGTCTGCACCATCACCTTGCTTACACCCAAGGACCTTGGCCACTGAGTTTACTTCTCCATGACAGAGGCCTGGGTATCTGGTGACCTCAGTGCAAGAAGGGAGCCCTGGACTCCATTCTAGGTCAGGGGCCAGCAGGTCCTGTGGTGGTCCCCAGCTAGGGCCTGAGCCAGGCAGCTTGAGTGACCACACAAGGCCAGGGCCAGGCCATGCCATGCCACCTGAGGTCAAGTCAGGACTCTATCCAGCTGATATCACATCCCCAAGAGCCACAGTGAGCAACCCCAAACTGGACATCAAATATCGGGTCACTAAGAGACCCAGGGAGGGTTCTACATAAGCAATAAACAGCATAGGCCTTCCTCTGGGGACTGCACATCCTCTCAGCCACCATCTCAGCCCTCCTCTCTTCGTTAGGTGAGGGGGAAGCAGGCAGGCCACTTTATGCCACCAGCCCTTTGTTCTTATGAGATGAGGAGGACAACTGCCCAGAGAGGTTAAGTGACATGCCCAGACATACCCAGCAATCTGGCAGCCAGGCAGGGTCTAGCCCTGGACTCTACTGCCTGAAATTCTGACCCTGTCTTTCCACACTCCTGCAGACTTCCAGACCTCTGTGGAGGGGGAATGGAGCCCAGACCACAGCAGACACAGGACAAACATTTGCTAAATAAATGACTGACTGGAGGGACTCTCTCCTTGGAGGCCAAGGCCTTAGGAGAACCGTGGGGATTCCAACAGGACTGGGTGGGTGCTGCATGTCCCATCTCTGGAGGAAGGAGGAAAGGCTGGCCCCAGCCCAGGGGCTTGGGAGGAGGGACATGACCGCTTGTCCTCTTGCCACTGAGGCTGCCTACTACCCCCCTTGAGGGAAGACAGAGGGCAGCCATGCCTGCCAGGATGGCAGCTGAGCAATGGGCCCAAGGCTCATTAACTCTAAGCCGTGCCCTTGGATTCTGAGTCCAGGCTCACAGTGCAGGCTGGCACGTAGAGCCCCTTAATTAAATTAGGGGGACTTCCAAATGAGTGAAAGCCTGGAGCCAAGCTGCAGTACCCAGACATGCTGGCCAGAGCACAGGGCACTATGCCCCCCAAGCTTAGGATGGTGGGTTCTCCCACCTGATGGTCCACCCCCAGAAGCGGAGGGGCCTGGTGCCTCAGGTGCAATTGCCAGTCATGCATTTTTCCTCCTACCCTCCATCTGGCACAAGAGTAAGACCCTTGGCTCCCAGCTGAGTAACAAGGGTCAGGACCTGGGGCGGCTGGGGGGGGGGGGGCGGGGGAGGGGGCATGAGATAAGATCTCTTCCTCCTTGAGGGAGTCTAGCCTGCTCTGGGAGTCAGGAAGTTCAAAGTCATTGCTATGTGATCTTGGGCAAGTCACTCTCCAGTACCAAGCCTGATCCTTTCCCTGATCCAATGACTGATAACATAAAGAGGTTAGAGAACTCAGACGCCTGGTACCAAACTGTCTTTCCAGAGAATTCTATCCTCCACTGCTCCCAGCCCAACCCTTCATGCTACTGCCCAGCCTGAGCCCTGAGGGCAGGTCTCAGTTAGGAACCCTTTACCACCCATCTTCAGGGTCTTTGCATCATTAACTGTCAGCCATCAGCCACCATGGTGAGGGACAGCAAGTGGTAAGAACCCTGGTACCACTGGGAGCGGGAGCCAGTTTATTAACGAACCGTTTGTAATGCAATAATTTGTACTTCTCAATTACCAGCAGCAGCTTAATTTATAGGCATGTACTCGTGCGAATGTGCTCAGAGTACACAGACTAGAGGCAAGGGGGATGTGGTCCCAAGCTCAGGGCCAGGGCACAGGGCTACGGACGGCACCGTCCTCAAACTGGCTGCCCACAGAAGCCTGTGGGGACCCAACTGTGGTCAAAGCCAGCAGCCAGGGGCAAGGTCTGCTTACCTGCCCTGCCCAAGACCCACAATGGGTTACGAATGAGAGGGAAGAGGATACAATGCCAGCCTCTTCCAACTCCTGTCCCACTGTGGACTCCAGTTGGAGGTGGGAGTCCCACCAGGGCAGGCCCTCCCTCCCATCACCCACTGACCCAGCTATCTTCTCGACCTCTAGACAGCCCTCTATCCCCAGAGGTGGCAGCACGCTCATCACTGTGCCCAGAGTGGACACTGGGCTGGATATGGGCTGGAGAGGGCTGGAGATGCCCAATCGCTAGCTAATCTCAACATACCCCACCAAGCTGATATGAGGAGCAGCAGGGACCCCACAGGGTGACGCTGGACCCCTACCTCAGGGATGCGCACACTATAGGGCTGGTTATGGAATGTGGGTGCATTGTCGTTCACATCCCCGACCTGGATGTTCACCTTCCGTGTGATCACCTGGCAAGAGAAAGGTGAGAATTCAGTGCTGCCTCTGGCTTCTTTCCACCCACAGAACCCAGGGACCTGCCAAGCCCAGGAACCTGCCTCCCATTGCAACAGGGGCCTCTGGGGGACACTCACCCCTTGGTGGTCGCTGACAGAAAACTCCACTGTGAACTCGGACTTAGTCTGAAAGAAAAGGGAGGGAGGACAGAGTTAGAGAGACAGCTGAGGTATTGAGGCTATGAGCTGGCCCTGGGCGGGGCTACAGGGTTCCAGTGCTGCCTAGGAGCCTGTCTGGGACTGATAGCCAAAGGCGCCCCCCCAAAATGCACTACCCTTTGGAAGGAATATGGAACCTTCCTTAAAAGAGTCATAAAAGACGAAAGTCAAGAATCGGGTATTCGTCTTGGCTCCGCCTCCAAGTTGCTGTGTGATATTGAGCAAGTCAGTGGACTCTTCTGCAGCCACTTCCCAAAATGCAAGAGAGGACAGGCTTGGGGCTGTGTTCAAATCCTTCCCTTAATTTGCTAAGGACTACTGTACCACAAACTCCTGCTCCTCCAGAAAATGCCTTTGCAGGACTATTTGCTGGGGTGGGAGTGGACTGGTACACTCACAGAGACCCATTCTATGGGGATGACCTCTTGGTCAGTCCCCCTTGCTTGCCTGGAGACCCCAGTCACCCCATTCCAACTCCAAGGCCAGGTATCAGTCTGGAAGATGTGACTGCAGTCAGAGTAGGGTCTCAGAGGAAGGCTACCAAAAGATGGTGAGTCCCCTTTCTGGCAGTATCTGCTTCTCCCCCCTTTACCCCAACTAGGAAAGGCCAGAGCCAGGGACATGGGCAAGTAGTACCTCTCTGTCCAGTGGCTGCCGGAGCCACACCACACCGGTGTCAGGCTCCACAGCAAAGAAGCGTGAGGCCTCCTCCCCAGACACACCAAACACCAGGGGGTCATTGTCCATGTCTCGGGCCAGCAACTGGGTCACAGAGGAACCTGTAGTAGCCAATCAAGAGAGAAAGGAGAAATAGGAAAGGTCAGGTTCATTCCTTACCACCTTGCTCCTAGGAGGGAGCAGCCACCCCACAGACCTCAGGCAGTGTACTGATCATCACAAGACCCTATGTGTCTTGGGGTTCTGATCCAGACTCCCCACTTCTATTCCAGCCCACTTGTCCCAGTGTGTACATTTCTGCAGCATGGAACCACCATTTACCATGTTTTGGGCATGTAATGGACAGCTGTAACTCCTGCCCGACCCCCCTCCCTTTTCTGATTTTAACATGGGGGACCTCCTTCTCCAGATGGCTCCTCACTTGGTCCTGTGTGCTACCTGCCTGAGAATATGCCAGTAAGAAGGAAAACAGGCCAACAAGTACCCCAAGAGGTCGATTACTGATGGTTCCTGATGGGTTGAGAGTGGGGCCTGATACTGGCTCCATTTTCTAGGCTTCTCAGCTACAGGAGCTAAAAAGCACATCCCCTTCCTACTCTGTGTGTGTGTGTGTGTGTGTGTGTGTGTGTCCTATGTCAACTCTGTGTGTGTGTGTGTGTGTGTGTGTGTGTGTGTGTGTGTGAGTGTGTCCTATGTCAACCGAAGTGGATTTTCTATTTTTGGCAAAGAATAATTCTAACTTCAGAATATTTTGCAAAACCTTCTGGCCTTCATTCAAGAGAATCTAGATGCTGGCTTTGGGACAAACACTGGAGTATACAGAGGTTAAGATGTGGCTTAGCCTCAAGATGGTCCCTGCAGTCTGGCACTGGGTGACAGAGTGTGGCTCCTGACTTCAAGAAGAGGATTGAAAAACAGGTGTCACCCTTCATCAGGATGCAAAGCCCTGGCCAGAGGTCACCCTGGGTATTGGGATGCCTGACCCACACCCTGCCTCAGAAGTGCTAGCACAGGACATAGTCTTCTGAGGCTCTTGCTCCCTGGTAGCTCTCAGATAGGGTGGCCCACTGAAGTAGTTGCCAGGACTGAGGCATTTCCTGGCACACATACCAAAACCAGGAAGCACTAGGGAGATTGGAGAAGCTGGTCGCCTTAGCTTCAGGACATCTTTAAATCCCTGGAGCTATACCAAAATGGAATGATGCCCAGCGTGTCATCTTCTGATTCTCAGATGGACAGTTAGAGCCGGGCCACAGCTCATGGCAAACCCTTTCTTTCTAGGGTTCAGTTTGCCCTGTGAAATGAGACACTCATATTTACTGAATAGCTCTGAAGATCAAGCCAGGGAAAGGACGGATTCTAATTTGGGGGAATTTTCTATAGAAAAGAGGACTCATGCTCTTGCATAGGTGAACTTTTAAGAGGATAGTTCTAACCCGACAAAGACAGCTAACGCTTTTGAGTCTCAGTCAGAGACAGCACGGAGCTAAGCAATTTCCACTGCACTTTCCAATTCCATCCTTACAAGAACTCTCCCCACTTCACAGATAAGACCACAAAGAGGGATGACGTAATTTACCATGGCCTCACAGGGTTAGCAAATGGCAGAGCTGGAATCCGCAGCCCAGGCATTCAGGGCCCAGAGTTCATCTGTCTCTATACCTTGTGCACTTGACATGGGAGCTCTAGATTCTGGGCTTCCATGGCGATGCTCATAGTAGACCCTAATGAGAAGCCCAAAACTGGGGAAAGGAAGATCAGGGCATTCATCAGGCTCTTACAATACACCAGACCCTCTGCCCACTCCCGGAGGGTACACTCATTCAATCCTTCCAGCAACCATTTTTCTCCTTGCTTTACAGATCTGAATTGAGGCACAGTGAGGGAAAGTAGCCTCTGCTAGGCCCAGCAGCAGAATAGCAAGGTAAGACAGAGCAGCACAACAGTGACGAGAGGGAGGCAAGCACTGGGAAAGGGAGTTGTGAAACCAAGGGGCAAAGCTAGAGCCACTCATGGCCCAATCTTCTCATCTCACAGATGAAGAAGCCCTTGGGCTTGCATTGAGCAAGTTGCCGAAGTCAGACAGTGAGCGTAAGGCAGCATTCGAACCCTGGTCTCCACATGCATAGGACTCTCTTCTTTCTTGTTGGGAAGGAGTGGGTGTGTGAAAGGCCCAGACAAGCCAAGCACACCTTCCCAAATGTTGGAATTCCATGTGTTCCGAATGACAAGGGATACGCTGAGAGCAGGATTTGCCATGTATTTTTAAAGATAAAACCCTAAAGCTATAAAAGAATTTCAGGCATCCCCTCAACACCTGCCCAAAGGAATACACACAGCCAAGTTTGGGTAACACTGACTTCCCTGTGTCTTGGGCAGCTCCTGGTAGGCAGCTGAGCCCATAAGAGCCCAGCTCACCCACAGCACAATGATCCATGGCTGCCTGCAGCTCTGGGGGCCACAGACCCCCACCTGCCGACCCCCTTCAGAGCCCAGCCCAGGTGGAGGATGTGATGGGGATTCTGGGAAGACCACATTGGCCCTCCAATCAAGGTTGTATAACTTGGCCTGATATCCCAACAGTCGGGTCCTCCCAAGAAGCGGGGCACTGGGCAGGACAGGGATGGGGCAATCAACTGCTGTCACCCACCCTGTAATTTCCCGACTTTTATCCATTTTTCCCTCAATTATGTACTGCTCAAAATGGTCCTTTTTGGCTTCCTCACAGGCTCTCGCCTGTTCACGCCTTCTTTGTGTCCTGGGTAATTGCTAGTGACCTTTTTCTAAGTGTTCTAATTAAAGGTGCCGATTTAATATTATATTTAAGACAAGACGCCCCGCAATTTTCCAGCAGGGCATATACTCCCCCTGCTCTGCCACTATGCAGAGGCTGGGCCTGGCCCAGCTTCTCAGGAGTACAGCTTGCTTCCCCACCAGAGAGGCTGCCAGCCACCTCTGCATCTGCGCCATTCCTGCAGAAGTGAGGCCAGTCTGCGGGGCTCCACTGCAGTCCAGTGACACCAGCAGCAGCCACTCAGGAGAACCAGCCCCTGGCTGTGACCCTGGGGCACACATACTCTGCACAGAGTTTGTTTCCTTCCTGAGAAACAGAGAGAGAGCACCTTATAGGACGCAGAACACCTACAGTGACTTTTGTAAAATGATGGCAAAAAAACCACATCAGACGAAACTCACCATTTTAATTATTTAAAGTGCTCGATTCAACTTGTGTAACTATCACCACTATCTAGTTCCACGAGTTTCATCTGCTCCAAGGAAATCCCATATCTGTTACTCAGTCACTTCCCCTCCCCCAGCCCCTGACCACCACTGATCCCACCTTGTCTCTATGATGTGCCTATTCTGGACATTCCATATAAACAGAACCATACAATATGTGGCCTTTTGTGTCTGGTTTCTTTCACTTAGCATCACAGTTTCAAGGTTCATTTGCATTATCACATGTCATTACTTTTAATGTAAAGAATGTCATTAGTTTTAATGGCTGAATAATATTCTATTGTGTGAGCATACCATATCTGGTTTATCCATTCCTCAGTTGAAGGACTTCTGACTTGTTTCCACCTTTTGGCTGTTGAGAACAATGCTGCTATGAACATTTGTGTACAAGTTTTGTTTGAACATCTGTTTTGAATTTTTTATTTTTGTTCATGTACTTAGGAGTAAAATTGTTGGGTCACAGCGTTATTCTATGCTTAACTTATTGAGGAGCTGCATTCAACCTCTGTGGTTCTTTACCTGAGAGGTTCTGGCCATCACAGACAGCCTCTCCCACACCCAGGCCAGAAGGGCCAGGAAACTAACACTCTTGGTAGCGGTGCTCAGGGAGTGGTGTGGAAGCCGATGCTAGAGATGAAAGATGGTAGATGGAGGCCCTGCGGTGCCCTTGCCTCTCAAGAAGATAACTTGGAGGCAGGTGTTCTACACCAGTTCTTGGAGGTCCCCAAAGGGACCTGGTAATGTGGTTGATGCTGTGGTTTGAATGAGTTCCCAACAGTTCATGTGTTGGAAGCTTAATCTCCAAATTCATGCATCGTATGTAGAGGTGGACATGAGAAAGGTAATCAGGATCAGATGAGGTCATAAGGGTGGGACCTCCATGATAGCAATAGGAGCTGTGTAAGAAGAGGGAGAGAGACCTGGGGCAGCACATTTGCCCTGTCTTGTTGTGTGATATCCTCCACCATGTTCTCATGCAGCCTGAGGCTCTCACCTTATGCTGGTGCCACGCTCTTAAACTTCTAGCCTCCAGAACCATGCGCTAAATAAACTTCAGTTCCTTATGAATTACCCAGTCTGTGGCATTCTGTTACAGCAGCAGAAAACAAAGACAGTTGGTAATGGATCCTTACAACTTCCTTCCCTTCCTGATCTCAAGGGTCTCATCCCATCCCTATGTCCCCTGGGATCTCCTCCTCCACTAAACCACCTGCCCCAAGGTCCTCAAAACAATGTCTACTTCTGTGGAAATGCAGATAAGAAAGCCTGAAGACTGCCTAAGAACTCCTGGGGGAAACCTGGTGCAATCCTGATTCCAAAGCCCTGCTGGTTTGGCTGGGTGCAAGGTGCTGGCAGTGTGAACTTTTAGACAGCACCCCACCATCCCTGAAAGAGACTGATGCACAGCTGTGTTTGGAAAGCTTGGTGCTGGTTTATGGCAGGGTGAGATGCAAATATTTAACAATGGGCACAGTACAGGCATCTGCCAGTCAGAAAGGATGCTGGCTGTAAACAACCGGACTGCTGAGTACCGCCTGTAAGTCAGTCTGGTTTATGGCTCACATTTTAGATGCAGAGAAGAGCTCCTCCAGTCCCAGGATAATTTAAGGGCTCAGTCTTCGAGCTCCCGACTCAATCAGTACAGCTGGAGGACTCTCTACACTTGGCTTCCCCACCCTCATGGGGAAGGGGCACCCTGTTGGGCTAACCCCTCCACCCCCTGCCAATTCAATGCATGCTGGAACCCAGCCTAACCTCTCAAGTAGGAGCAGAATATTAAAGAGATTTTAAAGAATTTAGATCACTGCACACACCCACATTCACAGCAGCATTCATATAGCCAGTAGCCAAGAAGTAGAAGCAGCCCAAGCTTACAATGCAGATGGATGGAGGGGCATCACGTAGCTTAAGCATTACCAGATTAGTTCTAAAAAGGAAGGGAATCCTGACACTTGTCACAACATGGATAAGCCCTGAGACACTGCGCTAAATGAAATGAGCCGATCACAAATACTGTACGACCCTACTTTTACAAGAAACCCAGAGTAGTCAAATTCATAGAGACAGAAAGTAGAATGGTGGTTGCCAGGACCCAGAGAGGGTGGATTAGAAAATTACTGTTTAATGGGCACAGAGTTTCAATTTTCAAGATAAAGAGAGTTCTGGAGATTGGTTACACAACAGTGAAAGTGTACATTAATGCTACTGAACTGTAAACTTAAAACTGGTTAAGATGATGAATTTTATGTCATGCATATTTTACCACAATTTTTCTAATGGTACTGGGATTTCAACTCTGGGCCTTATAGGCAGGTGCTCTACCACTTGAGCTATGCACCTAACCCGTTCTGCTTTGGTTATTTTTGGAATAGGATCTCATGTTTTATTGTTCTTGTTTGCTTTTGGCGGTACTAGGGTTTGAATTCAGGGCCTCACACTTGCTAGGCAGATGGTCTTTCACTTGAATCATGCCACCAGCCCTAGGTCTCAAGTTTTTTCTAGGGCCAGCCTGGATCACAATCCTTCTATTTACCCTTCCTACATAGCTGGGATGACAGGCATACACCACCATACCCAGCTTTTTTTGTTGAGATAGGGTCTAACTTTTTGCCTGGCCTGGCCTTGAACTTGGATCCTCCTGATCTCCATCTCCTTAGTAGCTGGGATTATAGGCCTGAGCTACCACGCCTGTTCCAAATAGTTGATGTGATTTTTTTTGAGGTAGTGGGGTTTGAACTCAGGACCTTACACTTATAAGGCAAGTACTCTACCACTTGAGCCACACCTTCAGCTCAAAACTTTAAAAACCAGACTATACCCAAGGCCCTAGAGATCCTAGCTCAAGATACCACTTCCTACCATGCTGTGTGGGCTCCCAGGGTTCAGCAGCTCTGGGATTCATCCTGCTCTGAACAGGCCAAGTTCCTAGCTGGCTCCGGGCCTGTGCCTTGCTTGAGCTTCTGCAGCAGATGTTCCTACTCTAGGTCACTCCGCTAGGGTTCTCAGTATTTACCTCTTGGGCACTTGTGGAGAGCGTATTATGAGCGGCCTATGAGAACCAGACATAAGCAAGGCAAGATGCAGCTCAGCTGCTTTTCCTAAGATGTTTATCTGTAGGCCAAGACTGGCACAGCCCTGGCCACGGAAGAGGGAAATGCAGAACAGTTGCTTCTCCCAAGCAGGAAAGCAGGTTTCTCCTGTTACAATGTCACACCTCCTGAGAACCGCTGCTCCACCCTGTTTACCACTGGATATAAAAGACTGAAGGAGGATGCGAGGCTTTTTGCTTTGGGGCTTTTGGCTTTTGGATAAAGGGAGGCTTTTTGATGTGGGAGCCTTTGGAAGGGAAAAGGATTGCCGAAGGGACAAGGATTGCTGAAGGAGAATTGCTAAAGGAGAATTGCTAAAGGGGAATTGCTAAAGAGGGGTTGATAGAAAGTCTGCACCAAGAACTTTATACATAGGCTTTAGAAAAGCTAAGCTAAAGAAAAGCTAAAGGGAACATGGGACAGTGCAAGCCTGAGCACCAAGGCCTTAAGAAAGATAAAGAGAGAACATGGGACAGTGCAAGTCTGGGAACAAAGACTTTAAGAGAGATTATGCTAAAGAAAAGCTAAGAGAAAACATGGGACAGTGCAATTTAAGGAAAGAGGTTTTAAAGAAAGACTTTAGAAGCAAGGTTTTAAAGAACTGTGAAGAAGTAAGGCCTTAAATAATAAAGATAGAGAAAAGAAGTAAAGTAAATGAAGAGAATACTAGAGAAAAGAAGCAATGACAGTTGTGCGTCTCCACCCAAGTGCGCAACACACCTGATCCCACTTTCTGTCTGTCTGTCTATCCTGTGTCTTTTCTGAATCTCCAGTCGCCCCCAGCTAGCCCCAGTTAGGTTCAGTAATAACAAGGGAGCGAGAGAAACAGCTCACTCCAGGTCCTGGTCACCACCTCTGCAGGCCTTCCTCAAATGTGTGGTCAGCCAGTCAGAGTCTATCCAAAGAAATGCCTGGTCATTCTGCATCCCCACCACACATTATTGTTCTCACAGTCCTACCTGTCTGACATGATTTCCTTATTCACTTGGCATGCTGGCCACCCACCTCAACCCCCACCTCCTACAGTAGCACATTCATGTAAGTTCCATGGGAGCAGCAGCCTGGCTGTCACAGTCACTGTTGTGTCCCTAAGCTTGACACAGCAGTTGGCACACCAGAGACACCCTTATAAATAAAAAAAAAAAAAATAGGTCCTACCATTGCCAGAGGTGTTGGAGAGGACAGTCCCTAAAGCCATGTGGATCTCTAAGCCATGGCAAGAGAGAGTAGAGCAAGTTAATTCTTAATTATGTTTGTTAATGGACAGGAGAAAGCATGGCTAATCATGTCTAATAAAGCCCAAACCAGCAGCACTTGCCTTTCAACACAGGTGGAATCAGAGTTGGGCACTAGCTGGAAGTCCAGCCTCTTAAGGATGGGCCCTGCCCGTGTTCCCTTGTAGGGGCTATGTCTTCTGATGGCCTAATACCACCCTGGGGCAGTACACCCCATCCTGGAGGCCAGGGGCCTTAGTGGACCTGGGGTTCTGCTCAGCACACAGCAAATGTCCCCAGGAGGTTCGTGTCCTCCTCTGTGGCCTCAGTCCCTCAGCAGCAAGTCACACCTATCTTCCAGGCAAGGAGCAATCACAGCTTCCCTGGGGTCCCGCTGGGCCACACTGATGGCTGAGATAACTATTATTCCTATTATTGTTGTTATTTGCACATGAGGGATGAGGGCTGGGATTGGTGTGCCATGCTGCTCCCGAGAAGCTGTGGATCTCTGCCTGCCTCACAAGGGGACAGCCAGAAACTCAGGCAGGACAGTGGCAGGCTGGCAGGCTGCAAGGATTTTTATTTTTTCTGAATTGGAGAAAGCTGAAACCTATGTATGTCCCACAACACTGGGAGGGGCTGCAGGGTGAATGAGGGGAAGAGCGTGCTATCTTTGGTTATGCCATGCCCTTCAACCCCTACCCACAGTTCCTGCAGCATTCACACCAAGTTCCTTCCAGGATGTCCAATGTTCTTCCCCATGTAGGCACAACCCCCTGCCAGGCCCACCTGCCAGTCCTCAAGCACACTGTGGCCGTGCTGTTCCTCCTCTCACCACTTCTCAGATCCCAGCCAGCCTCCATGCCTTCCCCAAATGCCCCTTTTGGACATGCCCTGAGTTTCTCACCCCTCTGTGTCCCCAGATCTACCGTTTTCACTTCTGCACAGCAGCAGGTAAGTAGCCATCGCTCCTTGAAGGCAGAGACTGGTGTTCTGGGACACACTTGGCAATCTCCCTTCTCTCCCCCACCTTCTGCCATCAACTAGGGCTCCTCAAGGAGCCAAGGAGCTAGCGAGCCGCAGCCCCTGCCCATATAGACATTACTAATCAATCAGAGTAATCTCTTCTGTTGAATCTGTAGTCGACTTCAGAATCCACAACACAGGGTTCCATGCAGCCACTATAATTAAAAAGGCACCTGAAAGCAAACCTTTTTAATTTGTGACCTGAAAGGACTTTACACCTACTGCAGTCTACTAGCCCAGCCCATCCAGGGGCCAAGGATTTAGCAGTCTGGCCCTACCAGGCACAGGGCAGTTAGGAGAGACAGAATCAGCCCTGGAGTCTACAGGCCCACTCAGAAACAGGGACTAGTTATGGCTGAAAGGAGGACTAAACAATCAGGCCTCTCTCACTTTGCAAAGGGAGGAGCAGAACTGCAAGTGCTATCTGGATGGGTGGGGCCAAAGAGACACAGATGGCAGCCCCCCAGCCCAATTCCAAGGCCACTGATTATGACCTAGCTTTCTGAGAATAACCTCTCCCCTCCTGCAGACCCTCAAGGCCAGCAGGCCTGCTGCACACCCTACCTGGAGGGAACCAACCCTCTTCTGGTCTGCCTTTGGTCTTTGCCAGTACCTGGGATCTTGACTCACTTTCCTAGGACAGTCCCCCAGAGCTGGGGCTCCTGTCCTCTCTCTGCTAGAATGACCCCCCAGCACAGAGGTTCCTGTCCCCTTTCCTAGGACAGCCCTCCCCCAGAGCTGGGGCACTTGTTCCTATCCCAGGACAGCCCCGCAGAGCCAGGGCTCCTGTCCCCCCTTTCCTAGGACAGTCCCCAGCATGGGGGCTCCTATCCCCCAGGATGGCCCCCAGCTCCAGGCTGGCCTTGCAGCCTCCAGTCTCATTTGTCTCTCTCTGGAATCAGACAGCCCATTAAGTGCTGTGATTCCTGGGGATAATCTCATTTGTCTTAGGGTTCCCTCCCTGCTCTTCTGCCTTGGTCAGGCTCCTTCTCCATAATCCCCTAGGACCTGAACTTGGTTCCACCTCAGGGGAGCCTTCGTTCTGTTCTAGGCGCTACCTCTACACACCTGTGGGATGCAGAGGGTCTGACACTGCCCTCCTCTACTACCAGACAGGCAGCCTCCCAGATGCTCTCATGGGCAGACACCTGCCGTCCCAGCACAAACCCTTCCCCGGGTAAAGAGAGCCATCTCTGTTTCCAGAACCTACCTCAGCTCTTCTGTAGCTCTGCTGTCTGAGGGAAGAAAGTGAACACTCATTAAGCAAGCCTTTACCAAGGCACATTATTAAGGGATTTTACTCACTGTCACTTATTTCTCACAATGGCCCTCCACAGAGGGGTCAGCATGCCTGTGACATAAGAGAGAAAACTGAGGCTCAGAGAGGTAAAGTGACCTACCCAAGGTCACACAGCCACAAGGTAGCAGAGCCAGGATTCAAACCCAAGTCTGACTCCATCACTCCACCACTTTGTTCACAAAGCCTTTTATCCAAGTCTAACACCTAGCAGAAGAACACAACCTTCCTCCCACCCCAAGGGACTCCCTTGGGGGAGCCTCTAGGTCACTCTGATCTCTGGCCTGAAGGTCAACATACTTGAGGCAGAGATGGTATAGGGGGACTCTCCTGTAACTCCCTGGCTTTCCACAGTCCATTAACCTCCTTCCAGAACAATAGCCATTCCCTCTTGACAGTCAGAGAAGGGACTAGGGTCCAGGTGTCTGGATAGCTAAGGAGTGGCCAAACCAGGGAAGAAGGAGACATAAGCCAAAATAGTTCAATTCAAATTCCATTGCTCTGCTGGGTGTGGTGGCACATGCCTATAATCCCAGCACCTGGGAGGCTGAGGCAGGAGGATTGAGAATTCAAGGCCAGCCTGGGCTGCATAGTGAGACGCTGTCTCAAGAAATCAAAACCAACTCCCTGGCTCTGACGGCAGGGAGGAGGAGAGAGTGAAACACACACACACAGACACACAGACACACATGCACACGCACACACAGACACTTCGTTTTAAATGAAAATGCTCAGACCAGAGGTTGAGACTCAATATCAGGAGTCAGGACTTGGCCCTGACTCTCAGAAACCTGGAGTTCTTCTGTTTCAACATGGCAGGTAAGAGCCATCATTTGTTGAGGGCTGCCAGGCCTGCTGCAGGCACCTGTGCGTCCTAAGTCCCGACAGCCCCTCAAAGTCACAGAAAGGTTAAATTACTTGCCCTAAGTCATACAGCTAGTGAGTGCAGAGCTGGGATTGCTCACTGCCCTTCTATGACAGTCTTTCATTCACTTAGCAAATGCTGCCAAGCACTTGCTGTCCCCAGCCCTGCTGATCTGACAATGAACACAGATAGACATCCCTGGTTTTCAGGAGCCTCCATGCCAGTGGGCAGACCCACACTTCAGGCTGCTGCTTTCTCTGGCCTCCCACTGGCACCCTGGGGAAACACAAGCAAGGGTATGGTTCTGTTCACAGACTGGGTGTACAGGGAAATGTGTTCCTATTCCTTTCCTGCCTCTCAAGCTGCAACCCCAAGGGTGAGCAGTCTGTGGAGTTCTTGGACAGGGGGTTGAGGGCTTGGACATAGGCTTGAAAGACACTGGGGATGCTCTGGGAGAAAGGCCACAGAATTCCCTCCATTAAGATGGAGGGAATGAACAGGACATAGAACTAGCATGGCTTGCCCTGGGTCATGCCTGGACACCACTTACTGTGTGACTCTGGATAAGTGTGCATCTCTCTGAACTTCCCCCTCCCCCACTGACACCATGAAGGGGTTGGAGTCAGTGGCCAAAGCAAGGCAGTCCTTGGGGGAGAATGGAAACCAAGCTTGGCAAAGGGGTTTCATGTCTACACCAGCCCTTGGGTGCAGTCTTTGTGGGTCCGGAGTGGAGGAAGATGGGGCTGCCTCTGAGCTGATCCATCAGGGACACCTCATGAGAGCAGAGGGTGCACATGTCACACGCTGGCATTCTTGATGGGACAGGAAACTCCTTTCTCAAAGGAGAAAGCAGGACTGGGTGGCTCACTGACAAGTCCACGGCCATCAGCTAAACTAGCTGGCAGGTGGGTGGAGATGATGCTCAGATTGTGTCCCAGAGTCTTCATACAAGGCTCTTTCTGCTCCCCCACATTTTGGTTGCATCCAGTTGACATAACTACAACATGACAGCTCTGTTGGCTACACCTTATCATGTACATGGCAGGTGTTTGGCAGTAGAGGACAGATGGACCTAGAAGATCATCCCTACTTCAAAGCTCATAGTTTGGTTGAGACAATAGGGGACGGAGCTACCAGGGGACTGGCAGCCCAGGTCCAAGGGAAACTAGACACTTTTTTCTGCCCAGGATAGCAGCCTAAGCATGAAATGTCCATGAATAAAAGGGCTCCAGAATGTTCTGTCTGACCTTCCTGAGTCCTTGTTGCAGCTCTCAGGCCCATGGGGGGCAGAAGTCCTTTCTCGGGGAGCTAAGCAGTAGTTACCAGATTTAATAACAGTGATAATAGTGGGGTGGGTATTTTTCCTGAAACTTTTCAATTCATTTAACTGTTCAGTTAACTTTACAAAAGGAAATGTGGAAAAATGAAGGCAAATTGAACTTGACATTATCATTAAAATAAACAGAACACTTCCGGCCGTTAGAGGCTGGC
Organism: Castor canadensis; assembly: GCF_047511655.1. NCBI lineage: Eukaryota > Metazoa > Chordata > Mammalia > Rodentia > Castoridae > Castor > Castor canadensis. The sequence goes on along the minus strand of NC_133392.1, from coordinate 61,799,385 downwards.
AAAGAGATAATCCAAACACACAGGCACAAGCGGGTGACTTCCTGCTCAGAGGTGACCCTGGTGCTGCCCTGCCACCCGAGCTCCAGGACCAAGTCACCAGTCATCTTCTGCATGGCTCAGGAGAAAGGTTGTGCTCACACAACCCATCATCAAAGTCCTCTGGATGTGATGGGGGGAATGGGAGGGGCACTCACTAGGAAGGTGTGGTGCCCCTGCTGGAGGCTGACTGCTCTGTCCAGCCACCTCATCCCAAGTTATTCAGCCCAGTGGGTCTCAGCCCTAGCTGCTCGTGAGTACCACCTGCAGCACTTGTGAAATTCCAGATGTCCAGCTGTACCCCGACAAGGCACACGAAAATCTCTGGGGAGGGACTCAGACACCTGATTGAAAGATTGAACGAACTGCTGAAGGGGTGGGTACCAGCGGCTGCCAAGGTGGACATCCAGGTCCAGGTCTACAGAATTTCTGGGCTCCTTCAAGTTTCAGGACAACACTGAGAAGCTGTGATGTAGGATGAAAACAACCTACTGATCAGAAGTTCTCAAACTTGCTGGCACACTGGAACCACCTGAGCTTCTAAACACTCCTGTCCATCACAACTCCAAGGCTGTGATTCATGGGTCTGGGGTCCAGCCTGGGCTCTGCAGAATTCCAAATCTCCAGGTGCTTCTACCATGTGGACAAGGCTGGGAGCCACTGCCTTAGGTAACCATTCCACTTAGTCAACAGGGAAGCTGACACCCTCAAATGTATGGGTATCTTGCCACAGCAAGCTGCCCATGGGCACATTCGACCTAGGCCAATCCATAGTTGAGGTAATATACATATTCACACTTCACAGATCATTAATTCCCTGGGAGGCTAACAGGTGTGCCATCATACCTGCTATGGTGTGGAGAGAACACTGGGTTAGGAAAAGAGTGTGAACAGGCTTCTTGCCTCCAGGACATATCACAGCCTTCATGACACTAACAGGTTCTGTGATGTCACACCAGGGGCTGGAGAACATTCTGCTCTGCCCAGATTTACTTATATATATTTGTTGCCCTTGCTAGGTTCAAAATTTTCCAAATCCCAATATAAAAAAAGAATTTCATTTATGGCTTTGAGGTAGTGAATCATGACCTGAATACATATTAGCATGACCTGGGGAGCATCTAAAAATAAGGGTGCCTCACCCACTAAGGAATCTGTGTTCACTAACTAGTCCAGTGCAGGGCCCGAATATTAGTGCATTCAATTCCCTAGGTGATTCCAATACGAAGCCATTGCTAGAGTGGCCATTCACACTTCTGAGAGCCACTGGGCTTTGGCTTCTCTGGACCTTGATCCCAGTCACCTAATATTTTCCTCCAAGATAAGCTGACTCTAAAGACTTCAAGTATCACGTCAGCATCTCCTGGCCACTGTACCTCCACTGTCCAACCCTCGCAGCCAGATTTCTAGCCCGGCTTCCTGTCACCTCTTCACAGCAGGAGAAGAAAGGTGCGACCCAAGCAAGTGAGAAAGACACCTTCCCCAGCCCGGCCCTGCTGCAAAGGAGCCAGAAAAGGGTCTCCAGATACCACCTCATCGCTGAGGAGGCCCACAATTACGCAGTGATCACCACACCATTCATTTTGTCCTAAAATGAATACATCACATTGAGAATGATCTGAAACTAATTTATCACAAGATTTATGAAACTTGCACTTTTTCTAATGAGATTTATGCAAATGCTGTTCTCACCACTGTGTTTTTAAAAGTTTTGACAGGGAAGTGAGGGTCCAGCACAGTTGGCAGAGGTCCTACCGGACTCAGGGCTCTGAAGTGAGGGTGGGGACTGCATGGTGGCTCTTGCCCATGGAGGACACAGGTGAGTAAGCACCTTTGGGCTTCCCATTTGCTAACTACCCTGCCCCACCTCCCCGCAGCCACACCTTGTATTCACCCTGCATGCCGTCATACCTGCATGGTCCAGGTGTCCTTGTTGGGTTCACCTGATGCTCAGGTTTGGCAGTGGTTGCAGGTGGAAGGCTGGGTCTCTCACCCAATCAGAGGCCCTACTAGTGCTCTGAGCCCCTCACTTGCCTCATCCTAGTCCTGGCCTCCAACCATTTATTGAACATGGCCTGTATGCAGGCACGCTGTGAAGCACTTTGCAGGCACAACTCATTTAGTGTTTGCTCAAACACGTGAGGAAGGTATTCCCACACTCAAGTGAGGATGCTGAGTGTCAGACGAGCTTAGCCACGTGCCTAAGACTGCACAGCTAAAAGAGGCAGTCAGGGTTCAAATTCGGGACCAACTGACCCTGAAGACAATGTTCCTGTCCAGCACTAGCCCCAATAAGTGACAGAAGGCCTTTCCTTCTTCTGAGAATTTAGTGACATTCCACTCCCCAAGGGTCACACCCCACATACTCGTTATCCAGAAGATAGATGAAAAGCAGGACATTAGCCACAAAGGCCTTTGAGTAGCTAAAGGTCCTGGCACAAAATATCTGCACTAAATTTCAAGTCCACTGAGATTTGGCCATGTCTTCATCCGGAACCTGATCACTTTTACTTTACATACAGTTATAATAAAGTTGGTTCTTTTTGTTTTTAATTCATAATAATCCCACAAAGTTACCTGGAAAGTAAAACAATAGCTTCTGCTATTGTTGCAAACAAACAATAGCTTCTGCTGCCCGCAAAAGGAAGAGACCAAAAATTCTCTGAAAAGTAAGAACTCAAAATAATTACAGTCTCTCCCTGTCTCCTGTCAGTGACAATGCCTCATCACAGGACACAACTCAGGGAGATGTGTTCAGTGATGTGCCAAGAAAGGGCTGAGTGACGAGTCGTCCCTATGGAAGGAGGCAGGTACATATATAATAGATCTTATGAATATTCCATGCAAGTCATTATAATTAAAATAATTTTGTGCTTAAAGGAATGCTTCCCAAAGTGTATTTCACGAATCATTAATTCCCTAGGAGGCTAGCGGGAACTCCATGAAAAGTGGTCCTTGGTCAAAAAGACGGAGAGAACACTGCATCAGGGAAAGAGTTGGACAGCCTTCCTTCCTGCAGGATCTCTCAGAGCCTTTAAGGCACCAATGGGCACCGCCAAGCTGCACCAGCAGCTGGAGAAGAGTCAGCTGTCCTCAGATTTACTTAGTCAAGAAATCTTTTCTTCCAAGATCTCCTTGAAAGAAATAGGAAGCAAACAAGAAAGCACCAGGCCAACAGCTCTTCTGGTTACTCTCACTTCAGGACCATCCTTTCTTGGGTGTGTGTGGGGTGTGGATGGGTAGCAGATGGATGGATGGACAAGCAGATGAACAAACAAGTAAAGGAACAAACACATAAGCTCTTCTCATTCGAGGATCCTATCACAATCTCTTCCAAGGCAGGACATATAAGTACCGGGTCTGAGAGCCCCCCACCACCAGATGGTGTCTGCCCATCTCCCTGCCAGACTGTCCGCCACTGCTTCCTGATTCGGGAACCTGGGCCTCCCAAGCTGGGAGGCGAGTGGGAACAAGTTGGAGCTACTTTTTACTCAGACCAAATCCTGAGCACCTGTGATCATAATCATAACTCTAAATCTATGCACGATGCCCAAGACCTAGAAAGTAGTTTCCTGGCCACTGACTCAGGTCCTCCCCCAGCCCTGCGACACACACACACACAGAGCACACGGCCAGCAGCCACATACTGTCTTTACAGGGGACAAAACCACAGTTCAGCACAGCTTAGCCCAGCTTCCACTCCTGCCCCATCTTATGCAGCCTACATAAGGCACAAGGCATACCACCTCAGTGACCTTGTTCCTAATGCCCAAACTGACTCAGAAGCTGTGGCAGGAGTCAAGCCAGCAGACACCAGAAGAGCACGTCATAACTCTGACATCCTACAGGCTTCTGCATCTCATGGCAGACTTCTTTCAGAGCCCTTCTACACTGAGTCCTAACCAGCTGATCCTCTAGTGTGTCTCCCACTTGACTTCGAGTACGTTGAGGGCAGTTACTGTGACCTCTGTCCCCTGCTATGTCCCCCAAGGCTCAAGCAATGTGGGACACCGACAGGTGCTCAGTCAGTGTCTACTGATCAGTGACTGAGTGAATGAACAAATGCAGGGATGGATCACTGAGCAAGCACAAGACCCCAGGGTCCTAGGGAGTGGACCCTGGTGTGGCTAAAAGCCACACCAAGGCCTTCTTCCCCAGTCCCTCCACAGCACAAAAAAGCAATCCCCAAAAAAGCAATCTGCAGAGGAAGGAGAAGCAATCAGACAGCTTTCCTAGTGCCCAAGGTGCCCGTGTCTGGTTCATTGGGATGACTGCTCTTGAACTTGGCATGCTAAGTTTTTAACAGGCAGAGGGAATTAATCTCTACCCTTCCAGTCCTGTGCAGAGTTCAAAGCTCTCAAGCCCTACGTCCTAGAAATGGTGGCCATGAGAGGACAGGAGACAGAACAGAAGGTAAGTGAAGGGCTGAAGGCGGGCTGCATAGAGGTCCTTTTGCCACTGAGCCCAGGGACTGCCAAGAGGTGGTCCCCTCTACCTTTGCCCCCACACACATCCTCCATGGAGTTTAGTGCTCTTGATCACTGACCATGGTGGGTAATTCACTCCTGTGTCCTAGCTACCAGGACTCTGGGCTTGTTCTGTTCTCCCTCTGAGCGTGTCTTTTCTCTTCAATTGTCTCCCAAAGACTGCAGGGGCCTCAGGAAGCCTAGGAAGAAGCTTAGAAAACACGTGCTTCATCCTCTTGTGGGTCCCTCTGCAGGGAAGGTGCAGGCGGGACAGCTAGCACCCACGGCAACATTTCTCTACAGGACCGAGTTCAGAGGACACCTCAGGACAGCAGCGATGATCTCCACTGCCCATTCCTAATTAGGTACATGCAGGAAGCACTGGCTATTTGCATACTTCCTCTTGCCATGTGATTCCCTCCTCCATGTTCTGACACACCAAGAAGACCCCCCCACCAGCTGTGGACCCTCGATCTTGGACTTCTGATCCTCCAGAACTGTGAGAAATAAATTTCTTAGTATTGTAAGTTACCCAGTCTCAAGTACTCCATTGTAGCAACCAGGCAAGTTACCTAGTTATTTGTGCCTCGGTTTTCTTATCTGAAAAGTGGGAATGACAGTATATAACTCACAGGCTTGTTGTAAAGATTAATGAATGTAAAGCACTTAAAAAGTATCTCACATGTAAGTCCAAGTTCGATAAATACTGGCTCTTAATATCATTCCCCAAGTAACTCATAATGATTTCATGATTGCTGGTCCTGAGCCAGGACCTGGCTGTCCTTAATAAGCCTCATTCACAGAACCTTGGCTCTACTGTCAATGCTGGAGAGCTCTGGAAGTCATTTGGCCTCTTTGAGCCTCTGTGATATGATGGTTTTCCATTTTACAACTAAGCCACTCATTACTCACTCCCCTACTCAGTCACTCCTTCTTCGATTAACATTTATGGAGGATCTGTCATGTGGCCTCGGTGTGTGTGCCAGACACAAAACCAGACAGTGAGAATCAACAAAAGTCATAAATAGTAAGAAAAAAACCCTGCTCTCAAATGGCCCTCCATGGAAATGGTTTTGATTTGAGATTCTGACAATATGGTGTAGGTTCTTAGATCAAGCCAAAAGCTGAAAACAATAATACCACATAAAATATTTTTAAATTCATTAACTAGATAAATGGATTGATATGAAAAATAAGACACACTCAGGCCAAATACTAAGTGCAGAAGCCCCTAGAGGAGGGGTCATTTACTGGACCTGGTCAGCCCAAGCTTTTGTTTTTATAGCCCCCAGGGCTCAGAAAAGAGGAGGAAAGGCCGAGGGCCCACTCTTGTGCCACCAGAGCAGGGGATCTAATAGAAAACATCCCCACTCAAGCTGAGGCCCCAAAGAATCACACCCATATTGTAAGGGTAAACTAGAAACACATGTAGGGGTACATCTGTACCCCTACACAAACCAGAAGTCTAAAAGAGAAAAGAGAAATTACCTCTCTAGAATTGTGTGCAGAGGGGAAGGTTGCTTTAAAGGAGTCATAACCCTAAGATGGACCACATATGTATTTGCAGCCCAAATTCACATCACCTGGGTATCTGTGAAGAATTTAACTTAAAATGGTTGCAGACAAGCAGCGAGCCTAAGAGCTTAACAGAAGCAAACACAAATGCTCTCTGCAGGAATTCTCTTTTACCTGAGGATGAAAGGACTCCTCTTCCTACCCACTTGATGACTAGCTCAGTCAAAATTCTCAGTCTCCCCTGTATAGCTATCCTTATCTCAACTAGCAAAAACCCTTGTTCCTTCCTATTATTGCTTATACTCTCTCTTCAACAAAATTAGAGATAAGGGCAAAATAGTTTCTGCTGGGTAGTGAGGGGGGGGAGAGGGAGGGGGCAGAGTGGGTGGTAAGGGAGGGGGTGGGGGCAGGGGGGAGAAATGACCCAAGCATTGTATGCACATATGAATAATAAAACAGTAAAAAAATTTTAAAAATTAAAGAAGCTAAAAAAAAAAAAGAATCAGTGTCACAATGAGTACGTTATATAACCCTAAATGATGCTGTCATATGAAAATTTAAGTACTGCTAGAAACTGGGCTTTTTCAAAAGAAAGTTTTCAAAACAGTGGAATACAGTATAATCTGACCATCTGTTAATAATATGGTTAAAGGTTAAAAAAGCACATCAGAAAGAAAAAAGTATCTTATTCCAACAATAACTGACCAAACGCAAAGATTTCAATTTATAAGATATGCAAAGAATATGGAAAACAAATAGGAAAAATGAGATAGCATTTAAAGGAATTATTTTGTTAAGTTACCAATTAAAACAAGGCTCAAATCAGTAATTAGACCACAGAAGATCTGAAATACAATCTAAAAAACCAGCACCATGTATTTAGTTCCTCTAGATTTAAAGCATGTCCACTGAAAGGCAAACTCTAGTGAAATCATTCCAATCAATTCAAATCTAAGGGATTCTTAATAAACAGGCACCAGATAAAGCTAAAAGTCTCTTAGAATTACAACTAGCCACTTTGTTAGGTTATTTTCCCCAAAGGCATTTGATTTAATGTTAAAAGAAATATGAAAGTGGGATCCATTCTTAAATTACTTCCCATTGTCCTTTACTGCTGACATTTGAAGACGCTGATATTTCAATATTGCAAATCCATACTGACTTTTCTGCCACGTTTGCTTTTCAACTTCTTAAACATTAATGAGCCTTCACTTAAACGCATTTCTTGTCTATCAGTCCTTCCATGGCTATATTCAATTTCCCTTGGAATAAAATTTTAACAGAGAAGACAGTTTTTATTGTTTATACATATGATGGAAACTTAGTTAGCATCCTCCGATTACACATAATTTCCTGAAGAGACCAAATTAAACAGTGCCCACAGGTAATGTTTTTAAATTCAACATAATTCCTACATCTTTCCTCTGGCATCTCTAGAGCTTCCTTCTATGAGACACTGGCTCAGAGCAGATTCAACTAATTGTTTTTACTTCAGATTATTTTTTCTTGTCTCTCTTTGTTTTTTTCCTTCAGTACTGGGGTTTGAACTCAGGGTCTACACCTTGAGCCACTGCACCAGCCCTTTTTTGTGAAGGGTTTTTTTTTGAGATAGGGTCTCTCAAACTATTTGCCAGGGCTGGCTTCAAGCCATGATTCTCCTGATCACTACCCTCTTGAGTAACTAGGATTACAGGTGTGAGCTACTGGCACCTGGCTTTACTTCAGATTCTTACCATAAAATGTTTTCTTCAAATGTGGTATCTATACACAATGGAATTTTATGCAGCCATGAAGAAGAACGAAATGTTATCATTCGCTGGTAAATGGATGGAATTGGAGAACATCATTCTGAGTGAGGTTAGCCTGGCCCAAAAGACCAAAAATCGTATGTTCTCCCTCATATGTGGACATTAGATCAAGGGCAAACACAACAAGGGGATTGGACTATGAGCACATGATAAAAGCGAGAGCACACAAAAGGAAGGGGTGAGGATAGGTAAGACATCTAAAAAACTAGCTAGCATTTGTTGCCCTTAACACAGAGAAACTAAAGCAGATACCTTAAAGCAACTGAGGCCAATAGGAAAAGGGGAACAGGTACTAGAGAAAAGGTTAGATCAAAAAGAATTAACCTAGAAGGTAACACCCACGCACAGGAAATCAATGTGAGTCAATGCCCTGTATAGCTATCCTTATCTCAACCAGCAAAAACCCTTGTTCCTTCCTATTATTGCTTATACTCTCTCTACAACAAAATTAGAAATAAGGGCAAAATAGTTTCTGCTGGGTATTGGGGGGGGAGAGGGAGGGGGCGGAGTGGGTGGTAAGGGAGGGGGTGGGGGCAGGGGGGAGAAATGAACCAAGCCTTGTATGCACATATGAATAATAAAAGAAAAATGAAAAAAATAAATAAATAAAATAAAATAAAATGTTTTCTTCAAGGTTAAAAAAAAAAAAAAAAATTCTCAGTCTCTCTCTCTTTCTCTCTCTCTCTCTCTCTCACACATACACACACACACACACACGCACAAACACATGGCACCATAAATGAAAACTTAAAGAAAAAATATAATAATCAGATCTTCAAACAATTCTGATATTGGAATTACCAGGCACGGAATGTAAAATCTGTTTACTATGTCTCAATGAAAGGGAGGCTTTCAAATACGAGTAAAGAGTAGGAGAATTTTTAAAGGGATAAAATGTAGCTCCTAGAAATTAAAATGCAATTATTAGAATTCCAAATGTATTGGTTTTACAGAAGAGTAGATATGGTTAAAAGGAGAATTAGTGAACTGAAAGACAAAATTAAAGAAATTACCCAGAATGCTACACAGAGTCAGAGATGGAAAATGTAACAAAGATGCTAAGAAGCATGGAGGATAAAATTAAAATGTTTAATTTACATTCTGGAGGCAAATAATGGGGCAGAAGCAACACCTGAAGCTATAAGAGCTACAAATGTTCCAAAATTGATCAAAAATTCCACATCAAGGAGCCCAACAAAACCCAAGCAGGAGAAATTCTCACCTAGGTAGATCACAGCACAAATGCAGAATACTAAAGAAAAAAAAAAAAGATGCCTTAAAAGCAATCAGAGAAGAAAAGCAAACTACCTTTGAGGAAGCCACATTGAAACTGGGAGCTGATTTCTCAAAGACAACCATGCCGGCCAAAGTCAATATATTGTTATCTTCAATGTTCTCAAGAGCAAGAATGAAAGAAAGACATGTGCTGGCTATTTAACCAAGCTCTTTAGGAATCCACAAAGTCATAAGTTCAATGTGCACAGTACTTGGGATCAGGTAGGATATGAAGAGCAGAGAAGTTAGGTAAGGACTACAGGATACCTGTGTCCCATCTAAAGAAAGTAGCTTTCTGGGTCCCAGCTGATTGCTGCCAGGCGCAATCAACAAAAACTGGAAATCCACATTCTGACAGCAAACTCAACATTTAAGTGTTGGCAAACAGATGTTTAAAGAAACTCTAAGTGGACAAAACAAATTGAGGCTGGGAACAAATTCAGTGAGAGGCCAGAAAAAGGAAGGCTAGAAGAAGGCTCTGCTATCAGACCCAGAGCTCTGCAGACCTAGCACCTGCAGACAGCCCTTGCTCGTGGGTGGAAGGTCCCTAGTTTTTCCTCTGAGAATTGTCCCCAAACTCACAGTATTCTGTACTCAAGGTATGTGCCAGGCCACGGTCTCTGTCTGCAATGCTCTCCACCTCCTTCTCCTAGTAAGTGCCTTTTCTTTCACATGTCAGCCTGGGAATCTCCTGGGGTTAGGGAAACCTTTGCTCACCTCCCTCACAAGCTGCCCATGCTCACTGATCATTAGTTACATGAAGAAACTGTCTGTGGTCCATCTCCCCATCCCCCAGGGGCCTAACCCACCGACCCTGGGCTGGGCCCCTTGCAGGACATGGAGTTGGAACCCGGGATACAGCTAAGGTTCCCTGAAAGATAGAGAGAGGGCCCCTGGTCCCTGAGGAATGCAGATGGCTGCACACTATGAAGTCAAGGACTCTGCACTGTGAGCCCACGTGGAGTGGATGTAATATGAAGGCCCCTGGGCCAGATGCACAAGTAATCAGAAGGGCATTAAAAAGCAAAAGAGGAGGAGAATGCAAGCCGTTTCCACGCATGGGTGGAAAGGAGATCCGCAGCCAGGCTGAGGGTCAGCCCTGTCATCTTATCAGCATGCAGGCATGGGTGACCTTGGGCACAACCCACCTTCAGCCCACTTGCCACGAAGGTGAACATGAGGCCCCACCCCACCTGAGGACTGACCCATCCTTTTCAAACTTCTTTGTGCTTCTAATAATTATTTGATTTATTTTAATTTTATTAAATATTAACTGGCATCATTTGAAATTCAAAAGGTACAAAAATCCTCTGTCCTGATTTTGCAAGAACTGCTGTTTGCAGTTTCTTGTGCGTCTTTTTAGAGATATGCTTATGGTATGCATATATTAGCAAACGTGTGTGCCTACACATATACATATTTATATATGTTATCTCTCTCTTTTAGTGGAAGTCTACCATCCTGCACTTGGCTATATCTCTGACAGCCGATTTCAGATACAGGAAATGACATGTGAACTTGGAGGATCAGCCAGGGTTGGGTGGGAGAGGAGAGACCATTCCAGGCAAGGGACAGGTGTTCTAGGTTCACCCTGTGTTGGTGAGCAAGGGCCATTTCTGTCAATAGATGTCACAAAGCATATGCCTCACCCAGGGTCACATCCTCAAGGCAGTCTGAACTCAGCGAGTGGTTGAAAGGGTACAGAGCCTGGCCCCTTACCTCAGTTTGGATCACTATTCTTCCCAGCCTCCCAGAGGGTCAGCTGAAACTTCTGTGGCAACTTTCTTGCAGCTCCCCTCCTCCCTCGCCCAGTCCTGCCCCACTCCCTGCTCCTCCACAGCCCCAACCTCCTGCATTTGAATGCCCCTTTCAGGGCCCATTTCAAGAGAGCCTGGTCTAAGACAAGAAGCGTTCCAAGGGTAGGGTGCTGGAGAGGGCACAGCAGGTTCCAGTCAAGTACACACACTGACTGATTCTGGGATCATGACTGTGTCCTGAGCTCCATTTTCTATATATAAAACAAGGACCGTGACCCCAGTCCTACTCTGTGGGAAAACTTGGGAGACAGTGAGGCCACTTTGAGCCATGTTACCTGCAGGTACTCCCCTGCCATTGACTCAGCACAATCAGCCCCACACACCTGCTCTAGGCAGGCCCGAGCTACAAAAGCAGAATGTTCCTCCTCGCCTCCCATCCCCTCTCCCAGCTCAAGGTCCAACCCCTCCAGGGAACATTCCCTGATAGTCAATCCTTTTCCACTTCTCTCTCCTCTGGAGTCTCAACCAAATAATCTGTTAATTCAGTGATTCACACCAAAATATCCCTCAATGCAGAGAAAGGGACTTGTATCTCTGGAAATGGAGGCCTAAAGAAGCAGACCCCCAAAATTAAGTTAATTCAAAGTCTGTGCTTAATATGTCATTCATTTGCCTTGTCATTCACTCATTTATTCATTCAACAAACTTTCACTAAGCATTCACACAACAGTGACAGGACAGGTGCAGTTCCACTGTTTGGGCAGCTTAGGACTGAGTGGATCTCTTTAAACTCTATGTAAATTCAATACGTTATCCATAATATAGTCATGTTTATTTTAATATAACTTTTTTCTTTCTCCATCTCAAGGTCAATGAAATGAGTCCTCCAGGAAGATAAGGCAGACTCATCTGTGACTTCTGGGTGCCAGCTGGGTCCAAGGGTCCCAGTGTGAGAAGCCTGACACACATGGCTTTGTGATGGAGTCAGAGCATCCTGAGGACAGGATGTCAGCCCAGAGCCATGTACTCCACCAGTTCTGACCACCCAAATGGCGGTCAAAGTGGCTGTACAGCAACCAAGTCACACCTCCCCCACCCCACTGCTCTGCCCCCACAATTGCTACTTGTTCAGACAGCCAGGGGAGGGCCCTTGACCCCAGAGAGTAAGGCCATATCCTGGTCCCAGATGAACCCTGGCTGGGCTCAGGTGGTCACGCATCTCCCAGCTCTTGATGATTTCAGTCAATGAGGTGGCAGAGGAGGCTGCCGGGAGCAGGTGGAATGTCTTCTTAGAGGAAAGGCTTTCACTCCTCCCTGGCACTGCCTGGGATGTCAAGGAGCTGCCTGCAGACGTGGTAGCTTGAGGACAAAAGGTCAACACAGAAAGGACAGTGAAAGAGAAAGAGCCCTGGTCCCTGATGGTGTCATTTAGCCACTAAACCCACCAACTGCAGCAAATGCCAACCTACAGACTTCTTGTAAGAAAAATATCGCAATTTGCACCACTGCCAGTCAGCGTTATGAACTTGCAGCCAATACACTGTAAGCATCTCAGATCTTTAGAGCAGACATAAACTTCTGTATGTTATTCACTCTGTCCTCACAAGGACTACAAAGCCCCACTGCACAGACAAGAAGTCTATCTGTGCCGATGAGAAGGTGAACACCTGCTCACAATAACATACCAGTGACTGGACATAGAAAGGAGTAGAATTTATACACGAGACATCTATAGCAGACCTTCTACTTAAAGGAAAAACTTTAGAGCCAGGCCTTTTAAGATCAGAACCAAGACAAGGAGGCCTGCCAACACTGCTAATGACCACAGAAGACGTACTGGGTAATCAAAAGGGAGCCCCAAGGTCATGGCCAGGAGGTGGCAGAGCAGGGCCGGTTCTGACCTCCTGCCTCCAGCCCGGCTCTGCTCGCCCTGCCAGCAGTCATGTCTGCCCATACAGGTTACACCATCTGCATCTGGAGGAGAAGATCCTCAGCCTCCCCCTCCAGGTTAGAACACCGCCTCTCTCCAAGCTTCCTGCTGGCCACCTCCTCTTCCTCTCACTTCCCTGGGAGATGGAGGAGGAGAGAGGAAGGTACTTGGCAGGTGTCTTGCAAGCACCTCGGCCCCGTCTGCTTATCTGCGTCCCTGCCACCTCGCCACGGCAAATTGCTTGTTGATAAATGAGGCTATTTAAGAGCGAGTGATGCCGGCATTACAGTTATTAATGAGGACGACGTGGAGAGACATTTAAGAGCGACCTGACTGTTCTCACATTCTCCCACCTGTGAGTAATGGGGCCGCTGTACCTCGCCCTCCACCTCCAGGTGCAGGCCCTGAGAACACTGTGATCGCAAGAGCTGAGGGACAGCAGGAAGACCCTAGAATTGGTTTCTGCAGAAGTACTCTGGCTGTGATGACAAGGGCCAGAGCCTCTCCCTGGAAGCTCAGGCGACGAGGACGTAAGAATGGACATGTAAGGGCATGTGTGTGAGGGCATGAATGTATGTGTGCCCGCAAGTGTGTGCAGGAGGTGAACATGAATCCAGGAAATGTGGGCATGGACACTCACTCAGTGATTTTTATTTTACTCAGTCTCAGAATTCGAGCTTGAACTCTCTGTGCCTCAGTGTCCTCACCTGTAGAATGGGTGTGACAGGCCAGGAGAGGATAAAATCAGTCAATGCACCTTCAGAGCTGAGCCCAGAGACTGGCTCCAAGCATGGAGAAGATCATGAAACGAGTGGGGTGTCTCTTGCTCTTTCCAGCACTGTAATTATTAAGGTAAACTCTCCCATGGGAGCAATGGCTAAGAGAAAGTACCCAAGGAAAGAAGAGAGGTGCTATCTGGGTTCATGAAGGATGCCAGGAACGGAGCAGAGAGATAGAGAATGGAACGGGACCAGAGAGGAACAGACTTGGCTCAGATGTGCCAGAACAGCCACACTGCTTTCTAAAATATGGAAACACCACATGTGATTGATAAAGAGCTGCTGTCAGGCAGGCACTCCCCAGCCAGATGCGGTCTGCTTCCCAGGGAGTGTAACCTTCCCAGCAGAGGGTCTGTGGGAACCATTGCAGCCACAGCTAGCTGGGCAAGACCTGTGCTGGACAGGAGAAAAGCACTGGCCATGGAGGCTGTGGATGTGAGTTTACCATCTGAACAGTGCACAGTGCCCAGAGGGATACCTAAGCCTCTAAATGGAAGGAGCTCCCCAGCAGGCAAAGCCTAGCTCCCCCTTCCTGCAGGCAGCCAGGGGGCTGCTGAGTAGTGAGTCAATGCCAGGCCCCAGCCCCATCCATAGTCAACACCAGGGTGGGCTTCTGAGCAACACTGCTGCTGAAGATGCCGTCCACTCAATGTCCTTTGTCCCAAGGCCTGTATGACCAATTCCTGCCTGAGCTGTACTGCAGGGAAGAAAACTGCTTCTGTCGGTGAGTGGGCCTGGTGTTTGTTGTCCAGAAACATTCTACATGGCTCCCTTTTGGATTTAACTGTCACAAAAATCAGGGTCAAATGAAATACCCCAAAGGTGGTAGATAGTCTGCTCAAGCCAGGCACCTGACACCACCTAATCCCTCTGCTTCCTCAGATACTCATGGCCTTTCATCTTTCTGTGTCCCCAGAGAAAAGAGAGTGAGCGAATCTCTCTCTTGAGGTAAGGGTTCAGACAGGTGGGGAGGAAGAGACCTGCAAGGGAGTCTGGGATCTAGGTCCTTTATATTGGGAGCTCTACTTTGGAGGACTGATACCAGAGGAGATGGAAAAAGGCAAAGGGAGAAAGGAAGGAGGGGAGGGAAAGAAGGAGCAGAAAGGGAAGGAGGGAGAAGGAAGAAGGAGGAAAGGGAGGGCTGCAGCAATGGCCCTCAGACATGCAGGCTCAGTGGTTGCTGGAGATTGAGGCCATGCATGTGGGGAACACACAGAATAGGAACACAGCAAGGAGAAGGCCCAGCCCCCATTTCAAAAGCCTCATATCCAGCTCCTGCACCTCTATGGAGGGAGGGCATGAAGAGGATTCCCGTTCACACAGCCCCTGACACTCTGTCCCTGCTCTCTGCACACAGCACCAGGGTGACCTACAACAGCCCAGAGTTTCACTGCTGTGGGCAGGGGAAGACTTGCTCACCTCCTGCTGGCCCCCCCCCCATTCAGGACCAGGTTCATCCATTACAGCACCTCCCAGACTCTCCTCAGGGAGTTGGAGAAGGAAAGAAGACCCCAGGAGGTGGGGAAGGTTATCTTCAGCTCAGCTCAGGGTGGGGCTGCCACAGAGATGAACCAAGAGAGAAGTCCTTTCTCCCATTGCCTCTCCAGTGGGCTCTCAGCCTCCAGCTTTTCAAGGCTCTCCTCCTGACCCTATTGTTTGAACAGAGCAGGTACTGACCAGGCCATTTGCTGTATGGCCCTCAGGCAGAGAGGTGGCATGGGGGACCCCCAATGACCTTGGTTTATCTAATCTGAACTCCAAGAAGAGATGCCATTCAGATACTCCCCCAAGCCCTGTTCTCTTCCCCAGGGCCATGTGGAGCCTCTGCCCTCCAAACAAGTCCCCCTCCCTTCCCCTCATGCTAACTCTAAGGCTGGCTCAGGGTGGGTGGCTGGCTGCCTGCCATCAACCTATTTCGGGTAAGAACCCAGTTATTCCTCCCCATCCACTTGTCTTGGCTACAGCCTCAGGGGCAGACAATGCTGTCCTTTAGGATATGTCTGTTCATCTAAGCACTGTTCTCAGAGGTCCCTAGTCTGTCACCCAGGAGAAGCACAGCAAAGTCAAGCTCCAGACTTCCAGCCAAGAAAGTGGGGCTGCCATTAGGGCCACAGCTGGACACTATAAGGCTTGGGGCTGGGATCCTCAGGGGCTCCCAGCCCCCACTACCACCACCACTGACCTTACCCCATCCCAGGCTTCCCAAGCTGGCGGGCTGTGGATTTTTGGCACACATCCACTTGGAGTTCCAAAGCCAACCTGCTCATTCCAAACCAGATGCCCATCTTCCCCAGGGTGCCTAGATGGCATCACTCCTTGCCTAGGTCTCAAAGCCAGAAGCTGGAGCAATCATGGATTCCACTACCTTCCTCACATGTCATCCCAACAGCCAGTCGTCAGCAAGTGCTGCCAAGTGTTCCCTCAGTACACCCTTGTCCTGGTCCATTTCCCCCAGAGCAGGCCTTGGGAGGACCGAATGCCTCATCCTGGTTCATCAAGTGCTTAGTGACGTGGGTCTTGATACAGCCAGTGGTGGTGTCTTGCTCACCACTGCCAACCTGGTACCCATCCCAGCAAAACGAGTATTGCATAGATGCTTGTTGAATAACCTGCGTCAGAAATGGCATGACATGACAAAGGACTCCTGACAATATGTGGACATAAGACAACTACAGACCAAGCATCCTCGTCCTGCCTGGCTCCAGGGCAGACACGGATTTGATGCTTCCTGATATTCTCATGCACCCCCTCATTTCCCAGGACCCCAGAACTTCAGTGGGGCCATGTCCTGGGTCTGGCCACTGGGATGCAGGAGGAAGGGACCTGTGTCACCTTCTAGCCAAAGCATAAGGAACAGAGGCACATTTACACCTCTCTTCCTCTCTCTGCTCAAGGGGGCTCCAGAGGCATGTGGAGATGGTGGCAGAGCCCAGAGGTTGTTTCCCTGAGTCACCAAGCAGTGTCTAGTACCCAGAGTCACCCAACTTGCATTGTTTGTGAACAAGAAAGAAATCCTTAGCCAAGTGTGGTGGTACACACCTGTAATCCCAGCTCTTTCCAAGCTCAGGCAGAAGGATGTTAAGCTCAAGGCCAGCCTGAGCTACACAGTAAGATTCCATCTCAATAAGAAAAGAAACAGATGGTCATTGAGTGAGGCCCCTGCGATAGTACTGACAAGTACTTTGTCTCAGCCTTATCTCCGTCCAGTGGCTCCCCACTTCCCCTCATGGAAACGCACATACCCTCATACTCTCATGGCAGAGAGTGCCTCAGGTGCTCTACCTCCCTGAACCCCTGTTCCAGAACCAGGTCTTCTTTCCCCAAACTGGCATGCCCCCCCAAGTGTGGTTCCTCAGCCCTGGCCCTCACCGGGATCCCACTCCCCACCTTCCAGACCCTCATGAGTTAGAAACCAACATACTGTTTAAGGTATGAGACTCCCCAGAGCATTTAATCTTTTGGAGAATCAAAAGTTTAAAAACCAAGCCAGGCACCGGTGGCCCACACCTGTAATTGTACCTACTTAGTAGACTGAGATGGGGAGGATCACAGTTCAAAGCCAACCCAGGCAAGTAGTTCCCATCTCCAAAATAACCAGAGCAAAATGGACTGGAGGTGTGGCTCAGTTATAAAGTGCCTGCTTTGGAAGTGTGAAGCCCTAAGTTCAAACCCCAGTCCCACCAAAAAAAAAAAAAAAAGTTTAAAGACCCAGAGGAAGGTAGGAGTAGCGTCTCACATCTATAATCCCAGCTACTTGGGAAGCAGAAATTGGGAGGATCGAGGTTTGAAGCCAGCCCAGGCAAAAGGTTAAAGTGATCCCAATTAAATCATTAAGCTGTGTGTGAGAGAACACACTTTTCATCCTATGGGTAGAAGGATCACAGTCTGAGGCCAGCCTCAGGCAAAAAATGCAAGACCTTACCTGAAAAATAAAGCAAAAAAGGGCTCAAATGGTAGAGCACTGGCCTAGCAAGCAAGAAGCCCTGAGTTCAAACTTCAGTATCATCACCACCAAAATAAGATAAAAAGATCCAAAGAAATAGCTCCCTAATGGTGGAATTTCTGGCACTAGCAGGAGCAGAGAAGGTTCCTGGCCCCGCAGAGAACCTGATGTGGTCCCCTGAATCTACTCTGCCCATTGCTCATGTCTTCTGCAGATAGACAGGCTCCCCCTTGCCTCAGTCACTGCCCCTCACTCGTACTCTAATGGGATCCACTTACCCCACCAACTTCCCAGATAAACCTCCAGAGCCTTCCACCCCGTGTGCTCCCTGTGGAGCCCTTGGGGAACCACTCCCTTTGAGTGGGGAGAGCAATGATTAAGGACAGGGGCACAGGAAACCTGAACCATTAGCCCTGCCTCCCTCTCCCTCACATGGGCGGTTTAGGAACAGCCTGGGAAGGCAGAAGAGTGTGAGTTTAGGGGTTTGAATTCCAGGTTTGAATCCTGCCTTTTTCATTTACTTCTGTGTAAGCCTAGCCAAGGCCTTGAACCACTCTGAGTCTCATTTATATAATGGGAAAATCATTCCTGCTTCTCTGTAATCACTGTTAGGATTAAATCACAAAAGGCCTGTGAAAGTACTTGCCTTGAATGGCTCAGTAAGAGGCCATTCCTTCCTTCCTGCACCCAAAGCCACAAAGTCTTCACGTGACCAGCAACCCAGTGGAATTCGTACACCAGTCCACTACTGCCCGGCCACTCCATTTTTATGAAAAACGAAAGAGGGGAAAGCCCTTTTTCAGGCAAGTCATTGGTTAAGGATGGAGGTGTTTTCCTGTTTGTTTCAGGAACAGAGATAGGAAGCCGCTGGGATAACTAATGCACCACCAAACCTCAGAATGGGGGAGACATGACATCCAAAACACTGGCATCTCCCAGGTCCTGGAGATGCAAGACAGACCCTATGACAAGCTCTTCCCCATAGGGGAGTTTGGGATGCTGCAGAACAGAGGGTGGCCAGCTGAAGCTGTCATGGGAGGCCAGAAAGACAGAATCTTGAGGGTGAGAAGGAAGTAGCAGTAGGCAGAGGAAAAGGGAGCATCCCTGGCAGAGGGAGCTGCAGGTGCAAAGGCTCTGGGGTCTGAGGTTAAACAATGTGTCAACCATCAATCCCCAGGACTAGCAGGAATGGAAGCAAACGATCCAGTGGTAGAGGAGGCTAAGGAAGGTTTGCAGGCCCTGGGTCAGGAAGGCCCTGTGTGGGGGCTAAGATTTTATCCTGTTGGTGACAGAGATGAAAGGATTCTAAAGCAGAAGGGGAACTTGGCTTCATTTGTCCTCTGGCAGCTGTGTAAAATACAGATCTGCAAAGACGACACAAAGAGCCTCACTGAGAGGTCCCATGACCTAGGCCATGAGTGGAAAATCACTTTCATCCTATAAGCCCATTCTAGTAGACAGGTAGTGGCTGCTTAGTGCACTGTGTGCAGAAGAGGCTGGGCACAGGCTGGGATTTGCCATTCGTAGACCAGAGATGATGAGATTTGAAAAAAGAAAGAACAGGCAGGGTGACAGACATTTCACAAATAGAAACAGCAAGATCTAATGACTTAGTAAACAGGAGTAAGGACCAGAAGATTGACCTGCAGAGTTCTGGCTTACCACCAACTGGATTTTCAAAGACAGCAAGAAGATACCTTCTGATGTAGGCCTGGTTTGTGTTACTGAGGAATATGGCAGGAAAGGTCTGGGAGACTGGTGACATCCATGTGCAGAACTCTTGGGAAAGCACCAGGTGGTTCATCAAGCAGACCTTGAACATGGCAGTCGGGCAGGGGAGAGGAGGAGCCAAGGGAAAGGCTGGAGATGGAACAGGGGAGACAGACCTGGGAAGGACCAGCATTCAAAGAAGATTGTCAGAGGACTAGAAGAGACCTTGGGAGAGCAGCCCTGTGGGTGCCAAGCAGAGGTCAGGAAGCAGGGCAGAGGAGTAGCTCCCTCAAGGTCAAGAGCAAAAGAGTCCCAGTGTTGCAAGTTCTCCATCTGTCAAGGTTCTGTGCCCTGAGCCCCCTGGGAGAATGTTCTCACGCTGAAGAGGCAGCTGCTAAGGAGAAGGGAGCCGATCAAACAGACATGGGGTGGGGAGGGGGATACCTGTTGATCAGGGTGGGATCATGCAGCCTTGGCTTTGAAATGTTTCTTTAACCTGTAGTCTGGGTTCTACACACTTTTCTTTCTATGTGATAAATTTCACAGTTGAAATCAAAAATAAAATAAGTTTCCATTGGAGCAAAGTGGTAAGGCTGAGCAGAAAAGTCCTGAGGGGCATGGGGTTTCCATCCTCTGTCCCCTCAGCCATGTCAGAGAGTCTCTATTTATACCTGAAGGATTTGTCTGGGTCCCAAATGTTTCTAGAATACCCTAAGAAGCAAATTAGAGTAAGGTTGCATCTTTCTCCTCTCTTGGTTTCCTACTGGCCACCTGCTATGTGACCTTGAGCACAACCCTTCCCTTTTCTGGACTCTAGATTCTTTATCGATGCAGGGAGAGGGTTAGATTAGAGATGCTGAAAGATCCCCCCCAGATAAAAGTCTCAAATTTCCCCAAATCACTCACTTGGTACTGTGGAGTTCAAGTCCCTGGGAGCATACGTGTGTGTTTGTTGCATCCTGCATTACAGACCCAGTCACCAACCCCAGCATCCCACATCTTTCATGTGACAGGTGAAGAACATGCTGGTTCAGGTTGATGTCCTGTTTCAACAGTTCCTCCAGCCCGCATGCAGTCAGTGTCTGTAAGGTTATTCTCAGTTCCCACGAAGCGGTCACCCAAGGTCTGAACCAGAAATGTGTGGCTTCCATGATGACTTCAAACTCGCTCTCAGCTCAAACAGTGGAAACTGAGACCCAGAGACAGCAGCCATCCCATCTGGGTCACATAAAAGGTTGGAACTGAGCCAAGCGCGTCCCAGGCCCCTGGCTTGAAGACTGAGGCTCTTCTCACAGCCCCTCCCCCCTAGCAGGCATCTGAACCCCAGGCAGGGAACCAGGGCCTCTTCACCCACAGTCCAGCCTCCTCTGTCTGCCATTCTTGCCTCTAAGCACTGGCCAGCTCTTCCTATCTGTTCCTTCACACCCTGCCCCCAGCCCACCACCACTCCTCACACAAGCCAGAGGGGGAGGGGGCCCTCGGGTGATGGATGGGCCATGAACTGTTTTCACTTGTCACACGGGCATACAGAATGACAGACCTTGGGAGTCAGGCATTAATACCAAAGATTTATAGCCAAATCTGTCATGCCTGAAGGCGCTTCCCCCAAACTTGGCTCGGCCTGAAGGTTGCTTTTGCGAGGTGATAAGTGCAAAAAAACTGTCCTCGCCTGCCCTCTGGGGCCTCCCCACCAAGAGCTCAGGGCTCAGGCTGCACAGCAGGAAGAAGGGACACTCCCCAACAGAAAGCAGACCATTCTACCAGTGGCCGTCCTCCTGCCCCTCCCTTCCTCTGTGACCCTCCTCAGGTTCCCAGGCTGCAGCCAGGCCAGGAGGTCATGGGGGAGGAGGGTAAAGGGAATCCTGGGCAGTTCCCCATCAGACCAGGGTGTCAGAGGGTTAAGCAAGGTGAAAGCTTCTCTGTGTTGGCTTAGGGTGGGGAGAAGCAAGGGAGACGCCTGACCCAACAAAGATCCTGCACCAGGGTGGCCTGGAGTTTAATCCTGTGCCCACCTGAGAACTGGGGTTGCAAGTAAGTCTAGCATTCCTAGTGACATCAGCCAGGATCATCCACTCACCCAATATTTACCCAGAGTCTCCTAGGATCTTGGGATGGAAGGGCTGAGAGAGGCCCAGGCCGACAGCCTCATTTTACAGACAGGAAAACTGAGGCTGAGAGGGGAGATGCGAGAGTCCAGGTTTGTTCATTCATCCAGCAATTACTGGCACCTTGCTGAGAGTGTGGCCTGGCAGCCAGGCCTCTTGACCCACTGCAGGCCCTGAGCAAAGCCCTGTGTGGGGCATGTGGTGGGGGAGGGGCATGAGGACAGATAAGTTCTCTCAGACAGGAGAGTCTAACAGAAGACAGAAAGCTTAGCAGGTGGGTCCTGGATGCATGGTGGAAAAGTTAAAAGTCACAGTCATGGTTGTGCACAGGGCTCGTTTTTCCCCCCGCAATGCCCTGTGGAGTAATGTTATTTTCTCCATTTCCCTAAGAGGAAACTGAGGCATGGGCCTACTGGCTGTGAGCTGCCAGTTCCCAGGGCCCACCTGACCAATGGAGCACTGCCTCCTAGAGAAGTCACATGGTGAACTGTCATAAATGAATCTTAATTAACTGCCAAGTGTTCAGCCAGTAGGTGTAGTGTTCTCCATGTGGGGAAAGGCCTCTGTGGGCTGGGGTGGCCTCCAAAGGCTTCCAAGAGGAGGTGGCGAGGAATTGGAATGAAGCCAGAGCCTCAGCAGGGACATGGTCCTAACAGGACGAAAGCCCCCCCAGGCTGAGCCCCCATTTCAAACCCTCTCTGACCCTTCTCTGAGGACTCATCCTGCTGGTCTCCCCTGGGGGACTTCCTAGAGGTGAAGGTCACTAGCCCCACTGCAGGCCAGGTGGCCCCCGGCAGCCCAAGGGAGCAGGCTGAGCTGGCAGCTGGTGCAGGGTGCTGCAGCGGAGAGGCAATGGGGCTAGGAGGCAGCAGGCGCCAGCATCCTGGACTCAGGAGCCCAGCCCTAGAACGGTGCTGTTCCTGGATTATAGATGAGCTAAATTAGCTGTGACGCTCATTAGCGGCAGCTCCTAATTAGTGAAAATTAATATTGGCTTTGATAAAGACGTCGGTGCCAGCTCTCCAAAGCAGAAGTATTATTGACGTTGTCAGCCCAGCTAACAACTGGGTAAGTGGAGGTGTCAGGGGGGCTGGCAGCAGGTAATGAGTCACAGGGGAGGGAGCCGACCCCACCCCCCCAGCAGGCATTCCTCAGAGCCCCATACCCATCCAGAGCTGCCACTTCCCAGGCTGCACCCAGAATAATGATCACTGACATCCTTTGGCTCTTTGGTGCCCCAGACAATGTAGCCAACATTTCATGCCTCCAAGAATCCTGGAAATGCAGTTTTGGGGTTGTTTGTTTGTTTGGTGGTACTAGGGTTCGAACTCAGGACTTGCGCTTTCTAGGCAGGCACTCAACCACTTGAGCCACTGGAAATGCATAGTTTTTAATCTCCATTTTACACATAAAGAAAACTGAGGCTCAGAGAAGTTGAGTAACTTGTGCTGAGACAGCTGGGTACTGGATTTGGACCCAGGCAGTCTGATGCCAGAGCCATGCTCTGTGACCTCAATATCGTGCTGCCCCCATCCTTAGCTGCCCCCTAGAAAAGGTGACCTGGAGGAAGTACACCATGGTACACCCAGCATTTAACTCCATATCTGGCACAAAGCAGGGTCTCAACAAATAAGTACCAACAGACATGTGACTAAACAGAGGTCCCAAGTTCCTCCAGAGCACTCCTGTTTATTCACTTCTCTATCTTCTCCACTCACTCACTGCTATGGAGAACCTGAGAGTCAATTTGAGGTCAGTGAGAAGGGCCTCATTCCAGCAACCACCTGGACAAAGTCTTTAGTCTTTACTCTAGAACCTCTGTAGTTGGGGGTACCCAGGAGCCCGTCATCTTCCCAGGTGGTGATGGAGGCCTGGAGTCCACAGCTCGCCTGCCCAGGCCTCAGCTGTGTGGTTGCCAAGTGACCAGTCTGGAGCCCAGCCCCGTAGGTCACTTGGGAGGTGACAGATGGATGTGGCTTCTCTTTACTCAGTCCCTGCTCCCCAGCCAGGGTCTCTGAGTCCCAGCTCAGGGTAATGAGGGGAAGTAACAGATACATCTATTTTTAATTCAAATAAGAGGAAAATGTTTGTCACCACTGAGTTTATAAAAATAACAAAGCATTATTCGGACATTAATAACAATAAAGCTGTCAAATTGTCAGATAAGAAGTTAATCTCATTCTGAGCACAATTAAAGATGCTAGCTAGTATCCCACCACCTGGGGCCACTTGGCTTTCACCACTCAGCAGGCTTAATAGATAAAGGAGCCAAGCACAGAACACGGGGAGTCCTCCCATTGCCCACCTGCCCAGCCTGCCACCTCCAGACTACTCCCTCGGTCTAGTGTCTCCAGCTCAAGGACTTGGCCTGGCTTGGCTGTGGAGGTCCTCTGAGGCCAAAAGGTAAGGGCAGTGCAAACTGAGGACTGGGTCTGAGCATCTGCCTCTCACCTGCACAGTCCCAGCTGTGGACAGACAACTGTGGGCCAGCACTCTGCACACAGAGGGAACCCTGCCCTGAGTGCCTGACAGTGTGAGTCAGTGAGCATCCAGCCAGGAAGACAGAAAAACATCTCTTTACTGAGAACCAATTTAATGTAGGGACTGAGGGGTCAAGCAGAGGGTGGTGTGGTGCCCAGAGACCATCAGTCACAGGAAGCCAGCTCTATGCTGGAGGGACCTGAAGCAAGGTGATATAGTAACAAGGATGACAGAGCACTGAGGCCACCACTCAAAGAGAGAGGAGAGCCAAGAGAGACACCTGGCCTCTCACTCCCTCCTGCCTCTAGGCTCCTGGCTAAGGAGCTGACCAGGCATCTGGGAAAGGAGTCCCAGGGGTCAGCTGCCTGCAGGTCAGAGCAGAGTAGAGATGGCCAGGAATGAACTCAAGGGTGGACAAGCTCAGGCCTGGTCCAGTGGCCAGTCCTGAAATTTAATGACCTACCCTGTATTGAGTACAGAATCCCTTCCTGGCCCATCTGAGGGTGTGGAGGATAAGGACGTGGATTAGAGTCACCTCAACCTTCAAAGCAAGTGCTGCCCATTGAGGGAAATGAACAATGCATGAGTCACCTCTCTGACACAGGAGGTGCTGGGCTGTGTCACAGGCTATGAGGGCAGAGATCAGATCTGAGCAAGGACTTCCAGATGGCTTCCTGAAGAGACGGCTTGAGAAGGACGAAGGAAAAGAAAGAGGGAAGGAAGGCAAGACAGCAGCTGAGGCAGCAGGCATCTCATGCACATGGCCCCCCTGCCGTGGGAAGGAGGCAGCTGAGCTCAGGCAGGTGAAAAGAGGAGGTTCCAGAGGAGGTCATATGGAGACATGTCGGAGGGAGGTGACCTCTGATACTGGACAGTGATCTGGGTGTCACTGGCTTGGGGGTGGCCAGGGGACCAATGTAGGAGAGACTCCCCTTGGAGAGTATGTGGAGGGGACAGGAGCCATTTCCTGGAAACTTCTCTGCTGAGGATGAGGAGGTCAAGAAGGACTGACAGCCACCAAAGTGAGAGAGGTGCTGAGGGGCTACTGAGCTGCACCCCAGGCTGTGAGGGTCTGAGGGGCAATGCAAGGGAGGGACTTAGGCCTGGTGGCCTCTGGCTCACTGAACTGGCATGCTGACAGCTGCTCACTGGCCCTGGTGCACACTGTCAATGGCATGATAGAGCCGGGATCCTGGCTGCAAATGGTGGTAAGGAAGGTCAACCAGTGACTATGGTCAAGGACAAACAAGTATAGACCAGCCCATCAGGAAGCTGGGCCATGTGGTCCTTTTCTTTTGGTACTGGGGTTGGAACACAAGGCCTTACACTTGCTAGGCAAGCACCTACCACATGACCCATGCCTCCAGCCCTTTTTTGTTTTAGTTGTTTTCTGGATAGGGTCTCAAATTTTTGCACAGGGTTGGCCTGGTACTTCAGTCCTCCTACCTATGCCTCCTTGGTAGCTGGGATTACAGACACACAATACCACCTGGCTTGTTTGCTGAGATGTGGGTCTCAATAATTTTTTGGCTAGGCTGGCCTGGAACTGTGATCCCCTTGATTGATTTTTGCATCTTGAATAGCTGGAATTACAAGCACGAGCCACCCTGCCCAGCTCCACAGGATGATTAAAACCAAGACTCCTGCTCTTCAGGCATTGCTAGGAGAATGAAAAAACAAGCTACAGACAACTGGGGGAGATAGTTACAAATCCAATATATGCTGAAGGACTCAGATATCTGAGTCCATTTAAAAAAAATCAAAGATTTGAATAGCCACTTCACCAAAGTAGATATATGGATGGCAAATAAATCTGTATGCTAAAAGATGCTCAATCACATTAGTGATTAGGAAAATGAAAATTAAAATCACATCAGGTACCACTGCACAACCATTAAATTAAAAATACTTCCTATGATAAAGGTTGCCAGGGATGTGGAGGGTGGGGATGAAGGAAGCTCTGGAAATGTGGTGGTGATAACTGCACAACACTGTGACTGTATATTTTATGTACATTTTATAGCAGTTTTAAAAGGCCTCCCAGGTGAGTGGAGCAGGCAGGGTTCTACATACTGCCAGTGGGAGAGTAAAGTGGTACGACCACTTTGAAAAATAGTCTAGCAGCTTCCTAAAAAGTTAAACATCACACAGGATTCTGCAGCCTCAGCCTTAGAGATTTTCCCAAGAGAAACAAGAGCATGTGTGCACACAGAACACACAGATGTTGGTGGCAGCCTCTTTAGGAATGGCCTCAAACTGGAAACATTCCAAGTATTGTCAGGCAGTTGTACACACAGGCCTGGAATCCCAGCTCTCAGAGAGACAAGGCAGGAGGATGAAGAGTTCAAGACCAGCCTGGACTACAATGTAGTGAGACCCTGTGTCAAAAAAAAAAAAAAAAGAAAAAAGAAAGAAAGAAAAAACAAACAACAACAACAACAATATCAAAAACCCAAATGTCTATCAACAGGTGAACAAGAACCGAATGGTGATACATCTTTATAATGGAATCTAACTCAAAGTGAAAAGGAACAAATTGTTTATATATACGACAATAGGAATGGATTTCAAAATAGTCCTGCAGAGTGAAAGTAGACAAATAGAGGCATGCCATGTTCCTCTACCTACATGACCTTTGGGAAGCACACACAGATCCAGTGATAGAGAGATCAGGGGTTACCTGGGGAGGGAGGAAGGGGCAAAGGAATGGGGCGAGGGGTGACAGGTACATTCATTTTCTTGGCTGGCAGTGGTTTCATGATGTAGGCTCGCATCAAGATTGTGTATTACGCCCTTTAATTCAGGCCACCCACCATGATTATACCTCAATAAAGCTACAGAAAAGTTTTTTTTAAGGAGCTTGTATGGAAAGGAAGAAAAGTTGGAAGTTATTGATGGAGACAGGGTCCAGGGGGATTGTGTTAGGTTGGGTGTAACAAGAGCCAGCTTTGAGTCTCTTAGGGGACAAGAGGACTTTTGGATCTCCCTCAGACCCACAGAGAAAGACCACCCCTGAACTCCAATGTGGAGGAAGCAGGCCCTGACAGCAGTGGCAGGAAGTGGCAGGAAGGAGAGTATCCTGGGGGGCTTGCATGTTATAGACCCAAGGTTCCAGGTAAAAAGGAGAGTGTCACCATAAACCAAGGAGGGTGTAGGAACCCTACAAATAGAGGGTTCCCGAAAGCCAGGGATGACAGTACACTTCCAGCTACAGATCAGGGAGGAGTTCATGAGAGAGCCCCTGGCAGGAACAAGATGGGCAGCAACCAGGCTGATCTGGGCACACGAAGGCCACCCCAACCCACAATCAGCAGGACTGCCCTGAGAAAATGTAGGGGTCCCAACAGATCTCTCGGAACCAAGTAGCCACGAGGCTGTCAAAGCAGATGTCCAAAGATCATGAATCCAATCGCAAATGGCCTGGTATGGCAGGCTAAGGAGCTTGGAACTAATGTGTGGATAGTAGGAGCCACTGAAGGTTTGTGAGCTGCAGAGTGACACCACAAGAAAAATGCTTCAAGGACACTTCCTCAATTACCATGCTTATGTACCTGCTATGACTCACCATTACTAGGCTCAAGTTCAAGTGGCTTCAGGGCTCCCACTTTGGGACCCTTTCTTTTCTGCTACAATTCCCTTTCAAATTCTCCCCTCTACCTGGACCAGCTGGCCCACCCTCTCCTAGGCACACAAGACAATTTTCTGACTCTGCATAGAATATCCCTTACCCAAATTCTGTCTCCTCCAAGCTAAATCTCTCTCCATTCTGACATTAATTTGTTTATTCAATGAATATTCATCCAAAAGGCCTATTAAGTGCCAAACCCTCAGCTGGGCACCAGTGACACAGCATAGAAAAGAAGTGTATGCCTTCTGGAGCTGGATGTAAGGGATATGAGGTCAGATTCTCAAGGGCAGAGTTCCAGGCAGAAAGAACAGTGAGTGA
The DNA here is from genome assembly GCF_047511655.1 of Castor canadensis. Classification (NCBI taxonomy): domain Eukaryota; kingdom Metazoa; phylum Chordata; class Mammalia; order Rodentia; family Castoridae; genus Castor; species Castor canadensis. The sequence goes on along the minus strand of NC_133392.1, from coordinate 61,771,634 downwards.
AAAAGCTTTGAGGTGGGAATGTCCTGGGCTCACATCACAGAGGGAGCAGGCAGAGGGAGGGAGGACTAAGTCAGAGGTGGGTGGAAGCTGGGCCAAGAAGCTTTGCAGGCCATCCTGGTGTAGTACGGGTTTAGTCTAACTAGAAGGGAGAGCTCTGACCTACTGATGAGGGTAGGAATAGAGGGGAAGAGCAGAGGCTGACTTGCCTCCTTCTTTCTGAGAGCTTCTCCTCCATGCCTCCTGGCTCTCTCATCATGGTGACCCTCAGTGCTAACAATGTGCCAAGCCCATCCAACCCTCCCCCTCCCACCTGGGTACCCGTGGGTGGATCACTCTGCTCTGCATTCCTCACCTGAGCAGAGGGAGCTGTGAGGATTCCTGACCATCCTTCAGAGGCACTCAGTGGTGGTTCTTGTCTTTATGGTCCTACCACTCTGGATGAGCCCTCCTTGAACATCCTCATTGCAGCTACCATGTCCTCTGTGAGCATGAGCTCACAGAGCTCCTGTGTCAGATTCTCTTGGTTACTGAACTCTGGGGCTATTTAAATCTTTTATGCAGGCCATGGTGCCCCATGGATGGAAAAGTCCTTTTAATATTAACTATAAACTTACAGGACCCTTAAAGCCAAGCACAGAACCCTGCTCATGGCATCTGTTGGATGAAATATGCAGGAAGAAAGGGCTCTGCACTGAGCAGGGTATACTCTGTCCTGTCAAGGGCAAGAGCCCTTGTTCTAGGCCTGAGCACCCACTCTAGCAACCATGGCCCCCCTTTACCCGGTGCCAGAAAAAGAATTGCCTATAGACCTTGGGGGCTGAGCAGACAAGTCTTAAGGAAGGTGAACATAACAGTCATTGCCCCTCTTGAGGACAGTCCCTTCTGGGGAGCTGGAAGGGCAGCACAGGACTACTGACTGTACCCAAGGTGTTACATGTAAAACAAGGTGACACAGACATAGTTCAAGAGCTCACAGGATGAGTAGCCAGTGCTGCCTGATGGCTCAGTGATAGCCCAGATGGGACTGGTCCAAAAGTGGCAGGGTAGAAACAGCAGTCTCCAGAAGCCCCTGCCCTGTGCTTTTGCCTATTCTCTTCATTTCTGCCTCGCAAGTTCTGCCCAGCATTGGTAAAGACTCAGTTTAGACCTCTTCCCTACAGGAAAGCTGGCCTGGATGGTGTGAGTCTGAGTACCTGTGCACATGCACTCTTTTAATCTTTGGCACAGGCCACCTGGGATAGAATGAGGGTCCAGATTCCAGCACATTCCCAGGGCCTCATGCTGACACACTGCACAGGGATTTGGAGCTGGTCTAACTGCAGTGCTGTGGTTTGTCTGCTCTCCCCACAGGCATGCCTCCCTCCCACCCCCCCCCACCTTGGCTTGCCCCCACCTTTCAGCCTGCATCCAGCCTGGGTGATCAGGTTAGCTGAGCAGTGTGATCCCACTCTAATGGGAGTCCCTGGCAGACCAAGCAATCGGGTTTGCTAAAAATCCCCAGGGTCTGTGGAACAGAGCAAAAGACCCATCAAATGCTGAGGGGTTCACTCAGGTCCACATGGATCCCCTAGGATTCTCAGTTTCCCTGGGAACAGATGACCAAGGTGCAGGTCACCAAACTCCCCTGTGCAGGACCATCAGACATGGTGAGAAGGAATCTCGGGACCTTGACCCTTTAACTCAGCACTCTTTCCTCACTGCTCACCCTCCTATGAGATCTACCCCTGCCAAAGTCCCCTCTGTTCCCCCCAGGGAGTAAGGCAAGTACCAGCTTCCAGATTCCTCTTGTAGGAGACTGAGACTTCTGATCCACAGAAAAAGAGAGAGAGAAAGACAGAGAGAGTTGTGTACATTATATGCACAAATGTACACATACATGTGGATGCTTGGTGTGCACACACCTGCACCACACATGTGCACATGTGAAACCATCCCTAGACTTTCCTCCTGCAAAAATGCCTTGGTTCTCTGAGTGGGTGCCACAGGAGTCTCAAGTTTGGCTCTTGAACTATGTCTATGTCACCTTGTTTTACATGTAATACCTTGGGTACAGTCAGTAGTCCTGTGCTGCCCTTCCAGCTCCCCAGAAGGGACTGTCCTCAAGAGAGGGGCAATGACTGTTATGTTCACCTTCCTTAAGACTTGTCTGCTCAGCCCCCAAGGTCTATAGGCAATTCTTTTTCTGGCACCGGGCAAAGGGGGGCCATGGTTGCTAGAGTGGGTGCTCAGGCCTAGAACAAGGGCTCTTGCCCTTGACAGGACAGAGTATACCCCGCTCAGTGCAGAGCCCCTTCTTCCTGCATATTTCATCCAACAGATGCCATGAGCAGGGTTCTGTGCTTGGCTTTAAGGGTCCTGTAAGTTTATAGTTAATATTAAAAGGACTTTTCCATCCATGGGGCACCATGGCCTGCATAAAAGATTTAAATAGCCCCAGAGTTCAGTAACCAAGAGAATCTGACACAGGAGCTCTGTGAGCTCATGCTCACAGAGTACATGGTAGCTGCAATGAGGATGTTCAAGGAGGGCTCATTCAGAGTGTGCTGTATCTTCAGGAGCGGGCAGGACTGGGGGCTTCACTGAAGAGGCAGTGGAACTGGGGATGGTGGAAAACAGGGGGCTGGGTGAGAGGGAGAGAGGGCAGCGAGAGCATGTCGCTGAGGCTGGGAGTAGGACTGGCCCATCACAGTTTGTTTCCTCTCCACTCCTCTGTGAGAGGGAAGAAATGACAGTCTCCCCACCACACACACACACACACACACACACACACACACACACACACACACACACTCTACCACAAAGGGCAGCTTAGGAATGACACACTTGGACAGAATCCCAGGCCCCGTTGCACACCTGCTAAAGCAGAGTCTCTTGGGGTGGGGCCCAGTGATGGGCTTTAGCCAGCCTTCCAGAGCATTCTGACCCATGCTCAAGAACCACGTCATTCACCTATAGACTGCCCTTGTTCAAACTTGCATGTCTATGTTTGTATACTTAACTCGGTGCTCTCAGAAGTCTGGGGCCAGCCTACCCTTTACTCTTCACACTGGAATCTCTGAAGCAGCTCTCTGAGCCTGCTTTGCACCCCTCCTCCCATCCTCCAGAAAGAAACCTGAGCCAATGGCTTTGAAGCAATGATAACCCCAAATGATGCCTCGTGTCCCTGAAGGATCCTGGGACTGATATCTGGTTCTCCCCAGATGCCAGTCTTATCATAAATAGCAGCTTCCAAGTCTGTAGCACCGTGGGTATGTGTATGCACAGGTGTGTGCATGCATGTACACACACATACACACACGGCCCCCGGGCGGCCTTGGTGGGCTGAGATGCACCATGTGGGTCACTACCAGTGTAGGGAAGGAGCAAAGCATTAGCTAAACGTGAAGCCACATGCTGGCGGAGTGGTAGAGCACTTGCCTAGCAAGTGTGAGGCCCTGAGTTCAAACCCCAGTACTACCAAGAAAAGGTGAAGTCACAGGATCTCAAGTCCACACCGTGCGCGAAGGGACAGAACTGTGTTCATAAGCTAGGTTTCACCCCAGAGACACTTCAGAGCACACACTCACACGTGCACACCCACACAGGACACATATGAACATACACGTGGACACACAAATGCATGCACACAGGGACTCACATGTGCACACACACAAAGTGTGGTCCCTGCAGGAGGCAGCCCTGGCAAAGGGAGGCACCATTGGTCCTTCCTGGCTCTTCCTGCTGGCTTCACCTCTGTCTCTGGAGCGTGGCTGCCAAGCTGACCAGCGAGGCAGGCCCTGAGCACCTCCTGCGCAGCCTGTCTCTCCACCCTCTGGAGGAAAATTATGACTTTCTAGGGAGGAGGCTTTCTTTTTTGTGTTTTTTTCCTCTCCCCTCATTCAGCACCCGGCACTAATTTATGACTATTTTTCCAACTGCACTGAAGTAAGAGGGTAATGGTTTTCAGCCGCTTGCTTTCTCTTACCTGTCACTCAGCGGTGGCTACCTGACAGGACTGCAGACAACATTCCAATCACGGGGGCTGCTTTTCCCAGGGCAGAGGAGAATTCATAGTGGCCGTGGGGAGAGTTATTTCATTCCTGGATGGAACAGCGTCAGGTAAACAGCTGTAAAAATTCATAACCAGCAGGGCTGCCTTGGGATGAGGGTGGGCACATCGCCCGCTCTGAGCTGCCTGGTTGGGGGTCAGAAGTTGGGTGTCGCTTGATGGTTCTGGGCCCTCAGTTTCCATCACCCAGGCCATGGTGGCCTCCTGGTCTTGTGTAGGTCACACTGCCTGTTCTTGCCACAAGCACTTCAATGGCTACTTGGAGAGAATTATTCATTGTCCTCAAGACAAGGGAATAACAGACAAGCCTGGAAAACAATGGTCAAGGCCTGGGGGTTCCCTCAGGAGCTGCCTGACCCTGGCTGGGTGAGTCTGGCAGGCTGTGGAGTCTCAGCTTCTCATGTGAAAAGCAGATACTCTTTGCCCAGTTCCCCCCAGAATTTGCCACTCTAATGGGGACATTCTCTATGCACTGTCCAATACAGTCACCCCCCTGCCCCTGGAACACAAAGTTTGGGGGAGGGGTGGGCTGAGTACTTGAAATGTGGCCCATGGAAACCAGAAAGTGAATTTTCTATTTTTAATTGATGCTAATTAGTTTGCTTTTAAATAGCCACACATAGGTAGTTGCATCTGGAATATTCCCCAGAGGCACATGTGCTCAGGGCTATTGAAAGATTGTGGGAACTTGAAGAGGTAGGGCCTAGTAGAAGGTTTTTAGGTCACTGGGGGCATGTCCTTGAGGGGACTGAGAGACCCTGGCCCTTCTTTTTTTCCTCTGTCACTTTCAGGCCATGAGGTGGACAGCTTTGCTCCACCCACCATGCTGGGCTGCCTCACCACAGGTCCAAAAGCAACATCGCCAACTGACCACGGACTGGAACCTTGCAAGATGGTGAGCCAAAATAACCCTTTCCTCTTTATAAGGACATTGTAGAGTAGCAGAAAGCCACTAGCATTTCTTACGGTGGCAGAAAGTGGCTGGCTGTATCACACAGGCCCTGCTGTTCATGCCCCATGCAGAAGTCCCTCACAGTGAACAAAATGGAGGCAGAGACCCTGTACCCTCCTGCCTGCTCATTTTGAAGACTGAGTGAGATACACACAAAGGCTTAGCCCTACCTGGCTCTCCATAATGACAGCATAAAGGACAGGCAGGAAGGGGTTTGAATTCAGGAGTGTCAGGGTTAAGGGGACTTTATGCAACTTGCTTTCCTGTCATTCGTTTTCACTCTAACTGGTAAGGAGACTTAGCTGTCACCAGTGAGGAGCACTTGAGAACACATGACCTGGACCAGCAGTCAATCACTGACCCTCAAGGGGGCCTGTTGACCTGTGCTACCAACCCTCTCTGCCCTGCCACCCCCAAGCACATGGCACCACTCAGAATGGTAAAGGGACATAGGGGTGGCTGAGCAGAATGGCTTTTAGATGTGACAAGTCCTCATCACAGATAACTGATGGGTCTCAGAGGACCCCTCTTCATCAGGGCCAGCAGGAGATGTAGCAGAACTAGTAGGGGGTGACCACCGGGACATCTCCTGGGTCCCTGCAGACAGGGATACACAGACAGGATGTCCTGATTTCAGTCTTGGCTCTGCTGTTAATAATTCTACAGCCACAACAAGTTCATTGTTCCTCTGAGCTTCAGTTTCCCATCTGCCACATACAGACATACATATCCCTAAGTATTTGTGGGTTATGGTAAATATTTGATGCAAGAATGTGTACAAAGCCCCTCGGAGGTGCTCAGCAATCAGAAGCTGTTATTACTATCATTACTGCTAGTAGAATGCACCAGAATGCATTTTGTAGCAATTGGGTGGGTGATAGTGCCAGACAGCCCAAGTTCAAATCCCAGCACCACCTCCATTCACCAGGTATAATATGACCTTGGACAAATCATTTTAATTCTGCTTAAATTAGTTTTCCCATCTATAAAATGGCAATGAGCACCCCTCGCCAGAAACCCAAAAATTTGGAACACTTCAGATTTGGAGTTATCAGAAATGCTTAATGAAAACATTCCAATGATGGCTCCAAAGATAGGATAAAGGGTGGACAAGATCTATATCGTCTTCAAAAAGAGGTGGCCAATGTAAGAGACCCCAGAAGGCTTGGGTTTGATCTGTGGCAGGCAGGACACTGCCCTGATGGCAGGAGGGAGAGAATGGGTAGCTCGCAGGCACACTTTAGGTAAAGCCAGGCAGTTCTAACATGAAGATGCTTTGCTCTTGAGGTCCTGGCTCTCAGACATTCCAGAGACGTCATACCTCCTGATGTTGGTAACAAGAGTCAACGTGCTAATTTATGGGGGAGTTATGCTAACTATAGGAGCCAGCCAAGAGAACACTACTCTCTCCCCTACACCCTGCCATTAGCCTTCCTGCCACTCTCCCCTTTGGACTCTGTGCACCCAGCAGGTAAACTGAGAAGTCTGCCCATGGTGAGGAGTGGTGGGCACCCTGTCCTCACTCCCCAGGATTCCTTTAGTGAGCAGAGAACTGAGCAGAGTATCACTGGATTTCAGGAAAGGAAAAGGTGACACTTGCCAGGCAGTGAGGGGGGCTGGGATTTACCACCCTTGGTGGTGTGCCAGGCTCTGTGCTGGACATGTGTCATAGTCCATATTGTCATTACCCCAAAGGAGGTCACCAGATTGGAGCAGGGACAAGCCCCCTTGGGGCTTCCAGGTAGCCTGTCTTCTTAATATGACCCCTGATCTAATTTCAGAACACGCCTCTTTATCACCACTTATCAAATAAACTCAGATATTTATATGTGGGAGGCTAAAAGGCAGTGCCAGAAGCTGAGCATAGTGACTCATACCTGCAATCCCACCACTTGGGAGGCGGAGGCAGAGCTAGGAGGATCTCGAGGTTGAGACTACCCTGAGCTACAGAGCAAGACCCTGTCTCAAAAAGCAAATAAATAAATAAAATTTAAAAATAAAAGGTAGTGTAAGCTTTTGTCACTGATGCGTTTCTAGCTGGTCAAGTAGGTAGGTAATCCAAGTGTATCACACACACACACACACACACACACACAGCATCCAGTGACTCAATTTTCATGTTAGATGGCGAAAATGAGGCTGGTAAGCATTTTCCGAAACTGCATTTTAGGCAAAAAAGGAAACTGTTCACTTAGGACCCCAGGATCCCTGACCTCAGATATCCTCTCTCCTCCCAGAGGCACCCCCCACAGAGCCTTCTGTGTCCTGCGCCCACAGTAAGGGAGGTGCTGAGCGAGGTTCACCTTTGGCTTGTACAGTTCACCTGCATGGGCAGAGGTAGGTGGGGTCTCCAGGTGGAACAAGAACTCCCAGCCCAGCCACTGAGCACACCCATTCATTATTTCACTATACAATCAAACAACTCTACAAAGTACACTAGACCCAGACTCTGGGGACGAAGCGACTGTCCCGAGAGTTCTCTACTCAGGCAGGGGCACAGGCAGACTCAGAGCACTTTCCCCCATGGCATGGGGTCATAGGTACCATGTTGAGTGCTCAGCCAGGAGCTAGTGACCAATAGTTTGGCAGGGGTTCCCAGCTTCAAAAGTCACACTCCTCTGAGACACCCGGCTTCCCCCCGACCATGGTTTCAGCAGGAGAGGGAAGCAGCTCCTTCCTCCTTAATTGACTGTAAATTGCTCCAGAGCTTTTAATGAAGACCGTCAGGAGTGATTATGTCCTGCTTGTGGCCACTCTGTAAACACTCCAGGTGGGGCTCACTGGGCTCCTCTTAATCCTCTTAACTCCCACATCTGTTACCCAGGATGAGCCCCAGCTGAGGACAGAGCGTACAATGTCCCAGGCCAGGCAGGTCTCAGGAAGCCCAACTCAAACCCCCAAGGGAAGACACTGCCGGGGCTAAGACTTGCCCAGACTGGAGAGCGGAGGGTTTGTCCCCACCAGGGAAGCATGGGCAGTGACAGTGCTACCTAAGAACTTGTTGGAAAGGCAAATTCCCAGGCCCACCCACACCTACGGGAATCAGAAACTGGGAGGGGTGGGGCCTGCTATCTGCTACAGCAAGCCCCCTGGGGGAATTCTCAAGCCTGCCGGAGGGAGAGACCTGCTAGGGGCAGGGAATGCCACAACGGGAAAGGCCCCTTGTCTCCAGTGAACATGATGGGGAAACTGAGAGTTAAAGCCACTTACTGTGGGGCACACTGCAGGAAAGGAGCTCTCACCCAGGGATCAGACCTGGCACTGAGAGGGAGTGAGCTCTCCAACTGTGAATAAGTCCCTGCCTCTCCCTCCACTGATGGTGGGGACCAGTTGCATGGGAAACAAGTTCTACAAGTGGCTTTCAGCCCCAGGGGCTGCATCACATCTGTCCTGTGATGGGGCCAGGGCACAAAGAAAAGCAAGGGTTAGAGAGGTCACGATTTTGTCCTTTCCCTGTCTACACTCCTGACAGCTCCCCAGAATGCAGTAGGGCTGCAGGGATGGCAGAAGCCATGATGGATCAGGAAAAATAGGTGGCCAGGGTTGCGTTGAAGGGCTTTGCTCCCCTGACATCATGCCATTGTGTGTCCCCTCCCCTTCCCAATCGTGCACTGAGCCAGGGCCTGTTGGACCCGCTCTGATCTCCCAGGAAATATACCAACCTGCAAAGGTGGTGTCCTTTGCAATGAGGCTGGGCTGCCCCTGGGGTAAGAGGTGTCAGAAGTCAGAGAGGTGTCTACAGGCTATGGCTCACCCACCCCCACTGTATCTGGGCTGTCCACGACAGCCTGGGGCCAGAGGCCACAGGGATACCCCAGGAGAAATGGAACTGGAAGGAGCAGGGCAGGGGGGACAATAATCTCACTACAAGATGGGATGGCCCAGATGGGATGAGCAGGGTGCCTGGGCCCTGTCTGCTCTGCTTTCTAGGGACTGTGAGAGACAGGTACCTGCTGCCCGTCAGGCCTGAGCTATCCACAACACAGGTTTTCTCTGGAGAGCTCATAAAACAGCCAGTGCAGTGGGGCAGATCCAACACTCAGTAATCCTCCATCTCACCACAGCCGACACCAGCATATTCATCCTGAGTTATCCCTTTCAAAGCCTCAATCAATCCTGGGAGCTCGGGCACTGCTGCACACAGTCCCACTGCCCAAGAGCTGGGAAAGAGGCTCCTGAGCAGCACTGTGACTCCAGACAGGCCTTCTCCACTTACAAAGAGCCAGGGCAGAGGGAACCAAGATTGGGGCTCTAAGAGACCAGAGCTGGGAGGTGAGGACCCCGTTCTGGGGGAGAGGAGCTGGAAAGTCCTCTTTGTCCTGTCTGACCTGCACCAAAGAGGGTGGAGAGCTGGTTAGGGAGGGGGAGAGAGCGGTCTGACTCTAGCTTGGCCACTTAATGACTGTGAGCTCTCTTGGGCTCAATTTCCTCATCTGTAAAGTGGGTATCATAACTTCCTCCTTCATAGGGTCTTGTGAGGACTGACTAAGCAGCACCTGGACCCAGAAAGGCTGCCAGGAGGGAGAAAGTGAGCAATGTCTGTCCTAAGGATGAGGGCTGGCCACCAGGGCTGGGCACAGCCAGCATCAGAAGAGTGGGCTCCAGGGCAGGACTCTGTGCAGGCCCCAGGTGGCCGTTGTGTGAAGAGGAACAGGTGCACTCCATGGGGAAGGCTTGGCCAGATGGTAAGAGCCCTGGGAGGTGGCCAGCCCATCAGCAGGCAGGTGGTGCTCACTGCCACCAATATGCCCACCGCCATGTAGCCCCCTGGTGGCAGGTGGCTTGGCCAGGGGATTCCTGGAGTGGCTGGAAGGTGGAACCAGGGGGTCTCTGGACCTCTTCCACGAAGACTGAAAATGTCACTTGGAAGAGTAATGCATAAAGCCACACCAAATATTCATGTGTCAGCCCAGAGTCTTTGGCCACAGAGGCCACCATTCCTATCCTCAAGCTGCTTCTCAGTTGGGAAAAGTACTAGCCAACAGTAACAACAAAAATCGTAATAAGAATAGTTAACGCCTCTCTTTTACAGTGCCAAGCACACTTCAGAAGGCCTCACTTTCATTACTTTATCTAATCATTGCCACAATCCTAGGAGGAGACACCATGTGGTCATTGTCCCCATTTTCCAACTGAGTAAACTGAAGCAGAGAGGTGAAGTACCCAGTGACACAATCCATATTTGCTAAAGATGCCAGGGAGGGCTGCCTGTAAGAGGAGGCACTTGAAGACAAATGGTTCAACAAAACCAATGTCCATCATCTCTATAGCAATTTCATTTCCAAAGTTCTTTCATAAGCTCCCTATGAACTTGTTTGGGTAAGTATGGCCATCCCCACTTCCAGAAGAAAATGAGGCTCTGAAAAGCTGAGGACCTTACCTGTGGTCACACAACTAACAAACAGAACTGAGATTAGAATTCAGGCGTTTGCCTCCCCTGCAAGGGCTGGGTGCATCCAGCCCAGATGAGGGAGAGGCTCACAGGGGAGGGGCCTTCAGGAAGTACTGACAGAATGACTTGATCTCCTACTCCAGGCTAAGCTGCACAGGACAAGGAGTGATGACAAGTTCAAAGTTGGCTCTGCCTGCCATGGTCCCCCAGCCAGCTGGAGAGTTTCAGCTCTTATAAATTACACCTCCGCTGGCTCCAGGGGAGTCCAAGTGTTCCCAGACGGCTGCAAGCTCAGCATAGCTGTCCAAACTTGTCTGCTAGTGCCCTGCCTCCAAAGCGGGTGCCTGCATAAGCCCCACCCAGCACCCCATCATTGGAAAAGGCTGTAGACCCTGGCACAGGTACCTGATAAACCTCACACTTCGATCTGCCTTCCCCAAAGTCATCTTAAGCGGTACTGCAGACCCCGCAGGGTATGCCAATCAGAATGTGTGCATCTTTAGAGCGGCTGGGAAGTAAGCATCCCAAGGACGCTCAGCCCACGTACTGCATGGGGCAGAACAGTCCTCATCTACTCTCCCAGACTGAGCTGGGCTGGCCAAAAGTCTCTCCCTGCCTGGAGTGTGACCCCAACCCAGCACCTCTCTGGAGTGACTCTTGGCCACTGAGCCTTTTTCCTGGTGAGGGACTAGGGATTGACCCCACCAATCCTGCCAGGCTACAGAGGGGGTGGCAAACCCCACCATATGAAATCAAATCTCGACTGTCCTGTTATTAGCTGTGGGCTTTTGGCAGTTTGCTGGCCTCTGCACCTGTCACAGGGAGCTCATGATGGGCTCCCACGGTTCCTGTCAGGACGAAGAAGGGTCCTACAGACATCCTAGCTAGTAAGACTAGAGCTCTAAAGAGTCACCAGTGTTATTTTTATTTTTCACCACAGCAGCCAAATCCTGACATCAAGACAAGCCCAAATTGCTTGCCCCACTGGTGGTCAGCCTGTTCTGATAACTTCTTCTGAAATGCTTCCCCGTGGTTTCTGCGGTCGGCCCCCAAGCGCTCCAGTGCCATCTCTAAGGTGGCCGAGAATGAATCCCTCCTCTGAGGAGTGCATTACTGGCACTCTAGCTCATGCCTCCCCACTAGGGTGGGCTGGTCACTTACCACTGGTCCCCTTCACCCACCCCCACTCACAGCCTGGAACTCCTTAAAAGCAAAGACACACATACAGAATCCCAGAGGTGTGGTTAAGTGCACAGGCTTGGAGGTCAGGCAGCACTGGATTCAAATCCAATTTCTGTCCTATGCAAGCTGTGTGACCTTCTCTACATATCTTACCCTCTCTGAGCCTCTGCCTCCTCATCTGCAAAATGGAGGTTATAAGACCAACTTTTGTGCTTTGCTACAGGAAGCCAATAAAGCAATGTGCATTTAGACACTGACTAATGTGGAATAAAAGCTGGCTGCCATTGCCCCAGTTATCTGCAATGCGTATGTCCCCAGCCCACCCTCAACACAGCCTGGCACAGGTGTGCAGAGCCTGCCATTCACGCCACGCCCACACGACAGGTGGTACATCATTATCATTAGTGTTATTAAGGCTGCATCTGAAACACCTGCCCCACCTCGTGCCCACATCTGTGCGGTGGGCAGCTCGCAGCTGAGGGAGTGACAGGATGCAGGTGTACCCAGACTGGGAGTGGCTGCAGTCCCCAGGACCCCCTGGGGGTCTGCCCCGTCACCCCGGTGGAAGACCTAAGCTGCTCTGGAGAAAGGCAGAGATGGCAAGGCCACAGCGGTGCTCAGGATCCCCGAGGTTCTGCAAGTCATGTACCACCCCACAGGAGGGAAGAGTGAGACCTTGGAAAGGGCACCACGAGCCCAGGACCTGGAGCCTTGGGTCTGGGATGTAATCATCTGGATAGATGCCAGGTCCTATCCTTCCTCCCAAACTCTGCCCCCACCCTCGCCGACAGGCCCAGAGCCTCTCGGCTGCCCTGTCTTCCCCTCCTTAAGCTCTGGCTCCCAGACAGTGACAGCCAGGAGGCCCTGGCAGTCCCTCTGGCCCAGGATGCCAGCCCTCCTCCCCAGGCCATGACTGCATGGTGGCTCCTCACAGCTCTCTCTCTGCACTGGTGTGTGGAGTTATGGCAGGCAGCAGTCTGGACCTAACAGTGACTTGCTGGGGACCTTGGGCAACTCCTCCCTCTCAGGCCTCAGTTTCTCCCTCTGTAAAATGGAACCATTTCACCAAAACAGTGGTCATCAAAATGTCCTACATGAGGCTTCAGGGAGTTCATTATGGGTCCTCTAAGGATCCTTCAGGTGGGGGTAAACATGCCCCCACCATCCACCCCCAGTATTAAACTTCTACCGAAGATGAGTATTCCTTCCTCAGCATTCACTACTGTGGCTTTTTTTTTTTTTTTCTGAGTTCCTCTGTCTCCTTCCCTCACTAGGTCAGTCCTTTAGGGCAGGGATTTGTGTCTGTTTCATTAACATCTTCAGTACCTGGAACACAGCCTAGCACATAGAATACAACCATAAAACATTTGTTGAATGAATTACTGACTGAATGAATGTAAGTACCCGTGTGTCTCTATAGATAGAAATATCTGAGACTTTTGGGTAAGATTACATTTGCCCAAACAGTTCCATAGCTAAAACAGAAATTAAAAAAAAAAAAATCTTGCCTGCAGAAAATGAGGGAAAGCACTTTCAAGTAGGAGAAAAAGCTGCTGAAATTTGAATAAGCTCTGTCATTCACAGCATTGAGTCAGTGTAATTTCCCTGTTCTCCATAGCTCTGGTTGGGCAAGATGTTAACATTAAGCGAAGCTGGGTGAGGAGAACTCTTTGTACTATTTTGGCAACTTTTCTGCACGTCTAAAATTATTTCAAAATAAAAAGTGAAAAGAATATAAGCACCACCCCCACTGGTCTAGACCAGTGCTCCCTACCATATTCTACATGACCTTGGGGGCGGGGAACTCTTTATTTTGAAAGCTGTGTGTTTATTGTAACTGTGATGAGAGCACAGCTTATCTGTCCCAGAATGGCACTTGGATAGTGTAAAGTGACCCTCTGTCTCTCTACAAGTGCTGCATCTGGTTCCCACTCCTGTTTTAGGAGACTTTCCCTGGAGTGTAGCCTCCCCGACCCTCCCCCGCCCAGCTTTCTCCATCAGGAAAGTGGTCTGTTTGGCTAAAATGGTGGTTATACAATTGTTCTGGGGGGCCATTGTGGGCCCTCTGAGGTCCCCTTGAGTGGGTAAGTGTGAAAGCAAGGAACCCCACAGACTTCTCCTCAGACACCCATGCCGGCCAAGGATGGCTTCTTCTCCTTGGCAGTGGTCCCAGTCCAGCACACCCTGGTTTCTGTACCGTAGCCACCCATGGGGCCACCTGCAGAGGGTTGGTAGAAAGGCCCAAGCCATGCAGACAGCAGCCACAAGACTCCTCAATCCTCACCTGTAGTTCTGGCTCCTGCAGCCTGGCCACAGCTGCACAGCACTGCCCTGAGGTACCATGACCCCCCTCTCACTTGTGCCAGTCCCAAGAAACTGTCTGGGGAAGAGAAAAATAATTCTCTCTCTGTGGTTCTCTATTCTCTCCTGAGAGATAGTATTTCTCCCCTTAAAGAACCACTGGGGGCCAAGTGCTGTGGCTCATGCCTATAATCTCAGCAACTTGGGAGGATCTCAGATTAAGGACAGCCTGGGTCCCCCCTCTCAACCAACAAGCTGGACATAGTGGAACACAGCTACATGGGAAGCATAAGTGGGAGGATGGTGGTCCTGAGGCTGGCCCAGGGTAAAAATTCAAGACTCTATCCTAAAATAACCTAAAGCAAAAAAAAGGGGTGGGGGTGAGGTTCCAGTGGAAGACTGCTTGCCTAGCAAGCACAAGGCTCTGAGTTCAAACCCCATTGTCATAAAAAAAAATGTCTAGGGGAAAAAGGCCCAGAGAGGGGGATGGTCCTCTAGATCACTAGAGATCAGGCTAGAACCAGAAGCCCTCCTGGGCTCCTCTGTCCCTGTCCCCTTCTCAGCTGCCCCCAAATCCCAGTAAGCCACCATCCCTGCCTCCCCAAGGCACCCTCCCTCATCTCCCCCAACTCCTCAGAGTTACTGGGAGCTCACAGGCACACGGCTCCTCCATCTGCCAAGACCGCTGACTTGGGGTCAGCCCACCTGAAAATTGCTCTCCCCGGGTCCAGACGAAACAGCTGGGCATTGATAGAGTTTGCAGAGAAATTAATCAGCGCTGACTGGCAGCCGTGCCAGGCACTGCCTGGGCCAGATCCAGCCTAATGAATCCCGAGCGCCCACCTTAATGGTTCCTGACAAGACTAATTTACTCATGTAGGTGATTAGCATGGGGATTATTACTTTAATTGTGGCTCAAGACGCTTTGGGGGTGCTGGGGGTTCTGCCTGGGGAAGTCAGCCCCATGTGTGTCAACCTCGGAGACAAACAGAGGGACAAGCTGCCAAGGGAAGGGGATCAGCAAGACACTCAGCATCCACTCATCCACTCATTCATCCATTTAGCCATTCACAAGCACCTGCAGGGACGCTTTGGGCCGGCCCTGCGCCTGGCACGGAGGAGAAGGGCTCGGCTCGCCCAGCTGTGGCCGGGAGATAACCTGCCTGTCTTAGAGAGGCACTTAGCAGCCACAGGGACCACGCATCTGAAGTGCTCAACAGGGACCCTGCAGGAGGCCAGCAGTCAATAAAACACTGTTAATATCACCACTCCATAATCTTCTACACAAATATTAAAATGATCGTTAATCATAATGTCGATATTAATAAGATTCATATTTAAAAATATGAATATAAATTAAAAAATAACAGTCCAGTAGGAACTTACACACAAATAACCACAGCAGAACAGGACAAGTGTTTTCACAGACTCAGTGACAAAACTGATAGGTGGGGCAGGTGACTTGCAAGTTGCACCTGGAAAGGTGAGTGGTGTGGCTGGAGAGCAGATGTCTTTGAGGAGTAGGGGGTGGCAGCCTGTGACAGACAAGTTGGCCCCTTCCTGTAGGTACTTGGGAGGCTAGGGATGGGTGTTTAGAACTGGGATCAGGGCCATCGCTCCCTCCAGAGCCTGTCTGTGGGTAGTGGCCAAGGTAGATGACTCCACACTCTCTATCTGCCACCAGACCAGACCTGGGTCAGCTCAGTGTCTCCAAGTCAGGCTTCCTGCTGCTGCTGCTCTGTGTCCCTCCCCAGAACCCCAGAGCCAGCTAGCACTCAGTGTCCTGAGGATCCCCAGCAAATATGCCACAAGCAGCTCCAACGGGCAGCTGGCATGATAAACATATGACCCTTGCATGGCTTGGGCCTCGCTGTTCACACGAGCAGGCACGTACAGCATCTGTGCTATCTGGGGGAATGCTCTCTTGGACCTACTCCCCCAGCAGCCATCCCCATGGTCACCAACACCTCCCTCCTAACACATCATGGTGCAGAGAACACCGGGCCAAAGCTCCAGGAGAGATGGCGGGTGGTATAGAACCAGCCAAAGCCTGTGCCTTGGAAGAGTCCACCCACCATGCCCACAAGCTCCAGGGAGTCCCTAAAGCACCCTGAGTTCCAGGCACAAGCCAGGCACAGGACTGGGCCCTGGAGACACAGAGGGGCCCCCGTCTACTTGGAAATAGTCACAGTCCAAGAGGGAAGATAGATGAGCAATTAACAACCGTGCCTGGCACTGAGAGAGGGCAAGTAGACAGAGAAAGAGCCTGGAGTGGGGGAACCAGGGAGTCCCCTGAAGGTGGCTGCATCTGACCTAGCTTGACTGCTCCAGGAAGCGGAGACAGTGCCCACCAAGGCCAGGAGGGAGGAGCTTGCCTTTCGTGCTTAAAGACCAGTGGGGCTGGAGTGGACCAAGCAAGGGGCACAGACGGAAGGAGGCAAGATCTGAGAGGGGCAAGGCTAGATGGCAGCTTACACGCCATGTAAGAGCACTGGCTTTTATTTATCCCAAGGGATGGGAGGGGCTTGAGTGGACCTGGTGAACAGGGTCTGCCTTAAGCGGGGCTGGGCCTCTACTGCCAGGAGGAGAAAGACTTAAAGCAGCAAGACTACTGGTCCCTGGGGAAGCTGTTAGAGTATCAGAGTGGGGACCATAGTGATGAGTGGAAGGGGCAAGAAGTGAGAAGGTTCTAGAACTATTTTGAAGATAGAGCCAAGATGATTTCCTGATTGACTGGATGTTGGAGGAGAGAGAAAGATGAGGGAGATGGTGAGCCTCCCAGGGTCTAATGGGATTGGAGTGGGGAAGGGAGCTGAGTCAGGACTCAAGGTAGAAAAGATGTGGAGGAAACAGTAGGGGAAACAAGGTGGGGACTGCCCAGAGGGACAAAGATCAACTTCTGGGAGGCCACCAGGATGGAGAATTAACCATGGATTTAGCAATATTCAGGCTGTGATCTTGACAAGAGCCATACTGGTGGGGTATCTGGAGTCAACTCAGGAGACAAGCTGGAGACAGCACCCTGTAGCCCTGTCCCTCACATAACAGGTACCCTGTGGCCACTCACAGCCAGGCCAAGGTGAAGGGGACACCCACCAGTCTGACCAGGGACTGAGTCACTAATCTGCCCTTGCCCTGTTCCACCCGACCTAGACTCCACTGCCCAAGACTGATGCTCATGTCTGGAGCAAGACACGTGGGGATGAGGGCCCTGTCTGGGGAAGAGGGGTAATGTCAGCAAGACTGGAGAAAGCAGAGCTACTTAATGACTTCATTTGGCTGCTGTCTTCTCTGGCTAGGAGATGCTCTTCAAAAGGAACATCACCCAGACCCGGGGAAAATTGGAGCCTGAAGATGGCACACAGATAGCAATGAAACACGCAGCTTCTGTGAGGGACTTCAGATGGCCGAGCTCTGCCCTCCCATTCCACTCCCCAGTTACAGCACCACCAGGAATTGAGGCCAGAGCATAAAAAATGGGGTGGGTAACACTCCAATCTCTAACCCTGAAGAGTGTGTTCACACACTGATAGAGCCTGTAGCCAAAGTCTACTTTCAATTCTTAAAGGGAATTTAAAAAATGAATTAATACATCAAAAACCCTTAGGACCACTGCCTTGAACATTCAATAAATGTGACTGCTATAATGATATATTACATATACTATATCACGTATATTACATTATCATTTTATTCTGCAAGGCCCCAGCAGACAGAATTAGACCAGTGCGCAGGAATTTTGTGTTAATATGAGGAAGGGCCTTTTATCCCTGGCACTCTCCCAAAGTGCAGGAACCACCCTCCTTATAAGACCCTGAGCCAAAGCTGGATAACCAGCAGTGGAACCGGAACCCAGTCAGTCCCTAGCCTGGGCTGACACTCAACTTGGCTTGGGATTTGCCTCTTAACCATTGGCTGTATCCTGCAAGCCTGTGCTGATAGCCATCCCTGGGCCACTCAGAGGTCCTCTGGGTTAACCACAGAACATTCCAGGCGTGGAGGCTCTGGAGCCAGTGTAAACTCCCCACCAGTCCAATGAGGGGATTGGCTCATCCCCATTTTGCAGACTAGAACATGGAGATTCAGCAAATAAGTAGTGGGAACCAAGCCTTAAAGTCTAGTTTCTAGGCCACCCAACCCCTCCACACAGCAGGCAAAGGACCAGCTGGACAAGCTGTTTCAACCCTCGCCCTAAACCTGCCGACTGCTGCTCATAGGCTGGCACCCACAGAGTCTGCCATGTCTACATGAGCCCAGACCCACCCTCTGACTGGCCCAGGACCATGCAGGTAGGGCCTCCAGGCCTGCCTCAACTGAGACCTGGAAACACCCAGGGTCAGCCACACTGCCCAAGCCAAAGCCCCCTGAAGTCACCTTTCCAATGCCTTCTCATTGAGGAGATAGGAAATCGAGACCCAGAGGCCTGTAACACTGTGCCCAAGGTCACAAAGCGGGGAATAGAAATTGGATTCCTGACTTTCAGGCTAGAGCCGTGCTGCCCCCATCCTGATGCTAACAGAAGGGAAAAGGCTGGGAGGGTGCTGGGCCCACTCAGTACCCACCCCTGCCCAGGTAGCTGAGCAGAGCTGTCTGCCAGCACTGAGGCCTCCCTCCATCCTGCGGCCCCCCTGGAGTCAGGGATCAATCCCACAGCACTAGACAGACACCCCCGCTGTGACAGCCAAGTGCAGCTCTGGTCCTGGGAGCTGCTTCTGCAGGGGAGGCCAATCAATGCTGGCGTTTGCAAAAGAGAAGCAAGAGCCAGAGTCAACGGTAAGGGGAGCAGGGCCTCCTAAGGGGCTCCCTGTGGGCATCCAGCCCAGGACTCGTCACGATATGCACTGGCCATGCCATGCCCACACCATCCACCATTGCCTTCCCTGTACCACAGGCCTCTGAGCACCCACGTGAGGTCACAGATGAGGACACAGCTGGCCCCACTCACTTGAGAGGGGCCTTCACCTATCCTAGTCAGCACCAGGCTCAGCTGGTGGCTGGCCACAGCTCTGCCTCAACTGTCCACCTGCTCCCAGCACATGCCCTCTATCACAAAGGACTCTCCCACAGGGCAGATGAAAGCGAACACCAGGCATACAAACAGTGTGAAACCAAGGGAAAGGACTCCTTCAGGATCCTGTTCAGTGACCATTTCCCCAAACCTCTTTTCCCCCTCCTCCCCCTCCCTGTCCTCAGGAGATGACCCCACCTCCTTCCATCTCATAGGAGGACTTAATCACACATCTGACCCATCCATCTGTCTAATGCCCCTGTGGTCACAGCACTGAGGCCTGGCTCGGAGGCCCAGTCCACGTGTATTTGATAAATTCATGAAGGAACTAAAAAATGTAGAACCCCAATGTGAACCGTGTGACCAGCAGTTCATTTATTTGCCGGCCCATGTTAGCTCCATGCCAGGACTACATGAGGGAGGAGCCAAATGGATAAAATCCACTGAAAGAGGGCAGCGAGTTACAAATCCAGGGTCCACAAACATCCCTGGCCCAACCCAGAGGGCAGCAATCAGCTCAGCAGGGCCCCCAAAAGACCTGCAGGTCCACTCTCCACCCGCAGACGGGTGAGCTAGACCTTTGGAACAGCATTCCAAAGGGGCAGGCACCCCCTTCTCAGATACCCAGACACACAGATCCTGCAGCCTCAGCCCCAAACCCAGCCTCACGATGCTGCTCATTCACCAAAGGAGGAGCGGCTTTCTTAAGAGGCCTCCCATGGTCCCCCCATGGGCCATGGGATAATCCCACCAAAGTCAGATGCACACCTGCTGTGCCTGGCACTCCAACTACGAAAGTGAGAGAGGCTGTTCACAAACCTCTAGAAGCAAGGGGGACTCAGGCTGCCTGAAGCCCCCACTTCAGCAGAGCCTTGAAGATGCATGTCTGCTCACTCACTACATGTGCACATCAAGTTTACAGGAAAAAATGCTTGAAATGACCACTTGGTTAAGTAACTAAGCACCCTCCTCTCTCCAAGCCACCCTGACTCATTTTCAAGTATGAGGGATGTGCCAAAAAGGTGTTCCACACTGACCCCTGACATACTACACAGCCTCCAGCACAAGACCTTTGCCCTCACATCACATAGCAGGCAGCCCAGGTGGGGAGGGCGGGTAAAATGCCCCAGGTTCAGGTGTCCTAAGAGGACAGAGAGAAGATGTGGGTGGGGTGGTGCGACCTTTCAGGTGATGTTGTTTCCCTTGTGCTCGTGGTCATGGCCCCTGCCCATCACACAGTTGTAATCCAACCTCATTTCCTGAGAAGCTTCTGGGTCCCTAGAGCTGAGCTGGGCCGTGGGGCTGTGAGTGGGTGTTGAAGCCAGGCCGGGGGACCAGTCACAAGAACAGACCTGTGACGAGGAGGCTGGAATAAGAGGGGAGGGTGTCCCAGGATGCCCACATCACCTCCTGTATGAAATAGGGCAAACTCAATGCAGAAAACTTAATCATCCCAGAAAAGTACAATGGGCCACACAACAAACGCTACAATGGCTGCTATCTTCAAGTATCCGTAAGGACTTGGAGCAGAAGAGGCATGAGCTATTCTGTAGGAGAAAACTAGTGCCAGAAGTGGAGCCTGAGGGGCACAATGGGATGTCCCTTTGCTGTTTAGAACTCCCCTCTTGGAATGCACCCTACATGAGGTGGTGCGTGTCCTGTTCCTGGAAGTATCCAAGCAAGGGCTTGGATGACATAAGGAAAGTGGTTCCAGTATCAGGTAGATGATGCTCAATCTCTTAAGATCCCCTTCCCTTATGGGAGAGGAGATCACCCTATGCCACCCGGCACCCCCATCAGCCCCAGCACCAACTCACCCACAGGTGTGTCCTCGCTGATCAGCAGGTATGTGTCGAAGAAGTGGTTAATGAAGAAAGGCAGCCGGTTCACCTGGCCTGGAAGTCAGAGGACAAGAGCGTCAGCTGAGTGACCCAGCCAGCTTCAGGAATGCTATATAATGATGCAGAGTGGGCTGTGTGGGCACTGAACCTGCCTGCAGTGGCCCTATCAACTTCCCAGGACCCTGAAGGTCACTGTCAAGTATATGGTTCCACAAGGCCTCCAGCAGAGGTGGCTACTGAGCACTGGCTCCATGGAGACACGCTCTGAGCATAAAATACATACAGGATTTGCAAAAAAAAAAAAATACTATAAAATATCTTATTCATCTTTCATAGTGATTACACATTGAATTGATACTATTTGGGATATGGAGTTACATAAAATAGATTACTAAAAGGAATTTCTTTTTATGTTTCTACTATGGTGCTGAAAAACTTAAGCTCACAACTATGGCCTGTATTGTATTTCTTTTTTCTTTTTTTTGGCAGTACTGGGGCTTGAACTCAGGGCCTCATGCTTGCTACGCAGGCGCTCTACCACTTGAGCTACTCCTCAGTCCTTTTTGGTTGGCTATTTTTGAGATAGGGTCTTTTGCTTATGCTGTGGCTGGCCTGGACTGTGATCCTTTTATTTAGGATTTTTGAGTGGCTGGAACGACAGGTGCTGAGATGGAGTTTCACTAACTTTTCGCCCTCGCTGGCTTTGAACCACAATCCTCCTGATCTCTTCTTCCTGAGTAGCTGGGATTACAGATGTGAGCCACCGTGCCTAGTTGTGCTGTATTTCTATTGGGCAGCACATCTTGGAATGAAATGTGAGCTCTGAACGGTCAAGGGCTTGGCTGACCAAGGTGACAGTGAGATCCAGAGAAGGACCCAACCCTTAGAAAGTCCTTGGGACACATTTGTCATGTGAACAGCCAGCTGATCCCATAGAATAAATAATGATCACAATAACCATAGCTGCTACTCATGAAACTGTCTGTGCTAGCTGCTGACATCACCTCAACCCAATGCTGGCGAGGCAGGTGCTGTCCTGCCCTGCTTCACTGTGGAAAGCCAGGACTACCCGTCACAAGCAACCTGCTTGATGAC
Organism: Castor canadensis; assembly: GCF_047511655.1. Taxonomy (NCBI): domain Eukaryota; kingdom Metazoa; phylum Chordata; class Mammalia; order Rodentia; family Castoridae; genus Castor; species Castor canadensis. The sequence continues at coordinate 61,749,815 of NC_133392.1, read as the reverse complement.
ACACCTAACAAGTGGCATGGCCACACACTACCTAGACCTCCAACTTGTCCTGTTAACCCTGGGTCACTGACAGCTCCACAGTGGGGTGGGATCTGGAAGGGGCTGGGTGAGACCTGGTTGGGCTGAAGAACTTGTCATCTAAGAGGTTCCCCACATATCACAAATCCCCCACATGAAGCCTCCCCTGGGCTGGCTTCACCTGTCCCTAGTGTCCTCCTGGGAACAGTAGGGAAATTGGGCACTCTTCCCTTAGTTTCTGCCAACTGGGGCAGCTGGGTCCACATGGCACAGCACCTGCCACAGGGTGCCCTGCTGGGTCCTCCAGGGATCCTAGACATGGGAAGGGGCAGCTGTCTCTTCCCTTCATTTCTGCTGACCTGGAGCTTCCTCCAAGCTTATGCCAGCCTCCCGGAGGACTGAGGAGGCTGGAATCAGGAAGGGACATGAAGCACAACTAGGAGACTGGCATCTTTTCTCCTCCATTCTGCTTGGGCAGCCAAGCTGCAACTGTTTCTGTTCCCCAAACACTGGCCTCTCTCTCACTTCCTGGCCAGGACAGCTAGCCTTTCTACCTTCATACCAAACTCCTATTTATGTCTCATTTTAGATGTCCCTTCTTCCAGGAAGCCTTCTCTGACCATCTCAAGTATGCATGTGCACCTGCATGCACCCCTCCAACCCTCTCATATCAGCAACACAGCCTCAGAAAGGGTCTGGCTTTTTTTGAGACCTCCGTGTGTCTCTTTCTGGCCACACAATCCTCCTATGCCTCAGTTATTTCACAGCTAACCCAAGGATTAAGTGAGATTACATACATAAAGCACTTAGCACCGTGCCCCTGGCACACAGCAAGGACTCGATAAATGGTAGCTATTATAATACTGGCATTAATAAAGGTGCCTCCTTTGTAGCCGGAGGGGATGGCTTTTGATTCCTGCTGGGGGCCTTAGGCTCCCAAAGCCGGAAAGCAGGTGGCTACTGAGCTGAGGCAAACAGCCCCGGGCACCCAGAGAATTCAGTAGCAGGCTGAGGTGTACAAAACCATTCATTGGCAATAGCCTGGTTCATTTCTAAATTTTCCTTTACAGGACCTGCCAATAATCAAGGCTGGGAGCTCTGCACGGGCAACTGGATAGACTTGGGGACATGTGTTGCCTGCCACACACCAAGTAGGACCTGTGTTTTCAGAACAGACCTGTCCTCCTCAAAGGCTGGTGGACTTGGGCTGGTATTGGGGCCTGGAAGGAGCTAGCAGGACAGGGCAGGGATGGAGGCCAGGCAGGTGACTTGTTCTCTTATAAACCACTTTGAAAATACAAGGTTATATGCTCCGGAGACAACCCCCCCACACCCCCACCCCCAGCACAGGCACTCTGAGGCTGCCAGCAAAGCAGGATGTGAGTGGATGAAAGGGAAGACATGGTGGGTGATGTCAGGGAGGAAAGGAGAGCCCAGCTTCCTGGTCCACGGGTCCCTCTCTGTTTCACACCATCCCTACTCTCCCACCATGGGTCCACAGCACTGCTAGCAAGCTCTGTCCCTTCTCCCTGTACTCCCTGACCAGCCTATGCCTGGAGCCCACAGAAGCAGGTAAGGAGCTGATCAGGTTCAACCTCCAAGCCTTCCACCAGGCCTGAGGGGAGAAGACAGAGGGTGCAGCTTATAGAGGAGGTAGCACCTGTGCTTTGGGTGCACAGTAACCAAGGATTTGCACATGGCAGGAAAGGAACAAAGGTGGGGCAGGGACAGGAGGCATAAAGTATCCAGGACCAGATCTGGGAATGACAGCCATCTGTGGCCATGTGGCCAGAACCCCTGCCCAAAGCACATGCTATATTCAGAATCATGGGGTCGGGGGTCCCATTTAGGGCCTGGAGACCACTGGTCAGTAGTAGAGCCTAGATTTGAACCAGGTCAGCCTGAATCCAAGCCAGGCTGCCTCCCCAAGCCTCAGAGCAGTGATGGGGGCTGAGAGCACATGTGGCTCACATTGAGATCCAGGCCAGGAGAACATCAGAGTCCTCCTCACTCCATGGTGAGGAAGGAGTGCTGGGCAGGATCTGCCTTGGGCAGACCACTCTGCCTCTTGGGCTCCTTGGGTCCCAGCCTCAGGGTGGGGACAGAAAGCCCTGCCTTACTGCCAGGCACCAGTGACACTGTATGGGGGCTGGGGCAGGGTCACTGAAGCCCAATGTATGGGAACCTGCCATCTGGGGAGGCCAGGCAGACCACAACCAGGGCTTCCTCATGCCAAGCACCCAGACTCAGCAGATGCTCACGGCCAGCAGACAGGCATGGAGGAAGCAGATCAGCCCTTCCTCTCCTGCCTCCCCAAGGATGAGAGGCACCAGGGAATGAATGGAAGCCAGAGGGGAGGAGAGGAGAAGGCCAGGAGGCTGCAGAAGAGAGAGGACAGGCTGGCACCAGGCTTGACACCATGGAGTGCTTGTCCCTGAGCCCAACTCAGCTCTGACTTTCAGGAATGGAAGGGGGCTCAGTCAAGGCTTCAGAGTCACACGGAAAGCAAGTGTGGAGGGATCCTGTGTTCTGGTCTGGGAACAGGAGAAGGGTGAGTGTAGAAAGATGGACCGCATGGGAGGATGGCATAGGAAACCACTCAGTGTTCATCCCCCGCAGTCAGCCACCACCCACCATGCTAAAGGAACAATACTGAGCACTTTGGCCAAGGACCTGGAAGTGTGGACATGGCCAGCAGTGAGAAAGAGGAGCTCTCAGACACATGGGCAAAGCAGGCCAGGAAGGAGAGCACCCACGTTCTAAAATAGCTGGGTGGCCCCAAGCAACTTGCTTCACTTCTCTGTTTTCTGTGCCAGAGGCCAGAGCTTCCCTGACTAAGGCTTCCAGCATGGGCACAGAGGGCAGGTAGAGTGGCCATCTGATAAAAGTCCGGGTAGGACCAGAGGCTCCTGCTTTGTATGACCTTGGGTCAGTGTTTTCTGCAGGCTTCGTTTTCCCTCTACTGAGACTCCTTGCTCTGCCTCTGAGAGTCTGAGATCCTGTGCTGTAGTCCAGGTATGGGAGAGAGAGCCCTGTTACAGGGGCACCTGCAGGGACCCCTCCAAACATGGAGGCAAGGAGAGGGGACCTTCCTTGACTGCCGAATGTAGGCAATGCTCCAACAAGGGCAGGCTGCTCCTTCCTCCAGAGGCTTCACTGGCTCCCTGGAGCGGAGGAAGGGCTGGGCCCCATAGGAATGTGTTTGCCTGTGTTGCCAAGCACGCTGTGCCTGCAGCCCTTCCCTAGGGATGCGTTAGCCCTGGGGACACTGTGCATGGCATGCCTGCAGTCTTGGCCTTCCTTCAGCACAACCTGGAACAGCCTGTTCCTTGCCATTCACTGCCCAGGGGCAAAAGGGAGGTGGTGCCTAGGCCTTTCCAGTGGGTACCAGAGTGCTCAGGGGAGCTGCACCCTGCACAAACTAGGTTCCTGGCTGCCACACCTTTGCTCAGGCTATTCCTCCTCCAGGCCTTCGCCTTCCCCCTGAGTCTAAAACAACTCTGTCTTCAAAAGCCAGATGGAAAGCTTGCCTCCTGACTGGTTTCTCCTGCTACACCCCAACCATCTTCTGAGGGACTTCCCTAGAGCCCAGGATGTCCCCATGAGTGTGCTATTCACCCTGCATTGTAATACCTGCATTACAATAAAGACGGTACGTGTGGCTTTCCACTCCAGACCCTCAGAACCTTGGCATGAGTGATGTCTTCCATCCCCAGAGGTGGGCACAGTGTGCACACAACACCATACACTAGGTGCTCAAAAGATACTGAACATAACCTGGCTGGTCCCTGCAGCCTGGGAGGAGAGTTCATGGTCACGGATTTGAGCCTAAGTGTTTCTCAAGACTCCTCCCATATCCTCATGGGTCCCAGGCCCTGGGGACAGCTGGTATTTTCAGCCCTTTGTGAGCTGCAGGAGGCAACTGGGGCCCAGAGAGGGAAGTGTGTCTTCAGTCACATAGCAAGGCAGGGTCCCTGGAGTCCAGGAGCATCAAGCCTGGCTGCTGACTCAAGGACCCTCTAGCCTGGCCTCCCAGAAAGAGGCTGGTGTGGCAAAGAGACAGACGGGACTTACCCCAGCATCCAGAGATCAGCACAAGAAGCCAGACCACAGGGCAGCGGGTAGCCACGTGGCACCTCATGGCTCCTGGGGACACAAAAAAGAAGAGAGTGAATGAGAACCTTCCTCCTGGGAGGAGGTATGCTTGCCATCCCCCAGCACACCCAGCTCTGCACCCCCAAGGAGAACTGGACCCAAGAAGGGGGAGGGCAGAGAGAGGGGAGGGTCTGCGTCAATCAGTCTCGTAGTCTAACTCAGCAGGGCACAGGCCCTCTCGGCCCTGGGGGGCCAGGGGATGGTGAGCGAAGCTCTGGGCAGGCTTCGAGGATGTGTCCAGAACATGTTCTGGGCTCAGCGGATAGACGGACAGACTGCTGCCTCATCCTCCTGAGCAGCACAGCCTGGTGAGCTTGGGGATAGTCAAGGGCTAGTGCTAATCAGGAAAATGAGGCTAAAAGCAGGTGTGGCAAGTCCAACGCGCTAACCACTCAGTGACCAACAAGCATTCCATGACCTTGGAGATGAGGATAGAAAGCAGATCATGATTTCCAAAGAGACACAGAGAAGTATAGCGACCTGTCCAGGGCCCTACAGCAAGCCCATGAAAGCTGATCTAGGGATCTCAGAGCTAAGGTTTGGAAAGGTCTGGAGCATGGTTGATAAGAGACTTAGCAAGGCCAAATCCCATCGCTAAGGGACTGGGAAGTGGACTGCTCTCTCTTGCCTACTATAGCAGGGCTAGGTCCCTTGACTTCTTCTTACCCCAGGATGGCTCATTAACAGATCTTCCTATAACCTCACAGTGACACCAAATGGGTTGTCACCCTTTGGTGCCACCAATGGTTGGTACCCATTGCCCTTCAGTAAGCACTACTGGGTGTCTTGCCTGGGGCACCACCACCCTGGCCCAGAAGACGGAGTCTGGAGGCCCACAGCCGTGACACCACTTGCTCAGAGACTCCCACCACCAGGAGTGCAAGCAACCTCTGGACCCAAGTTAACATGCCACCTCCCTTGTCAATGAGTAACCAGGAAAGGCCCAGGAAGTAGAGATATTTCCACACTTCTGCCACCATCTCAGCATGACAGAAAGGACCCAGGTCCTCTAACTTGGATCTGGAAAGACACTTTCTTGGCCCACATCCTGGATGGTGAGGTGACCCCATCAATGGTTCTTACCACACAAAGTGTGACACAGCCACTTAAAGACTTTGAGATGCATTAGAACAGTGAAGGAGGAATTTCCCACCCCTTTGAGTGTCCAAATGTTATCAGCCCATCTCAGGGGGTTGCTAACTGAAGAGCAGAAGCCAGGCAGGGAACAGAACAAAGGCAGAGGCTGGCTCCGTATGTGGGGATTTCAGCCACTTGGAAGCCAGGTGTTCTGTGCAAAAGTACCAGCTACTGCTGTGTTTCTGCCCCAAGGGAATGTGGGTCCAATGTGGCCAGAACTGATCATTTTTCTCAATGAAATTAGGAAATTGGCCAGGTGCCAGAGGCTCACGCCTGTAATCCTATCTACTCCGGAGGTAGAGATCAGGAGAATCCCGGTTTGAAGCCAGCCTGGGCAAATAGTTCTGGAGACCCTAACTCAAAAAACCCATCACAAAAAAAGGGCTGATGGAGTGTGATGGAGTGGTCCAAGGTGTAGGCCCTGAGTTCAAACCCCAGTACTGCAAAAAAGAAAGAAAGAAAGAAAATTAGGAAATTGGACTTTATATGAGTTCAAATTTTATTTTTTGGCAGCACTGGGGTTTGAACTCAGGGCATTGTGCATGTTAAGCAGGTGCTCTACCCCTTGAGCTTCACCTCCAGCCCTTTTTTGCTTTAGTTATTTTTCAGGTTGAGCCTCACATTTTTGCCCAAGGCTAGCCTTAGACCACTATCCTCCCTAGGCTTCCTACTTAGCTGGGATTATAGACACAAACTACCATGCCTGGTTTGTTTATTGAAGGTGGAGCTCACTAACTCTTCTGCCTGGAATCATGATTCTTTCCATCTCTGCCTCCCAAGTAGCTGGGATTATAGACACGAGCTACTGTGCCCAGTCTAAATTCAACTTTTAAATGTTGACAAATAATTCAATTCACAAGTAGTCCTTTGTAAGCCAGGAATAACCAATCTGGCAGGCAAAGTGGGCAGGCTGGTCTGGTGTGCCTCCCACCAGTCCTTTCTCAGTACCCCAGACAGTTATGTTCCCACTACACATACACACACACACACACACACACACACACACACACACACACAGAACCACATGGTCACTGTGGATCACTGCAGTTCCCCTCTACATACAAGCAACTTGCAAGATAGAGGTGTAGCTCAGTGGAAGAGCACTTATTTAGCATGCATGAGAACCTGGGTTCAACACCCAGCACACACAACATTTTAATAAAATCTTATCATGATATTCCACAGGTAACCCTCCAGGCCAACACGGCATGAAACTGCTGCCTTCTCTTTCTCATTCTAACAAGCTGACACAATGGCTCAAGAGGTAGGGCTCCTGCCCCTAGCAGAGACCCTGAGTTCAAACCCCAGTACCGGGTGGGGGGGGGAAGAGCTAATCTAATAATAGTTCATTGTCTGCATATTTGATAATGGAGATAACTGCACCCTCCTGATGGGCACCTGGATGTTTCCAGGTTCCTGTCACCACAGGCAATGCTACCGTGGGATCACTGGGTCAGTTAAATACCGCCCAGCTCTTACCATGCCACACTGCCCCCTGGGAAAAGGGGCAGCAACCCACAGTCCTTCCACAGTGTCCTTGGAGGCCCAAGCACCCACCTGCTCTTTTAAATGGCTGCCAATCGGGCGTATGAAAAATGACATGGCGTCCTGGCTTTAATTTGCATTTCCCTAACTACTAGTGAGGTTGAGCACCAGGGCTTTTTCTAAACATGCAAATGTTTTCCATCTGTTGTCTCACGTTCTCCTGTCCTATCCTGCGAAGATGCTAGCCAGCATTACTAGCATTATCCCTGATTTACAAGTGGAGAAACCAAGGCACAGAGCAATTAAGTGACAATCTGACATCTCATGGGTGAGTAAGTGTCTTTAGAAAAAAAAACTCTCCAGCCCTCTGCCTTGCCAAAGCAGATGTTGTGAGAATTAAACATCTGCTGAGAACATCATCCATGAATAGCTGGGAACGCACGCCATTCCACCGGGTGTCGCAGAAAGTCTGCAGTGCACGGAAGGATGAAGGAAGGAAGAAAAGGAACACTCATTAGAAGATCCCACAGACCAGGAATTTTCCCAGCTATTAAGTTTACTCAATCTTCCAGAACACCTCCGTCTTGTGTCCGTTTTACAGAGGAGAAAATTGAGGCTCAGAAAGGTTACCCTAGGATTGGAAGGGCATCTGCCTGACTCTGAGTCTGTACTGTCATCACACCATGCTCTGCTGTTCCATTTCCTTATACAGGAATGAGGAAGGTATGGGCCTCCCTCTCGGAGCACAAACACACACAATGACAAAGGATGGGTCTCTGCCGAGGAGCACCTGCATGCATCTACACCTCTGTAATGCCTCTTGCATCCCTCAAGGCTGACTTGGTGCCACGCCAGCACACTGGGCCCCAACCTCTCTCCCTAAATGTCTGTATATCTCCTTCCCCTTCAGAGGCCATCAAACTACCTCTGTGTCCCCATCTGTCAGTCAAGGGTGCCCAAAAACAAACTAAACTTTGCAGGATCAGTGGCAGCCTTCTCTGAGGCATCCAGAAGCAGGGGCAATCCCAGCTCCCTCCTCACACCTTCCACCCTTAGCTTGGGGCCAGGTGGCATAGATACTAGACCAAGATGGCACAAGTTCCAAAAAGTAAGGCAAAGTGGTCAAGCCAGAACTGGTCGGTCTGGCCCCTGGGTTTGCCCTGAGGTCACAGATCTTGTTAATCCTCTGCCCCTTTGGCAATGGGAAGAAGGAATACAAGGCCCAGAGAGAGCAGAGACCAATGGCAGTGGGAAGAAGCCCAGACCCGGCTTCTAGCCCAGGCATCATGATGGATGCTGCCTTTGCCACTGGCACTCCCTTGGCTTCAGAGCTGCAGTGTGTGGCAAGCATTCCACAGGGGAGCCTCACCTTGCTCTGCCCCCTGGGCAGCAGCTGTTCCCTGGCCCTCTGTTCCTCCTATCTCCCACCTGGCCCAGCCCAGTTACTTCCTCCACCACACAAGGCTGCAGCTTCCTGGAGATGGGATCTGTGTCTGCATCCCACCATCCGGGACAATCCCCACTGGGTCAGGAAGCAGACACGCCTTCTGTGCCGGGCTGCCTGCCTGTGCCTGGTACGTGCCACAGACATCCCTCAGAGCTACAGGTGAAATAACTTCCCCAAGGTCACACAGCCAATAAGTAGCCCAGTCTGGAGATGAACCTCCTTCTCCATCATGGTCAGGCTCCATCCTCAGCTCCCAGCTGTGCTGAGCTCAGACATGGGCCCCAGATAAAAGTCTGGCTGAGAGGTTGTAGGGAGGCCCTGGACAAGACCCTGCATCTGCTCAGAAAGGCCAGTGAGCCAGACCTGGATGCAAATCCCACTCCCCTCAAGCCATTGCGTGCCAGGGCCTGCAAGGAGTCCAGCTGCTGGTTCCAGGAAGAAGGGCTGGGCTAGGCTGGCCAGCCGTCCCTTCTGGGCTGCTGGTACCTTGTAGGCATTGCTTCATGACTGAGTGCCAACAAGACAATGCGTGCACCACCAGGGATGACAGTCTCCCACCTCCTCACCCTCCAGCACTGTTACCAAGAGGAGGGACCTCTGCCCCTGGCAGGAGCTAAGTACAAATTCCCCAGATTAAGGCAGCAATCCTATCCACACTGACCCCACTTCTGTTGTCAACCCAGAAGGACCACTGCTCATAGGGTACTGACTAGAGTGGCCAAGGAAGCTCCAGGAGGTAGCGCAGTTATGGCCTCCAGACTGTCACCTCTCTATGTGGGAAGCACTGCCCCCCACAACATCAGAGCCTCCACCTACACCCCAGAGCCAATGAGATAGAAACAGAGGCTCTGGCAGGGAGGGGCACATAGGCCAGAACTGACCACACTGAGCACACTTCTCTGACATGACTACTGTGTGCCTGACACTGTGCCAGACCCCAGAGTACCGAAGAGGACAAGGAAAAGACCCTGCCTTGGAGAACTACCACTCCCTGGGAACGATCAACACAGACAGAGTGGGTAAGTTAAGAGTGTGTTAGGAAGTACGAGGGGACAGAGAAAGGAAAGGGTGGACCAAGAATGAGCTGAGTGTCATTGAGAAAGGGGTACATGAAAAAGCAGGAGAGCAAGTCATGTGGACATCTGGGGGAAAATGTTCGAGGCAGAGGTGACAGCCTGTGCAAAGGCCCTGAGGCGGGTGTGTGCCTACTATGCCTGAGGAACAGGAGGGGGCCAGTATGGCACAATGGGACACACAGCAGAGACAAATGCAGGGAGACACGAGGCAGAATGGACACCTTGTAGACTGCTGGCAAGAGTGACTTAGGCAGTAGCCCAGCTGCTGTGTTGAGGACTCACTCAGGAGCCAGGTTTGGTAGAAGAAGACAGGCTGGCGTAAAGGAAACTACAATGATATGGACCAGAGATGACAGAGGCTCCTGCCAGGGCCAGGGGCGTGTGAGATCTGGCAGATTCTTAACATATTTCAGGGTAGAGCTGAGAGGATTTCCTGCCGGAGAAGACGTGGCTGTGCAAGAGAAAGGGGAGCCCCAGGGCTTGGGCCTGCACACCCGGATGATGGCGCAGCATTAACCAGGGAAGGAGAGGCTGCAGTGGAGCTGCTGGGGGCAAGGGCAGGAGCTCAGTGGGGACAAGGAGCATTTGGTGTGGCTGAGGACAACCGAGTAGCAATGGTGGGCAGGCAGCTGCACAGGCTCAGCTAGAGCTTGGGCATGGGGCCGGGCTGGGGCTACTTGAGGGAGTCACCAGCACAGAGGGACTATAGTGCTGAAGGCCACCAGAGGGCAAGACTGCCAAGGCACCCACGCCCCAGGCTAAGTCAACCTTGGGCAGAAGCAAGCCGTCTTTGAAAACAGCCTAAATACACAAGCACTGTGTGGCCCAGCAAGTCCACCCTGGAACTTCAGCTGAGGAAACACCATGGCTGTGCGGGGACCCTGAGCCACACATGTCCACTGTGGAGATATCTGGGAGAGTGAACGGCCCAGATACCCAATGGGGTTGGCTCAGTCGTGGGACATCCACAGGAAGCCAGTGGAGGACCATGTGTAAATGACAGAGATGTGGAACAGTCACATGTCACCAGAGTGGCAAGGTGACTGCAACACTGCATTCTTCTACCTTCTTCCTGCAGTTACACTTTCTGTAATGAACCCCCAGTTTGTACAATCGACAGCCTCCTTATGTCCACCCACCCAAACCTTGTCACAGCCTATGACCAGATCTGCAACTATGATGAAAAACTTCTTTCCTGACCTCCACAGTTCCGGGTCTGCACACCAGGGGAGACTTGTGCAGTTGCAAGGGTCCTCAGCCACCCTCTGCTGCCTGCTCCCTGTCCACTCCCTAGACACTCAGGGAGGCCCAGCTTCTCCACCCCTCTGTGATCCAACCACCCTCCTCCCTACCAGGGCCAAGGTGTCATGGTTCCACCATGATCAGGAGGGCTCTCATACCCACCTGCAACCACCCATGAGCAGCACCCACTTTAATACTCCTGCCTGAGACAAGGCCCAGGTGTGCAGCTCGGCCCCAGGCTGAGGGTGCTCCATTCCCCAGGTGAGGACTAAAATTGGAAAGAAAAGTATGTGCCCAGGTGTGTACACACACACACTCACAGACACAGACACATATTCACACAGACACACACACTCACATTCACAGCCACATGTTCACACAGTACACACACTCACACTCACACACTCACATACACAGACACATGTTCACACACAGACACACACTCACACACACACTCACATACACAGACTGAGCTTTGACCCACAAGAGGCCCAGCACCTTGGCCCAACCCTGGACAGCCCCACCTTCCTGTCCCACTTTTGCCTATGCTGGAAGAAGTCAAGTACCTTGCAAATCTGTGGGGGTTTCCACAGAATGTCCCTGGGCTCCCAGAACCATAGAAGGAAGCCCATTGCAGCCTGGCTTCCTAACTAAGATGCTATGTTCCTTATTCTGTAGTGAGAGCCAAGCATACTCCCTCTTCTGAGTCTCACTCCCAGGCAGGATCCCCAAAGCTACCAGCTTCTGCTGCTCTCTGCAGCTCAGGCAGGAGGTACAAGGAAAGTGAGGCACCAGCTTTTGGCAAGAGACCATGTCCTCCAACCCAGCAAACAGGGGACAGGAAGGAACAGAGCAGGGGGAAGGGACAGGGCAGGAGGGGACATCTGAGTGGTGTTTCACTTGCTCAGGAATGAGAGATTTTCTCAGCAGGGTGACACAATTTAGTTTGAACTGTTATGAATTCCCATAAAGTCAGATGCACTCAACTTTAAATAGGAATACAGAAATACTCTGCAGAAATCAAATACAATTTGGGGATAATTCACCACCACTACACACAGAGAGGTTCGTGCGTGCAAGAAGGTGCCTGCTGATGACACCATTCGGCCACTAACAGGCAAGCCACTGATGACTGTGCTTACGGCCCACATGACTCAGCCTGCTGGGATGGAAAGAGGGCAAGACCACCCTGGGGCCACTTCGGCCTTGCATCTTCCCCTGGGTCCTTTTCCAAAGCCCCCACTAAGAGATGCCTGGGGTGGGCAAGTAAGCAGCCTGGACTGGGAGGGGCATAGCCTGAGGACCCCAAGTGGGGGTCCTCAATCCCCCAGCATCAGGCCTAGTGGCTCGGAGTCCTCCATCTCCACTTTCTAAAGCATCACTCAGCAAAGATAAATTTTCTTTGACTTTATTCTTCTCAGCAGCAATCTGCAGGCATGCTAAATAACTATGCAAAAGGGTGTGTGGCAGGAAGCCAGTCGCCCTTCTGCTCATGCCTCATCCTTCCTACTCAGAGGGCACCCTGAGGGATCATTCCAGAAGGACACAGCATGCAGCTCCCACCCTCCATCAAAACAAAAACAAGGGCATTCACACAATTCTACTTCCGCTTTTATTTATTCATTCATTCATTCAAGAGAGGGTCTCACTATGCTGCTCAGGCTAGCCTCAAACTCATGGATTCAAGCAATCCTCCCACTCCAGCTTCCCAAGTACTGGGACTACAGTATGCCCCACTGCACCTGCCCTCTCCAAGCTTTCCTCAGACAATATCCCCTGGAGAGTGGTCCGGTCCATATCAGTATATGCAGAGCTATCACACTCCTCACAGCTGCGGTCTCACCGCGTGGGTCCTTAATTAAATCCCTGTTCTGCTGACATACTTGTAGGTTGTCTTCAACATTTCACTTTGACAGAGAAGCCACCATGGATATCTTCATTCCTACATGTACACACACCATGGCGTCTGTGGTATCATTAGGAACAGGGAATTTCTGGCTTCTGACAGATCATCCTCCAAAGGAGGTACACCAAGCTATACTATCCCCCACAGTCACAAAAGGGTGGGGCGCCCCACCCTTCATCAGTGGGATTGCTCTCTTTTTTCTGTTCCTGACCCTCACCAGAGCACAAGGGCAAGGATGGAGTCAATCAAGATCAGTTTCCTGCTCTGCCCTTCTTCACCAGTGGTTAACAGGCCACCAAGCTTGCCAGGCCTGGCCCATTGCTGACGCCCAACCTTGGATCATGTGTGTTCTCCCTCCACCTGGGGGAGGTGATGCTCTATCTTACATGTCCAGCCCTTTCATCCAGGCACACTGAAGGCCACCTCGACCATGAGGCCACTCTGGCCCCTGAAAGAAGGGAGTCCTCACCCTCCTCGTCCTTTGTGCTTTCTTACTGGCATCCATTCCAGCGTGGGAATGGTTACACAGGCCCACGCCTCCTCCCTTACTAGCAGAGTGCACTTCCTCTCCTGCCACCATTCTCCCACTAACACGGCTCACATTAACAGATGCAGCCATCCCAGTGCTTCTCCAAGTAGGTTCTGGTCCTTGCCTCCCCCATCTCAGCAAATTCACTTGCATCCATCCGGTCAGCCTTGATACCTTCTTCTGATTAATCCAGTTAACAAATAGCTACCACTCACCCAGTAAATGTCACTACCCTCCTCCTCCTGGACCACCATATATATTTCAGCCTCACCAGTTCCTACTCTCCTTGAACCTGGCCAGGCTCATTCCTGCCCTTAGCCATCACCATGGCTGGTGACACTATCAGACCCTTCCCTCCTCCGAAATAGGGTTCTGCATCTGCACCCATGTGGGGGACTGGGATGGGCAGAGTCCACTTTCCTACTCTACCTGATATCCACACTAGCAAAGAGTGCAGTTCAGGCAAGGGGCAGGTCTACTGAGCTCCTGCCACTCAATCTGAGGAGGACAAGCCCCACAGACCCTGGCCTAAAAGGGTGAATAGAATGAACCCTCACTGGTCTAGGCAAGTTCAGTCTCAGTCCACAGACTGACCCTTCACCTGACCACAGACACGCCATCAAGAACAAATGAGTGTTGCAATGGTTCGTCCTAAAATTTCATCAAGGCAACTGATGATACCAACACCATGAATTACATAAACATAACCACCATATAAAAACATAAGGAAAATCTTCATGACACTGGATTCAGCAATGAATTTCTTGGATAGGACACTAAAAAGCACAGGCAATAAAGAGAAAAGTGGACTTCAAGAGAAAGAGTTTTATGCATCCAAGGCTACAATCAACTGAGTCAAAAGGCAACCCTAGGAAGAATTTGTAAGTCACATCTCACAAGGGATTATGTCCAAAATATGTAAGTAAGTATTAATACTCAACAACATAACAAACAGCCCAATTCAAAACTTAGCAAAAGACCTGAACAAACATTTCTTCATAAAAGATGCACAATGGCAAATAAGCATAGGAAACAAGGCTCAATGTCACTGCCATTGGGAATGTGAACTGAACCCACACTGAGATGCTACTTCACACCACTGGAATAGTGGTTATAACACACACACGCACATAAAACAAGAAGTACTGAGGATGTGGACAAAAGGAATGCTTAGACACTGTGATAGGAATATAAAATGGTACGGTCACTGTAGAACACTGTATGACAGTTCCTAAAAAGTTGAGCATTAAAGGCCAGCAGTCATGGCTCACGTCTATAATCCCAACTACTCAGGAGGCAGAGACTGGGAGGATCATGATTCAAGGCCATCCTGGAAAAAAGTTAGCAAGGCCCCCACCTCAACCAACAAGCTAGGCAGGGTTGTATGTACCTATATCCAGGTTAGACGGGAGGCATATGTAGGAAGGTCACAGTCCAGGCTAGCCCTGGGCAAAAAAGTGAGACCCCTACCTGAAAAATAACTAAAGCAGAAAGAACTGGGTGCATGGCTCAAGTGGTAGAGTGCCTGACTAGCAAGTGTTAGGCCCTGAGTTCAAACCCAAGTACTGTCAAAAAAAAATAGTATTAAGAATTACTATATAATCCAGGAATTCCACTCTTGGGTATACACATAGGACTGAAAGTCTGAGCAGTAACTTGGGTGCCAATGTTCACAATAGCTACTGGCTACTCACGATAGCCAAAAGGGTAATCCAACCAAATGTTACAATTGGCAGTGAAACGTACAAGTGAAATGTATCCACTCAATAGAATACTTCTCACCTTGAAAAGGCAGGAAATTCTGACACACTCTACGACATGGATGAACCTCAAAGGCTTTGGTAAGTGAAGTGACCCAGATGCAAGGAGCCAGATCCCAGCTGATTCCACTTACATGAGCCACCTGCAATACTCAGACTGATAGAGGCAGAAAGTGGGGTGGTGGTCACAGGAGCTGCGGGGAGGGAGGAAGGGGAGTTACTGTTGAACGGGCCCAGAGTTTCAGTTTTACATAATGAAAGTTTTGGAGGTGGAGGGTATTGATACCCCCCCACCGTGTGAATACACTTAATGTCACAGAACTGTGCAATTCAAAATTGTTAAAACGAACCGGGCACGGTGGCACATGCACTTGAGAGGCTGAGGCAGGAGGAGGGCCAATTCTAAGCCAGATTTACAGGTGTCACCTTCTGCCACATGTGCTATTCTCTCAGGTGCCACACTCTAACCCCCATTCTGTCATCTCTCAGCCTTACTGTCCCCTCATTGGAGACTTTCCCTATCACCCAGCACCACAGCTGTCCACCGTGGTTTTACTCATTCTGCCCTGTTCTGTTTCTGCATCACTCAGCACATCCTGCAGGTGTGCGCTGCTCTCTTGGTTGGGCATCTGTCTCCCGGGTCATCGGTTCAGGTCTCAGGGAGGTGAAGCAACCACAGCCCTCACCAGGAGCTGACCAACGGGAGAGTCTGGGGGGAGGTTCTGACCTGGGGGTCCCTTTGATGGCTTTCTCTGCCCACCCTTCAAGCTCTTTGCCCTGTCTCCTCCAATGGAAGGAACAGAAAGAACCCGGCAATAGAAGGGTTCCCAAGGTCAATGGCCAGTCCTCCTGCTTGTGAGTCAGTCAAGTTCAAGGAGTAATATCTTTGTTAATATCTCCTGCAAACTGGCACAACTCTTTGGAAGACGTTCACCATACTAAACTATAGCCTTAAAAACATTCACACCCTTTGGCTTAGCAACACCACCACCAGGAATTTACCCTAATAAAGCAGAAACGTGGCAGGAAGATTATTTCTATTTTGAAGATGTTCGTGGTATCATTATTTACACTAGAAAATAAAAAGCAACTCGGTGATCCATGGACAGAAGTTTACATGAGTAAATTACGGTACATTTGTACAGCAGAAGAGCAGGCAGCCGCTGCAAATCATATCTTCAGAAAACGTTTGCTAACAAGGAAAAATGTGCAAGCCACCAAACTGTGCATAGTGTACTCCCATGTTAAAAAAAAGTTGGATTACATATGTATATATCTGAATAGAAAACAGTACATTTATATCTTTATTGTATCTGTAAATTGTGAGATTACAGGTGAAATTTGTTTTGAGATAGGGTCTCACTAGGCTGGCCTCAAACTGGCAATTCTCTCACCTCAGCCTCCTGAGTAGCTGGGATTATAGGCATGCACCATCACACATGGCTTACAGATGTTTTTTTAATCCTTTCTGTTTTTCTGCATTTTCTAATCTACCTGCATTGTGTTACTAACAGCACTTTAATAAAGCAGTAAATACTCCACTTAAAACCTGAGTAATTAAGACAGTATGACTGTGGCATATGGACAGACATAAAAATATACAGAATAAAACTCAGAGTCCAGAAATCAAGCCATGTGCCTGTTATCAACTGATTTTTAATAAGGGAGCCAAGACCAGTCAACTGAGAAAAAAAATTAGTGCTAGCAGAGTGGCTCAAATGGTAGAGTTCCTGCCTAGTAAGCATGAGGCCCTGAATTCAAACCCCAGCACCAACAAAAAAAAAAATTAGTGTTTTCAACAAATGTACTGGGACAACTGGATAGCCACATGCAAAAGAATGAATTTGGACCCTATCTTACTCCATACACAGAAGTTAGCTCAAAGTGATCAAGGACCTAAACGAAAAAGCTAAGACTATAAAACTCTTAGAACAAAAATAGGTACAAATGCTCATATCCCTGGATTAGAAGATAGTTTCTTAGATATGACACCAAGCCACGAGTGACAAAAGAAAAAAACAGATTGACTTCATAGAAATTCAAGCCTTTTGTACTTTACTAAGAAAGTGCAAAGGCAGCCCACACAATGGGAGATGTTTGTAAATCATACCAGATAAGCAGCTGTATTGAGACTATGAAAAGAACTTTAACTCAGTAGTAAACGACCCAGCTCAGATGAGCAAAGGACTTGCGAAGACATCTCTCCAAAGAAGATCAACAAATGGCAGTATGTCCAAAAGGAGATGCGTACATTGGTCATCAGGGAAAGGCAAACTCAAACCAGTGACAGCCCCTACCCCTCACAGGGATGGTGTCACAGAAAAGATGGGTCGTAACA
Organism: Castor canadensis; assembly: GCF_047511655.1. Lineage (NCBI taxonomy): Eukaryota > Metazoa > Chordata > Mammalia > Rodentia > Castoridae > Castor > Castor canadensis. The sequence continues at coordinate 61,732,722 of NC_133392.1, read as the reverse complement.
AGTGTTGCTGAAGATTTGAGAAACCCAGCTCACAGGAGGGTAGAAAAGCACTCAGGTGGCCTAGGTAACTCCCCCAAAGCGAAGGCACATGTCCACACAGAAACCTGAAAACAAAACTTCCCAGCAGCATCATTTGTTGTTTTTTTTGTTTTTTTTTTTCATTTTTCTTTTATTATTCATATGTGCATACAAGGCTTGGTTCATTTCTCCCCCCTGCCCCCACCCCCTCCCTTACCACCCACTCTGCCCCCTCCCTCTCCCCCCCTCAATACCCAGCAGAAACTATTTTGCCCTTATTTCTAATTTTGTTGTAGAGAGAGTATAAGCAATAATAGGAAGGAACAAGGGTTTTTGCTGGTTGAGATAAGGATAGCTATACAGGGCATTGACTCACATTGATTTCCTGTGCGTGGGTGTTACCTTCTAGGTTAATTCTTTTTGATCTAACCTTTTCTCTAGTACCTGTTCCCCTTTTCCTATTGGCCTCAGTTGCTTTAAGGTATCTGCTTTAGTTTAGCAGCATCATTTGTAATAGCCAAAAGGCGAAAACAAGCCAAACAGACTTCGGTGGACAAATGGATGGAGAAAATGCAGCATGGGCACACAATAGAACCTTCTCCAGCCATCCAAAGCAATGATGTGTCACATGTGATACAGTGTGGAGCCTGGAAAACATTACCTAAGCCAGAGAAGCCAGTCCAAGGTCACATTCACACCCATTTTCATGAAATGTTTAGAATGGGCAATTCCATGGAGACAGGACGTCGAGCAGGGGTTGCTTAGGGCTGGGAGTTCGGAGGATGGGGAGTGAGAGCCAAACGCTATGGTGCATCTTTCAGAAGTGATGACAGTGTTCAAAACTGACTGTGGTGATGCTGAAGAGCTGGGCACTCGAAGCAGCTACTTTAGATCAGATGTGAATTTGATCCCACCAAAGTTGTTTTTAATAAATTACATAGAAATAAATACAGCTCGTATAAAAACTGAAGCTTAGAAAATTCAGTGGCCAAGTTCATCCTCCCTGCAGATCCTCCCTGCAGACCCTCCTGCCTCCCGCTGGCCCAGCCTTCTACATCTAACCAGAATACAGCTCATCCCTCTCCTGCTGTGCCTGAAGTCCTCTCCCTTGGCGAGCCAACCTGGACCAGCCAGCACACTTTACAGACAAGGACACTGAGGCTGCCCTTCTTGTCTTCAGTCACAGATGGAAATGAAGATCCTAGATGTAGGCCTGTCCTCCAGCCACTTGCCCTCAGAAAGGCCCAGCTCCTCCCAATGTGCAAGGTGGACTTTGTACTCACAGACTTCCCAGCTCTGTGCTCTGTCTCTCAGATGCTAACCTCCACCTCTAAACCAAGACCATTTCCCTGAGGCCACACCGGTGTCACAAGAACTGTGGGTGGGGCCAAGGCCACTCCTAACAGCCCCCTACCCAACCTCCAGCAGCTGACTCACTGCTCCCCCCCACCCCTCGCCAACTCCCATCCTAGGACTGGGATTGGGATGGAGGCTGGCCTCTATTTCTTACTTCCCTGTTCTCCCCATATGGAGGGTTTACATATGTCCCAAGTCCTCACCTCCTTCTCTGGAGCAAGCTTTCTCTTGCTCCTGTTACTACCAACCTAACTGGGCTAACTGGGGGTGATGGGAGATGCAGAAAGGACAAACGATAGACAAACATGCATAAAGCTGGGGTCAGGTGTGCTAGGCGCTCGGATAGAGACACATAGCAGCCCCGTTGCTTCTTTTCTCTAATAACTCTTCTTTACTCTGCTTCTTTTCTCCATCTTTATTCTTTAAGGCCTTGCTCCTTTACAATTCTTTAAAACCTTCCTTCTAAAGTCTTCTTTTCTGTTCTTTAAAGTCTCTTTCCTTAGACTCACTCTGTCCCATGTTTTCTTTAATCTCTCTTAAAATCTTGGCACTTAGACTTGGACTGTCCCATCAAACTTGCACTGTCCCATGTTCTCTCTTTAGCTTTCTTGAAGTCTTGGTGCTCAGACTTGCAAACAGCAGCAGCCGTATCTAAAAACTGCGTTAGCATAACTCTTAAAGTCTCAGTCCTCAGATTTGCACTGTCCCATGTTCCCTTTAGCTTTTCTTTAGTGTAGCTTTTCTAAAACCTAAGTATAAAGTTCTTGGTGCAGGAAGCTGCTCTGGTGGAGATGCAGCAGCCAGCAACAGCTTCAGCAGCAGCCAATCAAAATCCCCCATCCAAAAGCCTTGTGTCCTCCTTCAGCGAGTCTTTTATATCCAGTGGTAAAGAAGGAGGTGGAGCAGCAGTTCTTGGGGAGGGGCGTGACATTGGAACAAGAGAAACCTGCTCTCTACTTCTCTGAATGTAAACAACTTAGGAAAAGCAGCTGTTCTGCATCCTGCCTGGCTCTCTCCTGTGGCTGGGGCCATGCCAAACTCAGCCTGTCATTGAGCACAATCGTGCTTATGTCAAATTCACATAGGCTTCTCATAATCCACTCCCCACACTTCTCCTCTCCACTTTTGCCCCTGCACCACAGAACCTGCCCCCCAATGCTACAAGTGCTAAAGCTCCAACAGCTCCCATCCTGCATCCTGAGACATAACCCCAATTCCAGGCAGCCACCAGGAGAATATCTCTGACTTTAGCTCTGAAGGCATTCTATAAATGACACTGCAGATTGAGGTAGAAGATGTTATGCCCATTTCACAGATGGGGAAACTGAGCACAGAGAGGATCCATCTCACCCTGAGGATTGGCAGGGGATTAGCAGCAGAGTCTGGGCCTCTCATCTGAGAAAGCTTCCTCCCGGCACAGGGACCCAGGGGCCCCAAGGAGTGAAGGAGACGATGAGCATGTGGGTGCCCACTTCCTGCAGGGCCTCACCCAACAGGAGTGCTATGGCCCTGGCCAGTGTAGGCACTGAGCCAGCAGATGGACAGAGTGGTCAGCCACCCTCCCAGCTCCTCACTCCCAGGCTGGAAACCCTCACTCAATCTCCCACCACTGTGATTTTAGCCCAGCAACATCCCTCCCAACCTCCCCATCCATCTTCACAGATGCCCCTCCAGCATTTGGCCCTCCTTCTTGCCTCTGGTACAGGTGGGATTTCTTACTCTAGGCGAGGCCTGTGTCCTTGTCTGAAACATGCCCCTTGAATGGTCACAGCACTCCTGCCTTTGCTGGGCCCTTCCTCCCACTTGCCCCCAGGGACTCACCTTTCAGAAAGAAGCCCAAATGTCCCTCCCACAACGAGGCTCCCCAGGCTAACACAGTCCCTCCACCTGTGTCTGGATCACTAATATATCACTTAACGCCATGTGGTGAGTACTAGCTTGTGTGACTGTCGCTGACCAACCTGTCAGAGCCTGCACACAGTAGGTGCACAGTGAGGAGTGGAGGAATGAGCAAATCCATGAGGTCCTTCCAACTTGAACAGCAGCCAGCTGGAAAAGTCGCTCTTGGCCAGGTGAGAAAGGCATCCTTGGGGGGACAGGGAGGTACTGACCTCCTTCTGGGGCTTGTGTCCCCACCCCAGGGAACAGGAGGAGGGAGGGCAAGGCACACTCTCCCAAACAGTGAGTGGATAGCTTCCCCTTTCCGAGATTGCTGCTTCCTCCCCACATAATTGCAAGACACTGTTGGGATTGCTTTTACACTAATATCACAGCTCCAAAAAGAAGAGAGAGGGGCCCAGCAGGGGTCTGTTGTGAAGGCTCTTTGGGGTCCCCTATTAAGAGCTCAGTGAGAACTGGGTCTCACTGTACCACACGTCTACATGGGAACCACAGATCTGGGTCCAATTCCCCACTCAGCCTCAGTTTCCTCCCTGTTCTGAGGCAGCAGCCCCGCAATCACAGTGCAATGAGGACTAAAAGAGGATGCACCCAGGAGTCCCCTGAGAGGGCCAGCATAGATGAGCAAGCACTCAGTTCAAGTGTCCCCTGCCTTTCCCCACCTCACTTTCCTGTCTCATTCATGAGACACGAAGGATAGCCTTGGTGACAATGGTGCCCTGTTATATGTGTAGAACACACCATTCTTGCCATGCTCACCACAAGCCCCACACCTGGACTTCAAGCTCTGGGAGGGCAGGTGGTGGTCCCAGCCAGGCAGCCGCAGAGCAGAGCGGAGCAGGGTGCAGCCTCCACCCTGCTGCCCCTGGTGCGCACACCCCCCACCCCCGGCCGCTTGGCTCTCGAGGTGCCTTGGAGACAGGTGATATTGAATCTCAGGGAGAAGAGTTGTGACCCCCAAATCCTACAGTGACTGGACCCTAGTATGACCCACCAAACTAGAAATGTGGGGTTAATATGATCCAGTAACTCCACTCCTAGGGATATTCCCAAAAAAATGTAAGTCAGGTTACAACAAAGGCACGTGCACACCCATGTTTATTGCAGCACTATTCACAGTAGCTAAGCTATGGAATCAGCCAAGATGCCCCACTACTGACGAATGGATTAAGAAAATATGGTATTTATATACAATGGAATTTTATTCAGTCATAAAGAAGAATGAAATTTTGTCATTTGCAGGTAAATGGATGGAACTGAAGAACATCATCTTAAGTGAAGTTAGCCAGGTTCAGAAAGCCAAAGGCCACATGTTTTCTCTCATATGTGGAATATGGACCTAATACAAACACGGCAATATTAGGAAAAACAGGTCATGCTAAGAGGAGGTCACGTACGAGAGGGGGAGGGTAAAAGAAGGAAGTTAACAAGGTGAACATGGGTGATGTACTCTATACAAGAATGAATAAAGATTTTTAAACCTGTTGAAACCACCATAAGAAGGGGACTAAGGTAGAAAGAAGACAAATAGAGGAGCTGAACCAATTGGGGTTATAATACACACATACATGGCAATGTCACAGGAAACTCCCTGAATAGCTATCTTAAACAAACAAAAAAAATGTCATTTTTTTTCTTTTACAAAATCAAAGAACAGGAAGGCAGACCAGGTCCTGCCTGGGGGGAGGGGTACCAGTGGGCGGGGGAAGAATATGGAGAAAGGGTGAAGGAGGGTGAATATAGTACAAATACTGTGTACACATGTATATAAATGGAAAAATAACTGTTTAAAGTATTCCAGGAATGAGGGGAGGGGAGAATAAAGGAGAATGGTAGAGGGGGTAAATTCAAGTATGATATATTGTATCCCCACCCAGCACAACAATAAAAAAATAAAAACCAAAAAATTTTACTATACAGAGCCTGGCTGTCACTACCTCTGGGAAGCTTTTCCTGGTTTTACCAGCTAGGCTATGGCATGTCATCATCTACCCTCATTGTGCCTGACAAACAGACACCTCCCCATCTGAGCCTACTGTCACTGTGTGTGCATGAGTATACACATGTGTGTATGTGCACATATCTATTGCCTTCCCTGGACCTTAAACTATCCTGGGCCCTGAGGACCAGGGCCCCTTGGCTGCTCCTAAGCCTAACACAGAAAGTGTTCAATACTACTAGTTGCTGAACATATAAAAGAGCTGAGCATGGTGGTGCACACCTGTAATCTCAGATATGTGGAGGCATAGGTAGGAAGATCTCAGTACAAGGCCAGCTGGGACAAAAAAGCTTGAGAAACTATCTGAAAAGTAACTAAAACAAAAAGGGCTAGAAGCATAGCTTGAATGGTACAGTGCTTACCTAGCAGGTGTAAAGCCCTGAGGTCAAACCCCAGTGCCTCCAAATAAAAGAAAATAGAAAAGAATAACTAGAAAGGAGGGAAAGAAAGAGAGAGGAAAGAGGGGGCCAGAGCACAATCCCTCCCCCAAAGAGACACTCCAGTGGAGTGTCCCAATGCCAAACTCCCCCGAGATGTCTGAAGGCTTCTCCCTCCATCCAGGCAAGGAGTCAGGTGATTGGGCCTGTGACGGACACTCAGCTGCTCTCCCCTCTGAGCAGGTGCTTTCTAGCCTATGAAATGGGGACCCAGGTTCAGGAGGGCAGATCAGGAAAACAGACAGCTGACAGTGGGGTCTTGTACCAGGAAAGCCACCTGGCTGGTGCAGGGGCCAATGAAGGAGGTGACTGCTGTCAGGCAGGCTTGGGAGGCCTTGAGACCTCATCCTAGTCACCTGCCTTCCTCAGCAGAAGAGCCCTGGAGACCTCAGCAATATGTTCACCTTGCAGATAACTGAGGCTCAGGAAAGGACGGGGTGGGGGGGGGGTGAGCATGTGCCCAGGTGCCCATTGTGTGAGACTTTCTATATCATCAGTACCTGGGAGGGACCTTACTGACCCATTTTGCGGGAGAAAAAACTGAGACTCTAGTGTCTCTGATGAAGGTCTCAGAGCCGTAAGTGATGGCAGCTAGATTCAAACCCAGGTGGCTCTGCCTCCAGGGATTGAGTTCTTTCTAGGGCATCATTCTCATCTGTAGCCAGGAGCAGCAGTGCTGAGAAACTCAGGTGGCAATTTTTTGACACCCTATCCGCTGCCCTCTCTCTCATAGTGTTCCTCCTTCTGTACTCCATGTGTCGGATTCAGAAAGTCACAGAGCACAGGGATTGGAGAGGACTATAACTGACTCCTCGTCTAACTGCACTATACTCTAACACCCTCCCTCACGGATCGTCAACCTGAACTTGCATACCTCCAGTGACAGGAAGCTCACTACCTACTCAGGATGCATTCCATTCTTTGGACAGCATGGTTTAGTTAGGATGTCCTTCCTCTTTACTGAATCAAATGCCTCTTTTAAAAATCCAGTGACTTCACAGAACTCCTGGCTTACCACACCTGCACCCACACAACCCTCACACGCACACACCCCCAACATCTACTACCCCAGCCTCTCTTATTCTCGCTCTCTCGTAACCACTTTCTAACCTTTACTAAGGACAAGGATCTTTTTTTAAAATACTCAATTTAAGAAAAAAAACACTTCACATCTGTATGAGCGATACACAAATCATAATTCTTAAAAATAACAAATTGCAGGCCAGAGTAATCATAAGTAAATTGATATTGATAAATAAGCTTTTCTCTAGAGCAGTAGGTGGTTTATTTTAATCTAATGAGTTTTGTATTTTCCCAGCTTTCAGGTTCCATGATGAAGGGCTGTCTGCAATAGAATTACGATGCTCTCCGAAATATTGTAATTTAATGCCTCATTTTGTCAAGACTTTCTGGAAAATGAGATTTGTTCCCAGTGAGGAATTTCACTCAGCTCTTTCCCACGTGCCCCCACCCATCTCCCTGGGCATATAGGTCCTCCTCACCCATGCCAGGGTGAGGGCAGAAAGTGGGGAGCAAGGCCAAGGTGAACATGGTGGGGGGCAGAGGACCAGGCAGGGATGTGAGGGGTCCGTTCCTGGCTGGGCACAGCCTCACTTAGTGCCTGAGTGGTGCCTGCTGCCCACTCTGTGCCCACCACTGACTCCTACAAGGAAGGCAGCCTCGTCCTTCCTTATGAAGTGCTGAAAGGGCTCCTATTTTGGGGTCAAAAGGAGTAGGATAAAAATTAGAAACGTGTAGGACGGGAAAGACTGGTATGCTGTAAGTACCAGCACCCTAGGGGACCTTCTAGAAGAAGGTGGTGCCAAGAACCAGAGGAAGTATGCACCAAGAGGGCAGGAGAAAAGCATGCCAGGCTGCCCAGGAAGGTGCTGAGCTCCCCACTGTGGAGGACATTCAACCAGATGATCCCAAGGCTCCCCACAATTAGTTTTTTTCCCTCCTCCCCAGCATGGGTTTCTGCCGCTCCCTGCCTATGTTCTTATTGCTATTATCAATAAGTAGCATTACCAGCATCCACCGTCCTCTTCACTGTGTGTATGTGTAGACTAGTGGACAGGACATGGAGGGACCAGAAACCGACCGCCCTGGGAGAGGATGCATGAGAGGGAGATGTTTACTGGCTTCCATTTGGCGCTTGCTGAATTTTCTATGTGTGCCCTATTAGCTATTGAAAAACAAATTTGAAAAATAAAAAGTTATTTATTAAAGACAAATTTCTTCTTTGAATGGATCCCGTTCTGCCTTCCAGTAGGTTCCATTCCTTTTCTAGACTTCTGGTTTCCACAGTCACACAATGTCCACCCTTTGGAGCAAGTCATTCATTCATTCACTCAACAAATTCCTTCTGATTAGTTATCCATGAGTGGCCAGGTGTGAGACTCAACAGATGCCAAGGTGGACCTCATCTGTTGAGTTTGGCAAGTGACCCTCACCTTACCATTACTACCCCAGGTATTCTGGTGTCACCACCTTCACCTCTTCTTGGCCCACTCTCTCTCTTAAAGAGCTGTTCCCATGCCTAAATTAAGCTCCAGCCCCCAACTCCCGTGATTTATTTTATTTTTGGCAATACTGGGGTTTGAACTCAGGGCTTTGAGCTTGCTGGGCAGGTGCTCTACCACTTGAGCCACCATTCTAGCCCCACTTTGATTTTCAAATTAGGTGTGGGGAATTCACAAGCTGAAGTATTTAGAGGCAAAGTGGCCTCTGAAATGCGTCCAAAACAATGGCTGCTGGCTGGCTGGATACAGTATGGAGAGACAGACAGACAGAAGGAGGAGGAAATGTTACAAGGCAGAAACTGCAGAACCTGGTGGGGGAAAGTGTACTTGTTCACTGTACAAGTCTTTCAGCCTTTCTGCATGTTCCAAAATTTGCATAAAATACTGAAGAAAATAATTAAGAGAATTAAAATGCACAAGCTTTTACATTGGAGTGACTCGCCAGTGGTATTTACCTCTGGGCTGGGGGCTTTCTGTGGGGAAAGCATCTCGGTGTGTCCGCGATTATAGGCCCAGGAGCTGCCTCTGGGCCTTTTTCAGCAGCCACAACTGGGAGGATACAGTCATGGGCAGAGTGGGGCAGGGAGCAGGGAAGGTAGGGCAGGGGACTGCTTCTCATTTCCCTTGAGGCCACGCCATTCTCCAGAGTGCATTCTGGCAGTAGAAGCTGCCTTGGCACCACCCAGCCACGGAGAAGGCTTTGCACACTCTGGTACCCCAGGGAGAAGAGAAGGAGGTAATAGAAGGAGAGGTGAGTGTACAGATGTCTGTTGAGGCATGGATGGGTGGCTGGATCCATGCTGGGATGCACAAAGTTATACTAGGGAATCCCTAACTCCTTCCCAGAGTGTTTTCTTCTTAACTCCATATTAACAACAAGGACAAAAATGATGACAATGGTGGTGGGAACTACCCTATGTTGTGTGCATACTCAGCATGGCGAGCCTTATGTTGATTAGCTCTTACATGCCTCTGAAAAGGAGGAGGTAATTATGGGTGTTCCCATTTCACAGATGAGGAAACTAAGATGAGAAGAGAAGTGGTCAGGAGCTCGAGGTTACTCAGTCAGTGAACAATGGGCTGAGATAGAAATCCCAGCTGAATGCAGCTATGACACGATGACTGGAGCAGACTAACACCTTCAGGAAGACTAGAAAAGAGGGAATAAAGAAGTTTTCTGGAAGGCCTGGAGTGCTGTCAGGGCAGCCAGAGGACAATGGGTAAGAGGAGGCAGCAAGCTTCTGGAACAGGTGTGGCCCAAGAGCCTCCCGTCTACTCAGGGTCTTGGAAGGACTGAGAGCAGAGATGGGCAGAATCCTGGCGCCCCCAAGAGCCTGGGGGATTAAACTGAGTTTGGGACTATCAAAGCAGGCAGATGTGAGGATGCAGACCCCAGAGGGAAGGGAAGATCACGGACAAGGGACTCAGCAGTTCCCCTCAAATGTATGCCACCTCCTGAGCTGTGCAGAGAAGGCAAGGAACCAGCAGAAAGCAGTTGAGTTGTTGAGGGAGCTCTTAGCTGACTTGTGTTACTGAAAAGGCAGAAATAGAAGTCAGGGACCACCAAAAAGGACCAGCCAGGTTAAGACCCCAGGCTTTCCGTTAACTGACCCTGGAGATTTGCTCCTACGTATGCACCAAGCCTTAAAGACCTCAACCCAGCCTGGGGTCAGCCAGGTCCTGACTGGAGTGAGATGACTATCCTCCTGCCTGCCAAGGTATGGTAGTATACACCTATAATCCCAGCATCCAGAGGCTCAAGCAGGATGACCAAAGACTGAGGCCAGAAAGGCCACATAGAGATTGTCTCAAAAACAAACAAAAAACGGTGACTCCCTCTTTGAAAGCAGATACATCCCACAATCTGTCATACAGAATGATTGAAAATCACCAGCCATATCATAAACAGGACAAAAGAAAAACCAGACAGTAACAACAAACCATGGGTGACCCACACACTGGAGTTAGCAAATATGGGCTTAAAGAAATTATAGTGACTAATGTAGTCCACAAAAAAGATCAATAATGTCACCAGAGATTAGAAACTCTAAAATAAATGAGAAGTCTACAAATGAATAATATAATATTTGAAGTCAATATCTGAATAGATAGGTTTGACAATGAATTAGACATAGTGAAAGAGAAGATAAGTAAACTGAAAATAGGCCAGTGAGAAAGATCAGAATGAAGCACAGACAGGAAAATGCAGATGAAAGACTGACTGAAAATGGCTTAAGAGATACATGGGGGAAAGACAAATATTGCATGTTTTCTGCCATACATGGAATCTAGACCTTAACTGATAATAATAGTAATATGACACAATCACAAAAGGGGGACTCTTTGTTGGGGAGGGAACCAGTAGAAGGAGGACAGGGAAAAGGAGAGTGCTGGGGATGAATATGACTGAAGTATATTATGTTTGTATGTGCACATGTATGGATATATGAAAACAGCAGAATGAAACCCTCTAAATACTGCTAATAAAAGAGGGTGGAGCAAGGGGCTTAAGAAAGCATAACACGGGACGGATTTGATCAAAGATCAAAGCACAGTATATACACATATGGAAATATCACAATTAAACCCCTTTTCACAGTTAATTCATGCTAATAAAAAAGAATCAGGGTGAAAAAATAAAAAGGATTTATGAGATATGGTAAAAATGTCTAGCACATGGGTTATTTAAGTCCCCCCCACCAAAAGAGAATAGTCCAGAGGCAAAAATTAAAGCACTAGCCAAAAATCTTCTGACATTGATTAAAAATATAAAGCCACAGATTAAATAAATACTAAGCAAATAAATCAAGGTAAATCAAACTGTAATTGTTGAAAATGAAAGCCAAAAAGAGATTTTTTAAGAAGACAGTCAGAGAGAGACTGGGGGGGGTCTCAGGAATGGGAGGGGAGAGGGGAAGGAAAGGATACCGAGGGGTACAGAAGATGGAGGTACACTGCACTGCATATACACACATGAAGACAGCATAATAAAACCCACCAAACACTGTTTGCGAAGGTGGGGAGGAGAGGGGGGAGTGGGAATATAATGGAGGGGGTGAACTTTTTCAAGGCACACTGTATGGAATTACCACACTAAATTCACTCATATTATTAGTGTATGATAATTCAAAAATAAAACTAAAATAATTTAAAACAAGATAGAGAGAAAAGATTCATATTAAATTCAAAGGCGACTTTCTAAAAGAAAAGAGTCCCCTATCTTTCTGTGCTGCCATAATGGAATGCAGGAAGGTCTTGTTGATGCTAATGCTGAGAAGAGGTTGGGGGGCAAGTCCTTAGGAGGCCACGCTCCAGAGTCATTGTCAGGTTTCTAACATTGGTGGATTTGAGGTCACTGATTGGTCACAGAACTGGGAAAAATGTTGTGACCTCACAGGCAGATGTAATCAGCCCCAAATTCGATGTGTAGCTCAAAAACCTAGAAAAATGGCAGAACGATCTGCTTCTGTCCTGCCAGCTCTGTTTCACTGTAGTGACCCCCTCAGCTGGCGTCATGGGCCAAGAAGAAGGAAGACCAGAACACACACAAGAGGAAAATCCTAGCATTCCTTTTCTAGGAATATAAAACATACAGGCAAATAAAATACCTCAACAGAGAAATAAATAAAAGCCAAAAAAAAAACAATGAGATGGATGACAGCTTTAATGTAACAGAAAATTCTATACCCAGTAAAAATACCCTTCAAAATTGAAGATGTGTAAGGGTGGTGGAGTGGCTCAAGTGGTAAAGCAGCTGCCTAGCAAGCATGAGGCCCTGGATTAAGCCCCTGTACTGGAAAAAAAAAAAAAGTGAAGGTGTGTAAGTACATCCAAAAATGAACAAAAACTACAAGCATTTAACAGTGAATCCACACTGAAAGGAGATAACAGGGAAATTACTCCAACAGAAACATGAAACAAAACAAAGAATAAACAACAGGAAGGGTAAATATGTAAACAAATGAATATTGACTGAAAGAAAAATATTTTATGTAAGTGAAATGTAAATTAAAATACAATTAAATTGTAAATGTAATTGTAAATTGTAAATATAAATTGAAGTACAGTTAAAAGTTTATAACCACCACTTACAGTAAAGGTAGAAGAGGATAAATGGAGTTAGATGTTCTAAAGTCTGAGAAACACTTTAAAAATAACTCGAGTAAGTTAAGGATTCAAGCTATAATCTCTAGGATGTTCACAACAATAAGAATAAGTGACTGTGTAATTATCAAGCGAATAAAAACGAAAACTAAAATAAAACCCAAAGGAAGACAATAATATAGTAAGAAGGGGATGATAAACAGCTGGCAAATAGAAAAGAGCTACCAAGGTAAATACATTAGGATAAATGGAACAAATACGCAAAAGACAAAGACAGTCAGACCGTATTTTAAAATAACTACCCTCTGTTTACAAAAGGTACACTTTGGACTGTAGCTGTGGCTCAGGTGGTTAGAGAGCTTGCTTTGCAAGCACAAAGCCCTGAGTTCAAACCCCAGTCCCCCAAAAACAAAAAAAGAAAGAGAAAACTTTACAAAAGATACCACTTAAATATAAGGCAAGCAAGGGATGAAAAGGCTACTCTATGCAAAATGCAGGCAAAAAGAAGCTGGCACGGCTACGTCAACAGCAGACGACTTACACTTTAAGGAGAAAGCTACCAGACATTACCAGAGGGTTGTAAAGACAGATCTACCAAAAACAGACATTTCAACATGATCCAAGAGTAAGTTCACCAGAAAGCAGCTAACGAGAAGGAAATCAGGAAGATAAAAGCAGTCCAAATTTTTACCTACCTGTTAACACAGCTTCCAAATAAACAAACAAAAGCTGACAAAACTAGAAAGAATCAGCAATCCACAACACAATGGGAGATTTCAACGTACTTTTCTCTACAACTGATAGAAAAGGCAGAAAACGGACCACTAAGGACAGCAAGGTTGGGACAGTGATCTCAGTGTTTGACCTCAGTGACAAAGTTGAACAAGGCCATGGTAACAGAACACACTTTATTCCCAGGGACAATGGGAAACTACCGAAATGTGCCAATTGACGCCATAAGGTAACGCTCAAAACACAGCAAAGAACTGACATCTCTTGTAGGCACATATGAATAATAAAAGAAAAATGGAAAAAAAAAAAAAAAAAAGAACTGACATCTCTTAAACCACGTTCTCCGAGTCCAGCAGAATTAAGCTCAAAAATAATTGTGAAAAATTTTAGAAAATCCCCAAATGTTTGGAAATGAAGCACAATGCAGTTCTAAAAATAAATAAATAAAAAACCTTTTTAAATCAAAGAGGAAAATAAAACAAATTAAAAAATATTTTGAACCACACAATAATGAAAATATGACATCAAAATTTGTGACATGTCATGTCAGTAGCTGTGCTTAAAGGAAACTTTACAGCCTTTAATTCAGAATTTAGGATAGAAAAAAATCTATGAAGCAATGATCTCCATATGTTATCTTTAAAAGTTTTTTAAGAAATAAATTAAGGAATGAAACCAAACACTAACAAGGGCAGCATCAGAGCCACCGGCTGATGGGTTATAGCAGGAGAGATTGTGATGGTGAGAAGAAAACCAGTGGAGCCGAGTGGGACAACTTGCTCAGTCCAGGGTATGAAAGGCCCAGGGCCTGCGAGCCAGGCAGGAGCCTCCTAAGGAGTGAGGTATCTATTTGCAACCTGTGCTGTCACTACAGCCAGAGTCAGGAACCCTCAGCCAGGAGGCACACTGGCTGCTCCCAGGCCACAGCCTCCATGAGAACCCGAGGCATTCTCTGTGCTACTGTGGAATGGCCTGCGGAGACTTGTAATTCATTCTCATTGAATAAATCTGTGGGATTACCCTATGTAGCCCAGGCTGATCGTGAACTCGAGATTGTCCTGCCTCTGCCTCCCAAGTGCTGTGATTACAGGCATATGCTACCATGCCAGCTCTGAGGAGTTTATTCTTGAACAAAGCTCACCTAAATTTTGTATTTGGATGATTTGAAAGTAATTTCCAACACGAGGTGTTGAGCTGAGTAATTTGAATTCCAGAAGCCAACATTTTTCATGCACAGGTTTAATGGAGGAAAACACATAGAGCTGATGGTCCTTGCTTCCTCTCTGCAGAATTGTTCAGTGGAACCAGTAAAAACTTTAAATAGTCTGTGACAGAACAGAGATACTACAGAACTCAGAGCTTCGTGCATGCTAAGCAGGCATTCTACAGACAGAGCCATGCCTCCAGCCCTTTTTGCTCTGGTTATTCTAAAGATAGGGTCTCACTTTTTGCCCAGGCTAGTCTGGATCACCATCCTCCTGTTTTGTGCTTCCCACTGTGGCTGGGATGACAAGCATACACCACCATGGCCAGCTACTGGTTGAGATGAAAGTTCATGAACTATTTGCCCAGGCTGGCCTTGAACCTTGATCTTCCTGATCTCAGCCTCCCAAGTAGCTAGGAGTACAGGCCTGAGCCACTAGCACCTGGCTTTGGGTTTTAAATCATTAAAAGGATTTAAAATTACTTTTCAATACTTAGCTGCCTTTAACTGTTCAGCAACTGTGGGCCACTCTATGAAGATATCCAATGAAGGGCACAATTGGTCTTGTCCCAGTAGTGTCCCCATATGTCCTTAATCACAAGAGAAAGGATGAGAGTGTGAGTCACCACTGCACAGAAAAACAACTCAATGAACATGTATCTTCTTAGTAAAAGTAAAGGTAAATCAAGAATTAATACAAGTCGTAACTTAGTATTGTGATTTTGGAAAACAATGCCTCCATATTTGGTCCAGACACACATGAAAGAAAATGGAGTTTAAATTACTGTACATTCTTTCTAATGATAAGGAGTTTACACACACACACACACACACACACACACCTCCTGCATCTACTAGGTCATTCGGAGGTGACTTGAGGTACACACTGAGATTAGATACTCTGGATTAAATAAACTTTAAGGATCCCTCCCAATCTACTTCTCTCGGAATTTTCAAGCAACCAGATGGTGGCCTTGTTTTTGCTTTGGGTTGGTTTTTAAATTGTTTCTAGTTGATTATGCATAGTCTTTTATTTACTTTTTGTTTACTTTCTTTCTGGATTTCTAATTTGAAGTCTTTGTTAATTTCAAAGTTAAGTAAGGCTATGAATTTTCCTCTGAATTCTCTTTTTGCTGTATCTCATTTGTTTTGATGTTAAATATTCTACATCTTGTTAATTTCTAGATAATTTGTCACTTTGCTTTTTATTACATTTATTATTAAAAACTTCTTAATTTATATATGGGTAACAGCTTATGTTTTATTTCTAGTGTATTAGACTACAAGCAATGGGTTTGTGGTAATTTTCTTTTTTGTTTATTGTGCTGGGGATCAAACCTAGGCCCTTGTGCACGCTAGGCAAGTTTTCTACCACTGAGCTCCACCCTGAGGCTGTCTTGGAAATTTGGGGTTTTGTGGCCAAGAGCATGGTCAATTTACACAGTGTGCTTTAGACCTGAGATAAGAATTGGAAGTTAAAGTTTTAGAGACCTGAGAGCCTCAGCGAGAATCTTACATGTGGCAGGCACTGTTGTAGGCACTTTATATAAACTGTTGCACTTAATCCTCATCACAATCCTGTGAGACAGGTGATATTTACGGTTGGTGTTTTGTTAGTTTTGTTTTGGTCTGCAACACTCTATCCTACTGCCTCAGCCTCCTTGACACTGCAGGCATATGCCATCAGGCTCAACTTTTGCTGTTTTGTAAGAGTAGTGTCTAAACTACAGAGAGACTGAGTGGCTGGGCCAAAATCAGTGATAAACACAATGACAGCACCACATACACATTAAGCTTGAATTTATTATTCAAAAAAAGAAAGTAAGTTAACCCAAAGAAAACAGAGAAGGAAAATTAAAATTCCTGGTAAGAACAGGAACTAGGGCTGGGTAGGAGCTCAGTGGTACAGCACTTGCCTAGCACGTGCAAGGCTCTGGGTTTGGTCAACAGCACCACACACATACACACAAAAAATAATAAAAAGATAGTAATGAAATAGAGCACTAAATTTAATACACAAAACTCAACAAAACTATTTAGTTGGAGCTGGGTGCCAGTGGCTCACTCCTGTACTCCTAGCTACTTAGGAGACAGACATCAGGAAGATTGTGGTTCCAAGCCAGCCCTAGGTAAATAGTTCTTGAGACCCTGTGTTGAAAATACTCAACACAAAGAATGGGGCTTCCACTACTGACGAATGGATCAAGAAAATGTGGTATCTAAACACAATGGAATTTTATGCAGCCATGAAGAAGAACAAAATGTTATCATTTGCTGGTAAATGGATGGAATTGGAGAACATCATTCTGAGTGAGGTTAGCCTGGCCCAAAGGACCAAAAATCATACTTTCTCCCTCATATGTGGACATTAGATCAAGGGCAAACACAACAATGGGATTGGACTTTGAGCACATGATAAAAGTGAGAGCACCCAAGGGAGGGGTGAGGATAGGTAAGACACCTAAAAAATTAGCTAGCATTTGTTGCCCTTAACGCAGACAAACTAAAGCAGATACCTTAAAAGCAACTGAGGCCAATCGGAGAAGGGGACCAGGAACTAGAGAAAAGGTGAGATCAAAAAGAATTAACCTAGAAGGTAACACTCACATACAGGAAATTAATGTGAGTCAATGCCCTGTATAGCTATCCTTATCTCAACCAGCAAAACCCTTGTTCCTTCCTATTATTGCTTATACTCTCTCTTCAACAAAATTAGAGATAAGGGCAAAATAGCTTCTGCTGGGTATTGAGGGGGTAGAGGGGAGAGGGAGGGGACGGAGTGGGTGGTAAGGGAGGGGGTGGGGGCAGGGGAGCAATGACCCAAGCCTTGTATGCACATATGAATAATAAAACAATAAAATAAAATAAAAATAAAAATAAAGTAAAAAAAAACAAAGAATGGGGCTTGTGGAGTGGCTCATGCAGTAGAGTGTCTGTCTAGAAAGCATGAGGCCCTGAGTTCAAACCCCAGTACTGCCAAAAATAAATAAATTAAATAAATAAATAAATTAAATAAATAAATAAAACTGTTAAGTTGGTTCTTTGAAGAGCAAATCGCACGTGCTATGCAAAATGTAGTCAGGCAAAGCTGCCATTGTTTCTGCAGCAGTGGAAAGGGGCTGTGAAGACAGTAACACCATGCCACGACACAGTTAGATGTAGTCCAAGGATGCAAGATTGCTTTTTCTTTTTTTTCAGAACTGGGGCCTTGCACATGCTAGGCGAACACTCTACATGGAGCCACATACCCAGCTTAAAAAGTCAGCTCATTATCAGAACAAAGAAAAATTATATGACTAAGTCAACAGATGCAATAATTCAATTGACTAAAGTCTACACACATGATAAAAACTCTTAGCAAAAAGGAACAGAAGAAGCTACATATGAAAAAAACCTACAGCTGACATCACATTCAATGGTGAAAGACTGAAAGCTTCACCTCTAAGACCTGGAGCAAAATAAGGATGCCTGCTAGAGCTGCTTCCATTCAACACACTTTTCAAAGTTCTAGCTAAAGCAATTAGGCAAGGAAGAAATAAAGGCATTCAGAGCCAGGCTTGGTGATACATGCCTGCAATTCCAGGTACTTGGGATCAGAAGGACTGCAGTTCAAGGCAAGTTGGGGCAAAAAGTTAATAAGATTGCACCTCAACAAACAAGCTGGGTATAGCGGTTCATGCCTGTAAACCCAGCTATTTAGGAAACAGAGATAGGAAGATTATAGTTCAAGGCCAGCCCAGGCAAAAAAGCTGGTGAGACTCTATCTCAAAGAACAAGTCAGGTGTGTGTGTGTGGGGGGGGGGGGTGCCTGTAATCCCAGCTACATAAAGGCTTCGGTAGGAGGACTGCCATTTGAGACCAGCTCAAGACCCTATCTGAAAAATAGCTCATAGAAAGGGCTGGGAGTGTAGCTCAAGTGGTAGAGCAGCTGCCTAGCAAGCATGAGGCCCTGAATTCAAACCACAGTACCACAAAAAAGAAAGAGAAAAAAAAAGGGAAAGAAAAGACGTTCAAACTGAAAATGAACAAATGAAATCATTTCTGTTCACAGATGACATGGTCTTGCATACAAAAAACTAAAAGTTCCATAAAACAACTTGTTAGAGCTAACAAATGAATTCAGCAAAGTTGTAGGACACAAAACCAACTCAAAAATCAGTTGTTTCCCATGCAGTATCAATGAACAATCTGGAAAGGAAATGAGGAAAACAGCTCCATTCACCACGGCATCAAAAAGAACAAAATACATAGGAGTAAAAGTAACTAAAAAGGAAATGACTTATACACCGAAAACTATAAAATATTGCTGAAAGAAAATAATTAAGTGGGAAAAATCCCATGTTCATGGATTGGAAGACTTAACATTGTCAAGATACTACTATGCTCAGACAAAATACCACCTGAAGCAATAAACGGATTCAATACAATCCTCAGAAGCAGTGCAATCCCTATCAAAAGCCCAAATTCTATATGAAATCCCAAAACATCCCTGAATAGCCAAAAACATCTGGTGGGGCGGGGGAGGAGGAGAAAGAAGTTGGAGGATTCACACTTTCTGACTGAAAACTTACAACAGAGCTACAGTAATAAAAAGTTTGGTACTGACACAAAGAGAGACATATAGAACCATGGCATACATGCACATACATACATACTATTGATGTACATGATTGATTTTAAAAGAGTGCCAGACAACTCAATGGAGAAAGGACAGTCTTCAACAAATAACAAACCATCCTGAATACAATACTCCCACATACAAAAGAGTCAGGTTGAACTCTTACCTTATACCATACACAAAAATACCAAAATGGATCAAAGACCTAAACAGAACTAAAACTGTAAACTTTTTTTTAAATTTTTATTGTTTTATTATTCATATCTGCATACAACGCTTGGGTCATTTCTCCCCCCTGCCCCCACCCCCTCCCTTACCACCCACTCCGTCCCCTCCCTCTCCCCCCCCACCCCCTCAATACCTGGCAGTGTAAACTTCTTAGAAGAAAATACAGAAGAAAATTCATGAGATTGAATATGACAATCATTTCTTGGGCATAACAACAAAAAAAGATATTTGGATTTCAAAGGGCACTATCTACAGAGGGATAAGGCAACCCACAGAATGGGGAAAATATATGCAAACCATATATCTGGTAAGGGATTAATATTCACAATATATAAAGAATTTCTAAAACTCAACAACAACAAAACAATTCAATTCAAAACCAGGCAAAGTCTTGGGTAGACATCTCCCCATAGAAGAAGTACAAATGACCACCAAGTACATGAAAAGATAGCCAACATCCCTAACCACCAGGGAGATCAAAGCCACCATGACACCAATTCACACCCATTAAGATGCTGTTACCAAGAAACAAAAAATGTTGGCAAGGATGTAGAAGCACTGTAATCTTTGTGCACTGCTGGAGGGAATATAAAACAGTGTAGCTCCCATGGAAGAAGAATGGTAGCTCCTCAAAAAATGAAACAGAGTTACCATATCATCCAGGAATCCCATCCTTGGTGTATACTCAAAAGTATTGATAGCAGGGGCTCAATCGGATATATATACCTCAGCATTCCTAGCAGCACAATATCCACAAAATGCAAACAGCGGGTGTCTATGAACAGATGAGTAAATAAAACATAGTATATGCATGCCACAACATGGATGGACTTTGAAAGCATGTGCCGTATGGTCCTGTTATACAAGGTACTTAGAATGGGCAAATTCATTCCAACAGAAAATAAAACAGTTACCAGGGGCTGGGGGAAGAAGGGATGGAGAGTTATTTTTTAAAGGGTACAGAGCTTCTGTTTGGAACGATGAAAAGTTTTGGAGTGGGTGCTGATAATGTTTGCACAACACTGTGAGTATACTTATTGCCACTGAACTGGACACTTAAAGTGATTTATGTGGTAAAATTTATGGTATCTGTTTTGCTACAATTTTGGAAAAAAAAGTATTAGAAGAAAGTTTCCCAATTTGATAAATGGCATCTACAAAAAACCTACAGCAACATCATACTTAATGGTAAAATACTGAGAGTTTTCTTTGATATCAGAATCAAAATAAGGAGACCCACTGTCACCAGTTCCATTCAATATTATGCAGGAAGTCTTTGCCATTGCAATAAGGCAAAAAAATATATCTTAAAATGAATATATGTAACTGTTATTATTTACAGAAAACATGATCACATATGTTAAAATTTTTGAATTCTACAGATAAACTATCAGACAGAACTAGTAAATAAATTTAACAAAGTTTGTAGAATACAAGTCAACCTTTTAAAAAAAATCAATTGTACTTCTATATAATTAATTAAAATAAGAAAAAAATCACTTAAAATAAAACACATAGAAATGAATCTAATCAAAGGATTGTGAGACAAGTAGAAGACATTCCTAACAGAAATGTATTAAGGTATCTGGCTAAGTGGTTCAAGTGTTGCAGCACCTGCCTAGCAAGTATGAGACCCTGAGTTCAAGCCCCAGTACCTCCCCCCAAAAATATATTAAGGCCTGCACAAATGGAGTATATGTTGTTCACTGGTTGCAAAACTCAATGTTACAATCAATGTCTTCACATTGATGGATATGTTTTTGATTCAAACTCAATCAAAATCTCAGCAGAGTTTTCGTGGAATTTCAAAAGCTGATTCTAATATTTGTATGGAAATATACAAGCCAAAATAAACTAGTGCTATCAAAACCTCACACACAAAGCTACAGTAAGAAGTTACAATGTTTGCCTTGGTGCAGGGACAGTGAGGCACCAAGAGAAGTGCACATACATACAGGTGCATGAGAACACCCACAGACACAGAGGAATGTTCACAACAGCCTTTCCTGTGACTGCCCAAAACAACTCAGTTACCCATCGGTATGGAAGCCTATGCAGAAATGGGTATGAAGAAAATGTTCGCTGTACTCAGCAGTGGAGGGTATCATCTGCAAGAAAGAATTGCCTGGTTCAATGTAAACACATGTGCAAATAAGGCTGGGGCTGTAGCTTGGTGGTATAGGTGCTTGCCTGGAATGCACAAGGCCCTGGGTCGGACCCAGCACCACTAAAAATAATAAGACGCAACATGAATCTGTGGTATTAGAAGTCGCGATAGCCTTTGAAGAACAATGTCAGGGGAGTGTTCTAGTAATCGTTTTTCCTTGGTCTGGGTGGCACTTACGTGGTCATTTGTGAGAACTCAGGCTGCACACGTACCATCTGTATACCTTCTACATGTTGTACTTCAATTAAAAAGTTAACTGAAAAAGTCTAAGTTGGTTTTGCACCAACGCTGAAGCTACTAACAGTGATCCCATTCTGCCTCCTCTCTGCCCTCCCACTGGTGGATGTAGAGAGATGCCACAGCTTCCGGCCAGAGGGCCTCCCCTATCCAGCCTCCGCAGCCTCTCTCCCCGGCACCTCTGGGCAGCCTGCAAGAACACTAGAGCTGAGAGTAACAGTAGCACAATAATCAAAACAATATTTGTTGACCATTTACTATGTAGTAGGCTCTTCTTCTAAAAATTTTGCTTGCAATAATTCATTGACTCCTCCAAAAAATCCTGCCATTTCTACTTTCTGGACCAGAAAACTGAAGAACAGAATGGTGAATTACATTGCCTGAGGTCACATAGCTCTGAGTGGGAAGCTGGGATTTGCAACTGGGGGTCTGGCTCCAGCACTAGAAGCACCCACCTTGTTCAGGGGATAAGCCCACAGATGAGGCCAGGTGCCTGGAGCCCAATCACACCCACCCAGGTCAGGCAAGTTCATGTGTCTGCACAAAGCCCAGGTGTCCATGGGGGTGTACCTCCTTTTATTGTTCTTTTATCTTTTTATTTTTTGGAGGCATTGGGGTTTGAACTCAGGGCCTTGAACTTGCTAGTCAGGCACTCTGCTTCTTCAGCCATACCGTCAGCCCTTTTGGCTTTAATTTTTGTGACAAGGTCTTGTGTTTATTCCTGGGACAGCCTGAACCACAACCCTCCTATTTACACTTCCCAGGCAGCTGGGATGACAGGCAAGGGTCACCAAGCCCAGCTTTTTATTGCTTGAGATGAGGTTTCTGGGACTTTTTGCCCAGGCTGGCTGGCCTTGAACCTTGATCTTCCCAATCACTGCCTCCTGAGTAGCTGGGATTACAGGCAGGAGTCACCATGACCTAAGTGTGCCACCTCCTGAAGGTCCACTTTCAAGACAAGAAGCCAGCAGATAGCCCTGGGCCCTAAGCCTGAGGCTGCAGGCTGAGCTGCAGTGTGGGTGTAGGATGAAGTCTCTGACCAATCCTGGGGGCAAGGGTCTCCAAGCTCCTCCAGGGTCAGGTCCCTGTTGACAGCAAATTAGGACAGAGGAGGAAGTGGGCACCAGGGTTGCCTGATCCCATCCCAGGCAGTGGCTGTGAGCCCTCTGCTTCCCATCCTCGTGCTGGGCTGGAGAAGTAAGCTGTCTCATGGAAGGAAAAGCCAGCTTCCTTCAGGAGGGATTTCTTCCTTCCTAGAGCCCTCCACCCTTCATCCCACACTGCAGGACCAGCTTCCCTCTGGTCCGCCTCAAGCTGCCTGCTGCAATTTAGGTTTTCCCTTGCTCTTAAGCAGTGAGCTCAAGTTCACTGCCCTTTGAAGAGACCCTCTCCTCTGCCCAAGTCTTTTCCTGCCAGTCTGGGAGGTCTGTGGCTGCAGACCTCTGTGTCAAGCCTGATTGGGGTTAGCAGAGCTCCAGCGATAAGCACTTAAAATGAAGACCCCATAGCATCAGAAGGGAAAGTCAGGTGTCCCCCACCTCTGACACACACAGTGTCAGGGGCAAAGCTTCTGCAGACAAAGTCATACCCAGCAGGCTTTTTTTTCCTATGGTGAGTAGAGAGGGAGCCACTTTGGCAAGGTGACCCATCACATTTGAGCCAGGGACCAAGGCAGGCAGCAGCAAGCAGACCTGGAAATCAGGCCTCAGAGCAGGGCACAAGAGAAAGCCAAGTATTCAGTCCACACACACAGGCAAGCACATGTGGCCAGGCCTCTGGGTCAAGGCCAGAAAGGAGAGAGCTGATAGGAAAATGAGCTTCTGAGCTAGGCAGTTAAAAGAAAGCAAAAGGCAACATGGAGAGGCTGTGTCTCTACCGGCCTTTTTCATTCCCCTCTGACCTCGCCTTCAACACCCAGACCCTCCATGGGGCTCCCCGAAGAAGCTGCAAAACATTTAAGTACAATGAGGTCACCTAGTTAACAGCCTCCCTCCCACTGTATTATTCATGGGCTCCCTTCTTCCCGCCTGAGCTCCAGTTTCCAGCAGCCCTCAGGCGAGTGGCAGCCCTGGCTTGGCAGGTCAGTGGCCAGCTTATCTAGCCGGCAGCATGCGGCATTCCGCATGCTTCACACCCCACTTCCTTCTCCCACCTACCTCCTATGGCCACTCTATGGAAACTCAGCCCCAGGTAGCACTTCAGGTGACAGCAAGAACTTTGGGGTTAGAAAGGAAGGGCAAAGAAGGATAATCTTGGCTGAGTCAGACACAGGATGCTGAAATGGCCAAAGGAAGCTACAGCCCTCTCTCCTACACACACACACACTGAACTGAATGTCCCAAATACAGGACTCTGAATAAGTGCAAGAACTCATGGAAGACAGGGTCTTGGCGCATCCGTTTTGGTATTTCAGTGAGCCTAGAACAGTGTCCCACAAATAGTAGGTGCTTAATAAACATTTTCCGATCTACGTACCTTCCCAAAAAGATGGGTTTCAAATTCATAGATGAGCATTAAGTATGACAAAAACATGGCTGCATGTGGTGGTGCACACCTGTCACCCCAACTAACGGGGGGCGGGGGTTATAGATAGGAGGATCACATGTCAAGGCATAAACACAAGGCCTTATTCAAAAAGTAACTAAAGCGAAAAGGGCCAGAGGCATGGCTCAAATGGTAGAGCGCCTGCCTAGCAAGTTCAAGGTACTGAGTTCAAAACACAGTCCTGTTTTAAAAAAAAAATGTGGCCCCAAGTATTCAAAAGACATTGTTCTTCACATCTGGAGACTGCCATGCTATTACATGCTATTAAAATATCTATCTTCATGTATCCTGTAAATGTTACATAGTTTAAGTCAGTGATACAGTGATAATTAAGAAAAAATGACACATACATATGTACATATAGGTTGATTAATTGGCTGGCTTGCTGCGGTTTACCTGTGCCCATTTTCATTTTGTTGAGCATGAGAAGGCTGGCAGAGGGGTTTCTTCTATCCTGCTTGACAGTGAGACACACGTCACTCTGAGAATGGAGGCAGCTGGGTCACACGGGATGATAACTAAAGTCTGTACACACTTGCTGGTGGCATTTTTCTCCACATTCACGTGTATTGCACTGCCCCACAGTTACTGGGTACACACCCACACCACAGACCCCCAAGACTGAGGTTCTCCAGTACAGTTATGCGGACAAACCCAGGAGTCTGGCTGGAGAACAGTTCAGGACCAGCATACTTGGCCAGAAAAACTGAGGGGAATGTAAGCCAGTGTGGCCAGCAACAGGGTGTGAGGGGCTGGGGCTATGCAACCCCCTCATCTTACAGATGGAAAGAGCCGGGATGTGGCTGGGGCCCCAGCACCAGGCAAGTGCACACACCCAAAAGGACCAGCCTACCCTGGACAGGGTAGATGGGCTGCCCCTGGCTTCTAAGCCACTAAGCTGTTTCCAGTCACTCCCATGGACATTCAAACCAGTGCCCAGCCTCACCCTCCTACAGCCCTAGGGAGGCTCTAAGCCCCTGAATGTCCTACCTCTGCCCACAGTCAATTACAGGTGAAGTCCAGACAGCAATGAATACACCTGGCAGGGCTGCATTGAAACGGGGCGACCCAGAAACCAGGCCCAGCCCTGCTGTTGTCTCTCTGAGGACCCAAGGTGGGCTTTTGTCCTTCCTGCGTTGTTTCTATCTGCATGGCCTGGATTTTTTTGACTCTTTTGAAGAGTCAAAGGGTCCAATCAGTCTAAAAGGCGTTCTGCTGCCTGCTTAGCAAGAGACAAAATGGTAGCTGCGAAGCCCCCTTTAGACAGGGTGAGTATCAGCAGTATGTGCTGTGCCTGCCCTTCCACCTGGACCCTGTCAGCACCTGATGATTCCCCCCCCAGCCCAGGGCCAAGCACAGGGTAGCAGTCAGCTGGGAAGGGATACCTGGACCCAGCTCCAGTCATCTGCCCACGAGGACTTCTTCAAAGTTCTAAGACCCCCTCCTTGCCCAAATGCAGAAGAGATGGCCTCCAGATCTGCCAAGTACCCCAAGGGCCCTTAGCATTCAGGCTTCTTCTGCTGTGGCCAGGCTATGCCCTCTCTCCTGGAAGACAGTTTCCCAAATGTTTCACAATGCTGACTTTCTCAGCTTTCCACCTCACTCCCTGCTTGGAAAACATCCAAATGCAAAAGCCAGGGGGAAGATGAACGTCACACTTGGTCTTCTCGCAGGAAGAACACAGAGGAGCCAAGGAGCACCCACAGTAAAGATAAAGCATTTTCCTAAACCACTGTAAGCTGCTGCAGACCCACTCCCCCTGAGTCTTTTGTACAGAGAGCACGAGGGTCCCAGGCACTTTAGCACAGTCTCTGGAGAGCCGCGGTGCTGGGGAAGGCTACCTGGGTACGTGCCCCCACCACTGCCATCCTTCCACGGCTCAGGTCCACAGGGACTGACCCCTCCTCTCAATCTCCAAGAGTCCTCCCTTGACCACCCCATCATACCTCTGCACACCATTGCTCCTGTTTGCTCTGGAGAACCTGTGCCTTCTGTGATCACCTCCCTTGATCCTGTACAGTGGCCACCAGCAAACGTGCCACTGTGCTCTTGAAGTATGCTTAAAAGTGGCATGGATGGATGCCACTAAAAAAACCAGCCTTCACGGAGTCCCATCTGAGATGTGTTATCCATGCAAAATGCACCCTCGAAACGTCACACAGAAAAAGAAGGCAAGGTATTGCTCAACTGTCATATCCAGGACACGTTGAGATGGTAATGTTTCAAGTATATGGGTTTAAATAAAATCAAGTATCAGAAATAACATCACCCGTTTCTTTTAACTTTTTTAAAGTGGCTACTAGAAAATTGAAAACTGCCCCCATGGCATGCATTATTTTTCTGTTGTACAGCCCTGGTGTGGACGCTCTGCTTAAGGCCCCAGCAAGGAGACAGAAGCTGGTACTGGGTGACTGGATGGCTTCCCAACAGCAGATGTAGAGCCAGCAGCTCAAAGGATAATGGATTTGGAAGACCCCTACCCCCACCCTGGCCCAGGCTGTGCTGGCTTTTTATAGGAAGACTGAACCTCAGG
Source organism: Castor canadensis (assembly GCF_047511655.1). Taxonomy (NCBI): domain Eukaryota; kingdom Metazoa; phylum Chordata; class Mammalia; order Rodentia; family Castoridae; genus Castor; species Castor canadensis. The sequence continues at coordinate 61,706,124 of NC_133392.1, read as the reverse complement.
CCCCGCAGCGGGGTAGAGAGGCACGGTGCAGACCTCTGCACCACTGATTCTCTGGAACTGGAATCAGTACAACCCTGACCCCAGGAAAGAAGGGCAAGCCCAGCTTCCAGGGGCAGGACAACTCAGAGTAGAAGGGACATGGGGGCTGGAGGAGATGAAGGCCTTTGTAAGACAAGGGCAGGATGGCTAGGAGCCTGTCTCTATAGGCAAAAAAAAGAAGTGGTGGGAGTCCAAGGACAACTTTGGACTTGGGATCTGTCTAAGGAAGGACTCAGCCCTAACACTGGGGAGGCCAGGAAAAGCCCACATTCCTTGGGGTGTGACCAGTATTACAAATGGAGATCCAGGCAGGATCCTGGCTGACCCTTTTGTTTTCTCTCTTACCTCCCCGCCCTTGCTCTTTCCTCTATTCCTGTGCCCCCTTGCTTTCACCAGCTCCCAAATTACAGCCTTCCTTCAGAAACAGACACAATCAAGGTGGTACGTGGGCCCTTGTCACAAATGGCATCTCAAGTCCTCTCCAAATGGAAGATGGCCTTTAAGGAGGAAGGCAGTGTTGCTAACAGCCTGCCTTAGTGGGGAGGCAGCACCAGGAGGCCGGGCCCCTCCCTCTTCTGCTAATCATCTGTAGGAAGTCAGGGTAACTGGGACTGCAGGGTAACTGGGAGAACCTGCAGGGGTGGGAGGAGCAGGACTCTGTCCTTGACTGGCCACCATCCAAACCCAGCTTTATCTGAGGGGCTCAAACAAGTTCCCTCTGCAACTGTTGGCCTCAGTTTCCCCACCTATGAAATGGTAGGAGTAGCAAGTCCCTAAAACTCTTCAGCTCTTCAGTATAGGTCACAAACACAAATGGCCAAAAGGAGCAAGAGGTAGCGTAAAGAGAAAAGCAGGGGAAATGAGAGGTGACTGGGAATGGTGGGGACTGTGAAAACAGAGCTGCAGGCTCACCTAACTTTAAGAGGGGCTGTGGACCAAACTCACCACGACAGAAGTCAGAAAGCGGTTACTCCTGCAGAACAACAAGGTAGCCAGGGAGGGACTGGAGCCTGCAAGCCACTGAAAACTTTGTGCACCTCCATCTAGGCACACCCAGGTGTGAAGACCCACCACCGTCCTCACTGTAGGTATGTAGTCCTCAATTAAAGAACTTTTAAATGAAATAAAAGTGGCAGCTGCAACTGAGCTTCAACCAGCACTGTCAAAGGGGACCACAGCTATGACGTAGCCAGTTCTAATCAGAGGCGCCTGAAGTCTAGATTTTAATGCAAACTGCTGGATCTTTAAACGTCATTATTAAGTAATTCCAAATGCAAACCCACACCACCATACACACACATACACACACACACACACACACACACACACACACACTCTTCAGGCAAAATTTGATCTACATACTTACAGATCATTAAGCTCTGAAAATCAGGAAGGTTTTACCTCTTTGCTAGAATATGTACCTAAAACAAAAACCAAAGGGATAATAAAAGTTACTTTTTTTTTATGTGTGCCAGGTGCCAGGCTTTCTGTAGAGTTTGCACAGGCTCACTGTAAGCCTGTGAAGCAACTGAAAATTATTCCCATTGTACAGGTGGGAAGACTAAGGCCTCAGCAAGGTTACATGCCACACCCCAGGCTTCAGAGTCCAGACTGCAAGAACTAGAGTTCAATCCCAGTTCTGTCTGCCTCCAAGTGGTCTTGCAAAAATCAAGAAGGCAGGGCTGGGGGTTCAGTTCAAACGGTAGAGCATCTGTCTAGCAAGTGCAAGGCCCTGAGTTCAAACCCCAGCATTGCAAAGAAAAAAAAATCAAGAAAGCAATGAGTTGTGATTATAGTAGTAACTCACACTCAAATGGGGTTTCAGAATATGTAAAAATATGAATGTTCCACAGGAGCTGCTGTCCCCCACAACAAGAGAGCCCACAGCCCAAGGCTGAGGAGGGGCACTATGTCCCACTCCCCCCCAGCAATATGCCGAGCAGGTGGTCTTCCACTATCTGAGCCAGACAGAGCCACAAGCACACAGACCTTAAGGCCCATGTACAGGGACCTACCTAGGAAAAGCTGGGACAGCACCCTCTCCAACCCGCAGGGCAGAGTCTTATCAAATTTCACACTGAAAGACTAGAAGCCGGCTTCATGTGGCTACTTCTTAAACACGCCAGTTTCTCATAGACAATAGGTTGTGAGAATAAGCATTTTCTGACCTATGGGATGCCAGAGAGCTATTTTCATACTGAATCCAAATAAATAGACCCCATAAATGTTCTAATGTTTTCTGAATTGGTTCTTTTGTGCAAAAAAAAAAATCATTCACCATTGGTATAGACACTTGGCTCAAATTATAGAAATTTCCAACACCCCAGAAGCACCTCCTCATGTCCCAGTCATGACACCCTAAGAATAACCATTATTCAGATGTCTGTCATATAGATGGGTTTTGCCTACAGCTGCTTCTTTTCTACAGACCCTGTGTTCTCCACAGTCTACACCACTCCCCATTGTCTCATATTTGGCCTCTTTCACAATTGTCTGCATCCTGACCCCCCAAGGCATGCAAGTTTGAGACCTGAACTCCAAGAATGTGTGTCCAGAGCCTAGAGTCCATCAAAGTGAGCACTAGGTACCCATGTTCAAAGTAACCAACAGATAGCTGGAATTGGTTATAAGCACAGCAAATGCTCTGTGTATCACTTCGCACTAGGAGAAACTGGAAGGACCACGTCCAGTCAGTGCAACGACTGAGCATCTCGCTCATGTGCCAGCCCTGGGAGAACAAGAAGGAAAGAGATGGAACTTGAGCCCACAAGGAAATCACCTTGTAGCCAGGGGCCAAAGCAGCACAGAGCAGTGTAAAGCACCAAGGAAGGATGGAGGGTGGGGAGGGAGATGCAGCCTGGAGAACCACTCCACACCAAGGCTTCTAGAGTCAGAGGGCTGAGCAGTGTCAGAATTCCCATGCTATATGCAGTACAGACTCTTTGGTAGTCCAGGAGCCCGGATCCTCCCTCTACTTCTCTTCTATTAGAGGCGAAATAACCGATCCAGCAGGGCTTGTCATGGGACCTTGCTCACCTACTAATGGGCGAGCAAGAGTCCATCCAAATCAAGGCTCAAAATAATGCAAAATGAATTTTTTAAAAACAACTATAACCAAATAAGAAACCAATTCGTTCAAAGGCAATTAATTTTTCAAACCATCTTTATACATTAAAATACTGATTTTTTTAAACCTGAGGGTTCAAGAAAACTAAGACTTTGTTAACCTAGACACTCACTGATTTTCACATCAATGAAGAGTGCTTTCACCTTGGCATCATGCTTTGTAAGACCGTGACCATACCAGTGTGCATCCCCTGGACTCCCCAGCCACCCTGCATGCTGGCCCAGCTGCCCTCTTCCTGGCAGAGAGGCCAGCCTAGGAAAGACAGTGCTCTTAGGGCAGGATTCGGGTGCCTTAGTCACAAGATGATCTTTCACTTGTGGAACCATTGGTCCCATTAGGACTCTGATCCACATTATTTCTACAGAGGACTAAGGAGGTGACCTTGGCATCCTCACAGCTTAAGGCTAGGAGCCTCCCAGGACCCCTGGGCAGTAGAAGTGGGATGTCCAGTCCAGACTCGGGTAGGGGTAGAGGCTTGTCAGTATCTTCCCTCTGTGGGCTGCCCCTCTGTACAACAGAGGTGTCACCAGTGGCCAGTCTGCCTTTCTGGGAGGGGAGGGATAGGTGAGGTAAAGGACAGTTGCTTAATTCCTCCTGCTTGGGATACAGCATCCACCCAACCCCAGGCATGCTGGAGGCAGAGCAGTAATATCCAGCTTTGGGAATCCCACCCCTCCGCCCACCTCCTCCTGGCCTATGTGCACACAGAGCAATGAATTAACTACGCAGAAAATCAAGCCAATATTGAATCCGTTTAAAGTCCCCTAAAATAAAAGCACCCTCATGGCATTCACAGGCTGGATCCACAGCCCCGGAGGCCACTCAACCCTAGCACAAGAATGCAGTGAAGTCCCTTCTGGTTCTCATCCACCGCCCTGGTAACCACTCTGCATCAAAGGGTTGTAAAATGCTCACCCCTTGAAGGTTTTCTGTGCAGCACAGCAAACTTCACTGAGCACACGAACCACTCAAGGATCTTATCAAGCACAGAGTCTGCTCTGGGAGGGCTAGATGGGCCCTGGGTTCTGCATTTCTAACAGGTTCTGAATTGATGCGGATGCTGGAGGTGCACAGCCACCCTCAGAGCAGCAACCTGCCACTTGGCCTTCACCTCCCAGAAGAAGGTACATTTGAAATCATCTCTTCAGAAAGGTGCCCTTTAAAATACTGAGCACAAAGAAATGAACCTCGAATGGTGAAATGACAGGTAAGGTAGTATGTGGGGTAGAGAAGCTATTTGGGAGACAACCAGGACCATCTGCCACCATAACCCTCAAATGGAGCTGTGAGGAGCCCAGCTGTTTGGAGCTCAGAATGCCGAACCAGTCCTGTGCTTGGGGGCCCAGCAAGGCCAGGCCACTAACTCTGGGTCTCCCACCCTTACTGTTCTAAGCACCCAGGCAGAGGTGCCAGGTTCACACTGTCACTTTTGTAATGGCAGCCCTTGATATACTCTGGCTCTCTGCCATGCAGACACTCTGCCTTCCTATCCTTCCCAGCCCTGGGGAAGCTGTATATAAGCATTGCTATCCCCCCAGCCAGGGTGCCTCTTCCCAGCCCCTCCTCAGCTAAGTGACATCTGGTCCCCCCACCCCCATAGGTGTTGACTGCAGTGCGCCTACCCCTGTACCAGGAACCAAGCATTCATTCCAGCCAGCTCTCCCCCGCCATGGGCTGACTCATCACCACCTTGCACCTGGCCCCAACCAGGCTCTTCAAGCCCACCCCCATCCTACAGCCTGCTTCTTTCCATGGGAGGATCTGACTCCACCCAGCACACACATTGGAGCACACACAATCCTCATGCGTCTCCCCAGACTATTTCAAAATCCAGATAGGGTAGACACACTTGCTAAGGGGCTGGAAGGCTAGAGTCAATGTCTGCTCTGGCAGGAGAGGGCAAAGTATGCAGAACAGCAGGTCAGCTTTCTGGATTATGGAGGAGGGGGCAGATGCGTTACTACCTAGAAAAAGCTAATTTCTTCCACTGGGCCTGACAGTGCCAGAGCTGAAGCGGTGTCGCAGCGGGGCAGCGGCCTGCCGCGAGGACACCCGACCTCCGCTGGCCTCACGAAGGTAGCGGCTCTGAGGTTCCTGCTCTAGGAAAGGCAGTGAGGAGTGCCTGCTGGCTAGCTCTGCCACCACCCTGGAACGCGCGGGATGTGCACGCGCCCCACTAACCTGCCGGGTAGAAGAGGGGCAGTGGACCCCATGGCCGGCCCTTGGGGACAGCAAGCACCGCCTGTATCAGGCCAGCCCTAGAGCCGAGCCGGGAAGCCAAACGTGAGCCGCACGCGGCTCCTGGCGCTGGAAGGGGCGCGTCTTCCCATAGCGGGACCAGTTTGGGGAGGTAGCAGGGGATCCCTGGGGTCTCCCGTGAGCGCAGGAAGGTGATGTGGGGAGAAGAGCCCTACACGACTTTTGGTCCCTCCATCGCCGCTGCCCACCTTGAGATAGAGGCGCGCCACACCCCATCTCCATGGTCCAAATGGGGACCTAGAGCTCAAAAGGGGAAGGTTGAATCCTAACGGCCTCTCTACCCCCGAAATTCTCCCCACCCAAAACCTGGAGCTTCTCTGATGAGCCAAGAGCAAAGCCCCACGAAGGTTCGAGGTCCCAAGAACCGGAGTGGGGAATGGGTGCATGTCCTCCCAAGGCCAACGAGTTCCCAGGAATCAAAGTTGCCGCGCGACCGGCCACAGGCTCGGAGCGGGGTGCAGGGTCGGGGCCACAGGCACGGGACGGAAGGAGGCCCCTGGCGATGGCCGCGCCGGGAACAAGTGGCTCCGCGACTGCGGTCTGACTCCGCAGCTCCAACTTTCCTGCCGCCAGGCGGGCAAACGGCGCGGGAAAGGCGAGGGAAGCGGGGAGGGAAGGGGCGGTGCGCGGCTCTGGGTACCGTGTGCGTGTGTGGAGAGGCGCCGCGCCGCGCCGCGCCTCGGACTCTGCTCTGCTCCGGATCGGCCCCCAAGGTCCGTCTGCTTGAGTCCTAGCCACCTCCGCGTCTCGCCGCCGGCGCAAAGGCTCATCCGCGGCTCGATCGCCGCTCCAGGGTCCCCTCGGGCCGCCTGCTCGCCGCTCGCCGCTGCAACTTCAGGCGCGCGGCGGGTTCGGACGAGGCGCGCCCCAAACGTCCCGAGGCTCGGCACCCGCGCGCTCCATGCCCGGGGCCGCCCTGCCCCGCCCCGCCCGGCTCAGCGCCTGGCCGCTGTCGCACGGGTCCTCTGGCCGCGCATTGCGCCCGTCGCCAGCGCCCCTCTCTCCGAGCCGCCGCCGCCGCTCAAGTCCGCGATCAACTTTCCCTCGCTTCCTCCGCCCCGCTCGGCCCCCGCCACCCAGACCCCGCCTCCTGACGCTCCCTCCCTCACCTCCTCCGCGCCCAGCCCCCGCAGCCCGCGCCTGCCGTCCCCCACCCAAATGCTACACCCGGACCAGCTCGGACCCGCTCGGACCCCCGGGAGAGGTGCGGTGCCCAGCTGGGCGCTCAGGGCATGAATATTTCAGTTCTGGCGAAACTGCCCTCTGCCGATGTCATGGCACCGGCTGCTGTGGCAACTCGGCGAATCCCCCAAAGGGGCAGGGAAGAGGCCCGCGGAAACGGCCCCAGGTGCGTGCCGGGGGCCTTGACTGCAGGCAGCGGCCCAGCAGAGAGGCGCGAAGCGGGGTGAGGGCCCCCCGCCAGCTTCCCGCGGGTTCGATGCCTCCGGCCGGCCAAGCGCGGAAACGCTCCTGGGAAGCCGGGCGAGAGGGCGCTCGACCTAGGTGAGCCCGCACCATCTGTTGGCTTTAAGCGCCCCCTCTCTGCTCCCGGAGTCTCTGAGCGATCTCTTTAGTCCTTGGTATTTGGCGGGTGCTTGGTCCAGCCAGCCGCCTTTGCCCACTCCTGCGCTCCCCGGTACGATTTCTCCATCGCTGGATCACAGAATACCTTCAAGGCTTAGAAATAGGGGAGCCCAGGTGGGAAAAGACCCTTGATGTCACCTAGGCACTCTCGGCCGAGCAGCGGGACAGTCTCTCTGGCCACCCTGAGTGATGGCCTCCTGCTTCTTCTTGTGTACCTATAGGATGGAGGCTTCTGGCATTTAGAGACAGCCGAACCCACAACAGGTCTTGTTTACGTAATGAGTAATTGACGCAGGTGGTTCCCTGCCCTCCATCTTCACCTTCCGAGCTAAACATTCTGATTTTTTTTTTTAACTTTCTCATGTGACAGAATTTCTGGGACTGTCAGGGTTCCGTTCGGCATACTGACAGTAGCTGCCTGGAGCCTGGCTCTGGGCTGAGATTTTCTGGGCCTCAAGTCATCAGAGCAGCCTTTCCGCCTTTCCGGTGGGTCCTGTGTTATAATGAGAGGGCAGGCGTGGGGAGGTTAGCAACTTGCCCCTGCAGTGGAGGCAGAAATTGGAGCAGCTCTTTGTTTCCAGAGCTGGTTGTCTAGCATCCATTCAACCCTCCACCATCCATCTTTGCTGCTATGTGACAGCGCACTGAAATAGGTTCTGGGAGTATGTCCTGTGCCTCACAAAGCCCCTTTAAAGGGGGAACCAGACTTCAGTCAGTGAAACACGAGCTGGTAAAATTACAACCAGAATTGTGCTTTAATGGCACGTGGGAAGAAGGAAACCAAGCTGAGATCTGAAAGATGCACCATGGAGAGAGTGGAGTTTTAAGCGGGAGAAGCAGCATGTGCAAAGGGCCTGCACTGGGAAGGAGCTGGCATACACAAGGAAGCAAAGGAGCAAAGGAAGGCCAAGAGTGTGCTGACCTTCAGCAGGGGTTGGTTTTTTTTGCAGTGCTGGAGATCAAACCCAAGGCTTGCAAATGGTAGGTGATCGCTTTATCACTGATCACCTAGCTACATGCCCAGCCAGGGGTTAATTTAAGAGTGAAGACTTTGAAACAGGTGGCTAGGGTAGAGACTGAGGGTAGGAGTGTCTGATCTGATTTATAGTTAGAAAAACACGGAACAGATTGGGAGATAACAAGGTGACAAGTGAGACTGCTTCAATTAAAAATATTATGTTGTCAGGTGTTGGCGAGGATGCGGGGAAAAAGGAACCCTCTTACACTGTTGGTGGGAATGTAAACTAGTACAACCACTCTGGAAAAAAATTTGGAGGCTACTTGAAAAGCTAGACATTGATCTACCATTTGATCCAGCAATACCACTCTTGGGGATATACCCAAAAGACTGTGACACAGGTTACTCCAGAGGCACCTGCACACCCATGTTTATTGCGGCACTATTCACAATAGCCAAGTTATGGAAACAGCCAAGATGCCCCACCACCAACGAATGGATTAAGAAAATGTGGTATCTATACACAATGGAATTTTATGCAGCCATGAAGAAGAATGAAATGTTATCATTCGCTGGTAAATGGATGAAATTGGAGAACATCATTCTGAGTGAGGTTAGCCTGGCCCAAAAGACCAAAAATCGTATGTTCTCCCTCATATGTGGACATTAGATCAAGGGCAAACACAACAATGGGATTAGACTATGAGCACATGATAAAAGCAAGAGCACACAAGAGAGGGGTGAGGATAGGTAAGACACCTAAAAAATTAGCTAGCATTTGTTGCCCTTAACGCAGAGAAACTAAAGCAGATACCTTAAAAGCAACTGAGACCAATAGGAAAAGGGAACAGGTACTAGAGAAAAGGTTAGATCAAAAAGAATTAACCTAGAAGATAACACTCACACACAGGAAATCAATGTGAGTCAATGCCCTGTATAGCTATCCTTATCTCAACTAGCAAAAACCCTTGTTCCTTCCTATTATTGCTTATGCTCGCTCTACAACAAAATTAGAGATAAGGGCAAAATAGTTTCTGCTGGGTATTGAGGGGGTGGGGGAGAGAGGGAGGGGGCGGAGTGTGTGGTAAGGGAGGGGGTGGGGGCACAGGGGAGAAATGACCCAAGCGTTGTATGCACATATGAATAATAAAAAATATATATTATGTTGTCAAATACATTGTGCCAGGAACATTTCTAGACTAGGGGTCAGCAAATTGCTGTCCATAGGTCAAATCTGTCCCACCACCTGATTTTGCAAATAAAGTTTTATTAAAACAAAAGTTTTAGTGGTGCACAGACATGCCTATCTGGTTATGACTCCCTTCAGGCTGTAACTGTAGAGTTAAGGAGACTGTATGGTCTGCAGAACCAAAAATACTGACTCTTAGCCTCCTGGCGCTTACCACAAACTGTGTTCTTACACTGACTGTATAGAAAGAGGAGTTGAAGTAAACCCACCCCATGTGCACCTCAGCCCAGGCGCTGTGCTTTAGTCTGTATTGTGAATGGGAGACAGAGTGGAGAAAAAAATGGATTCTCTGGCCCTTTGCAGAATAGTCAGCTAACCTCTGTGGCTCCAGATACTGAAGACATGGCAGGGAATTTAGCACACACAAATCTTTGCTCTGGGGGAGCTCATGTTCCATAGGCTCCTGCAGTTGTCTGGGTGATTGGGGACCAAAACTGGGCTGGGGATGGGGGTGAAGAGGAGGGACATTCAGGAGGCAAAGCTCCCAAGGCTGGGACAGGGAATGATGAGGGGCTAAGATGGAGACCCACGTTACCAGCTTGAGGAAGCAGTTCAACAGGGTCTGTTTCCTGTGAGGGGGCTCTCAGGAGGATACCCCTCTATGGACAGGGAATGGGGTGAGCAGAAGAGCCCTGAGCAGTGTCAAGAGTGGAGGTGGGACTGAACACTGGACCACTCCTGGACTCATGTTCCACATTCATAAAATGCATGTATTAGAACAGGAGTTCTCCAGGTTTCCCCAAGTCTTCTTTCTTTCTGGCTTCTCACCATTTAGTCAAGAATAGTTTAGAAAATGTGCAAAAGCACCTATACTGATGCCAGGGACCGCAAGGCCTGACCTGGGAGTGTTTGAGGCTGCCAGTCTCCCTTGGTTTCTATCTGTTTTCTGAGCCGTCCTCAGCCTTCTGATCGGCTCACAGGCCAGCCCTGCCCTATAGAGAGCTCTGAACTCTGTTGCAATCACGAGCGCTCTGGCTGGTATGGACTAAACGATGATCGATTGTGTTGGTGATCATGGAGTTGCTCAAGTAACTCCACTTCTCTTTCTTCAAAATCAAAAAGGGGAGAAAAAGAAAGAAGTGATATACTGGCTCCTTCCATTTCCAGGAAATCTTGTCCAGGTGTCTCCCATAGCTATAGCTCTGCAGTGGCTTCAAGTCCATCTTTAGGCCAGGACACATTCTATTTTAAAATCCTTGAAGGTAGGGACCATGTCTTTGTCATTTATCTAACACCTGTTCCTGGAGGATCCTTAGGGTGTGAAGCTTGGGCTGAGTGCTAAGAAGCACCTGGTGTCAGTGTGTTCCTCACAGAGGCTCCAGTGCGGTTGGAGAAACAGACGAGAACATGCAGGAATCAGTCAGATGGTGCCACTCGAGACTGCAATCCTCGCTAGCCAAGGACAGCTGGACCTAGGAGTGTGCTGGGCAGAGGCAAGAGACAGGAGAGAAGGTGAGCATAGTCGCAGGTGGGACCATGAAGTGCCTGGTCTGCCACACTTAAAACCTTGGATTCATTCAGCAAGCAATGCTGGCGGGGGCGGAGGGGGGGGGCGCACAGGTACAGAGGAAAAGACACATAGTTGGTACTAGGGAATTGAATCCAGGGTCACATGCCTGCTAAGCACATGGTCTACCATTGAGCTACAACCCCAACCCTCTTCAATGTCTGTCCATCCCAGATACAACAAATAAATGGCCAGTTGGCTTGCTGGTTATCTCAGTGAATAAGGAAGGGAGGAGGGAAGGAAGGAGGAAAGAAGAAGGGAGGGAATCCAAATTTGTTATTTTAAATATTTCAGCCTATTGAATCACCCAGGATTGGATAGGACTTGCCATGGCATTGTGGCCTCCATGGGGCACTTTCTGCCCCAGCTGCTTCCCCCACCCCCCTGGGGACTGGAAGAGGCAAAGAGGATATAACACAGAGCTCACTAGACCATGATGCCGTGGGCCTGGGCTTTAGCCAACCTGCCCAAGCCTCAGTTTCCCCAACTGTAAGTGGTTGCAAGATCCCCTAGCCCTTCTGAACATCTCCCAAGACTGCCATTCAGGTGAAAAGAGAAAAACACCTATTAAAGTGTTTTACAAACTGTAAAAACAAAACAACACTCACAAGCAGGTCTCTCCTCCCCACGAGGGTCCACTTTTATTTTTAATGCATATAAACACCTCTCCTCTGGGTGTCCTTTGTCACAGCTTCCTTTTCCCACCTCTCGACGAGGCACTGTTTCCTGCTCCCCCTATTCCCACCCCTTGGCTGGCAAAAAGCTGTTTTTTGCTTCCTGTCGGCGGCCCTGGCCATGCACCCTCTCCCGGGGCAGCCCTGCCACTATAAAGCAAACACGTGCGCTCCTGAGCCTGGTTTGTGAGCCCTTGGAGCCTGGCACAGCTGTGGCGGCTCTGCGCGGCTCTGAAAGAGCAGTGCTGGGAGGCTGAAGAGGTGGGCTGGGGCCACCCGTCTGCAGATCTGAGGTCACCAGGAAGCCCATCGAGGGGTGGGGTTCCCTGGGCCCAGCCCTAGAGACTCACCCATCTCCCCTACGTGGCCACCAGATCTGGACCCTTTCCTGCACATTCCTGCCCCACTCCCTGTTCCCCAGGCCCATCATTTATTTATAAGGTGTTCATAGCAAAATGAATGACAAAAAGTTAGAAGCTAATTAAAGCTGGCACAGAGTGCCATACAAGGGCATGAATTATGCATTGGTGCAGAATGGCACTTGGTAGCAAGGACTGGCACCAAGTGCCCTGGGCACTCAGAGCAAGTGGGCCTGGGCCCCCCAGCACTGCCTCAGCCCCCATGCTGCCTCTCTGAGGGGCTCTCAACCAGGGGCCCCTGCCTATCTCAGGTGCAGCCAGAGCCCTTATTCCTATCCCCCTCTCTGAAGGCAACTGAACTACCCAGGATGCCCTGCTGTGAGTGATATCAATAGCATAAGCACAGGCCGGACTCATCCCACTGAGGTGTGTCCCACAAACATGGGACATGCCTGTGACCACTTCCATGTGAACAGGCAAGGCTGAGTGTTGGAAAGGGCAGGGGCAGATGGAGAAGGTGTCAGAACATCCTCTGACCACGGACAGGGGCATCAGAACCCGAAGACACAGTTCAAAGTCACATGGTCCAAACCTCATGATAAACTCATAGGTGGAGAACCCTGAGGCCCAGAGAGGGATGCCTTCTATATGAAGTCACACAGCAAGAAGTATTAATGCTAGGATTTATTGAAAGCTGATTTTGTGCCAGACACTACTCCAAGTGCTGGCATGCATCACCTCAGTCAATCCTCACTTAGAAAAGATGCTACAATTATCCACAGTAACAGAGGAGGAAGCTGAGGCAGCACTCAACTGCAAAAGCAGCTTGCCCAAGGTCACCGAGCTAATGAGCGACAAAGTCTGGATTACACTGAACCCAGACAGTGCAACTCCAGGCCCTGCCCCCATAGGCAAGAGAAGCAGTTCTTATCCTTTAAAGGACCTTGGAATATGGGGTGGGGAGGTAACATGGGACCAGAGCTTCAGATCTGATCAGTCCAGGCTGACATCTGATACAACATTCCCAAAAGCTCCCTGGTGGTGCTAAGTGCAGAGGAAAACCACTGGGGTTGTGGGGTAGATTTTGACCCCCAAAGTCATGAAGTGAGTTCTTGCTCTGCCCCTCTGACTCTGACTTTGAGTATATGACTTGGGGCCTCAGTTTCCTCATCTGTAAAATGGAACCGATTACAGTAGGCTATGGAGTTGGACTGTTTAGGTTTGGTTTAAATCATGGCTCTGCCTCGTGGGCCGTTTGCCTGACTTTTCTTTGCCTCAATCTGCTCATCTATAAAATGGTGACTTGACACATAGAGCCATTGTGGGAACTGACTGAATTGATGGGTGTAAAGTGGTACTCAGCACGTAGTAACTGCTCATGAAAATGGGAATAGAGGGACCTCATCCCTTCTGGTTCCTGGGGCCTATGACCAGGGTCAAACAAGGACATTATGACACAGAGAGGCCATGTGTACTGTGAACTCAGTGAAAGGCTGTGGGTCAGAGGAGACAGGCTGCCTATCCTAGGCCTGGTTCCCTGTTTCTTTGCACATGGGAGACAGGAATACATTACCATTGTGAAAGTTTCACACCATGTAGACAAACCGCTGTTCTCAATTTGCTCTGTTCCTTTCCAAGGAATGTTCTATGTACATATGGAAATACCCAGTTTTGGCTGGAAGCAGGGATGGGAGAGAGAGGCATCAATCATGGCACACTTCTGTACTTTGACTTTTGAACCATATGAATTGCTTAAATATGAAAATAAGTATAAAGGCTATGCTTCAGGCGGAGGGAAAGTGGTCCCAGATGGAAGCTTAGATATTCAGGAAGGAAACAAGAGCAACAGAAAGAGAAATGCGGGTAAATACAAATGATCCTGGTTGTATGAAACAATCAAACTAATGTAGAAATAGAATTAAAATCCACAATACAATAGCACATGAGTCAGGACGGGGGCAAATGAGTTCAAATGTTTTAAGGTCCTTGTGTTGTTCAAGAAGTGGGTATGACGGGCGTAATATATCAAGGCTGCTCTCCACTGCCAGGCTAAGCCTAGAGGGATGGTGTCTGGACCTATCACTAACCAGCCAGTAGAGGGAAGATGGGATAATGAAGTGTTTTACACCGCATGTATGTGCTGAAATTTTAAAGAATTGTTGTTTATAAATAGAGCCATGCTGCACATATAGTTCTATAACTTGTGTTTTTTTCCTCCTAAGATATATGTGGCTCTTTCCACATTGGCACACACAGGATCTGCCTCCCTCCTTGTGTCTACTGGCATGTATTCCAGAGAATGGCAGTGATGACAGAACATTCAACTCTCAGGCCCTTCTAAGCATGAGTCCTGCGTGACTGTGCAGGTCCCACACCATAGCGTCAGCCTCAGTGCAGGGCACAGTGCAGGGGGAAGCAGTGTGCACAGCCTGGACTGGAGGGCAGTGAGCAAGCCCTGCTCTCTTCAGGCTCTGAGCCCCACCCAGGGCTCACCGGCTACTCATCGAAAACCTAATGTCCATTAAACAAGAGGGATGAAGCCGGGCACTGAAGGCTTATGCCTGTAAGCCTAGTGCCTTGGAGGCAGAGATCAGGAGGATCACAGTTTGAAGCCAACCCAGGCAAATAGTGAATCAGACCCTATCTCGAAAAAACCCAACACAAAAAAAATAAGTGATAGAGCACCTGCCTAGCAAGCCTAGCAAGTGTGAGGTCCTGAGTTCAAACTCCAGTACTGCCCAAAAAAAACAGGAGTGCTGACCTTTGGTCATCTGGCCTCCTGCCTCTGGACCCTATTGCAGTCAAAGCACCACAGGAAAGAGGCTGATTTCCATTTTGGCGACAGGCTGCAGAGAACAAGTCTCCTATTTTGTAGTGTCTGCAAGTCACTTCTTGCCAGCTCAAGCCCTCTTCAGGTCACCCATTGGAGTCACATAGTGAAAAAGATATTTCCTTTTCAATTCTGCCCCAGACCATATAAACATACCAAGGAGAAAGTCTCCATCTGTGCTAGTCTGTCTTTAACACTTGATAATCCCTCTTTCTAGAACCAGAAGGGATCAGGCCTTCTGCTTGGCCTTGGGCAAAAACTTTGACTGTATTTAGCAATGTTTTGTTATCATTATATTTAGTTTGATAGTTATCTTTCATTTTTGCAATGAAAACTTTTAAATTTATTGTGGTAAAAAAAAATTGGGTTAATACCAATATAATTGGCACATGGACAGGTCAAAGTTGGTGAAATCTAACATGAGTGATTGAAGTTGGAAAGTCTTGACTCGAAGAATCAGATGGAAAGCTCGCTGTGCCATTGCAACATGCAAAACCCCCATGCCCACCCCTCCCTACAAATCAGGCCAAACAAGTCCTTTCAGGCATCACCAACCTCTCAACTCCACCAAACCTCCCCACCAGCTATGAAACCCACAGACACATAGAGGCAAGAGTGAGGCTGCCTGGTGCAGTGCTCATTATAGTTCAGACAAAGGGAAAGAAACCTGTATTGCCCTCAATAGGGACCTGTTAAACAGACCAACAGATCACAGCTTTGATTCCTCAGTTCTCTGGACCACTCTGCTCTTCGGACCTCCTCCACTGCCTACAGTTCGCCCCTCCTTGCTGCTGAAAATTTTTTCTTTCCAGTATTAGGGATTGAACTCAAAGCTTCTTGCATACTAAGCAGGTACTTTTTGGTTTTAGTTTGTTTTTCAGATAGGGTTTCGTGCTAACTTTGCCCAAGCTATCCTCGGTTCTCTATCCTCCTACCTCTGTCTTCTGATTAGCTAAGATTACTGGCATGCACCAACATACCTGGGTTTGAAACTTTTTTTTCTTTCGGTACTGGGGCTTGAACTCAGTGCCTACACCTTGATCCACTCCACCAATCCTTATTTGGTGAAGGGTTTTTTCGAGATAGGGTCTCATGACCTACTTGCCTGGGCTGGCTTCGAGCCAGGATCCTCCTGATCTCTGCCTCCTGAGTAGCTAGGATTACAGGCGTGAGCCCCTGATGCCCAGTTGAAACCTATTCTTCAAATGCCACCCCCTGGGAAAGCGCTCCATGCCCACCCCCAGATCCCAGGTCCTTGGCCTCCTCTAATCCTCAGAACCCTATGTAGACAATTCCCTGTATCTATGTAGCACATGAACTTGTCGGCGACCTTCTCACAGCATGTCTGTCTTGCCTCCCACCAGACAGCAAGCTCCCAGTGGTCAGGACCGAGGTGTGTCAGCAGGAACGCTGGATGGCTAAGCCTGGCTCGGCCACACTCTGCCTCAAGAACCCTGAACAAGGCACTCCCACCTATCCTGAGCCTCAGTGTCCTCATCTACATATGGGGATGAGTTCAAGGTCTCAGGGTGTCTCCTGCCTTGAGGGTCTAAGACCTTCGCATGCTCTTCTGGATCTTCCCATACAGCAGTAAAGTCTAAGATGTTTACACCTTAAGAGGGTTGCATACACAATCTCACTTAGTCTGCTCAACAATGTCATGGCAGCAGAGATATTTTTCCTGTCCCCTTGTCACTGAGGAGGTCACTGAGGCCCAGGGAGGCTGTATCAGTGGAGATAAAAATGGCTATCCTGCAGGACAGACAAACCCCAAGACCTCAGTGGCAATAAAAGCTAGCTTCCTGCTCACACAGGGTACAATATGTATTTGTTGGCTTTCCTCCTAGTGGCTTGGGGACTCAGAGGACTTCATCTTAGAGTCACCTACTGAAACACACATCCCTGTGGCCACACACAGGTCAGGGCAGGAAAGCGTGGAAGAGCCCAGAGGCTACTAACTGTCTTGACCTGAATGACAAGTGCACACATCACTCCTACTTCCCCATCTCCCTGGACAGAGCTACTCAGCCACATGGCTCCCAGTCAGCTACCAGGAGGATGAAGTAGGTGGAGGTAAACACCAAAGGATCTGGAGCACAGGAGCCAAACAACATGACCAAGGCACCAGGAAGTCTCCACTGGACCACCGTTCTATGCATTGTCCCCAAGGCAAGACCAGACCCCTGGGGGGGTGAGTAACAGAGGCTGGTCATGACTGGCAAGCATGGGAAAACAGACTGGCATTGGGAGGGGAGAAAGACAAGAGGAAATGACAGGCAGACATGACATCAGGACAGGCTGCTGCTGTACACAGGAATCATCCTGGTAGTTTCTATCCGCTGGCCACTGGCCATGGGCCAGGCACCCTATAACTGTCCCAACACATCCGCCCGATATCCTAGAAATAAACCACTCCCACTGTACAGGTGAGGAAGATGGGACTTGAAAAGGTTGGATAACCTGGGCAAGGTCAAGCAGCTGGGAGCCAGCTGGATGACTCCATACCTCTGGAGAGTCCCCCAGGGCCCTGCCAACCCTTTGCTGCCAAAGCCAGTCAAAGACCTTGGGAGGGAGGGGAGCTGTTGTCTAGGGGCATCTGGAAACTCTGAGGACAGACCACTTGCTGTGGCCTTGCCAACCATGCCAGCTGGGAAAATTCCCTCAGGCTCCGATGGGGAGGCTGGGGCGGAGAGCGAGTCCAGATCTGCAGTGTGGGGCGCCACCTGGAGGCCAAGTGCTGCACAGCACCTCACCCTTAGGTGATGCTGTGGGTGGGAGTCTCCAACTATACCTGGCCTTCACTCTTTGCTTCACTCCCAGCTCCTCTGCTCCAAGCCATGCTGGGTCTCTCCCTAGCCCTGTTTCTATGTTAAATATTAATTAAACGCCTCCTAAGGGTCAGATAGCCTCATGGGCTCATTTGGGGACTGGGAGTCTGGACTCTCGGGTTCAGTCTCCACCTTGTTGCTAGCTGGCTGTGTGACTCTGGTCAGTTCACTGCCCCTCTCTGGGCCTCAGCCCAGGTTACAGTTGTTATAATCAGGGACAAGAAAGTGGGGTTGGTATCTGGCAGGCCTGAATTTGAATCTCAGATGTGCCACCTTAAGCTGTATGAACTTTTTATTATTGTTGTTGTACTGGCAGTACACTGTGACATTTACAAAATACTGACAATATATCTTAGTTAGATTCACCCCCTCCATCATTCTCCTGCTGGATGACTTTTTGGGCAAGTTAATGAATCTTTGTGTGCCTCAGTTAACTCCTTTGCAAAATGGGTCCATGATGCCTTTCAAAAGAGTTTTGTTATGAATTGAATTGCTGCTTTATGTGTAATACATCATGAGAAAAGCCTAGCTCAGGGCCTTCCTCCTTTTCCTCGGCTTCCTTGAGTTTTAAAACAAGGACTCAGTTCCCAGGGCTTTCCCACATTTCTCCCTATGATAGACAGGTCCAGATCAGCCTCAGAATATGCCTGGGAGCTCTGGTCTCAGAGCAGGCCAGCCAGCATTTGGGCACTCCTTTCCTTTTCCCAGAGTCATCTCCCACTTCATGGCAGGGCTGGTCTCACTGAAGCAGTGTTTTGTAGGAATGGCATCAATCTCAGAGTTGCAGTGCACAACGGCAGCAGCTGTTCATGGCTACCCTGACTGTGCAGTTCTCAGTAACTGAAACCAGGTGTATTGCGATACCAGGCACAGTGAGAGGAAGGAACAGCAGGCAGAATCCCTGGAGTTTTCAAATGTCTCAGGAAGATGTAATTGTAGCCAAGATGGCAGCCCATCGCCCTCAGAAGGGAATGCTAAGCACACTCCTCCCAGTGCATAAAAATTGGGGAGGGGAAGCTCCAGCTTTCGACACTGGCAGGCCTAGTGTTCGTTGTCCTGTGCCTCAGTTTCCTTGTCTGTAAAATGTGGCTATAATCCCTGGTCTGTTTCCTTTCTCTGGTTGTGAGATAAGGATCCTGAAAGTCCTCTGTCAACAGTGTGGTCCTGTCCAGACAGGGAGCTGTCATTTGTCCACTACACCTCCCTGATGCCTTCCCTCACTCTTCAGTAGGCTCCTAGCTGGGCAGAGGGCTGCCTGCTGGGGCAGTCATGTCCAACACAATGGTTGTCTTTTCCCTACACAAGCACCTGAAGGGGTAACAAAGGTGAAAAGGAGGAACTGGTGTCTTCCCCAGGGGCACCACAGCCTCCTCTTCTTGCCTTCATCTCCTTCAGGAATGGTCAGTAACACCTACCTGTGGCCCACCTTGTACCTGTGCATCACACACATAGATCATGTCTCTTAATCCTTTCAGCAAACTCTAAGCTGAGCACCATCATCTGCATTTTAGAGCTTGGAAAACCAAGGCTCAAAAAATTCAACTTTAAGTGGGGAAATCTGGATTTGAATCTAGATCTGCTGGGCTCTCCAATAAGAGTTAATTAAACTCTACAGAAAGAGAAACTGATTGCTAAGGGCTTGTCAGGTACTAGGGGACAGTGCCCAGCACTTTGCAGACTTCATTTGATTTAATCTGTCCACCACCCAGTTAGGTATATTACCCAAATTTTACAGGTGAGGAAACTGAGTCTCCCAGAGGCTAAGAGAAGCACTGGTCCTTCCCCGCCATCCTGGTTGATGCCTTTGGAGTCAGACAGATTACAGTAATCAGCTAATGCCTGCTTAGGGCTGGGAGGATGAAAAGCCTTCGTGAAAGTGCTAAGTATGATGATTAAGTCGGAAGGTGGAATTAGCTGCGCAGGGGGAGCAGTTGCAGCCATCAGGAGGGGATTAGTGACTTGCTGCAGTTTAAGCCAGTGCAGGTGGGAGGGGGAGAAACTGAGAAAGGTTTATGACTCCCTGGTGCTTGGCCCAACCAAGAGAGTGGCAAGGGACTCTGTGGACCTGTGGGGCAGTGGTTATGCCTTGTGGTGAAGAGATGGGGCAGCACCCACAGGAAGCAGAGTGGGTCCTGGGTTCTTCATTCACTCATTCCTCCATCCACCCAGCAGACACTTCCCAGGGGCCCCCTGGGTCTCAGGCTGTGTGCTGGGCACTGGGGGTACAGCTCAGAACAACATAGAAAGCACTAGTGATGCTCCCACAGACTGCTGTGACCTCAACCACAGTGAGGAGGGCCAGAGAGGCCAGGGCCATTCCTCTTGAGGGTGCAAGCCTAGGGAGCAAGGGCAGGCAACAAAGGAAGGAGAATTGTAATCTAGAAACATGTAGAACCAAGTAAGCTTGGGTCTCCAAACATCAGAGAGAGCAGAGTTCAGAGATAAATTCTCCCTTCCCCCATCAGTACCCTTCAGATCTGATCTGGCTGGATTTCCATATATTTGTGAAAGACAGGGTTCCAGCTCTGTGCTGAGAGATGTGGGCTTGGGCACACACTGAGGGCTAGAGCTGTTGAGATGGGCCTTGAGGGAGCCCTGAGTGAAGGACCCCAGGCGCTGACAGTGAGGGAAATCTGGGGCAAGTGTGCACCCTCCCCATTTCAGGATAGCAGTATCCACAGTGTACACTCTGGAGTTTTCCAAAAGGCACAGCCTGTAACTCCACTCATAACCAAACTGGATCTCTGCCTGCCTTGAAAAAGCAGGAATGACCAGAGAACAAAATGTGCCTGGCTCTCTGCCCTCCCTAGTAAGGACTGCATTGGCCCTCTGCACTCAGACAGACCTGTATTCAATCCTTTGAGCAAGCCACTGAAATTCTCCAAAACATTTCCTCTTAGGAGGTTATCCCCTCCCCACAGAAGGCCCTACAAGAGTGGAGCAGACAAGCTGGGTGCAGTGGCTCATGTCTGTAATCCCAGCTACCCAAAAAGTCGAGGTTGGGAAGATCACACTACCAGGCCCAAGGCAAAAAGTTACCAAGACCCCATCTCGATAATTCTGGCAAGGTGGTGCATGCCTGTGATCCTAGCTATGCTGTGGGTGTGGCTCAAGTGGTAGAACACCTGCCTAGCAAGCATGAGGCCCCGAGTTCAAACCCCAGTGCCACAAAAAAAAAAAAAAGTGAAGCAGACAGCAGATGACGAAAGTAAAGCATTAGAGGAGTTCTCTCCAACCATGCTCCTTCTCTTCCTCCTTGGGCAGTAAAAACTTCCCCTGCAGATCTCTAAAATGGTGTCCGATAGAAGCAGACCGAGGCAAAGATTCAAGTGCAAGTACTTTTTTGGAGGTGGTCCCAGGAAGCCCCAATTGAAGAGTGAGGATATAAAACAGGGAAGGAGACCCCAAAAAGTTGTGTTATTGAACAGGTTGCCATGGGAGATAACTGGAGCTCACATTCAGGGTGACAATGCAGGAGAGTAGGACAGTGGTTATCAAACTTGCACATGCATCCGACAAGGGGATTTATGCATCAACTCCTTGTCCATCTGTGGTCAAGGACTACTTCCAAGGGCATTAACCTTCTGGCACTAGTTTATTCATCTAACAGACCCAGCTTGCTCCCACAGCTAGGAAAGCCCTCCCAGGAGGAACCCCTTTGGCTGGGATACAGGGTGGAGAGGGAAGAACGACAAAAAAGACTGCAAGGTTTGACATTTGATTGAAGGTCAGGGCTGCCTTTGTGTACAGGCCCTACAATGTGTTCAAATGGTCATATATTTGTGTAAAATTAGCAAAAATATGTTTGTGTTTTTTTACATTCTAAGTAAGTATTCTTTTAGGCTAAATTTTATATTTGCAATTTTAAAATTCTTTTTCCTAAAGAGAGCCCTCAAAATTATTTCAGCTTCTGACCCCATAAAATATGTACTGGCTCTTGACAGGCCAAAAATTAGGCTTGGCGAATTGAAGTGAGTGTCCACTGTGTAATTCATTGAGAACACAGACCACCTGTATTCAAGAACATTCAAGTTCAAATTCCAACTTCGCCACTTCCTAGACAAAGTAGTTTGGTCAAGAAGCTTAATATGACTAAATCTCTATTAACTCATTTCCAAAATGGCAACAGTAACCGTATTTTCCCTACAAAATGACATAAGAATCAAATGAAATACACTCTATAAGGAGCGAGGCTCACAATGAGTACTCAACACATAGGGGTGCCATCTTTTTTTTTTTGCGGTGGTGGGAATGGAACCCAGGTCCTCACACATCTAGGCAAGCACTCTTACTACTGAGCTACATTCGCGGACCTCCATGCTTTATTCTTGATTTTTATCATTTTCCTAGTCTCATTCCTTTGAGTCCAGGTAGGAGTGAGGAAACAGGAAAAGCAATTCCTCCGGAATTGGCAGGTCGCCTCCGCCTCCCGTTTCCACACCTGTTCTCTCAGCCCTACTGGCCCCGCCCCTCACCATGGCGTCCACCCCGTTGCCGGGTAACCACAGCCTGCCCCCGCACGGAGATTGGCTACACGATGCGGCTCCCAGCATGCCCCGCGGCTCCCGGAAGCCGCTCTTGGCTGGCTGTTTTGTGGCGGGTCCCTGCTGCGCTGTCAGAATGTTGGTAGGACTCGGTGTGGGAACTGTGCGGGCCGAGCTGAGTGTGGCGGGTCCTGCATGACCACGCGTCACCCAGTAGGACGACCTCACGTGGTGTGTCACCGCCCTGGGAACCTCTGGCCAGTCCGAGTTCTGAGGAGGCCAGTGGAGTCCCCTGAGGTGCAGAACTGCAGCTCGGAGCATCTTCCGGGAGCATCCGCCCGCCCGCCCCGCTGCCTGAGCCCCTGTCCCGCCGCGCCTCCCTAGTTCTGGGCCTTGAGCCCAGAGATCTGGGCATTCTGGGACCTGCTTACCAGCCGAGCCAGGCTGGTTCAGCTTTGTACCTTCCGGCACAATGACTGGAAGCTTCTTTGCCTGTCTGGTATTGATACCAACAGTGGATTATGTAAGTGACATGGTTATGGGTTGCTTACTTCCCTCTCTTGATAAGTTCTAGTGTTGAATTCTGAGGCGTGGGTATTACACCCATTTTGTAGATAGGGAGACTTGGGCTCAGGGAATTGAATTTGCCAGATTTCTAACCCCAAGTCTCCAGAGACTGTGATTTTTGATTAACACTTCTGGTGAGAATTGAGGAGAGGGTGTCTAGTCTTAACTGGGAAACTGGCACTTTTGAGTGGCTAGCAAGCAAATTATCAAAGCAGGTGCAACAAATAATAATCATATCAATATTAAAGAGTGGCTTTGGTCAGTTCTTTGTCAGGGACACATTACTCTGTCCACTTAGGACAGGAACAATCTGAGATTTGTCCCCACAACCCCCCCCCCAAAGTTTCAAGTTCTTATTAATGTTCAAACTGAGGGGTGGCAGCAGGCACCAAGTGGAGAGCATGAGCTCAGGTTGGCCCTTTGTGGCCACAGAGCCCAGGGTCTGTGCAGCCCAGTGGCTGGGGCTCACGTTGAGCTCAGGGTCAATGAAATGTGGCAGAGCTGAGGCACCAAATCATGATGAACTAGTTTGTGCTGTCTTTGGACTGTGTGGCTGACCAGGCGTAAAAGCTGCTTCAGGTGGTCCACTGACAGTTGGAGACTACTCTGAGCATGTATTTCCAAGAAACCAACATTCCCAACAGTCACCACCAACCTCAGATGAAGTGCACTCCCAGAAGTGCACTCCCAGCCATACACCCACCACACCACTCAGTTTCCCTGATGTGTGGGGGAATGTATGTGCCATGTTCTCCAAGCTTTCAGCCTCTGAGGGCCTGCAGAGCAACAGCCCCATGACAGCCTGCTCCCTGCCCCTACAGACTTCAGCCCTTTCTGGGCCTCATTACCTCTCCTTCCCCAGCCCCCAAGCACCCTGCATGCCGTCCTCCGCCCCAGCCTCTTTCCACACCTTCACTGCATACAGCCCACATAGCCCTTGGAGCACAGCAGAGGAGCACCCAGCAGAAAGCCATGGCAACTGATGGATGGACAGAGATGAGATTGGATGTCCCTGGGCACTGGGCTGAAGCCGGAGGCAGTCCAGGGTTGTGGGCTCATAGAGGAGGGCCAAGGAAGGGTGAGGGTTCCTGAAGATCTCACTGGAAGATTTTATGAAAGAATTTTTGTGGGTAGGGGGACAGTAAACATTCTGGGCCACTTGGGTCCCTCAGGATTCTTGCTTTGGAAAAAAATGTTCAAGCTACTTTGGCTTAAACTTCCTATTTAAACTTTTACCCACTTCTATTTTTACTCTTTCCTATCCCCTCTACCAGGTACAGCTAGCTTCATGAGTGAAGCCTTTTGCTTCTGAAAAATGGCCAAGTTTCTGCTCTCAATTTAAAGGGGATAATCAGTAACCCCCAAAGTGCTTACTTTTCTTGGCTAAAATAGGACTTTTGTTAGGGGAGTCCTAAAATTTAAAAAGGGGGACTTATCTTAACCTGTAACTAGTTTTCAAGGTAGACAGTTGTATGTTTTTCCTAAATGCCAGACCATGGTAAGAAACTTGAATGATATTTGCCACATCAAAGAATCACCTTTTATTTGAGACAGAGTCTCACTGTGTTGGTCAGGATAGCCTCGAACTCACTATGCAGCCCAGGCTGGATCTCTGTTCTCCTGCCTCGGTCTACTGAGTGCTCAGATTACGGTGTGCACCACCATTCCTGGCACCATGGTGTTTTTCAATTGAATTGTTTTAAATTTAGTTGCATTACTTACATTTACTTTTTATAAAACCTGTATATCATTACTTTAGTGGGAATAATATCTGTGTCATAACTATAAGTAAAAAACCTTTTGAAATACAAATTAAATCATTTGTTTTCAATTCTAGCAAGTAAGACCTTGAAAGCTTGATTGCTTGTTAAAAAGGGAGAATATCAAGTTTTAGGGAGGTGTTGAAGAATTCACGCACTAAGCTGCAAGATTCTCCTGTGGGTAATCAGGACAGAGAGAACAGAAAAGGGAAGAGGGTCCACGTGCCACGATTCTGTGTTTAACACTCTGTCTGGTAGCACCTGAATTCTGCCCCCTCTCCCCCACCCCGGCATGCCATCTCAGACTGCAAGAGGGATGGTAAACAGAATTTGACAGGCACACAAAGCTCTTTGCCTACTTCTGCTGCATCCTTCCAAGGCCCCAGGAAGCAAGTGGGGAGCAACTTTCTGGAGCTCACAGAGGCACACAACTCTGCTTCTGGATCAGTCTCTGCCACTAGGTGTCTGAGTAAGAAGGAAATATTAGGAAGGATTTCACATGTAGCAAAAGGTGATGTCACCATTCTTCCTTGGCTTGCAGCCAAGATAGAAGATCTGAGTTTCACCCAGAAGGGGTCCAGACCTCTGAGAGTGAAGTTGCTGGCTGCTCCCTTCCAGGATGGAGATAGAGTGATTGTTGCTGGATTCCCAGGCCTGCTGTCCTCACACACACAGACACCAGGATGGAGACCACGTCTCTTCTCAGTGTCCCATGTCTTGGGGGTTTTCACGGTGGCAATAGAATGGAGCACTATGGTCTTACCATAAAGTAACACAAATGCCACTAGGAGGCAAAAAGGCCAGCCATTTCCCATGGAGGACTTACTGTCCCTGCCCCCGTTCTGTCCCACGTGTCCCTAGAGGATAAGAAATATTTAAGGGAGGGAAGAAAGGGAACGCTGAAATCACTACTAATCACCACTCACCCTGCCTACATTTCCCAATAAGGCACAGCTCTAAATATTCAAGAAGACAGCAGAGAGGGAAATTGGAGATCAAGAGGAAAATAAGAGGTCTGTCTCCAAGGAAGTGGAATTCAAACTGCTAGTAATGAGAAGAACATTTGTGGATGCAGGACAAGAGTACAAATGGAATCCCTTAAGCCACATGACTCCATGTGCAAGTTATAAATCCAGCAACACTTATATGTGCCTCCTGCCACCTTGGCACATAGACCTTTGCAACAAGCTGCCAGGTCTTGTTGGATTCTAAATTCCCTGACTTCTCAGAGTTCTGCTTAGCCCCAAATCTAAGGGGTCTCCCATGCACACATGTGAATGTCCTGATCTGCTCCACTTGCAGTCAGTCCTTCCTGGTGCCTAGGAGTGCCGTGTGCAGGGCACGGAGCTAGGAAAAGACCTGCTGGGCCCTCGGCACAGGTTCAAACCCATTTGGAAAAGGATTCAGATGTCCTGGGCACCTAGAGCATGGTCTGGAAAGGGGAAGGGCTGTGAGTTCCAGGCTTTCATGTCCCCTTGGGCCTATGACTCCTTGTCTTGGATTTGGGATGCAAATGGCTCTAAGAGCCATATAACCATAACAAGAGCTAATATAAGATACTCTGGTATCAGAATTTTGAGGTATGCAAGCTTAACAGTTCTAAGATACTGAGGCTCAAAGAGGTCAGTGACTTGCCCAGAGTCCCCCCATTCTAAGCCCTGTATCCAGACTCTATTTCAAGAACTGAGGTAACTGGTTCTTTACCCAACAGAGCAGAACCTGATGATCTTCAGCAGCAAAAAAATGGAAAGGGAAGTTTCCTGAAACCCTCACAACAGGCTAAGGGCCAGCCATTGAATACCAACTGGCATGGCACCAACCAGCCTGGTGCATTTGGCACCTGACCCCTCCTCCTCCCTCCACAGGGGCTTTATGAACAGAAGACAGGCCCTGGAGAGCCATCTTTGGAAAGATAACTTTGATAAAACAAGGCCAGACTTCTACATTCTTAGCTCACAAAACATTATGAGAAAATGCAGTCGATTCAGTTTCTGTTTCAAAGTGTGTTGGTGTTTGGTAATGGCTCATTTCCCTTTTTGAGTCTCAACAGACTCAGCAAAATGAAAAAAACCGTGAACATCACCTCAGAAGCTAATGAACTCCAGAGCAGGTATGAGATGGGACCCTATCCTTGCAGGAGGCAGCTCTCTACCCCCACCCCATGCCCCCCAGTTTCAGAAATGCCTACGAGAAGTGAGACTGAGCTCCTCAGTTCACACTTGCCCCTCCCCACCTATTTCCTCACT
Source organism: Castor canadensis (assembly GCF_047511655.1). Lineage (NCBI taxonomy): Eukaryota > Metazoa > Chordata > Mammalia > Rodentia > Castoridae > Castor > Castor canadensis. The sequence continues at coordinate 61,679,653 of NC_133392.1, read as the reverse complement.
CCCTCCCCTTTCCCGCCTGAATATTCATGGTGGTGGGCCTCAGCTGAAGGGAGCAGGTGGGAAAGATGCAACTGAGGGGGAAGCCACTGGGCACCAACCTTGGGCATCCATGGAGATGATTCACGTGGCACTAAAAATGCAGAATTCCACACACACACACACACCCCCCGCCCAAATCTGCAACCGTGTGTGGAAGGCTGAGTGAGTGTTCACAGTGCATTGGCTCCTTTAAGGACTTTCTAGCTGTGAGCCCTCAGCTGGAACAAGAGCAGATGAAGCCCTTGCTCTATCCCTGGGCCAGGGGCAAACTCCTGACAGCCCCTCATCAGTCTTTGGGAGCACAGTGGTTCTTGGAGGCGGGGTTCTCGGACCAGTAGCATCAGCACCACTGATGGAAACGTGAATTTTTCGGGTCCCGCCATCTTAGGGAATGGGAAGCTCTCGGGGTGGATTCAGCCCTCTGCATTCTGCATTCTACCTGGCACTGTGGGGGATTCTGATGAGCCCGCTGCTGTGGGAAGCCTCAGGAGCTGCATCCTGGAGGTGGCTGACTGGTTTGCAGCTCAGCTCTGCCACTTAGAGCTGCGTGCCTGAGTCTGTTTTGACTCCTCTAAAGTGCAGAGATAATGCTTGCTCAGAGTGTGGTTGATGCATTAATGCCCCTGGTTCACACTGCTCCATAGGCAGTGGCTCCTCTGTTCCTCCAGATATCAGATTAGACAGGGATTCAAGAAGGCCACCAGGAAGAAGCCACAGTCAGCATAGCAGGCCCTTCTAGATGTGTGGCTTCTGATTCATGTCCAAAGCCATCTCCTGCATTCCGTGTCCTAAGACTGGCTCTCACAACTTGACCAGGATAGAAACTGGGAGCAGATTAGTTTGCTCTCCAGCCTTGTCAAAGGGCACCCTCCCCCCACCCTTTGAGAGTGGCATTCAGCTTCCTCTCTGTTGTGAGATCTTTCACCCATGGATGGTGGGACTCATGTACTTGAAAGCAGAGGATCTGGACCAAGACAGGCCCCCTCAGTTCTCTTCATTGGAACAGTGCTGAGAAGAACCCTGCCCTGCCGTCTCTCTGTGTGATGAGGAAGACAAGCAGTTCTCCAGCCTGGATGATAAGCCCCATGTGGATTAACTCACTTATCTTCACTAAAACTTTATACAGTGAGCTTAAGAGACTTGCCCAAGGTCACTGTCTAGCAAGAGTCAGGGTTCAAAATAATGCAGCCTGGCTCTTTAGCATTCTCCCTGTCCAGGCACACCTGTAGCCTGGCCTCCAGAGGCTCTGACACCATCTTAGGACATGGATCCTTTGATAATCTGATAAAAGCTATAGCTTCTCTCCCCAGGAAGGTACCCACACTGCTGCATATGACCTCAGGGGTCCTCATTCCACCCAAGGACCCTAGATTAAGGATGTAAGGGTCTTAGAAGGAAGTAGGAAGAACATATGAAACCCTGAAGCACTTGAACATTTTGTCCTGGTTAAGCTGCAGGAAGTAGGACTAGGCCAGTATAGCAAGGATGGGAGCTGCTGGGCAAGACCACTGGGGATGTCACATGTCCTGTCTACAGGGAAGTGTGTGAGACATAGGCATTGGGGTGCCCATTTTTCTAGGTGAGGCTTAGAAAAAATGGTGTGGCTTGCCCAAGAATCAAAGTGCAGGGCTTGCTCTGGGATCTTGACTTTCCAACTTTATGCTTGGTGTACCTGCCCCCAGGGCAGGCATGCATGGCATCAAACAACCTCAGAACTGGAGGCACAGGCAGCTGCTAGGCCTAGGTCCAGGCAAAGGGTGGGTACTGGGCATGAAGTACAGCGCACAACTGGCCACAGGGAAGTAGCTGGTCATCATTAGAAACTTGAGGCGGCAGCAACAAGTGAAAGAGAATCAACTTTGTTGAGGGTCTACTACCATGTCTGACATCTCTTGTCACTCTCCTCTAGGGACAAGCTCAGGGCAGTCTGAAGTCAAGGTCATCATCTCGGGCCAAGGCTGCTGTTTTCTCCACTGCGTGGCTGAAGCAGAGGGTGTATACCTATCCACCCACTGAGAGGTGTGGCAGGGCTCTGTCCTGTGTGGGCTGGGGAGGGGTCACTTCTGGGGGGCTCTCAATGGCACACAGTCATAGCTCTGGGACTTTCTATTGTCCTTTTACAGATGAGGGATACAGACTCAGGAAGGCTGACTCACAGTCCATGCCTAGTGGGGCTGGGAGCAAGACTTCTGATCCCCACTCTGTCCTGTGTTCCACTGCCCTGTCCCAGTGCAGATCCATCAGCAGCAAGCCATGCTGGGGTGATCTCCAGCATGGGGGGGCGGGGATGTGGGACAAGGAGGAGCAGGGACTGGGGACTGGACTGGACTGGGGCATGGCCTGGCAGCAGCTCAAGATCCTGTACCCAACAGGAAGTAGTAAGAGGGGGCCTGTAGGGGGCCAGGGTCAGGATACGAGGGGGGCCCTTCCCTGCCTCCTACAGGGGCTCTGGCCAGCCACACTGCCAGATCAACTCAGTCCAGGACCAGTGCCAGGATTCTGAGCGATACATCCACAAAACTGTGACCACACCACGAGTGAGGAAAGGCATGACAGGTGTCAAGAACCAAGGAGAAGGTCTTGGCTGAATCAGGGGAATAAGAGGGTTAGGAAGACCCAGGCTCCAGTCCTAAGCTACTTAGTAGGTGGGTGACCTTGGGAAAGTTATTAAACCTCTCTGAGCCTCCCTGAGTTCATCTGGGGGAAATGACACAGGTAAAGCATGGAGCCCTTGGCAGTACTAGGCCAGGGGTCTGGGCAGCAGGGTGGAATATCTGTTCTGGACCCTGGCTGTGGCTGTGTGACTAGTCCTAGTTCCCTCCTGCTCTGGAGCTGAAATTCCTTTTGTGATCCTGCTGAGGCCAAAGCTGGACTAAGCCCTGGATAACTAGACCTCAGCCTCGGGTAAAGGGCATCCGAACTCTGGTCTTGGGCACAGCTGGCTCTGACAACACTGGTGCTGGTGGTGAAAAGGTACTCAAGAGCCTTCTGCTTGGAAGGTTCACAGAGCTGAGATGAGCACTGGGCTCTCTGCTTAAGCTCAAGTGAAGTAACAGATGTTACGTGTTTGCCTGCTCTTTTTGATACAGAGCTCTCAAGAGAAGCATCTACACATGGTTTCTAAAGCCAGGTTCCTGCAGCAGCCGCCTGAGCTCATTAGGTGGCCCTATTGTCACCCTGGAGCCCTAGGCGGCAAGCAGCCTAATAAAGGACCTTTGCTCAAGGATCTTCATGTCCCCATGTCTTACAAGTACCTGTCACCCATTCATTGAAGAGTCTGCTGACGTGGCTGCCTCTGGCTTTCTTCATTTATTTATTTATTTTTTTGCAGTACTTGAGTTTGAACTCAGGGCCTCGCACTTGCTAGGCCTCCAACCCATTTTCCTTTAGTTCATTTTTATTTTTCAGATCGTGTCTCCCATATTTGCCTGGGCCAGCCTTGGACCTCAATCCTTCTGTCTTTACCTCCTGAGCTGGTATTACAGGCATGTACCAGGGACCCCTGCCTCTAGCTTTCTTTGCTGAATAAAAAGAGGAAATGGAAATTTTCATGGTTGGGTATATGAAAGGATGTGCCCTAAAAACTGTCACTTGGGATGAAACCAGGGAACTGTTTAACAAAAGGAACTTCACAACCTCCCACACAGGAAAAAATCCCCATCTCTTTGGCAAGCTGTTCATCCCCTTGAGTGTCTGGGCTGGTTTCACAGCTTGCTATGGTCACAAAAGACACAAGAGACAGGGCAGACAAGCTGCTCACTGAGACAGACAGAGAACAAGGAGCCTGAGGCCCACCCTGTCCACCCACTACCTGGACATTTTTATTTCCCTTCTCCTTTCCCAGGAGGGGGTGCTCCTTTGTCATATGTCCACTCAGGTGAGTGACAAAGAGGATAATCCCCTGCCAGCCCCTCCCAACTAAGCTGGGTTTCTTTTTCAAAGGCCAGGTGGGTGCTCACTCATTTCTTCCCTCCCCTCAGTGCTGCAAAACCCCAACAGCCAGCTCCTTCTCTATTCGGTCCATGCTGGCTTCAAGTCATTTCCCTAACATGGATCTCTTCCAGTGCTCTGAAAGCTACCCTTTCAATGGAGTGCGCAAGGCCCCCCCCACGGCTCCTCTCCCAGGACTCCTTCTGTAGCGCCAGATGCACCCACCACAGAGCTCCGAGACTGCTGATTCACTTCAAACAGACATACTGCCCATTTCTGAAACACCTGAGGCTGAGATTAGCTAGATCCCTGCCCCAAATCATCGACAGCACTACAGTATTGGGAGGGGAGACAAAACAAAGCAAGGGGGGTACTGCAGCTCCTGCAGGGGAGGGGAGGTTTTTTGTTTGGGTAGGTATTGAGTTTAGAAAACCTCTCAAGGGTGTCTTCAGTTCTCCAGCAGTGGAGAGGGAGGGAGTGTGAACCAGACTGAGACGGTGGGGAGGGAGAGCATAAACTGCTGCCACTGGGTGGATTATGACGGCTTCCTAGTTTAATCAGCCCTCCACATGGAGCCCAATTCATGGGGACTTATTCACAACTCTCTGGTGGCCACTTTCTAGGGGCAAGCTCTGCTTTCTCCAGATCAAGTTCTGTCTCTTGAATCCCCAAGCCCGCCCCTCTCCCCAAGAGACAGCCTGAGGCACACATTTGTGTGTCAGGCATCACAAATGTGAAGGGCCAGTGTTCTAGGTAGCACAGAGCCTGAGGGGTCATCTTCTGAAACAATGTTAGCACACAGCCACCAGTGACAAACCAGAGTGTGGCAACACTGGGTTCTGCCACACAAAGCGTTGGAGCTCCACTGGCATGCGTCAGCTGGCCCCACTGGGTGAGATCCTGGGCTGGACATCTTCTGGCTCCTGCAGTACCCGGGGGCATGGAGGAGACGGAAGAGGGAAGAATGGAGGGAATCTGCCTTCGGCTCCTGCCTGAGGTCACAGCTGGCTGCATATGTACCTACAAGCAAGGCCACATCTCCAGGTTCTAGAACTGGCTCTCCTCCCTCCTTCAGGCATAGGGTAGAAAGGCTTCAGTCCCTCAGGGTTCCTATACCTGCTCCTACACCCCAAATTATCCAATCTTAATGTGCTGCTTCCTCCCAGGACCACATCTGATAGACACCAATAAGGCCATGCTGAAAGGCCAGTATTCATATGTCCTTGAACCAAGGCTTTGACAGGCTGTAAACACTAACATTCAAAGACCACTGCTCTGGCCCAGGTTGTAGACCACGAAGCTCCACAATCCCTATTTGAAAACCCAGGCCTGCCATGCTCAGTCCCCTGACCCAAAGAGGTCCTCAGCGCCCCAGCTGAGGCCAGGAAGGGTTTGGGAAGCATCTTTCTGGGCTTTCTCGTCAGGTTGGTGGGCACTCTCAGAGCACAGCGACTAGAGCAAGTGTGTCTTGGGGCTGAGGACTGGCCATTTCATGGGGACTTCAAATCCAGGTGTTCCCTTCAGAGTAGGAAGGACTGAGAATTTGCTCCCTTCCTGGTGTCAGCTGGAAGGAGTGAGGCTGGAGATTACAGATGCCAGTGGATTACAGGGTCAGTGAATTCTGGCCCTGTGACAACTCAGGAGTCACACAAGGTGACTCATTGGCTCTGAAGGTGATGCCCTGTCCATGTGTGGCTCCAGAGTGTCCTGTGGAAGTGTGTGCAGTGTCTCCTTGCACAGGCCAGGCAAGGATGTAGCTCACCAGCATCCTAGGAGCGAGGGAGGCCGGATGTGATTTTCTGCACCAAGTAAAGAGCCAGCACCTCCCTCTTAGCATTTGAGCCCCTGCCGCCCTGCCCATCGAACTCCCAGGGCCCGAGTCTTGTGCAGCACCAATGTTCTTGCTCCCCGCTCCTAGATGAGGTGTTCCACAAGGGCTGAGCACGCAGAGCCCAGCATCAAGCCCATGCTTATGTAGAAGGACATTACCACCCCAGTGGCCTCGGCCAGGTCTCGGGACACGATCTTGGGCCCATAGATGAGAGCTAGGGTGCTGAGGTAGCCGTGGCTGAGCCCCAGCAGGCAGATGAAGAACATAGGATAGAGGTCAGACTGGAAGAGCACTACGGTCAGATGGAGGCGGGGCTGGTAGTTACAGAGCACGAAGAGGGGGACAAAGCAGGTGCGCAGAAGCACCAACGCAGGGAGCACCTTGCTTTTGGGGCCAGGCACCTGGATCCAGGCTGTGATCTGCCGGCCACACAGGTCGGCAAAGTTGTACAGGAGGAAGACAGTGAGTGGCACAAAGAACTTGGTGGTCCATGGTGAGCCGGAGTCCTTGTGCAGGGACTCAATGTTGGTGGAGATGGCAGGGAAGATGAGACCAGAGATGAGGAAGACATAGATGACACAGAAGCCCAGGCCAGCAGTCTTCTTCAGGATGGGCCGGAGGGGCGGAATATGCAACTCTTGAGAAACAGAAGCCACCAAGGGGGAACTGGGGGAGTCCTGTGACAGCTCCTCTTCACCAGAAAACACACGGGATGGATAAGCAGACCTTGTGTAGTACCTGCAGAGAGGAGAGCAGTGTGGACAGAGGGCCACCATGAGCAGGTTGCTTGGGACTTCCAGGGACACAGAGCAGGAGACCCCAGATCTGCACAGCTGTGGTAGAACAGCACCCTTAGGCTCAGCACAGGAAGCATAAGCCCCAGAGGGCACCCCCCCAACCTAGGATTCCCTAAGATAATGAATGGGGCGGTGGCCAGAGTCCCTGCCACTGTCCCTGGCAGGCCCACCAGGCTGGACTGCAGTCAGCCGGCACCACCCTCAGTCAGTGGTGGTGACCATGCCAGGAGCAGAAACAGAAGAAACGAGCCCTATCCACTAAACAATGAGCTGACACTCCGCCCTCCTTCACCTGTTTGATTCTAGAATTTGGGCTGGAGGCATGGCTCAAGTGGTAGAGCTCCTGTCCAGCAAGCAGAGGCCTTGAGTTCAAGCCCTAGTACCACCAAAAAAAATGTCCAAAAAACTGTAAATATAAAAGCGACACGTTTGATGCCATGTGCTGTAAAAATACAGAAAGAAAGTGAATGGTAGACAGTTACCTCTTCTCACCTTTGATCCCCACCTCCCGTGGTCCTAACCATTGACGACCAGGTAGATTATGTTCAACACACATGCAAAAACCACATACACACAAAGTTATCTCTGAAGCAGAAGTGGGACCAAATTATGTGCATTGTGAGACTTTCTGTAACTGTGTGCCTAAATACATTACACAGATAATACAGAAATGTACAGGTGCCGAATCAGGCATAACTAGTATTCATAAACACTCACATATGACTGTCTAGATGCCGCCTGTGGCCATCCTCTCACACGGGACACATACGTATGTCTCCGTTGTGTTGCTGCATCACAGTTTAAGGTAGGACATCCACTTTAACTGCTCCCCTATAGATGGACACTTAGGTTGACTCCAGTTTTTCACACTACAAGTCATCTTGCAATGCATACTCCATACATAAATCCTTGCCCACATGCCCTAATATTTTGGTAGGGCAGCTTCCTGCAAGTGTAGATCACTGAATTAAAAGGTTTGTACCTTAAAGTTTTTGATGTAAACTGCTCTTCAAATAGAAATCTGTGTTCTGTACCACTTGCCTACCCTAAGTAAAGTAACCTGCTCTGTTAATCTCCATGAGAGCATGTTTCTTTCTTTAAAAAAATCTGACCACAATTCATAATCATTTCATTAGTCTACTGTCTTATCATGTGTGTCCTTTGGTAGAAGACAGCTTCCTAGGGCAGGGCTTACGTTTGGTTTTGTATAGATAAACCTCGAGGCACAGTAGCCCTCAAAACCTAAGTGTGGAAAGAACTGTTCAGTAGCTTCTCCTCAACGCCAGGCATCATCAATCTTTTCAACTTCAGCTCAGCTCACTTTACCTTGCTGTGTGACCTGGGTTTGAGCCTCTCAACCTTTCTGGGCCTCAAGTATCTGAAAAACAGGGGCATAGGCTGGCTATATTAACACAGTTCAATCAGAAGGGCTTGGTGTGCATGTGTGTGGGACTCAGCATGGTCTGATTTCAGCCTCGCTTCTGCCTCTCTGTATGACCTTGGGCAGGCACACCCCTCTGTGGGCCTCAGTTTCCTCCTCTGTAAGATGGAAGCTTTACAGAGCCATGAAGTTCTGAAGTCCCTGCCCGTCTCCTCAACCTAAGAGCCTAGAGCTGACAATCGAGTCTCAGGAGGAGGCTCTGGAGGTCACCCTCCCTGTGACACTGCACTGTGGGCCTGGCCTGGAACCGTCCTGTCTCACAATCACCATTTAGAGAAAGGAACCGTCCTGCTTCCCTCTCTACCCAGCACCAGGGCCTTGCCTGAAGCCTGCTGTGTGGAAGGGGCCACCAAGGTCCTCTGTTGGAAGCGCCTGCTCACAGGTTCTTCCATGTTCTCCTGCCTCATCCTGCCCTCCTGAGTGCAATCTGGGTGGCTTCCTTTGAAGTAGGACTTAGTCTTTCAGCCCCAGCGGCACAGCTCTAATCCATCCTCAGACGAGGACTCTCATCTGGGTTTCTGCAAACCCAGGACTTGGAGCCTGAGGTCTAATCAGCAAAGGAACAGAGCCTGCACAGGGAGGCAGGGCCCTGCGAGGCCTCCAGGGCTCAACTGCAAGGTCTTGACCAACCATCCTGCTTCTCATGAGACTGTCCTGGCTTTAGTGCTGGGGTCTCAGGTAAACGGGTGAGGTTGCAAGCAGACCAACCCTGAATACCCTGAAATAGTCATGGGGAAATGACAGGACCTTTTGGGTCATTCAGAGACTCAGGTGACATTATGTGCATAACCAGATGCCAGAAGTGTAGGGGTGCTGGGGGGACCAATGAGCCAGCCAACCTCAGGAACCACAGGGATGTCACAGAGCCCCACCAGGTGATGTTTGGCTTATGGTCTGTAGATGCCTGGGACATTGCAAGGTACCAGTTACCAGTACCCTGGTCCCTTTTCTCCTGAAGACACTGCAGCCAGCTGAAGTGATGAACAGCCCTATAGCCAAGGAAGGCAGGTAGAACTGGGTTTCCATGAAGGCAGAGGGCTCTGGAGATTAACAAGGTAACCCCCGTCAGCGGGTAGGAGGAAAGCCCCTCCATGTCGTGGGCCAAGTTCACTGCAGGACATGGCTCCAGAAACAAGTCCTAAGGTCAAATATCTGCCTGGGCTTACCAGGTGAGCCACAGACCACAGCTATTAACTCCCCAAGACCTCAGTTTCATCTGTAAAGTGGGAAAACACACCAGAAGTTGTCATAAACACATACACCTAAGGTCTTAGCTCAGTGCCACTGCAAAGAATGGGTGTGGTGGTGCACACCTGGAATTCCTGCACTTTGGGGGCTAAGGCAGGAGGAGCAAGAGTTTCAAGCCAGCTCAAGCCACATAGTGATACCCTGACTCAATAAACAAATCAAACAGCAACAGAACGACAACAAAAAGTCTTCTAGTGGGAAAGGGTAGAGTCAGGCCAGGCTCCTCTAGCCCTCCAACTCACCCAGTGGTCCACTGGCTGCTGGCCTGGCTGACACTTGATCTCAGCACCTGCCTGACCTCCTGCCTTCCCTATATCAGATAAGATAAAGGCTCTGCAGTGAATAAAACACTGGAGAGCCAGGTGCTGGCTGTAATCCTTGCTACTCAGAAGGACTGCAGTTCAAAGCCAGCCTGGGCAAATAGTTCTTAAGACCCTATCTTGAAAAAAACCCATTACAAAAAGAGGGCTGGGAATGGCTCAAGGTGTAGGCCCTGAGTTCAAATCCCACACTAGAGAAATCCAGCTTAAGTGTTTAATGAGCAGAGGGAGCAAGAAAGGCCCAGGAGGACGAGAGAGGGAAAGTGAGAGACTCATGGGGTCCAGGATGGTAGAAGGCAACCCACCAGCTGGAGTGGTTAAAAGTGGAGGTTTGGAGTCCTGTTCAAATCCTGGGGAACTTAGGCAAGAAGCCTGACTGCTCTAATCCCTAAGTTTCTAATTTGTGCATAGGAATAACAGTAGATAACAATGACTAACCCCAGAGTAACAAGGGTATGCAAACATTAAATGACATATGGCACCTGCAGCCAGGCTGAGCCACCCCTGGAACAGGGAGTGTCAGGGAATGGAACTATTGTTCCTTATTATTGTAGCTCAGGCCTCACTTCTATTTCCTGTCTTCCCTGTTCCTAAACTGCAGACTGCAACTGCCCGGGGGACTCCCAGAGCCAGCTTCTTCCATCCACAGTCAATTTACTGAGCAAATGCCACAAGGCAGGCCCAGCTGGAGGCCCTGAGAAACAGTGGTGAGCAAAATTCACACAAGCTTCTGCCCTCACAGAGCTCACACTCCAGGGGGCAGGCAATAAACAGGATACGATGAGAAAGAATGCAAGTAGACACTGGCCAGCTGTCACTGTCCACAAACAAAGCCAGAGGGGTTGGTGGGGGAGCCCCTTACCTGGCATACTCCAGCCGGGGTAGCAGTAGGTAGAGCCCCATGCACAGCCCTATGAATGCGGCAGCTGTCAGAAAGAAGGCCAGGGCGCTGTCCCTCACATCACTGGATGCCACCAGGTCCACCAGCAAGGCCACAGCGCTGATGGTCCCTCCCATGGCTCCTCCTGCAGAGTCAGAGAGCATCAGGGAGATGGTGAGACACGGACACAGGGAGACATGTGGCTGTGGGCTCTGCTCATACCCAAACAATTCCCCCGTGGGAAAAGCACCTATCACTTACAGTATCCTGAAGCCAGGCAGACTGGGGTCCTGCAGGCCAAGTTCGGGAGTTTCAGGGGGTGGGGCTGCTCCATGTCTCCGGCCCAGGCCCTTCTTTCTGACTTGACCTTCAAGGAGGTTCCACCTGTCTGTTCCTATCCTGGGTCACCTCTGACCCTGACCTCCATCTCTCGTTACTGCCCTGCTTGTAGGATCCGAAATCAGGGGCAAGAGGCTCAGAGAACTCTCGATGTCCTTTTCTTAGCCATTGGCACAAACAACCTACCAGCCACATGGGGAAGCGGCTCAGAGAATGTCCTGGTGCAATGCCCATTGCCTCCCAGGCTATCTCATCTGGGGAAGTCCTTCCTGGCTATAAACCCTACTGTCATAGAACTTTCCCGTACCCCAAGATGGCTGTACAGTGCACACCTGTGACACGCACACACAATACCCACATGTACTCTCACATTCACACACACATACAAGCTTGCAACCACCACACCACATAGAATGCTGGCTCTGCCATGGGCTTTGACATACAGTACCCATGTGATTGTGAGGCCGCCACGCCTCACTGCTGCCTAGTGTCTTCCCATCATCACTCCATAGCCAAATGGATGCACATCTGACCTTGACTCTACCACGTGCTCCCTATGACCCTGAGGACTAAGTGGGATGGATCCACCATGACCCACCATCATTGCCCCCAACACACTGTGTGTGTCCAATTTTCTGTGGTGCCACAGGAAGCCCCTGGTCCTGGTGGACAATTCTTCCCCTTAACTTTCCCAGAATGTGTTACACTAACCTGGGTAGGGCCAGAGGGTGGGGTCTTGAGGGAAGGCAAAGATACAAAGTAGCACAGTGATTAAGAGAAGTCTCTAGAATTAGAACACTCAGTGCCAGCTCTTTTACTGCTAGCTGTGTGACCTTTGGCAAGTCCCTTCACCTCTCCGTGCCTCTGTTTGCTCATCTCTTAAATGGGGGTGTTAATAATACCTACCCCTTAAGGCTGTCATGAGGATTGAAAGGATTATTCCATGTAAGATAGTGCCTGATGCTAACAAGTGCCAAATACCAAATAAATCCTCTCTGATTCCCAATTAGGTATTTGGCTATTCCTGTCCGTCTCACATCAAAGCAGCAACAATGGGTAAGCCCTTTGCCAAGAGGGTGCCCACTTCTGAGAAGCTGTAATCCCCCCTGGATGCTCTGTAAGAAGTGGGGTTATGCTCAGGAAGACACTCGGCAGCTGCCCTGAAGAAGAGATGTTAACGTCTCCGACTGATTCCCCCTCTCCTTCCAACTTGTAGAGAATTTACAATATTATCGTCAACACCAACCAGGCCTCAGGGAGCTCATCCTTCATGACTCCCTACTTTTATCTCATCGGTTATGGAAATACATGCAAATGAGGGTTTTAAAAAAACGCGAGTGCAAAACAAATGAACTGTTCCTCAGATGCCTACAAGAGCAGAATTCACAGATGGGCAAAAAACAAGGGGGCCTGGGCCTCTGGGAGATGGGGACACCTTGGATGGTCCAGGGTGTCGGGCACCCATGGGGAGCAACATACAGTGAGGACAAGGGTTCAGGGCCCTGGGTAATGAGGAATGAGTGGAAGTCCCACATTTCCGCCCCCTCTTCAAAAATGAAGTTTCTGGAAATTCACAGGAGTCTCTTCTTCCCTAGAGATCTGCAGGTGGAGAATGGACTGGAAGGGCCGTGTCTAACACAAATGGCGCGTGGCCGCTGCTCCTGGAGAGGCACTGAGAAATCCTCCTCGGTAGGTGGAGGGAGACGGCTGGAGGGTGGGGTTGATGTTTGATGGCCATTCCCTCTGCCCAGATGTGCTTTTCTTAAAGCATTGCTAGGGGCATGCTGGCTGTATTCAGGAAACTTGGCAACGAGTTCATTTTTATTTCATTTTAGGCTCAAGGGTTTCCCAGGAGAGAGCCAAAAGCCTAATCCTATATCTAAAATGGCAGAGATGGAGCTCACATCTACGCTCCGATCCGTGGAGAGTAACCGCCTCAAGTGCTGGCTTGAGAGGGATTTAGAGGCTCAGGAGGAAAGACAGAGCTCTATTAGTGATGTCTGGCACTGGCACGGGGCAGGGGGGCATATCCCCTTGTCAGGGCACTCTCCATCCCCGCCACGTCCTAGCTGGCATTACTAACGAATGTGCCCAGCACCGCTTCTTTGTACAATTCTTCTCAGGTAGGCGTATATTTAAAGCATTCCTCTGCATGGCAGGGACACATGGGGACACAGAGCAGCAGAGCCTCCAGGCTTGCTTTAGGGGATGGTAGTCTCAGGTAAGGCACAGATGCTAACTGACCCAGCTCCATTTACCTTGTGGGGTCATCAGGGTGAGAGAAAAAATAGCCAAGATCCCAATAACAAACTTAGCACCAGCATCAAAGCTTCAGTTAGAAGGGTCAAGCCTAAGTGAGGCTCGAGCAAACCCACAGGTGCCATAGTCCAGATGACCGAGGAGTTTATTCACTAGGCTATCAACTCTGAGAGGACATAGTCTTGTTCATGTTTGGGTCCTCAGCACAGAGAAGGTGGTCCTCCCTCAAACTGCAAAGGAAGAAAAGACAGATAGGAAGGAAGAAGGGATAAAAATGGGGGATAAAGGAGTGGAAGGGGAAAACAAAGGGAAAGGAAAAGGAACAGGAGAAGGGAGGGAACAGGGATGGAAAGGAAGGAAGGAGAGGGAGGCTGGTTTCTGAAATGGCACTGTGAAGGTAGATTGTGTCTTCTATAAATGCTACAACTGTCTCCCCTCACCTGCTGTACTTCATTTCCCCTCTTCCACAAGACATGTGGCTCTGTGACTTGAGTCTAGGTCTTAGCAGCTGTGGTGGCAGTGGTCCTACATGGTTTCAATGGCTACATCAAAATACAGCTGTCTGGGCCTTTGAGGATGCTCCGTGACCCAGACACCATGTACAAAGGTAGCCATGGTGAGGTCCACGTGTGGAGGGGCAGAAGCCACTGGCTGCCATCTTGGAGTGGCGCCCCCCCAACCCCCAAGGGAGCTGTCCCTGTAGACACTGTGGAACAGAGACGAGCTGTCCCCACCAACCCCTGCCCAAACTGCCGACTTGTGAGCAAAATAAACGACTCTAAGCCACTAAGTGTGGGCTGGTTTGTTCCGCAACAGTAGGAAACTGAGCCACACTAGCACACTTTTCCTTTTCTGGAAGGGCCACCTGTGCTCACCTTGGGTTCCTTCCTATGGCTGGTGGCCATGTGCCTGGCTCTCACCTGAGATCAGCGCCTGGGCGTTCCTCATGGGGAAGCGGCCCGTCAGGCCAAAGACACTGCTGGTGAGCACCGTGGAGGAGCCGCTGGTGATGGCCGTGCAGATGACGGTGAGAGTAAAGAAGCCTCGGGTCCAGGAGGATGTGTCCACTTTCGCCAGCACGGCCATCGCCACGAAGATGGCCAGCGTGGTGGCCAGCGAGGCCAGGACGCGGACACGGACTGGAACCCTGGGGCAGGGACCGCGGAAGAAGTCAGACACCCCGCGGGCAGGGGAGGGCCATCTGGGGGGCTGTCTAAGGGAGGAGGCAAGCTCAGTGGGAGACGGCCGCTCTGCGGTCAGGGCCCGAGTTTGAATCCTGCCTTCTTGCTCACCAGCGTGTGGCCTCAGGAAGTGAGTCAGCGCCCTGGCTTCCACGCCTGCCCCTGTCCCACAGGAACGGTCACTCTACCTCACCAGGGTGTTGAGGCCTTGGGTGGGGGTGGGGGGAGCCCAGCGCAGGGCAGACGCTAGTGGACATACCACTGCCTGCTGCCTTGCTGTGGGGCTCAAAGGCAGGGTGTCAGGTAAGCCCCTGATCCTCCTGCCGCAGGGCTGGGCTCCTGCTGGTTTGATCTAGTGTTCAAACTGAGCAACCAGCCCTTGGCCTCCTTCGCAGAATCTCAGCAGTTGGGCATGGGGGCGGGTAAGAGAATCTTCATCATCTTCATCGTGATGTGGCCCTTAATTTGAGGCAGGTGCTCTTCTAAAGGTTTTCTACATGCTACCCTGTTCACAGTCCAGCCCTGTAAGATAGCTATTATTCCCTATGCCAGGTACGTGGGTAAGGAACTGAGATCAGAGAGGTTAGGGAGCTTGCTCGAGGTCACTCAGCTCTGACTCCAGAAGGCCTGGCTGCAGTCTGTTGCCTCCCTTGGGATAAGGGAGTCTGGGTGGCACAGAACAGGGGCCAGGGCTGGGGACTCTCCCAGATGGCCTCTGATGGCAGTTGCTGAGGTCATACTAGTGCAGCCCAGGGCCAGGGCCCTACCTGCATGGAAGCATCCAAGCCATGCACTCTGCCCAGCTTCCACCTGCCAGGGGAGGAGAGCAGGGAAGGACTGTTGGAGAACCATCTCAAGGCTGTGTGAACCATCAGATCAGATTATGCTTTAAACAGAATTGGATCTTTAGTTCATTTTCCTGCTAACCAGTGTGTGTGTGTGTGTGTGTGTGTGTGTGTGTGTGAGAGAGAGAGAGAGAGAGACAGAGAGAGAGAGAGACAGAGAGAGAGAGAGAGAGAGAGAGAGAGAGAGAGAGAGAGAGAGAGACCAGGGCTGGGGGTATGGCTCAAGTGGTAGAATACCTGGTTAGCAAGCCCAAGACCTTAAACCCCAGAACCACTAAAAGAAAAAGATATCGAATAGATAGCTTAACACCATAAAAAAAAAGATAAACTTGAAAGGCAGAAAAATAAGGACATATGTACCTAACAGGTGAGAAATGATGAATGAGGAAAGCCAGAACAGCTGTTTGCACTGTGTGTTCACTACCCCAGGCTAACCAGTCTTTCAGGGTGAGCAGAGGTGGTCTGTGCTTTGCAGAGTGAACCCTGAGGATGTGAGGCACAGTTCAAGACCACAGATGGAGTCCACAGGTAACTAGAATGGGAGCCTAGGTGTGCTGAGCCCCAGCCATGGGTCAGTCTGCTACCGTCATGGGGGTGGGCTCATTCTGCAAACATGTTCTGAGCAACTACTGAGTCAGGTACTGTGCAGTGTGCAGGACTCAGGACAGCAGCAAGTGCTATGTGCTCCACGCTAAGTGATCCCCTCCCCGGGGGTGGGGAGTGAAGCACCCAGCATCCTTCCTCTGGGAAAGTTCCTCCATGCCACGTTGTCCTGAGGAGCCATGCTAACTAGCCCAGCCTCAAACAACAGGTAGGGCACATAGCTGGGTGATCAGAGTGTCTGTGCTTTTGGCCACTGGGACTGGGTCAGGGATCAGCACTTAAGCCATACAGGGCCTGCACTGTTCCTAGAACTGACATACAGGCCAAACCTTAGCCCTCATACTCAGTGTGATCCTGCACTTAACCCTGCCACACAGGAGCCCCAGCTTCTCTTGGCAGCTAGAACTGCTGCATCCACCCCCAAGCTAAGAGCCAGCAACCCTCTGTCCAGATCTGCCATCTGTCACTGTGCGACTTCAGTCAATATTCAACCTCTCTGTGCCTCTGTCTCCCCATTTCTAAAAAGAAGGGGCTGAACTAGATGATATTAAAGTCCCTAACACTCATGATTCTAAATCTGATGAAATTCAAGTAGAGACAGAGGTTGGGGACAAAGGCCAAAAAGTTTTAATGATTCCGAGGGGTACCTGGAAAATATTTCCTGAATGCATGGGCTGACCAGAAAGGTGTAGCAGAAATGCAGGGGCATTTTTCTCACTGCCCTAAATGTCCCAGCTGCCACCTGCTTCTCCACCCCCATCCTTCCTGCTGCTCTCAGCATGGCAGGGATCCACATCTACCTCCAGACACAAAAAGGTCGGGGGGGAATGTGTCACAGAAGTCCTCTTGGGTGCCTGTCACTACAAGGTAA
This sequence comes from Castor canadensis, assembly GCF_047511655.1. Classification (NCBI taxonomy): domain Eukaryota; kingdom Metazoa; phylum Chordata; class Mammalia; order Rodentia; family Castoridae; genus Castor; species Castor canadensis. The sequence goes on along the minus strand of NC_133392.1, from coordinate 61,663,069 downwards.
TTATTTGCTTGAACAAGAAAGTGGCTTTACAAAGAACTTGGGGACTTCTTACTCAGGTCGCCTCATAAGTTCTCACACCTGCCCAGGGCTCTGAGTACCTCCTCATTACTCACTGCCTGCTACTCTTGGCACAGTCTCCATCTGCAGGCTCCAGGCCCTTGGGGCCCCACCTGGAGCTGTTTTTCCAGTGGTCGCAAAGTATGATGCCAGGTATAGGGTTGAAGTCCACCCTGAGGGTACCACCAGGACACACTGGCCCCCCGCTATGCACCCAACCTCTGCAGGGAGAGTAGCCTGGGATGGCGATGCTCTTGGGATGCTAGGGAAAGCCTAGGCAAGTGGTGCCTGGGTGTTAGGGTCCTTTATGGGGACAGGGTATAATAGCCAAGGTGACCACCAAGGCCAACAGCCTAGGGGCAGGCCATGCTGTAGCTTTACCCAGGCTACCAGTCCCCATCCCCCTTGCCAGTGAGGGCTCAGGACCCCAGGGGACTGATTTCTTCATAAGTCTCCAAAATGTAAATCCTCTTTATAAGTGTTTACGATGCTGGAGATTTAACATAATAAAACACTTGGTGATTATGGATGAGCCAGTCTGGGAAAGCCAGGCTGCTCCAGGGTGGGAAGAAGGAGACATTTCTATCTCACACATTAAATAAAAAACAGCTTAGCCCCCAACTGTCCTCCCACAGCCTAGAAACAGGTGGAGGACTGAGAGCATTCTCCCACATGGCTCTCAGCCCTCTCTTAGAGCCCAGGTAAGGCCAGGGCAGGCCCCCGGTGGCCTGGACCCTCCTAGAGGAGGAGCCGTACCACTGTGTCATCTCTTTGCCACTCCCTTTCCTCGTGACCTCCTTCCTGCCCTGCAGCCTGAGGCCTGGGGAGGGGGTGCTGCAAAGCTGGGGGACCAGGAGACAGGTGGCCCAGAGGTGCTAAGCCCAGGTGAGGGGTAAGAAGGTCCCTAGCTGGAACAAATTCTGGCTCCATCCTTAATGGCCATGTGAACTGGGGCCATCCTCAAGCGGGGCCACACAATTTCCTGCTGGCAGGTGCCAAGGTACCATACCTACAGGACCTAACTGCTTGGAAGTTCTAACTATTCTTCTAGATGGTGGTCATTCTACCAGGTCCCCAAGGCTGGACCTTGCTGCCTGTGCTGACCCCAGTCCTGGGCTTCCATAACCACCAAGGACTCAGTTCTAGGGGAGATGCAGTCTGGGTTATCCTGTACCAGCCCTGGGGTCTCAGCACATCCCTGGCCTTCACATGGAAAACAAGGTAATGTCACATGTCCTTCCTGGGTCACTGTGAATCCTGGGGGACACAGTAAAGGGTAATCTGAGGCTTTGTAGCCTTGGTACCATTCAGATGGTGACTCTGGATCTAGAGGGGACAGGAGCTCTGGTTTTTGCCAGTCTGGGCTATCTCAGCTGGCAAACACCCCTGTCCTGGGGGACAGACACAGAGCAAGTTCATGAGAGGCCTAGAAGGAAAGAGGGCAGCGTGAGGCTAGGGGCTTCCTCGCTCTCCTCTTGCATGCCCTTCCTTTCCTCTCTCCTGCTAGGTGCAGTCAGGAACTCTGCTCTGCCCCCAGGAGCTGGCAGTGCTGAGTGAACACCTGGGTCGGCTCTGGTCGGCTCCCCCTCCTCCTGAAGTGGGGTCTCTGCAGTATACACCCTCTGGGAGGACACTGACTCTAGTCCTGAGAGTCAGGAAGTGAGATCAGGGGCCAGCTGGCTTTCTACAGGGGCTGTTTTAAACTCTTGGGCCTGTCTGAGTGCCTTTCCTTTCCCTTCCAGACTATACCTGGGTTTCAGAGGGGTGGAAATTCATTGAAACTCCTTCCATGGTGAGGTGGGGTCTATATCCCCTTGAAATGCAGTGGTCTTTGTGATGGCTTTGAACAGTCAATGGCAGCAAAAGTGACACCATGTGGCTTCTAACTAGGATGTAAACTCCATGTGGCTTCTCCCTGGCTCTCTTGGAGCATTTGCTATTCAGCCACAATGTGAGTTGTCCTGTTACCCTGAGGCCCCCATGTAAGAGACCATAAGGAGAGACAAGAGAAGAGGAAGAGGATGAGAGGGCTCCAGCCTCGGCTGCCATCTGACAACGCTTGCTCGCATGAGGGACACAGCCAGAGCTGCCAGCTGAGCCTCTCAGATCTCAGAACATGAGAGAAACTAATTGTTGCTACTGTTTCAAGCCACTGTGCTTTTGGACTGTATTATACAACAATGATCATTGTACAGCCCTACAGAATGATACGTTTGCTAAGTCCATTCAGACGTGGTCTCTCTCCTCCTGTGCCCACAGCAGACATCACTAATCAATCACAGCACACTCCCTGAGGCCAGATGTGCCTTCAAATCTTATTCAGTCAGAGAACAGGGTCTCATCTTAAATTGATCAGAGCTGAGGAAAACAGATTTGCCATCTGTGATTTAAGGTTTCTGTGGGCAATGCTCAAGCGTAGCTTCTTTGTGGATCATAAAGAAGCCGCCATTACCATTTAGTGGCAGCCTTGGAGAAATATAGGCAAAGTAGCTAGGGCTATTGCTCCCGTGAGGGTCCCGCAGGGGGTCCATAGGCATGCTAACTTGCTGCTCTTCTAAGTAATTCTTTCTTCCACAGTGCACCCAGGAGCCTGTTCCCACCATTACCAAGAAAATGTCAGGAGTCCCCACTGCAAGTGGTGACACACAGTTGGTGCTGTCAGAATAGCATGGGGAGGTGAGGTGACCCGTTCCTGCACAGTGACATCAGAGCAGCAAGTTTCCTTAAGTGTCCAGCTGCTCTAAGAATTCGTAGAAGGCCAGTTTCCACAGGTCTTGCTCCCGGCATCATCTGTGTGGTGGCCCTGGGCCACAAGGCCTGTGGCCAGACAGGCGCCTTAAGAGGGGGAGACAACCATGTGTCCCCACACACTTCCTGCTGGCTGCTGACTGATGTCCCTGCGAATGCCTGGAGGTGAGCACCTGGCCTCTCCCTGGGCACCCCAGGTACCTGACCTAATTTCTGACCTGCAAGGACAATTCTGAGCTGCCTGCCTCCTACTTTGGTGGCTGCCATTTAAGCAAAAAAAAAAAGCTATTGTGGGTTCAGGGGAGGAGGCAGAGGGTGGAGGTCAGGGAGGGAGGAAGGTGGCTTACCTGTTGACAAGCAGGAAGTTGGCTAAGAGGCACAGCAAAGAGGGTGCGTTGGAGGCGATGGCAAGGTAGCTCTCAAAGTAGTTCTGGAAGTACATAGCAAGGAGACAGCTGCGGTCACTCAGGGATGGAGATGAGGAATATGCCCCAGACCAGTACAGGGTACCCCTGGTGACAGGCTGCTCCTCAGTTCCCAGACATGAGGAGCTGTAGATAAGTCACATGGTCAACTCCCATCTCCAACCTAAGATGCTCAGTTGGTCACTCAACCAACACCTGCTGACATCAGCTGTGCTAACACTTACCTATTCTAAGTGCTAGGGTCACAGGGAAAGATCTGATGTGTCTCTGTCTCCAGAAAGGCCCACAGTCCTACCCACTGCACCTGTCCCACCCAAAGATAGGGGCAATGGGGGCGGGACTCATGTGTCTAAAAAGAAAAGCTTTGCCCTATTAAACTTGTTGGCTCATGGCCAAAATGCAATCAACCACTGGGGTTTTGTTCTGACTTAATAGCATTCACAAGTTCTCAAAGCCAGGCAAGACCCATGAGGAATACCCCAAGCTTCCCCCACTGGGAGGCTTCAGAAGGAAAAAGCCATTTGAGAAAGTGTCTCCTGGACTAGCCTGGATGAGGAAAGATCCCTCAGCAGCAGCTCAGGGATCTGATGGAGACTGATGAACCCACAGGATGAGGAATTTCCTGAGCCAAGGAAGCAGTGTGCAAACTGGCCATTTTGTCAAGACTCCGACTACTGCCCACACATTAGGATGGATTTGACTGTGTGTGTGAGCCCTTGGTATACCTGTCTTTCAAAAGTAAACACCAGAGGGGGCCGGGCATGAGGCTCAGTGACAGAGGATTTGCCTAGCATATGTGTCCTAGGTCACATACCTGGCACTGCCAAACAAACACAAAAAAACCCACAGGCAAAGCCTGTCTGTCTTGGCTTGGTTTTAATCAATGTAAGTCAAACCATGAACTCCAAGTGGGTAACGATGAACCCTAAGCCATGTTGAGAGCTCATAGCTATTAAGCATTTACAGTGGAACAAATGCAAGGGATTTCTGTGAGTTACACCATTTCACTCTAAAGGAGCAAAAAGAAGCTGTGAGTATGCCACTCTGGAAAGCCTGGGAAATATAACTTAACTGAGGACACATGTCCCATGTGTAAAGAACCTGTGCAAAGCACTTGCAGTGTCCACAAGACCTGCTGAGGGAATCAGAAAAGAGCCCAACATGAGCTTTTTTTGTGGTTTTTATTTATTTATTATTTTTACTGGTACTGGGATTTGAACTCATAACCTACACCTTGAGCCACTCCACCAGTCCTTTTTTTGTGAAGGTTTTTTTCGAGATAGGGTCTCATGAAACCATTTGCCCGGGCTGGCTTTGAACCGTGATGCTCCTGATTTCTGTCTCCTGAGTAACTGGGAATACAGGCAGAAGCCACTGGTGCCTGGCAAGATGAGCTTCTCGCCCATTACAAACAGAGTGTGTTCCACAGGAGTGCAACAGAGTGTGAGAGCTTCTCAGCAGCTCCCGACACCAGAGAAGAACGTCAGAATTCTGTGCTAGGTGTTTTGTTTTTGGCAAATCAGAGGAAGGAGCGCTGTGAAGCTTTAAGTAGTTCCAGGCAGGAGAGTGGGCAAGCCCTGAACAAAAGGGGAATGAACATGGGCTCAAGGAGGTCCCAGAAGAGTTGGGACTGAATTCAGATCTTGAAAGAGGGTCAGATTTAGTTAGGTTGCAACTTGGAGACCAACAAAGAAAAGTGTCGTCACGGATCTCACTGGTCTGAAGCACAGACCTTTCCACAGCCCCTTTGAAGCCTGCAGAGGGCTTTGTGCTCTTTGAAATCTGTACCCTGAATATCAGGTCGCCGTGGCCTTGCAATTAAAATGGTAATCCCTGCTAGTGCAGTCCATCAACCACGAGCCTTAAAAATAGCCTTTGCCTTTGAGGGGCCACCTCATTGTCCCAGTTTTGATGGGCTCAGCAGAGCCTGGACTGGTCTGGGACCGTCAGCCAATTATGTCCTGACACAATGGCTGGATCCACGTGAGGCAGGCAGGCACTGGGGGAGCAGTGGAGACCCGCTGTCAGGAATCAAGGGCTGCAGAGGGGAGCTGGGACTCCTGGGAGCCCAACCCCTGGCAGACCACCTTCATCTGGTGGCCACTCAATCAGTGACAAGTCTGGGAACAGCTATCACATGGCATAGAAAATGTTTTTATTTTTCTGAGTGGGCTCGGCTTCTCTGAATGTTTTAGGGATGGAGATTTTCCAGCTAACTGAATGTTCTGGTTTCTTGATAGTCAAGCAGAAAGCTGTGTCTTTTAATGTTGGAAAGCTTTTAAAATATTGACAATTCAATAAGACTCTGAGTTCCTTTCTGTTGACTGAGCCCATTTCTCTGCTTTACACAGAATGTGCCAGTGAGGAGGATGAACTTGAGGTCTCACCATCACTCCATCAATATAGACAGGAAGTTGCAGGTGGTGATGAAGGCTGGTTCTCACACTTCATGGAACTGTTTTTTAAAACTTCATCCTGATTCAAAGACATGATTTTTTTTCTTAATTATTTGCTGCTTTTATATTAATCCACATTCACAGTGTTCACACCCTGATACAATCCCCTTTCCAAGTGTAAGGGGACTTGGAAACTGAGAGAATAAAGCCCAGGTGACAGGTATACATGATCACGTGACATCATTACGTGGTGATGTTACGGAAGATTGTGGCACCTGTCTTGCTTGGCTCTGTTTCCCCCCCTGGCTGACTTTGACAAACCAGGTGGCCATGTTGAGGAACCCCATGTGGCAAGGAACTGTAAGTGACCCCAAGTTGCTGAGGGTGGTCTCCTGTAAGAAACGGAAAGCTCTTGCTCCTACTTCTATAGTCACAGGCACTGAATTCTGCCAACAACACAAGTGAGCTTGGAAGTGACCCTTTTCCAGTTGAGCCTCAGCTAAGTCGAAGCCTGGCAGACACCTTGCCAGGTGTCTAGAATGTGAGTGTGTAGAATGAGGCTTTAAGCAGAAGACCCAGCTAAGTCATACCCAGACCCACTGGCTTACAGAAACCATGTGGTAAAGATGCACTGTTTTAAAAGCCACTAAGTTTCTAATATTTTGTCATCAAGAGTTTCAGATAGCTAACTCCTACTAATCAGTGTCTTCCTCTTTCAACTTACACTTAGTTCCTTGATGAAAACAAGGATGGCTGACCATGGTCCTTTACTCAACTTCCTGCCAGACACAGAGAGTGCACTTGCCAGGGAGGAAACAAAGGGCGTGCTTGCTGGGCACACTGGTCCCTTCAGCCCTCCCTTGCCAAACCCTTTGAGAAAGTTAGAATGTTTGTAAGTGGCATGCACTGATTTCAAGAAACTGGATTTAGTTTATGTGCCACCCAGATCTGCTTGCCCTGTCTACTGCCCAGGCAGGACCCAGGGCACACTCCCAGAATGTGTGTGTGGAGGGGTGGTGGTAGCATCCCAGAGGTCAGTCGGTTTTGACCAATGAGAGACAGGAGATGGGAGGCAGAAGCTGAGAGGTGCAGGTAAATAAAGTTTTTGCCTCTCCTCTCCTACCACTGTTCTGAAATGCACTGGCTCCTGGGGCTTCTCTGCACACAACCCATGAGCCTAAGCTGGGTTCTGCTGCAAAGCCGTGGCCAGCTCAGGGATCTCGAAGCTTGTATTTTGCTGTCTCCATCATTGCCTCGCTTCCTCTCCCCTCTTACTTCCCTGGGACCACACTCCTGACAGTGTCCCCATGGATGGAGTGGCCTCGGGAGGACTTTTTAAGAACTATCCAGCAGGGGGGCCCCAGATCCCATTCTCAATGACACACTGCACCTGGGCAGCCAGCACCACCTTCCTGGGCTTGCTGGGGTTGGTTTCTCTTCCCTGAACCTGCAGGGTGGACAAGAAAGAGGAATCTATTCACTGTCTCTTCTCTCAAACCCCATTGCTGGTCTCTTTGGGCATTTCCCCAGGTCTATGGACCCACCTGAGCAGTTAAAAAGACAAAGATGAAAAGCTCTCACCTATCTGCCACATGGGATGGACTGACACAGTGACTAAGCCGAGATCATGTTTCATAGGAAAACGTGCTGGGAGTGTGGCTCAGTGGTGGGGGCTTTGTCTGGCATGTGTGAGGCCCGGGGTTCCACCCTCAGACTTCTCTCCTGCCTGTACAACCTCCCCTACAAAGTCCTCCTCAAACCCAAGAGTGGACCAGCCCTGGCCCAAGGCAGATCAGTGTCAGAGCTCCCCATGGCAGGTGAGTGTGGATGAGCCACTTCTAGCCTGAGCAGGGGGCACTGGATTCACTTGCAATGGCAATAAGGAAAGTCATTTTCATCTGCCACACTCTGGCCCAGTGTGTGAACACCAGGAACATGGAGAGGGGCTCTTTAAATGCAATTTACAAAGCCAGCCGAGCCAGCCAGCAAGCCAGCCAGATGCGAGGCCATTTTCCGAGGGAAAGCACTTCCTCCACTCTGCCACACCGAGAGGCCCCGTGCTAAGCGGCTCTTCTGGAAGAATCCGATTCTGGGCTCAGAATCCAGGTAAAGAGGTCTCTCCGGGCAGGGAGGCCCCAGATGAACCCGTTTATCTCTGGCAGGCCCTGCTTAAGCTTCCTCTCTCCTGAATACCATTATGGGCACTTTGAAATAAGTGCAGCGAATTAGTCACGAGCTGTGGCAGCCTCGGAGCCCACAATGCCACCAAGCAGCTTCGTCAAGCCCCCACCTTCAGACCGCAGCAGCAGAGGCAACTGGGCTCCTGCAGGGCGAGAAAAGCGATTCAGGCCTGGGGGTAGCAGCTCAAGGCAGCAGAGTGTTACCCGGATCACAGGGCATGAAATTAGCAGCAGCGAGCAGGCTGAGCGGAGAGGGCTCTGCCACCGTATGCCTTCGGATAGTCGGGGTCTGCAGCCTGGTGCTGCAGGGATGCGCCCTTGCCCTGGCCAGGCTGAGAGGTGAGCAGAGGGCAAGTGTCCCCGTAAGAGTGGGGTGGCGCCCTTTCTGCGTTCCACAGATCTGTGTTTGGGGCACTGGACAAGGAAAGAATGTGTGTGTGGCCCAGGAGCTGGGAGGGCTGGCTGTACAGGGAAGGAGGGGCCTTAAAAAATCTTGCTCCATAAGAGCCTAGAGGCCTCCTCAGCTCAGCCCTCCACCCTTTCTCTGTTTCATGTTTTTTTTCTTTTTATGGTACTGGGGTTTGAACTCAGGGCCCCACACCTTGAGCCACTCCACCAGTCCTTTTTTGTGATGAATTTTTCGATAGGGCCTCAGGAACTATTTGCCCAGGCTGGCTTCAAACCACGATCCTCCTGATTTCTGCCTCCTGAGAAGCTAAGATTACAGATGTAAGCCACTAGCACCGGGCTTCATTTGAGTTTTTGAGACAGGGTCTTCTCTGTAGCTCAAGTTGGCCTTGAACTCGAAATCCTGCCTTAGCCTTCCTAGTGCTGGGATTATAGGCTGAAGCACCACACCTGGTCCTCCATCCTTTTTCACACCTCCTTTGAAATCCCTGACAAAAGATCATCAGCTCCTGAGGTCTTCCAGAAGAATTTCTCCAACTTCCCTGCCTATGTAAGTAAGGCATCCAGAACACACCTCCTCTCCTCCCAGCAAGAAGCAAGGGCTTTTTCCCACCTACCCTGAATGTTTGGTGATCACACGGTTAATTCTTGCCTTCCCTGAATGTACTTTCTCTTTCTCTTCTCTGTTAGCCAAGAGGCACTCAATCTTAAGTCTAAAGAAATGCACTGTGACTTCACTGCCTCCAGCCACCAGCCCTTCCTTTCCTCCCCTCCATACTCCCTGAAAGCAGAGTCCCCACCTGTCCCTAGTGAGCCAAACAGTGCCTCTGTCTCCCCAGAATCTCAGGAGGGGACCTGAATGGAAAGAGGGCCTTGCAGATATGGTTAAGATGAGGTCACAGTGAAGCAGCATGAACCCTATTGGGTGCTTGGTGTATGTAGAAGAATAGTCACAGACACTGGGAGGGGATCACAGAGAGGCAGAGATTGGAAGGATGTGACCACAGACCAGGAATGCCAAGTCGTGGAAGCCCCCAGAGACTGCAAGAAGCAACAATGACTCTCCTGGAACCAGTTCGCAACACTTTGTTACACCACCCTTGAGCACCCTTCCCTTTTAGTCCCACTTCCCCCTTCTCCCTGTCCCTGCCCAATCTGATTTGCCTCCCAGGCCCAGCCTCTCCACACTTCCTTGCCTCCAGGGGCCCTGCTCAGGGCACCATCCCCCTCTTTTAGCCACTTTTCAGAACCCTTCAGGGGCTCTGAGAGGGCCAGGGGGCCAAGCAGAGAGATGAGGGTGATCTCGGGCAGCTTCTGCATGGCCAAAGGGTGCAGTCAGTGTTGGGCACAAGAGAACCACAAGGCAGGAGACGGAGGGATAAGTGAATCCACAGAAGCTGGGCAGTAGTAGCTGCTTGTTTATCCTCTCAGTAAACATGAAAGATTGTGGCCCGGCTGGAGCTTGATCACTAATTCAGCCTATGACAGCCTTACAGGTGCCGGGTGCTGGGGATGCCCAGTGTCCCAGTGAGGGATGCAAAAAAAAAAAAACGAATGGACAGCACATGGAAGGAAAGTACAAGCAAGGGCACAGAGGTGACCTCTCGAGGGAGGCAGAGACCCACAGGATAAGCTGGATGTGGGTGAAGGAAAAGCATTCTGGACAGAAGGAACAGGCCAACACCAGAACCAGGAATGAGCTCATGTGTTCACGCACCCACCGGGTGAGCCTGCAGTACGGATGGGTGAGAAGTGGGGCTCAGCGGGAGGACCAGGCTGGGATGGAGTTGGGGTCCTATCTAAATGTCGTAGGGAAGTTCCTGAAGATTCCAACAATTGTGAAACTCAGTTCCAGTGCTCATTCAACAAGCCTCCCCCTGCTCTTTACCTACTGACTCTGGATGTATCCCTTTAAGGGAAGATTCATGTGCTGCATGAGGAACTAAAGCTCAGAGAGGTCAGACAACTTGTCCAAAGTCACACAACTCAAACCTACCCTCTGTCTCCAGAGTGTTCATCTGCTGCCATGGCAGGTACATTTGTTTAATAAAATAGAGTTTGAACACAGGGCTTTGGGCTTGCCAGCCAGGAGCTCTACCACTTGAGCCATGTACTGACTGCTTTTTGTTTTTAGTTTATTTTTCAGATAGAGTCTCTTAGGGCTTTTTTCTTCTTCTTCTTTTTTTTTTTGAGAAAGTCTCATAAACTATTAGCCTGGGCTGGCTTTGAAATGGGGCGATCCTCTTGATCTCTGCCTCCTGAGTAGCTAGGATTACAGGCATGAGCCACCATAACCAGCTTCTGTTTATGTTTTAAAGAGTTCATTTCTTGCAAGTCCTGTAGAGAATGGATAACAGGGGACTCGATGGGAGCCAGTGGCCAAAGAGTCTGAGGCTAGGCTGATGGCTTGGAGGGTGAGTTAGAGGGCTTTGACATATGTTGCAGGTACAATGAACAGGACTTGTCGATGGACTGAATGTGGGGTAAAAGAAAGGATAGAGGGAAATAAAGGCTGACTACTAAGGTTCAGGCTCAACCCATTCAAGGACAGTTGTCCAGAGGAGAGTGGGAAGGCGTCAGCGCTGGTGTCATATGAGTGTGCCAGGCAGTACAACAATCCTGGGATGAGTCCAAGTCCGAGATCAAGCAGCAAAGCACAGAAGCCTGCAATGGTGGTCTTCCTCCCACCCCATTCCTTCCAGCCCAGAACTGACAGATAACAGACCCACTGCAAACACTTAGAGATGAATTTATACTTCTACAAACATTTGCTGAACTCGCTGATGTTCTAAGATGCCTGGGACTTGGCCTTAGCTCCTGCCTGCACAGAACTTCCCATCTTGTGGAAACAAAAATCAGGAAGCGCATTAACAGGTAGAGAACGTATTGGCAGTGATGAGCATTACCAAGAAAAGTGAAGCAAGGAAGACCTCTAAGATCGACCAAGGGTCACCAGCTTGGGAAAGAACCATAAGGGAATGTCCACTCCAGCAGTGGGCAAAAGACTGCCCCCAGGCCAGATCTAGCCACCACCTTCTTGAAAATATTGGGCCTTCCCTGCACTTGCCCCACTAGTCATGTGTGTGGCAACTTTCACTGATGGTGGCAGAGGTGAGTTGGAGCAGCAGAGACCAGGCAGCCTTAAAGCCTGTTTACTCATTATAATGAGTTTGGCAACTCAGTCTAGTCTAATTTTATTTTTTTGTTGTTGTTTCTTTGAAACAGAGTCTCACTATGTAGCCCAAGCTGGCCTCAAACTTGAGATCCTCCTGCCTCACCCTCTTGAGTGCTTGGATTATAGGTAGGAACCACCACATCTAGCCTTAATCTCATTTTTAAAGCAGGACTCAGAGCCCTGAGTCACCCAGTCAGTGTGAAACACAGTCAGCAACAGCACCAGCTCCTGAATCCCAGGGTCCTTCTATCACGCAGGGCAAGGAGAAAAAAGCACATCATTTCTGTCTGCCCTGCACCCCTCTCCTGTCAAATCTTTGCTAGGCCCCCAACAAAGGCAAGCAGGTGTCTTTGACTTTCATCTTCCTAGACCTCCTATTTGGCCTCTGGTTCAAACCTTAGTGGGCAGAGGAAAGGGGTAGAGAAGCCAGGATCCCAGGAGATCCATACACATGTGACTCCAAGCTCCTGGAGATGAGCACCATGATAGGTCCCTAGGACAGCCTGTCCTTCCTCCTCTGCAACCATGTGACCAAGAAAGAAGGGAGAAGGCCTTCCTAGAAAACTTCCTCACTACCCACCCAGTCCTCATCTGATCAGGGCAGCTTCGGCAGCCCCCAAGGACCCCTGTGCACAGCATCACAAGCTGCTGGTGATCAGGAAGTGGTTTGGAAGTGCTCTGGCCGCCGTCAATGGGAGGAGAGCCAGGAGAGTCCCCAAAGGAGGGAGGCCTCTGGTAGCTCCAGCAGGAACTTCCTCTCGATACAGACAGGCTGTTTCTCTCTGCTAGTGCATGGAGGCCAGAACCACAGGCTGCTATAGGCCTTGGGTACGCCCATGTGCACACTGCACAAATGCACGTGGAACCAGCGGAGTCCAGTGGAGCCCTCAGACACCTGCTGTCACTTCAGACCCTTCCCAGATGGTGACTGCCCAGAAGCGAGGCCTTGGCTTCTTGTGCAAAGACTTAATCGGGGTTCTGCCCTCTGGGCGCTCTTGATGCTCAATCATGCTAACACACTGGAGCGCTCCAGGCCCAGACCATCTTCTCATTTGTCAAGGAAATCACCTCTGAGTTCTAAGGACAAGAGTATGAAAAAATAAAATCAACGGCAGAGAGCGAACGATCAATAGCACAGGAGGGCTGGGGACATGGTGAGGGTGGGGATGGGAGGGCAAGGAAGAGAGAGATTTAGAGCAGTAGAGGCAACCAAAGGCATGACTGACAGCATTTCAAGCTGGGCCTTTTCTCTCCCTCTGGAAGACATGGTAAGAGCCAAAAAACAGAAGGAAAAACTATCACAGGTGTGTCCATTAGGAATAGCATGCTGGCTAGGTCTTCAGACACAATCAGAGGGTGACAAGGAAATAACAAAAGTGACTCATTTTAGGTTTTAATTTTTAAAAATGGCTTAGAGCAGCCATCCATACCAGCCAAGCGACAGGGAGTGGTGGGGAGGAAGGCAGCTGCCCTCTGAGCCTGGCAGCCACCCACTTACACTCAGTCCCCTCCCATCCTGCCTGGCCTCAGGTCATCTCCTTTTCTAGGGTGACAAGGCTCAGGCAAAACACGCCTAATGTGCTTTAATGGGTGAGGGGGAGCCTAGCACCATTCTTTGTAATTCTGCCCTTAAAATGTGGGCCACCAAATCAACTGCCTCTATCCCTTCCGTTTGGAGACAAATCTGATGAGACAGGCCTGCAGCAGTGCCACCATCCTCCTGTATCAGATGCATGCCTCTTATAAGGCAGCTTGTAGCAAGAGGAAAGGAAGCTGGGCATGGCTCCCTGCCAGCTGGCCACATGAGGACCACCTCAGAGACCTGCTGGGCAGGCAAGGAATTCATGTGTTCACTGGTGCCCAGGAAACTGACCCTGATTCTCAGGCCCTGGGCTGTGGCCCCTGCTCTTATTTGAGGAGCCACATGACAGCACCTGCAGGGTACTCACTGTCTCTCCCTGTCCCCTCTATGGAATGAGGGTGTGGCCCATTCTCAGACGGCTGGGAGATGCAAACAGGCGGGACAGGCTTTTCAAATTACAGGCTGCAGCCCAGACAGGACAGGAGACCTGTCTGATGGGTGGTGGCCAGAGCTGTATTTTATTTCACTGTCTCTTGCTGTCTTCTTTCCTTTTGCTAAAGGTGAGCTGTCTGTCTCTGTCCTGACTCTGGCAGGAGCTACCCAAGGTTTTGGCTTGCTCATAGACCCCACTTGCTGTGGCATCCCCTTGTCCTCATTGTCACCATTTTCCCTTGGCTGGATCACCCACAGCAGCACACTGTTTCTCCCATGTTAATGATAAGCAAAGAGAAAACACCAAGCTGTCCTGACCATCATTTCCTGCAGCCCTCACCTCATGGCCTGCTCCTATTTAAAGCTAACAGTGCTCAGGGGGCTGCCTCCACTGCCTCTCTATCCTTCTCGCAACCCCTGCTCCAGTTTCTGCCCCTGCTCTCCACAGTGCTGCTCCCCAAGGTCTCCAAGGACCTGCACAAGGTCAGACCCAAAGGCAAAATCCCCATCCTTGTCCTTTGTGGCTTATACCAGCCTTGCCTCTGCTCTTCCCTGAAAACTACTCGGAAAGGGGATTTGGTTTTTAAACTCAGACACTGCTTCCTGTCTTCATTACGGACACGGAGTTTTCACCAGGTGCAATATGCACTGTGGTCAAAAGAAGTTTGGGAACATTTGAAAATTCAGGCATAGAGACAGGGGTTAACAGCAGGGATGACACAGGCTCAAAGGGCTGGGAACCACAGAACCTGCCCCAAGCCACACATCAAGGTCATTGCTAGGTCTGGAGTTTTTGGCCAACTCTGGGCTCCTTAGATACCCTGTAGTCCCAGAATACAGCCAGACCCAGCTTCCTCCCAGGTATGGAGCATTTATAAAACAAATCACTCAATGTCTGAGCCCTCCTTGGGCAGGTGATCTCCACTCTGAGGTACACAGAGAGGTTCCTGGGCTCAGCAGCATGGCAGGTCACAGGCCAGTGCAGCCTCTCTTCCCTGTCATGGTTTCATGTGTTTTTGTTTTATGTCACACCAAGTTATACCCCAGGACACCCACCTTTAGGCCCAGTCAGTCCTACTGCTCCTTTTCCCCAGCCTGGGAAACAGAAAGGAAGAGGAAGGGGGCTGCAACCCCCCTTAAGTCCCTAGCTATGTCCATTTGGCTCCCAGTCCCATGGAAGGAGGCTCCCAAGAGGATGGGGGAAGGGGCCTCAGGGCCATTGCTGGCTAACACAGGGCTGCAAACAAAACTTGGGGCAGCACAGCCATGCTAAGGAATTAACCAAGCCCAAAGCCAAGCATCAAACCCTTCAGCCACCAAAGCTTGCAAAGGTCCTATGAGGAACCTCAGGCTCTCTGCTGAACACAGGTCCATGCCTTGGACTTCTGATAGGGCTGTTGTTAAGTCTCTGAGGAGGAAACTCACACTCCACTGCCAGGTTTGATAATCTAACTTGTGCTGAAGGAAGTTCTTCACAGAGGCTCATGGTACAGCGGTCAGCAGCTTTTCACTCCTCATGGGGTAGCCTTAGACTTGCAAGCTCAACCCACCTATGGCACGAATGAGTCATAACTGTGTGGATGGAGAAGGAGGGCTCCTTATAAAAGCTCCCAGGGGATTCCAAAGTGTAGCCAGGGCCCAGGACACCAAGGCACAGCACGCTGGTCCCAGCATGGGCTCTGCTGATCTCCAGCTTGGTCCAATTTCAGTTCTAGGGGCAGGAGGTGTGGCTTAAGCAGAAGAGTGCATGTCTAGCAAGCACAAAACCCTGAGTTAAAACCCCAGAACCACAAAAACAAAACAAAACAAAAAAAAGATCCCTTAGTTCTGCCACTTGCTAGCAAATGACCTTGGGTGCCTCAGTTTCCCCATCTGGAAACTGGGAGAACACTAATGCACCAGTGAATGACTGCATATGAAGGTTAGGCAGGCTAGGATTAGGGAAAGTTCAACCTAGCAAGTTCAAGGCCAGCCTGGGCTCCACAGTGAGACTGTCTCAAACAAAACAAAAGAAATAACACTGTGTTTGGTGGAATTAGCATGTGAACCCCCCCCACCTCCATCTCCAGCACTCTCTCAGTATGACCAATTTTGCAATCATCTACCCACCTAAATTCTCCATGAAATGTTCTACAGCCCTTCTTAGGGGATCTTGGGATAGTTACTTAATCTGTCAGTCTCTGGCTTTTTGTCTCAAAAAAAAAAAAAAAAGAACATTAAGACTGTTAGTGGGAGAGGGCGAATTCAAGTATGATATATTTGATATATTGTAAGAACTTTTGTAAATGCCACACTGTACCCCCATCCAGCACAAAAAAAAAAAAACCAAAAAACCTGTTAGCATGGGCAGATAGTAGGAAAGAGGAAATGCTCTGGGCTCCAAGATTCCATTCTAAAACCCCCAGATGGCCTACACCCTACACAAACGATTAGGATAATGACAAAGTATCTTTAAGGTGCCTACTCCCCATAACCAGGTTGGACATGGGCCTTGAGGATGAGGAAATGACTGATGTAACCTTCACTGGCAGCACTAAATTGGGGAGGACAAGAGAGGATCAAAGAGCAGACAAAAGCCTTCCCAACCCAGGCAGCCATTGAGCAACCATCAAACCATTTGGGGTGGGGCGATAGGGAATGGGTCTCAGATTCACGCAGCCTAGTAACCTAACACCACCCTATTGGATAAAATTTCCCAGCTCACCACTCCGGATGCACTTTTTAATAAATCACTCTTTGCTATCTTCCTACTCTTTGTGGGTTTTTTGCTGCACCTGGGGCAGCATCCTAATCTTAGACGTTGCACCCAACAACCGAGGTACACCTGGAACACCCCAACCACAGTAACAGACCTTGCAGGGTTAGCAAGAGGAAGTCAGTGAGTCCAGAAAATGGTGGTCCCTGCAGCTCGCCCTGCACCACCTTTCATATCAATCCATTCTCGATTATGCTTTGATGGTTTTGGCCCTGGGCCGATAGGCCTGTGGTGGGTTTATCTGAGGTTTTTATTCCAGAAAACAGATGAGAGGGCAAGGCAAATAGGATGCTTTCTTAACCATCCCCAAATATGTTCTGAGCAGAAGGAAGTGAGCCTGGGATGGGAGGTGGCCCTGGAAGTGACATAACTGGGGGGGAGTTGTCTAGGCAAACATTCCTACTAGGCCAAACTCCCCAACAGACAGGCATCCATCCCAGCAAAATACTAAAAGGAAGGCAGGCACAGGAACAAATGTGCAGCTTCTCAGCTCTCTTAGGGCAGCTGGCAGCTGGAGACAGACCCATTTGACTCCTCTCTTCTTTTCTCCAGAGTGGCCCTCGGGACACAGGGCAGGCCAACCGCCTCTTGCAGGGAAGTGAGGAAGACTGGGGGGAGAGGGACAATGATGACACTGGGGAGGTGGGTGTCAGGAATGAGGAATGAAGCAAAGAAAAATGGCCCGCGAAATGCAGAAACACCCCAGCATGCTTGCTTCCCAAGCCCGGCCCATGAATCGAGGGGCGACAGGTCTCTCGTCTCCGATGCCAAGAGCCAGGAGCTGTGGGCAGCAGCAGGTACTACATCCGCACCTGCCAGTGCTTGGAAAGAGACCATAAAGCATTGTAGCAGGGCCTGGAATGCTAAGTGCCTGCAGCTGGGAAGGAGCGTCCTGAGAGTACTGTCTAGCAAATAGGGCTGCTCCACCAGCCGGCACTTGCCTATCCTGCTGGGGGCCTGTGCCCAAGGGCAGGAGTGAGACAGAGCAGGGACAGGTGCACATTACCACCTAGCCCTGCACTGGGGGTGGGAAGGATGAAGAGAGCCAGGGGCCTTTGAAGGAAGCCCAGTGGCCTGTGTGATTTACTGAGGCTGGTAGAAAGCTGGGATGATATAAGTGGATCATAAAGCAGGCTGGCTAGCTCAGGCCACAAGCCACTCAGAAGTGGGGCCCACCCCCCAAAAGATGACCTCATCCCGAGGTTTATACAGCACTCGGTACCAGGCCTGTCCTGAGGACTTGTAACTTCATCCATTCATACCAAGAAGGCAGTGGTGGAACGAGGACAATGAAGCAGCAGAGTGAACAGGCAGGATCTGGATCCAGAAGCCATGCCCTGGCCAGAGCTCCCAAAGTCCACTGAGTTTGCCAGTCACTGGGGGGGCTTGGGAACATGTGAACCTTGAGTCAGGGGTCAGGAAACTACATTACCAACAAGTTTCTGGGCTGCCACTGGCCCCAGGATCACACCTGGAACAGCAGGGCTCTAACTATTGGCCTCTGTCCCCAGGGACTTGGGCTGTACAGATGAGGTCAGTCTGGCTGCTCTGGCCCCTGGCAGCATCTATGAATCCCTTAGGTACACAGAAGAGCTCCCCCACCCCCAAGCATCAGAACCATGGGTGGGGAAAGTGGGGGCAGAGTGGGGTGGGGTGAGAATGTGAAGTCATAGAAAACACCAGCGTCCACTCCTCAGGCTAATTCAGTCTGTCCTGGGCTGGGCAGGGACTGGGAAATGGTAGTTTTGGAAGATGACTCAGGTGTGTAGCTCAGCAGAGCCCTGGAGAGGTGGATGGACACAACTCATTGAGTGTGGGAGATTTCTGCCCACAGTAATGTCTCCAAATAAGTCTTCAACTTCATCTGCCCCTGGGGACCAGACTACTGTCCCCAAGGCTTCCACTCTCCCCGTGTATAGTCTGAATAGTGTCTCAGTGTTCCCCAAGGCTTCCTGTGTTGAAATATAATCCCCACAGTGAGGGTCTAAGAGAGGAAGCTTAATCCAGCTACGGCATTTAGAGGTGAGGCCTCTGAGGGTTATTAGGTTAGATGTGGTCATAAGAGTGGAGCCCTAGGACTGAATCCTGGTGGGTTTGTAAGAAGAGGAAGAGAAACCAGGCTCACATATACACATGCTTCCTGTCTCCCACCATGTGATGCCCCATGCTCCCTTCAGACACTACTAGCAAGAAGGCCGTCACCAGATTCAGCATCTTGATTTTGGACCTCCAGAACCAAGAGCCAAGATAAACCTTCCTTCTTTACAACTCACCTGGTCTATGGTGTTGTGTCACTGGTCACAGAAAATGGACTAATACACCCTAGCTACATTTTAGCTAGAATGTGCTTCTGTGGGATAAAACTAAATACTTTCAGAAGCTAAGCGTGGTAGCTCATGCCTATGATCCCAGCTACCTGGGAGGTGGAGGCAGGAAGATCAATAGTTTGAGGCTACCCTGGGCTAAGACATGGCTTGAGCGGTAGATTATTTGCCTAAAAGCTTGAAGCCCTGGGTTCAATTCTCAATATTTCAAACAAAACAAAACATTTCAGGACCAGGAACGTATCTCAGTGACAGAACATGCTTAGCATGTGTTAGACCTTTTGGGTTCAAGCCTCAGCACCAAAATAAAAAAGACTACATGTCCCAGCCTTCCTTGCAGCTGGTAATTCACAGGTCTGCACTTGAAGCAATGCAATGTAAATAGAAGCAGTATGTTATTCCAGGAAGTGTTCTTACAAGGCATATGCATTCCTTTCTTCTCTTAGTTTTCCCTACTGATGTAAAGGCTGGAACTCTCAACAGCCATCTTGAACATGAGAGCATGTGAGTTGCACGACGAAGCAAGTGGGTTCCTGACACCACAGAACATCATACAAGCCATAGGCTGATCGCCTGTCCAAAGTTGAATGTGAGAGAAAAATGACCTTCCACCTTGTTTTAACCACTACTCTTCTGGAATTTTCTATAACTTACAGCTGAAAGCAATGTTATTAGATCCGCTTCCGCTCCTGAAGCATAGACTCTGTCTTCTTGCATTACCATCCTACTCTACGTGGAGTCACCATTCATCTTCCTCCCACCCAAACATCACACACTCCGAAGGTGGGAATTGTGTCTCTCTACCCCTGTATGCTCCTGCCATGGCACAACACAAAGCGGGTCCTGGGCCAGAGCGGAATTCTTTCTACTATGCACCCTGCCCCGTGTCTTCCATCTGCACATCTATATTCTCAGAATGCTCAGAACCTCCCTGGAAGGTGCTTACACCACAGCCCCCGGGGCTGCTTGCCTCTGCTCCACCAGAGAAACAAACCCTTACCAGGATGTCTGAGTCCTCGGGGTCCTTCCCAGAGGCCAGGTTGGAGCAGTTGCGGAGTTTGAATGCCCAGTACTCCTTGGCGGAGATGAAGAAGCTCCATGGCAGTAGGCCACCAATGCCCAGGCTGAAGAAGATGAGGTAGGCACCATTGAAGCGGTCCTCGGGCCTCGGCAGGAGTGGAGCGGGGCGGTCCAGCAACTTCTCCTGCACAGGGTCCTGGTCAGCCCTGAGCTGGTCACTTATCAGTCTGTAAGTGGAGTTGGAACTGTGACCCATGTTGTCCTCTGAGACAATGGCCACTGTGGGAGCAGGAAGGGATGCAGACACTGAGGCTGGGAACAACTGAGGACTCCTCTATCCTACAAAACAACTATATCCAGGCTGGGTCTACACTCTCACCAGCATCTGGCTGGAGCACTTTGGGTTTAAGATCAGGAAGAAACACAAAAATCAGACTTAGAGGACAGGCTGCCAGAACTTTGAGTGACCTGTCACCTAACTGTGCAAGAGCAAGACAGGTAGCACAAGTAGGAGATACGCAGGTGTGTGTGTGTGTGTGTGTGTGTGTGTGTGTGTGTGTGTGTGTGTGAATATGTTAAACACTGAGGAATGGCGGGGCCTGTGGTAAGTAATCCAGGAAGGGGATCCTGGGCTGTCGACATTCACATTTCAGTCGGGCGCTGGTGGCTCATGCCTGTAATCCTAGCTACTTAGGAGAAAGAGATCAGGAGGATTGCAGTTCAAAACCAGCCCTGGGCAAACAGTCTGTAAGACCCTATCTCAAAAATACCCAATACAGAAAAGGGGTGGTGGAGTGGCTCAAGGTGTAGGCCCTGAGTTCAAGCCCCAGAGCCACACAAAAAATTCACATTTCTATAGAGCCATCAAAAAAGGACTTAGGACCATGGATAGGCAAAGAATGATGTCTAAATTCTCTTCAACTTGATGTACGAAAAGTACAGAATGCATTGTTTGTGTGAAAAGGTGTGGTGGAGAAAATACACACATATAGGCACTTGCACATGCATAGACTTAGGAAGGGGACACAAGAAATGTCTAACAGTACTTGTTTCTGGGGAAGGACACTGCTCAGGGAAGGGAGGACTCCCCAGCTTATCCACTGTATGTGCCTTTTCAATTTTGAACTATATGAATGTATTAGCTGTTCAAAAATAAAATTAAGCCAAACTCTGGTGGCATACACCTATGATCCTATCTACTTGTGAGGCTAAGATCAGGAGTACAGTGGTTTGAGACCAGCTTGTGCAAACAGTTCTTGAGAGCTCCCCTCATCTCCAAAATAACCACAGCAAAATGGACTGGAGGTGTGGTTCAAGCAGTAGAGTACCTCCTTTACAAGCATGAAGCCCTGAGTCCAAACTCCAATCCCACCAAAATAATAATAATAATGATAATAAAATTAAAATTATAAAGTTAGAGCATTCAAATTAAATAACAATGTTTATAAAAACCCATGGTGTCTAGAGCTGCCTCAGGAAGCCAGTGAGGCCTCTGACAGTGCACTCCTTGTTTCATTTGTGAGGAAACAAGCCAGAAGTTCGCAGGCGGGGTGAATGGCTAAGCTGAGGTCCATCACATCCAACCAGGGGACAGCCACTCCAATCTGTGGCAGCACCTCAGATGGTGGAAGATTCTGGGCTACTGGGAATCACTGCCTGCGAGTTACCTGCTTGTGAGTCTCAATGGTTATATAACTGTGCCAGTCTGGCAGTAGGGGAAAAGTGACTGGTGAACAACTGTCAGAATTCTCCTTGGTATCTTGGGCTTCCTGTTGCAGGCTGCAAGCTGACATCCCACTTCTGCACTCTAGATGGCACCTACATATGGTAGTATCTTCTCAGGTAGAGCTGTCTCCACCATGCTGAAGGTGGGGCAGTGTGGAGTGTCCTGGCTCATACTGAAGGCAGAGCCTGACGTAGAGCCTCAAGCCAGGAAGGGAGAAGCCTTGAACTGGCAGGATAAGAAGGTCCCTGCTATGGGTGCTGGACCTACCCACCATCTCAGGAGACCCTCATAGCATCCCTTGGAATTAAGCAGAGCAGTAATTATTGCCCTCTCCTGCAGATGCAAAGTGCCTTGAAGGCACCTGCACTGTCCCATATTCAAACAGAAAAAATCCTAGTAGCTAAAATTCAGTTCAGTACTCACATATGCCAAGGTCACGCTTAGCACATGAGTGTGACAGCAGCATAACATGTTAGGTTCTACTCTAAGATCCACTTCACAGGTGAGGGGTCTGAGGCCAGAAAGGTGAGTTACTTGCCCAAGGTCACACAGCAACCAGATGGCAACAGCAAAATTATACAGCTAAGCAGTCTGGGGCCCACACCTGACTCCTGGGCCTTCCTGGGAGGACAGCCAGGAATGTGACTGTCTGTTGGTGCCAAGTATAGACAGCCCTTTTTGAAGGCTTCACAGCCAGGGAGCCATGAGCAGAGGCAAAGGTGATACCCTTTGCAATGTTTGCTGAATGAATGGGCTTTGTACAAGTTGAACACTGTCCCATGTCCCTTACTGCACAGTGCCTTGGAGCAAGTAGACAAGGAGGCCACAGAGCATCCTACCAGCAAGTCTATTCTTTTTTTTGGCAGCACCAGGGTTTGAACTCAGGGTCTCGTGCTTGCTAGGCAGGAGCTCTTACCACTTAAGCCACTCCACCAGCCCTTTTTTGTGATGGGATTTTTTTTGAGATAGGGTCTCAAGAACAGTTTGCTTGGGGCTGGAACCTGCCATCTTCCTGATCTCTTCCTCCTCAGTAGATAGGATTACAGGCATGAGCCACTGGTGTGGGCTCAGCAAGTCTATTTTAAATCCCTTGCTGACAGGAGCACTCCCCAGCCTTAACAATCTCAGCAGAGGGAGCACAGACCTACACACACACACACACACACAGTTACACAATTTGTTAAAAACAGAAAAAGCAATTATGAGCCATAGAGATCACGAGGACCACAAAGAGCTGGCAAGTGACTCTTCCCAGATGTTCTGACTTCATGGGCAGGGACAGGGGCCGACAGCCAACCATTCAGGCCCACAGGGCCAGGGCCCTTCTCTGCTCTGGGGCCTATTTATGAGGACCATTCAACCTTGACCAAGCTCCTGAAGGCGTAGGAATCTCCTCTACCCGGGTCACAGTCCAGGGAACTGATGTGAGCCGAGTCTTATTACTCTTTATCAAACCTAACTGCTGGTTTAGGATTTAAAGAGAGACAAAGGAGAGGAAGCAGCCAAGCTTCCCTAGAACAGGGGGGTGGGAGGAGGGGCCTGCCTCTCCACCCGGGCCTGGGGCCTGGGGCCTGGGGCCTGTGGCCAGGGGCAGGAGCAACCCTACAAAGCCAGAAACCGCAGACGCCTGGGCTGGAAGCCTGGGTGCCCTCTGGGAGGTTACTGACTGGCCGCATCAGTCTCCCTCTGTGCCTCGATGTCCTCATGGGGACACCGATTAGGGGGCTGTGGAGCTAAGCCCCGGTCAGCACAGTTAGGAAGCACCATCCGGAGGTCACGGCAGAATGGCTCGGCGGCTGTGGACTGGCCAGCCACAGGCCCCCAATTTGGACTCGCAGAGCCAGCCGCCTTCTGGATGCTTTCGGCTTGACTGTCCACAGTCACCTGGCGGTGAGGACCGGTCTTGGGGGAGAAAAGAGCGAGAATCTGGGGACAGAAGATGGAGATCGGAGAGAGGAGCCGGTGGCGAGCCTCAAAGGGGAGGCGGGACAGCGAGAGGTGCTGCCCCGGGGGGACCGGGACTGGCCGCGTCCTGCGGGGCTGAGCACGTGCCCAGGGCGGCCGGGGACCGGGACAGCTCATCCGTCCCCGGGCCTAGCCGCCGCCCGACCTCGGCCCGCACTTACTGTCGCCGCCGCGCCTCCGCCGCTGCCTCCGGGACGCACGGCCACTGCGTCTGGGGCAGGCGGGTCGCAGGCGGGGCTCCTCCCTCTGGCCCGCCCCTCCCCTCCCCTCCCCTCCCACGCTTCCGGGTTTGCGGGCCCTTCTGCTTTCGTCCCCTCCCCGCGCTCGCGGGCTCTCCTCCTGGCGCTGGCCGGCACCCGCGCGCGCCCATCTCACAGGTGCCGAGAGCGAGGCTCCGAGCGCCGCCCACGCAGGCAGCCGGGTGCGCGCTGCAGTCCTGGTTCTCCACCTGGGAGCAGGACTCAGGGTCTCCACCTCCTCTGGAGCTCCCGCTGCCTTCGCCCTAGGACCTGGGAGAGCGCACCACGCTCCCATCCCTTCCTGATCCCCCCATCTCTAGAGCAGGACTCATCCCAGGCTGAACTTGGCCTCCCAGGCTAGGTGGAGCTTGAAGCATGCTGGTGGCAGTCAGGGAGTCCAGTCCCTGCACGCCCTGACCCCAGCCCACTTCGAGTAACCAAGCAGGAGCCTGTGGAGCTCATTCCAGACTCTGAACCTGCAGAAGGAAAAAGGACTTAGGGGGTCTTAGGAATTGCAACTCGGGAGACCCCGATACAGATACCTCCAGTAGTGTTCTGAGAAGGCAGGAAAGGTGGGAGCGTCTGTGAGCAAATCGTTTTATTGCAAAGCAGTGGGGATTCTTTTCTGGGAAAACTACTATTAAGAGTCCAGAGCAGGGGCTGTGTGACAGAGAGAAGACAAAAGAACAGAGAGACTCAGGGAAAATGTCCACCAAACAAGAGTTGGCTAACTTCTTGGTGTACACCTTACACTTCTGGGCACAGTGCATTTGTCACCTAATCCTGCAGTCAAAGGGGGAGGTGACCAAAGTTCACATTCAGGCAAGAGCTTCTGGTGGCCGTGTCTAACTTGGGGACAAGGTTAGTCCAGTAGCATTGGGGACTCTCAGCTGCCCAGGGAATGTTTGGGGTTATGAGAACCAGAGAAGATGCGTGGGAGTGGGAGTCAGAAGCCTGGGACCTTGTTCTACCCTTGATCAGCTGGGTGACTTTGAGCAACTCTCTTCTCCATTGGGCACTTTCAGTGACCAAGCATTTACAAACACCTCCCTGACAGATTAACAGAAGAGGGAGGCAGGGTCAGGAAGCAGGAGCAGGGAGAAGACAGAGCACCATGTTTTACAAGGTAGCTATGGAATCCAGGCCACACCATAGGCTGGTGTGGGGGAGGCTGGTGTGGGCAGGCCCCAGTGATAGCCTGGGGTCCTATGATCCCTGAACTTGTCCCAGGCCAGCCACACAGGCCTCTTTTGATAAGGGGAGAAAAATATTTTTCTCTGTACTCTTCATAGTTGTTAAGGACCCCTAGAACAAAAAACAGATTAACAAGAGAAAAACAGGAGTTGAGCAACATGTATACCTGGTACATATATGGGAGATACTCAGAAAAAGGAGTAAATCTCAAAAATGTGCTTTGAGTTCAGGCCGAAATATCATCTTCAAATGAACCCAAGAAAGAAGAGGACTGAGGTCTGGCTCAGGGGCAGAGCACTTGCTAGCATGCTCCAAGCCCTGGGTTCCATCCCCAACACTGCAACACAGAGCATGAAAACAAGAGAGAATGAGAGAGAGAGAGAGAGAGAGAGAGAGAGAGAGAGAGAGAGAGAGTGAGTGGAGAAGGTACATTATGGGACCAGAAAAAGCCCAAAGCCCAGAAAAAAAGGAGCAGGTTGCTGGGCTAGATCTGAGCTCTAGAAGCAGACAGCCCTGGGCCTAGGTGCTGTTTGTATTTCCCTAGAACGTGGTGTCTCAGTTTCCTCCTCTGTAATGGGTGTGATAATGTAGCAGGCCACTTAGAAACTGGTTTTGTTGAATAGCACCGACTCCTCACTTGGGCCCACAAGGTAAAAGGCTTAAAAACCCTGGCCTCTCTATCTCCATTTTCTATCCGTCCCCTTTGCTCTGAGCCATTCTCTCCTGAGGTCACCTTGCATTCAGTAAAGACAGGACTGATGGATAAACATCTGTGACAAGTGCTGAATCTACCCCCCAGGCAGCCATGACTTTCTTGTGGTGACAAAGTCCCTCTTGACCAGAGCCCTGAGACAATGATCAAGCAGGCCATGTTTGACCAAGATGGATTAATTTTACATGCTTCTCACCCTCTCCCATGTGTTCTGGAAGCTCATATCAGTACCTAAGGATGGACTTGACGTGTCACTGGACCCCTTTATCTGCACTTCACAACATGGCATGTTGATTCATTTTCTTTTTTCTGACCTTCACCACTACTCATCAGCTGGCAGTACAGGATGGGTGGCAGAGCCTCCTCTGTTGGGACTTTCAGATCAGGGCTTTTGCCCTGACCTCTGGTAACAAGGCCAACCTGCTGGTCATGGTGGCCTATACCTTAATTCCAGCACTCAAGCAGGAAGATCATGAGTTCGAGGACAGCTTGGGCCACAAAGGGTGAGTTCTAGGCCAGCCTGGGCTATTAAACCCTGTCTCAAAATAAATAGAATAAAGGTAAAATAATGACTGCCTGACAGCCTTCTCTGAGGCACAAGGCAGGTGTCCATTAACTAGTGCTGGCTGCTGTTAAGGAAGGTGAGACTGAGGACATTTGTAGGGGACAGGTGTGATCCTTTCCTGCCCATCATAAGGGTCACATTGACACCCCTGTAACAAAAGACAGGTTAACAACAAGAAAGTATAAGGAATTTGTTTAATCAAAGTTTGACAGGTCACAGGAGCCTTCAGAAAGGAAGACCCAGGGTAAGCCACACGTTTTCTGAAGTTCAATGAAGTCTAGACAACGCGTAGAAACAATTGGCTGGAAAGGGTGTGAGCTATGCTAACAGGCAAGGCCTGTCTGTTCGGATGTTTCTTGGCCTCTCTGAGCAGCATTCCTTCCTCCTGAGGGTAGGGCAGGACCCTCTTCATTGTGGCTTTAGGGGGAGAGGTTCTCTTTCCTATGACCTAGGAGAGACAGGAGGACAGAAAGGCCAGGGAGATTTTGCTTCTGAGCTCTTCCGTTCTTCGGTTTGAAGTGCTCATCATGCCACAGTTCAGTACTTAGGGTAGCACTTTCTGAACCCCAAAACCAAGCCTGCTCTGGCTCGGCCCCATGGGAAGGGCACAACCTCATGAGGAAGGTGCTGGTACCAGCCCATTTTGCTCATATGGAAACAGAGGTCAAGTCTCTTGCTCAGAGTCACACAGTTGGTAAGTAGCAGGACCAAGATTTAAACTGGACCCACTCAGGGGCTCCAATGAAAGTGTTTGGGGCCTCATCTTCCAAGACTGGAACCCTGAAAACTCTCCTTCTTCCCTTTCCTGGAGTCTGCTGACCTGCAGGTGATTAACCAATCAGGAAGAGCCTGATTTCGCACCAGCTGCATGAATGCAAAGTATTTATTTATTTATTTATTTATTTATTTATTGAGACAGGTCTTGCTTATGTAGCCCAGGCTGACCTTCAGATCTTCCTGCCTCACCTTCCAAGTGCTGGGATTACAGGTGTGGCTCACCACACCCAGCTCAGACGGTTTTAATCACTCAATGCCTCCAGGCTGCCCCTCCCCTCCACACACCCTATCCTGGGAAGGAGTCAGCCTGGGGGTGTGGTGAGGCCTCTATGTACCCGGATTTGGACTGATGCTGCCATCTTGTGGCCCTTCTCAGTCATTGCATAAACTCACCGGCTGGTTTTTCCAGGGTTTTTGGGTTCTGTGAGATATGTATGTATCACCCATAATGCAGACTTGTAATTCCTCTGCCCCCATCACTAATTCTAATACAAGTGCCATACTCTGATTCCAGTCATCTCTCCTTGCTGGTTCAATGTCTTCCTCAGAAAGTTCTGGACCTTCTAAGGACACAGCCTTTGAACTTTCTGTCTTCCTTCCCTCCACCAGGCAGCTCTTTCCTTCTATCCCCAGCCGGCTTAGGGTCCAAAGTCCATCATGTTAGTGAAGTCTTAGCAGCATCCTCAACTCCCTCTCCCTTATCTCCTGGTGGTGATATGAACCAATCCTGGGCGGGCTCACTCACATCTGGAGAAGGCCCTTGCTGGAGAGTCCCCAACAGGCCAGTGTTTCTCTTGAATTCATGGACCCCAACCTGAGATGGGCCTCCAGGATTTACCAGAAGGTCCCACGCAGCTTGACTCGTGAGCATCACCCTCCTCTACCTGTCCTAACCCTTGGGCACACACCGCTCTGAGATTATCTGGCCTCTTGCGTCCCACTACAGAGAAGACAGAGCCACCAGTTAGGGGTGTTTGCACTTCTCAGCACCAACTCCGCCTTCATCCACTCCTGTTTGCCTTTCTCCCCAGTTACAGCAGGGAAATTGCCCCTGGTCCCGATTTCTAAGGCTGGTCCCCTCTTGGCTCACTCTTTCTCCCACCTGCTCAGGGTCCTTCCGGGATCCTTTGGTTCTCCCCACAACCTTTTCTGTGGTACTGGGGTTTGAACTCAGGGCCTACACCTTGAGCCACTCCACCACTCCTTTTATGTGATGGGTTTTTCTGAGATAGGGTCTCAGGAACCATTTGCCTGGTCTGGCTTCAAACTTCGATCCTCCTCATCTCTGCCTCCTGAGTAGCTAGGATTATAGGAGTGAGCCAGGGGTGCCCAGCTGGTTCTTCCCTTTCTTATGCTTTTCTGTTTTCAACCTCACGTTCTGCTGCATTCTTTCCACCTTCTTTGGTTGTTGTCTCACGTCATGTCTTTTTTGTGGAAGTAACTAATATAGACCAATGGGCAAATTCTTTAAGTGTAGTTCATGAATGATCTCAAAATGGACACATCTGGAGTGAGCTTTCTCTCACTCCTCCTTCTACTGAACCTAACTGGGCTTACTGGGGTTGACAGGAGATGCAGAAAGGACAAAAGACAGAAGACAAAACATGAACAAAGCTGGGGCCGGGTAGGCTGGGTGCTCGGATGGAGACACACAACAGTCTCGTTGCTTCTTTTACTTCTCTTCTTTTTACTCTGCTTCTTTTCTCTATCTTTATTCTTTAAGGCCTGGATCCTAAAGTCTTTCTTCTTTTCTATTCTTTAAAGTCTCTTTCCTTAGACTTGCTCTGTCCCATGTTTTCTTTAATCTCTCTTAAATTCTTTGCCCTCGAACTCTCACTGTCCCATGTTCCCTTTTAAAGTTTCAGTGCTCAGACTTGCAGACAAAAAACATCAGCTGCATCTAAAAACTGCATTACCATAACTCTTCAAGTCTCGGTGCTCAGACTTGCACTGTCCCATATTTCCTCTAATCTCTAGCATAACTCAGCAGCCCACCAGCAGTGTCATTCTCACAAGCAGCCCACCAATCAATACATCCCCGTCAAAAAACCTCCCATCCAAAAAACCTTGCATCCTCCTTCGTTAGTCTTTTATATCCAGTGGTAAACAAGGAGGTGAAGCAACAGTTCTCAGGGAGCGGAAGAGAAACCTCTTTCCTGCGTCTCTGAATGTAAACAACTTAAGAAAAGCAGCTGTGCTGCATTTTGCACTTCGGCTCTCTTCTGTGGCTGGGGGCCATGCCAAACTCAGCCTGCTGATTATTGAGCACAACTGTGCTTATGTCAAGTTCTTATAGGCTTCTCATAATCCACTCCCCACATACAACCATGACTCTAGCACCCAGGTCAAGAAATTAACCATGCCAGGCACCAGTGACTCACGCCTGTTATCCTAGCTACTCGGAGGCAGAGATCAGGAAGATTCTTGTTCAAAGTCAGCCTGGGCAAATAGGTCATGAGACCCTATCTCAAACCCATCACAAAAAATGGCTGGTGGAGTGGCTTAAGCAGTAAGAGCACCTGCCTAGCAAGTGCAAGGCCCTGAGTTCAAACCCTAGTGCTGCAAAAAAAAAAAAAAAAAGAAAGAAAGAAAGAAATTGACCATGACCAGTGCTCTGGAAGGTCCTCTGTTATGTTCACTATGACTCAAAACAAAAGGCCCCCTAAATGTAGTGGCAAAAAACATTTGTTATGCATAGATTCTGGGTGTCCAGAGTGGACAGGGTGCAGTGGGTTGCTGTCTCTGCTCGGGATGTCTGCAGCCCATCCAGGAACACTGGAAGGATGGAACTATAGTCACCTGAGCCTCCTCATTTCATGTGTCTGGTGGTGACACTGGCTGTGGCTGGGACCCCAGCTGGGATTTATCAACTATGTGAGTGGCTTCTTTTTGCGACTGCCTGGGCTTCCTCACATTATGGGGATGACTTCTGAATGTGACGATCACAAGAGAGTAACACATGGCGCTTTTGTGACCTAATCTTAGGAGTCTCCCAAGGCCACTTCTGCTGTACCCTGTGGGTAGAGTCACAAAGGTCCCTGGTCTCAGGGAGAGAGGCATACACTTTATGTCATGTTGGAGAGCAGGTCAGATGGGAGACACTGTCACAACCATATTTGGAAAGTATAACCTGCCATGATGTCATATAATCTTCCTTCTTCACTCTGAAAATGTGACAAATTTACATGTTTTTGTCTTTGTTTTTCTAATTTTAGATTAGTTATACTAGCCTTTCTTTGGTTTTTTGGCGAATACCTTTTTATGTCCTTTTAATTTAATTTGACCATGAGTACTATCCTTATGGGTGAGGTATATTTATTATAGGTGGTGTAGACATGCTTCTTTTAAAAAAAAAACAAAAAACTTTCTGACTACTCTTGCCTTTTACTTGGAGTTTTTGTTCACTTGAATTTAATGCAGTTACTGGCATATGGAGATGTCTGATACCATTTTTTTCCCTATTAGCACAGTGGACTACTTGTTTTTTTTTTCCTCCTTTCTTGTCTTTTTGTTGTTGATCAGTTTTAAAAATTATTAGTTTCTCACTTTTTTTTTTTTGTGGTACTGGGAGTTGAACTCAGGGCCTTTACCCCAAGCCACTCCACCAACCCTAGTTTTGTGAAGGATTTTCCGAGATAGGGTCTCGAGAACTATTTGTCCAGTCTGGCTTTGAACCACGATCCTCCTGATCTCTGCCTCCTGAGTAGCTAGGATTACAGGCATGAGTCACTAGCACCTGGCTCTGAACATACTTTAATTCCACTTGAACCCTGCCCCAAGTTGTGTGTTACTGTTGTCATGTAATTTAATTCTACACAATTTTAAAACTCACAAGATGTCACCCTTTCTTTTTTCACAGTCAACATTAATTTCTGCTCACTCCCACACTCTACCTGTCCCTTGCTCTTCACCCTGACCCCCCACATTTGCCTCTGTCTAGAACCATGTCTGTCCCATTGCTATTTTTTTCAAGGCCAGTCTGTTAGCAATGAACTCTCCATTTGTTGGCCTGGACATGCCTTTCGAAGGGTCTTTTCACCGGTCTTGAATTCTACGTTGGTGGCTGTGTTATTGGTATTCCTATGTCAGGCCAGAGGTCAGTGCCTGGTGCTAACCTCCCCCACATTGGACCAGGACAGAGGTCAGTATCCAAGACTGGATCCAGAGCCTACCTGGTTCTAGTAGTGTGGACTTCAGGTGCCACCTGGTGGCTGCCTTCATACTGTCCCAGTGGCGCTGGCTCGGGTGTTTGTACATGTGCACTCTATTGTCGTCTTCTTACTCGGTTCCATCTGTTGGCATGTCCTGTAATTTTCCAGTGGGTGCCAGACATTATAAATGAAAACTTAGGGGTGCCAAACTCCGCACAGGAGAATTAACTGTAGCTTCTGGCTGAGGTCTGTGGTTGGAGTAGGGTTCTGTGTGTTGGGCTGATGCATTTCCTGTTTGCTTTCTTCCTGGGCTACAGTTTTCAGGGGCCCCAGGTTGTTTATTAGCTCCTCCAGGCTGGGCTCTTACCTTCATCTTAGTTTCTCTGTGGTGGTCAGTCAGTCAGTCAGTCAAGATCTCTGCTCACCTCTCAGCCTCTCACTACTGCTTCAGTTTGGTGCTCATGCATTAGAAACCCCCAGGTTTTGGCACGGGGGCGAAGTGTGGAGAAGGAAACTTCTCTGCACTCCCTTCTCTCTGAGCCAGTCCTCATCTCTTACCCTGTTACCTACCGTACACCTCTGCTGTGCTAAAAGCGTAATGCGTATTTTCACAGATTATGTTTGTCTTCCTAGGTTAACGGAAGCAGGGTGTGGTGACATGAAACTGAACCACCTGTGTCCACACTGCTTCATGGGCTCTGGGTCTTGGGCACAGTGCTAATTGTCTGTTTTACATCTGAAAGGCCAGGTTTCCTCCTGTCCTTCCTCTCTCCAGCAGTGGTGGTAGTGGGGTTGATTCTGGAAATTAAGTTGGGAATCGGTTTGAGGGTCTTTGGTGAAGGTCGGAGGGTCTGCCGATCTTAGGGACAATGCAGGCTGGGCGGAGGCTGCAGCTGGGCAATGCTCCCACTATGTGCAGCACTGGGCTGGCAGTAAGGAGTGGACTGGCTTCTAGCTCTGTGCCTCATTGGCTTCTGGCTACATGAGAAGAAAAAAATGTGAGCCCCACTGATATGATATATGCGAAAGTGCTTTGTGATTTCAGGTGTCTGCAAATGCAAATGGCAACTTCTTGTCTTCATTTTATGGGGTAAATTTAGGTCATATAAATAGAAGTACAGAGCTCTGAACAAGGGAGGTGAGGGTGACAGTCCAGTGACAGGCTTACAACTGCTACTGATGCTGATAACAACGCAATGGAAAAGGACCAACACTTATTACCATCCTAACATTCACATGTAACTCCTTATTTAATTCTTATAGCAAGTCTGTGAGGAAGGCCTTGCCATCTCTTGCTCATGGAGAGCAGAGGATGGGGGATGGGGTTAAGCCCGGGTCAGTCAGACCTCACTCCCTTCTGTAGACCTGCAGCTGACCTGGGTTACGGGTGATGTTAGCTTCTGTTCCTGAGTCTTCTCAGTGGCAGCCAAGAAGTCTGTGAAATGCATCCCGGGGGCCCATGCCCAGGGCATGGTGTGAGAGGCTGGAGCAAATTCATCGTCTTTACAAACTTACTGTGCAAGTGCGTGTGTGTGCAGACTCTCCTAAGGCCATGTGGGAAGTAGAACTACTGCTCCGTGGCGAGGGGGGCTGAGAGGGAGGGGACAGGGAAGGAGCAGCATTTACTCTCTACCTGCTCCTTGCCACTTTCTCAATTTTTTCTTTTTTTTTTTTTTTGTGATACTGGGGCTTGAACTCAGGGCCTACTCCTTAAGCCACTCCACCAGTCCTTTTTTGTGATGGTTTTTTTCCAGATAGAGTCTCAGTGAACTATTTGCCCAGGCTGGCTTTGAACCTGGATCCTCCTGATCTATGCCTGATCTATACCAGAGTAGCTGGTGTGAACCACCAGCGCCTGGCTCTCAATTTTTTAAACTATAGGCATGTGTTGTATTTGCAATCAAAATGGGTAGAAATTTTGGGGACTGGGGATGTAGCTCAGTGATAAAGAGCTTGGCTAGCATGGATGAGGTCCTGGGTTCTATTCTCAGCACTGCAAAAACAAAACAAAACAAAACAATGCAGAACAGGATGAGGGCTTCCCCCATCTGAACTGGAGCCACCAATGGAATTGGGGGTACATCTGCTCTTCTTAGGGTCCCTAGTGGAGGAGGGGAGATCCAGCTGTCCTTTAGGGGCAAAGGTGGCTGCTCGTTTGCTAGCCGTGCGACTGGCCAATTGGGCGGGCACACAGGCCAGACTGTCCCCTCACTGACTGCCTCAGATACCTCACTGTGTGGCCACCCTGTCCCAGGTTGGAAGCAGCCCCTTCGACGCCTTCTTTTGGTTTCCCTTCACCTGGACCTGCCTGGTGCTAGGATTCCCTAATTACCAAACTACACCAGCCCACGAGTGTCAGTTCCACATTTCACAGATGGGGAAACTGAGGCTCAGGGAGGGGCAAGGACTCTCATAGCATCAGGACTAGAACCCAGGTCCTCTACTTCCACATCAGAATTCTTTGCATCCCACCTGCTTCCCATTGTTTCCAGGTGAGTTTCCAAGGAAGTCAAGGGGAAAAGGAAGGGCAGCTTGCCTCGGTGGCAGGTAGAGTGCAAGGGTGTTTGAATGGGTGGTCCTCAGGGACCCCAGACAATGTGCCTGCTGAGGGGCCATCTGTTTGAAATGACTGTCCCATACGTGATGGTCCATCCTCCCCCAGGCCACTGCACTCACCCACCCCACCCCCCTCCTTCTCCCCCATGAACCCTCACCCCATCCTCCTCTTGCTAGAAGGCCTCCTGAATGCCACAGCTCCAGGTCTGCTGGTCTCCAGGTGGCAGAGCAGTGTGCTATGTGTCTATGTGCTGGGTGCCCTGCCTGCCTCCCTACCAGATGCTCTGAGAGCACAGGGACTTTCCCTTGTCTCACACCAAGCCCACAGGTGCTCCCCAGGCCCAGAGAGATGGCTGGGTGACAGCTGGCACCAGCCCCAGAGCCACAGGTCCCAGGATGTAAGAGCTGGCAGGGCCACCAGAACCACAGGTTAAATGAGCTCTACACCCTGGGTTAATGAGACCGGCTTCCCAGAACCTGTAACACGCTGGTGGATATGGGGACCTGAGGTCCATAGAGCGGGGGATGAGATTAAATGGGCCACTGCAAGCCACTCAGCACTTTTCACTCCCAGCTACTTCCGTCTGTGGGAAAGTCAATACCAATATTGATCGGAACAATACCCTTCACCGCCACCTGCAGGACACATCTCAAAGCGAATAAGCAAGTCTACCATTTGTGTGGGAGTGGGACCACCTTCCCCCCTAGGTGGGGTTTCATTGTCCAGTGTGTAACCTGCCCAACCATGCATCGCCACCCTGGCTCAAAGTCACCTGATCCTAAGGTGCTTATCATCCTCCTTTGCCTGACAACATTGTCCTGTCCCAGGTGAGTGTTCTGAACCGACCTCCCAGCCTCAGCCCCAGTGGGACACCCCCATCTGCACTGGGGGGCAGGCAGGGATGCTGGGGCCTTCCTGTCACCCTCCCACCTGTGACAGACCTCAGTAACTGACTTCTGAGCAGATTCTATGCATGCTCCTGCACTGAGAGTCCCAGCTGGTGAGCAGGGACTTGCTGCGTGACTACAGGGAAGTGCATTCTCTCTGGGCTGGTTTCCCCTTCTGTGAAATGAGGCTGTTGTGCTCAGAGAGTTGACAGTGACACCTGGTCCCAGGGAGTTTTGGGAAGGGTGGGACAGTTATTGCCAATTACCAAGAAGACAGCAGGCTACAACCTGGATTTTTTTTATTAGACTAGGAAATATAATTTATTTCATAAAAATTAATCTTGTTACAATAGGAATGCTAAATGTTATTTACAGGTTGTAGTTTACAGAATGAACAGAGGTGGGGTTCGGGGCCATCCCTGGAGTTCTGCACCCCCTGGATGCAAAACCATGTGCGTGGCCTGGGCAGGGGTCCAGCCCTTCGCCCCCAGGAGAGCTGCCCCTCCGAGATCCTGGGCACCTGCCCCCACAGGGCCTGTGGAGGGGCCTGGCTCAGCTGCCTGGGAGCTGGGGGAAGGGAACCAGAGGGCCCTGGATGGTGTAGGGATGAAGAGGTTCCCCACACCCTTGGGAGGCCCCTGGCCTGAAACCAGAGCTCTGAAGCCTGGGCACCAAGAGAAGGCAGGAGAGGCACATAGGAGATACACTGACTGACCCTGTAGACTCAGAGAGGGCAGAGAACAGGTGTGCCTCCTCCAGATGCACAAACCTGGGTGCAGACAAGGCTACACCCCCACACGCAAGTGGGGACAGGTACGCATGATCCTTGAGGGGCACCCTGATGTGCCCGTGGAAAAAAGCACAGATGCACACACGCTCGCATGCACGCATACTCCGTGAAGAGAGACAAAACACCATGTGTGGCCCTGCAAGGCTTGACAGCACCTACACTGTTGCTGGTCAGGAATGGCTTCTCTGATCTGCTTCCTAGGAGGGAGGGAGGGAAAATCTCCCCCACACCCCAGCAGTGAGGGGGAGACTCTCCGCCATACCCCAGCAGGCAGCATGGCCCCTGCTGCCTCAGTGAGTGATGGAGTTGGCAAATGCTCTTCTTATTCAAGCTGGGTGCTCTTGAACCCTCCAATCAGTTGGATCTGTACTACAGGCCCTGGGACACAATTTCTGGAAGCCATATTGGAAATGGCTGGCTGGGCCTCACCCACCAAGAGCGCCTGCCCTGGGGATCGCAAGAACGCTTCTGAGGGTAGGCAGGGGAAGACAGTATAACAGACCACAGTCAGCTTCTCCCACCACAGCTCCTTTGCTAAGCCCCAAAAGGGCATCAGAACCCAGAAGGCCTCTGACCTGAAGCTCTCCAGGCATAAAAAAAAGGCCTAGAAGGCAGTGATATGCCTGAGGTCATAGAGCAGTGTCACAGTGGAACTGAAACTCAGTTCCTGTTCTCTGGATCTCAGGCTGCAGGAGTGCATTTTAGAACCTGTGATGGAGAGGCACCAGCAAATCCTGCCACAGCACAGGTCTGCTCCAACCTGGCAAGGCTGTCCCAAAGCCACTGGCAGAGGCCCTCTCCTGTGCTTGTGCTGACAGTGCCCAGAGGGGCCAAGCCCACAGGGCACAGGAGGCTTTGGTGGGGAAGGTTCAGTGCCTGTGAGAGGCAGCGTCCACACAGACACCCAGGGCAAGGGCCTGGGTCTTGCTTCATCTACCTCTGGCCAACTCCACCCCAGGGAATTGCTGGCTGGTGAGAAGCCCTTTGAATCACCGATGCTACAGCAGGGAATGGTGGCTGGGTCTACAGCTCTGAAAATTTCTCCCCACTCAGGAAACCAGATTTTCAAAGACCAGTACATGCCCAGGCTGGTCCCAGGGGCAGCTCAGGAGCCTGTTGAGGCAAATGGTGGTGTCAGTGCCCAAAGCATGGGGGGCAGCTGGCACTTGCCTTGCCTTGGGTGCTAAGGAGTGGCCTTTGAAGAGGCCTCTGTCGGCAGTGAGAACCTGGTCCCAGCCATCACCATCCCTCCCACTTAGGCCTTGGTGGAACGTTCTCTAACAGGCTGGGGTGGTGGTGGGTGCAGCCCCTCCACACTGGCAACCTGCCCACTAAGAAAGGAGAGTCCAGGACTGGTGGAATGTCTCAAGTGGTAGAGTGCCTGCCTAGCAAGCATTAGGCCCGGAATTCAAAAGTAAAAAGGTGGGAACACAGCCCCCACCTCCAGCTCCACTTTTCAGTGCTCACACCCCAGGGGGTGACTGCTGATGTGTTCTGCAGCTGTCCCCAAGGTGGGAAGCTTGTGCTCCTGCAGCCACACATGTCCTTGGATCATTCCTTCTGCTGCACAGGAGAAATGGAGGTGCGGAAGATCAGACTCTGGACTCCTGGGTGTCAGGGGTCTCACCTGGTCTCAAGGCTGCTGGGTTAGGGTGGGGATAGGCGGTGCCTAGCTGGGCCCAGCATGGAGATAAAGCTATTTAGTTTCCAGAGATCCTCTAGGATCTCTCCATGAGCCCACTCCTGGGCCCCAGCCCCTATCTAAAAGCCACCAGATTGAGAGCAGACCAGAACATTCTACCCGGCTCACAGTTGCCCTGCCTCCTCCTTCCCATCCCCAACTCAGGACCTTTTAATACGGACTCCAAGAAGCCAGAGGAGCCTGAGGGCATCTGCCTGGGGCTGTGGGAGGGGAGGGAGTCCTGTAAGGCTCCAGTCCTCCATTCCTTTGCTTTATGGATTCAGACTCTGCTTAAGATTTGAGAAGGAAACTTGGGTACTGGGTTTAAAACCCTTTCTGACATGCTCCCTGCACAGCCAGGAAACTGGGGCCCTGATAGAATTTAGTCCAAGATTCATTAGCAGCAAAGAATTCCCTGTTCAGTCTCTCTCCCCCAACACACGGGCATACACACACACTTGCACACACATGTACACACACACACCCCTGCCAGAAGCATTATATCATGTCCACTCTCACAAGAAAAAAGTGTTCTATTTTTTTGTTTGTTTTTTGTTTTGTTTTCTTTTTTTTTTTCTTAAAAAGGACTCATCCAAATATCTGGATAATAAATCGTTTGCGTTTCCTAAGAAACTGGGTTTTTCTTTTCCCTTGTGGTTTTGGTGTCTTCTCTGAGCCTCACTAGTGTTGGAGGCTCTTTCTTTCCTTCCTGATTCTTTTTGCTTGTGGATGGGAGAAAGCAGTTTGAATTGTTCATGACTCTTCAAAGAGGGAAGGGATGTAAAAGCTGAGGGGGTGAGGGGCGGGGAGTCACAGCTGAGGAAGAAGTCAGCACAAAACTGAAACCCACGGGAGAGGGTGGTGTGGAGAGAGGCCACCTCTTGGTTCCAGTCTGGCCAGAGGCCCCAGCCTCTCCTCGACTGAGAGCTAGGAGACAGCAAGGGGTGGAGGGACACCTGGCCTCTCAGCACAGAGCGTGTGGGTTTTCTAAGGCTGGTTGTGGTCTGAGGGTTGGGCAGGGAAGAGGAGGAGGAGAGAGGCAACTGTAAGCTAGGGGGCAGCAGAGGCCACATAGCTCCCATGGGAGGCTGCCTGGGCCTCCCTGCACTGCCTCCCGCCTGTCCCTGCCCCTGCCAGACCCAGGTTCAGCAGTCTCCGTCAGTGGCCATGGCTACCAGCATCTCACTTTTGCCCATCTCCTCCAAGGCACAGGCCAGGCTGTTGAGGTCCCCGTCATCCTGCTGCAGAGCTTCCCAGAGGTCCAGGATCACACCTGTAGGGCTTGCTTTGGTGGCAAAGTAATTCAGGTACCTGGGGGAGGGAAGAAGGGGGCATTGGCACTCTTGCTAGTGCACTCAGTACCTCCCAGGAGTATCTCCCAGAGAGCAGTGGGAAGTGGGAAGGCTGGACTCCAGCATTCTGCAGTCCTAGGTCTGAATCCCAGCTCCTCTTCTTGCAGGCTGTGTGGCCCCAGGCAAGCAGGCACACCTCTCTGAGCCTCAGTCCTTTCCCCAAAATGGGAATGATGTCAATTACTTCCTGTATGGTTTGGATATGAAGTCTCCCCCCAAAAGCCTCACGTATTGAAGCCGTGTTCAGGGGTGGAGTACTGGGGAAGTGATTGGGTTATGAGGACTCCTGCCTTTATCAATGAATTCAAACACTGATGTATTCAAAGTCTGAATAGACCATCTGGAGGTGGTGGAACTGTGGAAGGTGAGGTCTGGTTGGAGGAAGTGGATCACTAGGGAGGCTGCCTTGCCCTGGTCCCTTCCTGTCTGCATCTCTCAGCTTCCTGTCTACCACAGGTGAGCTGCTTATTCTACCTCATGTTCTCTGCTATGACATTCAGCCTCACCTCAGGCCCACAGCAGTGGAACCAGCCGACCACAGACAGAAGCCTCTGAAACTGTGAGCCAAAATAAATCCTCCCTTAAGCTGTTTGTCACAGCAATGAAGAGCCTGATTAACACACCGTCCTACACTGTAGACAACACACAAGGTCATGTCAAGCCAGGCTTTAGAACCGTCCCTCATCTTCATCATCATCATCATTGAAAGACCTTGGCACCAGGAGGGGCTGTCTGAGCCCAGCATGCCACACTTGCCCTGTTATCTTTCTTCCCTGCCTGATCTTGCCTCCTGAGCTCAGGGCAGTTCTTCGTAAGAGCCTTAGCCATTTTTGTCAGTCTCATGCATCTCTAGTAAGATGTCTTATTCATAGCATCTGCTCAAGGCAGGTGGATTAAACATACTTTCAATTACGTACACTACTTCTTGTCACTGATGGATATAGTGTATGTTTTCCAAGAATTTCGATGCTCTGTACACTCTGTCATTCAGCAGGCATTTCAGGATCCCTTGCTCCACCTGGGCACTGGGGGTCGATTGTGACCACACTTGGTTGGTGTCAGGGCCCCGTCTGATTGTTGGGCCTTCCCATGACGTGGCAGGCAAGCCGTTTTCCCACACACGGGAGCAGAGCCAGGCTTGGAGGGTGTGCAGGTCTCTTACAGGTCAGTGATCTGAGCACATTGCTCCGCAAAGGAGGAGGGTTCTCAGACTTAGCACATCCAAACCCAGCTCCTGATCTGCTGGGAATAATGGCCCATGGGCAGCCAAGCTGGAAGCTGGCCTGGACTGTCAGGATACCTGCCTGACAGTCCTTGAGGAACAAGGGGCCTGGGTGGTGGTGGTTGGAACACTTACCGGTCCATGGACAGCTTCTGTGCCAATAGCCGCCAGTCATTGCCTCGTGAGTTGGGGGCATCGAGGCTGTTGCAGATCTTCTGGCGAATGGAGAGTGGTATCTTGAAGGCATAGGGTCCCAGCTGGGTGGTGACAGCACTGCCAGGGGCAGAGCAGAGGGCGTCCAGGGAGCCAGCAGGTGTCTGGAAGGGCAGGGGAATAGTGAGAGGCGCATGTGTCCCTGCAGCCTCCCCATCTTGGGTTCACAAGCTCAAGGAAGCTTGAGCCCTCCACCTCTTCTGGGTAGTCTCCAGCAGTTCAGGTCCCAAGGGCAAAGGCTCCAGGGGCATGTCTCTCCCCTCTCTTCTCCCTCTCCCCCAGCAATACTGACACAGAGGAAGTGACTTAACCAGGGTCACATGCTATGTGGGTGGCAGAGCTGGCTCCGGATCTATATTCAGTGATTTTCATCCTGTACTGGAAGGAGGACCTAGCATCATCACCCTGGGTGGCCTGGGGTTCTACACCTCAGTCTGGATTTATAGCTCAGTCCTGCCATTGACCTTGGTTCGAATCCAGTTTTGCCTGATACTTGACCTCCCTAAAGCTTCTTTTTCATCCGCCAGCTAGGAACAATCACAACCGTTTCCCTGGTGGATGTGATGACTTGTGAGGACATGCTACACACATGAACAGTGCTCAGTAAATGACAGTTGTTAGTCAAAAATGACCAAAGTCATGCTGGGACTCAGAAGGCGAAGGGCGGAAGCCTTTATGGGAGATGGCATTTCCACCCAGATGAGCAGGGAACATGGGGTCTATGTGTTGCAACACCACAGGGGTGTCACCTGGCCCTCACCTCAGCGAGAGTGGTGTGCAGCTGGAATATTTGGCCTTCCCCTTCCACCTGTCGCACGCAGATCTTGCAGGAGAACTCTGTGGAAGCCAGGCTGTGCCTCTCCAGGGTGAAAGTGCAGTGCAGGGCCTTCTGGCTGCCACTCCAAATGTGATAGAATGGGATCTCCTACGGGAGGCAGTGGTCAGTGCTGCAGGCGAGGCCAGTTGCCTGCCCTTCTGGAGAATGGTGCAATGGGTGGAGGGCTAGCCTCAGGGAGGGTTGGGGCCTTTGGAAGCAGTTCAGGGGTCTCTCCCCAGATGGGCAGAGGGAGAAGAGCTGGCCGAGGGCCCTTAAGCTGGCCAGTTGGGTCTCATCAGGCCCTTGGTTCTAGCAGGGAGTTTAGAAAAGAGGTGTGGGGGGAAGGCACTGAAGGTATGTGTGTGGATGGTGTGTCACACACTGTCTGGGAGCATGGAGCTTGGTCAGGGCCTGGTGGGGGGGGCCAGTCCTCCCTGGGCTGCACCCTAAAATGTACCTTTCCCCAGGCCCAGCCTCACCTGGTACTTGGCCAGCAACTTGCTTCTCCAGTGGGCATGGGGGATGTCATGAAGGGAGAGTCGCAGGTTGTGATAACTGTCCTTGAACAGCAGGGGCTTGGGCTCCTCCACCAGATAGCCACCCAGAGTCCGCTCCAGCTCCAGCACCTCCTGTGGGTGGAGTAGTGGGGAGGGGGAGCCCGTCACACCTGGCTCATCTTAGCAGAGTATGGAACCCATCTGACTCATTTAGAAGATGCTTTAGATGAATGGATGGACAAAAAAGGATGAATGAATACATAGTAGATGAGTGCGTAAATATATTTATAGATGAACTAATGGATGGATGGATGAATGGGTAATTGGATGGATGGACAGAAAGAGATTTATAGATGGATATGTAAATGGAGGGGTGTGTGAGTAGAAGGATATCTGGAAGGAAAGATAACTGGATTGGATGGGTGGTGAATAGAAAGACATGTGGCTGTTGACTGAATGAGAATATGGACAGAAGAACAGAAAGAGAGATGGATGGATAAATAGATGGGGGATGGATAAAACAAAGAATGCCATGAGGCTAGAATGTGGCCATTTCCGCTTGATCTCCTCACCACTCTCTGGGCAAGGTGGACATTCCCCATTGCCTCATACCAGAGCCACATGCAAGAGCATTTCCTACTGCTTCACACCCTCTCGGGCCTCCTGGAATTCCAGGCTAGCTCAATCCCTGCAGGAGACACTCACTCTCCCACGGGGCCTTTTCACCTGTGTTGCATCAGGCTGCAGCATGGAGTCTGAGACTAGCCACAAGAGACCGGGAGACAACAGAGCTGGGAGGTACAGCCCAGGGCTGGGAGAAGGCACAGGGGTGGGAGGTGGAGGGATTAACTGTTTGTTCTCTTCCAGTGCTATGTTAGGATGGGACTGAGGTCCTGGGACCAGGGTGAAGCTAAGAAAAGGGAGGGACAGAGGCTTTGAGGCTGGTGTGGAACGGGTGTGCTTACACAGGGCTCTGCATCTGCCATTGCCAGGCTGGAGCACTAGATCCAGGTTCATCCCCTCCCTCACTCTGCACTAAGAGTTCCTCACCTGGTATGGCCCCTTGTTCACTTAGGGCACCACTGCCCATTCTTTTGCATCCACTAGGAACCTGGCTCTCAGCCCCCACTCCTCTCCTTCCCAGTCCATCTTATCATCCCCTGTTCATTCTGACTAAACAGAGTCCAGGCCCCCTCTCCTGGTCACTGCCACTGCCTAGAGCCCAGGGCAGGCCCCAGCTTCCTAACTAGCATCTCTGATTCTCCTCTGTCCACCCCTGCAGTGTAGCCAGAGGGCATCCTAAAGAGCACCTTCCGTGCTGGGTGTGGTGGTGCATACCTGAGACAGGAGGGTTGCAAGTTCTAGGTCCTTTAGTTCTAGACCCTGTCTCAAAAAACCCACAGAAATAAGATAAAAAATAATTACAGCATGTTCTAGGTCTAGCCCTCTTGTCACCGGACAGCTTCCAATCCCTTGGTATGGCCCCTGAGGCTACTGAAAGGTGAGCCCTCCCAACCTCACAAATCCCCTATACAGGTCATTCACACTGACCACACACCTGCCTTGACAGAAGCTGCTCTGCCTGGCTGAAAGCCCTTCCCCCTCTGTGCAGAGTGCCAGCTTGCTATCTGAGGCTTAGGTCTAAGGTCTGCCTTCTCAGATTCCATCAGTGTACTCAAGAAATTTCCCTGTCTGTCTGCCACCTCTACCCCAGAGCCTGGTGAGACAGGATGTGGCTTTCATCCCTGTCCTGAGGGTCCAGAGCCATTTGGATGTTTGAAGAATGCTTGAGTGATGAAAGCAGGTGGAGGGGAGCCTGGAAGAGACCTTGCTGGAGAACCACGCAGCTGACCAGCTGCAGTGATGCACCTGCAGCGCCCCAGGGTTGTGTGCCCCCTGGTTGGCTCTACCTTTAGCGCTATAGGCGTGTCTTCCAGGCAGTAGACCCTGAGGCTGTACTCCAGGGAGGTGCAGAGGGCTGGGGCAAAGATGGCCAGCTGGAGGCGCTTGATTGCTGAGCGGGAGTAGGACTCGCCCGTGAACACATAGGTGCCCAGCTGGTCCAGTAGGATGTGGCAGGCCCTGGCCTCTAGCTGGCAGTAGCAGGGGGTATTGAGTGTCTCCTCATCCAGGGTCACTACCTCCTGCAGGGAGAGATCAGGGGTGGAATGAATGGACATTGTCATCTGGGTTGGGGCAGGTTTGAAGAGCTGGCTGGTCCCAAGCCTGGGCTCCTCACCTCCCAGTGGCCCTGATGGGCCTGGGTCTTGAGTTGGAAGATCCAGTCACCAGCACGGACTTCAGCACAGTGGGGCACAGTGAGGATGACAGGGCGGCACAGCAGGAGGCCTGTGGGTCCGCAGGTTACCGAGGGGCTCAATACTGTCTGGGTCCCTTCCGAAAGTGGACTGGGGGCAGGACAGAGAGAGACAGTTAGGGAGCCCCCAAATCCAAAAACTGACTGGTGACGAGGGTTGGTATCTACCACTCAGGGTGCCAGGCTCACAGGCAACACAGGGGTGGAGGGAACGGAGAAAATGACATAAACCTTGAAGTTGGCTCCAGATCTTTGCTTTTACACTGTGACTTTCTCACAAGCCAAATCTTTGTGCATACTTTCAAAGGTTCTGTGCTTTTAAACATTCTTAATAAATGTTGTGAAATCACCCTCCAGAGGGCTGGCACCAATCTACATTCCTGCCAGTGTGCCACAGAGGGCCATGTGCCTGTATTTGAACACATGAAGGTATTACCATGTGAAGAAAAAAAAAATCCTTGTAAATTCCTTTAGCACAAAAAACCCTTCCCAATCTCACAGTTTTCTTTAACCATTTTCTCATAAACTTTGTTCTGTTTTCATATTAGTTATAAAATCTTTTTACATAGTAAGGATTCAACTCTTAGTCCTACTGTAGCCAGTGTGTCAGCTGCTGTTTGATTTTATGACTCAGGGTTTTGGTTTTGCACATTTTAAGTGTGGCCACAGTAAGAGTAATGCTGTCTTTGGAGGGCAATGGGATTAGAAGAGGAGATGGTGACCTTTTTTGCCTGGTGTGGGCAAGTAGCAGGGAGAGGATGAGGGGGACAGCTTAGGAGAGGACTGAGGTCTCTACTCACAGGGTGTTTTCTGCCTTGTTGATAAGCAGGTACATCTCGTAGAACTTGCCCTGGGGGATGGCTCCATTGGGTACCAGCAGGCTGACCCCTGAAGAGAGAAAGGGGGTGGCAGAGAGGGTCTGGGGACTGATTGCAAACAGAGCCCAGGCTACTGACCACAGCTGGCCTGTCACAGGAACACAGGGCCCCTGACATTGCTAGGGGGTCAGAGGTCCCAGTGTCAGCAACATGCCTGGCTCAGGACAAGATTCTGGGGAGTTGCCAACCGCTGTTAATTTTGCAGCCTGATATGGGCATTCCTGCCCTCCCTGTCACTAGAAATGGGATTGTTCTGCACGATTGTTGGATGATGTAGAGCTATTCTCCACCACTTAGCAGACAGCAAAACAGATGCTTCCTGAGTGGCCGGCCCAGGGTTCCCTGCCCTAAGGAGGCACCTACAGGTCTGACCCCAGTCTTGGTCAGACTTCTGAGGACAGGTGGATGGGCACAAAGACCAGGGTCCTACCTGTGCCAGGGATACTCAGTCTCCCGCCTAGGCAGCCAAAGGTGCCACTGATGCTGCTGCCTGGGTCTCGTGGCAGGCCCATGAGCTGCTGGGAGCCAAGGCTGGCACTGCGCAGATGCAAGAAGTGGGCATCCCGAGGGAAATCGGTAGGGTATGTGCCAGGTGGCAGGAC
This sequence comes from Castor canadensis, assembly GCF_047511655.1. Taxonomy (NCBI): domain Eukaryota; kingdom Metazoa; phylum Chordata; class Mammalia; order Rodentia; family Castoridae; genus Castor; species Castor canadensis. The sequence goes on along the minus strand of NC_133392.1, from coordinate 61,618,425 downwards.
CCCCAGCAGATCAGCCCCATCTGGCAGACTAGGCACAGAGCTGGTGGTGCCGGAGCTGTAGACCTTGATCTTTAGGCTGGGCAGGGGGTCCAGCAGGGGTGAGGTGGTCATGGGGATCTTGTCCGTTGAGTCCTGCAGGGCATACACGGGCCCGCGGTAGATGCCAGCACTGGCTGTCAGATCAGGAGGCACTGATGGGTGCAGGAGCTGTGGGTTATCTGCGGAGGTGGGGGTGATGGTCAAAACCCCTGGCGCACTAGCCCAGCCCCACTCTGCTGGTGTGGCTCCTCCTGTTCTACCCCAATGGCCAGCTGCAAAAGGCTCAACTGCAGCTTCGGGAAAACTGCAAAAAACTCAGGAGGGAGTCAGGAGCTCCGGTTTTGGCTGCTGTGCCCTTCCAGGGACCCCAACCATTCCCGCATCCCAGGTATCCTTGTGTTCTTACTGGGCCTTGTGGTCTTGAAGTTGACAGGGTGGAAGCCGCCAGTGAGGGCCGCAGAGGAGTCAGTGATGTCAGTGTCAAAGTCACGGCAGTTTCGGCGGTATACTACCACTCCCACTGCCATGAGGACTGCCACAACCACGAAGATAGCCACTACGAGGCCTGCATACAGTGCCACATCTCCTGAGGACTCCAGGACTGCAGGAACAGGAGGGCTATGTGTTGGGCAGGGCAGACACCCAGGCCCCAGGATCCCTGGGGAGGGGTAAGGCCTGGGGCAGACGGGTACTGTGCTGAGTTCTAGTCTAAGCTCTGCCATGACAGGTTGGTGGCCTCAGGCAAACCCTGGACCTTTCTAAGTCAGTCTCTTCATTAGTAAAATGATGTCAAGACCCCTGCCCTCCTCTGTTCTGTGAGCTAATTCAACATTTACTGCTGAGACATGGCATCACATGATGCATCCTATTGGAGCTGAGATTTCAACTAGAGAAAGCCTGCAGCAATTTCCATAGGACCAAAGGTCCTGGCTCCTGAAAATCCTTATAAGTAGCCATTCTGAGCTCTTTCCCATTCCGTGCTGAGGGTGCTAAGGGTCGGATGGAGGTAGAGGAGGCAGGGAGAAGTGGGGTGAGAAGCAAAGCAATGGGTGAAAAGGCAGTGAGCAGGTGGGCAGAAGGATGGAGCTGGAGGGCAGCCACCCATGATTATCTCTCCCTCCCCCAGCAGGAGGCTACAGTTGGGAATAATTTCCTATGGCCAGGCAGGAAGATGTCAAGGACAACAGAACTTCCTCTGATGACGAGAATATCTTGTCTGCTGTCCCTGTATGCAGCCTGCAGCCACTAGCTCCATGTGGCTACTGAACAACTGAAGTATGGCTGATGCAACTGAACAACTTAATTTTTTAAATGACTTAGTTTTAATTAAGCTAAATGAGTTTAAATAGCCACATGTGGCTATCACACTGGCCAGCTCAGGCAGAGCCAAGATGGCGGCCACCAAGATGGCTGCTCTTCCCTCTTGCTTCTTTTGGGGATTCCAGGAGCACTCTCTCCTGCCCTGGAGAGCTCTTGGAGAGGTAGGCCTGTTTTCTCTGCCTAGAGTCTGCCATGTCCTTGAGGTCAGCCTGAGTCTCACAGTATGGACTGCCATGGCTTTCTGCCCTGGATATCTGCTTGCTTCTGACACTGGTCTTTCCCCAATCTGCCCTCAGTAACCCTCATGCTTGGGCTCCCCGGAGGACCCTGGCGTCTAGGGAGCTGCCAGAGAAGCCCCCTCAGGGCTGAGCTCCCACATCTCTGGAGGCTCTTGGCCTAGCAAAGAGGTGGTCCTGGGGACCCCTTGCCTGGTGATTTACGTTCTCTAATCAGCCACCAGCCAGGCCCCCAGCGAGCTGGGCTGAGGGCCTCACTGCTGATTTTATGATTCTAGAATTATTTGGAAGTTGTGCTTTAATTGCCACAGGCCAATCTGCTGAAGAGGCTTTATAGTTCTGTATTATTGCAGCACCAGTGCGGCCCCTCAGGAGCTGCCATAGGGCAGGGGCATCACAGATGAGTTGGGAGGAATGGCCCAGCTTCTGGGGTCCAGTGCAGGGTCTTGGGGTAGACAGTCATGGCACTGCTCCCTCTCCATCCCAGAGAGGAAGTCCAAAGGCACATGGTTAAGAGTATCAGCTTTGACCACAAAATATTTGGGTTCAAATCCTGGCTCTGCTACTTTCTAGCTTGTTCCTTAGGCAAGTCCCTTCTCTCTGAGCCTCAGTTTCCCTTCCTATAACAAGTTAGGGGGTGTCTTAGCTTTTTGCTGTCAGCCAAGGCTCTGCCTGCCTTCTGTGATGAAGAGTGTGGACACATGCGGCGTAGGGTACAGGGGGCTCCCATGGAGGGCTAGTATGGAAGAACATCCTCTCTCCCTGCCCTGCACCCCACACCAGGCAAAGCCAGACAAGGAGAACCAGGGATAACCAGAGGAAAGAGGGCAGCTATGAAATGGGACTTACGGTGGCTTTTAGGATCGCTTAGAGTTCTCTTATCTGTTAAGGGAAATAAAGGGAAAGACAATGACACAGATGACAGGGAAAGGGTGGCAAAGAGGTGATGGGGACATGGTGCAGATGAGATGACAAATGTGGGGGCTGGGCAGAGGCCCTGTGGGCTGCTTTCCACTGCAGGCTGGGCTGGGGTGGCAGGGTCCCTCACTTGGCTCCAGAGCTCCCCCAATGCCTCCAGGGCCCTGTATGCTTGATGACTCACTCTGCATGCACAGCCCATCAGTGCAGTTCTTGGAGTCAAGTAGTGTCCCACTGCAGTCACGGCCTCCGTTCTGAGGTGGAGGAGCCATGCACTCACGACTGCGCCAGTGGGCACACTCAGTGCTGCAGGCTGACCACTTGCTCCACTCTGTCCATGCTCCATCCACTGCAAGAGCACAGCACACACACTGTTATGCACGCAGAGCACAGCAATGCACACACACACACACACACACACACACACACACACCCCCATGGCAGAGAGAGAATCCTGAACCAAGTGCAGGCCCTACAGAGAAATCAACACCATGTCCACGTAGCCCCATACCCATGAGCCGTCAGATGTGCTGGAGGGGGGACACAGAGAACAGACACGCACAGGATCATTAGTACACACACAGCCCAGCACACAACTGTACATGCAAAGACACAAACCCAGGGCAAAAAACCACTGCACCATCACACAGAAAACAACCAAAGGGAGAAAACATGGCCAGACGGGACACAGATGTCCTCATGTGTCTTAGTGGTTAAGTGCAGGAGGTGCTCTGGAATCCTAGTACCTCTGGATCCCAGTTTAGAGGGGCCAAGAGAAGAGCTCACCCCCAGATGACATCTCAGAGCCTCTGCCTCCACCTCCCTAGCAGCTCAGGGCAGAACCAGAGGTCAGAAGCCATTATACCTAGGTCAGCTTGGGTGGCTGGCTGCAGGACTAGGATGACCACCTGCCCTGCCCATGCTGGGACAGATGCGTCCTGACTTGGCACATATACAAGAGGACCTGGAGTGGGACTGGGTGTGGGCAGTGAGCCACCTGGCCAGTGGCCCCTACCTGGGCACACAGTGGTGCAGGCGGTCTTCTGGAAAGCCTGACCCTCGCAGAAGGCACCTCCATTGAGTGGGGCTGGGTTGGTGCAGGTCCGTGTGCGTTTCTGCCAGCCGCGGCCACAGCGATTAGAGCAGGGTGACCATTCTGCCCAACTGGACCAGCCGCCATTCACTGCAGGGACAATAGCCATCATCTATCTGGTAGGCCTGGCTCTAGGACCTCTTGGCCCCCATGAGTTCATCATCTGCGCCCCTCTGCTGACCTGGTCATCTTGGTTATGCCCCTTTTCAGCTGTAGGGCTGGGCACCAGACACCAGCAGGCACTCAAGAGGACCTGGGAGGTCGCTGTCTTTTCCCTGACCCATCGTATAGTGACAAAGAAGGTCCAGAGAGGGATCTTCTTATCCAGGATTAACCTGTGTGTGATGGGAGACCTGGGACTCTGCCTGGAACTGGATCCCACTACAGGACTCTTTCTACAACATTCTGTAGTCACCTTGGTGGTGGCATGGAAATACCAGTGAACACTGTGCAAGCCTGGCAAGTGTCCTCCCCTGTGGTAGGACGATAGGCTTTGTATGGGGACCTGATTGGGGCTCTGCCTCACTGCGACACCAGGAAAATTGGGTCTTCTCCTTTAGACAGCTGAGGAGCCCTAAGAAGTAGAGAGTGCTTCTGACTGGGGACTCAGGAGTGACTGACTTGGCCGCTCATTTTTCTGCGTGACTTGGGTCTATTCACCTCTCCTCTCTGGACTGCACCTCCACTGTTCAGGGGTCTTCCTGGCCTTCTGAGTGTGGGGTGGGTAGGATGGGTAACCCCAGGCGCTCTTTTCCCTCCCACCCTGAGCAAGTGTCCACACCGTAGACAATGACAGTAGCCGTGGTGCTCCGGCGCTTTGCCACAAGGTTCTTGGCCACACAGGTGTAGTTGGCAGTGTCCAGAAGGCGGGCCTGGCGGATGATGAGGTTGTGGTCGATGGTGAGCAGGAAGTTGGTGTCCTGGGTGGGGTCGATGACGTCCTCGTTCTTGAGCCATTCCACCTGTGGAGTGGAGTAGGGGCAGTGAGGACCCAGGGCCAGCCTAACTGGGGGTGGGCCACTTGCAGAGGGAAGGAAGGGTCTGAGCATGGACAGAACAGGAGATAATCTGGAGAGGCCAAACCTCTCCAGGGCCAGCACCAAAATGAGGAGCAGACTTACCACACTGTGCCTCAACTTGACCACCTCTAAGATGGGCACTGAATAGCACCTGCCCCACAGGGCTGTGGTGAGGGTGATTGAGCTGGCTCAGAGGAAGCACCGAACCAGTGTTAGCTGGCAGTACTCACCCCATCCTTAACACATCAGCTCTGACAGTGGTTGGTCCCTGGGTTCAAATCCCAGCTCTGCCACTCACTAGCAGCTGCACTCTGGGGGTGGCTAGTCCCCTCCTCCTCGCACTGTTTCCCAGCTATAAAGTGTGAGCACATTCACCCCACAGGGTTGCTGTGGAGATGAGTGTGCCAAGACCCAACCTGCATGGGAGCCTGATAGGTGGCAGCTGCCACACAGGGTATTGGTGGCGCCCATGGTCCAGGAGGGCGCACGCCGAGGGAGCTTAAGGAATCAGTGCAAGGTTTGGGGAACAGGCTCCAAGTAGGGAGCCTGTTCTCCTCAGCCTGTCCTCTTTGCTCCCAGGTGCAAAGTTGCATCTTCCCCTTCCCAGCTCTAATTCCTGGACCACAGGAAGGGGTGTACATGGGGAGAGGGAGGGTGTATGAGGAAGGGTGGTGAGAGGAGTCAGACAGGGGGCACTGCTAGGGAGCCACAGGCCCTGTAGGGAAGGGCAGGGACCTCCAGCCCTCAAGGTGAGTGTACTCTTGGACACATGCATTATGAGATCCTACAGTGTCCATGAGACGGGGCTTGGCCCCGCCCAGGGCTCCCAATCCTGCCGAGGGACTAGCTGGGATCTGATATGTGCTGAGGTAGCAACCTTTGTCCTTAGTCTCGCTCTCTCTGCCTATGACATGGGGAGGTTCTGGAGGCTATGGCATCGTGGCTAGTGCTACAAACTTTGTCTGGCTCACCTCAGCCACAGGCACGCCTTCTGGCGGGCGGCACTGCAAGAGGACCTCATGGTCCAGGGGCACTTCCTTGCCTAGAGGCTCCTGGTCAAAGTTCTTGCGCAGATCTAGGAAAAAGAAATGAGAGAGTCTGGAAGTTCAGTTAGGTGGGAACAGGACAGGAATCTGTAGTGCCTGCTATTGCCACTAGAGGGCAATGCCCGCCAAGGGAATTGTAGGGACACCTGACTACCTGGAGAGGTTTCTCTTACCAGGTGGTGTAGTGAACAGGGTTCCCTCCCTGTCTCTGGGATCCATACACAGAATCCAGGCCCAAGATGCACAAGGAAGCTACAGGTGAAAAGTGCCACTAGAAATTGTGGGCCCAGGTTCTAGTTCTATCTGAGCTGGTACCCATGTGCCTAATGTCTCTGTGGTGAGCCATCTCTCCTGCAGATGTGGAATTCCCTCTCTGGCATTCATGGGGAAGGGGAAAACACTCAGGGGGACAGAATGAGGGGGGTCTGGGTGACATACACGCAATACGGACGTAGGCCCTGCGACTCTTGGTGGTGCCTGCAGAGCTCCAGGCCACACACTGGCACCAGTAATCCTCTAACCCAAAGAGCTCCTCCACTTGCTGTCGTGACACCTCAATCTGCACTTCTCGCACCCGCAGGCCTGGAAGGAAGAGGACATCATTAGGGGTAGGGGCGGGGGCAGGATAGAGACACAGGACAGTCCCCCAAGCCCTGCTGCCTCTTTTGCAGGACTGCCTCTCCTTTCCATCCTCTCCTCTGCCTTCTCCATGGCTAAGAGTAGCTCTCCGCTTCTCCCATCCATTCGCCACCTGGCAGTGAGGGCATGCTTGCCAAGATGCACACACGCAGTGTCATTCCCCTGCTCACATCACCTGTCTCTCAGCATAAAGACCCAGGTCCCCCACATGGCCTCTAGGCTGCAGGCCCCACCCTCTGGCGACTCTGCAGCCACTGTGCACCCACCTCCCTGCCTGCTGCAGTCTCCTGGGTAACATCCAGGCCCTCTGTTCCCCAAGCTCTTGCAGCCACTGGACCACTGCACATCCATCCTCTACCTGGAACTCTCTTCTGTCCCCTCTATGTCCAGTGGGGACCCTAGTCAGTGTTTCAGGTGGACCTCACTTCTAACAGAAGCTCCCCTACCTTGAGCCACCCACTCCAGGTCTCAGGGCATAGCCCAGCACTGCCACCATATAGTCACTGCTCCCTGCCCACCTGATGTCCTCACCACACCAGTACTATCTGTGTTATCTGGACATGCACGTGTCTTAAATTGGCTGTCTGCTGGGCTTGGTCCTGTTTGTGACGGTGGCCCAGGTCCTGGTACAGAGGGGGCTGGACAAGTATCTGAAGAAAGCAGATGTGAGATGCCAGCCTCTCTAGCCAGCACTCAGGACTCTGTGGGGTGGGAGCTGGGGGAGGTACCTCTCCCTGGAAATCTTCTGCCCCAGTCCAGGGAAGAACTGGGTACGCCAGCCTACGCAGGGGGTCACTGTTATGCCAAACTGGCTTCTACAAGGCCCCTGCGCAGGAAAGGAATGAACCCACCTAGATTAGGGCATTGCTCTGGAGCTCTTCCCCAAAGCTTGTGGTATGACTTCCCTCCAGGAAGCCTGTCTGAAGCCTCCCCGTCTCAGAATTCCTAAGGCTATTCCTTCTTAGGATGCTATGTGTCCTATCTCCTCTCATGGCACACAGGCTGTTAAGCCCCTTGAGAGCAGGACTATACATGCTGTAGTTTTGTGCCAGGGTGTTTTGTGCCAGGGTGGTTACCTGGCCAGAAGGCTTTGAATCCTGGCTCCATCCTTACTCCCCAGCTGTGTGACTTCACTAAGTTACACAGCCTCTCTGAGCCCCGTTCTCGCATCATAGTAAAACACAGGAAAAGCTTTAAAATGACTCATGATGATGACTTTACCGCAGCAGCCAGTCCAGGATGGACACAAACTTACTCTGGCAAGTTGTTTAGAGAAACTGAGGCCCAGAAAAGATCAGTTGCAGGCCCAAAGTCTCCCCAGTAAGTGCCAGCAGAGCTGAGACCAGCTCTCTGATGTCTTGTCCCATTAGTGCTCTGTCCCTTTACCTTGAGGCCTCCCTGGACCCCTCCTAATGGACTCATTGCTGTAACTCACCCCCATTATCAAGGGGGGGGGGGTTGTTCTTGCCCTGGGAGCCCAGACAGTGAAGGAAGACCACCCTGATGATCAAGGACCTAAATGTGAGGTAGTTGGGGCCGCTGTCAGAGGGAAGGGGCTGAGTTAGTGAGGTGTTTCAAAAACCGGTGCTGCCTGGCTTGCAGAGCAGGGTAGCCCCTCTCTACCAGTCTGAGACTCTGGAAGTGGTCCTCTCAGGGGTCACCCTTCCTGCAGACTGCAGCAATACCCAGCAGCTGGGCAGAGGGAACCTGGCACACAGGGAGGCTGGACACCTGTCACAGCCACGAGCAAGCAGATGAGAGGCAGGGGATGAGAACAGGGCCTTTGGGCTCACCAGGTTGCCTTCCCAGAATACCCAGGGTTGGGCTGCCTTGCCCATCACTCCTGTCCTGCCCATGGCTGCTCCCTTAGTGCTCCAGGGCTACACAGAGCACTAGGGAGGGCTGGGTTGCAGAGCAGGATGCCAAGGCCAAGGTGCTGCCAAGGGAGGAGCCCTTGGGACCACTGTCACCATGTGCAGCTAATGGGGACAACAGTGGCCTAGTTTCTAGGGCTGGCAGGTCCTGTGTGCTTGGTGGCAGGGCTAAGAGCCATGCTGTCAGTTACTAGTACCACTAATCATCTGGGAGGCCCCCACAGGTGCACTGTCCCTTGTATTTCCTGGACCCCTACAGCTGGCCACAACCAGAGGGGCTCAGGGGACAGAGAAGTAAGGACTGATTGTGAGAGAAAGACAGAGACCAAGAAAATCCAAGAACAGGACAGAGGACATGGCATTTATCAGGGGTCTCCGTGTGGGGGCTTGGCTTTCTGCTCGGCTGGTACAGTGTTTGGCCCACCTCATTCCATCCACACCAGGATCTTCTGCTAACAAAAGAAAGGAGCTGGGGCTCAGACAGGCTGTGTGGCCTCCCCAAAGCCACACAGCCCTAGTGAGATTATCTGGATGGTGAGTTTTACTGTTTTTGTTTTTTAAAGATAGAGTGTTGCTATGTAGACCAGGCTGGCCTTGAACTGGAGAGTCACTTGCCTTGCCTCCTGCATGCTGGAATTACAGGCTTGCACCACCATGCTTGGGTGGGGTTTTTTGTTTGTTTGTTTGAACTTTGCATTTTATAAATTCCTTTATTTTTAGATTTTGTGTAAATGAGACCTCAAATCTATTTTTAAATTATTTTAAAGTTGTGGTAAGAGGTCTATAACATACACCTTACCATTTGCACCTGTAAGTACACAGGCATACAGTTTAGTGGTGTTAAGTACATTCTGGGCTATGGTTTTAACACTGGGTGGATCTGAAATCTGGGCTTTTCATGGTAAAACAGAAAGTGAAACAGGGAGAAAGAAGGAGAGAGTGTCAGAGGAGAGACAGAGGGAAGGAGACAGAGAAGGGAAGAAGAGGAAAGAGAAAAATGAAAGAAGGGAGAGAGAAAAATAGGGATGAGAATGGAGAGGCAGCTGAGATAAAGGGAAAAAAAGAGCTGAAAAAGAATGAAAAGAAAAGGATCAAGAAGGAGCTCATAAAAGCCAAACAGGAAACAGGAAGTCTGCTGGGACTAGGACAGGCTTTGCCTGGTGTTGAGGGGACTGTCCCCTCTTTGTCTCTAGTGCCAGGAAAAGACTTCACCTCAGGACTCCCAAGACAGGGTCTGGTGATAGGCAGTCCCTACTCAGTCCCTGGGCCCATGGGAGGTGTGAGGAGCCAGCTCCACCTCCCCCTGGACACTGGGGCTGTCCCCAAGTTTCAGTCATAGTTTCTTCCTTCGGTTTAGGGTGTAGGCTATGGCCCATAACCATTTGTATGATTATTTATGTAATTTTACAGGTCTGAGCATCCAGAATCCCGAATCCAAAATGATCTAAAACCAGAAGTGTTCTGAGGGCCAACATTGTGTTACAAAACTTTCAGATTGTGGAGCATTTTGAATTTCCTATTTGGGGGTTAGAGATATTCAGTTGGTAAGAAAAAAAATCAATGCAAATCCAAACTGAAAAACTCTGAAATCTGAAACACTTCTGGTCCCCAGCATATTTACAAGGGGCACTCAACCTGTAGTAACCCTTTTTTTGGACCTAAAACAATTTATTTCTGTAAAGGAAATGCATCATTATTGTGAATGGAAAACAGTATCACTTTCCACAATCACAAAGAACCTATAAAAATAATGATGGTGTGGGATTCTGGATTGGTGCAGTAGGTTGCAGGGTGTAGGCTGTGGGTGCAGATCTATGGGATGGAAGCTACTCCCCTTTGGTAAGAGAGGAGACTGGCAGCTGTGTGGGAGGTCAGGAATCGGCTGTGGACTGAAACTTGCTCTGGTCTGAGCCAAAGGATGGAGGAAAAACAGACAAGGGAACAAGTGCTCAGCAAGGGATTCAGTACTATTGACTGTGATAACAGTGGTCCTCTAAGGGCAGGCTGCAATTGGCCTCCAGTATTTGGGGAAATTCTGATCTAGAGTGTACCCCAGAGGGGAAACTGAGGCCCAGAGGATTATTACTATTGTGTGAAATCTACATAGAGGTCAGAGCTGTCTGTTGTGGCCCTGTGCCTGCCTCTGGTCTACAGTGTCCCATGGTTTCCAGGCTGGGGAATGGACTCACCAGTGGCCTCGTCCAGGGCCTCTTGTATGATGTGGTCATTCTGGCTGACCCACTCGCCGTTACACTTGAAATAGATCTGCGTGGCGGGGAAGGCTCGGCAGTGCAGCTCCACCGGCTTGTTCTTTACAATGTAGGCGTCCTGTGGCTCCTGCAGGAAGTGGGGCAGCGGCTCGGCGGGCACGGAGGGGAAGGAGTCCGGGAGCACCTCACCACCAGAGTCAGTGCCTGCAGAGGAATGGAACATCCATGAAGTCACAGCCCAGGTCCCAGGCCCCACTCTGCCACTCTGGGAGACCTGCCAAGGACCCACTCTGCCACCTGGGTTAGGTCTTCAACTGAAGCCTGTTTCCCCATCCTACCCTGCTTTAAACAGGCTGAGTTTTAAGGTTCCTCCAGCCCTGGGATGCTAAGTGATTCTATTTCCTTATAGCTAGAGAAATCAGAGAGGTCCAAGGAGGTGCATCAAGCCCTAGGGGCGAGGAGATCTCTCCAGGCTTCCTATTGTCCCTCGCTCTGGCCCTGCTCTGCCTCACTCCTGTATCCTATGGTCATGCCACAACGTGTGATGGGCTGGAAATCGACTGAAGCTGAAGTGTAAGCCAGGCCAGGTCTGCCCCGAAACCACCATTGCCTTTTGCAGCCCTGGCCAGCCAGGCTGGTGATGTGGAGAGAGCCAGGGTCTTGTGGGGCATGAGGTGGCCTGGCATGGGCAGCAGTGCCAGGCCCTAGCTCCCTGGTGCCTGGACCTCTGTAAGCCTCCTCCAAGAAGGCAATATGGTAGAGGGAAGGGGCTCCACCAGAGCCTTGCCTCCCAGGTCTGGGCTCTGCCCATCCTCTGGGAACCTCTTCTACACCCACATCTTCAGCAGGAGGGATGAGGAAACTTCAGGGAACAGGGGAGGCCATGCCTGCGGCAATCTCCTCCCCCCAAGAGGCCAATGGAACGCCTGTGTCCCTGGAAAGAACAGCACCTCAGGAGGTGAGACAAACAGGAAGGGAGGAAACCAGGCCAGGCAGGCGATTGGTTTACAACTCACTTAGGAAAATTGGCTTTCCAAAGCCAAATGCTGAACAATCAGGTGGCTGGGGACAAGCCACAGGGTGCTTGTCCTCCTCTGCTAACTGCTCCAGAGGACACAGGGACTGAAACTGTGGGATTGACCATGTCTGTGTGGCCCCTCCCACAGCCCAGGGCCTGTCTCAGCAGAGCGGTTCCTGGGAGGTCTAAATGGGGATCATGTAAGAGGCTGCGTGTGGCCCTAAGGAGTCCTCCAGTAGGCACAGGAGCCTGGTGACAACCAGTTTTCAAAGAGCAGAATGAACAAGACATGTAACTGTGTTTGCTGTGTGCAGACCAGGAGATCCTGCTGACTGGGGTGGCTTCTGGAGAAAAGGCATGGATTCTCACTGGCTCCAGGCTCTGGTCCCTGGGCCGTGCTACACACACACATGCATGCACACACCACCTGGTGGTGCAAGGAAAGCGTGATGGGGTGTGAGCCCAGCTCCTCCAACATGTTCTGTGTCACCTGGAAGGAGGGCCTGAGCTCTGTTCTGTTCCTTAGTCCTGAAGAGGGCAGGAAAGAGAGGCCTCTTTTCCTCTTCCCTTGTCTGGGCTGCTTTGAGGATGGATAAAGGCCCAGAAAGGGGTGTGGCAGATAGCATGTACATGGTGCTGGATTGAAGTAACAGCAAATGCTCACCAAGAATCAAGGACCATGTTTTCAGTACTTTAACCAGTTACCTAATTCTTCCAACAGCCATGTTGTTCTGTTAGTTCATTTTATAGATTAGAAACTGAGGCTCAGAGGTTAAGCACCTTGTCCAAGGTCACGTAGCTAATAACAGGCAGAGCCAAAGTTTGAACCCAAAATGGACTTCTGATGATACCCAGGATATATAGTTCTGTAACACCGAGGGTGTTCCCACACTGGAGACTCCTAATAGCACCTGGGCACTGGCAAGGACTCTACAGTTTATGGCCTCTCTCATCAAAGGGCCAGTATGTCTGGGATTGTCATTCATTTCAAAGTTGAGGAAACTGAAGACCATCCAAATGGGGCCAATGACTTGTCCGAGGTCATCAGGTCAGTGGCAGCTAACCTGGACTGGCTCTGAGGATCCCCAAGGCCAGGCCAAGGCTCCCCACACCCGAACCCTCTGCAGCAGGAGACAAGCTCTCTGCAAGCTCATGTGCAGTCTTGAAGGTCTTCTTGATGGGGAGATAGGCGATACTGGACCACAGCCCAGAGCTGGACACTGTTTCCAGGGAAGTCAGTTACTGTGCCCACCCTGAGACAGCCGCTGTGGCCTCCTGCCAGTCAGGCAGTTCTGGAGTAGAGAGTCAGCCAGCCTCCCGCCTACCTCTCACCACTACCAGCTCACTGTGGTCTCTTCTCCTGAGGGCACACAGCAGGGCTGCTGAGGCTCCACACTCGGACACCTGGGTGGAAAACAGCCCTTTCATGCTTCAGGCAGCCCATCTGTGAAATGGGGGAACTAGTCTAAGTCCAGGCATGTGGGAACCCATGGGTGCATGCTACACACTGGCAGGGAACCACACTGCCCCAGCCTCTGGCTGCCCTGGTTCTTTGTAGCACTGTAGGCTGTATTTATGACTTTATTTGGCAGTCCTAATGCAGCTCATTTATAAAACAGGCGCAGTCGCAGTCCGGGCCAGCAAACAGCAGGTGTCTGTTAGTGCAGTGGCCCCTGCCTGTCCACCTGCTCATTGCTCCACTCAACGCTGGTGCAATCATTCATCTCTGTCCTGGGCAGGGACACAGCCGAGTGCCTCTTCAGTGCTTCTCTTTGGGGGCCCTGGATGACCTATATCCCCACATCTCAGGCATCTTGGAGGCAGATGTTGCCAGGAAACAAAATTAAAGGCCACCCAAGATTCCTCCCCAGAGGGACTGAGGGGACTTTGTGCTGGCTGGCATACAGTAGGCGTGTGGTGAACGCAAATAAGAAGGTGTAGGTGAGGAGGGTGCCAGGCCTGACCAGCTGAGCTGGCCCTGTCCCAACTTCTCCTTGTCCCTTAGAGAAGCTCATTAGGTGACCCAGGCTGGGCGGCCTCTGTCAGGCCCAGTGGTGCTAGCCTGGAGGGAGAGTAAAGGAGCCTTGGGAGTTCTGGGGGCTCCTCTGCCAGGCCTTGCACAGGACTTTTCTGTTTCCTCCATATACCTCACAACAGGCGCAGGTGGAGGTGCCCAGACTTTTCTGGGCTTTAGTATCTCAGTAATTTTTTATGGTCTCTCTAGATCCCCAAAGAATTCCCAATAGTTAGGGATATTAAGTAGTTAGATACAAACAACTCCTTAAGTTTTGATATTCTAGAAACTTAGCAGCCACTTGGAAAAGTTTTTAGCATAAACTGAAACAAAAAGGAATTCTGATTGTATTTCTAAATAGCCACAATAGACCATGGAATCAGAATGGACACCGCCACCCTCAATATTTGTCACTCCCAAGTACCCAAATCCCAGCTTTGCAATCTATGGCACCAAAGAAAAGAGTTGTGTGATGTAATGTGAAACTGAAATACCTTGAGCAGTAGTCTGAGAACTTCTAGAACGTCTGTTTCCCTTGAAGATTAAAAACATCCCGACGCACCCTGGGATGACTCAACACACATCTAGAGAATCACAGCTTGTGAGTTAGGTCCTGTTATTGTCGCCATCCTACATATGGATGGGGAAACTGAGACGAAAAATGCTTAAGTAACCGTCACGGAGCTATGACGCTAGTAACAGATCTGGGAACAAATTCTGGTCATCCTATACTAGTCCGTCTTCCAAACTCTGCTGAACTGGAAACTGTCATTTATGAACACTACAGGCCAGGGCTTCAAATGTTCTGCCTCCTTACAGCCTCTAAGGTGGAGATGATCTTCCCATTTTACAGATGAAGACAAGGGATATCAAGGAGCATCCTGGCCAGAGGGAGGAAGCCAGGGTTGGAGCCACATCTGTTGGCTCCCTGCCTGGCTGGCTTCGTCAGATTTCTCTTTGCAAGGCTCCATCTTTGCAGAGGACAAAATCCCTGAGAAGGAGGAGACGGGGCCTCTGCCAGGCCAGATCTGACTTCCCGCTGGCAGGAAAACGTCCCACATCATGTCGCATTGTCTAGTAGCAGAACTCACTTGGACAGGAGCTGCAGAACTTCAAGTTACCTTTAAAGTCACATGTGAAGGGTCAGACACTCCCGGATGAGGAAGGAAAGATGACACCGGCCTGCACAGATGTAGCTATGGGATAGTGGGTTGCAGGCTAAGGCAGCCACTGAAGGGCAGAGCATGGCTTTGCATTTGGAGTGGACTGATACTGCTGGACGCCCTTTCTCCCAGGCCTTGGAGGCCTTGACTACAAAATGAGCAGGTCAGCTAAATCACTCTCTCCAGCCCTGCTTTTTCAGATCCCTTATGGGGAATCCATTCCTGGGTGGAAAACGTCCTGCTGAGTCTGTTCTTTAGGCAAACGTGCCTAAAGTAAGATCTTGAACTTGAGATCCTCCTGCCTTAGCCTTCTGAGTGCTGGGACTACAAGCATGGAACACCACACCTGACTGTCAAAGTATTGACTACTGGGGACTGTCAGCATTCCTGGGGGAAGCCACAGGAGATTAGCTTCTCATACCATAACCTAGACCCTGGGGTCCAGGCTGGATGGGTATGCAGCACAACAGGCTGGCAGGAGACCCTAGACCTGGTTCAAATCCTCACTCTGCACCAGGAGATCTTGGGACGGTGTACTGCCTCTTGGGGAGTTTCCCTATTTATAAAGAGGATAACCAGTTCCTGCCCTGTCAACTTGAAGGTGTTGTGAAGGTCAACTGGGAAACCAGATGCAGTACTGCAGCAGGGAGAGGGAGCAGGCAAGACCTGTTCTCTAGCTGAGTTGTGTGTGTGGAGCCCAGAGACTTCATACAGGTAGGCTCCCTGGTCTACCATCAACTGAGCTCCCATAGGCCAGAAGCAAAGAGAGGGGAGTGACTGATGCAAAATCACACAGCAAATTAACAAGACAGCCAGATCTGAGCCCAGTTCTGATTCCAAGCTGAGGTGGGGAGATGAAGTTCAGTGAGCAGTAGGCCTGTGGGCACCGGCTTACGCTCTTACTTCCCATACTGGGACGGGATTCCACTGTCACTCATCTCAACTGGGTCCATCAGCCCCCCTGCCCAGGGTGGAGACCTCAGTGAGAGGCTGCAGTGTCAGTGGTGGGGTCTTGACATCTTCACTGCTGCTGGCCTTTGTCCCTGGGGTGTCGGACCCTCAACTCAGCACAAGGCATCTGTAGCAGAGCATGGTCATGTCTCTTAGCTGGCTGGTGCAGGACAGGGAGGAGAGAAGGGGGCCAGCGGGAGGTGCAGGCCGAGATGCCCCTGCTGGGCACGCTTATCATCAGCAATCACAGTGGTTCTCCAGCCCCTGGACACTGGCTAATTCTAACCAGACTTGACCTCCCACAGCATGGAAAATCTCTCCCATTCACTGTCGGCCTCTGTGCTCCATAGCGAGTAAGGAGAGCTGGGGGAAAGGAGCCAATTTATTGTTGTTTTAAAAACACAAACCTCACATGGCCAGACCCCTCCCTGGACACAAAGTCCTTCTTCTATCTGGCCCTGGTTCCTGGCGGCTGTGGGATTTGGCCTGGGCCCCCCTCAGAGGTGGTTATAATGGTCATTACCAATGATAAATGGGGATTGGGAATGCAAAGTTATTCCTAACAAAGGATGTCCCTTGGCCAGCCCTTTTCCCACACCCTTCCAAGACCCATCCATACCTGTGATGTCACTTCCTGTGTTGGCCACAGGAAGTGGCCTCACCAAGATGGCCAGCTGGGGCAGCAGCTTGTATCCTTGAAGAGAGTCCAGACGCCCCTATGAGGTCTCTCCCTCCCAGGACTGAGGGACACATGAGTTGATGGAGGGACAGAACGCACTAGGAACGAGGCCCGACATTGGACTGGAGTAGTTCAAGCTACTTACAAAGTGTGGAAGGATATACAGTCCCTGGGTCACTGAGCTGTCCCAGATTTGTAGTGGCACCTGGAGAGGTCATACTCCATGCCCTCGTCCCTTCTGGATCTCTGGCCTCCCTCCACAACCTGTCTGTGGTCCCTGGGTCCCTCTAGGTCTAATCTCAGTTGCAGGTCTGATGGGGTTACTGCCAGGAGGCCTGGGCCCTGGAGATGGGCCTTCTGCTGCCTCCCAAGTGAAGGGCTGAAAGCCGTCTCATCTACTCCACTCCAGAAAATGACTTCTATCCTGCACCTGGCACTTCACAACCTGTGTCTTTTATTATTTTGTTTTGTTTGGTGGTATTGAGGTTTGAACTCCGGGCCTCACACTTGCTAGGCAGACAGTCTACCACTTGAGCCACTCCCCAGCCCTCAAAACTTGTGTCTTAATGGGATAACATACACCATCCTGGCAACAACCTTGTTTACTTGTTCCATTTTACATAGGCAGAAATTGAGGCTGAGAGGTGAAAGAACATATTCAAGGTCATGGCTACCAAGAAACCCAGAGTTCTTGCCATTAAACCAAAGAAGACAGGGACATCGGGGGGCGGCCATATTTCTGATCTCTCAGGAGTTGGCTGGTAAGGCATAGGGTCTTAGCTTCCCAACCCCAGACTGACTTCCCTTCCTCTTGGGCCTGAGTGGGGACACCCCAGCCAAAGAGATCTCTGGGAGCGGGGACACCCCAAAGAGATCTGGGGGCAACCTGGCACAGCCCCAAGATTGCACCCCCATTCAGACATATATGCTCACACCACCAGGCCACACACATTCCACTCAAGGTCACACAACATGGTCTCCTTAGACACCCTGAAGGCCTCAGCGCTGAGTCTCCTTCCTTAGGCTGCTGTGCCCTCTAAGGCAGCAGTAGCCGCCCCACCTGAGGCTCAGGCCTGTGGGGACCTGCTTTTTTTATTTGGCCACCTTTCCCTACCCAGATAAGGGGTGAGTTTAAGATGCATCCAGCTATGGGGCAGGTTTACGATGCAATTTTACACTCTACCAAACACTCAGATATTCTGTTTAGTCTGGGGAGATCTCCTGGTGCTCTCTTCCTTCACTCCAGACAGCCAGTGATGCTGGATGGACCTGGATGCTGTCAATAAGCCTCAGACCCCGCGGCCTCCCCACTGTGACTTCCCTGCAAGCCTTCAGATGTGGGTGGTCCTGTGAAACCTTCCCCAGTGGGTCCCCTAAAATCCACACTCGTCCAGCAGCTGGAGTGACACTGTAAGGTCTAAATCATCCCCTCCAGTGGCTTTTCTCTGCACCTTGAATAAAGTCCCAAACTTCAGCTGCCCACTCATGATGCCTGTGCTGCAGCCTCTTAGGCCTGCCTCCCTAATTCCAGCTGCAGAACCTCTTGCTGGTCTCTCCCTTTGGAATACCCTCCTATCCTCGTGTTCATGGCTGGCTCTTCATCACTGCCCTCTAGGTCAAATGCCACGTCCCTGAGGCCTTCCCTGGTTTCCCCACACTATCCTTCTCCCTATGATACTGCCACACTCCTTTGTTCTTCATTTATGTGTTCTACCATTTGCTGTTGCCTTTGACAGGCCCCCTCTGGAAGGCTGGGAATTTTATTTGCTTGTGCAGTTGAGTCCACTGGGACAACAGAATTTTCTCCAGTTGGGCTGCCCAGCCTCTCTGGCATCATCTGGTGTGGCGAATGGGGGCAGGGGAGAGGACAGAGCCAGAGGAATAGGCAGGGGTTAGGCTGAGCTGGGCTGCAAGAACTGGTTCATTTGGAAACCCTATCCTGCAGAATGCCACCAACTGATGGAACCTCAGAGATCACTTAATCACTGCCCTCCAGGATAGAGACCAGACAGGGTGTTGCCTGGCTTTGGATCACACAGCACCTGAGTAGCAGAGGCAGAAAAGAAACAGGGAACTTGACTGCCAGGGGAGGAGGGAGAACTTTATTTAAAAATCCTTCTGTTTCTAACGAAAACTATTTTTCTTCTTTTCTTTTCTTTCTTTTTTTTTTAACTGATTACAAAGGTAATACTCTGTCACTGTAAACAATTAGAATGAATAAAGATGCAAATAAAAAAATCACACCATATCCACCACTGTTGAATTAACACTGGATGTCAATTCTCTCTGGCTTCTTTTTAGGTGCACATATATTTTGTAACTTATGCAGGTTCTGACCACATGGTTGTGTATTCTACGTTTGCTTTTTAAGACTGTTCATTGAGGACTTTTAAACAGAAAGCAAAATGCACCGAGAATCACTCTCTCTCTCTCTCTCTCTCTCTCTCTCACACACACACACACACACACACACACACACACTCACACACACACACACACGAGTTGCACATGTCGACTGGGCTCACTGTGGCCCCTGGCATGGTGCTCTGGTCACTGGAGGAGCATCAGGGTGCAGAGTGGAGGGTGGGGTGAGGAGGAGAGATGGCTCAGCCATGACATCGCATTGGCTCTGCAGGTTTGGACACTGGGCAGAAGGACACCCAATGTCCTGTCTCTTTCTCCTGGAAAAGTTAAAACACCCACGGGTGTGGCCTCTGGCTCAGGGACTGCCTGGCTGGGCTAGACAGGACAGTGGTTCCATCCAACAACACCCTGAAAAGTCAGGGTCAGGCCTGCTCTGAGCACCTCAAGGCGTCCTCCTTAGCACCCTGCTTTAGGATTGAAAAGCCCAGTCTCCAAAAGGGAGGCAAGCCACCAAACATACCAAGTGGAAAAACTATTGCCATCATGGCCCGTTGCTGTCAGCATGGCCACCAGACCCCAGACTGCAGGCCCTTGGACCTGAGTGCACCCTTTGCTTCCACATGAGGGCTCTTAGGTCAGAGAGGGGCTATGATCTGTCCAAAGGTGAACAGCCAAGTTGCAGTGTAATTGCTACCCGAGTTTCACACGTGTGCAAAGGGAATCACAGCAGGGAGAGGGAAAAGGAGGTGCACAGACAAGCGGGAGGTGGAGAGGGAGTCACTGGAGAGTAGAAAGACAGCCTAGGAGCACTTGCAGTAGAGGGTGAAAGTGGAAGGACCCTCTACAGCTGGGCAGGGGCCTCTCCTCTGGCTTTTCCAAGCCTGGAATCCACAGGGCTTCCTGCTTAGGCCCAGAGAGGCAAGGGAGGAAAGCAGCCATCTCTGGTCTCCTTCCACAAAGCCAGGACTGAGGTTGAAGTCCTTTGGGCCCCAGAGAGGGTCAATCTTGTAGACTCAGGCTCCTAGGAGAACTTGAGACCAAAGGGAAGGAAAAACTTGCCTCATGTCACACAGCAGGTCGGAGGCAAAGCTAGGACTGGAATGTACCCAGTCCAACGTTCTTGCCCTTGACTTTCTTGAGTCCAAGGGTGGAGAAGACTCTGGCCTTGGACATGGATGATAAGTTGAGTTGTTGGTTGGTGGAAAGGGGGGAGACAGGTGGCACTGACCAAAGGGAAGGCCTGTATGGCTGCTCAGGTGCTTCAGGAAGTGGGATGGCAGGCAGGGACCCACGCATTCATTCATTCATCAGACATTTCCTGAGTTGCCTTTTTTTTGGGGGGGGGGTGTAATTAAAGTTTGAACTCAGGGCCTTTGTGCTTGCTAGGCAGACACACTACCACTTTAACCATGCCTCCAGTCCATTTTGCTTTAGTTTTCAGGTAGGGTCTCATGTTTTTTGCCTGGTCCAGCCCGACCCGTGGTCTTAGGACATATGTACCTTCCAAGTAGCTGGGATGACAGGCATGTGCCAGCAAGCCTAACTTTTTGTTGAAGTGGGGTCTCGCTAGCCTTTTGCCTGGGGCTAATCTCAAACTTCGATTCTCCTGAGTGACTGGGTTTACAGGACTATCATGGACAGTCCACCAGGGCAGAAATACACCTACAGTTTTGTAGCATTCTCCTCAGTCAAGGAGCTGGTCCCCCCTGGGCAGCAGGCTTTGACTCCTGCCTTGACTGCTATAGGGATTTTTCATTCTCCAGGCCCCTGTCATCCCTTGTATTTCTTGGCCTGAAATGCATTGCTGTTGGCACTGATTCACATGGTGACCCTGAGGTTGCCACTTCCCTCTGGGCCTCAATTTTCCCTTCTGGAAAATGGAACTTTTGCTTGCTTTGTCTCTCAGTGCTGTTAGGTACATCAAGCTCGGAAGTCTGAAACTATTTTGCCAACTGGTGGTCCTGTGCACACAGTGATTTTTCCACCGTACCTTGAAGTAAGAGACAGGGATTGTATTTCTCAAGGCTGCCAGGGTGCTGACTGACATCTTGACTGACAGCTCTTAGGTTCCAGAGAGGACGCCTCATTTCCCCAACCCCACTCCAGCCTCCCAGCTGCTGCTGGGCCAGCTCCTGGGCCCACTCTGTGATGACACAGAGCTGCAAAAGGCTGATGCAAGCTGGAAGGAGGGAATGAAACAGACTCGCGTGGGGCGGATGAAGCTCTGTCGCCAGCCCCAAGGGACACACTGTCCCTGCTCCCGCCTGCTTGTTTGCACCTGCTGATGTAATTACAGGGCCTCCTTGGCTCAGGGTAGGCCTGCTCACCTTGTCCTCTGAGCAAGCAGCCAGAGGAAGGGTGCAAGGGCAGGAGGACAGAGGTACAGACACCTACACCACAAGCGAGAGTAGATGGACCAAGGGAGGGCAGGGGGAGCAAAAAGCCTGAGTCACTGTATGCAGTTATCCAAACAGCACATGCTCTGGGGTCAGGGGTCACCACTGCCACTTTAGGAGAGCCACCCCATCTCTGAGCTCCCTGCACAGCTGCAGGATCTCAGCCATGAGCCGGGTACCTAACACACTCTGTTTATCAGTTCCCTCCAGTGGATTTCTTGAGGGGGGATAAGGGAAACAGAGAGGGGGACAAAAGAAAGGATGAGAGTGTATATCCATGGAAGGAAATACCAGCACAGTCCTGGTCAGTTGCCAGCTCACTCTGAGCCAGCTGCCTCACCTCCTGGTGCCTCGGTTTATTTATCTTCAGAATGGGCCTGATGCTACTGTACCCATCTCAGACAGCTGGGGGCCAGAATGTGAAAGAGTGACATGACGCTAGGCATGTGGATGGCTAGGTGACCTAGGAACAGCTGGGAGTGAGGTGCTCGCTGGGATCCGGTGCTCCCAAAGTCTGGACAGAGAGCAGGGCCTATCAGTGTTCTCTACCTGTTAGGCCTAGGAGCTTCCCCATGGGGAGGAAGGATGAGAGAAGGGCACACGGCTCCCAAACTCTCCAAGGAGCCATCAGAAAATGCACAGGTGGCAAGGAAGAAAGCAAAGACGCTCCTTGAAATGCGAGGCCACAGGCATGCAGCCGCACCTCTGACTACAGCTCCCAGTGTTGGCGTTCTCGGAGATTCCTTTGCCCCTTTCCTGCAAAAGGGGAGGAGGAGGGACTGGGTCCATGGTCTCCCTGACTGGCGTCTGCACTGGCCACGGGGGGAGGACTGACCATCTTGGTTGTCCCCAACCCTCTAGCTTGGGAGGGGGGGCTACCTTTGCTAGCTGCCCTTCCTGCAGGGTGCCTGAGGGAGCAGCTTCATTCTGGCTGGGATTAATGGGCTTCTCAAGCCCCAGAGACCCTTTTCCTTTCACCACCCCCTTCAGTCCTAGCAGGTGCTCCAAGTAACCAAAACAGCCACTGTTCACTGTACTGGGCCAGCACTTGGCACCACCATCAACTAAGTCCTCCTGACAGCCCCAGCAGCTGGGTACTCTAATGATTACCCCAGTATGCAGGCGGGAAAACTGAGGCACAGGGAGGTTAAATGACTTGCCTGAGGTCACAGAGCAGGGTTGACAGCATTTGAACCTGGGTCTCCTTTGGCTCTGAACCATGTTCTTTAACCCCCTTCTTTCTTGCCTCCCAACAGGAATACTCAAATAGCACACATCATGGTGCTACTTATCTGTCAGCATCTTTCCCTGAATGCCTGTGAGATCCAGCTGGAGACTTCAGAAAGAACTGCAGGAAAAACATAGCCCCAGGGCACTATGATAATAACGGCTATCACCTATGTTCTTGCAAATTCCTTATCCTCTCTGGGCCTCCTTGTCCTCATCTGCAAAATGGACTTATACTGTAGGAGTTCTAGTAAGGATTAAACAGGTGACTAAACATGAAGAGCTCAAAGCAGCACATTGTATGTCAAAAGGACTTTGAGAATTTAAGTTGCATCACTGTTATTATTGCCATTGTTAACTGCTAACTACGTCATCTGTATCATCTCATTTCACTGCTTCCACAACCCTGTGGGGTGGGTACCAAGAGCTACCTCTGCTGTTTACCTAAAGTCACCCCAAATCACAAGATTACCAAGCGGTAGGGCAGAGTGTAAGACAGGTGTGTGACCCCAGGGCAGGAAGTGTCGTCGGCAAAGAGTAATGCTCTTCCCCGCTCAGGATGCTTGTCCTGGAAAGGATGAAGATTTATTTTCTTATTTATGTTTTTTGCAATCTTTCTCCCCATTCAGCCTGGGGCACAGTCAGTTTCACTGACTCACATTGGGGAACCTGAGGTTGTGACCTTGGGCAGTTAGGCTCCTCCCTGTCTGTCTGTCCTCTGGTCCCTTACTGGTCACACACAAGGGTTGAGTGTGTAGTCAGCTGGTCAGTCCCTGGGAGAAGGAATGGTCACTAGTTTCTGAGATCCCTTGTCCCGAGTCCCTTGGGACCTCAAGTTCAAAACAACAGAGGCTTCAGGTTGCCCTTGATGCAAAGGTTTAGCCAGTGGCTAATTTTAGCTGAGAAACACTGGGCATTTTCCCAGCAGCGTCACTGCCGCACCGCACCGTGCTGGACAAATGGCCTTGCGTTTCCTCCCTGATTGTTCTCAGCTGGGGGCTGGGGCTGACTCTAGCTCAGGAGTTCCCTTTGTGTCTGCTTCCGGGTGGCTCTTAATAACTCAGAGAATGGGACCGGACAGCCTTGAGTTCTCAGCCCCCACCTGCTGCCCCAGCCACAGGGCCTCCTCACTGTCACAAACACCCCCAAAGTGGACTTGTGTGTACAGGACTTGGTTTCCTCAAATCCTGAGGGTCAGGGCAGAGAGCAGGGGCTTGTGGCCTGAAGGAGACGTCCTTTGGACAGATGAGGAAGCCAAGGCCCTGAGGGGGTGTTAGTGGCCTAAGGTCACACAGCACTTTGGAAGAACTGGACCTAAACGTTGAGTCTACAGAGTCCCAGGCCAGTGCTGTTTGTGTGATAATGAGGTAAAATCCCACTTCTTCCACCCAGTCTGGGCATACCTCAGTGTGTGCCAGTGCTGCCTCCCATGGGGGTGTCTAGAAGGCTGCCTTTATATCTGGCAAAGCCCTGCTCCTTCCTCAGGTCTCCCCTTAAAGGTCACCTCCTCAGCACCCTCATCCTGACTGCCCCCATCACCTAACTCTGCTTCACAGTTCTCTCCTTATTACTCTCATCACCTTTTTAACACTACACGATTACTTGTCTGCTTCCTTGTTAACATCTAGGCCCCCTCCAGAGCCCAGGGTCCCAGAGGACCTGATGCTCAGCGACAGTCACACATCTAATCACCTGTGTGGGCACCACACAGTCTAACAGGGCTCCAGGGCAGGGGCTGGGGTGACTGGCAGGGTCTTGAGGGTCAGAACAGTGGCCATGTGCCACCCAACAGAATGGCCTCGCAAGTGCTTTTTGCCTCAACTTCGATGGCTGGAGGGCACCTGTCTGCCCACTGCTGCACCCCCATGCCAGCCTGGCACACAGTAGATGCTTAGTAAATGCTTCCTGTGTGAATGAATGAACTTTCTGGGCTCCTCCCGGTCCTTTTCTCCCACAGGCAGGGGCCTAGATTCATCTATGCCCCACCCTCACACAGCAGCAAGAGAGAAGAGGTGCTTTGAGATGGGCACCTGAGGCCAGGCAGCCCACCACCCACAGCTATGCCCTGTTCCCCAGTCAGCTCAGGGTCCCTTCCTGCCTCTACAAGCCTCCTCTGTGGCCACCCCCTGCAACCACTCGAGCCGGGACCCAGCATGCTATAATTAGAGTGCTCCTTCCAGGCCCTGGTAATGAGGGGGTGTCCAGTGCCAGCCGTAATTACAGCCTGGTTAAAACGAACAGGAGCCGCCTCCAAGCTAAATTACAAAGTCTGCAGCCGGACTCCCTCCTGCCCGCTCTCTTTTTACGGGGTTGGTTACAGGGAGGGACTGGGAATTGATGGAGAAGCCAGCTCAGGCTGGGGTTGCGGTCTTGGGAGAGTTGAGAGCAGACAGGCCGGGCCTGTGCTGCTTTGAGTTATCCTCCCACCTCCCCTTGCCCACCCCCGTCAGAGTTCCCATCCGAGCTGAGGTCAGACAGGCAAGGACGCCAAGGACAAGGCTTCTCGTCTTACCCTTTCCACCAGAGTCCCTAACGAGGGACTGAGCCTCCCATTCCATACCCAGGCATCACACGACTGGATTTAATATACATAGCAACCTTACGAGAAGACACCATCACCCCTACTTACTAACTGGGATTCAGTGCTTAAACTACTTGCTTCAGTCACACAGCCAATAAGGGGCAGATCCCCAGGGCTCTGACCAGGCCCACACAGGGGAAGACTCTAAAGTGTAAGCCAACACTCCATCTTGTACTTCATACTGAATCAGCAGAGGCCGAGCTCAGGTAATCTTGAGAGGGATGTAATTTGCAAGATGACACCTGAGAGGTCCAGCGGGGTCCCTCTCTACCTTTTAGAGACTTGGGCTGGGAGTGTAGCTTAGTTGTAGAGCACCTGCCTAGCATGTACAAGGCCCTTGGTTTGATCCCTAGCATGGAGGGAGCGGGGAATGATAGACAGATAGACAGACGGATGGGAGGAACCTGAGGCTCAGCATCTCAGGATCCAGAGCTGGCCTAGGGGAGGAAGGCCATTTCTTCCCCAGCCTGGGTCTTGACATTATCCGCTAGCTCAGGACATCAGCATGGAAGGGCTGCAGGTAGACTAGTCTAGGGGCTAATACACAGCTGCCTGGCCAGTACCTATGCTGTGGCAGGCATTACTAATCAATGGTGGATGCTTGGACAAGGCCTGGGAGCCCTTCTCAGCACAGGGCTACACTCAGTCACATCAGTCAAGTGACAAAGAAGGGATCCCGCCATTCCTGATCTGCTTGGTCCGTATTCATCCTCATGCACCCCAGGGGGAAAACAGGGTCCAGAGCTTGGACAGTTTGCTCAACGACTGAGTGACTCTTACTCCTTAGTGACCAGTCTCCATGTTCTGCCACCTCAACCCAGAAAACTCCATGTTTCTTCAGTGGGAAAAACTTCGAGTCAAGCCTGTCCAGCCCCCTAGTACTGGCCCAATTGGCTGCTCTGCTGCTCTGGCCTGAAGGTACCTTTTGTAAGAGGCTGTGGGGGAGCAGGTTAGCTCACCATGGAGGTGTCTTGGTATAGCAGCAGGAACCTCTCTGCACGGCTCCCAGCTGCCCACCCACCCTCCCTTCCTGGGCCTCTTCCTGGCCTTTCCTCCCACTCCAAAAACCTGGCTCCAGCCACCTACTGCCCACTCACCAAACTGGCCCATGGTGACTCAGTCCCTGTGTTTCCTCCTCCTCCCCTCCTCTGCCCCAGAGTTTAAGAAGCCTCTTCAATGGCATCTTTGATCCAAGCTCAAGGCCACTGCTGCCTTCAGCAAGGGTGTGGGACAGCTGCTCCTGGAGGGCAGGGACAAGACTGGGTAGGCACAATCCTAACATTCTCAGCCTCACCTGTATGGTCCAGGTCCTGGGACCACAGAACCTGTAGGGAAGGCAGGGAGGTTCCAGAGACTGGGGGAGGTACCTGTCTCACCTTTGTGCTAGGCCAGAACCTGAGGGCATTTTGAGAAGGCTACTTTAACTAGGAAACAGGGCAGCCAGCCAACGGGGCTACAGGCCGCACCCAGTGCCATAAGAGGCCTCTAGATTCCAGGCACAGCCTTCTCTTCTGGCCTCCACCCACTGTCACCTCTTCCCCAGTGCTTAGGGAGGCCCCCCAGTCCCCTGATGCCTTCCCCACAGGAGATACCTGGCAAGGAGCTAGGATTCTCAGGCGTGGCTTCTCCGCTGAGCTATGGATCTCAGGCATGGAAACAGGGTGCTGGAGATGCAGGCGGGAGTGGAGAAGTCACCTTTGTGCTGGGCCACAGAAAGGAATGAGCGCCAATGTTGCCCCATGTGTCTCCACCAGAAGGGACAATGACCAAAGTCTTGCCTGGGACCTGGTTTGTTTGTCTCTCAGAGGTTCCTGCTCAGAACCAAACTGCTGGGTGCTGTACTCAGCAGACAATGTGCTCCATATCAAGAGGGGCAGACTTGGAGCTGCCCCAGCTGTCAAACCCCAAATGTCAGAAGGAGCCTGGCTGGCCTAGCTTGGCTATGGCTCCACCTTCCTTCCTCCCTGTGACCTTCAGCCAATCATAGGTGAGCTCAGGGTACAGGCCCTAGGAAAGGTACAATGGCACCTGTCCATTCCTATATGCATCTCAGGAAGAGGTCAGGCCACCTGGAGGAGCGGCAGGGTTGGGTTTGGAGGAGCAGCTGTAGCCTCCAAACCCTCAAGAACAAAAAAAAGTGAAGCCAAGAGGCCTCTACCCTGATATACCAATCCCCTTCTCCTGTCTTGGCCACAGGCAGATAGAGGCAACCACTTAGCACCGCACAGATCCCTCTCACCTAGGTGACAGTGGGGACCCTACTCTGTCCTGCCCAGAACTGAGGACACTCTGTGTCTTACCCACAGACTGAGGGAGACTTCTGAAAAGAGACCAAAATACCCAGAAGAGAGTCTCAGCATCAATAGCTGTGGGACTTTAGGCAGGTGATCTTGCTTCTCTGGGACTCAGTTTCTTTGATAATAAAATGCGGCCAATGGTCCCTGGCCTAGAGGATAAAAAGGAAGAATAAGTACAATCATGGGTGGAACCTTAGCCAGGCAGCCAGCACAAGAAAATCCAAAATCAGTGCCCAGTGACAGCCGCATCTTCCTGGGGCACATTGTCAAAATCTCTGTCCTTTTTCTTGTCTATTAAGCAGGTAGCAGGACATGGCCTATCTCCGTAGGACCACAGGCATGTCACCCACGCACAGCAGATGCTCTAAGTGTTTGCAGGAGCCACCAAAGCCAGGTGACCTGGCGGAGTTCCCTGCACACCTGGCCACAGCCTGCCTGGCTCCCAGCAGGAGACAGAGCCATCTCTCTGCCTTGCAATAGGTGCAGGTTGTTGTCAAGCCGCAGATGGCTGCTGGGCCTCAGCCAGGGGCAACACCTTCCAAACCCACATGCACCTCTGAGGAGCACCTGGCATTGAAGAGGAGGGAGAGCACCACCCAGCTGAGGTACCTGCCTGCCAGGGGCTGAGAGGGCAGCAGAGACTGGGGAGGAAGCCTCAGCTCTGTCCAAGTCACATCTGGAGTCCATCACTGGGGTGGCACTCACCACTTGAGACTGTTCTAGGGACCTGAAGGGAAAGGGCTGAGAGAGGAACCAGGGACCCTGAGAATCTGAATTGAAGCCAGCATCTCTTCACTCAGGCCTGAAAATCTCAGCCCAAGCCTCCCAGCCACTCTATGGCACCTCCCACCTATCCTGCCAGCTGGCACAATGGTCCCATTCAGCAGATGAGGAAACAGAGGCCTAGCAGAGGTGAAGGGCAAGTAAGTTGTAAGGGAGCTGAGTGGAGCTAGGGCTCCTCTTTCCCACCATGAGGCCACATACTGAAGAACACCAGTGATAAGAGGCAGCAAGATCCAGGGTGCAATGACTCCCCTTCTGCTCTCTCTTAGTGCCTGGCAAGGAGCCTCCAGAAGCTCCTGCTGCTAGTGGAGGGAACCCATCAGGTTGCAGCTTTCCAGTGTCCCCTCACCTGGTCCCTACCGGGATGCTCTACACTGGGCACAGGGCCTCATTCCAGGCCAACTGTTGGGCCTGTACAAATCCCTCTCCTTAGCAAGCTTCTTCAATCCTGGTGGCCCTCCCCAATTCCATGTCCCCTGGTTGGCCACCCAGTTTCTTCTTGGGCCTCTCCAGTATCCTCCTCTCTGCCCTGCCACACTCCACACTGGTCAGTCTTCTTGTGACACTCCAGAGAGACAGGGACCAGGATTCTAGTCTCGACTCAACAACTGACTTTGGAGAAATCCCCAGTTCTCCGGGCCCCTGGTTTCGTATCTGTTGGTGAAGGGCTAGATAAGAATTTCAGATGATCTATGAATCTCAAAACACACAGGCTGGGTTGCAGCTGGGCATCTGGGACCTCCGGCTCCTGGGTCACCTCTCAGTTCTCCACCAAGGCCCTGAGGAAGCTGGTCCCCGGACTGGGCTGCCAGGCAGCACCACCCTAGGCACCTGAGTCTCTGCTGGGCTCCATCTGTTCTCTTGGAGCCTTCTGAGTTTGTCTCTGGCCTTTGTCTGAGTTCCCTCTGCTCCCATCCTCGCCCCTAAGGCAGTGCTGGCTGTCACTAGAGCCCGCTCCCCACTCCTGGCAGAATTATTTCCCTTCATGAAAGCCTCCATTAGTCAGTAAGTACACCGGGCCCAGGCGGGGCACTGGGGGACAAGGCAGCCATAAATCACACAGCTCTCTCCCCTCACAGGTGCCTGTGGCCAGAGAGAGATACTGGCTTAGCCCAGCCTCCCTTCCTAAAGGAGCTAGGGCTCAGCTGTGAGTGGCTGTGTAAAGGGCAGGTGTGGAGGTGCAGTAGGCATGCACCACCCATCTGGTCACCTCTAGGTATTGTGACAATGGCATCCTGGTTCCCTGGAGTGTCACCAGGCTATCCAGAGAAAAGGACCATGTAGGGACCATGGCAAGTCATTGAGATTCAGAGCCTCAGTTTCCTTATTTGTAAAATGAAGTGATCAAACCAAGCTCCCAGGGTTCAAGGGAGGATCACCTGAGACTCCACCCCCCCACACACAAAAAGTGCCCACTGCAGAGCCTGGCAGAGAACAAGATCCAGGAAATCATGGCTTGCTTTCTCATGTGGGGGCTCATCCATGTTTTCAGCCACATTCTCTGCCCCATGCTTTTCCCTTTCATAGCTGGACAGGAATAGCACTTTTGTTTGGGTAGCCACACTGCCAGGGTGAAAGAAATCACTGCAGTGGTCCTGGAAATCAGACCCACTGTTTAGGAAGAGGAAGAATTAACCCCAAGCGCGGAGTCTTTGGCTTCCTCCATGAACAAAGTTTGGTTGAGAAAATTAAATGAGATCACAGGGGTGATATTAAAAGAGCAAATTACTTTAAAGGGCTTCCGCTCGTTCCAGATCTGACTGCAGATGGATGGCGCTAATTACGAACAAGGAGTGGCCTGCTCAGTGAAGAAGGTCCCTGAGGGCCGGGTGTTTCTAAGTCAGGGACTCTGGAAGCCAGAAGCCTGAGTTCCTTCTGTTTTCCATTCACATTCCCTTCCCCCATAATCAGTGGGACCTGGAGGAGTGTGGAAGTTGGCGTTGTCTGGGAAATGCTTTCTATCTCCTCCCAGGCCTGTGAGTCTGCAGGGACTTCTGAGAATGACAACTTGGACATGACTTTTGTTCCAAATCCACAAAGCAATCTGACCACATGTATAAAGTAGGGCGTAACTTTTTACCTAGAATGCCACTTGTGGAAAGCTCTCAAGGGACTCAGCCAAGCCATGAGCAAGAGGATGTTCACTGCAGCATTATTTACCAGAGTAAAATACACAACTGGTATATTTCACCCGCAGTATGGATTAGTCTCAGGTAGTAATAGTGGAAATGATGAAGTCTGTGTAATTATACCAGGAAGGTTCATGAACCAATGTTACTTGAGGAGACCAAAGCACGAAATGAAACATGTAAGTCTATAATTGCGTTGTAAAACGAAGCTGGACATGTGTCTGAAAGGCAGCATACTAATGTGTGAGTAGTGGTGGGTGGGATTATGGGTAACTACTTTCCAGAAATATGTTCCTCATCATTTGGGGAAATAAGTATGGCAACATTATCTGGACTGCATACACAAACAAAAAATCCAATCCAGCTCACTTCTTGGGCTCAGAGCTATTGGGGAGGGGGCCAGACCATGGTGTCTGGATCCTGAGAAGGGGCCCAAAGGTTGTGGTTGGGACTGCAGAGCAAGCTGAGGCTTATCAAGTGCATGAGGCCATGGCCTTCCACCCTGCCCTGTGCACCTGTTACCACAGGAAGTCCTCTCTGGGGATGCATCATTGTTCTCTGGTCAGGAGGAAGGTTGGGGGGGCAGGGAGAATGGCTGGTTCCAAAGCCAGGAAATAAATCTTTCCCCAACCTGGTCTCCATTCAGGCCAGCTTATTTATTGATGGAGACGCAGTGGGGGCGGGGGGGGGGGTCTGGGGACAGCAAGCTGCCTTCCCAGGACTCGTGAGAAAACCTCCCAGGGCTGGGCTCACGCCGTCTTGTGGACTCTGGAGGCCCATCCTAGAAGCTTCCTCTGGCTGTTTCCTAGTATTGTCAGCCCTGTGCCCCCCACAGCAGCAGGACACCAGGCGCCATGGTCCCAAAGCCACCTTATACTCCTCCCTGATCACCACAGGCTGTTGTGGCCAGGGCTTTAGTGTAGGCAGTGGATCAGACTGCCACAGGCCTTTGGGATTTGATAGTCTGTGGAGACCCCTATCAGCTATGACGCATAGCTATGGTCATTTACATATAACTTACATCAATTTAAATAGCCACCTGCTAGAATGAGAGTATCAAACCAACAGTCAGATCTGGTAGTCCATTCCCAACCATATCACTAACTTGAAGTGACCTTGAGCAAATTTCTGTCCTCTTTAGCAACAGTGTCCCCACCTATGAACTGGAGTGCTGGTCTGTAAGTTTGGGCCTTGCTGGGGAATGGATGGAACAGATGGATGTGGCAGAAGAACACCTGGAGCTGGGAGGAGTCCCTGGGACACCTCTCCTCCCCCTGTGATCTCCACCTTGGGCAGGTGCTTCCTGAACAATTTGTGGGAGACACCCATGAGCCAACCTCTCTGATCTGGGCATACCTGCCCTGACTGTCCACCAGTGGGGTGCCCACCTCTAGTCCCAGGTGGGATCCCTAGGAAAGCCAGTAGATCTGACACCCTGGAAACGCTTTCAGCCAGGAGCCAGGGGGGCTTGGTAGGTTTACCAGGGAGCAGGAGGCAAGGCCTCAAGTTGTCCTGGGACCAAGTAGGCTCAGGACACACGCTACTACCACCATAGCCTGGGCCAAAACCATGCTGGTTCATAGTGACACGAGACCGCCACCCTGCTGAGCCTGCCCACCCAGAAATGGCAGGTATTTCTGGGGCAGTGAGAGGAGAGGTAGAAAGAAAGCCTCATGCCTGGGGAGGTTGGCTCTTGCGGCTCCTTACATCAGGATCTCTTGGGCATGGTGTCAGGGGAAGGGAGGGCACCCAACTCTGGATACTGGCTATTGTGGACTGTGGTAGAGTGGTGGCTGCCATGGCCAAGACCAAGCTGCAGGGAGGGAGAGGTGGGATCATCTTAGTGGCAGGGGTGTGGCACTTCTCATACTCAGGCTGGGGTGGGCTGGGCCTTTGAAGTCCCCTGAGGTTGGAGTCTGCAGTGAGTGAAAATGAGGAACATGGTCCAAAACTGATGCGGGACGGGTTGGTATCAGTGGGCTCAGCCACAAAGGAGCAAAGAGCTAAGCAGGACAAGGTGGGGAGTGCCTTTAGAGCCCAGACCTGCGGCAACCTTCTCTCCTGTCCCTGAATTCTCCTGCAAATGTCTTCCCTCTGCCCAGACCCCTGGCCTCCCCTACTACATCAGGAGAGCAGACTGCTGGGTTGGGAGTCAGGCCCTGGTAGCCAGAGTTAGTTCCTTCCCCTTTGGAAGGGACTTCACTATTGCCCATGTCCCTGCTCTATTCACAGCTCTAGATGTTATCTAATGAGGCAAATCCCACGAAGGGGTGTGGTTGTGAGCAAGTCACCTCATCTTTCTGTGCCTGTGTCCTTTATTCCAAAATGGGAGAAGTGGCCGCACCTACCTCTCAAAGTTGTTCTGGGGATTAAATGAGGGAAGGATCCAACAAGCTTACTGCAGTGCCTGGCACACAATAAAAGCTGAAAAAACTGCTAGTGGATGTCATTATCAGCAACCTTTCTGAGCCTCAGTTTCCTTTTTTGTACCAAACAATACCAGTCCCTCTCACAGGCCGATTGTGAAATTCAAAACAGACTAGGAACCTTGAAGGGAAGCCATCTGTAACAGAAGCAGGCAGTGGGTTAGAGTGGTGGACAGGTGCCTGGCCACGTGGTGGGAAGCAGGTCAAACCCTGCCAGCCCTGGCACAGAACCACTCTCTAGGGCCTACCAGGGTTCCTGCTGCCCCAGGCCCAAAGCAGTTCCATTGGACAGATGAAAAACTGAGGTCCAGAGAGGGCAACAGATTGGCCTAGTTATACAGAGAGTGAGCAGGCAAGCTGAAAGGGCCTAAGCCAGGATAGACAAAACTCAAGATTTGGACACCAAGGAAGAGAGGTGTTAACTATTCCTTCCACCTCTTCTTTCAAAGCACAGACATTTGTAAAAATATTATAATATAGAAGATACTTATTGTAAGCTGAATTTAAAGTCAGGTTTCTTTTTGTTGGGGGGAGGATGGAAGGAGATGATATATGTCACATCATTTACTTAACAAACTGTCATGCCTGGTACACTTAAAGATGCCAAGTCTAGAAAAGTATGGTGCATTTGAGAGGAAATGGAATGAGCAGCTTGAAATATACATCCCCAGTCTGAGGACTGTTTTTACAACAAAGAAAAAGCTTGAAGGAAAATAAATACCTTGCCCAGTTCTTCCTGAACTGTGCTTTGCATGTGGATAGTGAGACTCTCCCAGGACAGGAGTTAGTTCTTGGCTCATTCATTGTTACCTGCCAGGACCGATTGTGTGACTGGGATTCAGGCAGGAACAGAGCTCAGGGTCTTTGTAGGGACCACGTGCACGCTGAGATTTTAATTACTTTGTCTGCAAGCGTGTGAGAAATGTCTCAAGAAACAGGCAGCATTTAAAAACAAACTTATTACAGTGGAGGCCACCTTCCCAACACAATGGATTCTCACTCCCATTGTGGGGCAAATGGAAAATCATTCTTGCAGATGGGGAGGTAAATGGCTTTGTGGCCTGTGAGTCAGTCCAGGGCAGTAGCCAGGAGAAAATCCAATTTGTCTTTAAATGCCATTTACAGAGTATTTCTGTCACCTACAACCACCTACAATATGAAAGGGTAAAAGGTAAAAGTTTAAAAACTACACCAAGACTTATGAAGACTGCAGCTGTAGGAACCAGACTCAGACAGCTCATCAACTGTATGTTGTCCAGCTTTCCTTGGGCTGTCCCTGGGGCCCACTGACCAGCTGGGAAAGATGAGCTTTGCCAAGGGAGAAAGCAAAGGCATGCATATGTGTGTTCACAAACATATGTACATGTGCGTATATGTGTTGTGGTATGGGTACAACAGACTCCCTTATCCATGGTTTTGCTTTCTGTGGTTTTTAGCCATCCATGGCCAACTATGGTCCAAAAATATTAAATGAAAAATTCCAGAACTAAACAGTTCAAATTACACAGCATTCTGGGCAGTATGAGAAATCTTA
Source organism: Castor canadensis (assembly GCF_047511655.1). NCBI lineage: Eukaryota > Metazoa > Chordata > Mammalia > Rodentia > Castoridae > Castor > Castor canadensis. Next base: position 61,584,469 of record NC_133392.1, on the reverse strand, counting down.
CACCATCCTGTCCAGGATATTAGAAATTCCTTTGTGTAGCGTATCCACATTGTATGTGCTACCTGCCCGTTAGCCACTTAGAAGCCACCTTGGTTATCAAATTGCCTGCCATGATATCTCAATGCTGGTGTTTAAGTAACTTATCTTCCATTGCCAGTGACCCCAAAGTGCAAGAGTATGATAGTGGCAATTCAGATACCACTCCCCAAAAAAGCTGTCAAATGTTTCCTGTAAGTAGAAAGGTGGAAGTGCTCAACTTAATAAGGAAAATAATCATATCCTGAGGACACTAAGATCCACAGTAAGTTACCATTGTTAATCTCTTACTGTGCTTAATTTATAAACTGACCTTTATTATAGGTATGTATCTTCAGGAAAAACCAGACCATATACTATTCACAGTTTCAGATATGCACTTGGGGTGTATTCCATGGTAAAGGAGGACTACTGTACTTTGGCACAAGTGAACATTTATGAACACGTGCTGCAGAGGCTTCTGCCTTCCTTACGTTAACCCCCAAAGAGGAATTCCTTGGCAGGAGCTAGGATTTTCTAATCATTCAAGCAAGCAATGGGGTGATCTCTTACAGCTTACCCCTTTCTGGGTCCTAGTTTCCATAACAATACATTTAGAAGACTGAAATTAAACAGAGACAGCATTACAAGGGCACAACTATAGCTGTTGTTAAGCCCATGACGGACATCACTAATCAATCGCAGCTCTCTTCTGACAAGGCTGATCCAAGTCTCAGAATCAACACTGCTCCTGGAAGTCACAGAGTTGGTGGGCAAGAAGAAACTGATTTGCCACCCATGAATTTGGTGATCAGTGGAGTTTCTTCCACCTCTAGCATAAGTATCCTTTTCTTCGGTTTCTATTGTGTATCCAGACCCACGTTGGAATCTGTGGAAGCTAGAGAAGAATGTTCCTGCTCATAAGAGAAGTTATACTCTACTTTGGGGTGCTGGGAGGTAGGAAGGGGATATAACCCTTCAGGAATCTACTATAAAGCAATAGCAAGATTGTAACTTGGCTCTAGACCTGTGATGGCAAATACCTGGCATGAGTGTTAATTACCATTCCTCATCCTACAACACAGCAGACATCACTAATTGATGTTGACCTTTGCAAATGAGTCCAGAATGATCCCAGAATTCTCAACATTGGACTTCTGAACAGTCTCCTGAGAGAAGCTGTTTCTGCTCTCTAGGGTTGGAGGCCCAGGCCATGGGTTATCAGAGAAAGCCAGGGATGAGGTTGGGCCTTGAGAATGTATCTGAACATCATAGGCAGGCCAGATGAATGAGGCAGAGGGGGAAGTTGAGGCTGCGTGGGGGCAGTGGTAGGGTTCCCAGGAGGACTGAAGCAAGTAGTCAAGTAGGGAGCATTCTGTTTGGGTTCAGCTGAGCAGCCAGGGGGCTCAGGATCATCCCTGGGGATCAAGGGAAAAGGTTCTGGATCTTCCTGCTGGTATTGCCCCCTCACTTAAGGTATCTGGAGAACAGGGCCTAGGGTCCTCCACATGACAAGAGGCCTTCAGCAGGCTCAGGCCCAACAGGGTCTACCATGACTTCCTCTGCCATGCTCAAGAGTGGTGGGATGCCTGGAGCCATGGCAGTCCCTCAAGAGACATAGGCGCCTGGCTCCCCTGGGCAGTTTCCCTACCCCATCCAGGCAGCAGGACCAGAGTCTGAGCATCAGAAAGAAAGAGGGAAATTTGAACTCCAAAAGGCCTCCTAAATGGCCTCAGATCCATGGCTAGTACTCTATGAGGGACCTTTCCAGAAGATTGTTAAGTGTTTTGCTCTGTAGCCAAATCTCCTAAAGCCATTTTCCTTCTTTAGAGTAGGCTACCTACTAACCAGGTGTCTGCAACACCCACTAGGCTACCTGCCTCTACCCTCCTTGCTTGTTCCTTGTGGGTGATGAGGGAGAGAAGAGGAGGGGCTGAAGGCTCACCTGAAGCAAGGAACGACAGCTGGGAAGCTGTCAAAGGGCTTTGCTTGGATTGCTTGGAATTGGGGTGCCTGCCTTCAGGACCAGGGGACCATCTCAGCCAAATAGGCTAAGAACACACAATTACACATAGGGACATCAGTCTCTGTCACAATTGTCCCTGTCACTGGGAAGCCCATAGACCTTGCAAGCTGGGCCAGGACTCCAGGGGGGCAGCAGGAGCTGGCAATCTCAAATGCAGTCCCCTTGACAGTGGAACTGTGTCAGGGCATGAACGCTGTGCCAGGCTTTGGTGCCAGGCTGTGAGGCTCTGGTGCCAAGGCCCAGGTGGGTAGCTCGAGTGAGAAGCTCAGGAGGAGTTTGCAGGTGGCACTGGCCCCATGGCATGTGAGCAAGCTGGACACGTGGCCATGGTCCCGTTCTTATGGTACGTTCAATCATGAGGCAGATGCCCATGTGGCGCTGTACAAAGATGAACAGAAAACCCGGACACAGAAGGGTCCATCTGAATGCCCTGCCAGGATCCACTGGCCTCTACCAGAGGAACCACCAAGACAACAGATCAAAGGTAAGCACATGTGCGCCCGCTGCAAATGGGGATACAAAAGGGGTACAGCACAGGCAGGCTTGGAGAAGGAGGGCCTGACAGGGGTGTGCTTTCCATCTTTCTGTGTATGTTCATGTGTCTGGGAAGATCCTGCACCTGCTGCCTTGGTTTGTCTGCTGTAAGTATTTGTCTGTCCACCATGAGTACAGACATCCTCTCATTGCATACCTATGACGGAGTACATCTGTAAAAATGTGCATGGATAGGCGTTACTTTTCAAACAAAGACCTTGGGCCACAGAGAAAATGCTGAGTCTCAGGACCTCGGAGTGCAGCAGATATCAGTGGGTCTACTGGGGGCTGTTACACTAACCGCATGTCCATTCTGCCTAATATATAAATTACTAATGTAAATTAAAGGATAATTGAAGCCCTTTAGGCCCAAATATTTAAATTATTTAGCAGGCAGTCAGGAATAGGAGGAAAAGGGAGGAAGAGCTGAGTTTAACACCCAGAGAAAAAAGTGCCAACTCAGGGGAAAGCAGGGGAGGTGGCTTGCTTCGCCTGCACGGAGGGCCTCTCTTCCTGCCTCCTGCCCAGGGACTTCTGGTTGGGTTGTGGCCTCCTCCTGGCTGTGCAGGAGGGCCTTCCTGCTTGGGTAAGCACTGCTGGAGGGAGGCAAGGTTGCAGAACTGAGGGGCCAGAGTGGGTTGGGGGTGCTCACTCAGCTCCTGCTCTTTGGACACAGGACCCAGTGGCTTAGGTGCTTGAATGGCTTCAGGTAGAAATAGGCATCACCTTCCCTGAGGTACCATGAGCCTAACAGGCAGCTCTAGAAAAGGGAAGGACAAGGGATGTGGAGTTCACCCCAATTACACAGGAGGAAAGGCCACTAGGAGTTGGTAAATGCACAGCTAGTCAAAATGAGAGTTCCCCATTCTTTCTTCTTTTCCCTGAGGACTTAAAATTGGTCTCCCAGATCTTGGGGGGGGGGGCCACCAGGACAAAAGTAAGGGCCCCAAACCATTGGGGGTGGACCCATTTCACCTGTGTCCCATATCCTGGGGGCGAACCAGAGAAGTCTGATTTCTATAGAACGTACTGTCTGGTTCTTCGTAGTTCTACAGCACAGAACTCTCGACCACACAAAGGTTCTGGATATGGTCATCGCTCCTGCCCTGGCCAGGACCTGAAGACATAAAGGTGAGGAAGACTCAGACTCAGGTCCCTGGGACAGTCGGACTTGGTGGGGGAGTGAATGTCAGGTTAGAGTGCAGGGGGTGAGGCCTCAGTGTTTGCAGGTCTGGGAGCCTGTCCAAGAACAGAGCCTTCAGTGGGCGAGAATGAAACAAGGCAGGCTGTTGATCACCTCTCCATCAGCCAGGTGGAGGAGGGGTACTGGGGGGGGTGGACCAGATGGAACAGGGCCTTCTCCTTGGCCCCAACACTTGCTCACACATGGCTCCCATGGCACCTGTTCCAAGACACCTTCCACAGTGTTCTGGCGACATTTGCTCTGCAGTGCAATCTGCTGCCATCTGTGACTGCTCTGTTCTTAGAGAGTAGCGGAACTTTTGGGGCAGGGGGACAGACTGTCACTATCCAGTTGTCTCAAGGAACCTCTGCCAAACAGCTGGTGCTCAATTACTGTCCAGTGGAGAGCCCCTGAACAACCTGCTGGGCCTGGACATGCCCTCAGTGGACAATCAGGGCCATCGACTTTCATGTTAGGGTTGTGATGGAATCCGGGCAAAGGCTGGGGCTGAGACACTACTGGCGCCAAGGCTCTGAGCAGCAGGGGCAGGATCAGACGGGTCCAGACAGCCCACAGGGCGGGTCCCTGGTCACACAGGGAATGGGCGTGGGAATATGAATGAGTCAGGGTGAGCCCTCCTCCCACTGCAGGGGAGGGAGCACAGAGAAGCTGGAGTGTTAGAAAGACTCACCTAGAGGGAGACCACTGACTACTCGGCTGTCCTCCGCTGCCCCTCTACCAGCCTGGTCTTCAGCCTTATGCTGCAATGGATACAGCCCTGGCTTTCTCCCCCTCAGACGGTGAGGGTGGGGTCAAATGGATCATGGCTGTGACAGTCCTAAAAGATAACAGGATGCTGCTACTTCCTTTTCTTCCACTCGTCATACACTCATCTGTCCCTCCAGCATTTCTGCCTCTAGGGCTGTAGTGTACCTTCTCCCTCTGCCCCCTTGCCTAAGATGTCCTGCCAACTCCGGCCTCATGGAGTGCAGCCTCACCCACAGTGGTCCCCTGAGCTGGGATCTGGGGTTTGTCTTCTTGTTTTTGTTTTTGTTTTTTGAGACAGGATTTTGCTATGACTATGTAGTCCAAGCTGGCCTAAAACTTGTGATCCTCCTGCCTTAGCCTCCCAAGAGCTGGAGTTACAAGTGTGAACCACCACGTCTAGTTTGGGTTTAGGTTTTACTTAGCCTTCCACAGGCGGGAGCCACCTGGCTGAGGTCAAGCCTGGGTTCCGTTCTTTCAGGATACCTACTGGCTTCACCCAGAACCAGTCTGCCAGGCCATTCCCACATCTCAGTGGGAGATTGAGGAAGGGAGACAAGCCCCAGGAATGTGCAAGACTGTGAACTGTTTACAGAATGGTCACAGAGGGGGATCCTGAGGTCCGGTCCAGGCCCACAAGATTTGTTCTGTTTTAATTGGAAGCAGGACCACCAGCCAGGTCACATAGGGATAAAAGAACACAAACTATATGATACCCCTCAGCACCCAAAGTGTCTACAGACAGAGAGGACCAGGCCAATCTCAGAGGGTAGTCAGGTCTGGCCAGGGACTAGGTGAGGCTGGTCCCAAAGCTTGGTGCCTGGCCTATAGGCCTACTGCCTGTCCCCCAGCCCACCCAGAAGGCAATGCAAACTCCAACCTCTGTGGGCTCAGGAGCTCAGTCTGTGCTACCAGACCCTTTCTAGGTTCTGCTAAGGAAGGGCTAATGGCAGGGCCCTGCCCTAGGGGACTCAGCCTCCATCCATAAAGCAGATCTGGACCTTTAACTAGAGGCAGGTAGGAATCCCTTAAGAGCCTGTCAAACTGAAGCCCCTGGCTCAGGTCTGGGTAGCACAGGGACTTCACATTCCTACCAAGCTTCCAGAAGCTCTTAAGGAGCTCCCAGCTGTGAGCCCTAGCTTCCCCTACTCTTAGAAACACCAGCCCCAGCTTCCCAGAGAGTCAACGCCATCATTACGTAGGATAAAAAGAAATCTTTTCAAAAGTGGTCCCAAAGGGTGGGGGATGGAGGTCAGAGAGGGAGACCGGGGACAATAGTGAATAGAATTGGGATTATTTCCTGAACTCTGACTCCTCGTGGGAATGAGGTTATGAAAAGCTTTTCTTAAAGTGGTTATTATTTAGTGGGCCGTCCAAAATAAACACACACATGCACTGCACGGAGCCAGGCAGGAAGCGAGAAACATCTGGGAGACATCTGGCTGCCGACAAATTGGGAAGCGGGTTGGAGAGGGCCAGCGGGAGCCGGAGATGTCTGCATGCCGTGGTCACCCACAGTTACACAGTGCCACGCCAGCACGCTCCCACCCCAGCACAGCTTGCAACACGCACGCACACAGGCACACACACACACACACACACACACACACACACACACACACAGGGCAGTCCCGGGGATCCAGCAGTAGGACCCTAAACTCACTCCCAGCAGGCGGGAGAACGCGTATTCTGGGAAGCGGACATCCTTTCTGTGAGCATTCTTCTCTTGGAGACTGTTGTATTTATGACTTGCCTCCCTGAGTGAGCAAGGTGAGATCACTCCCTGGTGATCATAGAAAAGCAGCTGAGGGAAGTACAAAGCCTAGAGGTGGTGGGAGAGAGCTGGAGCCATGTGCTGTACTCTGAGCAGGCGCAGACCTAGGACACATCCCCAGGCTCCTCTAGGCCTCAGTTTCCCCCTCTGAAAAATGAGATGTGACATTCTTGCCTCGTTCCCCAGAGTAAACACTTGAGCACATTGATCCAACTGATACATATGCCAGCCTTCGGTGGGGCAAAGTGATGACCAAGTGCTGGGTGTCATTTTGGATGATATGATCAAACCTCAGCATAACGCCTGAGTGGTCCTAGAGTAGAGACCCACTCTTTCCTGGGGCATTGAGTGGGGGAACTCATCCAAGCTGCGGGTACAGACCTGTCATCATCCCATAGAGACCAGAGTTCAGAGACTAAGGGTAGTTGTGCACTGGGACACCCTTCACCATTTCTGTGTAGTAAAGTGGTGTGCAGAGAGTCAGGTGTGTGTGTGTGGGGGGTCTTTCATAGAGACTTGAAGGGCAGGAACCTGTGTATCCCCAAGAGATCTAGCCTGGAACTGAACCTAGCAAAATAGGGGTGGGTAAAGAAGCAGTGTGACATGGGTTTGCAAAAAGAGCACAGCCTCTGGAGACAGATATCCAGGTGCAGCCCCTGGTACTGCTGCACACTTGCTGTGTTACCTCTGGCAAGTTGCTTCAATACTCTGAGCTTCAGTGTTCTTAACTATTAAAAGAGAAAAACTCTGCTTAGCTCCAAGGGTTAAGTAGCATGACATGCAGACTCCTGCTGCTTGGTTAGCACTCAGCAAATGTAATTAGTATGAGATACAGATCTTAAAATTAGTACACACCCTGTGGCCTCAGGTCACTCCCCTCCAGGTTTCAGAGGGTCTTCTTGAGGGGGCTGATTTGTGAGAGGGGTTGTTGATAGCTTCACAAGATCCCTGGGAAGCAGGGAAGGGAACCAACCCTGGCTGAGTGGCTGCTCTGTGCTAGGCACTGATGGCTAACATCTTTCCAGGATCCTTCAGAACTGTGAGGTCTAGTATGAGGCCACGAGCCACACAAGGCTATTTAATTGAAAAAAAAAAAAAAATTCTGTTCCCTCATGGCATTAGCCCCATTTCTAACACTTAGTAGCCAGGTGTGCTAACGGCCACCATTCTTCATGGTACATGTAGAGGACATACCCATCACTGCAGAAAGTTACACTGCACAGCACTGCTCTTGTGATTGGTGCACAAGTGGGGAAACCGAGCCTGAGGCTCAGGCTCTTTCTCCTTGGCCCCAAAGTGGCCCCCAAACCTGCCTGCTGGAAGGCAGGGGCATACATGGTACTCTGCTGCTGGCAGGGCTGAGCCTGGAGGTAGCCCATGTGGTCCGCTCTCCCTCACCCTGGCCTTCTGTATGTAGGTGTGAGATTCTGGGGGGCACTGGAACAAACTTGGCACAGATGCAGCGGACTCCGGTCTGCCAGACTAGAGCCACAATTCTTTGCAGGGACTTCAGGGTCCTGCAGGGAACAAGGGCCATCACCTTCCAGCTGTAAATAGCTTTCCCTGGGAGCAGGGTGCTCTCTGAAAGTCAGGAAGGCAAAGGGTGACCCCTGGCACTCTCCCTGCCCCACAAGGGAGAAGAGGGGAGTCTTGACCCAGAAGAGAGCCTACATGGCTCTCAGTCTCTCCTCTCCTTCATGGGCTTCCCTCTTTGGGCTGAGCTAGCGCGGGGGACCTCAAAGTCCCTTACCACAGATTGCACTACTTCGTGGCCACGCTGTTTTTGGCACACTGAGCCTCAGCTTCCTTGCCTATATAAATGGGCTGGTTTCACCCACTGGTGAGATGGGGTGTGCACGTGTAGCAGATGGGGTGGCACCTGGTCAATGGTGCCTACTATGCAGAAGTGAAGACAGAGAAGGCCCAAGACAAGCTGGCCCCAGAAGAAGGGCCTTGGGCCTCAGCCACACAGAAGGGTAGGTTTAGCCTCTGCAATCACTCCAGTACCAGGCTGCCAGTTGGTGATTCTCCTTCCTCATCTTCGGCCTCCAGGCCAGCCACACAGCCTCTCCAGGCTGGGATAACATCTGGTACGATGCATGGGTAACAGACAGTGGCCTATTGTTAGTTTTAATTACTAGGAACCTGGCCTTTGTCCACCTAATGGCCCAGGGGCACCACCGTGATCCTGGGTCCTCGGACAGCACGGAACTCAGGGCAGGTCTGGGCCTTGCCTCGGACATGGTAACAGAAGGCTCCTGCCAGCTCCTCAAGCTGTGATTTGAGACAGAGATCTGTAAGATGTCAGGCCAAGGACAAGGTTGGCCTGCTGTCTGGGTGCCAGAGACCACTGTTAGTGGACCGGGTCTCACCCAGTCCAGGGACAGAGTGAGATAAGCCTGATAAGTGCATTTGCCCCTCTTCTCCCCGCCCCCCCTCCCCCCCAGATAATGCAGAAGTACCAGGCTCCTTGGACTACTCTGGTTGGGGAGGACAGCTTGAGCCAGTCCCAAGGTCCAGCTCTTGGCCTCTGGCACATTTCTGAGCAGACCTGCACCACCTGCAACCTGGGCAGCCTCCAGGTTCCATAATGCAAGCTGACTCCCTGACTGGACAGGGCTGAGTTGAGGTATATAGCATATGAGGCCTTCGAAGCCTCTGCAAGAAACTAGGCTTGTGCAGGATGCCTGTGGGAGGCTCTTGTGGTAGTTGCTCCATCCTGGTCGCACTAGGGGCCTGCCCCTTTGGCATCAGTGACACACCAAGCTTCTTGAACTGCTTGGTCCTCCTCTCCTCCAGCTAAAGTCAATGACAGCTAACTGGGTCTCAAGACACATGAGCCTCTGGAGTCTAGAGCCAGGATGTGAAACCCCAGCCAGCTGCTCATCTTCTCCAAGCCTCAGTTTGTGCATCTGTAAGATGGGGATATTGTTCCTAAGGAGGCTTTGAGGATTAAAGTCAACGCAACAGAGTGCTCAGGACCGTTCCTGGTACACATATAGGCTCCCCTGATGATGGTCTCTCTGAGACACACCAGGTCCAAAGCCAAGCAGACAAAAATCACAGAACCTTGGACTCAGGCTGCTAAATTAAGAGAAGCTTAGCGAGCCATCCCAAAGTTGAGGAGTCCTCACCAAAGCCTTCTTCTTGGCCTTAGAGACTGGAATCAAGTAGACTGTTCATCTCCCTATGGGCTAAGGAATCTTCTGGCTTCTCAGCCACAGCATTCTCAGGCGAGACAGACAGATGGCCAGAAATATCAACCACGCCTCTGCTTTTCCCCAACCCCCATGCTCCCCTTGGTCTCTGAGAAGTGAGTCTGAGCAGTGGAGAGACAGTGGGGGTGTGTGGGAGGATAGGAAGCAGGCGTCTGCTGGGCCTGGAGGAAATCATTACTTTTGGCCTCTGCTTAGCTGTGACCCTAACAGGAAGTGATTGTGTGCACCCCTTGGGAGGCTGCAGCCTGAGGGAGCAGAAAGCAGGACAGGATGGAATGGAGATTGGACCTTCCAGGTCTACGTAGGGAGGCCATGAGCACCATTCTCCATGGCAGGGCCAGGGGTTCTCGAGGACACTGACCATCCTCCCTATGAAAGTCTCCCTGCCTCCTTATCTTAGGGTCTCCCTTACTGGGGGAAGGGGCAATTAAGGCCCATCAAGTTACAGCACAGAGGAATTCTGTCCTTGGTGGCAAGTGGCTGGCCTGGGGCTGGAAGGTGGAAGGTAAAAGCCAGAAGATGCAAATTGGGGCTCAACACCATTAGTTGTCCAAATCATACAAAAATGTAGTGGAGCGAGAGTGCCTTGCACCAGCAGGGAGCAGAGTCCTTGTTGGGGCAGAGCCTGCTACTGGAGGGAAGGGGCTGGTAAGATCCTGGCATATGAGATGGGGGAAGGGTAGCAGGAGGAGGGCTTAGCAGAGGCAGTATCTACCATGCCCCTTTCGAACCTGCCTGAGGATTCCCTCCAGCCCAGCCTTTCCCACCTTCATGTGCCTGTTCAGGGTACTGGTTTCTTTTTCCAGTCCCCTCATGGATGGGCAATGGACATTTATGTTCCCAGGGTTCATGCTGAATGGCCATCCAGGATCTACGTGTGCTCACCTGGAGACAAGGCAGAACTCCAGGAAGCCAACCTGAGGAATCTGGGCTTTGAGTTACCAAGGAGCCCTGTGACGCTGGCCTACCACATGGGGTCCCTTCCTCCTCCCTCTGGGGTACCCTGCTCTCATATAGGTGGAGTGGGCTACCATGGCTGGACTCGGTCCAGCTAAGCACCAAATACTACTGTCAGCCCTGGGAGGACCCCAGTGTGTACCTTGGAAATGCAGCTCTGGGTCCTTCCACTGACCCTGATAGCCTTCTACCAGGTAGGAACTACCAGGGATGGGGACACAGGGCCCATGGGGTTAAGGGACCTGCCAGTGACCTGAAAGAGGAGCCCCTGACTACTCAGACCACAGCCTGCCACCCTACTGTCCCTTGTCCCACCTACCACTTCCACCTCTTTCTTTCCTATGCCCAGCCTCCTGAGCTGCTGGAGCCCCTTCTTGGTAACCCAGATCTCCTGGCGGCAGGGGTATTGTGGGGTGTTATGGTTCTGTCACAGACCATACTTTGCAGGAAATGTCCCCTTCTCACAGCTGGTATTCACACCACCCATGGACCACCCCCCCCAAGACATGCACTGCTTATCAACCCACCTCTAGAAGTCTACTAGGAAAGAGGCCTACCTAGGGCATACCCTTAAGGGAGTGGTGGCCTTCCCTGGGTCACAGGCACCCTGGGGGCAGAGGATGGGCTTAGTGTGGCTAGAAGATAGCCACTCATACCTGATCCCACATTCCCCACCATCCCAGGGCAGCTCAAGCTGCCCTCAGTTTGAAGTCTGAGCCCAAGGTAGCCCAACTCTTCCTTCCAAAGCCTTGGAGGACACAGGCAAGAGCCTGGAACTGCCAAGGCAGGGGAACAAACAGGGTGGAGCAGGGGGCTCATGCCTCTAGCCAGTTTAATGCCAGGCTGAAAAGGCAGGACATTCCCAGTGCGGGACAGAGGCCAGGAGGGAGCACACAGTAAGAGAAGCTCTAGGAAGTGATCCATGCAGAGTCTGCCTGCTTGAGCCCTGACCAAGCCAACCTGGGACAGGTGTCCTGGTGGACTGTGCCTAGCTTTCCTGCCAGGCACACCTTGGTCAGTTAGAGCTACCTACTTCTGCCGGCCACCCCGACTGTGACCCCCAAAAGGGAGCAGACTTCCCACCTGGGCTGGGGGGGCCACAGGACCTTCCTGTTTTTAATAATCACATTTATTCAGTTTCTGAAAGCCCCAGATTTCTGCCTGGGGGAGTCACAGGCAGTGGCTGTTTGTGGTGAAATTAATAAGGTCTTCCTTCCCTCTACCCCGTGGGAAGACAGAGCCCTGTGTCCCCAGTTACCTGCCCACAGGGGCTTCTCCCACCTCTCCCAGCTCAAGTTACTATCCCTCCTCCCCAAGGCCCACCTGCTCGTCACAGATGAGGAAAAACTGACAGGAGCTAGCCTTGTATTGTTATTACTTGCCAAGGTAAGTAGGAAAGTTCCCTAAGACACAAAACAGAACTTAGTAAGTCCTAGTAAAGACCACACTTATTCCCAATAAAGCTGCTGCTTCCCACCTACAGGGCCACAAGTAAAGATGGCGGCAGGAGGCTTCTAACCGAACACCTACTTTGCTCAGGTGCATAAGCACTTATACAATGCTACCTGATCCTCACAGTAACTGCCGTTCAGGATGTGCCAAGCTCTGTGCTAAGGGCTTTCCGTGTACTCACTCAAATCCTCATTGTTCTTAAACCCATTTTACATATGAGAGACCCGAGGTCTCCAGTATCATTCAAGGACTGGGTCAGTAAAAAGCTGAATTCAGATCCGCGCTACCAATGCCAAAGGCTCCAGAGTACGGAGCACGATTGTTTTCTCTGTATAATCTTATTTATACTTCATGACCACATTGTGGGGCAGAGAACTACTAATTCCACTTTTGGTTGAAGATGAAACTCAGATGGGCTAAATAATTTGTCCAAGGACACATGGTTAAAGGCAAGGAGGGTGAGATTTGAACCCCGTCTGTTGCCAGAGCTTGTCCCCAAAAGCATAAATCTTGGTGACCAAGAAAACGAAGGGCCCTTGGGGAATGTGCACTTGGTCTCCAGGTAGCCTCTGCTCACATCCAAAGGGATCAAGTCTGAGCTCTTTGGCCTCTGCTGCTCTGTGCCCACCCTGGGCTCCTGGTGTTCCTTCATTCTGGGTAGGTCCCTCTGCCTGCTCACATCTACTTCCACAGGCTTTCTGGGGCCCCTCCCAGCCAGAGACCCCACCTCTTCTGCTAGAGAAAATGCAGCTCTCCTAATGTGCTCCTAAGAGGAATTCTGTGAGCTCCTTCGGAGTAGTTGGGGCACAGAGAAGAAAATTATGAATAATGGGGGTCCCCTATTACCTCTTGAGGCCTCCACAGAGCTCCAGGGCCCCTTGGGCCTGGGCCTCCCCATCTATCTCCCCCTCTCCTCCAGAAGAGAAGCAAGGCACAGCTAATGCTAGAAGTCTGAGAGTGACTTCTCATGAGTGACTGATGACCTCAATGGAGGATGGGGCAGGGAAGCCCAGCACCCAACATTGAGGCCACCGCTGGTCTAAGTGGGGTGGGAGAACCTGGGCCAGCTCTGGGGAGCTCCTCCCAGCCCCAGGCTGCATATTTACGAGCTGAGAGGCTGGGGGGGGGGGGGCGGGGGAGGCTTAGGAATCCAGCCCACACCACTTGATCCTCAGCCCTCTGGCTCCGGGACCCGGAAGCCATAAAAAATGATCTTACATTGCTTCCCTTCCCCCAACTGGCTTTTTAGGGGCCGGGGGAAGGAATGGCACAGTGGTGGGGGTGGGGAAGGTGTAGGGTCTTTTTCAAAGCCTGCACAAGCAAGTACACATAGGGGGAACTGCTGACCTCACTCTGGTCTCACTGACCATCCAGGCCCCTGCAGCAGGCTTTGCCCAGTCCTGGGGTCCCTGGCCAGAGTGGCTATTGTCTGCTGGACTCATTTATGGGGCATCACTCATCTCATTCGACCATGATTTAACTATTCACTCACCTGGGAAGGTGGTGATTGTGGGCTCAAGTCTGCACTGTTCCCTCCTGTCTCTGCCAGAGCCTCCTTAGTTTACATCATACTGAGGCCCAACATAACATATCAGTGGCACAGCACGGGCAAGAACCTAGGACTCTCAACTCCCAAAGCAGCAGGGCCGGTGATACAGACTCCAGGAGACTGCTAACATGCCAATGGGTGAGGTAGAGGTGATCCCTTCCGTTCTGAACTGGCCACATTGTCTGTACACTGCCTGAATGAGGCCAGGCGTGCTCTAGGGTTCTAGTAACTCTGGACGGTGCCTGGTTCCAATCCCAGCTGACAGGGAGCAGTCCCTCACTTTCTGTCTGAGGCCAGGATCCATAGCAACCATGGACACGTCTGAGACCCCAGTCTTGGCTCTGAGAGCCCTCTAGCAGTCCCTCCTGGCCCCCAACTGTCCTCAGCAGGGTGTCTGGGTTGGGAAGGGCCAGCATCTCCCACAGGATGTGGCTGTCTGGCTGGATGACTGGCTGCAGCCTCCCTTTGCCACATCCCCTCTGGGCACCATCCAGGTCCAATGCTGAGGAACACTGACCACTGTAATGACCCCAGGCTCCATTCCCTTTTTCCTGTTAAAACTGGTCAGTATGATCCAAGACTCAAGGAGACCAGTCCTCAGCTCAGGTCTGGGCTTAGCCAAGACCCCCAGAAGGGGGGTGGGTGGGTGTGGCTTCTAGGAGGTCTGACCCTGGGGTGGGTTGGTGACTGTGGAGCCTCTGGGTCTTACCCCTCCTGCCCTTCTCTGAGATCTGGGCCCCCTTCCCCACGGCCCCCCTGGAGAGGGGCTGTCTGCAGATAATCAGGGCACAGATTCGGAAAGGAGGAGGAAAAAAGCACTCAGGCGCCAGACAGGATCCTTATCTTCAGGGCGGAATGTCAGAGGCAGTGCACGGGCAGGGAGTCCTGCAAGAGGCAAAGGCATCTGCAGCCAGCAAGGACTGAGGGGACTGCGGGGCGGGGGGGCTGGGAGACACAGAGGGGGTCTGTTCTGTAGCCTACTTGGTTGAGTCTGGATGCCAAATTTTGCCCCTCCAGTCCAGCTTTCAGCACAAGCCTCCCCTCCCCCATGTGTTCAGACTGGTCCTGGGAAGGTCACAAACAGAACAGGGAAGGGGACCAAGGTTCCTAAGTCCCCATTCCCAACAAGGCAGCAGGTGGTCTCTGACTCCCTGTACCCCAGTGTTGCCACCTGCAGAAGGGAGTTTTGCAGGCTATGGGATCCTTCCCACAGATACCAGCTCTCTAGAAACTCCAGGGCTGTTCTGCCTGGGCTCCAGCCTCCAGCCCTAGCAGGATCCCTGCTGGCTCTCACACAGTCAGAAGGAAGGCAAGGTGTGAAGAAGATTCACTTGGCCCTGGCCCCCAGAACACTGTCCTGTCACATGTCCCTCTTACAGTGGGCCACTGTTTCCTCAAAGTAGTCCACAAATCATAGGACCCTAGCCTAGGCTTCCTTGGGCCTGGCCTACCTTAAGGATAAAGCATTGTCTCTGTGTAGGCCCCAGCACAAGCCCCTGGGTGGGGCACTGTTAAGAGAGGGTCAAGGGCACAAGCCCCGGATCTCTGTTCAAATCCAGGCTCTGACACTTTCTGGCTGTGTGACCCCAGGCAAGTATGTTCAACTCCCAACTGCTCTGTGCCTCGGTATCCTCACCTTTAAAATGGGGAAGATGTCTTTTCAGCTTTAATATTCTGTTACTCCATCCTTGACCTAACAGCTGGGGCTCTATCCCCAAGAAACTTGAACTAACCACAACAAGGAGAGCATCAGGAAACACATCTTCTCACTCAACAGCAAAGAAATGTCCAAGTGTGATGTGTGTTCTGAGGCATCCTGGGGCTACCTATGTGGACCCAGATTCTAATTTCCTGGTGGCCTCAGTTAGGATAAGTGGCTAGTTCATGTCCCAGGGGTGGGGGCTAAAGGAAAGCCCAGCGTGGGGGGGCCCAGACAAAGAAAGAAGGAATTTAGGCAGGCTGGTTGGGGATTAAAGGCAAGCTTCCATGTCCCACTCACAGCCCCAGGAAGGCCTGGCTGGCCTGCCCCCCAGTTGTCAGCTGCAGGGGCTGGTCCTCACTAGCTGCTGTGGCAGCTGAGGGGGCAGGGGTCTCTGTACAGGCTGCAGAGTCATGAACTAAAGACAGGCTGGGACAGTGGCCGCCTTTGGGACTAGAATGATAGATAAGGCCTGGGGAATGGGAGTGGGGAGGCAAGGGTGAAGAGCTTGGCCAGTGGGAGGGGCAAGGGTAAGAGCTAGCTGAAGCCTCCAGCATTTTCCTTGCTGTTATTCTGGGCAGCTTTTTATTTATTCAGATGTGGTAGCATCTGCCAGCTCAGTATTTATTACAGGTGCATCAGGCTTGCACCACGGACCCCATGATGGGGCTGCCACAAGACCCTCTTCCCCTATTTCCTCAGTGCCAGGACAGACTTGAAAACCTATGAGGAAATGTTAAAGGCATCTCCCTTCTCTAACCTGCCCATCATTCCCCAACTAGGTAGGTGCAGGGAAAGTTGGCTGAAATTGTGGCCCAAGGTTGCAGCTTTGTGTACAAGGTACTCAAACTCCTTGTCCTTCAGTTTCCTCCTCTGCACAAGCAAGGTCATCAGACCCACCTCATAGCCTGGTTGGGAGATTGCAGGAGACACCTGGGAAACCATGAAGTCCTGTGCAAGTGGAATTTGCTTATCATTTACAAGCTGCAAGAGCTAGGCTGAGAAGGAGAGACAGGATGGGGACTGCTGTCTGTCCATGGCCAACAAGTTCCTTCCTTATCACAGTTTCTAAGGGAAGCAGGAGACAACCAATAAATCAGTGCCAACAGCCCCTTCTTAACCCACTGAAGACATGTAAATGACCCAGAGCGATGCTGGGGGTGCCAACTGGTGGAACTAGTGGTGACATCATACGCCCATCTGGCTCCAAGCCTCCCAGCAGCCTGAGGTCAGCTCGCAGAGTGGTGGCACCTCCCCCACCAGCCCCACTGAGTCAAGAGGAGCCTGGCACTGCCAGGGCTGGGGCCAGGCCACCAGCTTGGATTCTGCGAGTTCCTCCTTCCTCACACACCCTCTCTGCAATAGCTTCTCCTCTAGCCACCCTGATTGCATCTCAGAGCAGTGTTCCCCATGAACTTCTGTAACACATAAGCTGTGGTGTGAACTTCTGGTAAATGAAGATCCTATTTAAAACCGTGTGCTATCAGGGGAGGAGAAGAGACAGGTTCCAGCATAGCTCAGTCATCCTGCCAGGAAAAGGAAGTGCTGGGGGTGGCAGTGACTGTCACCAGTGTTCCTGGGAGGTCCTCAGAGAGGGCCAACACTCTGCACTTATTCATGAAGGTCAAACAGGGTATCATTTTCCCAGGAGGATTTGGCAAGGAGGATACCCTGCTGGGGACTTCTGTGTGCCACGTGGAATAAAGAATGGCTAAACTTTGCAGGGCTTTCCAAGAATGACAGAACTTGAGGTTAGAGAGCCTTTCAGAGTACCTAATCCTGGGTCCTGTGCCTTAGCTGCATGGAGGAAGCTGTGAAAGTGGCCCAAGCCCTACCCTCTAACCAATTAAGTTCAAATCTCTGGGCCAACTGAGCTGCCAGGTGATTCCCCTTGAGAATCACTGACCTAGAATTACCTGGGCGCCTTGTCAAACTCCATTTGTTCAAGCCTGGCCCAGACCTCTAACACCAGTCTTTGGGGAGAAGAAGGCCAGGAATATGAATTTTTTTTTCCTTAGTCATGCTGGAGATTGAACCCAGGGCTATGCACATGCTACACACACACTCTACCATTTAGCTACATCCCCAGCCCTTTTTTAAAATTTTGTTTTTGAGACAGGGTCTGGCAGCTACCTTTGCCTGGGCTGGCCTAGAGCTCACAATCCTCCTGCCTCACCCCGAGTAGCTGGAATTACAGGCACGCACCACCACACCCAGCAGGTATGTGAATTTTGAACAAATTCTAGGAGATCCTATGTTCAACACCAGTTATTCATTCACTGGGCATCTGCTCACCAAGGGCCCACTCTGCTGTACAGCAGAGTATGTTAATGAGTGACACTGCACAGCCCTCCTGGAGTGGAGAGTCAGGCAAACATTACGTATGTAATAATTCCAGATGATAGTAAGTGCTAGAAGAAAAGTAAGAGGAAGGGGATCAAGGAGGTGCTTTCTGAGGAAGGGCCCAGACTAGAAGCAGCCAGCCATGAGATCAGTAGTGGGGGCTAATTGACTGGTGTGGGAATGGCAGCTCCTCCCCATGAGCTGTGGAACCCCGACTCTTGCCAGCCCCACCTCCCCCACCATGTTTACAGGACACCTGGCCAGTGGGCATCACACTTGCCCCTCAGCCCCAGAAATTCTACAGGCTAAGGGGACTTTAGAAAATGTCAGCTGAAAGCTGTAAATCCACTACTCCAATAGCCTACTCTTAACAGGTTGGGAAACAGGCTCAGAAGAGGAAGTGTTTTACTTTGATGTGGCAGCTCAGCTCTGAAAGGGTTAAATGGGACAACGACTTCCCTGTGGAGCTTGCCTGAGGTCAAGCCCATTGTCTTGGGATTCTTAATCACCCCCTTTCCCACCCCCAAAAATCCTTCTTGGTGGCTCCTGGTGTAAACAACCTGTGTGTTCCAGCCAAGGTACACGCCCAGGACACACCCAGGGAGCTGGGGTGGTGGAAGGTGGAGGACCCCCAACTGGTTGCCCAGTGATAAGCATGAGGAGGCTTTTCCTCTCACTCTGGGAGGCCCATCAAAGGCCAGACAAAATGGTGCCAGATAAGATCATGGAATTTGGGGTTTGGTGGGATCTGGAATTTCCCTTTTGGGGAATGCTGTCATGTATGTCCATCCACGGTCAGCTGGTGAGCTTCCAAAGGCATACTCCAGGGATGGCAGATTGAGTGGGTGGCCCACTGGGGGCCAGAGACAGCAGAGTGGACAGAGTGAGCCTGCTAAGGAGAGGTGGGCTGGGTCACCAGGTCACAGGGTGGACAGACCATTGACATCTATTTCTAGTTGGCCCCTGGCCTGCTTGGAGTCAGCCCCATTTCTACCTGTGTGGTGCAGCCTGAGGAAGGGGGCCTGCCAGGCCAGCCTGCCTGAACGTCCTGCTGAATGCTGGGACACCAGCAGCTTCCTGGGCTTGGAGTAGAGGCAAGGTCCTGCTCTCTTTGACCAATCAGAACTAAAGGAGCCCAATGGCTCCTCCAAGGACAATCTAGAATAGTCTAGAATGCTTCTTTTCTTAATCTTTCTACCAACCTGCACTGGCAAGAGTGGTAAATCCTGGTGAGAGTGATAAATCAAGCAGCACATGACTAGGAGGTGGCTTGGGCAGATTGGATCTCCCTGGCTCTGCCTCAGCTTCTCCATCTGTAAAGGAGGAGTAAAAACAGACAACCTAGACAGCAGCAAGGGATTCCCACGCCAGCTCTTACCAAAATCCAGAGAAAACTGGCCCTTGGTGTTCCTGCTTGGCTCTGTGGTTCCAAAGCAGCTCTGGGACTGGGACTGGGACTGTCCGGCCTGCTCCACAAGTCCTAGAATTCCCTAGAAGCCTTGGAAAGGAAGTCCAGGGAGTGAGCAGGGGCTCAGGACCCTTTCCAGGGAGACACAGCCTCTGGATTAGGGAAGGGCAAGTGCTCTGAATGCTCTGATGTAGCAGGCTAGGATGGCTACTCAGGCTTCCAGGCCTCTCTCTGAAAAGGCAGACCCTCAGTTGGCCCTGCCCCCTTCCTTTGCAAGCCCACAGGATCCACAGTGGGGTGGAGAGCACTGTCAAGGGTATAATAAACGACATATTGACTGGAGAGCAGAGTTCTCAGGCTTGGAGCATGACCTTCTGGCAATCATGTCCTCAAGCCTGCCAAGGATCCGCCTGCTCTGTGGAGGCACTGAGGTTCTGGCTTAGCCCCTGCCCTCCTGGGCCACACTGACTGCCCCTGGGACTGGTAACACTGCGCTCCCAGCATCCTTCCGTCCAGTCTTAAAATGGCAAAGGGACTGCTTGATGCTAGTTGGGCTCAGTCCATCCATCTGGGGAAGCTCTTTACTGAGACCACAATCAGACTGGTGGAGGAGTCTGTGCTTTACAAGACAGTTCCAAGTACTTCGGTTCACCTGCACCCAATCACTCCTCAAGTAATCACAGAGCATCCAGCACTTCCTGGGACACTGAGGAGGGTGCACAGGAGAAGGCCTGACCTGGGGTTGAAGACAGGTAGGCTCATGGAAGGAGCACTGAATGGAGTTCAAAGAGCAGGGTTGGCCTACACTGGTCTCTGGCACTAAAAGCTAGAAGATTGAAAGGTCACTTCACTTCCTGGAGCCTCGTTGTCCTCTTCTGCCAAGACCCTCCTTCCTCCTATAGCCATGACAAGCACTCAATGGGACAGTGCATGCAAAGAGCCTAACTGGGACACACAGCAGGTCCAGTGCGGGTCCCTTGTGCTCAAGCTCAAGGGCCTACAACACACCTGGCACCCGTGTAGGTGGAATGTATGTGAACGGACCCTCCAGGTCAAGGTGACAGCAAATGAAGCAGCAGTACAGGACAAAGGTACACGTGCCTACCTGTGTGTGCTCACCAAGGGACTGGAAAAGCAGGACCTAAGACTTATCGAAGGTCCAACCAGCAACCTGCAGACCCTATATGAAGATGTCAAATTATATCACAGCATACCCATGAACTCATTGTGATGTTGGCTCCACCTCCTGTCTGTGAAGCAAGTGGTGTGGGGTTCGTTATCTGCATTTTACAGAGAGGAAGTCGAGTCCAGAAGGTTGAAAAGGTCTGCTCAGGGACACACAGAGGCAGAAGCCACTATCCAAGCCAGGGCAGGGAAGGCCCTTGTGGGGGCAGCACAAAGAGCCTCCCCACCGCACACACACACCCCACGTAGGGCTCATTGCTCGGATCTATGAGCAGAGCAGGGCAGAGCATCTGAGGAGGAGGCAGGGCATATTTAAGGGGCCAATAATAGGGTTGGGGATGTAGCTCAGTAGTGGAGCACTTGCCTAGCATGTGTGAGGCCCAGGGTTCCTTCCCTGCACCATCCCCCAAAAAAAGCCACAAACAGAATGAGAAGGTATGTCCTACATTCACATGAAGGACAGCCTGTGTTGTGTGCCTTGCTTCTTTCACCTGTTGTACATCCTGGACCTCGCTCCATGTCAGCTCAAGAGAGCACCAGTTCCTTTCCACACCCCTAGGACTTCTGTCTTGGGTGGAGCATGGGGTACTCACTATTCTCCCAGGGCATGGATAAGTCATGACAGATAGCACAGTTTCGTATGCAGGAACAGGGGTCTTCAGGAGAGTTTGCTACAAGCAGAACTACGCACTGAAAGGCAAATGAGTATATGGTCTTGTTTGGTATTGCAGCTATTTATCCAAAGGACTGAGCCAATTTGCCTTTGCATCAGCAATGTCTGAAAGTGCCTATCCCCATCTTCCACAGCTGAAGGACAGTGTGATCACAGTGTTTAATGTTTGCAGTTGATAAGAGAGAAATGGTATTCCAGAGTTGGTTTCATTTGCATTTCTCTAATTTTGAGTGAGTGTGTTTGAGGGTCATTGGTGTAGCTTATTTTGTGAATTAACTTTTTCCCTACCTTTCTATCTCCTTTGGTTCTTTGTCCCCTAATATTTAAGAGCACTTTCTATACTAGAAATGTTAGCCTCTTGTCTGTATGAAGTACATGTTATAGATATTTTTTCTCAGTTCTCTTTGACTTTTTTTTGCAGGGGAAGGTTGCTGGGGCTAAGCTCAAGCTCTACCACCAAGTTACACACTGAGCCTAGTGTTTTGACTTTAAGGTGTTTTGTGGCTTCTTTATTGGTCAAAAAAACCTTTTTTTAATTGTACACAGAAAAAATGATGCATCTTTTACTGCATCTGGATTGAGTCATGGTTAGAATACCTCTCTCCACACTGAGGTTAAGGAAGAATCACCGTGTTTCATTTTAGCAGTCCTATCAGTTTCGAGTTAGACCCCTAATCCATTTGGAGTTTGTTTCTCCATCCAGCATGAGATACCCATCAGGTTCTACCTTTTTCCGAATGGCCGCTCAGTGGTCCCAGCACCATTTATAAAAAAGCCTGTCTTTCCCTGGCGATCTGCCTTTGCCACATACTACATTTCCATATACATTTGGGTCTGGCCCTGGATTATTATCTCTGCTCTATTTGCCAATCCGTGCACCATGACGCACGCTGTAGTTTCCAGAGGCTTTATCATGTTTTACTTCCGGGTTGGGACAGCTTTACCTGCTCTTCAGCCTTTTCCAATGCTTCTAACTGACTCCTCTGTTTCATGGCACTGCCTTGTGATTCTATTACTGCTCTTAGTGAACAGCTGACTTAACATAAGACACTGGCTTGAGGACCAGGGTAAATATCTTATCATGATAAAAAGTATTCCTTAATTTCTAGTTTCTTGAGGACTTATACCATGAGTGGGTATAGGATTTTGTCCAGTGTTTTCAGTCTCTATGGAAATAATCATATAATTTTTGTTTCTTAGGTTCATTAATGGCAATGTGCAATACTAATTTGGCCTATGTTATTAATATTAGTGGATAAATTTTGAGCCAACCTTGCATGCCTAGATTAAATCAGGTTTGGTCAGGATGATTACTTTATAAAGAGATAAAAAGTGTGGAATTAGATAGCAATGATCACAGCCACTGCTATGGGAAACTTCCATGACCTCACTCAGTCTTAACCTGGCTGTGTGAAACAGGCTTCATTACTCCCATTTCTCAGATGAGGACCAGAGGCCAGCAATGGCGAAGCAGCCTGGTCAATACAGTGCTAGCAGTGAAGGAGTCAGGACTGGACTGTGGGCAGTGTTACTTGTTTGTGATTTAGAATCATTGCAAAGACTTCTTGTCTGATCAGATGGAGGGAGGGGAATGTCTCTGCAGGAACTAGGCAAGGACTGGACCCCACCCCAACTTCTCAGGAGCTTGAGTGCTCCTCCTCACTCACCCACCCACCCCAGGCACAGCAGAGATATGGTAAGGTGCTGCCAGCCTGGTGTGCTACCAGCAAGCAGTCTGCAGGATGGCCCCAGAGTCCGCATGGTCTGCCTGTCCCCTTCCAACCTCAGCCTTTCTCTGCATTGGCCTTTATAACTTAGGCTCTGGGCAGCATGCAAGCAGCTTGTAGAATAAAGACGGTCCAGGGACACAGTGCGCCAGGAGGGGCGGAAGTGCTAAGAAGAAAACTCTGCACCCCGCTGCTCCTGCCTGCCCCGTTTTCTAAGAACAGGCAGGCGGCTGAGGCTTATGTAACTTCTACCAGCCATGGCAGATGGCACACTGGCTCAGACAGTATCCAAGCCCAAGCTAACACTGACCTTCCCTGGTGTGGCACCTGGGCACGTGGCAGGGTACAGGTGCACAGAGAGGCACGGGAAACAGCCCAAATGCTCATCATTCAGCTGAATGGCCATGGCCAGCCAAGCACAGAAGAAGCCAGGGTCCACCCACCAGCAGGCAGGTTCCAGCCAGAGAAAGGGGACATAGGCTCCTGGGCCACAGCCCCTGCCCACTGGCAGCCTTCTGCCTCAGATCAGCAGCCCCCGGGGGCTAGAAGAACAGTTTCCAAAGCACCTCTCTGGATGTTTTCTCACTTGGTGCTAGCTGGCATTCAGTTGCTTTTGCCAACAGGTAAATTGAGGCTCAGAGGGTGAGTAGTTTGCCTGTCACACAGAGGGAGACTCGGCCTTAGCCCTAAAGCTTCCAGGTTCCTGGTCCAGAGTTTTTTCCAAATTCTAACAGGCTCCTCTCCCTGTCAACCCCCAGGTGATCAATCACTAGGTCACCTTTTGGGCCATCCTAAATCTCATCAGGGTGATAATCTCAACCGTGGACTTTGATGGCTGGGATGTCTACTATTCCCCATGTCAAGTGGGGACCACTAGAAGGAAAGAAGGAGGGTGACTAGCAATTTATGGGAGGGTTCCCTTCTAGGCAGAAAGAAAAGGAATCTGACCTTCACTGATGGTCCCATCCTGGTTAATCTCCTCAACTATCAATCAGCCTCTGCTTTGCAGTGAGGAGATGGAGGCTCAGGGAATAGCAGTTTGAACCCAGACTTTCTGATTCCAAGATGGACCCTATTTATTTGATCAGATGACTACAAAGAGGGTGAGGGACTAGCCACCAAAGAGATTAGTCACTTGGCTGGGACTAGAATTCAGGCTTCCAGTTTATTGGTTTACAGCTTTTTCTGCTATTCCTTTGTGTGTGTGTGTGTGTGTGTGTGTGTGTGTGTGTGTGTGTGTACAGAACAAGATGGACCAGCAGGAAAATGTCCAGATCATATTTGCAGCAGGGGTCACTGTGCCCAGCAAGTATGGCCTTCCTGGGCTGCTAGGCAGGAATTCAAGATCATTTTGTGACCAGGGCTCCTGGCAAGGACCAGCAAGCACCAAGTTGTGACAGAGGGTTAGTGCTGCCTCAGCCAAGGGCCTGGGGATGTTTAATTCCTAGGGATGCTCCCTGAATGTTAGTGCTGGGTGTGGTGCCATGGAGAGCCTGGTGCAGACAGATCCTGCAGCCAGAGCTGCTCTCCCGACCAAGTCCAGTTCCTGCCAGCAAGCTGGTGGCAGTAGCTAGAGAGTACTGGGACCTGGAGTCAGCCCCTGGACTTTCAAATGTACCTGTGAGCCCACATATGCTCACAGGCTACAGAGCCGGTGGCCATGCAAGGGTACTCTCTGGATCCACTGGAAGTGGCCAATGGGCTTGGGCATGAAAGTCCAAAACAAACATTTTAAAGGGGCCTGGCACAGCTGTGCCTTGAAAGGGCTACCTTGCAGCTAAGTAGAGAGACCAACCAGCATGTGCCATGGTCTGTTCTGTCCACATAAAGAGGCTGAGGGCACATGACTGAAAAACTTGGTTAAATTCTTGTGGCTCTACTGAATTTAGGGACCAAATTCTGAGCACTGAGGACCTGGCTCTGACTTCCACTGTGCCCAGTAGGAGTAAATGCTCGGAGACAAGACAGCAGAGAAGCAGGTATGCAGGAGGGGAGGCCATAAGGAAAAGAGTAGGAACCTCTCACTCTTTGGTTACTCATGTGCAGAACCAAGTCCATGCACAGTACAGACCAAACCCACAACTCCCTCCTGGGCGAGCAAGGCCCAAAGACAGGTTCTTTTTGCATTCACTCTGTATCTCCTGAGTACCTTCTGTGTGCCTAGCACTGTGCTGGAGCCAGGTGACACTCCAGGAAGCAAAACCAGACAGTCTCCCTGGTCACTTAGCATCATTACTATTCTCTGTCACCTGGCCATTTTAACCCATCCTACCTGACTGGATGACTTTTCCTTCCCATTCCCAGAGTCCTGAAATGTGACAAGGAAAGGGAGTGGGGTAAGACAGACCCCACCCCACCCTTCATCACTCTGCCCTGCTGTGCCGCAGGACCAAAGGGGGGGGGGCTGGCAGGGAACAACTTTCCTGGAATTTCTGACTCAAATTCTTGTAAGCTCGGCATCTTGCATGGGTGCCCAGGCCCCATGCTGGGCAGGCGGGCGCCTCTGATTGCATTACAGGGCTGCTTTCCTTTGCTCTGGCTCCTGATGCTGGTAATGCCTCCAGACGCCACTTGGGGCCTCTGGGGGTTACAGGCTGGTGGGTGATCCCAGAAGAAAATGCTCCCCCCAGACCTGGTGATGCCTCTGAGTAGCCAAGCAGCTGGATGGGCACCCAGGAGCAGAAAAGACAAGACTTTCTCTCCTCCTGCTGTCTCATCCCCTAGCCAAGGACTCTGTCTCTTGATCTCCTGTCCAGAGACATTTAGGGGAGACACAAAGCCCAGCCTTGGCCAGGGCTCAGTTACATGGGGTGGAGGGAAGGCAATGGGCATCCACAGAGCCCCTGGCTCACTTGTCAGCTCCTGTTACACTGCCTCCAAGAGGCGGGCCTGTCTCGTAGGAGTAGGGGAAGCTGGGGAGCAGGAGGTTCAGTCACCTGTCCTAGATACTGGGCAGGATTTGCTTCCTTTGAATTCCAAAGCCTTGGGCTCTTTCCACCATGGAAGAGACCCCTGGGCTCAGAAGTCTTGTTTCAGCAAATGATTAGACACGAGTGTGCAGCTGAGACTGGACTTTGTTTTTTGTGGGGGTATGCAGATACTCCCACCCGACACCTTCTCTACCAAGACTGCCCTCCTTCACCATTTGCCCAAACTCTGCTGACCTTTAAAGGCCAGTCAGGTGCCATCCGTCCCTCCTCCAGGAAGCCTTCCCTGACCACCCAGTCCCCCCAAGACCTCCTCTCAACATCACAGGCATATCCTGCTGCTCTACCCCACACTTGGCACTGATGACGATGGGAACGCGATGGACAGTGGACGCTGCTGAGCACTTTATTCCATGCATTATATCATTCATCCCTACCAACAATCAGGTGAAATCAGAGCTATTACTACTTCACCTTATGGATGAGAAACAAAAGCTCCGAGAGGGAAACAACTTGCTCTAGGGCACAAAGCTGCAGGGTAGACCCAGAATTTGAACCCTCATAGTCTGACTGTAGAGCTGCCCTCCACACACGGCACTGGACCCCCTCCTGGAACATATATCTTGGGTCATTCTTAAATGGGTTCCTCTCCGCTGTGCCATCACACATGTGTTCCCCTGGCACCCAAGTATCACAGGCCTGCTTCATGCTTTAAGAAGTGACACCAAGCCCAGCATTTCTTCCAGGCTCAGACCAAAGCTTGGCCCACCCTAGGGCCCAGCACTTGCGCAGGGTGAATGTGCAAGTTTAGGGCTGGGCTGGTGTTCCCATGTCCAGCATGAGGCAGGATTCCCCACTCCCACCCCAAAAACCAGCCTCCCCTCGCCCCTGAGAAATGGAAGTGAATGGCATGGGGCCAGGGCTGGGTGGTCTTTCCTATTCTGCCCTCTGCAGGGCTTCTCCCATCTCCTGAATCCCAGGGTATTTTGGGCTCTCTGTCTTTGAGGCAAGATATGCTTATGGAGCAAGAAAAAGGAACTGAAGTCCTAGAGAGTGATTTATGGGGAGAGGGAGGGAGGGAAAGAGAGAGAAAGAGAGAGAGACAGACACCCAGGGCATTCCAGTCAATATATTGACTTTCCAGAAGGGCCTCTGTAAACACAAGTGGTTCTGGGCCTCAGCTACTTCTGTCTCTTGCTAGCTGCTGGGGCCTCCTTGGATAGAACCAGACAGAAAACTCCAGAACAGAGTCGTTAAGGACAAGCCTTCTACCCCTCCCTGACTCCAAACTTACAGACAGAGAAGGAGACTAACCAACCTGGACTCAGAGAGGGAGAGGCACTTACCCAGGGTCACACAACAGAGGAAGGGCAAGACCAAGTCTTAACTCCTAGTCGAGGAGCCGCTAAGCCACCAAGCCCTGCCCTCCTCCTTGCTCCCCTGGAGGAGGACAACCTTACCCTGCAGGGGTTCTTCTGAGTGGCCTGTATGCTAACAGAAATGATGGCCATTATGCACTGGACACCTTGCTAAGAGCATTATTGTATCCTAGTTCCTATGACTCCCAAAGGAACCTGTGAGGATTTTACAGATGAGGAAACTGCAGCGTGGTACAGTGTGGTAAGTTGCCCAAGCCACCAAGTTAGTAAGTGGGAGCGTTGGGAGGCTAAGTTAACTCACTCAAAATTCCAGCTGATCACACCATGCCTTTCCTGCAGGAAGCTAAGGCCCTGGGGAGGGGCCTCTGTGTGGAGTGAGTATACAGAGCTGAAGCCTTCTTCTCTCACTAGCCATGGAGTGGCAGGTCAGGGAGTCCATCCTTCCCTTCTTATTCACCCTGCATTCTTGGGGAGCAGGGCATGGCAGAAGGCAGGGAAATAACTCCTAATGCCCCAACATGATCCCTATCAGTGCTTACAAGTATTTCCTGAGATCTCTCTATTTTCAAGACCCACAGAGAGAGATGGAGGTATAAGAAGTCTTTTCGTCTCAAGCACTTGCCCCAAGTCCTACCACAGAATCAGAG
The DNA here is from genome assembly GCF_047511655.1 of Castor canadensis. Classification (NCBI taxonomy): domain Eukaryota; kingdom Metazoa; phylum Chordata; class Mammalia; order Rodentia; family Castoridae; genus Castor; species Castor canadensis. The sequence continues at coordinate 61,557,008 of NC_133392.1, read as the reverse complement.
GGAGCTGAGAGGGTGGGTTCAGGACACAACTGTCCACCTGAATCTGGACACAAAGAATAAAAATGTGGCTATGGGGTAATTCCCTAAGGATTGGTGCCAGCCCTGAGGTGGCAGCCAGAATGGATGCTGATGCACATTTCTTGAGAGTGGATAAGATTGGGCTGGCACTCCTGCCCATGTGCCCCAGCTAGCCAGCTCCCCCCATCTCATCCTCTCTAGGATTTTTTTTTTCTTTGCAAAGCTGCAAAGTTTTATTTAGACTGAGAGAGAATGCAAGTGAGAGAGTGTAAGTGAAAACAGGAAGGCACATTCCCCAAGGAAGAGGGGGAGCAGCCTGAGCCAGGTGGCTTAAGCAAAGCAGCACCTGTAACTAAAGAGCTCAGGAAATGCTCTTAGAAAGACCAGAGGAGAGAGTCAAGGTCTGGCCCACCTCACTGCCTCCAGGAAGCCTCAAGTGCCCTTCCCTGCACCCACTCTTGCCCTCATGTAGCATGTCAGACTCTCTGAATGTTATTTGGAGTGGACATCAGTGTCCCTTATAGATAGTGACCTCCTTGAGGGCTGGGGCCAGTACTGCCTCTTCTGTTTCCTAAGTGGGTATCCACCTCCTCCATGGGGTTCTCACAGGGACCAAGAGAGTCCCACATAGAAAAGGGTTTGAGATGAGCCAGCATGACCTAGACCCAGGTCACAGGGCAGACCTCCAAATCACACCTCTCCCACTGCTCTGGGTAAGCTGGAGCTGACTTTGGGGACCCCGGGACTGGGACTTGGTGGCTGGGCAGCCGCCCAAGCTTCCAGGCTGGCTCCTGGTCCATCTATAGCCGACTTTCTTTGGTCTCTGTATGGCAGCAGGACCATTAATCCTCATCCAGGGGAGGTGGTCCTGCCCTTCCAACTGGAGAACCTGGCACTCCAGTCAGACCTGTTCACATCCTCAGTGCAAGACTGCATGAGATCTCCTTAGCACTGGGGGGCAAGTGGCCAGGTCCCATCCTGAAGAGGAATCCCCACAGGAAACAATGGCTGGAGCTTCCCATGCCTGGTGAGTCATTGGCCCCGTATTTCATATACCTGTATATACCAAACACACCACGACCATGCCCCCCACATACCCAAACACATACACGGAGCCGCAGGTATCACACACGCTCATGTACAAAAGGCGCAAACCTCCACACACAACCATCCTCCAGCACACATCCCAGCGCGCTTCCCTCCACACACCCCAAAGTACCGCAATCCCTCCCCTCCCTTCCCACCGCACACTCCTGCTGCCTCCCACCTCCTTAGTACACATTCTCACCTCCCTACACACACGCATTTGGTACACACTCTCACACCCACAAGCTTGCCTTCCTGAGACGAGCACGCAGCACTGGGGAAGTTGTGAGGCGCTGGGAGCAGCCTGTTCTAAGGTGAGAAGGATGGAGCTCAGTGCTCACTTGCTAGGTGGTGGCATTAGAAGCTCCCAGGGCTGGGACAGACTGATTTAGCTCAGCTGGGGAGAGAGGTAGCAAGGAGAATGAGGGGAAAAGAGGGATGTGGGGAGGGGGCAAGAAAGAGAGGGGAGCAGGACTTGGTGCAGTATGCAGTATTTAGACACCAGGTGAAGGTGGCAATGATGAATTCAGCTCCCAAACTGGAGATGCTAATCAAGCAGCTTTGTTGCAGAGGGTATATAGCAGCCTAGTGCTTTTGGAGAGAAGGAAACAAAAGGGGTGGGGGGTGGGGGTGGCTGATTTATGCCTGTACTTCAGCAAATATTTTCACTGCCATTAGCATCGGGAAGACTGGGAGCCAGAGGAAGGGGTGCCATGGCGACCTGTGGCTTAGTGGCTTAGCACACTCCGCCCAGTCTTGTCTGCCCATGGGACACAGCAGCTGGGGCAGCTCTGGGCCAGAATTCTGATCTAGATCCAGTATGTCAACCAACTCCTAGCAAAGAGCTGCTGTCAGCAGTGGGCTCAGAGTGCCAGGATTCTCCTAAAAAGCCCTAGGAGGGGTTTCCCTGCTGGCCAGGCTCACCAAAGTGGCTAGGGCAAGGGAAAATCCCCAGGTGACCGGGAGGGAGGGCAGGCACCAAAAGAGGTGGTGCCCCAGCCCCAACTTCAGGGCCAATCAAGTGGGTAAGGAGTACCATTCCCTCAGCCCTTGAAAGGCCCTCTCCTTCTATTATTCTAATGATGGTATTTTTAATTTCCTTAAAAAAAAGAGAGAGAAACAAAAGCACAGAATGCATTTGTTTGGTTTCATTTTGCCTCTGCAGCTTTGATAACTCCATCTGTGAAGGCTGTTTAAGAAACTCATGGGAGGAAAAGGAGAAGGAGGAGGATACTTACAGAAGTGCCAGCTCAAGTCTAGATGGCCACTTTTCTCATCCCTTTCCTCTGGGGCCATCTGCCTAGGAAGCAGTTTCTCTGGGGCCAGAGACACCAACTCCAAGTCCCAGCCTAGGACCCAAGCATTCTGCCCTTTCCTGTAGGCCTCAGTAGGCTCCAAGTTGTTTCCTTTTCACACAGAATCATTTGGGATGGAAGGGATCCAGCTCACCCCATGCTCATCCCCCAAGTCTGAGGCAGCCTAGAATCTTCCTAGAAACCCCTATGGCTCCAAGAATGGAGGTGAGAGGCAGACCTCATTCTAGGCCTGACAGCCAGGAATGAGGCTACTGCACCTTCAGTCTGGGAGAAACTCCACAACTACGTGGACTGTGGAAAAACACATTCTGTCCCCAATTCTACAAATGGGTACAGAGCTCTAAAATGCTGCTGTTTAGCCCTGTGTCCCAGGCCCAGGAAGCTTGGCTATGACTTGTCTTACCTCTCCCAGGTCAGGGCAGTTGCTAAGATCAACACTGGGGTTGAAGGGTAAGGCTGCTTTTGAGTACTTGTCTGGTCTCCTGACCTTTGATTCTGTCCTGTTCCATCTTTCCTGGGTTCTGGCTGCCAAATCAACCTGCTCTCCCCTATCCTACTACAAGCCCCATCTAACCCAGCTACCTAAGCCATCATGTCTTTAGCTGCCTGCCTAAGGAGGTTTCCTCAGCATCCCAACCTATACTGCAGGGTCTTCTACCCAGAAAAAGCCAGAAGCACTAGGCTAAGGTGAGGTCTGTGTTCAAATCCTACCTACTACCTACTACCTGCGCCCCAATGTGACGTTGGACAAGTCCAAGTCAGAGAGCCTGTCCCAAAGCTCCAGCAGTTAAATAAAGGGATTGAAACAGGGGAATTGTTTCATCCTACTTAATTCCCAACTGGGTGGGGGAGGGAAATGGAGCAGAAGAGAGAGACTGCAGGAGAAATTCCTCTCCTGCAGTGGTACTTTCTCTTTAATGAGAAAGCCCATTAAGACACTTGATTTTCCATTTGCTTAAGTGAGATGGGTGCTTGCTATAGTGTGGAGGGAGCTGAGGACAAGCCACAACACCACGCAAGCCACACACACACACACACCCAATAACCCTATGCAGAAACACTGGGAAAACTCAGATTCTAATTGCACTTTAAAAAGAAGTATTATCCTGACACTTCAGCTCCCTCTCAACCATCTAGGCAAGCACTCATTAAAAGCTTCAGGAAGGGCTGGGGGGTACAGTGGGAGGAGACTCCTAGGGCCACCCAGGGCTTTTTTTTTTTGTGTGTGCCACTCCACCCCCTTTTTTTGGTGTTAGGTATTTACCGGAGCTGGCTTTGAACAGCGACCATCCTGATCTCTGCCTCCTGAGTAGCTAGGATTATAGATGTGAGCCACTGGTGCCCAGCTCACCCAGAGCTTGTGAAGTGGCCTCCTCTGGCTAGTCACTTGCAGAAATCTAAAGTTCTGGGGTCTTATGGTTCCGGTTTTGAGTTCTCCACCATCAAACTTTATGGCTTAAAAAAATTCTCAGTGCTGTAGAGGGAGCTCATTACCATATTCGCAGGAAGGGGTGCAGAGAAGAGGGAAGTGGTGCCTGCTACTTCTCAGGAGCTTGGACACCCCTGGAAAGAGCCCCCTCTGTAGAGATGGCCTCCCCTGTCTCAGCTCAACAGGAGACTCATGACAGCTGGCTGGATAGAGATGGTAGAGGGATCCAGTGTGACCACAAGTCTGTGGTCTGTGTCAAGCGAAGGCAAGACTTGGAGAAAGCCTACACTCTGGCCTTGTTTTCCCCCATCAGTGAAATGGGACTCATAAGGGATCCATTGGAAAAACCCAAAAAAGCATTGACAGGATGCTTGGCACTGGAGAAAAACAAATTGTGTGGGAGGAAGGGGGCATGCTCTCCCTTCCCAAAGGCAGGTTTTTAAGGACAGCACATTATGGGCAAAGGCAAGCTGCAAGCCCACCTCACCAGCTGGCCCCTCTCCAGACTGGTGGGCAGGCAGCCCCTGCCGTGCTAAGTAATGAGCGCAATTCCAATCCGGCTTCTGCTCAATACTGAGAAATCAAAGCCGGGTATTAGAGGCCATTTCTGCCTGGGCACCATTCGTGCCCAGATCCATCAGAGCTCAGGGCCTGGGGTTTCTTCTGGGGAAGGTGGAGGCTGGATGCTTTGTTAAGCAGAAAAGCAGGCCAACCCCCAGCCTTCCTGGCCCAGCCCACCCACCCAGAGAACTCCAGGCCCACCAGTCTTGTTTTTCTCCTAGTCAAGTCCCCACCCTCCTTAACCTTGGTATTTATTCCTGATCCCACTGCCCTGCTGGTAGTCAAAAGCTTCCCAAGAGGCAACCAACCATGTGCCCTTTACAGAGATTTCACTTACCTTTCAATCACCTTCTCAGACACCCTCAAACTAGAAACCAACACCCAATCCAGCACCTCCCACATCTAACTGCACCCTTTATACAAGACTGGTCATTCAGCAGCCTGCCTCCCCCCTTCCCCATCATTACCTTCCAACTTCAAAACACTTCTTTAAATACCAGAGTCTGCCCAAATCATAATTAACTTGGATCAAATGACTGAGTGTTGTAACTTTACAGCACAGGGCTTGGAAAGAAAGAAAGAAAAAAAAAAAAAGTGAGGGATGTGCTAAAACCAAGCTCTCACTCCAGGCCGTGGGAATCATTAATGCCAGAGTGAGGGATCCTTGGCTGGGGAGGTGGGGGAGGGGGGTTGGGAAAGAAGCGGATGTCAACATCGCAGCGGAAGGTGGGAGGGGAAGGCTGCGTCATCTCACCCACTTTCTGCTCCACTTTCCCTGTCCCGTTCTCAACCTCAACTCAAGAGTACTGTGTGCAGGATGCCGCTCCTGTTCCCATCGCCCGCCCTGGGAGTCAAGATGCCCGGCTTGGCCTGTCTTCCTGTTTGGGTTCGGGTACCAGAGAGGCTGTCTCTAGTGCGTCCATCCCTACCCGCAAAGACGCAGCTCAGTTAACGCCAAGCCCAACTATTGGGTAAGCGAGACACATCCACAGCGCGAGAAGCGGATTAGGGTCTTTATAAAATTAGGAACCCACCAAACTTCTTAAGGCATCTTGCTGGGTCCAGAGCAGGTGCTGTACAGAGGCGAGCGCACCTGGTCTATTTTCCGGACAGCGAGAATGTCAGTGACCCATTTAAAATGAGGAAACCCAGCAGGAACACTATGTATCCCCACTCTCTCCCAAAACACACACCAGGTCTCAGGGGAAGAAAAAAAAGAAAAACCTTCCAAACCTGCAGCCCCGTGATCTCAGAAAACAGTGTGTTCAGGATTCAGCTCCTCCCCCTTCAATACCCAAAGCCCTTAACCAGGGTTCCTCGCTGGCAAAGCGCGACCCGCGCTTCCAGGGCTCGGCTGGTCTCTCCCTCCCTGTGGTCTACAGCTCCCGTGCAGCGCGTAGGAGCCTGGGCGAGCCGGGACCCAGTTTAGGAAGTTGCAGGAGAAAACCAGAGCACACACCTAGCCCATTTAGCGACAATTCTCTTTCGGCGCTGTCGCCAGGGGTCCCCTGGAGGTGGGTTCTCACGGATACTCAGACCCCAATTCAGACATCCGTACCAGGGAAAAGAAGCGATCTTTTCCAGACGGCAGCAGGAAGCTTTCGGCTTAGTCTTACCTCCTGGCCAGAACCCCCAGTGAGGTGGCTTCGCCATCGCCCACTTTGGTGGAGCAGAGAATCTGCCCTCTAACTTGGGCGCCCCTGCCGCTTTCCCTGCGCGCGCCGACTCCGCGAAGAACCGCCTCAACTTCGGTTTGAGCGCAGAGAGGCGCAAGGGTCCTCTCGTCCCCCGCCCTAAGCCCGATCGCTCCCTACCTGCTTGGCTCAGCGTCGGGTCCCAGCAGAGCAGCAGCACCAGCAGCAGAGCTCCCCGCGCTCCGCTCCGGGCCCACATGCTTCCGCGGCCCGGCTCGGGCGCCTCTCCCCCGGGGTTCTCTCCCTGGCCCCAGCCTCGCCGTCGCCGCCTCCGCCGCCGCCGCCTCCTCCTCGCCGTCCTCCCCAGCGCCCGGCCTCGCCAGCCCGTGCCCTCCGTGAGGGCAGCAGCGGCAGCCACGCTGCGCAGAGGGCCGCCGGGCGCTCGGAGCACGATGGTTGTCCGGCGCCCGCTCTGGAGCCAGGCTCCGACGCGCCCCTCTCTGCGCTCCTCCTGATCAGGGACTCTGAGCGCTCTCTGGACTCCCTCGCCCTGGATCCGAAGTTGCACGACCAAAGGGGAGTGCGCTCAGTGGCGCTCGCAGCGGCAGGCGCCGCGCCGTCCGAGACCGGGTGCGCGCCTCTCCGCACCCAGCCGCTCCCCGCCGCTCCGGCGCCCTCACCGGCTCGCCGCCTGCTACAATGCCGAGCGCTACGGCGCGCTCGCCCTAGTGAATCCGCCAGCTGGGGCGGGGAACAGTGCGAGGACGGGGCGGGGCCCGGCGGCCGGGGGCGGGGCCACGGGGGGCCTTCGAGAGGGGACCCGACAGCCAACCTGGCGTGGCAGCAGCAGACCTGGGGCCTTTCAGCAGGGCTTCCTCGAGGGACGCTAGGCCCAGTGCATTAGAAAACGTGGTCACTGGAGGATGGCTGGAAGCGGGGTCCATCCAATTTTCTTTTTAAAAATGAAGAAAATGTACCTTTGTGCCCTCCTTGGTTTGGCTATGTCAGCTTTTGCCTCTTGGTTAAATGTAGGCCTCTCATTTCCAGCACATTCTTCTATGCCTTTCACCTCCGGGTGCTTTCCAAAAAAAGGGTCCCTAAATGAGAAAAATCTCAGGCCTCTAAGTCCTGGCTAAACAGGGCTTATAGCTGTGTGAATCGATTAGCATCATCCTGTAAGCTGTTTGTCTACATGTCCTATGGCAGAACTGTACCAGACCCCAGGGAACCCTTCCCCATGCAGATCCTAGTTTGTGGTGAACCAGCCCCTAGGTGACAGTGGGCAAAGAAGGGAGGGTTTTCTGTGTTTGGCTCAAAGTAAACTTGGGTTCTCCTGGGCATCAGTGGCTCACTCCTGTAAACCTAGCTACTCAGGAGGCAGAGATCAGGAGGATATCAGTCCTGGGCAAATAGTTCTTGAGGCCCTATCTCGAAAATACCCTACCCAAAAAAGGGCTGGTGGAGTGGTCAAGTGGTAGAGCACCTGCCTAGCAAGCATGAGGCCCTGAGTTCCAACCCCAGTACTACCAAAGGGGGGAAAAAAACCCAAAAAACTTGGGCTCTGCTCCTTACCCATGTGTCCTTGAAGGATGTAACCATTCTGATGCTCCCTTCATTATCATCTGCGAAATGGGGAGTAACAATATTGAGGAAGTGTTGAATCAAATGGGAAAATATGTATATGGAAACTGTAGCATGAATGCCAGTAATCTCTAAGATTCTCTCTTCCCAGCCAATCTGATTCCTCAGGGAAAGTCCTGACCACTCAGAGTTGGCCAAGGCCTGTGGGACCAGGTGTGGGACCAGGTGAGGTTTAGAGGACAACCATAGTACTGAAACCCAGAGTTGATCAGCTAAGTTAACAGAGACCTTCAGTTTGGCAGTCACTGAAGGGTTGACACTGAAGGGTTAAGCACTTCGTATGCATCATCTCTGCTAATTTTCACAACCCACTGAAGTAACATTTATATACCTATTTTAAAGATGAGAGAACTGAGGCACACATTTGTCCAAGATCACACAGCTTTGAGTGAACGAGTGACTGAGTGAAGGGGACAGGGGAGATGGAATTAGAAAGAAACCTTTTAAGCTGGGGAGTGGCTTCCCTGGTACTGGATTGGCTGTGGAAGAGGCTGTCAGCCAGCGGGAATGTCTGGACACAGCCCCAATCTCTTGACTGAGGATTTCCTGTCTTTGGGGGCTAGGATCTGGAATCACTCCTCAATACAGGAGCAGTGTCACTTCAGGAAGGTGGGAGGGAAGTTAGAGAGAGATCCAGCCAGGCCCAAGAGCTGGGGGGAAGGGGGGGCAGGGGGAGAGCTACAATAGGGCCAAATGTCCACAGAAGTGTTCCCTAGATTTGAGAAGAAAGGGCTTGGGGACCAACCTGATAGCTAGAAGGTTACCAGGTTGGTAGGGGGAGTGGAGAGAAGCAAGGAGGGCCTGTCCTAGCTGCGTCCTCAGAGGAACAATGAGGCAGAACTGCTGGAGACCCCTCACAGGCTGGGGTCAGGAGCATCTGAGGGAGGTAATAAGCATAGTCAGCTGACCCCTCCCTTCAGCCCTCTCTGGCAGGCCCCCAGAATCAGGAGGGTGGATATGGGTGGAGAGGGACTATGTGGAGAAGGACTTTGGCCAACTGAGAAAGGCTTCTGTAGGCAAAGGTAGATGGGTTATTTTTAGCCTGTCCTGGAACAGCCCAGGGAAGGGCAGTGATGAGAGTCCATAGCTGATCACACCCAGCCAGCTCCACCCATCCACAGACGGCAAGCACCCAGCATACACACAGCCCTAGACAGTTACAGGCACCTCCCATACATACCTACATGGACACACATAGTAAACATACAACAGAGACACAGGTGCAAAACAATCCTACCTGAAACCTCACACATACAGACATCCAACTATAGAGACACCCACAGACCAAAGACTAAGGACTAAAAAAGCAAACACACACACACACACAGGCACACATCTCTGAAAACACACGTAGGCAGATGACTCTAAAGACAAACAAGCATTTTGATACTTAAGTTCTACCCGGAAAACATATACATGCACACGTATCAAGAGTCACATCCAATGGTTATACCCTGGAAACAGGCACAAGGTCAAGGACGCTCTCCTCTCCTCTCCTTCTCCACCAGTAGAATATTGGAGACTTCTCTAAAAAGTTCCTGGACCCAGCAGGTAGAGCAAGCCTAAGTTTCAGGTTTCAGGCTTTGTTTGATTCCTGCTAAGGGAGAAGAGGATAGGAGAGGTAAGCAAAAGAAAGGTGGTCATATCCCCGTCTTGCCAGGCCCTCACCACTTCCCTCTTCTACATGAAGACTCTCCAGCTCTTGACATCTGCTCTTGGGAGATCCTGGGCCCTGCTGTTCCTCTGGGACTCCAGCATCAGAATAGGGACCTTAGCCCTTTGGGAATCTCCCATAATCGCCCCGGGTCCCCTCCTGTACTGACTCTCAGGGAGATGCCCTTCCCTGGCTGCCTGCAGCTGAACAACCCTCTGCAGACACAGCTGTAGCACCTCCAGACGCCTGAGAATTGGTACTAAGCTGGGACCAGGGAAAGGAGTCCACCCAAAGTCAGACTGCCTGGAGTCACAGCCAAAATGGGTGAAGGCTGGGCAAAACCCCACCTCTGGGGTGGACTTCTGGGGTAGCTGCATAGGATTTGCCAGACTATTCCCAAACCCAGTGCCATGGGACTCATGGCAAAGGAGTGATGCTGTGAGTTAAGTAAAAGGACAACACTGAGCTGCCTGAAGGCAGGGGCTCTGACCTTTCCTGTTCACCACGATATATTCAGCACTAAGCTTCCTGCACATAGTAGGGATGCAATTGATATTGGTGGAGTGGATGTATTAATGAGGCAGGGGGAAGAGGGGCTATTAGTCAAAAGCATACAACCTTGCCAAGCTAAGAAGCACTAGAACACATACCACCCCTCCATCCCACCCTCACCCCGTTTCTTGTGTCCCAGGGGCCTGAGGGTGGAAGCAAGCAGCCTTTGTGCATTATAGCTGTTTTGAAATCAGTCCTAGAAGGGTGTTGACCCTTAGTGGAGGCTGCAGATGCTTCTGGGCTCACCCTTGAGAGATCCCAAACTGGAGTCCCAACTGATGGATGTGGCCCCTAGGTCTGGGAGGCTCTGACTGCTGGGAGATCATAATTCCACTAATCTAGAGGAGCAAAAGCTACCTATTTTACACCAATTATGATTTAAAAGCAGCCTGCGGGGCTCCCTGCAGGAGCGGTTGGCGGCTTCCGCTTGGCTCTCGCAGGTGCCACTAGAGGGCGAGCTGTAGCATTCGCCACCCCATGGTCCGCCGGCTCCGTCCAGATCCTGTGGGTCTAGGAGAACTGACCGGTCCCCCCGGGGCCCCACTCCCACCCCTCTCCGCACCAACCCTCCGGGGACTGCTTGGGAGAGGATTTCTGCTCCGGGAGGTCAAGTTTTGCAAAACCCTGAGCTGGATTCATGAGTTCATGAACCCTCCCTTGATGACCCAGCCAGAACAGACCCCTGCAGAGGAGAGGCACCTAAGGTTGAACGAAGTCCTTAACGTTTTACTGGCTCTTTGTAGTAATATTAGCATAGTTAATGTTGAGCGTGCCCGCTGCCAGGTTCTGTCCCAAGAGGGGGAGGGAGAGGAGGGAATTCAGAACTAATTCTCTCTGGATTTTCACTTCTGTTAGGTTCTTTTGAAAACTGAGCCAGAGCTGAAGATGCTCGCTGTTATTTTCAGGATAAACATCAGAGAACTGTCCATTTAGGACGTATTCTTGAGGCGATCCTTCATGCTTTCCCAAGGGCAAGAGGAAAAAGATTCTCCTGTGTGAATTGACCTTTGCAATGTATTGGCTACAGAGACTTTTTTTTTTTTTTTTGCTAAAACGTACATTAAAAAAACTTAACTATTTTACAAGTACACTTCAGTGACAATAAGTACACTTTGGAGGAAGAGACAGGAAAGAGAGAGAATGTTTCTCATGTATGTATGTGTGCATATGTATATATGTTGTGTGTATATTTTGTGTGCGCATTTGTGTGAATGTGTATGTATAGAGGAGATAGTGAAAAGCTCCTTTTCTTTTTTGGTGGCACTTGGGTTTGAACTCAGGGTCTTATACTTGCTAGGCAGACCCTCTACCGCTTGAACCACTCCTCCAGCCCAACTTCCCTCTCTGTTGACCTCTGACCCCCTCAGTGAAGTGCCAAATTGGGAACAGTCCTAGGATACCCACTCATCTGGTTCTGAATATTTAGATTTCTCTTAGCTTTGCTCTTTTGCCATAAAATCTACTCCATCCAGGACTGTGAACTTGGGTGTCTCTTTATCTTTAAGCAGGGCTCTTTCTATCTTTATGTGCATCTATACAGAGACACGTGTTCTCTCTTAAAAGGGCTAGGCTTTCCAAATTTTACACTTTTTTCAATTAGCTTGGTAAGTTATATGATATGGTAGTTTTCAACAAGGAAAAACTTCTGTTCCAAATTAAGAGAGTTATAAAAAGTTCCAATGACCACTGCCCAGAGCATTATCGCCCAAGGGCATATGCAGGAATTAGGACCAAGACCGATGGGGCGTGGGGAGGTGATGCCTGCTGGAGTCAGGGACGCTCAATCAAAGGTCAAAGTTGAGGAAAGGAAAGTTAAAGAAGTTGCATCCATGTTTTTTCCCAGTGCTTCTGTTAACAGCACTGGTGCAGTGTGTGATCAGAAGACTTCCAAATTCTTTGTATCCCACTGGGAAGAATCCATGGCAGGACATGTAGGTGTAAAGGGAGTTTATTAAAAATTAGCGAAGAGAAATACAAAACAAAGCATGGTGGGGCACAGGTGGAAGCTGGAAGCTGAGAGAGCCTGTTTCTGCTCTTCAGGTGCTTTTAAGACCTAGATAACCTATGGGAAGGGAGGACAAGGAGATTCTACCCCATGATGAATGAGTGGGGAGGGTAAGGGTGGTTCCTGGCCAGGTGAGGGAGGTTCCTGAGCCAAAATATTGTTAATCTAAGATGTAGTATTTTTTCCACGAGTCCCGAACTTTCCCTACTTCAGCCTGCTTCACTTCCTCTTTTCTTTTCTTTCTTTTTAAATTTGATTGAGATGTAATTTACATAAGGTGAAAGTTCTACGAAACCTGACATGTGAGAACACCCAGTAACCAAGAGCCCAATCAAGATATGAACATTTCAATCATCTCAGAAAATTCCCAGTGCTCCTTCCTAGGCAGTCCTGGCTCTGCAGAGGTAGCCGCTTCTCTGATTCCTGTCACCTTGGGTGAGTTTGCTTATCCTGAAAGCCAAAGACAGAGTCAGCTAGTGTGTGGTCTTCTGTGACAAGCTTCCTTCTCAGCATTATCACTGAGATCCATCCACCTTCTTGTCTGTAATGGAAGTTCATTCTTTGTTATTACCAAGTTGTATAATTATTTAAACATACCGTAATTTGTTTACCCATTCTTTTATTGTAGATATTGGACCATTTCCCATTTTAGTCTAGCATGCATGAAGTTGCTATGATTATTCTTGAGCAAGTATTTTTGGTGGCCATATGTTTTCATTTCTCTTCAGTGAATACCCATGAGTGTGTTTACCTGATCCCCCCCAATCAGCTAAGTACGTGTTCAACATTATAGAAAGTTGCCAACACGTTTTCCAAAGCCACCCTATCATTATGTATACTCCCACCATTAATGTACGAGAGTCTTGTTTGCCATGTCCTTGCTGAAACTCGATATTGTCAGTCTTTTTCATGCTAGCCAGTGGGTGGGAAGTGGCATCTCAATTTAATTTTACTTGATACTTACCTGATGGCTAGTAGTGCCCGTCACCTTTCCCTGGGTTTCTTAGCCATTTGGGAGTCTTTTGAAGAAGGATCTGTTCAAACCGATTGCCCAATTTTTATTGGGTTGTCTATCTTTGTGCTATTGATTTATAAGAGTTCCTTAAATATTCTGAATGCACATCTTTCATCAGCAACTTGTCTTGTGAATATTTCTACCTAGTCTGTAGTCTGCCCTTTTCATTTTGTTGAGTGTCTCAACAAGAGCCAAAGTTTTAATTTTGATAAAGATTAGTTCTTTCGTGTTTATTGCATTGTCTTAATGATTTTGTCCTGTTTCCTTCCAGAAGTTGTAGCTGTGTAAGTTTATTGTCCATCTCATGTGTAGTGTGAGATAGGGATAGAGGCTCTATATTAATGTCCAGTTCTTCTAGCACCATCTGTCTAAAAGCACTTTCCTTTCCTTATTGAATTGCTTTAGCTGCTTTTGCCCAAATCAATGTAATGGACTGTATAAGTACAGGCATATTTTTGGATCACCTATTCTGTTTCATTAATCCATGTGCCTTTCCTTCTCCAATACCGTATCATCTTTAATACCATAGTTAATCTCTCTCTCAGCGGTATTGGGGTTTGAATTCAGGGCTTTGTGCTTGCTTGGTAAGAGACCTACCCCTGGAACCATGTCTCCAGTCCTCTCAGCTTTACCTATGGACATAGCATCTCACTTTTTGCCCAGGCTGGCCTGGGCTGCCATCCTCTTATTGTAGGCTTCTTACTGTCACTGTGATGACAGGTGTGCACCACCATGCCCAGTTTTTTTTCAGTATTTTTATTTTTTGCTCTTGCTGGCCTGGAACTGAGATCCTCCCAATCTCAGACTCCAGTGCAACTTGGGATGACAGGCCCACACCATTGTACCCAGCTATTGATTGAGATGGGGTCTTGCTAACTTTTTGCCTGGGCTGGCCTAAAACTGCAATACTCACGTTCTAAGCCTCCCAAGTAGCTAGGATTACAGGCATGAGCCACTGTGCCTGGCTTTTTTTTTTTTTTTTTTGTCATTTTCAATATTATTTTGGTACATCTAAATCATTAATGTTTCCATTGCTTTTAGAATCAGCTTGTTAATTTTTACAAAAGAACCTTTGGGATTTTGATAGGATGGCATTGAATGTATAAATTAATTCAGAGAGAATTACCATATTAATGTTGAGTTTTCCAAAACACAAATAGGCACAGTTTTCCATTTTCTAAATTTCTCTAATGTTGCTTTGTAGTTTTTTGGTATAAAGGTCTTACACAGTTTTATTACATTTATTTTTATATTTTATTGATTTCATGCTATTAAATGTTTTTAATCTCATCTCCTAATTGTTTGTATACAGATAGAATTGATTTTTGTATATTGGCCTTGTATTGCTACAGTTTACTAAATTCAATAACTAGTACTGGTGGTTTTATTTTCAATTCCTCTGAATGCTAGACATACACAAACATGTCATCCGTGAATGAAAACATTCTAGTCATTCCTTTCCACTTGCCAAGGGTTGAATTTTTCTCTCTTGTCTTATTGGGTTGTCTAAGATCTCTAGCGCAGTGCTGAACAGAAGTGGTGAGATCAGGCATCATCACATGTTCTAGATCTTAGGTGAAAGGTATTCAAATTTCACCACAAAGCAGTGTTAGCGTATAGATTTTCATAGCTATCTGCTATCCTTTCAAGGACATTTCTTTATGTTCTAGTCCTATTTTGCTGAGTTTTTTTAATACCATGAATGGGTATTAGATTTTGTCAAATTTTTTTTGTGTCTATGAGCTGATCAGATATATTTGCTTCTTCTGTTAATGTGGTGAATTACATTGATTGATTTCCAAGTGTGAAGCTAGCCTTCATTCCTAGGATAAACCACATTTACTCAAGATATATTATTCTGCTTGTTTCTGGATTGAATTTGCTGATATTTTGCAAAGGATGTTTGCAATGTTGTTCACAAGGGACCCTGGTCTGTAATGTATTGTGGTAAGGTTTGGTGGAGGGCCACTCTGGTGCCATAAAGTGAGTAGGAAAGCGTTTTCTCCTTTGCTGGTTTTGAAAAGAATTTGAATAAGGTTGGCATCATTTCTTCCTCACCTAGTTGATAGAACCACCAGTGAAACCTCTTGGGATTGGTGTTTCTTCTGTATATGGTTATAATTATGAATTCAATCTGAGACCTGTTTTGGGAAATTATATTTATTTGGAATCTATCTATTTCATCTAAAATGCCATATGTTTTAGTACAATGTTTTATGATGTTTGGGACCTATGTCAATAATCTACCACCTTGATTTTTTTGGAACTCTTTGTTTTTTGTGGTGGCACTGGGGTTTGAACTCAGGGCCTCATGCTTGCTTGCTTGCTAGGCAGGTGTTCTAACACTTGAGCCACTCTACCAGCCCACCTTGGTTTTTGATATTGGCAATTTGAGCGTAATGTCTCTGTCTCTGTCTCTCTCTGTCTCTCTCTCTCCCTCCCTCCCTTCTTCTCTTCTTCCCTCCTCCCTCCCTCTTCTTGTTTAAATTGGTCTTGGATGAATTTTTCTATTATCTCACTATTTTCTATACTATTGTTTTTTGCTCTTTATTAATTCCTTTCTTATGCTTACTGGGAGGTCAGTTTGGTCTTCTTTTCTTATTCCTTGATGTATATGCTTAGATTATTGATATTGAGTCTTTATTCCTATCTAATGTGAGCATTAGTTTATATAACTAGTTTATTTTTAGAAGCACTGTACTTATGTCCTATCAGTTTTTTATGTTCATTCAAATAGCCTACAAAAGGGTACAAAAGAGAGAGGGGGTGGAGGTAATAGACACACACACACACACACACACACACACACACACACACACACACACAGGAGATGGACAGAGAGCCAAGAGAGGAACAAGAAACAGAATGGGTCCTCTTGCTGTCAGCAGCTTGGGGTGACCTGTGAAAATGACTTACTACTCTCTTGACCCAGAAAACCCCACAAAGTCATGTAAATCAAGAGGTTCAAATCATCATGTTTACTTTAGGAACATCTGTGAGTCTGGGTGCAGTGGCTCACATCTGTAATCCCAGCTACTCAGGATGAGGAGATCAGGAGGATTGTGGTTCAAGACCAGCTCAGGCAAAAAGTTAGCAAGATATCCATCTCATCTAAAAAGCTGGCCATGGTGGTGTGTGCCTATGGTTCCAGCTATGTGGAGGTGTAAGTAGGAAGACCATGGTCCATATCAGCCTGGGCAAAAGCACAAGACCCTATTCAAAAAATAACTACCGCAAAAAGAGCTGGGGGAATGGCTCGAGTGGCAAAGTGCCAGCCTAACAAGTGAGGGGCCTTGAGTTCGCTCCCCAAGACCACCTAAAAACAGAACAATAACAACAACAAAAACACCTGTGAAACTGCCCAGGCAGTGTGTATATCTGAAAGCTGTCACTTTACAGAAGCAGTGTGTGCCATTCTGGAGTCACAATAGTGGAGCTGGTAAGCATGATCAGGCCACGCCTTGAGAGGTCACAGAAAGTGTTGCAGTTTTGCCGCACCTGCTTAAAAATGCAGAGGCATAATGCCGAACTTAGGGTTGCGCTGTAGATGCTCTGGTCACTGAGAATATGCGGGTGACTGAAGCACCAAGATGCACCCCACAGTACAGAGTTCATGGTTGGGTAACCCCAACAGGAGCTCTGCCACACTGAGATGATCCTCCCCAAAAAGGAACAAATTGACCTGAAACAGGAAGAGGAGATCACACAGAAGATGCCCCAAGAGAAACTGAAGAAACAAAATTTATATGTAGTACAAGAATATATTCAGCATAAAATAAAAAGCCCAGAAGGAATGAACAAAACAATAAAATGTCAGACTGAAGGCATATCAATTATTATTTTAACAATTGTAATTGTACAATTTAACCATTGTAAATAATCTGAATATACCAACTAAAAGAGATTGTCTGGGTGGATGAAAATTTTATCTAATTATATGTTTCCTATAAGAAACTCACTTCTAAAATAGCAGGATAGGCAAACTAAGAGTAAAACTGGGAAAAATACACTGTGAAAACATTAATTTTTAAGTTTTTAGTAAATTTTTATTTTTTCTGTTTTGAGACAGGATCTTGCTCTGTAGCCCAGATTGGCCTCAAGCTTGAGATCCTCCTGCCTCAGCCTCCTGCATGTTAGAATTAAAGGCATGTGCCACCATGCCTGGCTGAAAACATTAATTTTAAAAAAGCAGGAGTGGCTATAGTTACATTAGAAAAGTAGATTTCAGAGCAAAGAAAATCACCAGGGACAAAGGGACATTGAATAGTAATATTAAGACACAGCAATTCTAAATGCATATGTACCAAACAACAGAGCTTCAAAATACATAAAGGAAAAACTCATAAAAGAAAGGTGATTTATAAACAGACAAATCTGCAATTACACTTCGAAGCTTTAGAACATCTCTTTCTCAGCAACTGGTGGAACTACTAGCTAGAAAATCAGTTAAGAACCGGGCGCTGGTGGCTCACCGTCTGTAATCCTAGCTACTCAGGAGGCAGAGATCAGGAGGATCACAGTTCGAAGCCAGCCCGGGCAAATAGCTGGTGAGACTGTATCTCAAAAAATACCCAACCAAAAAAGAGCTGGCAGAGTGGATCAAGAGGTAGAGCACCTGCCTAACAAGCATGAGGCCCTCAGCTCAAACCTCAATACTGCCAAAAAAAATTCATTTATCACTTTAATTAAGCACATTACTTGCCCTTTTGGCTTGGGAGGATTACTATAACATTTACCTTCCTTTTTGGGGAACCATTTGCGCTTTGGGAAGCATACTGTATTTTCACAAAGTCAAGGTCAGGGAAACACTTGGCAGATCACACAAGGATCTAAACCCAACTGACGATAGCGCAAGACTCATTGAGAGCTTCTCCACATCCACTGAGCTGAGTAATGTGTGCAGGAATTAAAAAACTTTGTTTTTGAAATTTCTTTCAACTTTTAAAAATTAATATGCTTTTGATCATGCTTGGTTGAAACTGCGAGTAATGAATCTGTGAATAAGGAGGCTTACTGCAGACAGCAGGTATGCATATTTTGAGATTTTAAGATACTGACATGCTCTTTGCTAAGTGCTGGCTCTGGTGTCCGTGTCCCCCTAGGAGTTCATGTGAACCCCCTCCGCAGGGGTTTTTATAAAAACAGCAACCCCCACCTCCTGCCGGCAGGGGTAATCTGTTGCTCCTGCCCAAGCTCCAGTCCTCTGCAGTGTGGTCTTTACCATAGCCTGCCCTATGCCCTCTCAGGGAATGTGACCTAAAATAACTTCTTTTTCTTCATAACTAGCCTATAACAGGTATTTTGCTACAGTGATGAAAAGCTGACCAATATACTCTTTTTCAGGATTTTGTATTGTTTTACCTTACCAGGACCAGTACAGGAGAGTTCTAGTTTCTCCACATTCTTTTTATTTTTTTTTTATTATTTTTTTTCTTTTTCTTTTATTATTCATATGTGCATACAAGGCTTGGTTCATTTCTCCCCCCTGCCCCCACCCCCTCCCTTACCACCCACTCCGCCCCCTCCCTCTCCCCCCCCCTCAATACCCAGCAGATACTGTTTTGCCCTTATTTCTAATTTTGTTGTACAGAGAGTATAAGCAATAACAGGAAGGAATAAGGGTTTTTGCTGGTTGAGATAAGGATAGCTATACAGGGCATTGACTCACATTGATTTCCTGTGCGTGGGTGTTACCTTCTAGGTTAATTCTTTTTGATCTAACCTTTTCTCTAGTTCCTGGTCCCCTTTTCCTATTGGCCTCAGTTGCTTTTAAGGTATCTGCTTTAGTTTCTCTGCGTTAAGGGCAACAAATGCTAGCTAATTTTTTAGGTGTCTTACCTATCCTCACCCCTCCCTTGTGTGCTCTTGCTTTTATCATGTGCTCATAGTCTAATCCCATTGTTGTGTTTGCCCTTGATCTAATGTCCACATATGAGGGAGAACATACGATTTTTGGTCTTTTGGGCCAGGCTAACCTCACTCAGAATGATGTTCTCCAATTCCATCCATTTACCAGCGAATGATAACATTTCGTTCTTCTTCATGGCTGCATAAAATTCCATTGTGTATAGATACCACATTTTCTTAATCCATTCGTCAGTGCTGGGGCATCTTGGCTGTTTCCATAACTTGGCTATTGTGAATAGTGCCGCAATAAACATGGGTGTGCAGGTGCCTCTGGAGTAACCTGTGTCACATTCTTGCCAGTGCTGGCACCATGACCTTGGACTCCCAACCTACAGGACTGAAATACTTCTTTTTTTTTTTTTTTTTTTTGGTGGGACTAGGGTTTGAACTCAGGGCCTCATGCTTGCTAAGCAGGCACTCTTACTGTTGAACCACTCCACCTGACCTTTTTTTTTTTTGTGTGTGTGTGTGTGTGTGTGTGTGTGTGTGTGTGTGTGTGATGGGTTTTTTTTGAGATAGGGTCTTGTGAATTATTTGCCTGGACTGGCCTTGAACTGTGATCCTCCTGATCTCTGCCTCCTGAGTTTGCCTGGACTGGCCTTGAACTGTGATCCTCCTGATCTCTGCCTCCTGAGTAGCTAGGATTACAGATGGGAGCCACTGGTGCCTGGTGAGAAATACATTTTGATTAATTTGTACATTGCCCAGTCTAAGATATCTTATTGTAGGATTGGAGTAAGAAGTTTTTTTTTTTCTTGTTTTTTTGTTTTTCATGAAGAGTTTTTCCTGTTTTCTTGTAGAATTCTTACAGTTTTAGGTCTTACATTTAGAATAACAGTCTGTTTTGAGTTACTTTTTTTGAATGTGGCACAAGGCTCCAATCTTCTCCTCCACCTTCAATTTCTCCTCCTCTATCTCTTCCTCCCTCTTCCTCTCCTCCTTCCTGTCCTTCTCTTCCTCTTCTCTTTCTTCTTCATATGGATATCCAATTGTTCCAGCACTATTTGTTGAAAATATGCTTGTCTGCATTGTCTTCACACGCTGGTTAAAAAAAAAAAAAAGGTCGTCCATCTATGTGAGAGCTTAATTCTGGATTCTTTACTGCATTCCATTCGTCTGTCCATCTTTACTGCTATGGTCACCCTTGCTGTATACTAACCGTCGAAATCCTCAACTTTGACTTTTTTTGTTAAGGTAGTTTTTATTACTCCAAGTCCTTTGCGTTTCCATATGGATTTTAAGACATCAGTGGCTGTCAACTGAAAAGCCTGTTGGGTCTTATGATTGTGTTGTGTGTGTACATCAATTTTAGGAGATCTGCTGTCTTAACAATATTAGGTCCTTAATTTCTGTCAGCAATATTTAGTTTTAAGTGTTCAGGAATTTCATGTCTTTCACCATATTTATCCCTAAGTATCTCATATTTTGATGTCAATTAAAAAAATTTCAATTTACGATTGATCATTTCAGTACATAGAAATACAATTGACGTTTTGATCTTGTTTGATCTTCTTCATCTTATATTCTGCAACCTTGCTAAGCTTAGGTATTAATTCTTCAAGCTTCTGGGTAGATCATTTTTTTTTTTACATAGACCATGATGTCATTTTTGAGTAAAGATACGTTTCTTTATCTCTTACCAATTTAGCTGTCTTTTCACTTCTTTCCCTCACCGAAAGGGCCTGGCTAGATCTTGACCAATGCTGACTGGAAGTGGTAAGAGTGGGGCCGTCTTGCTCCTGATCTTCACCCAGCCCTTGCCCCTACATGTGTTCTCTATAAGTTTTTATAATGCCCTTTATTAGATGGGGGAGGAGCTCCTCTGTTCCTTACTGCTAAGAATTTTTATCACAAATGAGTGTTGCATTTTGTCAAATGCTTTTTTCTGCATTCATTGACATTATTACATGGTTTTAATACATGGATTATTTATTTATTTATTACATGGATCAAGGTTTGGACCTTGATCCTCCTATTATATGCTTCCTGTTGTAGATAGGATGGCTATAATGGCATGTACCACTACATCCAGCTATTGGTTGAGATGGGGGTCTCACAAATGTTTTTGCCTGGATTGGCTTGGAACCACTATTTTTCTGATCTTAGTTTCTCAAGTAGCTAGGATTATATTATTTTATTAGGTATATTGATGTGTATTATTAATTATATATTATCATATATTAATATTGTATTATGTTATATTATATTATTAGATAGTTAGGGTCTTTCCAGGTTGAGTTTTTCCCAGGGTGCTGGGCTTCAGCTCTAATCAGGCTGAGTTTGCCTGTGATTAACTCCGTCCTCAGCCTCAAGTAGATAAGAAGGTGATCTTTTTATCTGAACTGGGAAGGTCTTGGCTGCCATTTTGGGTGGTCTTCTGGTTTATCTTTGGATTCAGTCATGGTAGTGCCTTTGAACTCAAGTGCTTGGAGAAGGCCTAGCACTCCATCACTCTTTCTCAAAAGCAGTGCCGCTTAGTGGTCAAACCCAGAGGCGTGGAGATGGACAGACTGACTGGAGTGGGCCCCAAACTCCTCTTCTTGACGGTTGTGTGACTCTGAACAAAGTTCAGCTTGTTTTGGACTCAGGGTCTCTGGTGGAGATGGATGACACCTGCCCCATGGGGTTGCTGTGAGGAGGAAGTGAGATGAGCCAGTGCAGTGCCAGTCCACAGGAAGCTTGATGAGTGACAGTTATTCCGTCCTGTGAGGACAGCATGCCTCTGGCAGGAAGAGGATGCACAATCCCATCTCTTACCACCAAAGAGGGCCTTGTAGGGATTTTAGCTCCCCCATAATTTTAACTTGTCCCACATCACCTAAAATTGTATTTCTGGATCTGAACAACTGACATTTTTCTCAAGCGATGTGAAAGTTAGACCAAGAACTCTGCTATGTCCCTTCACCCAAAAGACATGTGGAAGTTCTCATTTTAGCACCCTGAAATATGACCTTATTTGGAAATAGATCTTTACAGATTTTGCCTCTTTAAGATGAGGTATGGGAGTGGGCCCAATCCAGTGTGACTAGAGTCCTTATAAAAAGGGTAAACTTGGACACACATGCCCCGGGAAGGTGATGAGAAGATGCACAGTGAGGCTGCAGCTATAAGCCCAGAAATTGCCATCAAGGATCGTCGGCCACCAGAAGCTCCAAGGAGGCCAAGAAGATCTCCAGCCAGAGATACAGAGGGAACATGGGCCTGCCCACATCTGGACCTGGGACTTCTAGCCCCTACAACTGTGAGACACTAATCATTGTTTAAAGTCACCCAGACTGGGTACTTTGTTATGGCAGCCCTAGGACACTCGTATAAGCGCCTTTAGGAAATGTCACCCTTTTGCCCTAATATATAGCCAGACAAGTCATATAAGCCATACAAGCCCTGTCTGAGGTCCCTCATCCAAGTGTCCCTCCCTCCCATCTAGAGAACCAGCTCCTAGTTCCCTGCCCTGCTCCTTTGGACCTGCTCCCCATTCCTGTCCTACTCTCACCATCCAGGGACCACCTCTCCCTGTCCCAGAGGGTATCTGGACCCACAGAGAAGCCAACAGTTGAGTTCTCCCTGGGCTCTGTCTTCCCATAGAATTCTCACAGCTCCACCTCCACTGGAAGGGTGCTGTCAGCCCCAGGGGTCCCTATGCAGCTGCTGAGGCTGAGGCTCTCAGGGGTGATCTGCCAGAAGCCCGATGGCTCACCAGGTCAGGAATCAGGCACGCTGGTGACCCAAGGCCTGGCTGTTTCCTGGCCCCAGGCTCAGGCTGGGTGCTAGTTGTACCCTGGGCCTCTGTTCTTCCAGTCCATTGAGGACTGCCTGCCTGGCTCCAGGACTCTGCCTTGTAGCTCCAGAGGACGTACCCTTCCTGGGGCCTCTGCTGAGGCAGGAAGGTCCTCTGGCTGGATGGCTTTTTGCTTCTGAACAACCACTAACTGTGTCTCCTTGGAGCTCAGCTCTGGGGAAAACAGGGCCAAAGCTTGGGAAGTCAGTGTGTCCTTAGACACTTCTCCTTTAAATCGCTCATCCTGCTGTTGGGGATTGCATAACATCCTATTAATGTTCTCCCTCTTCCCTCATAGACTGGAAACTGCTAAAACTGGCCTGGATCTGTCCACTGGTAGAAGTGGACAGAGCCCAGGAGGCCTAGGACATAGTTCATGTGACTGGCAGGTTACCCCTTATGCTGATGGCAATCATAATAGCACTATTTTTTGAGTGCTTACTGTGTTCTGGGCTCTTCGCACAGGTCATCTTACCTCCCTCACAGGCCCCATTGTTGGGTGGGCCCCACTACTAGATGAGGGAGGTGAGGCTCAGCGGGCGGAGGGGCTCCACCGAGGCCATCTGACAGAGAGTGAAGCTGCTGGGGTCTCTTTGCCCTCCAAGTTGTTCTCACCACGCCACTCTGCTGCCACTTCCCATCTGGGTTTCAGTCTCCCCAACTGTGAGTGAGAGACAAGATAACTCTTAGGCCCCTTCCCGACCTCTGGGGAAACAGCTACATGATAAACAGAACACACAAAGCTGGTGTGGCTTCACCACCCTTAAAATCTCTCTCCACCCAGCGGCCTGTGACACTTTATTTAAAGTGCCACCCAGATCCTACCACTTGCCAGTCTCAAGGGCTTTGTTTGTTTATTCATGAACTTATTTGTTGTCTGTTGTCTTGTCCTGCTGAGTTTGAGCACACACAGCAGGTGGGCGCAGTGCACTGGGCAGTGGATATGTTGAGTGGCATAGCTTGTCGCTGGGCACACAGCAGCCATGGGGCACGGGATGAGGTGAGCCTATAGGAAAGCTTGGTGGCCTCAAGCTAGTTCTGTCTGAGGACTAGCTTGCAGTTGCAGACTTCTCAGTCCGGCACCCTCAACTGTCACTCCAAGTCTATTTGTGCAGATACCAGCTGCTTTTCACCAAGTTCTTACAGGATGAGCTGGCCTGGCCTCTCATAGATCCACACCCATATCTCCACCAGATCTGAGTGCAACAGAAAGTATAGGGAGCCAAAGGCATGCAGTGCTAAGGGTGCAATTTTAGACATTGTGAAATACTATAGGAGATATTTTGGGACAATTAGTGTCTAAGCAGTACCTCACATCTTCCTGGTATGCAGTGACTCACTCCAGAGCAGGACAGTGGCTCTTAGGCCATCTGTTTGGGGAAGGGTAGAGCTCATGGCAGCTCTCTCTTCTCTGTGGTAGGATTGTAATCATTTCTTAAGACTCACCCATCCCAGTTTCCTCATTTGACTGAAATGGACCTGAAGCCCAGAGAGGTAGTAACTTGACTGAGGTCACACAGAAAGACAATGACCTGTGCTATGTAGCCCAGTCTTGACTCCTAGGATTTTCTGCACCTTAGTGTTTTTTGAACTCTACGGGAGTCCCAGGGTTCTCCTGAAGTAGTTCAAAAGCAGGAGAGTCTTCCTATTTGGGAAAACAGAAGCAAAATGATTCTGCCAAGGTCACACAGCAATTCTAGTCCAGCACCAAAATCCCTGGAACTCCTCTAGGCTCTTTCTCTGTAACAAAGACCAGGTCAAAGGTGATTTCAAGGACCGGTAAAAACCTGCCTGTGAAAAGTGTTCAGAGAAACCAGGAAAGAGAGATTGTAACAGGCCAGACAAGCTGATCTGGGTTCTCTCAGGCTTGAGCAGGATGTGACTATAGCCTCCTTGCCCCTGGGCAGACCTGTGCCACACTAGGCAGTTCCAAGGAGACCTGAGGCAGGCCCTGCACACGTGTGACCAAGTCAGATATTTCCAGGTAGGAGGTAGGGTCACATCCCACTGGCCTGTGTGTTCCTTCTACAGCACCACAGCTCACAGGTTTGATGTGTGCTACATTTGAGGAATGTCCAGCTCTGTGTTCCTCTGGGGGCCTCTGCCAGCATCCTGCCACAGGAGGCTCCAGGTGGCCTGGCCTGGTACCACCTGCCCTGGGTCTGCCTGTGTGGAGATCAGGTGAGGGCAAGCAGGTGGGAAGAGGAGTGACACTTTCTTTCATGCCTGGCTGGACTTAGGAATTCTCTGGGTGTGGGGCCTGCGAACGTCTCAGGTGGTCGGGGAAACAGAGCCTAGGAACAGACCCTAACTCATATGCTGTAGTTCCGGACTCCAGGCATCTCAAGTACAAAGCACAGCCATAGAATCATAGGGCGCTTCCTCCCCCAATGTTGGGGGAGCACAGGGTGGTTTGGGAGCACACAGAAGGGACTTTGCACACCTTGGAGGGCAAGAAGACTTCCTGGGCCACGTCTCTTTGAGGCACTTAGTGGGTAATGTGTAGTCCAATGCTAAATGTAGGCTAGCACTCAAGACCTTCCTGCAGCCCTGTCCAGCAGAAATGTGCAAGTCATATGTCATTTTTTATCAAAAGTATTAACAAATACTTGAATGGAGAAACAGTTTCAATATGTGGCAAATCTTCAGGAGCACAGGAAAACTAATGAACACTCTACACCACATTTTATCAGGCCAGCAGGAGACCGATAACAAAATGTGCCAAGGACGACGCAGGAAAGAAAATTTATTCCAATCTCAATTAGGAACATACATGGGAAATCACTGAAAAGATGAGCGAGGTATAAGTCATGGAAAAAGAAGGTAGAAAATAAGAAAGAAAAGGGTAGAGCTCAACGACATCGAAACCAGGCAAACAAAAGAGAGAATTCACAAAGCCACACTTTTGGAAATGTCAATTAACACACAGCCACACTGATTAAAAAAAAAAAATGTAGCATATAGCACCAGCTGAGAAGGTAAAGAGGTGTTACCAAGGCAGATTTTACAGCTTTTCAAACCAGTCACATGTGTAATTTTACATTTTCTAGTGGTTCCATTAAAAAAGTAAAATGAATCAAGGTGGAATTAATTTTGTTAAGTTTTATTTAACTCAATATGCCCCCAAATATTATCATTTCAACATGTAATCAATATAAAAGTTATTCATAGTTATTACATTCTTTTTATGCTAAGTCTTTGAAATCCCATCTCAGTTTGGACGCTAAATTTTCATTAGAATTATTTGATCATGGTGTTTAAATTTCATAAAATTTACAGCAATAATGTTCCAAATATATTAAAAAGTTTTCTAATAAGTGAATCAAGTAATCAAGTTTTCTAATAAGTAATCAAGTGAATCAGTTTTTAAAGTCAAATGAATTAAAATAAAATAGAAGCCAGGTGTGGTGGCATACACCTGTAATTCCAGCTACTTGTGAGAACAAGGCTGGCCTGGGCAAAGTTAGTGAGAACCTCCCCCAGCCCACCCTGCAACAAATCCTCAAAACAAAATACAAACAAACCAAAAGGGCTGGGGATCTGGCTCAAGTGGTAGAGTGCTTGCCTAGCATGTGTGAGGTCCTCAGTACCACAAAATAAATAGCCAAGTAAATAAATAGAATTAGAAGTTCCGTTTCTCCATGACTCTAGCCATATGTCAGGTGATCCAGTGGCCCTGGCCACTGCATGGCATAGAACACACCTCTCCCCTTCCCTCTGGCTACCGTCCTGTCCTGTCCTGTCACACGGATCACTCCCCAAGATACCCTGGTCCTCTGTAGGCCCACCCTCTCCCTGGACTCCACCTCTTAAGGGATTGTACAGGGAGGCCCTCCCCCTTCCCCAACCCTTACTATCTCCCAGCCTTCCCAGGAAAGGTCAGGCCAAGGGAGCATACCCGACCTGATGGTATCTGCCTCTTCCTGTAGCCTATGTCATTTCCTGTCCCCACAGCTCATGGGATTACATGAGTTACATTTCCTGCCCCTACAGCTCAGCTATCACCACATGGAAAGTTTGGCAGGGCCAAAACTCATAGCTCCCCTTTCCCCGCCCTCTGCCACGCCCCCTCATTTCAGCCTAGCTTGCAGGGAGACAGGCACAGCCACAATGCTCTGAGACTAATGCCACTGCTCTCTCTGGGCTATCCCAGCCTGCCTGTGTGTGGGGGGAGGGGCGGGGGGGGAGGGAATGGGCCTACATGACCTTGCTGCCCCTCTTCAGAGAGCTGAAGCCTCTCAGGGGCAGTGCGGGGACTGGGGGTGTCATAGGAGGGTAGGCCAAGTGCGAGGAGGTCCATCAGGATGGAAGGGAATTACCCCACAAGAGCCACTGCCTCAACTCATGGGCTGGGCCCCTGAGCTCTCTGAGCCTCGGTTTTCCCATCTGCCCAATGGAATCTCCTAGTTCTCCTAAAGATGGTTATCTTTGCGAAGACAACAGGGTGTGGGCCAATCCACCCACACCTGCGCTACTCCAGTGACCCCTGGAGTACTTTCTCAACCATATGCTGGGGGGTCTTGCTGTAGATGTCATCTTTTTATTATTATTAATTTATTCACATTAGTGTACATTGTTTGGGTCATTTTCCGCCCTCCCCCTCTCGCTTCCAGGCAGAACCTGTTCTGCCCTTATCTCTAATTTTGTGGAAGAGAAGTCATAAGCATAATAAGAAAGACAAGTGTTTTTGCTAGTTGAGTTAAGGATAGCTATACAGAGAGATTCCTAGCATTGCTTCCATGTACACATGTGTTACAACCCAAGTTGACTCATCTCTAACTGATCTTTACACTGGTTCCTGATTCCCTTCTCGTGTTGACCTCTGTCACTTTAAGGTTTCTATATTAATTTCTCTGGAGTGGAGACATCAAATGCTTTCATGTTTTGGATTTTCTCCCTATTCCCATACCTCCCTTACGTGCTCTCCCCTTGTCATGTGATTCAAGTCCAACCACATTGTTGCCTTTGCCCTAGATCTAAAGTCCACATATGAGGGAGAACATATGATTTTTGGTCTTCTGAGCCTGGCTAACCTCACTCAGAATGATGTTCTCCAGTTCCATCCATTTACCTGCAAATAATAAAATTTCATTCTTCATGGCTGAGTAAAATTCCCTCGTGTATAAATACCATGTTTTCTTAATCCATTTTTCAGTAGTGGGGCATCTTGGCTGTTTCCATAACTTGGCTATTGTGAATAGTGCTGCAATAAACATGGGTGTGCAGGTGCCTCTGGAGAAACCTGTGTCACATTCCTTTGGGTATATTCCTAGGAGTGGGATTGCTGGATCATATGGCAGGTTCATGTTTAGATTTTTAAGAAGCCTCCAAATTTTTCTCCAGAGTGGTTGCTTAACATAGATTTGTTGAGGGAAAGATCAAGTCTTCCTAGAGTTGAGACCAGTCCTGTAGAGAAATCCTGTCTATCTGACCACAGCGACACTGGTTGCCAAGGATGTTCTGGACACTGCAAGGCAGGAACATCTGGGTACCTTCAACCAACCACTGGCTTGATGGATGGTTGCTAGAGTCTGGAGGCATGAAGATGTCCACCATCTTTCTAAAGCTTTTATCATGGGCAGATAAAATAATCTCATCACTTCCTGTTTTAGATTATGTAAAACAAGATGTGTTCATTTCCCTCTGGCCTGCCCTTACCTAATCCTGGCAGATAACTTCTTACCCTTAGCTAATGGTTTAGGGGACATTTCTCAATCAGGTCAATTTACATCAACATGGCTAAGAAAACTAACTTTATTATTGTCTTATAAACAACAGAAATTTACTTCTCACAGTTTGTGGAGGATGGGAAATCCACAATCAAGGCAAAGGCAGTTTTAGCATCTGGTGAGGGCCCACTTTCAAGTTCACGGATGGCTCTTCCTTAAGTGTTCTCACATGGTGGAAGGGCCAAGGCAGCTCTCTGGGGCCTTTTTATAAGGGCACTAATCCCACTTTTTTTTTTTTTTTTTTTGTGGTACCAGAGTCATGCATCCAGCCCTTTTTGCTCTGGTTCTTCTGAAGATAGCATCTCACTTTTTGCACAGGCTGAACTTGGACTGAGATCCACTTATTTTATGTATCCTGAATAGTTGGAATGCAGGCTTGTGCCACCATGCCCAGCTTTTGTCTGTTGAGATGGGGTTTCATGAACTTTTTTTGTTGCCCAGGCTGGCTTAGAACTCTGATCTTCCCTATCTCAGCCTCCTGTATGGCTTGGGATGACTGTGCACCCCACTGTGCCTAACTATTGGTTGAGATGGGGTCTCGAAAACTGTTTCCCCAGGTTGGCCTCAAACCATGAGTCCTCCTGATCTCCACCTCCCAAGTAGCTAGGATTATAGGTGTAAACTACTGGCACCCAGCACACTAATCCCATTCTTGATTGGGTTACCCCTATGATCCAATCATCTTCCATTGGCCCTACCCACTAACACTATCATACTGGGGATCAGGCTTAACATAGAAGATATCTGATTTAAAAATAAACAAAATAGGTGTATGATTTGTATGGGGTGCACTTGTTTTCCGCTTAGTATAATATCGGTGTTATTCCAGATCAACACAAAAGATCATCACTGAATTAGTAGGAATGCCTACCTGATCTTTCATGGAATGCTGGGTGCAGTGGTGCATACCTGGAGCCCTCCTTGGGACATGAACTGGAGGGAGAGGAGGTGGTACCATGTTGTCATCCCCTCCCACACCAGGAAGGGAGAACACACACCCTCTTCCCCCTCCGCTGGAGGGGTTAAGGGGAGGCTAGAGGCATCCAGGGACTTGGGAGGAGGGAGGTGCTATTAAAAATATAATTTGTTGTGTGTGCTTTTCCTAATTACAAAAGCAATGCATATTTATTGTAGAAAGTTTGGGAAATAGAGCTAAGCACAGAAAAGCAAATAAAATCCCCTCCTAATCTCTTGCTCAGGGACAGCCACTCACATATCCAATGTAATGGTCAAGAACACAGGCTCGGCCTGACTCCCTGCGCTGGAATCACTTTTCTACCATAACGGGTTGTGTGACCTTGGATAAGAGCCCAACCCCTCTGTACCTGAGACGGTAATAATAGCATGTCTGTCTTGGCCTTGCTGGGAGGACTAAGTGAAAAGGCCTAAAAAAATTATTTTTCTTACTTTTGGCAGTGCTGGGTTTGTTTTTATTTTATTTTATTTTATTTTTTAACTCAGGGCCTTACTTGAGCAACCCTAGTTCTTTTTGCTTTTGTTATTTTGGAATAGGGTCTTGAGTTTTTGCCCAGGCTGGTCTGGACCTCAGTCTTTCTATTTAATCCTCCTGGGAGGACAGGCTTGCTCTACCATTCCCAGCTACTGGATGAGATGAGGGTCATGACAACTTTTTCTTCAGGCTGATCTTGAACCATGATCCTCCTGATCTCCACCTCCTGAGTAGCTTGGATTACAGTGTGAGCCACTGTGCCTGGAAGAAAATGCTTAAATACCTGGCACATAGAAAGTGCCCAGTGAGTGCTAGCCATGGTTGTGATAATAGAACCCAGGCTGTTTTCCCTGGATGTCTAACAGCTGTCTCAAACTTAACTTGGCTAAAACAGGGTTTTTGTTTCTACCTCCTCCCCCCACTCCAAAAAAAAATGTCTGTGTATTAGCCTTCCTCTATCTTGGGAAGTAGTTAGTACCTCCAGTCTTTGAGTTTGGGGCATATGGAGTTGTAATCCCTTCAGGCATCTATTGAATGTTCATCAGTCCATTAAAGTCTTCCTCCAGGTTGGACAGAATGAGGAGAAGGAAGGAGTAAGGCTGGGAGGGGAGAAAAGTGGGAAGGGAGAGAAGGAAAGGGAAGAGAAGATGGCATCAGGAAAGGGAAGCAGAGGAGAGATGGAGGATTGGCAAGAGGCAGAGAGAAGCACTCGTGTTTACCTTCCTCCCCCGCTGTTGGTCCACCTGCCCAAACCAGTGCCTCCCCCAACCCCAGGCATTGCCCCTCAGCCGGGCTGCAGCCCGCCTCACAATCCTCTCGGTCCTGTCAATAATTTATGGACTTCAGGGTACAATAACAATCAATAATGCACATGCAACAGTGTTCTATAGCTCTTCGCACAATTGTGTTACTCCTACTGTATGCAAGGCTGCGTCCTGGCTCCCAGCTATTGCCCCTACAACAAGCCCCCCAAAGCTCTGGAGAAGTGCTGCACTGGCCAAGGCAGGAGCCACAGGTGGGGGCCTCACCGTGCCGCTTCTTCCCATCCTGAGGAGAGCCAACCTGGTTCCTGCAACTTAGTTCTAATAGTTCAAACATAGGTGCGACATGCCCCTGAAGCCCAACCTGGTGGCAGCTACCCACCTGTTAGCCAGTGGCCTCATTGTAATGCAACTGCTAGCACCTAGTCATGCCTGCCCTGTCACACTCCATGGTGGCCGAGGAGCAGGTAGGACCCTGCCTAGGATGCTGGCCGAGCATGCTGCAAGCCAACACAGACCAGACAAAGGTTGGGGGGCAGCCGGCATTACTGCTGTTTGGGCAACACCTGGGCAGGTATTTGGGGCTGCACAGAAAGCAGTTGGGGACACAGAAACACATACCTGCTCCTGTAGGGTTCCTGTAGACAGGCACTGTGGATGGAGCTGGCTGGATGGGAGGCTGGAGAAAGTGGTGGAGATTCATGTTCTATCTAGGGGTGGCTATTACAACAGCCGACAGTATCAGATGGGTATCTCAGTCTAGGACTACCACATCCACTTGTCAAGAAGAACTGGGAATGTGAGGTTTTTTTTTTTTTAATGCAAAAGCTCCTAGTTATAAACATAAGTTAAAAATTAAAATATTGAAAGTGTGTCTGGGCAAAACAAATCCATCAGTGGGCCTTCTGGCCCCTGCCACCAGTTTGTCCTATGAATAGGTTGCTTTCTTGGTGTTTTTCCAAGAAAGTACATCTCCAGCCAGCAGAGAGTGGCTGAAAGAACTTCAGCCTGGAGTCAGTGAGCCTGGATCTGGTCCTAGCCCATGGGCTTTCAGCTGTGGGGGTGTGGTCGTCTCCTGGGAGCTTTGCTCTCCCCTTGCAGCAGGAAAACTAGACCAGGTGGGTGAGAAGCCTTCTTCCAGCTCCAGCCTAGAGTGGGGATGTTCCCAGGTTGAGAGGCTTGGCTTTCAGTCAGTGTTACAGGGCAGATGACTTAGAGTGTTGGAGGGACAATCAGCTTAAGTCAGGCCGCCCCCAAAACTGAAGGATGGTGCCTCACCAGGGTCTACAGGCCAAACACGCTGGAAAGCATTACACAGGTGAAACCACCCTGGCCAGGAGCCTCGTTGATCTTAGGCAGTTAGGCTCTCTGGGTAGGTCCAAGCCAACCTTCCACAGCTGAATGGATGCTGGCAACACTAACAGCAGTAGCAGGATTTCCATCTGGTGAGCTTGTTGTTTCACTATCAGATCAAAACCTCACAACAACCTGGAAAGGTAGCATTGTCCTAATTTAAGAGGAAAAAGGAGAAAAAAAAAAAGCCAAAACCCCCATGAAGATTCAGAAAGGTTAGGCAACTTACCTAAGGCCTTACAGTGAATGTGGGAGCCACAACTCAAACCTCAATATGTAGCAAATCCCTCACCACATTCCTCTCCTGGCACATAGGCTGGAGTGGGACTTGCTCCCATGTCACAGAGCTGGAAAGAAACCAGAAGGATCTGGTAGGGTTCTCAGGTACCTCTTCCTGAGCTCACTATCACTGATGGGGGGTAGAGCAGAGTAAAACACACCCACTGTCTGGGGGACTTTGGGGCCAGAGAGCCGCTTGTCCCTGATAATGGCACAGTCCTGGAACTGTTGGGGACAAGCACAGTGTGGGTGGGACTCTGCAGCTCTGTGGCTCAGGGAAGTGGTTAACAGCCCAGCTTCTCTTTTGTAGGGTATGGCGCAGACATGGGTGATTGCACGTGTGGAGGGCCCAGCACCTATGAAGTTCTCAACAGCACATGTGTGAAAAAGAGAAGACTGACTTCTCCATAACCCTGGGGTGTTTAGTGGACCAGAGCCTTGCAAATGTTAGAATGAGGTGACTGTGTGGTACCACTGGATGCTATTAGGTTTTATGTATGACATACTGGTTTACAAACATGTTTGAAAAAGGAAAAGAAGCAAGCAAACCAAGTTGAGGCCTTAGTTTCTAGGCTCCCCGCAGTGTGGGAGGATGGGAGGGGTGGAGAGAGACTGAACCTTTCCGTCTGACCATCTGGTGAGTCTGTGGGCTCTCTTCTTGGCTTTGCAGTATTCTAGGGAGCCCACCCTGGGGACAAGAATATCCCCTGGGGACAGCCATTCCCCAGAGTGAGGGCTTACAGGGGGATTTGTCCCAGGTCAGGAGCTGGAATTGGGCAGGTCAGGTAGGACCAGCAGGTGGGCAGCCCTGGGGCTCAGTTACCTGGGGAAAGAGCACGTAGACTGAGCGTCTGGTCTAAGCAGGGAGAGCAGGTAAATTAGCACCAATGAGGCTCAGGTAAGCAGCATCATGTATGTGTCCAGATCACAAAGCAAAACTGTGACTTGAAATCAGAAAAGGTCCTCTTCATAACCTCCCACCCCAGCACCCCTGCCCCTCAGTTCTCAGTTCCCCACTTAAGGCCATGTGTGTGATGGTATCTTTCAGATACGTCACACCTGGGAGGGGCGCCTGAGAGGTCTGCCTCTCTCCTCCACACCTGTGGCCTGACCCTCCTGCAATATTAATCCTGCTCTTATTGATGTTTCATCTGTTTTCTGTTCCACGTTACCCCTGCTCTGGACTTCTCACATTGGAGCTTGGGAGCATGAAAAATAGATGTGCTTACTCTACCTGCCCTGGCACTTTTCTCAGGTTTGGGACTTAACAGGAAGTGATCTTGTTCATATGTTCTTCCAATCATCTAATTCCCCAGCCCCTCCGCACCTCCAGCCCGGATGGGCTCAGCATAGGATGCTAAATGTACCTTGCTCTGGGTGCTGCTCCCACCCCTTCCAAGCACGCTCCTTATGGTGTGTGTATTCCTGAGCAGGGGAGCCACACTTGACCATTAGGGCTCAGAGATGCTAACCTACTTGCTGAGGCCATACAGGGAATGGTTAATGGTTGCGAAGGGGCAGGAGGTGGCTCTGATAGTTGTCACTCTCCCCTAATCTCTTACCTTGGGATGCTTGTTTCCCCTGAAGTTGCATCCATTAGCAGAATGGGCTCCGAAGCCCCACCCCTTTCTTTTGAGTCATGTGATAGAAATAATAAAAGCCAGAGGATGAGGGGAAAGGCAGGAGGGACCAGAGGTTGCTGTGGTTGGTACTCAGCTTTGGTACATTATGATGATCCATCTCAGAGACCTTCCATGGCTCCCCACTGCCCATGAAAAAAAGTTTAATCCTTCAGTTTTATAAAGAAGGTCCTTTGCAAAGCTGGCTGGTCCCATCTTCCCACCCTGTCTCTCACTACT
Source organism: Castor canadensis (assembly GCF_047511655.1). Taxonomy (NCBI): domain Eukaryota; kingdom Metazoa; phylum Chordata; class Mammalia; order Rodentia; family Castoridae; genus Castor; species Castor canadensis. Next base: position 61,522,981 of record NC_133392.1, on the reverse strand, counting down.
TCCTCTCCAGCAGTCACTCAGGGTGCTCTACCTTCCCAGGACCCCTGCTGGATGGAGTTATTCCACCCTCATAGGGTTCTTGGAAAATCTGTTTCCTCCTGAGCTGTACCAATGTTTCTCCCGCCAACTGAGGCTTCTGCACAGAGGACCTCCTGATGCCTGGGTCCTGCCCCTAGATTATGCTTAACTGCTCCTGGATGGAACCTGGACATCAGTGTCTTATCCCATGAGACACTTCTCAAACAGTGGGTATAAACAACAGAACTGGTGGACTCTAGAAGGCTCACGGTCTGCCTTGGGTAAGCCTCTGAGTGGAGGTTAGGTTTTAAAGCTTGATTTTTGCATCTTCCCTGCTCTCTGAGAGCTGGTGTGCATCTTTCCCAGCACTGGGGGAACCACCTGCCTCACAGTGGCTGCATCAGCTTTCCAAACTGGCTGCCTTCCTTTCTTCTCTTTGGTTAGGGCTGGAAGGAACACAGAAAGCAATACAAAGTCCCCTTCCCCCTACCCTTCCCCACCACCCTTATCAGGCATTTGTCCCTCTGTGGTCATTCAAATCACAGTCATCCTGTTACTCTGCACCAGCTCATACCCCTGTAGGGCAGAGGACAGCTGCTTTGACCTCAGCCTCCCAGCACAGTGTTCCGCCCTCAGCATGTATCTAAACTCAGGACCAATTGCTCCATCTCAGCACCAGGGCAAGACTAGAACAATCGGGGTCCTTGGTCATTGTCCTTGATAATTGATTGTCAAGGATGACAATTGGGGTCACCATGGGAGTTGGTAGCAGAATTGAACTTGGAACTCAGTTCTTTGGATATCTACCTACCCAGCACTGCCTTCCTGTTCCAGCACACTTCTGGACTTTTCTGAAGTTCTAGGGACCCAACACCCTGCAAAACCATGCTGCTCTTTCTCACTCACTTTTGGAACCTAAAAAAATTGATCTCACCACAGTAGAAGGAAAAGAATAGCACCAGAGGCCGGAGGTAAAGGGTGGGAGGAGGTTTGTCAAAATGGTTCCAAAATTACAATGGATATAAAACCGGTTGTTCTGTTGCACAGTAGGGCAACCAGAGTTAACAATCCTGTGTTTCAAAATGAGAAGACAGGATTTTGAGTGCTCGTACCACAAAGAGATGACCAATATTTGAGGTGATGGATATAGTAAATATGTTGATTTGGTCATTACAATATGTATACAGGCATCAAAATAGTCTGCTTTCTGCCACAAACATGAACAATTATTGTCAATTAAAAAACAAAAGAAAAATTTAAAAGCCCAGAAAATCAAGTAGACCACTCTCTTTTCTAATCCCAAGGAATCAACCTCCAAATACGGAAGCTCTTCCTGTCAACACAGCTCCAGATGCACCTCACTGACAGGCCTCCACTGGCCCTTTGTGTCTCTGGAGACTGGAGAAGAGTGGTTCCCAATGTGTGGGCAGCAGACTAGCAATTTTGGTGCCACCTGGGAACACGTTCAGAAGCAAATTCTCCAGTTCTAGCCCAGGCCTAATGAATTGGAGACTCTGGGGATGGGGCCCAGCAATTGTGTCTTAACAAGCTCTCCAAGTGATTCCAATACAGACTGCAGGGTTAAACACAGCTGATGTAGAGGAAGGCACAGAAGCAGGTCTATAAAAACCTCTTTGCGGGGCTTTGTCTGGTCTGTTTGCCGCCTGCTCTCCAGGACGCAGCTCTATTTATCCATCAACCCCAAGCTAAATCAAGTCTCCAGTGATCTTCTCAGGGAGCCAGCGGCCTCTTCGGCCTCCTGCCTACAGGCAAGGGGAAATGATTGGACTGGGATGTTGCCATGCCTAGTTGGGTCTGGAGGGGACCTGGGGAACACATGTGTGCTGATGACTAATGGGAGGGTCTATATGAAACTCTGTCCTGTGGGTCTGATGTCCCTTCAGCAGGGGCTGGATTTAGGATTATCTCTCCAGGTGATGGCTTGCTCCAGGCAGGGACAGGGTAACTGACTTGGTGATTGGCTGTGCCTTTTGTGCTGGGGCTAAGACTCAGATTGCTCTCAGAGTGGAGTTATCCAGTGGCCAGGGTTGAGGGGGGAGTTTAGTTGGACACAAGCTCTGAATGGTGGGGTGGGTCCTAGCAGCCCCTGGAGCGGAGCTTCTAAGGGGGTCCTACTGGAGATCAGTGACAAAGCACTTAACCAAGAAGCTACCTGGGGGCAAAAGGACTGAGGACAAGAGGTCTCCAGGGCACAGCTGCGCTGGGCTCTCACCTTGCAAAGGGTTAGGGAGGAGGGAGAGGGAAGCTGGTGCTTTAGCAGCCTCTGGCCTGGGACAGACCTAATGTTTGCAGAATGTGGGTGGAGCAGGAGCCCAAAGACTGGAAATGGTTATGAGTACTTCAGCTGTTCAGCCTGGACTCAAATGACTGGGGACAGCCAGACTGTGGTCTGGGCCTGACTGGGTGTCTTGGACGGTTAACAGTGTTGGCTCAGTTATTGAAGTGAGGCTCCTAGACCCTCCCAGGGTCTGACTGCTGTCCCAGCTATCAAGGTAATGTCAGGTAGGTCCCCAGAAGAAGCTGCTGCTAGTCCACGCTCACATACTTCAGGCATGGCTGTCAGAACCAAGGTTTTACTTGGAGGGCTGGGCCTATAAGTGGTGACAGTTAGGTGCCATGAAATCCCCTGGCAGCCTCTGCATCCCCTAAGCCACCCAGTTCTGGAGTTGGAGTCTGGCTTATCTGGTGGCTCAGGAAGGTGCTCCAGCCAGAAGCGCTAAGCATTTACGTGGGCAATGTGAGCTATCTGCCCTCCTATTTGCTCACCTGGGCTGGAGCTCATTGCCTAGGGGTAGGGGCCACTGCCTGGCAATACCTGCGTGGGGATGGCAGGAACCCAGGCCTTGAAGGGTTCCCTGGGTAAGGAGTGAGGAGGATGGGCCCAGGGTAGAGCAGTCTGAACCTGGGAACTGAGAGCTAACCTTAGCTCCTCACGGAAAAATTCCATGGACAGGGCCTCCTGGACATGGACACTCAGCTTCAGGTTGCTGAACAGGGAAGAGGGGGACAGGGACAGGAGTACAGGCTGCAGATGGGAAGTGAAGGGCTTCCTCTAGCACAGGTGGAGTGTACTGGCGCCTCCCTCTTGTAGAAAGAGGCCAGGTTGAGGGACCTGGAGCTCATCTGGAATAGACTGAAAGGGAGAATGAGTGGGCCCAGTTACAAGGGACTGAGTGAGGCTGGCACTACATTAGGTGCAGGCAGCCGGGTAAGTGGCATCAGGTGTTTGCAAAGTGCCTGCTTCCAACAGGTGTAGCAACTACCGGTTGGCTGCCCTGGCCCTCCCAGGCCTCTGTCCTGCAGCTGGGGTTCCATGTGCCTGGCTGCTCTGATCCAGCTGCTGCTGAGTTAGGGTGCTCCTGTCAGCCCACTCCTGTCTCTGTGGCTCACCCAGGCTGGGGCAACTTCTGTATATACTAAGAGTAGCCTCAGCTCTGTTTTCTGGAAGGTTGCTGCCTTCAAAGAGCCGGGCCACTGATCTCCTTACTCACCTTCCAACTTCTGATCCTTTCTTCATAGAGAAGTATAGAATACCAGCACCAACTCATCTGGGCCTTTGTGCTCTTCAGTTTCCCCAAGCTGCTTCAGACAAGCCTCCTCTGGATGATGGCTTATCCATGTTCCCCATCTTAGCTGTCCTTGTGTCTCCTACTTTGCCTGCCCTTCTAGAGGTTTATTTCAATCCTGAACCCAAGTAGGCTAACTTGTTCTTTAGTTGGATCAATGCTGCTTACACAGCTCTTGCACCCTGTATTTGAAAGACTTTTATGCCTAATGTATTTTCACTACTGTCTCTAATCCCCCAGCCTATCTGTCTTAGTGTGTCCACCTCTGAAAGCTCATCTAATTACCTATCTTGACAATCACTTTGGCTTGAGCTTGTTACACCCCACCAGGGGTGGAGGTATTGAGTACTGTCCAGCAATGTCTACAGGAGAAGGCCAGTCCTCAGTTCTTGCAGGACTCCCCATCACCCCATCCCTAGGGGACAGGAGTAGGTAGAGATGAGCCCTGGGGTGGGGAATTCAGAAAAGGTTAGATTGGAATAACTTGGGCAGAGCCTCTATTTGCCACTGGGTAGAGGGGCATAGGAGGTCAGCATCAAGATGTAACTCTCTGATCCTGAGGGATGGGGATAAGAGGAAAGGTCTTTATCAAGAAATGACTCAAGAACTCCCTACCTATTCTTCCTTGGCTCAGTGAATGCACCTGGCCCAGAGACTGGAGTTTTTGTAGCCATGAAGCAAGACAAGGCAGTCCTGACACATTTGGGGAAAAGATGAACTCCATTGATCACTTCTCTGCTGTGCCAAGCAGCCTCCTGCCTGAGATAGAGCCACCCCAATCCTGGAGGCTTCCTGTTTTTACTTTAGTTTATCTTTATCTCTGGACTTGATCCTGATGGAGGGAGCTAGCCGCTGTAATAAGAATCTTCAAAGCAAAAACCAAGTCTAATCTTGCTTCAAGAGCTTAATGTAGAAAAAGTACTGTATTAGTGAACTATGACTTGCATTGCATTTGATAGTCACAAATGGACTCACTTCCAAACTTTGGTCATGTTCTCTGCTTTCTGAATCCGAGTATGCTATGCTGTTTATGATCTCTGAAGTCCTTGCTCAGTTCAAAATGAAGTTGCCCAAGGCTTGAAGGAGCAATATCTGGGTCTCACTGTCCCTTTCACTCTGAGAATGAGGTGAGGCTGCCTCCTGAGCTCAATGCAGTGGAGGCTGATTCTAGGGACAACTCTCAGGACAGCTGGGAAGCTCAGCCTTGAGCTCAGGAAGCTACTTTGGCAACTGGATTGGGATGGTGAGCCAGAAGTTTCCTCTTAGAGGTCATGGAAGAAAAGGACACAGGGTCTAGGCCCAGGCTCCCATATGCCTTTGGACACCACAGAAGACAGGTTCCATACCTCCCTGCCCATTGCTTTTACAGTAACAGGGAGAACAGTAGAAACTCATGTCTGGTGAATGCAACGTCTTGGTATGGAAGGGATAAGGGTCCAGGCCAGGTGAACTAGCTCTTATTCTTTTTTTCCTAAGTGTTTGAGGGGAAGGGGTCAGACTCTGGCATCTCTGCCTAAGATCAGAAAGGAGACTAGATCAGCTTAAGTACATGTCTATTAAGAAAAATGAAGTGGCAAGTGGCATGGATATCCTAGATGTTGTCTAGAGTTGTCTGTACCCAGCACGGCAGGTGGTCTCATCCCAATTCCCTTCTGGGCTCAGGTTCTGTTGGGGACTAGCCCTCAGATCAATTGACTACTTGTGGAAAAAGAATAGTGGTTGAAAGAAACTCATTTGATTCCCTAGCACTGCAAAAAATTCTTGGCTAATGTCTGGGCTTTTAGTACTGAAACTTGCTTTTCTAGTTCTAGTTCTTGGTTCTTTCTTGACTCTTCCACCTTAAGAATTTCTAGTCTTTAAGGCAGATCACAGATGAGTCTTAGATGATGACTTCCTGACTAGCGAGGCATTTCTGTTTCCGAGGACATGTGGTGATTCCTTGGGAAGGGAAACCAGGTTAGTTTGCCAGCTGAGACTGTTGGCCCAGTTTTGGTGGCTCTTGACTACCTAGGCCTGTCAAGCTTCTACCAGGGGCTATGGGAAGCATTGTAAGGCATCTCTGGGGCCATATGGACAGGCAGGGCTAGAGGCCATTTTGGAAGGAGGATACCAGAGTTACTGAGGTAACTGGCTATGGAAATTGGAATCAATCTGCTCTCACCAGGCCCTGCTGTTTAGCCTTGGCTACGGGCATGAGTGGCTTCCTCTGAATCTATATTATCTTCTGACTGATCTTTCCTCTCAGATGACATAGAATTCCATCTGGAATGAACTGCCTCTGACTGAGGAACTTTCTCCAGTAAGCCCATGTCTGCTGGCTTCTTTCATAGTTTTAAGGGTCTCTATTTCACCTTAATTTCTGAAGGTCATGCTCATTAGATATAGAACTCTGGGTTGACTCATTCTCTCTGTGCTGTGAAGATGATGGTTCTGTCCTCTGGCCTTTACCGAGAGACAAGCCACTAGCATGTACGCCTGTCCACGTATGTAGGGTAGACAGAAATGCTCGGATCATAGTTCTTAGTGGCTTTGACTACCGAGGCCTACTGTGCTTTGACAAGGAGCTATGGGAAGTAGTGTAAGGTGTCTCTGGGGCCAGCATGGACAGACACAGCTGGAGACCATCCTGGCAGGATACTAAGGTTACTGTCTAAACTGTGTTTCTTCATAGAAGCCAGTCAAGCCTTTCATTTTTTCCCCTTGCAGTAGAGGAAGCCTCAGCAGGGGCTGGCAAGGCTAGGGGTGGCCTGTTTTTTGGAATATGCTTTTGTACCTGTTTTTACAAAGGAAAATGGTAGGACTCTGGATCCTTGTAATGGCTCCCTGCTATTAAACTTGGGGCATTAGGACATGGTAGAAGTCTAAGCAGTATCTATAGGATTCTGGAACGTTTCTCCAGCTACTGACTCTGGTGGATCTTTGCTGAAGATGATCTATCTTAACTGAATCTGTCTCAAGCCAACTGCAGCTATGGGAAAAATGACCAGTTAGGGATCTGGAGACTGGGACCCCCTTGTTCCTCCAAGAAAAGGGAAAAACCAGAAGAAAAGACGGCACTGATGCAAGATGGATGCTAATACTCAACAAGAAAACCATGCTGGTTCACAAGTGCAATGGGAAAGGCAGAGGTATGTAGAAAATGGAAGGATCAAGAGCTCTGACTCTTGGCCATGGATAGGACTTGGTGAGGCCTCAGGGAGGGAGACCTACATATGGGTGGTCCAGGCAACTCTTCTCCACTCTGGGGGCACTTTTTGCATCAAAATCTGGAGGGTGGGATGGGGAAGACTAACTCTGGATGCCTGCTTGACATTGGGTAAATCTTAAGTAGCTGCTTATTTTTCTCAATTTTGGTTTGGAATTCTCTACTGAAAGCTTCAAGCTCCCTAATTCTTTCCTTGACAGTATCTGTTCTACTGATGCTAGAAAATACCAAAGCACTCATTTTTTAGTATTTCCTTTTAGTCCTTCCTTGGTTCTTCCATCTTATATTACCCATCTTTTCTTGCCTTGTTTCTATTAGACTCTTAACATATTGACAAATTATTTTAAAAACTAATAACTCTAAGATGTGGCATCTGGTCATGCTTTCTCTTTATAGGGATTTTTCTGCCTTTTATCATGACATAATTTTTGGTGAAAGCTAGCCAGGAACTGACATTAGACTTTAGTGTAAAATTTTATGCTCATCTTCCCAAGAGATGGGTTAAATACAGGGACCAGAGGCTCTGGTTGCCTGCCTCTGGGTTTTCCTAACAACTCCTTGCATGGCCAGTGTCCTGGGCCTTCTCCTTTGCAGCCCATTGTTGCACTGGAGTTCTGTGATTAGACGTGGAGAGAAAGCATTGTATAGTCTTATTAAATCTCACTTCAGTGGTCCTGAAGCATATCTTAACTTAAAAGCATATCTTTTTGTTTTCATGGGATACAGGAATGCTGTAAGGGTCTGCAGTTGGCTAACTGTCCTTCTGTAGGTCAGAGGCTCAGAGAACATGATCTCTCTGTAAGACAAACTCTTGTTATGGAAGATGCGGAGCACATTTCAAGATGGCTACTCCTCCACCCCACCTTGCTTGATGAAAGCAATCTTTCACTAGTCTTTATGAGTACTTTGTGGAGTTCCTGGGGTGAGTGGGGGAATCTCATAAGAGTATACAGTCCCCTACTATTTATAGCCCCTGGACCTTCTCTTAAGCTAGTCCAGCAACTTGTCAGAATTAGCACTTATCGTCAGCATATTTTTCTTAAGCTGTTGGCTCCAGTAGTTTCCACAGATAAGCTGATCTTGGCTGAGTCTGCACTTGCCTTTCTCAATGTTGGGTTGGCAGTTTGCCTTAGGAACCTCTCATAGACCTAGGAAATTGCTGTTCAGTATCTTTTACTTGTGGGGAAGAGTAGTGACTTCAAGTCCCTCACTCACTAGAACTAGTATTCATCTAAATTCCTCTCAAGTAGAAAAATGACCCTGAGCTCCCTAACCTGTGCCTGGAGATGGGTGGAACTTGCCTAAATCTGAGACAAAGCTGTAGTGTGACTGAGATAGGACCAGTGGTGGAGGCTGAGTGCAGGAAGAGGTAGACTTCCTCCATCCACCTAGCCCCCATAAGAGTTTCAAAAGTTCTACCTTGGCCATGGGATATTACGTAATCCTGAGGCCATGACAGCTCTCAGCTGGACTAGTCAACAAATGGAGGCTCTATGCTAGAAGAACCAAGCTAAGCCCAGAGACTATAGCTGCCTCCCCAAACCCTTGCTCTGCCTGGCTCTTAGAGGACTTTGAATAGTTTTCTCTTGCCCATGACCTTGATCTAGGGACTAGACCCTCCCAGGCCAGTGAGGGGAAGAACAGTTTCTGGCTTGGATGGAGTTGACTTCCTCAGCTTGGTTTCTTCAGAGGACCTGGCTCCCCTTCTTGAGCCCATATCTCCCTGAGCTCTGGGTGAGGTGCCAAGTAAGCGGACTTTAATCGCAGGTATTTGCAACTTGAATTTGAAATCGGTCAAATTCTAAATGGGTATCAGGCCAGCTCTTGCCCATGTTGTACATGGATTTAGTTTGGATTATTTGGCATATTTTGATTCTAGGATCCAAGTGATATGGTCTAGATTAGTTTTGCTATTTCATTAAAACTTAAGAATGGAGTCTATTGAGACTTCAGAGGCTTCAGGAATGTGTGGCCATTTTGAGAACCTCAAATACCATGCAGCATATAGTCCTAGAAAGCTGGGTCTTGTTCTGTAGAGATTGAGTGAACCTGGAGGAAAATACCTTACTGAGGTTCTATAAAGGGGACCAGCATAGGGCCCTGTAAGAGTCTTCTGTTGGCATAAGCTACCTCATCAGCAGGACTTGAGGACTGCTATGTCCTTGACTCCTGGGGCCAGCTGGGGAATCCCCCTCTTGTGTCTTGGGTAGAAGTCCAAGTGGTAATTGGACTAATGACTCATCTTACTCTGTTCCATAGAGCTGAGACTGGCATGAGTTATTAGGGCGCGTTCTTGGACTGATGCCTGTGGAAGGGATGTGGGGATAGACAGAGATATGCTGTGTTGTAGTCTCCATTGAAGCCAGCTACCCCAATGGGGGTGGGGATAGCTGGTTGGGTCTTCTGTGCTCATGAGGCTCTTCCCCAGAGGCAGTTCCCACTGAGGCTGACCTCTAAGTTTTCTACAGGTGGCTAAGGGAAGTGCTATACCTGAGGAGGGATCTGGGAGCCTGTTGGTATCCCCATACTTCCTGGTCTCTTCCCTGATCCAGTGGAGTTAAGACTTCAGAATTGTTTGTTTGGGACATGGAAAAATGACTTATCATAATAAGACCCTTCTGATATCATCCTGATCTCAACAGCCTCCATTCCTATTCACTATTCTGTCTGCCCAGTTCCCTCAAGCACTGTGCTTTATCCTGGGAAGATTAGTAAGTGCTGGTCTATCTAAGTGGCATTATATCCTTTTCCTTCTCTTTAAATGTTCCAGAGACTAGGCCAAAAAGCTGTTCTATATGTCTGGGCAACTGCTTCTCATGGCATAGCACGTCTTCCAGTGCAGAGCATATGGTAAGCATGCCTGACCATGCTGTGAAGAGGTGAGGTCCTCTACATGTCTTGCATACTTATGAGGTCTGAGGGATCTACCTTGCCTTGGGCTTGCTGGGGTGCAGGCATGCTCAAACTCACTAAGGACAGCTGTAAGCCAAAATTGTTGCTGCTGCTTCCATATCTCCACTGGATCACAGGCTTCCTAACCTGATAGGTTAGTGATCATCTGATCACTAGAAACCTGTAGTTCTAACCAGAAGAGTATATACTATATGTCTAAGTCATTGGCTTTTCCTTCCTTTTCTGAACTATCCATTGTTGCATGTCGTGTTGGCATTTTTCCTAATTCATAGGCATTTCTTACATTTTCTAGCCATCTTTGTGTGTGTGTGTGTGTGTGTGTGTGTGTGTAGGGGGGGGTGGCTGATATAACCTAATTCTGATATGGCGTACAGGAAACAAGTATAAAAATTCTTACTCCCTGGTCTCGTGACTTGATTTTAGTGTTAATGAAAAATTTAGTCTTGAGGTCAAACATTATTTCTTTTTTCAAATAGCTGTAAGACTTACGGAAACTTCAAACGTACATAAAACTTGAATACTCTGGCTTCTGAAAGTCCAACTCTTTCCAGCAGCTAAAGCTAACTTTCAAACTTAAAACACTATCTTATGGGATGGAGGAGTTGTATTCTGTTCAAAATACGTATTTTTAAAACTTTTCTTCAGCTTTTGCCCATCATGAGCAATAGTAATGTCTCTGGCCCATGAACTTGGATGTGGATACATACCCAAAGGAGATAAGGGTGAGTGAAGAGGGGATGGGAAGTTCCTCTGAATCTGTGGTGATATGCAGCTATAAGTTTTGAGGTCTACAGGAATCCCCATCAAGAGGCCTCTTGGCTTTCTTGGCTTGTTCCTTTCTGTAGGCCTCAACAAGCTTTTCCAGGACTGTCCCAGCAGATAGGCTCTGTGGTTCCAGCTAGCTAGGAATCAGACAGAAGCAACATCTTCACTTAACATTATCAGTATTGAGAGCCTTTCCTCAAGTTTCTATGACTTGGGCTACATTATAACATTCCGAGGAGAAAGCAGGGACTATGACTGTAAGTTTGTCCACTCTGGAGACTTCTAGTTGAAATCCAGTTGAGACTTCAATGCAGGCTTGAGTGTCCTGACCGAGATCCGTTATGGGGATCTAAAAGCCACAAGAGGGTGGAGATGTGACTCAAGTGGTAGAGCACTTGCCTAAGAAGGGCAAAAAACCTTAATTCAAACCCTAGTACCACCAAAAACCATGGGAGAATGGGGCCTTTGTTGGTGAAGTGTGTACTGTGACTTGGGTCCTCTTGGCTGGGTAGACCTGGACTTTGAGATTATCTTGCTCTACTTATCTACTTTCTACTTGGCAATTAAGTCTTGTACTATGAAATGCAACTGGATTTTTTTTGGATGCCAGAAACTCCTGAAATCGGGAAATGGAGTCAAGCAATCCAGGGCTTCTGGCTTGCTCTCTGACCAATGGTGAATAAGGTACCTTCTCAACTTCTCTTGGTTTGCCCAGTGGCAGGGAGGACAGTCTGGTTGATAATTAACAGTCTCAATGGGCTTGCTGTGTGCACCACGTGTTTTCTAAGGAAAAACTTCCATTGCAGTGGGGGTCTGGAGGGGCCTCTTTGGGTTCTTGGAAAGCAGGAAGTCACCTGAACAATAGTCTCACAACAGGGTACATCAATCCTGAGGTGTTATAGCAGCTGAAGAATGAAGATGGTTCAAATATTGTGATGGAAAGTTCTAAGACAGTTCTTGGTTCACTTCTTAGATTTTCTTCTAGGATTGCTTTCTGGCTGAAAGTGCTGCTGAGTCTCTTCCCTAGAAGACTGTATTTTGCTGTAATTTTTGAATAGTATTTGTGCTAAAAGACAGAATCATCTCATGTCATAGTACATCAGAAGAATCATTTCCATGATGCTTAAGATAACAAACTTCCCATATTTCTTATGCTAGATGTAATCAGGTCCTGCCAACTCGATGTACTTGAGGCTGTCATCTGTTGGTGAACTAGGATGTGGAGACAGTGTTTGCGGAGATGTTTAGTATCTGGCACTAGTTTGGCATGAAGGATACTGCAGTATCCTGGTTCCCCAAGTCTTAGATCATGGCAGAGGTATCAGCTCTTCTGGTGGAGTTCTATGGAGGGACTATGACAATCAGGCTAGAAGCTAACCTGAAGTCTATTCTTCAGGTATTTGTGACTGACTATCCTACATCCTGTTTCTGCTTGATGCCTAGAGTGGTTTTTCTTAAACCCTACTCCTATCAAGAGTTGAAAGCCATGTTAAAAATACAGAGCCATTGAAATGGTACCAAGTTTGTTCTCCGAGGTCACTCTGGTAGCAGAATAGAGCACTTCAGGGTTGAGTAGTGCTAAGTACAGGTTAAGAAGTCACTTGGCATAATAATGATTAGCAATGATGGGGACAGTGAGTGGGTGTAAGACTTGGGTGGCAGAAGTAACAGGAAAACAAATAAGCTCAAGTATGCAGCAATCATAGCCAAGATGACTACACTCAGCTATATGAGGTAAGGAACACTAGAGGAATGCCCCCTGGAGATCTATGGATAAATCACCAGTCTGGTCCTGGAAAGCTTGGTCCATGTCACTTCTGGGTCATCTGAGTCTGGACATCCAGCAGGGGACTGGACAACTGAACCCAGAGGTAGGGCCAGGATGCTAAGTCTATAATCCTCTGACCAAGCACTTCAGAAACCACCCATGTGTCAAAATGGGGTGTACTGAGGAGCCCCAACACTCTGGCTGGGTAGAAGCAAAGGTGTACCCAGAAGTAGGGAGTTGGTGATGAGGTAGTCAAGGGAGAGCTTTATAACAGGTCACATGCTGAAGATTTAATGTAGAATGAAACCACCCACTTTTCAAAGGGGGTAACATGGTGTCCTTAGGAACTACCCAAATGATGACAATAAGAGCAAAACTAAAGGCATGGGGAGGCCCTTACTGGGTCTGATGTGGCCCTGCTTTTGTGTGAGGAAGATAATTATTATCTCTAAAATTTCTCTCCAAAGTTCCCTCACTATATGGAGAGGTCTGAATCCTGACCACCTGTAGTTAGTGTAAAAGTCAGGAAACTGCAGGAGAACTCATAACTCAGGGAGCTCTTCTCAATTGAAGTCAGTCAGTAACACTGCACTTCAATGTCTTTCAAGTATCCTTTAGTTAAAGGTAACATTTTATTAAATGTGAAAATACTGTGACATGGGAATAGAATATAGAAAACTTGTTCACACTGTCAAAAGATTGGAAGGAAAAGGGTGTTTTCTCAAGGTGGGGAAGGAAAAGGCAGGATCTTATTGTTGGAGGTGGGCTTGACAGTTAGGATGCCCAGTTGAGAGATCCTGACTTGGGCCCAGCCATTGCTGACCTTAACTTGACCTGAGGGTGGTACTGGCCTTCTGACTATCAAGGAAGGGGTATAATCTTCTGGATTCAGCTCTGGGAAGATCCCCCAATAAGAGGCCTGAGAAAAGGACTTCAGAGGATGTTTAACTGGCTGTCATGTCCTAGTGCCTTATAAACAGCATGCTGAATAATCCTAATCTTAGAACTAGAATAATAGTAGCTGTCTTTCCTTAAACTTACTATAAATAGCTCAGTATTTCCTGAAGATGAGGACAATACTACTTGCATGTAAACAAAACAGATTACAGTTCTCATCTTGCCAGTGGATAAGTTCTTATGTGAGCCAGAATCCAAATAAGGTCTTATTTCAATGGTTGGAGTCCTGCATTTGAATCTAGAGGGATCTCAGTCCTTCTAAATCTTTGATGCAGAGCTACTTATCCAAAGAACCCTCCACATCTGGGACCTTGCTCATTGCACTTCTATGGTATAGCTTACGGTTTCCTAACATTTCTTGTAAATCCATATTTGCCTCTAAAAGATCAAATTCAAGTTTACTTCTCAGCAACACCACCTGGTAGGTGACTGTAGACCTTACAGAAATGTGTGCCACCTGGCTGTTGCCTGTTGAGGTTAACACGCTGCAGTTATCTGGCTCTACTAGTTGAGAAGGGTTATGATAGAGGGGCATTTGACAACTTCCTGGCTTTAAAGAGCTTATCTCGGTTTTTAAAATTTTATTTTTTATTAGCACATATCGCATAAGAGATTTCACTGTTATTTCTGTATATGTGCACAATATACTCTGATCATATTTATTCCCTCTATTTCCCCCCTCCTAACTACCCACCTTTTTCTTTTACTGGGTTTCATTGCTATCTTCATTCTTGCATATAATGTACTCTCACCCCCAATCTCCTCTCCTCCTGCCCCTGTCCTTGGTCCCTCCCACAAAGTCCCCTCTTATATTTATGGTATGTATACATACATGCATATTTTTTAGATCTAGATTCTACATGTCAAAAAACATGCCGTGTTTGTCTGAGTCTGACTTATCTTAATATTTCTAAAGCCAGGATAAATAAAGGTTCTTTTACTCATACTCTGACCAAACATGGGTAGGCTTTAGTAAATATAGCTTGACCCAGTGATGCAGCAGATCAGGACTGTCCTGTAATATTACATGGCATTGCAGGTGCTCCAAAGCTAATACAAAGAACACTGAGAGTATATATAGGAACTTGGAAAGTGGGTAAACCATATTCACTTGTATAGGTCAAAGTTGCCTAGGAGTATAGTTAGTGGTCTTTGATAAAATAATAGGCAGGAGATTAAAACCTGCCCCAAAGAATGCTGCTAGGCTTAAAAAGGCAAACTTAAAAAAACTTCTGGGACACTGGTGTATTAATAATACTAATCTACTAATACTTCTGTTTATAATACTAAAGAGAAGCAGAGGAATGGATCTCTGGAGCACCAGAAATATACTGGTCCTGACTCAAGTCATTTCACTTTGGTCCCAGGCTAGGCTATATTTTAGCTTATTTTGCACTAGACATGGTGGTATGCTAAATGCTAACTAGGAGACTAGAACTTGAAATGCTTCCTATTTGTAAGCCCCACATCCTGTTCTTCCCTGGCTGTAATGAAGACTGAGGACATACAGTGCAAAGCCAGTATAGAAGGAGGCTGGGTCTCTGGACAGGTCTAGGGAGGTCCAGCTAAGAACATTTGCCTTGTTCGGTCACTGAGATTGAATTTGCAGACAACTAGGGTTAATTATAATAGGTAATATTAGTAAAGTACTGTTAAACATGCAATGCTCCTTTTCCTTTAAGCTTTTTTAACTTGACTTGTTTCTAAGCCAACTATCAAAAGTTAATGAGCTATCTTAAAGTCTCAAACTAGCAGAGTGACCTCAAAGAGTTTGAGCTTCAAACTGTTAGTAGGTCCAGGACACTCTGGGAGTGTCTTGTCTCAATCCTGGAGCCAACTTTGTGAAATGTTAAAGAATACTGGTTGGATATTAAGAACAGTGACTTACATGGAAAAAAACATATAAAATCTCCTGATCGTTTTCTTAAGATCAACAGTATAGTGATTCCATGCCAGTTGAGCAGTTCCTGAGAACATTTTCCAAGGATGAAAATGAAAGCTTCTATGTGATGCATGGTGGTCAGTTGGAGATGTCTCCATCCAGGAGCCCTGGACTTGACCCTGCTTCAGAAAAGCAGTTAAGCTGGAGCTCCTATGACTCACTTTAATGGAACTGAATGGCTCAGTGCAGTTTGAGAGGTAGTCTTCTACTTAACATCTTCCGTACTCCAGCCCACAGAGCAGTGGTCACTGTTTGGGGCCCTTGAAATCCAGAACCCAGGGGGAGAGTACCATCTGCTGCCCACTTGTGTACCCATGGTGGCAGGCAGGGAAGACAGTATAAGAGTGGGAGCCTAGATGCTACTGGGCTCTGGAGTTCCTTGAGTTGGTTCTTTACCCTTATATCAAGATAATTCTTCTGTGGTGTCTTGTGGCTTTCTTAGAAATTCAAGTTCTCATAACCAGATGATGTTCAAGGAACATCTCACTCCCCATGTAAGGATATGGATAATAAGACGGGTAATGAGACTGTTCACTTTCCTGCTACTTCCTGGGTCTGTCCAGCAGGTACACTAACCTATCTGGAGGGTATAGATAGAATTGCCAGGTAAAGTATAGAATCTATGAATGGGATATGCTTATATCAAAACAATTTTCTGACACTCAGATGTGCTGGGTAGCCTTTACAACTTTGTTTCCTTCTAAGGCTGGCACCCCAATAAAGAGACCTCCCCCACGGTGCTACTTAACCACCTATGGTACTTGGTTAGGAGGGGGCCTCCCCTGCTTGTACTTGCCACAGTTCCTGCCATGAAAGTCATGCAGAGTTTTGGACTGAAGCAGGTATTGAGACTGCATTAGCTCCTTTGGGAGCAGCTTCTGTAAGCTTGCTTTTTGGGACTCTTCCAGAGATGTGTTGAGTATTGGGGTATACCCCTACTAGGGTATCTAGGTCTTGGCATGAGTACTTTGCCCATTAGGCAAGTCACTTTGGTAGAGTTGCTTTGTCTTCTACCTATATGATCTAGATGCTCAGCTCAAGCCTCTGGCAAAGGCCCGTGGAACCCCTGATACCTAATCCTTGCTGGGGTGAGGGAGGCGTTAGTGTCTGTAAGTTTGGGTGACCTATGAATTGCATCTTCTCCTGAAGACACAGCTCTGGTCTCATAGGTCTGTTGACCTGCCCCTAAGCCGAGCTGCTCAGTGATGCTGCTGTGTGTGATTGGCTCAGAGTCTGTGTCCCCTTTAGTTTCTACTGTTGCAGGGTTTGGCCAACAAGTGGTTAACCTTTTGGGTTCCTATGGTGCCCTCCTGCCCACTGCTCAGGAAGAGAAGTCCATTGAATCAAAGTGTAGCTCACTTCACTCTTGCTTCTACTTCTGGACTCCATTAAACACTTATGAAAGTGGTATAGACAACAGTAACTCATGTATACTGCCCTACTCTGTGGGTAGTGAATCTTCATAGCCAACTACTGCTGGATGCTTGGTCTCCTAACATAGTGTTTTCCCAAAAATGCTGGGGACTGGACATGGGTGGAGGCTGCTTGGGTGGGGAGTGGCCTGGAAGAGGGTGGGGTTCTTCCTGGAAGCCTGAGGAGGAGGAAGTATGAGGTAGTTTACTAAGACCAGATGAGAGGCCTGTGCTGTTCTTCTGCCTCAGTGGTCAGGAGTGGACCATGTAGGTCCCTATTTGGTTCCTGTCTCTAATGGCCAGGCAGGTAGCTTCATCTTGCTCCGGAAATCTCACCCCTTGCTAGCTGTTCTTTTATGTATGTGGGTGGGAGACTTGGAGGAGGAGAGGCCACTTCAGGGTCCCCTTGCTGTTTACTCCTGACTCCTTGCTGGGGCTATTGATGGTGTAGAACCTTGGCTGCTGGAGTTTGTTGTGTTTCCTGGTCTGCCTTCCTTCTTGTGGGACTCTTCATTGTCTTTAGCTCTGTCATGGCTGGCATGGCAGCAACCTCCTATGGCCTGGTGCCTGGTCTGAGCATGGGTTGAGTCCCCCTTCAGTGAGGGTTTTGCCTGGCTGGGACAGATCCAGCTCTGTTCCCAGATCTGTCTCAGACATTAATGTCTTCATGTTACAAAATGAGTTTGGTGCCCACACTTTACATGTGAGCTGGTTTTCCTGCTGCTGAACTCTGCCTTGGAAAGTTTTCTTGGTATGAGACAGTAATGGCTCTTCTCTCTCGACATTTCTCCTGCCTGGACCTTGGTCTATACTGAGCTCTATACTGAGCTATATTCCTCCTACTAGGGAGGTTTAGGTAGGAGCTGCTTCTGCCTGAAGTCCTCTGCCTACTCCTAAGTAATCTTGGTTCTCCTGGGATATGTCCTGTTCTGTTACCCCTCTACTGGGGCTTGGGTGACAAGGGCCCATGAGCAAGTCAGAATATTCAGACTCTTTGGCTGGGCCAATGTCCAGTCTTTTGGGTGCTGGCAATAGTATTCACAGGTACAGGATGTGTGACCTTTCCATACTGTCACTGTGACTGTGTTTGCTTCAGTTTGTATGGCTTAGGGTATCCCCCTGCTTCAGTGTTTTATTCTTTTTTGATGGATCATCCTTTGGCTTTTCTTTTGGCTGTGGCACTATTACTCAGGTGTGGGCCTTGGGTCACCAGGCTACCTGCTTCCCTTTTCCTGTGAGTGCTGGTCCTTGTGCTCTTCCAGAACTGTGTTCCACGGTTAACTTCATCCAGGGTCCTTCCTACCCTTTACCTTGGATCATCTTCATTGGTCTCTGCACCACTAGCTTGGCTTGGGTTTATATTTTAGACCCAACCTATATTCAGATCCTCTCAGGATCCATCGACTGCCTTCAGAACTTCCATCTTTATCAGCTTCCTTTAGTTCAGCTGTTACTTTTGTTCATCCAGACTGTTGTCAGAATGTCTAAAGATGATAGAAACGGCTGCTCAAATGTTGCTGTGATCTTCAGACTCGGTCCTAAGTCATAGCCATGTATGTGCCTGAACTTAAACTGGATCTGACTGTCAGATGATATAAATGCCTAGTGGTCAAGTAAATCTCAAATTCTAGTTCATATTTAATTACATTGGGATCTTGGAGGTAGAATTGGAAGAATTACTCAGCTTTGGATTCATGATAGAGTGACCTGGAAACTAGCTGGCTCTGGTCCTCCATTTTGCTAAAGAATGCTGGAATTTGGCTCAGGAAATATCCCTCTGAGGCTGGTCATCTGGGAGGCCACATGCAGTAAGTCTCGGAATGACCATGAAGCTTGGATTGGGGTCTCTATTTGGATTTTAGGATGTAGCCTGGGCTCTCACTGTAGCTCATGACTGGATGGGACTGGATTTGATGGCATGTCAGGCTTTCTCAGCAAGGCTTCCCAGAGCCATTTTCTCACTAACTTCTTTCTTATTAAGTATCATTGTGCCCAAGGGCTGCAAAAGATTCTGGTATGTTTCACTGATCATATCCTGGGTTGGTGAGCTGATCCTGTTTGAAGCTTAACTTCAGGAGTATCCCCTGGTTTATGGTCTGTTATTGCTCATTCCCTCCTACCACGGTCAGCTATTGCCCTCAACTAGATAGTAGAGTTATGGTGACAGCTACCATAGGAGTTAAGGCAGTGTATAGCCTCTTTGCTCTATCTGGGGTCTAACACCTTTATAGGAAAGTCATCTCTGCCTTTTTTTTTTTTTTTTGATAACAGCTGTTTGTCCATATATACAAAACAAGTTTTGTGAACACTAGTTCTAGGTATGATGCCCATGACACTGAGTGAGAGCTTGCTCCCTGATGTTATGGTACCACTTTTTTTTTTTTTTTTTATTATAAGATAGCTTTCTTGTAGGTAGACAAGGAGACAGGAGGCACACTCAAATCTGTCTCCCTAATTGGCTGGTAGTGAAGGAACTTAAGTGGCCTGTGGGTACAGGCAAATAGCATCTGGTTATAACTGGGGAGTATCTAGTCTGTTATTCTGGTCCCCCCTGCAGCTATCGATGGCACCCTCATTGCTTACATAGGTCCTTGAGGCCCTGTTCTCATGCTTCAGGTTCTGCTTGTCAGAAATTTGGTACCATTATACTCTTAAGTAGCCAGTTTATGGACCAATTTCACTTGGCTTTTTTTAAGGATACACAGGCTCTTGGTTGATAGAGGTTGTAGCAACATTATTTTGCATGTCCTTGCTGCTCATGTCCCAGCTCCTTATCTTGTACTATGTTGTCTGAAAGTTGTATGTAGAAGGTTCTTTTCTGGTCTAATTTTTCTCTCCTTTTACCTGGAGCCTCCAACCTTAGAAGGGCCATGGAAGCTGCAGCAATGTGTCAGGGTTAGTTTATACTATGATTCTCAATTGGCTGAGCTCAGGGAAATCTTTCTTGGGTCCTAAGACTGTCTCATTTTTCTTTGAATGTGGAGTTGGCTTTCTTAGGATCTAGGGCCCACTGAAATGACTCAGAATGGGTTTCTGGTATTTGGTCCACCAGAAGCAACTCATGTCTGGCTTCTCCATCATTCTCTACTGTGGAGTCTATCTAGTGCCATGACTGAGGGAAGTAGGTATCAGTGGAGCTTTTCTTTGCTGTCATGGTCTTCCTACTGGGTTAGCGTGGTGGGGACTTTATTCCTTTTGGGTCTGTCTCTTCTGTGTCCATTAGACTAAGGCTGTAATAAAGTAACATGAACTAGGTGGCTCAAACAGATTGGCCTCTATTCTAGAGGACAGCAGTCTGAGATCAAAGTGTCAGTAGGGTCACTTCCTCTGAGGGCAGTGAGGGAGAACTGGCCAGCTTCAGGTGGCTTGCCATCTTGTCTCTTTACCTTGTGGTAGTTTCACTTCATCTGCTATTGTCACATGGTAGTCTGATGCATGTTTGTATTCCTGCTTCCTCTTCTGAGGACACAAGTCACATTAGATTATAGCCTGTCACAATGACCTTGTTTTAACTCTATTAGCTCTGTAAAGATCTATCTTCAAATAAAGTGTTCTCAGATATTGAGATGAGAATCTCAATGTTATAGGGGATTCAACCCTTGAAACTATAATCTCCAGCTCAAAGCCTAAGGGTCTGCTAAGTCTAATGTTAACCTAGAGCTGCATCTACGAATATAGCAACGCAAACTAGGTTGCTTCTGGTCTAGTGTGTGCCATATTGAGGCTCTGTCAACAGCCAATCTGTTTAACTCTGGCATATGATGGTTATTCTACAACTGGTCTGGCTTGACCTTCCTAGGTCAGATGACCTATAACCCTAGAAAATGGCATGGGGTACGTTCAAGAGCTTCCCTGGTAGAGCTAGGGTCTGTTGGTTTGCAGAGCCCTGGGTGGCCTG
This sequence comes from Castor canadensis, assembly GCF_047511655.1. Lineage (NCBI taxonomy): Eukaryota > Metazoa > Chordata > Mammalia > Rodentia > Castoridae > Castor > Castor canadensis. The sequence goes on along the minus strand of NC_133392.1, from coordinate 61,502,516 downwards.
AGCCAGGCTTGGCACTTCTTGTAGAAGGTAGTTCAGACTTCCTGGCTGTGTTTGAAGGGGTCTAGGCTTGGATTTGGAAGATGCTAGGAAGATTAAGCCATGATGGCTGGTCTGATGGGACTCTCAGAGGGGAGTCAAAGGACTAGCCAGAACCAAGCTCCTTTTCTATCATTGCCTCTCAAAGCTTGAAGCAGGGGATTCCACTTTAGTTGGGAAAGAGAGTCAGGGATGTTGCTCTGTTTTTCCTTCCCTAGAGGACCAGATAGGTGGACTGGCAGGGGGAGAGCAGGCACTAGTGCTCAGAGGGGGCGCAAGCTGAGGAAAGCAGGCATCTCATTGGTTCTGAATGAGTTAGTCATACAGAGATGGCAGGAAGGATGGTTCCTGACTGGAACCAGACCCCTCCCCTGCCAGGGGCACCTGAGCAACTAGGCACTAAGACACGGCTAACTCTATATACCCCTCCCATAACCTTGGGATCTGGGTCTAGTCCCAAAGTCACCCCTGACAAGGCTAAGGTAGTAAAGGAATAAATGTCTCCAGAAAGGCAGAAACAAGTAACTTCCTAAAAGTCCTATAAGATAGGTGTCAAATCTAGTTACGGAGGTCTTAACTCTAGTCTAGAGATTTCTGAGTAGGAGATGGGTTACATTCATGGGCCTAGGTAGACCAGACAGTCCTGGGGACCTAGTGATCAGAGAGCCTGTGTCCCCTGCAGATGACAGCCACTGCTTGGCTTTGCCTTGGGCTAGTGATCTGCCCAGTCCTGGCTGCTTCTATGTACTTTGATGTCTTTATCTTTCATCTTTGCTCACTGGTTGTGTTTTAGCTCTAGGCATATACCCCAGATAGTAGAAAACCAGACATCTCCCCTGAGTCCTTTCTGTGGCCTAACACACATGGAGAAGAAAACTCCAGATTTCCCTGAGATACCTTGTCTGTCCCCTTCCAAAGACAGACTTCTTGTATTTGCTTGTGGTGTCACTGTGATCTAACATTTTCCCGTGGTCCTAAGAACTAAAAGAATTATTCATCACCCATGTGAGTATCCCCTTTGTATGCCAAATATTGAAACATATTTGGTTCTATTTCTGGACTTCATTCTTTTTTTAGGATTGCAGTAATTGTCCTTGCTGACAAGACCACAGGAGATGGGTATATACACCTTCCTCCTGCAGATCCCCCAGGTTCCCAATGGACCCTCTCAAATGCAGTTTGAAGTAGAGGTATCCATACCTCCTGTTTTTGTGTCATCCTCATTGACTAGCCCTGCGTGGTTATCAGTGCGAGGTTTTGGAGGTCTGTTTTAGTGGTGGAATAAATGTTGTCCCCATGCTAAAACTTCTTCCTAGTGAAGTTCTAAAGTCTTATTTGGCATTACTGAGACTAGTGTCCATGACTAGATGGACAGTCTAGAAGCTGCCCATGGATATCCCTTGTATCAAACCACTCTTGAGACTTGGCAGAGTTTGAGGCTAGGACCTTATTGTGCGGTCCTGTGTGGGAGAGCCTGGATATGAGTCTGAAGATGGGGACTGTGTCCAGGACATATTCCAGGGTCTTGGCTGTTACAGCAGCCTGATGTGAAGGGTTGAGTAATGCTGAGACCTTACTAGCCAGAATGGAGGTCACTGTAAGGTACATCTCCAAAAGAGATATCTCAAGATACAAGATCATTTTTCTCCTAGAAAACAGTTATTTTCCTGGTCTTATTACTTTATCTGGAGCAGCAGCAGGAAAAACCTGAGTTACCACATTGCTTGGGCCATCTAGAAAGCTTGTCTGCAGGGCTCTGCCTAATATAAAACCTGTCGTCTCCCTCCTGCCTGGGACCCCTGTCACATAATTCCTAGAACTTGGGGCAGTCGGTTGGTATGTGTGGCTTCTGTAGGTCATCTCTTGCCTGTGGCGCTCAGGAATCTAGCCTCTTCTCAGCAAGATCGTTAGTTCTATGTATAGTCTGTTCCCTAGATCTGTTTTTCAATACTCGAGTCCAGTCTTAACTGTTATCTGACCTTCCTGTCCTCAAGACACAGTACACTTGAGTATGTGGCTCATGGTGGCCAACGTGTGTCTGTCTCTCAAGGGACCATGAAGGCTATAGTATCACTCCTTTCTGGGCTGCTTTCCTTCATCATAGGTGCTTTGCTATAGAATTCCTTTGAGCAATTATAGTCTTGCAGGTATCACCCCTTTTCCCCCTCCTGGGAATTCAGTCCTCTGCTTGTGTCCTAGCCTGATTGCCTCATTCTGAGGCTATTCCTACTCACAGCTCCTTCTGTCCTGTACAGTTGCTCTTTTAGACTACTCTTATTTAGTTTTCTCAGATTAAGTCCTGGGGCTTGTTTGGGGTGGTTCTGTCTTAGTATCACCCTTTAATAACTTGTCACCTCAATGATGGGGCCTTTTGGTGAGGTTAGTGGAACTGTCATGGTCTAGTCTCCACAGTGCAGCCTGGCAGGAGCTCCCCAACAATGTCAAACCAGATTCTTCTTGGTTTAGTCCCTCAGGCTGGTGGAGCCTCAACTTGGATTGTTTTCCTGAGATCCTGTTGGCTTTGTTGTCTACCCCTGCTCCAAGTCTACTTCCTGCTGCATCTGTACAAGTGCTGGAAGATCCTTGATCTTCTGTGTGTCTCTGCACTCAGTGGGACTTTCTTCCTGTGACTGCTTATAGTGTGATCCTGCGGTCTTTCTAGTAGTGATGGCCACAATCCCAGGAAAATAAGGCAACTCTTATGTTAGAACAGTTATTGGTGCTTAATTTTTAGAACTCCTCTTATAGTCAGGATATTAACTTTTTTTTTTTTTTTTTTTTTTTTGGTAAATAGCTGATAAAGATATTCTCCTATTCTAGGTTTTTAACTTGATGCAGTCCCATTTGTCAATTCTGGATCTTATATCCTATATGGACACAGGCCTACTCAGAAAGGCATTACCTATGCCTATATCTTGAAATACTCTCCCCTAGCAGTTTCAGGTCTTGCATTAAGATCCATTTTTGAATGAATTTTTGCCAGGGTGAGTCGGGGGTCAGGCTTCAGTCTTCTGCATGTGGATGTCCAGTTTTCCCAGAACCAACTACTGAAGAAGTTCTTTTCCAACATATGGTTGGTAGCTTTGTCATCCTGCAGATCGTAGAACACAGGATCTTATGTGCACTCTTGCTTAGGGGTCCAAGACCCTGAGTAAATTCTTTCCTACATATAAAGAATAGACTTTCTGCCATCCTGTTATCAAAGGCTGTTACCTGTGGTACCTGGATTTGCAGGTGACAGGGACAAGACAAATCTTTGCCACCTGCTTCTGTGGTCACTTTCTCCTACCCCTCCTGACTTGGTCTTGTCTGCTTCTCCCTCTGACACAGCATGCTCCCAGGCCTTGGCATCAGCTGAATTCAGCTTACATATCTAGTAGTGGCCACTGGAAGTTAGGGGCCTGGAGGTCAGATGACCCTTCTCCATGTCTTGATTCAAAGCTGACAATTTGGTTCTTGTCTCCAGGGCTCATGGAATAAGGGGCCTGTATAAATAGTCCCTGTCTCTGGTAGAACTTGGAGTCTGCCTAGCAGCAGAGGCTGTGAAGGAGGCAAAGGGTTTGTTTGAAGACAAAGGCTGACAATGAGCCACAGTGACTGGTTTGTCAGAGGTTCTGAACTTCTAGTGAATGGGTTGCTATACCATAGCTGAGTTCAGAGGCCCAGGGAGTAGTACTCTTGGGAGTTTGGACAGTCTGGATCTGGCTTCATCTCAGAAGAAATGATGAAGCCACGATCCTGGTTTGGTCCCTGGAAACAGGCTCAGAGGAGACTTGTGCTAACAGACCAGGAGAATCAGCAGTAGCAAGTGAGCCCTAGGGTGGGAGCTGAGCTCCTCTGGCAAAGTACAGTTCATGGTTGAAAACTTGCTTGGGGGTTTATTCCATTTACAGGGACTAATGTGAAAATGGGTACAGAGACTCACCTTTCCCATCTAGAGCTACCTTGGCTCTGAATCATAGGATTCCTAATTCTTAAACTGGGGTCAGATCTGTTGGCCAAGTTCAGTTCTCAGTTAGTTTGGCATGTGGGAATGACCATGCTTAATCTTGCTCATGCCAGCATACAGGGCATTTAATAGACAGGGGCAGAGATCTTCGCTTCAAGAAAGTCCTAAAATATTGGCCAAGTGGAAACCCAAGGGATATCTCTCTGATCTAGAACTACAGCTTGATGAAGTATGAGTGGTGCATGGCCACAGTAGTTTGTAAAGTCTTCTCCCCAAACAGTTGGAGGGACCACACATGTCTTAGATTCCTGTATCTGTCTTCTCCTAAACTCACCAACTTCTAGTCCCTCTGCCCTTGGGTTATGATGCTTCCATTGTTTCCTGTCTCTGCCCAGCCCATGGTTCCCTTTGAAACTCCTACAGTCACTGGAGTGTTCTTGGAAAACCATGGCAAGAATAGACTTTGGTTCAGCTGACCCAAAATGGTAAAGGGAGAAAGGAAAGGCTGCTCAAAGGATTGAGTAGTGTGCCCAATGATAAAGAAAACAAGGACTACACAGCAAAGTATTCATGGAAAAGTACAGGGCATGGTTATTAGTGGTGTCCACAGTAGGAAGCATGCTTGGTCAAGGTGTCCATAGAAAGAAAAATGCTTGTTTGGATAGATCACAAGCCAATGGTAAGGGCCCTGGAAATACCAGTGTAAGAACCAAGTTTACAGTCCAAATTTATCTGTTAATATGCTGGCTGTTCAGAACTTCAGTGTTCTACCAAGATGGTAGCTTATTTTTGGAAGGAGATGGTTGAGTCAATGATACCATAAGTTCATAGTACTCTAATTTTATTGGAGTGTTCAGGGAACTTTGATTCCCATTTTCCTGCTCTCAGCCACCCATAAAGTCTAGTGTGTAAATATTTAAAACGTGAACATTCTTTTTAAAATGTGAACATTCTTCTACAATGTCTTACATGCATGTGTTAACCAGTCATCCTCTCTTCCCTGCTTAGTAAACTGTAAAAAGTAAATGTTCCATCATAAAACCTGACTTGCCATTAGACTTGCTTCTGCTCAGGCTATCTCTGTCCCCTTGGCCTACCTCAGGTTTTCCTGCTCTATGGAGAATGCTGGGATTCCACTGAAGAGTATCTAAGTCTGGATGAACAGGTAGGCAGCCTGGCTGCTGTCCACTAGGGTAGAAAAGTCCATCGTGTGCCCCAGGATAAGGTCTTGTGTGTGTGGGTGTCTGGGATTATTACCTAGGAGTCTGCCTGATCTGGTGACAGAGAAGGTTCCTGCCTCGCTCATTCCTCACACTATATCCAGAGCTCTGCTCCAGCAGTATATTCCCTGTGACCTGCCCAGACCATTTCTCTTGTCCTTGTCCTGTACCCAAGATGGACAAGAAGGGACATGGCAGGTACCATCTCGACATCTTTCCTCTTACCCTGGTGCACTGTCCTGCTCAGTGTACCTATATGTTGGAGCTTATCCTGGTCTGTTTTGTTCTTTCCTTAATGGGATTTATTGACATTCCCCTAGTTTGGGTCTATATGAAGAGTGCCCTAGCCAGGAGCATGGGGCAGGGGTTCACTAGTGTCTCTCTTTGCTGTATGTTCTGGGTCCTTTTCTTCCAGTGACTTCTTTTTTCTATCTGGCATGACTGCTTCCCCTTTGAATGCGTCAGTAATCACAGATGGCTTCATGTTCTTTGAACTGGCTTTAGCCATCTGGGGAATGAAGTGGCCTTAGACTACTGAGGTGTGGGTTCTTCTCATCCAGCCATATCTCAGTGTGTTGTCTGGTGTCTTTCTGGGTGGGATAAACATGGGGTAAAAGCCTACATTATTGTTGTAGTATTACTCCTGGCTGCCAAGGTGCTGACTGTCCTCCCCTCTTGCGTTTTTGATCACTCACCATTCTGAGAACTTCATTCTTGTGTCAGAGCATAGTTATATACCCTCCCCTGCCCAGTGGAGGCAACTGCATAGTGACAGTAGGGAAAGATTAATCTTTGGGTAGGGAGCATCCTATCCAATGGTTGCTCAGCCTTCCCCCAGGGTTCTAGCCTATTCTGCCCCGTACTGCTAGGGTTCTTGTCTGATTGGTGTGCGGTGGGGATTAATGTGGGATAGTGAAAATAGGCAGAGTTGAAGGGATTCCGGGAGTTCTGTCAGTCCTTGGGGATGGCCGAAATCAACCAGATAGGGTATATGGATATATCCTGGCAGTTCACACATGGATGTGCTAGTGACACCTCTAAGCTAGGAGCTCACAGGACTCCTATAGCTCTAAGGCCCCAGTTCACTTCAGAAGCATAGTTCTCTTAAATCCAGGTGTGGCGTTACCAGATACAGAGAAACAAGCCTGGGGTGGTATTATGGAAGTGGCTTGTCTCATTCTTCCCCAGCCCACAGGACTCACCAGAAGATGGGTGCTCAAGTACTTGGTGCTCCCCGTGAGTCTGAAGAAACCAACCCATTCTGTGGCAACTTCATCATCCCAGTTTGCAGGATGTTCTTAGTACAATTACTTGTCAGGTTGCCTAGGAATTCAGTTGCTAATTTTTCCCCTCCATGTTAAAGGAGGGGATATTTTAGGCTCTCAGGGCCTTGGGAAAAACTTCTGGTTGGGTGGGCTGTCAGCTTGGTATAGGCGAAATGGGGTGGGCAGCAGAGGCTGCTTTCTTGGCAAAAGATAAGGAAGTGCCAAATACAAAAGGTCAAAGGGCAGAAAGGAGAGAGATGTGTTAAACTTGAAACCAGAATTCATTGCATACCTGTGGTAGGAAAGTTCCTCTCTAGGAAAGTCTCTTGAGAGGGGTTTGTACCATCCTCTTAGTTGTTTCTTACCCAGCTCCTGTCACTGGCTCAAAGTCAGACTGGTTGGAGGCTGGCCCCTGACCTTACTTCTAGAATCTTCCATTGGAAAAAGCTGGTAACTCAAGTGATGTCTGGGAATGGCAGTAAAGTTCAAAGCAGGTGTCCTTAGAATGGTAAGCGTCATGCTCATTTAACTCACCTCCTTCTAGGTCGGTGGTGGGCCTGCTGAGAACTGAGATACTGGGAGAATTTGCTTATTCTAGAATCCAGATGGAAAGCAAGCCCTCATTTCAGCTGTGCCTGTGAGACTTGAGCAATGGCTTTTCTCCTTCAGAGGTAGCTATAGCAGGTGGTGACATCTGGTGGCTCTTGCTGTGAGCATCCTGGTTTCTGGCCTGCTCAGGGCTGTGTATGGAGACTTCAGGACCTTCTTTCCTGGTCTTCTCAAACCTTTCACCTTCCCTTCAACCTGGGACCTTCATTCCTGCCAACCACGGAGATCAGGGCGGTGGTGACTGTAATTCATGGCGCCAGGGTGCTCTGACTTGCTTGTAAAGATAAGTCAAGCACTGGGACTGGCCTCTGCTCAGTGAACTGGTCTCCTCTCCTGTCTTCCAAGCTCAGATCCTTGCTTCCCTTACTTCTGTCTGCTAGAGTCTGTCTGCTCTTTCCCAGTCCTAGGATGAGGCATTGAAATCTGTCTAGTTCAGGTTTGGTCTTCTCCCCCTTCACTATAGTGATGTGTGCTGTGTTCTGGCTGGCAGATGTTACTAGAAGTTGTCATGGCTACCTCTTGGCTGGATGTGACTGACTCACTTGTTCAAATGTCTCTCTTTCCTGACTTCCCAAATCTTTCCTAAGAACAACTGTCCCAGGGATTACTCCAGAATCATGTAGAGAGACCTGGTGCATTTGTCATATGGCAGTATACATGTATATACGTAACACAATCTAAACAAATTGTCAAGGTGGTATGGCTTAAAGGTACTAGAAATCACCAGGAGGCTAAAGTCCTCTTAATACTGGTGTCATTACTTAATTACTTCTAGAGGAACTAGGACCTCGAGGATTTTCCTTAACCAGGGGGCTTCCAGAAGATCACAGAAGACAAGCATTTGCTCTTTATTTGGGTAAAGACCAGAATTGGCCCATAACCTGGGTCCTGCAGTTCAGCTGTGGTTATTCCTGGGAGACGTTCTGTTCTGCTTTTCTGTTTAGAGTTAATAGCCAAAATTACTGAGAAAGGCACCTTAAACTGTCCCATAGAGTTCCCAAGATTGTCACAATGCAACGTATATAGGTCTGCTTACTTCTCCAACCTAAAGACTTCCTAGGGGCTCTTCCTAGTACTATAACTCTACATAGGGATATTGGATATTGGCTTTGCCATAGCTTGGGATATAAAGAGCTTAGTACTTGTCTTTAGGGAGCTCATGGTAATGGCTGACAAATCGGATGGTGTGTGACAGCCCTGGCTGAGGAAGCCTCAAGTTGGCCTGAGAGGTTTCCCTCTGCCACTGAACCAGGCTTCAGAGTAGCCTGGCTACTCAGGGGAGGCTGGTTTGGGGCACAGGGGGGCGCCTGGTACCCTGCACAGCTGCCTTCAGGTCCATGTTGTTGGAGCTGGAGATTACTAGGACCACACCATGTGCCGCAGGTGGCAGGGGTTCAGTGCTGGGTGTCCCCAGCTCAGGTCCTGGGTAGTAGAAACACAGGCACTCATGACTGTATTCACGGGGCCCGGAGCATTCTTACAAGTATATTAGATATGGCATCAGTCCACTCAGGGAGGGCATGTGGCTTTGGTTCTCCCTACTGGGTCCCATTTGTTCCTCTCCCTATATCTGGGTTCCTGGTTACCCTGCCTCCTTCAGATAGCTGCTCTAGTCCTGGATTCATGCCTCTGGTTTTCTGATGTTCTAGAACCTTCATCCCAGGGTACACCCAAACTTCCTGTCACCCAAGGTATGTCTCCAAGGACACCATCTCTTTTCCATGGTCCTCTTTAGAAGCACTGAAATCCTTGGATATATCTGACGTCCTTCAGCAGCCTGGCACCTGGGTCCCTTTGAGGCCTCTCCAGCTGTTCTTGGTCTGGCTGCGGCTGCTTTGGCTTATCCATGATTGTCCCCTTGCTGGCAGCACTTGTCCTGTGATGATCTAGACCTTAGGACCTCTCTTGGAGAACCAGTCTAGTTTCCTGGGCATCTAGTTGTGCTCATGTGAAGTATACCTGTCTCACTTCTATCAAGGAATAAGACTGAGGTTCCCTCTGTCTGCAGAGAAGGAAAGCAGGTTGTTACCTTGCTAGAAACACCAGCTCTCCCAAGTGGCATCCAAATCTTTCTACTGATACTGAGTTAGGTAGTGCATGGGCCCTAGCGGCCAGGGTCTCAACTGAGCTGGCCGTGTAGGACTGAGGCTGCATTGGTGGCTGTGCTGAGCCAGGAATCTAGGTGTCCTTATATTGTACAAGAAGGGAAGAATGGTAGTGATGCTCCTCTCTCCACAGGATGTAATTGGGCCTCTTGGAGACTTGTCTTTCATATCCTCTGTCCTCAGACGGGGAAGGTGATCTTGGGTATGTACTAGAGGCTGGGAGGATAAGGGTAGGGGCTGAGCATGTGTCCATCCAAATAGGACAAGTACTGCCTTCTGGATGACTATCCCCCAGACACAAACATGACAGACCTGGAGAGCTCCAGGGAGAAGAGACCTCTTCAGATGTGTTCATCCCATCCTAGGAGTTGCTAAGGCCAAGATTGCCAATGTCCTCTGCTTGAGTTATTGCTGAGTATGGGTGACAAGCATAAGGAGGGGGATGGGTACCAGGATCTTGGGAGAACTCTGGGAATGTTTCTGGGGATGGTGGAAACTGGGGGAAGGAGTAGGGAGTGGACAAGGCCAACAGAACCAAGTGGTTTTTGCTAGAAGTTATCAAGTCTATGTAGCTCTGAGGTTTGGCCTGGCATGGAACAGGGTGCAGAACTGAGGTATGGACCCTGGGTCTAGAGTAAAAAATGCCTCAGAGCAAGAAGATTTGTAGATAGATGAGACTGTAGGACAACTGGGTCCCCCCAGGCATCTCATGGTCCCCTTAGACCTGCTGGTGACTATCCTTGGTGACCATCTCACTTCTAATCACTACATTACAATAGTCTGGGAGATGGAAACAGGTTCCCAAGGCCAGACCTTTACCTGAAGAGAAATCTAGGAGTATCTCTCCTGGACACTGTGGCCTCTTTTTTTTTTTTTTCCCCCTCCAACCTGGGAGTTGGTACTATTGTGACACACCTCAGCATCTCATAAAATCCTGGCAGCATGGGTCTGGAGAAGGTCCTTGGATTTGTCAAAAGGCAAATCTAAATGAAGACTGTCCAGCCATTATGTCTACTTTCCAAGATCAGGCAGAGACTTCAATACCTCAAATGTGGGAGGGGTGCTTCTTTTGCTTCAACTTGATCTTCTCTGGGGATAGGAGATTATGGGTGGGGTGGGAGGCTGCTGTTTGGGATAAGAACCAACTGACTACATGGGCAGACCTGAGGGTAAAGACTGGCTATGGGGAAAGGGAAGGGTTTTGCCACATTAGGCTTGCCTGTCCTCAGATGATAGGCATTCTTCCGAGCCAAGCAAAGATGAATGGACTAATCTGGCCTAATACATTATTAGCTATGAGAGGCTACTAAATGTAAACTCTCCTAGAAGCTTTGCCAAAGGTACTTCAAGGCAAGTCTGCATCCCTACTTGAACCAGAACTTGGGTTGAGGTTTGAGCTAGAGTTGAAGATGGAGACTGCTGGGCTTGGATGGAGGCCTCTGTTCTTCATGCAGACTGCACCAAAGCAGAGGATGACTGTGACCAGTGGTGGCCCCATGCCTGGTCATCATTACATCAAGACACTGAACTTAAGACTGGTGGTAATTCCACAACAGCCATGGTTGTGGAGCAGCTTGAAGATATCAGCAGGCATGGAAGTTACATGAACTCAAGAGTGCAGCCTTCTTGTGAGGGGCTCAACTTGTACTTCCATGGAAGTCTAGGGCAGGTGGGGAATTAGAGATACAGATACCTGAGAAGAGGAGCCTGGGAAATGTCCATATCCACTCTGACTAGGCTGGGCCACAGGATGACTGAGGTTATTTGGCCCTGGACAGATGTCTGAGGAGATCAAGTCAACTGTGTCCAAAGGACACTGGTCCTGCTGTGATCCTACCTTCATGCTACACATTTGGATCCTGTGTCTGGAGACTGAGGTTGCCTTGTGTGGACTGTGAACATGGTGTTGAAACAAGACTTCAGCCTGGAGGCCCCGCTTCGTGCTCATCGGAAGTGGAAGTGGCTTCTCCTTCCTGTGGCTCAGCTTTCCCTGTGTTCTTATTACAGCTCATTATGTTGGTAGGTAAAGATCTGGGTTTCTAGCTGTACTTGAGTGATAGCCCCGACCTATGCTATACACCGTCTTCCATTCTCTATGTAAAGTTATAAGAGCGTTCAGTAGCCCCTTCAGGGTGGCTAGGCCAGAGCTGGAGTACTTGTCTCCAGCAGAGGTGCTGGAAAGGTGGCAGACAGCCTCAGCACTCATGTCCCCATGGTGGGAGATGAGGTCTACTCAGTACCAGCTCCTCTGATCCCTGATTAACCTCTAGTTCCCAGAGCTCCTGGGGCAGGGTGGAAGGAAGAATTGGCCGAAGCTAATGTAAAGAATCAGAAATTGCAAACACCTGTCTACCAGACAGGCCTGGATTTAGTGTACTCCACTGCCCATTTCCGTGGAGGGGTGCCTGGAGCTCATGGGGTCTTACACAGCCCTCCTATATCTGTGGGTAAAGGAGAAAGGTTATTAGTGAATTTCTTGTCTAGGGGTGGGAGAAGTGGGACAGGAGTAGGGGACAATACATTATGGACCCCTGCTCCTGGATTATCCTGGTGAGACCCGTGGCAAGGAGAGACAGAACTGAAAGAGCTATGGTCAGAGGCCAAGGGGCTGAGGGCTGGACATGGCAGTTAGGATCCCAGGGTCACATCCTGAAGAAATTGTGAAAGTCCTCCTTCCGCCTGATCACCAACTTCCCATTTAGAACACTGGCCTGGTAGTAGCCTTGCACCCTGGGTCTTGGCATGGAAGCTGACCTTCATGGGAGACTGTGGTCTGCCATCAAACATTCTTGGTGGCTCTGAGTGAAGACATTCCCGAGGTGAGACAGCATCTACCTGGAGACTAAGCTGTGTCTGTCCCTTAACCCCAGTGGAAGATATGGTAAAGGGCTTTTGTCCTATGTGAATAAGCAAGAGCCAGACCTGGGGAGATCAAGATTATATAAATGAATCTGGCTATGCTTGCCACCATTGGGCTACCTGGTGTCTGAGTCCTCTTCAAGACTCACTAATCCCTTGGTGTCAAGGGATTCCTTAAGACTTAGTGGTGAAGTGCTATTATAGCAGACAAACCCCTTTTCCAGTCTCTTAATGGGCTGAGGGCACCCGTGACCCAAGCTCCACGGATGAGACGAAACTTCCCAGACTTGAAATGGAAGCCACTGAGGCAAAAGTCTCAGGACTCGTGGATAAATTTTTACTGACAGTTCCACTGAGACCAACCTTTGGATAGTTCTAGAAATGGCCATCTCTGTGTCCTAACGGTGGACATTTAGTGCTCAGTGGGGGCTGAGGTGTCTATGGAATAGCCTCAGAACCCTAGACCCCAGCTCTCTTGGGATCTCTGCAAGCGGTCCTTACTTTGTCATGTGTTCCTTCTGCTTAAATTTACACTGTTTCTTTTACCTGTGACCAAGAACCCATGTGGCCAGCTGGGCTGGCTATAGGAAGGGTGTGCTGGCCTGGTGGGGGCTGAAGGCAGTGAAGGAAGGTCTGAGATGCTCACATCCTGTGACACGTGGAAACAAAACAAATTGTCACTGAGAAGGAAATGTCTTCAAAGCTCTCCAGCAGCAGTCCAGAGTTTGTCGTAGTTCTTGTGCAACTCCAAGGGGGTAGTGTTGCCACTCAAAGCCTTGCTTTAGTGGTCAAACTTTCATGAAGCCCTAGTTCTAGTTAGAACCATAACACCTGGTGGGCTGTCACAATGCATGACACACTCCAGCCTCTTCAGTGGTGACATAAAAGGCTAGCAGCTGTGAGTGGTACTCTGCAAGGAGACTCAAGATGGGACAGGATGCAGTTGTGCAGCAGCTCTGCAGCTCAGCTTCCATGCCCCAGTACGATGTTAGTGTCCAAGTGTCCATGGTGAGTCAGGATGCAGCACTGAACTTTCCACAAGCCCTATTAGGAGAATCTCAGTGGACAGCCAAGGCTTTTGGGCAAAACCAAGCTGCCTTCTGCAAATAAGGTCTTGAGAAATGGTTCTTGGCTTGCAGTCTTCCTGCAGAAAGTAAACATTGTCTACTAGGGCTTAGTTCATACACCCAGCTGTCACTGGGCATGTCAGCACTCTGGTAGCCAAATTCTTACTGACTTGGACAAGACTACACAAGCACCTGCAAAGCTATATGAACAGTTGGCTAATGTTGTATGCCTGATCCTGTCACATTGTCATTCATCCCTCATCTGGTTCCTATGACTCACAGAGAAAAGTCTAGAGACTTACACATGCTTCTAGACAAAATAGGCTGATATTTCTACTCAAAATAGCTTTGAAGGACATAGGGAAAGGACTCCTTCCTAAGGAGCAGGGCTCTGGGCATGTTGTATGTCCTGGAAGGATACATGGTCTAAAATGAAGATCTACTCGGGGCCTGTGGTCAGAGGAAAAGATGTACCACTTGGTCACGGACTTAGAAGGAACAAGACTATATGATGAGTGACAAGTCTGGGAGGAAGAATACAGACGGAACTCTTGGAATGAAAGGGTAATACCCCTTGTGACCGTTTGTAAAGGTCTGATCCTGGAGGCTTCTGCAGCTGAGCAATGTGGCCTGTCTTTCCCTAGCCACCTCAGTGTGAAGTCCTATAGGGGCAAAGATTAAGGCCACATGTGGTGTCAATGTCTTGAAGTTCTTACAAAGCTGAACTGACTGCTGCTGAGAAACCAACTTGCAACAGTGACCCTGATTAAGTACCTTGAACCTGGGAGGCCAGCCAGCTACCTGATGGTGAGTTCCCTGCAATGTAATAGGAGGGGCTGGCCACTTGCTTTTACAAGATTCTGACTTGGGTTTATACCTTTCCCTGCCTGACGTATCTTCTTAAAACTACCCAGAGTCTCCGTATAATGCTTGACTTCATTGTTCCCCACATAGCACTGCATCTTACAGAGGAAGTCTCTTCTCTGCACAAGTGAATCCACAGGCTAGGCTATGGAACCTCTTACGCAGCTCATCTCAGTAGCTGGTTTTGGAGAACCCTGGGAAGTCTCCTGAAGCCCCCATCACGGAGGGACCCATTTCTGTGGGAGGCCACAGTAGTCACAGGGTGTTATGTGCTGAGCCAGTACTTGCTGCAATGGCCTTTCCCTCCCAGCCAGAGTCTTCCAATCTGGACACTGCATTGAGGAAACGAATGTGGCACCTCCCACTGCAATAGTAGAGATCCTGTTCAACCTCGATTCCTGTTCTGAGGATCTGGACTCTGCTGGCTCAGAGGCCTTGCTAACTTAAGTTACAGTCCTGATAGAAGCATTGTCATTGAAGTGAAGACAACCTTCCTTTAGTCATCTATCTCTGCAACTTTGAACAGGTAGAGGGAGCTTATGGTGCTGGCTGGTATGACATCAAAGAACGAGCTCTCTGTGCACAGTGGAATCAGTAGGGAAAGAGATGCAGCTCTGGAAATCCCCCAGAGAATTTCCTGACACTCGGGCAGGGGAGCAGATTATAGCCACCTTATAGAAATGCCACCCAAAGGTGGACTCCTGGTGACAAGAGTTTGGACCATCCCACCATCTACATAGTATAAACAACTGGAGTTCTATATTGAGAAAGGAAATGTATAACCATAGCCTTTTAATTGCTATAATTAAAAGCCTTCAATGATCTGCATTTCTCTTCCTTGTAATTAGTGTTTACCTCTTTTTAAGGGTAGGATATAAGTGCAATGCATATTCTAGCATATGGATCATGACAGAATTGGGATGGAGCTAAAAATGAAGTCACCTGAGACTGGGTTGGGGCAGTCTGAGTGGACTCATTCTCTCCCTGACAGGGAGCAGGGGAATGGCTATGTCTGAACAATTACATCAGGCTTTCTCGACAGGGGAAGAATGGAGACTGAAGCTTGATAGTAAGGAGGGTGGACTATGGTGAACGTTTGGGGTGTTTTTCTTTTTGCTGTAGATCTAAATGTTCCACCCAGATATCTCTGTTCTCTCTGAGCATGAGTCTTATGTCATAAAGAGTAAAGACCTTTAACATCGGCTTTCTTGGCTAGTCTCGCAGCTCAAGCTGAGGGACAGTGGTGGTGGTGACAAGCACTTCTGAGCCGTGACTTTTCTGGGTGTTCCTGGCTGAGCTTTTTGCTCTGACTTGAGTGATTATGTGGCTCTTAAATGCCTTTTCTCTTACATCCCATGTGGATATGACCACTGGGTGAAAACATTTAAGACACCCTGGCCTTGATTAAGCCACAATCTCATTCTCTAGAAGTACTAGATACCTAGCCTGTCCTCTTATGCCTCTGTCCTCAGACTCTCACCTTAAAACTTGACTCCTTCCCTTAGTTAACCTTCATTACACATGAGTGTCTTCTGCAGGATCCTGACTTGATGTACTCCAGAGCAATCCTGTATAAGTGAATGGTCTTAGCTTTCTTCATTCCAAGGGCTGTTTCCTTTTTTCTTTTTATTTTTTTTTATTTTTTTTATTTTTTTTTCTTTTATTATTCATATGTGCATACAAGGCTTGGTTCATTTCTCCCCCCTGCCCCCACCCCCTCCCTTACCACCCACTCCACCCCCTCCCGCTCCCCCCCCTCAATACCCAGCAGAAACTATTTTCCCCTTATTTCTAATTTTGTTGTAGAGAGAGTAGAAGCATTAATAGGAAGGAACAAGGGGTTTTGCTGGTTGAGATAAGGATAGCTATACAGGGCATTGACTCACATTGATTTCCTGTGCGTGGGTGTTACCTTCTAGGTTAATTCTTTTTGATCTAACCTTTTCTCTAGTACCTGTTCCCCTTTTCCTATTGGCCTCAGTTGCTTTTAAGGTATCTGCTTTAGTTTCTCTGCATTAAGGGCAACAAATGCTAGCTAGTTTTTTAGGTGTCTTACCTATCCTCACCCCTCCCTTGTGTGCTCTCGCGTTTATCATGTGCTCATAGTCCAATCCACTTGTTGTGTTTGCCCTTGATCTAATGTCCACATATGAGGGAGAACATACGATTTTTGGTCTTTTGAGCCAGGCTAACCTCACTCAGAATGATGTTCTCCAGTTCCATCCATTTACCAGCGAATGATAACATTTCGTTCTTCTTCATGGCTGCATAGAATTCCATTGTGTATAGATACCACATTTTCTTAATCCATTCGTCTGTGCTGGGGCATCTTGGCTGTTTCCATAACTTGGCTATTGTGAATAGTGCCGCAATAAACATGGATGTGCAGGTGCCTCTGGAGTAACAGTCTTTTGGGTATATCCCCAAGAGTGGTATTACTGGATCAAATGGTAGATCGATGTCCAGCTTTTTAAGTAGCCTCCAAATTTTTTTCCAGAGTGGTTGTACTAGTTTACATTCCCACCAACAGTGTAAGAGGGTTCCTTTTTCCCCGCATCCTCGCCAACACCTGTTGTTGGTGGTGTTGCTGATGATGGCTATTCTAACAGGGGTGAGGTGGAATCTTAGCGTGGTTTTAATTTGCATTTCCTTTATTGCTAGAGATGGTGAGCATTTTTTCATGTGTTTTCTGGCCATTTGAATTTCTTCTTTTGAGAAAGTTCTGTTTAGTTCACTTGCCCATTTCTTTATTGGTTCATTAGTTTTGGGAGAATTTAGTTTTTTAAGTTCCCTGTATATTCTGGTTATCAGTCCTTTGTCTGATGTATAATTGGCAAATATTTTCTCCCACTCTGTGGGTGTTCTCTTCAGTTTAGAGACCATTTCTTTTGATGAACAGAAGCTTTTTAGTTTTATGAGGTCCCATTTATCTATGCTATCTCTTAGTTGCTGTGCTGCTGGGGTTTCATTGAGAAAGTTCTTACCTATACCTACTAACTCCAGAGTATTTCCTACTCTTTCTTGTATCAACTTAAGAGTTTGGGGTCTGATATTCAGATCCTTGATCCATTTTGAGTTAATCTTGGTATAGGGTGATATACATGGATCTAGTTTCAGTTTTTTGCAGACTGCTAACCAGTTTTCCCAGCAGTTTTTGTTGAAGAGGCTGCTATTTCTCCATCGTATATTTTTAGCTCCTTTGTCAAAGATAAGTTGCTCATAGTTGTGTGGCTTCATATCTGGATCCTCTATTCTGTTCCACTGGTCTTCATGTCTGTTTTTGTGCCAGTACCATGCTGTTTTTATTGTTGTTGCTTTGTAATATAGTTTGAAGTCAGGTATTGTGATACCTCCTGCATTGTTCTTTTGACTGAGTATTGCCTTGGCTATTCGTGGCCTCTTGTGTTTCCATATAAATTTAACAGTAGATTTTTCAATCTCTTTGATGAATGTCATTGGAATTTTGATGGGAATTGCATTAAACATGTAGATTACTTTGGGGAGTATCGACATTTTTACTATGTTGATTCTACCAATCCATGAGCATGGGAGATCTCTCCACTTTCTATAGTCTTCCTCAATCTCTTTCTTCAGAAGTGTATAGTTTTCCTTGTAGAGGTCTTTCACATCTTTTGTTAGGTTTACACCTAGGTATTTGATTTTGTTTGAGGCTATTGTAAATGGAATTGTTTTCATACATTCTTTTTCCGTTTGCTCATTGTTAGTGTATAGAAATGCTAATGATTTTTCTATGTTGATTTTATATCCTGCTACCTTGCTATAGCTATTGATGATGTCTAGAAGCTTCTGAGTAGAGTTTTTTGGGTCTTTAAGGTATAGGATCATGTCATCTGCAAATAGGGATATTTTGACAGTTTCTTTACCTATTTGTATTCCTTTTATTCCTTCTTTTTGCCTAATTGCTCTGGCTAGGAATTCCAGTACTATGTTGAATAGGAGTGGAGATAGTGGACATCCTTGTCTGGTTCCTGATTTTAGAGGGAATGGTTTTAATTTTTCTCCGTTAAGTATAATGCTGGCTGTAGGTTTGTCATATATAGCTTTTATAATGTTGAGGAACTTTCCTTCTATTCCTAGTTTTCTTAGAGCTTTTATCATGAAATGATGTTGGATCTTATCAAAGGCTTTTTCTGCATCTATTGAGATGATCAAGTGGTTTTTGTCTTTGCTTCTGTTAATGTGGTTTATTACGTTTATTGATTTTCGTATGTTGAACCACCCCTGCATCCCTGGGATGAAGCCTACCTGGTCGTGGTGAATAATCTTTTTGATGTGTTGCTGAATTCGATTTGCCATTATTTTGTTGAGGATTTTTGCATCAATGTTCATTAGGGAGATTGGCCTATAGTTCTCCTTTTTGGAGGTGTCTTTGCCTGGTTTTGGGATAAGTGTAATACTGGCTTCATAAAATGTGTTTGGCAGTTTTCCTTCCCTTTCTATTTCGTGGAACAGTTTAAGGAGGGTTGGTATCAGTTCTTCTTTAAAGGTCTGATAGAATTCAGCAGAGAATCCATCAGGTCCTGGACTTTTCTTTTTGGGGAGACTCTTGATTGCTACTTCAATTTCATTCTGTGTTATAGGTCTATTCAGGTGATTAATTTCCTCTTGGTTCAGTTTTGGATGATCATATGTATCTAGAAATCTGTCCATTTCTTTAAGAGTTTCAAATTTATTTGAATATAGGTTCTCAAAGTAGTCTTTGATGATTTCCTGGACTTCCATGGTGTTTGTTGTTATCTCCCCTTTTGCATTCCTGATTCTACTAATTTGGGTTTTTTCTCTCCTCATTTTAGTCAGGTTTGCCAGGGGTCTATCGATCTTGTTTATTTTTTCAAAGAACCAACTTTTTGTTTCATTAATTCTTTGTATGGTTTTTTTGGTTTCTATTTCGTTGATTTCAGCTCTTATTTTTATTATTTCTCTCCTATTTGTTTTGGGATTTGCTTGTTCTTGTTTTTCTAGGAGTTTGAGATGTATCATTAGGTCATTGATTTGGGATCTTTCAATCTTTTTAATATATGCACTCATGGCTATAAACTTTCCTCTCAAGACTGCCTTAGCTGTGTCCCATAGGTTCCGGTAGGTTGTGTTTTCATTTTCATTGACTTCCAGGAACATTTTAATTTCCTCTTTTATTGCATCGATGATCCATTCTTCATTAAGTAATGAGTTATTTAGTTTCCAGCTGTTTGCATGTTTTTTGTCTTTACTTTTGTTGTTGAGTTCTACTTTTACTGCATTGTGGTCAGATAGTATGCATGGTATTATTTCTATTTTCTTATATTTGCTGAGGCTTGCTTTGTGCCCTAGGATATGATCTATTTTGGAGAAGGTTCCATGGGCTGCTGAGAAGAATGTATATTGTGTAGAGGTTGGATGAAATGTTCTGTAGACATCTACTAGGTCCACTTGATCTATTGCATATTTTAGATCTTGGATTTCTTTATTGAGTTTTTGTTTGGATGACCTACCTATTGATGCTAATGGAGTGTTAAAGTCTCCCACAACCACTGTGTTGGCGTTTATATATGCTTTTAGGTCTTCCAGGGTATGTTTGATGAAATTGGGTGCGTTGACATTGGGTGCATACAGATTGATGATTATTATTTCCTTTTGGTCTATTTCCCCTTTTATTAGTATGGAATGTCCTTCTTTATCTCGTTTGATCAATGTAGGTTTGAAGTCTACTTTGTCAGAGATAAGTATTGCTACTCCTGCTTGTTTTCGGGGGCCATTGGCTTGGTAAATCTTCTTCCAGCCTTTCATCCTAAGCATATGCTTATTTCTGTCGGTGAGATGAGTCTCCTGTAAGCAACAAATTGTTGGATCTTCTTTTTTAATCCATTTTGTCAAACGGTGTCTTTTGATGGGTGAATTAAGTCCATTAACATTAAGTGTTAGTACTGATAGGTATGTGGTGATTCCTGCCATTTAGTTATCTTAGTTGTTTGGAGGTTTGATTGTGTGTACCTAACTTGATGTTACTCTCTACTGTCTTGCTTTTTCTTATCCTGTGGTTTGGTGCTGCCTGCCTTTTCATGGTTAAGTTGGGTGTCACTTTCTGTGTGCAGGATCCCTTGCAGAATCTTTTGTAATGGTGGCTTTGTGGTCACATATTGTTTTAGTTTCTGCTTATCATGGAAGACTTTTATTGCTCCATCTATTTTGAATGATAGCTTTGCTGGGTAGAGTATCCTGGGGTTGAAGTTATTTTCATTCAGTGCCCGGAAGATCTCACCCCACGCTCTTCTTGCTTTTAATGTTTCTGTTGAGAAGTCTGCTGTGATTTTGATGGGTTTACCTTTGTATGTTACTTGTTTTTTCTCTCTTACAGCCTTCAATATTCTTTCCTTAGTTTCTGAACTTGTTGTTTTAATGATGATATGTCGTGGAGTAGTTCTATTTTGATCTGGTCTGTTTGGTGTCCTGGAGGCCTCTTGCATGTGTATGGGAATATCTTTCTCTAGATTTGGGAAATTTTCCGTTATTATTTCGTTGAATATATTACGCATTCCCTTCGCTTGCACCTCTTCTCCTTCTTCGATGCCCATGATTCTCAAGTTTGGTCTTTTGATGGAGTCAGTGAGTTCTTGCATTTTCTTTTCACAGGTCTTGAGTTGTTTAATTAATAGTTCTTCAGTTTTTCCTTTAATTACCATTTCATCTTCAAGTTCTGAGATTCTGTCTTCTGTTTGTTCTATTCTGCTGGATTGGCCTTCCGTTTTGTTTTGCAGTTCTGTTTCATTCTTTTTTCTGAGGTTTTCCATATCCTGGCTGTTTTCTTCTTTATTGTTGTCTATTTTTGTCCTGAGTTCATTTATCCATTTATTCATTGTGTTCTCTCTTTCACTTTGGTGTTTATACAGTGCTTCTATGGTTTCCTTTATTTCTTCTTTTGCTTTTTCAAATTCTCTATTTTTATTGTCTTGGAATTTCTTGAGTGTCTCCTGTACATTTTGGTTGACCCTATCCAGTATCATCTCTATAAAATTCTCATTGAGTACTTGTAGTATGTCTTCTTTTAAATTATTCTTGTGGGCTTCATTGGGTCCTTTGGCATAGTTTATCTTCATTTTGTTGGAGTCTGGATCTGAGTTTCTGTTCTCTTCATTCCCCTCTGGTTCCTGTACTAATTTTTTGCTGTGGGGAAACTGGTTTCCTTGTTTTTTCTGTCTTCCTGTCATTGTCCTTGGTGTTGTTACTGTCCCTGTACTGTGTGCAATTAAGTATTTTCTAGCTTGTAATAATAACAATGGTAATATTGAGAATGGAAGAGTGAGCTGAGATGGAAAGCAAGAAGTTAAAGAAAAGGGGAAAACAAATATACAGACAAGAGGGAGAAAGCAGAAGAAGGTATCAGACAAGAGAGTTTCAAAGGTATAAACAGGGAGTGTTAGTGTACTAATCGACAGTAAGCTGAACAGACAATAGAGAGACAGAGAGAGGATTGAAAATCAAAGATAAAAAAAATAAAAAATAAGTATATGAAAGTAATATCTATTTATAAAAATGAATTAAAATAAAATGGAAAATAGAAAATTAAAAAAAAAAAACAAAAAAACCCAAAAACTTCCAAGTTTATATGCAATGCAGTTTCAGTCTTAATAATTTGGATGTCCGTCTCAATCTCCAGTCCTGGAGTTGGTGCCTCAGATGTTGTTCTGTAGTTGTCTCATCAAAGGGGATGCATAAAGTAGAACAAAACTACACACTCACACACACACAGAGGATTAAAAAAAAAAAAAAAAAAAAAAAAAAAACCCCACCAAGTGTCCCCAGTTCAAATGCAATACAGTTTCAGTAAGTTTTTCGGCTTGCAGGTGTAATTCGGTTGTTCTCTCATCAAAGGTAGGGAGAAAAAGAAAAAAAAGCGTCTGGAGGCAGTTCCGAGAGTGGTATCTGCAACTGTGGCTTGTCTGCCTGCTGCTCTCAGCCTGTAGCTGGCAGCGTTATTTATGCAGATCTCTGGGTTGAGTTTAGCACTCACCTGGTCCCACAGGCTTTGTTTGCTCAGAGTTCTCCTGTGCGGAGGCCTCTGCTACAGGCTTTCCCCTTTCCAAGCACTGGGAAAGGTGCCACTGCCCCGCGTTGTCAGGCCTGCGTGTTTATTTACAGTTCACGTGGGAAGTGGGTCTTCCCTCCTCTCACAAGCGTCCCGCTCCTGGTTGCTGGCGCCCCGCTCCTGCCAGAGCCTCTCCGGCCGCCCGGCTCGTTTCTTTACAGTCCCGGGAAGGATTCCCTTCCCCCAATCTTCAGCGTTCAGGGCGCCCCACCCTCTTTCCAGCGTGTCTTAACTGTTCTTATTGCTTAGTACTCAGTTTCTCTTTTTTTCCCGGGTGGACGTCAGTCTGTCCAGGGGGCTATGCTGCTCTGGCCCAGGCTTGTCTGTGGGGGAACCGCGGTACCGCGAAGCTCACCTGGTCTGCGTCTTCCCACGCCGTATGGGCGCCGGCCACTGGCGGCCCGGGGGCCTCCTCGGTTCTCCGTTTAACGTGAAGTGGAGATTCTCTGCGCTGGCTGGAGATGTGGAGGAGTCAAAGTTATGCCTTTTCTCGGTGATTATGCCTGTAAAGTGTGTCTCCAGCGTCTCTCCAAGATTTCACTATAGGAGGGTCGCTTTCTGCTTCCTACCTCTAGCCGCCATCTTGGAATTCCCCTCCTTTTTTCTTTTTGCAGTACTGGGATTTGAACTCAGGGCCTACACCTTAAGCCACTCCACCAGCCCTTTTTTGTAATGGATTTTTTTTCAAGATAGGGTCTTGTGAACTATTTGCCTGGACTGGCTTTGAACTGTGATCCTCTTGACCTCTGCCTCCTGAGTAGCTAGGATTACAGGCATGAGCCACCAGCGCCTGACTTGGCTGTTTTCAGAGTCCACAGCACCTGACTGTTCAGGAGGTGCCACCTGCCATCCCAACTGCCTTTTTTTTTTTTTTTTCCTCTGGTGGTATTGTGAATTGAACTCAAGGCTTTACACCTGCTAGGTTTGAGCCATACCTGCAACCCTGCCTTTTGCTTTTGATCTGGAGAAAGTCTGCCAAGAATTACAAGAAGCTGCTAACCCTATTGTTCCTGATCCTGTTGAGAATTCTGGGTGCCTTTGTCCCCTGTCTCTCTTGCATGGCTTAAAATCCTGAGTGCCCCACCAAATCCAGAGCAAAGAGTGGTCCAGTTTGGTCTACTCTGTCTTGCAGCCCTCCTAAGGCTCCCGGGGCTGTGGCAGCATGAACAGTAAGAAAACCTTTCTCCCATCAGCATCCAGCTTGCCCTAGACATACTTGCTTGTTCTCCTTCAGCACCCAGTTTTAGGCCCGATGACCTCAAGGGCCCTCATTGAACTTCACAGCCCACAGTGTGAGCCTGGCTGTGGGGTAAAGGCTGGAGAGGAAACTGAACAGGATAGTCTTCGTAGACCTGGGAGTGAAGTCTACCTCTGCCTCTCATGTCTACCCAGAATCACTGCTCGAGCTTCCTAATTGGTCTCTGGGCTGCCATTCCTGTTCCCTTCCATCTTCAGAATTTCACGTGTGGGTTTTCCCTGACAGTCCTGGGCTCCTAGTAGAAATTCAAATGCTCTGTCAACAGAGCCCTGGTTACTTCCAGTAACTCCTGCCTCCGGAAATAGCCGGCTCACCTTCATGCTGCCTTGAGCCATTTCAAGTTCCTAGAACTCAAAGGTGTCAGAGGTGGGTGCGGCAGAACTCCACGTGTACTGGGCATAAAGCGTAAGAGATTCAATTCACTCCTCCAAATGAGGAAAACAAGCTAAGTAGTAGACACTGCTGTGCATGAGTGCTGGTGAAGGTGCTGGAGAGTTTTGAAGATAGGAAGCCAGGAGATGTAAAATGGGATGGTCTACCCAGCTGCAGGTGACCTGAGGCAGCTAGAACACAGAATGAGCACAAGGGGTGTGTTAACTTCCTTTGGCTGCAACAAATCAAACTTGGTGGATTGAACCAACACAAACTATGACTGAGTTAGAAGGTTAGGTTCTTGGCTACAAGGGTGTTAGCAGCACACTGTCCTTCTAAAGACCTGGGGGAGAACATTTCCTTGCCTCTTCCAGTGTCTGGAGACTTCCTGTCACTGAGTCATGGGCCCTTCTAGGTCCAAAGCTAGCACTGTGGTACTGCCTCCTCCACCTCACTTGTGGGACCCTGGGATTCTATCAGGCTCACTTAGGTAACCCAGAATAGTCTGCCTATCCTGAGATCTTTGATCACATCTGTGATCTGTCTTGCCAGGTGATGTAATCACAGGGTCCAGGGATTAAGATGTAAACATCTCTGGGAGGGCCATTCTGCCCACCCACAGGTCTGGGTGGCAGGGGTCATCAGGATTATGGTTGCCCATCTAGGCTCAGACTTCAGGGAAGAGGCAGTCTTGGGTGGCTTTGACTTGGTGGAGAGGGCTGGATTCAGTGTGAAGGGGATATAGCCCAGGTCCTGCCAAGTCTTCTGCTTGTTGAACTTGGCATAGAGGAGATACCCAGAACTTGCAAACTGAACCAGAGGTGAGCCTGGCTGGTGGTCATGTGGTTGGGAACAGCCTTGGCCCAGTCAAGTTCTCCCTGGGAATGAGCTGGGAACTGCTCAGGCAGGTGAGTGGGAGACGGCAGTGCGGTGCCCCCTCTGCATGCAGCATGAGGGTTAAGACAAGTCTATTACTGTTTCCTTGTCACTCTGTCACCCATCTAATGGCCATCGATAGTACTTGAATGAGAATTGATGGGGAGATAGATTTAATTAACCCCAGTGTCAGCAGCTGCAGGGCCGTTGGTTTGTGTGTTAATAGAGCTGCTGCCGGCATCTCCTGGGCTTTGCTGGCAGCTGGAGGCCAGTGGAGCAATTCTACTTGTCAGCGCAGGCAACCAGGTGGAGGGAGGTGGCAGCTCTGCCTGGGACAGCCCCTTTCCTAAAGATCGTCTGGTCAGTTTGTTGATCACAATGGTGCCACATGGCTCCACTCTCCTTAGAGATCTGAGCAGGGTGAGGACCTAAAAGACCAGAGTTTGGCTGGTCTTCAGATGCTGGCTCAGGCTGGCATCTGAAGTCCCCAAGGGCAGCCCATACTTGGTTCTCCGATTGGTGTCTAGTGCAGAGGCATCCAGCTGTGTATGTTTATGCCTGGTGCTTCCAGCTCCCTTTGTATTCTTTGCTCTGTATGACATGTTCACAGCCTGCCCCTCAGAGACCAGCTCCCCAGGTTGTCCACCTTTCCTTTACTCTATTTCCTGCTGGGCTGTTTTCTAGCTTCTCCATGGGCTGCCGTTCCCTCAGCCATGTACTCAACCCTGAGAGCAGGACGGCTGCTGGGGGTGGTGCCCGTGCGCAGTCAGGCCCAGAATACACGACTGATTTGTATTAAGACCCTGTTACCTGGGCCTGGTAGCACCTACAGTATGTGTACCTCCTACACCAGGAAAGGGACATCAAAGCCGGAAATCCAGAGGCCTCTGAGGACCCCAGACTATTCCTGATGAGTGAGCACTGTCTCCAACAGGAAACATGTGTCAACTGTGATAGGGGCTTAAGAGTTGACGGGCTAACGTGCAACTCTTTCTTGAGTATCCCCTCATTTCAGCCCTGGGCAAGGCCTGTTCTTTAGGGTGAGAGAGACAGGCCCAGAGTTCTCAGGGACCACAGCTTCCCAGAGGTCTGGGACCCATGCTGACTGGGAGGCAGATGTGCAGCAGCAGCCTTGGGCCCGCCAGCACCCAGTGTCTGTCTGGCAGTCTCCATCCCAGCTTCACACCTCAGCTGCCTTTCATTTTCAGCTCTGATTGGTTTTCTTGTTTTAACACATACCCCAGGCCCTGTCTTTGACCCCAGTGATGGATTCAGTGTTCCCTGGGACTCCAGCTGCCAAACTTGACCAGAGCCACTGGGGGTGGGGGGAGAGGAGGCACAGTGGTAGAAATTACCTTGCATGTTCTAGGGAGGGGGTCAGGGTGCTCTCCTGAGAGCCTGAAGGCAGCTCATGGTAGAACAGTGGAGAACGGGCTCCATGGTGCAGAAGGACGGTGTTGTCATAGGAGATATATTTCCCTGTCTGGGCCTCTAACTCCCCCTCTGCAGAAGAGGGGTGTGTGGTTGTGGATTACTCATCTCCAAGGCCTTGGGTGAACACTGATTTCCCTTCGTGCCTCTGGATGTGGCTGTTGCATACATCTGCGTACTGCTGGCTGGACCTCCAGAGAACAGGCCAAGACTTAGCACTAAATTCCCTAGCTCTGCTGGACCTGGAGGGGTGGGGAGGAACAGGCTCACCAGAGCCTTCTCTCCTGAGTAAGAAGGTCATGTGATGTGTAAGATGCATCCCAGACCTGCAGCCCTCTGAACCAGAATGGAGCCCGCCACGCTGGTTCTTGCCATAGAAATTGATAGGTGACAGGTTGAAGATGGTTATAATCCTCAGGCACAGGAGGTGAGGCCTTCCAGGCCATTGGATGTTTGCCTGTGGCTACTTGGAAGCATCAGATGTTTGGCTGGACTGTCATTCTTCAGGGAGGTGTGGATGACCACTCTCTGAGCTCTGGAGATGGGGAGGCTGGAAAGTTGTGGTTTTATTTCATGTTCTTTCTTCCCTCCCCTCCTGCTTCTTTAAGGCAGACTTATTTGTTATAAGTTTTTGAGCTTTTAAAAAAAAACATGTTGTAACAGATGAAGCAACCTAAGAATAATGGAATAGTTGATAAAATACTGCATTTACACTTAAATACACTCTCATATCATTATGTATCTTCTATTTTCCCTGAGTTTGTATGTTGAAGTACTACTTCCTAGAGTAGCTGTATTTGGAGATAGGACCTCAAAGGAGAGATTAAGGTTAAAAGACATTATCAAGATGGAGCACTGATCTGATAGTATTAGTGTCCCCATAAGAAATGGCACCACAGAGCTCACTGCTTTTGCTCAGACACCAAGGAAAAGCCGGGGGATCTAAAACCAGAAAGTTCACCAGAAATAAGACCTGCTGGCACTTTGATATCTTGGACTTCCAGATCTCCAGAGCTGTGAGAAACACATTCTGTTCTTTAAACCACCTGGTCTGTGGTATTTTACTACAGCAGTCTGAACTAGCAATGTCTATGTGGGTGTGGATATATAAGCTTAATCGGGATCATACTTCACCCTGTAATCTTACCTCTGCCAAGGCAGCAGTGAATTCTGAGGCATTCATTCATCCTGATTGTTACAGTGAAGAGGCACCCACTGACATGCCCACAGGTATGCACGCACACTTGCTTTCTCAATCTATACACACTCCCCTCTCCTACGTGTCCTCCTTCAGGCTCTGCAAGTGTTGGATAGCCCCACAGTTGGGGGATCAGGAACCCAGGTTCTCCTAACTCTGCCATTAGTTGTCAGTTTGGCCTTGGGCAAACTGCTGCCCCACACTGGCTGTTTTCCCATCTGTGAAGACCATTTTATGTCTGACAAGCTGTGAACTTTGTCACCAAGGGTGTGGTGGGCCAGCCTGGGTTTCAAGGACAAGGGTCTGCTTGCCATACAGGGGCTTTTGACAGAGATCTGAGTGAGGGACAGCAGTTGGCCAGTTTCACCTGCACCTGGGGAACAGGGAACCTTGGCCCTGTTCTGATGGCTGCCTGAGTAGCCCTGAGGGGCCAAAGCTGGGGAAAGCAAAGAATTTGAAAAACATGGTAGCCTCCAGGCAGTTCTACCTCTAACCATGGAGTTACTAGAAATCCTCTGAGCCTCACTCAATTCATCGTTAAAGCTGAGATATTGCTCATGCATAAGTTTTATGAAAGGGCTGTCTGGATATTTTATTCTGACCAGAACCTTGGCAGCAAGACTATGGTACAGGTAAGACCCTGTTGGCACTCTCTTCCCTGCCAGCAGTAGTGGTGATCCTGGGAGCACAGAGGCTGTGCCCTCTACATGCCATGTGCTAAGCCCAGGACTGGAGGGTGCAGTGTGATGTTAAATCAGCTCCTGTGTTCTTGGGCCTTGATATCTGACTTGAAAGGTCAGATGGACACTGCTGAGCTTGCAGAAAGCTGAGGAGTGCAAGATGTGCTGGTCTAAGACCCCACCTTCAGGAGCTCGAGGAGTGGGAAAGCAGTGAGGCTGAAGTGGCATCCTGCAGGAGGGAATACCGAGCCAGGCTTGAGGGACAAACGGTAGCCTCCAGGTTGAGTGGGGAGGTCAATATGTCCTAGACAGGACCAGGGATGGAACAGGGCTTGTTATCCATGCCGAGAGAGGGGCCACTTCTCATTAAGTCCCAGGACCTCTGGTGACTTGGCTGGCCCCTGCTCCTCAGCAGGACTGTCCCTCTCCTCTACATGCACCACACTATGTCCTGTCACCAGGCCTGGTCCCTAAACCCCTTACTCCAGGAAGAGGCATTTTTCCTCCCTGCCCTTCTGGATGCTTGCACAGATTCAGCCAGGAATTGTCAGTCCAAGTCAACAGAACATGAATAAAATCTGGGTAAAGGAACAACTGCAAAACCATGCCACTTAAGATGAAGGGAAGTCCAAGGAGAAGCTGAAGGCAATGAACATGGGTGCCTGTGGACAGCTGGACCGAGGACGGGGTTTGGGGAAGGAGTCTATTCTCATTAAAACCTTTCTGGCTTCTTTAACAAAACAACTGAACATACCTTGTCTAGCTCAGTCCTGCTATTGGATTGAAAGGGGGGGTGTTTTAATCCCGTCCTTGGAAAAAAGCAGGGTGGGTAATATTGTGGCTTTGGAAGGAGGGTCCTGGCAACTTCCCTTGTGACGGGGGTGGGTGGTGGGTGAGGGAGGTGGGGGTGATAAACACTCCCCTGCCCTTCTGGCTAGCAGGGCGAAGAGTCCCTTGGATCTTTAGTTCCCCCATCCCCAAGGAGCACAAATAAGATGGAAGCCCAGAGTTCTGGAGTCTTCAAGCCTGAGTAATCTTGTGCTGGGTGTGGTCCAAGTCACACCACCATTGGCTTCAGTCTTGGCTCCTTGAGCGGGGTGGGGTTAGCTCGCTCATCTTGGGCAAGTTACATGACCTCTCAGTGCTGTCTCGGTTTCCCTATGGGTAAAACAGGGCTGGACATTACCACCTCTCGGGGATCAGGAAGCATGAATGAGAACTGTCTCTGACTTACGGAGCCTGGCTTGTCACAGGTGCTTAATACATATGAATCACTTATTTGGAGTTTGGAATGGAAGACACTTATAAAAGGTAGGACGTTAGTTGCTGGTACAGAATCAATCTGAGATCTTCCTTTTGTGTGGAGGAAAGCAGATTCTGAAAAGCCTGAGGCAAAGGAATCAGAGGAGACTTGGAAGTCATCCTGAGGCGACGCCCCACCATTCCCCCAGTAAACAGGTGGGGTGGGGGTGGGGAGATATGACGGCAAGTGACTCCAAAGCTGTGAGTGGACCCAGAGCTGAGGGGGCAGTGGCAAAGGGAGGGTAGGAAGCAGGTGCCATGGGGTGGAAATGGTGGAGGAATGTTTGGGCCCCTCAGCTGCGGGGCACTTGGGCTGCTGAGTGTAGCAGGAAGTGTCTGGAGGGTGCTGTGCTTGGCATACTGAGGGCAGGCAAACGACCTTTGGGCTGGCTGCCTTGAATACATCTGGGAGGCTAAGGCTGGTAGGAAGGACTGAGAGATAGGTTATCATTGGCCTGGAGTGGTTTAGGGGGCGGGGATGAGTTGTACAGGGGCTTCTGCCACAAGTTAATTCTGAAGGTTGCAGAGTACCCTACGGCCCTGGGTGTGTCACATGATGTAAGGTGGCCTCCAGTCATAGAAGGGGAGCCTGGGATTGAAGATAAACTTTCTTCAGAAGTCAACTGCCCTTCCAGTATGCCCCCTAATGCCCACCCCAATACATGCAGTGCTGGAGAGAGGTTCTAGGCCTTAGGAGCTCCGAGCCCTGAAAATGGGTCCAGGTAGTGGGGACCCGTCTGTGATTGGGCCAGTAACAGGCCTTGAAACATCTTTGGTACTCCCAGCAGTGGGAGTGAGGACAGATGTGCAGGAGGAACTCTGGAGCTCCTGCATGGGAGGCGTAGAGGGCTTGTCTCAAGGCTGCATTTGTACATTCATCCAGTGAGACTTGAGGTAGGGGACCCTGAAAGGGGAAGGGCTTTGAGGTGTCCCCAGAGCTTAGGAGGGGGCAGCTTCCAAACCTCTGGCACTTCCCCCTGCCAGAGAAGGAGTCTGGCTGTTGGGACCAGGTGTTTCCTGAGTGCTTCCCCTACCCTGGGGGCTGGTCCCATCTGGGGGGGAGCTACCTACTTGCTGTGTGGCCTTGAGTTTGTCACTGTCCCCTCCACTTCTCAGACTGTGACATGAAGGTAGTTGCACTTGATGACTTCTTGAACTTTCCCAGAGGGGAGCCAGGAAAGAGCAAGGCAGGCCAGGGCACAAGCAGCAGATACCCACCCTGCTGACAATGGGAGGTGAGCAGAGATCTCATCTGAGTAGGTGCCTGGTCGTCTAGGTGACCTTGAATATTACTCTCAGAATCATGGACTCCAAAGCTATAGCAGAGTGTACCTGGCCCAGAAAGCAGCAGGCAGCTCATAGCCAGTGGTGGACTATCTGATGCACAGGCAGTCCGCCGATTAGAGCATTCTTTTCTGCCAGCCTCAGTTCTCCTCTTGGTAACTACTAGTTAGATTTCATGTAGCCAGCTGGAGCCAAAGACCCCTCTCTGCTCTTTCTTCTCAGGCATGCCTTGCCATGGTTACGGTCAGTGGCCTGTCCTCTGGAGTCTTCTCCAGGTAAACATCTTGCTTTTGGAACCACTCCTTATGACAAGAGCAGCACAGAGCCGAGGAGAACCAATGTCTCTGGGGACCTAGTCTTCTCTTGGCAACCAGGCACATCTTGAATTTGCATGTCTTTTTCCATATAAATTACTGCTTTTAACTCCTCTCTGCCAAGCTCTACTTATTCATTCTTTCCCCCAGCAAAGTGCCAGATTTTACATTTACCCCTCTTCACCCTGTCTCCAGCTGTTCATGTTTTTTCCTTATCTTTCAATGTGCCGTTGTATTAGCATTCCCTCCCAGCCTTGTGTCCTCTTAAATCTGATAAGTGGCCATTGTGCCATTATCCAAGCTGATAAAAGCATTAAACAAGAGATGGTCAAGTTCAGTGAAAGCCCTGTATTCTCTAGAGACCCCTCCAGGTCGATATTGATTTATTAATTCATTCTCTTTTGATATAGTCCTTCAACCAGCTACAGGTGTAACTAACACCCTTGTCCACAGGGAAGCCTTGAGAGCCTTCATCAGAGCCTGCTGGAACTCAGATCTAGGTCTACAGCAGTCTTCTGACTTGTGTTCAATGATTCTAACAAGAATGGGGAGTGAAGTTGGACACCAGTGACCCATGCCTGTAATCTCGGCTATGTGGGAGGCTGAGATGGGAGGATTTTGGTTCCAGACTAGCCCAGGCGAAAAGGTTCCTGAGGCCCTATGTCAGTAGAAAAAAACTGAGTGTGCTGACATGTGCTTGTCATCCCAGCTATATCAGGAAGCATGAAATAGGAGGAGCTCAGTCCAGGTTGGCCTGGGCAAAAAGCAAGACCCTATCTCCAAAGTAACCAGAGCAAAAGAGCTGGAAGCATGGTTCAAGCAGCAGAGCACCTGACAAGTAAGCATGAAGCCTTGAGTTCAAACCCCAGCACTGCAAAAACAATACAAAACAAACAAGAAAGGGACTGAGTAGGTTTGCCACAACTTCTTCCTGGTCCTTATGTAGCCTTTGATGACTTCTCAAACTACTGGCTTAGTGATTAGTGCTACAATTTCACTTGGAACCAGCACAAAATTAGTGTGACATTTCTGGAACCTTTCTCTTCAAAAAATTGGGATCTGTATCGGCCTCCTTTTACCCCTCCTTTGAATTCCATGCTTTTCAAGATAGCTGTTTCAGGTTCTGCAAACATATCTTTTACTTATTCCGGAAGCTTCAAAGAAAACATTACTGGAAGACAAACTCATTTGAGGTAGCTAGAAAACATGAAGAAAAAATTACTATATTTGGTTACCTAAACAATTTTAAACCTATCTATGAGAAAAGATACCTCTCTGCAATAAAAGCTAATTAAAATATGCTTGTCACAAATATGACAAAGGATTAATTTTGTCTATTATACTAATAAGTCTTAAAAATCTGTAAAAAGTGGGTGCCAGAGACTCCCACCTGTAATCCTAGATACTTGGGAGGCTGAGACATTAGGATAATGATTTGAGACCAGCCTGGGCAAATAGGTCTTGAGACCCCATCTCCAAAATAACCAGAGGAAAATGGACTGGAGGTGTGGCTCAAATGGTAGTGCTTGCTTTGCAAAAATGAAGCCCTGAGTTCAAACCTCAGTCCCACATCTTCCCCCCTCCCCCCCAAAAAAAAACCAGTAAGAAAAATATGTACAATCCAAGAAAAACAGGTAAAAGGAATAGGCAGTTTATAGAAACAAGAAATACAAAAGGTCAGGAAGCATATGAATCATGACTAATATAAAATGATGAGAATAAATCTGTACATCAGAGTACCAAAATGATAAAACTTGATCCTGGAAAAGATATGGAAAAATAGACACTTGCATATATGGCTGTTGAAAGTGTTTGGAGGGTGGTTTAATAACAGCTATCAAAATTTAAATGCATATTTTTGCCTTTAGGTTATCACGTAAGTCAAATCTGTGCGTCTAGGTATGCATACACTAGGATATCGACTGCCAGATTGCAAAAGCATTAAGAACAGATTAAAGATATGTCACTAGGTTGCTGGTCACACACCTGTGAAGTGACCTAGTCAGCCATTAGGAGTGATGTGCTCCCCCACCCCCAGGCTGACGTGGAAAAGGTACAGCACCAAAGAGGTGAGAGCTGCAAACACTTATATGGTTTTGATTACTTTGCCAATGCACACATTTGCTTCATAACTTTGAAAAGAGTTGCTCCTTGTCTCTTGCTGTTCCCACTAATCAGGTATTTATCAACAGCCTCTGTGCTCCCAAAGGACTCTTTGACAGACAAGGTCACGAGCCAGAACTCAAATGCCCTGTTTTCTCTGTCCTGGCTCAGCTCTGCCCCATCAGGACGTTCCAGGGACTCCAGGTTCTGAAAAGTCCCTCCCTTGACTTTGTATTTTTTTTTTTATTATTTTGGTGGTGTTTCCAGCCCTTGCCCTCAGTCCCAACTTGTCCCCCTCCTGGGTCCTGGCCTCCATTTGTTTCTGGTGTTGATTATATCTTCCTCGTTCCTCTGAACAGTTCCTGGTAACCTTCGTGGAAGTGTTACTAGCCTTTCCTTTTCCTCCTTGACATGGGCTGTTCTCATGGTTAGAATCAGAGCATGGGATGTGGGCCCTATGCATCTTCACTCTGAAAGTGCTCATCTCTGTCATTCTGAAGCCCAGGGTATCTGTTCTGCACAAACCCCTTGGGCCCTGGGGTACAAGGGAGCTCCAGTGAGAGACAGGCAGCCAGCGGTTCATAGTCCAGGTTCAGTGTGTGTGCTGACAAATTACAATGCAGAGCACTTAAACATCACTGTGTCCAATGTAACGCTCCAACACACTCATGATTTTCCTTGCACACATCAAAGTCTTGGGAGGTAGAGGGCAAAGAAAATGGATTATCTGGCCAGTTTCCTCATCCCACTCCTAATCTGATTGTAATGCCTTGGAAAGCAAAGGAGCTCCAATTCTGGTTCTCGGGAAACCTCAGGGAAGGTAATTGTTAGGGACATGATTGTTCCTTTTCAGTTGGGCGTCAGAAAACAGAGTCATTAGAAGCTCTCCAAGCCTGGGAGAAAGAGTGTGTGTGCGCACGTACACACACAAGGAGGAGGAGGGCAAATCTGTGTGCCTTGTGAAACAGGGTGGCAGGTGGTGTAGGAATGTGGAGAGAGTTTGGGGTCCCTTCCCCCAATACTGTCAAAATTGCAGTAACTGCAGATTAAGTGCTGCTGACCCCCGGAGACAAGCGGCTTTGTTTCCAAGGGAACCACATGTCTCCATCAAGGTCCCTGGAAGGGAGGGTGAGCTAAGATGGAGCAGCAGACCCCTCAGCCTTGCTGCAGCCCGCCGAGGGGCCAAAGCAGCTCCCTCAACACCACCTAGCTAAGCTTTCATTACCAGGGGCCCCAGAGCAATAGGGTCCCTTCATAAGCCATGTCTCTGGAGGGAGGAATGGGGCAGGTGGTGGAGAAGCTGGGTTATCTCTCTACCCTCAAGCCTCTGAATGACCCCTCTGGGCTTGGTTCTCCCACTGCACAATGAAAGTGTTGAGCAAAGTCTGTGGATTCTGCCAGCTCTAAGACCTCCTAAGAACACCCCTCTCCTGTCACATCCAGCCCCCAGGGGCCCAAGGTCTGACTGGGGATGGAGGACATGGGGAAGTCATCTCCCTTGCCAATCTACCACTCCCAATAGTTCAGCTGTGCCTTTATAGCAGTGGAGAATGCCCTCTGTAGGAAGGGACTGGGGAGTCCAAGAGGCCAGCCAGGCTCCTTCTTAGCAGCTTCTAGTGGGAGCAGAGAGGGAAAGAGAAAGGTCAGAAGAGGCTGTGAGCTGAGCATCAGCTGAGAAGGAACTTCTCTGTCCACAGCCCTTCTCTGGGGCCATAAGGAAGCAGGAACAGAGCCCAGCCACTGCCTAGAGCATCCTGGCCAGTGAGACCTGGCTGTTCACCACAAAAACCAGCATGATGCAGCCCGGGCTCCAATATGGGGATCAGAAAAACATGGCAGTGCCTGGAGGGGAGAGAGCCCCTGAAGCCTGGAAGGCTGGTCTCATTTCTTAGGTCTTCTACATATTGCAAGGTGGCCAACCTTCTTGAGCCTCAGCCTCCACAATGTACCCACTTTACAGGGCTGATACGAGGATTAGAATTGGTAGAAGAGTAAAATGCCTAGCAGAATGCCTGGCACATATAAGTGCTCAGTGGGTGGCAGATTCTTTCTATGAATAAGCGTTCTTATAGACTGTCCAGGTCAATGTTTCTCAGTCCTGGCTGCACGTAAGAATCGTTGAGGGAGCTTTATAAATACTCCAAGTCTGCCCCCAGAAAGGATCGTTGCTTCAACATTTAAAATGATCCAGAAACTTCTGTTACCAGTCATAGGAGAGAAATAGGAACTGGATTTACCCTTACGCCTTAAACACCCAGAAATCTAGGCATGATACAGGACATGATGGCTTTCAGACATTGAACAGGCAGGGCAGGACTGATCTCAGAAGAGAACCATGAAGGTAAGCCCTACAATTTCAGAGACTGCAGCTTAGGGAGATGGAGGTGGCTAAAATTTCGTGAGCAGAGTTCTGAGAGGTGGGTGCTGGAAGAAAAAGTACATCAAAGAACTGAAAAGGAGTCAGAACTGATCACAGCATGTGTGAAAGAAAGCCATGCCAGATCAGGAAAAGAACCACTAGAAAGCATCATGCTGAAACAACTGTCAATGCTCAAACAGCACTAGGAATTGTTTTTGTTTACCCACCAGACTGGGAAACCTTGTAACATAGAGTCCCCTGAAAGCTGTCACCTTGGTAGTGAGGTAACCTGGGGTACTTTGGACTCATCCTTGAAAAATGTAAGTCTTGGAAGGACCCAACTATTTCCAAGTAACTTATATCTCAGAATAAGACTTAAGGCTATAGGAATATATAACTATTGAGCCTCTAACAAGGAAGGTATTATTCACAATGTCTAGCATCCAATCAAAAAATTACCAGGTATATTAATTTTCTATTGTTGATACAAGAAATTACCATGGAAACACTCACTTATTATAGTTTTTGTGGGTAAGAAGTCCAGGCAAGCCTAGCTCTCCTGAGCTTTCCCCTTTTGGTCTGATAAGGCTGAAATCAAGCTGTCAGTTTGTTGTGTTCTCACCTGGATCTTGGGAACATCTTCCAATTCCACTTCAGTTCTTGTGGGTATGGGACGAATGTCCCCATTTCCTTGTGGGCGGTCAGGTAGGGGCTGCTCTCAACTCCTCAAGGCTGCTTGTGTTCCTAGTGATGTCTCCATTTTCAAAGCAGCAGTGGCAGATCAAGTTCCTGTGCTTCCTTTTTCATCTCTTTTAAGGACTAACATGAGTCCTTAAAATGGATCCACTTAGAGAATGTGGTACTAAGCCCAAATGATTAGCAATCTTAATTACATCCACAAAGTACATTTTTTGGGCTGGGGGCACGTAGCTCAAGTGACAGAGTGCCTACCTATCCAGTGCAAGACCCTGGGTTCAAACGCTGGTGTGTCCAAAGTACTTTTTTCTATGTAAGGTAATATAGTCACAGGGCCCTGGATTAGAACATAGGATCTTCCTGGAGGCCATATTCTGCTAGGCATGCAAAGCAGCAGGAAAATATGACCCATTCTGGGGGAAAAAACCAATTAATGGACTGAAATGACAGCGGTGATGGAATTGGCAGACAAGGATAGAAAACAAATATTTTGACAGAGTAAGACATGACTATGATGAAGAGAAAATGGAAGATGTAATAAGACTCTTAGAGATGAAAAGTCTAATATCTGTATAAAATATACTGGATAACACTAACCACAGATTAGATACTGCAGAAGAATAGACGGTGAACTTGATCAGGTGTGGTGGTTCGTGTGTATTATCCCAGCTCCTTGGGAAGCAGAAGGTTCAAGAGTTCCAAGCCAGCCTGGGCAAAGTTAGTGAGATAGTATCTCAAAAAACAAAGGGGTAGGGGCATGCCTCAGGTGGTACAATACCAGCCTAGCACGCACAAGGCCCTGGGTTCAATCTTCAGTACTTAAAAAAAAAAAAAGCAGTGAACTTGAAGATATTGCAACAAAAACTGTACAAAATGAGGTACACAGGGAAGGGTGAAGGGCAGAAAAAAACATGCACAATTATGGCATTTAAAAAAGCAATCTGAGCTATGAAAAGAGAAATTTTAAACCTCCCAAATCTGAGATTCAAGAATCCCAACCTAAATCAGAAAAAAAAAAAATGCAATCAAGTGCGATAAAGTGAAAACTGATAAAATGAAAATCTTTCCTTTCTTATAACGTCTTTAATTTTGGTATCAGGGTAATGTTAGCTTCATCAAATGAGTTGGAAGAGTTCCCTCTTCTGTGTTCTGGAGGAGATTCTATAGGTTTGATATTATTTTGCCCATAATTGCTTGGTTGAATTCAATAGTGAAGCCATCTGTGCCTAGAGTTTTCTTTATGGGAAGGAATTTGATTTCTTTCATAGATCTAGGACTATTCAGGATATCTATTTCTTCTCAAGTGATTCTTACAGTTTGTCTGAAGGAATTTGTCCATTTCGCCTAAGCTGAAATTATTGGCATGAATTTTTCCATATGTTACCTTATTATCCTCTTAATATTTCCAGAATTTGTGGTGACATCAACTCTGATTACTGATTCTTCTTGATTAGTCTCACTAGAGTTTAGCACTATTATTGATCTTCTAAAAGAAACTATTTCTGGTTTCATTGACTTTTCTATTTTTCTGTCATGTTTCATAGACTTCCACTTTAATGTTTTTTATTCCCTTCTGCCTACTTTGGATTTTATTTGTTCTTTTTCTAACTTCTTGAGGTGAAGGCTGGAGTATTGATTTGAGAATATTCTTCTTTTCCAATATTAAGTGTTTATTGCTATAAGCTTCCCAGAACTGCTTTTGCAAGCATCCCATGAATTCTGATATGCTGTGCAATACTGTCAAATTCTTTTTACAATAGACCTTATTTTTTAGAACAGTTTAAGATTTACAGAAAAATTGAGTGGTATACAAGTTCCCATACACCCGCCACCTGGTTTCCTTATTATCATCTTACGTTACTACAGTTGCTACAAGTAATATATCAATAATATTGACACACTATTGTTAACTAAAGTTCAGTTTCTTTAGATTTTCTTAGCTTTTATGAATGTCCTTTTTCTGTTCCAGGATCCCATCCAGGACAGTACACTAATTTTAGTTGTCGGATTTCCTCAAGCTCCTCTTGACTGTGGCAGTTTCTCCAACGTGACTTGGTTTTGATGACCTTGACAGTTTTGAGGGGTCTGGTCAGGTATTTTGTAGAATTCCCTTTTGCTCTATCAAAATTTGCCTGACTTTTTCTCATGATTACCCTGGGGTGATGGACCACTGGAAGTGGGCCACAGTGGGCAGGTTCCATCTTCATCATATCAAGGGCATTGCTTTTTCGAATTGTGATATGTTGAAATTCTAAATGGCAGGACCTGAGACTGTGACCTTTTTTTTTGGAATGGGGCCTTTACAGAGAGGATCAATTTAAAGAGAGATCATTGACATTGAGACTGCTGGACTATAATCCAGTACAACCTGTGTCCTTATGAAAAGGGGGACTCTGGATTCAGAGACCATAAAGAAGGTGTTAGTCAGCTTTTTACTGCTATAACAAATATTTGTAAATATCAGCTTATATGGTTCCAGACCATGGTGGCTTGGCCCTGTTGCTATGGGCCTGTGGCAGCATAGCACATCATGGGATGGCAGCTGGGAAGCCAAACAGGGAAGGGGATGGAGTCTCAACATCCTCTTCAAGGGCACATCCACAGTGACCTCACTTCCTCCCATTAGGCCCCACCTCCTTATGTTTCTACCACCTCCCAGTAGTACCAGTAGCACCACAGGCTGGCAGCACATGACCTCTGGGAGACACTGCAGATGCAAACCAGTGGGAAAATCATGTGAAGACACACAGGGAGAGACAGAAATGTGATTTGAGTGATGATCTGCAGAAAACACCACGAATTGCTGGTGGGCACCAGCGGCTAGAAGAGTCAAGGAAGGAGTCTTTCCCAGAGTTGTCAGAGGGACCATGCCCTGCCAACACTTTGCAAATGTCTAGCATCCAGAACTGTGAGACAATAAATTCATATTGTTTCAAGCCACTTAGTCTTTGGTTCTTGTGGTAGGAGCCCTAGGAAACGGATGCCAGTTCATACTGTCCACATAGGGGGTGACTGCTGCTGTTGGCCTTGAGTGCCTGCTGGGATCCAGGTGATTATTAGGCTAGAGAACCAGCAGGCAAAGGAGAAAAGGCCTCAGGCTCTCTGCCCGTGACAACCTAGCTTTTAGGTTGTTGTTTAGGGGAAGTGCTATGGAAAACAAACAGCTCACACAGGAAAAGCAAGTCCCACACATCCCACACTGAGGTAAACCCAGACCTGTCAGCACAGCCCTGGACTGCAGGCCACCCCAGAACAAAGCCATGTAAGGGTGAGAGAGCATTGGTGGCTGGGGCCTCCTTTCCCATGGGTGACAAGTGCGACAAAGATATCCAGGTGCTTCCTCTGAGGGCTTGAACTGGAGTTTTAGGTCGAGGCCAGTGTAATTTTTCTGCCCAAGAATTATGAGGGGTGGGAAAGGGGAAACTCAACATGGATAGAAACTGAAAAAGAACCAGCCCCCACCCCTTCCAAAAAAAGGTACACATTAGCAAAGTGTCCAGAGTCTAGAGAAATAAGCAATAAGTTAGGGGTGGCAGTGCTAATTTTCTTTAGGATATTAGATCTTTTTCATATGTGTGTGCCATATTTATTTATGGACAGTAAATTCTATTTTTTTTTTTTGTTGGCACTGGGGTTTGAATCAGGGCCTCATGCTTGCTTGGCAGGTGCTGTACCACTTAAGCCACTCTTCAGCTGTTTTCCATCTTATGCTATCATAATACAGCTGTAAACACCTGTGTACTTAGTACTTTCTGTAACAATGCTGGAAGCTAAATATGTTGAAATTAAACTGTGGATTGTAGGGCAGGATCATTTTAAATTTTGATACACCACCAAATTACTTCTAACAGATGGGACTGTTTCTGACTCCTACCAATAGTATAGGAGTGTGCTGATTCCTCAGACCATCACCAATACAGATGTTTGTCCATTCTGAAGGTAAGGAAAGAAAGGTAAGAAAAAATCATCTCATTAAGATTAATCTTGATTTCCTCTCAAACTTTCTTTAGAAATATTTAGTTTCTAGCTATTTGGAGAATTTATGTGAATCTTTTTGTTATTAATTTTAATTTTATATGATGAAAATATACTGTGTATGACTTGAGTGTTTAAAGATCCAGAATATTATTTAGCTTGGCAAATATATCTATGCACTTGAAAAGAACTGGTGTTTTGCTACTTGGTGGAGTGTTCTCTAGGTGTCACTTGGGTCAGTTTGGTTGAAAAAATTGTTGAAGTCATATCCCTAATGATTTATTTGCCTATTTGTCCTATCTTATTATTGAGAGAGGGGTATTGACTATTCCAACTGTAATTGTGGATTAGTCTCTTTCTTCCTGTGCTTTGATCACCTTTTGCTTTTTGTATTTGGAAGCTGTTATTAAGGGCCTAATGTTTAGCATTGTAACATTCTCCTCCTTAACTGATCCCTATATCATTTTATATGACTTTATCCCAGATAAAATTCTTACCTCTGAATTCCACATCTAATACTAAAATAGTCTCCTTTTTCTTTAGATTAGATAGACCCTGGTGTATCTTTTTAAATTCTTTTATTTTTAATCCAATTGTATCTTTATAGTTACAGTGCATTTCTTATAGCAATAGACAATTGAGCTTCATTTTTTTAAAAAATCCACTAATGGTATTTGCCTTTTAATTGGGGGTATCTAGACCATATACATTTAATGTAATAATAAAGTTATATTTAAATTTATAATTTTGCTTTGTTTTATAGCTTTCAATGTTTTTATTTTCTTTTTTCCTGCCTTCCTTAGAATTATTGACTATTTTTTTATGAGTCAATTTTATCCTTGGCTGATTTATTAGCTATAACTCTTCATTATATTATTCTAGTGTTTTCTTAGGGTTTATAACTACTTCTTTAACTTATCACTTCAAGCGGTATTATAGTAATACATATATTATAAGTATCTTGCAATAATATATATCCTGACCTTAATGCTATTATTGAGATATATGTTACATGATGTACTTTGCTGATACAGTTGATTACCTTTTAAAGATCAAACATGTTAAAGTAAACATGTTAAAATAATTTGCCTCAGGTAGTTACTTTTGTGTAGATCCATGTTCCCATTAGGTATCAAGCTTCTTCTGCCTGAAGAATGTCATTTGATATCCCTTGGAGTGCAAATTAACTGGTGATGCGTTCTTTCAGCCTCTGCATGTCTGAAAATGTCATCCTGTTTTTTTCATTTCAAAGATATTTTTACAGGGCATAGAATTCTAGGTTGTCAATTTTTCCAACAACTTGGAAATTAGTATTCCACTGTCTTTCTGCTTTCATAACTCTGACAGGAAGTCTATACTATTACCTAATCTCTTCCTCCCCTCTGTATGCAATATCATTTTTTCCTCTGACTTCCTTTAGGATTTTCTATTACCAGTTTTGAGCAATTTAGTTACGATATGCCTTGTGTTATTTTCTTCATGTTTCTCATGCTTGGATTTCATTGAATTACTTGGATTTATGGGTTTAAAACTTATCAAATTTGAAAACATTTTGGCTATTATTTCTCCAAATGTTTCTTTCCTTTTTTTCTTTTCCTCATTCTCCCCACATTCCTCTGCTTTGGAAATTTCAGTTACTTACACATGAGGCCACATGAAGTCCTACATTCAGTGATAATCTCATTGTTTCAAATAAATTTGCTTTTCTCTGTGAGCTTTAGTTTGGATAGTTTCTATTACTGTGCTCTTAAATTCACTAATATTTTCTTCTATGTTATTCTGTCATTCATCTCATTTTAGATACTAAGATTTTCATCTCAGAAATTGTAATTTTCAACTGTAGATATTCAAATTGGATTTTAAAACAATGATCATCCATATCTTAACTTTTTGAACCTGTGGAATAGTTATAATAACTGTTTTAATGCCCCCACCTGCCAGTTCTCACATCAGCCGTCAGTTCTGGGTCTATTGATTGTTTACTCTCCGCAACATGGTTTTATTGCTTCTCTGTATACCTGGCAACCTTTGTTGGATGCTAGACATTGTGAATTTTACCTTATTGAATCCTGGATATTTTTATATTCCTATAAATATTCTTGTTTTTTTTCCCTCGTGAAGTGTTGATACTTCTCAATCTCTCTTTTTATGATATTAGGGAGATCTTGATCAGTGCTCAGTCTAGGGCTAATTACTGCCCCCCTAAGGCAAGACCTTCCCAATTTCTCTGCCCATGAGGTGTTGGTTTCTCCAGTCTGCTGTGTGAAAGAGGCACTGTCCTCAGCTCTGTGTGAGCTTTGGCACTGTCATCTAATCTTCTCATACTGTGGTTCTCTGGCTGTGTGTAGTTTCCTGCCCCATGTGCACTGATCAGCACTGTGCTAAATACAAGGAGCCCCCGTGCAGAGCTCCAGGGCTCACTGTCTGTGCAATACACTCCTCATTAGTACCCCACTTCCTTCATCTCCCCAAATGCTTAGCTTGGTCCTCTGGACTCGGGAGTCCACTAGGCTCTGCCTGGATTCCTCCCTCCTTCTGCCAGAGCCTGAAAATCTTTCAAGGTAGTCAGCTGCTGCATGTGTAGGGCTGACTTGGTTTATTTACTGCTTCTCAGAGATTGCTCTCCTTCACTTCCTGACATTCCGCATCTGTAGTGTTGCTTCTTACAGTTTGTGTGTGTGTTTCCCTGATTTTCTGTGTTGGATGGGAGTGTACAACTCATTCCTGTTATTCTGTCTTGGACCTGTATTGACTATTTCAAGATAAAATAATAATAATGTATTTGGGGCTTAAAAGATATGTAGAAGTAACTGTATGGCAACACTACACAAAGGGTGGGAGGGGATAAGTGAAGTATTCTATTATAGGATTTTTACAGGATAAGTGAAATGGTATATGACTACTTGAAGGTAGACTATGATATATGTTGAATATATATCACATAAATCCTAGTGCAACTAAGAAAAAGTAAAATTAAAAAAAAAGCTAGTAAAGGGAGCAACAAAAACATATAGGAGATGATCAGTTTAAATCAATGATATCAATAATTATATAATGTTTAATGTGATCTAGATACTTTGATTAGAAGGCAGAAGTGTTAAGATAGGGTAAAAGGCAAGACACAGCTATACGTTGTCCCTAAGAAGCCTATTTTAAATATGAAGACACAGCTAGGTTAAAAATGTATATATAAAAAATACAAACCTTAATCCAAAAAATGCTAGTGTGGTTATATCATATAAAATAGATTTCAGAATCAGGAATATGGCCAGGGATAAAGAGAGACATTTCATGAAGATAAATGGGTCAATTAATCAAAGCCTACAACCCTAAATGTGCTGAACACTACAGCTTCAAAATCTATGCAACAAAAACTAAAGCTAGAACTAAAAAATAAACAGACAAATTTGTAGTTACAGTTGAAAATCTCAGCGTTCCTCTCTCAGTAATTGAAAGGACAAGTACCCCCCCCCAAATCAGGAAGAATTTAACAATGCTATCAATCAACTTGACCTAATTGACATTTATAGAACACTACACCCAACAGCAGCAGAATGCACACTCTTTTTAAGTACTCATAGAACATTTATGCAGACAGCACATTCTGGATCATAAAACAAAACAAAGAAAACCCAAATCACATAAAATATGTTCAATGCACATGACAGAAATAAATTGGAAATCTATAATGGCAAGATATCTGGAACTTCCCCCCAAGTTTTTGGTAATTAAATGACATAGTCCTAAATAAACAAAGAGTCAAAGAAAAAAACCACAAAGGAAACCAGAGGTATTTTTCACTGAAAGAAAATAACAAAGCATATCAAAACTTGTGAGGTGCCTTTCAAGCAGTTCTCAGAGGGAAATTTATAGCATTAAATGACTGTAGAAAAAAAATCTTAATTATAGAATTTTTAACTAAAGAAATTAGAACCAGAAAAGGGAATTAAATCAAAAGTAAACAGAAAAAGTAATAGACCTAAGAGGATAAAATTTGAAAAAAATAGAGAAGAGGGAGGGAGAGAAAGAGAGAGAAACCAAAACCTGATTCTTTGAAAATATCAATAAAATTGACAAACTCTTAAACCATACTACTCAAGAAAAAATAAGAGTAAAGACATGAAAGAGGAACTGTTGTAATATGCTCCTAATATTTAATATTTTAATGTCTAACATTTAATATCTAATATTTTGGATAGTAAAAGGATAATACAAGAATATTGTAAACTTCACTCAATAAATTTGACAACTAAGATGAAATAGACAAAGTAATTGAAAGTACAACCAACATTTTATTCTTTACTTCAGGAAAAATAAAATTCTGAATATCCCTTTATCTATTTTCAGATATAATTCATAACTTTCATATAATATTCAACATCTTAAAATACACATTTCAATGGGTTTCAGAATATCATAGATTATGCAAACATCACCTCTAATTCCAACATTTCTAGTGCTGTAAAATGAAATCTCATACCTATTTACCGTCACTCCAATTCCCTCCTTCCTGCAACCCCTGACATCACTAATGTACTTCCTATCCTAGAGATATTCTCAACATTCCATATAAATGGATTGTATGATGTAAAACATTTTGTCTGATTCTTTCATCTAGTATAATTTTTCAAGATTCATCCTTGTGATAGCATGTGTCAGTACTTCATTCTTG
This sequence comes from Castor canadensis, assembly GCF_047511655.1. Lineage (NCBI taxonomy): Eukaryota > Metazoa > Chordata > Mammalia > Rodentia > Castoridae > Castor > Castor canadensis. Next base: position 61,457,939 of record NC_133392.1, on the reverse strand, counting down.
TTTGCAGGTAAATAATATTCCATTATATGAACATACCACATTTTGTTTATTCATTCATTAATCAATGCACGTTTGGTTGTTTCCAGTTTTTGATTACTATGACTACTGTTGCTACTAACATTCCTTAACAAGCTGTTATGTAAGCATATGTTCTTACTTCTCTTGCTTTTGTACTTGAGAGTAGAATTTTTGGGTCATATGCTCTATGTAACCTATTTTTTACTTCTTGAGAAACTGACACACTGTTCCAAAGCAGTTGTACCATTTTGCATTCTTATTGGCAATAAGTGAGGGCTCCAATTTTTTCACATCCTCTCATTGTTTCCTTTTTGTTTTTTGGAGCCATCCTGGTAGTTGTGAACTAGTATCTCATGTGGTTTTTATTTGCATTTCCCTAATTATTAATGCTGTTGAGAATCTTTATGTAAGCTTGTTGGTCATTTGTATATTTTTGGAGAAATGTCTGTTGGAATTATTTTGTCTATTTGAAAGATTAGAATGTCTTATTTTTGAGTTGTGATAGTTCATTATATATTCCAGATGCTAGGCCCTTGTTTGATATGTAATTTGAAAATACTTCCTCTCATTTCTTTTCAATTTTGGAGCACAAAAGTTTATCATTTTTTTTTTTTTCCTTTTTTTTTTTCCGGTGCTGGGGACCGAACTCAGGGCCTTACAAAGTTTATCATTTTGATGAAATCTAATTTATCTGTTTTTCCCTTTATTTATGCTTTGATGTTACAGCTAAGAAGCCATTGCTTAATCCAAGGTTAAGAAGATTCACATCAATGTTTCCTTCTCAGAGTTTTATAGATTTGGCCTTTGCCTGTAGGTCTTTGAGTTAATTTTCATCTCTGGTGTGAGGTATGGCCCATTTGTCATTTTGCGTAGGGATATCTAGTTGTCCTGCGCCATTTGTTGGAAAGACTTGTTCTTTCCTCCAATGAATGGTACTTATCCATGTTGAAAACCAACTGACCATAAATGGATGGGTTTGTGTCTGGATTTTCAATTACGTTCCATTGATCTTTATGTTAGTCTTAATTACTATAGTTTATAATAAGTTTTGATATCAGAAGTGTGAGTCCATTTTGTTCTTTATCTCCTTCATTTGGGCTATTTCAAATCCTTTACATTTCCATATAAATTTTAGGGTCAGCTTGTCCAATTTGCGAAACCCTGCTGTCTTAAGACTGTTAAGTATTCCTATCCATGAACATAGGATGTTTCTCTGCTTATTTAGTTCTTCAATATTTTTCAATGTTTTGTCAGGTTTAGTGCACAAGTCTTTAATTTCTTTGAATAAATTTATCTTAAATACTTCAGTTTCTTGATGCTATTGTAAATGGATTGTTTCCTTTCTTTTTCTGATAAATTTCTAATAACATGATATGAGTTATGAATCTTGTGTGATACATCCTTCATGTATTTATTTAGCTCTAGATGTGTGTGTGTTCTTTAGGGTTGTCTATATATAAGAGCCTATTACCTACAAACAGAAATAGTTTTACATTTTATTTCCAGTGTGGATGCCTTTAATTATTTTTTTTCTTGCCTAATTTCTCTTACTGAAATCTCCAGTATACACTGGAGGCATGGCTCAAGTGGTAGAGCACCTGCCTAGCAAGTGGGAGGCCCTGAATTCAAACCCCAGTACCTATAAATAAATAAATAAATAAATAAATAAATAAATAAATAAATAGAATCTCCAGTATAATGTTGAAAAGAAGTGGTAAATGAAGACATCTTTGTCTTGTTTCTTTAGAGCCCACATCTATGTTTAAAAAATTGATTTTGTAGTTAAAATCATTCCCATAAAGAAAATGCCAGGCCCCAGATAGTGTAACTGGTTAATTCCATCAAGCAATTAAGGATGACTTAATATCAACTCTATAGAAACTCTTCCAGAACATAGAAGAGGAGGAGGGAATATTTCTTACTTCCTTTTATGAGCAAGCAGTGCCTTGATACCAAAAACAAAGACACTGTAGGAAGAGAAAGTGACACTTCAATATCCACATCAACAAAAATCAAACGTCTTAACAAAATGGCATGACATTCTATGACAAAAATCTGACAATTTATGAGAAAATTGGTGCACCAGGACTAAGTAGAGTTTCTCTCAAGAATTGAAGGTTGTTTTAACTTTCAAAATTCAATGTATTTCACCAGATTAATACACCAAAACAGACAAATATGACCATCCACATATATAAGAAAGAATTTAGGAAAATTGAGCACTCCTACATGATTTTAAAAAGAACAAAAAAATAAAAAACCTCCACAAACTAGAAGTAGAAAGGAACCCCACAACCCAAGGAAGGACATCTATGAAAATCACATAGCTAAGTCACACTTAGTAAAAACTGAACATTTCCCCTAAGATTAGAAACAAGGCAGAGGCTTCCATTCTCATTTCTGTAGAACAACTAAGAGAGGTTCCTGTCAGTGTAAACAGACAAGAAAAAGAAATACAAAGGCTTACACATTGGAAAGAAAAAAAAATAAAAGCTATCTTTTTTGCAAATTCTATTATCTGTCTATGTAGAAAATTCTAATGGATCCACAAAAAAGCTAGTGGGATTGATTAGTGAGGTTGGCATGGTAACAAGATTCAAGGTTAATATACAAAAATCAATTGTATTTCTGCATACTGGAAGTGAATAATTGGAAATTCAGATTTAAGAATGCTATTTAGAATAGCATGAAAAATATGAAATGCCTTACAATAAATTTAATATGTGAGATTCCTGTATACTAAAGCTATAGTAATGCTCAGAAAATGAGCATTAATAATTAATGATTAAGAAATGATTTAAAGAAGTGAGAGCTACACTGTGTTTATGAATCAGAAGACTTAATAGTGTTAAAAGAGTCAATGCATTTGCTATCAAAACCCAGCAAAATATTTGAAGAAATTGACAAGCCTGTTCTAAAATTCACATGGAAATGCAAAGAATTTTGAATAGCCCAATTTTGAGAAAAGAAACAAACTTGAAGATCTTATTATACCAAATTTCAAGATTTATTAATAAGTTATAATAAGCAAGACAGATGTCTATAATTATGCCAAAGCCATGCTAACTCAAGAGAACAGAATAGAAAGTCAATAAGTAGATAATTGACCTAAAAAATAGTCAATTGATTTTTGACAAAGGCATCAATGTAATCCATTGGGAGAAAGAATAATTTCTTCAATAAATGATACTGAGCAATTGTATGTTCATGGGCAAAAAACACAACAAAAACCTCAGCCCTTACCTCACACCACACACACATACACACACAAAATTAATTCAAGATGGATCATAGGCCAAAACATGGGACCAAAAGGTCTAAACTTCTGTAATGAAACATAGGAGAAAATCATTGGGAATTGGTTCATTAAAGATTTCTTAAATCTTTGATTTTTTTTTTTTTTAAAAAAAGCACAAACCATAAAAGTAAAGTGTTGGGAGGATAGTGGTTCCAGGCCAGCCTGGGCAAAATCGTTTGCAAGACTCCATGGAAAAAACTGGGCATGGTGCACCACTGTTGTCCAGTGTACCTATTGTACACTGGCGTAAAATAGGATTGACGTCCATGCCAGACTGGGCAAAAAGCAAGACCCTATCTCCAAAGTAACTAGCGCAAAAAGGGCTGGAGGTGTGGCTACAGAGTTAGAATGCCTGCCTAACAAGTGTAAAGCCTTGAGTTCAAACCCCAGTATCACAAAAAATTTACTTGAGCCAGGCATTGATGGCTCAAGCCTGTAATCCTAGCTACTCAGGAGGCAGAGATCAGGAGGATCATGGTTTGAAACCAGCCTGGGAAAACAGTTTGCGGGACCCTATCTGGAAAAAGACCCATCACAAAAAAAAGGGCTGGTAGAATGGCTCAAGGTGTAGACCCTGAATTGAAGCCCCAGTGCCACAAAAAATTTTTACTTGACTGTAATAGTTTTGTTCATGATAGACAACTAGAAACAATCCAGAGCCATGTCAGATGGTGAGAAGGCAAATTATGACATGTCAGCAATAGGGTCCAAAATCCTCAGCCACAAAGGAAAGGCAAATCAAAGCCTGAGATTCCATCTCACCCCAGTCAGAATGGCTATCACCAAGAAAACAAAGAGCAACAAATGCTGATGAGGAGGGGTGTGTGTGTGTGTACATTATACACTGTTGGTGGGAAGGTTATTTAGTGCAGCCCCTATGGAAATTGGCATGGGGTTCCTAAACTAAAAACAGGATGACCATATGATCCTGCTAAACCACTCCTGGGTACATGCCTGGAGAAATCAGTCAGCGTACAAGAGAGACACTTGGACACCCTTGCTCATCATGGCACAATTCCCAATTGCCAAGTCATGGAATCAACCTAGATGCCCGTCAACAAATGAATGGATAAATAAACTGTAGTATAGCTACACAATGGAGTATTATTCAGCCACAAAGAAGAACGAAACTATGTCACTTGCAGGAAAATGAATGGAACGGGAGATCATCACATTACATGAAATAAGTCAGAAATGTATTTCTTATATATGAAATCTAGATTTTAAAAAACATAAAAGCAGAAGGGGGACTTCTTGGGGGTGAACTATTAGGAGGAGGGTGGGGTTCAAGAAGGGTGGATGATTGAAGTACATAGTAGACAAGTATGAAAATGTCACACTGAAACCCATTGTTATTAAAAGGAATCAACTACCCATAACCCAACATGGGTGAATCTCAAATGTGTTAGGCTGAGTTAAATAACTCAAACACAAAAGACTGCATTTTGTATGATTTCATTTTTATGACATTTCAGAAAAGCTGACATAATGTCAGAAAGCTGACCATAGTTATCAAGGACTGAAGCTGGAGAGGGTGCTCGCTGAAAGGGGGTGTGGTTTGGGGCAATGGAATATGTTGATTGTGGTGGCGGTTACATGGCTGAATATACTTGTCTGTCAAATTGTGCGCTTAAAATTGGTGGATCTTATTGTATGTAAATTATATCTCAATAAAGCAAATCATCTTCCCCAAGTAATTCCAGTGTGAAGCTACTGATCTTGGCTCACCCCTCGTCTTATTGACAGGGAAACTGTAAGGTCCGGGGAGGGAAAGTGCCCAGGAGATTCCAAGCCAATGTCTGTTCGCAGTGGGTGAAAGAGTGGGCAGATAACGTGCCTGAATGCGGTTGTGGTTGGTTAGATGCTGGAAACCATGTCTTCTGGCTCTTTCACCCTGTATTGTGATTAAGAAAGATTTGAGACTTGGCTCTTAATGGAGGCAGAATGAGTACGGGGTCAGAGGACCTGTGACCCTCTCCAGGGCCAGCGGGCAAAGTCGGGCATCTGAGCTATTGACCAGTATGGTAGGCATGCTGAGCTCCCAACTTGCCTACCCAGTCTCAGTGTTGGGTAGCCAGGATGAATGGGCAGGACTGGCAAAGGAGAGGGGCCTGGCTGTCCACTGACCAGTACCTCCTGCATCAGCTTGGAGCTTGTTAGAAATGGGACCCTCAGGCCCTGCCCAGACTGAATGAGTCACAATCTGTACTTGGAATTTGAGAAGTGCCCCAGTAGAGGACTGCAAATGTTGGAAGGAAGGGAGCAGAGAGAGGAATCAGGTCTGATTCTTCTCCAGAGGCAACAATCAGTAAGGAGAATGCTGGACTGGGGGGAAAAAGCCAGGCCCATCCAGTGGGTTACTTCCCTTTCCTGAGATTAGTGTTCTCTGAAAAATGGGAAAAGGAAAGCCTGTTTAGCCACCTAACATATAAAGAAAAGGAAAGGTGGCTGTGAAGTCACCTGTCCCATTCTCGCATCAGGTCTCCACGCCTGGCACACACTGGCCTCCCCAGCTCCCAGCTCAGGCTCAGACCCACAGCCGGTGCTCAGCTGATCCTCATAGTCTGATGGTTTCCCAGCTATTAGGACCCTCTTTTCCAGCTCTCTCCTTCCTGGTTCCTGACAGCAGGTCAGGAGCCCCAACAGGGCAAGTTAGGTGGAGGGAAGGGCTGGCTTGGGAGCAGGGAGAATTTGCAAAAGGCTGCTTTGGGCTGCACGTTCCTGGGGCTTTGCACTCTTGGGCGTCAGGGGCCTCTGAACCTCCTGGGGCCTCTAGTAGCTGGTTCCTAGTACAGCTGATCTCCTAGCCTACTTAGGTCCACAGGGATGGAGCCAGATGCAGGGAGGGCCTTTGCATTTCCAGATTCCTCTGAAAAGAAGGGACACTGAGGCTGGAGAGCAGCAGCCTGGGGTCTGGGAGCTGGAGCTGATGGGCTTCTCCTGGGCATGGGTGGTGGGCTCAGTCCTGCCACAGGGCAGGCTCCTGCAATGGCATATGGTCTGCATGAGTCTACCCATCAGCTCCTCTTGCTCCCCCATGTGCCTCACGATTCTCTGACACGCGTCGTCACTCTGTCAGCATTCACTTTCCCCCGTAATCCTCTCAACTGACAGTGTCTCTTTGGCACACATTTCTGCATCCCTAGCATCATGTTAACTGGCCTGGCATTCACTGCGACCCCCTGGCACCAACTGCTATTTCTGGACTGCCTGGGGACAATCCTGGCAGAAGCTGCACTCATTCTGGCACAGGGAAGGCTCTTTAGGCATGTGTGTGCTCGCTCGGCATGTGCAGGATGAAGGCTGAAGTATCTTGTCTAGCTGGCGTCCTTTGCATAACCAGGAAGCATGTCCCCATGGCTTTCCCAAGGTCCTGCTGGGACAATTGGGATTGGGTTTCATCTAGCTGAACCGTTCTGGGCAGCAATGATGTCTATTGCTCCTCTTAATCCTAACACGGCTAAAATGGAACTTTTGATCCTGCTCCCCAAACCTGTTTTCTACCTCAGTAGGTGGCACTGCCATCTATCTACTCATGTAAGCCAAAAAACTCCGGTGCTGCCCTTGACTCTTCCCTTTACTTCCTTCCCCACATCCAACCCTGCTGGTTCCCAAAGACTTCCACGTTACCAAACCTGAGATCACTTTTCTGTACAAACCTGTGTCAGCTTCCGGTGGTGGCTATGATAAATCACCACCAATGTGGTGTCTGCAAGCCACCAAAATTTATTGTCTTGCCATTCTGGAGGCAGACGTCTGAAATCAGTTTCACTGGGCCCAAACCAAGTAATCAGTAGGGCCATGCTTTCTCAGGAGGCTCCAGGGAAGAGTCTGTTCCCTGTCTTTCCCAGCTTCTGGTGGCTCCAGGCACAAATGATTGCTTTTAGGGCCCTCCCAAGTAATCCAAGATAATCACCCTATTTTAAGGTCCCTAACTCAGTCTTTTTCTTTCTATTCAAGATAAAGTAATGTTCTAAGATCCCGGAGATTCAGACATGGTTCTTTTGGGGCCATTATTTAGCCTCTGCATTGATTTTATTTAGCAGCCGATCACCATGGTGTGTGTGTGTGAGTGTGTTACTAGGGATTGAACTCAAGGATGCTAATGCCTAAACCACCCCTGCCCAGACCTTCTGTTTTTGGTTTGTTTTTCAGGCAGCGTCTTGTGTTAACTTTGCCGTGGGCAGCCTTGGACTATGATCCTCTTGTCTGTGCCTCCCAAGTAGCTGAAATTACAGGCATGCACCATCATGCCAAGCTAATTTGTTTTTTTTTTCTTTTCTTTTTTATTTGGCAGTACTGAGGATTGAACCTAGGGCCTCATGAATGCTAGGCAAGCACTCCACCACTTGAGCCATGCTCCCAGACGTTTACCACTTTCTTTGAAGCTCCTCTTCTCTTGGGTTCCACACATCTCCTTCCTCACTGTCCCTCCTGTTCACTCACCCTTGTTTGGAGGCTTCATAGCAGGGTTTCTGCCCTCTACTCGGTTGCTCAGGCTGAAGACTCATGAGTCATTCTTGAGTTCACTCTCCTCTTCTACCAGCCAGTCCTGCTGGCTCAACCTCCACAATATGGCCCAAGTCTTCCATCTTCACATCTCCCTAACTCAATTCTATCTGCACTGCTGCCTCCTTTGTGGTCTTTGAGGCCAGCCATGATCACAAGGTACATTTCCACTGAGAATATCTCACTTTCAGTGCACAATGTGTAACTTCTGCTTTCAGTATTTGGGCTTCTCCAATGACAGTGTTGGACACCAGCAAGAGTGCACATGACATGAGCACATGTAGCTTGAAAGCACGGAAGTGGGGCAGCATACCTGGAGCAACCTTTGGCCAATGTGTGTGGGGCAGGGTCAAGGTAGAACTACTCCCTGTGGACCTGGGTGTGGGGAACGCCAAAAAGGCAGTCAGTGACTTCCTCAGGAGGCCTCAGAGGGATCAGCCCTCATCCCCACTGTGGGGAATAACTCAGTAATGCCCCCTCATACTGGTGCTTTCTTCATTTATCTTTTACCCTCTCCCATTGTTCATACCCAGATCACCTTCCAAATAAACTGTGTGCATACAGGTGCTTCCTGCAGGCTCTGCATCGGAGGAGGACTCAGGCTAGGTAGCGAACTTTCCAAAATGCAAATCTGTCATCATGCTAGGCCTCTCTTCACCTCTACTCAAAACCTTTCAGTAGCTCTTCAGTGTTTTCATATTATTGATGAAACTGGTTCTTAACTAACAAGAGTCTGAAGAGTCTAGTCCCTGCCTGACTCTCCAGCTCCATTTTCCCCACCCTTCTCCCCCCACCCACCCTGTTCTCTGTCTGGAATCTCTCCCTCCTCAGGACAGTTGTACAAGCTGCTCCCTTTTCCTAGGGCTCTCTCCTCTCCTCTCCATTCTCCAATTCCAGATGATTCTATCTTATCTCTCAGCTCATGCATGGTTTTCTCTGGGATGCCTCCATTACCTTTAGACCAGGTTACACCTCCATCATGCATTTCTCTAGCACAGTGGGTAGCTTTCCCACTCTGCAATGTTGGTGATGGTTGCAGTTTTTTGTTATTATTTGATTAGTGTCAGTCTCTTTCTTTAGATGATAAGCCCCAGGAGGATTGAGACTGCCAATTTTTCGTTCCCTAGTTATCCTCAAGACCTGACACATTGCAAGAGTTAAATGTTAAATGGATAAATGAATGCATAATTGTACCATAGTGCACATTGGTGTGCACATTGCCACATTTCTTTATCTTTTCTAAACCAAACACATCTGGCTTTAGCACCTACCAAATATTACGAAGAACTTTCCAGATTTAAAGTCTTGAGCTGAACATATTCACCAGGCTTATAAGAGTCCTGCAAAATTGGAATGGGCCCTGTGGCTTGCTGCTTGACTGGAGTCACCTCCATCCACTCCAAAGCTAGTGGCTCCATTGGAGATTCCATCCTGTTCCTGCTGGCTGGGTCACAAAGACCTTCACTTTGCCCTGCAGTGATCAGCCATCACAGCCACCCACATTGTCAGCCCATCTGAGGTCCCCCTTTCTGGGAGTGGGCAAGGGCCTCTGCCTTTTCTTCTTGGAAAGGCTGACACCTTGCTCTCACCACAGTGACACTCAGATGCTTGATTGTTCTGCCCTTCTTGGTTCCAACAGACACAAAGCCTTCCTATTCATTCTCTTTTTCCTTCTCATTGGGCTCAATGGGCCCAAGAGTCATGCCCCAAAGTGATTATCTCAGTCCAGTGGAGCTCATGTAAACCTCAGTGAGAAACCGTTTCTGGTCTTGGTAGCAGGGTGAGCCTTTGAAGTCATCCTCTTCAAAGGATGGAAAAATAATATCAAATGACATAATATTGACTTCCCAATGACTCAGTGACACATTTGTGCACTATTGCAGGAAGCTAACTATGCTTCAGGATGGACATTTTTGCCTCCTTTCTTGGCATGTTACTGTCCGAGGTCCTGAAGCATCCTTAGGCTTAAAGGTGAGACTGCATCTCCTATTCTCTGTGTATTCCATAAGTAGCGTTTCCCTGGATACAGAGCTTTTATTATTTAATTTTTAAATTAAAGATTTTAAGAAAAACTGTTGCAGAAGAAATAGAATCCTGGCTCTCAATTTCCATTTTTCACTTCTTGTCCTTTTAGCAATGCTATCACGTTTCAGAAGATTAAGATTTTCTTTCTGGGAAGTTAGAGGAGGGTCACGGCCCTAGTCTGTCTGCACCATTTCCAGGTATCAGTGTTTGTGAGACTTGGATGGGGAGGCAGAGCATGCTTGGCCAGTGAGAAGCACTGGAATAAAGTGTGACTTCATTCACACTTTTTTTTTCTTTAGAAAAACGCTGAGTATATTCTTTCACTTGGTTGCCTGAGCTACAGGCCTGTGAATTGTCTTCAACTCCTCCATCTTTCTACCCCACAGTTTGCAAGTCACCAAAGCAAGTCATTCACTTCTTTCCATCACCCTGGCCACCCCTGTGGCCTTTGATCACACTCTCATCTTTGAATCACAGCAATAATGCTTAGTGGGTCTCCTTGCCTTCATATTGTACCTGCTAATCAATCCTCTGCACAAATTGGATGGCTCTGTTACACTCAAGTGTCAAGTCCAAACTCCTTAACATGCCTCCTGCCAACCAGCCGTGCTCGGTCTCTCCTCATTGCCTACGCCATGCCTCCTGCTTTCACTGCCTTCCTTCCTCTGCCCAGCTAAATCCTCCTTATTTTTGTATGCCCAACCCCAGGAGGCCCTCTTCTCTGGAGCCTTCACTGACCTCTGGGCTCCTACAGGTTCACAATCCTATAGCACACACCTCTTCTGACTCCCACTTTCAGCTCTGTAGGTGGATTATGGTAGCCTCATCTTACTACCCCTTCACACTAGACCCAAAAAACAATAGGCGCTCAGTAAGAACTTGTGGATGCACAGCTGGTTGGCAGACTGGCTTATCAATGGAACCTTCCTCAGAGATCAACCTCTCCCACATCTATGCACCAGCTGCACTGAGAACAGCTCCCAGCTCACTGCCTCTCATGGTAACTCTAGTTTCTCAGTGGCACACGGCAGCTGTCACTCACCTCTATCTCCTGGCTTCCAAAGCTGGAAGCCTGTGTTTTGCACGTCTGCCAACTGCTGTGGTTTCTCTCTCGGGGTGAGAGTATTGCAGCCCCTCTGTCTTCTCACAGACTCTTTAATTCAGGAGCTTTGCTTTGTTCCCTCCACCTCTTCTTCCCTGACATCCAGGAGCTGAGATCACCCAGGACTTCCCAAACTTTGGCCTGCCTAAAATGCTCCATGAGTCCTGTTCAGAATTAAGAAATTAAGCAAATATTTACTTCATGCATAGAGAAGAAGAAACTCTCTCCCTGATGGAAATGAGTCCCAATCTCTTTGTGTAGGTGTGTCTCTTTCACAAAATCTGTGTAGCTCTGTACCTGAAAGCCTTTTTCCTCTGAGCAGGGGAGGAATGAGGGTCAGAGGAGCCACTGTCATGGTTTAGAGGCAGACAGACAGCAGAATTCAGACCTCTAGGGCTTCTGTTGATGAGTGTGCATGAGGAACAGTAGTGTTACAAGTTTGGGAGTTGAGCTGGAGTCTCTGGATGGGTGCAGGGGCCAGATTCATGAGGTTGAGATAGAGGTAGAAGGAGGTGTCACTGATGTGGAGTGCACAGCTCCAGGAATGAGAAGATGAAAGGTATCCAAGGCAAGGGAAAGGTACTAGTATGGGACTAAGCTTCTAGGGTGCACATGAGAGAACAGAAGGCACTAGCTGGGAGGAGAGGAGGAAAGGATTTCAGGTACATATGGTGACAATAGATTTCTAGATGTGGAATATCTGTGGAGAGGACAGAATTCTAGATGTGGTGGATGGAGATAAAAGGGGATGTGTATGTACATGTATGTCTGTGTGGTTGGGGTGTGTAAAAAAAAAACAAACCCCAGGAAGCAGGATGGCCACCAGCATGAAATCCTGAAGCAGGTGAGAACTAAGATGGGAGGGGATTCAGAGGGGACAGAGGGTGAGGCTCTCTGCAGTGCTGCTGGCCCTGGGAGCTCAGATCATCTGAGAGCAGCTTGCTGCCCATGTTCTCCTCAATGCTCTGCACACAAAGGGACATCCAGCAGTTGGGCACCAGGTAGTTTCTCAGCTTATAGTGTGTGTCCTCACTCTGGGTACTTATTTTTGCGAGTACAAGTGAATCATTCTCAGGTGTGTTCCAGGAATCCAAGGAAATAAGATGACCCCAGAAGGAGCAGGGAAGATAGGAAGGAGCAGCAAGTGCTCAGAGGACACTGCTGACAGGGCTGGAGGGGAACAAAGAGTCTGAGATATAGGGCCAGAGATGGTGGCTTTGCAGAAATAAGCCATCAGGGGCCAGTGGGACTTGGGTACGTACACACACACATGCATGCATATGTGTATACAGTAAAGGGGTGAGGAGGTGGAGGTGGAGATGGTGTTTGGCAGGCAGTAGAGGGGTTCACAAGCCACAGCACATTTTGAATGAGCCTGTGAGGACTGCAAACTGGTGTGCCTGATGAAGCCAGGTGGGTGATATGGACAAGTGAAGCAAGCCAGGTGCAAGATGAAATTTTGGAACCTAACGGCAGACAAATAGAAAGAGGGCTCCAAATAGGTATGGACATTTAAGACAAAAAGCCCTAACCAAAGAGCATGGGCAGTTCAAATGGATTCTGGTCCCCGGGCCACCCTTTGAGACCCAGGAGAGTAGCTGGTTGATTACAGATGTTGAAGGCCCAGTTAGGTGAAGGAAACTCTTCAGACCAGTCTTGCTTTGTGTGTAGACCTGTCATCTCCCAGCCCACTGCAACCCTCCTGCATACATTTCCAAGCTACTCCGCCTTGCCTGCTTCCTGCAGGGCCTGTCCTTTGGGATGTGACCCTCCCCTCCCCCACCGCCTTCCAGAGTTCCCTAATCCTTTCATCCTCGCTCTGGTGAGGAGGGCAGAGGAGGAGTCCAGGCACCCCAGCTCCATTGTCTGAGCTCCTTGAAACGTTTAAAGGGATTAGGGGCTGGGGGCTGGGCGAGGCGGCCTTTGGGGATGCATGTTCAGTGGACGAGAAGATGCTTATCCAGACGGTTGGTGAGGGCAAGATAGATGGCATGGATAAAGAGGCATCCAATTAATTCTGATTTGAACCCAATTTGGTCCCCTACATAATTAGAGCAGCAGGCGTGTCTCCAGAGTGGATTATCTCTCTTGGCAGTTGTTTGTCATCATGTTTTCTCTGTGCTGGGTCTTCCTGGACCACTCCATCGGCCGGGGCAGAGGAGACAGAACTGGAGGGACAGCTCTGATTGTGAACAACACTGGGCATAGGTAGAGATGGGAAGCTTGCCATGTCCCATCTCAGCCAAGGTCTTACCTAAGAAGAGTCCAGTCTGGGGAGGGGGATGTCAGCGAGCATTCTGACAGCCATGGTGAGGAGAGAGAAGACACTGATGATACATCTGGAAGGTGAGGCCCTGAGGGCTCAGAGGGGAGTGGGAGACATGAACACTGCTGTGTGACCCCGAGGGAGTCACTGCCCTTCTGTTCTTCAGTTTTGTCATTTGTCAAATGGAGAGGTGATAATAATCATCATAATAGAGGATCTCATTCATAATAATAATAATAATAATAATAATAATAATAAATGTCTTCAAAGGGCCCTATAGCTACACCATTCCAAGCTCTCACACAGAATGTGCCCAGCAGCAATCCTTCCCTAGTTCCTGCCTCACAAGGCCCTTTCGGGACATGCCAGTCAAAAGCCACAATTAGGAAACTGGGGCCTGTCTGGAGGCTGTAGCTCTCCTGTGCTGGCTGTGTGAGTGCTTTGCAGTCTGGCAGGAATGGTTTCTATTCTGTTTGTTGGGTCTTTGTCCTCACTCCTCAAGTATTCCCCTTGGCAGGTAAGGAGACAGGCTCAGAGAGCTATTGATAAGGGCCAGCTCATTTGTTAGAGGTGGAGACAGCTCAGATGAGTTAAGTCCAACTTGCCTGGAGCACATGGCCCATTTTGTGGGTGACACATGCCAGGTCTCCACTTCCAGTTGTGGACCCTGGACTGTGGCTCTTCCCTGTCCAGAATCAGGGCTTCCTCTAGGTCTCACAGAGCACCTCACCCACAAACCCATCTGCCACCATGCTTAGCACCAGGGCCTCAGCCACTGCCTGTGGTTCACAAATCCCCCTAGGGACGTCTGGGTAATTAGGAGATCCTTCATTTACCGATGACACTTCTCATTATCCAGAATGAGTGCAGACTGCTCCCTCCCTGCCACCCAGGCTTCGCTGCTCCTCACAGCCTTATCTTTGGTGCGGTTGATGGGCCAGGGCAGGACCCTCCCTTCCTCAGGCTCTTGCTTACTAGGGTCTCTGTTGATAGGCACTGACTCCCCTCCTCCTCCTCCAAGGCTGGTCCGTGTGCCTGGCATCCCCACAATGAACTCACACACATTCACAACCAACCAGAGTCTGACTGGTACACAGGAAAATGGAGGCTCAGAGGTCAGATCACTTTCCCAAGGTCACACACACACACACACACACACACACACACCCCAAACACAGTTCACTGGATCAAACAATTTGGGAATTTCTGGTTTTCCAATAAAATACAAAAGAAAAGCCAACATACCTGATTCTGGAGTATCCAAATCACCCTCAGAGAAGTGGATCCAGAATCTGTCCCAAGGGACCTCTCCACCTGTCAAGAGGTCTTGACCTCCTTAAGACCAGAGCTCAGCTGGGGTACTTAAGCTTTAACACCCCTAATGGAGACTCCTGTGTGGCTGCTCTCGTGTGGACATTCCCCACATGGACACTTCTTGCAGAGACACTCCCAGGCAGCCTGGCTAGGAGACTTTGGGCTTTTATTTCTACCCTATCAACTGAACTTTGGTACCCAGAAGCATCTCAGAGACATTGAGACAAGGCAGTAGGACTGGAGACCTGTGAGGTCCCCTTCCTTTGCTCAGTTTCCTGCCACTTTAAGGCATGGTAACTTTCTTAGGAGACTGGCTTCTTAGCGCTAACATGAGTTTGTCCACCCTCCCTAGACTAAATCATGGAGGAACCTGAGTTTGGGAAGTAGGAGGCTGGGGAGTGAGAATGGGGACTTCACCTGCCGAACCCTCTATACGGCTGGAAAAATAAGGCTCTTGCCGGAAAAGGTTTTTGTGTCCTGAGGGAATTACATTAAAGCAGGGTAGTTTATTTATGAATATATGCACTAATGCACACACATATACACACATACTTTGCAATATTTGTGAGAACTTCACACCCAGCAGGAAAGCTTAAAGGTGACAAGTGAAATTTAGTTACTTGGGTGCCTCTTATGCCCGATTTATTACTTCACCAGGACTCACATGACCTGCAAGGCTGGGGGCAGGGACAGTGACCCAGACAGCAGTTGAATTGTCACAATTTATAAGCCATTATGTGCTGTGGATTCCAACCATATTTACTGCAATCCAACCACTGTGTTTTAAAACTTGGCTTTGTAAATGGGGAGGAGAAGAGGACCTTTCAAATGTAAGGTTTTAGAACCAGGCCTCACTGAAGGACACTCTCAAGGTTGCAGGAGGGAGGAGGTCAGCCTGCAGACCTGGGGATGGTGACCCAGCCCTAACTCTCCCTCCAAAACCCAGACTCCCAATAGTGCCACTCAAGCAGTTCCATCTAATTTGAGGGACAAGCCAGGGGTGAAAACTTCTTCCTATTTTTAAGGTAGAATTCAAACAAAGGATGAAAGGAATCTCCCATGACTAACATCCCGCTGGGCACCAGGCACATTGTGGAGGTCCTCTCTTCAGAACAAGCCAGAGAAATAAATATGCATCCTGTTTACCCACCTATAGCTGTGTAATGGAGATCCAGAGAGATGTGCTGAATGATTCCTTGGGGGCCACAGCTAACAGGGTGGGCTTTGAAGTCACAGGTGGTGGTGCATGCCTGTGATCCTAGCACTCCAAGGTTGAGGCAGGAAGATCATGAGTTCGAGGCCAGACTGGGCTACATAGTGAGACTCTGTCTCAAAAAAACAAAGACAGACAAACAAAACAGTGTGGGCTTTGAAGCCAAACTGACCAAGGTTCCAATAATGCGTGTGACATTGGGCAAGTGACTAAATCCCTTTGGGCCTCAGTTTCCCCAACTGAAAAAAAATAGACATTATGTAAGCCAATGTGATGGACATTTAGCTAGATTCCTGCATGGTCACTGTTAGGATTAGCATGATTGGTAAAGCAAATGGTGAACTGAAGACCAGGTTTGGGAGAGTCCCAAAGCTCTAGCACCTTCTACCCCATCACCCTGTCCATCAAGTTGAGCAATTGCCTCAAGCTCCATAACCAGGGAGGGCATCACCAGGGAGCCCAGCCTCACTCCCCAAGCCTCTCTACCACCTTGAGGCCATTACCCAAGCATTTCTTTACTTTGACCCTCTCCAGCTGCACCTGTGGATATGGGGCTGGGGTGGGGAATCTCAGTTCGCCCCTCCACACATTCTGCAGAATCCAGTAAGTCCAGACTGTTCCACCATCAAATAATTTGGGTCACCCTTGTCAAGTCACAGTAACACAGGTTTCTCCCCTGTAGACCTTCTTGGAGCTTGAGGACATCTGTGGTACTCTCAGAAGACTGGATGGTGCAGAGTGTTTCCTAACTTCTTGTCCAGAAGAGCTTTTGTGGGAGGGACTCCTGTTAACATGAGCAGGGTTGGGAAACTGTTCTGATGGATGGAGCTGTTTCTTGGACATTTGGATACAATCTCTGCTTTCTACATCACTGGTCTGTGACCTTGGAAGCCCCATTTGACATTTTAAGACTCACAAAGCATCCGTTGGGTGTATTTAGGTCAATTAGAACAGCAGGACAAAGGCTGTCAGGAGAGAAGTGAAGGTCAGAGCCACATGGCAGACTGAAGATCAAGTGTCCTGGGAAGAGTTGGGCATGGGCTCCAGCATCTTTCCCTTCCAGGGCCTCATTTTCCCCATTTATTTGATCTGGTGGTCCTGAAGAGTCCTTTGGTTCAGGTTTTGTGCACTTGAGTGTCTGTGGGGAGGGAGTCCTGACTTCTTCAGGACTCTGTTCCAGCTAGTCTGGTCTCAGCCTCAGCTCCACCCCAGAGAGAATGACGAAGCCAAGAGGCTGGTCCAGGCTTAATGCAGTTGGAGCAATTAATAATTAATACCCAGGAGACAGGATCTGTCTCAGAGAAATGTGAGGAGGGGTGACCAGGGGACAGGCCAGGACACATAAAGGAGGACATTCTGCTCAGGTCGGGCTAGGAGCAAGGGGGCTCTAGTGGCCACATGGTCTTGCTCGGGTCCCAGGGGGAGGGGGCTTCCCTGGTAAAAGGCTTTGCCCAGTAAGACCTGGAGATATGACCCTGGGGACAGCTTTCTGTCTGCTCAGTGAGGAGCAGACAGACGCATTAGGGCATCTGACAGAAGGGCATTGGTCTTGCTTCTACTTCAGACCATAGGGTGCAGGGTAGAGGGAGCCTGACCTTACCCAGTGACTCCTTCAGGTGGAGGAGACTCATGAGAAGACTGGCATTCCACTCAAGATGCCTGAGCTGTCTGCCCATTTCCATTACCCAGGGGAGGCCTGGGACAGCTATGACCTTACACACTGACCCAGGCTCCTCTCCATCTCTCTGGGTCTGAGGTATATGAGGGGCAGGCGAGGAACTCAAGCAAGCTCAGGCTCTCCTGAGCTTGAGAACCTGCCTGGCCCAGCCTCCCCTGGTGGGAGGGGGCAGGAGAGTCTGACCCATCCCAGAAGGTCCCAGCCCAGGTGACGCTCAAGCTGACTAGTCCCTTAGGGTCTCTAGAAGCTGGCAAGTCCTCACATGGTCCAACTCTCCATCTCCAGGATTCCAGGAGCCAAGAGAATATCAGGACTATTGCTTTCAGACGCATCAGCACCATGTAGGAAGGGACCTGTGCATTCATTCACAGTCTTGGAAGGCCTCTCCTCTTGTAGGCCTACTTTCCTCAGGACCCTCGTTGCCCCTCTGTAAAAGGTGGCCATGACAGTTGGTCTTCCCTGCTGTCCTGGGTGTGTGTGTATGTGGTGTGGGGAGGGGGTACCTGCTGGGACAGGAGTTTGCCAGGGTTTCCTTGGTCAGCCAGGAGAGCACCCACATCACAGCCATCATTAACTTGTTCTGACTGATTTGGTGCCAGAGGACTTGGGTGATTTCATTTAATCCTCATAAGCACCTTAGAAGAGGAACACTATATTTTCCATCTTACATGAGGCAATGAATACTCGGAGGTCACATGTCCAAGATTGGTCCTGTTGGAACCCCTGTCTGTCTGATTCTAGAGTTCATGTTGCTTCTTCACTCTCATTCAATGTGTACTCATTCATTACATAGACACTTATTCGTGTCTATTCCACACCGAGTCAACTCTGACTATCCTTCAGAATCTGGGGAGGTGTTAAGAAATCCTGATGTGCAGGTATTTGAAGAAAAGGAATCAGCATGTGTAAAGGCCCAGAGATGAGAGAAAGCATGGGCCATTCAGAGAAAAGAAAGACGCATTGTGGGGCTGGAGCCTGGAGTCAGAGAAAGAAATGAGAAGGCTGCAGTGCCTTTCAAGCCCTAGTGAGGAGCCTGGACTTCACCCTCACTCAATGTTCTGCCAATGAAGGGTTTTTAATAAGTGGGTGACATAACTGGACTGATGTTTTGGAAAGATCTCTTTAGCTGTGATGTGTCACATGAATTGAGAAAGAATGGGAGTCTAAGTGAAGCTAGAGTTAGGGGGCTTAGGAGGCCACAGCATTCATTAAGTGAAGATAATGAGGACCTATCCATCAGTGGGGCAGTGTCAGTTAGCTTCCATCTCTGTGATAAATACCTGAGATAACCAGCTTCTAAGGAGGAAGGGCTTATTTGGCTCATATGTTTGGATATCATGGTGGGAGCACGAGGAGGAGGAAACCTTGTCTCTTCATGGTAGCCAGGAAGCAAAGAGAGAAGAGGGAAGGGGCTGGGGTTTCAATAGCCCCTTCAAGAACATACCCCAATCACCTAACTTCCTTCCTCTAAGCCCTACCTCCTAAAATTTCCACCACTTTGCCGCAGAGCCTTTAGCATATGGGCCTTTGGGGGGACATTTAAGATCCAATCCTAACAGTGGTCAGGGAGGTATCAGGATGCAGATAGATATCCAACAGGTGAAAGACATGCAGTCTACTGGCTTGGCCAGGGAGCAGGTGAGCAAGTTAAGTCTCAGCTGGACCTTAGGATCCTGCTTTGAGCAACCACAGGACTGATGCATAAAGCTGCAGACTCAGGATAGGGAGGAGATGCAGTCACTTGGGGACAGGTGAGTCTGAGGTTCCTGAGGACCTCCAGGTAATGATGTCCACTTACTCCCAAACATATGGGGGATGAAACTGACTGCCAGTGTGGGACCTCAGTACTTCTCACTCTGTGGATCCCATGTAGTTTTCTCACTGTACTGAATGGGCGGAATTGAGGCCTGGGCAGCCAGGAACACCCTGGCTATAGACATACCATGGTATGTCTATAGGTATGACTGTCTGACCCCCTGATTTTTCAGGGCAATAACCTTGCTGGGGAGTGTGTTCTACATCTCCAGTCCCCGATCCCCTTTGCAAAGGGGCTGCCTCCTTTTCTGAGGGCCTGGGCTCGTGAGGTCAGGAACACCAGGGCTGACAGGAGTGGAACTGGGGCTGAGGGGAGCGGGTCTGAGGGGGGTGAGGCTGAGGGGAATCATTTCCACAGCAGAGGCAGTTACCGGCTACTGATTACAGAGGCCTGTGAGGGGCTGGAGGAGGAGCAGCAATTAGCTGCTACGGTGACAGCAGAGACCAGAGACGGGGCTGCTAAAGGGGCCCATTAGAGGACATTAGTGAACCAACAGGGTGGTGGCCTAGGCTGAGACACATTGTCCTGGCTGGCTTGCTTGGTGGGCTGGAGCTAGGACCTGGAGAGCTTGACCTGAGACATGTTGGGGAGGGCAGGCCCCAAGGTGAGAGGTACTTTAGAAGAGGGGTATCCCATTCTGCAGCCACAGCCCTCCATGGGGTGCCCATCCGTGGTCACTCTGAGTTCACTTGCAGTGATGCCCACCCAATCAGCAGATAATGGCTTTAATGGGGCTTTTGCACGTAGAGCACTTAACACACTTCCGACCTCCAGTCTCAGCCATTAGCTCATTAGCTCAGGCCTCTGAGGACTGTTTCACAGGCGGGGGAGGGGAAGGGACTGATAAAGTGACACGTTAAATGTTTACCAGTGAGTTGAGATGGGCAGAATCCCATCAGTTTCTTTATCCAACAGCCGACCTATCTGCCTGGTCTCAGAGACGCTAATGTCTGGAGACTCTAAAGCAACCAGGTCTCATTCATCATTGTGACCCTAAGGTCTGGTGATAGGCCTGGCGCAGGGCAGTTGCTTTCAAAAAGAGGTTATTGAGGAAGAGGATGAGGCTCACAAAGCCCTGGCAGCATAGGGAGGTGGTCACAGAGTCCAGCAGATCCGGCTTGGAATCCTGATTACGTCCTTACTAGCTGTGTGGTCTCTCCAGCTAATTTAACCTGCCAGAGCCTTAAGGCCTCGTTTGTAGGCTGGGGCTGATAACAGGACCGGTTCTGGGGGTAATGTGAGGATTAAGTGAGACGTGTGCTGGCCACCTTTGCTGTCATTATTACCCATTGACACAGGGGGTTTCACGGGGAGTACTTGTCCAAAAGACAGTAGCTGTGGCTCCAGGAATGCGACCAACGGCTGGACAAGCAGAAGCAGTAAGATCCACATGGGAGCCCCAGGCTCGCCCACAGCAAGTGTTCTGGGCCTCAGGGTTCTCCTCCAAGACACACAGAAGCTGGGCTCCATAACATAAGGATGTGCCCAGCTCTTGAAGCCCTGCGGCTCCTCTCAGGGCAGGGCCAGTATGTGCTAGCACTGCAGGAGTTGCACAGCACAGGAGGGGACAACCCAGAGGAGCAGATCTGTGCTAGTGTGGTCTGATAAATGTTGGTGGCTCTAAGAACACCCCTTGTGTGATACTGTGTCCAGCAGCATGGGTATGGGGACAGGAGCAGAGGCTTAGAGAGGGCCCTGCCTGTCCTCAGCTGTGTCAGCTGGGAGGTGGGAGAGAGAGGATGTGTGATGTTTAGCCAGACTGGGTCTGCAGCAAGGGCATCACACCCTTTGGGCAGCTCTGTCACCTTGTGAGACTCTAGCAGCCCCCGATGCTGTGAAGGTGAAATGGACCTGCCATCCCCCTCCTAATCCTCACATTTACTCACCCATACTTGATCTCCACACTGGTCATTGAACTCTGTAGAGAAGGAACAATCTCTCCAGTGCACAAAATGGGAAACTGAGGCAGGGGACAGCCAAGCTACTTGCATTCAACTGATACTTACTGTGGTTCTTCAGGGAGCTGGGAGGGGAGCAGCACACAGAGGAGCAGAGAGGGCCCCTGAGAATGGGGGGGGGGGAGATGGACCCATGCCCATTCATCCAGTTCCTAGCTGGCCCTCATCTGCCTCTTCACAGCAGAGCCTTTGGTAATCCTGGAGAAGAAGGCGTGACGGGAGAATTAATAGGCCCATGTGGCAGATGAGAAACTGAGACCCACAGAGGACCTGCACTGCATTTTTTTGTTGTTTTGTTTTTATTTCTTCTCCTCTCCCCTCTCCTCTCCATCATCTTCTCTCCTCTCCTCTCCCTGCCCCTCTTCCTGTCCCTCTTCCTCTCTGTCTCCCTCTCCCTCTCCCTGAAGCTGCACTGTATTGAAAGCACCTATTGAGGCCTCTCATTGAATGAAAATCCTGAAACCAAAACCACAGAGAGACTGTCTCAAAATGCCCTGGGACCTGAGGAAGGAGCAGCTCCTTGAAGAGTAGTGTTTGACCATCTTCCAAGGCTAAAGAGTTTCTGGAATTTTTCAGTTCAAGGTCAGTCCTGGGTGGTCACTGATAGCCACAGGCCAGTTTAGGGGGCAGAAGCAGGATAAGCCAGTGGAAGGTGGACCTCAAATGGCCTGGCCACTTGTCATTCTTACCTACCTTCTTGCTGTCTCAACCCCAAGACCCAGGGGCAGAGACTAGCTATCCCCATCCACTAGTGCAGCCCTGCCTCCTTCCCTGCACAGAGGTCAGTCTTGACCTCTGTGGTCAATTCTACCCCCACCCAAGAAGCTCCTCCATACCCTGTTTCAGTGCAGGTTGTACCCATGCAGCCACAACAAATGTACCTAGAGTAGGATGGGAATGTGCGCCCCCAGGGAAGCCTGCAGGAAACCTTCCCATCTGGCTTTGGAGCCATTTGAGCAAAGCCATCTGCTGTGCTCAAGGCTCTCTGCCCCTGGCTTTGTTGGCTGCCTCCTCATCCCATGCCTGATTGTCACATAGATCTTGAGTGCTGAGATACCCATTCTGAAAATGGTGCCTCCCTGCAAGGGTCAGGGCAAGGAATGGAAGACGGTATTTAGCCCCGCACCAGAAAGAAGGGGCATTCAGCCAAAGGCACGTGAGTTGTCGTTTGCCCTGAGCATTATCCCATGTGCCAGGGTACTGGGGAAGTGACATGGACGCCTGATCCTTGCTCTCCTGTATTGCGAAACTTATCCTCACATGGCATGGTCAGTTCAGATGTGGTCTCCCTGGAAGTCTCCACTCCACCCCAGCTGGCAGGCTGAGCCGGGCCTCTTGGGCTGAATCCCTCACACCAGCACTGCTGCTCTGAGGCTGCCTGCTCTCCCTGGAGCTCAGGCCTGTAAGTTCGGGCCACGGACAGGTTCCAGGGATGTCATCGGCATGCAGCATAGAGCAGGAACTGAAAAGGTGAGTATGAAATGCAAACCTTGACCTCTGGCCTTCCTTCAGGGCCCATGTAAGCTCATTCTGTATGTTCAGCCAAGTGCTGCATGTTTCTATCAATGACCTCATATTGTCTTCCTGACAGCTTGGAGAGAGAGATACTGACTACCTTGCCCAGAGCTCAGAGAGGCCCTGCTCCCTACTGCACCAGGCAGTCACTAACTAGGAACGGAGAAGGGTCTCAGATGTTTATAGAAGGGGGACTAAGTGCAGGGAATCGGCTTCAGAGGTGACAGAGGAGCTGTGTGGCAGAGACTGGCAATAGCTGCAGGCCCCAGCACCCCCAGACTGTTGGGACACAGGGAGTCTGTAGACAGAGAGGGGATGGAGGTTTCAGATTCATGCACAAGGCAGAGAGTGTGGCAGGAGCAGTCTGCATTCCCTGCATCCTCTCTCAGTCCCCACTGTCCCTCAGACACAGTGTGACAGCCACCTCTACAGTTGGTGCAACATGGCTCCTGGCCAGTCCAGGCCACAGTACTTCAGGTTGCCACTTTCCCTGTTTCCTCTATTCCTCCAGCCTCAGCTTTGGTTCTATCCTCTCTCCTGTGCCACAAACCTCTTCCTGTGAGTCAGCCATTCCCTGTGGCCTTCAGCTGCTCTCTATTTCTCCCATCTAATGGCCCCTCCCCACTGCCCTGTGTTCCCCTTCAGCTATCTGAAAAGCAGAATGTCCTACAGTTGTACCCCCCATCTCCCAGTTCCACCATCCTCTGCCTCTCATGCCCCGCCCTGCCCCCACTGTAATGGAGTGCCAGGCCTGGTCAGGTCCTCGTGTCATCCTCATCTCCCTAATGTCCAGCACAGTTCATCACTCTCTCTCTCTCTCTCTCTCTCTCCAGAAAAGTCGCTTCCCTGGCTTCCCTGTTTCCCACCTCACTGCCTCCTTGGTCCTCTTTGTGGGCTCTCCACCGCCAGGACTCACACTATTGGGGAGCCCCAGACCTCAGCCCAAGGCCCTCTTCTCTTTTCTATCCAGGCTCTCTACCCAGTTCTGCAGTTTTGAAACCAACCAACCCCTTGCTGGTGGCTTCCCCTTGTGTCTTCAGCCTGAGCCTTGACTCTTAGCTCTACATGTATTTCCATCACACGGGGCTCCCTGATTTGCAATGGGGCCACATCTTGATCGGTCATCATATATTAAAAGTATCGTGTTGAAAATGCATTCAATACGCCCAGCCTACCAAGTTTCGTAGCTGCAGAGTGCACTGTAGGTTGTCAGTTGTTTACCCTCACAACTGCATGGCTGGCTGGAAGCTATGGCTCATCGCATCAGAAGATAACATCATTTCCTGAGCATCACTAGCTCAGGAAAAGACCAAAATTCAAATTCTGAAGTACCGTTTCTGCTGAATGCATGTTGCTTTTGCATCATCATAAAGTAGAAAAATCATTAGTTGAAACATGGTAAATCAGGGATCACCGGCACCTGCTGGGGTATTTACCTGGATGAATGGTCATGTAGGTGTCTGAAATCATCATGGTCAAAACAGAGCTCTCAAGCACCCATCACTTCACAAGAAAACCAGTCTTTCCTCATGGCAAGTTACCACCGTGTGTCCCATGCTCAGTCTAGACACCTGGATTCTCCTCAGTTCCTCCCCTCCCCTCTTGGATCCCATCCATCACCAGACTGATCCTTCCTCTCTCCCACCCATCCTTCCTCTCTCCGCTGTCACTGCCATTGTCCCTGTCCAGGCCGCTGTGATTTCTCCTCCTGACTGTAGGAACAGTCTCCTACTGTTCCCTCCACTTCCCTCTATCCACACTGCAGCCAGGATTGCCTTTGTGTAGCTGAAGTCAGGGTGCTACCCCAGTCCTTAACACCCCTGGTGGCTTCCCACAGCACCCATAATAAAATGCAAACTTCTAATTGGAGCTGTGAGGCCCTCCAGGATCTGCCCTGGCTGCCTCTGTAAAATGTCCCATTGCCTCCAGGGCCCCAGACACAGGCTTTACTTTCTGCTGTCCCCAAGTATGCTTTCCTCTGCCATAAGTGTCCTGCCTCCCATCTGAAGGAGCTTCCCTCCATTCTGTGAGGTCATAACTCACTTTTCCACGTGCACAGATGTGTCTTTCATAGAACAGAGGACTTGCCTTTCTTATTTTCAGTGGTATTTTCAGCACACAGTAAGCACTCAATACATATTTGTTGAGGGCACCATCAATCCCATTGTGCAGGTGAGAAAACAGAGTCCCAAGAGAAGTCTGCTGTGTGTGATGGTCATACAGCTGGGAGTCACTGAGCTTGGCTAGGTCCCCCACGTGGCCTGCCTCTCTCTATCTAATTCAAAGGGGCTGGTGGCAGTATGCAGGGTCTGCTTGCTCTGTGAGCTGGGGGCGGGAGCAGGAGGCTGAGAGTCCCTCTGATGTGCCAGCAGACCCGCCCTCCTAGTGTCTGTCTGCCTGTGATGGATGCTTAGCTCTGGGATTTTTCCTTCTTTCTCTCTTTCTCCCCACTGGGTCTTTTTAGGCAGTAATTACAGCTGAAGTGGACAATCTGTCTTTTTATTTTTAGGCTTTGACGTTCAGATACCAGGCCTCAGGGAGCAAGTGCTGGCTAGAAATAACTGGTTGACACCCAAATGGGGTTCTGCTGGGCTAACAGTGAGTAGGGCTGGTGGGGTGGGGCTGGGGTGTTGATGCAAACACCCTTGTAATGGGCTAGGCAGTGGGAAAGCTTTTCTCAGGGAACCAAGATGTCTGGAGTCTGGTTGCTTCTGCTCTGTGACCCCGAGCAAGTCCCTGGCCCTCTCTGTGCCTTACCTTCCGGCCAACGCACAATGAAGGGCAGGTGGAGGTCCCGGGCTGGTCGGGAGGGGTTTTCCTGGCGTCATTATGCTGAGAGATAATGGGAAAGATGAGCCAGCTCTGGAGAGCCACCTGGATGGGACTGTCCTACTGATGAATGATGGTCCTCAAACCTTTCCTGTCCCCTGTCTGCTTTTTCCTGTGGACTTCACTTTTTCATTGTCCCAAAGTTATCTCTGGCCCATCTTTCTTTCTCAAACTGCCCTCACCTTGTTCTCCCACTGGCTTCGGTCTCAGAGGACCAGACCACTGGCACATGGACTGATGATCAGGAGGCGCCAGCCCCAGGCCTTTGGCCCCAACAGGCCCAGCTGTTTCCTGGCCACCCTCCAGTTGGTTGGCCTTCTCCTCTGTAGGATGCACTGGGGCCATCCTTTCAGGGGTTCATCCATGTTGTCACTCATTTGCTCATGTACTCACTTATTTAAACTAGCTTTGGGGTGCCAGGTGCAGGGACCACGGCAGTGAACAGTGGGCAACCTCCTCTCTAGGAAAAACAGACACTACCATCAGACCCAGGCAGGTGGACAGGGTGCTATGAAGACAAAATGGAGGTGGGCATGGGTGGCTGCTTCTTTCAGGTGGTCAGGGATGGCCTCTCATCATGCTCACATTTAAACTGTGACCAGCACAGTGGGAGTGAGGGCAACTTAGGACTAACTGGCCTCTGCTGGGAAGGGTTTGTGCAGTGAGGGGCCTTGCTTACGCGAGTACAGGCCAGCTGGTCCCTCTTGGAAAGTCAGGCTCTTGGCCTAATTCATTCTCCCCACATCCTTTTTTAGAGTGAAGGAAGCCTCAGGACCTTTAGAAGTCTGAAGTCCAATACTTCATAGCCAAATCCTCCCAGAACCAATTGGCTCCTCTGAGTAAGTAGATCCAGGCCTGCGCTGGTGGCTTTTCCTCTTTGCAATTTGAGAGTTCTGCTTGGAACCTCAGAGGGTTGAGCTTGGAGGCTGCTGGTGAAGAGGCAAGCCTCTGTGGGCAGAGCAGGGTCTGACCCAGGTCACACAGTCAGTTGGTGACAGAGTAAGCTATCTGGGTCTCTGCCCCAGTTTTGGGCAGTGGGGAGGGATGTCCCTTGTCTCCTGCACACAAAGGTGGGGAAAGTTAAAAATGAGATGTTATGAGGAACACAATTTAGTAGGCTGCTCTCACCACCAACGCAGTAGGGACATTGGGGACACTGAGGCCAGAGTCATGGGAAAGAGCTGTGAGATGAGACAGGACAGGGTGCAATCCAATAGCCCCAGGCCTGTTCTGTCCTGGGAGTCAATTCCTTGATTCCCAGCTGTAGGTTTTAGGTAGGACTTATGTCTGGGCAGAATAAAGCAGTCCAGCCTGGAGGCTGTGGACACCAGGGGCACCTGTAGTCCAGTGGCACTGTGGCTGCTGGGTCCCAATCTGGAATGTGATGGGTGGAGGTCTGACCTGGCCACCTGCAGGCTGTGTTGCCCAGTTCTTTGTAACACTCAGGGAGGAGGTTGTTTTTGTAAGGTCCCCTCCATAGGCACCAGAACTCCACAGGAACCTTTAGTGTGCAAGACTTTTGCTACTGGATGCCGTCTCTTCAAAAAGGTACCTGTCCAATGTTCTTATTGAATCGTGTGTGTGTGTGTGTGTGTGTGTGTGTGTGTGTGTGTGTGTGTGTGTACATGCCTTGGAGCATGTACGTGACTTCTGTAATGACAAGGACTCCACAGGTTCCTGCCTCCTGCCACACCCACTTCAGAAATCCCCTCCACACCATCTCTGACCTTTGTCCCTAGGCCTCTTGTCTGACTTTGTGACAAGAACCATGCTCTCTCCAAAGGTACCTGCTGCCTGCTGAGAAGGCTGACTGGGAAAAGAGACTTCCTGGGCCTTCCCTGTCCTTTACTGTCCTTCCCTCAAAGGGCCCAGTCACTGTGATCTTGCTGGAGGGAATTCAAGGTCACTGCAGCCCTTCCCTCTCCAGGGATCCCATCCAGGACCACCCCAGGACCCCAACTTTCTCCTCTGTCTCTCCATTAATAACAACTGTCTCCCTTTCATATCATGTCTGTCTGTTACGGGGGTCATGTGTCTTGTCACAGGGGTCTTGTCTTCCTAGCCAGACAGGAGCCTCACCAGAACAGAGGTCCGTTTCCCACACCTGAGTGAGATGATAAAGAAAAAGGGCTTAGAATGGAACCTAGCCCACAATGAGGAAATGTCAGCTGCTGTAACAAGAAAGGCTGTTCTTTCCACCATTGTCTAGCTACTGGGACCTCACTCAGCCACAGCACAAGTGAGAGATCTTAGGTCCTGCTCCCTCATTTGGCCAGGCAAGCAGCAACAGGATGCAGGCCCTTGGCACGTGCCAGGGACAGTTCTAAGCATTTAAACATGAGAACCCCATTAATCCTCACAACTTATAATGCTCTGTTTTTACAGAAGAGTAAACTGAGGCTTGGAGTGGGAAAATAACTAGCCCATGGTAGCACAGCTGGAAGTAGCAGAGTCAGGCAGTCTATATTAGAGACCATACTCTTCTGCCCACCCCCTCCTCTCCCTTGACCTCAAGAGCTCAGTAAGGAAGGTTTAACCTTTGGGATCCATATGTAAGTAAGCAGAGGTGCATCCTTGGGACCCACTCCTCATTGCTGAGTCTCCAGGGTTGGACAGGAGTTGAACTATCAAGCCCATCCTCCTACCCAGAATCCTGAAAGTCTGAAGGCAGCCTTTTGAACATGGTGACTTTGTCACAGGCCCCCTGCCTTCTCTGGGTAGTTTAGGGGAAGGGGTCGATGAGTAGGGGTACGTCAATGTCACTCCTAGGAGAGGAGACTAAGGCCTCCTGGAGAAAGCAGAAGAACGCAGCTCTGGAAGTACATCCTCATCACAGAGTGACAGTGTGCCTGTGGCTCCTGTCGGCACGGTGAGCAGCCTGGACCCTGCACACACGCGCACACATGCGCACGATATTAAAGCCATATTTTTGGTTGCTGGGAAGGCGCGGTTGTCACTTCCTCTGCCCCAGGCAACCCGCTGGCCTAGCTCCCCTTTTACTTCCCCACCCCACCACGGAGCGCCATCCGTTTGTATTTATATAGATAAATCGGCCTGGCTAATTAAAGTTCTCTTGCTGCAGAGAGAGGGAATTAATAAAAGGATTTGGACTGGAGCCGATGGAAAGCTGGGGAGCTGGGAGCCAGAGCTGAACCCACAGCTACAAAGCAGGCCAGAGGGTCCTGCAGACACGTGAGCCGTTAGCCTCGCTACCTCCCCTGGGAGAGTCCAAGGGGCCCAGGAATGGGGGCGCCCAATGACACATTTAGTATATTTTCTGCAGAATGCCATGTGTGCCTCCTCTACCCTTTAGGAAGTAGCTGCAGCCTGAGTCTGGAGCAAGAGCTAGGATAGGCGGGTCATTGTCATGGTAGTGGCCTGTGCTAAGGGCAGCTAGGAGCACAGACTGATTACAGACAGCCTGGCTTTGGATCCTGGCTCTGTGGCTTACAGCTGTGCAACCCTGCATGAGTTATTTTACCACTTTGTGTCTCATTTTACCCATATGAAGGGGTCAAGGAATGGAACTAGGTTGGGACAAAGAAAGGAGAGTTGAAGGCTGTAGCTGGGTAGAGAAGGGACTTGTGTCCCCTCCATGAAAGGAACAGTCCTGGGGTCATATCTTGAGTCCTCCACTGGGCATTGCGGGACCCCAGATGAGCCTCTCCCCCTGACTCAATTGCCACAGCTGTGCAATGGGTGGAGATCCAATGCCCACAGAGTCTTTGATAGCCACAGAAGGGGCTCTCAACAATGTCTGTTGAATGAGCCCAAGTGATGGGCTTTTCTGGGGCTTTGAGTCCCCCTAGCTCCTTGTCTCGGACCCTGTTTGGGCCTCCAAGGTGGGCTTCTGGCTCTCAGCCCCTTGCCTGGTGGGACAAAGAGGAAGTCATGGGGCCTTTGGCCCAGAGCGCCCTGGAGTGGCAGACACAGAAAACACTGGTATCAGGATGGCGTCTGAGCAGAGCCAGGGGCAGCCAGCTCTATTCTTAGCCAGTGCCCATCACGTGGTGAGGAGCTTGTCATGAATGGAGAGTGAGGGAGGAGCTGTTGGATTTAACCCTGTGCTGGCCAAGGTGCCACACTGACTGAAGGAGACACTGCTGCCCACTGAGGATTAAGGCATGGCTAGGGTGGAGATCAGAGTTGCAGCCAAACAAGGTGCCCTTAGGGGGAGCTCATGGTGTATACCCATTAGACAGATGCTGAAACCAAGGCAAGGGAAGGGCTTCCAGAGGGGTGGGTGGTCCTCTCAGGGAAGAAAGCTGCCTCTCTGAAGGATATTCAGGAATCTTGGTAGGAACTGGGAAATTCACCCAGTCTGCAAACGTGCTATGTGGCTGGGGGACCGGCATAACCTCTCTCTGGCCCTTGGTCTACAAATGACTCAGTTAAAGTCCATGGGCCCTTCTGCACTGGCATTTTGGGACATGGATGCCACAGCTGGCCCAAGCAGGGCAGGAGCTGAGAGAAGCCTAAGGCGGTGGTTGAACTTGTACAGTTTGCAGCCACCATGACATTTCTGTTACCCATTAGAAGGCATTGCTCTGACAAGGTGCTTGCCCTGTGGTCAGATTGACTCTTCTGTGCTCATGGTACACTATCCTTTCACACAATGTGCCAAAACCCCTAGCCGTGAGGGACAGGTACATGGATTGGTATGCTTTGACAGTGTTTGGAGGGGCAAAGCCAAGTGTGGGTGAGAGCCATGTGGATGAGACAGGACCTGAGCAGTTGCAGGGTGGCCTAAGCACCTGGGTGGGCAGCAGAGGGACAGCTAGGAGGACACTTATGGGTAGACACACCCTTGGGGGAGCCAGACATACCAGTTCTCCCGTACCCTGTGAGCCCTCCTGCCTCTTCCCTTCAATCCTCGCTCCTCTGTGCCCCTAGCTCAGGTCTCCTGGTCTGGGTGAGTTGGTCTCCTTTCCCCAGGGAAGCCTGCAGTTCCTGGAAGCCGGATGGTGTACCCCCTCCTCCCTCTGCCCAGGTAGGTACCCCTCAGGCTCAGCCTGTGCTTGCTCAGGGTTCACTTGCCCTGTGGAACCAGCTCTGAGCTCACCCTCCACCCACCAGTCCTAGTCTTGCTGGCCACTCATTTCCTTTGTAATTAATCACTCTGGTCTCCTGCAGTGACTCTCCTTCCCCAGATCATTTGCCTAAAGAAACAGGCTTTGTTGAGGAAAAACAAGTGCTTCTCAGTCCTATTTCTTCTATTTCTTCTCTCCCCTCCCTGGCCTCAGAGATGTGGGTGGGCCACACTTCTCTCTGGGACAAAGATGAGGAGGCTCTGGGTTACAGGGAGACCAGCCTCAGTTTCCCCATGTTCATCAGGACAAACAATTCCCAGGGGGGTCCTAGGAAGAAAGGTCTTTGGCACTCTAGTAGGGGTGGTGGAGAGGGAGACATTGGTGAAGTCTGGGCTGTCATCTACACACTAACTCCTAGAGCCTACTCCACCCACCCCTGACCTGCTGAACTGAAGGGGCTAGAATAAAGCTAAAAAGCTTTGAATCCCCAAACAGAATGGAACTTGCTTACTGGCCTCTCTGGAGCAGATACAAAACCCCACAGTGTAGGACATGACTCATGGCTGTGCCATAAGGGAGGGGAGCAGTACTGAGAGGCTCCCCAGAGGGAGAGGCTATGGGAAAGAGGGTTCCACTGAAGAGGCTCCCCAGACCAGCATTGCCCAGAGATCCATAGGGTGGGCCAGGCCCACAGCTCTTACCTTCTCTCTGTTAAGACCCCATAAGACAGTGACCCTCCTAAGTGCCTGCTCCTAGGAGATCAGGTCGGGAACAGTTCTAGGGGCTGACTGAGAGGGTTGAGGTCAGACAGGATAGGTGCAAACTGGCCCAGAAGGACACTGGCTGTCAGGGTTCCTATCTAAATAGTGGGAGTAACAGTGAGCCTTGGTTTCAGTGCTGTTAGAGGAGTCATGAGGCTCTGAAAATAGCACTGGTGCCTAGGATGCACCCCATAAATACTAGCTATTATTTATTATTGTTAATATAAGGGTCTCCTGTGTTAGCATCAAATGCAAGCAACTGAGAGAGGCAGCATTCCCGGGGTGGCCTTGAATCGACCCTATTTTTCAAAAACAGATGATGTACCAACTCTGCTATCCTGTTATTGCAGATGAGTGTGACATGGGGACACCTCATGGCTGCAGGAGCTAGTATGGGACCCAGCTCTGGGACTGGGAACCAGGCCATCTGCTATAGCCACAGGAGATCTAGGGGTTGTGAGTCACAGCTGCAGAGAGGAAACTCCACACTGCAGCCCTGGAGTCCACAGCCCTACAGATCCTACCCTTCACCGGTGCTGGTGTGGTCCTGGCCATGCCAGCTGGGCCTGAGCTTCTGCAGGATGTTGCCAGGGTCTGGGACAGAGTGGGCTGCGCAGATAGAAAGGTCCCAGTTTCCAGTTGAAATGCAGTCCCAGACCCCAGTCCTGGACTGGGATTCTGCCAGTACACCTGCCTATACTGAGCCTGAGATGCTCCTTTCTCTCACACCTGAAGCCCAGGTAAGGTAACAGGCACAGACTCAGACTCTGGAATCCTAGTGGAAGACATCTGAACAGATGGGCGGATCTGCATTGAGGAAAGTTAAGTCTTCCACAGCTCCTGGACTGCAGGCAGAGCAGGGCTCAGGGTCAAGGCCCTGGCACAGGTGTTAGCTCTGCTGTGGGACACAGCACACTCCCTGCTCTGCTGGACTTTTCCCTTACCCTGACTCTTTGAAGTAGGGTTGAACTAAAGCTGTCCTGTGATTCAAGATCTTTTCCATCTGAAACAGCTGAGAAGTTATAGCATCAGAGGCCAAGATGGGAGGGGGGCAGGTTTGAGGCCAAGACATATGGAGAAGGTGGGTACCACCTGGAAGACAGGCGCTTTGGTTTTCCTGCTTGTGAAATTAAGCTATTCCTTTCCTTTTTCAGTGTGGTCCAGGGTAGAGGATGCCAATGGTTGCACTGTTTTACCAAAAGTCCTCTTTTGGCTGAAAAAGCCCTCAGGGCCATCCTAAGCAGTTAGATGTGACAGCACAGCTGCCATATCTGGTTGGGCAGGTTGTTCACTGAATAAGGGTGCTTGGCTGAGGGGGCAGTTATAGGACTGGAATCCAGCCTCACTCTGTTTACCAAGCCAGACTCTACAACATGGGGCCGGATCTGCCCAGAGCTCAAAGGTACTATGTAGGCCAGTGTTGCCATGGGGGACCATCCTGTAGGGCTACTCCCAGCCTCAGTTTCCTGAACTGAAACATAAAAGTAATCCAAACTCCTCATGCCTCAAGGAACATGGAGCCAGGGAGTGGCTGAGAAAACTAATACACTGCAAATGCTTTGAGTTCCTTGAAGATAAGTTTTGTGACAAAGGCGTTGGGGAGGTAAATACAGGAGTGCTTTCTCCAACTGGGATCTGGATGAGGACAGGTCAGAAGTCTGGCACTGATTTGTGTGTGTGTGTGTGTGTGTGTGTGTGTGTGTGTGTGTGTGTGTGTGTGTAACAGATAGAAGCCTGTGGACACTGGCTTTGCATTTGCCCTTCCTGCTGACCTGGGGGCATGGCTTGTGTTCCCCTCCGTTCTGTCTCTGAGCTGCTCCATGTCTGTTCTGGTGACTTGCACATTGTAGGAGATCCGCCAACATTTG
This sequence comes from Castor canadensis, assembly GCF_047511655.1. Classification (NCBI taxonomy): domain Eukaryota; kingdom Metazoa; phylum Chordata; class Mammalia; order Rodentia; family Castoridae; genus Castor; species Castor canadensis. Next base: position 61,424,739 of record NC_133392.1, on the reverse strand, counting down.
CTCTCAATGGTTGAAATGGCCTTTATGTTTCCACTGTTACCTTCCTCCACTCTGTCCCCTCTACACAAATGCAGCAACCCAGGAACACACTCCAGCGGGAGGCTAGGAGTCTGCAGACCTGGGATCAGAGCCTGGCTTGCCCCATAGACAACAACTTCTGCCTCTGCCCTTCCTGTGTGCACAGTGAGGTACTGGATGGGATGGGCTGTGGGCTCCTTTCCTCACAATGCAGTCTGAAACTGTGGCCACCACATCCTGTACATGCGCCTGCACAGAGCTCCCCTTTTGTCTCTGAAGGGGCTGAGATAAAACAGAGCTAATCCGCACCAGGGAGACGGGCTCTCTGCCCGAGGGGCCGAGAGCCCAAATTGGGCCGTCACGTTGCATTACTTCCACCTAGCTGGGCCCCAGCATCTCACCTCTGTACTGGAGTGAGCAGGGACAGCGATGGGCAGACACACAGTGGGGGAAGGGGGTCCAAGCAGCCCCCAGGCCTCCCGACTCCACCATCAAAGGCAGTAGGAGAGGGAGGGGACCAGCCAGTGAGGATTTTTAATGACCCCAAATCCTGCCACCTCATTGTGCCTCTGATAAGGCAATGGGGCTGTTACTCCCAGATGCAGCCAAGGACTCCCCAGAGAAATTTTTCTGGTTTCTTGCTAATCTTCTTATAAACATTGTTATTTATTTTTCCTTATTTCATCCGACATGTGTCAAGCAGCCCCTGCTAAGCCTGTGACATCTCCAGGGAGACTGGAGGGGGTTGGCCTGTAGTTCCTCTAGCCCTGCCTCCTCCCTGGTCCTGGGCACATGGCCTCCATAGGCCTGTTCTCCAGCCAACGAGGCTTGCGATGCCCACAGGAACAGGGTTTTGGGCCAGGAGACACTGGACATCTGGGAACTGGCTGTTGAGTTAGTGAGTCACAGGTTGTGGCAACTGGGGCTGGTTCCAAGGAAGAAGGGGACTGTGCACACTGTTGGCAACTATGCTAGGAGCCCCAGGCTTGCTCTGGGTGGCTTTGGCTAACACCCAAAGTGGCTGTCACTGTATTTGGCACTGGGCTGAGCAGTCATCACATGTTGGGTTTCCTTCATGCTCCAGGAAGTGGGTCCTGATATCAGCCACATTGGCAGATGAGAAAACTGAGGCCCAGAGAGGTCGCCCAAGGCTACCCAAGCAGAAAGGGGCAGACCTAGTGCCAGATGCAGAACTAATGCCATGTTTTCCTCACACTTCTCACAGGCCACCTCTGTCACACTGTTCAGGAATCCTGGGAAAGAGACAAAGCTAGGATCTTCTCCCTGTTTCACAGATGAAGGAAAGGCTTGGAGAGGGTGAGTGGTCTCCTTAGGGCCACACTGCCAGGATTAGAACCTAGGTCTCCTGGCTCCCAGGTCAGAGTTCCTTCTGGAAGGCCTTGGGACATCTCCCAGAGAGCATCTCCAGGATTTTTGTCTTGTTATGTGGTGTTGAAATCCCAGGGGACTTCTGTCCCTTTGTCCTATTCTTAAAGGGGCTTGGGCAATGAGAGTAGGGGAGACCACAGAACCTCCACAGGACACTGGGAAAATTTCAGAAGTTCTAGAAGACCCCCTCTGAACTGTGTCCCTGGCAACATTTGTGACAAAGCCTCATGGATCTCTCACACTCCTGTTAATCAAGCAGGCTATAAAATCATGCATGCAGCAGGGTCCCATGTCAGCGATGCAGAGTTCTGTGTATGTGACATAGACTTTACATGGGCGACAAAGGAATGGACTTGCGGCTTGCAAAATAGCCTTGCTTCTTCACATTCTTCTTTTCACTGAACGTCAATATTTTGGGCATCCTGAACCCAGACCAAGACACATGTTTTCCTTTTCAATAATGTTAGGTTTCCAGAAGAGTTCTCGGGACATGCTTTGGATTCCAGTTCACACTGCTGGTATTACAGAGCTGCTAGCCAGCTGGCCTCTAGCACAAACATCCCACTTTTCTTCTGCACACTCAGGATGTGCAAGCCAAAGATTTTGACATGTCTTCAAAATGTCGATGAACCATTTGGGAAATATTAAACCATGATTTAACGATTCTCTCCAGGTTTTGCTCAATTATAAATTTAATATTCTTGACATTTTCCTTCACTTCTATAGAGCCTCTGAGACTCCAGAGGCTGGGGAGGGAACCCCAGAAATAAGGGTGTGATCACAAAAGGCATATGAAGGCAGGCATGGTGCCTCACCTCTGGGGCTGGCTTCCTACTTACAAAATGGGAACAATGCAAACAAATGGGAGAAGGAAGAAAATGCAGTGGCTATGGTTATAAACCTTACTGTTCTGTCTGCATAAAGAGTTCTGGTGCAGGGTACAGATGGAATGTTCTTCCAGACTGGCTCCACTGCTGACACTTGTGTGACTGTGGCAAGTTGGCTCACCTCTCTGGCCTCAGTTGCTTCCTCTGTAAAGTGGGGTACCAGTTTCTTTCTCAAGGGGCTATCACAGAGTTCAAATGAGATAATCAGAGTCAAGTGCTTAGCACAGTGCCTGTTAGACACTCAATGACTATTAGTAATAATAACATCCACATCAACAATAAGAACAGAGTTCCAATGATCAGGAATGGGAATGGTAGCAGGGCCATGTTGCATGGACTATGAGATCAAAACAGAAGTCAAATTTAAGTATTTTTCATGTACATAAAAATATAGACTTTATTTTTAGAGCAGTTTTATGTTCACAGCAAAATTGAGCAGAACCTACAGATATTTCCAGGATACTCCCTGTCCCCACTACCCACATCCTCCTCCATTATCAAATCTAACACCAGAGTGGTATGTTTGTTACAGTCCATGAACCCACATTGACATAGCTTATCACCAGGCATCCATAATTTCCATTAGGATTCACTCTTGGTGCTGCACGTTCTATGGAAAACATATGATATGCATCCACAATCATAGAATCACAGTGTTTTCCTTACCTCCAAAACCCTCTGTGCTCTTCCTTCCCCTTCCCACCTCCCTCCCCTCAGCCCCTGGAACCACTGATCTTTTTATAGTTGTCATAGTTTTGCCTTTTCCAGAATATAGTACAGGTGGGATCTTCCAGTATGCAGTCTTTTCAGATTGGCTTCTTTTACCTAGTAATGTGCATCTAAGTTTCCTTCACAAATGTCTGTGCCTTCAGAACTTCTTTTATTCCTTTTTAGAGCTGAATAATATGCCATTGTCTTAAGGTACCAAAGTATATCCATTCACCTACTGAAGGACATCTTGGTTGTGTGAAAGTTTTGGAAATTATGAATAAACCTATTCACATAGATTTTCATCTGGAGTTTTTAAGGACACTCCTGAACAGAGCCTGAATTCCCCCATGTCCAAACATCTACTGTTCCAGTAGAGAAGAGCCCTTTGGGCAGAGGTCTTGGGCCTGATAGCCAGAGCCCTGAATGGAGGACCTTCAGCCACGTGTTCCCTCAGGATTAAGGGGCCAGGCTGGGGATGGGAGCAGGGGGGGTTTTGGTGCAGTTTTCTGACCTGACAGGTGACAAGTCTCTAGGTCAGAAGAAGACCTAAACGATGGAGCCTTGCAGTCAGGAAGCTGATAGGAAGCTGATAGCCTCCGGCCTCCTGGAGATTAGCCTAGAGCCTGGGGTGGGCTGCACACAATCAGATGCAGGAGCACATTCACATTCAAACACACCTTCCCCAGTATCAAGGCAGCTGCTTATCAGGCTATTCCAGGCCTGGCCAATTAAAATCTCCAATTGCCACCACCTCTCATAGGCTTAATTTGGGATGTCCAGCCCCTGTGGCCTAAGGGAGGGTAGGCGAGGCACTTTGCTCTGTGTAGTTCTCAGTGGGGCAATCAGGTCTTTAGATACAAGGCTGCTCCTCCTGCCCCTGGTCAGCACTGTGGAGAGGCTCCTGTGTGAGGGCCTGGTTCCCAAGGCACAGTGGGTCACTCACAGTATGCATACCTTGAGCCAGGTGCCCTGCTGGCCCCTTTCCAGCCCTGGTGTCTCACTCATCCAGAGATACGCTGGAGCTGACACTGTCACCTCATTCTGCATACAAAAAGCCCCAGAGGGCATGACTGCAAGGGGATCAGCTGAGCTCACCATCTTGGAGCGTATCACTGAGGTATTCTGAACCTTAATTTCCTCACTTGTGAAACGGGACCAGTCATACCTTCTCCACTGGCTTTTGTGAGATGACATGAGGTAACAGAGGTAAGGTGGCACCACAGCTCTGTCAGCACTCCCTAAATGGCACTTGAGTTACCATGACTAACAAACCAGGAATGTCTGGTTCCCAGTTCATATTCTCATCTACCCACTTGGCAGAGCAGGTAATGAAGACAGGATCCCAGAACCTGCAGCCTGTGGGAGCCTGTGCTTGTCTGTGTGGCCAGAAGCTGTGGCTGTGGCAGTGGAAGGCCTATTCCCTTGGTCCTGTCCCTCCTGTTAGCCTCTTGGTTAGGGGGTGCCAAGCTCACAGAGGGTGGGGATCAGGCCAGAGGGTCACACAGTGAGCCCCTGGTTATCTGGTGGGCACTCCCCAGAGAGACTATCATTCCCAATAGTCAAAACCCTTACATCTACTGCTGTGTAACCACTAACCATTGCATATACTTGTCCTTTGGGCTGAACACAATGTCCCCAGGATATTCGTTTTCTTTTTCTCTCATGGAGGATTGGATACTTGGCTGAATTCCAAGAAATCATAGTGATTGCAAAAACAAACACAGTAGTGGTCTTGGTGCATGCAGGGGACATTCAGACCACACACACTCTCACATGCCCTTGTGGGCTCACACACTAGCATAGGCTCCTACACAGACGCTCACACTCATGCTTCCGCTCAAATGGCTCATGAAATCTTGCACACTTGTAATACTCACACTTGCTCTTGCTTTCACAGTTATGCACACTCACACACAGACCGACGTCAACACACATCACAGTGCTCCTCTGCTCGCACACTCATGGCACTTGGCCTCCCAGGTCTGCAAGCGTGGGATGCAGATGCAGCAATGACTTCCCACCTCTCCCAGATCTCATCCTATTGCTGATGCATTCCAAGCTGACTCCATACTCATCTCTTCCAGATCCCCAGGCTGGTTTGGCCTCCACAGGTTTCTGTGAAGCTAACAGCAGCACCTGACTCTGCTCCTATCCTGCAGCCAGTGTTACCGAGCACTTATTGTATGCTAGGCAGAGTGAGTCCCATTGTCTCCTCTCTTGGACAGAGAACCTCTTGAGTTAAGACACTGTTGCATCTCCTGGGCCCAGTACACAGGTGGCCCAGGTGCAGGGAACTTATTCAACCACTCATATGGGGTGGATGAAACCCTCCCCCTTTCTCCAGGTTGTTCTGCCAGGGACCAAGCATCTCCCAAATGCAGCTCCTGCTCACCTAGTTCCCTCCTCTGGGACCCTCTCCCTTCCACTCCATCTCTTCCTGCACATCTATGCATACCCAACCAAGAGTCATCTCCTTTTCCAGAGTCACTTCCCAGAGACTGACAGTTCCAGGTTGGCCCTTGTCTGTCTCCACAGGACAGCTGGTGCCTGGAGGGCAGGGCTGGGTGCCAGGAACAGCTAAGGTAGGGTTGCGAGTTAAGCACTGCAAGAAGAGCTTTCTCGGTGGAAAAGCCCATCTCTCTTGAACACTGGAAGCTGGCTGCAGTCCCCACACGTCCCCCTTTAGCTGCAGCCAGGTCCCAGGAGGTTGTAGTTTGCAGACTCTGGAAGTTTTAGGACTTGCTCTCATGTGAAGCTCCCATAGTACTCAGGTTCTTGCCTGGCTCAGGAGCAGCCTACCAGGGACAGGACAAGGCTAGCAGCAAGAGGCTTGGAAGGTCGGCCAACAGTGTGTGAGCCCAGGCCACTCTGCCTACCTGGACAGGATCATGGATGGATGGGAAGTGTGGGCCTTCTGAGGTTTTCCTGGAGCCAGTTTTCAGGGGAGATGGCCAGGTTAGAAAAAGAGACAGGTGTGGCATTATCAGTGGAGGTGCCAGCCCTAGAGCCAAGGCATTTGGCCCTCCCCAGCTCAGAAGCCTCCCAGGCTTGAGTATGTTTGTCCTCGTGTCCTAGGAACAGCCACTGGGTAACTTGGCCTACAGTCGTATGAAACGAGGGACATTCGGGCACCTGAGAACATGCTGGGGTCAGGGGATAGCTAGGGAGGGAATGAGAAGGAACCAGACTCCAGGAACGCCAAGGGCTGACCCTGTAGAAAGAGTAACCAGGATTCAGTAGGTAGTGGGCATTTCTCACCTCCCTCCTTTCCTGTTGCATTTACTGAGCACCTGCTGTGTACAAGGCTCTGGTGATGCTGCAGGGCCAGGACACATAAAATATCTCTAGTTAGGGCACGTGTGGGCGGGAGGGCTGATGCAGAGAAAGGCGCTGGGCTAGAGCAGGACCCAGAGGTGGGCAGCTACACAGACCAGATGGGGATAACAGGGACAGCCTCCTGGAGGAAGGGGCATTTAAACTGAGTCTTAGAGGAGAAAGGGGAGTCTCAAGTCCAAGGGAAGAGAAAGGATATTAGAGAGAGTGGCAGGGGCTTGGAGTGACTATAGCAGGATGTGTGTGTGAACATCGTGTCTGTGTAAGTACATGAACTTATATGTGAGTGTGTGTAGATGTGCATATGTGAGTGTACATACAAGTGAGCATGGGTGCAGAGTGTGACGGTGTGTGTGCAGGATCATGAAGCTTGGATCTTGGCTTGGGGCTGGCAGACAGTGCCAGGCACCCTCCCACTGTCAGGCTATTGTGTGCAAGACAGGTTCCCAAGAGGGCCTACTTCTAGCTGCTTCCCTTTCCTGGCATTCCTAGAGAAATTATGCTGTCCACCACCGAATTTCCTCCTCTGTGCTTGATATCCAGGTCCTCTCTCACTCTCTCTCACTCCAAGAGGCCTATACCCTGCCTGCACACTCGCTTCTGGCCCCTTTCCTTGGGGATCCAGGGATCCTCTGGGCCCCTCCCCCAAAGCTGAGGCCTCTTGGAGGAGGTGACTGGGAATGACAGCAGAAAAGGCCTGTTGCTTCTGGGGGCCAGGAAGGACTGGAGAGGCAGTGGCCCAAGAGAATGGGAGGAACTGTCAGGTAAGTGTGCTGGGGACATACCTGCCTGGGTCTGAGTCCTCCTCCAGGTCTCCCTCATTGTGTGACCATGAGTCAGGGAACCCTGTACACCTCCCTGAACTGTCATGCCAGGGCCCCCAGCCAAAGTCTTTCTATAACGCTCATTACTTTCCTCACTATCCCAGGAAGGCCAGTTCCCAAGCATGCCCTGCCATTCCTATTCCAAAAGTCTGTCTTTTCTAGTCACCTCTGCTGGAGGGCCCCCTCTCAAATTCCAGTGGTTGAGCGGTTCCATCCCTTGAATTCCAGAACAAATGCCCCTTATTCTTGGGAGCCTTCTCAGATTGCCCTAGTGGCTGCACTCTTGCCCTCTGCTGAGTTTTCAGAGGCTCCTCTCTGTGCTCTGTGGAGGCCCTGCTCCTCTGAGGCCTTGCAAAGAGGTACAGGTGGCTATGTGGACTGTGACCTGAACAATTCTGGGGCATACCTGTCATGTGTCCTGTGTAAGTGATAGTTGTGCAGTGCCCAACCTGCACAACTATACACAGCAACCCTGCCTGTTTTCTGCCCCTAAGGACTGCTCCCATGATCCTGTGGGATTATGGAGTTTAGGAATGCCACACAGGTACCCACAGCTGTTTTAGGACTCTGGACTCAGCACTGCTCAACCTACTCTCCTTCCTAGCCATTCACTCTTACAGGTGTGTTCACCCATTTCTAGGCTGATGACTGACAGACTGAAGTCTGAAGCCCCAGCCTCTGCTTTGGGTTACAGATTCCCATCTGTAACTGTCCACTTTAGGGTCCCACAGGCATTCATATGGCCCCCACCGACTTCTGTAGTCTCCCTACTGCAACCTGTTCAGTTCCCAGCCTTTGCAACTTCAGTAATCTATTGACCTTCAGGCCCAAATCCTTAGTTGTCCTCGGCTCCTCTCTGTCCCTCGTCCTCTATAGCTAATGTACCAGCCTTTCCTGTCCCCCAGCATGCAAAATATGGCCTAGGACCCACCTCTGGTCTCTCTCCTCCACAGCCATCACCTACTCCAAGGCTCTACCACCTCTTCTTTGTCTTCCTTTGGCTCTCCTCAAAGAGGAGCATGTGACAAGAATTGGGGTGCAGGTCATCTGCTTGGGAGGTTACCTAAGGAAACACAGGGGCACCCGTGAGACAGAAAAGAGGAAAAGCAATTGTGCTGTTCTGTTTGGGCTGCTGTGCAGACTACCATGGACTGGATGACTGATCAGCAATGAAAATTTATAGGTCACAGTTCTGGAGGCTGGAAAGTCCAAAGTCAAGGTACCAGCAGATCTGGGGATCTGTAGAGGGTCTCCTCCTCATGGGTGGTGACTTCTGTCTTCTCTGATGTGGAAGAAATAAGGCAGCTCTGGGGGCTCCTTTATAAAGGCACCAATCCCACTCATGAGCACTCTGCCTCATGACCTATCACTTCCCCAAAGGCCACATCTCTTAACTGCCATCACCCTGGGGATTAGGATTTCAACATGTGAATTTGGGGTGACACACACTCAGACCATAATACCAACCTGGGTTGTGCTCTTGCATTACAGATACTGTCAAGGATAGCTATGGCTCAGTCCCGTAAGAGCCACAGGCACACTTTTCAGAAGGTCCCTCCAAAGGACAGAGGCTGGTCATTTAGTTACTGGTTGCCTCCAGAAGCCTTACCTTCCTATCTTTCTGTGCTAGTCAGATTTTTCATCACAGTGACAAAATATCTGAGAAAAGAAACTTAAAATTCAAGGGAAGAATTATTTATTCTGGCTCCCAGTTTCAGAGGTTTACTCTGGGCCTGAGGCAAGGCAAAATATTGTGGTGGCAGGAGTGTGTGGCAGAGGCTGTTCACCTTGTGGTGGCTGAGAAGGAGAAGGAGCCAGGGACGAGGTATGTATTTCCAGGGCACACCCCCCGTGACTCACTTCCTTTAATCAGGTCCCACATTCCACAGTTCCACCACCTGCCAAATTTGAATTTTCAATCTACCAGTGGATTAATCCATTGATAAAGGCACAGCCCTATGTTCCTTTCATTTCCCCAAAGCCCCACCTTTGGACACTGCTCACATTGGGGACCATGTTTTCAGTACATGAGCCTTTTTGTGGGAACACTTCATATCCAAACCATAACACTGGCCCCTCACTCTCCTAGGCTTCCATGTGCAGACTGAGTTCTCAAGGCGTCCCTTTCCCCCACCCCCCCATTTCCAAATTGGTAAAAGAGAGAGGAGAGGCAGGCGAAGCAGAAAGCAGGGGATATGTCCTCAGTCCCACCACTACCATGGCAATTGCCTGATGGCTGTGGGCACCTGAAGGGTAGGTTACACTCAGCCACACCTACACGCTACCTGTCTACATGGACCGTTCCAAGGTCACATTGTCCTTGGAATGAAACTTCTGCAGTAGCTTTGATCAGGCCACACCCTCTCTGCCCTCATGTTGTCCCTCAGCTCCAGGCACACTGGTCTTTTGGGGCCCCGAATCCCAAACACCTGCTGTGGCTTGGATATGATTTCCAGTGACTCACATTGTTGGAAATGTAATCCCCAACTTCACAGTTGTGATGGTGGGGCCTTTCAAGGTAAGTAGGGTTAGATGAGGTCATGTGGGTGGGGCCCCTATGATGTCATTAGTGGCTTTCTAAGACAGAGAGGGGGGAGACCTGAGCCAGTTGGCTTGCTCCGTCTTGCCATATGGTGCCCTCGACATGTTCTGATGCAGCCCAAGGCCCTCATCAGATGCCGGTGCCATGCTCTTAAACTTTCAGCCTCAAAATCAGCAAGCCAAGCAAACCCTTGATCTTTACAAATATCCCAGCCTGTGGAATTCAGGTATTCAGTAGCAAACAGACTAGGACAAGGCCCTTGGTCTTCCTGCCCCTTCCTGACGCCTCTAGTTGGAACTTACATGTCACTTCTTTAGCGAGACCTTCCCTGATGGTTTAATCCCTCCCAAATGCCCCAGAGCGCCCACCCCTCACCAATCTGCTTGTCTATCTGTTACTATGTTTCTCTTCCACCACCGTCATCAGCATTTGTGCATGTCCAGGTCCAGCCGGTGCCTGTTTATAGTATATGCTAGGATACCATGATAGCCACAGGAATCTGGTTCCAAGGAGACCGCCACTGGGGAAAAACTGCAAATGCTCAGGATATAGAGTTTAGTGCTGTACTGTGGATGCTTGATTCACTTTTCCCATAATGCAGTCCAACTTCCGATAAAGACATGCCACCTTTCAACAAATCTCAAATTTTTGCTTCAATTAAGTACTTTTTGGCTTGGGAGGATTACCATAACTTCTACCTTGCTTTTGGAGCATCATATGCTTCTTGGGAGGTAGGTTTTCACAAAATTAAGGGCAAGGAAACACTCAGCAGATCACACAACAACTTAAACACAGCTGATGATGACATGGGGCTGACTGAGCCTCTCTGCATCAGCTGAGTTGCATAATCCATGCAGGAATTTATAGTTTTTTAAAAATATCTTTTGATTTTTAAAAATTTATATTTTTGACTGCACTTGGTCAAAACTGTGTGTAATAAATAAAGCGGGCTTACTGTACCTGAGGGATGAGTGGGTCAGGTTCTCCTGGAAGCCAGCAGAGCCTGGGCATGTCTTGGGCACTGGTATATCAGGAATACGCTTAGGTCAGCCTGATAGCAAAATGAGGGAAGTTGATTTGGGCAAGAATTTCTTCTTTGCAGCCAGTAAGATGTGGCTATAGCTGAAGTCCAGCCTCAGTTGCACCCTTTGGGGGCATCTGGAGCAAAGGGCACAGGCAAGCTGCCAGCCTTTGTGCCCCTGCACTGGTCAGTCTAGGAGAACCTGCTTTACTCCCTGGGGAGGGCATGAGCAGTCCCTACTCACAGCACTTGGTGGAAAGACAGGGCCTATGGAGTAATCTGGAGAGGGGCCCAGCAGTGAGCCCCTTGGGGAGGGACCACTATGTCACAGCCCTCATGGCTGAGGGGGCTCTGCAGCCTGGATAACTCAGGGAGCAGAAAGCCCTCTTGAACAGCAAGTCAGACCTCTAAGAGCCATCACTGTGGCTGAGAGCCTCCTCATATCTGCCCTGCATTGTGCATGCTGCCACTTGAGCCTGTTCTCCCTCGTGTTTCCTCACTGATGGTGGTGTTTATGAGAACAGTGGGTGAGCATTTCCCCAACACAACGCATCAGGGTATCTCACCCACCTGTGGGCCTCGTGCAGTGGTGCAGGCACAGCAGTGCTGGCCGCCCATGATGGGATTGGGGGAAGGCGGTCTCCAGCATCATTCTGCGTCCACTGTGTCCTGATAGATGAAGGTCCAGGAGGCAGGACTGCAGGTCCAAGGGAGCCCCCGGGAGGGGTACTGCCCCCTCCTGCTGGACGCATTCAGACGATGGCGAGATCAGGCCAGGTGGGCAGAACAATTGACAGCCCACTGACCCTGTGCGTTCCCTCACTGGCAACTATCGACAGCCATAGCACTTGAGTTTTTCTCTTTCCTCTGTCGGCTCTTTTAATTGAAAAATATAAAGAAAACGCCTATTGATTCCATGTAACTGATAAGCTCCCCACTCCTGGGCCTTTTTAATCAAGAGACTGAGCCTGGCTTGAAGCCCAGGGGAGCAGAAGAGGGGAGGGAAGAACACAGCCAATCCCGGCTTGGGGAGGAAGACTGCCTGCTTCTCCTAACAAACTGGAGCCCAGGCCTCCAGCACTGGGATAAAGACCAATTTGGGAAACTTCTCTCTTCTAAGGAAACTTGCCTAATTCCTGAAGCGTATAATTATCCCTAACTTTTATACAACACTGTGTTTACAAAGCAATTTATGTCTACAAAGCCGTCCACATTTATTGTCTCGTCTGATCTAGTTGTTTACCACAGAGAAGAACCAGCCCAGGGCTCCTCCTTCCACTCTGTGCCTCCCAAGCTGAAGCCTTGCTCCCGGAATTCCTGGGAGGAGTCTGCGCAGAGATCGCTTACCCATTTTGTAGATGAAGATGTTGAAGTTCAAAGACATTACAACTTGCACAAGGTCACGCAGCAAAGGGATAGTCAGAAACTAGTCAGCGCGATACCTCTGAGCCCCTTCAGGTGTTCTGGTCCCTAGAAACGAGGTTCTGGAGTCACTTGGTTGTCAAGATAGGGGGCTTGCTATCAGACTCCTGGTGAATATGAATCAGAGTCAAAACTGAAGAACTTACTAAGAAAAAGGGTGATTAATCATTGAAACAAGCTATCCAGACCATTTCTCCTTCCACTGAGAATGTTCATCCCAGGCTTGGGTAGACAGCAGGAGGTTGGAGCAGCTGACGTTGCAACCCATGGGTGCCTGTCAACCTGAATGGAGCCACCCTAGCCTACTTGTCTTCTTGTCATCATGCACCAAGACATTAGCCATAGAAGGTACAGAGAAAATTTACTGCATTTTCAATATTTAATATCTCCAGGGAGGTGACATCAGCAAAATTGCGTGGCCTGGTAGAGCTATCTAGATGGACAGGGGGACAGGCCTTCCATCGCTCTGGATACCTGTCCTCCCCACGTGGGGGACAGATGAAATTTATAGGTTCCTGGAAGAGGTGAAGCATTGTGGAGGATGGCATGTTCCCCAGCACCTCGTATGCTGGCCTGGAGACTTGCTGTGTGTGACCCCCTTACCAGGGACACCTGGTCCAGCAGGATGGAGGTCAGGTGGCTATTCCTTAGGACTGAAGCTTGGGATATACTGAGTCACAGTCGAGTGAGGGTGCCTGGCAGTGCTGTGTGAGTCCTGAGCTCGAGTCCCAGACCTCATGGCTGTGAGCCACCTACTTGCAGACACATCTAGGACTCTGATGTCACCCAAGCCTGTGAAAAACTTGGCAGGTGGCAAGAAGTTATAAAATAAGGCAAGGAGATAGCTAGAGCCTCATGGCTACCCTCACACCAATCCTCCCAGGCTACACTGCTCCTCTTCATCAGTCAAGTGAGTGAAACTCCCTGGGACTCAGTTTCCTTCTCTGGAAGGGTTGTGGTCTCTGCCTCACAGGTTTGAGATGTGATAGAAATGAAGGTCCACTTGGTATATGCCCACTCCAGGGAACGCCCAGGAGGGTGTCCTATTCACCTGTTCCCCTCAACCATTCCGCTCTTCCATAAGGAGCAGAGGGAAACTCCGAGATGTAATGGGCACAGGAGAATCTGTGAGAGGCAGGATGTAAGGAAGGGAAGCACAATAAGTGAGCTTGGATGTTGTTTTTGGCTCCCAGTGCCTTTCACTTAGTCCCTAATACTTAACAGCTGGGGAAACTAAGACTCATGAAGCTGTGGGATGTGTCCAAGCTAGTACATAGGGGAGTCCAAGTCAGAACCTGTGCTAGTTTGGCTCTTTTGTGTCCTAAACTGCCCCTGGTCTGGGTGAGATGGGGAAACTGAGGCAGTGTCAGAGGCAGCCTCTGAAACTGTACATGCTAGTCTCAGTGAACATCCCAGATCCAATCAGAAGGGACTGTATTCCTAAGAGCTTCAGCTCCTGTTTGGGGTCTGTCACCCCTTGCCCAGGTGACCAGTGTACCATGACCCTTCCATTAGAAGCAAGGTCTCCTTGTGCAACCCTCAGGACTCCACCTGCCCAGTCCCACAGGCATTATAAGGCCTAGAGGTCAGGAAGACCTGCAGTACCCAGAAAATGGCTCCCTCCTCTCTCTGGGGGACACCCAAAAGACCACTTGCAGAGCTATTTCAACAGCAGGAAGAGCTCTGGCTTGGTCCTGGTTGGGGCAAGTTGCTTCTGCTCTCTGGGCCTCAGTTTCCCCATCTTTAAGAAAGAGGCTGGGCTGGATTGTATGTGCTCTTCTGTGGCCAGCTTTCCTAGGAGGCACAGAATGACCTTTGCCCTTAGGAGTTGCATCCAGTGGCAGAGATTCCCAAAGAAGCCAGCAGTGACAGTGCTGCATATGACATGTTAGAAGTGCTACCCAGGGTTCTGGTGTCATCCAGATGAGGTGTTAACCCAGCCTTCAGGGCAGGCAAAGCCAAGGTAGCAGAGCATCCAGCCAGATGAGGAGGGGCAGAGGAGCTGGCCTGAGAGCAGCAGGGCACAAACTGGGTGCAGTCTAGGATGAAGGGTTCCCAGCACTCTGTACCCCAAGGATAGATCAGACAGTGAGGCTGCGAGTGTGTGGAAATGCATTCAGGGTGGAAGTGCGTTCAAGGTGAAAGAAGCAGCAACACAGAAGGGGCTTGAGACCAAGTTCTGGTGTAAGGGGCTAGTGGCTAAAACCTGTCCCACTGGAGGGCAGGAATGACCAAGTGGGCAGGGACAGACAGGTGATCCCACTACACAGACAGCATGTGCCATCATACAAATTACTATACAGGGTGGCTTCCCACAGCAGAAATGTACCCTTCCACAGTGCTGGAAGCCAGGAGTCTGATTTCAGGTCTTAGGGAGGATCCTTCTTGACTAGTCTAACTTCAACGCTGGCGATGCTATGGATCCTTAGCTCATAGATGCCTGACTCCAAGTTCTGCCCGCAGTGTCCATGGCACTCTCCTTGTGTCTCTCTGTGTGGTCCAAATTCCCTCTTCTTACCAGGGTATCCATCACAGGATCAAGACCCACCTAACCCAGTGTGACTCCATCTGCAAAGTCCCTGTTTCCAAATAAATTAACAGTCACAGGTTAAGGGTGGAGAGAAGAGGACATGGATTTCGAGGGTACCCTATTTGACCCAGCATAGGAGGGCTGGCAGCAGGGTGGGAGCAAGGCGTAACTGGCCTCACCAGAGCCTGTTTGAGAAGTGTAATAGACTGACTGTCCATCTGACATGGGCACAGCTGGTACCAGATAAGGCTGGGCAGGATTGGCTGGAATGATGAGGTAGAGTCACTCCCTGGAGCTGTCTCAGACCCTTGGGCCCTCTTTTAGCAGGAAACCCAGCCGCTTGGGTGGCTCCTGGTCAGTGCAGGAGAATCTGAGCAATGGGCCAGGTGGGCCAGAAAAGTGTGAAGTTGCCTACTGCAGGGCAGGTGGTTCAGGCAAATAGGGCCAGGCCTTTCTGCCTTCCTGGGGGACCCTGGGGAAGTGCCTTTCCTCCTGGGCCTTGCCTTCCCCATAGTAGATTCAAGGGCTGGGCCTAGCAGACTCCACAGGTCACTGCATGAGAGGTAATTTACATTTTCAACTTGGTGCTCCCCAGCACAAGGGAGTCAGCCCCAGGGAGCCCCGGAAATGATTACTTACTCTGCAAAAAGCCTTCTCAAGTTCAGAAAGCCCCCCCCCCCCCCCCCCGCCCCTCTCAGCCCTGCCGGCACACAGCCTGGCTCATTGTTTGCCTTTCAGAAAGAAATCAGGGCTTTTGGTGCAGCTGAGCGGCACAGACAAGGGTGGGGGGGCAGCGGAAGGGACAGAATGTGAAAGGTACAAAAATTATGCTTCTTCTAGCAAACTTGGCGATACAGCTCCTGGGCTTGGGGACATGAGAGACCACCGTAATCAATGGGACAGTAAACACACCCGAGTTCAGCCAGCCTCACCCCGAACCTGTGCTGGGGTGGAGCAGGTAGCCACTTGACAGCATGGAACACTGTGTGATACCCTACACTCCTTCCCTCCAAGGGGCCCCACTCGGTCCCAGGAGGCTAGAGTGGTGCCATCCTTCCTCTGCACTGAAGTGGCTCTGTTCCAGCCTCCACACTGAGGTGGCCTTCCCTGCCATGACCCACTCTGTAGGCAGGGCCAGAGCCAGCTGGTCAAATTCTCAAAGGCAGATGACCACTGATTCTGATTGTGGAAACAAAGACACATACACACACACACAGTGTCATATGTGTCCTCCCACACTTACACCTGCCCACATTCACAGTTGTCCACATTCACATGTGCCCCCCATGAGTTCTCAAGATCCCCAGGACTGGTCCTATATTGGTGCAGATGGAGCTCAACGTGGCTCCACACTTGTGCCCAGGAGACCAAGGGTCTCACCTCCTACCCCACCACTGCTAGATGGAGCCCAGGGTAGACTGGACCTTACCTGGGACCCTCTGCTCAGGAAGATGTGCAGCCAAGTGGCCTCTTTGAGGGTTGTTTCTCAGCTCTGTTCTGCCCTGCTCTCACCCCTGTGCACAGTACAGCAGAACTGCCCACCTGTCCCCTGCTGTCACTCATACAAGCAGCCCTGAGATAAGAACTTGGTATAAGTCATTTACTTGACAGTGACCCCGGAGAGGCAAACCCATCATTCACAGCTAAAGGGAGAGAGATGTGCAGAGGGTGTGAGGTAAGACAGGGAAGGGAGGAAAGGCAAAGAAGGACAAGTTAGTAAGTGGCTCTTGCTGGGAGCAACTAGAGCTCATTCCTTCTCAGAATCTTCCCGAAGACTGGATAGAACACTTCTCAAAGTGACTCCTCTCTCAAGGGACAAGGATGCCAGGAAGATACTCATATCTTCTCATTCCTCATTGCTTGAGGTTTGTCACTGCCTTGGAGTTGGTCCTGCCCTTGAGGACCAAGCATTTTCCCTTAGCCAAAGAATTCCCTCCAAAAGAAAGATGTGGGATCATCCACCAGAGTGGATGGTCATCTTTGGGGTAACCTATCCAACCCTGGCTATCTATAAATATCGGTGCGTAAGCTACACACGCATCTCTGCTCCTGACTTCCTGTTCACTATCTGACCCGAGGAGTCAGGGGATGTGACCTTCCATCTCCCAGAATGGCCCATCCTGGTGGGAAGGGACCCTGGTTCCCATATCTCTAAGAGCCCGTGGTCCTAAAGCCCCTCCCCATTGTCGCTCAGGTTTCAGGGACTGGCTCCAGACCAATCTATCAGCCACAATCTCAGCCTTTGAAGTTGGAGACTCCTCAGGCAGACAAAGGGGTGTCTGCAAGTGGGGGGAGCCCTGGGGGTGGCAGCCCAGGTGTGCAGCGATTATCTTGGCAGCGTAATCAAGGTGCCTTGTCCCCAGCTCAGCTAGTGAATGACTGCCGTCTGCCTCTCCCACCACATCCCCCATGCTGGCTGCTAGAATGGTGACAGACACCTGCTAGGCTGTGGACCCCCTCCTTCTCCTGCATGGCCTCTTTTTGTATTTTCACAAAGGGGGAACAAAGCCAGGTCCACCTGGCAGGGGGGAAGACTGGGGGCTCCCTATTCCTCAGCTGTGACCATGCTCCCCCAGGTTCAAGTTGGGCGGGATGGGGGAGACTGAAACTGCCTATGAATGCCAGGATCTTGTATTGACCAGTGAGTGCCCAAAGAGAAATTAACAGACAGATGGACAGTGGTCCAGGGTGGTCACAGGGTAAGAGAGGAGCCTGCCTGGCAGCTGCTCAGAGGAGAGTCTTCTGGGCGCAGGTACATGAGACAAGAGCCGTGTGGCTGCTGAATTGGGTACAATGTCACACTCCCCAAGGACCTACTAAGATCTCCTTTGTTCCCCAGGCCCTCATGGGACACAGGGCAAGTACCAAACCCACCTTTCACAGAAGCAGCTGGTGAAAAACAGAGCTTGGAGAAGTCAAGGTGACCAGCCATGATCACAACATGCTGGGCCCTGAAGCCAGTCCAGCTTGGTGCCAGCTGGGCACCTCCCTCAGATACCTGTCTCAGTGTTTAAGATGGGCTGCCCTCTGTAGAGTGGACACAAGGATGTGACAGGGACAATGAAAGCTTAGCAGGAACTGGGATGGACTGACCCAAGCTGGAGCCAGTGGCAGCCAAGCCCGCTCCTCCCTTTCCCCTTTCTCTTCTTTTCTGCCCTCACAAACAATACAGGGGTTGTGATGTGCACTAATAGTGGCTCTCAGCTTTTCCCTGGGAGGCTGGGGAGAGGAAGAGAGAGAGAGAAAGAGAGAGAGAGAGAGGTCTGTTGGATTTCAGACCTCTCCTGGAAAAGAGGTAGAGCCCTCAGCAAGTAGAGAGAAGCCCAGTCTCCAAGAGGGAAGTGATGAGAGCGGGGCACTGGTCTGCTAGGCTCCTCAGCATCCAGGCCATTAAGATGAGCCATGGCTTCCCCAGGACCATCCTTCAGAGCTGGGGGTGCTGAGAGGGGAGGGAACCCATTATTCAAAGCTAAAGAAAGACTCATTACTTTGCACCAACCCTTGGCTGCTATCGAATATACCATCACTCCCCTCTTAACAAATGGCTTCTTGAGGGTTTAATTAACTTCTTAGCACCCTTGGGCAGGCAGCCTGGCCCCCACCACTAGGCAAAGCCTGAGTCAGCCATGCTGAGGGCTTGGGGGTGGCCTTCGGAAGAGGCCATTCCTGCCCAAGTAGAGATGGTGGGGGCCTGGAGACTGTGTTCCTGCTGGGTCTTGATCAATCTGCTCAGGTCACAGATGGGAAAACTAAGACCTAGAGGGGAAGGCAATGCGGCAACTTTTGTTCAAGGTTGTGAAGCAAATGAAGACACAGCCAGGCCTGGAATCCAAGCCTCAAGCAAGCAGAAGGGCCATTCTGGAGGTCCAGCCAGCTCTTGCCTGTCCAGAGTCGTCAGTTGTGGTGAATACACAGCACAAAGCAATCGTGTAGGTCCTGGATTCACTTGCCAAGACTCAGGGTGAAACTGACCTGAGACTTAGTCCTTTGGGATCCTCCTTCTTTTCCTCACCAGCGCTCACTGCTCCCATTCTAGGCGTCACACACTGTACTAAGCCCCTTCATGTATTAACTCATTTTGGTTTCCTGTGGCTCTATAAGGCTGACATAATTACTACCCTCAGTTTTTCAGATGAGAAAATTGAGACTTAGAGAGATTAAATTAACTCCCCAAAGGTCACTTTGCTTGAACTTCTAGGCTACTCTACCTTTCCAGAGAACTGGTGTCATTGAAACCCATCTTTTCACTGAAGGGGAAACTAAGGACTTGCCCGCTGTCACTCAATTCCTAAATGAACCGAAACTCATGGCTTCTGATTTCACATGGAGTGGAGGCCCTTTGAGCCACATCACATAGCTCATTGTCTCTGCTTCATTCCATGTCACACACACACACCCAACTTCACTTCCTTTTTCTGTTAGGGGCCAGGTTAGGCGCCCAGATTCATAAGTCACACTGAGTAGCCGATGTGAGCAAAGGAGCTAAAACTCAGCCTCACTCAGAGCTGGGCAGACCCAGGTGGACTCCTGCACAGTCACTGTGTGCTGTGGCCCTTGGACAAGCCACTCCCCCTCACAGAACTTGCATTTCTTCATCAGACAAAAATGTGTCTCATGGGACATTTGTGAGAATTAAATAAGTACTCAAGCACTTAGCCTAGCATCTGGTTCATCATAGAAAGCACTCAATAACAGAATCATTATGACGAAGGTTCCACCCAGCCAGGAACCCCTTTCCTCCCTCTGACACCCTGCTCTTGCAGCTTGTTCCCCCCAAGGGAGGCTTGTCCAACACCATCTCCCCATTAGATTTGGGACAAAGAAGTCCTGGAGGACACTAGATGCCAGAACAGAGCCCTTCCCCACCCAAGGGGAGCATGGAGCTGCCTCTCAGTCTGCAGGCTAATTAATTGTGCGGGGCTGACAGCAGAAAGGGGCTGTGCTTTTTGCAGGCAAGCCCAGAGCAATGATGGAATAATGGGCTCTAATGCACTGGTCTTCTCCAGGGACCTGTCTTTCATCCCCAACAAAACTAATTAATGATAGCAATAAATAAACGAAGCCAGACCGCTCTGCCTGGAGTAGCCAGGATTCTTGGAGAAAAGCCTGTTGCTGACTGGGCCAAGGAGAGCTGTGGCCCAGGGAGGGTCTTCTGCATGACTGATGGTAGGGTGAGGACCCTATGATGTCATGTGGGGTGGGGCAAGAGGAGTCAGGCCCAAGAGATGCACTTGGACATCTCTTTGATCCCTGGTTGAAAACTCGGGAGCTATGAGTTCTAAACCGTGGTAAGGCACAGTGTTGCTGGGTGCCCTGAGCTGGTCCTTCTAAGACATCCTTGAGCTTGGGGGTGTTAACCCCACTGAGATAAAACACATGTAGTATATAAGCTAGGGAGGGTCTCTTTTTCTTTTTCATCTTAGAAAGCTGACAACACAGGGTGCATCACAGAAGGATGTCCTACTATGGGCCTCAGGTCAGTGAGTTCTGTAACACAGAAAGCACTAATTAAGTGACTGTCAAACTTCTAGCACACATCGGAATCCCCCAGGAAGCTTGAGGAAACCCAGATTCTAGGCCCTGCCTGGGGTTTCTGAGTCAGTGGGGCCTGAGAATTTGCCTTCCTAATGAGTTTCCAGGTGAAATAGCAGGGATCCTGTTTCCAAGCCAGCCATGTTTCTAGGGTCTCTGTCTACAGGTGAGGGTACACAGAACCCCTTCCTGGGCACAGGACATTTTAATCATAAGCTACTTCCCACTGCAGTGCTGTTCCTGAGTCCCCTCCCTCAGGCCTGTGGCCATGTTCTGGAGAGGGTTCTGCTAGGCTTTTCCACAGGATGTTCTAGAACCAAAGCCAGAGGCCTGAATGTCAAAAGACTCACTGTCCACCTGTTCAGTGGTCTAGGTACTGGCTCTAGCTTCTCCAGGAAGCATATTAGCCTGCAGAGATCCCACAGTGCTTGAGTTGGGCCCTACGTCCCATAGAGACTCCACCATACTCTGAATAAACTAGGGCCATGGACACAGGCAGCAGAAGCCAATACTGAGCAGAAACATGGCCACTGAGTGGATACTGGGGCTCACAGAATCATTGGAAAGGTCTGGAAATCTAGTGCCAGAACACAGGTCAAACCAGTACAGGGAGGACATCGCCACTGTGCATAGAAGGCCACCACAGCCCTGCCACCAGGGCCCTTCTGCTCACCGTGGCCCTATCCTGGATACTCACCATCAGAAAGGCTTCCCCGTGGTTCTGCTGATATGGGGCATGGTCCATCTAATCAGCAGACCACAGGTAATGGGCATGAACCCAGCTACAAGGGAGGCTAGGAAAGTGAGGAGCTGGGATTTTGGTTTCTATAGCAGCAGGCAGGAGTGGAAATTCTCCAAATTCAGAAAGAGGGGTTCAGATCTAGGACAGGAAACACACATTAGTGGCCACTTCTATTCAATGCAATTCACCTTTGGCAAGTGTCCACATGCAGAAAGGCCACAGGTGGGATGAGGACAAAAATAACGACTCACCCAAATACTTGCTGTGTGCCAGCTGCTCTTCTGAGCATTCATCAAGACTCACCTCATCCAAGCCTTGTACACCCTAGTGAGAGTTGTCTTTTTATTATCATAACCATCCCTTCTGTTTCACCACAGGAAAACTGAGGACCAAGCAGTCCTGCAGTCATGCAGCTAGCAAGAAGCAGACAGTGTTAGTCAGCTTTCTATCATTATAACAAATACCGGAGGAGATCAACTTAATAAGGAAAAAGGGGGGTATGGCTCAAGTAGTAGAGGCCCTGCCCAGCAAGCACAAGACCCAGTTCAAGCCCTAGCACTGTCAAAAAATAGGGGGAAGGGATTAGTTCACAATTTTGAAGGTTTTAGCTCATAGTCAGTTGGTCCTGTGGTTCTGAGCCTGTGGTGAGGCAGCACGTCACAGTGGGAGTTGTGACCAAGCAAAGCTGCTCATCTCATGATCAGGAAGTAAAAAAGAGAAAGAGGAAGAGAGCAAGGTTCTACAATTCCCTTTGAGGACACGCCCCCAGTGACTTCAGACCTCCCACAAGGCCCCCTGCCTCTTAAAGTTTCCACCACCTCCCAATAGTGCCAAGCTGCGGACTGAGCCTTTAACACATAGACCTTCAGGGGGCATTCCAGATCCAAAGTATAGCATAGACCCTGGGCTTGAACTTGACTGTCTGGTTCTTGGGCTTGAGGTCATGAGACTCTCTGTTCTTCTCTCTATGTCTTAAGCAAAGAAGACTCAGGCACTGTCTTGAGGAAGCACAAACCACAGGAATACAAGGCCAGTGGTGCTGAGGAGCAGAACCACTAAGCAGCTAAGAACTTGGATACAGAGGAGTGATAGCCATTCACCCTGGGATATGGGGAACAGGCAGGGAGATAACTTGGAAGGGGCCTTTCTGCCGGAGCCCATCCTGCTCATGGGATTTCCTGGTTCAGGAACCCATCTGACATCCAAGACTTGATCACAGAAGGATGCTGAGCTGTCAGGAACTGGCAGTCTTCCTGTAGGGTTCCCATAAAGCAAGGCTGGACTAGCCCTGCCCAGTCAATACCAGCTATCTCCATTAGCCAGAGAAGAGCTTCTGAGATCATGAACACGTGGGATCCAGGGTTAGCTTGGAGTACAGTTCCCAGGGGTTTTCAACCCTGGCTGTCCTGTAGAATCACTCAGGTATTAAACATATTTTATATCTCCATGCTTGAGCCACACTCACAGGGATCCATGTTTCATTCAGTGGTCCAGGGTCTCAGTATTGCATATTTTGCAAGTGATTCTAATGTGTTCTGGGAATCTGGACCTCCCCTAGGCTTTGGAAGGCTAAGAGGCGACTTCTTGCTATGCATTCCTCACTGTTGGGAAAAAGTGGTTCCCAGAGTGGGTGGCTTAGAGGCCGTAATATGAACTTAGATCAGGAGGCTGGAAAATAGCCTTCTCTCCACAGAAATAAATCCAAGACCCTCAGTGCTGCAACTGCCTGCAGGGAGAAGCCAAGGACTCCTGGCAGAGCCAGAGCTGCTGCAATGAGCCACACCCAAGTGGGAAAGTTCTGAATCCCGCTACAAGCCACCTCCTCTAGGAAGCTCCTGGAGCCCTAGGTCATAGAGACCTTGCACCTCTGGTTTCCTCTAGCCCTGACTGAGTCTGGAAACAAAACATGAGAAACAGCTCTGATTGGACAGTGTCTTGCTCAAAGCCTTTTTAGGGTCCTCAGGATAGAGTCCCAGTGGCCTAGCCTGGTGTTCAAGCCTCCCCCCAGAGCTACCCATCCTCCATGCCCAGCTCAAACACAGCCTGCTCCCTGAGATCCACAATCAAGGGATGCAGGAAGCCTGCCAGTGTTGACTGAAGCACATATGTGTATGCCTACCTGCGTGTAGACAGTGTGTGCCTGTGTGCAGCTGCACCCTCTTCTCCTGTACCTAACTACCAGGCTTTGGTGTTTGCTACCCCTGCTACCTAACTGCCTCTTCACTTCCCTTCATCCGCCCCCAAATTCACTGAACATCTTTTTTCCCCATGTTCCACTCCTGTCTCCCTGAACTTCACTAACTGCCTCACAGTGCATGCCCTTCCCTTGTGTCACTGTCCTCCTTGTACTGCAATTCCTCTTCTATCTTAGATAGATAGTGCACAGACCCGAGGTACACATCTGGGTTTGAGTCTAGAGTCTGCCGCTTTCTGGATTTCTTGGGTGCTTTCTGTCTGACTTGAGTGTTCTAGCTGCAGATGGGCAGGAGGGGCCTTGGGTCTTCCACACACAGCTCTCCTCTCTCTCAACTATCAGTGTTGTGGGGTGGTTTATTGTGTGATTGATCAGCCTCCTTCCTACCTGAAAGGTCGCAGTAGTGTCTCGTGTGTTCTGGGGAGGTGGTCTGGGCTGTGGCTAAGGCAGAGGAGCCCTTATGTGGAGTTCTCGGCCTGGTTCAACTGAGAGGCCCAGAGCAATGGGTTTTCAGCTCTACTGCCCTCCGCTGAGATGGAAAAGCTTGGCCCGAGAGCCTGAGGGGAGGGCTATTTACGGTTTAATAACCGGCCTATCGATTCTCATTTATATGCTGCCAATAGGGCTCACCGAGGAAGCGAGAGCGAAAGGGCTGTGTTTGTAAATAAGTCTCTGGTTGACCCATCACTCAGCCTGCCAGCCTCACTTCCGAGCAGGAGGTGAGCTGGGCTAATATTCTTCATCTTCTTAGCTGAGCCCTGACACACAGCCACAGGGACACCAGTCATCCATGCCAATCCCCAGGCCCTCCCTGTTCTCTTCATAGTTAGCAATGCCTTTCCCTAGCCACCATTCTTCAGACTGAGGGGGAAGAGCAGATTTTAGCAGCCCCACTTCACAGATGAGAACACTGAGACTTATGGCTAGGCAAACACTGCGTGGCTGAGATTGTGTACTTTGAAGTCCAGCTGCCAGGACTGAAAACTGGACAATTTTGAGTGACTCTTATATACCTGCTGCTGGGTAACATGGGTCAGCTGGGCAGTCCAGCTCAAGTGATCGAGTTGCATTCACTCCAGTGTCTGTGTTGAAGTGGAAGTCTAGCTGGTGCTGGCTGCTGGTGGATGACCTTTGCAGGCAAATGGGCTCTGCCCTCTGTGTCTCCAGCAGGCTGGTTAGGGCTTGTTCTCCTGAACGTGGCCAGGGTCTAAGACAGAAAGCAGTAACACCTAACTCCCTGCACAGCCTCTTTCTTATGTTGAGACTGGCCAAAGCAAGTGAAGGCTGGAGGCCTCCGACACAACAAGGGGTGGCAAATGGAGGTCACTAATGCAGTCCCTGCCACCTTGCTCTTTCCCCTATTTTTCAGCATCCTGCCTTCTCCCTTGTACAGAACTGAGCAAACAGGAGACCCACTGGCCTCATCCCAAGTCTGGGCAGCATGTCAGCCCTTTTGAGAAGCACGAGGTTTGATCTGAGGTCGCCAGAATGCAGGATTGACTCCTAAAGATGTGGGTTTAGGATCTGGAGGGGTTTTCCAAAGGCTGAGGCTGCCCCACAGTGGAAATGGCTCCTCCGAGAAGGTAGTGCGCTCCCCGTCATGGGGAGTATGTAAGCACTGACGGGATGCTGACCACAGGGCTGTAGGAAGGACTCTGTCTCTAAGGAGACTAGGTGCAGGCCAAATAAGTTTCCAGCTCCAGAAGCCCAGGCACTTGTCAGAGATAGGCCAATTACTGCAAAGCCAAGGCCCCAAGCCATCTTTTGACTGGCCTCAGGCATGAGGGGCCCAAGAGTGAGTCCATGAGACAGCTGCTTTCCAGCAGAGAACAAAGAGTATGAGAGACCTCAGAATTCTCCCCGCCAGCCCCATGCAAATGAAGGGGATTGTGGGTCTGGGAAAAGGAGGCCCCTCAGCAGCCCCAGAGAGGAGGCAGGCATAGTGAAAAGTGTGGACACTGGGACCAGATGCACCTGGGCTGAGTCAACCTCAGGTCACGCTTTCTCTCTCTCATATGGCCTGTGGGTTGGTCATGAGGGTTAAGTGAGATCACACAAGTGAACCTCTACAAAACCAGAGTTGCACAGCAGCTGTGGTTTTTCCCTTTTCTTCTTGAGTCTCAGCTGGTAAAAACAAGAGCTGACATAAAATCCATGTTCCCTGTGCCGACCGTAGCTACATCTTCCCTGACCTGCTTGTCCAGAGGGGGCAGCTCAGACTTCCTGGAGGATATGAGTCTCCAAGGACTGGGCAGGGCCAGGCTGAGGGAAAGGGGCTCCTAGGACCCACTCCCACCATTCCCCAGGTGACAATGATGGCAGAGGTGGGTAACCAGGCAGACCCAGGGCTGACTGGAACAAGTCACCAACATCTGCCCCTCCTCAATTCCGGCCTCCGGGAAGAGAAGCGCCCCATGTCTGTGGCAGGAACCTCATTAATGGGGATGGGGGTATTGATGGGCTTGTCCACTTTCCGGAGTCTTGGGAAGTGTCTTGGGTAATAATAGTAACAGCCTTGCTGTTGAACAGGGCCCCAGAGTTCCCAAGTGGGCCCAGCTTTTAATGGAGCCGCTCAGCCCTGAGGCGGAACTGGTCCTGTGGCTGCCTGGCTGGCAGTCTGCCTGAATGCCTCAGCTACCTGCCTGACCGACTGGCTGATGGTTGCAGGGACAGACTTACAACTGCATCTGATGGGCAGACTGGGCTGAGCTGGCTGTCTCGGTGATGACTGGACACCATGAAGGTCTGAATGAAGCACTTGTGGGGTGACTGACCACATGCTGTCCAGACTTGCCAGCTCACTGACGTGGTGACTGGCCAATTAATTGACCAATGCTGCATTTGACCCTCAGACTCAGGGTTGTCTGACTAAAGATGGTCTCACTTGCTCCTGCCTGGATGTTTCACCATGGACCACCTTGTGATTGTCTCCCACTAATGGGCATCATGGTTGACCAAGTAATCAGCTGCCTGATTTGCTGATTGATAAGCTGATGACTGACCACTCCGGGCACTATGGCCTTTCACTCCCACCCTGGTAGCAACAGTCAGGGGGGCAGGGTTAGTGATAACTGACTGGCTGCCTGACAGCAATGACTGCACCTTGACCGACTGAGACACTGACCGCCATGCTAATGAGCCAGTTCGCTGGCTGTTGAAACAGACAGGCCGTGCATTGACAGCCAGCCTGGCTGGCTGACAGACTGACCGCTGCTTAACCGCCTGTGCTGCTTGCTGCCTGGCTGACCCGGCCTGCGGCCTGCGCTGACAGACGACAATAGCATGCAGCCACCTGCTGTGCTGGCTGACAGGCCTGAAGGCGCCAGGCCTGGCTGACAGGTGGAAGGATTTTCAGGAATCCTTTTAGTTTCTTTCCTCTCCCCCTTCCCCAAACCCTTATCTTGTAGCACGGCTTTCCCACCCCACACTCTTTCTATTTCATTTTTCTGTGTGTGCTTCATACATATAAAGGAATATAGATAACATACATGAAAAGCCTACAGTGAAAAGAAATGAACACCTGTCTAGTGCTACCTGGATCCAGAGCTGCAATAGTGGCCTCTACTTGCTGCCCAGCACAGCCACCTGGGGGCTTCCCACGCATATTCGTGCCTGGGCCCCACCCCACGGGTGTTTGTATAACTAGTTTTGGGGGTGTCTGGGTGCTGAGACGCTCCCGTGATACACAGCGATAGGCAGGCGTCCGTGGCTAGACCTTTACAGGGCCTTGGTGTAGCTGCAGTACCAGCAGGGTAGCCCTAACCTGTAAAGCCTCACCTGGAAGCTCACAGAGCTTCTTGCTACATGTTAACCAGACCCCTGGGTGGCCAGGGTGCCCATTAACATTTGACAAGCATGGCCTTAGATGGTCTCTACATTCTTTTCCTGATCTCTCCTCCCCACTGATCCTGTCGGGGTGGCCCGGCTCATCGTCCCTTCTTTATGATTGCACATGTATGCTCATCCTCAAATCATCCATCAGCCGCATTGGTTCTTTACACGAATGGCATCTCTCTGTACTTGTCCTTCTGCGGTATTTTTTTAGGCTCACCTTATTTGTTCTAGATGCATCCATGTTGTCTGCAGCCAACTCCTTCATTTTTTCACTGCTGAATAGTATTCAAGTGTGTTCTGAAAATGAACACTAGGCTGTTTCTAAAGGTTGTTTTTGGGGTGTCGTTCAATAGTTTGTTGCTTGTTGCTACATAGATTTGTGCACATTTCTCTTGGTGCCTCTGTGCAAGAGTCCACTATGAGATGTGCAAACATCTGCTGGTTCAGTGATGTCTCATTATCTCATGCACATGCATACAATGCTTTGCCATTGTCATTTACAGCGACAGCCTGGCTCTAAGGCCATTACCTTCAGTCTCTTCTGACAGCATACTTGCTGTTGGTGAACTGGGACAGTCCCAAGTCTCAGGTCAAGGAGCTGGCTTCTAGTTGCTGACTTGCAGTGTGGCCATGAGCCCTGAGCTGCAGTCTCTAATGGTTCCTCAGGTCTAGAGGGGCTGTGTCCTGAACCATCCACTGTGCACCTGCAAGGTCACTGCAGGGGGTGTTGTGGGAGGGCTCAGGATGAGCTCCTGAATGACCACGGTCCTGGAGAATACTCCCGAAAAGAAAAGCAGGACAGGAAGAGACAGAGGAAGGGAGAAAGAAGGAATTAAGAAGGAAAGGAAGAAGAAAAGGAGAGAGGGGAAGGGAGGGAGGAAGGATCTGGGAATAGCAACCAAGAAGCCAGAGTCCTGGCCCCTATCTTCAAGAACTGAAAGGCTGATGCTTTGTTGCTAAGCAACAGGTGTGCAAGTTAGCACAGCCGTCCCTCGGTTAGGGGGATTGGTTCCAGGACCCCTGTGGGTACCAAAATCTGCAGATGTTCAAGTTGTTTATTAAAAATAAAGTGGTATATGTATACAACCTATGCACATCCTCCCATGTCTAGGTCACTTATAATACCTAATGCAATGTAAGTGCTATGGAAATAGGTGTGATGTCATATTGCTGAGGGGTAACAATGAAAAATGTCTGTACATGTTCAGTACAGACACGATTTTTCCCAAATATTTTTTATTCATAGTTAGTGGAGTCTGAGGAAACAGAATCCATAGATGAAAAGAGCCAATGGTACTCAGGAACTCAGTCATCAAACTGTGATAGTTGGGCCACCTGAGAAGATTTTTTAATTATTATCAATTTTCCTTTTAAGTTCTCATACAGTAAAAGTAGTGTACAGTTCTATGAATTTTTTTCAGCTTTTTTGAGGTATAGATGGCAATTAAAAATGTCTATTTTTAAGTTGTACAATTTGTTAAGTTGATAAATATGTTGTAAAATAATGTTTTATAAGTTTTCATAGATAGATGTGTTAACACCAGCACAGTCAGGATATACTCACTCCCCAAATCCCTTCATACTGTCCCTTTCTAGTGATATCTATGTGACAACCACTGATCTGTTCTCCAACACTAGCCTTTTCTCTTTGCGAGAATGTCATATATGTGTAATCTTACAGATTGTAACCTTCTGATACTGGCTGCTTTTGCTCAGCCAAATGTCTAAAATTCATACAAGCTGTCACCTGATTTTGATTAGTGTGTTCCTTTCTACTCATAGATCCATTGTGTGGATTTACCAACATTTGTTTGCTCACTGAAGGCTGGATTGTTTCCAGTATGGGTGATTATGAATTTGAGCTTCTACTGACATTTATATATAGGCTTCTCTGTGAATATCAGTTTTCATTTCACTAGGGCAAAGGCTCAGAAGTCAGTTTGCTGGGTCAAATGGTAGTTGCAAGTTACTTTACTGTTTCCACAGTGGCTACACTATTTTTGTATTCTCATCAGAAATGTATGAGAATTCCAGTTGTTCCGTATGCTTATCACAATTTGGTTTAGTTGCTTTTCTTTATTATTATTAATTATTATTATCTTATGCTAGCCATTCTAACATGTGTTTAGTTTTCATTTTAATTTCCTTAATGACTGAAGATTTTGAACATCTTTTCATGACTATCTTCCACCCTTATATCCTCTTTAGAGATGTATCCAATTCTTTTGTCCATTTTTTTGTTGGTTGGTTGTTTTCTTACTATTGAATCTAAAGAGCTTTTTATACATTTTAGATCCAGTTTCCTTAGCAAGTCTGTCATTTTTCCTAGTCTGTAGAATGCCTTGTTATTCTTTTAACAGTGTCTTTCTCATGTTGATGCAATCCGAGTTATTTTCTACTCTAGATCATGTTTTTGGCATCAACTCTAAAAGCTTTCTGTGTGAATCTCAAAGGTGTTATGTCGAATGAAAGTTCTAGATCATAAGAATTTTATCCTACTTTTTTCCCTAAAAGTGGATTATGTTTTACATTTAGATCTTTGAGCTAATTTTTGTCTGAGCTATGAGGTTTAGATTGGGGTCATCTTTTTCATATAAATGTCTAATTGCTATTTCTTCTCCATTTAATCACTTTCATAATTTTGTCAAAAAGCTATTGGCAATATTTATGTGAGTTTCTTTTCTTTTTTCTTTTCTTGTGTTGGGGATGGAACCCAGAGAGTCACCTGTCCTTGGCAGGTGCTCTGCTACTGAGCCATACTCCCCAAGCCCTTACGGTCTATATCTAAACTCTTTCTCTCTGTTCCATTATTCTGGGTCTATCCTTTTGCCAACACCACACTGTCCTAGTTACTATAGCTTTATAACAAGACTTAAAGTCAAATCATGTAAGTCCTCCAACTTTATTCTTTTTCAAAATTGTTTTAGTTATTATTGCTTCATTGCTTTTTTATATACATTTAATGTACATTTTAGAGTTAGCTTGTATAGCTGGAGGTATGGTGGTACAGAGCTACCAAGCACAAAGCCCTGAGTACTTTCAAACATAAATTAAATAAACCGTGAGCTAACCTGTCTATGTCTACAGAAGAGTTAGGCTGATATTTTGATGAGACTTACCCTGACTAGTTTGGTAAGGATTGATATTTTACTGCTTTAAGTCTTCTAACTAATACAGTTAGACATTATATTAAATCAATAACTATCTCTTCATTAGGTCTTTCTTGATTTCATGTCTTTTTAGTAATATCAAGCACCTAGGTCTTACATGTGTTTCATTAGATTCAACCCAAATATTTCATTTTTTGGAGCTGTTATAAATAACACTGTTTTAAGCTTCTGCTTCCACATGTACATTGCTAGTTTATTGAAAAGGATTTGTTTCTGTGGTCGACCTTGTATTCTGACACCTTGCTAAATTTACTATTCATTCTAGAAATTTCTCTATCAATTACTTTGGGTTTCTGCCTAGGTAATTTTATCATCCAAGACACTGCTAGGGACAATTTTTTCCTGACCTTTGTTTTTTATTTCTCTTTCTTGCCTATTGCACTGGCCAGGGCTGCTGAACAGGAACTACCAGATGGGCAAATCTGCCTTGCTCTCAGTCCTGGGGGGCAAAGCCTTTGGTGTCAGTCCTTCACCATCAGGGAAGACATGAGATGCAGGTTTTCACAGATGCCTTTCATCAGGTTGAGGAAGTTTCCTTGTATTCCTAGGTTGCTTTGTGAGTTTTTATCATGAATGGATGCTGAATTTTGTTAAACCCTTATCTACATCAACTGATGTGGTCTTATAGATCTTTAGTTTTCTTAATATGGTAGACTACATCGGCTGAGTTTTACAATGTTTAAAAGACCTTGCATTCCCAGAATGAACTCACTTGCTTGTGGTATTTTTAATTATATTTCTAGATTTAAAATGTTAGTATTTTGCTAAAATTTTGTGTCTATATTCATGAGAGATATTATTCTAAAATGTTCTTTTGTTGTAATACCTTTGTCTGATTCTGGTAACAAGATAACACTGGTTTGAAGCCAGCCTGGGCTTCATATCAAGATCCTGTCTCAAGAATAGATATATAAATAAGTAAAGAGATGGAAAGTGCCCCCCCTTCTATTTTCCAGAAGAAATAGTAAAAATGTTGTTATCTCTTAATTATGGCTTAGCATTTTCCAGTGAAACTATCCAGGCCCAGGAAGTCTCTTTTTTGGTGGGGATGTGACTCTGGTAGAGTAATTTCCTTCGAGGTGTGAGGCCCAGCACTGCAAAAAACCAACAAAAACCCTAAACCTGCAAATGCTAGATCATTAGCTGTTATAAGGCTACTTAATTAATCTATTTCACTTTGGGTAAATTTTGGTAGTTTTCTGTTTTTGAGATATTTGTCCATTTCATCTAAGTTGTATAATTTTACGTGTGTAAAGCTATTCATAGTATTCTCCTTGTTATCATTTTAATATTTACAAAGTCGTTTCTTTCCCTCACGATTTTGGTAATTCTTTCCTCGTTTTTCTTTGTCAGACTTGTTAAAGATTTGTAAATTTTATTGATTTTCTCAGAGAACCAGCTTTTGAACTTAGTAATTTCCCTATTCTTTTTCTGAGTGGATGCTGAGTTTCGTTAAACCCTTATCTTATTTTAATTGATTTCTGCTGTGGTCTACTTCTTTTCTATTCTATTCTTTGTTTTCTATTATTGCTTCCTTTTCACTCTCTTTCTTGCTTCTCTAAGTGGAAACTTACATTGTTGATTTGAATGTCTGTTTACTCTAAGTATTTAATGCTATACATTTCCCTCTAAATACTGAGGTAGCTCCACATACCAGTTCTGATATGCTAAATTTTCATTTTGAACTTTAGTTTTCAGAAGTTTGATTGTTACATGTATGGCAATGTTTTTCTTTGGCTTTATCCCATGTGGGGTTTGCTGAACTTTTTGGATATGTAGATTGACATCTTTTACCACACTTTGGAGGTTTCTAGCTATTGGTTTTCTCAAATATTTTTTTCAGCCTGGCACCACGCTCCTTTCATCCTTCACAGACCCTGACAGCATGAATGTGAAAACCTCAGTTCTTGTCCCATAGCCCTTGAGTTTCTGTTCATTTTTTTTAGTTGTTTTATTGTTTTTGCTTTCTGTTGTTCAAATTAGATAATTTCTTTTGTTCTCTCTTCTAGTTCTCTGAGTTTCTCTTTTGTCATCTCCAGTCTCTTGCTGAGTATACTCAGTGAGTTTTTTACTTTAGTTACTCTATTTTTCAATTCTAAAACGGACATTTTAAAAAATGTATTCTATTTTGATGTCTCTCAACTGGGGGTGATTTTGCTTCCTTAGGAAACTTTCGGCAATGTCTGGTGACAGTTTGGACTCTCATAACTGGTTGGGTGCGTGCTTACTGGTATCTATCTTGTGGGCAGAGACCAAGGATGCTGGTAAGCATCATATAATTCATGGGAAAGCCCCCCGCTCCAAATAGCAATGGTGTGGAGAAACCTGTTCTGTTTCCTCATTGAGGCTTTCCATCCTTGCGTGTGTTTCAAGAATGCCCAGGCATTTGCATAGTAGCTGCTTTAAAAGTCCTTGCCAAGGACAATGACAGGAAGACAGAAAAAACAAGGAAACCAGTTTCCCCACAGCAAAAAATTAGTACAGGAACCAGAGGGGAATGAAGAGAACAGAAACTCAGAGCCAGACTCCAACAAAATGAAGATAAACTATGCCAAAGGACCCAATGAAGCCCACAAGAATAATTTAAAAGAAGACATACTACAAGTACTCAATGAGAATTTTATAGAGATGATACTGGATAGGGTCAACCAAAATGTACAGGAGACACTCAAGAAATTCCAAGACAATAAAAATAGAGAATTTGAAAAAGCAAAAGAAGAAATAAAGGAAACCATAGAAGCACTGTATAAACACCAAAGTGAAAGAGAGAACACAATGAATAAATGGATAAATGAACTCAGGACAAAAATAGACAACAATAAAGAAGAAAACAGCCAGGATATGGAAAACCTCAGAAAAAAGAACGAAACAGAACTGCAAAACAAAACGGAAGGCCAATCCAGCAGAATAGAACAAACAGAAGACAGAATCTCAGAACTTGAAGATGAAATGGTAATTAAAGGAAAAACTGAAGAACTACTAATTAAACAACTCAAGACCTGTGAAAAGAAAATGCAAGAACTCACCGACTCCATCAAAAGACCAAACTTGAGAATCATGGGCATCGAAGAAGGAGAAGAGGTGCAAGCGAAGGGAATGCGTAATATATTCAACAAAATAATAACGGAAAATTTCCCAAATCTAGAGAAAGATATTCCCATACAAATGCAAGAGGCCTCCAGGACACCAAACAGACCAGATCAAAATAGAACTACTCCACGACATATCATCATTAAAACAACAAGTTCAGAAACTAAGGAAAGAATATTGAAGGCTGCAAGAGAGAAAAAACAAGTAACATACAAAGGTAAACCCATCAAAATCACAGCAGACTTCTCAACAGAAACATTAAAAGCAAGAAGAGCGTGGGGTGAGATCTTCCGGGCACTGAATGAAAATAACTTCAACCCCAGGATACTCTACCCAGCAAAGCTATCATTCAAAATAGATGGAGCAATAAAAGTCTTCCATGATAAGCAGAAACTAAAACAATATGTGACCACAAAGCCACCATTACAAAAGATTCTGCAAGGGATCCTGCACACAGAAAGTGACACCCAACTTAACCATGAAAAGGCAGGCAGCACCAAACCACAGGATAAGAAAAAGCAAGACAGTAGAGAGTAACATCAAGTTAGGTACACACAATCAAACCTTCAAACAACTAAGATAACTAAATGGCAGGAATCACCACATACCTATCAGTACTAACACTTAATGTTAATGGACTTAATTCACCCATCAAAAGACACCGTTTGACAAAATGGATTAAAAAAGAAGATCCAACAATTTGTTGCTTACAGGAGACTCATCTCACCGACAGAAATAAGCATATGCTTAGGATGAAAGGCTGGAAGAAGATTTACCAAGCCAATGGCCCCCGAAAACAAGCAGGAGTAGCAATACTTATCTCTGACAAAGTAGACTTCAAACCTACATTGATCAAACGAGATAAAGAAGGACATTCCATACTAATAAAAGGGGAAATAGACCAAAAGGAAATAATAATCATCAATCTGTACGCACCCAATGTCAACGCACCCAATTTCATCAAACATACCCTGAAAGACCTAAAAGCATATATAAACGCCAACACAGTGGTTGTGGGAGACTTTAACACTCCATATAGATAGGTCATCCAAACAAAAACTCAATAAAGAAATCCAAGATCTAAAATATGCAATAGATCAAGTGGACCTAGTAGATGTCTACAGAACATTTCATCCAACCTCTACACAATATACATTCTACACAATATACATTCTACACAATATACATTCTTCTCAGCAGCCCATGGAACCTTCTCCAAAATAGATCATATCCTAGGGCACAAAGCAAGCCTCAGCAAATATAAGAAAATAGAAATAATACCATGCATACTATCTGACCACAATGCAGTAAAAGTAGAACTCAACAACAAAAGTAAAGACAAAAAACATGCAAACAGCTGGAAACTAAATAACTCATTACTTAATGAAGAATGCATCATCGATGCAATAAAAGAGGAAATTAAAAAGTTCCTAGAAGTCAATGAAAATGAAAACACAACCTACCAGAACCTATGAGACACAGCTAAGGCAGTCTTGAGAGGAAAGTTTATAGCCATGAGTGCATATATTAAAAAGATTGAAAGATCCCAAATCAATGACCTAATGATACATCTCAAACTCCTAGAAAAACAAGAACAAGCAAATCCCAAAACAAATAGAAGGAGAGAAATAATAAAAATAAGAGCTGAAATCAACGAAATAGAAACCAAAAAAACCATACAAAGAATTAATGAAACAAAAAGTTGGTTCTTTGAAAAAATAAACAAGATCGATAGACCCCTGGCAAACCTGACTAAAATGAGGAGAGAAAAAACCCAAATTAGTAGAATCAGGAATGCAAAAGGGGAGATAACAACAAACACCATGGAAGTCCAGGAAATCATCAGAGACTACTTTGAGAACCTATATTCAAATAAATTTGAAAATCTAAAAGAAATGGACAGATTCCTAGATACATATGATCATCCAAAACTGAACCAAGAGGAAATTAATCACCTGAATAGACCTATAACACAAAATGAAATTGAAGCAGCAATCAAGAGTCTCCCCAAAAAGAAAAGTCCAGGACCTGATGGATTCTCTGCTGAATTCTATCAGACCTTTAAAGAAGAACTGATACCAACCCTCCTTAAACTGTTCCATGAAATAGAAAGGGAAGGAAAACTGCCAAACACATTTTATGAAGCCACTATTACACTTATCCCAAAACCAGGCAAAGACACCTCCAAAAAGGAGAACTATAGGCCAATCTCCTTAATGAACATTGATGCAAAAATCCTCAACAAAATAATGGCAAATCGAATTCAGCAACACATCAAAAAGATTATTCACCACGACCAGGTAGGCTTCATCCCAGGGATGCAGGGGTGGTTCAACATACGAAAATCAATAAACGTAATAAACCACATTAACAGAAGCAAAGACAAAAACCACTTGATCATCTCAATAGATGCAGAAAAAGCCTTTGATAAGATCCAACATCATTTCATGATAAAAGCTCTAAGAAAACTAGGAATAGAAGGAAAGTTCCTCAACATTATAAAAGCTATATATGACAAACCTACAGCCAGCATTATACTTAATGGAGAAAAATTAAAACCATTCCCTCTAAAATCAGGAACCAGACAAGGATG
The DNA here is from genome assembly GCF_047511655.1 of Castor canadensis. Lineage (NCBI taxonomy): Eukaryota > Metazoa > Chordata > Mammalia > Rodentia > Castoridae > Castor > Castor canadensis. The sequence continues at coordinate 61,388,907 of NC_133392.1, read as the reverse complement.
CCCACTATCTCCACTCCTATTCAACATAGTACTGGAATTCCTAGCCAGAGCAATTAGGCAAGAAGAAGGAATAAAAGGAATACAAATAGGTAAAGAAACTGTCAAAATATCCCTATTTGCAGACGACATGATCCTATACCTTAAAGACCCAAGAAACTCTACTCAGAAGCTTCTAGACATCATCAATAGCTATAGCAAGGTAGCAGGATATAAAATCAACATAGAAAAATCATTAGCATTTCTATACACTAACAATGAGCAAACGGAAAAAGAATGTATGAAAACAATTCCATTTACAATAGCCTCAAAAAAAATCAAATACCTAGGTGTAAACCTAACAAAAGATGTGAAAGACCTCTACAAGGAAAACTATACACTTCTGAAGAAAGAGATTGAGGAAGACTATAGAAAGTGGAGAGATCTCCCATGCTCATGGATTGGTAGAATCAACATAGTAAAAATGTCTATACTCCCAAAAGTAATCTACATGTTTAATGCAATTCCCATCAAAATTCCAATGACATTCATCAAAGAGATTGAAAAATCTACTGTGAAATTTATATGGAAACACAAGAGGCCACGAATAGCCAAGGCAATACTCAGTCAAAAGAACAATGCAGGAGGTATCACAATACCTGACTTCAAACTATATTACAAAGCAATAATAATAAAAACAGCATGGTACTGGCACAAAAACAGACATGAAGACCAGTGGAACAGAATAGAGGATCCAGATATGAAGCCACACAACTATAAGCAACTTATCTTTGACAAAGGAGCTAAAAATATACGATGGAGAAATAGCAGCCTCTTCAACAAAAACTGCTGGGAAAACTGGTTAGCAGTCTGCAAAAAACTGAAACTAGATCCATGTATATCACCCTATACCAAGATTAACTCAAAATGGATCAAGGATCTTAATATCAGACCCCAAACTCTTAAGTTGATACAAGAAAGAGTAGGAAATACTCTGGAGTTAGTAGGTATAGGTAAGAACTTTCTCAATGAAACCCCAGCAGCACAGCAACTAAGAGATAGCATAGATAAATGGGACCTCATAAAACTAAAAAGCTTCTGTTCATCAAAAGAAATGGTCTCTAAACTGAAGAGAACACCCACAGAGTGGGAGAAAATATTTGCCAACTATACATCAGACAAAGGACTGATAACCAGAATATACAGGGAACTTAAAAAACTAAATTCTCCCAAAACTAATGAACCAATAAAGAAATGGGCAGGTGAACTAAACAGAACTTTCTCAAAAGAAGAAATTCAAATGGCCAGAAAACACATGAAAAAATGCTCACCATCTCTAGCAATAAAGGAAATGCAAATTAAAACCACACTAAGATTCCACCTCACCCCTGTTAGAATAGCCATCATCAGCAACACCACCAACAACAGGTGTTGGCGAGGATGCGGGGAAAAAGGAACCCTCTTACACTGTTGGTGGGAATGTAGACTAGTATAACCACTCTGGAAAAAAACTTGGAGGCTACTTAAAAAGCTGGACATCGATCTACCATTTGATCCAGCAATACCACTCTTGGGGATATACCCAAAAGACTGTTACTCCAGAGGCACCTGCACATCCATGTTTATTGCGGCACTATTCACAATAGCCAAGTTATGGAAACAGCCAAGATGCCCCAGCACTGACGAATGGATTAAGAAAATGTGGTATCTATACACAATGGAATTTTATGCAGCCATGAAGAAGAACGAAATGTTATCATTCGCTGGTAAATGGATGGAATTGGAGAACATCATTCTGAGTGAGGTTAGCCTGGCTCAAAAAACCAAAAATCGTATGTTCTCCCTCATATGTGGACATTAGATCAAGGGCAAACACAACAAGGGGATTGGACTATGAGCACATGATAAAAGCGAGAGCACACAAGGGAGGGGTGAGGATAGGTAAGACACCTAAAAAACTAGCTAGCATATGTTGCCCTTAATGCAGAGAAACTAAAGCAGATACCTTAAAGCAACTGAGGCCAATAGGAAAAGGAGACCAGGAACTAGAGAAAAGGTTAGATTAAAAAGAATTAACCTAGAAGGTAACACCCATGCACAGGAAATCAATGTGAGTCAATGCCCTGTATAGCTATCCTTATCTCAACCAGCAAAACCCCTTGTTCCTTCCTATTATTGCTTATACTCTCTCTACAACAAAATTAGAGATAAGGGCAAAATAGTTTCTGCTGGGTATTGAGGGGGGGGAGCGGGAGGGGGTGGAGTGGGTGGTAAGGGAGGGGGTGGGGGCAGGGGGGAGAAATAAACCAAGCATTGTATGCACATATGAATAATAAAAGAAAAATGAAAAAAAAAAAAAAAGTCCTTGTCAGCTGACTCCAACACCTGGGCCTCCTTCGCATTTACACCTACTAACTGTCTTTTCCCATATGAGCTGTGATTTCCCTGGTTCTTCATATGTTGAATAACTTTGGATTGTATCTTCAATATTTTGAATATTATGTTATGAGACCCTGGATCTTGTTTAAACCATCTGTTTGTCTGGCAATTGAAGTTTTGTTCTTCTTTTACAATCCATCTGCTTCTGTTTACTTTTCAGTCTTTAGCTAGCTGCTCCACACAGTTTGTCTGGGTTTCCATGTTGGATTCAGTGGGAGACATAAGGTGAGGTTTGTATTAGGATGCTGTTTCCTGACCCCAACTGTCTCCAAATAGAATATCTGTAAGTGGGGGCCTGGGGATCTGCATTTCCACAGTCCTGGAACCTTCTACAGAACCTAAAAACCTATACTCTTAGTCACATACTTTTAGAACCATGGAGGGTGATGGGCTCCATCTCCATGCTGAAGAAGTATTTCCTCTTTAGTTGTCTGGTCCAGCACCAGCCTGCCTCTGCTGAAAGGGCTCATGGAATGGTGAGGTCACCACTTACTAGAAATCAGCTCTTAATGGTTACTGTTTCTTTACTGTTGAATTTCTGCCTCTCTGAAGGTCTGAGGTCCTGTGTCCACCCTCTGAGGTCCTTGGATCAGTGGGCACTATCCAGGGGTACAGCAAAGCCCTTGTAGGATTTTACCAGCATAACATCTCCTATTATCCCCGAAACATATGCTGGCCTCTCATTTGTAATCCACAGTCTCCTCAAGAGTCCGTGTAAACATCCTTTCCAGCGGGGTATTATGGTAGAATGGGAAGAAACTTTGGAGTCAAGTGTCAAATGATAACAGCAGCCATTAATTGAGCATTTACTATAAAACAGACATGACAGCAAGCATTTTACAGACTTTCAACTCCTTCTGTCTCCATGACAACCTTATAATGAATTAGGTCAAGATGTGTGTGTGTATTTCTACACGAAATATGGCCTGTGCTATTCTGCACTTTGATTTTTTCCTCTCTCAACACTGTACCTCATTTCATTACATGTAGAGCATTCCAGTGTGTAGTTGAACCATAACTTACCTCCCTTGATGGGCATTTAACTTTTTTCGTTTTTTGGGAAAATTTCTAGAAGTTGAGCCTCAGTATCTTTCAAGGATTTGAAGCCCCCAGCATGGGATTCAGATGTGTAGGAAATTCAGACTGTGGGCCCTGGTGGAGGAAGGGAAAACTGAGAGGGAAAAACGGAGAGTACAAGAGCAGGTGGAGGGCCCCATTTTTGGAGGCAGCCAATGGGGTGCAGCTGGGCTGGCAGAGTTGTGGGCTGTGTGCCCCATGGGCACTTGGGGGCTGTTCAGGTGGGGTGGGGAGAGGCGAAAAGGGTCCGATGTCTGCTCCAAATTGTCATGCTCTACTTCTCCCTGTATCTTCCTCTCCCCTGTACTTCTCTCTCTGTCTTCTCCCCTCTATCCCCAGCATGGGAAAAATCGAGTCAGAATTAATAAAAGCAACAGATTGCTTAGAGATGGAGGGCAAAGGATGGGAAGCAGTCTGGGGCCCTGCTATTTCCCTCTTGTGCAATAATCTGGTGGTGAGATCTGGAATTAAACCCCTTTCCTGGAGCCTTTATTAATATTAGCTCTTAATGCATAATTACCCGCCAGCCCAAGGGGCCCCTTCTCTCTCCTGGCCAGGCCACTTGCTCTGCAGGCCACAGGAGGACAGAGGTGCTGGAGGAAGAGGAAGGGCTGACTCACCTAGCATAGGCAGAGCCAGGTTGGTGACCCAGGCTCCTGTGCTGCCAGCCTCCTGGTGACCTTGAACATTCTATCATTCCTTTAGAACCAGAAGGCCAGAGGCTTCAGGCACTTGGGGTCCAGGCATAAGGTGTGGTTCTGGTAGATAAACCAGCATCAGATACTGTTGGTGCCCATTCCTCATAGCCCTCATGGTTGCTGAAATGGTCATTTTGGTAATTATGGAGTTGTGACCAGCACAGCTGAGGGACTGTAAGTTCTGGCAAGTCTATCTCCACCCAGGGTGGCTGGCTAACCCTGCATCCTCCTGACCACTATCTACCTGAGAAAGAGCTGAGAATAGCTGTACCCTGTCCCTTTCTCTTGGCAAGCTGCTTGCAATGTCTGACCTTAGTTTCCCCAGTAGGACAATAAGGTGACACCTGGGATCCTTCTCTGCTACTTGGATTCCAAGTCTGTGCAGATGTTGGGGAGTCCCAGAGCTGGAAAACAGTCACTTCTGGGGTTGATGGGGGTGCCCATAAGGTGATCTGGGCCCTTTGAAGATCACAGGAGGGGCTGTCATTGCCAAACCTCTCCTCACAATGGTAAGCTGGCTTTATAGCAAGCTGACAGGTGTCCAGGAACCCATATTTACCTCCCCTTTTTCGGTCTTCTCCCAGCTGTATTGCAGCCTCAGAGACACATACCCAGCCCTGCTGACTACTGTCACTGTTCACTTGGTGTTGAGTGGATGGGTGGGCCCAGCTTACCTGGAGTGGGTAGGGTGGGTATGGGTGGCATAGGAGGGGCAATTCCTTTCCCAGGTGTGGGAGGGTGGACTGATGTGTGGTGGCTACATTTTGAATGAGGAATAAGGAGAGCAACAGGCAGTGATAAGAGTTTTGGGCCCAGTAGTGGGCAGGTGAGTCTGGAAGCCAGACTGTGGCCTGACAGGCCTCTTGAAGGTGAAGGCTGCCCAAGAAACTACCAAGTTGGGTTTAAATGAGCATCCGTTGACAGCAAGGTGGAGATTCCCACACTCCCAGCAACAGCCAGCTGGCATCCACTTGCATACATCTTCTAATGGTGAGCTCCTTCCCCCTCCTGACAGGCTGCCTGTTCCATCCTGGCCAGCTCAGACAGGAAAGACAGTCCTAATTAGTTGGACTGAGCTCTGCCTCCCTGTAACCTCCTAGCATTACCTTTGGAGCCACCTGGTTATCACCATTCTCCCACATTGCTTCCTTGGACTCTGAGCCAGATATGGTGGTACACAACTGTAATCCCAGGACTCAGGAGGCTGAAGCAGAAGAATTGTGTGTTCAAGGCTAGCCTAGACTACAAGAGTGAGTTTGATGCTGCCTAAAATGAAAAAAAGAAAGAAAGAAAAAAAGAGAAGGGAAGGGAAGGGAAGGGAAGGAAAGGGAAGGAGAAGGGAATGAAAGGAAAAAGGCTCTGGATCCTAGTACCTGGGTGTGACTCCTGGCTTGGACACTTCCTAGCAGTATAGCCTTTGTTCTGTTATCTATCCTTTCTGAGCCTCAGTTTAATTTCCTGTAAATAGTTTTTAAGATTCTTCTTTAAGTGCTTCTCACCCAATCTCCCTTCTGTATCTGAGAAAAGGGGTGGTGGAAGTTGACTTCAACCTCCCAGGATCCCCTTACTCCTTTCACAAAAGAAAATAAGGAGACATGGAAGGCTTTAGAGGAGGAGTGTGGCCTTACTAGAGTTAATCTTCTTTAGTTACCAGTCAAAAGTAAAGGAACTGTGGCAGGGTAAGATTCCTGTGAGCAGAGGTTCAGGAGAGACTTCCTTTGAAAGCCCGAGGGTATACCAATCTCTCTGATGTTGGCACAGCTCCTGGCTGGCCACCTTGAGAGTGCCCCAAACTCCAGGGAGCTCTGTCTGCAGTGGTGAGAACTTCAATGTTTCCTGGTGTGTGACAAGAAATCACCAATTCCAGCTTCCACTGCAGCATGTCCATCAAGTGTTCAGCCAGTTACCCATGAGCCCCACCTCCTGTGAGCTGGAAAGGTGACGGAGAGAGGGTCAGGAGAGGGCAGGGTGAGGCAGGAGCCCCTCCCTAGCCTCCTAGGGTGAGGCAGGGCCCAGCTTCAGGGGGATTCTATGCCAGCCAGCCAGAGACCCCTTTTGTTCATAGAGGATCAGCAACAAACAGAAGGATCTAGGGACACACCCACATTTCTTGGCCTAAGCCAGAGCACTAGTCTGGGGCAGGGATACCGGGGTCCTCAGCCCAGTATCTGTTAACACCCTGACATTCAGCAGGTTACTTCATTTCTGTGAGCTTCAGTTTCTCTGTAAATACCTATATCATCTCCATCTATCAGTCTGTCCCTCTATCCATCCACCCCTCCATCTATCTACCCATTGCCCATCTTTTGGATTAAAAGTTCCTATTGTGCTTTGGGAGGACGTAACGAGCATTAAAAGGAGAATGGGCGCAAACCGTAAAGTCGGGATTGTAAATGGAGTTCTATTGCTGTGCATGCATTACACAGAGTCATGGATGGCGTTTCTGTGAGCTGTGGGCCTTGGGGACAGTCCTCGTCCCGGAGCCTCAGTTGCCCTGCCTGGACAGATGTTCTCTGTGCAGGCTCTAAGATGCTAGGCAGCTGATTCCTGTGTGGGAAGATGGATGCGCTGACAGGCCCTCCCTGTTGGTAATAATGATCTCCTATATCCTGAGGGACACGCTGCAGTGGTGTGGCTGGTGATTAATACGCTTTGAGTGGGGCCCCCGACCCCTGTCAGAGACATCATAGTAAGTGCCCGTGCACAGGCTGAGGTTCTGTGGAGGAATAAATAATAACAGCAGAGGAGTAGTGGGATCTGGGGAGGCCGCTCAGGATAATGGAACGACAGATGTGCATCAGAGCCCCCAAGGACCTGAGCACCCAGAAGACTGGCTGGAGAGGCACAGGAACCTGGCATGTACACATCCTGGCTAATGCTTGGCTGCTGACCATGGTGACAGTCAACCCCTGTCCTAAGCAAGTCCCTGGGGGACTTTGCAAGTGCATGGCTCATATTGAAGTGACTGGATCAGTCTTTGCAGTAATAGACCTGCTGCAGCTTGGCCTGGCCAAGCAGTATGTCCTACATTTGCATATGGACACCATCCTCCCCACCTCGCAGCACTGAGAGCAGCATTGTGAGGCCCCTGCTGGCTCGTCCACTCTGTTCATTGAATCCGTAACTCAGAACTGCCCTGTGAACCGAGCAGAGCAGGAATGGTGCCCATTTGCCAGCTGAGAAAACAGAAGTTCAGAAAAGTGCCGGCCTCTCTCCAGAAAATTCTAGCTCTGCTCCTGGCTTTATTTACCCAACACTGATTCAGTTTCTTCTTTGTGTCAAGCTGTCTGCCAGGCTCTCAGGTGTCACCACTCAAGAAATAGGGGTAGGCAAGGCAGAGGGTAGATCCCAAAAACAGGACCCAACTTAAAACCACAATGAGATAGCATAGAATGGCTCAATGAGAAAAGATGACAGTACCATGTGTCGGTGAGGATGTAGTTCGGCTGGAACACTCACACTTTGTTGGTGAAACAACCACTTCATAAAAGGTATGACAATTTCTTGTGACTTTAAACATAGTTGTTTTTGACCCAGCAGTTACACTCCTGAACGTCAGTCAAGAGAAATTAAGATATGTGTCCCCACACTGATTTGTATACCGGTATGTGTGACAACTTTGCTTATAGACCCCAAAACCTGACTACCCTGACATCCATGACAGAAAGGAGACCAGAGGCTGCTTTCTAGAAGTGTCACATTGGGGTAAGGTGACTGCCTGCAAAGGGAAGGAGAGAACTTCCTGGAGTAGTAGTAATGTTCTGTGTCTTGGCTATGGTGGTGGTTATGTGAGTGTATAAATTTGTCAAAACCCACAGAATTTTATGTTTTGTGTGTGTGTGTGTGTGTGTGTGTGTGTTACTGAGGTTTTGAACTCAGGGCCTCATGCTTACTAGGCAGGTTCTCTACTACTTGAGCCATGCCTGGGAGCCTAAGAACTATACATTTTTAGGAGTGCGTTTTATTGTATATGAGTTGGGCTTTGAAAAAGTTGATTAAAAAAACAAATCGAAACCAAACCCAAGCACCCAAAACCAAATCACCAACAGGGTAATCTAATCAGTTGGATCCCAAAGAGAAACGACCCTAAAGAGTGACCAACTAGAAACCCCAGTCAGGGCCCTGTTTGGCATGGGTTTGGTGGCTGTCCATCCCTGGCTGGCTGGGTCATGTAAGCCCTTCCCTGAGTACCAGTGGAGGGTCAGGCCCTCACTGATGGCCCAGGCTCTGCTCTCCAGGGTACCCCAGTCAAGGATCAACTCAGGGCCGCCAGTAGACCATTCAGCTTCCTCCTGAAGTTGGAAAGGGCATTCTTTGCAGTTGCTAGTACCTTTGTGAGAGAAAAGCCACCCCCACCCCACCTTCCTTCAAGCAGACACAATTGCTTGTCACAAGGACTAGATTTCTGCTCCCAGCTGTCCCTCAGTTTGGGCCTTTGTTGTATGACACTGCCAGAAGGTTTTATACTGAGCCTCCATCACAGAAATTCCCGATTTGCGCAAGTCCCTGTTCCTCTCTGAACTTCATTATCTCTGTCAGTGGGACCAAACAGCCAATGAAGGTCTAAGGAGATGGCAGGAAGGAAGTTGCTTTAAAAAGCATGATACGCTCAGCACGTACTAGTTTCTCCCTGGCCTATGGAGGGGTGGGTGGATGAATGGTTGGATGGCTGGGTAGGTGGATGGATGAATGAATGGACAATTGGATGGATGTGTGGATAGATAATGAATAAATGGGTAGTTGGACAGATGGATGACTGGATACACAGATTGATGTGTCTTTGTTTCTCTGGAACAGTGAAATGACAAGTGAGTTTGGAGCCTACACATCAGTGTCTTCTAACCTCCCTTTTCCCCCCACTCCCACACTATCCCCCACTATGTCAATCCCCAGCTCCTGATCACTTGGACCCCAAATACCTTGGGAAAACCTCCTCACCTTAGTTTGACATGAGGATTGCGGGAGTGGAGGTCTGAGCTTGTTCCCTTCACAGCCCCTCCTTCCACAGGGTGGAGGCCCTTGGAGGATTGCCTCTTCCTGGGCCCTGATGTATACCGATGTAACTCATTGTTCCTGTCTCTAGTCTCCCTCTCCATAAAGGGACAGACAGAGATGAGACAATTAAAAGGTGGTTCCCAGCCACCTGGGAGAGACGCAATGAATATTAACAGACTTCCAGCTGCTGTCTGGCTAAGGCTTTGGGGACAGACAACTCCAGAAAGGCTTACCAGGCCCAGTGAGATGGCTTAATTTTGAAGAGAACAGTGGAGGCAGTGTAGAGGGCTGCCCTCCCCTGCCAGGATGATCACTGACCGCTCCTTCTGGAGGGGCCACTGCCCCACATCAGGCTGGGAGAGGCAGGACTGGAGACACAGAGCAGGGACTCTGATCCAGGGATCAGGACCACATCTCAGCAATCATCTTCTTAAGCTGTGTGACTCCATACATGTTTCTGCATGTGTGACACAGGTGACAATGAGGCCAACCTCACAGACCCACCCCACCTGAGTACAGGAGAGGTGTTCTGCTGAGTCTGGAGAAAGTGGTGGGGACCATGAGAGGGGCTGGGACCCACTTGGTGCACGCACATGTGCTGTCTCTCTCTCTCTCTCTCTCTCTCTCTCTCTCTCTCTCTCTCTCTCTCTCTGTCTCTCTCTCTGACCCTGTTCCTTACCTTGGGCCTTCCAGGCCCAGTGCAGAACTGAGTCCCTAGCACCCAGAGCAGGAAATCAGCATTGCCTTCACCTCCACACTGTGTTTCTAGTTCTTGGCTCCACAGACTCAGAGTGGAGCATAAGCTCACCAGGTGGAGGGGGGGGTCACCGGCATGTGGAGGCCTTGGAAGGCACCCATCCTTGGGGCTCAGTGTATGAGGCCCCATCCTTAGGGAGCCTCCTGAGTGCTAGACTAGGTGAGAACCATCTGTCCTGCCCTCTGTGAGTGCAGGAGCCTTGGTTACTCACACTTGTGGTCCCATTCATGTTTGTGCTCCAGCAGCTGGTGCATCCTCTAAGACATTTTAGTGGTATCCTCAGCCTAGGCATCCTAAGTGAGGAGTAAATATTCACCAAACACAACTGAGCCCTTCTTCACAACCCCAGCCCAGCCTCTCAGCTCCAGAGGTGGGGTTGGTGATCACAAGTGCTCACAGGCAGATCATGGGCTTCCAGGTGGCAGCCAAGCCCTGCCCTAACTGGAGCTGTGGCCTGGATGCCCTGGTCCCCCTGAGCAGCTGTGGAGCTTTCTGAGAAGGCAGACACAATTGTGGAGGGAGGGAGCTGGTGGTAGAAGGGTGAAGAGGGATGGAAATCCTGGTGGCAGGGAGTTGATCTAGGAGAGTGAGTGAGGAGCCAGCATGCAGGTGTTTATTTAGTGAGTGGGAAGCTGAGGAAAAACCGGTGGCTGTGTTGCTCTGGCACGTGGCAGCTCAGGCTCCAGAAGAAGGCCTCTAGAACCCCTGAGAAGACTCCAACCTCACCCACCCTGGCCCTGCCCTGGGCCTGGCCTATTGGGTACTGTGTCACTTGGGAACCATATGGGGAACTATGTCCTTCTTCAAGAAGCTAGCCAGAGGTCTCATCTCCCACAAGCCCCTTCTTCTCCCATGAACCCCTTCTCATTTCCATGAACCCCTTCTCATTTCCCATGAGCATCTTCTTCATCTCCCACAAACTCCTTCTCATCTCCCACAAACTCCTTCTCATCTCCTGTGAGCTCTTTCTCATCTCCCACAAACCCCTTCTCATCTTCCATGAGCCCCTAATGTCTTCTTGCTCGTCCCATTCCTCATCCTCTGAGCTGAGGCCCTGAAACTCAGCCAGTCTTCCAGTGTCAACGTAGTCCAGAGTCCTGGATTTCAGACCTCCTGTTTGACTTCAATCAGCACAGTGCTGACAGCCTGCAGAGGTTGTACAAATAAATCGCACCAGACCCTGGACCCAGCCATAGGACAGGCAAATCTGAGACCACCATTGCCATTTTAGAAACAGAAAAAACAGAGCCCAGAAGGCAGAAGCTAGAGACAATGCATGATGGGGCTGGATACAGGCCCAGATCTGCAGACCCTCAGACCAGAATGACTTTCTCATGTGATCACTAGCTTCTCTGGGGCCTCAGTTTCCCCATTTGCATTTAGGAAGGTTTCATAAAGGAGCATTGGCTTCCCTCACCCTGCCTGTTACCAGGAGAGCTTAGGGCTGAAGACAGGTCCATGGTCACAGGGACATGAAAGTGGCAGTAGTGATGATTGTTCAGGGTCACATAGCAGGTGGTAGCAGAGGTGAGACTGGAGGATGCTCAGGACCCCTTTCTGTGCTGTCTGTTCTGTCACTGGCAGCAGGGACCTGAAGAAGACCATTCCCCTGCAGTCTGGAGCCAGTCGGTGGGGGCAAATAGTTTCTGCTCTTTGGTTGGGAGGATGCAGTCTGAGCTCCCTGGGGTGCACATCTAGAGAAGGGCCTTTGCTCCATGGAGCCCTCAGGAAGGTGTGGAAGACGGGCACCAGTTAAGCAGTGGGACCCATGGCAAAGTCTTCAGGACCAGCAGCAGCAGGAGCACCAGAGAGAGGGAGGGTGAGAAAATTGCAGTGAGAACAGCAGGAGGCACTCACGCCTGCAGAGCCTCCCCCTGTGGACACCCCTGTGGACAGCTCAGGTCCCTGGTGTCCCCTGTATGGGAGTACACCTTGCCCTTTGCTTGGTGCCACTGGATCTATGTTCCAATGACCTTCTCCATTAAAGAAAAGTTACTTCTCTAGTGTTGACTTGTGGAGACTTTGCAAAGAGTGTCTCATTGTTCTCCCCATGTGTCAACCCCTCTGAGGCGAATTTCCTAGTGATGGAGGTGGTGTGTTGACTTGGAAACACTGAGAAGCAGTTGTGAGGTGGAGTGCACCTAGGGTGGAGTTACCTGCAACTGGCATCCCTCACTTCACTTGGGTAACTCCTATCCATCCTTCAGCAGCACCAGAACCCTCACCTCTTCCAGAAAGCCCTCCCTGACCTCCCAGACTGGGGGAGTCCTTTGAGAATCAGGGAATTCTTCCTAACACTATTCCCAGGGGTAATTATACATTTATTTGTAGGATCATTTGAGGAATGTCTGTCTTTCCCCAAAGCCTGTCATCTCAGTGAGGACAGGGATGGGCTATTCTCACTTGTTGTGTGCTCAGAGCCTGTGTGCAAGAAACTGTGTGTGGACGCTTGGTTGTATATGTGAACAAATGAACGGATGAATAATGCTTGCTCAAGATAAGGTCATTGAGGGCTTCTTGGACTTTGGTAGGATGTGGGGAGTCTGAGCTGGTCAGAGTAAGGTTAATGCTGGGTAGAAGAGTTCTCTCTAAAGTAAGAGCAAGACTAATCACCTTGGAAAGTACAGGTGGTGTGGACCATGATGGCTTCCATGCCAAGCCATCTCCATAGTGTGCAGAGCTCACAGGCAACAGTTGTTTCAGTCTCTGGGGCAGGTTTAGTCTAAAGATGGCAGCTTGTTACTGTGTTCTCATTTTGGGGGAGGAATGAATGAGCTCCCTCATCCCTGCATCACTCAGGGGATTTGATTCTGCCTTCAAGTCTTGAAATAGGCAATTGTATTAGACCCCTCACTTCACTCAGCCACACCTCTCCCTCTAGCAGAAGACTGAGCTCAGTCCTAGGTTATATGTGTGTTTGGTGGGAGGTGACAGTGAAGCCCATGAGGGAAGGACCTGAGTCTGCCTTTGAAAAATGGTCATATTCTACCTGTCTCACCATAACAAATGGAGCATGGTGAGGAGGCCCTAGGGAGGCTACATATGTCAGCCATGGCCAGGAAATGCCTGGCACTGAATTAGGTGGGAACTTGCTGGGTATCCGTGAACAGAACTGGCTTTGAAGGAATAGGAGTAGAACTGTTGAATCAACAAGCTAATATGATGGAGTTCTGTCCCTGTTAATGGGTACCTACCTGGGTAGGGTACTCCCAGAGTACCAGGGAGTTGCTGGGAGAAAAATTAAACCTTGTTGTGCTTATACCTCCATGAGCTGAGATTCCTCACTAAAATTGTTGTTGTTATTTTTATTAATCAATTGATCAGTATATTTGTTGCCCAGGGGGCATCCCTCTACCTGGTTCCTGGTAGATATCATAAGGATTCTTAGTTAGATGCCTCCCAGTTCCCCAAGCTGGGGGTAGCTCTGTTTGGTGCCTCGGATGCTAGGACAAACAGGCTGGGTATGTCTGAACATCCCAAAGAGGGAGGGACAAAGACCCTACAAGGGTGGCTTCCTACGATGCTAAAGACCAGAAGCCCACCTGATGTATGAGGCGGACAGAGTATGACCAGATCCACAGCCCACAGCCAGCTTAGCAGTGGGAGGTGACTTGGTCAGGGTGGGCTGGACTGATCTGGTCCCTAGGGACCATCTCAGATGGAGGTAGGCCATTGGCAACTCACTTTAATGCATGCCTCAGTCCTGCTTCTCTTCCTCTCAGGCCTCAGGAGTAGGGTGGTAGGGAAAGACACTTTCCAAATTCAGGGGATCCAGGGTCCATCTCTATCCTCTCTCCACTCCTCCTCACAGTCCCTCTACAACAGGACTATTCCTTCATCTCTATTAACTGACAGCTGACCATCACTCCTTACGGCAGGTGGTGTCACATGGTTTAATTCATAACTTCACTCTCCTTCCTGTCAAAAATGGTGCCCGGAAGGTACCCTTGCCCTTTACTGACCCCAATTCATAGTCAATCTTTACTATTGACTGTGTCTGTGACCTTGGCAAGCCCCTTCCTCACTGGACCTTGGTTTCCCTATGTGACTCATAATTAAATTGAACTAAGTGACCTCTAAATTCCTTCCCAGTACAGAGCCAGCCCCACCCAGCTCCTTTCAAGTACAAACAGCAGTAAGGAGTTTCTCCCTTCTCCATATCAGTCCCACTAGTGGACAGGGACTTATGTCTGTTTGGCTCATACCAGGGTCCCAAGGACCTAGAACAGTATCAGCACATAGCTGGCACTCAAAAAAAAAAAAAAAAAACTTACCGAGTGAATAGATGAATTACCAGCAGCTATGATTTGCATATTTATAAGTCAAGTCTAGGCTTGGTGCTTTACATGCATGAACACAAGACAAGTCATTTGGGTGGGTGTAGGGAAGGGAAGGACTGGAGTGGATCCACTGGGGGCTCAGAGAGACTGAATGTCCGAGGTTCACTACCTTTACAGTCTGGACAGCCCTATAACTGAGGTCCTTCCTTAAGCCAGTGATCAAGTTCATGTGTCTCTCTCAATTTCATAATTTCTTGTTTATTTCTCACAGAAGGAGGAAAATACCATTTGATCAGATATCGATCTACCCAGAAGTCTTACTACAGTCTTCCCAAGAACACCATAGCAAAGTCAAAAGGCAAATGACAAGCTGGATGAAATGTACTATATGAGAGACAAAGGGCACATCAGGTCACTGGGAAGATACAAACTAGGAATTTATAGGTTTAAATAGCTATTACCTAGAAGAACATTTTTAAAATTAATCAACCCCACTAATAACCCATGGCATGCAAATTCAAGTAACAGTAAAGGTAATGTATCACACAATAAATTGCAAAGATTCCCTAAATTCAGTGTGTGTAGGAGTGTGAGGAACAGAATGCCCCTAGTGGTGTGTTGTGGGCACGAAGTCAGAAGCAATGAGATCTGAATTCTTTGACATGCACATATTAGTCAACCAGGGACTCTACCCTGCTTGGAGTCAGGGATGTTTATCTAAATGTTCAAGTGCTATTGGTAAATGCCTAGCTGCCCCAAAATACATGATTAGTTAAACAAACCTAGTACCTCCACACACTTAAATCCTATGAGCCATGCAGAGTGATGTCTATACCTGTCTTCACCTTTAGAAAGACTCGAGAAAGGGTTAGGGATGCAGCTTAGTGGCAGAGCCCTAGGTTTGATGTCTAGCTTTGCAAAAAAAGAAAAGATCCAAGAAAGTGACAACCATGGTGGGCCCTTCTAAGGAGTGTGAGGGGTGGGGGTAGAAGTGGGAGGAGAATTCTTTTTCCATCTTTTTCTCTTTTGTACCATTTGGATTATGTATCATGCACATATATTAACCTGTAAACATAAATTTAAAAATTTAAAAGACAAAACAATATAGAAATGTATTTTTATCAAGTGTTATCCCTGGGAGGGCAACCCATCTTCCTCACTCTTGTGGCCCTTGTCCAGCCTCACCCCTTTCCTCTTTTCCATCCCATAAGTGAGAAGGAATTTAACTCCTTCCCTGAAGAGGCTACCATCTTGGATTTTGCCAGGAAGGGGTAGACAGCTCTTCACAGGCTGCAGGCCTGGGCTGGGGCCTCCATCCTAACTCTTAGCAGAGTTTATTTATTTATACATTTATTCATAGAGTAGCATTGCAATTCCATCAGGCCACTTTTTCTTATATACAACATCCTCTGTCAGTACTTGGCATGGGGTTGGGGAATGAGGCGATGATCTGGGACTTTCTGAGTGTCCAACTCTACCTAGTATCAAAACAGCTCGGAAACTTCACTCCAGACTCAGAACAGTTCTCTCTGGGTAGCAGGACATCATAGGATATTTTAATTTTTACTTTTTTGCCAGTTTATATTTTCTAGTCTCTCCATTATTTAGTAATTTTAAAATATTTTTCCAAAATTTAGTGAAGAAATATATGTCCAGCTGCAAATCTAATAAATTCCATATATCAAAAAAAATATTTTTCCAAGAATAAAGGAGGCAAAGATCCCCTCTGGAACAGCCTTACTAAAGACAGGGCCCTGGCCATTGTTTTTTGAGAAACACCTGCCCCCACCACCTCCTTTTTAATCAGGTCATCGGATTCTCCTAAGAAGTCTTTTGTGGACATCAAATTGCCTCTGTGCTTGGCGGGGATTAGGAAATGCCAGTTTTTATCCCGGGGGATTGGAGTTTTGGAAGAACCACATCTTCAGAAGACCAGTGAGGGCCTGGAGTCAACACGTATTGATGGCTGACATTTGTACAACATCCTGCGATTTACAGAGCGTGTCCACGTCTCTTATCCCTTTGATCCTCCCAGAAACCCTGGGAGAGGCAGTCTGTCCTCCTGGGAATGGGACAGGAATTATTAATGGTCCTACTTGACTCACGGAGAAACTGAGGAGCGGAGTGGTTAATTGCCCCAGGTGGTGGAGCAGGACTAGAAATGCAAGTTGTCTGACCACACCCTCCGTCCTTATACTGTCTTCTTTCCCAAGTCATGTGAGGTGACACCATCCCTTCCTCGAGCCTCAGTTTCTCCATCTAAGAAACGGGGAAAAGGACACACTGCCCTACGGTTGTTGTTAGGATTAACTGCGTTATCTCATATGATGCCCCAAGATGGTGTCTTACATGAATAAGTGCTCAGTAAGTGAACTGTTGTTAACGGTAGCATCTCCCATGTGTGTGCCACACCAAGTCTTAGGCTTACCCCATCTACCAATCTGCTTCCTGTGCATTTGTTGAGCAGCCCTTCTATGCAGGGATCTTGGAAGGGAGAGAATTAAGCAAAGCAGTGGTTTGCCTAAATGATTCACCCTCTAGCAGGTCAGGAGCATCTGACAAGGCATAACCATAGCTTTCTTCTTCCTTCTGGGGCAGGGGTCTGGGATGCTTCCTAGAGAGGGTGCTGGGGCACTGGGCTAACATGACCTCCATGACAAGGACTGGGTTCCAAAACTGGCTGTGTCTAGAAGTAGATGTGTCTGTCCCTGGCCACAGTAAGGATGCTCCCCTCTTCCTTGCCCAGCAAAAAGTAGGAGGCAAATGATGGCTTGGGAGAGGCTGCTTCCTGGAGTTGCTTCCCCTGTTGCAAATCAGGTGGCCAGGCCAGGTATGGTAGTATAACATTGGGTCTGAGAGAGAAGGAAAGGAAGGCCTCTCTCTGCACCCTCTCCCACAACCTCTGCCATGCCCAAGGAATTTTCCAGTTGGCTTCCTGTTTGGGCATCAGGGACTGTAGACGAAAGCTCTCAATACAGAGAGAAGTGGAGTGGAGTTGGTGGAGTTGGCCATGCCCACCGCACCTATTTGCTGTTGTCTTCCCCATGGCCCCTCAGAGCCATCACCCTTTTAAAGTTGGCTCTCAGGAAAGGCCCCACAAAACTGGGGGGCAAAGTGCCCATAACCCTTACAAGTGACTGCAAAAGTGTCTTTTGATCCAGGGGAGCATGCATACCATTTCCTTAATCACCCTGAGGACAAGGCTCTCCTGTGAAGTCCAGAAGGGCAACTGTTCTACCTGTAGACAAGTGACCAGATGAGTTAACCTCCCCAGGTCACATGCTCCCCACCAGCAGGGTGACTGGGAAGTTCACTCCTTGCCTGGAATAACAAGTCTCCCTATTAGTCTCAAAATTCTTTGGGTTTAGATGACCCCTAGTCCCGTGAGGTGGTCCACGAATCCTACGAGGTTGACGTCTAGTCCTGACAGGTAGACAACTAGTCCCACCAGGTAGATAACTAGTCCTGTGAGGTGGATAACTAGTCTTGTGAGGTGGACGCCCAGTCCCCTGACAGTGGGTGCCCAGTCCTATGAAGTGGGATGGCTAGTCCAGTGAGGTTGATATCTAGTCCTCTGAGATGGGATGACTAGTCCAATGAGGCAGATGACTAGTCCCTTGGTGTGGGATGACTAGTCCTATGAGGTGGGACTCATCGTGCTTCAATGCATCATTGGGGATCCAATGAGATGATTAATGGGAAAGTGTATTGTGCTTTGCCTACTCTGGTATACTCTGTGATGTGAGGGATTAAAATCAGCATTACATGTTTTTAAAATGCCACTGCCAAATTAATCCTTTTTTTTTTTTTTTTTTGCAATACTGGGGGTTAAACTCAGGGCCTTGAGTTTGCTAGACAAGTGCTGTATCACTTGAGCCGTGCCCCTCAGTCTTTTTGCTGTAGTTTATTTTTCAGATAGGGTCTCACACTTTTGTCCAGGCCAGCCTCAAATCTCAATCCTCCTATCTCTGCCTCCTGAGTAGCTGGGATTACAGCTGCGTACCACCATGGCCAGTGTTCATTTAAACTTAACAGAGGCTTATGATATGGTGGTCCTTTGGTTCCCTAATTCTGCTGCACTCTTTCTAAACAAAAATACTTCATGTTCTTGGTTCAGCCCTGTCAGTAACTTCTTCATAGTTCTAGCAAAATTAGCCTAAGTGCCCTAGGAGAAGCAAAGGGGACTATAATGCACCTTTGGACTGACAAAAAATATCATCTTGTAACAGCTGTGTGTTTGCAGTGGCCTTGCAAACAAAATCCAAAACCTACCAACCTGCTCGGTGTTAAAAGTCCAGTCCTCCTCACCAGACCTCCTGCCGAGCCAGCTCACACCTGTTCAAGAGAGCTGGCTATTCAACATTCAGCAATTTTGAGAGCCAGATGGTGTCAAGTTGATGGCTGGAAATGGGCCACTCCAAGAGTATTTACACTGAGGAAATAGGCACAGGCAACAAAGTAGGGATTCCCTCACCCTACCACCTCCCAGAGAGCCTGTTGTTATGTAGCTAGTAGTATACCACATACCATGGCTAAAGACCTACTGAATTTAGCAATCCATGATGAGAGACCAAGAGGGTCCCGTTTTCAATCCCAGGGCTAGTAAGTGTGCTGCCTAATTTCATTTCCTCTCCTCCTGTTTGCTCCTCACCTGTGGGCTAGTAAGGTTCAGGGGGCTCCCTGTTTACTTTGGGACAAGGAGAGAGGGGCCTGCAGTTTTAGGTCAACCATGGAGTTGGGAGGTCTGGATTAAGAAGCTAGGCATCTGGGGTACCCAGTGTGTGGCTGAATGCCCCACCACCTGCTCTCCTGTCTCTGAGTGTCCATATCGCCTGAGAGTTACAGTGTGTATCTGCAGACTCAGCTCCTCAAACAAATGAGGCCGGGTGTAGGTTTCCTACCTAGTATGCAAAGCCTGGACATGAACAATGACAGCCACTGCCCTCCTACTACACTACTGAGACTCATGTCTGAAAGAAAATGGCACAGGGAGGACAGGACATAGGCCCTGGCTCTGATCGCGTCCCAGCCAGTACTGTGTCCACCGCCCTTCCTCCATGGGCTTCTCTGGATAACAGGAGAGTCACTTCATGCTCGATAATTGCCCTGAGAATTCCTCTGGGGACAGCACTGTATTTATTTGGGAAAACTATGTGGGTCTGCCCGTGGGGGTGAGGAATTGGACACCAAGGGACAGATTAATATCATAAAATATGGTCACTGAACTTCCTCCCCACAGGGTGTGGGGCCTGGTCACATGGCCCCCAATGTGTTGTGCTGGCATGGATGTGTACGTGTAAGACTGAGGCAGAATTCTGCTAGGCCAGCATCCATTACTGGGGGCCAGGAAATACCAGGTCTTGGTGGAAAAACGGGGACTGGGCAGACTTGGTAAGATAACACTCAGGAGCTGACCTTGGTGGGGACAAAGGAGATAAGGATGACCTGACCCAGTGGGACTGACAGAGAAGAATCTGAGGGAGAGAAGACTTAGCTCACCACGGTTGCCACACAGCATGTAAAGAGAAGGTGCCCATCATGCACCATAGCTCACAGATCCTCACAAAGAAGGGACACTACAGAGCAGCCTTCCATGGGACACAGTGCCCTGCAAGCTCTAGAGACACGTGTGCCCTTCCCAGGCAACTCCTGCCCACAAAGCCACCACCATCCCAACCTCTCACACCATAGGTCATTTTTGCCTGCTTTCAATATCTATAAACTGAGTCTTACTGATGCATTCTTTTGGCTCTGCGTTCTCTCACTCAACATTTGGATTAAGATTAGCCATGTTGCTACATGTAGCAACAGATTTTTCTCCTTGTGGCAGTAAAGTTTTCCCCTGGAGTTTCTCAACCCCCAGTGTAAAGTCTGAAGCACAGGATGGAGAGGGAAAATTTGGGTGCATATCACAACCAGCCTGGACACTGCTTTGGGAGTTGGCGGAGTAGTTTAGGGAACCTCTCCCCCATTCTGGTTGGACCTTCTGACTCCAGGACTGCTAATGGCTTCTCAACACCTCCTGGACTCCACCCACCCTCTCTCCAGGCATCACCCTCGGTGTAATGTATGGGAGCCATCAAAGTTAATTACAAAGCCATCCCAATGTAATTAGTGTGTAATTGGATTATAACTTAGGTAATTTCAAACAAAGTGCCTCTTCGTTATGCAAAAGCTGAGGATTTTAACCAAGTGATTGATGGAGGTTTTGGGGCCAGACAGGGAGGCTGTGTGAGTTGGGGAGATGCTCTCTGTGAGGAGACCACGGCTTGCAGCTTGAGGCCTTGGGGCTCTGTCTGAGGGCTGGAGGTAAGAAAGGTGGGTGAGCAAGGAGCATTCTTGCCCTCTGAACCTCAGGCTTGTCCTCCAGCAGAACTGGTTGGGCCCACCCAAAGCCTCCTCCTCCCTCCTCCTCCCTCCTCCTCCCTCCTATTCCCTCCTCCTCCCTCCTCCTCCCCACCCCTCACAAGCTTCTGCCTTCAGCTCACTGCTGGCTTCTGGCTCTGATCACACCAAAGGCTATTGGAGCCTCTCTGTTTTGTTTGGTTTTCAGTCAAACTGTTCAACTCATCTTCCTCACCCTAGTCTTGTTCTATGAGCAGGGGACGCCACGTTTCATTTCACAGGACTCTTCTCTGAAAGGCTATCAGCCACAGTGACTGGACAGTTAGTGACAAGAAGAATAGTGTTCAGTCAGATGCAGAGACAAACCCAGGGTAGGTGCGACTGAGGCATATCCATAAACTCTTGCTGATGGGTGACCAGAGAGCCCAGGCACAACCCTGCCTGGAGTCCTGACAGCTGTTAGATTCTAGCCAGGCCATGGTCCATAGCAGCCAAGAGTTTTTGCCTGATGGGGGCAGCTGTACACCTTGATTCCACAGGCCACTGCCCACCTGTGCAACCTCACCTAGGCAGATGGAAACTTTCTGGAGCCTGTTTCCTGTGCTGAGGAACAGGGTAACATTGTGACTCCTAGAGTAGAGTTTGTGGTTGTAAGCAACAGAAACCAATGCACATATTTCCAAGGGAATACCAGAAATGGAAACTAGCAAACCAGCAGTGATCTGGTACTGGAGTGCATCCACCACCCCCAGGACCCAGGAGAACAGAGCATGGTGGGCATGTACTCTTTGCCTGGGTCCCTCTACCATAGTCAAGCTCCCAGTAGGTGCTCTCCCACCCATCCATCCCCTTTTATAGGGGTGTGGTCCCTGCCACTCCTCTCCTCTCCTCAACCTGGAGTGGAGACAGTGCCCACTGGGGACAACCTCTGGGGACTACATCATCTTATTGGGTTTCCTTAATCCTCTGTTCTTGCACAGCTAAACTGTCCAAATTAAATTCCTACCAGGTAAATCTTAGGAGTAACCCCATTACCTGCAAGAACCCTAATTCATGAAGGTGTCCACTAGGGCTGTGATGACATCATCTTTACCTACCCTGGCTTAACCCCTGGGGAGGTTGGCTTAGATCTCACCTTGCCTCCTGACTGTCCCAAGGTAGGTAGAAGAAAGATGTGCCTTACTTAGTGTCTGACAACAAGTTCATGGACTTGCCCTTCCCTCCAGACTGATCACAATAAGGATAGGTTGGTGCCCCAAAGTGGTGATACCAGAGGGAGAGTGAATGTGAAGTGTTGAAATAGCCTCTCCCTCCCCCATTACTCTTTGCAGCTGTAAGCAGTACATGTATGCAATGCCTGGGCACATGAGTGATCACAATGGGTGACAGCTGCTGCTACAGGGCTTGTCCAGCTGGGGACTGGTGGCCCTCATGGCCACAGATATCTTCCAATGCACCTCATCCCTGAGGCAGCCTAAGTGGGTCTCAGTCCCTTGCTACCCTGAAATCCTGGTGTGCTGGAAACTTTGACGCCTCCTCCTTGCACACTGTTGGCCTGACACATATGAGGAGCGTGTGGCCTGCCTGCTTATTGCATCCATCCTCTGTCTCAGTGTGGCCACTTCTTAGCATCCTCTCATTCTATGACATTCACTGAGCAGCTTCTGTATGACAGGCTGTCCTGGGCACTAGAATAGAGCAGAGAGTAAGACAAACAGAGTTCCTGCCTGCAGAGCAACAGACTCAGAACACATGGTAACAGGATGAGGATTGATGTGGGGTTGGTGACGCCTACACTGACCTGAAGGATGACCGAATTCAGATGTCTGATGTTCCAAGTCTTCCCACCCTGAAGGTGTGTATTTCTCTAGCATCTCTTCCTGCTATCTGCTCAGTCTGTGCACACAAGGGCCCTACAAGTGTCCCAACCTCCAGGCAACTCTGTCCCTACCTGCTCATTCCCAAGCCAACTGGAGTCTGCTATCAGTTAGGGCTGGAGAAGCTCAGAGGATGAGCACCAACTGCAGGCTTCCTGGAGGAGGGTGAAGTTGGGAAGATGATGGGAGGGATTGGGGCAAAAAGATTCCACTTGGTGCTGCCCAAGCCACATGCCTTCTCTGTGACTGAGGGGACTCCCTGTGGACTCCAGAAGAAAATCTGGGAGGAGCCCTGGGGTGCTAGCTGAGTGAGCAGTCATCAGAGACTGGGCGCAGCCTCCAATGAAGTCCAGGAGGTTCCACTTGAGTCACACTGTACCAGAGTTTGGTGAGTGCTCTGTTCACATGCAGAGCACACACCTTCAGACCTAATCTCTGTTGCCAGGCGTCTCTGTCAGGAATGAATGGCACGCTTGTCCAAGAGCGTTTCTAGGTTTTGCTTTCGATCCAGTCTCTAGTAGGCTTTCTGGTGCATTCAAGTTATTTTCTCTCTCTAAAAATAATACGCTTGGAAGCTGTTCTATTTAAGTGCAGAACTTCCATGTGTAGGGTTAGTGTGCTACATTTAGAAAAGGCACGTCAGAGTCCCCTCCAGTCTCATGTCTCATGTCCCTGGAAGCAGAGCCTGAGGCAAGGACTTAGGGCATAAGATATACCATGGAGCATTTCTGTAAAAAATTCTCATAAGAGGGAACCAAGCAGGAGGCTGGAGAGTAAATCATAGCAAAGTTGTTTTGCCTGAGGCACGGCCAGTCTTCTGTCCCCATCTGTAAGTCACAGGCAGGTGGCACTGAGGAGGGCAGGGCTTTCACCTTCCTGGTTCTGCTGCAGCAGCAGCAGCAGCAACAATAACTCTTGCTCCCCCAGGGAAGTCTCCAGAGTTCTAAGTATGGATCCTGGCACAGACTGCAGCTGGGGAGTTGGCAAAGGGCCCTGATTGGGGCCCAACAGTGTCTTCTCTGCACCTCTTTTCGACACTGGCCCCCTTTATTATTTTCTCCCAATGCACCTGAAGAGTGATCTGTCCCTCCAACTATGAAAGGAAGGAACGAGGGAGGAAGGAAGAAAGGAAAGGAGGGAGGGAGGGATGGAGGGAGGGAGGACAGAGAGAAAGAAAGAATCTGGCCTCTGTCTAGCCTGGAGGCTTCGGAGTAAAAGCATACAAACTGTGCAGAAAGAGAGTTAATAATAGAAATTATGAGTGCCTAGGGCTGTTCCCTGAGTGCATCCCAAACCACAAGCTTCTGACTCAGTTGTCAGCAAGCGTCTCTCCACTGGAGGGGCTGGAGGGGCTTTTGGGGCAGGGGGGGTGGGCTGGTGGTAATAGCCAGGCTTGGGGTCTTGTCCAAACTCAGCAACTACATGGCTCAGAACAGCTCACCTCCCTCAGTGAGGCCCCTTCCCCTCCCTTGTGAAGGGGGTAAAATTGTCCATTCCTTCCAAGTGGGGTCAATGAGGCATGGAGAAGGAAACCCAGAGGGGAGGTGAGCTGGCCCATCCTGTACTGTGAGCAACACGGCAGGGCAGGGCGCCTAGCCTGAGGCCCCCCAGTGGCCCCCCGGTACTCTGCAGGGAGTCAGAGAAGGGTGCTAAGGTGGACATTGGGTACCAAAGGACTGAGGCCCCTTGGCTGGGCCCTGGCCTTGGAGTCACTCCTGGCAAGCCCTGAGCATGGGACAGTGGTCACTCCTTGCTCTTCAGGGGCTGGGAACATGGGGGTACTGGGATAGTCGGGACTTGCAAGGGATATCAAGCCCAGCTCTGGGCAGGCAGAGATGTCTAGAAAGGGGTGGAAGGCAGGCCTGAGGTTACAGATAGAGTTCCCCCACATTCCTGTGCACAGTGGCAAATAAGGCACTGCCCCAGTGCTGGCTGCAGGCTGACAGGGAGGAATGTCACACCTCATGTGCCTGCATAGAGTCCTCAGTTTAATCAGAGTAAATATCCATTATTCTCACTTTGGCAAGACTTTCCACACACATGTACACACTCACACACGTGCACACGCACACATGTGCACATGTACACACATTCATGCACACGCACACACACTGTCTTTGAATGTCATTTTCTCAACATTTGAGATCTGTCAGTGTCATTCCAGCAGAGGACACTTAGGCCATCTTACAAATGAGCGAAAGTGAGGTCCAGAGCTCCAAAGTCACCTAGTGAACAAGTATTGCAGACTAGACTCCATTTAGGCCTTCAGACATTAAATTCCTGCACTTCCCACTAAGCCAAATGGGTATAGGAATTAATGAGGCTGATGTTTCAGAGGCAGTGAACCAATATCATAAATAACCTAGTAGGCCTTGGGCTTTCTTTTTTAATAATTGTTTAAGCAAAGGCAGAGGCATACAGAACATGCTGTTTTGCAACCTGCTTTTTTTTTCTTTAATATCTTGTGAACATTTCCCTGCGTCGTTAAATATTCTTTTACTGGGCCATCATTTTTAATGGCTGTATGGTATTCCATCACATGGATGCCCCATAATTTATTTAACCAATCTCTGTGTTGGACCTTTAAGCTATTTCCAGGCTTTTGCTCTCATAAACAAGGCTACAATGAGCGTCTTCGGACATAAATCTTCACACGTATTTCAAATTGCATCCTGAGGGTCAGAAGGATGCATTCTTTTAAAAAAGGTTTTGATGTCTATTACCACATTTCCTGAGGTTATTCATTTTCTTTCTTTGTCCTCAAAGATGATAAAAAAATTTTAACCCAAAATTTTAAAAATTGCATTTTTATTCTCAGTCAGTCGGTAATCAGTCGTGTGACATTTAGCAGGTCACCTCCTCTCTCTGACCCTCTGTATGTTCATGTGTCAAGTGAGGGGTTAGACATTTGGTTCCTACCAGCATGAGAGCACCAGACTGCTTGGAGAGACTAAGCCCTGTGGGCCCCCAGGAGAGGGCAGGGCCTGGACCACCCTTGAAAGATACTCAAGGACTAGGAAGAGGCCCAGAGAGAAAAGTGAGTCTAAGTGGAGTCCCAGCAATTATTGCTAAGCTAGCTTGGAGAAGAGCACTGGGTGCTGAAGATGTTCAAGGGTGCTGAGAACATGAAGTAGAGCAGGATATAATCCAGACTTGGAGGAGGGGGTCAGGAAAGTCTTCCCAGACACAGCAACATTTGTAGGGTGCAGGGATGAAATGTGGGGAGGAGGAAAGGTGTCTTCAGGCAGAGGGAACAGCTCATGAAGAAAGAGAATAGAACCATTCAGGGGCCTTGGCCACAGTGGAGAGACCAGGAGCAGAGGACATTCCAGGCCAGGACAACACTCAGGATGCAGAGGTGACCACTAAAGGGCTGAGAGCAGGGATGGGCCCTGGCTAGCTGTGTTCAGGAGAGAGGGAGGAATGAGATGAGGGGCATAGAAGCAGAAGCTGAATTCTGCGATGCCATTTGCTCAGGCGGGCAGCCAGAGCCCAGGAGGGGCTCCCCCCTTCCTGGGAACCAGTTCAGTGTGCAGGTTGGGACCAGGGAAGCTGCAGAGAAAAGGGTCAGCCTTTGATTTTCTCATCATTCCTCTTGTGGAGGGGGAGTGGGAGGTGGGGACAGGCCAGTGCCTCCAAGATGGCAGCCTGTCATGCTGCTGCCTGACTTTTCATCTAGGGTAAGTCTTCACCTTTGGCCTTGGCCAGGCAGTACATGCATACATACACAAATATCTGCTTCTCTGCTCGCATGACACATGCATGTGCCACAAGTGACTTTCCAGCTGAGCCCAAGTGAAAAAGTCAACCCTCCATCCCCACCTGCTGAATTCTGACCTGAGGGAGGACATAGGTGCTGGAGCTTGGAAGATGCAATAAACCCTGAACTGGTACTTCTGCCAAAGTCCTGAACCCTTATCCCCATCCTGGAATAGTCAGACACCCCATGGACAGATGGAGAAACTGAGGTGGGGAACTTACCCAGAGCCACAAAGCCAGCAAGTAGAGACATGGCTTCGCCCAGAACCCATCAGCCATCCAGCCCAGGCTTCTTAGCTTAAACCAGATGCTGGTGGGAACCCTCACATAGTAAAAACCAGAATCACAGGAGAGGAAGCAGCAGTCTGGTCTCTGACCAAAAGTCCTGGGTTTGGAACTGGCAGAGCAGAACCGACTCCTGTCTTGTTCAATGACCTCAGCTCGTCAGATACAGCAGCTCTCTGCCTTGGTTTACCCATTTGTACATCAGGATGTAAAATTGTGTGCTCACAAAGAGAAACAAGGATCATGGAGGAAGTGTGTTTTAAATGAAAACAAGAGCGTGGTACGACAGTGGATGGCATTGTCAGTGTCATTATTAATGTCATTAATAACAACACTGGTAATAAATCCTGAGTCTGCCCGGTCTCATGCTAAACGGAGAGTGACTACTAATTTCCCCTCACTCTTGTCTGGCACTCTGGGATCTTTAAGACCCTTCTCATCCATCATCCTTTAATCATCCTGCAGCCTGACCTGCAAAGGAGTCTAGGGCAAAGACTGTGACTGGCTAGTGTCACCCCATGTCAATACGTAGAGACCTGAGGCTCAAGGAGGGAGATCACTCAGCAAAGAGGAGCAAGAGGAGCCAATATGGGCCCAGCCCCGATTCTGAATGCAATCCTCCCAACGCCCCCGCTTCCAAGCCCCACCAAGCCCAACCCAGCCAAATCAGCACCTTTAGCCTTGATGCTTGTGAAGACAAAGATGCTCCAGCGGTGCCCACAGTGCTACGACAGGCAGAAGGAGCAGGGCCATTGCCAGGTGTGGGGTCAGGGAGGGCTCGTCTCTTCTTCCCCTTGCTTCTCCTCTGCCATACGTGATGGCCTGAACTTGGTGAGCAGGTGGAGAGAACAGCTTCCTAATTCCTGACCAATCCCTCAGACTCTTACCATATGGTTCTTGCCTCAGTTAACCCCCCTCCGCAATGGTCTAGGGGCTTTGCTCCCTTGGGGAAGGGCACAATCAAAGGAATCCACACCTGGATATTGAATGGGGCATTGGAGAGAAGCTGCATACTTCCCAAAGTCCTCCTCCACCTGCCCAGAGAGTCTGCAGCGGTGTCCTGATCCCCTGCCCAGTGTCCAGCCTCACAGGCTACTTCTTCCTACAGGCTCCTGTGTCCTCTGCAGCAGGAGAGCCTCTGGGAGAGAGGTTTGGAGAAAGGAGCTTTTATCCTCACTGAGGGCTTCTTCTCCCGACTAGGCCATCCTAGAGGAGGCCTCAGCTCTGTGGGCCTCCTACCATCTACTCTTCTCTCTTCCCTGCTCCATATGTGAACACCAACCTTGTCAGTACACCTCTCTGGATCTAGCCCCCCACCCCCAATATGTAGTCCTTACAGTCTTTCCCACACATCTGCCTATGCTGGAGTCCCTCCCTGTTTGCCCAGGGCCCCAAGGATAGAAGTGGGAACTCCTGGCCTGTGTCTAAGGCCTTCATGACTAGTGCCGGATACTAACTTCCTGCCACTGCCACCCCACTGAGCACAACCTACAGCTCACATGGAGCACTCACCTTGTTAAATCAGCTCTGCTTTCACCCCAGGCACCTCTGCCCTGCAGTCCTCTGCCATCCAGCCCCTCTTCCACTTCCATGCACTCAGGTCCTCCCCACACCCTTCAAAGTCACGTTGCCCATACTGACAGGCTGTCCCCAATGTGAACCAATCCTGGGGCTCTTGCTCTTCCCTCTCTTGGCTTTTCCACCCGCTGGGATGTGTCTATACCCCCACACCACAGGCAGCTCCTTGAGAGAGAAGAAATGCTATCCAGTCCAGAAATCTCATAGAGGACCTTGCTCAAAGGAACTCAACAATTATCCATTGCATCACAATTGTATTAAACCATCCCAAGTTCAGCCATGCCACATTGATAGAAATGTATGCACACCATCTCCAAAATACATGTACTAGATTTTCAGATGTGCACTGCACATATAGTAAAACCGGAAACAAGTCCCTTGTGGATCGATGTGAGTGAATAAATTGTGGAAGACGATGCAGCAATGAAAACAAATGAGTTCTTACTGCTGCCCCTTCCCACATGAGTCTCATAGATACAATGCAGCCCCTTGGAGAGAGCACGCTATATGATCCCAATTATACGGTATTTTCAATAGACTAAACTAAGCTAAGGGGAGAGAGGCAGAGGGGTGGCTTCTATGGTGGGGAGGGAATACCAGAGTACACAGCAGGGAAATGTGGTGTACACAGCATGGAAACCTGGGGCTTTAGTAGTATGCAATTTCTTCCATTGAGTGATGGTTTTAAAACACTGACTTGAATGCCCGTGTTGGAACCAGACACATCACCTGACCTCTGGGGTTTTCATTTTCCAAATGAAAGGGACATAGTGCCCACCCCGACTTCCAGCTATCCAAGGGTATGTGACATCACACGTGGGTGAGGGTTGGAGTGCCCAAAGCCAAAAGAGGCTCCAGGACACCTCCACCTTTCCCTGGGACTGGGATAGATCCCAATACACAAACAAGTCACCTAGAAATTCATTCTGGGTGGGCCACTTGCACAATTGTCTGACCCTAGGAGGACGAAGTTTGCCTAACAAATGACTTAGTGGCTGTCCATGACATTCTGGTGAATGTTCACCAATTGACAATGGGGAGCAGGTAGAAGTGCCCTGGTTTGTAGTGTTTGCCAACTTCTAATATAGCTGGTTTCAAGCTACGGACAATGCTGTGTCTGGGAGCAGATGTGGGCTGGGGTAGCCCACATCTTTGAGGATCAAAGCCATATGGAGGCTTGAGCTAGGAGAGCCTTCTCCTTAGTGCTCCCAGTGCTCCCCCCAGAAAGGCCTCTCCTCCCTCCCAAATTCTATCCCAGTCTTGGTGATTATAGATTCAATGCAATCGCCATAAAAATTTCAATGATATTCTTCACAGAAACAATATGGACACATAAAAGATCCCAGATAGCCAAAGAAATCCTGAACAAAAAGAGCAATGCTTCAAATTACACTACAAAGCCATAGTAACAAAATAAGCATGGTACCAGCATGAAAATAGACATGTACACCAAGAATATAGAATAGAAAACCCAAAAATACACCCACACAGTTAAAACCATCTGATTTTTTGACCAAGGAGTCAAAACATATGTTGGAGAAAAGACAGCCTTTTCAACAAGTGGTGTTGGGAAAACTGGATATCCATCTGTAGAAGACTGAATGTAGACGTCTAGCTCTCAACCTGTATGGATGAAATATCTATATGTAAGTTCTACAAATTTGAGACTAGTACAAGAAAACACTGAAAAATATAGGTATGGCAATGACTTTCTGAGTAGGATATCCAATTGCCCAGGAAATAAAATAGAAGAATTGACAAATGAGATTGCATAAACTTTACAAGCTTCTGTTGTCAGAATGAAGAGACAACACAGAATAGAAGAAAATATTTACAAGCTATTTATTGGACAAAGGATTGATATGCAGTATATATAAAGAGCTCAAACACCAAAATTTAAAAGGGTATGGTGGCACAAATTTGTAATCCCAATTAGGTGAGAGACATAGGTAAGAGGATTGTGGTCCAGGTTGACTGGGGCAAAAATGCGAGACCCTATCTGAAAAATAGCTAAAGCAAACAGTGCTGGGGTTGTGGCTTAAGTGGTAGAGTGCCTGCCTAACCAGTGCAAGGCTGTGAGTTCAAACCCAGTACCATCAGAAGGAGGAAGAAGAGGAGGAGGAGGAGGAGGAAATTATGTTGTTTGCAGAAAAATGGATGGCACTGAAGATCATCATATTGAGTGAGATAAGCCAAGCTCAAGAAGACAAATGTCACATTTCTCACTCACATGAAGAATCTAGACCTTTACAAACATATGACACGAAAATAAAAGGGAGCTGTTTGGTGGGAGGAACCAGTGGGAGAAGAGAAAGGGGAAAAGAAAGAATGATAGGGTGAATATGACTGAAGAGCACTGTATATTGATATATGTATGAAAGTAGCATAATGAAATCCATTAAGTGCTATTTGGGGTTTTTTTGTTTGTTTGTTTGTTTGTTTTTTTAGATGGGACTGGAGTTTGAACTCAGGGCTTCACACTTGCAAAGCAGGTGCTCTACTGCTTGAATAACACTTCAGTACAGTTTTGCTCTGGTTATTTTGGAAGGAGTCTCACAGTTATTTGCCTGGGCTGGCCTTGACTAGTGACCCTCCTGATCTCAGCCTCTTAGGATTACAGGCATGAGCCACAGGCACCCAGCTAAATACTGTTATTTAAAGATGGGAGTGAGAGCAGGGGTTAAAGTGTAATAGAGGAGTAAGTTTGGCCAAAATGCATTATACTCATTTATGTAAACACCACAATGAAACCCCTTTGCACAATTAATTTTCACTAATAAAAATATATTTTACAAAGTGGAAAAAAAAGAAGTATTGTAGAATTTTTATTAGGACTGTATTAAATCTATACATTAGGAGCTGACTTGCCTCGCACGTGAAAGGCCCTGGGTTCAACTAGCACAAGAATGAAACGAATCTGTACATGATATGAGATTATTAACACTGAGTCCTCTGATCCGTAAACATGCTGTATCTTTCATTCATTTGGGTCTTCTTTGACTTTGCTCATTAATTTTTTTAGCACAGAATTCTTGCGTGTATTTTGTTTGATTGATCTCTAACTCTTCCTCTAAGTATTTTGTGTTGCAGTACATGGATTGCTTTTCTTTCTTTTTTGATAGGACTGGGTTTGAACTCAGGGCTTCATGCTTGAGCCACACCTCCAGTCCAATGGATTATTTTTAAAATTTTAATTTACGGTTGTTATTACTAGTACATAAAAATACAATTAAATTTTGAATATTATCCTGTGGCCTTACTAGATTCATATGGTAGTTCTTATAGCTTTCTGGAACATTCTGTTGAGATTGCATATGTAGACAATTATACTCCCTACAAATAGAGACAGTTTTGTTTTTTCCTTTCCAGCAAGGTGCTTTTATTTCTTTTTCTTTGCCTTATTGCACGGGCAAGGTCTTCAAATACAATATTGAATAGGAATACTAGAGTGGGTATTCTTGCCTTGTCTTAATCTTATGGGGAAAGCATTTAGTTTCTCATTTTTAATAGTAGCCTTTCATCAAGTTGAAAAAAATTAGGTTGCTAAGCTTTTTTTTTTTTATCATAGTTACAAGTTAGATTTTGTCAAATGCTTTTTCTGTGTCTTTTGAAATGACCATATGGTTTTTATAGTTTAGTCTCGGTATGGTGAATTATGTTGATTGATTCTAAAATGTTTCACAAATCTTATATTACTAGGATAAATCTCATTTGAACATGAGGCATCAACTGTTTAATATATTTTATAATTCAATTTTCTAAAATTTGGTTAAGGATTTTTATTCCTGAGGGGTATTGTTCTAAAGCTTTTTTATACTTTAATATATTTGTCTTTGTTGGTATACAGATAATACTCTATCCTAGCAAAATGAATCGGGAATATTACCATATCCATGTCAAACAACTTTTTATTGAGTGTTGAACATTGTGAATTTCATGTTTGTGTTAGTCAGCTGTCACTGTAACAAGATACTTGAGACAATTCAACCTGTAAGGATGAAAGGCTTATTTTGGCTCATGACTTCAGAAGTTTCAGTCCATGGCCATATGGTCCCATTGCCTTTAGGACTGTGGCTAGGCAGCACATCGCAGTGGGAGCGTGTAGTGGAGGAAGTTGCTCATTCGTGGCAGTTAGGAAACATAAAAGAGACAGGAAGTGACTGGGGTTCCAATATCCCCTTTAAGGGCACACCTCCAGTCACCCAACTTCCTCGCAGTAGGCTCTACTTCTTTAAAGGTTCCACCACCTCCCAATAGCACTACAAGGTAGGGACCAAGCCCTTAACACAAGGGCCTGGGGTCGGGTAGGGACAATTATTTAAACCATAGCAACATTTCAGAGGGTGCTATATTGTTACAGTCCTTGAAAGGTTTGGGGCTTGGTTTTAGTATGCAATTCAGTGCTTTACTGATCAGTGTGAACCTTTAAAGCCTGTTTAAATGTTCAGTTAAGATGGGCTTGGTTAAACCTATTGCTAATGCATGACCCTTCTGGAGACTCTCCATTCTCACTGGTCAGAACTCAAATGCTTTCCATGCCTGTGTAAACTTTGGGAACAGCTCAGCTTGGAGCTCCTTGGTCATTCCTTGCTAACCTTGTGCAAGTTTCACCCTAAATATACACAGCTTAGGATTTAGCAACAGAATCTGGAGATTCCTATGAGGATTTCCAAAACTCTCTCCCTCTCCTTCCGCAGCCACATTGCTTCTTTTTCTCCACTTCTCTGCCTCAGCCTCCTCAAATGCCAACCTACCACCTCAACAGAGAGCATCTACTCAGCTATCCCTGGACTTCTCACCACACCACAGTCCAAACAGTGCCTCCAAGCCAGGGTATTTGCTTCCTTGATCTCAACAATCATGCAAGAGCTGCCTCCTGTCCAAGGTCTGGAAACGTTTGTTTGTGACAAGTGGTAAGTCCAGTCTCAAACTCCAACATGGCTGGAAGTGGTGGACTCCCTTTCTTCACTATAGTCCTTTCCATCTGTCACACCTCTACCGGCAGGAGACACCCTGTCTTCCTAAAATCTGGACATGCCACAGGGAAAGTAACCTGGACATGACTGGGAAATGGCCATGCAAGCCCTGTTCCCCTCCCCTCCAGGTGACCTCCCTCTGCAACCCTGCCCACTTTCTCCTTTCTACTTAGGTTTACTTGGAATCCAAAGTCTGCTATAGCCTTCCAGACTAAAAGGATTGAAAACAACTGGTTTTGATCCTTTGTGCCAGCACTGGTCTGGGTGTTCTGAACACAATCATTTCTTTAAATCTTCATGGTATCTCTCTAAACACGGAAGCTGTCCTTGTTAATTAGGCAGATGCTCTGGGCTGGGCTCCGTGCCAGGCGTTTTACCTGATTCCATCTAATTTTTACCTATGGTCCTATGATACACCTATGGTTGGCCACATTTCACAGATGAGGAAACTGAGGTGCACAGAAGTTGAATGACTTGATTGAGTGTCCAAAGTCCTAAAGTCACTTGGTGCAGAGCTTTCTAAGAAGCCTGGGGATTCCTACCCCAGGAGCCCAGGGTCTTCCCTACCATATTGGCCCACTGTGCCTCTTGCTATGGCTGTTCAGCCTGGGAGCCTGGAGCCTGCTTGCCATCCGTCCTTGCTTTGGCCAGCAAACCAGTCTCAGGGCTTTGTGCCTTCAGGGAGTGCAACCTGGGGAGGAGAAGCAGTCACTGAGATCTCCAATTCTGGGGCTGCTCTCAGCTAGCCCCCACCACCCAGGCTTTAGAGTGTGTCATATGGGAGTCCCAGGCATCCTTAGTCCCCTGTGACCACGTTGGTTAGTTTTAGTCCCTGCACTAACACCTCTGGCCAACCACAGGTCCCAAGCCCCATTCTGAATCCCCCACTTTTCACTCTATCCTGAACCCAGGGTGGAGATTTGTGAAGGTCTGAGAAGTACCAGGATTTACAGATGAAAAATTGAATGTATCTGTTGGGGAAGTTCCTAGGATCCTAGAATACCTCCCTTCTCTACTCCCCCAAAACCACTGCCCCCAGAGCTTAAAAAAAAATCTCTGACTCTGGGTAGAGGCCTACTTAGCTCATTGTCTACTTCTAGATTTGAGTTCGGTTCCCTAGAGAAGATTATTCTTGGGGCAGGGAAAAGGGAGCATGAAGCAAAAGGCCAGCAAAGAGATTGTCTACCTCCTTCTCTCCCCGGTCTCCTCACCTTGAATTTCAGCCCCCTGACCCTCAGTTGGCCAGGGAAACGGGGTTACATGTTGTTTAAGGCTTCGAATCCAGGAGTTCTGTAGTTCCAAACCAGGGCATGAAACCCAAATCAGCCTCCATGCTCAGCTCTTACACTAGTGGTAAAAGTGCTGTCTCTCACTGGGGAATGTTTCAGCTTGTCAGTGTGAAAAAAAATAATAATAGCAATAGTAAACACTTGTCAAGCTCCACATCCAAGCTAGGCACTCATACATTTACTGCTTATCCTCACAGCATACAGGACAGATATTACAATGTCACTTGGCCCAAGAGGAGACTGAGGACAAAGAGGTGGTATAACTTGGCCAGGGCCTCAGAGCCAGGAGAGAGTGAAGCTAGCTACCTGGGCTTCTGGCTCAGCGGAACTTGCTTGTATTCTTCATTGTATCTGCCAAGCAACTTGGCAACTTTGTCCTCACCAGCTGTTCACAGGGACCTGGGAGAAAGGCAGGACAGGCATCAGTATGTCTCCCAACATGTGGGGAAACTAAGGCCCAGCAGAATCAGAACAACCACCTGAGCTTGCCTGATCCCTGAGGTTGGCCTCTCTGCCCACACTGTGTGGATGGGTGGAGCTATGTTGTTTCCATGGAAACTTGACCACAGTGGGAAAGAAACCAGGGCAGTTTCAGGTCTGGCTTCACCAACCTTTGCTGTGGGAGTCACTCAGTGGGACCCACCGCTCATGGATGCACATCACTCTAGAGTTTACAAGGCCTTTCTTGCACATTGAGTTTGACCCAACAACAAGCCAATCCCCACTGGCTTATCGTACCCATTTTATAGATAAGGAGCCTGAGTTTCTGAATAGTGACATGTGACCCTCTGATCATCAAACGCCTTGAAGAAGACCTAAGTACAGGCAGGTTTGCAGCAGCCAGGTGATGACCTGTCACAGAGCCAGCATACAACTGAATGTCATTGGTTCAAAATGCACTAATGAGCTGAGGGCAGGGCAGGGGCTGAGGCCCAGCTGGGTCCTCTGGGTCAGGACCTGAATAGGGTGGGATGTGTGGAGAGCCCCAGGAAGCCATGGCCTAGAGGCCACTTCCGTGCTTTTTCCCAGGGCGCTAATTGGGGCTGAGCTGGGTCACAGGGGCCCCAGTGTCCCACCAGCAGTGGTATTTGGAGCTAGGCAGGGGGCAAGCCACCTTTGTCTCTCCCTTTGCCCCTTTGTCTCTGACCTCAGAGCAGAGGCCTGCAGAAGGCTGCCCCAGGGGACCTGGAATCTGAGCTAATGAGGCAATCTCCAAGCCCAGCCCAGACTCGGGCTGCAGCAACATCAGTAGCAGGGGATAGATAGCCTGGAACTCCCTCTGGGCCCAGCACTCAGAGGCCTCTTGAATGTAACAAACATCCAACAAGTGTCTGCTGTGTGCTGTTTAGAAGAAGGCCAGGGTGACAGGTGTGAACAGGGACTGTCCAGCAAGCTGAGTGGTGTGGTCATTCTCCAGGTAAAATCCACATTATTACCCCCATTTGAAAGATAAACCAAGGAGCAGAGACACTGTGACTCACTCTGGGACACAGCTGGCCAGAGGCAGGCCACAGATTCAAATCAGAGAGAACTCCAGTTTTTGCTCCTGCTCCCCCACCTACCATGGTATTAATATCTCTCATTGATCAAGCACACGCCCCAGGCCAGACACAGCGCTGAGCACTTTCCATTCATAATCTCATTAAATTCTCATAATCAGCCTAAAAAAAGCGATCATAAACCCTGTTAGAGATGAGGAAATGGGGCATAGAAGGTTAGGTGACTTGCCAAGAGTCACGTGGATAGGAATGCTGGACAGTCCAGGAGGCAAGGGAATGAGGTTGGTGAGGGATCCGCAGTCAGGCCAGCTGGAAAATGTGTCAGCCACGAGAAGGGAAAGAGTTGTGATACACGGAGAAGAGCTAATTGTGGAGGGCTTTCTAGAGGAAGTGGCCACCATCCAAGAGAGGGGCCAGTGTGAAGTCCACATCACGCCCTCCGTTTCTCAGCCCCCTCTCCTCCTATCACTCCCCAGGCCTACAGTGGCTCACAGAAGAATGCATATTCCTGGTTTGTCAGCCAAACCTGGTGGGTTGAGCTCCTGTGTTACCATGGTAACTGTATCCTAACAGCATCCAATAAGGATATTATTTGGCTGCAGTAAGCACAAGGATCTTTTGATTACTGCTGAAGGTATTGAGAGGCAGCCCTCCCCCTCTCCAAGAGCCCCCACTTCTCCTTGAAAAAATAGATGCTGCCCCCAAAAAGGTTAGGGAGATGGAAAAGGGAGCTATCCTCACCCAAGAGCGGGAGAAATGGGGGGATCGATGTCTGCATTAATAGAGTTGACTGTTCAGTGTGTCTCCCTTTTTATAGATTTAGATACTATGCTCGTCAGGGATATCTTCATTTCCCAGAGCAAAGAAATTAATTATTCACTAATGGCACAATTTAGAAATTAATTTATGTCACCATCCCAAATATGTCATTATTAATCAATTGACAGGGGCAGGGATACGTGTCCACTAGGGTCTGGGGGTGCATGGATAGACAGTTCCAGAGAGTACAGTGAGGCCACTCAGAGGCGGGGGCTGGGGGATGAAGAGCCATTCTCAGCTGTAGGGAAGCTGGGAATGATTTTGGAAGAGCACTGGACTAAATAAAGATCAGATATGGCTCTAATTCCACAAGTGACACTGGGCAAGTCCCTCTCGGCCTGTTTACCCCTCTGTGTGTTGACAAGGGTGGACTTGAACAATGTTCTCCAAATGTCCTATAATCACAGAACAAATTCAACCAGACAGGGTGCTGAGTCCAGTGTACAAGATCCCTTGTCACAGCAGGCGTGGCTGGCCCAAAGGCCCTCAGCTCTGTCCTGTTCTCCCAGTTGTGGTCTCCAGGGCTCTGCAAAGCACAGGTGAACACATGTAGGACCACCTAGGTTCTCTGGGACATGGTCCTTAGGGGGTTTATCCTTCAGAGCACCCTTCAGCCCCAGTCAAAATTCTTCAGGCAAGGCAAAGGGGTTCATCTTCCTCACTGCTGCATCTTCAGTCCCTGGAATTGGACCAGATACACAGTAGGCACTGGGACTAAGTGCTTATTGTATGATTTATATGGTTAATGGTTTAGCTTTAGACAACTAGGATGGGGAGTGTTGGCCTGGTGGGAGTTGCCCCAAGGGAACAGGCCAAGAGTCTGGGTGTGTTTGAGCCAAGAGAAAGTGGAGGGCAGAGGGGGAAGGTGACAGACGGACTGAAGGTTGGATGTGGGTCCAGTGGGAGTAATGTGCCCTGGGGGCTTTGCAAGTGCTGGAGCAGAGTGGTTGCTGGGACTCAGGAAGCCAGGCCTGCACTAAGCCCCACACACTGGTCACTTGTTGCTCCCATCACAATAGATGAGGTTGGTTGGTACCATTTCCTCATCTTATGCCTACAATGTTTCTGAGGGGCACCGAGCTGCCAGGCAAGAGCCCATCTCAAGGCCAGGCAATATAAATAAGTCCAGCACCCATGACCAATTGACCTAGGGGTGGGTTTTGCTACCCCTTGGAGGGTGGACAGAAAGCCTCTCCAGCTCTAGTAAGGCCTGAGGATGCTGCAGCTCTGGAGGTGGAAGCAGCAAGTGAGCTGGTCAGGAAACACTAGGATCTGAGATATTTCCCAGGTGACTGTGGGCCTTGGGGGAAGCAAGGAGAAAGCTGCATGATGTGTGAGGTACTCACACCCAGGCCTCGCCCCTGCTGCTGTGGAAAAGCCTAGGATTCTTCTTATGCACCAACATTTACCAGGCACTTCCTGTGTGCCAGCCATCACCATCTGTCATCCCACTTAATCTCTGGCATCATGACCATGCAGTTAAAACTGAGGCCCTGAGAGGGCAGGGACTGGCTCTGAGTCACCCAGCTAGGCACAGGGCCTAAGTGCAGGGGTAGCAAGGAACCACAGAGTAGAGCAGGTGCAAGGAGGGATGGAAAGAGAGAGTACATTCAGTGTGGTTTCCCTGGCGACGTAGACTGCCCACAGTCATTCTCACCCAAGACAAAGACTAATTGCAACGACAGCATCAATGGACACTCACCACGGCTCCCTGTGCCCAGGGTGGAGGATGTAGACAGGAAGAGTCGTACAGGCTTTGGAGCTAGGAGAACTGTGTCCTGGTTCCAGCTCTGCCCCAATCCCTGTGGGATCCCCTGTCCCCTCATCACTACAATGAATTAAATCTATCAGGTTTGATGAAAAGACTCCAACAAGAGGACGTGAATGACACAGAAATTGCTTCTGCAAGCTCCTTTGCTTTACAGGTCTGTTTTGGACGTCTAGCAGCCCCTCACTGCACTGACCTCCAGCAAGCACTGATTTGTTTCACCTAGGTATGGGGTGGGCTTTCTGTGCCACATGTTCATCGCCCTACCAGGGCCACAGGTGCAGCCACTCAGGGTGGTCATCTTGGTCTGTAGCTGTCTTCTCCAGCAGCTGCTCAGGCATACACACACCCTGCCACCACACACACACACACACACACACACACACACACACACACACTCATACACACACTCACCTGGCTCACCACGGCGA
Organism: Castor canadensis; assembly: GCF_047511655.1. Classification (NCBI taxonomy): domain Eukaryota; kingdom Metazoa; phylum Chordata; class Mammalia; order Rodentia; family Castoridae; genus Castor; species Castor canadensis. The sequence goes on along the minus strand of NC_133392.1, from coordinate 61,350,059 downwards.
CACACATACACACCTACTTACCCAGAAGCAGGTGTTCTCATGCACACACCCCCTCCTCCCTCTCTCATTAACACCCTCCTGTCACAAAACATATGCAAACAGTCACACACATCCATCAGCATGAGATCCATGAGCATTCTCTCTCTCTCTCTCTCATTCTCTCTCTCTCTCTCTCTCTCTCTCTCTGTGTCTCTCCCTCTCTCTCATCCTGGCCATAAACGTGAATTGAGTCTGCAGGTAGCAAGGAGCATAATTGCTGCTCCTTCCAAGGGAGAAAGCCTGGTCCTCCATAGAATGCCCCTGCTTCAGCCCTTCTGCCCTCCCTCCCTCAGCTTCCCTGTGTCCTTGCCACAACTCTGCCCTGGAGAAGCTGGCACCACCCTGGGCCACTTCTTGCCTCTTACCGTCTCCGTCCAGCTGAGAAGGGTCAAAAGAGAAGTTCTCTTTCTGATCAGGAAACCAGAAAGGCTCAACCACCTGCCTAGGGTCTTGTGAAGTCCCATAGTAGAACTTAAGGTTTCCTGGGGTCACTTCTGAAGCCACCTATTCCTGCCTTTCCTCACCCTTCCACAGTTTCTTCTCTCAGGGCCTCCCCACTGCCTCTCTCTGTCTCACATTTCTGTCCATCTGTCTTTGTGTCTCTCAATAACTGTGCTTCTGTCATTAAGACTGCACTCCGGTGTCTATCTTCTTGCTCACTGGGCTGGACAAGTAAAGGTCCCAAGTGTGCAGCTTGCATAGTTTGTCTACCTTTCAACCAGGTGCAGACTGAGACCCTTCATATGGATTGACTGTTCACACTGAGAAACTAAGTAGAAGTGGAGGTGACACTGGAGAGAGATGTGTGTGGGGGGCGTGTCACTGAAGCCCTGCTGCCTCTCCTCTACTCCCTAAGGGAACAATCACCCCCAAAAAAGGCCAACAAGAGCTTGGTGGCTACCAGGCTCTTGGTCAAGTCCCTTTGTGCAAGGTCCAATGCATCCAACCTTTTATAATCTTTTGGTTTTTTTGGTACTGGATCTTGAACTCAGGGCCTACACCTTGAGCCACTCCATCAGCCCTTTGTGTGTGTGTGTGTGTGATTTCTGTAATTCAATTTTATTTTTACAAAAAGGCAAAGAGGATAGGGAGTGGGAAGGCAGGAACAATGCCTCGTTACTGCGAAGGGGAAGAGGGCATGAGCAACAGGAAGAGCCTATACTGGCAACAGCAATGAATTAAAATGCCAAGCTTGCGATAAAAGGGCTCAAGTTAACAAGGCCAGTACACTGTGTCTACGGAACGGGAGATTCCGCCAATCCACCAAGAGGCAAAAGGTCAAGGTCGTCTACTGAGGCCTTGACTGTGGATAAGCTAGGACTCTTCTCTTTGGTCGTTTGGGCCTCCCTCTCCAGGGCATATAGGGACCTTCAACAAGACAGCGGGGCAAACCTCTGTGCCCGCTGCTGGCAACGGGGTGATGGGAAGCTGGGCCTAGATGGCTGGGAACCAAATGCAAAGTCAGTTTGGAAGGCAAATTGATCAGACTGGAAAGCATGGTTAGTCGGAAAATTGGAATCATTTGATAGAGTGGAAATGGGGGTCTCACCTGGTACAGGGGGAGGGGCAGCGGCTGTAGGGGCAGGAGCAGCGGGAGCAGCCGCAAGGGCAAGGGTGGTTGGCGGTAATGTGCGTGGTAATGGGAGCAGGTCTCTGGACCTGGGAGGAGGCAGTGGCAGGGACACAGGGAAAGCCGGTAGCTCTTGGTCGCTTTGGGGCTGCCTCTCCACTACCTCGCCAGGCTGATCCTACTCAGGGTCATAGTTGATCAGATTGCCAACAGGTGCGCATTGACTTCTGGGCAGCTCCACGCCTCAGGCGTTGGCCACATGGGCCAGTAACAGGTGGGAGACCTTGGGGTGTGCGTGTTCATTCCAGTGCACCCCATCATCCTGCAGGTACTTCCTGAAGTGCCGGAAGTGGAAATTCAAGTCCAACACATCAAAGTGGTGATTCCTAGCCTCTTCTCATCTGTAGAAGTTGCGTCAGCCCTTTTTTGTGATGGGTTTTTTCAAGACAGGGTCTCACGAACTATTTGCCTGGGCTGGCTTTGAACCGTAATCCTCTTGATCTCTGCCTCCTGTGTAGCTAGGATTACAGGCGTGAGCCACTGGCGCCTGGATCTTTTATAACCTTTTACCATAGACGCTGGTAGACCCAGTAGACGCCACTCCTTGTAGTGAGGTTGAGTTGGGTTGGGCTGGACAGAAATGGGTGGGTCTGTTGTAGGCTGACTCAGATTCCCCCAGGTATGTACTCAGGAGTGGTATAGTGGGATTATATGGCAGTTCTATTTTTAGTTTTTAAAGAAACCTCCATACTGATTTCCATAGTGGCTGTGCTAATTCACATTCCCACCAACAGTGTATAAGGGTTCCTTTTACCTCACATCCTAACATTTGTTGTTTTCTGTTTTCTTAATGATAACCACTCTGACTGGGGTGAGATGAAATCTCACTGTAGTTTTGATTTGCATATCTTTTAAGGCTAAGGGTATTGACATGCTGGAGCATTATTCAGCCATAAAGAAAAATAAAATTATGCCACTTGCAGGAAAATGGATGGAACTGGAGATTATCATGTTAAGTGAAATAAACCAGAATTGGAAAGACAAATATTTTCTTTAATATAATTTAGATTTTTTTAAAAAGATACAAAAACAGAAAGGGTATTATTGGGAAAGGGGGCTGCTCAGTGGGAGGGCAGAGCAGGAAAAGGGAGGCTCAGTAGGAGCGGATGATCAAAATACACCATATACAAGTATGAGAATGTCACAGTGAAAAACATTATTTTGTACAATTCACTAAAACTAAAATGAAGAAATAGGTGAATCTAGGGTTGGTGGAGTGACCTAAATGGTAGAACACCTTCCTAGCAAGCATGAGGCCCTGAGTCCAAACCCTAGTACAAGAAGAAAGAAAGAAAGAAAGAAAGAGAGAGAGAGAGAGAGAGAGAGAAAGAAAGGAAAGAAAGAAAGAAGAAAGAAAGAAAGAAAGAAGGAAGGAAGGAAGGAAGGAAGGAAAGAGAAAGAAAGAAAGAAAGAAAGAAAGAAAGAAAGAAAGAAAGAAAGAAAGAAAGAAAGAAAAAGAAAGAAAGAAAGAAAGAAAGAAAGAAATGGGTAGGTGAATCTGAGTATAAGGTGGGATGAATACAAACAGAGGAGTGAGCTTGATGAGGGAGCTAAGTATGGATTAAATTGGACTGGAGAGTGGACCCTCTGAGAGAAGTGTTAGGGGACTCAGTACACCTGCATGGAGCCATAGATGCCCTAGGAGGAATGTGTCTGGTCACCTATTCCTCAGTTAGTGCTTACTACAACAGAATGAGGCTCAGCAGAGGGAAAGCAGGGAGTGGATTTGGATCCAACCTCAGGAGATGTCCACATCATCTGCCTAGGGAACCCTTCCTCAATCTCTCTCCAAGGGCTGGATCTTGAACACTCAATCTCTGCCGTGGAAAGACCAGGGGGAGACAGTTTCCCAGATGCAGGTGGAGGCCAAGAAAGAGGTTGGCCAAGAGCTGGGTGAGGATCACTAAGTGTGGCACGCTCTTCACTGCATACATATAACAGGCAAATTGCAACCGGGAACCAGGCTTCAGCCCCCTGTAAAAGGATATGTCTAGTCTAACCCACTAGTCCTCTGAGGATCTCTATGTGGCCCCCCTCCTGAGAAAGTTGCCCCTTCTGAGCACAAGGTTTTCACCCCCAGATGTGAGCTCTGGAGGCCCCAGTCTACTTCATAGCCTGGGGAGGGAGTAGGCATGATGAAAGTCAGGGAGTTTTGGTCACCATCAAAGTAAAGGAAATGGCTCACTTCCTCTGGGTCAAGGCTAGCCCCAAGCTGGGAGATGCCAACTCATGTTGGCAGTTGCAATAAGTAAATCAGCCCCTCCCTGGGACACCTGCCTGATCTGTGCCATGGGAGGAGGAAGGAGAGGAGATTAGGTGATCTTTATGCTTCCTTCCCATTGTCTAAAATCCAACAATGCAGAATGTGCTGGTGACTCACAGAATGAGGGCCAGTGGTAGCACTTCAGAAAGTATCTGCACTGTGTCACTATTTGCAATGCATCCCCACAGCCATCATGTCACCCCTGTCTGTAATAAGGACAGCTTTTATGAAGTCCATTGCATGAATGTGGAATCTGAGCCTCAGAGAGGTTGACTACCTTATCCAAGGACACAGTGACAAGACTTGAGCCAAGTTTTCAGATTTTCAAGAGGACATTCTGTCTACAACATGGTGCTGCATTTTGCTAGGCTACTCTCTTTTCATGTGGGTATACCTACATTCTACTAGTGAGTTCCTCCACTTAGCTGGCTCTCTCTAATTTAGCCACTCCCAGACTTAGGAAATACTGAATGATGAGTGATGCTGAGCTCTGGCCCTGGGGGATCCTGAAGTTCTTCTCCTCCAATACACAATACCATTTCCCTTCTCTTCCATCAGTGCCCTTCATGTCCCCCACACCCTTCTCTGCCTTCCTGCAGGAAAGAGAGGCAATGATCAGGCACCTGTTCTAGAGCTGGCTCTGTCTACATAGTGACTGGTTACCCTCCTGAAGCCCTGGCTCTGGTCTGAGTAGGCCCTCACTTACCACACAGCCTCCATCTTGCCCAGCAGCCTGGAAATAAAGCCAAGAAAATGGAGACTGGTTGGTCAGGAAGAGTCCACTGTTCTCAGGACACCCGAGGATAGGAGAGCGACAATTGTATGCACATACACACACACACACACACACACACACACACAAAAGGCCCCACCAGTTTCTCAAGGAGCAGGCTGGGGTATGGATCCTTGCTCCCTCATATTCATAAGTGATCATCTTGATCCTGGAAATATGAGAGCAAAAAGTTATAGAAGGGCGTGTTTAGACCCCTCATACCATAGAACATTCTAAGAATGCTCAGCATAAACCATTAGGGCAGTCACACCATTAATTGGGCTGCCTTTGGAAGTAGTGACCAATCCATCCCTGAGAGTGAGCAAACCAATGCTGTCTGATTTGTTAAAGGTCCTACAAAAGGAATTCCAGTGTCCAGAAGCATTGTTCTGGCCCTTTCCATATTAGGGCTCTATGAATCTGGCTGAAGAAGAGGGATGTAGAAGAAAGTGCCAGGAACAGGACATGGGGTTCAATCCCAATGTTTCTACTAGCTATGTGACCCAAGACAAATCACAGACTCTCTTTGACCCTCAGTTCCTCTGCCATAAAACCATGGAAGTGGATGGATTAATGGGGTTCAAACTATGCCTCATGGATCTTAGAGCTCTCAGGAGGCTGCCTCTGAGATGGGAAGGTGAGTGAACAGGGCTCCATGCCCTAACCCCAACTCCAAGAGAGTGGCCATGCAGTTTCTACATAGACCCTGTAGGAACCGAGGATCCTACAAGGGCATAAGAACCCCCAAATGTGTGTGGTGAGTGCCTCCTGCCTTTGGTGTCTGGTCACACAATTTTATTTTGGAGATGCTGACTGACCTTCATCCATTAATTTTCATTAGTTCCCAGCCTCATTCTGGAGACCACTGGGGACCCCAGAGAAATCTAAGGCCTATCTCTACCCTGAGTCCCTTTAAGAAGACAAAAACCACAAATGTCACAAACCCGGTGGCTGTCTTTGGGCTTGGCTTGAACTTTTGAGTTTGCATAAAGTACCCAGGAGTACACCAGTCTTATGGAGTCAGGGTGGGGCTGAGAGGGAAAACTCTCTTTCCATTTTGAGGTGGGTGGGAGGGATGTTCCTGGGAGAGATGAGAACAGAGGGGAGAGGGAGCATTCCCATGTGTTTACAAAGATGTGGATAAGCAGCCCTTGGGCAGGCCCAGAGCAATAAGTGCCTTTTCTCTAACTAAACTGCTGCCACTAGGGTCAGCTTTCCTTCTGGTAGTACCAGGGACCTGGAGAGAGATCTGCCAGTGTGTTCCAGGTCAGCAGCACATTACAAAGAAGGCATCATTGGCGTAACAGATGCTGACTGCAGGTATAGACTCTGGGGTGCTGAGTTAGCATTGCAGCATCTCCAGGTGTGCAGTGTAACCCGCTGACCAGGGAAAATATGCCAACCCAGCACTGACCTTCATGCTGTAGACTATTTCCATCCATTTCTGGAATCAAGCACATGCAGCACTATGAGTGAGTTCCAGGTATTGAAAGAACAGAGGAATCCCTGGGAGTTGGAACCAATATTATGGTGGTTGAGTTATTTACCTCTGTGTAATAAACTACCTCAACTCTTAATGAGTTTAGATGGTGTAGTTGTCATTATTCTTACATCTCACTGTACTGTGGGTCAGTGATTCAGACAAGGAGTGGTAAGAATGGCTTGTATTTGCTCTATGTTTGTGACCTTAGTTGGCATGACTCAAAGGTTGGGAGCTGGCACCTTCTCTCCATGTGACTAACTTGGGCTTCCTCACTGCATGGCAGTCTCAGCATAGCTGAAGTCCTTCCATGGTAGTCCATAGCATCAAGAAACCAAGGTGGGAGCTGCCAGTACCAGTGATACCATCATACTGGGGCCATTTTCCATTGTTATCGGAACAAATTACTATGGATTTAGCAGCTTAAAGCTGCGGTCCTTTACTACCTCATGATTCTCTAGGTCAATATAGGCGTGCATGGCTCACCTGCTCCTCTGCTCTGGGGTTCGCAAAGCCAAGTCAAGGTGCCATCCATCAGGGCTGTTTTCCTTTCTTGAGGCTCTGAGAAGAATCTGCTCCTAGGTTCACTCGTGTTGTGGGCAGAATTCATTTCTGTGCAGTTGTGGGATCGAGGTCACTGTTTTCTTACTGGCTGTACCCTGTTTTTAAAGGATGCACATTCCTTCACTTGTGGCCTGTGGCCCTGTTCCTCCATCTTGAAAGCCAATAATGAGGGTTAGATCCTGCTCACACTCTGACCCACCCTGACCTCGCCTTTTGCCCCATCTCAACACTGTCTTCCTTTTCTTCTGTGTCTCTGTGGCAGACTCTTGTGCCTCCCTCCTCTGCCCATCTTGATTTGTTTTGTTTGTGGTACTGGGAATTGAATTCAGAGCCTTGTGCTTGCTAAGCAAGTGCTCTAGCACTTAAGCCACACCCCTAATCCTTTGGTTTTTTAGTTTGTTTTTCAGATAGGGTCTTGCACTTTTGCTGGGGTGGCCTCAAACTGAAATCCTCCTATTTTCACCTCCCAAGTAGCTGGGATCACAGGCCTACACCACCATGCCTGGTTTCTCCTCTGCTTTCAAAGCTCATGTGATTGCATTGGGCCTACCAGGTAATCCAGGATAATCTCCCTATTTGAAGGAGGGTGGATTAGTGGCATTCATTCCATTTACAAAGTGCCTTCACTGCATATGTGGATTCACATTCAATTGAGTAGCTAGGGACAAGAATCTGGGAGTCACCTCCTTAGAATTCTGTCTACCATGGGCAGCTTCCTAAAAAGAGGCAGTGCGTTGGGCGCTGCACAACAGGGAGACCTGGAGGGATACAGAGAAAAGGGTAGCTCTGGTAGAAAATGCAATAGAGGGAAAGGGGTGGGGATGGATTGTCATGGTGCAGTGGAAAAGAGCTGGCTCGTTGTCTGGGAGGCTGTGGAGAGAGTGTGAGCAGGAGGCAGGGCTGAGGGCAGGATCCCAAAAAGGGTCCTTGCTGAAGATTTCAGTATTCAGAGGGGGCAATGCTTTGGCTTAGAAATAATGAACTGTGAGATTATGAGCACCCTGGGAGACCCAGGGTTTAGGGATTTGGAATGCCCGACATACCATGGGAAATACTGTCTGTACATGGATACATGAAATTTTTTCTAAGGAATTTTTATCACATGCTCCATAGAGTCCCTGATTTATAAAAGTTATAGACCATTGCTTTAATTGTTCTCATCCCAACCTCTCCACTTAGCTAACCCCCAAGTTACTAAATCCTAGAATCCTTTTGTAGTCCAAAATACTTCCCTCGACTTGGGTGTTGTGAATCTGTTGTTATCAGAATTCTGAGCCCTGTTTTCTTTTTAGGTTTCTTTCCTCCCTCTTCTGGGGCCCTAGACAGGGACAATCATTTTTGGACTCGTAATCTATGGGCCTTTCAGGTTCCCACATGAACGTGGGTCACACTATATAAAGCAGTGTATAGGGCCCTGGCACTCCTAGCACTTGCTGCAGGAAGAATTCTGGAACTCCCATGGACATGAACCACATACCAATGTGCAGGGAAAGGGGAATGGGCGAGTATAACAGGAGGTCATCCTGAGCTGTGTTCTGCATGACCACACCAGATATTGTGCTGCATTTTGGACCACCTGGAACCTCTAAAGGACCCACAAAAGTTTCACCAAAAACATCAGCCTCTGAACCTGACACCCAGGACATCAGTGACGGGAACAACGGTGCCAGGGACTTAAGACTTTTGGTTCCTTTTTCTGTAATTCTTCTGTCTCTGCTGCCCTGACCTAAGAGGATGCAGAAGCAGGAAAGCAAGGAAATAGAAGGAAAGTAAAACAGTCACTCTCCATTCATGGCCAAACCCAAGTTGGGGGAAGGGAGAAAACTTGAATTGGATGTGAGATTGAAGCTTTGGCTGAAACTGGATGGGCCTGAAAGGGAGTTCTACTTGCTAAAATGAGGCTCTTCTCACAACCAACAGTGACCAAAAACAGTGGAATCTGTCCAAGATGTTGTCCACAGGGAAAAGAGATTTGATAGGGGCCAGATTAAAGGCAGTGATTAGAAGATCTATTCATTCCCTCAGACATGATGGCTCAAGCCTATAATCCCAGCTACTTGGGAGGCAGAAATAGGGAGAATAGGGGATCAAGGCCAGCCCAGGCCAAAATGAAAAAAAGTTCAAGAGATTCCATCTCAACTAATAAAAGCTGGGCATGGTGGTAAGCACCTATCGTTCCATCTCTGAGGGAAGTGTAAGTAGGAGAACCAGTGTCTGGGCCAACCTGGGCATAAATGAGAGGCCCTATTTCAAAAGTAACTAAAGCATAAAGGGCTGGGGGCATGGGTCAAGTGGTAAAGCACCTATCTATCAAGCAGGAGGCTGTGAGTTCAAAACCCAGTACCACCAAAAAAAAAAAAAAAGAATAGTCATTCCCTATTTTAGTCATAATAATTCTCACTGGTTGCTCTAATAAGCAGCCCCATGGCTTTGCACAATTAGGTGGTAGAGTCAGGCATGGTGGCACATGCCTGCTATGCCAACACTAGAGTGGCTGAGGCAGGAGGATCTTGAGTTTGAGGCTAGTCTTAGCTACATAGCAAGACCCTGTCTCAAAAAATAACAAAAGTTTCTCATTTGTGCAAAACCTGACCTATGCCAGGCAGCCTTCTTGGATGTTTCTCCTCCATGCAGTAATTCAGGGATTCAAGTTCCTGCCGTCTTGTGGCTCCAGCATCTTGCAGGGTCAAGATCATCCTGGCATCACCCAGGCAACAGACAGGGGAAGAGGGTTTTGGGAAAACACCCAGAAGACGTATTAACTTTATTCCAGAAGTAACACATGCATCTTTTGCTTACATTCTATTGGCTGGAATGAATCATATGATCAACTTAAGACAAAGACTTGCTGAGAAACAGGAACTCCCAAGTCTGGGTGATCACTAACAGTCTTTGACATAGCAATAAATTTGCTGGTCAAGCAGTCCTCAGTCAGTAAACCCTCATTGTACTGATGCCTATGATAGACCGCCTATGAGCTAGGTGCTATGCTGGCTCCGGGGAGACCATAGCAATAGGGAGGACTAGTGCATGCCCCTGGTAGAGTTACAGCCCTGTCAGATGTTAGGCATTGGCAACTCAGCATGATGCCTACCAATATGGGAAGTACAGAGGAGCATGGGAACATGAGTGAGAAGCACTAGTTCAGATTTGGAGTGAAGGAAGGTTTCCCAGAGAAGGGCGGCAGGAGCCAATCAGGAGCAAGGTGGCAGGGGAGGGTAGCAGGAGAACAGCATTCCAGACAAGACTCTAAAAGGCCTAGAAATGAGGAAAAATGTGGTGCCCTTGGCGCAATGCACCATCCAGTTTTCCAGAGCACTCAAGAATCCTTTTTTCCATGGGACCCAGAAAGGCTGTGCTTAATTCTACTTAGTCTATCCCCACTCTTGAAGCTTGGCAGGTAAAGAAAGATGGCACATTTCACTTGTGCTGGGTGACTTTGGGCAAGTCAGTAAGCTGCTCTGGGTCTTGGCTATTTCCACTAATTAAAGCACTCAGAATGTTCTAGAAGGGCCTGTCGCTGAGTCCATGACTTTGATTAATCAGATGTGCTGTCTTTGGGGAATGCCCTTGCCTTCTTATACTAATAACACCTACACAGCAGAGCAAGACAAGCAGGACCACAGAGGGAAAGAGGAGGCCAGGCTGTGACCAGGTGGGCTGGGGGAGGCAGGGAAGCAGTCTGCTCCCCACCTTCCAGCCCCAATCCACCCCTAACAAGGCCTGTCTGTGGAGTAATTAGCTGCAATCACAGTGTGGCACATTAGGCAGACATGGCCTCAGTGCAGCAGTGGCGGCTCCCTGGACGCGGGAGCTGAGGGCTTTGAACACTGCATTATGGCAGGGAATGCGTCCTAATGTCACTTAATTACCCCAGACAGCTTCAGATGTAATGAAGCCTGAATGGGCTGGCGGGAGAGGAGGCTGATGCGTTTGTAATGATGGCACTTTGCAAGACAAAGCTTGCATGATGGGCTAAAGATGAAGAAGATGAGATGGGAGCTGGACATGTGGTGACATCCAGACAAACCTAGGAGACCTCAACCCTAGGATGACCAGATGTCTCTATGTAGCTACATGAGACAGCTAGAAATTGGGTTTGGTTCTTTATTTTCTGTCCTCTCATGCAACAGGCTATACAATTGATCAGGATTTTCCCCACTTTCCGGGACCAGGGCATAACAGGAACGGAGCATGACTGGTAGAGGACGAAGTGTTGTCTGGTGGAAGTTGAGGATGGGGCACTGTGAGGATATTCACTTCAAAGGGAGTGGAGGGTGAGGGTACTCTGGAGGATGCAGTTGACTAGATTCAGAAAAAGCCACATGGGAAGGAAGAAGAGTGCTGAGGTGTGAATATGGACCCAGAGCTGGACTCTCAAACCAGTGCTCCTGCAGTACATCTCCCTCTGGAGGCCAGAGACCCAGCAATGCAGAAGCCTAGATCCTCCAGAAGGCCTCTAAGGCAGGGAGCACGTCAGCCATGCTCACCTGAATTCTTCCAGTTTCTAGCACAGGCCCCAAGAGTACTCTGAGTGGCTAGAGCCCCTGACAGAGGGAAAGGGAGCAACTACATCTGGGGTCTGATCTGTCCTGCCTTAGTCAAATCCCAGGGGCCCACTTCAGGCCAGATTCACCACCTGGACCATGGGAATCGAAGGTCTCAGTGGCAGGAAGTTGGTGTGAAACTTCTATAGGCTTGGCACGAAGGCCAAGGACACACTTGCCCTTTTCTCCTTATTCCATAGTCCCTCTTAGGACTGTCATGTCCCCTATATACCAGGAAAGCAGGCTCTGGCATCACTAGCTGTAGTACTTCTGATGATGTCAGGAATGGCTGCCAGGGGCAGGGTTGAGTAATCATGGGGTGGTGGTGAGGAGGTATTGATTGTGTGGTGTGATGATGGAACACTTAGGTGGGACCTCATGCAAGGGGTGAGCTCAGAAGCCAAGAAGCATGCACTACTATAAAAGGCCTGTGGACACTTACCACACACAGATGATCAGACCAGGGAATAGAAGGGCCTCAGAGGACAAACTGCCCTGGGGGACATGAGCTAAGGCTCAGAAGTTGGGTGAGGTGTGCAGATGGCTCTGGCTGCAGGGCAGGAAAAAGAGAAGGCATGGACAAGAAGTGCATTCAGGTCTCTGATAGCAGGCCAGAAGTTGGGACTATACACTCTGTTCCACCATAGGTAAGGAGAGCATTGCAGTGATACATCCTGAGGTCTCTCTCTTGTCCCTCTCCTGGACCACCTAGAATCTTTGCCAGAATCTCTGCCCTCAGCTTACTGTATGACCTTAGCTAATTCACTGTTCCTCTCTGGGCCTGTATGGCTCCATTGGGACAATGAAGAAAATTGAACTAGACAGTTGTTATAATGCTTCTAACTTTGACGTTGTGTCTGTCTGTTATACAAATGGAGTTATGGAAGACACTGGCTCTCCCAGGATCCTTGTCACTGTGTCCTAGAGCCCACATGCTCTCCCCTTAAGGGCTCAGCAGTCACTGTGACCCACATTGACTTTGAGGGACATGCAGTTCACTGTCCTGCCCAATGGGCCATGTGCCAAATACCTGCCTTCTTCTCAAGAGTCATCTGTCACTGTCTTGGTGTGTCGGTGGGAAGACAGCTTCATTAGCTCCTCCAGAGCCATCTGTCCCCTGGTGTGGAGACAAATGAAGCCCTCCCACCCCATCAACCTGGGGGAGCTCAAAACCCTCAGGGAAGTTTGTAGTAGGCCACCCCGACACCTCTCCTCTCTGCCCAGTCCTTCTACCTGGGGTCATAGGCATTCTACATAGGAAGAATCTCCATAGCTCCCTCACCACCTGTCACCATGACTGATGTGCCCACCATTGGAGAGGGTCACTGAGGCACTTCTGCCTCCGTGTGTCTGCTAAGATGCACACTCCTCTGGCAGGAGGAGTGTATAAGACAGGGAACCAGGAGCCCTAGGTGACCCCGTCTCTGCTGTGTGAAATCAGGCAGCTGCTTTCCCCTGCTTAGGGGAGCTCAGTTCTCCATCTTTAAATGAAGGTGGTCATCTAGAATCTACATTATCTCCAAGTTCCATGATCTCTGATCTGAGGTTCCCCAGAGGTAACTCTGGGATTCTGATAATATGACACTATATCCTTCATGGGCAGTCTTGAAAGAGCAATCAATCAGGCTTTACTAAAAGAATTTGATGGGTCAAAATATGAGTACTTACTCTTACTCTCTTCTCCCAACATGGTCATAAGAAACTCTGGTGAGCTCCTATTCACATCCTGCAGCACAACACTGGCCCCAGGGAAGCACTTCAAAGGGATCCATAGAAGACATAGGCCTGGAGTGACGACCCTGGCCTTAGAATCTGGAAACACACAGCAAAGCCATTGCTGTTCAATGAAGGGCCCAGATGGTAGGTTCTCTCAAATATTAGGAATGGAGGGTCAGAAGAGGAAGTAGGGCAGTTGGGATAGCAAAGAGTCATGGACCAAAAAGAAGAGTATACCTGGAACTTCAGAGAAGGCTGATCTAGCTGGAATGAAGGCAGCTAAAGAACTGGGAGTGATCAGAGAGGAGCATCAGGACCTGGTTTAGGAGTTTATAACTTGATCCTACAGGCAGAGGGACTCTATTAAAAGCTTCTGGGAACAGAAAAGGTGTAGAGGGTCCTAAGAGAATATCCAATCCAAACTTTCTGAGGCCCAGAAGGAGGAAGGGACATGCTTAAAGTCATCCAGATTTTAAGAACCACCAGCAGACATGATAAACCTGTCACTGTCTACTTCAGAAGTACTTGTGTTCTATGAGAAGACATGCACACTGCCACTCCAGCCCTGGGGACAATAGATGCTTTCAGAAGTACACAGGTTGTGGACAGCTCTCAGCCATCCTACGTCTCTCTTGTAGCTACAGGGGGGTTGGAGTTGGGCTTTTAGCCCCAAAGATCGCCATGGTTCCTTCCACAGGATTCCCGCTGAGAGGAGAGTTGTAGCTGTTTTCAGCACCAGGCAAGCTGCGGACAGCTCCCAGCCACCCAGCTTCCCTGCAAGGGAGCCCTAAGAGAGGGTGAAGGAGCAGTGGGAGAGGGGCGGTGTGTTGATTTCTATTATCAGGGGGCCCAGATGTAAAATGAATGCCTGTAATATTTATCCCTGCCATCGCTAATAATAAGTGGCCTGATTTATCAAGCGAGGACAGATTCAAAGATGTCAATTAAGAAGAGAAAAAAGCCCAGCTGTACTTTATTTATCTGCTGTACTGATGCTTGGTGGAGAAAAGGACTCCAGACCTTGGTATCCTTAATGCCCCTGCCCCCACTCCACCATCCTTATGCCCCTGCCCCTACTCCCACCTGCTTTCCACATTTCTACCCTGCCTCTCCTTCCTCTGCCTCTCTCTTCCCTCATCTCCTTCCCCACATCTTTCTGTGCTTTCTTCTATCTTCCCCCTTTTGTCACTCCCTCCAGCCTTTTCTCTTTGTCCTTTCCCTCTCTTCTAGCCCACTGAATTTCCTACCTTTTGTTCTCACTCTTTGGTTTACCAAAACCCTCTCTTTGTCTCCCCCACTGCATTCCTATCTCTCTTCTCCCAGGTTCTCCTGCTCTCGACCTCTATGACCTTTGTTTTTCCAAAGTGATCTCCCAGAATTTCAGTTCATAAAGCATATTGTAGATTCAGAGTGTTAAATGGCTATGAACCATTGAAGGAAAACTGGAAAAGCCACAAACATCGAGTTTTTCACTTAAATCATAAGCTGAGCCAATCTTTGGGAGGATTTTGCTTTGTAAAAATAAGATCCTAAGGAGCAGTTTGACCAAGTCCCTGAATCTAGATTAAATTTGAAACTAACACCTGAATCTAAGCAAGAATTTCTCAATACTGCCTTTTTGATCCCAAACAAATCATGTCTGAGTCCTGGGGTCCCCAGCACAGGTCTTTCTCTTCTATGGAGGAATTCTAAACAGCACTAAGAATTCTCATCCTATATCTGGGGTCTCTCCACTCAAGAAGCCATAAAGAAATGCCCCCATGGTGGAAAGCAGATCTACAAGGGCCATTTATACTCTAGGTGCGATGCAGAAAGGGTGTGGGGCCTGTTCATTTGGTACTTTTTATGGGTCCAAGGGAACTCAGACAGGGTAACTATGTGTCAGCTGGTGTTCTCCAGCCACTGGCACCATGGGAAATTGTTGGCCTCTTCTACAAAATATATTCCACCCAGACATCCCAAGTTGGGAGATACAATCTTGCCTGTCTCTGCCCCACCAAGGTCCTGACTTTCCCTCTGTGGGCCATAGTGAAATGATTCACTATGAGATTCTGGATCTAGAGCTGCTTGTATGGACCTCCAGCCCTAGGCCCAGAACCTGTCCAGCCTCTCTGATTTCATACTGCAGAACTCCAAGACTGACCATTGAAATGGGTTTGGGGCTGCATCTTGTCTGTCCGGGATCAAGGGCTATAGTGTGTCAGTCCACTGTCAGAGAGAAGGGAAAGCCACAGGACCTCTTAGAGACTACTGGTCCTGCCAACCTAGCCAGAGCTGGCTTCCTTGGGCCCCACCGGCTGGATGTGGGTGGGTCGAGGTCATTTAGCCCCATCCTGAGATGTCCCTACCTCTATAATGAAACGAAGAAAGTTGTCCCCAACTGATTATAATGCTTCTCACATAAACACACCAACTCCTGGTTTAAAACTACCAATTCATCCTCCTCCATCTTCCTTCCACCCTCACAAACATCCTCCTGAGATCCCTGAGCAGGGGCTTTCTGGTGTCCCCCAAGGACCTGGGTTCCCCATACCCTCTCTTCTTCTGCTTGGCCTGAGCGGTCCTTGGTGTGACATAGGGCATGTATGGATTCCCCAGTGGCCAGGGTTACCAGGACCTTTGCAAGAGCCCCCATGGTACAAGAATCGAGCTGCTTGACTTCAGTCCCAGCTGTCTGCCATTGGTGGGGATCTGGATGGTAGTTTGCAGTTTTCAAAGCAGTTCTACCTTCTTGATCTTTTTTCTTTCCATCCATGATCTTATTTGATCCTCACAATGGAAATGGAAAGAAATGGAGACAAGGTGGTCTTATCTCCATATTCCAGATGAAGAATCTGGCATTCCCTTTCGAGCTGGAATTAGAAGCCAGACTCCTTGCCCAGTGATTCTCTGCTCCTTATCTTCAGAGCCTGTTTCAAGGATAGCCTATGGATCACACAGGATGACCTGAGGATGTCTGAAACTGATCTCTGAGCTCTTGGGGAGTGCCATGGTTTGAACATGCCTTCCAAAAGTTCATGTGCCGGAAACTTAATCCCCAAACTTGTACGCTGATGGTATTTGGAGATGCGGCATTTGGGAGGGAGTTCCAATTAAATGAAGTCAGGAGCGTGAGGCTCCTGTGGAGGAATTAGTAGTTTGATAAGGTGACTTGAGCTGCCATGCTTGCTTTGTCTCAGCATGTGTAACCTCTCCATGTTATGATGTAGCAAGAGGGCACTCATAGATGCTGGTGGTGCCCTGAGATTGGACTACCCAGTCTCCTGAACTGTGAGCCAAATAAACTTCTCTTTTCTATTAATTACCCAGTCTATGGCATTCTGTTAGAGCAGCAGAAAACAAACTAAGACAGAGAGACGGGTGTCATAGATAAAGTGATCGTCAAAATAAGTATCTGTGTACATACCACAAGTCATTTGCTGATGGCTCAATTCGAGCTCACACAGTCCAGAAATATTACATGAATCTGTTCTTTAACTTTCAAGGACAAAGCAAGCCACTGAAAATAACTCTGGGCTGGTAACTTGGCAGTGTTTTCTATAAGCCTATATCTTCCTCCTCTCTTTATAATGTATCACTAGAATAATAATAATAAAATTATAATGATAATAATAAACACTCATTGCGCATATAATGTATTCAAGGCACTAGGCTAAATACTTCATATGCATTATCTCATTTATAGATCACAACAATCCCACGGTATAGGTTTATTATCTCCCCTTTTTCAGAGGAGACCAAGTTCAAGAATGTTAAGGAACTTGCCCAAGGACACAGCTTATTAGTGTCAATCAGCACTTGAACCCAGATCTGAAAAGCTGGAGCTTAGGAGAAGCAAATTGTTTATGCCCTCTTGTCTTGAGGCCCAGTCCTAGGCCAAGGCCTTCAAGAAGGTTTAGATGGGCGGGGCTCCAGGGGCTCATGCCTATAATCCTAGCTACTTAGGAGACAGACATCAGGAGGATTGAGGTTCGAAGCCAGCTGGGGCAAATTGTTCGTGAGACCCTATCTTGAAAAAACCCTTCACGAAAAAGGGTTGGTGGAGTGGCTCAAGGTGTAGGCCCTGAGTTCAAAACCAAGCACTGCAAAAAAAAAAAAAAGGGTTAGATGGGGGAAATACAGCCACGGACCCCTTCATTTAGGTGGCTAGTGACGGAGGCTTCCCAGAAGCTGGCAATCAACACTTTGCCTTCCTCTCTCGCAGGTTCTTTCAGCTTGACTGCTGTAGCAGGCACCATTGGTGCTCCGCCTTTATCCCTCACCTTTACCCTTTCAGGGCACCCACCTCCAACTGTCCCAAACTTTGCAAAGAGGACTTTGCAAGCTCCTCTTGCTGACTGTGTAAGGAAGCCAGAAAAGCCAGAGCATTGGTGCTTCCTGGAAACAGCCTTCAACCAGGGACTGATGACAACCCCAGATCCCCACCCCTCCTGCTCCTTGGGTGGGCCATGGCCAAGCATATGCTGTGCCAGCCTCAGAGCCTTTCCAGCAGGGCCAGACTCTGCTCACCCACCAGCAGCAGCAGCTGCCACAGCAACCCTGCTGCTTTCCTTGAGCTTAAATATGCATCTGGGGTATGCTCTGGAGGAGCCCAAGCTAAGCCCCTCCCCACCCGATCAGTGTCCTCAGGACCTAGAGCAGGAGCGTGACCAGTAGTCTGCCATCAAATCTAGGGTGGCTGCCCGGCACCCTCCAGGTGATGTTGAATCTTTTAACTAGTGCATAGTACCCTGCATGCTCTGACCCCTGCACAGCCCCTCAGATACCACAGCTCGGGGACTCTGCCCATGCCCCCTTCACCTGGCAGACCACCCCTCACTCAGCCCCAGCCCCTCTACCTGGCAAACATCTCTCACCTTACAAGACTCAGCTCAACACCACCTCCTCAAGGGAGGAAGCTTCTGACTATCCCCGCAGGAAAAAGTACTCACTTCTGCCAGAGAGCCCCGTCAGACTTGAGTTTGTCTCTGTCTTTGCTCACAGGGGTGTGACCCATCATGGGGCTTACTGGGGACACCTCTCCCCCTAAATGGGGAACTCCTTGTGGACGAGATCAGTCTGATTCACTGACTGATTTGGGCCAGCTCCCTGAATGATGGTCTCTCTGAGATAAGAGGAGGAAGAGCAGGGAGGAGGCAGTGAGGCAGCAGCTAGTGGGCCTCACTGTGCAGGTTGTGCCAGCTTGTCGTGATCCCAGGACCTGGCCCCTCATGCTCCCATGGCTGGGCCCAGTGAGTCTAATGGGGTGCTCTGTCTTCCCTTCCCTCAGCCCTGCCTGCACTGACCAGGCAGTTAACATCTACACCAGATTCCTCTCTGCACCCACCCCACCCCCGGTGATCAATGGAGATGGCCCCATATTTTGGAAAGAGCACAAGACTACGTTTAAACCCAGCTGTATGTGGGCCCTTGAGCAAATTACTTAGCCTCTGTAAACCTCCATTTTCCCAACAGTGCAGGGGATTATATGAGTAGTTCTATCCCAGGGACATTCAAGATGGTAATCACAAAGGGCCCTGCACATCTGGAAGGTGGACGGCAATCTCCATAAACAGCAGATTCTGCAGGATCATCGGACATGTGGAAGACATCAGGTATTAGAGGGACTTTTGCCAATATGAGCTCAGCCACTCCATTTCACAGGTGGGTAAACTAAGGCCCAGAGAATAGTCATCCTCCTAAGTTCACAGAGCCTGTCGGGGCAGACCTACAAGTCTGAGCTCCCTGCTGTGCTCTTTCGATTGTACCAGTGGCTTCTTTGCAAACATTGTATTTAGATACAAGTAGTTGCAAGTCCCATCTTTTCCCACCATCCTCATGGTGGGACTTTGCTGACCTTGGCAAGCCTTCCCCACACCTGCATGCCTACACCTGCACACTCCCCTGTGCCTTATCAGCAAAGATCTCTGCTCTCCCCAGCATCTCCTTAAGGAGAGGGGATGAGAGATACGAGAGGGGTGAGGTCTGGCAAGACCACCTCCAGGGTCCATAATCCCTTCACCATCTCCCCCAAACTCTGAGCACCTAGATCCTCTGAAGAGTGTCTGTGATTGGACCAATCTGCAGAGAAGAACCTGGCTTGGCACGAAGGGCACCATCCTCCCCAGCTTCTCCTGTCCATCCGCCACAGCCCAGGGCCTCCCCCACCACTCTGAACTGTCCTATTAATAACTTGTGATACCATTAGCTTTTGCTGTCACCAGCACTGACAACTCAGAAGCCCCTGAGAGCTGTCTGCAAAGACACAATAAATGAGAACTCTTAATTAACACCTCCCTTAACTAAATAAATTAACTTTATGTAGTCGTGAAGTCAGCGATGTGACTTCCAGATGACTGAGGCAACTTGGACAGACCTGGCAGGGCCACCAGGCAGGCGAAGCTTGTTGTCTTTGCAGGACACCAGTGGGTACAAGGCTGTGGGTGTGAGTGCCCACACTGGCCCAGGGACCGAGCAGTCAAGCAGAGGTGGAGGACAGGAGGAGAAGTCAGGAGTCTTGAGGGCTAAGCCCAGCTTTGCCTCCAGTTCCTGAACCATGTTAGGCAACCTCCTTCTCCAGGCCTCTGTTTTCCTCAGCTATAAAATGGGTGCCATCTCTTGTCAAGTCTGTGTCTCAGGGCTGTGGAGAGGATTAAAAGATGCTGAACAGGAAAGGGTTTTATACACACACTAGAGTGTTTTGCACATGTGGGAAATGGTGAAGACTCCTCTCTCCAGATGTCAGACTTACCGCTGGGTAGGCAGTTTTCCTGTGCTTCTTATGACACTGTGTGGGATGAAATGGTCCCCAGCAGCTTTGAGCTTCCCCAGGAATACCTTGGGGACAAGGTGGACTCTCCACGATTATCATTCTCAGAAAGCCTCCAGAAAACACCCATGCAGCTTACAGCAAATAAGGCCTGGACAGCAGAGCCATTTCCAGTCACTTCTCAGAGGGAAAATCTGCCCTGGCCCCTGGCTGAGACCAGCCCTGACCTGGAGAGAGCTTCTGATCCAGCCCCAGCCCTGTCCCTGAACTACCTGAGTGCTTCATTCAGAGTCCAGAGTGAGCCCAACCCAGCCTAAGCCCGTGACGCTCAACTCCAATGCCAGCCACTGTGAAGAACTTGCTTTCCCGGAGGCTCATGCCACAGGCACTTTCCCCAAAAGAGAACACCCTCCTGCCTGCTATCCTGTCAACATTCTTCCCAGTTAGCACCATTCCCAAGGATCTGCACACAGAGACATTCAGCAACTCACTAAAGGCTACACAGAACAGTTGTGACCAAGCAAAGACTAAGATGGCCATCCAGGGATCCCTATCTCCATCTGACCAGGGGTAGTCTACTATCATTGCTTTTTTGTCTTCACTTTCTTGGGCTGGTGGAGCAACCCCTCCTTATGCATCCTCTCAGTCACTCAACAAACATTTACTGAGTACTCACTGAATGCTAGGTACACAGGGGTTACAGTCAAATTGGCAAAACAGACAGACACCTGTTCTCATGGAGCTCACAGGTGGGACAAAAATGAGACTTGTTCCCTGGAAACTACACTGTTTCACAGTGGCTGCCTCACTCCCTCTCCAACATGCATATATGCATGCACACACACACACACACACACACACACACACACACACACCCCACCCCAAGCTGGCAAAACAAGGACAGGGCCTGGAAGGAGCTGCAATGGGCCTAGCAAGTGGGGAGAGGCCCCAAGTGCTTGACTTTGGGTCCATTTTGCAGAAAGCCTCCCAGTGTCCAACTCTCCTGACTTCTCAGAAGCCTCCTCATCCTCTCAACCTGAAGTCATCCCAAGAATCCCAGAGCTGGGAGGCAGCAGATCTCAGCTGCAGCCCCGTTCTGCATGGACAACTCCGTGACCTTTCTGACACCTCATGGCCCTTAGTGTGTCTTTGAAACAAAGCTGCCTACCAGTGCTTGTTCCACAAAGTTGTGGCACACTTAGTTATCCCTAGGCAGGGCTCAGCTACTAGGAGTTCCTTCATCTTCCCTACCTGCCACAGAGCCAGCTTTCTAGCACCAGCGGAACAGGAACCTGGTTCCCAAAATTCCTTACTCAGCCTCTTCTTCCATCGGTCTTCCGGTTTCTGCTTGTATGCCTCAAAAGATGGAATCCTCTTCTACCCAAGGCAGACATGGCATGACAGCTCTGTATCTCCCTGGACCAGCCACATGCTGTGTAACCTGCACGCTGCCTGGCCCTGGTGACTCCCACACCTGTGGCCATTACCAAGGTCCAGGCCTAAGTCCTACCTTCTCTTGGCTTTCAATTGAGAAGGCCAAGTCAACACAGGGTGTTGGCCCCCTTCCCCACACCTGGCATTACCTGCTTGTTCCCACTCTTCATGAAGAGCTCTGCTAATGCCTGGAGGCCTCCTGTGGTCATCTCAGAGAACTGGAACATGACAGCCCTAACCAGCGTTCCTTCTCCTGCACCTCTTTTAGTTTGGAAACTGAGACTATTAACTTGAATTCATCCAAAGGAATGACTTCCTAATGACTTCCTAATGGTGGAATTATGGACACAGCAGCAGGGAGCTTGGGAATGAAAGCCTTCTTAATGCCCTCCAGTCATACCTCCAGGTCCCCAGGTGGCTCCACTCACCTTTGGGGTAAGATTTTTTTCCTACCCAAAGACAACAGATCTGGAGGGAGTCGCGCCAGCCCCCAGCAACCCTGGGCATGTTTTGGGATCTTCATCCTGCTCTTTGGCAGATTGCCAGGGTGGGGTAAGGTGGGGAAAGGGGTGGGGGACGTTGAGCAAAGAAGCTGGGACAGCTGCAGCTTTAAGAGTAACTCCTGAGCTGGAGAGCAAGGAGAGGAGGGGATCGATTTTTGGTCCTCCTGGAGGTTGGGATCCAAAATCAATCTGTCAATTACCAGGCAAGGTGTGAAGTGACTCCTGGGCTTCAGAAGTCACACTCCAGGGTCCTCTGCTTTCCTGGAGGGAGTTCTGCTACCTCTGTGGTACCCACCCCTCACCCCTCGGCCTGGATCTCGACAGCTCCTGATGCTCCAGGGCCTTTCACCTAGGCAGGGCCACAAGAGAAGCTGAACTCATTGGTAGCTGGCCCATTCCCTGGGTCCACAGAACAGCTGTGGTTTCTGGCCCATGGCAGGAACTTCCAGGGACTCTCAATGTCCTGAAGGCAGCACATTGGGGGCAGAGAGCCGTCCATCCACATTCTCTTTCTGCCCTGCCCAGTTGCCTGGGGGATGGGGCAACTGGAACAGTTTAGCTCAGAACCCCCTACCAAGTTCCTACCTCACTCTTCCGTACACCCAGGGAGGACAGTGGCTGAAGGGGATTACTGGGGGGTGGGGGGGTGAAGTTCAGAGAAGGAGGAGCTATTGCTGGAAAGCTGTGACACTGCCTGAGGAGGTACAGGAAAATGGGATTCTAGTTTGTTTTTTTCTGCCTCTCTCCTATGCTGTGTGCCATTGGACAATTCCTCCCCCTCTCTGTGCCTGTAAGTACTATCTGTACTAAGAGCATGGCACCAGATGATCTCATTCACCAAGTGAGGCAGGATAGGGAAACTCTCAGGTTCTGGACCGTAACACTGTTTAGAGTTTTTCAGATGGGCTATGTGCTTTGCCAAATCCAACATCCCAGAGGCACACCTAGGGACACACAGATCTGGTTGCTGAGTCAGGGCCAACTGCAACCAGGTCTCCAGTGGGTGAGGACTCATTTGGAGCTTTGCATGACAGCTCATGGTCTCTAGTATTCTCCCCTCCTGCTAGGCCTTGAGTTGCTCAACTTAACCCTAAGCTGCTGCATTCTAGGACCCACGACCACAGCAGTGAGGCCCTTTTGGGTACAGAGCAGGGTAGCTAGGCTCTGAGACTCCACTTCCCAAGGGCTTCACAGGCTGCTCCTCCTGAAGCAGATTAGAGGTCGCCAGCCCTCCCGAAGGACATGTGGTTAGGGGTCAAAGGGTTAAATACTTTGGGGAGTGTTCATTTCCCAAGTCTTTTTTTTTTTTTTTATGTTGTGTAGTGTCATTGTTTTTTTTTTTTTTTATTATTCATATGTGCATACAAGGCTTGGTTCATTTCTCTCCCCTGCCCCCACCCCCTCCCTTACCACCCACTCCACCCCCTCCTTCTCCCCCCCCAATACCCAGCAGAAACTATTTTGCCCTTATTTCTAATTTTGTTGTAGAGAGAGTATAAGCAATAATAGGAAGGAACAAGGGTTTTTGCTGGTTGAGATAAGGATAGCTATACAGGGCATTGACTCACATTGATTTCCTGTGCGTGGGTGTTACCTTCTAGGTTAATTCTTTTTGATCTAACCTTTTCTCTAGTACCTGTTCCCCTTTTCCTATTGGCCTCAGTTGCTTTAAGGTATCTGCTTTAGTTTCTCTGCGTTAAGGGCAACAAATGCTAGCTAGTTTTTTAGGTGTCTTACCTATCCTCACCCCTCCCTTGTGTGCTCTCACTTTTATCATGTGCTCATAGTCCAATCCCCTTGTTGTGTTTGCCCTTGATCTAATGTCCACATATGAGGGAGAACATACGATTTTTGGTTTTTTGAGCCAGGCTAACCTCACTCAGAATGATGTTCTCCAATTCCATCCATTTACCAGCGAATGATAACATTTCGTTCTTCTTCATGGCTGCATAAAATTCCATTGTGTATAGATACCACATTTTCTTAATCCATTCGTCAGTGCTGGGGCATCTTGGCTGTTTCCATAACTTGGCTATTGTGAATAGTGCCGCAATAAACAATTTCCCAAGTCTTTATTGCAAGCACCCTTTGATGTTGTAAATGGGCAAAAGCTGTCAGAAGTGGTCCAATTGGGTGCTCAGTTAATAACCGGCAGACCCCCTCTCTTATGCCCTGATGCCTTGAGCAGGGAGCTGTCAACCAAGAAGTCACTTCTTTGGTAACCAGTGGGACTGTCATCATGGAAGTCCAGCTGCTTTGAACATCATATTCCCTCTGAGAAAACCCCCCTCCAGCTGCAACGAACACTGCAACCACAGCTGCTGCTAAAGTCACAACTCCTCAAGCCACTTTGCAAGGCTACAGACCTCCTAGAACTCTAGATGGTCCTGCCCATCCTGCAACCATTGTCACTTGGGGCAGGAGGGGAAACGCCTCTCCTGTGACTCAGCTAAAGCTTGTGATTGCAGTTTATATGAGGATTGCTTGTGATTGGTGGAATTACGATCCAGACACAAGCATAGCACACTGCTCTTCTAGCTATATAAGCAGGCTGTTTTCCACACTTTTTGGGTTAGTCTGGGAGGCTTCTCTCCTGTGTAGTACCTCTGCTGGTGTTGGAACATTAGGCCCAATAAAGACTTCTCCCAGATGATGTCTTTGTCTACTTGTGGGCTTCGTCACAGGGACAGCCTGCTGGGCTGGTTGCATGAAGAGCAGATGAAAGCCTAGAGCCCCCAGCCTCAGCAGCAGCAGTAACAGAAGCAGAATGGAGGTGGCTGAAAGTTCCAGCAAGTGGCCAGGAGCAGAGATGATGGATAGCTGAGATTGCAGAAGGCAAGAGACTGCAAAGAGCTAAGGCTGCAAGCCCCAGTGACTGGAAGAGTTAAGAGTCAAGGGACCTTACAGGCAAAACTTGGGAGTTGAAACACTAGCGCCATTAAGAGCTGAGGCACCCAGTATGCAAAGCCCAGGGACTATGACACTAGCTGCAGCAAGAAGGGCTGCTGGCACTCAAACCAGAGCCATAAGCCTCTGACCTGAGCACCTATGGCTATGTCTCTGGCTTTAACAGTCTGCAGCCAAAAGCCTCTAGTTCTCAGGGCCTACAGCAGTAAACCTCTGACTTTGAAGGCCTGAGCTTGCTCAAACCTGAGCACCTAGGGCTCTGGCTTTTTATGTTTGGAGTCATAAGTCCCCAGTTTTAGGCCTAAAACTATAAGCCTCCATGTTTGTTAAACCCAGCCTATAAGCCACTGGCACCCAAGAGCTCAGGTCTGCTAACCCTAAGGGAACCGCTCTTTGCCTATTGTGATTTCCATCAGACTAGAGCAAAAGAACCCTCAACAAGATGATCCTAATTCTCCTGCTGGAGCACAGGCTGGTGGCCACACTTCCCAGCCAGATGAAGCCTAACAGGAGCCTGAAGTTCAAATGCAGCCCCTCCTCCACTACCTTTGACCCAGGACAGACTCTTTGAACAACTCCCTGAATATAAGATCTAGGGAACCTCTGACTAAGAGCCAAGAGCCAAGAAGCTTTGCCCTGAGAGGAGATAGGAAGAGGACCTTTCTCTTCCTCAGGGAGCTGGTAGCTCAGGTCTGAGCAAGCAGCATCTGACTCCTCTCCTCTGCCTCCAGTGTCTTCCTCTTCTGCTCCCCCCAACCTCCCCATCTACTGAAGGGCAGAATTATTCCAACACAGCTAACGTACACAGATAGAATAGATGCATTGATCCATGCACCCATCCACTCTGCATGCCCTCTGTCCATGATGTGAGACAAGGAACTAGGACAGACCAGAAAAGCATCCAATAGTGCCTTTGTCCCCAAGAAGCCCCAGGTCATGGAGAGAACTGCATGGAGACAGCCAACTGTTCTGAGGTAAAGAAGGGTGGATAGGCTAGAAGGCACCCAGGCACCTGCCTCTACTTTTCCCAAAGAGACATGGGTAAAGGCTACCAGACCTCCAGGGAGTGACCTAGGAAGCCCCTGCCCTACCACTCTAGTGGGGCTAAGAATGAGGACCCTTGGAGGTCATCTAAACTTAGCCTTCTCCTGTCCCCAGTACAGACAGACTGCTCAAGCTCCTAAGAATGCGTGTCCACTCTAGGTGACGAGTGGGGGTCATGGGACCCAAGTGCTCAGAAGAGGAGAATAGAGTGTGTACTGTTTGCCTACAGGAGAAGGCTTCTTGGAGAGGCCTTGAGTGAAGGAGAAGTGGCATGCCAGGTGAAGAAAAGAGTGTGTGCTAAGGTGAGGGTGTAGGATAAGCAAGTCAGAGTACAGTGCCTGAAACTGAGGGCCAGAATGGCCCAGCCAAAGGGCTGGAGTGCAGGGAGCCTGCGAGGCTTGGCAGGAGGTGGTTGCCTAAGCTGCTGTCACCACCAGCATTGCCTTAGCCAACTCCTGTCTGCCCTGCACCATATGCAGGGTCACCCCAGACCCTCTGATCTGCATCTCTTCCTAGTTCTCTAAGAGCCCAGTTGGCTGGCAGTTGATTGCTACTTTCATAATCCCCATTGCCCAGATTTCTTTCCCTCATTTTTCTTGCTAAGAGACAGCTTTTAAAAATGAGTCCCTGAGCTCAGCCCTTTTCCAGCCTCGTTAATTTTGTGCCCCACCTCATTTGTTCTGAGGACCTACTTTCCCCTCGCCACTGCTGCCTTCCTCCCACCAGCTATATTAGGGTTTCTGCTCTGTCCTCAGTAACCTTGTGTGCCACTTAAAGTTCTGCGGGTGTTTTTCTCTGCCAAGGATCTCTGGACGACAAGGAACCACAGAGGTCATCTGCTCACATCCAACTCTCTCCTCACACCCAAACCTGAGATCCCTTTTCTATCATCCCTGCCCAAGGTGATCTGGTCTCTATTGCGTTCCTCCAAGGACAGGCAGTTCACTGTCCACAGGCAACCTGCATCACTGTGTGGCAGCTGTCACTGAGACCAGAAAGGTGGAACCAGCCTGAGCCTCATGGTTCCTTCTGCGTGTTTTGTCTGAGTCAAGTCTCCCAGTCAACATCACCAGCCAGAAGGGCAGGGATCCATCATACACTTCTTGGGAATTCTTTAGAGCAAGTGTTTTTGGATACTTTGGGTGAGCAAGGCATGTTACAAAGCACTATCCTTTACTTGTTGAGACAGTGCAGTGCTTCCTGCAGCCAATGGAGGACAGTGCTAAGCTAGAAACATCTTCCCCCTTTGACCTGGAAGTTGCCTCTGGGCCCTCCACACCCCTGGAGCTAAGTCCTGCCTTCAGAAACCATCTAGAACAGGTGGACAGGCCTTCAGACACTTGTGGACAGCCAGCATTTTCCTCCACGTCTAATGTCCCCAACCCTCATCATCCTGCTCCTTTGGCTCTGCCTTAGGGGTGCCACCCACTGCCTCTCCAGGACACAGTTTGTCATTGCCCAAGGATAAGGTCCTGGGGCTCTGGTCTGTGCACAGCAGGACAGCTGTCATCCGTTAATGCAGCAGGAGCTTGCACCAGAGCCTTGTCAGCCATGATCCTACCACTGGCTTATGTGAAGTCAACAACAGTCCCCAGGCACATTTGCATAAATGCAAATTGACTCTGTTCTCTGGGCATGTCTTTGTTTAACCTAGGTGTCTCTGCCTGTGCAAATTCTTTAGGAACCAACTGGGGCTTCTCTTAGGAGGGCTGTCACCTCACAACCTGGTGATAGCCCCACGCCCAATCAGCGGAGGCTGCCTCCAGCAGTGTCATCATAAGGAGAGACCCTGGAAACATTGCTACCCCCACCCCACCCTACCACCTTGCTTGCCCATTTTGCAATTGAAGAAGCTGTGGTTCAGAGAGAAAGAGGAGTCCCAAACGGGGATCCATAAACCTCAGCACTGCAGAGAAGTGAACCAAGGCCTTTGAGTCTGATGCCAACCCACCCCTGCCCTCAGATGCAGCAGGTAGTTGCCAAGAGCCTAGAAAAATAGGCGAGGAGAGCTAGGGGCATAGGCAACTTTGAAATTCTGCTTTGAAATCCTGTCTCTCCTTCAAGATCAAGCCCCAAAGCCTCCTCTTCCAGAAAGCCTTGCACAAGGTCCCTAAGTTCATGTTACCCAGGATTCCCGCTAAGGGCATAGCTTTCTCTAGCTGCAGTGTCCTGCCCACACCTGCCAGCTGCTGACTGGGCAGGAGCAAACTCATGGCCCTGCATAGGCAGCCTAGGGTTCATCGCATTGCCTGGCACCAACGGCTCTGCTTCGCAGGGTGGTAGACTGTCAGACAGGGCTCTTAGGGTTTGCATTGAGGATACAGAGCAAGAGTGCAGAGCAAGGGCGGAGCAGACAAGTGAAGGAAGGTAGAGACCCTGAGGATGGAGGAGAGGTCAACTAGGGGCCACCAGAGAGAATCAGCTCTCTGCTCTTCTTCACCGTAAGGCTGCCTGAATGGTCCTCGGGCCTTCCTGAGTAAAACGTTCCTGGGCCGCAGGCAGATGAAGACCCTTCCTTCTGCAGGCTTCTCTGCAACACTGTCATGTCTGGTCCTACAACCCAGCACCCTGGGGTACCTGAGCTTTGCACAGGGTATCCTCATCTACTGCCCCAGGGCCTTCTGTGCAACTGTGCTGCTCTATGGGACAGATCCTAGGACAGTGGCTCACAAACAGGAGATCTGGGAGCTCAGGCAGCACAGGGACACTCACGGGGTTGCATCCTGGTTCTGGGGCCCATCGGATGGCTTGCTTTGACCCAGCATTCAGTTTCCTGTCCACAGGGGTTCCCACACACACACAAGGACACACAAGAGTCCTGGCCAGTTGTGCCCCCTATCAGAGCTGGAGCAAGGCTAAAAATGTCTCAGAGCTGGAGGGGGTGGGGTGGTTGAGTCAGAAAAAAGGCTGAGAAGCGTGGCCAGGCCAGACTCCATTACTGACAAAGGAGGAAACTGAGGCCTCGGCCGAGACCAAGAGTGGAGCGGGTTGGACAAAGCAGGCATACATTGCAGCTCCTTTTGGAGGCTTCTCATTGCTAGTACATCTTGCAGCCTCTCTGGGGAGATCTGGTTTCCTTCCTGGTTTCCATGCGACCTTGGGCCAGTCACCTTCACTCTATCTACCTCATTTCCTCCTGAATTTTAAAGAGGCCTGCAGCTCAGAGTCAGGGATGTGGACCTGTGAGATCCAAACCACCACCTGGAACCAGGCTGTGGGAGGAAGAGCAGGGCCAGGCGACCTTTCAGGACAGAACCCCCCGGTACAATCAAGCTAGTAAGTAGGAGACCAGAGCCCAGGGCAGAACCAAGCTGTGAGCCCAGGACTTCTCACTTACAGAGCAAGGGTCCTGCCTGCTGCTCCCCAAAGTCTCTGAATCCCACTGCTGCTCCCTAGTAAGCCTCTCTGGCAATTTTCCATCCTGATATATCACCTCTCTTTGTCACTCCATGGTCGTTTTGGGGGTGAGGACATGTGTGTGTGTGAAGGTGTATGCGTGAGGGTGTGAGATGTCTGAAGTGTGGCTGTATAAGGTGGGTGTGTCTGAAGATGGGTGGAGGTGTTTGAAGGTGTATGTGGTTGCACGGAATTGTGCGTGTGTGTGTGTGTGTGTGTGCACGAGCCACACGTGCACCTGTGCATGCATGTCTGTGTGTATGTTCTCCCGGTGGGACTCAGCCCCTGCACTCATCAAAGGGACCAGAACTTCAGACCTTACCATCCCAATCACCCAGCAATTGGCATGAAAGGAGGGCCGGCCTCCCTGTAGGGACATCACAGCTTGGGTGGTGGTCTGCCCAGGGTCAGTGGTAGGATCAGCGTGGAGGCCAAGTTCCCTGGATCCAAGGCTGAGTCTTGCCCCCTCCCATCTCAGTGGGCCACAGACAGCACCCAGGGAACAGCTGGGTGCTCAGTCATTGTAAATGTTGGGCCCCTCTGTCCAGCCACCCTCTGAGGACTGATGCTGGGAGGTGCAGCAGTGCCCTCAGAGGGCTTGTGAGCAGGGAGGGGCCCACCTCAGCCCAGCCCTCCTGCCAGCCCTCTCCTGCTCCACCTGGCTGAGACACAGTGAGCTGGAATGGAAGTGACAGAGAACACTGGGGGTTAGCTGAGAATGGTCTGACAGACACCTGGAACAAACAAACCACAGGAAACTGATGGAAGGTTGGCTCTCCCTCCACCCTCTGCACAGACACAGAGAAAGGGGAGATAGCACAGGAGCTGCTCCCACCCATCAGCCACCTCTGCCCTCATAGTCACCCCTATCCACAGCAGGAAAGAACCTAGTAGACTGGCTTCAGGCCAAGGAGGAGACAGGAGGGATCAATCACAAAGTGATGGTTCCCAATGGAAGCAATCTCTCCAGCCACCAGGCCACAGGCAACCATTTTACAGAAAAGGAAAGCATTCCAGAGAAGGAATGAAGGTGGGTAAAGGGCCAGTGAGAGAGCCTCGGGTTAGCCTGCCTATCATTACTGATTCCAGGCCTGTGCTCCATGTCTGCCCCCTCCCAACTAGGCAGTGTTTCTGGCAGGTGGGGCTGGGAAGGAGGGAGGCCCAGAGCATTTCTGCCAGCTTGAAGTTCATTGATGCCTAGAGCTGTGCTAGCTTGGAGTGGTGCATCCCCAAACGCTTTTATGCAGGGTCACCGACTTGTCCTGATTTGCCCAAGACTCTCCTGGCTTCAGCACTGAAAATCCCACATTCCTGAAGACCTTGTAGTCCCAGGCAAATCAGGACAAACCTAGTCTTTACCTTCCTGGCAGACCATCCCAATGACAACGTAGGGTCAGAATGGAACCAAAAGAGTGGGGAAGAGTCTTAGAGGTGACCTAGCCAACTGCCTGCCCCTCAGCTTGTTCTCCCTAGCCTCCTCTGGCATGCCCCCAGCTCCTGGGAGCTCACTGCAGCATCTGCTTCCTCCATGAGAAAAAGTTCTCACATCAGACTGGATAGTGGCCTTCCTGTGACCCCACCCTTTCCCCATCTCCCAGAGCACTCCGGCCTGCCTACTCCCTCTCCATCACTGCCCTGTGACCCTTGAAGGCTGTGATCATACCTGGAACAACTTGAGTACATCTTTTCCAGTGAGTGATGTCCATGTGCTGGTGACAGAGAGTGAACACCATGGGCCATGTCACAGCCCCACTCTCCACCCACCACTCTCCCTCACTGTCTGAATCCATCAGGCCCTGACTGCATCTTCCTCAGAAGAAGCCAAGTGGGAGGCTTTGGAGGGTAGGGCACTAGGGAGAGCATCTGAAGTAGAATGGAAGGCTTCAGGACACCACAAGTCTGGCCAAGGTAAGGGAAACAGATGACAGTGTTAGGGGGCAGAGATGGGAGCAGGGACAGTAGGGAGATGACTGTTATCATCCAGGAAAAGGCCAAAGCAGCTAGGAGCAGTCATGGCAGGAGTGACAGAGAAAGGCACAGACCCTAGACATATCAAGAAGGTAGATTCTGTAGGGGTTTTATTGGGATTACATGCAGAAAGAAGAAATGAAGGTACATGGACATGGGAGCGGGTCCCTGGTCCCAGTGCTGTTCCACACACTCTCAGCTGACATCATTTGATGCTGATCCCTCCATAGTGGGCAATAGGACCTCTTACTGTGCCTGGGCCTAGGTGACTCCACTCCTGGTGGTGGGCCTTCAGGCAAGGGGGTGGGACGCAGGGAGCACCACAGCCTATGAACTCACCAGCCAACTGACCCATGACCCTTAGAAGTTCTCGCTCCACAGAAGTGGCCGCCCACCAGAGTCACAGTGGACCTCTCTCCAGGTCCCACCCCAGAGCTGCTGAATCAGGTCCCAGGCCAGGGAAGAGCTCTATTCAGGGCTCCTTGTTTCACTCCAATGCTCAGGAAGGATTGAGAACCACTGCAGTAGACCCCGGGGAAACTGAAGTGCCCAAAAAGAAAATGGGTCACAGGTCACACTGAGTGCCTGGAGAAGAGTCAGGATGAAGGATCCAGGGTCCTCGCTCCACCCTGGAGATGCCCCTGGCCCTCAGAGGCCATGGGTATGGTAAGGTTGGCAGGAAGCCTCTGGAAGAGGGCAGAGGCTGTCTTCCTCCATGTTTCATGTGCTAGTCTGTCTGACCCCCTGTTTGAGCCCTAAGCAGAGGCAGCCCTCTTTGTCTCCTGGCGTCCAGGTCTCCTCAGCACTATAAACCTGTCTTGTAATAGCCGATGAAAGGCCTGGCTGTCAGCCACAAAACCTTCTCAGGCCTCTGCTCCAGCCACATGTGGCTCCTGGAGAAATCAAGGGATGCTAGTATTTGGCTGCTCTGTAAATCTATCGGAGATATTTTTTAATCACTTCCCAGCATTCCTCTGTAAAAGCCACTCAACTGCGTTTACAAATTATGGAATTCACTTGATGTTAGGGTCCTGGCTGACAGCCCAGGTAAATCCATCAGGGACAGGTGAACCCTCTAAGTTCGGCTCCCATCTTGCTGTGCAACCTTTGGCTACCAAGTCACAGTATTTCAGTCTCTGCCTCCCAGCTGTAAAATGGGGGTGCAGGAGGCTGGGAGGATTAATGAGGCCCAAGACCTGGCACAAGACCTAGTACAGAAGAGGCCCTAAATAAAGGAAGAAGCCTATCTAGAGCCAAGGGTTGGGAGGGGTAAGAGGAGTGCAGAACCCAAGGCCTGGGGTTCCCAGGCCCCATCTTGTATGTCCCTCCAGGGAGGACCTTTGTATCCCAGGGTCCCTCAGGTGAAGATGCTCTGGAAATAAGGCTAATAGACATGGGACTTCTCCCTCTTCCTGATCCTCCCCTTCTTCTCACACAGCAAGGTGTGGGTCATCTCTCCACATGGTGTACTTGCTCTTCCCACCTCCAAACTGTTTCAGCCCTCACAAGCTCAAGCCTTCCATGAAGTGGTCAGCTGAGGTTCCCTAGATCCCGGGTTAAGATTCTGAGGCTGCTCCTCGTTGATTCATGAAGTCTGACATTGGCCTTAGACAGTATTGGCCTTGGGGTGGTGGTGGTAAGAATGGCCTTGCACTTGGCTATCTTTAGGTTTCATTCTTCTTATTCCACGATGAGAAAGCAGATATTGCGGAAGGACATGGCGCTGAACTGAGGAGTAAGGAAAGGGTGGCCTGCTATTTCTTAAGCACCTATTGTGGGCTGCATGGCAGCTGCTGTGTCCACCCCTGCTGCTGGGTCCTCCCAGCAATTCCAGCTGCTTGGCAAGGGAGGCTCTGAGGTCAGTGGGCAGTGCTATGGACTTCCAGAATCCATTGCACCAAATCCTGGAGTTGCAAACAGCCACCCAAAAGCAGGTCCCACAGCAGCGTGGGCTGGAGGCCCAGGAAGAAGGGGAATGCCTGGCAGGAGGCCAAGGGGACATTAAGGAAGGGGATGCACGTGGTAACCCCGGTCTTACTCCCATCTGGGGCAAGAAAGACAGTACTATGCACTGAGGTTCTCAGATGCTCTTCTGGAGAGGAGAGTCACCGTCTTCCCCACTGTATCCTCCTCTCTTCCTCACAAGTGCCTTTTTATCCTGACTTACCATGTGCCCACTTATGCCAATTGAAGAGACCCTATCTTGAAAATACTCCACACAAAAAAGGGCTGGCAAAGTGGCTCAAGTGATAGAGTGTCTGCCTAGCAAGTGTAAGGCCCTGAGTTCAAACTCCAGTGCCACCAAAAAAAGAATGTGCCTCCAAAGCTCACTCTTCTGGCCTCCCTAGCCTCCTGTACCCAGCCAAGGATGAACCTGCTCTGACCACACATTAACATAAAGACACCAGACAATGTCTTCTGCTGAAAGTGGGGCTAACAAGAGAGAATGCAGCCCTCCTGGGAGGTGGAGTGAAATGAGATGGTTGGGCACAGAGTCTGACACAAATGCTCAGTTTTACTATGTGACTGTCCTGCCTAACACTGTCCTGCTAGGTTCATATTACCCAAGATGCTGAACGGGGTCTCCAGAGTCTCACCATGCCGTATCCAAGGCAAGGAGGGAGGGGCTGAGCTGCTGCTGTGAGGATTTGGGAGACTGAGGGTCCAGGGGAGGCAGGAAGATGAAGGACGGCTGAGGTTTTGTTTGCAGGCAGTATTTTCTGTGAGGCAGGTGGCTGAGGGTTGAGACCAGCCTGAGATGGGATTCCAAACATCCCACAGACCTGGTGCAGGTGACTCTGCCTCCAGCTGAGGTCTAACCTCCCACATGGTCAGCTCCTTGGTTTCTTTTGTTTTGCTTTGTTTTTTTGAGATAGGGTCTAGCTGTGTAACCCAGACTGACCTTGAACTCACAATCCTCAGCTTCCCGAGTGCTATAGATGGACACCACCTGCAGGAAGCCCAGCTGCCTTGGGTTCTTAACGCAGTCACTTTTGGGCTTTTGTCAAGTACAATATAGTGTGCACTCAGAGCAGCAGCCACGCAGGGTGAGGTCAGCCTGCAGTACGGCACAAAACAAGGTTAGTCCCAATTGAGCAGAACTCCAGTCTAGCTCCCTTGCCACCCGGTATGGGCCCAGCACACAGTAAGCTCACAATGAAGATTCTGAGGAATGAATGAGTGCGCGCATGAAGTGCTGTGACATCTCTATTCCCTCATCTGTCAGATGGAATGGTGGCTACACCTGGCAAGGCTGTCGTAAGGTTTGGAGGTGTCTACAGTACATCTAGCACCGACTATACAGGGTGCAGTGTGTGCTTGATAAGCAAGAGCTGTTATTATAAGCAAAGCCCTTTGCCCTCCCAGGATCACGAGCTAATTGCCTCTCCATAGTCAGTCCTCACCCCCAACTCCTGCGTGAACCACAGGTCAGCCCACAGCCTCCAGAACTCAATCATTGTCTAATAAAATCCCAGGCGTGCACACACACACACACACACACACACACACACACACTCATCCAAGTATTGGAAGCAGATATTATAGAAAATCAGGATGGCCTGGATTTGAAAGATGCTGCATATATTTTGGAATTCTGTTTCAGAAGATGAAGTCACCATAGGTGACACAAATCAATGTAATTGTAAGTGTGGACTGACATGGCCAGCGGGTGGTATAAAGGAGGTCACAGGCTGTAGTGCCCAAATTGTTTAACAGCAGCCCCCACCTCACCCCAGGAAGATCAAGGGAGCTGGGATGGGGCCATCTCTCACATGCCCATGCCTAGCCCACACACATGGCCTCAGGAGAAAGGAACTGAAGATCCCTTCCGGGCCAACCCGACCTGTCCTCACCAGTCCTGTGCATCTGGACCCTCTGTGTTTGAACAGAAGTAAGCCAGAGGATGTGTGTTTCCCAGGTCAGGCCGTTCTGGGTCACTAGGAGCCTGAAGTTGTCCTCCTTGGGAACTGCAGGTCTTCAAAATCCCTCCAGTGGGCCTGCCATCCCAACCTCAGCAAACATTCATTGAAGATCAGCTCTGCACCAAGCAGAGGGACCCAACAGCCATAGACCTTTCTGGAGGGAGCCTCATCCCACCCAGTCACTATGAAGTCAGCTCTGGAGGAGAGCGCTGAACTAGGAGGACCCCTCACAGGGATGTGACCTCACTGGGGCAGGGTAGTACATTGAGATTGATGGATGACTCTGGGTGACGTGGAGGTAGAGGGACACAGGAACAGCATGTGCAAAGGCCCAGAGGTGGGGAAGAGTAGGAACAAACGTGCTGGAGTGCAGAGGGTTCCCTGTGTTTTTTTTGTTTTTTGAAAAACAAACAAATCTTTATTGTCTAGAAATATACATTAAAGAAATCCTGCACAAAAGAAGCTATTTTTATTTTCCCAACATCATCTTCGCTGATGCCTCTTCCACAATTCAAGTTCAAAACCAAATCTTTATCGTCTAGAAATATATATATATATATAAAGACCCCTCACAGTGCTATTCTCTCATTTCCCCATCTTCTTCCTCTTCTTCAACACCTCTGATATAAAGGACGTTATTACACCTTTATTGTCTGGACGTTATTGTCCAGACAATGCCCCATCTATGTATTCTTCTGTGTTTGCGAGCTGCATGTTCAGATAGCCATCTACTGATACCAGGTAGCACTTAAGTTTCACCATCACTAGCTTTCCTGTTAATCCACTGAGGAAAGGTTTGGGATTGAGGGGGTCAACTCATCGCGAGTACAGGCGAATGCTGCAAACTACCTGCCGCCGACCCCGCTGCCCCCTGTGTTTTTGATTCTCATCCCAGGCCCTTGACTCCCTAGGTTCCTCACCCCGCCACTGCCCACCTACACCTTACACAGAATATCTTCATATCCACACTCCTTGCAGATCAGGTTATACACACAGTGCCCAGAGCTGCTCTTGGCCCTCTATACAGTGGGTGCAGGGGGGGTCTGAGTCCCCAGTCAGACTCACTGGGGACCATCTCCCAGCTCCATCCCCTGCCCGCCTCACATACACAGCAACCACAGTCAGAGGAACCCCCCAGCTGCGCCCACCCACCGGCAACTATGACTTCAAGCCACATTGCGCAAATGCAGTGACATCTCCAAAGCCATGCTCCCTTGCAGTATGGCTAGCAACAGAATGAACTTGGCAGGGGGCTCAGGGTGAAGGAGTCTGTCAAGGGCTAAGCCCTGCTTTAGGTTTTACTTCAAAAGAGGTAAGGTGGGAACTTAAGACCTAGAATTTAGGATCCACTTTTCCCCTTCTGGAGCCAGAGAAGGCAGGTTGTGCTGGAGTCCAAGCTCTCTGTGGCCTAACCTAAAGCCCCATTCCCGCCTCCTCCTGGGAGCCCTCCTTTCTCTCTCTATGCTATTGTTCCCATTAGAGCCTGAACTCAAGGATTCATTCATCCTCAAGGGCTGGAGACCCAGTCTGAGACCACCCTGCCCCATAGGAAGCTGACCCAGGAAACAGAGGCTACTACTTGCAGTGAGCAGTCCTGGCTCCCATCAAAAAGAAAGCCTTGCTCCTCTGACTTCAGGGAAAGAGACAGAAAAAGACATAATGTGCGTCACCACTCACTGTCTGTGCTCAAAAAGCCATCTCATTTGTCTTGCTGTGCCCAGCCCAGAACAGGGAACAACCTAGAAAGGGGCAATGAGTGTGTGTTAAATGAAGGAAGGAGACAGATCATAAAGCAGGGGTCTTTCTCACCTGCACCCCACCCACCCAGGCCACCCCAGAACCCATGACCTTAGCTGAACCTCTGCCCAGCTAGGAGCCTCACCAACCAGGTCCTCCCTACCCCTAGCTCACTCAACAGAGGGGCCCCCAGGACAGCACCATGGCCCAGTCCTCTGGGCTCCACACCACCCATGTGCAGAGAAAACAAAGCATGCACGTGGGCGTGTATGACTTATGGCTTTAATCTCCCTGATAGAAGGCCTTTAAAGATTATTTCAGGGATGAAAAAAATAATCCTGGGTAATGAATCACGGCCTTAAGAAGCTGATAAGCAGCCGGGAAGCTGGCGGGCCCTGAGTTCCTGATTTAATTAAAGTCTTACAGATACTCCCTGAAACAAAATCCATTGCAGCCATCAAGGTGATAAAAAGCCTGCAGGTCCCTTTAAACTAACTCACCTGCCTCGTGAATCTTCCTCCTCGTGAAGAGGGGTGACCAGGCCAAGTCTCCAGGACCCAGGCTGTGTTTCCCTGTATGAACTGGTTTAGTGCCTGCTAGGGCCCCCTGGGAGACAGAGGAACCTCATGGAGCCATGGAGCCAGTGGTAAGTGAGAGAGTAGAGGACACAAGGGAACAAGCTCAGACAGGGGACCAGATGCTGTTTGTCCATGGCTTGCTTGTTGTCCTTCTCTGGGACTCA
The DNA here is from genome assembly GCF_047511655.1 of Castor canadensis. Taxonomy (NCBI): domain Eukaryota; kingdom Metazoa; phylum Chordata; class Mammalia; order Rodentia; family Castoridae; genus Castor; species Castor canadensis. The sequence goes on along the minus strand of NC_133392.1, from coordinate 61,312,646 downwards.
GTTTCCTCACCTGGCATCCAGCAAGGGGTGAGGACAACTGGTCTCCAGGAGGTATCCAGTGCTGACCTTTTGGGTGCTAGGCTCCATGTACCTGAGGAGGGGAAGAGAAAGATGGATGGTGTCCTGTTTGGGTGAGGTCCTCTCCTCCCCACTGTGACGTTCTCAGCATCTCAGGACCTTGCCCACAGCACCAATCTCCACCCTATCCAAGGCTCCCCATTCCCTTCCTTACCCTTCCTGCTCGAACTCAGGCCCACACCACTTGCTTGCTGCCCACACCCTTGGGGACTTGGATCCACCATGCTCTCTGGGCACGATGGAAAGCCAAGTGTATCGTTCAGCCAGAGCGCACCACATAGGGCAAGCAAAAGGCAGTCTCCCAGAACAGGCAGGGGCTGTGGACTCAGCCAGCTCTGGCACCAGACTCTGCAAGGGTTCCAGAGAGAAGCCAGGCTGGGCCTGGAAGGGTGGAAACAGAGCCGGGAGAAGGTGGGGACAGTGGTTTCTGCATCTTCACAGTCTTTCCAGGTCTTAAGGAGGATGGATGTATGGACAGATGGTGGACAAGGATTCAGGGTAGGAGACCATGAGCTGGAGCTGGTTCCCCTCTCTGACAACTCCCAGCTCTGACAGCTGGGGTGGCACTCTGTGTTCTGTACAGGGATAAATTTGAATTTCAGATTAATGATGAATAACTTTTAGCATAATTATGTCCCAAATGTTGTGTTTATTTGTCACATCTGGTAGTCCTGTGCAGGGTGTCCAGTGTGACCCATGCAGGGCCCAGGGCCACCCCAGAGAGAAGTTCTGTACAGGCTATGTGGATGACAAGTTTCCCACTCACGGACACCCCTCGGGGTCCAGGGGCCCCTGGAGCTTCTGAGTGTACAGGAGCTGGTGGGAGAGAAGATTCCACCCAGAAACTGTAGGCTGGAAGGGGCAAGCTGTGAACCAGCTACCCACAGGAGAAAACCCTCCAGGCACAGTCCCAGGGCAACAGCTGGGGCCGTCAGGTGTCGGCTGCCACCTAGTGGCCCAAGTAACAATGGCAGACTGTGGCGTCCCTATCAGTGTCCAGTAAGTTTTGTACTTTTACCTCATTTGACAGAAAAGAAGAAGGGAAAAGGAAAGGGAAGCTCAAGCCCAAGGTCCCAAAAAATCTAGCCTGGGTGCAGTCTAGTCCCCGTCTCCAAGCCCTCTCTCTCCTAAGTGCCCAGTCAGGCATGTCCATCATACCTGTTTTCACTCACCAACCATCAATGGCTCCCTACTGCCAATAGAATGAAGTAACCTTTCTCTCCATTGACGCATAGAGCCCTCTACAAAACAGAATTGCATTTCCTAGACTTTCAATCTGCCTTCTTAAGTCTTGGTGCCCCTCTACCTCCACCTTCTGGAACCTTTCCCAGCCCTCCTCTCCCTTGACTTCCAAGTTACCTGCCACTGTGCCTTCTCATCTTGATGTGCCCTGTGGCTGCCCACCTCCCAGCCAAGTCTCCACCAGCCCTGAATCTGAGCTCCTAAATCTGAGCAGCCTCCCTGCTTCCAGTCCAGCGGACTTGAGTGTCTTTTTGAGCTCATCTGACTTCTTAGCTTTGAATTCCATCCATCTACCAATGACTCCAAGTGCTATCCCCTGGGTCATGTCTACTCCTGAAGTCCAGACTCACATGTCTAGCTGTCCACCGGATGTCTGCCTCCACTTGGAGTCTCATAGGCAGCTCAAACATAAAATGGTCAGAATGGGGCTCCTGAGCCTTCACCAAAGCCTATTTCTCCTGTCCCAGGGGCATTTCTTGCTGTTCAAGCCAGAAATCTTTCTCATGCACTCCACATCCGATCCTCCAGGAAAGCCTTTGACTTCAACATGAGCGGGAATTGGACCACTTCTCAGCACCACCGCCCTCTGGTCCAAGGAAGGCTACCATTCCCTTTGGTCACATCGGGGCACCTGGCACACAGGAACCCAGTACCCTGGACCAATACCCAGGTTTTCTGGCTGGCCTCCCTCCTTCAACCCTCTCCCTCAGTCTCTTCTCCACACTTTTATACACTCATTCATTCAAGAATGGGCAAGGCCTCCACTGTCACAGGATCCCCATGAGGCAGGCCGTGGCTACAGGAGGTAGAAGTTAAGCAGCCGGTGGCCTTGATGCCATTATTGTATAGGAATTGAGGTCGCAGCTGTGAAGGAGAAGCAGAGGAAGCCAGCAGAACAAGCAGCAGGTGGAGCCCATGAAGAATAAGGCCAGAAAAGGCCTCTCTTAGGAGGGAGCACCTCACTCAAGCCCTCCAAGATGACTGTTACCTGGATCGATGGCAGATTGGAGAGCTGGGGGTGGAAAGATTCAGAGCAGGAACCAACAGCTGGACGTCTGAGGTGGAGGGAAGTGGGCTGCAGGAGATGAGAGCAGGAGAGTTGAGGTTAGGGCAGCAAGTGTCAGACCCTCTGGCCTTGTGGGCTGCTGGCAGCAGTCAGGTCTGTCTTGAGAGCCACCAGGAACAGGTGCAAGGTGGTCCTTACTCTGGAAGGGAGCAGGAGGGGTGGGGAGAACTCTGCCATTCTTCAGGATGCCAGAGGCCTCCGGGCAGGCTTGTCCACTCATACCTAATTCCAGCCCAACAGGGGAATGAGGGGAGAGTGAAACCCACCGCAACCAGAACGAATAGCTCAGCTGGTGAGTTTAGCAGTGTTCTTAGGGCTCAGAGTGTCTTCCTCCATAGGGCCCCCAGTGTAGGGACCTCAGGCAGCCCAGATGATGCCAAAGGCCCTGTGCAGTGGCCTCAGTGGCAGAGCTGGTCTTTCCAGAGGCAGAGATGATTCGAAGGACCTCAGTTGTCCTGCTGGGCGGGACGGGGCCAGCCTCTCCCTCTGCTGGTGTGCACATGAGTGGTTGACCTGGGCTTTCCACAGGAGCTCCCAGGTATCAGATTCTAACAGGTCTGGGGAACTCCGAGGGTCTCCAGGCTGACCCACAGGTCCATGTGGGAAATTGGCACTGGTCTTCTCAGTAGGACCAGGACACCAATGCTGTTATCACTGCAGCTGCACCCATGGGCACACATATTTTGGAGGACTCTCCCCAGCTGGCCCCACAGATCCCCAGGAAACCAGGCCCAGGTGAGGGCGCAGCAGCTCTTGCCCTGGTTCCCCCGAGAAGGTAGAGGAGATAGTATAGGGCAGAGCAGGCACCTGGATGGGCACTTTGGGAGGTGACAGTCTAGACAGCTCTAGCATCAGAGCTAGCAGAGCGGGTTCTGTCCTGTCTCTTCCCGTCCCTGTGCCTTGGATGCCTCGTCTGACAGTTGGGTAAATGACCCTCCATCCCTGCAAGACACGGATGGGTGGGGTGACTTCAGCAGACACGGAGTTGTGCATGGCCACCAAGCCTCCTGGAGGAAACCTGGTGAGCTGAAGCCAGGCCTTCAGAGGAGGTCTCATTGTCCTTTGTCCTTTAGGAGGAGGAATCAGGGCAGGTGGAGGTCTCCTTTGTCCTTTCCAGCCTTGCTGACAAGGCAGGAGCTGGTGTGACTTCATTTGCCCCCAGGAACCTGGATGAAGGCTGGCTTCGAACCACCTGAGCACACAGAGCTCACTCCAGGAGCTCCCAGCTCTTTGTTCCCATTTGTCAGAAGGAAAACTGAGGGCCTCTTTCCTTCCATTCACTAACTAAGAGGGGGATTGGGGCCAAGCTCCGCTCCTCGTCTGTCCAGGAGAGGAGGAGGGAAGCCCCCACAGGTCCTGCCGACCAGCCTAGAACACATCCCCAGGGAAGCCCAGACCCAAAGGTTATCCCAGAGATAATCAACTCTCGCAGGCTGCCCTAGAACCTGAACTTCAACACAGAGTTCACCCTTAGTCCAGGTCAGCCCAGAGACATGGGCATCCCAGAATACTTGGGTTAAAGGGGATAACTGCTAGTTTGGGATAGCCCAGAGCCCAGAGGTCAGTTCAAAATACACAAGTTAGCCCAGGTTGGTCCATCACACATAGATACACCCAGGATTAAGTAAAACAATAGATTGGCCCAAAACAGTGGTTTCCAGGTGTTTTTAAAGCCGCAGACCCCTCTTCAGTGGAATCTCAGCAGGACCCCATGTACAAAGCAAAGGAGAGCTGCCCAGGCAGTTGTGTGCTGCAAGTGTCTGACCCCCAGCTTCCAGAAGAGGTTCTGTCTTGTAGCCTCCAGGGGCCAATGCTCCTTGCATGGCTGATTTCAGCTACCCGCCTCCCCATCTCTACCTAGGATGAGCCCAGGACCGCCAGGGTAAGCTGTCGTCTTCTGGGAACACCCCCAAGACCCCAAAGACCGCCAAGCTCTGGCACCCAGGTTTAAGACAAAGACAGAAGGCAGCCACATGTGGATGCTTGCTGGATAGCTCCAACCTTCAGAAAGCCCAGGGCCAGTTGGGAAATGCTTCCCAACCCACAGCCTGGCAAGGCAGGAGCAGTAGGAAATGAAGTCAGTGGGGAGGCCTGGCCAGAATTCTCTACATGATGACGCTGGCTCTTGGTCTTTCCACCTGTACAATGAGAGACCTGAGAGCTGTGACCTCCAGAGGCCCCTCTCTGGCCAGGGAGGTCAGCTATGCTTGCCTTTGTCATTTCCTTCTCTGCCACCGCCCCAGGCCTGGTCCTACCTATGACACAGCCTCAGATTGAGTCACCGTCCCTTACCCCTTCACACCTGTCCTCTGCCGCCTCCAACCCAGGAGCCAAGTCCTAAGGAGGTGACATAGGTGGCATCCTGCACGTGGCCAGCTATCCCTCCACGATCGATGCCTGACGGAAAAGGCTCCTCACAAGCTGCTGAGAGTGCCGGAATAGCCCACCCAGGCTTTCCTTAAACTAAATCGAGATGCAGCTTTACTTAGGATGAACAAGTTCCAGAAATGTATTGCACATGTACAACTAATGTACACGTACAGCTGGTAGCTTTAGTTAATAATGATGCATTGCAGACTGAACTTGAAAATTGCTAAAAGTCGATCTTAGATGTTTCACCACAAAATGAAATGATAATTATCTGAGATGATGGATGTGTTAATTAGCTTGATTGTGGGAATCACTTCACGATGTATACATACATCGAAACATCACATTGCAGCCAGGCACAGTGGGGCATGCCTGCAATCCCAGCACTCAAGAGACTGAGGCAGAGGACTGAGAGATTGACCCACCCTGGGCTATGTAGAAAGACCCTGTCTCCAAAAACAAACAACAACCCCCCCCACCACACACATCGTACACCATAAGTACATACAATTTGTATTTGTTAAGTACATTTCCATAAAGAAAAAAAAAGTTTACTGGTGGAGTATTTTGAACATTCAGAAAAGACTTTGCCACCATCTAGATTTTACAGCTGTTAATACTCAGCCAGGTTTTCCCCATCAGTGTATGACTGTCTCCCTCTGAGCGTGCTCACTGTCCCTCTCCTAGCTATGCTTTGATCTCCACATGGGCTGCACAGGGCAGGTGTGCCTGATGGTCCCCTGTGTGAATGGGGGTTACTGGGGGACAGGGGCAGCTTCTCAGTACATTGTATGTCATACTCTCTCGCATTTCATTGACCCTTACAACTTCCCAGCAAGATGGAAGTGAAGGAAGAGTCTTGTCCCCATTTCACAGAGGAGAAACTGAGGCTCAGAGGGTGGGGAGGTTATCAGACAGCACACATTCTGCCTGCAGGCCAGTCAGAATGAGACCCAGGGCTGTCCCCAAAACCAATGTTCCTTTGACTTGTCCTTTGTTCCCATCTCCAGCTTCATTTGCCCAGCCTCTAGAGGGGCTGCTGAAGACCACACTGTCAGCAGGTACAAACTGCTTCACTCCCCCTGCCTTCGAAATCCATCCTAGGAGTTGACTGTGGTCCACTGAGGTTCAGTGCCGTGTCAGGCACAAGGCAGATGTGACATGCAGGAGATGCATGCAGAAGCCACAACACTCTCGGCTGCTTTTATTGATCCCATGGGCCATGGACACTGATGCACACGGGGCTGTCAGTCACGCACCGTGACAGGGAGTTTGATTTAGGCCCTGATGAAGTGCAGAAGGGGGTGCCCACCCGGCAGGGACACCCCACATTCAGAGGCCCAGGGAGCCTTTAGGAAGGGTGGGGGCTCTGTGAGGGAGGGCGAGGAGTGAATGATGGAGCTAGGAAAGCATGTGCCCAATCCATGACTCAAAGCCAGAATATGTGAGAGAGAAGAAACTGCAAATCAAAAAAATATATACCACGTGATCTAGTTTTTACAATTACAGAAGATGATCTCCAGCTGTCTAATAAGGAGGTGAAAAGTTCTCAACATCGTCAGTCATTAGGGAAATGCAAATTAAAACCACAATGAGGAACCATTATACTCCACCGAAAGTGCTGAAATTGAAAATGCATGATAGCTCCAAGTATTGGCAAGAATGCAGAGCCAACAGAATTTTCCTACGCTGCTGGCAGGAGTGTCAATTCGTCCAACCACTTGGGAAACTGCTTGGCAATGTCTATTGAAGCTAAGCTTATGCCTGTGTATGATCCAGCAATTCCATCCATTGGTGTTTACCCAAGAGAAATGACTGCCAAAGGATTGTCCAAAAGTGGTCTTTGAAGCTTTATTCACAATAGCCAGAAGCTGAAAATAGCTCCAACACCCATTTCCTGTAGAATGGAAAAATAAATGAAGGCACATCTATTCAATGAAATAGTACACAACAGTGAAAAAGAACAGAGATAATGCAACCATATGGGCAGGTATCATAGATGATGCTGAAGGAAAGAAGGCAGGCGGGAATGAGTATTTTCTGGGTGGTTCCATGCATACAAAGTTCAAGGATAGTGTAATTAACTCTGAGGTTCAAGTCTGAGTAGTGGTGACCTGGCAGCTGGAAGAACATGAGGGAGATTCCTAGGCTGCTTGCATCTTGTGCTATGAGACATTTGCCCAGGTCATTCACGCATGAAAACCCACCGAGTAATACACTTGAGATTTGAGCACTTTCTATCAAGAAATGTATCTGATAAAAAGTATTTTTTAAATTCCCCAAATGATGGTGGAGAGGACAGGACAACAATTGGTGACTTTGGTGACCTTCCAGGAGAGGAAGCCTGAGCAAACCACCAAGAGACAGGTGCCAGCCTGAGACGGTGGGGCAGTGAGGGCAGAAAGAAGAGGGCTCCCCCTGAGCAGGCAGGGACCCTGGAGGCAATGAAGCAATGCACTAAGGAATCATCCAAAATGGGCAGCCCGCTATCCTATCCCAAAACTCTGAGCAGCCTTCTTTCCCCGGAGACTTTAGAGAGAACAAGCAACCCCTGCCCTGTGCTGAGGAGCTCTCTTCTAGATATGCAGGAGGCATTCTCCCTATTTCACAGATGGGTAAACTGAGGATCAGAGAGCTGAGAGAGCTGTGGCAGGATTCCGCCAGTCTGTTATCCTGCCCTGTGAGTGGTCACATCACAGCAGGGGTGGGGAAGCAGAAGCAAGCCAAAAGACGGGGCTTGAACACTGTGTCCTCCCGGGGCTGCCAGGAGTCAGTGTGCAGCAGGTCTGGGGATCCAAGGGTTGGAGGGTGGAAGCAGAAAGTCTGCACTGGACATGGAGCAGCACCATCCTTGGCCCTCACTTCCCCCACACACCAAGAATTGCTGCTCTCCCCACTTCACAGATGAGGAAGTGGAGACTTTGAGAGGTTGGCTAGGGAAGGGCAACCCCCTGGCTTTGCTGATCCAGAACCCAGCCCCCTGGGAAAGGGCTGGTGGGGGAGCACTGCCTAGTGGATGGGCCTGCACGATCAGACCTAAAAGACCCAGAGAAACAGCAGGTTAAGAGTGAGGAGGAGACAGAAAGAAGCAGAGATGCAGAGGGAGCAGTGGGGAGAGACGCGGCAGGGTTGGGGAGAGGAGTGACAAGGGGAGCACCCCAAAAAGAGGCAGGTGGCAGGAGCACTGGAGGCCAAGCAGGCGATGGGAGGAAGTGGGGAACGAGCAGATGTTTGGCAGCAGCTCTGAACTCATGAACTCGGGAGGCGAAGGCTTCTCGCACAGACTCATGGGACAGGTCTTGTCACCCTCAGCTCCCACTCACCCTCCTGCCCCTCCACCTCACTGTCTGCTTGGCCCCAGAAGAGGCCCAGCAAGCTGATTTTTCCCACCTTGGTTGAGGTGGCGAGGTGTGTAAAAGGAGGAGGGTCAGCAGGCGGCCATGCTGAACTCTTCCAGGGAGACCCCACAACACTGTGTGACCTTGGGCCTCAGCGTTCTCATCTGGGCAATGGGACTCCTGATCCTGTCAGAGCCTAACTATAGGCTCTGAGCTACCAAGGCATGTCCCAAGCACCCACCTCCCCTCTCCCACAAAGATGCCACTCTGCTGCACTCCAACCCCTCACCCAGCCTCCCACTCCCTGCAGGCAGTGTGGCCAGTTCCTCACCATCAACCTGGGGCCATCTCTTCCTCTCCAAAAGTTGGGTTAGGAGGTGGAGGCAGGAGGATCAAGAGTATGAAGCCAGCCTAGACTTAAAGAAATAGTATTAAAGATTGGGACCAAAACCTGCCCACAGCATCTCTGTCCCCAGGGTACTGCCTTGTCCCCAGATAGCCTTTCTTTTGAGCTTTGCTGAGAAGGGGCCTTTGGGACTGACTGAGGGGCTGATGCAGAGGTCAGTGGGAAGGATGCAAGGAAGAGCCATCAACGTCATCATCACCCCTCCATAACCAAGCTCTGCACTTCAGTATGACAGGAGGCAGGTCACGCGATCTCTCTGAGTTGTTCATCGCAATGGTGGGATGATATAGACCTCTGGCCTTATGGGTGAGAGAATGATGCTATCCCCCCCAGCCCGGGGCTGGCCCAAGAACACCGCCTGTGCATGAGAGGAGAGATGACCTGGGTCTGGAAGGGGCTTGAGACAGCTCCAACTTCAACCTCACTCTACTGACATCCAGAAAGGCAGGCCCAAAGAGCAGGCAGTGGATGGGCAAGAGCCACCAGAGGTGGACCAGTCGGAGCCTCTGCCTCCCAGGCCTGCACTCCCCAGTCTGGGACAGGATGGGAAGTGTGGAGGTCACCAACCAAGCCCCTGACTTTCCTGTTCCATCAGGGGATCTGGAGCTGCCAGGCAAGAGTGGGCATTGGAAGGCCCGCCACAGGCTCCAGAGCCAGGGCTCCACTACAGGGGACAGAAGAGTGGCCTAGCATTGCTGAGACAGGGCCCCTGCAGGAGAGGTGGGGCAGTCAGAAGGCCAGAGCTGCTGGACCCTCTCCCCCTGCCCACAAGGCCCCTTCTCTCTGACAGAGCGCCACCTGCAATGGCACTTCTGTAGAGTCCAAGAGGAATGGAGGGACAAAGGAGTCACAGGTCCCTAAACAGACTGCCCTGAAGTCAGCGGCTTCCCTGGGTCTTTAACACCAGCTAGCTACCATATGACTGTCCAGCCCAGCTCTGTCCGGCCTCGCACTGCAGCAGGGCTGCTGTTTACAGTGCCTGCTTAATGAAATCAATAAACCAACAGTGCAAATCTGGATGAGAGCCAGTGCTTTACGATGCACCAGACTGAGGGGAGGACGGAATTAACAGCCGTTGCAGGAGAACAGGGGCTGGGAGAAGGGATGGCCTGAAAGGAGGAAGGGACGAGGCCAGGCTAGGAGCAGTGCTGGGAGTAGGGCACAGAGGCAGGTTGCATGGCCAGGCCCCCAGGTCCCTGTCTAGACCGCATGATAACCCTGTGTTCCTGCAGCACCCCCTAGCATCCTGTTCCTTCTTTCAGGTCCTACCCCTGCCTAACATGCTGTAGGAATGACTCTGTTATCAGTCATTCACACCATAGTGAGAACTTAAAACTAGACAACACTGCAGAGATGCTTTGACCCACCTCGGTCTGGTGATGGCTTGGAAGGGCAAGTGCCCCAGGGTATCCATCAGCTGCCAAGCTGAGAACTTCTGAGTGCCAGCCTCTGTGTTGTGCCAGAGGCTTCCCATATACTCAAGGCATGGGTGAGATACCAAAGCAGTCCACTTGGTGAAAAAAAAAGACCTGTCCTGGTGCCAGGATGATTCAGGGAGGCTCCTGGAGGATCCTACAGGCCTCTTTTGGGTCTGGGCAGAGTGGGACTCCAGCAAGAGACTGAATGGTCAGCCTATGCTCTCTCTCTGCTGTCATCCTGGGAGGACCAGGTTGTCAGGAAGCCTGTCCATTAGCTGAGGCTCTGTGGCCTGGCACCAGCTCCTGACCTTCTCTGGCCTTTTTTGCTCCATCCAGATCACAAGGGGCTCAGAATCCAGAACTGTACGTGACTTTCTAGCTTGGCTGCTTTCTCCATGGGACCCATAAGAGGAGAGCCACCTGCTTGACAGGCCTGGGGTCCCTTGTGAGTCACTCCAGCCACCACAGACTTGTGAAATGGCCCCCACGTCCTGCCATGGCCCCTAAGTCCAGCCATGACCCTGAGTTCTCTCTGTTTCTTACCCACAATATGAGAATAGCGACAGGGTGGGTCCCACCTGTACAAAAGTGGACTAGTGATGCTCTCAGAACCTCAGATGTAAAGGGGCCTTTGTGGAGCCAGAGGACTGGCGAGTAGCCCGGGGCCACTGGTGCCAGGCTGGACACTGAGCCAGCACCACTTGGGTTGCAAGATACCCCTTCCCTGATGGGAAACCTCCCTCCCACCTCTGTCCCCACAAAGTCTTCCTAGCCCTCCCTTCCTCTGGGACAAGTCTCCCAACCCCAGGAAAGTGACAGCATTTTACTCTCTGTCCTCCACCTGACTAGGGTTATTGAGTCTTCATGTACCTAGTATGAAGGGACAGAGGGGCAACAGAGGGGACAGAGGGGGTGGAAAGCAATCCAGATACTCCATCTTCCACCCCATCCAGGAGAAACATCTCCAAGCAACCACAAAACTCTCCCCGGCTGAGCCTGGGTGCAGCCTTGTGGCTTCCCATCAGGTGCCCTAAGAGCCACAGGTGTGTGAACAGAAGTGAGCATGCAACATGGGGCTCCCCTACCCTTGCAGGGCTAGGAAAACCCCAGGAGGCTTCCTGAGGCAGAGGCTTCACCTAGGCCTTAAAGGAAGAATCTGGGTAGTTGAGGGTACATAGGTGTCAGGAGCAGCCTGAGTAGATATCCAGAGAGGAAGCTGGCATGACACCCTCAAGAACAGTGGGAGCCACGGCCTGAGGGTGACATGCTCAGAGTCAAGGGATGTAGGGAGTAGGGGGGGTCAACACTCAGAGGCAGGTCCATGCCCTTCTACAACTTCTGAACCCACACACAGCCTGGGAGGTCCCTGAGGGGCCTAGGATCCAGTGAGGTGGTACTGGCCGTGGTTGCCCACCTCCTAGGTGACAAGGAAATTTGCATCCTTGTTAAAGTGACACACTGTTTCTGCCAGTTGTGTGAGATGAAGGGCACACAATGGGGGTACATAAATCAGCTCAACCTTCTGGGAGATTTACGGCTATGTTGACTGTCCAGCGGTGGTGGAGGAGGCACCCTCCTTCACTGAACAGCAGGGACAAGTAAAAATGACCAAGTCAGACACCAAACTTTACCCAAGGTTTCTGGAGCCTGGGGGACAGGGGCTACAGGGACCAAGACCAGGTGGACAGTTCAACTCCTCTCTTATCCAACAGCTTCTAATAAAGGGGTTGGGTCCCCTCCTGGAAGAACTGCCAGTTACACCAACTCAAGATCCCACTCTCCTTCTACTCACACTCCCCTTCAGAGCTCATCTTAGCTTTCACCTCTATCAGGAGCCTACCAGGATTTACCTCCAAGAACCAGCTGCTTTCACAGAGGGGTAGGAGACCCATGGGTAATTCTGACCTCCTGCTAATATTCATTGGGCCTCTGGCAAGCCATTCTACTACCCAGGCCGAGGCTGCTGCTCTTGTCACAGAAGTGTGAGCCTCCCGTTCTAGGAATTCTCCTAGAAGAGAATTCTTCCTAGAAGAGTCTGGAAGCCTGGCCAGCCTAGGGCCACTGGGTCACTGGAGTCCAGCCACCTTGTCCTACTTCACTCAGGGCCTGGCCCAGATGCTAGAGGAAGGTCAAAGACCCAGAACTTCAGACAGATAGAGGTATCTTCAACTGCACTTTCCCAGTGGGCAGTGGAGGCCCAGGGAAGGCATGACAAGCCTAGCACTGCACAGCAAGTTACCTGCAGCTGAGACTCATACCTTAGTTCTTGTCTAGAGCCATGGCTCATGCAGGCGAAGGCTTTGCAAGCTGGTCTCCCCTACCCTCCACCCCCCACCACTTCCTCTCGCAGCAAGCACACCCATCCATCAGAAGACTCCAAAGAAATGACCCCACCTGCCAAGGCCTCAGTTGAGACGAGAGAGGAGGCTCTAGAGGGATGTGGGAGCCAGAGCGTGAGTCCTCCCTCTGACCTCCAAGCCTGTGGTCCACCATCCACCACAAGGAAAGCCATGTCCTGGGCTCCATGGCCTTCCTCACTGGGAGGCATGAAGTGATTCTCAGCCTCTCTAGAGCAATGAATTTGTTTGCCAGCAGTCCTTGTCTGCAGCAGACAAGGGACACAGAGAGAAGCACTCCTGCTTCCTTTTAGGATGCAGACAAAGTTCCTAAAATTCTCTGCCCCTAGGCATCTCAGGGACCTCACATGTATGCAGGTATGTACTCACACACATGCACACACACAACCACAACCAGGAATGACAGAATACAGAGTCAGCCTAGTTGAGACCTTGTCACCATTAGCCCAGGCTAGGGTTAGGGCTGTCTGAGCCTGGAAGCACTGGAGTAGGAGCCATGGAGAGGATTTATCTGCTCCAGAGAGACTCAAACATCTGCCTGCTCACCCCCCCTCCTCTTCCTCCAGCCCCACCCACCCCCCAAAGGGGTCTGGCACTGGTGTCTCACAAATGTCCATCAAGCACCAGCCAACTCCTCTTCTGCTGGTCCTGGACTCCAGGACTCCAGGGTGGCACTCAGCAGATGTGGTCTTTAACTAGGAAAATGATAGCCCGAAGGCCTCACCCAAAAGTCTCCCTGCTTGCCCTGTGGAGAGTGGCTCAGCCAGGGCCCAGTGACCCAGGGACTGTGCCTCTGGGACCTCTCTCTCTCTCTCTCCTTCATTTATGCCTCTCTAAACTGTCTATATTTCCCTCCATCTTTTTGTCTTCATTCATTTCGTCCTCATTCGGTCACTTGGTTGGCTCTCTCCCTGGTCTCTTCCTAGAACTCTGACCTTCTCTCTTGCAGTCTCCTGCTTTGCCCTTCTGTCTTTCCTTCCCTCATCTCCCTCCCCCATGGTCACCCCTTCCTCTCTCTCATGCTTCACACCCCAGCCCCCTGCCTGCAGTTTCTCACTGGGAAGCAAGTGCTGAACGGTATTTCTGTTTCTGAGCTCACAGCTAACAACAACTCTCACCCTGTCTGTCTCCACCTGCCCCCCGCCCCCCGCCCCCCACCTCCTGGCTGCTTCCCTGCATTTCCACATCTGGGTTTTAAATTTCTCTCAGGTGCGTAAACCTCGGCCAGATCTGAAGGCAGGGAGGATAGGGGAGAGCCACTGAGCCCACACCACCTGCTCCAGGCCTTTCCCTATATATCCCAGTCATCCTCAAATATCACCAAAATGGGGGTTCACACAAGGAATCAGAACCACAGAGGCCCAAGAGCTTCTCTGTTGAGGCTGTGGTTCAAACCCAGGTCTGTCTGACTCCAAGGCCCATTCACTCTTCCCTGCACTCATGAGCTCAGATTGCTGGCTGCAGGGCAGATTTGACCTCCTGGCTTTGGGGCACACATGGGCTGGTTGTGAGGCAGGCCATGTTCCTGAGGCAGATGCCACCACGGCAGGGCAGGCCACACTATGTCAAATTCCAGATAAGAAGTCAGGGCTGCGTGCTCAGAGAGCTCAGGGAAGGCTCGCTGGACTATCTACAAGCCTTTGCAGAGGCAGGTCCTGTGCTACCAGCAGGAGAAACAGACCCAATAGGAGGACAAGATGGCAAGTGAGGGCTGGGTGGACCTGGGAGAGCCAGGCGGGGGCGCAGAGCTAGAAGAGGTGGTGGAGCCAAGCATGGTAGGCCCCAGCAATGTCGGAGGAAGGGCTGGGTCTGCAGGCTTGGGAGGCAGATCCTGAACTCATTGCCCTCGGAGCTCTGGTCCTCACACGGCCCTTGGAGGCAAGTCCTCTGGCTTCGCTTGAGGTCACAGGGAATCAGTCAGGACAGGCCATGGACCTGGTCAGCCTGCTTCAGAAGTACTGTGTGGCTTTAGAAAAGATACTTAATCTCTCTGTGCTTCTTTGCAAGTTTCAGAGGTGGAGCCAGATAATCTCCAAAGGCCATCCTTGACATCCTGTCATCCAGCAAAGGACCAGGAGGCCCTAGGACTTGGAGCTCTGGCCAGCAGGAATCTCAGACAGAGCTCAGATGAGCACGTTTGCCACAAAGGCCAAGGCTTCCAATAAGATGGAACTGGGATCTGGGCTGAGCATGAGAACTCAGGCCTTCCTGTCACTGAGCCTAAGAACTTCCCAGAGGCTGAACTTGGATGCGCTGCCATCAGCAGCTGTCTTTCTCTGGGTAGCATCTTCCGCCAGACATACAGCACCGTGGGTGGTGAGGGAGACCCTTGGATTACCACAGTACTGTCCCTTCCTCGGGCTCAGTGGGTCGTTGGGGTCCTCCAAGATATTCCCATGAAGTATAAAGGGGAGAGGGAACAGAAGAATGGGGTAGCCTGCAGACCATACTGCTGTCTGACCCTGTGCAAGGATGGTGCAGGATGAGGGTAGGGAGGCTGAGCCTCACACTCAGCAAAGACCTGAGTACAGTTCAGCCAGGTGAAGGGGGACCTAAGCAGACTACCACTATGGGATTCCAGTGTGTCAAACATGGCCCCACTCTAGGAGTCCCCAGCTTTGCCACTGACCAAGCAATGTTGGCTGTGAGAGCCACAGTGGGTCTTGACAGGCTCAGCCAGGGTGGTCAGCCAGTTATGCCCCTGGGGCAGCTTCTCTCCAAAAGAGGTCTGAGTGGGTCACTCCATGACAGCCACGTGGTTTCTCATTTCTAGAGTCTAATTGTTGGCAGATCTGCCCTACACGCTTCACACTAGCACACGAAGGGATATGCGCCCCTTGTCCTCATTTTGGTCCCTCCTGTGGCACCCAGCCCCTGCTCAGCATCCTTGGCTCCCCACCTGGCCAAAAGGAAGTGCTGCTGACTGGGGCTGGGACTGCGAGGGGCAGAGCAGCACCAAGCTTCCAGAAGCCTGGCTGGCCTCATAAGCAGCCTCCTGCAGAGCCAGAAAGAACCCCAGTCCTGCCAAGCCCCACACTCACCACCATATACTGCAAGGTAGGTTCCAGGGCTCCACCCCTGCCATCACCCAGTCTCTGCTTCCTCTGTTGCATCTGCAGATGGCTCCCTGCTTAGGGGGCAGCCACCTGCGGTAGGGACAGCACTCTCATGGATACATGGATAGATACTCTGTGTCCATAAGTAATCACAGTAGAGTGAGGTTAGAGGAATTGAGATGTCTGGGGCTGGTGACAGAGGATACAGCTGAACAAAGGCCCTGAGACATTTGACTGTGTCTAACATGCCCCTTACCCATCAGCAAGAATGTCTGCTGAGGTCACTGCAGCTGCCCCAGAGTAGAATGGGCTCAGGGAGTGAGTGCCTTTGATTGGAAACACCCATGAACACTGGTAGATGCTCCCCCTGAAACATGAGGCCATGAGAGACTGCTTGGAACACCCAGGGTCCTAGCATGCTCAGGACCCTGGGTGTTCCAAGCAGTCTCTCTGGCCTCTCTTCACTCAACAGCATTTAGGAAGTGCCTGGTTAGAGCCAGGCATTGGGCCAAGCTCAGGTCTGAAAGACCAGAGGCAGCCTCAGCCCTGTACTTGTGGACGTGTTCTCAGCGAGGCTGGCCTGCCTGCCTGGACCACAGTGCTCAGACAAGGTTACCCGACTGAGCCAGGACAGGGGAGTGGGACATGGAGACTAGAGGCTGCTGTTGTAAGCTCAGAAGTGTCTTGAGTTAGGTCAGGGCAAGAAAAACGGGCCAATCAGAGAGCAACTTTGGAGAGAAGTCAGTCAGCTAGACATCGTGACAGGAGTCAGGAGGACAACTCCCAGGTCTCTGGCCTGAGCAGCAAGAAAGTCCGTCTCTTCACTTATTAACTGTACGTTATTTAACCACTCTGGGCCTCCACCTCTTCATCTCTAAGACAGTGATAACAATACAACTTGTTATTTGTTTGGAATGTTAAAGAGGTTATACCTGTAAAGTGATCAGAACAGTACCTGACACCAAATAAGCCCTCAGTATAACTAAGGCTACTATCAGCATTGTGGTTGTCATGAAGCAAAGGGATGGATGAGTGGATGGATGGATGGATCGATCAATGAGTGGATGGATAGATGGATAGATGGATAAGTAGATTGATAAATGAGTGGATAGATGGATGAATGGATGGATGGATGGTTGGATAGACAGATGGATGAGTGGATGGATGGATGACTTGATGGATGGATGAAGACAAATGACAGGGTGAGTTCAGCTTAAGACATGATGCATTTTTAGCACTTTCACAAAGCATGATGATGGTGTCTAGGACAGCTGATATTGTAGTTTCTGAAGTCCAGGAGTGCAGTCTGAGCTAGGAATTTGGAAATTCTCAGCCATAGAAAAAGAGAAACCATAGGAAAGGGGGCTAGGAAGTTGGGGGACAGCCTGGGAAGAGAAGCTAGACTGAACCCCAGTGGGCCAGTTAGGACACCTGCAGTTCCTAGTACCAAATGCCAAATAGCTTAAGAGGAAAGTATTGGTTTGTGAAGTGGAATCATCTGGATTGGGACCAGCTGGGGCCAGGAGCTCAGGTGAGGCCTTGGGACTCCTTCTATCACTTGGCTCTGCTGATCTCTTCTTTCTCAGGCAGGCCCTCCGTGCAGTGACCAAGAGGCCCAGGCAGTGCAGAGGATAGGCTGGTTCCATTCAACAAGAGGAATGACCCTGTTCCTGTCCAGCAGAAACCTAGTCTGGGCTCACATGGGCCAGGCCTGGTCACATGCACATCTCTGAAGCCAGGGTGTATCAGCCCTAACTGAACAAGAGCCGAGATGGGGGAGGGAAGGCTCAGGCCAGAGGAGGTAGAAGGCCATTCGGCAGGCACCATGTGACAGCCTGAGTCACTAGCCAATGCCAGCAGTTATTTCAAGGGGCCGGGGCAGGACACCCTCGTAAAGGCATGCCTAGCCTGGTGGGAGGAGATGCAGAAGAACTTAAGGCCACAGACATCAGTCTTCCAGAGGGAGGGAGAAGCCACCAGCATACCACAAACCAGTGGCTAATTTAGCAGAATTGTGGCAGAAATGGGCACCACTGGCCAACTGCTGCCCCTGGGGCGAGGCTGTCTGCACAAAGACAGTCCAGGAGGGGACCTTAGGAAGGCAGCAGAGAAGGGATGAGGAACAAGGACAGAGGAGCCCAGCGGCAGAGAGAGGATGAGGAGCAGGGGAGGAGAGGCAGGTGGAACAGAGGGCCTCAAGGAGCCTGGGGATTGTGGAAAGAGAAGAGACAAAGAAAAAAAAAGAGTGAAGAATCATCAAGCTGGCCTCCCTCCCCCCACAAATGCTGAAAGTTAAAAATAGGCCATGTGGGGAGAGGAAGGCAGAATGAGAGCAGTTGTCTAAAGAGGGGAGGCAGTGGAGCCGGGACCAGAGGAAAATCCCCACGGGCCTTGGTGAAGATGAAGAATGACAGCGCAGAGGCAGTCATTGCCAGGGGTGTGGGGCCATCCGGCAACCCAGCCCAAGCCCAGCAGAGTAACAATGTAACCCCCCGAAATGCACGTGTGGCTCCTGGAGCCCAGGCTCAGCCCAGGTGGGAACTGTAGCCCCTTCTCACAGATGAGGAGACAGACTCGGGGTCACACACACACCTACTGATGCTTGGTGCTGCGAGAGGACCTGGCCACAGAGAAGGTGCCCCGTGGGACTCCCCAGGTTTGGAAGTAAAGATCAACAGGCACATTCAGTGCCCTTCCTGTGCCAACACCACATGATGTCCAGAGGACGGAGGGGAAAGGGTGAGTGATGGGCAAGAAGACAGTGATCCAGGTCACATCCCATGAGACCTTGCCAGCTTCCTTCCAGGGGAAACTGAGGCCCCGAAAGGGAATCCTAGCTGCCCTAGCTGCCCAGGTGCTAGGACGGTAGCAGAAGGGAGTGCTGAGAACCAGGGGAATGTTCTGTTCCCAGCCCCACCCCGCCCCCTTCCTAGAGCTGCACTCTCTTTGCCCCATGGGCCTCCTGCCCATCTTCTGGGCCCACAGTGGAGGAGCTAATTAAAGGCTGGCTCACAGAGGCAAGCCCACATAAACAAACACAGAGGGTTATGAGCCTCAGAGCCGAGAGGAAGCCCAACTAGGAGCTGCATGGTGCTGACAAGGTGGCTCTCCCACCCAACTTCAAGGCGACATTACTTTTGTCAGCAGACAGGGCAATTATTGGATGCTCTTAATAAACTCCTGTGTTTATAGATGGTCTTTCTTCCAAGGTCTTAAAGCTCTTCTGCATTTAGCTTTTCTTTGTTGTCAGGAGGTGGATACCACATAGAGAAGTATTTATCTCCACATTTTCATGAAGCCCAGAGAGGTTAGGCCACTTATCCAGGGACACATAGCAAATCAGCCAACAGAGTTGAAATTAATATTCAGTCTTCTGGTAGTCAGGAAGGATCCACCTTCTGGCAACCTGACAATTCTCTCAGCCTCTCTCTGGCCATCTCAGGATAGACCTACCACTTAACACTTGTCCAGGGGTTCCCCCTCCCTCTAGATTTCACCAAACTTGATCAAGGCAGGACTGGTGGGACTATTTCCATTGTTTGGGCTCAGAGAAGTAAATGACTTACGGAAGGTCACACAGCAATAGGCAGGTTGAGGACCTGAATTCAGGCCTCTGGACTCTCCACCTCACACCCCATCCATCCCAAAGCAGAGCTGGGGTGGCTCTAGGAGGAGCATTGAAGAGTGTCTAGTACCTATAAGGAGAGAAAGACTTTGTGTGTGTGTGTGTGTGTAGTCCTGGGGTTTGAGCTCAGAGGCTACAGCTTGAGCCACTCCACCAGCCCTTTTTTGTGATGGGTTCTCTCGAGATAGGGTCTTGCACACTATTTGCCTAGACTGAGACTGACTTCAAACCAAGATTCTCCTAATCTCTGCCTCCTGAGTAGCTAGGATTACAGGCATGAGCCACTTGCACTATCTGGCAGAAAAACTTCTCTTGTTACACCTTCCTGCAGAGGGGAGGGGAGAGGCAAGACTGGGGCCACTCTGCTTGAGACCACACTTCAGTGGCCACCATCTGCCTCTGTTGGTCTGCAGGTGGCTCTGAAGGAGAAGAGTGAAAAGGGTAGTCCTCGAGGAAGGTCTTAGGAGAGACCCTTGGGACCAAAAGGTGTTTGTGGGTGTCTCTTCCCTCCCTGTGCTTCATACCTACACTGGGGAGTGAGGACAGGGTTGGACAAGATGGGCCCTGCAGTTCCCCTGGTACTAAGGTCCCTGGGTTCTCTAAGAGCTGGGGTCTGCCCACCTGTCGAGCCCATCAGAGCCCTCCAGACATCTGGGGTAAGGGAACCTCTCCCAGCCCCTCCTGTGTCTGAGAGGCCTCTGCACAAGAAAAGCCCAGCTGGGCCAGGTTGGGGGAAGGGCAGGGCTGGAGACATGGGGCCTGGCCCACTTGACTTCTGACTGGCAGGGACCTTAAGCAAATCCATCTTCCTTCAAAGCCAATGGACTCAGATCTTGGCCAAGGGTGCCCATGCCCAAATCCCAGTTTGTGGCGGCAGATGGGCCACCTGGGAGGCAAGAGAGGCAAGGTAAGTAATACAGCAGGTGGGCAGGGGCTGGAGGGGAAGGAGTGGTTCATTATCAAGAAAGACAAGGAAAAGGAGCTAACCCAAGTCCTCTCTAGAACTCTGTCCTGGGGACAGAGGGCTGCAGCCCCCAGTGGGAGGCCTCAGGTGGGATGGAGCCTTTGCCTTCAGCCCTCCAACTGTGAAGAGGGAAGGAACAGATTCAGCCTGGATCAAAAGTTGGAGAAGCGATGGGGGGAGGGGAGGTTAAAGCTAGCACTCTCCCCAACCATCAGGCACTGCACTTCAGAGTTTGCGAATGACTGTCACTGAGGGAGCCTCACCACCACTCCATGAACCCTGTATGACAGGCAGGAAACCCAGGCCTTCACACAAGGGAGCCTGAGCTTGGCTGTGGACTCTGACGCCTAGCCCAGGTTCCCAGCACACCTGGCTCCTGATCTGTAATGGAGCAAGCAGGGTGTCTGCATGCCTACTTCCCCCAGCTACAACCCCGTCCTTGCCACTGCTGTCCCATGGGGACTCTGGTGGGAAGACTTCTCCCCATCCAGAAGGCCTGAGCATCCTAAGCAGGCAAGACCTAGGAAGAGGGGTGCTCTACCCGGCTCACTGATGCCCAGAAGAGCTGACCCACCCAGCACATGCCCTGGTGACAGATGTGGGGTTTGGAGAAGTTATGGGAAGAAAGGAAAAAAAGGGAAAGTATAGCTTCTCCAAGGAAGTATTAAAATGTCCAACAAGGGGCTGAGTTGGCCCCTGCGTTGAGGGACCAGCTCACTTAAGTTAGATTCTGCACTCAGAATCCCTCTGGGTGATGCCCGAACCATGGTCTCTGCCTCCAAGGCAGGAGCCTAGGAGTGGGCAGCCACCTTGCTCGCTCCCCCACCCATAGAATGGGGAAGGGCCAGTCCACCCCCAGCCATGAGCTTTCTGTGAGTGGGGTCTGAAGTGGGACCAGGAGAAGAAAGGTAGAGAAGGGGAGGTGCCACAAAAGCCAAGAACAGGGAGTTAGCTGGTATCTCTGCTGTGTTCCTGGCTGCAAGTTAGGAAGAGAGCCCCTGTCACCACCACCTCCACTCTCCACTGGGTGCTGTGGAGTCTCCCAAACAGCATTGAGGAGGCCGGTGCCAACAACTTCCTCCCTGCCCCTGATGTCCCAGCAGACCCCAAGATCTGTGGAAACCACTGGCTCCTTAGCAGCCCTGCCCCGCCCTCCTCCCCATGCTGCCCCCACCCCCACCCCATGGATTTGGAGCCTGAGTTTGAATCCCAGCTCTGCACCTTTGCTCTGTGATGTCTGCTGCACTGCTCTAAGCAGTCAATTACTCTGAGCCGTTGTTTCCTCATCCATAACCAGGGAAATGATAAAGCCTCCTTCGTGAGACAGTGTGAGGATGAATTAAGATGGCTCTGCCATAGCCAAGTTCCAGTCCTTGTTGCTTTTCTTCCCACTCTCCTGAAATTCTCCCGGCAGACACCCCACATCTTTCCCTTCTTCTCCCTTTCCATCTCACGCTCCTCTGGGCTGACCTTCAAGCTTAAGAATCTGTTCCATTCTGGACATGGGGTGAAATGAAAGCTACACCGCCACTGTGTTCTGTGTTCAGGTGTGATCATGCTGGTGTGGCTATGAACTTTTTTCAGAGTCCCTAACTTCTAGAGATTCACACCAAAATATTTCTGCATGAAATAATACATGATTAGCGTCAAAATAATTCAACAGTGAGGAGGAGTGGAATAGAGCTGAACCAAGCTTCGAGACGCTCATTACTGACTGGGATGAGTCTGTGGGGCTCATCACACTGGTCTCCCCACTTCTGCATCTCCTGTAATACCAAAGGTGGTTTCAAATATGGAAGGTGGCTGAATGGCAAGATGGCAGGAAGTGATTGCCATTGATGCCAGCTGACACGCATGGGGGCTGGAGAACACTTTCCTCTACTTTGGTGCCTGTGGAAGTTTTCATAGTAAAAAGGGTTTCACATGTATGTTTTTTGGTTTGTTTGGTTTTGGTGGAAATGGGGTCTGAACTCAGGGCCATGTACTTGTTAGGCAGGCACTGTAACCCTGAGTCACGTGCCCCCTCCCCACCCCTGTTTGCTTAGGGTTTTTTTGGAATAGGATCTCACTTTTTGCCCAGGTCAGCTTGGACTATGATCCTCCTCTTTATGCTTCCCATGAAGCTGGGACAATGGGTTCATGCCACCACACACAGCCATTGGTTAAGATGGGTCTCTCAAACCTTTTGCTCAGACTGTCCTCAAACCACAATGATCTCTGCCTCCCGAGTAGCTAGGATTATAGGTGTGAGCCATTATGTGTGTTCTAAAAAAGAAATTCTGTCAGATTCTCCCTGTGGCACCTGGATGGACCCAGGTAGCTCCAGGCCCACCCCTCCTCACCTGCACTCCAGGATGCAGAACCAGTCAGCAAGCAGACACTCAGGCTGGGTCTTACCTCCTCACCTCTTGCTCTGCCCTTCCTCTAAGTACAGTCTTGGGACCCTGTCAGTGGAGAGGTCTAGTGTTGGTTCAGCTCAAGAATCACCTCCTCTGGGAAGCTGGTCCTGCTTCTCCTCTGGCCTCCCCACAGCCTGGGACACAACCTGCAAGGGTAGTTCTCACATCAGATCCCAGCATAGGCCTGAAGCTCAGAAAACACCACTGAGCGCTGAAAGGCCTCACCTCACTCAGGACTTCACCTGGGTTGTGAGTCCCAAAGAATAGGTATTGGTTCCTGAGGGCGCCCTGCCCCCTGTCGGTGAGAAGACACATTGCAGGTGTGGCTGGAAGCCAATCTGGACCCTTCAAGTCCACATCCACCACTCTCCCTCCCACCGTACACTGAACAGATCTGGGAACTAGGATCCATGGGGTGGGGACACCCATGACAGAAACATGCAGAATCTGTCACCATCCATCTCTTCCAACCCTTTCAGTCCTCTAAGACCTCATCTTAGAGGACCATGCCATACCCTCAAAGACCTGGTGGCCTTTGCCCAAGCTGCCTTCTCTTCCAGGGAGCACATCACACACACACGCACACACACACACACACACACGCAGAGAGAGAGAGTTCTCTGCCTGGCCAGTGACAGTACTTCACTGTCACCACATGGAGAGCTATTCTGTGTATCTCTCTGCTATAGCCTGGCCTCATGACCTTTGTCACAGCACTTGTCACCTGTAGTGTTGGTGTGATCATCTCCTTCCCTGGATCAGGAAGTCCCTGACAGAAGACACTGGCTCTCAGCAAGCTGTGCCTCTAGTTTCCGCCACGCTGGCCAAAGCTCCCTCCGTCTTTGGGAAGACAGGCAACGTGTTGGAAAGGAAGACGTGGCAGGTTTGCCAACCCAAGGAGGAAGCTGGGTCTCCATGTCCAGGCTGACGCTGTCTTCTGTAGTACCATAGTCACGTGTGACCACCAAGCACTTGAAATAGGGCCTTGTGACCCAGGAATACGATACTTTATTTCATTCTTTTCATTTTAATTCATATTTAAACATTGATATTCCAACAACTTGCATATGTGAGTCTCCTTTTCAACCACAATTTTATGAAATCTTAATACAGATCGAGTATGTCTGCTGAAAATTTTGTGTTCAGTTGAGATGTGCCCTAATTGCAAGGTACATACTGGATTTCAGTCTTAGTATTTTTTTTTAAAAAAAGGAACGTAACATGGTTAATTTTTATACCGATTATCTGTTAGAATAACATTTCGGATATATTGAGTTAAGTAAATGACACTAAATTAAAAGTAATTTCATATGTTGCCTTTTGCTCTTTTTAAATGTAGCTGTTAGAAAATTTTAAAGCCTCATCAGGTGTGATGGCACGCTCATATAATCTCAGTTACTCAGGCGGTGGAGGCAGGAGGTTCATGAGTTCAAGGCCAGCCCAGGCAAAGGTCACGGACCCTGTCTCAAAAAGAAAATGAAAACAAAAGGGCAGAATCATGACGCAAGTGGTCAAGTGGTAGAGCACTTGCCTAGCATGCACGAGGCCCTGGGTTCAGTCCCCCGTACTTCAAAACACCAAAATGGATCAAAACAAAAACGATGCAAAGTCCCCACATGGGTCACGCCTCCCGTGAATGACTGTTGGAAAGTGTCATGACAGAGCCAGCTTCTCTACCTCAGTACTGCTGGTGCGTGGGGTTGGATGGGGCTTTCCTGTGTGGGCTCCCCAGGAGCTGGAGAGTGTCTAGAAGGATCCACTAGATCACAGTAGCACCTCGATCCCCAGTGTGACAACCCCAACTGTCTCCAGTCATTGGCCCCCAGGGGCAACAGCCATGGCCACCCCAGTTGAGAACCATTGCTCTTCTGCTAGGTAATCATGAGGCGGGTGGGGGAGGAGAGCAGGAGCCCTGGAATGGCTGTGGGCCAAGGGAGGGGACCAGAGGAGGTCAGTGCAGGCCTGGACAGGGCTGGGCCTTCTGTTCTTGCCCACTGGCTCTGAGGCTGTCTGCCCTTGAGCAGCAGTGAAGAGGGGGATCCCTGGGAGCAGGCTGGGTTACAGAGGGAAGGGGCTCTCCCTGGGGCCCCTCATAGGAGACCGGTTGCTCAATGAGCTGCCACCTCCATGATCTTGTCACTGCTTGACATGTGCAAATAAAAAGCACTGGAGGAAGGAAAGCATGGTGGGGGGACTCTTGCTCTTGATCGTTGTACAGTGAGGAGACAGTGAATGGAAACAGACACAGGGACCAGAATTAGGATTGCATAGAAGTTCAAAGGCTCTGCCCCATGCACAGCCCCTATAGCAACCCTAACAACTGCCATCCTGGGATGGCAAGGCTCTTGCTCTTCGGGGAGGCCCATCCCACATGGAATAGGCATGGTTCAAAGTTCCTCTAGAACTAAATAGAAGCTTGTCAGCAGGACTGGAGACAAGATAACATATCAAAATCCACACTGCCTCACACCCAGGGAAGGCCAATTAGAACTGTAATAGGAAACACATCCCATGCACAATGGCCAACCCAGACTGTAAAAAACCTAAGAATAACTTAAGGAGAAGTGTCCGAGTCCTATATGAGGAACGCTATAAACTTTACAGAAGGATGTAAGGCAGGCCTGAATAAATGGAGTGATATATCACGCTCTGTGAAGGAAAGACTCGATAATATGAAGATGTCAATTCTTCCCAAATTAAATCTATAAATTCAATGCGTTCCCAATCAGATTCCTAAGGGGATTTTTATAGAACTTGACAAGCTGATTTTAAAGCTCATCTGAAAGAGTAAACCAACAAGATTAGGCCAGCACATTGTGAAGAAGAAAAATGAGGTGGAACTTGACCTACCAGATATCAAAACGAACTATAAAGCAAGAGAAATTAAAACAGGGTGGAGTTGATGGATCAAAGGAACAGAGCAAAGACTGCAGAAACCAGGCCACAGGGACTGTGGAAAGGTACATGTAACAGAATTAGCATTTCAGGTCAATTGGGGAAAAGGTGGCCTGTTCAATGCCTTAGCCAGATAGTGTGGGCGACTGCCACCCACTTGAAGAATAAACTAAAAGTGCTATTCTTGCATGGCTACTATTGTACTTCTGACACCCAAAAGTCAACTCCAGAGAAATAAATAAATCTTTTTACCAACTGTAAAATATTAGAAGGCACTAGGGTCAAATATTTGTTAATCTTGGAGTGAGGAAGTCCTTCCTCTGCAAGATACGGATCCAGAAATGTAAAGAAAAAGCCAGACAGATTTGGCTATCTAAGAATTTTAAACTTTTCTCTATGTCACTAAGCTAAAAAGCAAACAAGACTCTTTAAAACATAGATAATAAACAAAAGGCTATTATCCTACAAATCCATGAGGAAGGGACAGACTTGAAGTGGGGAGGTGACAGCAAGCAGGTTAGTGGGGGAGGGAGGAGAGCCACGACAGCAGGCAATCCTGCTGAGTGGGTGCTCATGGATTCTGCTGGGGACCCTGAGGGACTGTGTGCAATGCACCAGAACTGTCCACTGCAGAGCAGAAGTGGGGGTTTATCCCCGACAGGTCTGCTGGTGAGAGTGGGCCATTAACTGGCCGTTCCCTGCAGCCTGCCTAGAACATGTGCTGTGGAGAGAGGCAAAAAGTCAAGGTTGTAAAGTTGACCTTCAGCTGGGGGTGGAGAGGACATGGATGGCAATGCCAGCACTTGACATGAAACATCTTATTTAATCACTACGATAGTACTATGAGGAAGTTGTCATTATGATCCCCATTTTACAGATGAGGAAACTGAGGCTCCAAAAGGTAAATTATTCAAGATCCCACGACTAAACCAATGGAGGATGGACCTCAGGGCAGTCATTGCCTCCAGAGGCAGTGGGCACCTTGCCGAGGTGCTAGGTCGGGGAGGGAGTGTGCCATACTCCCTATAGCCAGCCGTGTGATCCTTATTCCTTTCCTTTCTTTTTTTCTTACTATGAGTACAGGTTCCTTTTAAAACGTAAAATTTTTTTAAAAAGCTTTTGAGAAATCTTTTGGATTGTTAGCCTTGGATCTGGCAAAAAATTAGTATTACGTAAATGGTGCAGTGTCAGGGTTGTTGCTAAATAGCACTGTTTTTGGGGGTGGGTGCACATGCAGAGCCAGCATCCCTGGGACATTCTTCAGAGAGCAGGTGTGTAGTGGTGCATATCACTTATAAGCAGAAAGTTTCTTTTCTTCCTTTCTTTTTTTGGTTTGTTGACACAAAAAAAAAAACCCGGGAAGGGAAGGGAAGGGAAAGGTAGAGAAGGGTAGGAAAAGGAAGGCCAGTTCTGGCTGGCCTCAAACTTGTGATCCTTCTGCCCCAACCTCCTGAGTGCTGGGATTATAGGTGTGTAACACTATACTTGGCTCATTTTTTCTTTAAGTGAACAAGTAGAATTTATCAGAATTTTGTTCTTTGTCAGGCCCAACCAGGAAGCATACTGTGTGTGAGGTCACAGTTTATGCCTTCAAACTCTTAATAATAAACAAAATGTTAATCTTTCAGCATGGTTATCCAAAGTCATCTTCTTAGTCTCTCTTTAGAAAATGCTAATGCAAAGCAATCAGCATATGAAAAAGCCATCAAAACACAGCCAGTATGGTAGAAATGAAAGTTGTTATAGATCTGCATCAGGTAGCTAATAAAAACATTATTTTTCTGAACTTCGTGATGTTTGTTGTAGCGCTTTTACATTTGTAGTTCATTAAAACTTCCTTTCTACTTCTAAATAACTGTCTACATTTATACTGAAAATCTTTCTTTTGTGGCTTGTGTTCTTTTTCTCCAAAACTGCAGAAGTATCAAGTCCCTACAAAAAGGAACAAGCTCTGTCCTTGTTCCTCAGAGAGGCGACTGGTGAGTCATTTTAATGGAGGGGTAGAGCGGGATGGCCAAGAGATGGGCCAATCCCACCATCACCAACCTCCAGACCCAACTAAGGGACCACACAGGTCCCTAGGAGCTAGTAGTCCCCTTAGACCAGACCCACCCCAGAGCCTCGTGCTGCTCTCCCTCCAGTCCCAGGCTGTGTAGCCAGCCTAGAGGATGATCTCTCTTTCCACCTGGCTGTCATTCAACTTCACCAGGTGTTTCCTCCCAGGGTAGCAGACTGGATTGAAGTCCTGTACATAGTTCATCAAATGCAGAATTCCAATACTCTGTTTTCCAGACCTACCTATGGCAGAATTGCACTGCCCTCCCCCTGCAAAGCTAGGCACAGCCATGTAGGCTAAAACTTGATTCAGTGCTGATCCACCACGCTCCCATCCCACTTGTACAGTGGCTATGGAAGCGCGCAAGATATAAAACTCCATCTGTCTCAGTTCTTGCATGACTGCAATGGATCGAGTGTCTCTGTCACCTGAATTGGACACATTGTAAGAGAAGGAAAGTTGATGGGTTGAGTTATGTAGACATGGGAATTATTTGTTACTACAGCGTAGCTCAGCCCATCCTAACGGAAAGAAGCACCAAAAGAGGACCTGGGATTGCTTCCGCCCAACAGGGCTCCAGAACACTTCTTAGTTCCCTTATCCATTGTCTACCCCCAGAGAACATGGCTCATGAGTCAAAGCATACACCATGGGAGAAAAAAGGACTCACAGAAAAAGTGAAATTTCCTAGTGGAAGATCACAAGGCATTTTCACTTTCAGCAGGGCCACTGCCATTTTTTTTAAATGTTCTGTCTTAGCCCTCCATACCCAACATACAATGATAGGGAGAGATGACTACAGTGAACGCTAGTGTTCCCAATGTCGAAATCCAGCTGGGCACAAACTGCTGGTTCCTGGAGGTTCTCTGCAGCTCTTGGCTCAGAAAACTGAGCAATTAGATCTGCAATCTGAATTATCTTTTTTTTCTTCTTTTTGATAAGAGATGTCCATGTTTGAAGTCTGATCCCTACCCTTGGGAGGCAGGAGGAGCAATTCATTTTGAATTGTCTCTGTCATTTTCAGTTCAAGTAGCAAGTCCTGCTATTACCAATAAAATTTTATTAAAATTTTTCTGAGGTTTTTATATCTTATTGCGGTTTATTCTATCAGAAATGTCTTCAAGCCAGGTACCACACCTGTAATCCTAGCTTCTCGGGAGACAGAGATCAGGAGGAGTGTGGTTCAAAGCCAGCCTGTGCAAATAGTTATCGAAACCCTATCTCATAAAAAAAAAAAAAAAAAAAAAAAGCCTAACGCAAAAAAAAGGCTGGTGGAGTAGCTCAAGTGGTAGAGCACCTGCCCAGCAAATGTGAGGCCCTGTGTTCAAGCCCCAGTCCCACCAAAAAAGAAAAAGAAAGAAATGTTTTCAAGAGAGGACTCTTTCTACCTAGGACTGAGGCAGGGGGTTCCAGGACAATAAATATCCTTAAGATGTTTAGCAGCCTTCCTGTCTGGCAAAGTTGGTCCAAGAGTACCATTGAGAAGATTCCTAGAGGCCCTGTAATCTTCTGGGAAGTGTCCGTGGTAGAGGTTTAAGTCTTTCTGAGGTCACAGCTAAGACTCACAGCTTCACCTTGATCTTTGACCCATGCTTGCTTTGAGATCCAGTTTGCCAGCTGGGAAGGCTGTCCTGCGCCCTCTGAACCACTCACTTTTTAGCATATCCTCTCACTTTTCAAGCTCATCATAGGCCTCGAGAAGGTTGATATGAATCCCTTAGGTGCCATTTCTCTCTTTCAGGCTACTGAGTGTTCCTGGTAGTTCTTGAGTCTTTGTTTTTCTTATAAGAATTTCCTGGGCTTTTAAAAATATATAGATTTAATGGAAATATAGATACAAAACAGCATACAATTCATAGGGGAACATACTGAAGAGTTTTCACACATCAACAGACCCACATACCAGCACATGGACCAAGGCACAGTGTCAGAAGCCCTAACTGTAGTCAGGCGGTGATAGTTATTCTGCAATGAACACCATAGATTGGTTTTCTTTTTATTGATTAATTCATTGGTTAATGTCATGGCAGGATCTTACTATACAGTCTAAGTTGGCCTCAAACTCAACAGCTTCCTGCGTTCTGGGATTACAGGACTGCACCACCACACCCAGCTAGTTTTCTTTCTTTTCCTAGTGCTAGGGATTGAAGCCAAGACCTGAAGCATGCTAGCCAAGGGCACTACGACTGAGAGTGTGCCTCTAGCTCTAGTTTTCCTTCTTAAATCAGGTTTATTTAGATAAAATTTACATATTCATTCTTTATAACAAAGGTATTCAGTCAGGTAATCACACCACAGTCAAGACATTGAATATTTTGATGACCTCAAAAAGTTCCCTGTGTCCCTCTCTACTTATCTACCTCCCACCAACCATGTCCACCCCCTGATATCACTGTAGTTTTGTGGTTTTCAGAACACATTACAAAGAAAATGATACAGCCTGTACTCTTTTTCTGACTGCTATCTTAGTATAATGCTTTTCGTTTTGTTTCATCTTTTGTTTGTTGAGACAGGGTCTTGCTATGTAGATCAGGCTGTTCTTGAACTTTCCATCCTACCACCTCCACCTCCCATTTACTGGGATTATAGACATGCACCACCACACCTGGAATGCATAAGCTTTTGAGATCCATCTTTGCTGGTGGTGGCAACAATCTGTCCCTTTATATTGCCGAGTCGTCTTTCAGTCTATGAATGTATCATGCGTGATTTGCTTCTTCATTTACCTGTTGAGGACTTTTGGATTGTTTCTGAGTAGAGCTTCCATGAACAGTGCATGGACCTATTTTGGTGGACCTATTTCCATTTCTGTTGGGTTGGGTTGCTGATACATAAGGTAAGTGGGTGTTTAGCTTCATAAGAAATTGCTACATTAAGCCTGGTGCCAGTTGCAGGCCAATGCCTGCAATCCTACTACTTGGAAGGCTGAGATGGGGAGGATCAAGGTTTGAGGCCAACTCTGGGCAAATAATTCATGAGCCCACTATCTCCAAAATAACCAGAGTAAAATGGACTGAAGGTATGGCTCAAGTGGTAGAGCACCTGCTTTGCAAGTGTGAAGCCCTGAGTTCAAACTCCAGTCCCATCAAAAGTAAGGAAGTAGGTGAATAAATAAGTAAATATATAAATAAATACATAGAACTTGCTACATTGTTTTCCAAAGTGGCTACAGTCTTGTGTCCACAATGATGTATGAGAGTTTCAGTGGTGCCATGTCATTGTGTACACAAAGAACTGGTTGTGGTGGAGGGGTACCGTGGTCTCCCTTGATATTAATATTTCCTCACTGATTCCTAGGGGTCCTCATTCCTCTCCCTTCTCAGAGTGCTCCCTGCGCTTGCTACCTTTTGCTGAGTTAATGGTGGGAAGTGAGTGGCAGACTGTGGGCAACAGAGCTTTCTCAGCCATTCAGCTCATCCTCCCCGTGTTGACCCTGTCTTGCATCTAGGCAGGTCCCGTGTGGACACTTCCAGCTCTTCCCCAGAGGCACTGGCCTCTCTTGGCATTGCATAGGATCCTGGGCCCAGAACAGCTTCCTGCACCTTTCCCAGGGCCACAGGCTGTCGCTCCTAGCAGAAATGAAGTCACAGGCCTCAGTGCCCTGGGAGTGACAGGATTTGTTGGCCTTTCCATGTTTAGGACTTCTGCTCTGGGCTTCCTCAGACAGCACATACAGAAATAAAAGTAAAAAAATTCTGACTCCTCTAAATAAGAGGTGAGGACAGGAGGGTGGGTTTGGATGCTTTTCCCCAGCAACAGCCTTCCCCTCCAGCCTGGCACCTCCCAGGGGATCTCCCTCCTTATCCTGCCCCATTCTTGGAAAAGAACCTGTCAGAGTGTGCAAATTCTCCCAGGTCTGGGACCTCTGCTAGCCAGGACCCATGGCCAGCCCACAGCTGGTTTCCAATAGTTCACTGACACTGAACGGATTTCTCCCTAGCCTCCCAGAGCTCCCTGAGCACTGCCCAGGTGAGCCAGTATGTACAACCTGCCTCCCCTTAGAGGGGCCTGACACTCTTGGAATTCAGGCTGCTTGGCTGCCCGTGACCTCAGCTCCCTGGTGAGCTCGTAAAAGGTGCTGATCTTATGGTACAGTCAACCTTTTACCTGAGGATTCAGCCAAGCGCAGATGGAAAGTATTCAGGGAAAAACTTGCATCTGTGCTCACGTGAACAGAGTTTTTTTTTTCTTGTCATTATTCTCTAAACAATACAATATAAGGTCTGGTAGAATGACTCAGGTAGTAGAGTACCTACCTGGCAAGCACAAAGCCCTGAATTCAATCCCCAGGACCACCAAAACAACCAACAATATAACTAGTTACATGGCATTTCCATTGTGTCAGGTGTTATAAGTAATCTAGAGATGATTGAAAGTGTGTGGAAGGATGTGCATAGGTTCTGTATAATATACACCATTTTATAGCCCAAGATTTTGATATCCAAGGGGTCCTGGAGCTAATCACCGTGGACACCAAGGGGTAATTACACATGCAGCCTTTTCTCATTATTAATGTGGGAGCAACGTACTTTACAGCTTTCTGTATCCTAACTGAAAGCAGAATCTTGCTGTCCTTAAATCTTTCCTTCCACCTTCTCCCACCACCCATTCCCAACCTGATACACCATGTTAAAACAGCATGGAGTGACATGAAGCTTGTTCTGATGGTGACAGCCTACTTCCTGGTGTCAAGTTTTGTTCCTGCTGTCTATGGCTGCAGATAAATCATCCTGACATTTGGTGACTTAAAACAATTATTATTATTATATAACATATAATATGTTAACAATTAGTATATAACAATTAGTATATAATAATAATTATTATTGTTAGAATTAGGGTCTCACTATGTAGCCCAGGCTGGCCTTGAACTCGAGGTCCTCCTGTTGGAATTGCAGGTGTGAGCCACCACAGCTGGAAACCAAAATTATGATTTCTCATGGTTCTGAAGGTTGACTGGTCTCCCTGGGGATCATCCATGGGGTTGCAGTCAGGTGCCTGCTGAGGATGAAGTCATCTGAAGGTTTGGCAGGTCTGACCATCCACGAAGGCTCTCTCATGTGGCTGGTCAATGATGAGCAGAGGCTCTAAGGCTGACTTTGACCTAGTCTTAGAAGTTAACGTGTGACATTTCTACCACATTCAATTGTTCACACATGGCCAACACAGGAGGGACCTCCACAGGGTGTGAATCCTGGGTGTCAAGGGTCACTGGGGCTATTTGAGACTAGCTAGCATTCCTGCCTCATACTCCATACAAAAATGAACTTCACATTTAGGTCATAACTCTAACTATGAAATCAAAGGAGTAAAGAGAGAATATTTTTGTGGCAGGAGTAAGACAGGATTTAATCAAATCTCCAAAATTACAAAATCGTAAAGCAGAAGAAAAGAAGATAAGTCTCATTACACCAAAATATAAAATATCTACCCATAAAGGTGAAGTTAGCGTACAGATAGCAGAATAGGAGGAGTACCTGCAATATCTAAAACTGATGAGTAATTAATGTCTGGATATAAACTCCCACTGAATCAACTAAAAAAAACCTATAAATTGTAGTTCTTACTACAATTAAAAAGCAGTTTACAAACTTTACGCCTCAGATGCTAACAAGCATACAAAAAGTACTCACAATCATTAGTAATCAGAAGAACACTTGGAGTAAAACGGTGAGCTTGCATGGTGTAGCTATTATCCTGACCAAAAAATAGAAAGATAAATAACCAAGTGTGAGCTGCATAAGGAAACAGGAACCCTTTCACAATGCAGGCACTGATGGACTGAGGTTGCTATGCCACACATCTGAACTATTTTGAGATACCAATCCAGGAAGGGAGTTGCTGGCTTTATAGGTTATGCAAATATCTAAGCTGAGAAACTTCCCATAAGCCAGAGCCAAGGAGCTCAGGGAAATGTTCTTTGAGGCATCATTCTGTGTGTTTTGCTGTGTGTGTGTGTGTGTGTGTAACAAAACTACCTGCTCACATGCTTGGTGATGGTGGCAATATTTTTACTAGTATATATTAATTGTACAAAGTGAGGGGTTTCATGGTGGTGGTTCCATATATGCGTATGAAGTTGGAGTTGCGTGATCATCATTGATAGAAGGATAAGCATAGTAGATTTTCATCATGGAATACCAAGCAGCAGTTAGAAAACTTAATACTACAGATTCAGGATACAGGAGGCAACATGGATAGGTCTTAATTTTCCACTAAGTGTCTATTTCATATGAAATGCAAATGATAGGTAATTCGATACCACTATGTAAGTTAAAAAATACATAGCAGGCGCCAGTGGCTCATGCATGCAATCCTAGCTACTTGGGAGGCTGAGATGGGGAGGATCATAGTTTGAGACCAACCCAGTCAAACAGTTCTCAAGGCCCCATCTCCAAAATAACCAGAGCAAAATGGACTGGAGGTGTGACTCAAGTGGTAGAGCACCTGCTTTCGAAAGCACGGAGCCCTGAGTTCAAACCCCAGTCATACACACAAAATACATATAGGTAATAGAGGAGATTGATCAAAGTATATTATATGCTTGTATGGAAAAATAACAATGAAACCCCTCATTTTATCCAATTAATGTACGCTAGTAAAAATAATTTTTTAAAACATGCATATAGATGAGCCAGGCATAATGGCTTCCATATGTAATCATAGCTATTCGGGAGGCGGAGCTCTCAAGGATAGTGGTTCCAGGCCAGCTCAGGCAAAAGTTCCTGCGATCCCATTTCTATCAATAAAAGCTGGGCATGGTGGCTCATGCCTGTCACCCTAGCTATGTGGGAAGCGTAAATGGGAGGATGGCAGTCCAGGCTCACTGGGCATAAACATGAGACCCTGTTCATAAAATAACAAGCAAAAAGGGCTGGCGGGGGAGAGGTATGTTTCCAGTGGTAGAGCGCCTGCCTGGTAAGTGCAAGGCCCTGAGTTCGAACCCTAGTGCTACCAAAAGCCAAACAAAAACACATACAGATGAAACAACAACATATTTTGCAAGAATGTGTAAGAACAAAAATGCATATTAACATATTAGAGATGCTGCTACTGGGAAAAGAAGAAAAGTGGAGTATAGAATAAAAGCTAACAGAGAAAAATGTCTGAAGTGTAGGGGACTTATATTAACTGACTCTGAGACTTACTATAGAGCTACAGTACTTGAGAAAGGGGTATTGGTGTCAAGATGGACAAACAGAACAATGGAACAGAGTGCCCAGAATTAACTCACATCTATACAGTCAATTGGTTTTTGACAAAGTGCACAGGTAATGCAGTGGAGAAAGGGGTAATTGAACATCTGTGCCCAAAAAGTGAATTCGGATCCATAACTCGAAGCATACTTAAAATATTACTCATAGTAGATCACAGACCTGAATTTAAAACGAAAAACTACAAATTAGGAGAAAAGATAGAAAGTCTTTGTGACTTTGGGTTAGGCAAAGATTTCTCAAACACCTGAGAAGTGTTCAGAGCAGCCGAGCTGCCATGACAGCCCAGCTGGAGGTTTGGTTGACAGCTCCCCACTCAAGGCAACCAGAGGCCCAGTGACTCTATCCTAGCAGCTTAAAGAAAACAAACAAACAAACAAGAACTACTGAAGGGCGCGAACACTGAAGGCCTATCACGGAATTAGCATCCTCAATCATACTCAGACAAACATCCTTAGAGAGAAATGGGTGCCTCTGATCTGTCTCTCCACCACTTGGGAAAACAGTGTAGCAGCTTCCTGTGCGTTATAAACACCATTCCATTTCTAGGTATTGATCAAAGAAAAACGAAAGCATATATCCATGCAAAGTCTCGCATCTGAATGTTCCTAACAGCTTTATTTGTAATAGTTCAAACTGGAAATAGTCCAAAAATCCATCAACAGTGAATTGCTAAACAAATTGTGGTACAGTCTATACATACAAAGCAATACTATTAAATAAATAATTCTATTTAGCCATAAAACAAGGAACAACTGATACATGTAACATGAATGAACCTCAAGATACTTACGCTGAGTGTATATTATGTGTTTTCATGAACATAAAATTCTAAGAAATGCAAACTACTCTGCATTGAATACAGTGGATCTGAGGTTGCCTAGGGAGGGGCACTAAGAGGCAGGAGCAAACTTTCAAGGGCTGATGGATATGTTCATAACCTTGACCTTGCTGACGGTTTTAGGAGGAAACATACATCAAATTGCACGCTTTAAATATGTGCAATTCATTGTGTATCAACTACACTATTTTTTTCTTCTTCTTAAAAGATCGCGTAATTTTGCGCCAGAATCTTCCGCTGGGAAGCTGCAAGGACTAATGCAGAAACCGGCTTTGGGAGCCCGCAGGGCCGCTGTGCACGGCTTAGAAAGTGCTGGAAGGGCGCCCAGCGCGGTCAGCGCGCGGTTAATCATTACCGAGGCGACCCGAGCGCGGCTCCGCCCCTGGGCGGCCACCGTGCGCCCCGCCGCGCTCGCCCTCTCCGCCGCCACCTGCTGCCCACGCCCGGACATGGTGAGCTCGGGGCGCCGTGGGCCGGGGAGACGGTGGGGGTCCCTCGTAGCTCCCTGCAGAGCCCCGCGCCGAGCTCGGAGAGCCGGGGTCTCCGGGGTCTCGGGGCAGCTGGGCCCCGAGGAGGGTCGGTGGCGGGCGGGC
This sequence comes from Castor canadensis, assembly GCF_047511655.1. Lineage (NCBI taxonomy): Eukaryota > Metazoa > Chordata > Mammalia > Rodentia > Castoridae > Castor > Castor canadensis. The sequence goes on along the minus strand of NC_133392.1, from coordinate 61,276,728 downwards.
CAGCGAGGCGGGAGCCAGGCCTGCTGGGCGTCCGCGCCGGGGCGGGGCTCACCCGGCGGGGGTGGGCGGGGACCCGGGATGCTGGGTGTGCGCGCCCCGCCGTGCCTGCTCGCTGCCCCTTCTTGCATGCACTTCGGGGTGCAGCGTCCAGCGGGACTCAGCCCTCACTGCACCCCTGCTCTGTCCCCGGCCTCGGGCCCCGCCTTGCGCCAGTTTGGAGGTCTGTGTGTCCACAGCCCCCTCCCCCCATCCCTGTAGGGCTGTTGTGGATCAATATCATTGCTCCTCCAGGCTGAGCTGCCCCGGGGGCGGAGGAGTCTCTGTCCGTTTGGGCTGTGCCAGACGTGGCAGTTTTACCAAACAGCTGGTTTCTGGCCCCAACGCGCATTGAGTCCTCGGAAACAGTCAGGGCTAAGGGCGATTTGGCCGCTATGGCTTGGGGAGGGACGCCAAGGCCCCAAAGGTGCTTACTTGGGTAATCAGTAACCCCTGCGCACTCCAGCCAGTGGCTGACCTTGATTTACTAAGCAAACACAGAGCCCTTCCTACTCCGACCCTAGAGTTCAGAGAAGGTTGTCAGTCAGCCCCAGACTGTGTGACTTGGGAGGCTCTAGAAGACTCTTAATCACTTGTGCTTACCCATTTCTTTCAGAACCAAGAAAATAAGTGGGTTCTGATGTCTTGGTTGAGGTCTAGTTGCCTGGATAGATGGACCCAGGTATCAGCCCCAGCAAAGGGCCAGCTGAAAGAGACCTGCTGTTGGGCGATGGCCAAGGCAGATCTCTGCTGCCTTCTCTGAAGCCATGCACAGTTAGGGTAGAAGAGGGACCAAGCCCCTTCGTGCAGGGTGCAGGAAAGAGAGGAGAGGGAAAGACAGCTTACAACAGCACCATGTGCTTCTGCCATCCCCAGGGCTTAGCCCCAGTGCTTTGCCCATTACACGCTTCCTTGCCCAGGAAGTGCTTTTAAAATGCAGGTGACCCATGCCATTCACTAACATGTCCACTGGTATCTCCTGATCTGAGAGATAGAGGTTCTTGTCTCTTAACCCATGAAACCAAAAGGCATGAGTACCATGGGGCCACCTGGCTGATAAATAGCAAAACTGGGATTTGAACCAGTCCTTCTGTGGGCTGCTTGCAAAAGCTAAATTCACCTCCCTCACACTTCCTCCCCAGATCCAGGTGATGTGTTTTCAGTTTGGTATTCTGTCTGCCTGTGTGTGTGTGGGGGGGGGCGGTTCTGTTTTAGAAGCCTAGGTCCTGGGGTCCCTTAAGCTCCTAGAAGTCCCTAGAGGATAGAACTGACCCTTGCTTCCTTGTTTTCTCCATGGGTCCTCTCATGGCCTGACCTGTAACACTTTGCTCTGCCTTGCAAGCACTTTGCACAATATGTAAATAGGATGGGCACTGGGTACCCAGTTTGCCTTTGGACAACTTACCTCCTCTTTGGGACTGAGCCATGTGGCCCAGGCTTCCCAAGCTGGAAGCTTCCAGAAGACAGAAAATCTGAGAATCTAGGCCTGGCAGCATGAGGGGTGATCAAGACCCTGTGGGAGGTTGTGTTTATGGTTGTCAACTGCAAGGTAGCTAAGAACCGCCAGGAAATGCTTTGTAAATGCTGGTTTCTTCACCCAGCCCCTGGGGCTGTGGATGCACAGACCATACTTTGAGAACCTGCCCATGCTCTCACTGACTGGGGAACGGTGGACAGGTCATGTCCTCTCTCTGGGCCCCAGGTTTCCTCTTTAATATACCTGAAAGCTACAATCGTGGGGGTGAACAGCACAAAGAAGATCATAAGAAAAGGCCCACTCTTCCAGAAAGGCTATGTTGGGGTTTGTTGGATTTGGCCCAGATTTTGCTTTCACTCACTCATTAACATCATAGATCTTATTTGAGGGGTGAGGAGTCTCTGAGGCTCATGAGGGTAGAGGGGAAGGAACAGTGTTTTTCTGACCCAGTGATTGGCATTGCACGTCCTTTGGGATTTTGTTTTTCTGAGGGGAGTATAAAACCCAGTATCTGACCGCCTACCAGTGAACAAGCCCAGATCCCACCTCCTGGGCAGGGTGCTACCCTTGAGATCTCCCTACTTGTCAGTGGTCCATCTGTTGCTTAAAAATCCATTGCCCTTTGATGGATCATGTCCGAAGCAACCAGTGGAGGTTGGCTAAATTCCACCCAAAGGTCTGGTGCTCTTTTTTGACCTATGAAAAGAAATGCCCTTGGACCTCTTTTCTCCCTCTAGGCTGGCAAAGCGCACAGGCTAAGTGCTGAGGAGCGGGACCAATTGCTGCCAAACCTGAGGGCTGTGGGGTGGAATGAGTTGGAAGGCCGAGATGCCATCTTCAAGCAGTTCCATTTCAAAGATTTCAACAGGGTATGCTGGTGGGTGGGGAGTGGCTTGCTAAGCTTATTCATCCTTCAGGTCCTGTTAGCCAAGACTACACTGAGTTTATTTGGGTTCTGTGCCCTGAGGAAGTCCATTTCCCCGAATCACTTGGAAGGTGCCATCCTAGGGCACTACAGAGTAGAAAGATGGGCCTTAGACCTTCCCTACCTGGAACTTTCAGGAACAGTCCTCATAGGAGATAGTTCAGGTAGCACATGGTACAGCTGAAGACATTTTAATAGACAGCCAAAAGACTGGCCAAGACTAACTCTTGTGCTGTGTGCTATTGTTAGGGATCCTAGTGACATGACCTTCTTCCTGCTGCAGAGACAGCCTCTAACTCAAGCCTCAGAACTCAGGGCAGGACGTCACAGGGAAACAATTGGAAATCCAGGGTCTCCATGTAGGAAGCTAGACCATCCTCCTGCATCTAGTTGGCCATAAAAAGGTGCCCAGGAGTCTTCCTCTCAGAATACTAACCTGGGTCTCACTTCACCGAAATAGGCTTTTGGCTTCATGACAAGAGTGGCGCTGCAGGCTGAGAAGTTGGACCACCATCCCGAATGGTTTAACGTGTACAACAAAGTGAGTGAGGTTGTGTGCTGCTTCTGTGCTCTGCCTCCTGATTCTGAAAACTTCAACTCATTCTGAAGGCTCTCCCTTGAACTGGATTATGGGCCCTCTCCACTCACAGGTTGACTCTCCACTCATTCCAAACTCATCTCTTTCCTAGAACCAACATAAACACCCCTGGAAAATGGTCAGTCTCACTGCAAACTAAAACACTCTGAGACGCATATCGTCTCAGAATGGGAATGGGGCCTGCGCATTCATTGTTAATAGCTTTAAATGGCTTTACTCTTTCTGGAGATATGGAAGAATGCGAACGTAATAAACTTGAGCTCAGAATACCCATGCAAAGCAAACAGATCAGATGGTCTGCTTAATGAATTTAACAGTCATTAAATGGCCAAGCGCTCTGCTGGGCACTGTTTATAAAAAACATTAAGTGGGAGGAGGCCTATCTGTAACTAGATAGTGTTTAGGAGTCTGTGATGAGTTTTGATTTGCCTTTAGCTTTTAGGTTGCTCTTGACATCTGAATGTTTTAACTTTCATCCTGAAACTTAAGTCACTATTTTTGGGAAATATCAAAGGGAGATGTAGACGACAGTTTTGCATTGTTACAGACCCATCAGGGAATCAGTCCCCAAGGGGTGGTAATGATCGGCTTTCTCTAGGATAGATGACAGTGACTGCCCACTACCCCCGGAGGGATGGTACTGACTGGCTGGTAGCCTCAGGATAGACCAGTGTCAAGCATCTCCAGAACAGACCAGTGACTGGCTACTATTCCCAGGAGGAATGGTAGTGACCTGCTGCTATCTCGCAGGGAAATAGTAGTGACTGTTACCATCCCCAGGAATAAACTCAGGACTAGCTACTCTTACCAGGAAGGATTATAGTGACCAGCTGTTATTCCACAGCTCCTGGTGGGGCTGAGCCCAACTGTATCCTGTTGTTAAATAAAGTTAGTGGGGTCAGCCAGCCCTAAACTTCTGGTTTTGTTCCAGGTCCACATCACCCTGAGCACCCATGAGTGTGCGGGCCTTTCGGAACGAGACATAAACCTGGCCAGCTTCATTGAACAAGTAGCAGTGTCCATGACATAAACCCTGTCCCCCTTGCATGCCTCAAGGGAAGGGTGTGACTGAATCAAGGAGTCCTTGGTCCCCGATGCTTGCTGCAGTCAGAATTTGCCACATTGACCCTGCTGCCCATTTAGGGGTGAGTTCTTGCTATGGAAAGATACCAGCATAACTGCCAACACTAGGAACTGACGCCTCTTCCTGTGCCATTCTCTTCATTCTTGGGGCTATTATGTTACACTAATTTGAATAAGCTCTCCTTTTTCTTATATATTCCCAGCAACAGCAGTGATGGTCCTTCTAGGCTGTCTTGCTTCCTTTCTAATTCATTTCCCAAGCAGCTGTGAATAAAGGGTGAAATGAAGTCCTATCTTAGAACTCATGATCCTAAAGCAAGCCCCATCCTGTGTGATGGAAATGGGTATGCTTTCACGCTTTCAATAAAACTATGGTATCACTAGTTTCTGGCTCTAGAACCTTCTTTTCCACAGGTCAATACAAATTGGAGTCAGTTAGCCATTCGTTTCAATTTTAGGTTTTTGTTTTTGTGGTCTGGGGGATCAAACCCGGGGTCTTGCACATGGTAGGCAAGTGCTCTACCACTGAGCTTCACCCCAGTCAATAGGCATTTCTATAGAAGCATTTACTCTGTGTAAAGGTACAAGGGAAGGGGAACACCCTACCTTAGGTTCATTATCATGTAGGGGAGTCAAAGAGGAAAATACACTGACTGTTACTAGACAGGATGAACAAAGTTAATGCCAGATGGCAGAATAAGAAATGAGCTAAGGGAAATACAAAAAAGTGGCAATAAGGGTGAATCAGTTTTGTCTCAGAGACTCAGGATTTCTGAGAGGCAGAGATAGCTAAGGGGCAACATAAACACAGGTAAAGGTATGCTGGGCACAGGGACCTCATGTAGAAAGAATAAAGTGTCTTGGGCCGTATTTTCTTCTTTCTGCTGTGATGGCTAATTTTATTAAAATGGTTGGGCAATGGGTGCCTAGACATCTGTTCAAACATTCTGGGTATATCAGCAAGGGTGTTTTTGAGGGTGTTCTAGATGAACATTTGAATCTATACCTAATAAAGCAAACTGCTTTCCCTATTGTGAGTGGGCCTCACTTAGTCTGTTGAAGCCCTGTATAGAGCAAAAGGGCTGACCCTCCTGAAATAGGAGAGAATGCCTCCTGTCTGGCTTGTGCTGGGACTTTGATCTTTTCCTGTTTTGGACTCAAACTGGAACACCACACTTCATGGGTTCCAGGCCTGTAGGCCTCCAGACTAGAATGATACCATCTGCTCTCCTGGGGCTGCAGCTTGCCAGCTGTCAGCCTCCTTAGTCACAGGTGCTCATTCCTTATCAGAAGTCCTCTTCTATCTATCACACCACCTTGAATGCTCTCAATTTCTTCTGATCTCAGAAGTTAAGCAGGGTTGGGCCCAATCAGTACTCAGACAGAAGTTCCCGTCCTTCTCTGTGCATACTGGATGTTTCCTTGGAGAACCCTGACTGATTCACTGGCCTATGGCATCAGAGGGGAGATTTCCAGTCCTGGTGGCATCTGTGTTTTCAGAATCTTAGTGGAAGTCTCAGGGCTTACCTGCTGTTACTCTACACAGAGAGGACACGGGCACAATCTAGGAGTTGGCAGGGTATTTACCATCTGAGCAATCAGGCTCTGAGTCAGGAACTTGATGACAGAATACATCCAGGATATGCCAGGCTAGGGAGAAGGGGTGTTTCTACACGTGCATACCACACAAACACATCCCCCATACCATGAGGCAAGACAGTGCGGGCCTCTTACAGTGGTCCTCACCGATGACCCTAACCTGGAGCTCTGCCTGAGCACCATGCTGACTGGCAAATGCCAGGCTCACCCAGAGCAGGCATCTAGCAGTGAATATCATAATCCAGTCAGCCTGGGTATGTTGGTTCCCTAAGGGGGTATAAGAGGCAGAGGTTGGTGTTGAAGAACATTGTTACGAGGGTTATTAGCAGGACCCCTCCTAGCCTATATGCTAGTAAAGATAGTAAGTACCTACACTGACAGCCATCTCTCCACAAAGCTTGACATCAAGACCAATGAGATTTGGATAGTGGTCTTACCTGTTGAACTTCTGACTTAAGGTTTCTAAGTGTGCTCTGAACTGATAACTGAGGATTAGGGGCAGATGACACCAGATTTGGAGGCATCCTTCTGCTTGTTACCATGAATCAAGGGTTAAAAAAATGCCAACAATGGGCAGCATCCCATTTGTGTGAGGCACATTTACAAAAGAAACAGGCAGAGTGTGGTGGTGTAAAACTGCAATCCCAGCACTAAGCAGGCAGAGGCAGGAGGATCTTGAATTCGAGGCCAGAATGGACTACATACATAGCAGGACCCTGTCTCAAAAACAACAAAAAGACACAGGCAACAAGTTTCAGAAGTAGCTTTATTCTAAAATTAATCCAAATAATTAAAATTTATAAGGGAAGACTTTGCAGAGATTGTGACAAGGACAAAAGCGCAAGTGAAAGTAGGCCACCGAAACTCTGTATCAAGAGAAGGCTTTCCAAGCCTTACCTTGCCCACTCAGGCTATAAGTAGTAGATATCAGATTGAGCCTCAGGCACTGCTTCTGTCGTAGCTGTGTCCAGCTGAAGCTGCTCAGTGCTTCCAGTTACCCACAAAGGAGGTAAAAAGGCGTGTGGCTGTTTACCAGCTATCAGCATCCCAGTTGCTACAATGAGATTGGCCAGATATCCTAATGCTAGCACACCCTGGGCTCTTTCTTGGGGTTTACAGGTGGCTCAGAGAAGCAGACCATTTGGTGAGAACTACAACAAAGACAGCATTCCTTGCCTTTATTCTGCCAAAGTTGGAATGTGCTTAAGGTTAGAATGAAAAGCTGGGTTACCTAAACGACAAGCCTTCAGATCCTGACCAACCCCTTCAGGAAGACTTCTCTTTCTTATCAGAATGGAACAAGATGCCCAGTGGTTGTGTGTGTGTGAAGATCATCCAAGGAACTACTATCAGCCCACAAATCAAATGCCAGACTTGAAGTCAGTATCCTTTGGTTAGACAGAGTCATGATGCTCAGCTGATGGGCAACCACCCAAATGGCCTAATCCCTCAGTAAGATGCAAACAAAAGTGGATGCTGAAGATAGAAGAAAGCATAGACAGGGCCCAGCGATAGGGAAGTAAGGCCCTGAATTCCAGACCCTCCCCAAATAGGTCTTTCACTCTTTTTTTTTTCCTAAAGTGCCAGAACAAACAAAATGTCTTACAATAAGTTTCTTTTTTTAAACAGCTTTATCAAGTTCTAACTGATAAGCAAAGAACTGCATGGATTTTTTAAAAAATTATTTTATTATTCATATGTGCATACAAGGCTTAGGTCATTTCTCCCCCTCACTATTTCTGCTGTAGAGAGATACTTACCTATTCAAGTGTGGAAATGAGCTGGATTGCTGCTATTAGCCACAGTGTCAGGGTCACAAAAAATTTCACCACCAGGGGGCAACCTCCTACCAGCAGCCCATTTAACCCAGCCACTTCTATATTTGTGATTTCCTGTTGTGTGCCCAAGTAAACAAATAAATGGAACCATTCACAGTGATTATGGTTTGGGACATTTAATTATGTAATTGCATTTTAAGAGATTATTGCTGAAATTATGAAGGGGGCATGGAGATAGGGAAGGGGAGGTTAGAGAAGACAAAAAGATTTAAAAGAGCAAGTACCATTTTCCAAGTATAAAACTGGTAATATTAAAAAGTGACATGGCAGTATATTCACAGGATTACTACTTTTCTTTTTGCAGAGTTGGGGACAGAACCCAGGGCCTTCGCATGCTAAGCAAGCACTCTACCACTGAGCTTCATCCCCAGCCAGAACTACTTACTTCTAAAGCAGAAGCAGTTTTTGAGAAAGACAGTGTGACATCTGCTAGCAACATGACACCATAAAGACATCCTATCCACTTCTGCCATGACTTAGGCATTATGTACACACACACAAATACACACAAAGGAAAAGTCTACAAGGGCTAGGTCAAACTAAGGCTCAAAACCATAAATTAAAGTGGCTACAGTAGGTCCCTTTGAAAAACACCATCACCCCCCGCCCCAGGCACCAATGCTGACACAGCACAGAGGAAGTGAGTGGCTCAGGGTCTGGTCCTGGGGAGACAGTAGGGCATATGCTTCTCCATGTTAGTAGCTGGCATGCCATAGTAGTGCCTACTAGGTAGCTGTGGGTCCCTGGGTCTCCTCCAACATGATGCACTGGAGACCCAAGACAACTGCTGTACAGCTACTCTTTCAAGGAGGTGCTCTCCTTGAAGGAAGCATGTGAGCTACAGTTCCCAGCCTCTCCCTGACACACACATGCACCAACACCAACTACTCTTGAACACCACAATGTCCTGCAAGGCAAAAAGGAGGTAAGCAGACACAAAGATACACACACACCACACCAGCCCTGCAATGACATGGCCAGCTAGTCACAGTTCCTGGGTGAAAAGTACAGTGCTAAGTGACAGATATGACAAAGAGCTTGATGAAAAGCCTGGTGTCTGGCTCCTCCAGCCCACATTCCCAATGAGGGTGCCTAGAAGACAGCATCTGGGAGAAGCCGAGTATTCAACGGGAGTCCCTGAGAAGGGGAAGGAAACAGTAAAGTTCCTCTTGACTTGTCCTAGGTTCTTACTTATCCAAACAGAAACCTCAAAGACTGGCCCATTTTCCTTGAGCCTGGGTCAGGAATAGCCACTGCTGTGGAGAAAGGCACACAGTATGATGTCATTAGAACAGGACAATGGCTCAACCTAGATCAGGGTCCCCAAAAGGAAGAAGAGAGTAGGGAGTAGATGCAGGGTTTGGTCCTATCCCTGCATCACCCTGAGCAACTGGTCTTATGAAGGAATTCCAGGCCCTGGGACAGTGAGGCCCTCATATGGCTGCCTGCCACCATACTTTCCTATTCCAAAATGCTTATTCCATCCTATACTGCTCCCTTTTAGCCAGGGCTGAAAAACATCTAGTACCTGAGGCTAACTTGCCATAGTACCTTTGGAAGCTGAATAAAGGCAGAAGAGGCAGGAAGAACACTAATGGAGGGAGAGGAAATGTTCCCTGCACTGTCCTCACACTTTCCTAGGGGAAGTCAAGGCAACTTATGGTGGTACTCTGAGCTTTTCCTTCAAGCAAAATATATACTCATTACATATACAGCTTAAGGCCATGGAGGAAGGGAGGACCACCACCAACTTTGGTGATATACATTTGAATCTGGGTGCTCACCTATATTGCTATTCAGCAAAGCACAGAAAAGGGTCTGGCTTCTGCTCCTCACTACCCAGGAGAAGGCCCAGGTGTGCTCTGGGTACTACCACTTCAGGGAGGAAGCACCATTACCAGAAAGCCCTTGATTCTCTAGAAACCATGTTCTCTTCCTATTCCACAGAAACAAGAAAAAAGCAATGGGAACATCATTGCAAAGATGGTCACAACCAAGGTCTAATGGGGCCTTTAACAACAGAAGAGAACACTGGAGCACTCCAGATCTTGCCACAGGAGACTGAGTGATGTATTCAACTGCTCTAGGCCTGCATAATAGAGAATAAAACACAGCTAACCTATGTCCTGGGAAAGTAAAACAGGTTGCAATGAAAGTGGACCTAAGGGACAACACATCGACTCAAGCAGAGGGCTGAAAAACCCTCCTGCTTAGGACTCACTTGACATCCACCTGGGGAAAGAAACAATTGTTATATAAATGCCTCCCACCGGCAGCTGAAGTATCTGCCTGAGGTAGCAAAGACCCTCTTTTGCTATCTCATAGCTTCCCTAAGGAATCAAGACAGGTCAGAACCACCACACAATGATTAACTGAAGGTGAAAGCTAGAGAAGTTAGAGAAGGAAATGGTTAAAAAAAATTCCTAAGGTAACATTTATAACAAGGGCAGTTTCATCATACAATGGAATCCTTTGGGATTTTCAAATGAAAAAACCTCAAAATGTAACAAAAGAAGGAACAAGAATCCTGAGGCTGAAGCTGTCTTATGGTCTATCTTGTGCCCTATGGAGCAAGACCAGATGTCAAAGTTGTGTGTGGCCTGTTTCACACTCGGAGAACCTTCTGAAGGCCAGAAGCCCTTGGGACTGGAAAGGGTCCAAACTCAGCGAGGTTTTGGAGAACCATTCATCTGGCTGCCCTGAGTTACAGTGTCCGTATTGTACAAGCTATCCAAGAAGACTGAGGATAGTTCTGCAACCAGTTTCCTGTCAACTGTTGCCTGGGCCATACCATAGATGGCACCCTACAAACAAAACCAAGGATGCATTATTAGTGATGACGGGTACAGGATCAAGGACAAGCTGTGGTTATGACCCCTTCTTCCCTGAGGCCTCGCTTGGCATGTGCACCTCCCTGCCATTCCCAGCCCAGGCAAAGAACATTTTTCCAGCTTGCCTGGAACTATTCTATGGGATTTGCTGTAAAAAAAAATCCAGAGAAAACATGCTTATTGCCTTTTCTATCTCAAAATTTTCTTTCAAATGGACCCAACTACCCCCTGCTTTTGTAAGCAGTTTCTGATTTACAAAGTACATCTCATTTGAGATGCCTAACAATCCTGGGAAAAGGAGAAGAGAGATCAGCAGCAATAGTTAACTCATATGCAGAGAGTTTAGGGTAAGGAGCAGAGGTGGGAACAAACTCCAAACTGTCTGATTCTTTCAAACACTCCCACATCAACCTCTAAATTTCCAAGGGAAAAAAAGTCTTCAGGTGTTCTTACCATTCCCGTGGTTTTCGCTTTAGGATTCTTCATGATTTGGGTGACGGATTCCCGAATATCCTTTAGGAACTGGATTGCTACACGCTTCCGGGTATGTACTAATGTGATGCAGAAATGTATACTGTGGGAGGAAAAAAAAGAGACCTTGAAAAAAGAAAATGTTCTGAAACAAAGAAGCCCCCAATATAAGAGCTTACTGATTGCCTCTTTCCATTATTTCTATTGTTCCCAGTCCTGGGAATTAGGGCTCTTGAACACTTGGGTTGTTGACATACAGTGTATCAGGGCTTCTCAGCATGATCAAGACTGTCCTAAAAGAATGAACACAGCTGTTGTTCCGTCCCACCCTCCCCGCATCAATCATAACTCCTTTAACCAGGTGACCACAAATGGGATGCTTTTATTTTAGAGGACAAGCCCTCATGGGGAGACGACCATACAGCCATCTAGGACTCCAGGGCCATGAAAACACTCTACATCACTCTGGAAGGAGGACAGGGCATAGAAGACTGTGAAGAAGAAAGAGGAGCATCAGATGGGGCTGTCCTGTGAAAGGGTAAGCTGTTCATGAAGGACATGGAGCAGATCCATTTAGCTGGTGCAGAAGATTTAAAGGCATCATGGAATATGAGGTTAGAAAAGCATCCTGTAGAAGAATACAGTTGCAAGCCTGAATGATCAGAGACCCTGTAGCGTGTTCAGTGCTAAATACTGCCCAGATAACAGGTATCTTGTATGAACAACTGGATGGCTGTGTACAAGGATCACAGCATGGAGGTTAGAAAAAGAATAGAGGGAACTTCTCAACCAACCACTTATCTCAGGAGGCTGGCACCCAATTCTACCACTGTCTAAAGCTAAGGATCTTGTTTCTTATGTCTAATAATTCCAGGTGGCAAGACAGAAATCCTGTAACATAATACAGTTGCTACTAAAATGCTAGGGCATAGCAGCTGAACTCTGTACATCAGGTCACCTCACTACCCAAGCCCTTTAGAGGTCAGAGAGTGAAGGGAAAAGGACAGAGGCTTCTTCAAGCATACCTGGGGGGGAACTGTAACTGGTTCAAGTTCCACCCTTTAGCAGTCATCAAGTTAGACAGTCGGTAGATGTCAAAGTCACGGGAGCCCAGAGCAATGACTGACAATTGAGGATCTCCAAAAACAAAGATGCCTTTGATATTTTCCAGTCTGAAAACAAACAAAAAGGAAATTCAGCCACACGTATTTCTCTGATCATCACTTTTTTAATCATGAGTATTACTTATAACACAATCTGACCTTCTGAGGTTCTAGTCTGCTCATCCTCTACACTAAAGAGGGCTAGGTTGAAGTCAGTTGTTCTTATAGATATCAGTGTCAGACAGAACATTATCCCCCTCCCAGCCATAGCAGAGGACAGCTTCTCCCACCAGCACCAACTCCTGGCATGCTGACCTAATTCCTGGTCTCTCAAGAGATGGTAAATGGGCTAGGGCTATGGTGTGCAGTCAGACAGCTGCCTTGAGCTGACTAGCAGAAAAAGCAAGTGACAAGGGAGAATCCCCGCCTTCCACACATACTCAGACTTGAGGAAGCGAGCAGTCTTGATGATCTGTTTGGTAGCTTCAACATATCCGTTCTCACCAAAGTACATTAAGGAGGCCCAACAGGCTGCAACAATGCCACCAGGTCGTGAGCCTGCAATGGTTGGGGAAGCGTAGATGCCACCTTGCCAGTCTGTGCCAATGAAGAACTGGTAGCTCCTGTACTTCTTGTCACTGTACAACAACACTGATGAGCCTTTGGGGGCATAGCCATACTGAAGAGAGAGGCAGATGGGTGAGAGTGTGACTCTACCTGGCAGGCCCTGTCACCATCCTATTATGCACAGAAACACGGGTTTCTCTGTGATGCTTCCCACTCATTTAAGGGTCAAACATAGAGTGCTGACAGAAGGAATTTGAGAGACAGAGTTTAGATTCTGTCAAGGGTAAGGAATCTAAGGCCCAGGGAAGAACAGTCTGTTCAGTTAATGGGATCCTCCCTGTCTCACTCAGTATATAGCTTTCCTTATTTAAAATCTTTCTCTGAGATGGTATATCAGGACAGAAACAATAGTAGATTTCTACTGGAAGCCAGGAAAGGATAGAATCCAAGTCACTTGGAGCAATGATAATCACAATCTGATTAGCTTCCCATCTATTTTGCTTAATATTATACTTCCTTTTAAGAACAGGAAGGTGCTTAGTATCTAAAATCTACTTAATCTAGCTTGAAAACACTGTATAATTTGCTTCCTCATAGGAAATGTGGTCTTTTAGTTAACTCTTACTGAGCTATCATGGAACTAATTTCACTCTCATACCTACAAAGAGATAGACTGTTATGAGAAAAGGGCATCGGAGCTTTTGGGTGGTAAGGCAAAACAGACTGAAAGTTATAGCAGGTCATTTTGAGCTTGAAAAACTAGTCTTTACTATGCTATAGTTTAAAACAAGCCTGAAGATGCAATCAAAACAAGGCATACATTCCAAGACTAGTAATACTTCTTCCATATCTGGATGTATTTTCAAGAGTAGCCAACTGATCTGGACTTTATCTTGGTCTACACCAAAGGTGATGGACACAGGCATTTCAAATCTTAGAAGCCAACCTAAACACATGGCTCTCCTTTTCCCAAAGGACTCTTCCACACTGTATCACTTAGGCTCAAGGGTGCCAGTGACACAGGAGCTACAGCACCAACAAGCACCATTCCAGGGCTTCCAGCATCAACCCTCACCTCCTCCACCTCTATAACCCTCAAGGCTTTGGGGATCTTTATCACAAAGGTCCTGGTTATGTACAGCCAAGTTGACTCTTAGCCAATCTGAGGCAAAGGTAAGAGTCTTCAGTATTGCTTGTTGCCACCAGTATATCCTGTTACCTAAATAACTGACTAGATGAAAGCAAAGAACAGATTTAATTTTATACTGTGGGGAAGAAGTTAATGCTTTGGATAATTAACTTCGTGAATAACAGTCAAAATAGCCAACTGTAGTACTTCATTTCCTCCTAGCTCACCTTATGGGTATCAGCTGAAATACTGGTCACACCTTTCACCCGGAAATCAAATGGTTTCTCCAGTGGGTATCCTGCTTTCTCCATAAAGACGATGAGGAAGCCCCCCAGACAAGCATCTACATGAAGAGGTATTTTGTATTTGACAGCCAACTAGTTCCAAAAAAACACAAAAAAACAAAAAGAAAATAAAAGAATATAAAACAATAAACTTTTGCAGACCATGGGTGCAAAAGTGGACTATACACACAAGGCTATTCTCTACCAGGTCTCCCATGTGTTAAAAACTGACAATTTTTGACATTCCTAATAAAAGTTTCAATTGTATTTAGCCTTTAAAAGAATCCATCTGAAATGTAATATCTACTTCATATTTAAATATGCACAGCTTCAAGGTCCCTATACCAGAAGCAGAAAAATGAGTAGAGTTCTGACTTAAGCAGTTTCGAGAAGGGAAGGGAGGGGAAGTAAAGTTCTGCTTTAGTCACTGCACAATGGGAAGTGTAGAATGCCAGCTGCTAGTGGGCATTCTCCCAAATGCTTATTACTTCCCGATCAGAATCTAAAAGTCAATTATTACTTTAGAATTCTCAGTTTAAAGGCAGGCCTGGGCTATGAACTAGCCCTCCCCCAAAGCAGATGCCAATGACTTTCAGACTTCACAGCTGCAGGACTTACCCTAAACTGACAAGAACTATTCATCACTGCTACAGTCACATCTAAAATCAAAAAGGCTTCTAAGGGCTGAAGGTATGGCTCAAGTGGCAGAACACCTGCCTAATAAGCATAAGACCTAAGTTCAAACCCTCAAACAACAGCAATAAAAGCAAATCACTTCTGTGTGCCAAGTTAAGTCATTAGATTCTATTTTAAAATTTCAATCTGAATGCCACAGTATCCCGATTCTCTTATCACCTTGGCCACTTCAGGGACAGGATCTATCACTCCATGAGGAAACTGTGGGGTAGAACAGACGAGCATGGCGGTGTTCCTAGAGATGGCTCTTCTCATCGCCTGGGGATTTGAAGTTTAAGGGAAAATGAGAATTCATGTCACAGTTGCTCTTCTTTTCTACTGCAATAACATTGTGGGTTACTGGCTCAGAGTTCAGATCCCCTAGCACTTCATCTGTCACTACAAGAGGAGAGGACTGCCTCCAGTCATGGGGAAGGACTGACGGGTGCACATAGGTCCACATGGGGAAACTGCCTGAGAGCACAAAATAAGTACAATGCAACCACTGTGGGAGTGCAAACAATACTGAGTTAAGAGGCAAAGAGAGCCAAATGTGAGTTCCAGCCCCATGACCTACTAGCAATGAAACCCTGCTTAGTAAGGACTTAATTTCACAGTCTGCTTCCTCATCTGTGAATTGCAATAATATAACAGCTTCAACAAATGTGGTTCTTAGCTGGTAGAGTGGCTCATGTGGTAGATGGCCTGCCTAGCAAGCGTGAGGCCCTGAGTTTAAACCCCAATACCACACACAAAAAAAAACCAAAAAACAAAAAAATGTAGTTCTGATAGTATTCTAAAACTATAAAATTCCTCTACACAAATGTGAGGCATAAAAACAATTACTATTATGACAGTGAGTCTTGAAGCAAGTTCATTCATTTTATAAATAGAGAAAAGAAGGCACTGTTGTTGAAAGCAAAACCCAGGTCTTTAAGTCACAAGTTAGGGGCCAGATCACCTGCCTCTTAGAACTCATGAATCTGTGAAGCGGTAGTTAGAATATAAGGGAAGTGCAGTCCACTGGCTCTGCCAGTGATGGCTTTTGCTACTCTGGCTGCTATATCCTTGCATGGGAGCCCATCTGTGTGTGACTGGAGAATTAGTCAACTAGCAGAGGACTCACCCGCACGTCCACCTCCATCATCTTGTTCAGTGCAACACGCACAATCTTCATTCCAAAATAGCTGGCGGCTTTGTCAAATGCAGCATGGGCACTTTGGGGAGCCACACTAGATAATGGGGAAGAGAATAATAAAACACAGACCAAAACAGAAGTGAAGAGAGAGCACAACACTGGTCTAAATCACCAGGAGTAAACTTCTGATTATTTTTCCTCAAACTATTATAAATATTTATATTGTTTTCTAAGCGTAAATGAAAAAAGACCAATTGATTTTCTGTAGAAACCTTCTCCTACTATTTAGGAAATTACTTTAGCAATACGAAAGAGAACTCAGAAGTAATTCCATGTGGAGGGATCCAAAGCATGAATGAAGAGTGATGGAGAAAGTCAGAGGACAGAAGGTTCAGATCAGAGTGTGTAATGCAGTTTTCTAAGGGCTGGCTATCCAAAGGTACGTCAGTGAGAAGCAAGCTTCCTGGCACAACACATGTTCCAGCAGACCCTAGGACTGCCTGGCAGGAATGTGAAAGCAGCAGTCAAGCAGCAGTCAGGTCAGTGGGTTCCTCCAGCTCTGAAAGACCAAACACTTATGAGAAACTGAAATCCCCATTTCTCCTACACCTTTGAAGTAGTATTTCAAATAGTGTTGAAAGAGGAAATGGACTCATAGGTGGGTATTAGCTTTCAGACTTCACTCAGTTACTCCACTCTTACAATTACTCTGTTCCCTTTAAAGGGAGAAAAACTTCTATTATGAGTAAGTACAAAGCACCAAAGATCACATGTGAAGAAAATGGCAGGCTGATATATTCTTTTAAGGTAAGCATGAGTCATACACTAAGGCCATATGCAACAAAAACTCCTTAGTCACTGACACTTGCAGAAAAAACATTAACCTAAAAGTTGTAGTATAAGCACACTGCATAGGAGACAGTCTAGAAAAAAAAAAAAAGTAGCCAAACACCAAAATTATGTCCATAGGTGGCAGCATGAATAAATCTCAAAAAGATTTCTTAAATTTTTCATCACAGAAACAGCTCTCAGAATGAAATTTTCCTAATGAGCAACTGAGGTACCCTAAAATATTTAAGAAATTTTCACTGAACTAAATTAAGTAGACAGTTTTCCTTAGGTGAGAGATAACATAAAAAAAAAAATCAAAGAATTCAAAGACACAGCTCTAAGTCTGTCACCTCCTGTAAGAGGACCTCATGCTTACTGTGGTAAACATCATGTGCAAACTTGGTGGGTTGGGAATGGTCTGTAGTAGTAACTGGTTTATCTATTTAGAATTTTGCTAGGTGCGAAAGGATAAGGGCAGAGGGGCCAGGGCAGAGGAAGGGAGAGTGGAGTTGCTGAAGGAAGAAAAGCAATAGGGAAACAGATTATCAGGCTCCATTTCATACAGTAGTACTCAAGTATACAATTTCAGAGGGGGAAACAGCCATACACACGCACATTTCCGGAGTTTTGATCCCCTTTTCTAAGGCCAGGTCTCGATAAGCTTTGCAGGCCATCAAGATGCTTTCTGTCCCCCCAGAGGTCACCTGTAATAAAGAAGAGATACTATCTGTAGGGGGTAGGTACAGACAGATTTGAACACGTACAGCTTACCTTGACCTTGACAGTTTTTTTGTTTGTTTTGCTTTTTGTTAGGACTGGGGCTTGAACTCAGGGCTTCATCCTTGTAAAGCAGGTGCTCTAAAATGTACCTCAGTACATTTTATTCTGGTTATTTTGGATATGGATGGGGGTCTCACAAACTATATTGCCTGGGCTGGCCTAGAACCTTGATCCTCCTGCTCTCAGCCTCCCAAGTAACTAGGATTATAGGCATGAGTCACTGGCACCTGGCTGAGCTTAACAATGTTTGATGAAGAAACAGATAAACACTTGGAGATTACGCTACAGACACTGCTGTATGTTACAGAAGGAAAAGTTGGCTTTGTTGCTAAGC
Source organism: Castor canadensis (assembly GCF_047511655.1). Classification (NCBI taxonomy): domain Eukaryota; kingdom Metazoa; phylum Chordata; class Mammalia; order Rodentia; family Castoridae; genus Castor; species Castor canadensis. The sequence goes on along the minus strand of NC_133392.1, from coordinate 61,259,029 downwards.
CCAATTTTGGTTCAGAAGAATGAAAACTACTATACAGGAATGAATGCCTACACACACATATACTTGTACACACACACACTTACTCAGATCCAACCTATTCACAATCCACTTACATTTCTATATTAATTCATCCATTTTCAGACAGACTAGGGCATTTTATGCCATTCAAAAAAGTATCAGGATTATTATTTTTCTACCAGTGCTAGGGATCAAACCCAGGGCCTTGTGCATGCTAGGCACAAGCTCTGCCACTGCGGATTACTGATTTAATTTAAATTTCAATGCCTGAGCTGGGAATGGTGACGCATGCCTACAGTCCCATCTACTTGGGAGGCAGAAACAGGAGGATCACTTGAGCCTCCGAAGAATTTAAATCCAGCCTGGGCAACATAAGTAAGAACCCCATCTCAAAAAATTTTTTTTAATTTATTTTTATTTATTCATTTATTTTATTGTTTATTCATTTATTCATATGTGAATATACTGTTTGGGCCATCTCTCCCCCTGTCCCCTGCGCCCTCCCCTAAATTTAAATAAATGTTGAAAAATATGAAATTGTGGCAGGGCGCCATTGGCTCACACTTGTAATTCTAGTTAGAGATCAGGAGGATGATGGTTCAAGGCCAGCCTGGGCAAAAAGAGTGAATCCTATCTCAAAAAAATACTCCACACACAAAAAGGGCTGGGGGAGTGGCTCAAGTGGTACAGCGCCTGTCTAGTGAGTGTGAGCCCTTGAGTTCAAACCCAGTACCACCAAAAAAAAAAGGAAAAAAAAAATCAAATGTGAAATTGTGAAGTTATAATTCTGACAAACTGTACAATACATGAAAAGACACCCTCTCAGACTTTCCAAAGTGAACTTGTGGTTTTGACTAAAAGACAAAAAAACCCCAGAAGTTTCTACTTAGAAATTTGTTGCCTTACTTATCTGACACCAAAAGAAAAATCCTAATGTTTTAAATGAAGTAAAAGTTTCCCTAAAGGTAGGCCTAGCCCCTGTAGCAGACAAATTTCTCTGGAGTTCAAACAAAAAGGTGCGGAGGTGTTTTGATTTATCCTGTTTTTCTCATCGGATGACACTCTCACAGGTAGAGACCGCTCTGCTAGTGACAATATTCCTAGCACTCAGCCTAGCAACTGACAGCTAAAACACTCTCAACTAACACTTCCCTTTTTTTTGAGGCAATGCCTTGCTATATGCAGCTCCAGGCTGGCCTCAAACTCAAGATCCTTCTGCAAGATCCTCCTGCTTCAGTTTCCAGAGTGTTATAAGGTTACAGGCATCCCTTACTATGCCTGGCAAGCAACACTTTTTTTTTTTTTTTAAGGCCAGCTAGGAACTCAGGCTGGCCTTGAACTTTTAATCCCCCTGCCTCAGCCTTGCCAATTCAGGGATTATAGATGTGAACCACCAGGCCCAGTTTAATCAACACTTCTTGAAGCCTGACTTGACTCTCAGCAAACTGTGACCAAGACAGACATGTCAGCCACCTTGCTATAATACCTGAGAGTGAATTCCAAAACAAACAAATGGCTGTAGCACTGGGCTTGTAGGACATCTTAAATTCACCATTTCTGAAGATTCACACAAACCTTAGGGTTTTATTTTCCAAGGTAAAGAAAACTGAGTCCCTAAGCAACTTATTCAATGTCATAAATTAGCACTAGTTCTTAAGTAAAACTGTCTGTGTTTTGGTATTTGGTGTAGCTTAATGTAAGATGGAATAAGAAATGGTGATTACTAAACTTTCCTAACATACACATATAGGACAAAAATACCATTGGATACAGAATCCCAATGGTCAGGAGTTATATGGAAGATTAGCTCAGAAAAGTTAACTCATTTTAAACTCAGGCAGCCTTCAGCAAACATGTGACCATCATCCACAAAGTAACACATGGAATGCTGGCATGGGACCCTTATTTGTAGGTCTCTGCATTTCTATGTTACTGAAGACAAAGTGCTTACAACTGTGATCAGCTCTACAAATCAGCAGTATGTCCTGCGATCTAGCATAAAACTTCTGAGTGTCACAAGAGGAGTTGTCTTTGCAAGACGGAAAGTTGGGGAAGTACCAGCAAAATCTCTAACACATCAATCTCTTACCTAGTCAGGTAATGACCCAAGCAAAACTATTCCAAATTCCTAGTCACTTATGTCATGTGTCCTATCTTTAGGCCAGTAACTAATCAAATCAACATAATTACTTTTGTTGTGCAAGTACCAGTGTATTTTTTACTATAAAAGCAGGAATACCTAAATTCTACTAATTTTTCTGATCTCCAAATTCTGTGTTTAAAAATGCTGTCACTACCTAGGGATAGTGGTTCACACCTGTAATCCCAGCTACTCAGGGCACAGAAATCAGAAAGATAAAAGTTCAAGGCCAACCCAGGGAAAAAGTTAGTGAGGCTACATCTTAACAAATAAGACAAGTGGGATGGTAAGTGCCTATGTTCACAGCTATGTGGGAGGTAGAGGTAGGAGGACTGCAATCCAAGGCCGGCCCTAGTCAAAAGCAAAAGTGGTACAACACTTGTGTAGCAAGCACAAGGCATTGAGTTCAACCCCAGTACTGCCCCCCTCCCCAAAATAATGCTGCCACTCTTATATAATTCTCTCCAACCCCATACCCAAAGAAAAAAAGAAATTTAATTGTTAAGTAAGAAAATGGAGACCTCAGTTAAGTATTTATTACACAATTCAACTTCTTTCAACACATATAAAAACACTCACTCTTAACATATGTATTTCAGAAAACAAAAATTTTCTTTCAGATGCTGTTGGACCTGATGCATCTGTGTAAGCCAAGAATGTTCCACATGGCAACTAATTTCTTTTATTATATGAAATCGTCTCTCATCCACTGTAACTGGGGCAAACGAAGTTAGCAAAAGAAAGACAGTTTGTGGTTGAAGAACAAAGAATGAAAAGAGTATAGGAACCTTAGCTAGGGACAGTCTAAAGACTGGCCAATCATTTGACCTAGTCTTGTTTCCTACCTCTCAACTCAACTCTTCACCAAAAGCAGCTCAAAAAAGAGATATAAACAGAGAGAGACAGAAATAGACATAAAGACTAAGGGGGGAGAGAGAGAGACAAGGAGAGTTATCTTACAAAAGTCTGAATATTAGATGAGATTGAAAGTCAGGCTCTATCCTTCTCCTGATCCCTGCCAAAGCCATTAAAGAAGGTCATAATGAGGCTGGAAGTGTGCTTCAAGTGACGGAGTACTTGCCTAGCAAGCACAAGGTGCTGAGTTCAAACCCCAGCACTGCCCCCTCCCAAACCCCAAAAAGATTAAAATGATAGGGGCATGGTTTAGCTACAGCAATACGAAAAGGCTGGAATTCTGGATTAAGATGGAACACTGAAACTACTCAAGTGTCTAAAAGAATGAAGGGGGGAAAGGTGAAAATCTATAATAAAAACCAAGTAAGGAAAGAGATAATCTAATGCAATAATAAACTTCAGATACTGGCAATCAAAATGACATCACATGAGAAAGAGAGAGACACAGGCAGAGAGACAGACAGACAGAAAACGCAACAGAAGCAGAGGTATAGCAAAACACAGTTTCTAATCAGTCCTGGAAATTGTACTGGAAGTCAGGAAAATCCTAGAATTCTCATGAACACCTCCCAGATTTTCAGAGAAGCATGTGGAGGGGTTTTCCTTACCTTCATCTTATTCTGATCAGTGAGTGGTAGACATGACTACTACTAGGGAGAAATGAGCAACATGGGGAGAGAGAACATCAGGCCTGACTTTATTTAGAGTGAAGACTTCAGGGGTACAAGGTGTATTGAAGCAATAATTAAAGCTCAAAGCATTTATTATTCTCTTTTAACTGGATAGAGAACTTTTAATAGAATCTCAGAAGAACAGACCCAGAAATTCTAACAGAACAAAGATTTAGCTGAGCTATCTCCAACCAAATGGTGGCAGAAGTCACTCATTGTATGTCAGAATAAACAGACCATCTGAAAAAGACACCTCAGGATGAGCAATTATGTAAATATGTGAAAGGAGCATGGAGTCTGCAGCATGCAAAATAAAAGGCCAGCTGAAGAACAGAAGGCATGTCCTTATAACTGTTCCTCGCTCCAGGAAAGAGCCCCAAGATTCAAGAAAATAAGAGTTCAAAGACTGGACAATGAAGCAACAAAATGAGACCGCAGACCTACAAAAACAAAGTAGAAAATGGAACCAATACAAAGCTAATAAATATGCTAGAAACAGCAAGAAACTGAAAAAACACCACTGAGAGTAAAAATCTTGACTTACAGGGGAAAAAAAGTCTGAAGTACATTTAGTAAACCTAGATTTAAAAACAAAACAAAAAGCAGAGACTAAAAGGTCAATGTCAGTGCCACTCCCCATTTAGAATGCTATATTCCTCTAGCCAGAAATAAGAAAAAAAATTCAGAGAATGACTGTGATGGCTAGAAACCCATGAAATCACACCAGTATCTAAGTAACTTAGAAAAGATATGGGTAACAAGAAGATCCAGGGCTTCAAATATATAGAGACCTGTTGTGTGGGGGGGAAAATGATGGAACTTTTAGTTCCAGCAATATTGATTAATACCCTAAAGCAATCCCTCTAAATGAAATAACTAAAAAGCTTGACAAAACATTAAACAAAATTGTTATATCCATCACAAGCTAAAATAAATAAATATACTAAACCCCAAACAAAGCAAAATTTAGAATCCTGCAACATAAAGTGGCCGTCAAGGCCAGCTCTTTGCCTGAGGGGGCGCTAACCTAGAGACACATGAGGTCCAGTGAGGGCCTGCCCAAAGTCACAGTCTACCAGGAGACAGAAAACACACACTCTTATGTCCCCTGTCAGACATAAGACACCCCTTGTCAGGTGGTGGTGGCACATACCTGTAACCCTAGCTACTTGGGAGGTTGAGATCAGGAGCATCATAGTTCGAGGCCAACCTGGTCAAACAGTTCATGAGAACCCCATCTCTAAAATAACCAGAACAGAATAGACTGGAGGTGTGGCTCAAGTGGCAGAGTGCCTGCTTTGAAGCATGAAGCCCTAGTTTAAACTCCAGTCCCAAAAAAGGATAAAAAAAAAAAAAAAGGAAAGAAAGAAACCCCAATGTAGAAGAAGCTTGCTTTTCTCAACTTGACACTCAGGCGAAAAAAGACTCTAAAAAATGTACCAAAAAAAAAAGATAATCTTTATGTGAGTTTGTGGTCTGAATTCACAGTTTTCTCTATGGTACAAAATGGTGAGCTGAGAATTAGACTTAAACTGGTTTCAATGTGGTGGCAATCTTCAGTAACTTCCCAGCAACTGACAAAAGTAATTTAAAATGTGCTTGGAAGAACTTAACTTTAATCTAGGCCCACAGAATCACTGGAAGTTAAGTTCTCAGGCAAACGAGTGGCCCAGGTGACAAAGAAAAAAACCCTTAATTTAAAAATCACAAATATAGGACTGGAGGTATGGTTCAAATGGTAGAGTACCTGCTTTGAAAGCATGAAGCTCTGAGTTCAAACCCCAATCTCAACAATAACAATTTAAAATATAAATCTAACTGGGCACTGGTGGCTTATGCCTATAATCCTAGCTACTCAGGAGGCAAAGATCAGGAGGACTGCAGTTCAAAACCAGCCCAGGCAAATACTTCCATGAGACCCTATTTCAAAAAACCCTTCACAAAAATAGGGCTGGTGGGATGGTTCAAGGTGAAGGCTCTGAGTTCAAGTCCCAGCACCGCCAAAAAAAGAAAAATCACAAATATAATGAAATAAGATTCCCTGAGTGAAAAATAGCAGAATCAGATAGGTAAGGCTCACAAACATTGGAATTACCAGAAAAAGAATATAAAGATGTGCAATGTAAATAAACAAAACATAAACCAAAGAAAGGGACTGTAACAAACCAAGCAGATTAAAAAATAAAAACAAAGCAAAACCAGAAAAAATCCAAACAATTCTCAAGAGTGAAAAGTACAGTACATGAAATTTAAAAGACCAGTGGAAGAACTAAAGTAGATCAGACACAGCTGAAGAGAGAATTAATGATACTATCATCCAGCTCCAACAGTTCTTCAACTACGAAGCAATCTCTCAGCTATCCATATCTGTCCTAGCCACTGTTCCTATGAAGAGTATCAGTGGTTCTAACAGTTATACATTTACAGGCTGTCCATTTTCTGTGGCTGCTCTCAAATACCAAATAATATGTATTGGCCCTTATCATTCCATCCTAAGGTTAAGAGACATCTCTTAGCCTTTCTTTTGTATATTCTTTATGTCTCTGGATTGCATTCTGGTCAGATTTTCTATATCTGTCTTGTATCATAAATACAACTTTTGGAAACCATGTAAATATTTTATAGAGTTTTAACTGAACCAGGGCTCCTTGAAGAAATGGCTGATTCTAGCTCTAGAGTAAGACAAACTTGGAGTATTTTGTCAAAAAGAAAGGGAGCTTTCAAAGGCTACTTGGATATTTGGGTTATGAAAAAGGACAAGACAAAATGAAGACACCCCTACTGGCCAAAGATGGAGTAATCTGAGCATCAAGTTGAATAACAATTACACGCAGGACATGCAGTATCTGTAATTCATCTACCTTACTGTTGATAGACATGTGAATTATTTCCAGTTTTTAGTTATCATGAATAATGCTGCTATAAGTATTTATGTATACATATCCTAATACATACATGCTCTAATTTTTCTAGAGTATATTCTGAGTAATAGATTTTCTAGGTCATATGGTATGTTTCTTCAAATTTACCAGATAAGGCCAAACTGTTTTGTGGCTATTTAACCTGTGGTCTCTTAAAAATTCATGAAAGTCAAGCATGGTGGCTCATGCTTGTAATTCTAGCAACTTGGGAGGCAGAGATAAGAAAGATGGTGGTTAAAGGCCAGCCCACCAAAAAGTTTGGGAGACCCAACCTTAACCAACAAAAAGCTGGGTGTAACATTAAAATCCCCACGCCATTCTTTGCAGAAATAGAAAAATCAATCCTAAAATTCATATGGAAGCATAAAAGACCCTGAATAGCAAAAGTAATCCTGAGCAAAAAGAGCAAGGGTGGAGGTATCACAGTATCAGACTTCAAATTATACTACAGAGCCATAGTGACAAAAACAGCATGATACTGACACAAAAACAGATATGAAGACCAATGGAACAGAATAGAAGACACAGAAATAAAACAATGCAACTACAGCTATCTGATCTTTAACAAAGGAGCCAAAAATATACGGGAAAAAAGAGCATTTTTCAACAAATGATGCTATAAAGACTGGCTATCTATATGCAGAAGACAGAAACTAGACCCCTCTCGCCCTATACAAAAATCAACTACAAATGGATCAAAGATCTTAATGTAAGACCTGAAATGCTGAAACTACTACACTTAAAATAGGGAGAACTCTGGAAGATATAGTTATAAGTAACTATTTCTGAATAGGAATAACTGCCCAGGAAATAAGAACAAGAACTGACAAATGGAATTTCATCAAATTCAAAAGTTTCTGTACATCAAAAGAAACAGCAGGGTGCTGGTGGCTCATACCTATAATCCTAGCTACTTAGGAGGTTGAGATCAGGAGGATCATGGTTGAGGCCAGGCCAGGTGAATTGTTTTTGAGATCCCATCTTCAAAAATGACCAGAGCAAAATGGACTGGAGGCATGGCTCAAGTGGCAGAACACCTGTTTTTCAAGTGTGAAGCCCTGAGTTCAAACCCTATTATCATGCCAAAAAGAAGAAAAAAAAAGTTCTTGTCTTCTGATGGGCCCATCCATGAACAAATGTACACTCTTATTTTATAATGATTATAAAATATATGACACGATTAGCACCTCTAGGTTACCATTACATACTGAGTGAAGCCTATTCTACAAAGCTGAAACTTCAAACCTAAACAGAAGTTAATCCGTCACAGGTTAGGAAAACAATTATCTACTTGGAAGATGGGAAATAAGAAACTAAATGTTAAATATAATGATAACCCCTTTTCTTTATTCCTAATACCAACTAAATGAGATTCAGTTTATAGCAAAATGATAAACTTCTGGCTTAGGCAGAATGAAAAGTGTATCAAAAAGACCGCTAGATGATTCAACAGAATTTTAAGTACATAAATGAGGGTAGGTAGGTGTGTGAGTGTGTAGATGAGGAAAGAGGGAGGAAGAAACAAAAAGAATGGAAAGATATGACAAAATAGTGTATTTGGTGACTGTAGGGTGTTGTTTACAGTATTCTAACATCTTTATGTAGCTTAAATGCTTTTTAAAATACAAAGGTGAAAAGAAAAAATATCTAGAAAAATACTAAAATATTGATACTCTGGATTATAAAATTACAAGTAACATTTTTAAACTTAATCTAGATCTTTCTGCAATGTAGAAATGCATTACTTGTAATAAAATATTTTTAATAAACTTTTCTAGTTCAAGGTAAAAGAAAGTAATACTATTTATGTCACTTGCATATACTTACACATCCACAAGATTCTGGTCCCCCACTGAACAAGGAACAAGTTATCCTCACAATTTCTGCTTCTATCTTACGTAGTCCTGGGAAGATATCTGGATGCAGAGGGTTACTCCATGCAAAATCTCCATAAGCCTGAAAAGAAATGCAAGAAGGTGTTAGATAAGACTATTATATCACACAGGATAAAGAATTATGCACTAAAAAAAACTTTTAAGACATTAGGATCAATGCTAGGAACTGGAAAAAAGGTAACACATGTCCCCCAATTTAAAGATCAAGTTATAGTGGAGGAAGCAATATGCAAATAAATGATTTTATAATGTAGTAAGGAGACTATGACACCAACAGACCCAGTTTGAAGTCATAGTTTGCCTATCACTTTTAGGTGTATAGGTTAAATAACCTCTCAGAGGCTCAGTTTCCTTATATGCAAAGGGGGCTAAGTCATGGTACCTACCTTACAGGGTTCTAGTAATAATTAAGCATACTGTGTTTGAAACACTGAGAGAGTGCAGGTATTGTTAAGTACAATACCAGATGTAAGTGCATAGTGCTAAGGGTCCCTAAGAGGGAACAGCTAAAACTCTGAGTGATCTAGAGGTATTTGCTGAATGGAACCTTGAAAGATGAATAGGAATTGATACCTGGAACAGGAGAAAGAAAGGAAGGAAGGAACCAACAAGATAAAGCATGTGCATTTAGTAAAGAAAAATGGTAGTGATACATGTTTACATGGAAAGGTAACAGGGGTAGTTAAAGTAATAGATGGTAGCTGGCTCATGAAGGGACTTGTATTCTACCACATGTGAACTTGGGCTCCACCTATAGATAATGGGGAGCTACTGAAAGACTTAAGCATAGCCAAAACTGGTAATATTGAGTAAGGTTTATGCAGTTTCATAATTACAGACACAAAGGCCTTAGGGATCATCAGAACAACCCAATTTTATATGATGAAGCTGGGTCTCAAAAATAATTTGGTGAAAAATGGAAGAAGCTAAAGACCATTCTAAAATCAGCAAACGATGAGAATAATCTTAACACGTAAGTGAGACTACTGCACATCTCAAGTTGTGTGATTTAAGTAAATTATGACTGAGTGTCCTGACTCTTGACTCTCCTTAACAAACAAAATCTGTTTTTATCATTCAAAACCTCAAATGTCAGGACTTTCTTCCCTAGGAGTCTGCCTTCTTCACAGGACCTTATAAAGTCAGAAAACAGATAACATTTTACTTTTTTACTGACTAAAGATGTCTTGGATAGTATTATGCATATTCTCATATATCTGGGTGAAGAGACACTTTCTAATCCTCTCTCATTTCAATCAGCTTTTTTTGAGTAAATATATATATATATGTTTAATTACGAAAGGAAGGAGGAAAAATGAGGTCAAGTAAACTGGCACAGCACCCGTGTACCCCTCAAGCACTGGCATTCACCTGCACAAGCAGCTCCGTGAGCTTTTGCTCCCCACTGTACACTGCTCCAGAGGCTCTCCCTTCTTGCCAGAAGACATCTGCAGAGAAAGTCAAGGTCACTCGGTCAACAAGCAGGAGCCTCCAGGAAGACAGTAGGTTCTAATAAAGAGGAGACAGGAAGAAACCCCTCTAGGCTCAGAAGAAAGAAAGCTGAGTAAAAACTCAATGTCATTCTTATATTAAATTGACAAAAAAAGAATTTCAATAAAGGTATTTTTACTAAAGGTATTTGCTGCAGTAGTGCAAAATAACGATAAAAGATCAATTAGTAATAATATCATGAAAAGATATTAAGAGCATCATAGTGTAATAAAGATAGTCCAATAATATCATCCTCATCCTCAGCAGAAAAACTGTCTTTTGCCTACACTTATTTTCTGCTGTCTGTATGGCTTCAGAGTGACCTTCTCTGTAGTAGCTCCCTCCTTTCTTTTCCCCATCCAGTCACTGGAAGCTGTAAGCAGAGCTGGCAGAAAAGAGCAAGACAGAAGTGTGAATTTTCAATACACAGCCCTCAAAGCTGGAGCCAGGGCACAACCCATGATGAGGATGAGCCATGAGCACCCTAGTCTCAGGAGCCCTTCCCTTCCAGCAAGCCTGGAACCCACCTGCTTCGAGTAGTGTATGTCAGAGCACTCAAATCAGAAACAGTCAACCCTGATAGAAGGTAGAGAAGGGTTCCTGACCAAATACAGAGTCAGACTTCCCATATCCGGTCCTTGCTTCCCCAGAGACATTCTACACTGTACCAACAAACCAATTGAGGTGGTGTCTCAGGTCCTTTGGCTACAACATGGCTTCGACTTACTGAAAGTGAGCAGTGAGAAAGCAATTACAGAAACACACTAATTGAACATTGCTCTTAGCCATGGATTCTACAAAGCATTGATCATCAACTCTCACAGTCATCTGCAGTGCTCTCTCTGGTTTAACTTTCATCCTTTTCTTAGAGGACACTGCTATATACCATGCACATCTTTAGACCTGCAGTCACTCTTTTTTTTTTTTCTTTTTCAGTACTAGGGCTTGAATTCTGGGCCTTTACCTTGAGCCACTCCCCAACCGTGTGTGTGTGTGTGTGTGTGTGTGTGTGTGTGTGTGTGTGTGTGTGTGTGTGTGTGTGTGTGTGTGTGTGTGTGTGTGTGTGTGTGTGGTGTGTGGTGTGTGTGTGTGTGTGGTGTGTGTGGTGTGTGTGTGTGTGTGTGTGTGTGTGTGTGTGGTGTGTGTGTGTGTGTGTGTGGTGTGTGTGGTGTGTGTGTGGTGTGTGTGTGTGTGTGTGTGTGTGTGTAGGGTTTTCCAAGATAGGGTCTCACAAACTATTTGCCTGGGCCGACTTTGAACCTCAATCCTTCTAATCTCTGCCTCCTGAGTAGCTAGGATTACAGGCGTAAGCCACTGGCACCTGGCTACCCAATTTCAAGAACAGAAGATGTGCTTTTCTCTTTTGCTCTTCTACTGTGCTAGAAAGCACAAGGGACCATGATTTAAAAATCAAACAAAGAAACTAGACGGTAACAACCAGCCCTTATAATTATGGAAATCTTTAATGTATAGGTCTTAGGGTGCTGACCCCTAGTCTAGATCATCAATCCTGGACTAGATCTAACTCTGTACCATCCAGTGACAAGAATTCAATACGTGCCAATTAGAAAATTTTAAAGCTATTTATCAAAAGGCAACATGGATCCTAGAATAGAAAAACAGACATTAGAAGAAAAACAGATTAAAAAGAATCTGTAGTTTAGTTACTAGTACTGTACCAATGTTAGTATTTTAGTTTTGACAAATGTATCAAAGATGTTAATGTCGGGAGAACCTGGGTGAGGGGCATACATGAAATCTTTGTATCATCTTTGATACTGTCCTATAAATCTAAAATTATGTAGGGCTGGCAGCATGACTCAAATGGTAGAGCACCAGCTTAGCAAGTATAAGACCCTGAGTTCAAACCCCAGTATTGAAAAAAAAAAAAACAAAAAACTTAACCTGTAATAAACATGCACGCATCTGTGTTAGTAACAGCAGTACTAACAGTCGCATTTATTAATCACTACTATATGCCAGATACTACAAAACATTTCCATGTATGATTTCATTTAATCTCCATAATCATTCTTTCAGGCAAGTAGAGATCATAAAAATAGAGAAACTTGGGCATACAGAAGGTAAATAAAATCTCTCCCAAGATAATAATTTAAATGCCAAAACCAGAATGCAAATCTAGGCTGATTCCATGGGTTATGCTCTTAAACATTAAGCTATTTAGTTTATTTATCCTTCCCTATGTGCTCGCAAGTATATACACACACACAAAACACTACTAACACTGAGATATACAGTAGATATACATATCTGTATTTCTACAGGTATGGATAGACATTTATTGACCTACCTAAATATACATGATGTGTTCATTCTACCCCCCTCCCCTTTTTTTTTTTTTGGTGGGACAGGGGTTTGAACTCAGGGCTTCATGCTTGCAAAGCAGGCGCTCTACTGCTTGAGCCACACCTGCAGGCCATTTTGCTCTGGTTATTTTGGAGATGGTGGTCTCACAAAGTATTTGCCCAGGCTGGCCTAGGCAAACCTTGATCCTCCTAATCTCAGCCACATGGCTTGGGATGGCAGGTATGCCTGTACCCAGCTATTGGTTGAGATGGGGGTCTCTTGAACTTTTTTGCCTAGGCTGGCCTTGAACCGTGATCGTCCCAATCTTAGCCTACCAAGTAGGTAGGATTACAAGTGTGAGCCACTGATACCCAGCTTAAAAATAATTTTTAAAATATGAGATTCAGCCTTTGAAAAAGGGAGCAGGCCCTCCTGAACATACATAAGTACCAGGGGTTATTATTATAGTCCATTTTACTCTTGTTATTTTGGAGATAGGGTCTCACAAACTATTTGTCCATGCTGACCTTGAATCTCAGTCCTCCTGATCTCAACCTCCCAAGTAGCTAGGATTACAGTAGCAAGCCACCTGTGCCCAGCTAGGAACCATGACAAGGAAGGAAAACAGCAAGCCTGCACTGAGCATCTTACCCATACAGCTGTACTCCTTCAGTTTCTCTAGAACTGCAGATGAGCTCAGACCCTGGGAGGGCAGAGTTTTCACATACTCTTTGTCCACTTTCAGGAATGACATGCTCTTGTTGATATCCTCCTTGGCCTTGTTCAACTTTTCTTGGATCTCCAAAGGTAAAAAAGACAATGTTAACAAGATGAAAAAGTACAGTAAAGAGAACAGAAAACAGCTATGACAACTGCTCAACAACAGGCATTACTAAACAACAGATAATGAACTAGGAGGGTATTTTTTCTTAAACAGTTGGAATATTTTGAAGGTACAATAGTTTGTTAGAAGTTTGAAAAGCCAACCATCTCTAAAGGTCAGATACACTCTATTTCCCCATACCCTTTCCATGTTAACATCACACTGCTTTTTTGCATTTGCTGATATCAACACTAATATGAATGCAACATTTGACCCTTGTTCCTACCTTGGCAGCAGCTACAGTGTGTGAAAGAGACAGAGCCAATGAAACCAGCCAAAGTACAGTAAAAGGGATCCAGCTCATTGTGCAAGCAATGAACAACTTCAAAGGACATGCACAGAACATGATAGGAATGTGGTGGTCCCACACAACTCCGTATGTACAAGCACAGACATTAGGGAAGTGCCAGAATGACCATATTACATCTCCTTAAGCTGTTCTCAGCAACTTGTACTATATGACCCTGAAATGCTAGGAGGAACTAAGGTGCTCTATCAACTATGGTTATTTCCTTTCCATCCTCCTAGCCACAGCTTCTGAACCATTTTCTTTCATTCACTAATTGACTGATTCAACAAACACTTGCTGAAGAACTACTGTGAGCCAGGGATACATGGTGAACAAAAGAAACTTCAACAGTGGAATATATAGTGGGGGAAAAAAAAAGAAACCTTCTGATTTCATGAAGCTTATTTTTAGCAGGAGAGACAGCAAATAAATCAGGTAATGAAAAGTGCTGGGGGAAAAACAGTACAGAGGCAGAATTGCAGGGGCTGGATTTATGATGAGACTCATGGGTCACAAGTATGGGGAAAGAGGCTACATGTCACAAGTGTGCATGTTATAATGCCGTGGCTTCAACGATATATTTGGTAAAGTTTGATGTTCAAGATCTCACTCCAAACTATGCAGATTTTCTGAGTCCTAGATATGATGATTAGAATACGAGAGGATCTTCTTACACATGGTCCTCAGTGAACCACTCCTTTAAATTACACCATCCTTGGTAGGTAGCAGAGGTTACACTGCTGAGCAGTGCTGAGGCATGCTATGGACATGGAGATGTTTTTAGTCATAAATAAAAAATTACGCTGCACTTGTGGCAACCATGCACAAGGAACAAACTATGAAAACTGAGCTTTCATGCGTAGATTAGGTTATTATAACAAAAGAAAACAGGTCAAAAAATCACAATGAGAAGTGTATTAAAAAGCCCAGCAGTTACTTTCTCATCCCAATTGTGGTATGTAATAACATTACCCAATTTTAATTTATTCATGGTATTTATTTCAAAATGAAATTCTTAGGTATTTGTTTACTTGTTTTCTGTCTTTTCTACTAAACTATCAGTTCCACAAGAGAAACAAGAAAGGACTTGATGTCATTCACCACTGTATCTCTAGCACCCAGAAAAGTACCTCACACTGAGCAAGTGCTCAAAAACAAGTAGTGAGTAACTGAGTAACTAAGGTGTGTGCATGTAAACACATGCACACTATAAGGAACAAATATCCTTTTGTCTTTAAGCCCCAGAATCTGCTTCTGAAAAATGGAGTATAATTAGACAATCTCTAAGGATTTATCTCAAAAATCTTGAAACTAAAGGAGAAAAGTGTGAAGGATAAGATCAGGATCAGGAAAAATGCAGGGAACGCTAAGGGGGAGAGCCTACTGTTCTTTGTGATAGTTTATCCTCCATAGTATCTCCTCTTCCCTTACACAAGGAAACCAAAAGCCATAAGTAAAAGAAAACTTTAAGGCAAATAAGGTTGAAAGGTAGGGCAGGGCACTGGGGACCATGAGGACACTAAGGACTCATTTACCTTCCTTAGCGCTTGCATGGCGCCTGCTCTGCTTATCGTCACCTGTGATAAAAAGCCCTGGGGAGGACACAGAGGGGGATATCTTATCCTAGTATGATATCTTATCCCAGTATGAGTGAGGGGAAGAGGACATGCTAAACCAACAGGTGCAAAGAGCAATAGAGGAGCTCTTTATCGCCTTAACTTTCTATACCTGGATCAGCAAGCAGTAGCCAAGGGCCAAAGCAGCCTACCTGTTTTTATAAATAAAGTTTCCTGGAGCACAGCGAGGCTCACTCCTTACCCAGTCCTCCTCTTGCTGTGACAGACACAGTATGGCCTACAGAGCCCAGAATGTTTCCAATCTAGTCCTTTACAAAAAGTTTAACCCTTAGGTAAATATCTAAATTCATCCCAGCCATCTATTTTTCTGACACCCAGCAACACTTCAGTTAGGTTTTCTAATTTCAAATTCTTTCTTAACAGACTTCTCATCTCTCCTTTGGCCAAATGTATTAGAAAAGAGTTTAGCAAGGTTTCTCACCTTGGCCCTTTTGACATCTTGAGCCAGATAAACCTCTGCTGTAGGAATCTCTTATGCATTATAGGGTAATTCACAGTATCCCTGGCCTCAACCTACTAGATACTAGTAGCACTCCACAGATATTGTGATAACCAAAACAGTCTCCAAACATTGTCAAATGGCCCCTGGATGCGGGGGACAAAAAGTCACCCCTTCACCTTGAGAACATTCGGTTTAGTAAACAGAAGGAGGGAACCTATGCAAATTCCACCTACCTTGCGACCAATAAATGGCATCTTCCTGATAAGCCTAAAACATTTCTTCTTAAGCCTTGACCACAAACCTGCAAGAAACAAATGGTTCTATTAGTCACATGAACTTCCAGGATGTGACCTGCTGGTCAGTAAGTAAGTGATTACTTAGTTTGTCTCTCACCACCTCACTTCCCTTCATATTGCAAAGGTAATTTCTTTCATTTTTTAGAAAAACCTTTAAAGGGGTAAAGGGGGCTGGGAGTAAGGCCCTGAGTTCAAACTCTAGTACTGCAAAAAAAAAAAAAAAAAGAGAGAGAGAGAAAAACCTTTCAAATTTATTTTTTGAATAAGTAATGTTTATCTAATCCAAAATTTATAACAATAAACACAAAGTAAAAATTTTCCTCTAATTTACCTCCCAGACCTCTTTATACCCACAGGGAAACACTTCTAGTGTAGTCTTCCAGAGTTTCTTTATACATATATAAGCAACAGTAAATATATTCTTAATTGTCTCTCCTTTTTACACAAGAGATGGTACAGTCCAGCACTGTACTACACTTTGTTTTTCCACTTCTACTGAGGACTATCATCTTAAAGATCAGTGCTTCCTTCTGGGGATATGGCTCAGTGGTAGAGCACTTGCCTAGCATGCTCAAGGCCCTGGTTTTGATCTCAAGCACTACAAAAACAAAAACTAAACAAAGGAACAAACACAAAAATCAGTGCTTCCTCATTCATTTTTATAGCTGAAGACTTCCATCATATGTATATATCATAATCTATTTTAACCTGCCCCTTACTGATAGATGTATAGGTTGTTTCTAATATTTACTATTACAAGCCATGCAAACTACATAACCTTGTAACACACACCATGCTGCATCCATACAAATATATCTTCAGACTAAATTCCCAGTGGCAGAATTGTTGGGTCAAATGATTCACGCATTCCAGAGTTCTTCACATTCTCAAAGCTTCCAATCCAATGTCTAACATTTCTCTTCCTTCCCACAAAACAAATGGCCAGCTCCTGTTTGTATTTTTTCTTTTCTTTTTTTTCTCCCCAGGATCTATGCTCAAGTCTCCCATCCACTACAGATCATGGCAAATTTTCTGAACCTAAAAAACTTGAAAATCATGAACACTAGAGTCCATTCTGTCAGAAACTTCAAAGAACAAAGAATTCTGATCCTGTCTATGACAATCTTAATACAGTATCTAAATAGAATGATTATCTCTTTTAAGGCATTCATATTGAACATATGTCAACTGACTGACAGCAAATTTTGAGGTCAGTCTAGAAGGTTTTATACACCATCCAAGAGTGACATAAGCAACTGAGGATCAGAGCATTAAAGCTTGCTCAAGGCACAGATTAGATCAGTGATAGAGCAGGATTTAACTGAACTCCACTTTTTCAGCCCAGGACTCCCAGGATACTATCCTGTTTCGTTGCACAGAAGCAATTTTCTATTACACAAATGAGTCCATAAGACCCTAGAGACTCAGTTTTTATGTAAGGCATGAACTGAACATGAACCTTTACTGCTTTCCTAGGAGGCCTGGTCATTCTAACTTCCCTCTCCAACCCCTCACCATCATCTCTAATTTATTGCATGATGCCTTGCAGCTTTACTAATAGGCTGCACTGTCTTTCTACCTCAACCTATCATCAAGACTTTGTAAATGTGGGTCAGAACCAACCAACTAAGATACACACTAAATATTAAGACAAAGGGATCAGAACTACTTATTTGTGTCTTCTTCTCTGTATTTCCTTCTAGTATTTCCTTTTAGTCCTGTTCTACATTCTGTAACAATGGCTATAAAGTAACTGTATCCTTTTCTCATTTACTGCATTTCTACATTATTAAAAATTCTTCCAAAACATATTTTTACACGTTATCACGTAAGTATAAGCCGGTAACTGGTGGCTCACCCCTATGATCCTAGCTACTTGGAAGGCAGAGATCAGGAGGATCATAGTTCGAGGCATCGCAAAAATACCCAACATAAAACAGAGCTGGCAGAATGGCTCAAGTGGTAAGATGCCTGCCTAGCAAGCATGAAGGTCTGAGTTCAAACCCCAATAGTGCCCCAAAATAATAACAATGTTGGATATTAAAGCTGCTTTTTATTCAACTATTTCTGACTATGTTAAAGTTGTAAGGAATCAGAATTGCTCTCTTATTGAATGGATGAAGTAATTAATGAAGTCAAAAGCAATCTAAGTATCAACAAATTGGGCAAT
Organism: Castor canadensis; assembly: GCF_047511655.1. NCBI lineage: Eukaryota > Metazoa > Chordata > Mammalia > Rodentia > Castoridae > Castor > Castor canadensis. The sequence goes on along the minus strand of NC_133392.1, from coordinate 61,240,954 downwards.
CTGTCCAAAAGTGTAGTAATATGACTAGGTGGTGGCTGAGAAAGAAATGGGACAAGCAAAAAAGAACAAATACAAGATCAACAATGGAGAAAAGGTAATATGACCTAAAGAGATAATCTCAAGAGTAAAAGTCCCAGAGGTCCAGAAAGAAAAGCAGTAAGAATTTTTAAATAATTTTTTATTAGGATATATTTGTTATACATGGGAGGGATTCATAGTGACAATTCCAATTAGGTTTATATTGTACATTAGTTACATCACCCCCATTATCTCTCTCCCTCCACTCCCTCCCCACCCCACTTAAAGCAAATGCAAGAGGTTTCTTTGTTCTATTTCATATAGGTATATGAAGTCCATCCACCATAAACCCTCACCTTAATCTCCTTCATTCACCCTCCTCCCTCCCACTGGTACCCCCCCGCAACCCACACACACACACTGTACCCATTTATAGTCCTGCCTTTCAATATTTTTTAGTGGTGGTTACCAGGTATGGTGATGGGATGAGATTTGGGAAGATGTTGGTCAAATGATACAAAATTCCTCTTAGGGGCCGAAAGTGTGAGTCAGGTAGTAAAGTGCCTGCCTAGCAAGCACAGAGCCCTGAGTTCAAACTCCCATACCAAAAAAAAAAAAAATCCAATTAGACATGAGGAATAACCTCATGAGATCTATTGTACAACATGGTGAATATAGGAAATAACAATATATTATATACTTGAAAACTACAAAGAGTATGGATTAAGGGTTCTCATCACATAAAAGTATGCAAGGTAATGAACATGTTATTTAGATTTAACCACTTCACTTTGTATACATTATGAAAAACTCATGTGGTATATATATACTTTTTACTTGTCAATTAAAAAAAAGAATTTTCAAGCTAAAATAGGAATTGCCAATGTTAGAACAATGCATAGCTCTTCACAGTTTGCAAATTCCTTTCACAGAACTGATGCTCCTATAACCCATGACTGGTTAAGGCAGGTATGACTATGCCTGTTTGACTGTGAGGAAACGGGCTAAGAGTACTTAAAGGTGCTGCTGAAGGTACCCTGCAAGACATGGTACCTCCTGGCAACACAGAAGGTTGATTTCTGTTGATGCACTATGGACAACCCCACAGCCAAAACCAACACCAAAGTATAAAGGAGTAAGCTATGAGCTGATAATCGCAAAGCAGAACTAAGGAAGAGATAGTGCTTCAGAGTGCTGCTACCCCTGCCCCAGCTCTTGCTGCTTCTAGTTATTACCTCCCTGAGTCTTTTCTTTGTTCCAGAATTACCCTCTTCCCCCCACCCTTAGAAGGTTTAGTCAGAGTTTAAAGATCAGCCAAATTTAACCCTAGTCCAGAGTCCTATGGTGCAATATATTAAACATAACTCGACTGTTCAGCAATACATAGCATACATGGCAATTCCATCAAAATTATCCTAATCCTCAGAGGAAAGACATTCTTATCTGTGTCTGAAATTCAGTACAGAAGTTGCAAAATAAAAACTGTTGTGTGTGTATCTGTATGTCTGTGGTAAGCTGAAGGAAACTGCCGGTAAGCTGAAGGAAACTGCCAGTAATCAGTTACTTTTGACCTCTAAAAACTACATTCATGGTTCAATCTGATTTAGATTAGACACAGATACAGGCACATAACTAGTGGTATCCTTTGGTAGCAAGATTTTAATTTTGTTCCTATTAGTTATCCATATCACCTAAATTTCCTACAGTGACTATGTACTGCTTTTGTAATACGAATATATATTATTAAAAATAAAACTAAAATGACTTAGAGTTCAGCCCACAAAGACTTAGATGGCGTACCTCATTAATATACTAAAAGTTTCTTATGGAATGTTCAGGGCTAGCAGGTGAGTATACGTATATAATCACTGTAACAGGGCTGGTGGAGGGGCTCACATAGTACAGCGCCTGGCTTGCAAGCATGAGGCCCTGAGTTCAAACAGTAAAAAGAAAGAAAAGTATACCTTGCAGGGTAATAGGCTCCTTCCTCACTTACTCAGATGCTCCCTGGGAAAGGAGTGTGCATGAATAGGCAACACAGGCTACAGCCACATTCAAGCCATTGAGCAGATGCAGCAGAAAAAGTACAGTTAAAAGAGTGTAAGGCTTGAGTTCAAACCCAGTGCTATTACAAATAAAAGAGCCCCTTGGCAGATATTATCAGGGATGCAAAACATTTTAGAAACTTCAAACAAATGAGAAATGACTAGATTCTCTTTAATGCTATTGATTTCTCATATCAAGAAAGTTAGCACCAAAATAAGCCTGGGGAAAGAGCGCAGGCCAGGGCGGACAGAATTCCATCAAATCAGCTACTATTTGGATTTAGGTGGGGTGCTCGCTTTAGCAGCACATGTACTAAAACTGGATCGGGGTGCTCAAACAAAACTTTCCAAGTACAGCCTGTGGGGGGAAATAATTCACAAGGTCACATACACCCAGGTTTCTAGGTGAGAAGGAGATGGGTGGGCAGGAGAGAGCCTTGCATCTTAGGAAGGTTGGAGACTTATAAGCAGATTGTTAAGATATGCTTCATCTTTTGCATTCCGTAAGAATGGCCTCCTCTTCCCAGGGTGATCGGCTTCCCTGACTCACTACTACTATTCCCTAACATCAGAAGTTTGACTCCAAGAGGACAGGAACAGTATAACACTTATGCAGACACCCCCAGAGCCTAGTGCAGTACCTGGCACCTACCAGGCACTCAAACAGCAGCCATATGAGTGCTGCTCCAAATTCACTTAATCATTATTAAAAATGATAAGCCAAAATGAAAGCAATAAATTTCTGCTCTGGAAACTCCAAATGACACAATTATGTTCTAAAGAAAAACTGGTACTAAAGAAGGCTTAAGCCACCCTCTGAGACACCTGTGGATTCTGACAATGACTAATTTCTGAGGAGTTTTTATGAAAGCTGCAAATGCAAAATAAAAAAAATAAATAAATAAAAGCAACATACACAGCAGCAGTTACTCAAGAGCCCAACCAGAAGACAAGGAACCACTTTCCATTTAAACAGATTTTAAAAATCAGAAGCAAACCAAAAGGCAAGAAATGAGTCTAAACCATCAGCCATGAGCTCCAAGCTTAATGACATTCCACTGTACCTGTACAGAAGGAGCAGTATACTTACTCTCTGGCTGGAAGATAAACTCATACAACCAGACTATGAGCAGGGTCCACACGACACTCCATGCAATTAGTTGCCAGGGCTCATATTTAGTGCAATGCCCATTTACATAATTCTTGGCTTTTGTGGAGTATGCTTCCAAAATCTCGAAGTAAGGCTCAAAGGCCTTCTAGAAATCCAAGAGAAAAACAGAAACATTACATTCAGGAAAAAAAGGAAGTCTGTTTTTAGTTTGCTTTTCAACTCTCAATTTTCAAAGACAAGGCCATTCATGATCTGGCCCCACCTTAGCAATAATCTTATCATGTCCTGCAGCCCTCAAAGCCTCTGTACCAGTCTTTCCCGTATAACACGGCCACTTATGAGCCGTGTGGACTTTGACACAATTTTTAACCTGCTTATTTTGTAAAAGAAGAGGGCTAAGCTTGATCATATTAGCCTTAAAGCTTTTATATGACTGCTTAACTTGGATTATTTCTTTCAATATGAATGTCATTTCCCTACTTTTCTTGAATCTTCCCATTCTTAACCCAGCAGTCAGGGGACTAGATCTGTACTGACCCGACAATGAATACTTTAGGTTTTGCAAATGAAATATTCTGTTACATCTACTTACCTCAGCTGATGTGTTGTCATAGTGTGTAAATGAATATGGCAGTGTTCCTACACAACTTAACTAAGCACACTGATTATCTAAATTTCATTTAATTTTCCCTTGTCACAAAATACTCTTTTTTTTTTAATCAACAATTTAACATAAAAATCATTCTTAGTTCATGAACCATATGAAAAGAAGCAGAGGCCACATTTACTACATAGGCTCTGCTTTGCCAATCCCAACTCTACCTATTTGACTATAATACTCCTAAAGACAGTGACACTATTTTACTGTCATTATATCCCTCACAATACCTGATACCAACAGGTACCCTTACCAGAATATCTCATTCATGAAAATTCATCTCTCCTTTTAAATTCTCAAGAATTCACTTGTGGTAAGTTCTAAATCAAGCATATCACAATCTGCCCTGTAGTCTACTCATCTATTCTTATCTTCCTGACTACATGGTCAGGCCCTTGCAGACAGACCAGTTCTTACTCATATTTACCACCCTCATAGTGCTCTGCAAAACTAACTTCATCAGATAGCTTGTTCTTCATTCACTTATTCAGCATGTTTAAAGCACTAAGCTGAGGATGCACTCAGGTAAATATCACAGTTCCTTGTTCTTGCTGAGTGTGTCTGCATATACATACACAAGCACATGCATATACGAACGACTAATCAGAAGTCTTCAGGGGAAAAGCTGTAGGAGGAGGCCAGTGCATACTAACAGAACACTGAGGAAGGCCCATCTAATCAACCTGAAGGTGTAATGATAATGGGAGGGGATAAAATTTAAACTAGTTGAAAGGGTAAAAGAAATTCTCTAAGCAGAAAAGTTTAAAGAACAAAAGTCACATCAGGACAAGAGAACAGCAACTACAAATGTATAAAACGAGACTGGAAATGTCAGCAAAGTTCCATTTACTAAGAGTGAAGCTACATAGGGCAGGGACCATTTTTGTCTTATCCAGTGTCATATAGCAGTGCCTGGCACACAATCTGTACTGAACACAAACCCAAACAGTGGCTAACAGTGCCCAAGTAAATGAAGGAACACGTCAGAGAACTGAGGCTAGATGGGAGTCCCTAGGTTCATATTAAAAATGGGTTTGGTAAAGTTGGGGGCATGGCTCAAACATAGTCTAGCTAGCATGAGGCCGTAAGTTCAAATCCTAGTACCATCAAAAAAATCTTTAGGGTCTGGGGATGTAGCTCAGTGGGAGAATGCTTTCCTACAAGCACAAGGCCCTGGGTTCTATCCCTAGCAATGAACAAATTATCAATTGATTAATTAGTTAATTAACTAAAAACAGGCTCACAAAAAATAATGAAGAGAAGTAAAATTGGTAGAAACTTTTTGTAAAAAGCAATTTATTAATGTTTTAGATGTATATTCACTTTGACCAAGAAATTCCACTTTTTATCATCTATCTACTGGCACACGTATGCATGCAAAAAGACAAGTTCAAGGACATTTATTTCAATTTTCTTTATAATAGCAAAAGAAAAATATAAAACAACATCAATGTCCATTCACTGGGAAATGATTAAATTACAATACAAATCATATTTTATATACCCAAACTAAGAATCATTAAAGACATTTTAGTGGAAAAATTTCCATAACACAGAATTGAGCAAAAGGAAGCAAAGTTCACAACAATAAAACAAAAGTCATAGATTGTTAAGCATCAGAGTAAATTTTTATTTAAGATTTTAAAAGTCCAGAAAGAAATAAACTGCATTTGCTATGAACTAGCATGACACTGGGGATTTTAAACAGTAGTATGAGGCTGAGGATATAGCTCAGTGGTAAAGCACTTGCCTACAATGTGCAATGCCCTGGGTTCAATCCTCAGCACCACCACCACAAATTTAAAAAGTAACATGGATTTGAAAGATATTTCTGGAGGCAGAGCAAACAGGATTTGGTGATTTATTAGATATGGACAGTAATATAGATAATTCCCAACTTTCAAGTTCAAGTTTGGGAAACTGATTAAGAGGTGCCACCTTAAGCTGCAGAGACAGAAGATATTTTGAAGAAAAGATGATGATACTGGTTTGAGTTATGTTCCTATTGGGTACCTACCCACACTGTTGTAGTAAGAGTGTGAAAGCTTAGAAGGAAAATGAGTACTTAAATGTTCTTGCACCTGCCATGGACTGAATGCTTACCTGTCCCCCAAAACTCCTATGCTGAAACCCTATCCCCCAAGTTAATAGCATGAGGAGGTGACAGGTAGTCTTTGGAAAGTGATTACATCATGAAGATGGAGTCTTCATGAATAGAAAGCTAATTTATCTTTCCACCATGTTAATATCAAGTAAGGAAACACTTTCTATGTACCCCTTGTATGAACTCACTTCTATAAGCGCCACTTTCTAGGCAGTGGGCCTCATCAGAAAATCTTTTATTGCCTTGATCTTGGGCTTCTCAACCTCTAGCAGCATTAGAAATAAATTTTTGTTGTATATAAGCCACTCCATTTATGGCATTTTGTTATAGCAGCTCAAATTGGACTAAAACAATACCCTTAGTAATTACATTACAATTAACATTAGGCAAGTATTGGGTTCCCTTGAGAACTGTCCATGAAAACAGCTTATCTGTAACACCCCTGCAACCACCTAAAGTTCTTGGTGGCCATTCCCTAGGGTCCTCTGTTGCTATCAACAACTTCATTTCTGCAAAGTGGCACTGAAAACCTAAGAAAGACCAGGAGTCTGCTATCATCCAACGTACGCTATGATTTCTATGAGATAAAAACTCATATAATATTACAGCAGTGATTACACCATACACTTAAGTAGTGTGCATAAATGAAAAGATGGAAGAATAATCACTCAGATCAGCTTTTCTCTTTCAGGTGTTAATTTCTAATGAACACAGAAATAGAGGTTAACAATGTCAAAAGATGACTGTAGACATCATCAACTCTTTATAGCACTGAATGAAAAATAATATAACTACTATTAAGGTGATAGCAAAGAACCAGTAAGTGCAAACTAAGTTTTTAAAAGCCTTAAGATTAAGATATGAACACATTTTTCACTAACCTCTAAAATTAAATTTGGCAAAAATCTATTTTCTTGGAAATTGGTTTGAATTTTAAGAAGATAATGGGAGTCCTGGAATTAAAAGGGAACACTTTAAAAGGAAATGTACCTCTAAATTCTGTAACTCCAGAGACAAAATGATACTGTAATCGTGTGGGTGTTGACAAGCTTTCTGAGTAGGCAACTAGTTATCACAGAAATTACATCTCCTGGCATCATTCTTAAGTTCTTCTAGGTTACTACAAACAACCCAGTCCCTAATGAAGAAGCACCTCACCATACTGCCAGCTCACTGCATTATTGGGTCTATGGAGGTGATGTAGCCTACCTCCTTGGAAAAAAGGATGAGGCACTTCTTTAGGCCTTGAAAACAGCACAAACCCCAGGTTGGGCCCTGATGCAATTCTCAGCCCCTGGGAAGCACAGAATTCAGAAGCTGAAGGGTACCTTAGAGAACAAGTACAACACTCTCACTTTATAAGCAGAGGCCCCAAAGGGAAAAGGTGTGCCTAAGCTCAAACAGATAGGCTTGTGACAGACTGCAGCCCAGGAATCCAAGCCTTCTGACTAGGTGTTGAGTTCTCTTTCAATTTCAGTGCTTGATTCTCAATGTCCTTGAGCAGAGGATCTCCTAGCACATTACAATCCAGTGACACCCGAAGAGTTTTTGTTTTAAACTTACGTTCTTGGCAGAATCTACCTTAGATATATGATACCATTCACAAAAAGCTAAAATTGTATAGCTAGCTCATGACTACAGATAAGTATCTAGACAGAGGTGGCACAGGAGCTTAATATAATCACTATATCCCACAACAGTAATTTTGCTATTGATTTTTACACAGTGGAAAGTAAGCTAAGGTTATATGGTCAAAATAAAGTGCCTTGGGCTTCAATAATTTGTACCTCTCAAACTGCCTATCTGCCCTAATGCAGACTGCTGGCCACAACAGAGACCTGGGGCAGAGTAAATCTGTTACTTACCCAGGAAACATTTAAAAACAGCTATGTGCAGTGCCTCATACTTATAATCCCAGCTACTTGGGAGGCAGATATCTGGAAGGTGGAGGTTTGATGCCAACCTGGCCGAAAGTTAGCAAGACCTCATCTCAACTGATAGCTGGGTGTGTGCCTGTCACCTCAGCTAGCGGGAAGGCATCAGTAAGATTGCTTGCAAAGGCCAGCCCTGAGCAAAAAAGTGAGGACTTATCTGAAAAATAACTTAAAACAAAAAGGGCTGGGCTAGATGCATGGCTAAAGTTGTAGAGTGCCTGTCTAGCAAGCACAAGACCCTACTGAGTTCAAACTGCCAAAAAAAAAAAAAAGCATTGTTTTTATCACTGCCCAGTTTTCTAAAGCCAACTATCAGTGGTATAAATCCAAAGACCCACAAGTTCAAAACTGACAATCCTTATAGTCCCTTCATCTAGTTTACCACAAGAGCCAAATGAGGGCCCCAGCTTCACTATTCTCCAGACCAAGATAGACAACACTGCTGAATGATTTGAACAGTGTCCTATAAAGGCCCAGGACTTCTGGGGTATGGACAGATATCAAATGACTTCCTCCGACATAAAGTTTCATTCTACTCTTGGCTACAGACTTTTACATTCATTTTGCTTATCTGCTGCCAACAGAAAGACTGAAAGAAATTAGTTCAAACAGTACTTTGGAAAAGTTGTCTTCAAAAATCATAAAATGTTACTGTTTGAAGGAGCCTTAGAGACCACTTATAATTCCAGTCAATGATGAAGAAACTGAGGCTCAAAGTTTAATACCAAAATGTGCCTCTCTTAGCTCAAACTCACCTTAAAATCTACTTCTACTGGGGTTTGAACACAGGGCTTTGTGCATGCTAGGCAGGTACTGTATACTTCCAGCCCTAGAGTCTAACTTCTTTTCTTTTTATTGTTTTATTACTCATATGTGCATACAATGCTTGGGTCATTTCTCCCCCGTCCCCACCCCCTCCCTTACCCCCCCCTTACCCCCCCCTCAATACCCGGAAGAAACTATTTTGCCCTTATCTCTAATTTTGTTGAAGAGAGAGTATAAGCAATAATAGGAAGGAACAAGGGTTTTTGCTAGTTGAGATAAGGATAGCTATACAGGGAGCTGACTCACATTAATTGCCTGTGCGTGTGTGTTACCTTCTCAATTAATTCTTTTTGATCTAATCTTTTCTCTAGTTCCTGGTCCCCTTCTCCTATTGGCCTCAGTTGCTTTTAAGGTATCTGCTTTAGTTTCTCTGCGTTGAGGGCAACAAAGGCTAGCTAATTTTTTAGGTGTCTTACCTATCCTCACCCCTCCCTTGTATGCTCTCGCTTTTATCATGTGCTCAAAGTCCAATCCCCTTGTTGTGTTTGTCCTTGATCTAATGTCCGCATATGAGGGAGAACATATGATTTTTGGTCTTTTGGGCCAGGCTAACCTCACTCAGAATGATGTTCTCCAATTCCATCCATTTACCAGCAAATGATAACATTTCGTTCTTCTTCATGGCTGCATTAAATTCCATTGTGTATAGATACCACATTTTCTTGATCCATTCACTAGTAGTGGGACATCTTGGCTGTTTCCATAACTTGGCTATTGTGAATAGTGCCGCAATAAACATGGGTGTGCAGGTGCCTCTGGAGTAACCTGTGTCACAGTCTTTTGGGTATATCCCCAAGAGTGGTATGGCTGGATCAAATGGTAGATCAATGTTTAGCTTTTTAAGTAGCCTCCAAATTTTTTTCCAGAGCAGTTGTACTAGTTTACATTACCACCAACAGTATAAGAGGGTTCCTTTTTCCCCGCATCCTCGCCAACACCTGTTGGTGGTGGTGTTGCTAATGATGACTATTCTAACAGGGTGAGGTGGATTCTTAATGTGGTTTTAATTTACATTTCCTTTATTGCTAGAGATGGTGAGCATTTTTTCATGTGTTTTTTGGCCATTTGAATTTCTTCTTTTGAGAAAGTTCTGTTTAGTTCACTTGCCCATTTCTTTATTGGTTCATTAGTTTTGGGAGAATTTAGTTTTTTAAGTTCCCTATATATTCTGGTTATCAGTCCTTTGTCTGATGTGTAGCTGGCAAATATTTTCTCCCACTCGGTGGGTGTTCTCTTCAGTTTAAAGACCATTTCTTTTGATGAACAGAAGCTTTTTAGTTTTATGAAATCCCATCTATCTGTGCTATCTCTTAGTTGCTGTGCTGCTGGGGTTCCGTTGAGAAAGTTCTTACCTATACCTACTAACTCCAGAGTATTTCCTACTCTTTCCTGTATCAACTTTAGAGTTTGTGGTCTGATATTAAGATCCTTGATCCATTTTGAGTTAATATTGGTATAAGGTGATATACATGGATCTAGTTTCAATTTTTTGCAGACTGCTAACCAGTTTTCCCAGCAGTTTTTGTTGAAGAGGCTGCTATTTCTCCATCGTGTATTTTTAGTGCCTTTGTCAAAGACAAGTTGGTTATAGTTGTGTGGCTTCATATCCGGGTCCTCTATTCTGTTCCACTGGTCTTCCTGTCTGTTTTTGTACCTGTACTATGCTGTTTTTATTGTTATTGCTTTGTAATATAGTTTGAAGTCAGGTATCGTGATACCTCCAGCATTGTTCTTTTGACTGAGCATTACCTTGGCTATTCGTGGCCTCTTGTGTTTCCATATAAATTTAACAGTAGATTTTTTAATGTCTTTAATGAGTGTCATTGGAATTTTGATGGGAATTGCATTAAACATATAGATTACTTTTGGGAGTATAGACATTTTTACTGTTGATTCTACCAATCCATGAGCATGGGAGAGCTCTCCACTTTCTATTGTCTTCCTCAATCTCTTTCTTCAGAAGTTTATAGTTTTCCTTGTAGAGGTCGTTCACATCTTTTGTTAGGTTTACACCTAGGTATTTGATTTTTTTGGAGGCTATTGTAAATGGAATTGTTTTCATACATTCTTTTTCAGTTTGTTCATTATTAGTGTATAGAAATGCTAATGATTTTTCTATGTTGATTTTATATCCTGCTACCTTGCTGTAGCTATTATGATGTCTAGAAGCTTCTGAGAAGAGTTTTTTGGGTCTTTAAAGTATAGGATCATGCCGTGTGCAAATAGGGATATTTTGACAGTTTCTTTACCTATTTGTATTCCTTTTATTCCTTCTTCTTGCCTAATTGCTCTGGCTAGGAATTCCAGTACTATGTTGAATAGGAGTGGAGATAGTGGGCATCCTTGTCTGGTTCCTGATTTTAGAGGGAATGGTTTCAGTTTTTCTCCATTAAGTATAATGCTGGCTGTAGGTTTGTCATATATAGCTTTTATAATGTTGAGGTACTTTCCTTCTATTCCTAGTTTTCTTAGAGCTTTTATCATGAAATGGTGTTGGCAGGTTACTCCAGAGGCACCTGCACACCCATGTTTATTGCAGCACTATTCACAATAGCCAAGTTATGGAAACAGCCAAGATGCCCCACCACTGACGAATGGATTAAGAAATGTGGTATCTATACACAATGGAATTTTATGCAGCCATGAAGAAGAATGAAATGTTATCATTCGCTGGTAAATGGATGGAATTGGAGAACATCATTCTGAGTGAGGTTAGCCTGGCCCAAAAGACCAAAAATCATATGTTCTCCCTCATATGCGGACATTAGATCAAGGACAAACACAACAAGGGGATTGGATTTTGAGCACATGATAAAAGCGAGAGCACACAAGGGAGGGGTGAGGATAGGTAAGACACCTAAAAAATTAGCTAGCTATTTGTTGCCCTTAACGCAGAGAAACTAAAGAGGATACCTTAAAAGCAACTGAGGCCAATAGGAAAAGGGGACCAGGAACTAGAGAAAAGGTTAGATCAAAAAGAATTAACCTAGAAGGTAACACACACGCACAGGAAATCAATGTGAGTCAACTCCCTGTATTGCTATCCTTATCTCAACCAGGAACACTTGTTTCTTCCTATTATTGCCTATACTCTCTCTTCAACAAAATTAGAGATAAGGGTAAAATAGTTTATGCTGGGTATTGAGGGGGTAAAGGGGAGAGGGAGGGGGCAGAGTGGGTGGTAAGGGAGGGGGTGGGGGCAGGGGGGAGAAATGACCCAAGCCTTGTATGCACATATGAATAATAAAACAATAAAAAAAATGAAATGGTGTTGGATCTTATCAAAGGCTTTTTCTGCATCTATTGAGATGATCAAGTGTTTTTTTTCTTTGCTTCTGTTAATGTTGTTTATTACATTTATTGATTTTCATATGTTGACCCACCCCTGCATTCCTGGGATGAACCTACTTGGTCGTGCTGAATGATCTTTTTGATGTGTTGTTGAATTCGGTTTGCCATTATTTTGTTGAGGATTTTTGCATCAATGTTCATTAAGGAGATTGGCCTATAGTTCTCCTTTGTGGAGGTGTCTTTGCCTGGTTTTGGGATAAGTGTAATACTGGCTTCATAAAATGTGTTAGGCAGTTTTCCTTCCCTTTCTATTTCGTGGAACAGTTTAAGGAGGGTTGATACCAGTTCTTCTTTAAAGGTCTGATAGAATTCAGCAGAGAATCCATCATGTCCTGGACTTTTCTTTTTTGGGAGACTCTTGATTGCTGCTTCAATTTCATTTTGTGTTATAGATCTATTCAGGTGATTGATTAATTTCCTCTTGGTTCTGTTTTGGATGATCATATGTATCTAGAAATCTGTCCATTTCTTTAACATTTTCAAATTTATTTGAATATAGGTTCTCGAAGTAGTCTCTGATGATTTCCTGGACTTCCATGGTGTTTGTTGTTATCTCCCCTTTTGCATTCCTGATTCTACTAATTTGGGTTTTTTCTCTCCTCATTTTAGTCAGGTTTGCCAGGGGTCTATTGATCTTGTTTATTTTTTCAAAGAACCAATTTTTTGTTTCATTAATTCTTTGGTTTTTTTGGTTTCTATTTTGTTGATTTCATCTCTTATTTTTATTATTTCTCTCCTTTTATTTGTTTTGGGATTTGCTTGTTCTTGTTTTTCTAGAAGTTTGAGATGTATCATTAGATCATTGATTTGGGATCTTTCAGTCTTTTTAATAATACGCACTCATGGCTATAAACTTTCCTCTCGGGACTGCCTTTGCTGTGTCCCATAGGTTCCGGTAGGTTGTGTTTTCATTTTCATTGACTTCCAGAAACTTTTTAATTTCCTCTTTTATTTCATCAATGACCCATTGTTCATTAAGTAATGAGTTATTCAGTTTCCAGCTGTTTGCATGTTTTTTGTCTTTACTTTTGTTGTTGAGTTCTAGTTTTATTGCATTGTGATCAGATAGCATGCACGGTATAATTTCTATTTTCTTATATTTGCTGAGGCTTGCTTTGTGCCCTAGGATATGATTTATTTTGGAGAAGTTTCCATGGGCTGCTGAGAAGAATGTATATTGTGCAGAAGTTGGATGAAATGTTCTGAGGACATCAAGTAAGTCCACTTGATCTATTGTATATTTTAGATCTTGGATTTCTTTATTGATTTTTTGTTTGGATGACCTATCTATTAATGATAATGGGGTGTTAAAGTCTCCCACAACCACTGTGTTGGAGTTAATATATGCTTTCAGGTCTTTCAGGGTATGTTTGAGGAAATTGGGTGCATTGACATTGGGTGCATATCGGTTGATAATTATTATTTCCGTTTGGTCTATTTCCCCTTTTATTAGTATGGAATGTCCTTCTTTATCTCATTTGATCAATGTAGGTTTGAAGTCTACTTTGTCAGAGATAAGTATTGCTACTCCTGCCTGTAGTTGTTTTAGTTGTTTGAAGGTTTGTTTGTGTATACCTAAGTTGAGGTTACTTTCTACTGTCTTGCTTTTTCTTTTCCTGTAGTTTGGTGCTGCCTGCCCTTTCTTGGTTATATTGGGTTTCACTTTCTGTGTGCAGAATCCCTTGAAGAATCTTTTGTAGTAGTGTAGTAGTAGTGGCTTTGTGGTCACATATTGTTTTAGTTTCTGCTTATCATGGAAGACTCTTATTGCTCCATCTATTTTGAATGATAGTTTTGCTGGGTAGAGTTTCATGGGGTTGAAGTTATTTTCATTCAGTGCCCAGAAGATCTCACCCCATGCTCTTCTTGCTTTTAATGTTTCTGTTGAGAAGTCTGCTGTGATTTTGATGGGTTTACCTTTGTATGTTACTTGTTTTTTCTCTCTTACAGCCTTCAATATTCTTTCCCTAGTTTCTGAACTTGTTGTTTTAATGATAATATGTCGTGGGGTAGTTCTATTTTGATCTGGTCTGCTTGGTGTCCTGGAGGCCTCTTGCATCTGTATGGGAATATCTTTCTCTAGATTTGGGAAATTTTCTGTTATTATTTTGTTGAATATATTACGCATTCCCTTTGCTTGCACCTCTTCTCCTTCTTCGATGCCCATGATTCTCAAGTTTGGTCTTTTGGTGGAGTCGGTGAGTTCTTGCATTTTCTTTTCACAGGTCTTGAGTTGTTTAATTAATAGTTCTTCGGTTTTTCCTTTAATTACCATTTCATCTTCGAGTTCTGAGATTCTGTCTTCTGTTTGTTCTATTCTGCTGGATTGGCCTCCGTTTTGTTTTGCCAATTCGGTTTTGTTCTTTTTTCTGAGGTTTTCCATATCCTGGGTCATTTCCTCTTTAATGTTGTCTATTTTTCTCCTAAGTTCATTTCTCTCTTTATTAATCATGTTCTCTGTTTCACTTTGGTGTTTATACAGTGTTTCTATGGTTTTGTTTATTTCTTCTTTTGCTTTTTCAAATTCTCTCTTTTTGTTGTGTTGGAATTTCTTGAGTGTCTCCTGTACATTTTGGTTGACCCTATCCAGTATCATCTGTATAAAATTCTCATTGAGTACCTGTAGTATGTCTTCTTTTAAATTATTCTTGTGGGGTTCATTGGGTTCTTTGGCATAGTTTATCTTCATTTTGTTGGAGTCTGGATCTGAGTATCTGTTTTCTTCATTTCCCTCTGGTTCCTGCACTAATTTTTTGCTATGGGGAAACTGGTTTCCCTGTTTTTTCTATCTTCCTGTCATTGCCCTTGGTGTTGTTATTGTCCCTATACTGTGTGCAATTAAGTATTTTCTGGCTTATAATAATAGCACTAGTGATATTTAGAATGGAAGGGTGAGGGGATGGAAAGCAAAGAAGTTAAAGGAAAAGGGAAAAACAAATAATCAAGGAGAAAAAAAAACAAAACAAAGAAACAAACAAAAAAGTTTCAAACATATAAACAGGGAGAGACAGTGTACTAATCATCTGTAAGCTCGTCCGTGTCTTCCCAAGCTGTCTGGGCGCAGGAGCCCGGGGGCCCTCCTGGTTTCTCCGTTTAACATGAAGTGGAGATTCTCTGTGCAGGCTGGAGGTGTGGAGTGGGTCAAAGTTTTGCCTCTTCTTGGTGGCTTTGCCTGCAAGATGTGTCTCCAGCATCTCTCCAAGATTTCACTATAGGAGGCACGCTTTCTGCTTCCTCCCTCTAGCCGCCATCTTGGAATGCTCCGAGTCTAACTTCTTGTTCAACACTTCCCGTTAAACAAAGGGAGCATATCACCCATGGGCATGTTTCAGAATACCCCAACTAGAGGTTCATTAAAATGCAGAATGGAATCCAGAAGTGTGTGTTTAGAAAAACCTCCCCTGGTAATTCTGACAGACATACCTGTCCCTTTGTTTTTAAAAGAATTACCCAACAACTGATTTAGTGTTACTGAGGCTCAATCACCAAACTCAGTGGCTTACCTAGGTCTCAGAGAGGAGGAAAAAAGATATCCACCAAGCTTTCTTGGGATGCATTAAATTCAGGGTCCAATTACCTCAATCTATCAATTATTCCTAATATTTATTCTTTGGCCAGTCACTAATGAAAAAACCTGCACCCTGCAATCCTTCAAAGAAAGAATTTGTTTTCTTCCTTTTACTTCCTTCACCTCTAACACAACTGCAGATTCAACCCCCAACAGCTTCTGAGCTTTAAAGCAGGAATGGGCTGTTAAGGAAAAGAAAAGCCTGCTTTTCCCAGCTCACCTACTACCTTAAGAGTCTTCAGATCAAAACTAAGAAGCAAGACTCTGGTTTTAGGGAGTAAGGTTAAAATACAGAAGAGACCCAAGTAGTCACTCTATTTATCCTTACTCTATTTTTGCCCTAAAAACACAAAAACCAAAGCTAATGGAATCTGATTCTCTTTCATATTACATTCTGCAATAACTTCAATGTACAAAGTAAACAGGTAGGAAAACACTATTGTCTTTCAGCCTCAAATGGCATTAGAGTTTATCAACAAAAACAGACCACAAGCCCAAGGGGAAAAACTCCCTAGGGTCATTAAAGAGGGAGAATTGAGCAACAAAACCAAAACAGCCATTCCAAGCAACTAGCAGTGACTGTGATACACATGTTTGAAGCAACAGAATCATCATTTCTCAGGAGAACAAAAGCAAATCATATACTTCCCCTACATCCCACTGTGTGAGTCAGTCAAGACACCCAGTATCTCAGTTTATCTCAAAAGGCTAAACAGTCAACATGGACTTTGTCAAGGTCAGATGTGCATACTTAGTACTATTCCACAACCACTTCCAAGATTAACTGTTCTGCACTGGCACAGGAATATTTGGGTAAAGCACCTTTCTCCATCACTGAGATAGGAAACTACCCTGGTCACAGAAAGGAAATAGAACTCAATATTCCCAAGCCATCAGGAATTCACTCATGGAAAATCAAAGCCTCTACATCCATAAGAGCTAATGAGCCAAACATTGCTAAATGTTTTATTTATTTACTTTTAATCAGGACAAGGCATCAAGTAAAGATAAATATTTATTCCTTTAAAGAGTTCTAAGTACTTCTCTTCTGAAATACAAGGTTCCTCAACTAGTAGAAAAGAGTATCATGCATGAAACTAAGTTCAATCAGCAGAACTACTGAGAGCTATGACTTAAGAAGTAATCACAGGGTTGGTGCACCAGTGGCTCAGGCTTGTAATCCTAGCTACTAGAGATTCAGAGATTGGGAAAAACTGGGGGCGTGGAGGGCTGTGAGAGTCCCATCTCAACCACTGGCTAGGCACAGTAGTGAGCACCTGTTATTCAGCTAGGCAGGGAAGTACAAATAGGAGGACTGCAGTCCAGGGCAGCCTGAGTAATAAAATGAGACCCTATCTTAAAAACAACCAACATAAAAAGGGCCATGGAGTGAGTGGTGGAGTGCCTGCTTAGCAAGTGCAAGACCCTGAGTTCCACCCCAGTATGGCCAAATTTAACTATTTAACTATTAACAAATTTAACTATTTGTAGAAATTCCTTCCCTACAATGGTCATGCTGCTATCAAAGATTAGAAATACTGACTACGAGTATAAACAAACTAAGTTACTAAGCCTACTTCTCTGGAGATTTCTGATGTGGAAACCTGTTCAAAAGAATAAAACAGGGACCAATCCTTGGTCTCTGATTGACCTTTAACTTACATCAGCACCCTTTGGAAAATCTGCCTTTCAAATCCAGTTAACAAGGAGCTACTTTAAAAGACTCAGTAAACAGTGAGGGAATTTAATTTAAAATTAGCATTTGGAAAAATTTCTGGTAAAAGTGAGGGGGAAATGTGTGTCTCCAATGGAAAACTAACATATCTAGGACACCCCTCTGGGTTACCTGATTCCAAACCTAAGGAAACTCTTTACAGCTTTCAAAGTTGTAGATAATTAATGGCAACACAAACAAATTTTCATCTGTAAACAAGACAATTCTGCCAGGTCCCGTAAAAGTGCAGCTGACTTCCTTCCCCAGTATGGAAGAAACTAGTTTTGCCTTCAATATTCCTGATCTATAAATGTGTCTGTTTTTTGGACTTCTCTTTTGAACCATTTATGATACCTGCCTGATTTCATTATGAGTAAAATGAAATCTTTTTTTTTTTTTTTGTGGTACTGGGGTAAATAAAATCCTCAATATGTATTCATTTTATATCTGTATATGAGTTGTGATTTCACTTTATTAAAATTATTTTTTAACAAAAACTACAAGAAATCTTTACAGTACCCAAATTTCCCACAACATTAAAATCTTGGAAGTAATTACAAAGAGTTCAGAACATCCTGAAGGCCAGTCAATGGGGTCCATATTCCCCAGTGAACAACCCTTGCTCCAAAATGAATCAAAGAAGTAGCCTTAATATTTAAAAGGGTCCTATTAATGTAAAGTAAACCCAAACCCCTATGTCTCCTGTAAGTGAAAACAAAATGGTAACACCTTTTGGATTAGCTATATCCATTACTTAAAATTCTCTAAGAAAAGCCCTCAAACTACAATGACAAACAGTGGCATTTTGATCCACACAAAAGTAGGGATGAACCGTGAAAACACTAATCATAAGTAAAAAAAAAAACCAATCATGAAAGACCACATATTACATGATATTATGTAAACACTTTAATGAAAATCTTAAACAGGCAAGTCTATACACAGATAGAACTAAGGAACTGGGGGAAACAGCGAAGTGTTCTGAAAAATGTTCCAAAAATGATTGTGGTGATCTGGATACAGTGATGCTTCCTTATAATTGCAGCACTTAGGGAGACTGAGGCAAAAGAATCAAGAGTTTAGAACAGGGAAAAGAAAAGAATACTTAGGAGTGAAAAGAATCAGAGTGGTTACAGAGTTATGTTACATACATACATACAGACACAGAGATAGCACAATGAAACATACCAAGCACTGTTTGAAAAAGGCAAGGAGGGTTGAGGGTATGGCTCAAGTGGCAAAGCATCTGCCTAGCAAGTGTAAGGCCCTAAGTTAGGGACAGGGAGGGGAGAGAAGGAAAGAAGGAAGAGAGCGAGGGAGAGAGGGAAGGAGGGAGGGGATATAGGAATATAAGAGAGGGGGTGAACGTGTTCAAAGTATACTGTACACATTTAAGGAATTATCACAATGAAACCCCTTTGTACTGTTAATATATGCTAACTAAAAAAATTTTTAATAATAAAAACCATTTCATAGTTTAAAAAAAAAAAATGAAAAAGAGTTTGAGGCCAGCCTGGGCTACATAGCAAGTTTCAGTCATCCTGGGCCATAGAGAGACCCTGTTTCAAAAAAAAACAAAACAAAAAACAAAAAAAAGATTGTGGTGATGTCTGTACAACCCTGTGAATATACAAAACATCTGCTCAGTTGTACATTTAAAGAAGCATCATGACCCAGCAATTTGATTTGTGTTTACCAAATGTGCTCTTAGCCAAGACTAACCACCTAAGATTCTTTGGATTATTGAGTTTTAAAAAGACCTCCTGCAAAAGTTTGCAAAGAAATGGGCCAATGACAGCAGAAAGTGCAATTCCAGAAATAAAGAGTAAAATTCTAGACTCCAAATAAAAGCAACCATAAGTATCCAGGCAACTTAAAATTTTATATAACAATTATATATAAGTAGACAAAAAAGTCATGATCTAAAACTATGTTTTTATAAGTTTTAAACAGAATTTTTAATTGCTCAAATAATGAAACTTTGTAAAAACAGTTTTTCTTTGGGAATTCCTGAATACATGCTAAACACCACCCCAGGACATGTGAGAAAGATACTGACCTCTGAGTCCTCCCTCCCAGGACTCTCGAAGAGGCAAGCTGAGTATTCTGCACAAAGGCAGCTGTGTGATCCTAGAAAGTCACCACTGGTCATCAAAAGCTTTGATTCAAACTTTAGCTCTCACCTAGAAACTGTGTGACTACTGGCACACTACGCAACCTCTATGCAACTGGATTTTGCTCATATGCAAGACTAGAAAGTTCCCAAGGAAAAAAACAATGCTACCCTCAACTCATAGGATTGTTACGACTGCTAAGTGAGGTAAGAAAATGACTGCAGATATTAAGCACTTACTGAATAGTTGATGAACCTGAAATATGGTGATAAACATTTCCCTTGCTTCTTCACAAGCAGCAGGGGAAAGCAACCTTTGTAGAGTTCAAGCAAAGTCACAAAGAAGCTGGGAAAGGCATTATGTAGCTTGATTCCACACCTGTATTATATTTTCTTGCAGATGGTAGTAATAAAATAATCTTAGTAATGAGCTGCCCCTCAGTTTGGAAAGAAATACATTAAGTCAACTCATTTTCAACCATCTACTAAATCAACCAGAAGGCTACAAGGGCCCTCTCACCTACCAACAAAATAGAACTGAAACCTGTACGTTTTCAGCATCCAAATAGACTGATGTTGACTGCTATGGTCATAATCCTATGAAAGCATTTGAAATGCCTTCAGAAAGGGCTGTGTTCCACCCTGACCATAAAAAAGCTGGACAAGGAGCAGGTCCACCAAGGCATATCTGCCCTAGATTCTCTTCTATTAGAGTCTGAAAATATATTTTCTATTTACCTCAAATGTCTCAAAGACTAGGTGGCATTAAGAGTGGAACTCAGGCAGGAGACGTGACTCAAGTGGTAGAGTGCCTGCCTACCAAGCCCAAAGCCCTGAGTTCAAGCCAAATACCACGGGAAAAAAAAAAAAAGAGAGATTAATCTATTGTTTTAGACCCTTATGCCAAAATGCAGTTCAGAACAGTGACTGTAAATCCTTCAGAAATACTCCAGAGAACATGGTCTCTCTAATACTGAGTGTAAAGTATAAATATACCACAAGGGCCACTTAGATTCTAAAGTGTTCTAAAGAATTAGCTACTACAAATGGTGTTTTACAACACTTAACTTTATCCCTTAAGAAGGCCCTTTTAATATACACTAAGAATCAAGGTTGCCTTGTTCCCATCAAATGTGTATTAATAGTTATAGACTAGACAAGAATACAGAAGGATCTCCTCTCTAGGAAAATTATAGAAAAAGAAGGGCATTTCACATTTACAAAGTGTCTATACTACTTCAGGAAAAAAATTCTCAGTACTCTCTTCATTGTTTAGTGTGCAGGTGATAGAAATGTAATATTTGTTGCCCAAACCCAAAAGTTATATATTGAGAAAACCCTGCCATACTTGAGAGACTTGAGGCCAACCTAGTATACGCAAGAGCCTGCCTCAAACAAATAAATAAGTAAAAATTTTAAGGAAAGAAAACCCTATACAAGTATAAATTGGTACAACCTGTTGACACAGGTTGGAAAACTGTTTGGCACTACACATTGAAAAACACCAAGTCTATTATGTTTTATGTTTACTAAACACAAGTTCAAGAATGTAACAGTGAGGTTCTATTAACACACTAGAAACATAAATGTTCATTAACTATAGAAGTAAATTAATTACAATGTATCTATACATTACTACATAGCAATAAAAAAATATTGCTATGAAAGAAAGGGCTGGATCTCACAGACAAAACACCTAGCAAAATGGCCATTCACAAAAGGCCATTTAAAGTTTAAAGTTTCCATTTAAAGTTTGAAAATGAGCAAAACCAATACATGGTGAGAAGAATGATTACCTTTGGGAGGTATTAACTTGGAAGAGATATGGGGAGCCTGCTGGAGTGTAGTAAGATTTTTGTATCTTGATCTAGGTAGTGACTATAGCACATCCAAGTGGGCGCCCACCCCCCCCACGTTTTTAATCTTTTTCAACAAGAAGAAAAGCCCTACTTTTTTTTTTTAATTCAAAAGTGATTTATTCATTTCATGGACACGTAACTGAGAGTATGTTGGAAGATTGGGCTAGGAGGGTTGTTCTGCAGTTTCTACCCATACAACAGGTGATTCATTTATTCATCAAACATTTACAGTTTGGGACTAGAGATGTGGCTCAAGTGGTAAAGCTTGGCTAGCACAAAGCTCCAAGTTCAAACTGCAATCCCACCAAAAAAACATTTACAGTTTGTCTATTTCATGACAAAAGCTACCACGGTGACATATTAAGTAAAAAAGCATTAATAAATAAAAAGCTCAACTTATTAGGCTAATTTTAACTTTTTTTTCCTTTTTTGGGCAGTCTGACATAAAAATTTTAAATCTGAGAGCATATACACACTAAATTCTACTACAACTACAAAGAGAGACAGACAAGTAATTGTTAAGGCACGTCTTAAAAGAGGCACCCACAAACCAGGAAACCCAAAACACTAAATGTAAAACATTCTATTTTTTAACCTGGGTAGTACATATATGATTGTTTAATTATCCTTTAAAAGGTAGGCATGTGTCTGATATACTCTTCTGATATATAATAACTTTCAAACAAAAGCATTTGTAATTCAAAAGGAAGGCAAGCCCTTCTTTTTCCCTTTCCTCTTCATGCTAAATGAAATGTGAATCTGACAGGGGAGACTGGAAGCAGCTTCCCTGGACCAGGGATATACAACTGATGGTGGAACAACATGACAGAAGGAACCTGGAACAGTTTTTGGCCATGGGAATGGATGTTATCAGTCAAGAACTCCCTGCTCCAGATTTCTCTTACTTTAAAGAAATATGTTTCTGACTTTTAAAACTCACCTTAGCATTTTCTGTTATATACAGTCAAACCTAACTCTAATTGATAAGTGACTTGGACAAATGAAAACTTTCTAACAATGAACACCATCTAACAGTAGGAAGAGCTCCCTGAGAAGGTATTCAGACTGACTCCTGATGGGAGGGATTGCTATGTGGCAAGAAAGTTGGACTTCAGGCTTCTGAAGGCCCTCCAAGAGGGCAATTAAGATTCTCAGGGTACGACTGGGACAAAGCAACCCTGGGCTTGCCAGAGCCATGGCAACACTTTCTTTGCCTGTCAATCTATCCTTCTTCTGTTATGACTAGTGGGAACATTCCTTTTCTGTAACAATGCCATCCTATCCATTTTCAAGACTCTGCTCAAGCACTAACTTCTCACTTGTATCTTTTAAAACAATTCTACTCTAAACTCCAGCATGCTAGGCATTCTTCCTTTTTCCTCCAGATCCTCCATCCAGCCTTCTTCAATTCTGCTAGGTGCCTCACGAGGCCGCCCTCTATGAATTAAATTAAACAGGCTCCCTATGCTCTGGTTTCCTATGCACCAGTAGGAAATCAGAGGGTGGGAAAACAGTTCGATTCCCTTCCTGCTAGGCCACTCCTCCAGGGGGCTACAATCCTACAAGCAACCCCCTCCTTCAACTAAACTCTCAAAGGTTCCAGAAACTCAAAAGGTTCCCTCTCTCTCAGGCCCAAGAGTGATAAAGGCTCTCTGGCTGCTAGCCTAGGGATGTTCCACCATCCCATCAGCTTTCCTCAAGCCTTGGTGGTGAACAGGCCTTTGATCCCCTTAATCACACTGCTGGAGTGTGCCAGAAGGTAACTGATACACAACTTTTAGTTTCCCCTATCCCTTCTTCCCAAATGGCTCCTATCTCTCCTCACCCCATAGTAATTGGGTTCTGTATGTTTATACAAAGATACTTCTTCACTTCAAATCAATTCCCCATGGAGAATTCTTAACCTCAGGCTGACTCTCAATTCTGCCACCTATGTGTACAAACTGTATGTAGTATTAGATTGGGCAAAGCCTAATTAAGAACACAAATTTCAGAAGCCTAATTAAAAATTCCTGACACATAGATGGCAAAGCTAAGCCCCTTTCCTTTGGAGTTGATAACACCCCTTTCTTTTCACTAAAGACTGGAAAAATCATTAGAGTTCCATTTCATTTATAAGAGTGGAATAGTATCAACTACAGTACTCAATCCACAACTCAAATATGAACAAAAATTTAAACGTCCTATCTACCAGTCCCAATGAATTTTCCCTTTCTCCTAGTTAGTACTACAAAATAAAAGATAGTTTCAAATAACAGAAATGAGCTTTTTAATACCAACCTTTCAGTTTATTCCTTAAATTCCACTTGAGATTTAGAAAGAAAGCATCCCTGAAAAAGGCCAAATATAAAGCTCAAACACCAGGAAAGATTTTCATTTTGAACCAAAAAACCAAAATTAAGTGAGGCTTGCTGTTTTCAAATCAAGAAAAGAGTACTGCAGAAATGTTGGAAGGAAAGCATCTCTTAAAAACTTTTGTCTACTGTAAGCTGGGCACTTGTGGCTCACGCCTGTAATCCTAGCTACTCAGGAGACAGAGATCAGAAGGATCACAGTTTGAAGCCAGCCCCGGCAAACAGTTTGTGAGACCCTATCTCAAAAATATCCAACAGCAAAAGGGCTGGCAGAGTGGCTCAAGTGGTAGTACCTGCCCAGCAAGCTGCAGAAGATCATGCTGTACACTCTCCAGTATATATTGCAAAGTAGCAGGGCATGATCAGTGGGCAAAATGACCCTAAGAAACACTGTAAGTAAGATGGCCATTAAACTCTAAGGTCCCATTCCCCACCCACAGGAAAGCACAGACTTCACAGATACTCATTTATCTGTGTAAGGACCTCAGACCAGGGTTTCTCAACCTCAGCACTCCTGATGTTCTAAACCAGATCATTCTTGGTCATGCGAAACTATGCACATTATAGGATGTTTGCTTGCATCTCTGACCTCTACCCAATAAATGCCAGTAGCACTCCTCAGGTGTGCCAACCAAACATGTCTCTAGAGATTGTTAAAAGTACCTGGGGAGAAAAACTATGCCTAGTTGAGAACTGCCCTAGATAAACAATTACCACTCAAACCCCACCCAAGCCCCATACACTAACCTTATTCCACCTATGAATACTAGCTAACATATTCATCGTCTTTGGATAGGAAAAGAGAAAAGCCATCTAAGGAGTAAACGTAGGTTTATTAAGTACCTTTTCCTTAAAAACTACAAGTATGTGGGCTAAAAAATATATGAAGAAGTGTTCAACACTCTTAGCCATAAAGGAAATGCAAATCAAAATGACACTGAGATTCCATCTCACCCTAGTCAGAATGGCAATCATCAAGAAAACAACAGGGCCAGGGTGTGGCTCTAATGGTAAACCTGTGCAAGGACTGAGTTCAAACCCCAGTATCACCAAAAGAAAACAAATAACAAAATGCTGGTGAGGGTATGAGGAAAAAAGAACCTTTATAAATGTCAGTGAGACTGTAATTCCATAGTGTAATCACTATGGAAATCAGTATGGAGTTTCATCAAAAAGCTAAAAATAGATCTACCTTAATGCCTCTGCTATACCACCATTGGGAATATATCCAAAAGTGGAAATAAGCACTATTAACAATACCAAGTTGTGGAATTAACCTGGGTACCCAATAACCAATGAATGGACAAAGAAAATGTGATATATGTGTGTGTGTGTGTGTGTGTGTGTGTGTGTGTGTGTGTGTGTGTAGACAAATGTGTGTGTATATATATATATATATATACATATATATATATATACATATATATATATATATATATATACACACACATGGGGTGAGAGTGTGTAATGAAATTCAGATACGGTTTGAAGGGTTAAAGGGGAAAGGAGGGGGAGTTAAAGAAATATAAAAGAAGGGTGAACTAGTACACTGTATGTGCCTATGTATGGAATTATCCCAATGAGCCCCTTGTACTATTAATGTATGCTAATAAAAAAAAACCTACAAGTATTTGGTAACTTGTAAAGTGATACCACCCGTGGCACTGAGAAGAATATGGATGAAAAGAATGGCTGCCAAAGTAGACAGGCCACCACAAAACTGCCTGACTTGAATTCCCTCCAAAAGCATCCTAACTCGCCCAGTAGTGAATGCACTCACTCATTTTAATTCTCCCTGAGACACAGACATTTCCATCTGAGCAAATGGAAAAAGGTAGGGAAACCATCCTAGTCAAGCAAGGACAAAACTGAGAGCAAGAACACTCTAAGGGCTGACAGCCCAAGCCCCTTGGACTGGACTCAAGCTTGGTTATGTCTGGACTCCTAGTAAGTGGTTTTCAGCCCTATCAGGCCCAATGCCTTTTTGTTTTGTTTTTGTGGTAGTACTGGGATTTGAAATCAGGGCCTCAAGCTTGCCAGGCAGACACTCTACCACCGGAGCCACTCCACCAGCCCTGTTTTGTGTTGAGTATTTTTGAGACAGGGTCTCATGAACTTTTTGCCTGCGCTGGCCTTCAACGGAGATCTTCCTGATCTCTGTACCCAAGTAGCTAGGATTATATGCATGAGCCAGCACCCAGCTCCAATGCCTTCTTTTTATAATAAATGTTTTATAATACCCTTCAAAGATTGTTAACACTGTATCTAGACACAAATTTTAAAGTTTCAATATAATACCCTAACTGAAATGCAAAGGAAAACCAACAAGCTTTTAAAACAAAAAATATATTTTCAGACCACACTATACTAAAAGACAAGAATCTTCTTCCCAATCGCCTCATGTTTCCAGAGAACCCCCAGAAGGGAGAACAGTTCCACCCCTTCTGTTCTACATAAACCCTCTCCAATCAGTCACAATGGCCAACAACCTCCATCCCATACCAGGAATATGGCCGAGAGGCAGTGTTACACAGTAGGCGAGAGGGCAGGATCTGAAGTCAGACCACCGGAGGTGAGATGGTTCCACCACTTAACTGCTGTGGTACTAGCCATAAAGTCTAGTTTTCATCTATTAGAAGAGGGTATTTTTCAAGAGTTTTGGTTGTTTTTTTTTTCAAAAATTAAATGAGCACATAGAATATCTATTTCTGCACCTAATATGTCAGATACACTCGATAAATGTTAGCTCTAGGGATTATAGTATTCCTCAATCTACTTTGTATTATTTCCTACCTTTTGCTCATCGTATTGTTAGCAGAAAGGATGAGTGACAGGATATTCCTTTATCAGAAACATTCCAAAAAAAAAAAAAAAGCCAGGTGCAGTGGCTCACTCCTATAATACTAGCTATTCCAAAAGCAGACATAAGGAGGATCTCAGTTTGAGGCCAGTCTGAGGAAAAATTTCGTAAGACTCCATTCAACCAATAAAAGCACAGTGGGCATGGCAGCACAAACCTGTCATTCCAGCTACATGAGAAGTGTATAATAGAAGGATTGTGGTCCAGGATGGCCTACACACAAATGTGAGACCCTATTCTGAAAAATAACTAAAGTTAAAGGACTGAGGGCTCAAGTGGCAGAATGCTTAACAAGTGCAATGGCCCGAGTTCAAACCTCAGTCCTACCAAAAAAATATCCAATATAAGAATATTGAAAATACTCAATATAAAAAGCTGTATCATATGACTTTTAAAAATTTTTTTGAAACATGTACATCCCAAGAGTATCTGTTTCCTTAAGTGAACATAAGTCCTATATTTTCTTCAAAGACATTTATGACTTTAGATTTTATTATTAATTTTTTTTTCCTTTAAAAGAGACAATCTCACTGAGTTGCCCAGGCTGGCCCCAAACTCCTGAACTGAATTGATTGTCTTGCCTCAACCTCCTGAGTTGTTGGAGCTACAGGTTCACGCCACTGCAAATGGCTTTATTATTAAATCTTGAAAAATTAAAATTGCTTTTAATTCTGTGTCTCTGTAAGACACTTCCATGTGCTGAGGATATTTTTTTTTTTCACTTACATCCTTTCTTCCCAGTTGGAGGGTCAATTTGTTTTACCCATCATAAAAAGTAGTTAGAGATCCTTGAACTCAGATTATACTGGATGGTTTAGTGTCTCATCAATAACCCAGCCTTGGTCATGGGCTCTTTACCATTTAGCCCCATATGACAGAAGGGATGACAGCTCTTCCAGTGAGAGTACTTCATGAAACCTGTAGGTTGTCTTCAGAAAATGATGACTGTTGAGGGCACCTCATAGTTAAGTGAAATAATTCCTTAGAGCAACAAGCAAAGCAACACCCCTAGGCATTCTAGGTAAGTGATCTACCACTGAGCTATATCCTCAGCCTACCCCTAGGCATTCTAGATTATCAGGTGAGTAAGTGAAAAGTATGGCAACAATAGAGAACTATTTCAAAATAAAACTGTTTCCAAGGTTAATATTCTGAATAAATGCAATCACTGCTCAAACTTAAAGTAAGTTTATGGACCCCAAAGAAATAAGGACAACTTCAAGAATGGAAGCTACAACATAACAATCTATAGAAGGAAAACCAGAAATTGTTAATTGTTAGAAGTCATTCTACATTAATCCTCCAAGATGCTAACAGCAGTTATCTATGGATTATGGAATTACTGCAGGAAGAGAGTTGGGGGATGAACAGGATGGGAGAACTTCTTTCCTTTTGCTTAGTTATAGTTTTTAACAGAATGCTCTTGCAATTTAAAAAAAGCTTAAATCACATAAGGCTATTTATTATCCACTGAAATTCATGAAATTCAGGTAAAGAATCTATTTTGGGTGAACTTTTCATCAGGCTCTGAGTATAAACCAAGTATTCCTGTCTCTCACACACAACCTAAAATTATCTGTGCTCCCCTCCTCAAACCAGAAGAGATCATAACTTAGTTTCCCTCTTCTTTACTACCCTCCTGCAGACCTTACAGGTGCTGCCACTACAAGTCAACGATGGGTAAAAGAAAACCTCCATACTAGCTTTTACTAATTTCTCAGTGACAACAAAGAACGCTCTTCCATAGTGAGATAAGGAGAAATTGTTTTTAATCACTAATATTACACAAGGAAATATCAACTTCAGGGAAGAGAATTATTAAACAAAAACTAAACTCACATATTTTCTGCATTGCTATTTGAAAGCTATATGCTCCCCTCAATTTTTATACTTAAAGAGTTTATAAGGAATCATAAGTATCCCAACAATAAAATGTCATTTTGGCCAGGCACCAGTGGTTCATACCTATAATCCTAGCTATTCAGGAGGCAGAATGAATAGGATTGGAGGTTGGAAGCCAGTCCTGGGCATAGAGTTCAGGAGCCCTATCTGGAAAAAAATCCATCAAAAAAAGGACTGGCAGAATGGCTCAAGCAGTAAGAGCACCTGCTTAGCAAGTGTGAGGCCCTGAGTTCAAACTCCAGTGCCAGCAAAAATAAATAAATAAAATGTCATTTTGGTAAATGTGCATTTTGCGATACTATTCTCCTGCTCTCTGAAAAAAGAAAGAAAGAAAGCAAGCAATACTATTCTCCCCCTCTCTGAAAAAAGAAAGAAAGCAAGCAAGCACATGAAAATGTCCAGAGGTGAGAAAGCAAACTCCACCAAAGCAGGCAACAAAAGAACTTAAATTCAGACTAGTCTGGGCATTTCTTAAGCACTTCCTATATTCAGAATATCACAAAAGATCTTTATTCATCTCTAAACAAATAAGATATAGTACCTGCCTTCCAGACAACTATAACTCTAGTCTAGGAGACAAACACTTATATAAAAAACTAATATACAACAGACCTTGACAAAAGGTAACAAGAGAAGTTTTGATACTGCTCCAGTAGTTTGAGAAGGAAGAGATTAAAGTCACCTGCAATAATTTTGAAAAAGAAGACTGGAGGTGTGGCTCAAGCAATAGAGTGCCTGCTTTGCAAGAGCAAAGCCCTAAGTTCAAACCCCAGTACCACCAAAATAATAAGTTATTATTCTGAAAAAGATTCTTCAGTAATTTTTTAGTTCTACATATACTGTATTTATATTTAACTCAGTCATTTATTCGTCCCGAACATTAACCCCAAATAAAAGGTGGCAGAAATACTCAGCTAACAAAAGCAAGCATCAGAAGTGAAACTGCCACCCTCGGATCCTTTGGACTAAAAATAAAACTTAAAGGACAAAGGCCCTCCAAGGAAGAGGATGGCTGGGAAGGGCTCACCAACGTCAGAAGGTCCGTAGTAGGCATCTTCCTCTTCTGAGGATCTGCCGGTGCAATGTCTGTAAAGGGAAACAACTGTTTACTTCTAAAGCTTGGAAGTGACTCCACGGTCCGCCTCGATTCTCCAGAGCAGCCCAGCCTGGGCTCGCTCCCTCTTTGGAAGACTCAGATTTCACTCCCAGACAGCGCACTCCGCCCCATACCCGAAAATCGGAATCCTGCTGCTACTTGTTTCCCTCCCACGGCAGACGAAAGGAACCCAGACTCGCATCAAGCCTGAAGGACACGCCCCGAGCCGGGGTCCCCGAGCCCGCCAGGCGCCCTGGCCCGGCCGGGGGGTCGGACGCGCGGGTAGCCGGGACCCAGGGCCCGCCTCCACCCGGCTCGCTGCAACACAGCCGCCGCGCTCGGGCCCGAAGGACCGGCAAGCCCAGCGGCCGCGGGCGTGGGGCTCCAGACCCACTCGGTCCACTCTGGCCTCCCCGGCGCGGGCAGCGCCACGACCCCTCCGCCTGAGCCCACCAGGCCTCAGCCGCCTGCCTTATCAGCCGGGCCCTCCCCACGGCCACCCCTCCATCTCCTCAGGCCGGAGCCAGCTGGCCCGCTCCGCCCCGCGGGCGCTCCCGGTCTCCAGCCGCCTCACCTCCCGCGTCCTTTCTCAGCGTGCGAATGACCAGGGGGCCGCAGCGTCCGCGCTCCGCCTGCCTCCGCCGCCGAGATTAGAGGCGGGGCCAGCGGCGACCCCGCCCCTCCCGGAAATGGTCCCGCGGCGCCGGCGCGCCTCCCCGAGCCCGGGCGTGCGCGGCCCCGTCTCTGCCGGGTACGCGCGTGTCCCAACGCGCCGCGGGGCCAACCCCACCCCCTGCTCCGGCCCACGGGGCGCGCGCGCCGCCTGGTGGCGGGACGAGAGTTCTCTGGCCGTCCCGGGAAGGTCTCAAGCTGTCTCCCTGATGGCGACCCACTCCTCTTTCAGGCTGCCATTTTATAAAGCAAAGTTGCAGGACACAAGTTGGTCACTCTGAGCTCCCGAGAGGGTCGACCTACAGACCACTGATCCCAAACAACCAACAGACCTGGATGTTTAGAGAAGTGCTTTGAGATTTTAATGGGTGACCAAAGAATTGGCCACTAGTCAATTTCCCGGGTCAGAGACTTGAGTTCTTCACCCAAGTCTATAGTTCCCGAAGAAAAGCGACATGGAAAAGTTGTTTAATGGAAATACCATCTCCAACCTTTTCTCCTTTCCTTTCCCAAATGAAAAATAGAGGGCACAGATGAGTGATAACCTTTGGGCCAAAAATGCTACCTATCTTATTTTCAGGAGAAATCCTGGGACTCACCTACTACTCCAGCGAAAGGACCCACCAGGGTCACCAGAGTCACCCTTCATTTCCAGGTAAAAAAACTTAAGTCTCAAATAGGTTTTCCATGAATTGTCCATGTTGTCATGACAATACTTTAGTGGGAACAGAAAGCAGTATAGTTGTATTGGTGACTTCCATATAGTATGTTTTTTGGACAGGTTTTTAAAATAACACCTAGATGGAATCTTGAGACATTCTAAACAGAAATGTCACCAATGAGGGTACCCAATTCCACCCCCTTGCAGCCCCTTGCACTCAGATTAAGCATCATCACCACTACCACTGTTATGTTCATCTGGGGCTTTTAGGAAGAAGTTCCTTGATAACACAGCTGCCCTCCTCTGCACACTGTGTCGCGCTTCTCAGTTTCCCAGCCAGTATGAGTTAAGGCCTTGAAGAAGGCAGGCATGTTATCGCTGGCCTTCCTTGCCCTTACCCCATCATAAGTTCCAGACTCCCTGCCTTGGGCACTAATGCCCCATACTCCTGCCCCCTTGCTGCTGTTCCCAGCAACCATGCAATCTGTGTTGTGGGGTCAGAAAGTGTTCCTCTTACCAATGCGTACTCATCAAATTACATCCAGAATGCCTTCCCCACTGCCCATCCATACCCATTTTATTTTATCTTCAGATCATAGGAATTGTTCCCCCCCCCCATCACTTTAGCAGCCACCTCTTATTCTTTAATCTAGAATCCAGGCACTGAGACTGAAGGACAGGTCATGTTTGATTCCTGCCTATCCCTGAAACAGGGCAAGCAGACTAATTCTTCCCAGAAGCAAGAACCAATCAACCATATTGACTGATCCTTATTTTGCCAAGAACTATACTAGGCAGTTTTATGTACAAGGTTCTATTTGTGTCCTGGCTTATCCAGATCACACAACTGTCATCACTCCACATCTAGTAAACAAGGGCAGCAAGGCCAGAGAGGTAATGATCCTCCAGAGACACAAAGCAAGGCGGGGTGGAATTCACACAGGAACCCAGGACTCAGGCTCTGTAGGGAAGACTGCAAGTGTGTTCGTCAATTATTAGAAACAAAGAATGTTAGAGCTGGAGGGGCTTCAGCTATTTGTCAGATCAACCTTAGAGAGTACACACAAAGACACTGGGGTCCAGAGAGACATGGAGATGCAACTCCTGGCAGTCCCTAGCAGAGTCAGATTACAACACAGGTCTGGGCTTGGGATCCCAGTCCCTGAGGTGTGATTGTGTGATTGTATGTGTTTTGTGTGTGTGTGTGTGTGTGTGTGTATGTGAGAGAGAGAGAGAGAGAGAAACACTTGAGATCCCTGCTCCCCTAGCACACTGTTTTTCTGTCTGCAGAATAATATTAGGAGGACTTTGCTGACTGGTGGGACTGCCTGGTGGCTCAATAAACAAAGTGTGGTTTCAAGAGAAGCTTTGGCATCATCTGTGCACTTGTGAGAGATGCAGATTTTGAAGTCTTCCAGACCTCCTAAATAGGGATCTACATTTCAGCAAGATCCCCAGGTGATGTACCGTGCACAATAAAATTTAAGAAGTACTTCCCTGGACCCCCTGTTTACAGGGAAAGTACAATGTTCTTATAATGTGTTTGGTTAGTATAATTTAAGGAGGTTAATGAAGCAAATGTGTGTGTGTATGCTGTGTGCGTATCTATAATATATGTGTATGGTGTGTGGGGTGTGTGTGTGTGTGTGTGTGTGTGTGTGTGTGTAAACTAATGCCCCTCCTCCCCCCAGCTGTCCTTTGATATCAATGGTGCCTTCCAAGATAACAGAAGATTGGGACGGTTTGGAAGTGGCTACAGAGAACCAGTGAGGAGCTGAAATCCCTGCTGATGCACAGAACTGAGAGTGAGGTAGAGGAAGATACTGTGGAGTTGTTCCCTAAGTGGTTTCTTTAATTTAGGATAGAAGGATCTCACTGCAGTGCCTGCATCTATCAGTTATTAAAAACACTCATGCCAGCAAATCTGGCTCCAATTAAAATGGCAGCCATCCACAGCCAAGTTAGTGACGTCTTCTCCTTCATACATAGGGCACACGCTCCCCACTCTAAAAATTAGGAACTCCATCCTCCATCCCTCCACTCCTATTCCTATCACTTCTTGCTCAGCTAGAGACCTTCTTTGGCAGCTCACCTCAGGACAGGACTGTGGGCAGGTCTGAGGTTTCTAGTCTGTGCCCCTGCTGGAAAGGACTGGTCCACAAGAGCATCCCCTGCAGGAAACCAATGAGCAGTTCACAGAATGCCCAAGCAAAGGCAGGAAACCAGCAGTAGTCTGGATGAATCATCAAGCAAGGAAGAAACTAAAGGCTGGCCAATCAGATTGAGCATCCCCAGCAGGAAGCAAATGCCCAGACATTGCCACACAGCTAGTCGCAGCAAGGGGCCCTGAATCACTGCACTCTAATGGCTTGAATGAACTCCTTGGACTTCCCAGGTACCAGTTCCCAAAGTCATTGTGTCCAAGCCCTCAGAGAAACAAGACTTAGTTCCCAAGGAAGCCCCACCCTTCCCAGAGATGCCCACCTTGGGCTGTACAAACACTCCAGCAAACATCAAAAACAGAGCCACTTTATCGGAACCCAAATGAATACAAACTTCCTTCAACAGACGGAAACCAGCAAGGACCCATGCTGATAGAACAGCTTTGAAGATGAGCTCTACTCAGAGATCATTGTGAAAACTTCAGCATGTTCTCATCCAGATTTTAGCAGTACTGGAGTTTGAACTCAGGTCCTCATGCTTGCCGGGCAGGCATTTTACCATTTGGCCATGCCCCCAGCTCATCCAGATTTTAAAACTTTGTGTGTTTAAAATTTGTTCGTTCCAATTATTAAAATCATTTGAACATAAAAAAAAATCACTCTGATTAAACTTCATGTTACAACCTGCAGGACAGCTCAAACAGCTTGGGTTTTACCCTAGATTTCCTTCACTGTCTTGCCATCCAGCTTCTTGCTTCATCAACATGCAAGTTCTTTTCCTTCCCTGCCAGACAGTCACACAGACACAAGGGGCAGGTGCTGTGTCAGTGGTTCACGATTCTTTGCAATCAAAGGGGCAGCACAGTCATTTAAACTCAGCTAACCTCTTTGCATCTCAGGAAGTTAAACAGTAAAAGGCAACGCTTGTGCAGTGTACAGTATGTATTGACCTCACACTGATTCGCCCACTTGCTTCTTCTGTTCCATTGTTTTCTTTTGAAGGAAATGGATTTTTCTCTTGTTTTTGTCTTCTTCAATTTCAACCTATTGGATTTCTTCCTCAGCTATATCAGGTTTGTGAGGCTTGGCTGAAGGGGAAGCGGAGGGAGGCACATTTTAGCTGTCTGAGCTGGGCTTCCTTGGTTATAAAATGAAGGTCAATAACATGTCCCTTAGGACTACTGTGACAACTGTACCCACACACATGCATGGCCCTTAGGACTACTGTGACAACTGTACCCACACACATGCATGGCCTGCCCTGCAGTAGGCATTCAAGAATTGTGAGTCTAACCGCTCCCCCCACACCCAGGGTGTGTTCAAACGAGGTCCCAGTCGGAGCTCTGTGATGAGTTAAGCCCAGTCCAGCTTGCTGCCTTAGCATGGCCTCCATCATCAGGACCTGATCCTAATGCCTTGATTGATCCCAGGCCTTTGCAAGGCTTGTCTGAGAGCCACCAAGCCACTATTTGACTGCAGGTTTTGTTGTAGATAAGTAAGATCCCAAACCCATGACATCCATCACCCCTGTTTTCTAAAACCCCCTTTTACTGTCCTGAAATCAGATTGTTCCAAACTATAGAGAAAATGCCGTTCCCTGAACATTCAATAATTTGTCTATAAAACTGACAGTTGACAGATTGATGAGAGAAATCATACAAATTTATTGAGTGCCTATGCACAGAAGTCCCACAAAATATGAGACTTGCAGAAGGACCAATGTTTGAAGTCTGTGTAGCACCCTGAACTACAGAAACAAATAGGAATTGGAGCTTCTGGGGATGGAGGGACCAATGTATGACAGAAGAAGGGAGGGAATGTATGGTGAATGGAGGTTGTCTTGTTCTGCAGATAAAAACTCTCTCAGATAATAAAAGTTGACTGGAGCAGCACTCTAAAGAATGGGTGACATTCCTTAGAATGTGACAGTCTGTGATGTCACCTTCAGTCTCTTCTGGGACACAATTAATCTTCCCTGTTTGATGACATTGCTAGGGGTGGGGGATAAAAATTGAGTTTCTCCTTGGAGTATCTGTCTTTAGGTAGATAAGGGACCTTAAGAGAAAGTCCCTTTCTAGCCTTCAGAAGAGAAAGAGGGGCAAGCATTCAGCATGCCAAAGCAATAAGGACTGAATGAGAATGAACAGACAACTATACAAAATAAGCATGAATGGGAGAGGCTTAGTTAGCTGAAGACCAAGGTGGAAGTCTTAGTGACTCAATTACTCTGTGAGCAGTTTTGCCATGGAGTAATTTTCCAAAACTATGGATTAAGAGTTGATGAGCCAGGTGCTAGTGGCTCACGCCTGTAATCATATCTACTCAGGAGGCAGAGATCAGGAGGATTGAGGTTCGAAGCCAGCCCTGGGGAAATAGTTTGTGAGACTCTATCTCAAAAAAACCCATCACAAAAAAAGTTCTGATGGAGTGGCTCAAGGTGTAGGCCCTGAGTTCAAACCCCAGTACCACAAAAAAAAAAAAAAAAAAAGAGTTGACAAAGTTCCCATCACAAAGAAGAACAACTTACATGCAACTTCCAACATGATAGCTGTACCCCTGGAAAGGTGTATGATAAAACAACTATGGCTGGGTACCAGTGGCTTACTCCTATAATCCTAGCTACTTGGGAGGCTGAGAATGGGAGGATTGCAGTTTGAGGCCAGTCAGGGGAAATAGTTCTTGAGACTCCCATCTCCAAAATAACAAGAGCAAAATGGACTAGAGCTCAAGCAGTGGAGTGCCTGCTTTGCAAACATGAAGCCCTGAATTCAAATCCCAGTCCCACCCAAATAAGTAAAACAACCATAGCTAGCGAAAATTGACACCCAAGGTCCTGAGTTCAAGCCTCAGTTATCACCACAAAAGGAAAACAGGAGGGAAAAAAGACTACTTCTTGTACAGAAAGTGAAGCTGAGATTTGGGCTCACCTACCTGGCCGTATGAAAGATGAGCAGGTCTTGGGACAATTCTTTATTGTGAAGTGCAGAACCCCATCTCCGAATGACAGAACAACCACTCCCATCATTGCAACCACCAAAAGCCTTTTAATTTCCAGGAGCCAAACTACCCCACTGAGAACTGCTACTGGGGATGGCAGGGATAACATCTACAGCTTCTTCATGTTTATCAAGCCAGAAAGACCCAAAGCATCCTCTAGACTGGTGCTTGTTATCTTGAATATCAGAATCTCCAAGGAGCTTTGTAAAATACCCATGTTGAAGCTGTCCTGCAGGCCAAATGAGGGAGTAGAGCCCAGACATCTGTATACTGTCCAATCCTAGATATGAGCTGCCAAACTCTATCCACTTCATCCATTTCTATGCCCTGGTCTTGCTGCTAACAGACTGAGCCTAGAACTCCTGGAATTCTAGCCCCAGAAGCCCAGACTCAGAAAATGTGGTGAAACGTATAGTTTCTTTATGTTGGCTTTGACACTTATGAGCTCTGTGGCTTTGGATGCACTATTTACCCTCTCTGGGCTTCAATTTCCTTATCTCATATTTGGGTAGAGAGAAAACTGCTGTCCACCTCCATCAGTCTAGCTAGCATTTTCCACTTCCCAGAAGCCTGACTTGCAACTTCGCCTCTGTCTCCAGGTTCCCAGGAAGGGCCGTCTGTTTTGTGGTTATTTGGTTGGAGAAGTGTTTGTCTGGTTTTGCTGTGAAGATAAGCAGTGTTGTCAGAACGCCCAGGGAGGCCAGGCCCACTCTCTGCTTTGTTGACACAGATGGGGCCTAATGAAGAGGCCTAGGGAAAACTAAACCCTGGGTAAACAGAGGACCAATGGGGTAATTACAAATCTGGGCTCACAGTTTCTCCTTTCTTTACCCTGTAGAACCGGTTTCCAGGTTGACTCAAAGGGGCTGGGCTCAGGAGAGCTGGGAGGTGCACCTATATCCCCAGCACAGAGGTCAGGGGACTCAGGGGGCTGAGGCCATGGAAAGCCTTTCATGTCTTTAAAAACGGAAAAGAATTTTGTCAAGTAGGTTTTTGAAAATCCAAGAGTTATTCTTGCTGAGAGGGGTTGACCTAGAGAAAGGGATCAAGGACAGCCTGAGCCGAGAGCATAGGACAGCAGGAGTTAGCCAGGCAGAGCAGAGCAGCGAAAGGTTCCAGCTCAGCCAACTGCACATTCTCCCAGTGAGTGAAGGGCAGGGGACAGAAGGCCACTGTGCCAGAGACAAGGGGGAGGGATGGAGGGGTGTGCAGGGCAGGTGTGGCAAATGCACAGGTCTTCTGGGCCCAAGCAGATCACATGTCCTGCCATGTGGGGATATAGGTAGGTGTTGGGCTTGCTCACTGGCTCATTCAACACTGGGTTGCAATATCTAGGGTGTGGCATGTGGTCCCAAGCAAAACAAAAATTCCTGCCCCCATGCAGCGACATCCTAGTGGGAGGAGACAAAGAAGCATAAAAAATAAATGAACTATCTGGCAAGTTAGAGGGTGCTAGAACTATGGAAAAAAGTGAAACTGAGCACAGGGAATAGAGAGGATGGGGCTTGGGGCAGATGGTCATGGCGCTGCAGTTTTAAATAGAATGACAGAGGAAGTCCAACTTCTTGATTTTCTTTTCTTTTTTTTTTTTTTGCTGTTTTGAGACAGGGTCTCACTATGTAGTCCAGGCTGGCCTTAAATCCTCCCACCTCAACATTGGCTTTACAGGCACGTATCATCATACCTTGCACTTTAATTTTCCATAAGTTCTATTTTATTTATTTTTTTGGAGATGCTGGGGATCAAATTTGGGGCCTTGCACGTGTTAGCTACACCCCCAGCCCCTTTCTCAACTTTAAAGTAGCAATGTCCTGAGAGAGTGCTATAGTCAGGGATTAGTCTCATCGTCATTCTGTTAAACAATGGGAGATAGAACTCAGATAGAGGGCTTGTCACTGCCCCATAAATGCAACCTTTGAGTATTACCAGCAATGTCTATTCAGCTTCCTTTTTTCCATGTACCCCAGCTGTTCAGAGGTCTTGTTTTCCTTTGCTGTTGTGGTTTGCTTTGCTTTGTTTTATTTGATTTGAAACAGGGTCTCATTATATAGCCCAGGCTGGTCTGGAACTCACTATGTAGCCCAGATTGGTCTCAAATTTACCACCTCTTGCCTCAGTGACCTGACATGAACCACCACACCTGAGCTTGAACTTCCATTTTCTTGTGGCAGATACAGAGAGATTTCCTGCAGCCCTTTGCCCAAACTCTGTTGGGAAGACAGGGCTGGTGCTTCCAAGGGAAACAATGTCCACCCTAGAGGGAAAATGATACACAGCACTGCCACCCACAAGCACCCTTCTCAGCTCCTCTGAGCACTGGGGGCAGATATAAAGCGTAGGCTACTCTTCATTCTTAGTTAGTAATAGGAAACAGCAAGCCAGCACAATTTGTGGACAAAAGGGCATAGACTTTTGTGGGACTTTGTTGTTTTCTTGTAGCAATCTATAGTTTATCATATGACCATGATGTAACTGCCTGAATCACGTTGATTTGTTGAAACTACCAATTCCTCCTCAAGACAGAGGAAGAAAAAAAAAAAAAAACTTTAGTTATATGATAATTGTCAGGATATGTAAAGGCTCATAGAAGGGAGTATGACAAAGGAACTTCCAGAACTGTGTACAACTCATTCAGTTGTTTTGAAGTGATTTTGTTGTTCTGTTTTTTGTATGTGTGGATTATTTTTTGCAGTACTGGGATTAAACCCAAGGCCTTATGCATGTTAGGCAAGCACTACCACTCAGCTACATCCCCAACTCTGAAGGTCTGTGGTATGCCACATGTGCATGTCACCAGATGAGGGACAAAGAATAAGGGGGTTCCTTCAGCTTCCCAGTTTCCACACAAAGTCACAGGAACTTGAGATCCACACATGAAAAGAATTTCAAGGTGTCTCACAATAAGGAGAGTCCCACAAGGTGGAAGTTTTTTGGCAAGGGTTTATTTTAGTGTAACAGGATAAAAGTAGAGAGAACAAAAAAAAAGGGGGGGGGGGAGAAACATTTCCTGCTCCCCAGGCAGGAAACTGTGGAGTAAAGACCCAAAATGGTGGCTCTTACCTGTGACTATCCTTTCTGAGCTGCAAGAATACATGAGGTCTACAGTCTACCAGCCTCTAATCATTAGACTGTGGTTCTAGTTCTAGACTAAGATAGGTGCTGTTTATTAGTCTAAAACATGGTTGTGTGATCTAGACCTAGTCAAAGCACAGGGACAACAGGTGAGTTTCAACAAGTATTTCTGACCATCAGACTCCCACGGGGGTCCTCTAGCCAAGTGTTGGGAGTGGAGAGTTACCTACCTATTTCAGGTTGAAGGAAACTGTATCTAGGGAGCAATGGCTTTAACTTTTTGCTGTAGAATTGGGGCACCTCTCCCTTAACCATTAGGTACTGACTTGGTGGTTTCCCATAAAATGGAATTGGTTGCAGCAGTAAGCAATAGGATAGTTGTTCATGCCAATTCTATGTCAACCTAAGTGTCACGGGTTGAATATGTGCCCAGCAACTCATGTGTTGAGCTCCTAACCCCCACTTCCTCAGAATGAGACCTTATTAAGAAATTGAGGAAGGCTAGAAGTACAAAAAGTTTGGGACTCATATTTAGGTGCCCAAGGATAGCCCAGACTACCTGCACCTGGCCGGAACTGCCCGTGCCCCTCACTGCGACCATGCTTGCTCTCCAGCTGCCATGCCTTGGCTCTGGTGGTGGCAGTGGTAGGAGCGGGCTACAGGTTCCATATGCTCCTGCATCCTGATCCATCTGCAGCCTTCTCCATCTTCCTCCTCTGATCCATTCCCTTGCCTGCCCACCTGCCGTTCCTGTTTGCCCTGAGCACCCCATCCCAACTCTCACTGTCCTTGTCCTCATGGCCCATAGGGATCATAGAAATGCTCACCCTGAGGTCACATTCCCTTGTCCCGGGGCTAAAGAGGACTTATCTCCCTACCTTAGATTCTAAGGTAGAGAATTTAGATTCTAAATTCCATTCCAAGGTAACAAAATATATGATGTAATTAATATGGCTTTAATTTAAAAGGTTATCTAAATCATTTCCTAAAATCAAAATTTAGTAAACTAACTTAAAACCAGCATCTAATTCTATCTTAAAGATACTCTGCTGTCAGTAATATTTAGTAAAAACTAGCTTATAGGAGAGATTTTATGTTTCATTAGGACAACTGTAAAATTTACTAAACTTTATTTAAATGCTATATAAAAATTTACAGAGTTAAAGTTATATTTTTAATACAAAGTGACTGACATTCAGTCAATAGAAAACAGTCTACTTGGGGGAGCCAGCTCTGTCTTCATAAGTTTGTAAGACTCCTAGAGCTTTGATTTTTGCATACCTACATCTGGGCAACTGTGATGTTAGTTGTTGTTGTCTTTAAATGTTAAATGTGCTGAAATTCTCTGAGTATGTTTTCTAAATTAAAAACAGTGTCATGTAATTAAGGATTGAACATTGGTCGCCCATAAAATATATCTGTAAGAAAAACATATTATAACTTATTTAAAATTCTTTTCATCTACAGGCAAAATTAAGAGGGGGAATGTATTCGATTAACAAGATGTCATT
Source organism: Castor canadensis (assembly GCF_047511655.1). NCBI lineage: Eukaryota > Metazoa > Chordata > Mammalia > Rodentia > Castoridae > Castor > Castor canadensis. The sequence goes on along the minus strand of NC_133392.1, from coordinate 61,200,367 downwards.
TTGTTATACTATACGTGTTTTAAATATGTACTTGAGATAAGGAGAACTTAACAGTGCTGATTAATGCTGTCCATCATAATTATTATCCTAAAATGTGATACAGAATAAAAATTGTTTTGTCAAATTGCTAAACATTTTAAAACATTTTTAATAATAACTGTTCTAAGTTTCTATCATCTACAGTGTGGATCCTTTTCTAAGACATTTATAGTCAAGCTTCCAAAAAACATTTCTAACAAGTATCTTTGTCTCAAACAGTTATCTATTTAAATATTTGCTATCATTGGTTTTATTTTGTATTTTCCTTACAAGTAACTGCTTTCTATTGATAAAATTAGGCTTACTTACAGCCAAAAGGTTAAAAAAAATAGGTCCTTATGTGTGGGTAGTTTGAATAGGCAATTTAATTAGAGGTTTTAATCTTAGCAATTAAATCTATTCCATATAATACCTCAATTATTATTGTTATTTGGGGGTTTTTTGCAAGGGATAATATTAACTTTAATGCTGAAATTAATAAAACTTTACTCTCTATAGCTCAATGTAGTATGTCAGATTCTAAACTTGTTTAAGGTCCTTTCCAAACTGTGGATCTGCAGATGGCTGGATTCTATAGGATTTAGATTCTTGACTTTCTAGGTAATAATAAAGTCCCTTTATAAGGCAACCTAGGATCTACTTATAGAGTAAACTAGACAACAAAAAAAAGCTCCTCAAAGCTTAAAGGTTTCCTGCCATTTGCCCTAGCCCTAGTAATCCTAAATTTAAATAAGCCTTTAAAACTAAAAGACAGGACATTATATTCAAGGAGAAAAAAGTTCTAAAAGTTGTGACTAATTCTCCGAAACTGTCAAGTGATCTCACATCCAAAGAAACTTTCAAATCTTTTTAAATCCCACCTAGTTTGCCTCAATTATTTGATCTTTTCATTAGGATGACTAACTCATATGGACACCTGTCTCTCAGGGGGAGATGTCTTTCATTCCTATAACAGATTGCTATTTTGAGCCTGTATGTTTGCATGTAACATGTCTGTATGTTCCATCTGAGAGACCCTTTGGAGAGACCATGTGGTCACAGGAAATGCTGCCATCATGATGGAGCCACCATTTGTCTAGCCCCATCTTGCCACTCCCTAGGGATAGGACACCATCTTGCTATCCTCTAAAAAAATAAAACTGTGTGATTAAAATTCTCTAAGTTAATATGATTTTACTACATTAATCTGTTAAGGATTGGACAAAGTATAGAGTATTTGTGTTAAAGGTCTCTTATAAACCACTTAGGAAGCTAGCTGACTAATCTACTAAAGATAATAACAAAAATTAATTTGTTCAAAAATGCTCTGGAAATTAATGTGATTGTTTTGTGTATCATTGTGTGCTTTCTGTGTATGTCTTAGTCTGTCTCCTACCTATGTACTTGTGGCCATTAAATTGTGAGCTCATACGTGCATTTATATCTGGTATTCTTTGGCATGCCTAGATCAAAACATGTGTGTGTGTGTGTGTGTATGTGTGTGTGTGTGTGTTAGTAGACGTCTTTAGGATGATTCCTAAGCTACTTTTATAAAGTTAATATGTACAACTATCTCAAGTTATCTGAAGTTATAACCCCAACCAGGCCTAACTATCCTCTGCCTTAGGACTAAAGAAAATTTATAGACAATAATCTCAATCTGTTTCATTCTATCATGAGTGTAATTTACATTTAACTCTTTTATAATTAGGTTTATTAACCCATGTGTTCTTATAGATTGCTATTATTAAAAAGATGGTTTAATGTAATTTTCTTCCTAAGTATTTTAAGGTATAAGGTTACTAAGAGTTTTAATTAAAACAGTGTTATCTAAACTTGGGTTTTTACAAAGGTTGTTTCAAGATACAAATTAAGGTCTTAAAGCTTATTAGTTTATGTATGTGTGATTGGGTTGGCTAGAGTTTAAAGTTTGCCTAGAGGGTTTTCTGAGATCAAAATTTAAGGTACAAATGTGTGTTTAAAAATGGGTTTCTACACAACAATGTAGAAATGTGTAGAAAGTAGATTGGACTTTGAGCACATGATAAAAGCGAGAGCACAGGGAGGGGTGAGGATAGGTAAGACACCTAAAAAATTAGCTAGCATTTGTTGCCCTTAATGCAGAGAAACTAAAGCAGATACCTTAAAAGCAACTGAGGCCAATAGGAAAAGGAGACCAGGAACTAGAGAAAAGGTGAGATCAAAAAGAATTAACCTAGAAGGTAACACCCACGCACAGGAAATCAATGTGAGTCAATGCCCTGTATAGCTATCCTTATCTCAACCAGCAAAAACCCTTGTTCCTTCCTATTATTGCTTATACTCTCTCTACAACAAAATTAGAAATAAGGGCAAAATAGTTTCTGCTGGGTATTGACAGGGTGGGGGGGAGAGGGAGGGGGCGGAGTGGGTGGTAAGGGAGGGGGTGGGGGCAGGGGGGAGAAATGACCCAAGCCTTGTATGCACATATGAATAATAAAAGATAAATAAATAAATAAATAAAAATGGGTTTCTATTTTATCAAAATAACTGTCAGGGACTTTTGGTGCTATAGGCTGATACAAAATTTTACCAAACCCAAACAAAAGTTCGCCCTACAGATGAGATGATAAAACCTTAAGTTCTTAGGAGTCTACTAAAAAGTAATTAATCCTAAAATACTAAATTATGCATGTCACTAACTCTCAATGACCGAGCCTGTTATTCTTGGGCTCTAGGGGCTGCGTGCAGGTCAACAACAACCCTGTTGTGTGTCCTACGCCATTCTGTTAACATCAGCAGTCTAGGATGTGGTTTCTTCCAAGCCATGGCTGTCACTGGGCCTCCTAACTCTATGCTTACCCTTTCTCTTTTTCTGTATCTAATCATTTAAGACATTAGTCTTAATTGGTTTATTATCTTATTAAAAAATGTACATGTTCCCCCATTTTTCTCAGCCTGCAAGCTGACCACAACCCCACAGCTTGATGTGTGCACATGCTGCTGGCTCTTCCTTCACAGCCAAAATCCTGAGCTTTCTGTCCACATCTTCTCACTGCAGCAAGCAAAAGACACAGGTCTTAGGAAAACTGACCACAGGCTATGGGTTTCTACCAACCAAGTTTACCTTGATGCAATCTGGATTTGATTAAGATGTTTCTTTTTAACACTCAACAAATTGTCTTCCTTTATATTGTTATCTTTTCATTTCACATATTTCTGGTATCAGCCTCTTCGCCCAATGTATGTTTTAATAGGTCAACATTGAGGATCAGCATGCCATTTAGGAACACTCATGCAGGGGTGGAGACATGGGCCCCTAGAAGAACAGATAACTCTAGCCAGGGGCCCCTGCCGTTCATTCACTCCAGAGATGTCTGACAAAAGCAGGTCAAATGGACCTGTATTGGAGACTTCCTTGATACAAGGGAGACGCTTCACAGGATCTCAGAAGTTCGTGCTCTCACCCAAAGGGCCTTTCCTTTTCTCTCTCCACCAGCCAGCGTAGGAGAAGCTAACATATTCACCACATGGCTCTGACCTTAAGTACTGGAGTACTGGGAGTTCTTTGATCCTGCTAACCATAAAAAAAAGAAAAAAAAAGATGACCGGTTCTCTACGAAGCCCATTTAAAATTATTTACTATTCTTTACATCCTGTCTAAATTAGTCCCTTGCCAGACACAAAAACCCTAAGGTATTTTTCTGATAACACTAAAAAAAACTTAAGTTTGAACTAAGTAAAAATTATTTTAAATGGTTCTAATACTGCTAGTGCCGTGTATGTGTATCTAAATGCTATATGTCATTTATAGAGTCAAAAGTGTATACATGTAAGCAGCTATAGTTCTTTTATCTTAGATATCTTGTATCTAAGGTACATTCTATCTAATAAGGCCTTTAACATTTCTGCTCTCTATGACAAATGCTAAAAGTTCTGTCATTTAGGCCTGACATCTGTTTGTCAGATAAACATTTTCTGAGAGCTGGTATTCCACAAGTGACATTCAGCCACCTGAGATAGTTCAAAAGGACTGCACAAATGAGGGGGACTTCTCCAGATCTAGATGGAGTCAATTATGCAAGACCTCTAAAAATAACCAAAGCCAAGAGATTTTAAAAGGGGGCTCTTATGCATGTGCTCTCATATTGAAGCCTTCTAAGCTTCTGGCAAAAGGCAAACTCATGTCTTTGGTCAAAGCCTTCTGTTTAAACAAAGGCAATATAACTTTCAATGGTATCTAACTTCTGCTTAGGGACACCATGAATTTTCTTTCTGTACAGAACTGACTCATTTATGTTTATAGCCTAATTGGACTGGAAGGCACAGATTGGGGTGATGATTTTAAAAGGTGAAGGATACCAGACTGCCAGCAAACCACCAGCAGTAAGAGGAAAGACATGGCCCCTAATTGTTGATATTGCCTCAAATAATCAGTCCTTAACTGCCCACTATAGTGGCAGTCCAAAACAAAGGGCCATATAAGAGTTAAAAATAGCTACAGGTATAAACACCTGTAGGCAAAGTAACCATAAGACTCTGTCACTTTTCAAAATTACTTTATCCTCCTGCCACACCTGGCAGGGTCCCTTCTAATGCTCCTATCTTGTTAATGTTCAGGTCAAGTCTTCTAAACCAGATTTATCTCTTCCAGAAAGAAAGCCTTTAGAACCCAAATAATGAGACTATCAATCTTTACAGATGAATGAGATCTCCGTGAGGAACCTTGACTGTTCTGGACAATAATTCAGATACCTTGTGTCCAAATGAACCCCAAGGGAAAGAAATAGGAGAGACAATTTCCCTTTATAGGTAGGGTCTTCTGCCCCTTGTCAGCTCGAAGATGGACTGCCTCCCTTCAGTAACCCCAAAAAAGAATTTTTTGGAATATTGTCTCGGGGAATTTGAGGCAGGCTAGAAGTACAAAAAGTTTAGGACTCATATGTAAGTTGCCCAGGGATGGCCCAGACCACCTGCAACTGACCAAGAACCACTCATGCCCCTCCACACTGATTGACATTGGGTGGGAATCTCCTGGGTCTGCCCTTCCCATGAGTTAGTGTAGGTTTTAAAAACCCCTAAAAAAGAAAAGCACGCTCTCTCTGCTGGCAGACTCCACCTGGGCCCCACCATGCTCCCCTTTGTATTTCCCTTCCCTAACTTTTAACAAACTCCCTTTTTATACCCACGCATTCTGCCACAGAGTCTTCCACGCCAGAGCACAAGAATCAAGGTCTTCTGGAAACACCATTTGCCTAACAAAATGAGATTGTTGCAGATAAATTAGTTAAGACGTAGTACTGGAGTAGGATGGGCTAACTCCTAACTCAAAGTGGCAGGTGTCCTTACAAAAAGGGGAAATTTGGCCAGACATGCAAACAGGGAGAACCATGAGAAAATGAAGGCACAGATTGTGGTGATGATTTTAAAAGGTGAAAGATACCAGACTGCCAGCAAACCACCAGCAGCTAGAGGAGAGACATGGAGCATGCTTTTCTTTAGCCATTAAAAACGACTTACCTTGCCAACACCTTCATCTTAGGCCTTCTAGCCTCCAAAATTGTGAGACAATCCATTTCTGTTGTTTACAGTTTTTAGTATTTTATGTCAGCAGCATAATTAAACTAATATATCTAGATTTTCAAATTACCCTACTATAGTTCAAATGTATCCAAAGGTTGTGTGTTGGAAATTTGATCCCAGATGCAGTGGTGTTAGGAGGTGGGAACTCAGGAGGCAATTAGTCCACCAGGGCTCTGCCCTCATTTGTGGATTAATAATGCTCTTATCAAGTTTGGATCCCTCTTGCCCTCTGTTGCTCTCTTTGCCCTTGGGCTAAAGGACAGCATGACAACAAAGACAGATGCTGGTCTTGGACTTCCATTCCGCCAGACAAATATGTCAATAAATTTCTGGCCATTACGAATGATCCAGCCTGTGAGATTCTGTTAAAGCAGGACAAAGGTACCTAAGACTTAGCCTCAAACCTCAGTAGACTAGTGAAAGAGAAGGTGGGGAGGTGACAGAGCCATTCTCAGTACAGGTAGCCTCTGGTTCCATCCGAATGTCAGTAGTGGGGCAGGGGCTGGTTTGGAAGGTGTCCAGAACCCTGCTTGTAGCTACTGCTCACTGGCTTCCTGGTGGCCAAGCAGCCTGAAACTAGTCCTATGGATCTGTTTACAAGGACTGCTACTTCAACTATGTGGACAAATCAAAACCCGCTGCTCAAGGACAGATGTTGCAGGGGGAACTAGGAATAAAACACTCATTCAGACATATTTCAAATGTTCACTCTTATTGTCCATCACCCATTTAATTCAAGTATTTCAAATGTTTAAACCATTTCCACTGGTGCCATTCAAACTTCCAGCTTAGCATCCCTAGGTATTCTATCATCTTAAAGCATATTAAACTCATTTCACATGAATATTCTTACAAGTCCCTTTAATACAAAAATCCTACCAGTCCCTTAAAACAATTTGTTTATAGCTAGTAGGCCTCTTGCTGACCCCAGTTGCCCTCTTCTAGGGAAGCCTTGCAAAGGTTCTGGATGGAAACAGAAGGCCCTGTGGGGATTGCCCAATGTTGTCCCAGAATGCAACCTTACAACCATGAAAACAAGTCAAAACCCAAGGCCTATTGGCAAAGAATCAGTTACAGGACATTCATCAGCAAAGGTCAGCAGAGGTTGTCTGGGCCTCACCCCAGACTATGCAGAAAGCACTTACCTAGTGAGCTCTCGGTACATGGTAACTCATAGCAATAAGCATCTATCAGTGGATATACTGATCTGTCTATGAATTATGTCATATGTGGAGAAGACAACCTCAAAAAAGAAAGACTGCATGTGAAGCTGGCCTTCACAAGTCAAGGCCCATTGTGATTGGCATTTGCCTCTCTCTATCTTCTTTCCCATTTCCACCTCATCCTTACACTTCAGGCCCCAGCCATACTTGCAGTGACCATACAATTCATCATCCAGTCTGAGAATCTTTGAGACTTAGGGTAGGTTATTATGTTTTCTGGGACAGTAGACATAACTAGACAACTCTGCACACCCTGGGACTTGTGGTCTCTCTAACCATATGGAACTGCCTAGAGTTCCTATTCTCTGCCCTGGGCAGATAAATGCTATTGAATTTTCTTGAATTATCTTTCCCTTCTTGGTCTTCTTGGAGCAAATTCTATAATTCACTCCTCTTGGGGAGCCAAGCTGCCTAGGTAGGCTTGGACTCTCTTTCCTTTGAGTCTCTATTTCCCTAACATGTATCACAGGCTGTCTTAGTTTTGTTTTTATTTATTTATTTATTTATTTAGGTTCCTCATAAGACCAGTAGCTGCTAGGTTAGGTATAAAATGTTTTCATCTTTATAGTTTCTAGCCTATTCCATGTTGTATATTGTGAGAAATACACTCACCTGTCCAAAATCAAAGAATGGACTCGGAGACATGTGGAGCACAGCAAAAGTGAGACTTTAATGAAGATCTTGTAAGACTGGATGTCTGGTAATCAGATAAGCCCAGAGTGATTACAATAGGTATTTAACCCCTAGTGCACAGGTCCTTCCCCTGGTTCCTCGTTGGCTGAGTACTATGGGGAGTACATTCTTCCCATATAGCACCTAAATTTCCTATTGGATTGTTTAAAAATATGCTTCTCTTGGAACTGGTCAAATTTTAGGAACAGGTTTTAGTGGTGTCCACTTCTCTTTGTGGCGGGAAGGTTCCCTGTGATATGTACTTTCTGGCATGTACATAGTTTTTACCCATTTCCTCATTTTATCGTGATTTACCCCTCCCAGTTTAAGTTCCTTTATTATCCCCCAACATCCACAAGCTAATATGCGAGCAAATGGCCAGTAATTTTCCACTCAGGGTTAAATGTCTTGCCTTGAAAATGGACCACCACTGACCTTATTTCTAACACAGATGCTCAACAAATATGTATCTAATAAATGATTTCGTGATTGCACTGGGGAAAAGGAGGGTGTGAGAACTAACTTCAAATATCTGAAGGCTTTTCATAGCAAAGAAGGTTTCAATTTGATTTGTGTGGCCAAAAAGACTAGAACAAGAATATCAACTGGAGCCTTATGGAATTATATGGATGAGGAATAACATCCCTACCCTCAATATGAGGACATTTCTAGCTAACAGAACCACATAGAAAATGAACAGGCAGTCTTGGGCAATACAAAGTTCCTCATTGCTAGGGTAATCAATTGACAAATATTAGCAAACACTTGGTAATGAGGAGGCAAAGATTCAAGCATGCAGTAGATGAATGATCTGGGTACATACCCAAGACTCTATAATTGACTCATTCCTGCCTACATTCATTCAACTAATACTGGGCACCAAGGGCGCACAAAACAAACAACCGTTTAACCACCACACATACCAAAGTCCTATGCTTGATGACAAAAGTGGCCTCTGACCTCCTGGAAGGTCAGGCTTGCAGAAGAGGTACATATAATTGTAAGAATCATTAGATACTAAGAAAGCATGTGAGGTGAGGAAGTCAGAGCATAGAGATTTATGTTGAAAAATGATGCATGTGGGAAGCTTGCATGTTTCTTGACCTTGGACTTTTGAAAATTGAGGCTGCTTCTCTCTCCTCTGTCTGCTCTTCTACTTCAGTGAACTTCCTGGGTGTTGGCTTAGCCCAGTCTATACCTGTAAGTCCTGCTCAGATGATGGGTAACCAGGGGAGACAGGTGGATGAGCTGGGTGGGGTCTTTAGCCACACCTCCTTCTTTCCTCCCCACTTCTCAGAAAGACTGTCAGACTTTCTCTGCTAGTCATACAAACCTCAGGACAGTAAAGGCACAGGCAATGCCATGGTGTACCCCAACAACCTGGCAAAGACTCAACGCCCAGAGTAGCCACCCCTCACCAAAGCACCTAGTGATGCTGGCCACAATCAATTCAAAGCAGAAAAGACCTAGATCAGGCAAGCAAATCTGGTTGCAAGATGTTCTTTCACACACTGATAGGGAGTAACATGAAAATCCAACAGCCATTTGTGAATTAAAAAAAATTTTTTTCGTAGACAATAATTTTTAAAAATCCTGTGCACCAAGCCTTTGCTGTGGGCCGGGTCCTGTGCTAGGTGATCATACAGGCATTATCTTATTTAATCATCAAATAGTCCCATAAAGTTAGTGGAATTTTTATCCGTATTTTACAGACAAGGAAACTGAGGCCCAGAAGCTGTCAAAATTTATCGACAGTCTCATAGCTAAAGAATGGTGGCCTGAAGCTGGGTGCCAGTGGTTCACGCCTGTAATCCTAGCAATTTAGGAGGCAGAGATCAAGAGGATCATGGTTCAAAGCCAGCCCAGGCAAATAATTCATGAGACCCTATCTCAAAAACCCATCACAAAAACAGGGTTGGTGGAGTGGCTCAAGGTGGAGGCCCTGAGTTCAAGTCCCAGTACTACAAAAAAAAAAGAATGGTAGCCTGATTGTCTCTGGAACCCATGTTTAGGAACTCTGTTCTGTGCAACAGTGCATGAAGTTAAATGAAAGCCTGATAAAGCAGAATGAGTTGAAATGAATTCCAAAGGTAGGAATCTTCACCAGAGAAGCAGTTTAGCATGAGAAGAATGTGAGTTCACAACACAGGCAAAATAAAACAATAAGCTAGAAGGAAAACATGTATTATTCATGTTCTAAAGGGATAACTTCTCTAATATTTAAATCTGTATATCTATGTAAGAAGGACTAATGAGCCAACAGGAAAACAGGCAAAAGAATAAAGTTCACTTTGTTTATATATATATATATATTCAATACTGCCTCCTGATATGGCTCTAAATATGGATAGAAAATATTTAAGGCAATTACTTTATAAACAAGGAAGGGGCCAGGTGTGGTGATACATGCCTGTAATACCAGTACTCAGGAAATAACTGAGAGTTTGAGGTCAGCTTGGGCTATATACAAGCTCTGTCTCAAAAAAAAAGAAAATAGAGAAGGGTAAACAAACACAAAGAGAAGTTAGCTTCATTTGAACTGGGAAAACAAGACTACTAGTAGACCTTGGTAAGTTATGCATATATAATACCTAAAACCATCACCAAATAACTATACAAAGAGATATACTAAAAAAATAGATAAATCAGCCAGGTGATGATGGCTCATGCCTGTAATCCTAGGTATTTGGGAGGCTAAGATTGGATGGATCATGGTTCTAGGCCAGCCGGAGGAAAAAGTTAGCTGAGACTCCCATACCAATAGCTGGGCACAGTGGCATGTGCCTATCATCCCATTTGCACAGGAGGCTGAGATCAGAATGGTGGCTGTTCTAAGCCAGCCCAGGCAAAAAACATTGAGAGACCCCCTCTCAATGGAAAAAAGCTGGGTGTGGCAGCATGTACCTGTCATCCTAGTGACATCAAGAAGCATAAAAACAGGAGGATCATGGTCTAGCCAGGAGATAGAGTCATGGTCCAAGACTCTATCTCCAAAATAACTAGAGTAAAAAGGGCTGGGGTGTGGCTCAAGAAGTAGAGCACCTGCCAAGCAAGAACAAAGCCCTGAGTTCAAACCCCAGTACCACCAAAAAAACCTTAAGAAACAAAAAGATAGATTGATAGAGTAGATTTAAAAGCCCAACACAATTATATACTGTTCTTATGGTTTAAATATGAAGTATTCCCAAAAAAGGGTCATGTGTTGAAGGCTTGGTCACCAGTTAGTGATGATATTGAGAGGTGATCAGTTCACGAGGGTTCTAATTTCATGGATGGTTTAATCCATTGATGAGTTATACTGAATAGGCTATTAGGAGGTTGGGCCTGGGTGGAGGAAGTAGGTCACTGGGATCATGCCTTTGAAGGGTCTATCTTGCCCTGTTCTCTCTGTTTCCTGGCCACCATGAGGTAAGCAGATTTCCTCTGCTATTCCCTTCCACTATGACATTCTGCCTCACCACAGATGAGCTTAGAAACAACAATGCCAACTGATCATAGACTGAAACCATGAACCCAAATTAGTTGTGTTTCAGGCATTTTATCAGTGACAAAATCACTACCCAACCATCTACCAAAAAAACTCATTTCAAATATACCAATACAGATAAGTTGAAAGTAAAAGAATGGGACATTAGTGAAACATTAATTAAAGTCATACAAACATTCATTAAAGAAAAGGAATAGTTATATTACTAACAGGTAAAATAAACTCCAAAGCAAAGAAAATTAGCTGAGATAGAGGGAATATCATATAGTGATTAAAAAGTACCAATCCACTAGAAGACATAACATCCTAAATTTGTATGCACCAAACAACAGAGTCATAAACTATGCGAGGAAAAAAATAATAAAAGTGAAAAGAGAAACAGGCATATCCACAATTATAGTTGGAAGCACTAAACCTCTTTCAAAAATGGAACTAGCCAGAAAATCAGCAAAGATATATAAGAACTCAATGACATAAGAACTTATAGGATCTAATCAGCATTTATAGTAAACAATATCCCCAAACAGCAGAATACACACTCTTTTCAAGTGCCCATGGAATCTATATCAATTATAGGTCATATCTTGAGCCACGAAACAAGACTCAACAATTTATAAGGGATTAAAATAATAGTATGTTTCCAACATAGTAGATTTTCCAAATTTTGGAAACTAAATAATACACTTTTAAACAACCCACAAGTCAAAGAGAAAATCTCAAGTTAAATAATAGAAACTCACTGAACAGAATGAAAATGAAGATAGAGCATATTGAGATTTGTGGGACCCTGCTAAGCAGTGCCATGAGGGGGAATTTAGAGCACTAAATGCATAGATTAGAAAAGAAGAAAAGTTTCAAGTCAATCATCTCCACACTCACCTCAGGAACCTAGAAGAATAAAACAGAAAGTTCAGAGCAAGTATAAAAAGGAAACAATGAAAGGTAATTACAGAAATAAGTGAAACTCGAAAGAGAAAAATTAATGAAACAAAGAGCTTATTCTTTGAAAAAATCAGTAAAATTGATACTCCAAACAAATTAACAATACCAGGAAGGAGACGGGACATCACTACAGACTCTACAGACTTCAAAAGAATAGTACAGGAATATTATAAACAACTCTACACAAAAAACAATTGGTAATTTAGGAGCAAGAAATCACTTCTTTAGAAACACAAACTATTACTATTCACCCAACACGCAGTAAATCATTAAAATAGTAGTATGACTGTGAAGAAATTAAAATGAAAAATTACCAAATATAGGTCTTCAGGCCCAGATATTTTCTTTGGAAAGGTCTAGCAAACATTTAAGGTATTAACACAGATTTTACATAATGTCTTCCAGAAAACAGAAGAACAAAGAAGACTTCCCAATATTTTATGAAGCTAGTATTACCTTCCCAAACCAGATAAAGATAGCACACAAATCAACAATCCTTAACAAAACACTAGCAAGTAGAATTCTGCAGTATAAATTGTACACAATTGCCGTGTATGATTTATTCTAGGGATACCAGGCTGGTTCAATATTTTAAAATCAATATAATCCATCATATTCATAAGCTAAAGAAGAAAAATCAACATCAACAGAAAAAGCACTCGAGTGTTTTTCAATATCATGACAAAACTCTCAGAAAAGCAGAGATAGAAGGGAATTTCCTCAACTTGATACAGAACATCAAAACCAAAACCAAAGCAAAACCTTACAACTAGCATTCTATTAAGTGGTTAAAGCTCAAGGCTTACCTGAGACAAGGCAAGGACACCCATTCTCCCCAGTCTTCTTCAATCCAGCAGTGGATGCTTTAGGCGGTACAACAAGGCCAGAAAAGGTGTACAGATTGGAAAGAAAGAAATAAAACCACCCCTATTTGCAGATGACATATTATCTACATACAAAAATCTCCGAGAATCTACAATACATCTCCCAGAATAAATGAATCCAGCAACGCCTCAGGATGTAGAGTGGCGTACAAAAATCAATTGTGATCTCTGTATACTAGCAATGGACACATGGACGTCAAGAGTAAAAAAAGAATACCATTTACACTTGCTCAGAAACTTAAGTACTCAGGTGAAAAATCTCACAAAACATGTATGAGGCTTATCTGCTGAAATCTACACAATGCTGATGAAAGAAAACCATGATAAAATAAACAGGGACTGGGGGTGCACATAGCTCAGTGGTAGAGTACATATTTGGTATGTGAAAGGCCCTGAATTCAATCCCCAGCAGGCACCCATAAACAAACAAATGGAAAGTAATACCCAGCTCATGGACTGAAAGACACAACATAGTAAAGATTTCAGTTCTCCTCAAGTAGATACACAGGATTAACCTGATTCTTATAAAAAATTACAGCAAAATTGTTTGAAGATATTGATAAAATTACTCTAAAATGTATGTGGAAAGGCAAAGAACAAGAATAGTCAAGGCAATCTTAAAAACAAAGCTGGAAGTCTTATGCCACCATATACCAAAAGTTACTTAAAGCTACAGTGATTAAGAAGGTATAATACTGGTGCAATGATAGACAAACTCCAGAGACAGACCCTTGAATTTTGATATGGATACTTTGAATTTTGACAAAGATGATACTACAGAGAAACAAGACAAGGAGAGTGTTTTAAATAATGGTGCTGGTCAAATGGATATTTGTATGGCAAAAAGTATGAATCTTGACCCCTACATTATACCATACACAAAAATCTATTTGCAGTATCATAGATCTAAATTTGAAAGGTAAAACAACAAATCTTATACAAAATGTTATGGAAAATGTCACCATAACCTTGGGTAGACAAAGGTCTCTCTCTCTCTCTCTCTCTTTTTTTTTTTTTTGGTGGTACTGGGGTTTGAACTCCAACTACTCCCAAGCAGACAACTCCTCTCCTGTTTCTGATACTCAGCAGAGAAGGAAGTCTGGGGTTTCCTTAGCTCCTTTACAAAGCAGCTGCAATCAGCATGAGACTCCTTGTGCAGCTCTAAATACAATGGGAGCATTAAAAGACCCCCGTGGGGAGGGTAGTAGTGGGTTTTCCTCTCAGCTGTGTCAGCTTGCCTGGTGGGAAATTCCCCCAGAGTGCTGTAAGCTGCAGGGAAGGCTTGGTCATGGGGAAGAAAGCCTTCTCTTCTTTCACACACAATATGATTTATTGCCATGGTTGCCAGGCTGCCCTGCAGCATGCAAAAGGGGGTTTCAGAATGATTTCACCTCAATCCTGCAGAGGCAGGCCCAGGAAAAGTGCAAGCTCAGACAGGGAACATTCTGACCCCACTAAATGGAGAAACATTTGGAGCAAGGTCAAGTACAGAAGCCACCCTCTGTGATTTCTACAGTGGTTTTAATCCCCCTCAGCTGGGAGGGGTGGAACTTCAGAAAGACGGGTTTACGACTAGCTCCCCACTGTTCTTTTCTTGTTTCCCAGGAGTTAGTCATGGAGTCTAGAAGCCTCAGGTCACTGATAGGAAGGCAGGATGCTGACCACTAAGACCCTCGAAGTCCCACCTCACCAGTTCTGAGGGGCAACAAACTCATTCCCAGGGCAGCCTCCAACATTTGCAAGATCTCACCCCTTGCAGCCTTTGATTGTATCACAGCCCCAGGAGCCAAGGGTCAGCCTTTCCCCTTTCCAGGGGTCCATATTAAGTTGAGCTTCAGAGAAATAAAGTGATTACCCATCGTATTTCTGGACCAAGGACTCACCCCACTATAAAATCGTATCTCCATCAAGTTACAAGTAGTAATCATCATCACCTTTTTTTTTTTTTTGGTGGACTAGTGTTTAAATTCAGGGCCTCACACTTGCTACACAGGTGCACTGCCACTTGAGCAATACCCTCAGCCTTTTTGCTTTTAGTTATTTTTCAGATAGGGTCTCATGCTTTTGCCTGGGCTGGCCTCAACATGATCCTCCTACCTCTGCCTATTGTGTAGCTAGGATTACAGAACTGTGCTGCCATATGCAGCTTGTTCTTTGACAGGGTCTGGCTATAACTTTTTGCCTGGGTGGGGCTCAAAACGAAGATCCTAGCTGGGAACCAGTGCCTCACACCTATAATCCTAACTACTCAGGAGGAAGAGATCGGGAGGATCATGATTTGAAGCCATGTTCTTGAAACCCTAACTCGAAAATATACCCAACCCAAAAACGGCTGGTAGAGTGGTTCAAGTGGTAGTGAGGCAGGCTAGTAGTAGGAAAAGTTTGGGGCTCACGTAGGTTGCCTGGGGATGGCCCAGACCATCCTTACCTGGTTGGGAACCATCCATGTCCTTCCCCACTCATTCATCAATGGGTGGGAATCTCTGCCCTCCCAGGGGTTAGTATAGGTTTTAAAAGTACCTGAAGAACAGAAACATACTCTACCTGGCTGGTGGACTCCACCTGCACCCACTTTCCTAACTTTTAATAAATCCCATGTATACCCATGCGTTCTGCTTGGATTCTTCCATGCTGGAATGCAAGAACCAAGGTCTTCTGAGAACATCATTTTGCTGTCAACAGTAGACTGCCTGCCTAGCAAGCGTGAGGCCCTGAGTTCAAACCCTAGTACCACAAAACAAAACAAAAGGTCCTCCTCCCAAGTAACTGGGATTAAGGCTGGAGCCACTGTACCTGGCCTTATTACTGTCGTTTGGAGTGTCTCTTCTTAAGCCAGGCATATGACTAGGCACTTCACTTACATTAGTAGTTCGCTTGTTCTTAGGATAAATCTAGAACTATTAACTCACTTCAATTTCTAAGAGAGAATAAGCGGGAGTATCATTTCCCTTTCAGAGACCAGAACTGAGGTCCAGAGACATTGGGTAAAATGTCTAAGTCCACACAGCTAAGAAGTAGCAGAACAAGGAATTTGGACAGAGGATTCTCATCACTACTCCACACCTCTGGCAGTATAAGCAACTTACCCAAGGTGACACCATAGGAGGTGTCAATCTGATCAGAAATACTGCCCAAGTGAAAACCCAGAATCTTCCCAGCCAGCCACTCCACCAAATGAAGCTGGATCTTGTGATTGGTCTCCTCTGTCTAAAAAACAATCCCCTATGTATTGATCTGCAGAAATACCAATTGCCTGGTGACAGACTCCTCCATGGCAGTATCGGGCTGCGTTGAGCTGACAAAGGTGGCCCAACCAGCATCTATGGCCAGATTTTCTTTCTGGCCACAGGCTGGCTGAGCCAGATATTCAACCTTCTCTCCCTTGGTCCCCATTGGAAGCACTGCATGGGACAAGGATGACGAGCTTGGAGGGACAAGAAAAAGCCCTCAGTGAGCTGTCTGCCCTTCTGGAAGAAGAAAGAGGAACTGGGTGGGGTGAGAGAGAGGGGTGCTGGGAACAGTTCTGGAGTTGTGGGGAAGGGGTAACCTAGCAACCACTGAGCTCACTGCAGTCACAAAGCCATTGGCTTGCCCACTGTTGCTCTGAGTCGTTCGCTTGGTTCCTCCTCTTGTGCCGTCCTGCTCAGGCAGCAAGGGCTTCTCCCCACATGCTATAGACGGCATCTTCCCTCGGTGAGTCCAGAGGTCTCTCCCTGGAGGCAAAGAATGCTGGAATCAGATTGGGACCAGGGGAAGGCCCTGAGGGGCAAGGGTAGAGAGGAAGTCTTATGACTGAATTGATGGCTGCTTTCAGACCCTTGTGCCTAGTTGTCTGTTCCTGTCTGAGAGCACAGGAACAGAGACAGGGCAGAGTAGGGACAGTCTGCAGTGGCCCCACCTGCCCTGCTCTGGACAAGGCCACATGCAGTAACTCACACCTGTAATCCCAGCTACTGGGGAGATAGAGATAGGGAGGGTCACACTTTGAGGACAGCCCAGGCAAAAAAGTTAAGAAGACCCCCATCTCAAAAATAAATTAGGCATGGCTGTGCATGCCTGTTATCCCAACAATGTGGGAGGTGTAAATAGGATTGTAGTCCAGGCCTGCCTGGGCAAAAATGCCAAGACCCTGTTCAAAAAATAAATAGCTAAAATAAAAAGGGCTCGGGCGTTGCTCAAGTGATAGAGCACCTGTCTAGCAAGCACAAGGCCCCAAGGTCAAGCTCTAATACCACCAAAAAAAAAAAAGAACTAAAGAAAAGAAGGCAGACCCAGTTTATTAGGTCCCTGTTACCCCTCTATTGAGGGTCATGACTCACCCGTGGCCTAGTGAAGCAGTTTAATGAGTCATGTCTAACGTTACAAAATGAAAACTAAAAAGAGCGTGAAAGTATTCATGTACATCCCGTGTCATGTGGGCAAGTACTACTTCAGGACATTCCTGTTTCAGTTGCACACACACACAAGTTCTCACATATGTGAATTGTGTCCTGATGGAAAAATGAGTTTCTTACTATCATCATGGTCAAAAGTATTTGAGAGTTTGTTCTAAAAACTACCTTTTCCTGTAGGCAGTGGACTCAGAGCTTCCAAACACCCTGTCATCAAGCATGCAGCATCTGAGTGCTCCAGAGCTCAGCCCCTGTCATTGAGGATGTCTGCCCCAAGTTTCCTGAAAAGGAAGCTCTGCTCATTGTTTTCAGACAAAAGATAAAGAGCCTGTGAGTCAGATGCCTGTCTCTGGTCTCTTGCTGTGTAGCCTCAGCAAGTCTTTCCCCTTCCCTGATCTCAGACAAGGCCAACCCACCGTACCCTAACTTGACGAAGGGTGGCACTGAGAGATCTCTAGAGTCCCTTGCAGATTCTGTGACTCTGAGGGCCAGTTCTCAGAATGTACTAGTTTTCTGTCTCAACCCCATTCCTTAGCACTTCTGGATAAATATCAGGCTAATAGATTTAGGTGAACAATACTTCGTGGTTTTGACACCTGCCATCTTTTATCCATTTCATTTAATTAGTTAATTTAAGAGCATAATGAACCCAGCTAAGTGCATTGCCCATACCAAGACCAAGAATGTCACCACTAATGTATCTCCGATGTGCCTTTCTGCTTCCCTCACTCCAAAACAGCCACTACCAGAATTTTGCATTTCTCTGCTTTTTTTTGTTTTTGTTTCATCCCATGTTTGTGATAATTTCACTTGCTTTTGGACTTTTATTTTTAAAAAGCATTTCATGTTATCTGAAACATGCTGCCTTTGACTTAGCATCATATTTGTAAGAATCATTTTGGCCGTAGCTATGGCTCATTTCTCTTCAAAGCAGTAAAATGACCCACTGTCTGAGTGGAACACTTTATTTATCCCTTCTGGACATTTGGTTGGGGGTGTCACCAGGTTTTTGCTACTTTGAACAATGTGAATAGGAATATTCTTATAAATAGCCCATGTTGCACATCTGCAAGAATTTCTTTTATAGCTGGTAGAGAAGTTACTAGATGATACAACATGCAAGTATTCAATTTTATCAGCTGTTTTCTCTCTCTCTCCAAAGTGTCTGTTCCATTTATTTTACCACCACCAGCCCACGAGAGTTTCTGTGATCCATCTTGAACTAGCATTGGGTGCATTGGTCTTTTTATCCTGTTAGAAACTCTGCAATGGCTACAGATGTGAAGACTCAACCGGCTGAACACTCACTTCCACGGTAAGGTCCTAAATGCCCACTTGCTGACAAAGGGTAGGGACAGAGGGGGGACAAAGGTGGCTTTGGGGGAACTCAGTAAACTGAGAGAGACAGCCACCATCATCCTGGGTCCCTGAGTCCTCAAGCTGTTAGCACAGGTTATGGGCTGGGCCCCTCACTGGGTAAGGAGAAGACATGAACAAAGGGTAGGAGGAACACATGGGGCACAGGCTCTTGGGCGGAGTTCAGGTGACTTCCTGTTAGTTGTGGGTAGAGGAGGTAGCTAAGTGTGGTTTTCAGAGAAGGTTTGCCTTATTTCTTTAAGTCCCAGATTGACTAGAGGCGAATGGAGAATGGAACAGGAAACTCAGGGGCCTGGTCAGCGAAGTCCTCACAGGGTCCAGGGGCAGCACATCTTGCTTAGCATATCCAGAGTCCACCTATACTCCTCCAGAGGGACCCCCTTCAGCCAGGGCCACCAGGAGAAGGGAATGCAGACAGTCATCAGGCAGGTGGTCACACCAGGGCCCCAGTGGTCTACCTTTGGATCCTTGCTGGACTGACCTCTATTTCTTCCTCCAGGGGCAGAGAGGCCCAGCATCCTCAGGATGGGGTGGGTGCAGGGAACCTGAGACAGCTGGTCTCCAGCGAAGCTCAGCAAGAGAGAGCTTGATGCTTCCCTGCAGCTTCACAGCCCTGACAGCTTCCCATCAACTGTGCAGCTCCTGGGAAGGATCCTATGGGAAAAAGACTTGCCTGGCCTTGTCTGGCCTTGGCTCCAACTCTGGACCTTGGGTCCCAAGCCTGGGTCAGGACTGCCCCTGAGGGCACAGGGAAGGGTGACAGCCTTCAACTGGCTTCTCAGGACTGCCAATAGTTTGGCTTAGGGAGAGGCCCCTGATGGGGACAGTCCCCTGTCCTTAGTGGGTATATATAAGGGGCCTTTACTCCATCCCAGGCATGTGGAGGACTAGGTGGGTCTGAGGCTTCTCTTTCTGGTTTTAGATTTGGTCCCTGGGAGATTTCATCTGAGCTCTCACACATGGATCCTAACTCCCTGCCACGCACCTCAGGAAGACAGAGGCTCACTGGGAGTGGATTGTACCATTGGGAAAGGACGCTGGGGGAGCCAAGCTTTGGGTGCCACAGGCTGGGGGTGAAACCCAGGAAGCAAGATTTCAGAGTGTCTGGGCATGGGCTCTATGAGAAGCCCTGAACTCTGAGACTGTGTGGGCACCATTGTCAGTGCCTATGAGCCAGAAGAGGCTCCATTCGCTTTTCTTTAAACCTTCTCTTTCAGTCCAAAGGCTGAGCTGAAGCCTGAGAAGAAGCCAGAGCACAAGCCACGAATCCATGGGGATGGTGGAGCACAGAAAGAACTGGTGACCCCAGGCATTGTGGATTTTGAGCTGATTCGAGAGGCACTGATGACTCCCAAGCCCCGAATGCCTGGAGCCTACTACCACTTTGGCCGCCTCAGCCACCATTCCTTCTTCTCCCGGCACCACCCCCATCCCCAGCATGTGACCCACATGCCAGGTAAGGCCAGGTCAGCAGGGTCTGGATGGTGGGGGTGTGTGTTACTACTTGGCCTTGAGATCTAGGGGGGATGCACCCCAGCCTGTTTCTAGGCAGGGCTCAGAGAGCATGGGGCCTGGTCAGGGTCCTAGGGCTGCCAAGTTGCCATGCCAGGGTTGACCTGGGGACAGGTCCCTTGGGGACAGACTCCAAGGGAAAATCAGGGGTCCCCTACAGGATTTCCTTTACTGCCAGATTCTTCTTTTCTATAAATCAGAGAAAGGAATGGATGTTCTGTCTAGAGCTGTGCCCTGCCCCTCTAACTTCAGGCTATTCCATCCTCTCAGCCATCCATCCATCCATCTATCCATCACCAATACTTATACCAAGTGTGAACTAAAAGCTGCTGCTTTTCTAGGTCCTGAGGACATGACAGAGAACAAAACAGATGGTTGCTGCTGTCCTGGAGTTCACATACAGTGGGGAATGATGGAAATATATTAGGTGTCACTGTCAAGACTGTAGAGGGGAGATTGATATTTTTAAAAGGTGGCCAAGAAAGACCTGGCTAATACCATGACATCTGAGCAAAAAACTAAAGGAAGCGAGTGTGGGAACCTCGTAGATATCAGGGTCAAGAATGTCCTAGGTAGAGGGATCAGCAAATAGAAAGGCCCTGGCTGTGCTGAAGGTGCAGCAAGGAAGCCCATGTGTGGCTGGGGAAGAGTGAGGAGGAGGAGATGACATCAGAGAAGATGACCTCACAGGCCAGTGGTGTCACCATTAAGCCGCCTTACTGACTCAATGGAAGTTTGAGAGCACAGAAGTGGCAGATGTGATATTTTAGGAAAGTTACCCTGGCCTCTGTCTTGATGGTGGCTCCGACCATCAAGCAGTGGACGAGTCCAAGGCCATAGTCTAGAGACACAGAAGGTAGAGCCTTCTGATTGAAAGTGGAGTTGAGGGGCACTCCCCATCAAAGTTCACTCCAATTTTTGCCCCAAGCAATTGGAGAAACAGGGTGCCCTGACTGAGACCAAGAAGGCACCAAGGGCCAAGAAGGGTAGGAAGTAGCCAGGCATGAGAGGTGTGAAATACAAGCTAGATGACAGAAAGAGGTAAAACATGACAGCCATTCAAGGGGTGCTTTAAAGTGTACACCAGGAAAGATTGTGATGACCCCAGAAAAGAACTTGGGCTCCCAAGATTAATAAGTTGAGGAGTTTGGAAGGCATCAGCAGAGGAGATGAGGAAAGGCCAGTGAGCCAGGAGGAGCCAAAAAAGTGGGGGCTGTGGTACCAAAAGGATGGATTCAGGAAGGAGACCACAGCCATACTAAGTCCTAACCAGTCCTCCATAACATCATAATCACCCACTCTGGGAAGGGTCTTCATGTGTGAACTGCCCCCCACCATCTCCAGGGTGACACATAGTAGAAATTCTCTCCAGAGGTCAAGTTCAATCTCTTTTACTGTGACTTGAGCCCAGGCCCCTCCTGTGCCAAACTATGACTTACTGCTCCACCATCTTAAGCTGTCTGATACTGTGCGCTCACACCTGCAATTCATTGGCCTGTCATGAGAATCCAGAAGAACCACGGGACTACGAAGCCTAGGTTCTTGTTTTGCTTCTGCCAAACTTGCTGGTAAGCCTGAGCAGATCTCTTCCCCATCCATTCTCAGTGCCCTGTGGGTAAGGTGGCTGCTGGTCTAGGTGGTTTCAGGATCCATGGAATGCTGGTTACTGGAAGAAGAGGAACCAGAGCTCTTTCTGCCCACTCCCCTCCCAGCTTTTTCTCACCTCCCAGTGCTTCTGGGGTCTGCCAAGACCCCCCGACAATATAGCCTCTACCCTTCCACAGATTTCACTGGGAAGCCCGTCTGTGTCATCAGGGATGAGTGCTCTATGATGCCCTTGCCTCAGTCCATACTTTTTTCCCACTGTCCGATGGGGATACCAGCCATCACTGTCCCCATTGGGGACCCACACTCCAACCGGAACCCCCAGCTTTCTTCTGGTGGGTACTTGGACCACACCTTTATACTTAGGAGCTTATACCTCTCTCCAAGGGCTGCATTCCTTGGGCAGGTGCTTGAGAAGGAAAGGGCCATCGCTGTTGGGTTGTGGGTCCATCAGGAGGGCCCCATATTTTCCCTCGTTTCCTGGGGTAGCCTCATCTCTATATTACTGCCCACCTCATCCCCAGCTCTTAGCCCTCAGAAATGTACCCTTACTTGTATTTGAGGTGCCTGGGTTAAGCTGATTTTGACTTACAGCTATAGATAGGAAGAGTATTTCAATATTTAGTGACCTATATGCTCAGGCACTAGCCAAACAGAACCACCATCCATGGTGTGCTAGAGTGGATTCTGGAAGCCTCTGTGTTCTACCTCTCTGCTACTAGGGTGTCGGAGAGTCAAGGTGTTGGGGGTGGGGATAGGGGTAGGAGTGAAATCCTGGCAAGGATCTCAGTAGTTAATGGTAGGGCAGAGAGGTTTGTGGATGGGCTGTGGATTTCTATACCAACCTGTTTCAGGAGTTGCTCAATGTCTTCAGAATGGACTCAGAATATCTCTCAGACCTCAATCTGAGCTCCAAGTACATAAAGAGAGGTTTGATGTAACTTTGATCAAACCTCATGCATCTAGACATAAGTAGCCTGGTGTTCTCCAGCATCTCCCCGAAATGCCACAGGCAGGACACCAGTATCAGCCCCCTAGAGAAGTGAAGTGACCACATTCATCCCCACCCATGGTACAATCCTAATCCTTCTCCCTCCAGGGCACTGTCCTGGGGCAGGGAGGCCTGAAAGGAGAGGGGCCTCTTTTACCTAGATCATTCCCTGCCCTTCCAGCCCTGGTGCCACAGAGAGGGTGAACAGGGCCCCAGGATCTTGTCCTGTCCTCCCAGAGACCTGGAAGAGACAGTTGAAGGAGCTGACCTCCCGGGTGGCTGTTTTTACCAAGGAGAATGAGCTGAAAATCAAAGAGGTGGGTGCAGAACAAAGCCTCTTTTGTCTTTTGTCTGGGAAAAGAGGATCTGCCCCTTTGTAAGGAAGTTCCTTCAAAGCTCTGCCTTTGGCACTGGGCAGAGGGGCCAATGACAAACATAAGGGAGGAAGGTAACAGTGAAGGTCAAAGGAAGGAAGGTTCAAGGACAACAAGAGCACACCTCAAGAAGCAATCCAAGAAGGGTTCTCAGAAGAACTGGCCTTTGGGGGCATGGATATATGAGTGGATGCTTTCAGGGAGAACTTCTGAGCAGTGGCTCCTGTCATAACAGTTCAGAAGCTGTCACTCACAGCACATCTTTAGAGACCAGGGCCCAGAGCAGAGGGAGCAAATGGGCAGTGATGGGAAAAAGGTAACAGGAGGCTATCTTTGAACATGGACAGGAGTTCTTAATTTCTCAATGTGGATTAACGTCCAACCTCAAAAGAAATGGAGAATCAATTGCTGAAGGTTTTCAAATAGGATAGGTGTGACTTCTTAGGTGTTACTTGGTGACAAAATGGTAAAGGCAACAGACAGGCAGCATGACGCTTGAATGCCTGGGCTGGCCCTTCACAGTACAGTCTGGTCCTGCCCCTTTTTTTGGGCAACCAGAATGGACAGGCAGGAGCCTGGTTCCTCATCCCAGCTTGCACTTTGTAGCACTCAATTAAGCTATCTGTGTATCAGTTTTTTATCTTTAAAATGGGGAGAAGAAGTGATTATGTGCACCTGGGATCCCAGCTTTGCAGGAGGCTGTAGGTAGGAGAATCACAGTCCGTGGCTGGCCCCAGGCAAAAACTCTGAAAAATAACTAAAGCAAAAGGCTGGGGGTGTGACTCAAGTGGTAGAGTGCCTGCCTAACAAGTGCAAGGCCTTGAGTTCAAACACCAGTACTGCCAAAAGGCGGGGCGAGGGGGTAAAGGAGGAGGATACTGTTAAGAAGTCTTAACTGGAATTGCAAGACAATTCTTGTGCCCAGAGGCCTGGTTTTCCAGGGCAAAGAAAGGATGGCAAGCTGAGGAGTCAGACCTGGTGGTAGCTGAGCTAGGACTTAAGGTAGGCAGTGGGGCCATTGTACGGGATGCTGTTCTCAAATCTCCCATAGGCTGGGGGAGAAGAACAAGGACAACCAGGAGCATCCATGCACATTTAACTCTGGGATGCTGAGCTGGGGGGAACATGCAAGGGACACGTAAGGAGTCTAGAACAGGGTGGAGGTAGCTAGATGAATTGCTGGGTCCCCTTGGCAAGGTTG
Source organism: Castor canadensis (assembly GCF_047511655.1). NCBI lineage: Eukaryota > Metazoa > Chordata > Mammalia > Rodentia > Castoridae > Castor > Castor canadensis. The sequence continues at coordinate 61,176,128 of NC_133392.1, read as the reverse complement.
TGATACTGAGGTTTGGAAGAGGTAGCTCCCTGGAGACATGACCTGACCTCTTCTTCATCATCTTCCTTCTGCCTTCTCCCTCCCCTCTCACTGGCTTCTAGAGTGTCTGGCCACTTTTGTCCCAGCAGAAGCAGGAGCCTCTTCCGAGGGAACAGGGAGCAAAGTACTCAGCTGAGACTGGCCGGCTCATTCCCGCGTCCACTCAAGCTCTGACTCGCCGCAGCTTTCGCCAAGGCCAGCGGAGCCATACTTCTGGCAGTGATGGCATCCAGGCCTCTTTCCTGAAGGACCAGGAGATGCTGGTGAGCTCAGCTTTGGGGGCAGAGACTGTGATGGTCTCTTCCCCCAGGCTTCCAGTTCTCCCATTTGGCACCCTTCCAGACCACTGTGAGATATGGCCTTCCTGGAATACTGGCACCTGTGACTGTAAGACAGGAAGACCCTGCCCTGGGAGTCTCAGCCCCCTATGCTCCAATCCCTTCTGCCCCTAGGGGAGACTGTGCCCCACCTGTCCTTTTCTGTGTAAGTCCTTCTTCAGTGGGCCTTAGTTCCATGATCTACCTGGGAGTATGAGCCCGTTATCATGGAAGGTCCATCCAAGTGGTGGCATCTAATATTAATGAGGGAGAAAGATGGAGGTCCTATCCAGGGTGCTCTCAAAGGCCCTCTGCCTGCCAGGCAAGTCCCAGCTGTTTTCACACCTCTGACAGGGGTTCTGCCTGTGCTTCACCACAGCACAGAGCCCACTACCTCTATGCTCAAGTTTCCCCATCAAGGCCCAAGATGAGTCCATGCCTCATTTGGGTGGGCCAGGGCATGGAAGTCCCTGTGAAAAGTCATGTGTATCCTCCAGAGAAGTTCAGACATAGAGCTGGCATCTCACTTGGATCCCACAAAGTGGAGAACAGATGAGGAGGCTGAGGTTCTGCCAGGTGGTATTTTGTGGCTCAGGTCCCCAGAAAAGGAACACGATTGCTGAGACTAGAACCAGTACTTTCTCCACTGTAGGGTGGCATCACTGTGCCTGGAATTAGGTGCTCGGGTCCTGTGGGGAGGGGGCCCAGGGCAGGTAAGTAGGATGTTGAGAATGGACAAGGGCCCAGAGGCAGACCAGGGTGGGTCACCATAGTAGGTGGGTGCTGGGGGTAAGGGTGGGCACCCAAGCATACACAGGCCTGTGGAAAGGCTCAGCCAGTTCCCACTCTACCAAGGACAAGATAGACCTGCTGGGGTCTGACGGTCCCCTCCAGGTCACAGGAAGATTGACTGCCAATTGCTGAGAGAGTCCCACTTTCCCAGGACTCCGGGGTCTCCATCTCCCACCATGGGCTCCAATTCCAGCCTGCCATAGACACAGCCACCATCAGCAACATGGCCTAGGAAGCCCTCAGAGTCTGTCCAAGACACTGGATCATTTCCTGACGCTATCTGATTGGAGGATGCAGGGGAAATGGAGCCCTGAAGTAGCAAAGATGCCAAAGGCTGAGGAGGCAGCTAGGAGCCAAGAGTAACTACCACTCAGCAGGACAGAGCCCTGTGCTGGGCAGCTTCCAGAACCAGGCCACCCTGACCCACAGCCTGCCCACCAAGAGTCCCCCACACTTTTGCTAACATCTTCAGATTCTAGGAACTCCAGGGTGGGAAGGCCTGTGGGGGACCCTAAATCCCCATCCAAAAGACATGGGCATTGGAAACTCGGTGCGTCTCTGAGGAGGTGGATGGCTAGCTTTGACTTTGCCTTCCCTGTGAGGGACTTTAGGGTACAAAGAGCCCAAGCAGACTCCAGGGATGAGGGTTTCACATATCTGATATCCGAGGCTTAATTCTGCTAGGTATTTTTTTACTTTCAAAGCCTTGGATAAAGCAAAGACTTTTTTTCAGGATTGTTGTAGGAGAAAAAGTCCTCCATAAAGTGCAAAGTCCCATGCAGAGGGGAGGCAGGGACCGTGGTTGGGACCAGTTTAACCAAGCATGTGGTTCTGGAGCCCACTTCCTGGGGAGGAGCCCCCTTGATGCCTGAAGTCCTGGCTGGAGTGTGCTGTAGGTCACACTGACCCAGGCTTTCCTCCTGACCACAGGTCCTGGAGTTACTTTGTCAGATTCTGCAAACAGACTCGCTGAGTGCAATCCAGTTCTGGCTGCTCTACGCTCCCCCCAAGGGTGAGGACATAGCTGCACAGTCCCTCTCTGCCACGATCCTGTCCTTGTTCTCTGGCTCTGCAAGACTCAAATGTCAGTCATCTCCTATCCCAGGGACTTCCTTCTCCTCCTTTTTAGGACTCTCAAAGAAACGCTTTCCAGCTGGACAATGTCACTGCTCCTTCCTGACCCACTCATCAGGATTTCTGCGGCTTTGCTTCTTGGAGGGAACTCTCCTTTATGCTGAGGCAGAAAGCCAAAGATTGTACCTAGTAGACATAGCCTCTCTCCTGCTACTGTGAGAAAGTCACAGACACACGCACTCACACACACACACGTGCATGTAGACCCACAGGTATAAATGCAAGAACACACAGGTATATGCACAAGGACACATTAATAAGCCAGCATGGTGATGGACACCTGTAATTCCAGCTACTCAGGAGGTGAAGGCAGGAGGATCACAAACTTGAGGCCAGTCTAGGTGAAGTTATCAAGACCCTATCTGAAAAAATACAACAAAAGTACTGGTGGCGTTGCTCAAGTGGTAGAACTCTTGCCTAGCATGAGCAAGACTCTGAGTTCAAAGTTCATTCCCTAGTAACACAGAGAGAGAGAGAGAGAGAGAGAGAGAGAGAGAGAGAGAGAGAGAGAGAACACACAAATATACATACATACAGATCCATATTGGGACCATGGGTGGAGGATGTATCTTAGCATCTTAGTGGGAGGCTAAGGGGTGCTGAGATCAGGACGCTAACCAGAGACTTCCAGGGTGGGAGGGAGGAAGGAGGAGGATGGGCAGGTGAGAGGGAGAGGAGGGTGGGCCCCAGTATACTTCCCAGAGGTGGGTGGAGGGTGTGGTGGGCAGGATGGGACCAAGAACAAGGTGTTCTTGTAGGGTGGAAGAAGGTGTTGAAGGGCTGGGTGCTCTGTGTGCACATGGGCCAGGAGAACTGGCCTCTGTGGGGACCTGTGGGCAGAATGTGGGATGGTTAGAAAAAACTGCCCTTGGCCAGGGTTGGGAAGATCTGGAGATCCTGTTTGGGCTCAAGTCGCATCCAGGGTCAGGAAAGGCCCTGGGGCTGAGGACTCTGTCCTGTGCTATACTTTCAGAGAAAGACCTTGCACTAGGACTCCTGCAGACAGCAGTGGCTCAGCTCCTTCCCCAACCCCTGACCTCCATTCCAGAAGAAAAACTCTTGAACCAGCTCCAAGAAGTCCAAGAACCACATCAAGAGAAGCAGCAGACATCTTACAGGTGGGCTCCATATCCCTCACCTGCCCTTCTGTTCCCAGAACCACTCCCAGTTAGCATCTATCTGATAGATGCAGGTGAGGCTAGAGGGATGCAGAAAAGGGGGATGGTGCTGGCCAAGTTAGGTTAACCAAGCCTGTCCTACAGCAAGAGGCCCAGTGTCCAATCCCTGGGGTCCTCCAAGTCTAGGTGAGCTGCCTGAAAGCCCACATTGCCAAACTAGACTCTTGCCTGAGTTTGCTAAGGGCAAGGGGTGTCAGTTGTAACAAGTTAGGGCTGGATATGTTCCATCTAGCCTTCCAATAGCTCTTGGTCTATAGGAAGACACAGGTAGGAAGGAATGTAGCACCAGGCAGGCAAAAGTACCTTATACCCACAATAAATGTCTCAGGGCAGCTGGAGGAGAAAGGGCTTAATTAATTATAAATCACAGAAGGCTTCTCAAAGCAGGTGGATAGAACCTGCATAGCAGCAAGGCAATCAGAAATACTGAGAGCCCACTACACTTGCCTGACACCCAGGCATCTTATTCTAGCCCTGGATTTGGCTCTCTTTTCCTCTTTGAGAGACCAGAGGATGAGGGACATAGTGAATAAGGCAGGCATCCCTGTGACCTTGGACAAGCCACCCCTGTCTTTGAGCCTCTCTTTCATGTCTCTCTAAACCCCCTACCAACATCAGAGAGGGAAGTGACATGGTGTGTGAAAAGCCTGGACAGTGTAAAGCCCCACACAAAGCAGGAGAACATTACTCATGCTCGTGAGTAACCTGCTCAGGAGGCAGGAGTCCTGTCTTCTCCATGCAGATGGAAGGTTTTTTCTCCCTCTGCCAGGGGAACACTGGGGGTCGAGCAAGGGACTGTGGGGAAGGCTGCGGCAGTGGCCATCCCTTGCAGCTCCATGTATAGGAGGGTCGTGGTTCCCAGTGGCCAGGGACAACTTGCCTCTCCTTGGAAAGGGCAGCTGACTACACCTGTACCACCCTCCTACTTCCCACCCGCTGGCCATCTGTGGGCCTGGCCTCACCAGCCTCTCCTTTGTATTTGGTTACAGTCAATCCCTGAAGAAGGTGAAAATGCCACCTCTTCCAAAAAGTGAGAAACCAGGTAAGATCCCATGCTGGGAGTCAATCTGGGGCTCACTTGGAGGGCTAAAGGCAACTTAGAAATGGGATCCCACCTGAGGAAGCTGCTCCTTTTGAGTTCATTCTACATGTTTATTCAGCACCTACCATGTGCTGTGGATTCCCTGGGGGAAAATTCAGACAAGCAAGTCCCTGCATCAAGGGGCTTACATTTCAGTTAGGAAGCTACAGAGAACATATAAAAACCCTCAAGGGGATCAAATTAAAGCAGGTGGATGTGGTGGATGGTAGGGATAGAGGGGGAGGGAGTTTCCCTGAGCTGAGCCACAGGGAGGATCCAGTCCTGTGCAGGTGCAGGAAGAGTCCACAAGCACAGCTCCCACCTCCCTGGTATGTTTGTGGAAGAGCAAGTAGGCCAGGGTGACCAGGGCCCTAGGGGTGGGGGGGATAGTAGTATAAGAGGTGAGAAACAGGTGGGCAGGACTGGCCTGTGGGGAAAGCCAGGTGGGTAGTCTCCCAAAGAGGACATGGGTGGCACTGGAAGATTACAGGGTGGGGTGTAGTGTATCTCTGAGGCTGCTGTGTGGGGCATTAGATTGGGGTGGGGGAGATGAGGAAGACTAGGGAGAAAGCCCCTACGGTCACCCTGGTTCCTTATACCAAAGTGGGGGGGGCAGGATATGGGGGAAAGAGGAGGTCAAATATCAACAGTGGAAACCATTCTCCCCCATCAGATTACAAAGGGTCCTGAGTGCCTGGCAGAGCGTCTGGCTTGGAGTAGGCACTTAATTGATATTTGCTAACTGGATGAGAATGAAGAGAAGGGGTTCTGAGGCATGGAGAAGGGATGTTTGTCCCAGGTCCCCAGCAGAGCTGATGGTGAAGCTGGGCTTGACTCAGGCTTTCCTCTCCCACATTCACTGAGAAAAGGAGTCTGCCAGGACCTGGGGTAGCTCCTCCTCCTGCCCACCGTCTCTCCCCTCCCCCCCAGAGTACATTGGAAAGGCCCAAGTCCTTCGACTGCATTCCAGTGAGGACTCAGAGGAGAAAGCAGCCAAGCCAAAGGCAGAGAGCTGAGGAGCAAGGCCTGTCTGACTCAAGAGCACCTCCTAAGCTTGGGGACTCCTGTCCCACCACCTCCACAGCAGCCCTTGGTTTCCCACCACAGTCAGCTAAATAAAATCCTGCCTTCCCCTACAGAAGACAGTTCATCCTAGCAGCAGTCACTCTGTGCTTGGGTTATTTATTCCAGAAGAGGGGAGGGCCACACTGAATTATAGAGAAAGCCCAGGCATACCACTCATCCAGGACTCACCTAGAGTTCTTCGGTTCTAGGGAAACGAAGGTCAGGTGTTAGCAGGTAGCCTGGGACAGGCTCTGTTGAACCCTGCTTGTAACCGCTGCATTCTACTGCCTCCCAAACAGCAATCCTCACTCAAAGCTGTGGGCGCATTTCTGAAAAGCACAAGGGCTGGCAAAATAGTGGCTGGCAAAAAGGAAGAGGAAAGGGTCTTCACATGAATGTGACCCCTAGTAGCTGGAGAAGATGGCCTTGACCCTGGAGGAATGCCAATGTCTGCCTTGAGATTTCTGCAAATTCCCTGGAGAGCTGGGGTGGGGAGAGGGTCATGGCCACATGTGGTTCTGATCTCCTGTTCTGCAGACTTAGTTCATGAGCCCAGTGGACTTGGTTCCATGGACTGGCTTCATTCTATACTTGCACCACTTCATGTTCATTCAGAGGGACTTTACCCCCTAGGCTTTCCCAAATACAGTATTTCCATAAACCTTTCCATGCAACAGGCTTCAGTCAAGATTAGTGAGTGAGTGGGGACTGATTTCGAGTCCCACAAACAGCTGCACATTCAAAGTTAAATCACCTGTCTTTAAAGCCCATGGCTACTCCTCCACTGGGGGTGCTTCCCCAGCAGCAGCACACGAAGCAACTATGCCACTTACCATCTCTCCCCCTGGGCACCCATTTGGCCCCAGAAAGCCCACATTTATTTTTTTCTAGTTTTAAAAACGGGGAAATTTGTAGACAATAGAATTTTATTGCTCAGTTCTGGAAGCTGAAAAGGCTCTGGTAGATTTGGTGTCTGCTAAGAGCCTATCAATCTTAGATGTGCTTTTTGTGTGATCTCATATGGCAGAATGGATAAACAGGCTCCCTCAAGCCTTTTTATAAGGGCATTAATCCCATTTGTGAGATAAAAACCTTCGTGAACCAATCAGTTCTCAAAGGCCCCTCTTCTTAATACTCTCACCTTGGGGGTTAGGTTTCAATACATGGATTTGAGGAAACACAAACATTCAGACCATAGTACCCATTAAACACTAACTCCACATTCCCTCCTCGGCAGCCACTGGCAACCATTTTGCTTTTTGTCTCTATGTATTTACCCACTCTAGATACCCCACATAAATGGAATCAGACAATATTTGTCTTTTGTGAGTGGTTTATTTCACATAACAATGTTCTCAAGGTCTATCCAGGTAGCATATGTCAGGATTTCCCTCCTTTTTAAGACTAAATAATATTCCATAGAATGGGTAGACCACATTTTGTTTATCCATTCATCCATTGACATGTTGGAGTATTTTCTACTTTTTTCCTTTTGCAAATAACACTGCTATGGGCATCGGTATACAAAAAGACAGTGATTGATTTTTTTATATCATATGCCATCAAAAGGATCTGTAAAGTCACATGCTAGAAGTGATGGTTCTAGAATTCATTCCAGACACATCAGACTCCAGAGTTCAGCTCTCAGTCACTGACAAGAGCCCTTCTTTCCTAAATCTGAGGCATGCCCACACTCCTACTATGAATTTTACTAAAACTGCTAATAATAAAATAAATATAGTTTTGTCCTAAGCAATAATCTCCCTGCACCCTGGTTTTTGTTGTTGTTGTTTTTGTTATTGTTTCTATTATAGGTTTTTGGGCAATATTGGAGTTTGAACTCAGGGCTTTGTATGCTTGCTACACAGGCTCTGTATTATCCAACCCTTTTTGCTCTGGTTATATTGGAAATAGGGTCTCACTTTTTGCCTAAGCCAGCCTGAACTTACTCCTTTTTCATGCTTCCCACTGTAGCTGGGATGACAAGCACATGCCATCACACCCAGCTGTTGGCTGAGATGGAGTCTTGGTACCTTTTTGCCCAGGCTGGCCTTGAACCACAATCCTACTGATCTCAGCCTCCCAACTAGCTAGGATTACAGGCATGAATCACCAGTGCCTGGCTGCATTCTGGTTTCATGTATTATTTATAAAAGTATCTCATATACATGAAAATAAATATAGGTATAATGAAATTTAAAATGTTCCTCCATGTCATCTAAGTTCATCTGTTATACAACAAGAGTACCCTGACTATACCTTGGGTAATGTTGATTAAAACAGATTTCAATTTGAAGATAAGAGAACCATCCTTGGGGACTCTTGGCTTATGGACACATGTAGGTATGCCCCACTTCTTTGCTTCTCCCTGCCCAGTTTGCTGGCTCAATAATCAAGTCCTCCCCTGCTTCACTCCAATAGGTAAGAATAGTCTGAAGAACCATTTTCAGCAAAGGCAAAGAATGCTGTCAGTCAAACACCCCATAGGAACCCCCTTTCCATTTTAGCACCCATTAGAAGGTCAACCTCAGCTTCAACAGGAATCTGGGGCATTACATTTTCTGACTTTACAAATCTTAACTCTGCTCACTGAGCCAGAAAGGTCAAGTTTATTCCCTCTTCCCCTAGCTATCTAAGTTTGTCCTTGTCAAACCTCTTATAAGTCTCCAGCAGACCACACCCCCTTTCAAATACACATACTTTTATTTCCTCTTTTTCTTGTCCTATTGCATTAGTTAATCCTTCCAGAGAAAATGTTAAATAATAATGATAGGAGTCACATCAATACCATTTTAATGGGAGTGCTTCTCATTTTCACCATTAGGCATGAATTATCATTATTTACATATATATTTGCATGACACACATATTCAAAAAATCATGTCAAGAAGCATCTTTTGGTAAGATTGCAAATTAGAAACTTCCCCTATTTGACTGTCTCTTTTTTTTTTTTTTTTGTAGTATTGGGGTTTGAATTCAGGGCCTTGTGTTTACCGGGCAGGTGTTTTGCCACTTGCCACTTGAGCCACACTCCCAGCCCCTCCCCCACCCTACCCACCCCATTTGATTCTCTAAATGAGAAGAGTCAGGGTAATAAAATAGTGACCACAGTCTGGAGAGAGAAAGAGCATCAGGAATCACAAAAGAGGGTCAGGACAGCTGAAAAGCACAGAGAAACAAGAAGACATCAGAGAAAAGTAGGCAATACTCTGCAGTTCCAACTCCAGGTCCTAGAGCTGGGGAGAATTGAAGACACAACCACAAAGGTGAGCCAGGTGGCCCAGACTGGTAGAGCTAAACTCAGAATAAACCCATATTTCCTGTAAGCCTTAAACCTGTTGTGGGGACCTGGTGTGGCAGTCACTACTCCTGCATAGCAGGCTAGCATTGGAGCAAAGACATTTTATCATTCCTCATATCTCAAGAGTGCTGTAGCCTGGTGCCATCTTGAGAGGGGGCCACTTTAGGAACATGAAAACAAGGAACAATCATACCCCAGGGATCCTGGGGACATCCTGCTACACTGTCTGGGTGGGAGATGGCCATTAGAAGGGTTGTAGAGAGGGGTAAGGTTTGACATGGATGCACTGAGAAGTTTTAAGCAGTGACAAGGGCAATGGTCAATGGCCCTACCTGCTCTATGAGGAGAGAGCTCTGTCTCCTGAAGATGGCTGTGGAAATAGAACCCTGAGCCCATGGCTGATGGAGTGCTAGCCTCTGCCTCCCAGCTGTGTGATGGTTGTTACTGGGCAGGATTAAGAACTCTAAGCCCATGTCCTGCAAATCATGTGTTATCCCCAGCCTCCTCCCTCCCATGGGGTGGTTAAGTGCTGGGCTGGTGAAATCAGCAGGTTAGTGCCTAAGACCTTCAGTCCTCTTCCTTCAGTCCAGAACTCAGTTCTCTGTTTGCTACCTCCACTCTCCAATGCATTTGGGGGACACCTCTAGGCTTGGATACTTGCTGCCCCTAGGAACACAAACTGCATAGGGTGGGGGACTATGGAGCAAATGAGAACCTGCCCAGCCCATGGACTGCAAAACTACTTGCAGCAAGCAGTTGCTCCCAGTATATAAACAAGTGAAAGCATCCCTAAAGCAGATAACTTACCCTTGACCAACATATAGCAACAACCTATCCATTAAAAATGACAAGAGATGCCAGATAGTTTTTTTCTCTCTGAGTGGTGCTGGGGTTTGGGCCTGGTGCCTTGAGCATATGGGCGAATGTTTGGCTACTGAGCCATACTCCCACTCCAGTGGTGAGACACCGCATATCAACCCTGCCAATATGCAGTCCTACTCAACATTGAGACAACTTCAATCTATACTCATATCTGACAAAACAGACTTCAAACCAAAATTGGTTAAAAGAGATAGAAAAGGTCACTTCATATTGATAAAGCAAAAATCCATAAAGAATATATAGCAATTAAAAACATTTATGCAACAAACATCAGTATAGTGTTTCTTCATAAAACAAACATTACTGAACATAAAAGCACAGATAGAACTCAAAACAATTAATAGTGGGTGACTTCAATACCTCACACTCCCAAATAGGTGATTCAGACAAAAACTTCAGAATTAAATGACAGTATAGATCTGTAAAATATTCCATCCAACAGTCACAGGATACACATAAAACAGGCACCTATAAAATATTCCATCCAACAGTCACAGGATACACATTCTTCTCAGCAGCCCACAGAACTTTCTCTGAAATAAATCATATTTTAGGAAATAAAGTGAGTCTCAATGAAAATTAAAAAATTGAAATAATGTTCTGTATTCTATCAGAACACAATGACATAAAACCAGAAACCAATAACAAGAGAAACTACAAAAAATATACAAACACATGAACACTGAATAATACATTTTTAAGTGATCAGTGGGTCATCAAAGAAATAAGGGGGGAAAATAAGAAAATTCCTAGAATCAAATGAAAATGAAAATACATCTTACCAGAACCTTGGGAAACAGAAAAGTCAATGCTAAGAGGAAAGTTTTTAGCTATGACAGCCTACATTAAAAATAAGAGATCTCAAGTAAATAATCTAATGATTCATTTCAAGCTCTTAGAAAAACAAGAACAAGTCAAAACTAAAATCAGCAGATGGAAAGAAATAACAAAGACCAGGGCAGAAATAGAGACAAAAAGAATATGCAAAGAATCCATGAAACACAGATCTGGTTCTCTGAAAAGATAAATAGGGAGAGATTCCAAGATGGCGGCTAGAGGGAGGAAGCAGAAAGTGTGCTTCCTAAAGTAAATCATGGAGAGACACTGGAGATACAGCTGGCAGGAAAAACCACCAAGAAGAGGCAAAACTCTGACACCTCCACACCCCCAGCCCATGCATAGCATCCCCACTCCACATTAAATGGAGAAACCAGGAGGGCTCCCATGCCACCAGATGCCAGCTCCTAACCTGCTTGGGAGAAGCAGACCACCAGGTGAGCTAAGTGGCACACAGTACTCCCACAGACAACCCTGAGCCAAATCAGCATAGCCCCCTGGACAGACTGACCCCCACACAGGGGAAAAAAAGAAAAAAAAAACCAAACTGAATAATAAACAAGCAGCTGAAAAAAAAAAAAAGACACATAGCAAAGAGGGTGGGGTGCCCTGAGCCCGGGAGAGTGGGGAGGGGCGCTCCTTCACATGAACTGTAAATAAACAAGCCGGGCCGGAGAAGGAAGGAGTGGCAGCACTCGCCTAGCAACCTTGGAGTGGGGAAAGCTTGTGACAGTGGCTGTTGTGTGGAAAGCTCCACTGGAGAGTGGGGGAGGGGCACTTCCCCATGGGAACTCTAAATAAAAAAAGACTGCAATTGCAACAGGCAGGTAGGGCTGTACACTGGAGAAAACAAAAGGGGCATGTGTCCAGGAGAACTCTAAATAAACAAAGCCTGCAGGACTAGGTGAGTGTAAAGCTCATTCTTGAGATCTGCAATAAATAAACCCTACAGCAGCAGCTGGCTGACAGTAGGTGGCAGGTGAGCCGCAGCCTCAGACATTCACAAAGTTGTCTCCAGACTTTTTTTTTCTTTTGATGAGACAACGACAGAACTTCTACTCAAACACCAACACCAGGACTGGATGCTGAAGGACTAACTAAAACTGTATTGCATTTGAACTTGGGATATATTTTTTTTCCCCTTTGATGAGACAACAACAGAACTACTACTCAGACACCAACACCAGGACTGGGTGCTGAAGGACTAACACCAAACTATTAAGACTGAAACTTTATTGCATTTGAATTTGGGGATTTTTTTTTTTTAATCCTCTCTCTGTCTCTCTAATGTCTGTTTAGCTCACCATTCATTAGTACACTATCTCTCCCTGTTTATTTCTTTGGCTCCGTTTTTTTTTTCCCCTTTTTCTTTACTTTCTTTGCTTTCCCTCTCGTCTCACCCATCCATTCTTGATATCATCATAGTTAATATTACAAGCTAGACAATACTGAATTGCACACAGTACAGGGACAGTAACAGTAGCAAGGGCAATGAAGGGAAGATGGAAAAAAGAGGGAAACCATTTTCCCCCCAATAATAAATTAGTACAGGAACCAGAGGGAAATGAAGAAAACAGATACCCAGATCCAGACTCCAATAAAATGAAGATAAACTATGCCAAAGAACCCAATGATGCCCACAAGAACACTCTGAAAGAAGAAATCCTGCAAGTAATCAATGAGAATTTTATAGAGATGATACTGGATATGGTCAACCAAAATGTACAGGAGACACTCAAGAAATTCCAAGACAACAAAAATAGAGAATTTGAGAAAGCACAAGAACAAATAAAAGAAACTATAGAAGCACTGTATAAACACCAAAGTGAAAGAAAGAACATGATAAATAAAGAGATAAATGAACTCAGGATGAAAATAGACAATATTAAAGAGGAAGTGACTCAGAATGTGGAAAACCTCAGAAAAAAGAATGAAACAGAATTGCAAAACAAAATGGAAGGCCAATCCAGCAGACTAGAACAAGCAGAAGACAGAATCTCAGAACTAGAAGATGAAATGGTAATTAAAGGAAAAACCGAACTATTAGTTAAACAATTCAAGACCTGTGAAAAGAAAATGCAAGAACTTACTGACTCTATCAAAAGACCAAACTTGAGAATCATGGGCATTGAAGAAGGAGAAGAGGTGCAAGCAAAAGGAATGCATAGTATACTCAACAAAATAATAACAGAAAATTTCCCAAATCTAGAGAAATCTATTCCCATACAGGTACAGGAAGCCTCCAAAACACCAAACAGACCTGTCCAAAATAGAACTACCCCACAACATATCATCATTAAAACAAGTACAGAGACTAGAGAAAGAATATTGATGGCTGTAAGAGAGAAAAAACAATAACATACAAAGATAAATCCATCAAAATCACAGCAGACTTCTCAACAGAAACATTAAAAGCAAGAAGAGCGTGGGGTGAGATCTTCCAGGCACTGAATGAAAATAACTTCAACCCTAGGATACTGTAACCATCAAAACTATCATTCACAATAGATGGAGCAATAAGAGTCTTCCATGATAAGCAGAAACTAAAACAATATATGACCACAAAGCCACCACTACAAAAGATTCTTCAAGGGATTCTGCACACAGAAAGTGAAACCCAACATAACCATGAAAGGGCAGGCAGTACCAAACCACAGGAAAAGAAAAACATGAAAGTAGAGAGTAACATTGATTTAGCTACACACAATCAAACCCTCAAACAACTAAGACAATTAAGTACAGGAATCACCACATACCTATCAATACTAACACTTAATGTTAACGGACTTAATTCCCCCATCAAAAGGCACCATTTTACAATCTGGATTAAAAAGGAAGATCAACAATCTTTTGTTTACAGGAGACTCATCTCATTGATAGAAATAAGCATAGGCTTAGGATGAAAGGCTAGAAGAAGATTTACCAAGCCAATGGCCCCTGAAAACAGGCAGGAGTAGCAATACTTATCTCTGACAAAGTAGACTTCAAACCTACATTGATAAAACGAGATAAAGAAAGACATTCCATACTAATAAAAGGGGAAATACACCAAAAGGAAATAACAATTATCAACCTATATGCACCCAATGTCAACGCACCCAAGTTCATCAAACATACCCTGAAGGACCTAAAAGCATACATTAACTCCAACACAGTGGTAATGGGAGACTTTAATACCCTGCTATCATCAGTAGATATGTCATCCAAACAAAAAATCAATAAAGAAATCCTAGATCTAAAACATACCATAGATCAAATGGACCTAATTGATGTCTACAGAACATTTCATCCAACTTCTACACAATATATGTTTTACTCCGCAGGCCACAGAACCTTCTCCAAAATAGATCATATCCTAGGGCACAAAGCAAGCCTCAGCAAATATAAGAAAATAGAAATTATACCATGCATTCTATTTGATCACAATGCAATAAAACTAGAACTCAACAACAAAAATAAAGACAAAAAACATGCAAACAGCTGGAAACTGAATAACTCATTGCTTAATGAATAATGGGTCATTGATGAAATAAAAGAGGAAATTAAAAGGTTCCTGGAAGTCAATGAAAATGAAAACACAACCTACCGGAACCTATGGGACACAGCAAAGGCAGTCCTGAGAGGAAAGTTTATAGCCATGAGTGCGTATATTAAAAAGACTGAAAGATCCCAAATCAATGACCTGATGATACATCTCGAACTCCTAGAAAAACAAGAACAAGCAAATCCCAAAACAAATAGGAGAGAAATAATAAAAATAAGAGCTGAAATCAACGAAATAGAAACTAAAAAAACCATACAAAGAATTAATGAAACAAAAAGTTAGTTCTTTGAAAAAATAAATAAGATCGATAGACCCCTGGCAAACCTGACTAAAATGAGGACAGAAAAAACCCAAATCAGCATAATCAAGAATGCAAAAGGGGAGATAACAACAAATACCATGGAAGTCCAGGAAATAATCAGAGACTACTTTGAGAACTTATATTCAAATAAATTTGAAAATCTTGAAGAAATGGACAGATTTCTAGATACTTATGATCATCCAAAACTGAACCAAGAGGACATTAATCATCTGAATAGATCTATAACACAAAATGAAACTGAAGCAGCAATCAAGAGTCTCCCAAAAAAGAAAAGTCCAGGACCTGATGGATTCTCTGCTGAATTCTATCAGACCTTTAAAGAAGAACTGATACCAACCCTCCTTAAACTGTTCCATTAAATAGGAAAGGAAGGAAAACTGCCTAACACATTTTATGAAGCCAGCATTACACTTATCCCAAAACCAGGCAAAGACACCTCCAAAAAGGAGAACTATAGGCCAATCTCCTTAATGAACATTGACGCAAAAATCCTCAACAAAATAATGGCAAACCGAATTCAACAACACATCAAAAAGATCATTCACCACAACCAAGTCGGCTTCATCCCAGGAATGCAGGGGTGGTTCAACATATGCAAATCAATAAATATAATACATCACATTAACAGAAGCAAAGAAAAAAAACACTTGATCATCTCAATAGATGCAGAAAAAGCCTTTGATAAGATCCAACACCATTTCATGATAAAAGCGCTAAGAAAACTAGGAAAAGAAGGAAAGTACCTCAACATTATAAAAGCTATATATGACAAACCTACAGCCAGCACTATACTTAACAGAGAAAAACTGAAACCATTCCCTCTAAAGTCAGGAACGAGACAAGGATGCCCACTATCCCCACTCCTATCAACATAGTACTGGAATTCCTAGCCAGAGCAATTAGGCAAGAAGAAGGAATAAAAGGAATACAAATAGGTAAAGAAACTGTCAAAATATCCCTATTTGCAGACTATATGATTCTATACCTTAAAGACCCAAAAAACTCTACTCAAAAGCTCCTAGACACCATCAATAGCTATAGCAAGGTAGCAGGATACAAAATCAACATAGAAAAATCATTAGCATTTCTATACACTAATAATGAGCAAACTAAGAAAAAATATATGAAAACAATTCCATTTACAATAGCCTCAAAAAAAATCAAATACCTAGGTATAAACCTAACAAAGGATGTGAACAACCTCTACAAGGAAAACTATAAACTCCTGAAGAAAGAGATTGAGGAAGACTATAGAAAGTGGAGAGATCTCCCATGCTCATGGATTGATAGAATCAACATAGTAAAAATGTCTATACTCCCAAAAGTAATCTACATGTTTAATGCAATTCCCATCAAAATCCCAATGACATTCATCAAAGAGATTGAAAAATCTACCGTTAAATTTATTTGGAAACACAAGAGACCACGAATAGCCAAGGCAATACTCAATGAAAAGAACAATGCAGGAGGTATCACAATACCTGACTTCAAACTATATTACAAAGCAATAGCAATAAAAACAGCATGGTACTGGCACAAAAACAGACATGAAGACCAGTGGAACAGAATAGAGGACCCAGATATGAAGCCACACAACTATAACCAACTTATCTTTGACAAAGGCACTAAAAATATACAATGGAGAAAAGACAGCCTCTTCAGCAAAAACTGCTGGGAAAACTGGTTAGCAGTCTGCAAAAAACTGAAAGTAGATCCATGTTTATCATCCTATACCAATATTAACTCAAAATGGATCAAGGACCTTAATATCAGACCCCAAACTCTAAAGTTGGTATAGGAAAGAGTAGGAAATACTTTGAAACCAATAGGTATAGGAAAGGACTTTCTCAATGGAACCCCAGCAGCTCAGCAACTAAGAGATAGCATAGATAAATGGGACTTCATAAAACTAAAAAACTTCTGCTCAACAAAAGAAATGGTCTCTAAACTGAAGAGACCACCCACAGAGTGGGAGAAAATATTTGCCAGTTACACATCAGACAAAGGACTGATAACCAAAATATATAGGGAACTCAAAAAACAAAACTCTCCCAAAATTAATGAACCAATAAAGAAATGGGCAAGTGAACTAAACAGAACTTTCTCAAAAGAAGAAATTCAAATGGCCAAAACACACATGAAAAAATGCTCACCATCCCTAGCAATAAAGGAAATGCAAATTAAAACCACACTAAGATTCCACCTCACCCCTGTTAGAATAGCCATCATTAGCAACACCACCACCAACAAGTGTTGGCGAGGATGCGGGGAAAAAGGAACCCTATTACACTGCTGGTGGGAATGCAAACTAGTACAACCACTCTGGAAAAAAATTTGAAGGCTTCTTAAAAATCTAAGCATAGATCTACCATATGATCCAGCAATACCACTCTTGGGGATACACCCAAAAGACTGTGACACAGGTTACTCCAGAGGCACCTGCACACCCATGTTTATTGCGGCACTATTCACAATAGCCAAGTTATGGAAACAGCCAAGATGCCCCACTACTGATGAATGGATTAAGAAAATGTGGTATTTATACACAATGGAATTTTATGCAGCCATGAAGAAGAATGAAATCTTATCATTCGCAAGTAAATGGATGGAACTGGAGAACATCATTCTGAGTGAGGTTAGCCTGGCCCAGAAGACCAAAAATCGTATGTTCTCCTTCATATGCGGACATTAGATCAAGGGCAAACACAACAAGGGGATTGGACTTTGATCACGTGATAAAGCGAGAGCACACAAGGGAGGTATGAGGATAGGTAAGACACCTAAAAAACCTAGATAGCATTTTTTGCCCTCAATGCAGAGAAACTAATGCAGAAACTTTAAAGCTACAGAGGCCAATAGTAGAAGGGGACCAGGAACTAGAGAAAAGGTCAGTTCAAGAAGAATTAATTTAGAATGTAACACATATGTACAGGAAAGCAATTCGAGTCAATTCCCTGTATAGCTATCCTTATCTCAACTAGCAAAACCCCTTGGTCCTTCCTATTATTGCTTATACTCTCTCTTCAACAAAATTAGAGATAAGGGCAAAATATTTTCTGCCTGGTAGCTAGGGAGTTGTGGGGGGGAGAGGGAGGGGGCGGGGGAAGGGGGGAGAAATGACCCATTGTATGCACATATGAATAAGAGGAATAAAAAATAAATAAAGAAAAGAAAAAAAAAAACAGGATAAATAAGATTGACAAACCCTTAGCCAAACTACAGAGAGAAGACCAGGTGCTGGCTCATGCCTATAATCCTAGCTTCTTGGAAGGCTGGGATCCAGGAGGATTTGTGATTCAAGGCCAGTCCAGGAAAATAGTTCACAAGACCACATTTCCAAAAGAACCAGAAGAAAGTGGACTGGAGGTGTGGCTCAAGCAGTAGAGTGCCTGCTTTGTAAAGGTATAGCCCTGAGTTCAAACCTCAGTCCCACCAAAAAGAAAAAAAGAAGAGCGAGAAGACCCAAATTAATAAACTCAGAGATGAAAAAAATGATTTCAAAACAAATACCAATGAAATTCAGGTGATCATTAAAGAATATTTCAAAAACTTATACTCCAATAAACTGGATAATCTAGAAGAAATGGATAAATTTTTAGATGCACATGACTTACCAAAACTGAGCCAAGAGAATATAAGCCACTTAGATCTATAACAAGCAATGAAATTGAAGCAGTAATAGAGTCTTCCAACAAAGAAAACCCCAGGTTTTCTTTGGATGGATTTACTCTGAATTCTACCAGATGTTTAAAGAAGAGCTGACATCAATGTCCTTCAAACTATTTCATAAAATAGAAAGGGAAGGAATGCTACGAAACTCATTCTATGAATCCAGATTTACCCTAATACTAAAACTTGATAAGGACACAACAAAAACACTATAGATCAATCTCTTTTATGAACATTCACACAGAAATTCTCAATAAAATACCTGCAAATTGAATTCAACAACATACTAAAAAGATCATACACCATGATCAAGTTTGTTTCATTCTAGGGATTCAAGGATTCAATCATTTATCGATTCATACACAAATCAATAAATATAATGTACCACAGAGATCTCAATAGATGCAGAAAAAGCCTTTTACAAAATTCAACATCCCATAATGGTAAAAAAAAATCCTCAAAGAAACTAAGCATAGAGGGAATGTTCCTCAACACAATAAAAGGTATATATAACAAACCTCTAGCCAACATTATAGAAATGGGGAAAAACAAACCATTTCCTCTGAAGACAGGAATGAAACAAGGATGTCTATACTCTCCACTGTTGCTTCATAAAGTGCTTGAATTCTTAGCTAGTAGAATAAAGCAAGAGAAAGAGAGGAAGAAGTCAAATTATCCCTATTTGCAGATGATATGATCCCATACTTAAAAGGCTCTACCAGGGGCAGGTGGAGTGGCTTAAGTGATAGAATGCTGACCTAGCAAGTGTGAGGCCCTGAGTACAAACCCAGAACCACACACACAGAAAAAAAACAAAACTCTTAGATCTGATAAAAATTTCAGTGAACTAACAAGACACAAAATCAGTAGTTTTTCTACATACCAATAACAAACCAGCTGAGAAATAAATCAGGAAAATAATATCATAGCAGCCTAAAAAAAAATACCTAGGAATAAACAAAGGAGGCAAAAGGCTTCTGCAATGAAAGGTATAAAACACTGAAGAAAGAAATTGGAGAAGATGCTAAAAGATGGAAAGACCTCTCATGTTCATGGAGGACCAGCAGAATTAATATCGCAGAAATGGCCATATTACTAAAAGCAATCTATAGATTCAATGCAATATCTATAAAAATTCCAATGATATTCTTCACAAAAGTAGCAAAATCAATCCTAAAATTCATATGGAAACACAAAAGACCTTGAATATACAAAGCAATCCTGAGCAAAAAAGAGTACACGCTGTGGGTATCACAATACTGACTTCAAATTACACTACAGAGGAGCCATAGTAACAAAAACAGAATAGTGCTGACACAAACAGTCACAAAGACCAGTGAAACAGACTAGAAGGCCCAAACATAAACCCACACAGCTACATCTACCTGACTTTTTTTTTGGCAATACTGAGGTTTGAACTCGGGGCCTACACCTTGAGCCACTCCACCAGCCCTTTTTTGTGATATTTCTTTCTTTCTTTCTTTCTTTCTTTTTGAGATAGGGTCTCATGATCTATTTTCCCAAACTGAATTTAAACTGAGATCCTCCTGAGCTCTGTGTCCTGAGTAGCTAGGATTACAGCATAAGACACTGGTGCCCAGCCCATCTGATTTTTGACAAAGGTGTGAAAAACACATATTACAGAAAAAGCAGCCCCTTCAACAAATGATGCTGTGTTAACTGGATATCCACATGTAGAAGACTGAAACTAGACCCCTATCTCTCATCCTATACAAAAGTCAACTCAAAATGAATCAAAGGCCTTAATGTAAGACCTGAAACTTTGAAACTACTACAGGAAAAGAGGGAGAAACACTTGAAGATGTAGGAATAGGCAATGATTTTCTGAATAGGATTGTAACAGCTCAGGAAACGAGAGCAAGAGTTGACAAAGGAGGTTGTCAACCTCCTTTGCAGACACCATTGGCTCACACCTATAATCTTAACTACTTGAGAGGCTGAGACTGGGAGGATTATAGTTGGAGGCCAGCCTGGGCAAATAGTTCATGAGTCCCCATCTCCATGATAACCAGAGAAAAATGGACTGGAGGTGTGACTCACAAGATAGAGTGCCTGCTTGAATGAAGAAACAACCTCTCGAATGGGAGCAAAGTCTTTGCAAGCTATTCATCAAAGAATTAATATCCAGGATATGTGCAGAACATATCCTGGATATATATAAACAAAAGAACAAATAATCTAATAATAATCAATCCAAAGAATTGAGCAGAAGATGTACAAATGGCAAATAAATACATGAATAAATGTTCAATAACCATAAAGGAGATGCAAATTAAAACTACACTAAGGGTCCATCTTATCCCAGTCAAAATGGCTACCATCAAGAAAACAACAAATGCTGGTGAGGAAATGGAGGAAAAGGAACCTTCAGAGACTGTTGGTGGGAATATAAATTCGTACAATCACTATGGAAAGCATTATGGAGGCTCCTCAAAAACCTAAAAATAGAACTACCATATGATCCTGCTATACCTCTCCTAGAGATACAGCCAAAGGATTGTAGGTCAGCACACAATGGAGAAACCTGCATACCCATGTTTACACGGAGTGTGGTGATAATGGCCAAGGTATGGAAGCATGGATATCCACTAACAGATGAATGGATGACTCAAAGGTGGTGTACATACACTACGTGGTAATTGTTCAGTCATAAACAAAGAAGAAATTTTGTCCTTTGCAGGAAAATGAATGGAACTAAAGATTACCTTGTTAAACAAAATAAACCAGACTCAGATAAATATGTCATTTTTTTCATATGAAGAAGTTAGATCAAAAGAAAGAAATGGACATGAACATACCTAGGGACTAACTGTTGGAGGAGTCAGCAAGAGGTAGGAGAGGGGAGGGGAAGAATATGATCAAAGTGCATTGTGAGCATGTATGAAAAGGTCATAATGAAACCCATTAAATTGCAAGCAAGAAAAGAAAAAGAGGTGGAGGAGGGGAAATAAAAAAGAGTAATAGAGGGATGAATATGATCAAAGTATATTATATGCGTGTGTGGTTATATCACAGTGAAACTCCTCCCATTGTACAATTAATATGTGCCAATGAAAAAGACACATCCTTCAATTCTTCAGTGTTTAATCCACATGAGAATCTTATTATTCTAATTAGATAGGGATCTGAAATATCACACAAGTAATAAGAGGCAGATTCAGGATTCAAACCCTGGCACTTTAGTTTTTTTGTTTTTTATAATTTTGGCAGCACTGGGAGTTGAAGTCAGGGCCTCGTGCTTGCCAGGCAGGTGCTCTACCACTTGAGTCACTCTGCCAGCCCCAAACCTCAAATGGGCTGAGCCCATGCTCTTGACCCTGTACACCCCATAACAATTTCACATAATAGTTACCTTCATTAGCACAATTTTACAGATGAGAACTCAGAAGAGTGTCAATGCTTTGTCCAAGGACAAACAGCAGGTAAGTAGGCCGTTCTCCTGGTTTAGCAGGGTGGGCTAATGGTTCATCACCATTGCATTGGTTCATTTCTTCTATATGCGGTGGGATTTTTTCCCCAGGCTCTTCTTCTGCCTGAGTTTCTGTCATGTCAACTATACTTTCAACAGGAGAATTACTCTTTTATATGCATTGTCTCTGCAGTGGTGTTATTTTTATCCTTAGTTTCTTAAAAGGACTGCAAGCTGCTTTTTACCTCATTCTATTGCCTTGTCTCAATGTTGATCTCTTGTTTCAAAGAGTTAAAGTTCTATTTAATTTCTTGGCAATACAAAACACTTAACTAATATTTTCTTTTATATGCTGGCGGCATCTCTGTATACTTCTTTTTTCCTTTGCATGCTATCCTTACGCTCTCTCTTTCATTCTTAGTCCATTTTGTGCTCATGTAACCTGATGCTGGGCAATTTATAAAGAACAGAGATTTATTTCTCAGAGTCCTGGAGGGTGGAAGTTATTGAGTCCAGGGCCCATGTCCAGCCAGGGTCTTCTTGCTGAGTCATCCCATAGTAGAGGTGGAAGGGCAACAGTGCCGAAGTGAGAGAGAGAGGAGGGAAGGGGCCAATCTCCTCTTTTGCAGAAGCCCACTCCTGTGATTACTAACCCTTTCTGTGATGATGGCATTAATCTAGTCATGAGAGCAGAATCTTCATGATCTAATCACTGTAAAGAGTCTCACCTCTCAATACTATTGGTTTGAGGTTTAAGTTCCCCCCACATAAACTTTGGGTGATGTGTCCAAACCATAGTGTGTTCCTTCTTTGCTTCCTTCCTCTTTCCTGTAGGATTTTTTGCAGACTTGCCTGGTCACTCTCCTCTTGTTTTCACTTACCTTAGTCTGGAACACTTCCACCCAAGCCCCTTGGATGGCAAGATGGCTTCTCCCTTCTGACTTCCTTGGCCTGGTGTGGTGTCCCTGCTCTGAGCATCGCCACCGTGAGGGCAGAGAGCTGTTGCCCTACCCTGTCTGTTTCAGCCTTTGGCTGCTCAGCTCAGAGGGCTTGGGGGAAGGCTGGGTCCTGAGGAGCTGGTAAATGAACCGGGAATTCATTTGTAATTTTTAAAAACAAGCTCTTAACTTTAGAACAATTTTAGATTTACTTTAAAATTTGCAAAAGTACTCCTTCGTTCAGTTTCCCCTATTTTCTTATATAACAGACTAATGAAAGTATAATTCATACACTATAAAATACACCCATTTAAAGTGTACAGTTCAACAGTGTTTAGTATTCACAGTGTGTAACACAATCAATTCCAGAACCTTTTAATCACTCCCAAATGAAACTCCAGTAGCCATTAGCAGTCACTCACAATTTCCCAGCAAGGTCCCTCTGTCTGTCCCACACAACCACTAATCTATTTTCTGTCTCTATAGAGTTGCCTTATGTGATCTTTTCATATAAATGGAATGATGGAATAGGAAGTCTTTGGGTGTCCTTTCATTTAGCATAACATTTCCAAGCTTCATCCATATTGTAGCATGTATCACTACTTCATTCCTTTTTAGGGCTAAGTAAGTAAGTAGACCACATCTAGTTGATCCTTTCATTAGCTGACCGACATATGGGTTGTTTCTACCCTTTGGCTATTCTGAATAATAGTGCTATGAACATTCATGTGCAGGATTTTTTTGAGTGGGTGCATGTTTTCAATTCTCTTGAGCATCTACCTAGAAGTGGATTTCTGGGTCACATGACAACTTCACATTTAACTCTTTGAAGAACTGCCAGTCCCTTTTCCAAAGTGACTGTACCATTTCAAGTCCCACCAGCAGGTATGAGGTATGGATTTCTGTATATCCTGCCAACACTTGTTACTATTTTAAATTCTTGTCATTAAATTCTTGTCAAATTATGTCATTGTCATTTTAGTGAGTACAAAGTGCTATCTCATTATAGTTTTTATTTGCATTTCTCTGATGGCCAATAATGTATAACATCTTTCCTGTGCTTTATAGGCCATTTGTATAAATGCTTTCAAGAACTCTCTATTCAGATGTATTTGTGTTTTAAAAAAATAAACTCTGAGTTTTGTATATGACTCCATCCTGACTAGAATTTTTCTAGTGCTTCAAGAAAAACCCATTAGACATTTTGTTCTTTTTGTGTACTGGGCTCAAACTCAGGGCCTTGGGCTTGCGAGGCAAGCACTCTATCACTTGAGCCACACCTCCAGCCCCCATCAGACATAGTCTTAGGTCTTTGTTTTTGTTTGTGTTGGTGTTGCCCAACAAAGTTGTTAATTCCATTGAGATAAGACCACCAGAGATGATTAATACAGGTAACTATTGCTTACTTACTTTCTGCCAGCTGGAAAGAAAAACAGTGCACATTAGCAGTTTTTCTATCTCCATCTGGGATGTTCTTTTTCCCTAACAGGAGACAAGTACCAGGGGTCACAGTGCTCATCTGTTCCCACAGCCTCCCATATCCACAGTTCTTTTTCCACTGTACTGAGGGGAATGGTGACATAATCAGACTTCTCTCTGCCTGGCTTGTCATTGCACCACTGTGGGGAGCAAGCACCTGCTCATTCCTGCAGCCTTCCTTGGTTTGCCCTAAACATCTCCTTCTCTGGGTAACTCTTTAGGATGCCAATGTTTTTGGTTGAGACCCTTCCAAATTGCCACATAATTGACCCGTTCCTTGCTATTGGATTTCCTTGGGGTCAATTCAGTATGCAAAAAAGAGAAGAAAAATAGCAACAAAATTGCCATAATGGTCATTGAGTTTTAATTGTCCAAGAGTTGGTTGTGAAGGAGTAAAAACCTGAAAAGGACTGAAAGCTTGAAAATTATCCCAGACTGAAAACCACGAAAGAAGCCCTGCCATCCCTCAAACTGGGGGACAGCTAGGGACAAAGCCAGTGGCAGTGTTCACAGGAAATGCTGCTTTCCCCAAGATCACCCTAATGTTATAAAATGCCACAATTCGTCCCCCCACCCCCTCACCTCAACTTCGACAATTGCTTTCTCACCAGTGAGGACCCAAAGCCACTGTTGCCACTTTAACTTTTAACTAGCTCCTGGGAACACCCAGTTGCTTAGCCACCTTGGCCTGGAGCAACACCAATTCCTAGTTCATCCCTGTTCTGCCTCTCCAGCACCGATCCTACCTGCCTTGGACTCTCGCCAGACTCTAGAACGCCCCTCTTCCCTCCAGCCGCATTCCACCAAGGCAATAAATTAGATTTCATCAGACCACAGACTTGAATTCTGATATCTCTGGCTGATTAGACTTCAATATACTAGATTGGTACTCTGTTTTGTCAAATCAGCTAAGTGCTTGTTTGCTCTCAGAGACCATCAACCAAGGCAATTATTGCAGAGGTTCTTCCTTCCCACCAGCAGGAGGGGGAGTGAAATAGCAATATTTCTCCCGGATCTGGTCATCTCCTCTACCATGGTGATAGACCACTAAAAATGCTGTTATTTGATAGTTTTGCTGCATGCAGGAAAGTGGGCAATTGTCAAACCCTGGCTGTGGGCAGCACTTGGATTAGGGGCCAATGGTCACTGAGAGCATTGCAGGGCCACTCCTGAAACCTGCCAGGAAAGAACCACAGGTAGGCAGCTGGTCCTTCCTCCCATTAGCTGTCTGTTCCTTGGGACGTCCCCCCTCTTTTGGGGGCTCTACTCATTCAGTGCCCCCTTCTTTCTCTTTCTCCCTTTCCTCCTTCCTTCCTTCTTTCCTTCCTTCCTTCTTCTTTCTTTCCTTCCTTCCTTCCCTCCCTCCTTTTCTCCTTCCCTCCCTCCTTCACATCTTTCTTTCTTTTTTTAAAAAAAATTATTTTCAAGGCCTCATGCATACTAGGCAAGTGCCTTACATTCAGCCACACCTTCAGCTTTAAGGCCCCTCCTTAATAGTTAGTCTAGTGTGAAATGTTGCGGGCCAGTATTGAGGGTCCTTCCCTTCACAGGCCAGAGAACTGGCTAGTGAGGCCAGACAAGTACATGATGCAGGATTCATTAGCGAAAGGAAAGGCTACAGCTAGAGCAGGGCAGCAGAGCCTGGAAACTGGTGGCTCCCTGATCAGGTGAAGGCTGGGGCTTTTATGGACACTTTAACTCTGGGTTAGGGTAAGGGTTAGGTGGGTTCTTACCATCGGCTATGGATTCGCATGCGTGGGCTCTCTTAGATGAGCTGGTCTGTTTGCTTCTTATTGAGGGGGGAACAACCTGAGAGCATTTTGTTATCAGCCAAATTATGAGATCCTGTATCTCCTCCTCAGGGTGCAAGAATGCAGATTTATGAGCTCCTTAGGGTGCAGAACTCATAGTGCTCTCCATGGGGGATGGGATACTCACTTCTCTGTTCTTTAGGCTCCCAGACCCAATAGTCTGTTATTCTAAGTTCAAACTATAGAATCACCTGGGGTAGTAAGTCACTAACATTTGTTAATTGCTCTTATCCTTTTCATCCTTATGATAATGACCTTATATATTATTAACATGCCCAATTTTAGGTAAGAAAACCAAGTAAGAAGCCCATGCATTTAATCAACACAGCATACTGCTTGCCTAAGTGTTAGAGAGACCAAAAAGAAACTGAGGCACAGAGATGTGACTTGCTTCAGGCACACTGCCAGAACCCAAGTCTCTTGACTTCCCAGCCCAGTGCCTTTCTTGGCCTCCCTTTCTTTCCAGAGGTGCAAGCAATGCCCCTTCCGACCTAGTCTAGCCAGAGCAACGGGAAGGCTCTCCTTCCAAAACTGTGACCCATTAAGGTAACCTGACTTGGACTTGGAAGTCAAGGTGAAGATCAAGGAGGAGAGTTGAGGGGCTCCCTAGATAGGCTGCTCCTTTGCTGGAGGAGCATCCTCCAGTCTGTTCCCAGCAGACAGTGTCCAGCAGTGTAGCAGCTATGTCACCTCAGCAAATGAGAGGCCAAACACAGTAACCACCGAGCAAACCCAGATGATTGACAGCTTTCATCCGGCCTACTTGTGTGGTTTTAAACATGTAAAAATCAGCATTGAGTGTTCTCTTGAAGCTGTGGGAATGCCGGATTCTTGTTTCCCATGGCAACAACTCTTGGGCCCAGTGATTCCTACCCTCATTTACAAGGTATGCCTAAAGTTTGGAGCCCTCCTCTGCAAACCTATGGTCCCTTTATGCATGTTCTGGCTTACTCAGTTCTCCAGTGACCTGTATTCCAATTGTTCTCACCCACTGCAGTGGCCTCTAGGCTCCAAAGCATCTGAACTGCTTTCTCTTGGCCGGGCCATTGCCCAGTGAGCCTTTAGCTCCATCTCCTGTTTCATAGACCAAGCAGAGCCCTAGAGAGGAGCAATTTTGCCCACGACTAGAGCAGGGTACGTTCTGTGAAGTGTCTTGTATCACACAACACACGATCACATTGTAAGTCACTAAAAATTAGCAATGGGCGCGGGGTGGAGGGGGAGCAGTTCTATCCACTGCAAAAAGTGTTTGCTGACAGCTTAGTTTTATCTAGCAGTCAGTTAGTTCTGTAGTTCCTGGGCCAAGGGAAAGGAGGACAGGCTTTCCACTCCCCCTGTGACCTGTGGATACTTCCTTTCTGAGCCTTGGCTTCTTCATTAGGAGGGGAATTGTTCCCAGTCAAACTTTAACTTCATCAACAAGCAGAATGAATATTGGATCCTGACTTCAGTCATACGAGCCTTGGCATCTCCACCCCCACCTTTTGCAAACACTGTCACTTACTAGGTAGCAGAAGCTGTCTTACCTAAATAATGCTAGATTTATGTTTTGTCAGCTGTATGGTCTCTCCTCAGCTGTTTATGTGGAGATTGCTTCTACTGCTTGTTGGATGTGTGACTTTAAGCAAGTGAGTCAATCTCTCTGAGCCTCAGTTTATTCATATGGGAAACAGGGATAATAATAGCACGTTCCTGTTTCTCCTTAGAGGGGCTTGTCACTCTTTGGACTCTAGTTCACTTGCTTGCCTTGCAACCTCAGATCTGATGGCCTAAAAATGCTTGAATTTGTAAATTATCCAGCTTTAGCTTATTTTTAGAGTCTCTCTCTCTCTCTCTCTCTCTCTCTCTTTCTCTCGCTCCTCTCTTGATCCCTCTCCATCTGGAGATGGGACTCAGCGCCTTGTGCATGCCAACAAGCACTCTGCCACTTAACCCCATCCCTAGCCTTGTAATGCTGTCTTACAGTGTCTGCACCCTAAGCACAGCATGAGCGACCTGTGATCAGGATCCCAAGGCCCAAGCGACAGTCCAGACAGCTTAGACCTGAAGGGGTGGGAGAGCCATAGGGAGGCTGGGGGAGGGGGAGGACCCCACAGGCTGATGTGTGGGGACCTTGGGGAATAGCACTCCTATGGCAGAGCCAACAGCTTCACTGACCCCCCAAGCTAACTGATTCCCCTTCTTCTAGGAATAACACAGCAATCAACATCACCCCTGGGAGGCAATCACCATAATAGCACGTTTTCTGGACACGCTGCTTTTGCACAGGCAGGAAAGACAAAGAAACACTTTCATCTTCATTTCTCAGATGAGCAGATGGGCTCAGCGACCCTCAGAATGCTAGGGCCTGAAGGTTCCCCAGGATGTCTCACTCCCATCCTGAGCTCCATGAGCCCCTCAGAGATTCCTTGGATGGGTTTCTAGGTTCCTCTTCCTCAACTTGACCGCTGCACTCCTGCTTCTGAATGCTGCACTTCTTTCCGCCCAAGATGTAGACTGAGCAAAGGTTTCCAGGACTGTAAAACTTAAATTATCAATCCAGCACCCCTGTTCCTTGTCCTGATTGGGGTGGTGATCAGTGGCCACTGCTCAGAGCACTATGGGAAGGATTCTTAGGGGGAACCAGCGCTCAGAGTACGGCGATGGACTGGCAATGTCTGCCATGGACATGGGATGAGAACACATTGACATTGCACTTTCCATGTGTTGACCCTGCCCCACACAACACATTTGGACTGCTGTGAAGAGTTGGACTGCTAGGCATTTTACAGGCTTCACTCTTCCTGTACTATGTCATATGGCAAGTATTGCAGTAGGCCAAGGGGAAGTGCCCAACCAGGGCCCTGGTTCCCCTTTCTGCAGTCCACACTCTGGGAACCTGGACCTACAGGATTTCCTGCCTGTACCATACTAAGCAGGCTTCTAAGGCCTGTGTTAGTATCTCCCTAGGTCAGTCCTCCAAGGTGTGATATCCTAGGATATCCACGTATGATATCCTAGGGCTTTGTGGCAGCTGTTGGCAAGGGGGTAGCTCCTAAGGGGAGGCTATCTGCAGAGAGATGGAGAGGGAGCTTGGCCATGAGGACTGGACTGTTCACACACAGAATGTGAAGGCCTTGCAGGCAGGAAGAGAAGGGGAATATGTTATGGGCTGTGAGGTCTGTGTGCTCTTTTTATGGGTCTCACAAATGTCAAGAAAGGACCTGTGTGTGCACACTGAACCAGGTGATGATGGATTAGTAATATCTGACATGGGCAAGAGGGGAGGCATGGATCAGCTCTTTTTTGTTTGGTTTGGTTTGGTTTTATGAGACAGGATCTCACTGTGCACAAGACTAGCTATGATGTTACTATGTGGACCAGGCTGGCCTTGAATTTACAATCCTCCTGCCTCTACCTCCCAAGTGTTGGGATTATAGGTATATGCCACCACACCCAGCTCATGGGTTGGCACTTTTAAATTATTCGGCCTGATTCACATCTCAGTCCTCCTTGTCCAATAAGACACATCCCAGTCCTTCTTCCTACCTGGCATCCAGGTTCTACTTGGATCCTTCCAGGAAGAGTGCTCACTACTTCCCAAGGAAACCACCCTTGGAAGTTCTAATCATTGGAATGTTTTTCTCTCTTGGACCCCAAAGCTACCTCCCAGGCATATCCACCCTGTGGGTGGTGGCTTGCCACATAGCTCCATGGTGTCCCCTCCCTGCTTGTCCCATCCCCTTCATCTTGCTATAGCCTGGTCAAACCCCTTGCTAGAACTCCTTACTTAGTGCTCTGGCTTCATTGTCCCCTTCCTCTAAAACAGAGAGAGAAAGAAAAACACACACAGCATCACTTCTAGGGTGCAAATCAAAACACCAAGGGCAATGTTAATAAATACATAACATTTTAAAAATCTGAATCTCCAAGGCACAATAGTTTACACTCCTTAACCCAGGCCAAGCTGGTTCTCACAGGAATGACTCAACATGGGCCCCAGAAACCTGCAGAGGGGAGGGCAGTGGTGGGCAGAGCCCTGAGGAGCTCCCAGCACTCCTGTTCTCCAAGGAGGCTGCAGGGCAGAGGCCCATTTTTTAGCACCTCTATGACCTGGCAAGGGGTCTCAGAGACCCCCTGTTGACCTTGGGAATGAGGACCCTAGAAGGCATCCTGGGGACCTGGTCTACTTCCTGAGAGTCAGAGGGCCGAGGGCTGTTGCCTGCTCCTTGTACATGACACAGAAGACAGCTGAGCCTGGCTCAACGTGACTGGGGCAGAGGCCATGCCCTTGCCATGCCCAGGGCCTGGTTGAGGGGCTCTCTGGTGCCGAGCCCTGGGCCCACCTGCCCCTCAGAGCATCGCTCACCTCTGGTCCAGCTCCAGCCAAGTGAGGGGATCCTGACTCCAGTAGGAGAGGACTTTGGCAGAAGGTGATAACTGAAGGGCACAGCCTGAAAAGTCATGTCTCCTGTGTCCTATGGTCACTTGCCAGGCCAGGCTCCCTCTAAGCCCCAGAGTGATGACTAAAGTTGCTGTTTCTGGTCCAGCCAGGGGTCAAGCACCAGTATGGAAAACCCCTGGATGATGAGGACATGGGTCGAGGGTGCTTGGTCCCCTTTTTCTGGTGGGTTGGGTATGTGATTGGGAGGCCAGTGTGTAACCTCGAGTAACCAGAAATAACAGATGTGACATCTATAAAGGGGCAGAGTGCGACCACAAACCATTCCCCCCAGCCAACCAAGATGAGCTGGCTTCTGACTTGGCCTCAGCTAAGGAAGGCTGGGCCTGGGAGGAACTTGCCTCTTCCCCACCCACTGTGCAACAGGGAAGCTTCACACCACGTTCACCCAGCTCCCTTTGTGGACCTGCCCTGCGAGCAGCCCCTACCTCCCTTGACCCTGCTTTGTCTTTCTGGGCTCTGCACAAGGTTCCCTACAAGTTCTGTGAAGGCAGACAGCCCTGACAGCTCCTGACATGAGCTTCAGACTTGCCTGGGCCCAGTGGCAGTGGGGAGGGGAAATTACTGACCTTTGGTCATGGCAGGAAAGGCCCTAGGAGCCCCTGAGAGGTTCAGTCCAGGGCCTGCTGACTGAGGTATCTGTGGTTAGGGCTTTCCCTGATCTTTCTCTTCCTCCCATCCCCATCATGGGGTAAAGAGCATCACAGTCCCAAACAAGAACAAGACAAATAATTTAAAAGGAAGTCTGTGCTTGTCCCTGCCCCATTGCATGTGTCCTCTGAGCTGGGGTCACCAGGGCAGCACACAGAGTGTAAACATTGGCAGGATGGGCATGGTGTAGCTCAGGTCACCAAGGAGGTGGCAGGAAGACTGGTGCCTGGATGGTTTGGGTCCTCCCTGGGCTGTCCTTGATCCTTGGAGGTTGGCACAGCTGCCTGGGTCCAGACCCAAGGCGGTCCCACAGGGGTGGCAGGAGAAGTGCCCCTGAGTGCCCTTGGGCTTAGAGTCTCCGGGTCAAAATGCCTCTGGGTCACCAAGGAGCTTGTGTCCAGTGGTCTTGGTTGCTGTGTGGGGTGGCCTTGCTGATAGTCATTGGATCCTCCTGACCCTCTGGTAGGCCCCACAGTCCCTGGAGTGGCCTTGGATTCTAGTAAGGGACTCCCAGGAGTGGAGAAGGGAGGTGGTGAGGTCATGCTGGGGTTCAGGCTCACACCGGGGCTTGAGACCTTGGTACAGGACTCACAGCACAGCCGGTGGTAGCCGGGGATGGCACAGTAGCGACTGAGCACTTCCATCTGGCAGAAGATAGATCGGTCCCCCACGCAGGGCTCCGCTGCACACAAAGCACAAGGAACAATGACAGGGGAATGCCCATCAGCTGGGTGGCACTGATACATGGGCCACACCAATAGCCTTCTCCCCACCACCCATGCTGGACTTACTACCCAGCTTTTCCTAGGGTGGGGAGAAAAGATCACATGATGGGAGAGCCATCCCATAGAGAAGAGGTACTAAGATCCCCCAGAATAGTGGATCTCCCAAGTAGAGAGCCCCATATACTCAGTGTCACCATCACTGGAAGTTTAGGAGCAATGCCAGTTCTCGAGTCCCACTCGGTCCTAGGGCACCAGAAACTGGGGCAAAGCCAGCACTGTTTTAACACTGGCTCCAGGGGGTTCCAGTGTGGGGAACCTGAGAACATGGCTCTGCACTGATTCATTCACAGACTGAGCTGTGCCCTGGAATCATCCATGGAGCTTCACAAATGGCTCATGCCCAACTCCTCCCCCACTGAACATGGGGTGTGGCCAGGTACTGGGGCCAAGTGGGAAGACCCTGTTTTAGAACTAGGAACCCCTACCCCTTCCAATCCATCCAAAAGATTCTGACCCCTGCAGCCATAGTCAGGCTAATTGCCCAATGTTTAACAAGCAGGTCAGCATCCCGCCACCTTTTAGGGCCTGCCTGTATCATTAAACCCCCCAATCACTAAATTTGAATCAAGAAAATTAAGGTTCAAGTTCAGGTTATATTCCCTAAAAACCGTGAGACCTTGGAGCAGTTACTTAAACTTTCCAAGCTTCAGTTTATGCACCTGTAAAATGGAGATAATACTGACATGTATCAAGAAATGATAATATTACAATCATAATAAATTACATTTATAAAATAACTGGTGAAGAGGAGCGCTCATTAAATTAGCTTTCTTTACTTTAGGTAGAAAATGTTTTTGTTATTAGGCCAAATAGAGATCTTTAGAAAGGAGGCAGGAACATGGCTTTCTACTAATTTTGCCAGAGACTGAAGGGGTAGGAGATGGTAGGCGGGTTTAGGGTAACAGATCAGATGCCAGTGGCCTCTAGGTGGCGCCAACACTCCAAGACCAGAATCCGTTTTTCTGGTCCCTTGGCTTTGGGGAAAAAAAAGGAAGGGAACCCAGGGAACTTGCCCAGCGAACCTTAGCACAAGAGCAGAGAAGCCGAGAGGCCCAGGGATTTGTACCAGGTCACACAGGCACCTGCTCCTCTAACTAGGGGCATGACCTTTCTGCTACTTGTCTTGCCAGACCCTGGTTAGTAACAGGATGAGAAAGAAGGAACTTAGGAAGAGAGCACAGCTTTACTCATGGATGAATGAATGGAAAGATGGGAGGATGACCTGTTAAGCTACCCCTACTGCGTGGTTCTTAGCAGACCACTGGGCAGGAGCCAAGCCCTGGAAATGCAGCTCTCGTCTACAATTTGCTGATACAGATATGGCTCAGCATTCAGAACTTTGGGGTCAGAAGAGTGATCCTCTGTGTATTTATATTATAGGACATCCTCAGTGGAATCTGGGGTGTTACCTTGTAACCAAATATGGCAGTGTTTGCAGCCAAAGCTGCAGAAAGAGATCTCCTTAGCCCAGGTCATACTTTACCACCAAATTTAGGAATAACTCTCTCAGCTCTCAGTACTTTGGAATCACAGATGAGAGGTCAAGGACCAGGACAGCATCAACCCTACTTCCCAGTTGCCAAGTCTGAACTTCAGGGAGGCCAAGGCCACACAGACAGCTGGCACGCCAGCTCTGCTCCCTGCATGGTCCATGCTTGGGACCCAGGCCACTGAAAAGTTTGGGGAGGGAAGGGACCTGTGACTGTACTTACTTGCTAATATCCTGTTGGTAGGGGGCAGGGACCCAGACTGGGGCTCCCATTGCCCCTCTGGAGTCACAAGTTCTAGGACCTCAGCCTTGACTGTGGAATTCTGGAGATTTCCTGTGAGCAGAGAGAAGCAACTCTACTATAGGTAAGCACCTCTTGTCCAAAATGCTTGAAACAGGAAGCACTTCAGTTTAGTGTTCTTTTTGATAGGTATTTGCACATACATACGTCTTTCTGTATATGCAATGACTTACCTTGGAGTTGTGACCCAAATATAAACATGAAATCCATTTCTGTTTCTTATACACAGAGCATGAAGGTAACTTTGTACAATATTTTTAAATAATTTGAGGAATGAAACAAAATTTGTATATCACAGCCAAAGGGACTTTTTCCCTTGGGGATGCTGACTAAACTATATATATTAGGTTTTGACCATGAACTGTCCCATGAGGTCAGGCATGGAATTTTTCACTTATGATATCATGTCAGCCTTCAGAAAGTTTTGGATTTTGGATTTCAGGTTTTCAGATTAGGGATGCTCAACCTGTACTTGGGATTTCTAAGGGCCAGGATTAAAGATAGGGCTGAGTCCAAGGTCAAGGCTTGGGGAATGGGGCTAGGCCTCCCCAGCCCATGTGCTTACCTCCACAGGCTGGCAGGCTGCAGACCTGCACAGTGTCTGGCTTGTCCCCCTCGCACTGCCCAAGACTGTTGGCATTGGTCCGGCATCCCACCTGCCGCTGCTGGATGCCTTCTCCACAGGTGGTGGAGCACTGCATGGAGGGCCAGACCCAGGCCATGGCACCCAGGGTCAGGATGAGTGAACAGAATAGAGACAGAGGACCACCAGTGAGCTCAGAGTCCAGCCAAAACCCAAGGGTAGAAAAGGTATAAAAGAGGTGCCACATCTTCACTTGACCAGAGGGACATGCAAGGTCTGTCCCACCAGGACACCCTCCCCTACTGTCAGGTTTTTTTGAAGAGCTGCTGCCCGAGCTTGGGACCCCCTTAGGCCCTTCCGCAATCTACTCCCGGTTTAGAAGCAAATCTCTGGGACCCTTTTCCAGCTAGTCCCATCTGCATTCACTATGTGTGACCTGTACCCAGTTCTTTTTTTTTTTCCCCCATGTCATGAGTTTATTTACAAATATATTTTGTATGTTATATGAGTTTTCCAAAGAGACTGCACCTCTTAAAACATTCTTCATGTCTGTTACATGGATGACTTCAAACACCCAGGGCCCCCCCTCACAGTGGCTCTGACGGACCATAGTTTGTGAACTTTGGCTGCTCTGCCGCAATGTAGCACTGTTAGAAGCTTTGTGAAGGGCACAGAGATGAGAGGTGGAAGAAATGACCACACTACCCCGTGCCTGATTCTTCAATATTTTGTGTATCACTCTGGCAAGCTCCCCTGTCATGATCCACCACAGATCACTTGAAGTGTGTGAGAGCCTGGATTGTGGCACTGTTGCCTCACTAGGTCAGTTTCCAACTCTGTAAACCAGAAGATCTATGAACAGGTTCTTCATGGACCTTTCTAGCTGTGACAGTCAATGATCTGGGGACTCGACTTACCCAACACTGGCTTCAGAGGCAGATGCACACATCTTCCTCTCCAAAAGGGAAACAGACAGCTGGATGCAAGGACTACCACACACACCATCCCCTGCACCTAACACACTTCTTACTGTGATAAATGTGTGTGTAGGACAGTACTGGGATGGCAGGGCAGGGTCCCCAGAAAAGCAAGGTTGCCTGATATGACTGGGTCACTTCTTGGGCACTGATCACAGCCTCTCCTAGCAGGACGGGGAAGAACTTGCAGAGTTTCACTTCTCATACTGGGGCGTGTGATCACGGATGGAGACAAACATGGCTCATCTTTCCAGGAGGCTGATGGAGGGAGGGCTAATGGTGTAGCCCATGTGCCAGTGCCACCCAGCGATGGGCATTCCCCTGCCATTGGTCCTTGTGCTTTGTGTGCAGTGGAGCCCTGCATGGGTGACAGGTCCATCTTCTGCCAGATGGAAGTGCTCAGTCACTACGGTGCCATCCCCGGCTACCACTGGCTGTGCTGTGAGACCAGGAAGTTTCTTAAGCCCCAGCATGAGCCTGGACCCCAGCCTGACCTCACCACCTCCCTTCTCCACTCCTGGGAGTCCCTTACTAGAATCCAAGGCCACTCCAGGGACTGTGGGGCCTACCAGAGGGTCAGGAGGATCCAATGACTATCAGCAAGGCCACCCCACACAGCAACCAAGACCACTGGACACAAGCTCCTTGGTGACCCAGAGGAACTTTGCCCCAGAGACTCTAAGCCCAAGGGCACTCAGGGGCACTTCTTCTGCCACTCCTGTGGGAACTCCTTGGGTCTGGACCCATGCAGCTGTGCCAGCTTCCAAGGATCAAGGACAGCCCAGGGAGGACCCAAAGCATCCAGACACCAGCCTTCCTGCCATCTCCTTGGTGACTTTAGCTACACCATGCCCATCCTGCCAGTCATGTTTACACTCTGTGTGCTGCCCTGGTGACCCCAGCTCAGTGACTGTTGTTTGTCACTAGCTCTTGGTAACAAATACTAGCCACTGGTCTTACAAGGGGCTCTATCTTCCACTATCTGTCACTTCTCTGTTAGTGTCATCTCTAAGGCTTTGGAGGACCCTGTCTTATATGGAAACAAATGAAGCTATATGTTATAGAGAATATAAGAGGCACATGGCCTGGCCTGGTATCTCATGCCTGCAGTCCTGGCTCCTCTGGAGGGTCGAGGTTTGAGGCCCACCAGGCAAACAGTTAGCGAGACACCCATCTCAAACAATAAAAAGCTGGGCGTGGTAGTGCGTGCCTGTCATCCCAACTATGCAGGAAGCTTAACTTGGAGGATCGTGGTCCAGGTTAGCCCCTGCACAAAAGCAAGACCCTATTAGAAAAATAACTAAAGAAGAAGGACTGGTAGCATGGCTCAAGTGGTAAAGCACCTCTGTAGTAAGCACAAGGTCCTGAGTTCAAACATCAGTACTAAAACCCAAAAACCTATGTGAGTTGAGTGGGGATTTTTGTCCTTTATTTAATTACTTTAAGTTGCTAAGGATCAAACCCAGATCATGTGGGGCAAACTTTCTACCTCTGAGCTATACCCAAAGCCTAAGTAAGGATGTTTAGTTCTTTAAAAGTAGTCTACTATGCACTACTTCAAGGAGACCCTCCCTGACCACCTTCCATCCTGTCCTTGGTCACATTCCCCATCACCCCAGCACAGCTGCAGACTCGATCTGGAATTATTGCTTGTGTCATTAGTCTACTGTCTATTCTACCTCCCTCAGTGGACTGAGTAGGGCAACAATCCTGCTGGTTTCTGCTGGGTCCCTGGCCTTCCTTGCACGATACCTAGCATGCAGTTGGTACTCAGCAAATCTTTCTGGAATGAAAAGATGTGCTTTAATTTGTTTATCTGGGACACGAGATATTAACCCTGATGTGAAACTTGGAGTCAATGTAAATGAATGTAAAGGGCCACACATAGCAAATGCGCAAGCTGTTCTACTTTGTTATGAGAAAAACCAAACTAGATGTAGGGAAGGATTCAGACAGAAATTCTGCCTGTAGGGAACACAAGAAAACTCAGAACCTTCCTCTCCTCAGACCCACATCTTACCCACATGCCTCTCACCTCCTGAGGACCACTCACCTGGGACCAGGCCCCTGTCCGCCACTGGGCTGGGCAGGGCACACGGAAACAGGGCCTCCGGGCTTCTGGACGGTCACCAAGGCAGGCTTTGGCCGGCATGGCCTTGTGGGTGCCGTTGGAGAGGGGCAGCAGGCACTGTACTCCCCGGGTCTGCACCCCCAGTTTCCCGCAACTCCGGCTGCAGGCACCCCACTCCTCTGTCATCCACCTGGACATAGAGCAAAAGATAGAAGAAGGTGGGACTAAGGGGACACACTTTCCTCTTGGAGCTGCCTCCCAAACTTAGAAGACCACAGGCTTCAGAATGCTTGGGACCAGGACAACTGTCCACCTGCCTCTGCCACCGCCTGGCTGTGTGACCTCAGGGAGGTCCTGTTTTCTCATGTGAGGTTCTATTGCATATTTAAATTCCGGCACTCTGTGTCCTTGGGCGAGATTAGCCCTACTAAGCCTCAGTTACTCTGTCTTTACATCAGGATGGTCTCAACATCCCATAAATAGATGAGTGCTACCTTGTGCAGATGCTGTACACAGCAGTGTGAAACACACCAAAGCCACACTTCCACAGATGCGTTTCCCAGGGAGGACAACAGCAATTAGTATGGTCATCAGCACCCACAGCGCTTCAGCACCCAGCGGTTCTGCAGGGGTCTGCAAGCGTCTCAGCAGCAAAGCAACTTCCACCAGTATCTCCAGCGGTGCCACGGTTGAGTGCGACCACAGCCAAGCCTGATGCTGGTGGGGGAGGGGCAGCCCCAACTCCTCCCTCTGGGTTTCCTGAGACTTCTTTTAGTAACCAAGGATCTTTCAGGCCCATTTTCAAAGTCAACCTTTTCTTTAAAAAAAACAAAACTCCATTGTCGGGGTTGGGCAGTGGCCCAGGATCTCAGGCAGAGTTAGTCCTACATGCACACTCTGTGATCACCATGTTTGTGAGAAGTCAAATTTCTGTCAATGACAGTGCAGAGTAACAAGGGGAAGGGACACACAAAGGGAGGGAATGAAGCTGTCCTGGGCACTGGAGGGACTGGGTATCACAGCCAGGCCATGCACAGGGTAGACACAGCAGACTCTAGCTCCCACCCTGGCCCCTGATCACATGACCGGCCCTGGGGCTCCCTGGGGCTCCCTAGCCCAAGGGCACAGGAGCAGTCACCCTGAGACCTAGTCAGCACCCTGTCTCCACCCAGGAAGATGTCTGCACCATGCTGGGAAGCACTCACAGGGGGCTGGGAGTACTCATAGGGGCAGGAGCACTCACGCGGGCTGGGAGCAGTCACAGGGGGCTGGGAGCACTCACGTGGGCTGGGAGCACTCACGGGGGGCTGGGAGCACTCATGCAGGCTGGCAGCACTCACAGGGGGCTGGGAGCACTCACGTGGGCTGGGGAGCACTCACGGGGTCTGGGAGCACTCGCAGGGGGATGGGAGCACTCACGCGGGCTGGTTGCACAGGTGTTGGTTGCAGGGCCGGCGGATGGGCTTGGGCCGCTTCCTGTGGTCGCACAGGTGCCTTTGCACCATGTGGTGATCCCGACGGCGCCGGCAGCCATACTTAGTGAACTGGATTCCTATGAAGGCAGGGTGCTGTGGACCCACTCCAGAGGCCCCCCCCAACATGTCCACACCCTCAGAGAGGGCACCTCTAGAGAATCTGGAGGACCAATTCCATCTCCCTCTGTTCCTCTGTGGCTCCTCCTACCCAAGTCTGCAAGACATCTTCCTCCATTTTCCCAACTGCTCCTCACGTAGCACTGGTGGGCAAGTGCTTTGGACAGCTGCTTCTCTCCCAAGCTCTTATATGGACAGAGACCCTACCCTGGGTCCTACTCTAGCAGCCCCCGGCTCCGCCACAAGGCCCTACCCTGAACAACTTCCACACGCTGGAGATCTTCGAGGGGAAGCTGTGACATGAGTATGGACATGTCAAATGGAAACACCAGTCCCTTTCCCCCATCCCCTGGCTCCTCTCCTCCTTAGAGGCGCTGGATTGCCCCCTTGCAGGCACTGGAAGGTCAAGAGAGCCAGTACCTCCTCCGCAGGTCTTGGTGCATGGGGCCCAGCTCTTGAGGGCCCACTCATAGGTGTCCGTCTCCTCCAGGAGCACATTGTTGCTCCCAATGAGAGGCAATAGGTCCTCGTGGATGGTGTACTTGTAGGATAGGCTGCCTCGGGGGCCACCCTCAGCTGGGGGAAGCACCTGAGGGGAGATGAGGAACAGGTGGTACCAGACAAGAGAGAGAAGCAGGGCCAATACAGAGCGGGGTAGAGGGGCCAAAGAGAAGGATGTGAGAATAGGAATGGATGGGGACTGTGCTGAGTATGGCTGGGGGTGAGTGGGATGTTCACACCAGTGCCACATACAAACTCCTTTTTTCCAAACTAAGTAGCTGTGAGTCAAGCCTGAGAGCAGCCTGCAGACCCTAAGTGCTCTTCCTCCCATAGACATATGTTCTAGCAAGGGCAGGACCCATGTCTGTGGGTCTTTAGCTCTCTGGAGCATCAGCACTGGCTGGCTCCAGAAGATGATCACTAGGCTGGATGCCAGATCTTTACCAGATATATTATTCGCAAACAAATTTTCTCCCATTCTCTGGGTGATCTGTTTCACTCTTTTTTTTTTTTTTTTCTTCCCCTCCTTTGGTAGTACTGGGGCTTGAACTCAGGGCATCATACTTGCTAGGCAGGCGTTCTACCACTCGAGCCACTCCACCAGTCCTTTTTTTAAGTTGGCTAGTTTTGAGATAGGTTCTTGCAAACTGTTTGCCTGGGCTGGCCTTGAACTGCAATCGTTCAGATCTCTGCCTCCTGAGTAGCTAGGATTACAGGAATGAGCCACTGGCACCTGACTGGTCTGTTTACTTCTTGATAGAATTCTTTGTTACACAGAAGTTTCCAATTTTGATAAGTCTTGTTTATATACTTCTTTTGTTGCTTATGCTTTTGGCTACATATCTCAGAATCCAAGGGTATCAAAATTTATCCCTGTTTTGTTTGAAGAGTTGTAGGTTTTCAGCTCTTACATTAAGGTCTTTGATCAATTGTGAGTTAATATTTGTGTATGGTGTGAGGTAGGGGTCTAACTTTTTGTCCAGTTTTTGTATGTGACTATCCAGTTGTCTCAGCACCAATTGTTGAAAAGACTATTCTTTCCCCCTTGAATGGCCTTGGTAGTCATGTTGAAAATCAGCTGGCCCTAGATATATGGGTGGACAAGAGATACAAGGTGAATAGGAAACATGTGTTGGATGGAATTAGTATTAGATATATGGGTGGACAAGAGATACAAGGTGAATAGAAAACATGTGTTGGATGGAATTAGTATGCTGGCACCAATAGCCACAGAGCCTGACCTCCAGGAACTCTCTGACTGAGCAACAGGGCAATACTAGGAACAAAGTCCATCCAAGGACCCCTGCCACCAGCCAGAGCAACAAGCATGTGGAAAGAGCTTTCCTGGGCTTAAAAATCCCTGTTCTATTGGGCCCTGACCCAGGCCTAGGAAGGTGTATGGGCAGAGATGGCCCCGACGAGGACAATGGCCCTGTCCCCTTCCCAAAGGCTCACACTGCCAGATGGCATCCCCAGGCCTTAAAGGCCTAAGAAAGCCATCTAAGGACCTGGGCATTGACCATGCCATAATGCATGCTGACCCTGGATGATGCCAGGGTGACCTTTGGAATCAGTCCTGCCCCCACCAGAAGCCTCCTGCAGGCCCCATCTCCTACGCTGCAGTGAAGGAGAGCAGGCTTCCAGCATGTAGCTCCCTGAGGTTTGACAGCAAGAAGACGCCATTTCCTTTTCCCTTCTCATTTGCCATCCTGCCACAGCTTTCAAGCATGCGTGAGGAGCTGCCCCAGGATGGAGGGCACCTTGGCCTCCTGCAGACAAGGGAATGGCAATTTCCACCATTCCTTTGCTCACCTCCCAGCTCATTATGCAGTGGAGATAGTGAACTGGAGGAGAGGCAAGAGCGACACCAGGGAAGTAGGGCTCACCAGGATGGCGATGGCTTCGGGCAGGGGCCCACTGGTCTTGAGGCTATCCTTGGTGTCCTCCAGCACGTGCTCCCACTCCAGGCCCAGTGCAGTGAAGGTCCTGCTAGAGGCCTCCTTGCCCTTGGGGTTGAGGATGAAGCTGCCCGTGACCTGGTTCTTTACCGCTGACCAGGGGAGAGGGTCATACAGATTTCTATTCCCTTCTATAGGGACCCATTAATATGACAAGCAACAGCCCCTTGGGACTCCCGTCTACCTCATACTCCTCCCTGTCAGCCCTCCCACCACATAGGTCCACACAATGCTGGCGAAATGCACTTGTTCTGCCTCTGGTCCCTGGTGCACACCACTGCTCCCACCTCACCACCTTCCCTTCTTCATGACCAACTAATCTCCACCTACAATTACGGCTCAGCATAACCCCTCCTCTAGGAAGCTTCCTGTGATTGCCCTCCCTGAAGCTTCTGGAGTGAAACAAAGAGGTTAGGAGTCCAGACTGGAGTCAGGCTGGTCATGAGGAAGTTACTTAGCCCCATGCAGTCTCAATTTCACCATCTGGAAAGTGGAAATGATCACTGTAGCCAACACTCAGGCCCAAGAGGATAGTAGCAATACGCACCCGAGGAGCCTGTGTATGTAACAGCCTTAGCGGAGTGCATGACACATGCTGAGTGCTATCCCCACAATCACAGAATAGGACCTGGCTCAGCCCACTGCTGGGATTATAGACACCTAGTCTCTCTCAGCAGCCTGGCAGTACATTTCCATCTTAGGGTCCTTGTCCCGAGGATTCCAGAACAAGTCCCTGCAGCCCAACAGGCACAGTGGGTAGGAGCCATCTGAGCCAGTGTCCTCCAAACTCATGCTCGCTGTAGTACAGGGAGGGCTGGCAAGGGCACAGGGCTGAGACACAGGAGCCTGGACCCAAGCTGACTGCCTCATTCCCCATGGGTGACTTGAAGCTCAAAGAGGGCCTTGAAGCCACTTTAGGACTCAGGTTCCTCTTCTGCCCATTACTAGTGTGCACTACACCTTTTCAAGTGGC
This sequence comes from Castor canadensis, assembly GCF_047511655.1. Taxonomy (NCBI): domain Eukaryota; kingdom Metazoa; phylum Chordata; class Mammalia; order Rodentia; family Castoridae; genus Castor; species Castor canadensis. The sequence goes on along the minus strand of NC_133392.1, from coordinate 61,133,987 downwards.
TTCTGGAGAGAAGGTTGGGGATCAATTGTGGCTATGCTGAGAGGCACTGATCTCTAAGAGGTGTTAATTTTTCTATTATTATATGGATAGTAATATAAAAAATGATTGTCAGCATTTTGTGATATATGAGCTTGCCAAGAATGTCAAGTTTTGTGTTGCACTTATGATGGAGTAGGCAACAAGCGGTATGACTTAATAGGCATAATAGGTTAGAGGGGCCTCTACGATATGACAAGGTGAAGTCCCAGCCCATGGACTCTCTGAGAGGCATCTGAACACAGATGCATGCAGGAGAATCCAGCCATCACTCAACATGCAGAAGCAGCCTGCTGCCCACAGTCTGTCAGGCCCTGCTGTAAACCACACTTATGGGTTTGTAACTGAGAAATAATTCACACACCATACAATTCACTCTACTAAAGTGTGCAATTCAGTAATTTTTTTAGTACATTCAATCATCATTACTATGTAATTCCCAAACATTTTCATCACCCTCAAAAGAAACCCAATACCCATGAACAATACCCACCCCATTTCCACACTCCCACCCCAGGCCCTGGCCACCATGAACCTGTTTTATGTCTCTGTGAATTTACCTCTTCGGACATAATTACTGCCAATTTGGTTCCAGTAATAATGAAACAAAACAAACCAATAAAAACATCTCTCAGATTCTGTTCATGTTTTTATTTTGAACCTTTTGATCTAATTTATTTTGAGATTCTGATTTTTAATCTATCTTGGCCTCATGATCGTATAACCATTACAAGAAAAAAGTATAGACACCTCATTTAGTTCTGTGTTTAAGTATCATTGTGAGAATAAGTGAAGGGCCCATGTGGTAGACCGCAGAATTAGTTATCAGTTCTTCCTATTCCTACATGCAATGCCCCCTTGTACTGTGACTCTACCATTTCGCCCATCAAGAGACAGTCTGTTTTTCTACCCTTTGAACCAGGTTTGGCCATGCGATTTGAGGGAGTGAGGCATTAGAAAATGACGCAAGCAGAGAATTGAAAAGTACTTGTATACTGGGGCCAATCCTCTCTTGCTACTTACTGCTGAAGACCATGTGACAGACACCATGGGAATAATCTCAGGTTACCCTGCTGGGGACATGTCCCTGTCACCCTTATGATCCCAACTGACAGCCACTATCAACCCCACACTTCCTAGACCTACCAGCTGCCAGAAGAACCATCCACACAACCAGTAGAAGAACTGCACAGCTGAGCCCAGGCCCTACCTGATGGTCACAGATTTGTGAACTCATAAGCAACTGTTACTTGGAATCATTTCATCCTAGGGTAGTATGGTATGCAGCAAGAACTGACCAATACACTCTATGAAAATGGTTTTCCTTTAAAAACTATCTAATGCATGAGAAATTTGAACAGTAATTCTCTCTGGGGAAGAAACCAGCCCAGGGGATAGGGGTGTGAGAGGGACTGTTCACTAGATCCCTTTTAGACCTTCCAAAATCTGAACCATGGAATGGGCAACCCATTCAGCATAAATTAAAATGTAAAATAAAAGGAGTTCTCTGTCCACTATCTGTGTCTGTGAAATCCTACCAACACTGAAATTGTGGCCCTGCTCCCCCAGCACCCCAAGCCTGAGGGCAGTCCTGGCACTCACCAATGCGGTGGGGGGCCTTCTCCAGTGTCTCGATCTGGATGTGCCTGGCACCTGCTGGGATCTGCACGAGTTTGAGAGCTGCTGCCACACAGGGGGATCCAGAAAAGCAAAGAGTGTCCTGAGCAGGTGGCCCACTACTGGCATCCCACCCCACCCAGGATCAGGAGCAACTCACTCAATCATAGAACCTCTCAGAACCTGTTTGTTCATCTGTGAAATAGGGTGGGGCCTTCCCACCAGGGGACCAGGAGGAGCAAATGAGATGTTATGGCTTCAAGTGCCCTGTGAACTGAGGGTTGTTGTAAACACCCATGCACGTATGTTGCTATTATTTCCCACTTCTTGACCTTCTTCTCTCACTTCTGCCCTCTCCCCTCCTTTTCACTCCTCTGACCTTCTCCCTTCCCTCCTTTCTAAGCTATTATAGGGATTTAGATGAAATACACTATGAAGATCCCACGTGACTGTCTTGGGCCCCTAAGGACCTCCTCATCCAAGGCCAGGAGATAAGGCCTTCTCAGAGTCATCAACCCTCCCTCACACCACACAATGAACGATGAGGCAAAGCTGTAAATTCCCCAAGGGAAAATAGATCCAGTTCATATTAAAGTGCAAAGACTAATATCTGGCCCTTTTTCACAGCAGGTTTTGTCAGATTGGAGGTTGGGAGTCAAAGAATTCAGAGGTACCAGGAGTCCAAAACAGGAGGTGTCATAGGTTTTTAAAAAATGAGAGGAAAAGAAAATTACCCGTCCAATCTTGGTTACACATTTAGGCCTATCTGATCCTTCCATCCCACCAACAGCCCCACGGCCAAAGAGATGACTAGGCTCCTTCTTGTCACAATGACACCTATCAGGAAAATGTTGATGGGCTCCAGGCCCATCAATAGCATGCTGGGAAGATGGGGGTGACCAGCACTGGGCAGCTGGGAAGTTGGCAAACAATCCAGTCTCCAACCCTCCCCTGAACTCTGGCAAGGGTCAAGGAGGGAAGCCCATCCGGGAATGCCCTGGTCCCAGTACAGCTCACCTGACTGCTTGGAGACCTTTCCCAGTGTCCCCTTCACAGTCCTGCAGTGGGAGTTGTCTCCACCGCAGACTCCACACTTGTCATCTGCCTTCATGGACCCCACCTCCTTGTCACAGCCGATGGGCTGAGGCCAGAGGCAAGATCAGTGAGAGGAGGCTCCCTGTCCCATCACCCCTAGGTGACTCCACCCTGGTACCCAGGCCCTGGCCAAGGGAGGAACCCTGCCCCAAGAAGGTTCCCAGGACAGAACTGTCCTAAAAATTCACCCTGCAACCCTGGTGAGGTCTTAAACCTGGCATTGTAATTATTCTTGCCATCTCCTCACCCCTTGAATGGGGCTGGCAAAAGGGACTCTTTTCCAGCAGCCCAGGCTATGTTGCAAGCCAAGGGGTGCCCAAGTGTAGCAGTTGTGACCACACCTATCTTAGGGAGCAGGAAGCCATCAGCACAGCCCTCCAGGCCCCAGGAGCAGGCAAAGGGTAGGTGGCCCAGTGGGGCACCCACCACACATTCGCCACGGGCACAGACGCTGTATGGGTCCCGGTAGCTGCAGCGTGTCCCGTCGTGAACCACCTGGTTCATGAACACTACGTCTCCTGTGTCCGCTGACTGGCAGATCAGCTCACACTTCTGGGCATCTGTAGAGAAAGGAACACTGTTGAGCCCCCACTGGGCTTGCAGAAAGTGGCTGGCCCAGAATGATATCAGTGTCATCTCAGCCCAGCCAAGAAGCTCCAGGCCTGCTCTGAGCAGTGAGGGGGCACTAACTGTGGAGCCAGGGCTTAAAATCCCTGCTATGGCACTTACTAACCTAGTCACATGACCTGGGGCAACCCATTTAACCTTTCTGAGACTCAGTTCCCTTTTTTCATTGTCCCTGATCAGTAAAATACCACATCAGGTTATAGAGAAAAATCAAGTGACAAAATAACAACAATAAGTTTACAGTATAAAATATAGGTCCAAAGCCTTTGTACATTCTTAACATGCAACTTTAAATGCCTGTCACGAACCAACTCACTTTACCCTGTCAGTTCCCCTGTGAGGCAGGTTCCAGCATGATGGGGAGACTGAGGACCAGAGGTTAAGGAAGCATTTAAAGCCACACAGTAAGTGCTCAGCTTGGGCCCTAACCCGGGCAGTCAGGCTTGCATCCTGCTCTGAGTCTACAGCACTCCACTGGCACACAAGTAACATGATGGCATGTCCGCGTGCACGTGCACATCAGAACTCAGCCCGAACCTAAGGCAGAGGGGAGGCCTGGATTTGAGTTCCTCAACAGAGCGCCTGTAAAGGGAGAATGAGCGCCTTTCCAGTCCTAACAATGAAATGTTCTCTTTTCTCTCTGGGTTGCTGATATCCTTAAAAGGCGGTTCCAGAGAATACATAAACACTTGCTGTGTTTCTTAGGAAAAGCGAGGTTAGGGGCTTAGCTAACTTCCTGGAATTTGTCTCAAAACCCTGGGAAAAGCCTGAAGTCTAGCGGCCTCAGGGGCCTTTCTGCCCTCCCTTCCTCAGGCCACGGCTGTCTGTTTGACTTCTGAACGTTCCTAGAATCTTTTAAAGAGAGCCTCTCCCTAGCCCATTCCTAGGGACACCGTCTGGCTCCTGTTCCTGTCCCCAAGCTCCCAGAGCACCTAGTGGCTTCTTGCCTCCAGCACTCAGGACTCTAGTCTGAATCCAGCATGCTAAAACCTCCACAGGAACCAGATTCTCAGTGGGGCTTGGGGCTCCAACTGTCGAGGGGACAGGCAGGGTCCAGGCCAATACAGCCCAGCAGGCAGGTGTCTGACAGCAATGGAAGCCAGAAGACAGTGCCAAGGGACTGGTGAGTTGCCTAGAATGGGAGGAATGCAGGCAGAGGGAAGACACCCACTAGGGAAGGGCCTCTGAGGTCCGTCCAACTTGAGGATCATTGTGAGCATGAGCCAGGGAGCCCAGAGTCCTGAGGTCAGCCCAGGCTAGTCCTCTAGTTCTCCTAGGAACTGTCTGTGGCACAGAGGCATAGAGCCACACAGCAGTGTCTGTCATGGAGGACACAGAGAAGCCAGGATCAGAGGGCTGGTAAGGACCTTCTTTCTTTAAGATACCATGTGTTCCAGGCTTCCATGGATTGTCTGCCACTGAGGAAGCCCAGAGCCAAGCCCAAGGCTAGAGCATGCTCAAAACATGAGAGCTGGCACCAGCTAGTCCCCAAATTCAGACCCTCTGTGTGAGACCTGAGCCCTGTGTTTGTCCCAGAGCCACTGAGGGGTCAGTATGAGGATCCTATAGACTCCCACCTGCCTGCCTTTCCAATCACCTTCAGCCACTGTTGAAATGGAGACTGGATTAATGAGATTGAAAACCTCACATGTAGTAGGACCAAGCACCCCCAGGAGGGGCTGAGAGGCCAGTGAGGCAGCAAGACTTTGAGATAAATTCCAGGAAGTTAGCTAAGCTCCCACCTCACTTTTCTAAGGACAACAGACCTCTATGTTCTGCAGAACCTCTTTTTTAAGGACAGATGCCTTCCCACACATGTAAGGACAGATGTCTGAAAGGCACCCCAGCCTCAACCCCAGCACTGCTGCCGGCCTCTTTAGCCTTTCTGGGTGAAGCCCCTCCTTGGCCACATTCACTGCATAAGCATGCAAATTAGGAACAGCTTTAATGGGGACCGTGGCAGCAGCTGCTGGGTACAATGCACAGGCTTGTACGGAAGTATGTGGCCAACCTGCTGTCTGCAATGTCCCCCTTTTGTACTGTCACCTCCCTCTACTCTCACTGGCAGGAACAGGGGAGGGAGGCCCCAGCTCGGAACACTTGGCGCAGAGGACACCTGGGCCATGGGCAAAGCACGACCGCTTACCATCCTCAGACTCATAAGGAACCCAGCTGTGCTTGGCGTTCTGGTGGATGTAGTAGGAGTTGCGCTTGGCACACTGCTGGGCCCGGAAGTCCTCATAGGGCCCAGGGCACTCCTCGCTGTTGCAGATCTGGTACTCGAACATGGGCCCTGAGCATGAGCGACCTCCGTAGGATGGGCTGAAACAGCAGAGAGACACCAGGTGACCTGCCTGGCTGGGAAGGCTGGCAGGGAGAGGGTGTGCTTCCCACATCCAGGCTACTCAGCCTTTACAATAAGTAGCATCGCAAGGGCTCCACTAACTTATCAAGTAGAGACTGACCACATGTGGTGGCCTCTGAGCTCAGAGCCTTCCTTCTCTCTAACTACTCTGTCCTTCACATATACACCACCTAGTCCACTGTGTGAGGGGGAAAGGGACAGAATGACAGTCAAGACACAGGGACTGGCCCCTTTTCAGTGGGGCTGGAAATTAACCTTTGCTCATCCTTCAATGACTACACATGGCCTGGCATGAAGTAGGCACTCAATAAGTGACTCAACAGCTCTTATTTGTATCCACTTCCATCTACTATCACAGGAAACTAAGGAGTGGTCAGAGACTTAGATTTGGAACCAGAAGGGTGGTGTCCAAGTTCTGACCATGCAGACTTAGTCTAATCGCTTGACTGTGCCTTGCTTGCCCCTCAAAAAGACGGACCATCATACCAGTTATTCTACCCACCTCCTGGTGTCTATAAAGGAGGGCAAGAAAAGGGTATTGTTGGGCCAGGGGTGTGGCTCAAGTGGTAGAATGCCTGCCTAGCAAGGGGGAGGTCCTAAGTTCAAACTCCAGTACTGTCAAAAAAATAAAGTCATCTATACTTTTTTTCTCCATTATATCTCAAGACTATTGATATGAAGCATCCAAGTGTACCAGGTTAACAGTCCCCTGCCACAGAGATGGAGGTCAATGCACCTAAGTGCTTACTTAGCATTCTGCCTAGCTCAGACAAGTGCTGGACACACATTGCGATGATAACTATAACAGCAGTTGTCATCTAGTAAGTGGTTAACCTGTGATGGACAGACATGTTAGTATATTTCTGAGGGCATACACATTAGTTCCCTTAAACTTCATAAAATAAAAGCAATTATTACAGAGGAACTTGATAAACGGTAGCTTTGATCAAGAGGATAACTGTCAGTTATGACTGCAAGGTGGTTTATCAGAGCAAGTACCCTCTGCCTTCCTGTCACCTCAGCTTTCATGTGTCTTACAGCCAACAATTACAAGGCAGTCCATGTTGGCTCCCATTTGCAGACTATCTAACAAAGGAACAAATGGCTCCCACTTGTAGAAGGTCAAAATAGCTGTTCAACAAGGAATAGGCTGCTTCAGCAGGTATTAGGTAAATGACACAGCACAAATCACCATTTCTGAGAGTGCTTGAGACACTGTGGTCCTGTGATCTGCTATTTTTGTGCAGTGTTCATGACATCACACAGTGCCAGGAGGGGCAAGGCTGGGCCCTGTCCATGTGGAGGTCCCTAGGCCAACGAACCACATAGTGGCCTCAGCCATCCCCATCGTCCCCATCTCTCACAAGGCTGCTTCAGCCTGGAGATGGGGACCTCAGAGAGCTGTGGCTCTGAAGTTCCAAAAACATGGAGTAGGGAAAGGGATCCTATAAGAAGGAATAAGAAGGGAAATATCGATGTGTCCCCAGAATGCTGAAATTGGGAGGGCATTATTAGAAAAAGGTAAGTTAAGAAAATTAAAGGAAGTTTTGCACATGTGGTAGAAAATAAACTTGGAGATGATGTGTAACACATTTAGGTCACTGTTTACTCAAAGTTTAGCTGGAAAGCAAGGTTGTGGGAAGTCTTGCTTAACCAGACAAGCCCTGGGCCACCCAGACTCTGGGAAACTTTCTCCATAGAATTTGGGAATCACTAATTTATGCACATCCTCAGAAGTTGCTTATGAATGCAGGTGGGAGTGATCTGCCCCACCCCAACAGTGTTGGGTCCTCAAGCACAGAATATATAACTGTCTGTAGAGGCCATTCCATTCACTCCTGCACCCTGTCCCCCACTGCCTTCCCCCTCCAACCCCCTCAGTCCTAGGGAGGTGGGGTCACCTACCCTGCCCACCCCAGCCAAGCACACTCACGGGGGATTGTCACAGCTTCGACTGCGGGATCGCACTCCGCCCCCGCAGGACCGAGAACATGACCCAAACTTGGTCCAGGAGCTCCAGCCTCCATCCTGGCCATAAGTCTGTTCCGGCGACTTCCAGATGCAGTGACCTTTAAAGCACCACTGGGATGGAACAGAGGGCATTAGGTCACCCTTAGCCACTGCAGTGCAGTACAGAATAGCTGGTGGACCCCATAGGGGAGCCCAGAGAAAGAGATGTTGAGGGAGCAGAAAAGCCTGGGGTTAGACAGAATTGCACCCTTACCAGGAGCTGAGCAAACTCAGACAAAGGGCACGCCTTCCTGGACCTACTCCTCATTTATAAATGTAGATAGTTGTACTTGCTCATGGTATCCAGTGCCTGATCCACACAGTGCCCCCCCAAGAATGGCATATATTAGTCAATGAGATTAATGATGACAATAAATGTGTAATTATTTTATTTAGCACCCTGGGAGAAATAAAGGGCAGAGAGGGGAGAAAAGACATAATCTTCCCACACTATCTGAGCCAATCTTGGCTCTGCACATTGAATCACTTCCCAGGAGCCACAAGGTGGGGTCAGGGGTGTGGGGGGCTCTGTCCATGTGTGGGGAGTGGATTATGAGAAGCCTATGAGAACTTGACATAAGCACAGTTGTGCTCAATGATCTACAGGCTGAGTTTGGCAAGGCCCCAGCTGCAGAAGAGAGAGAGAGGCAAAATGCAGCACAGCTGCTTTTCCTAAGTTGTTTACATTCAGAGAGAGAGAGAGAGAGAGAGAGAGAGAGAGAGCAGGTTTCTCTTGTTACAATGTCACACCACTCCCCGGAGAACTATTGCTCCACCTCCTTGTTTACCACTGGATATAAAAGACTCACTGAAGGAGGATGAGAGGTTTTTCTGATGGGGGTTGATTGGCTGGCTACCAGCTGCTTGTGAGACTGCTGCTGCTGCTGAGTTATGCTAGAGATTAGAGGAAACATGGGACAGTGCAAGTCTAAGGACAGTGACTTTAAGAGTTATGCCAATGTAGTTTTTAGATGTGGCTGCTGCACCCATGTTTATTGCGGCACTATTCACAATAGCCAAGTTATGGAAACAGACAAGATGCCCCACCACTGATGAATGGATTAAGAAAATGTGGTATCTATGCACAATGGAATTTTATGCAGCCATGAAGAAGAACGAAATGTTATCATTCGCTGGTAAATGGATGGAATTGGAGAACATCATTCTGAGTGAGGTTAGCCTGGCCCCAAAGACCAAAAATCGTATGTTCTCCCTCATATGTGGACATTAGATCAAGGGCAAACACAACAAGGGGATTGGACTATGAGCACATGATAAAAGCGAGAGCACACAAGGAAGGGGTGAGGATAGGTAAGACACCTAAAAAACTAGCTAGCATTTGCCCTTAACGCAGAGAAACTAAAGCAGATACCTTAAAAGCAACTGAGGCCAATAGGAAAAGGGGACCAGGAACTAGAGAAAAGGTGAGATCAAAAAGAATTAACCTAGAAGGTAACACCCACGCACAGGAAATCAATGTGAGTCAATGCCCTGTATAGCCATCCTTATCTCAACCAGTAAAAACCCTTGTTCCTTCCTATTATTGCTTATACTCTCTCTTCAACAAAATTAGAAATAAGGGCAAAATAGTTTCTGCTGGGTATTGAGGGGGTTGGGGGGAGAGGGAGGGGGCAGAGTGGGTGGTAAGGGAGGGGGTGGGGGCAGGGGGGAGAAATGAACCAAGCCTTGTATTCACATATGAATAATAAAAGAAAAAAAAAGGAAAACCAAAAAAAAAAAAAAATAGATGTGGCTGCTGTTGTTTGTCTGCAAGTCTGAGCACTGAGACTTTAAGAGAGAACAAGGGACAGTGCAAGTCTGAGGGCCAAGGCTTTAAGAGAGATTAAAGAAAACATGGGACAGTGCAAGTCTAAGGAAAGAGACTTTAAAGAATAGAAAAGCAAAGTTTTAAAGAACAGAGAGAAAAGAAGCAAAGTAAAAGAGTTATTAGCAGAAAAGAAGCAACTAGGCTGTTGTGTGTCTCCATCCAAGTGCCCAGCACACCTGGCCCCAACTTTCTGCATGTCTGTCTTCTATTGTTTGTCCTTTCTGCATCTCCAGTCGCCCACAGTTAGGATGGAGAACAAGAGCTTGTGAGAAAGCTCGCTACATCCATGGAGTGGAAGGAGTGTATGCATGGCAGCAGAAAGGCCTGGTTTTGAATCCCAGTTCAGCCATTCCTAGCTGTGTATTCACACCTCACTTTGCCAGGCCCTGGTTTACTCACCTTTAAATGGAACGGTTCTGAGAACTGAAGGCACTAACCCTGCAAAGGCCTAAGCATAGAGCCAGGCATTCAAAGGTGGGCTCCACTAAAGGCAGCTCCCTTCGCTTTTGCTGTAGGGTAACATGGAATAAACACCCACCGGTGAAGGCACAAGCCTGGGAGATGCCTAGTAGGACTGAGGGGAGAGTGGGAAGAGCCTGGCTAGGGCAGAGGTCACAAGTCAGTGGGCAGGCGGTTAAGTAACTGGGTTGGAGGGGCTGGCAAAGTCCAGTGAATGGTCCAAGATCACAACCCAATGGTCAAGGGCAGGGCCAGCAAGAGAGCAGATCCCCAGCTCAAGGCTCTCAGATCCAGCCATAAGGTCCCCTGACAAACACAACCCTGCCACCCACGAAGGCCCAAGGAGCAGACACAAACCCAGAAGGCATAGGTGAAGGGTAGGCTGGGGAAGGGGAGAGAACCCATTTTGGGGAAAGAGGCAGCCTGGGGGCGGGAGAGTAGGCAGGCACCTGGAGTCTTCCCCATCTGCTTTCTCTCCCTGTGTGATCCCAACTGTACCTTAACCATTCTGGGCATCAATCTTCTCATCTGTAAAATGGGAAGAAGCATTCCTGCTGTATGGGCTATAAGATCATGCTAAACTTGGCCAACTGCAGAAGTGAAGGCCATGGTGTGGGAGATATGAGAGTGTATGAGTGTGCAAGGTTGTAGGAAGACTCGAGCACATCTGCTACACACTGGACTCGTGACAGTCCTTTGCTCTGCCCCATCCACATACACACAGGCAGGGAGGGGGCCCTGACACCAGTGCCCATGCCAGTGACAGATGGTCTATACCCTAGAAGACACTTCTGCTGCAGCCCCTGCAGGTACCTTGCCTGGTTCACACTCGGTCCCATCCAGCGGGGGCCCCTTCTTGGTCTTGCAGAAGTATGGGTTGTCAGGGTGGCTGCACCATAGCTGCTTGCAGGGCTCAAAGGTCCTGAACTGCGTGGCAAGAGCACGGGGTCACAGGCTGAACTCTCCAGCTCTGACAAGTTGTCCAGGGGGCAAAGGGCAGTGATATGGAGAGACAGGGGGTGGTGGATGCCAGGGCCCAGGACACTGTGAGGAAACCAAAGACCCCATACCCTCAAAGCTCTATTCTATCCCCAGTGCCAGCAGCCTCCAGGACGCTGCATCTCTCATCAGGTACTGAGAAGGGGCCCAGCTTAGTGCACAGGATCCTTGTCCTCTCTCTCCTAGCCTCCCTCCTATCTTTGCAGAAGCCACTGTGCCAGGGTTTGAGGCTCTGGGGATGTAGCAGCCCTGACATGACAGATGAGGGTGAGAGCCTCATCTTCCTCTAATGGGGACACTCAGTGAGGCCAGAGGTTGGTAACCTTATGTTCAGATTGTCCAGGAAAGCCCCAATCTTCTTAATATTCTCTCTGCATCTCTCGCTAGCCAGACAAGCCCTGTTCTTCTGCCCTCAAAGCAATGCTGTGTCAGACCACATGTCCCACTGTGGCCTGGGGAAGGTGACCACACACAGGCTCCTTCTAGCACCAAGCAGGGCAGGGCCTCTTCTCCTGAGGAGATGAGAAGGCCTGCATTTCTGAGTGGGGGTGTAAAGCACTCAGGCTACCAAGGCCTGCCTTAAAGTCCCCACGCAGGGATGCCCCCTTCTCTGAGCCTCAGCCTGGCCCCATAGTTAGCACTGTTTGCCCCTCTGTTGGGTGGCTTGAGCTGACCTCCAGGCTCAAAGGTCTCCTCCTGCCTATCCTACAGGGAAGGGTGATGCTCCCTGGTATCTATGGCAATGGGGGCCAGGAAGTGACCCTTGGGAGAGAAGTAACTTGCACGTACAGGAGTAGGGAGTTAGACCAAAATGTCTCACCAAACCCCATTGGGGAACTCTTCTTCCCCTGGGCCCTACTCCCAACACCTGGACTACTTCATTGGTAAACTCCCCAGGTGATCAGCCTAGTTGAAGCCTCAGAGACCATCTACCATTCCTGTCCTTTCCCCAGGGCTAAAGTCCGTGCAAGCTTCTGCCTCCACAGGTGGGACTGGGCAGGTCCTATTTCCTTCGTCTTGCACTTCCCCCACCATGCAATGACACCAAGCCTGTGGACCCATAATCAAGACCACTAGCTAGCTGGGTGGAAGGTACTCCATGAGCAATTATCCTGGGTTACACAAGGATATTCCCTGGCCCCTATCCTGGCACAGGCCAGATACTCACTGCCAAGCACATGTGGTACCCAGTGCCAAAGTCAAAGCGGCATTGCTCATCCATTGAGTAGTCAATCCCGGGCAGCTCTGGGGGCTGGGGCCAGGTGCGCTCAAAGGGGTCATCCAGGAGACAGTCGTAGGATCTGCAGTGAAAACAGTAAATGAGCCAGCCAGAGGGCCACAGTCCTAAGCGACTGGGACTTTTAATGAGCAAGGAAGGCCTGCAGGAATCTGCACCCATACCCGGGCCCTAACTCTCTCTTCTTGGGAGGACAGGCTTCCTGGGTACCCCCTCTGTCAGTGATTATCTGGCCATCTGCAGCCAGGGTCATAGGGGCTCAACTCATAGCTGCCTTAGGGGATCAATTTTGCCCACATTAAAGGGACATGCAATGGCCAAAATTAGGAGTTGATTCATAGACAATTTGAGGGCTCACTGCCCCAAGGCAGACATCCCCCCACCACCACGCATAAGCAACACTGGACAGGCTACCCTAGCCAGCTGCTGTGGTCAGGGACTGCGTGTCTGCCTTCATCTGCCCATCCAGATTCACTCTGTGCTGTTCTCAGGCCTAGTGCTCCTGAGCCCAACACTTGTCCTGTACCTCCACATTCCCTCCTCAGCATGTCCCTGTCTAGGGCCCTTGGGAGACACAGCTACTCCAGCCCCAGCCCAGTGTCTTTAATCATAAGAGCACCTGCAGTATTTAATGAATCCAGATTCCCAGGCCAAACCCCAGTAGACACTAATCAGCATCTTAGAGAAGCCTGGGGACCTGGGTTTTTCATAAGAGTTCTATGCAAGTGATCTCCCGGGCACAAGGAAATGAGAGGCTAACCTACCTGGGACGCTAGTGGAGGTGGGGTTAAGGCCAGGTGGACAAGAGCCACCGAAGAGGCAAGCCAGGAGAGTAGGGTGATGACTTGAGGGAGTGGCAGGCCCCCTGCTTCCTGGCCCCAGCCCGGAGAGTGAGGTGACTTACGGGAGGTAGCGGCTGAGCTCCAGCTTGCTGCAGCGGGACCAGTGGAAACGGTGGAAGGCAGCCTGCACCAGGGGTGCCATGACACTGCCCAGGCTAGTCTCATCTGCACAGCCATTCCCCTGCCCGTCATGCTCCATGCCAAGCCTGGAAGGTGGGGGACAGGCATGAGCCCTGAGCCATACTGGGGAACCCGCCCCTCGGAAGGCAGGCCCAAGGCAGGAACCCCTACCCTGACCAGGAATTCGGGCTGCACCTCCTGGCTTAGTTTCCTGACCATGTAGTGGGGAGGACCACCCCTCTCTCTCCATGGCTGCTGGTGAGAGCTGTCCCCAAAGGGGCTGAGCTCATTCTGCCTGGCAAGCCTTTGCTCCCTGATTCCTTCCTTCCAGATACCCTCCCCCTCCCTCATGTCCTGCCCACAGCTCCCAAGGCCAGTTCCAGCCTGACTCCTGCTCCAGGACACCTGCCCTAGCTGCCTTGACCATGAGCTGACTTCCACAGCACAAGTCACCTGCACCACCATTAACAACCTGTATACCATGCACTGTCTCCCCACCAGATGAATGGCCTCTGAGTGCAAGGCAGGATCTCATTCAATTCCATTCAGCCTCATTCATAGAGCCCCTCTGTGTGCCAGCCTTTTAAACTCCTCCAGACCCTGCCCAATGGCAGTTTAAACTTAAAGTTTTGCTCTTTATAGCTAGAATTTAATGCCAAAGCCCAGTGTCCTAATTTCTTAAATAGTCCCAGGTGGCTGCAGAATATTTGGGTCTAACAGCTTCCACAGTATGCAGGGGCCTCAGAGGTTTCTCCAGAGTCAGCTCCATATTTTAGGGGAGGCCCAAGGAGAAAAGGAGTGAGGAACAGAGCTGGGATGAAATCCAACAGAGCCAATGCCATCTCTTGGCTCTGCCCCTGTGGACAGACGTGGCCAGAGTGCGACTGTAGGCTATGTGCATCCCCATGTGACACACTGTACAGTGGCTCCTGGGTTTCTGCCCAACATGTAGCTTCCTGAGGGCTTTTCTATAGCCTTCTGCCTAGAGGGTGAGGGCAGGTACTCAAGAACTATTGGTTGAATGAATGAATGAATGTGCTCTAAACACCACTCAAGCCTACAGAGCCAGAAGCCAGCCTCTACCTAGCCTGCTGCCTGGGTTCTAAGTATGTCTGTTTGTGGTAGGCTCAGGCCAGCTCCTCAGCAAGCAGGAAAACCAGGGTGAGAGCTGGCAGAGTGTGGCTCAAGTGGTAAGAGAGCCTACCCCAGTGTAGCCAAAAAAAAAAAAAAAAAAAATGGGAACCAGGTTGAATGCCTGAGGTGAGGACAAGATGGAGGGAAGTCAGGGATGGAGATCAACCAGGTAGCAGGCCCTGCCTGTTACAGGGACACTGCCACTGACCTGCCCCAATGCAGGGCATATCTGGTTCCCATAGCCCTGCCCTTAGGAGGCTGGGTCCAAGACAGGCCCAGAACTGCTGAGGGCCTCTTGGCTCCCTCTCTCTCAGTGCAGGGTCTCCCTCCATGGGCAGCACCCAAGCATTTCCTGGGACTTGAGGACCAAAGCCTGACCTGAGCAAAGCCTTTCACCCACTGGACTCTTGGGAATTCAGCACAGCAAACACTCATAGACCTGCCCAGCCCTGACCACCTTCCTTGTGCTACTTACACATGGCCAGTCTCATGGGCCACCACAAAGGCTGAGGAGAAGCCATCCTCGTGGTTGAGAGCACAGCTTCTCAGGGGGTGGCACATGCCAGTGACAGGTGCATATCCTGCCAGGGAGAGAGGGAAAGGGTAGAGAAAGAAGTCACAGGCAAGCAAAGTAGAATGTGCTGAGGTCTGTGCCAGCCTGGCCACTGCAGGGACAACTTGGGAGGTGCTGGAGAGTCCCTGGAGAAGCAAACCTGGGCCTGGCTGTCCCCATGTCTAATGACCTGGTGGCTTTTCTTTTGGTCTACAGTTCCCAAGGTCTATTGGCAACTCCTCTGAATTTTCATACAGAATCCAAGCCTGTACACACTCTACTTCCATGCTATCTCCTTCCACTCCTGCAGTCAGTCATCAGTCAACAAACGTGCTTGGAATGCTTTCTGTGTGAAGGTTGGGAATGGCACTATTTGGATAATATGGGGAGCTGAGTGTAGTAATGCAAATCTGTAGTCCCAGCTACTCTTGAGACATCTCAAAAAACAAAAGCAATACAAAACAAAAAACCCACTCTGGATACCATGGAAACACATTAAGGAAGGTGCAATTCGGCAGGCCAGCAGGGAGATTAGGTCTGTGTGCTAAGGACCTGTTTTTAAGACCGTCTAGGCTGGGGTGTGGCTCAGAAGTAGAGTACGTGTTGAGCACTCACAAGGTCCTGGGTTCAATTCCCAGAACCACAAAAAACACCACCAAAAAATACAGGTTGGGAGTGCTGACCAAGCCCTGGAAGATCTCAGAGGGGCAGCCAATAGGAAGCACTCCCTGCCTTGGCCTGCAGTCAACTAGAGAGCTTTCCCTGTCTTAGAGTTGTGGCTGACATGGTCTTTCATTTGACGTGACTTTGGGGAGTACAATGACAGACTGTTGCAGGAAGGAGGTTTGGGGCCTCTATTGTCCTGAGCTCTGGGTTTTGTCCTACATGTCATGCCATTACACCCACAAATGTGTGCATGTGCCTGTGTCTGTGTGTGTGCCTGTGTACATGCATCTCTGTGTGTGCATGTGTGTAAGTCTTATGTCTGCATGTGTGCATGTGTCTGTGCATGCATGTGAGTGGTACGTGCGTGTCTATAAACCACATTTGGGCTTCAGTGGTGCAGACAGGCAACCCTTGGGAAGGCAGGGCTGGCTGACTCATTTCCAATGTTAAACCAGAAAACATGCAAAGCCCTTAATGTGGGGCCTAGAGAGCCAGATCTGCCTCCTGGTTGCTGTGGGGCATGGGCACACCTCTTCATCACTCTGTATCTCAGTTTCCCCACAAAGGAAAGTGGTACATGTTTACAGATGCTTACAGTTGTCAATACTCTGTCACGGATATTTCACACATTCCTCAGTCCTGTGAGCAGTTGAGGACTGAAGCAAGACCATTGTTACAATCTTTCCCATTTGAGAGTTGGGAGAATCCAAGAGCGAAAGGGGAACTTGAGTCCACGGGCCAGCAGGGCATGGAGTGGGATGAGACATGGGCTTCCTTTTCTGTAGCCCACATGACCACCCCTAAGTACCCACAGTCTGTGATAAGAATACCAGACATGGTGTGAGCAGGAAAATTATGGGGTCACCAAGTAGGTGGGCTCTGGGACATAAAGCACAGAGCTCAGGGCCTGACCACACACAGCTGCCTCAGGCTGGGCCAAGACAGTAGGCACCCACGTGGGGACCCTTTCACTTTCCTGGTCCCCAAGAAACCACTCCAAGTTCTATCCAGGTCATGTTTCCTCCCTCCCTGAGGCAGGCTCCACAGAGAGCCTGTCTACCTCCAGGCCTAACCCTGTGCCCTGCAGGCTACACACACCTGGCCACGGCAAATACAGTACCTTGCATACCTGAGGGCCCAAAGTTCTGCCGGGTGAGGAAGACAACATGGTCGTGGTGCTCAGAATGGCTGGGGTCCTGACGCTGTTGGGAATGTGCCCAGCGACACACCTGTTCCAGGCTGCGAGCGGGGTTCCCATGCTCGATGAGGCTCAGAGACTGCAGGGGCCAGAAGAGTGCCACCAGTGGAGTGGTCAGAATCCTGGATGCCACAGGAGCTCTCTTCCCACTTACAAGTGGGAGCTCCGAGGCCCAGGGGGCTGCATGCTGTGCCTGTCCCAGAGATCGCCAGCTGTGTCCACCTGGCATGGCTGGCACACGGCCCACCCTGTTTTAGGGAGTGTTCCTGTGACAAACCAAGCACTTTGTCTACATGTGTCCACTAGAAATGGCACACTATTTCTTGTCCCCTCTACTAACCCACTGGCAGGTGCCAGGATGAATGCTTTCCTGGGCTTTACATTCACTGCACTGTCTCATCTCCACAGCAATCCTTGGAGGAAAGTCCAGATTAAGTGTCTTATTGGAGATTGCAGAGCCCAGGGTTCAACCATGACAGGACTTGTCTTGGTCACTGCCCCCTCTAAGCCTGTTTCCCTAAATCCCTCAAGAAGGGTCTCCTCCATAAGGTAGTAGGATGTCCATTCCCCACTGAAGGAACCCTTAGTTTCTGCTCTCACCTCTAATGCCTCCAACCTAAGCCTTGGTTCTGATGGTCTCAGGGCTCTGATTTTGGAGAGGAAGTTTCTGGGACCACACTGTGGCTGCACACCCCTCCTCCATCCAAGGTCTCTCAGGTGGCAAGCAGGGGCTCACCTGTCGGTACCCGACCATGATCAAGCGGACAAGGGCGATGTTCACATGGACCCCCAGGGACTCGTCATGGTAAATTTCATCCACCTGTTAAGGAGAGGCGAGAGAATTCTATGGGAAGCAAACACACACTGAGGGCCCATGGTGTGCCAAGTACCAGGCTAGATTCCTAGTATATGTTACACCTCTTCACCCTGCCATGACCTTCTCAAGCAGGCATTCTCACCCCTGCTTTATAGGTGAGGAAACTGAGGCTGAAAGAGTTGAAAAGATTTGCCCAAGGATACCCAGCTAATAAACTGGGATTTAAATTCTGGACAGCTAAATCCCAATCCTGAGCTTTTTCCAAAAAACAAAGCTGCTCTCAAACTAAGCAAGACACTCATCTTTCCAAATCTCTGAAGAGCCTCTTCCAGAAAGGTTACTGGACTCAGGGAATCCCTGCTCAAGCTGCTTGTCCTAACATCCCTGTGTACCTTTGCAGTCACCACTGGGACAATGTCTGCCTGATAGTGCCTGGCTACCAGGGAGCCAGCACTGGGCTCTTCTCCAGGGCAGTGCTCAAGGGCCTTGGAGCAGCAGCACCAAACACACAGAGCCTCGGACCCCACCCAAGCCTCCTAACAAGCAGGGGCTCACCTGTCGGTACCCAGCCATGATCAGGAGCCTGCATTTGAAGTCAGGACCTGCACTTAAACAAGAGGCCCAGGTGGTTCTCAGACCCGGTCAAGCTCCAGGAGTCCTACCCAGGATAATTCCTTCTTCTCAGCCCCAAGGACCCCACACAGTTCATCAAGGAATCTGAGACACTGCCTTACCACAAAGCCCTAGACAGCAATCACAAGGAACACGCAGCTCTCCTGAGGATGCTATCTCCTGAGCTGCCCATTGGACATTCCAGCTTTTTTGTTTTAGATAATTTTTTTAAGACATGAAACATTTCACTGCAAAAAATTGAAAAGTACAAAAAAATAGAACATCATCCACACTGCTAGTAGCCAAATACAGAATGGCCGTCGCTAGAATTAGCTTCCTGCCACACGTGCAAGTATATGCACACACGACTGTTGATTTACAAATAGGAGTCTGTGACTTGGAATACATTGTTCACATTTTGCTTGTTTTCTGGAACATGTTCCATGGCGTTGACAGCATCCCTGATGTCTGCTTGAGACGTACCATTGCTATATAACTAATCCCAGGATGCAGCTTGAGAGAAATCATTGCCCAACAGCAGCACTGACTTTGCTTAGCCAGTCAATTTTAGGACACACCAATAGTGATGCACCTATTGAGAGTTCTGGGCTCAAATCCCAACTCTGCCCTTTATGAGATGACTGGTTTAGGCACAGCAAGGAGTTCCTTAGAATCTCTATTTCTTTTGCTATAGAATAGGAATAATAGTGGCTGTTATAGGGACGCCATGTATGAATGTCTGGGAACCACGAATGAGCCACACAAGCCCCCAGGCACGATCAACAGCTGTGAAGGAGGAAGAAGTGGAATCTAGCCTCTGTCTCCTGCGTGCACAGCTTCCTGGGAGCTGTGATGGAGTTTCTGCTGCTGTTGTTCTCACTGCTTCCACCTCTCCATGCCCATTAGGCCCCAACTCTTTCCCATGCTTAAGCGAAGTAACCAACCTACAACCCACAAGGGGACTGTTGTCCACCAGGTAGAGAGGAAGGGGCTTCCAACCATGCATATGTGTGTCCAATGAGGATAGAAAGCCAGGAGGGGAACTGGAAACCTGCTCCAGGGCTGACACACTCCTCTTGGGCCAGCCAAGGACAGAGCCAAGCCATGGGCACAGAGCCACTCAGCAGAAGCCCCATGCACCATGGAGCCCAGCCCAGCCCCAACCCAGCATCCCAGCGCCCAGAACTGGCAGCAGACCCAGTGCGTGAATATGCAGAATTCAGAACAGGCTTCTGCCACGGGGCCTTCCTGGCACCCATATCTGGATCCAATGGAATAGTGAGAACAAAGCTTAATGCCTGCTGTGGGCGACCCTGCCAATCCCCACCACAGGGCAAGATGGACAGGCCCACGGGCACAGAAGTCCCTCCCACCCTCCTGCCCTCCCCAGTGTTCATGGGAACAAAGTGTTCCATGGCATAGAGATGGTATCTTCCTCAACTGCACTCCCCAGACTTATCCTAAGAGGACTTGGCCCCACAGGACTGCAGCCCCCCACACCCATGTTCCCTAGAAGAAAGCCAACTTCAGGAAGTTTTGCTGCTTGATGTTGATAATCCCCCTGCAACAGAGTGACTCTCAAATAACCTTCCTTTCCAGCCCTTCCAACGCAGAATGGCCTTCCTCCCACACAGGGATGTAGTCAGTGTTGTGATCTCCCCATGTGCTTTGGAGGCACATCAAGAGTGGGTTCATAGCCACTTCTGGGCCCCACATGTACATGTGAAAACCTACTTCTTGTCTTAAGAGAAAAGAGGAGTCACTGAGACAACTGTGTGGGGGCATGTTCTGGGCTTCTGGAAGTATCCTAGGCTGCTACCATCTCCCACAAGTCATCCCCCTAGTGGGTTGGACCATTTAGACTACTCCAGAATCCTGCTGTGTGACAGTTGGCCCTCTGTATAGGCAGGCTCTGCATCCCTGGGTTCAACCAACTGTGCACTGAAAATCTTTGGAAAAGTCTATATTGAACATGTACACTCCTTGACGTCACTGACTAAACAATACAGTATAACAACTATTTCCATAGCATTTGCATAGCATTAGGCATCACAAGTAATCTACAGATGACTTAAAGTATATGGGAGGATTGCATTGGTTATATAGGGGACTTAAGCATCTGTAGATTTTGATATCCATAGGTGTCTTGGGACCAAACCCCCCAGGGATACTGAGGAACAATTGTACTTATCTCTGTCCCTGACTTGGTAGATCAAATCCATTCATCGAGGCCTTCAATGATTTTTCAACAGCTACCAACTCCAGCCTACAGCTCTGGGAGGTGGAGTTGGCCCTGCCATTCCAAGTTCCCCGGTCCAGTCCTTCTCTGGCCCCTGGCACGCTCATCTGCACACACCCTACCTGCCCTGAACTCTTGAGTAGGGACCTCAGTGGCTTTTACTCAGTTGGAACTGCCTTGAGGCTTTGCACAGGCCAGGAAAGCTACCGTGCAGGACTCCCATATTGGCTGGCACTGTAGAGGCCACCCAGCACATGGCACCACAGCCAGGAGACTGTGGCCTCTTGGGAAGCCCAGGACTCCAACCTCTCTGGAGCACACTCACACTCCCTGACAGGCTCCAGGCTAGCTATGCAACCAGGGTCTGGCCCTGTCAGCCTTGGCCTTCAACGGCTACATCCCATATGCCAGAGGAGGAGCCAGCTAAGGGGCTATCATAAACTGCTTCCCATGGTTGGGAGCAAGGCAGGATGGTCACAAAACACACCCTCAAGCCAGAAAGAACAGCATGTCTGGTATCCTTGTTTCTCATCTCTGAGCCAAGTTCAAGGTCTCCGCCAGGACCCCCAGGTTAAGGTTTAAAACCACATTTGGCCTGAGATAGCCACTGAGTGTGAAGCAAAAAAAAAAACAAGTAAGGGTCAGGACCCTGGCCAAGGGAAGAAAAACGGCAGAGTGGAGAGGAAGGTAGAGAGCACTGGGGTTAGAGGGACAGATGAGCTGTTCCCTGAGCACGTACTGGGCACTGGGCACTGTGCTGAGGGCTTCTCCCTCTGAAAATTATTCCATCTCATAGGTAAGAAATTCGAAGTTCATTGAAGTTTGATTACTTGTCCCAGGCCCCCAGACTAGGATGTGGGAAGGCCAGGGAAATCAGAACTCTGTGACTCTATGGCCCCCATTTATACTTAGGTGCTATCCAGAACCAGTTTCTAGGCTGCAATGACAAGATGAGGAGACTTCACAGCTCAGAAGAGAGAAGTCCTTCCCCTGGACCAAGGCCTGACTCTGCTAGTGGTGGCATCAGCAGGAAGCACACAGAAACCAAGATTCCAGGGCCCAGGGCTATAGGGAAGTCCTGGCCGTGAATATTCTGTCATTCTGTCCCAGTAGCACACGGTAATCCTCAAGCCAACTCCTACTTCAGAAGTGCAGCCTCTGCAAGGGTGAGGACATAGACTGACCCTGTCCTCCAGTAGTTTATAGTCTTACTAGGAAGATGAGAAGCACTGGCGGGAGGTGGCAAGGGGTCCGTGGCGGTGAGCTTAGGGAAGCCAGAGGAGCTTTACGGCTGAGCTTCAACCCTGGGGTCCCAAACACAGGCAGCCTATATAGAGGGACAAAGGGGATGGATTTGAAGTCAGATGGTCTGAGAAGGCAGAGAATCACCCAGGGGCCAGGAAACAGGGCAAGGAAAGAGGCAACTGGATAGGGGAGGCAGGAGTTGAAGCCGAATCTCTTCTCTGGGAGCCTCGGAGCTCCCAGAACCTGTTCCACTCTCCTGTGTCAACCACGCCCTTGACTTTTGGATCACAAAAAGGGTTCCTTGGTTCCAAATGTGGGTGGAGGTGGGTATCCAGTCAACAGCAACTCAGCTAAGCAAGCAGCAGTTGAAAGAACCCCTCCACCACCTCCATAATCCTGCATAGCCAGGCCCCTCTGGGGCCAGGTGGCCAAGCTCCCCTGGTTTGGGGATTCAGCATCAGTTTTCCTGGGAGGGTCAGGCTTGGTGCCTAAGACAGGAATGCCTAGGCAACAGCTTGTGGCTGGAGGGGACCACCTAGACCCCCAGGGAGCCCATGGAAGGTCATTTGGAAGCCTTCCCTTCCGTGCCAAACCAAGACTGACTTCTCGCTGGCAGAATAGGGGTGAGGGAATCATCACCAGCAATGCCAAGTTCCCTTTCTCCAGGGGTCCACTCTTCCAAAACAGCCTTAGCAGACTGTGTACCTCCTGCTTGGCAGCCAGGTTCTGGTAGGTCAGGGAGAGGGCAGGGACAGCACTGATAAACAAGGCCCTGCAGTATCCAGTCCA
The DNA here is from genome assembly GCF_047511655.1 of Castor canadensis. NCBI lineage: Eukaryota > Metazoa > Chordata > Mammalia > Rodentia > Castoridae > Castor > Castor canadensis. Next base: position 61,111,499 of record NC_133392.1, on the reverse strand, counting down.
CCTGTGCTCACACAGAAGGATGACACTAATTGCCATTAGGGTTGGAACTGCCCATGAAGGGGGACAGTCCCCTCACTGTCTCCTCCCAGCAGCCTCCCAGATGGTGGTACGCACCCTCTTTTCCTTTTAATTACAGATGGAGAATCCCTGTTCTGATAATCTGAAATCTGAAATGCTCCTACTTCAAAACTTTTTGAGCATAACACCACAAGTGGAAAATTCCACACCTGGACTCACGTGAGAGATTACAGTCAAAACGCAGGCACACTAAAAATATTGATAAAATCACCTTCAGGCTACAAGTCCAAGATGAATATGAATATAAATGAATTTCGTGTTTAGACTTGAATCCCATCCTCAAGATAGCCAATTATGTATGTGCGAATATCCAAAAATCCAGAACACTTCTGGTCCCAAGCTTTTCAGAAAAGGGATGCTCAACCTGTAACAAACTTTTAATTTTAAAATAACTTGAGATTTGCAGGAAAGGTGCCCGGGTGGTGCAGATGTCCCATGCACCCTGCACCCAGTTTCCCCTAGGTCAATATCTTCTATCACTATGGCACATTTGTCACAGCTAGTGACCCAATACTTTTATATGATTACTAACCAAAGTCCCTAATTTCCCCCTATTGTCCTGGTGCTCCAAGATCCCAACCAGGGCAGGACAGTGCACTGCATCACCACATCTCCTTTGGCTGTTCCTGTCTGATTCTCCTCTGTGACAGTTTCTCAGACCTTCCTGGGTTTTGGTGGCCTCAATGGTTTCATGGAGTACTGGTCAAGTTTTTTTTTTTTTTTTTTTTGGACTCTTCTTCAATTTGGGTATGATCTATGTTTTTTCTTTTTCTTTTTCTATGTCTCACGATATAGTCAAGGCTGGTCTTGAATTCAAGATTCTCCTACCTCTGCTACCTGAATGCTGGGTGCACAGGTGTGTAACACTGTGCCCAGCTTTGTCTATTTTGTGGTTAGACTGGGGTTATGAGTTTGAAGGGGGATGACCACACAGGTAAGGTGCCATTCTTACCACATCATGTCAAGGTGATATCAGATGACTTATCTCCATTGATGTTGACCTTGACCACCTGGCTGTGACAGAGAGTCCGGTTTCTTTCCTGTAAAGTTACTCTCTTTTCATGCTGAATTTTTTAGGGAAAAAAAAAAGTCACTGCACGGACTACATTTAAGGAGTAGGAAGTTAAATTCTACCTCCCTAAGAGTAAAGTATCTTCATAAGTTATTTGTACTTTCTCTGCACCTCCCTCATCTTCCCTACCCATTTACCTGGCAATATGGGCTCATGGATATTTGTTTATACTTTGGATTATAATTCAATGCTAAGTTAGTTATTTTGTTCAAATTGTTCCAGCTCTGGCCATTGGGAGCTCCTTCAGTTGTCTCCTTTGACCCTTTAACACACTCCATGGTTTGGGGACTGTTTGTCTATCTATATTTTGCACGCTTTGTCACTTTCTGGTCTTACAAGATGCTCCAGGCTCATCCTGTACAACCTATGCCCGACTTCTAGAGTTGTTCATTTTTCCAGACAGGGACTCTGAGGAAATTGATACTTTACCTATATTTTCATGATGAGAAAAGAGGCCTAAAGTCATGAAGAAGGTTGCCTAAGGACAGCAATCATAGGTCCCCAAGGTCCTGACCCATTCACATGACTTCTCTGGTCCCTTACTGATTCTGAACCTGGACAGAATGGGCAGCATTGCTTCAAAACAGGGGGTTGTCCATAATGACCCCTCCTGCCTGACTCAAGCCTAGAAGGATGACAGCAACGTAGCATCTCAGGCCCTTAGACCAAGCCCTCCACTCTGCACATGCTGAGTATGACATCCAAGGTACCTGGACACCCACTGCCTGGCATCTCATTTCAGGTGCTCTTCTTTCCTCATGTTTATAATCACTGCCACCCAGGTGGCAATCATGGTGTTGCACTCACTGCCTGAGTAAGCAGGAACCTCTTGGTTATTCTTGATAGATATATGGGTTTGGGGAGGAAGAGCACAGAGGTACAGTGCCATGTTGGCACACACTACACAGCACAGTCCCTGGTCCTTTCAAGCAATGGAATATCTGAGGAAGGAAAACAAGTCCTGGTGGTCCCATTGGCATGTTCCAGTAGACCAAGATGGCACCGGTGCTAGGTGTTGCATAGCCAGAGTGTGTGGCTCAAACAGAAAAGCAGAGATCACAGTGGGGCCCTCACACATCCTGCCTTGCTCCTGGTGGCACACCAGCAATGCTGTGCTGTGCAGAGAAGCACATGCTCTGCCGACTATATTGAAAGCATCTTGGAAGCGTGAGACTCAAAAGTGGAGAAGGTATGGAAACCCCTTAATTTCTCATAACCTCCTGTCTATGTACAAGAGTAACATGCAAGAAAAATCTAAGTTCTGATAAAATACAAAAATGCTAACTGACAATAATTATTACATCAGAGTTTAGTTGGTAGCACTTTTTTCTTAAGTACACGAAATAATGGGGCATCTGACAATTGATAGGTCTTAGGTTTGATGACATATGTTAAGTACATGCTCACACATGGGTGAGCTTGTCTGTGTGTGCACATCTGATTTGGCATGGTATATACCAGTTCATGGATCTATACAAACACATGTGTATTTTCCCATGTGGATGACAAGACATGTACGTGCATGAACACAAATATTACATGTCTGCATGTTTGCATGCATGTGTGGTGTGGATAAACATCACCAATCCATTGCTGCCAGTGACTTGAGATCCTGCCCTCCCTGAAGCTTGGGCTGATGCACAGAGTAGCCAGGCTTGGGCCTGGTTTCCTCTGAGTTGGAACATAGTCCTGACTGGCCAGGGGACCATGTTCCCTCATGTGCCATATCAGCAGACCTTGTCCCCACAGTCATCAGTGAGGACTTAGAGGCTGATGCTGCACTCAGGGCAGTAGAAGGAGGGTGCTGATTGTGCTGACTTATTTCCTGTTACCACAGGACTCCTAGCCCAAGTTCATGACTATAGCCCTGTATTTCAAAGGGCTTATGTGGGCAGTGTCAGCTGCCTGTTAAGCAACACACCTCAAAAGGGCATGGTGTCTCCAGGGCTCCCTAGAGTCTATGGGCTGGCCTGGGTTGTTCCCCAGGGATCAAGCTACTCAGCCCACTCCACACCCAGGCTGTTTGTGCATGGGGCAAAAGGACAGACCCACCCAATCCAACAGAGTTCCTTTCACAAGTCCACAATGCTCAGCATTGATCCCCTATGACTTATTTGCAAAATGCAGCAGCCTTTATGTCCCAGGTTGGCCTACCTGTGTGTAAACAGAGGCCTGGGAAGACCCAAGCTCTGCCCTTCCTGCTGCCGCGTGAGCTCACCTCTTGGAGCCCACTGGGCTCATCTGCAGTGTGCAGGAAATACACCTTGTAGCAGCAGGAGGATGGAAGGTGAAGGCAGATGTGAAGCACTTGAAGCACAGCCTGGTACAAAGTCTGTGCTCCATCACTTGAATCTTAGTTTAAAACTACTTTCCACTTTGGGAGCCCATTAGGTCATTCCAGAAATAAGACTTTAGGAGTCTCCCCTCTAGTATGTCCAGCAGGACGCTGTGTAAGAAAGCATTCTGAGGCCTGGAATGCTCTCTTCCCCTGTGAGGGGCACTCATTACTATCACGTCTCTCTTAACAGGAAGGACAGCGTCTTCCTTCCTTTTGTGGAAGCATGGTTCCCTGCCCAGGATCTTGCTTGGAATATGTAAATACCTATGTGCAGCACCTGAAGCTAACAGCTGAGAGCAGGGCTTCTCACCTGCACCACATACAATCTGGCATTGTAACCCTCAGTCAGGGGACTGTTCCACCATATATACCTCCAGACATCACCAATGTCATCAATGGACAATCACTGCTTTGGGCTGGAGGGTATAGTTCAGTGGTCAAGTGATCAGATCCTGGGTTCAACCCCCAGCACCACAAAAAAATTTATATATATTAAAGTGAATGAGGTTTTGTCCTTAGCAAAAGCAGGGGAAAGTTTCGGGGGAGAGATAAAAGAAGGGAGTGGGAGGAAGAGGACTTGAATCCTTCCCATCCTTCCATTGTCGAGAGCTGTTTTGCAGGACCATCTACTGTGGAAAGGCAAAGGTGTGGCAGAGCATGGTGGTCCTAAGGGTTGAACTCAGGGCCACATGCTTGCTAGGCTCTACAACCTGAGCCACTCCCCCAGCCCTTTTTTGTATTTTTGAGATAGGGTCTCACGAACTATTTGTCCAGACTGCCTTTGAACTGCAATCCTTCTGATCTTTGCCCCCTGAGTAGCTAGGATTACAGGCGTGAGACACTGGCTACAAAAGCAGTTTTGGGGGCTCCAAACCAACCTTTAGGATGAATATTTAACTCAGGTCATGAGCCAACAGAACGCTAACCTCTCAGGCTGAAGCCAGCAAGGCCCTGGTTTGACAGCCATCTGTACCATAACATCCTGGGTCTAGAAGAGGTACCAGGCTCTTCCAAGCAGGCATCCAAGTGGCCTGTAATGAGAAAGAGCTCTGAAGCAGATGGAGCTGGGACAACACAAAGTTGGCAGAGACACCAGCTAATGTCTTCCAGGCAACCTTTGTATTGTCAGCCAGTTAAGGCAAGGTGGGCAGACAAGTAGCCAGGGGCCTATCATCCAAACACGTGGGCTGGCAAGAGGGGTTCCAGAGAAAGAAGAGACTGGAAGCTTCTGGCAGCAGACTGGCTAGATGAAGAATCATGAAAGGGCCTTTGTCTCCTCTCCCTGCAACCTCTGCTCCAACTCCAGGTCCCAGTTGGATCCCCACATCCCTATATCCAAGGCAGTCCTCTACAGCCAAGAGCAGGAACATGCCAGGGTGGGGGGCAGGGAAGCTTCAGAAGATGACTCCCTAGGGAGACCCACATCAGGCAGACACTCTTCCAGAGTTCTTCTAACCTCCCAGCTGGAAGCTGAGGTCTTCCTTCTCCCCTCTAAAGAGCTGCTTGCCTTCACACTCTGAAACAGCAATAGTGGAGGGGGAGGAAGTATAAATTCTGAAACAGACAGATCTGTGTTTGAGGCCTGGCTCTGCTACTTAGGAGCTGTGTAGATTCTGAGAAAGTCACTTAGCTCCTCCAAGTCTCGGAGGTAACAGGGATATAAGCACATGAGGCTGCAGGGTGAGGATTCAATGAGCCATCTGAAAAGTGCTCAGCTCTACAGTGGACATAAGGCAAATGCCTCTCTTCTGGGCCTTTCCACTCACCCATCACAGCCTCAGCTAGGCTCTGGCCCATCCTCTCCTCCCCCATCAACTTGGGGTTGCCACCATCTTGAACCATTCCTCCTGCCTCTTCATGTCAGAGTCTACGCTGTCTCATGGATTTTCCTGCCACAGCTAGACACCAAGAGCTCTCTGCAGCCTCTGGCACCTGCCCCTGCACAACGGGGTCTGCATCCTCCTTCTGACTCTCCACAGTGTGCCACACTGCCTCCTGCTACCACCACACTTGTCTGCCTGCTCCTCACCTCCTCCCATTTCCCTCTTCCCTAAGGCTGCCTTCCCTGCCTCTAACCTCATCTACAAAGCCTTCCACTCATGTCCTGTCTGCAGATTGGTCACCTTCCCTAAGCCCTTCAGCATCCTCAGTGAGTCCTTGATTGTTTCAGGGAACTGAGGCATGTTTCTGCAGCCAGACCAAAGTTTCTAGAAATGGATTCTGTCTGTGATAACAGAGGCACTCACTAAATGCTGAAAACAACTTCCCCTTATGCTTCAAAGGGCTCAAACGGCTCTCTAGTTCTGAATTTCGAAGAAATCTTAAGATATATATATCTTAAGGAAAGTGACTCAGTAAAAAGGGTAAACTAGGCACAGATAAAGACAAGTGCTTCCATGGCCTATGGACAGATGAGGGAAAGATGAGGAGGAGGTCTATGGTTGTCATTTGGAGCTCTGAATATTTTTAGCACATTCCCAAGTTAGTGTGAAGACAGGATAGCACTGATGCTCTCACAGCTGCCCCTACCACTGCAGTGCCACGGGCCTCATCACACAATAGTGAATATTTTCCTAATGGCTTCTGTCTCTTCTCCCTGCATTAGCACAATGGGACCATCCATCCTGGCAACAAGATCTCCTCTCTGGACCTGACAGGCCAGCCCTGGCCCTGGAAATCAGGATCAGACATGGTCACAGGCAGGCGGGCACTTCAGGACAAGAGCAAAGGGACACCCTTTTCACTGGTTCCAGAAAGTCCCCAGGGAAACCTGTGCGTCAAGCAAATGAAAGTCTCCACACTGGCAGGATGATCTGTGGGTATCCTGAGCAGGCAAGGCTGTCTGCTGCCCCATCCGCTCACCATCTGGCTGGCTGGCTTCTGTGCCCGGGAAGCCAAAGCCCCATGTCAGCCACTTACCTCAAGGGCAGTGACAGGCATGCAAGGTGACAGTCCCTAAAGTTGCAGCTGATCCCAGTGCTGTGAGCCTCTCCACAGAGGAGTTAGGCCTTCACGAACACCTCTGGCCCATGGGCCTCCCCATTCACAGGGCAAGTCAGCAATGGGCAAGCCAGCCAGCCTACAGCCTTCCAGAAGCTCTGAGAAGACTATAGCTCTCCTCCTCCCCAGGCCTCTGGTAGGTAGTAAGGAGAAGGAAGGCAGAACCCAGACTATTCAAACAGCAGTCTCCAAGGCAGGCCCTCATGGCATGGTCTTTGGGGAGGCTGACATTGCTCCCTAGCAAAGGCTGTAAGTTGTAGGTTAGAAGTAAAGGGTCAAAAGTCAGAATATGGTAATTGGACCAAGAGAGCTGGAATGGGTCATGGGCTTACCTTTCTCCAGCAGTGAAGTTTTGGGGACATGGGGAAGGTCCCTAGGAAGGAGGAAAGGTGGATGGCTGGCCCTCACACCTTGAACCTTGGAGGACTGAGAAAGAACTTTTTACCCTGCCCCATACACCTCCTCCCAGGTGGACTCTCACAGCCCTAGATCTGAGAGGTTTACCAGACCCTCTGAATTTATCACACTTCAGTGTGGCTAACTCAAAACTACACTTCGGCCTGTGGGAAGGAATTATCTCTTTATATGACCCATCAAAAGACCATTTCCTAGCTAGGCATCATGGTGCACACCTGTAATTCCCGTATTTGGGAGGCTGAGACAGGAGGATCACAAGTTTAAGGCCTGCTTGGGCTACACAGGGAGACCCTGTTTGAAAAACAAAAGCAAGCAAACAAACAAACAACAAAAAAAAACCCACCACAACAAAAAAACCTCTTCCCATCTCCAAAGGACACCCCCAGATCTCGGTGGGGACTAGTTTCCTGTCTACCCTCCCCATCAGCCCTACATCTCCCAGGCAGCTTCACTTCTAGTTCTAGAGAGCAGCTTCTCCATCCCTGCCACTTGGGTTGACCCTTTAGGGGAACTAGACCTGGCCAGCTAACTGGCTTGTGGGGGCCTTGCCAAGGGCACAGTGGCCCAAAACCCACACATATAAGGTCTCACCGCAAGCAGCAATGTCAGAAACCCAAACAGGGTTGAAGGCCTTCCAGGACACACACAGGCATCTCCTGAGGTTGCTTGAGGGGCTGTTCCTGGACTGCATGGGCCACAGAGTTGATAGGAAGATTATTTTTAAGTGAAGACATTTAAAATTCAACAGATTCAGAAAAGAGCCTTCTCAAACATCCGTGCTGACTAACAGCAGTAATTTCTAGGAAATGAGGCCACCAGAAATCCTTTCGGGGGACTTCCACCAATACAGAAGACAGACCCCTCCATCCTGCTTCAGCAAATGTCACCACAAACCTCTTCATCTTCTTTTGTCCTCCTAAGAACCCATTTGACTGGCCTAAAACCTATTTGTAGCCAGGTGCTGATGGCTCAAGCTTATAATCCTAATACTTTGGAGACTGAGATCAGGAGGATCACAGTTCCAGGCCAGCCTGGGCAAAAAGTTCATAAGATCTCATCTCAACCAATAGTTGGTGTGGTGGTGCCCGCCTGTGGTTCCAGCTATACAAGAGGCTGAGATGGAGAGGAACAACTACAGTAGGGTCCACACCTCCCCTCTCGTCCTTTTCTCCTTCTTGCTCTCCCTTGTCTCTGCCCCTTAGCTCAGAAGGTATCCCTGGATCCCCAGGCCAAATGCAGGCACAGTCCTTTATTTCAGCATTTAAAAACTGGAAATTTTCACTTAGATATCTGGATTTGAATTGTCCATAACAGTTTAAGAAAAAAAAGCTGCATTTTTGACTTTTCTTGAAACATTGGTCTGTTTGTGACAAGAATCTACATCTGTGGAGGACGGCCACCGGCCACACTGAGCAGCAGCTGCACACTTTGGACAGGGTCTGGCTTCTACCAGAGTCTCAACATCTGCCCTTGGTCCTTGTCCTTGCCTGCCTGGTCCCTGAAAAGCACTCACAGCCCCTGGCAGGATTCTGGGACCTCCCCTGCAGATGGACAGCTCCCCAGACTGAGTGTGTTTCCAGGGGACAAATCTCAAGAAAGTCCCTCAACCCTAAGGCAAATGATGTCCCAGGCAATGCCCAAGGCAGGCTTGGAATGTGACCAAGCCCAGAACCCACAGACGACAGGCCAGCCTGGGCCTGTGATACCATGGCACTCACTGCTGAGGGCTCCCATGCTGAACAAAAGCAAGTGGTGACTCCCTCACATCCTCCCTGGGAAGCACCAGGCCTGGTGGCCGCCCCACCCCAGAGCACAGGGACACTCACGATGTTCATGAGGGTGAGGACGTAGTTCTGCACATGCTCCTTGCCATGGAAGCGAACCACCGAGTCGTCCACCGCCAGCAGCACCTCGATACTGTAGCTGCCAGGCTTGGCGTGTCGCCGCTTCCGCTCTGTGTCAACAAGCTGTTCCCCCACCAGGTCCAGCAGGTTGGGAAGGTCACCCAGGCCAAAGGCTGGAAGCAGGATGGGAAGGGAGGGAGGCTGCATTACTTGTGGCATTGATTTCTGAGAACACTTGTTTATTTACTGCTATTCAAGAATGCACCCGGGCTGAGGATGTAAGAATGCTACTACGTGTCCCAGTAAGTGGATGCAGGAGGGGCCCACACTTAGATGGATGACCACAGGGTGCGTGACACAGGTGGCTGCCTGCCCTTGGGTCCACAGCCTAGTTGAGGTGACAGATAAAAAAATCAGATGATAACAACACTTGGGACCAGAGTTTTTCAGATTTTGGATTATTTGCATAGATTTTGCCAGTTGAGCATCCAATTCAAACATCCACAATCAGAAATGCTCTGAAATCCAAAACATTGTCAGTGTGAGAGCACCTGGCAGGTCAGGCATCTGAGTCCTACAGTGAGTTCAGCAGCTCAAATGAATCACTGGTGGAAGAGGGAGGGCTGGGAAAGAGGTTCAGGCTCTCTGCATGAAGTGGGTAGAATAAGTCACCCCAACATGTGAACAGCACCCAGAAGTTGAAGAGTTGCAAGTAGAAGGCTAAACTTGACCCCTGGAGCCCTCCCTGCCAGGACTGCCAAAGGGAGATTCAGAGAGGTTACCTGACTCACCCTAGGTCACAAAGCAAGTTAATAAATAACAAGAGTCCAGACTACATCTGGATCTCCCCCTCCTCCATGACTATCAGGATTCACTCAGATTTCCCACTCAGCAAACAAGGGGAACTGAGGGGAAGGAGAACTGACAGTAGCCATGTGTGCTGGGGATGCCCAGTCACATTCTCTTCTATATGTCCCTCATCCTTCAGGCCAGGAGCAGGTAGCCCTCCCAGGCACAGCAGGGGTAGCCAGCCCTGGAGGCTTAGAGGAGCTCACCCAAGGAGTCCAAAGTGAATGGAAAATGGTTGAAAAAACAGTTGGCAGTCCCCCAAAACTTTGAACCTCAAGTCACCCTATAACCCATGCATTCCACTTCTAGATCCATGCCCAGAATGGAAAAGCATATGTTCACATTGAACTTGCACATGAATATTAACAGCATTATTATCCCAATAGCCCAAAAGTTGGAACAACCCAAATGTGCATGGACAGATAATGGACAGATAGAAGGTGATGTATTCAGGCCAGGTGCAGTGCTCATATCTGTAATCCCAGCTACTCAGAAGGAGATGGGGAGAATTGTGGTTTGAGGCCATTAAGGTAAAACGTTAGAGAGACCCTCTCCCCCATCGCAATTAATAAAAGCTGGGTGTGGTGATGCATGCCTGTCATCCCAGGTGTGCAGAAGGCATAGATAGGAGGATCAAGGTGTGAGGCCAGTCCTTGGTTAAAAACATGAGACTACACCCGAAGACTAACTAACGCAAACAGGGTTGGGGCCATGGCGCAAGTGGTAAAACTGCCTAGCGAATGCAAGGCCCCAAGTTCAAACCTCAGTACTACCAAAATCAAAAAGGTGGTAAACTCACACAGTGGACTAGTACTTTGTTGTAAAAATGAGTGAAGTATAAAGCACGTCATAATGTGATGAACCCTGAAAACATTCTGAGAAAAAGAAACCAGGCACAAAAGGCCTCGTGCTATGTGATTCCATTCACAGGAAAAACCCTGTTTGGGAAATCAGTAGTGATAGGAAGCTGATGAACAGTTGCCAGGGAGGTGGGGAGGAAGAAACGGAAGTGACTGCTAGTGGGTATGGAGAGCTTTATGGGGGAGGGGGTGGAAATGTTTTGGAATTGGATAGCAGTCATGGTTGAATAACATTGGGAGTATAACAAAAACCCACCAAACTGTGAACTTTAAAATGGTTAAAATGGTGAACTTTATCTTGATTTAAAAAAAAAAAAAAAGCAGTAGCCCTTTGCCTGGGAGGGAGGGGCTGCCCTAAGGGGCTGCAGTCCAGTCCCAGGCTGAGTGCCAGAGCTCTGGCCACAGGAGCATGAGCGCTGCTCAAATCCAGTTCCCTCCTCAAGAGGCATGTGGGGGTGGGAAGAAGGTTACCTTACCAAGAGAAGGCCTGGGTTGAAGGAGAGGGCAGCTTTAGGTACTGGGGGTGTTCAGAGGACAGCTTGAGGCTGAGGCAGGGCTCAGGAGAGTCCCTGAGGGGAGGGCCTGGCACAAGGCAGCTCATATCAGGAGGCCCAACCAAGGGAGTCCAACCTCTGGACTCCACTTGCATGGACTGTACTTGTCAGCAAGCCCTTGAGAACAGAATTGCTTAACTCTTCCTTGAGGCCCAAGGATGAGTGTGTGAGAGAGTGTGTGGGGTGTGGGTTTGCTGTGTCTATGCTCTGCCCACAGCTGGATCAAAAAAATCTTCTATTGCCTGGTGACTTTTCAAGAAGGGACCATAGATGGCTGGCTGGGACCCACTGGCTAGCACACAGGAGCTTCAGGTAGACAGCCTGAGGCACAGAAGATCATTCGCGTTTCCTGGACCGGACTCCAACCCTGAGCACTCAGCTTCCCAGCTGCCATAGGTGTGGCTCAAGGCCAGGGAGCCAGACTTCCTCAAGACCTCTCCCCAAAAGAGAGGTGGATGGTCTTTTTGATGCAGAATGGGCCTCAAACACAATGAAGCCCAAGTAAGACACCGCTCTTCCCAGCCATGTGGAGGGAGCAGTGCCCACCACCAGCCAGCTCCTGAAGCCACACCAGTGCTTGGTGTGGCTCTCTGCTCATCCCCGCACTTCCACCCCAGGCCAGCAGCCCCCTTCTTGACTCCTCTGTGAGTGACACTTGAGGAGCTACTGGGGCTCCAAGGAAGGCACTGTGTGGGGTGTGGGGGACAACCAGCTTCCAGACATTCTTTCAGGCAAGGCCCAGCCCTTCAGGGCTCTGGTAGAGGGTGTGGCCACTCAGAACCAGATTCCACCTAGCCATCGTCATTGTCTCTTTGCCAAAGGGGCCTCATGACAAAGCTAAGTCCAACTATGAAGCTGGCCCAGGGCCAGTACCTGTCACTTGCCCTGTCTCATTTGTTCATCCATAATCCTAAGTGCCACCAGATGCAGGGCTCCCTGTCTTCAGGGAGCTCCCGCTCTAACATGCCAGTAGTCAGTTACCACCATGAGACGGTTCTCAAGCACCTGCTCAATGTCTTGCTTCTTGCTGGGAATTTATATAAGCTTCACCAAGACACAGTAGCCTTAGCAGGTAGCCTCTGCTCATCCCCTCATCACTGTTTAGGAAAATGAGGCTCAGAGATGTTAAGGAACTTGCCTGGGGGTCACAGAACAGACAGAGACAGAGGCAGAAGCAGGATTTAAAGATGGCCTGCTGGACACAAAGCTGACCCCATACCAAGCAGCTATTCACAATGGCCTGAAGAACCTCCGCACGGTGGGTCCCACAGCGTGGAGTTAATTGTCAGGGAGAAGAACCAACTACAGCCACTCCACCTTCTGCCTCAGCTCAGAAACGACCTTCAGAAGCAATTCCGAGCCTCCCAAAATTGCTGGAGCCCAGAGGACCACTGTCCAGGACATCAATGTCCTTCTAGCTGGCTGTGCCTCCAGCCAGTTATAGGAGCCCCTTAAATCCATTTTGGCTTCTCTGCTGTACAGCAGCTCTGTGTGGCCTGGTCCTATTTTACAGATGAGAACACTGGGGTCAGGCACTGAGAGCTTAAGGCCAGAAGTTATCACAGAAATGTGAACAAAGTTGTGGGCCCCTGCCCACAATTTACCTTCATTGTGAAGGTCCTCGTGAGGCTCTGCCCATTCCTGCTGGATGGCTTCCTGGCGATACACCACATGTGTCCTCCCACTGGCCTCCTTCTCCTGCTGCCCTCGCTCCAGAGGCTCAATGAAGTAGTCAGTTTTGTCTGTGCGGATGAGGCCCGCCTGTGGGAACACAGGAGCAGGAGGAAGAGGGGAAGAGAGAAAGGAGGAGTGAATGCATAGCACACGACAGGCGCGTATCTGTGAATGCAAACGTGTGTGACCGTACATACACATGCACGCTCTTCCTCCAGGGGCTGGAGTTTCATACTTGGGAGTCCTGGGATTCCAGGAAGTGCTGTGGCAGGGAAGGGGAGGGAGGTGGTCGGGAGGCTGAGCGAGGGGAGGGGGGCTCCCCATTTCAAGCACAGCAGACCCATATTTACTGTGCTGTGCACTCATGGAATTCCAGGAGCATTTCATTTGAAGAAAAGGGGGGAGGCACACAAGCTACCACTACAGGCTGTGTACACACCCTGAATTCCAATGCATGTTCATTCCGCTCTTCCTACCAGCGGACAGCAAAGGCAGGCATGGCTCTGCTCCCCTATAGAGTGCTGTTATCTCAGACCTAAGCACTGCACGTACAGTGCCTAGTGGGCTCCTGGGGCCCGCTAAGGCTCCCAGGAGAACCCAGACAGGACGGCGCCCCAGGAGAGCACGCTCTGCTTTCAATCTCATGTTTTGCCTACATCAAAATTTTCCCTTAAAAAATATCAGGTTGTTGGCCTTGGAAATCAAAACATAAAAATATGACCTTGGCCAGCAAATGTGTTATTAGCCACCAATGAAGGCAATAATCAAAGGGTCCAATAAAACATACAAATAGATGAGTGTTATTCTATGTGTGCCTGCATATGCATATACACACGTGCGCCCACGTCATCTCTATAAAGTAGTAAACCAGTCCACCTACCACAGTGTGTGGAAAATAGCAGGCAATATTTAATAAATAAATATTTGTTGAATTTGTTCACTCATTCAACAAGTATCTATTGAGTACCTGCTATACACCAGGCTCTGGGAGCACAGCTGTGAACACAAAGCAGTGAATGAAGGAAATTTTTTATAAGTTGATTGGATTTTCTCCATTTCAACTCCTTTTTTAAAGCAGTCACTTTGTGTAATTCGACTCCACCCATTTCCCCAGCTCAGCCTGGTCCCCCTCCAAGACCAGTGAACCTCTAACCCAGCAACAGGGGGGCCTTTTTTTGTCCTTTCATATTTGTTGATGGAACAGAAAACACCACTTTGGATCAAAACCAAGATGCCTGCCTTCTGTTGCTCATCACAGATCCAATCAGGAGGCCAAGAAATGCTCCAGGGAAAAATGGTGGCGTTATTGTAATGTGTTTGCAGCTTTCCCAGGAACCATTTTATCAGGTGATACTCAATGGTCTGCAGAAGTCCTGGCATGTGTATTAAAATGTCAATGTCAAGTCTTATGCTGAGCACATATTCCTTGGTTCAGAGCTCTCTGGCCCTGCACCTGCTATGTACTCTGGGCAGGGGGAAACAGGTAAGTAAGGCTGACCTTTGGCTACCAGTTTCTCATTACCTGGAGATGCCAAGGATGACAGAATGTCCTGGCCAGTGCTATGGCTGGTGTGACCAGGCATCCAGAAGTGGTCCTGAGGATAGGTATGCATCGGGCTCCTGGATTTAAGGGCCAGAAATTCAACCTGAACCCCCTGGACCAAAAGGAAATGTATTGGCCATGGCAGGGACCAGGAACGAGAGATCCAAATGCCCCAGTGCCACAGCACCGGCTGCATTCTCTCCGACAAGCTATATAAACCCCCAAGCTTGCAGAACAAGTCCACCGTGCCACTAACCAAAAGGGAGACCGTCCCTTAAAAGAAAAAATCAGGGAGGAGGGGAGAGGGTGGGGCGGGGGGCAGGTGGGAGAAATGACCCAAACAATGTACGCATTGTGAATAAATGGATAATAAAAAAAAAGAAAAAATCGGGTGTTGGCCTTGGAAATAAAAACATAAAAATACAATCATGGCCGACATGCACGTCTAACTTTTGCTTACATGCTCCCAGCGACAGAGTGCCCTTCCTCGTAATGCAGCAAAGTCTGTGTAGGGAAGCTCCTAACATTTTACTGAGCTGAAACACATATCCCTACATCTTACCTTTACAAACATTCTTACTGTCATTGTTATTATCAATAATAGTACCTGTCACTTGTGTTTACACATATTATTTTACAGTGCTTCATCATCATAGCCCTATGGATACAGTCTCTAATATTAGACCCATTTCATGGATAAGTAAATAGAGATTCTGAAAGGCTAAGGAACTTGCCCAAAGTCACCCAATGAGTGCCAGCAGTGAAACAGGAGTCTGGTTCTGTGTGGCTCTTAACCTCTATACCATATTACCTCCAATCCTCTCTGGGCCTGCATCTGCCATTGGGGGCACTGGGAGCAAGGAAATAAAGTCCTTTCCTACTCCTATCTGCCAACCCCTGAACCTTTGTTCTGGTCTGACCTTGCAGAACAAGAATGCTCACTTCCCACCTCTGGGCAAAACCCTCCCATGGAAGCCAGCCCACCTTCACCATGAGTGTGAGAACAGAGACTCGATGGATCCCTCCCCTTCCCTAGCTGACCTCCCACCCCTCAACCTAAAAGGATTCTCAACCCCTATGAGCCATCCTCATTACACCCTCAATTCTTCACTACAGTGGACTCCATAGGTCGGTCTGGCCAGCCTCCCTGCCCTCCGGTTTTGCTAAAGCTGGGGGTTAAAGACCTGTCCCCACCTCAGTTAACTGTTCAGGACAAGGGAGCTGAATTCAGTGATCTGAGAAGTGAATTTCCACCTTTCTTTGTGACTGTGGGTCCCATCAGCCTCCAGGAATCAAGGGCAGAACCTCCCCAGATTGTCCCTGTCACTTTTGTACAGGATGTCTGTGCCCTGTCCAGGTCTGGGCTCCTCCTGGGACTCAGAGATCCTCCTCCTGGAGAGAGGATGAGAAGGCAAGCCTGGCTCCAACTATTACTAACATTTGTCAAGCTCTCCAAGGTGTGACCTACCCAGGCAGGATGGGCGCAGTCCCTTCCCCAAGGACCTTGGTCTCCCTCTTTGCACGATGAGAGGTTTTGCCCAAGTTTCCTTGAATCTCTGCCCTGGCCAGGAAACCAGGCACCACGCAGGGCAGACAGACTGGCAAACAGAAACTTCTGGCTCCCTGCCTCCTCACTAAATTACTCCCGTCTCTCAATTTATGAGATGTTTATATTTCTGAAAAGTGGTGGCTAATTTTAAAGTACTAAAATCAAATCAAATTTCTGGATAAGACATCAAGGAAAAGAGGAAAAATAAATTCTGGTAGACTGGAAAATAAATGTCAGCCATATTTCCACCCATACCTTATTCTTTCACAAACAGTACATAAGAAGGAAATATATACTAGAAAGGTTCTTCATGCAATAAAAACAAAACAAAGAATCACTGATTATGTCCAATGGAGCCACATTCCACATGGGCCTTAGCCAATCTCCCCAGATGGAAACTTTCCAACAGGCAGGCCTGGCCACCCCAGCCTTGCTTTTAAGCTCCTTTTAATGTGGCTGCTTCTGAGGTGCCCTTCCTGGGAGGCATGTGGCTGATTGAGGGTGAGGGGAGGACTGTTAGAATTTTCCGATGTGACTGGTGACATCATTTCAGTGGCAAAGACAACAGCTTCTTCTGTATCTTCATCCTCAGGCCTTGTTTTTCCATCTAGGTTCCCCTCAGGGGAAGCCCCCAAGACCAGGATGAAATTCCAGGGCACCTGAAGAAGCCAGGGTCACATGGCAACTGGGTTTGTGAAAGCCGACTTAGAACTTACCTTATGTCTTGCTGTGAGCCCTAGTTGAATAAGTGTTATTAGTCACTAGTAGCTGCCTACTATTAGGCTGAGGTCACAAAATAAAAAAAAAAAACTGCAGACAAATTATTTTGAAATTTATACACATGTATGCATGAGTGTGTATAAATGTGCTTATTTTGTTTGGCAGTACTAGGGCTTGAACTCAGAGCCTCACACTTGCTAGGCTACTCCTCCAGCCCTTAAATGTGCTTATTTTTAAATTGCATGGACATGGATGTAGATTGGGAGGCAAAGGTACATTGAGCCAACAAATGAATCTCCAGAGAGATTCATGGGAATCATGCTGTCAGATCAGAATCCCAAGCTTAGCTATGAGCAGGGTGCTATCTGCTCTAGCAGGTGCAGACAGTGAGCAAGGATCCAGCCTCCAGTCTAGACAGATACAAGTGGACTCGGACAGGACAGTTGCAGGCCCTCTGAGAAGGGGGGAGCTTGGATCCCCTTGCTGCCCCAATGAACTCCCCAGCATTTACCGAACGCCCAGACAGAAAGCCCATTTCCAGATGGCTGCTCCATGGAACCAACTGTGAGGGGAACCAGGTCTCCTCTTCCTTCTCCTTGCATGGCCAGCTGATCTGGAGCCTCCCCAGAGGAGAAGAAGCAAAGGAGCCACCTCCCAGCCAACCATTCCACCACTTCCCAAGAAGTAATTCCTGGGTCTGAACTTATCCTGGAAATTTCACCACAAAGGTTCTGGTGCCATGGGCACCCCTTGGCCAGCTGCACTGTCTCAGGCTCTAGGCTTCCAGAAAATTTAGCTTGAAAGTGTCCCATCATAGGAAACAAAAGAAAACCCAGCAACTGGAGGCTGGGTGAGAGTCAGAAACGGATTCTGCCACATTTCTGAAGGGGTAGCAGGATGCCCTCTAACTTGGCACCTCATATCTGCTGTGTTATCTCCAGCCACTGCCACCATGCTCTCTCCCTAGACCACATGGCTACTATAACCTGCTAAGTCTTCTGAGACTCTGACCACGGTCTCTGTTCCCTCCCACCACCATCCTGTCTGCCCAACACTTGGCTTTTGTTCAACTTCATCAAGACCTGTAAGGTGTAACCCCCTGCTTACCTCACCACCCCAGTCCTAACTTCCCTTCTCACCACCTTGGACCTCTTGGTCTACATGCACTTTAATTCTCTTGCAAAAGCCCACAACTCCGTCACCCTTCTTCCAATACTGCTCTCCCAGAGAAGTGCCTCTGCTTCCATCTGCCCCAACTGCCCACTCCCTGCACAGGTGCACATTGATGAAAATGACCCACACAGGTGCCCACTGCTCACTGAAACCAGTGACTACACATCTCATATGTCCATGATGCTAATGGGGGGCACCGTTGCCCTTCCCTAGCACAGGCCTCTCAAATGGCCCGACTCCCAACACTACCCACCGCCCCCAGCCTCATCCTTCAATGCTCCATTTACCTACTGCAGCTGAGCCCTTCTCTCCTTTCCTGCAACTGGATGTTACCCCTCCAACCTGTGCTCAAGTCATCTCTCTCTCACCTCCTCCAGGACTCAGCTTCTGTGACTAGTAGTCCTCTTGCCAGCATCACCATGCTCTCATCTCTGCTAGATCATCACTATCAACAATCAAGTGCACCTGAGTATCTCCTATCCTTGGCGCTCCTTCCTCCCATCCCTGTTCAGCTGTTGCTCGGGTCTTCTGCTTGCCTCAACAGCAGAAAAGGTTGTCTACTATACTGTCTCTATGCCGCATGGCTTCCTTCTGCCCACCCCAATGACCTTCTCCAGACACTACTTCCTAGAAGCTGCTCAACTGTAACCACCATGTGGCCAAAGCTGGTGATCTTGTCTTTGTCCTGGTCTCCTGTTAACCACACGCTCTCCTGGACATTTCCCCAACCCTGACTTGAAAGACCTCATGTTTGCAGATCCCAGATCACATATGTGGTCCTGGCTCCTACCAGAATTCCTTACATGTTTATCCAATAGCCCCTAGATAGAGACCTGGATCTCTTCTGGGTACCTCAAGCTTTACAGCAGAGTTCTGGGTTCATCTCACCCATATCTACAAATGGCACTTTTTTCCCAGGTGCTCAAGCCAAAATCAACAAGAGAGGTAGACCGGGGATCAAGTTCTTCAACCCCTGCTGGGTCTGGCAAAATCAGTTCAGTTGACTGCAGTCCCCAGGTAACCTGCACGGTTCAGACCCTCTGATGGGTCATCCTAGGCCATTGCCTCTGGGTCATGACAAGCGAGGGCAGCACCACCTGGGACAGGGGTCCTTCCAGGACTTTTCATGGTGGCCTATACCTTTCCTCCCTCAAGTCCTCCTGTCTATATGAAGCATTGACTGCATGCTAAGCATGATGGGAGTGGAAAGGAAGTGCAAAAACACATAAAAGATCAGCCTCTGCTCTCATGTATCTGGGGTGGGGGTGTGTATATATATATATATATATATATATATATATACATATATATATACATATATATATGTATATATATATATATATATACACTCTTTCAACTTGTTAATTAATAGATAAATCACTCAATTTAAAAATGAGCTAAGGCTGGGCGCCTGTGGCTCATGCCTGTAATCCTGGCTACTCAGAAGGCAGAGATTAGGAGGATTGCAGTTTTGAAGCCAACCCAGGAAAATAGTTTACGAGACCTTATCTCAAAAATACCCATAACAAAAAGAGCTGGAAGAGTGACTCAAGGTGAAGGTCTTAAGTTCAAGCCCCAGTACTGCAAAAAAAAAAAAAAGAAAGCGAGCTAAGGACATGAATAGGCTTTCTTCAAGTAATGTATGCTAATGACCAATAAACACATGAAATGATGTTTGGGATCAGTAGTCACCAGGGAAATGTAAATCAAAACCACAATGAAGTGATACTTCACACCCACTAGGATGGCTAGAATCAAAGTCAGATAATAATAAGTGTTGACAAGCATGCAGAGAAATTGGAACGCTCTTACATTGCTGATGGAAAATGGAAAATGGTGCAGTCATTTGAAAAACAGTCTGGCAATTCCTCAATTAAACAGTTACCACACGATCCAGAAACTCCTCCCCTAGGTGTCCGCCCAAGAGAAATGAAAACATATATCCAAACAAAAACTTGATCAGGGATGTTTGTAAGTATTACTTATGGAAACCACCAAATGTTCACCACAGAAGAATGGATAAACAAAACGTGGCAGATCCATGCAATGAACTATTATCTAACCGTGAAAAGAAATGAAGTACTGATAACATGCTGCAAATGGAGGAACCCAGAAAACACTCTACCAAGTGAAGGAAGCCAGATCGAAAGACCACATGTTGCATGAACACATTTATATGAAATGTCCAGAATAGGGAAAGTCAATTAGTGGTTGCATGGGCTGCGGTCAGTAGGGATTAGGAGATGATAGCTAAAAGGTATACATTTCTTTACGAGGTGATGAAAATCTAACATCCGCTGTGGAGGTGGCTGTGCGTATCTGTGAGTATAACAAAGACCTATTGAATTGTGCCCTTTAAACTGGTGAATTACATGGCATGTGAACTACATCTTCATAAAGCTATTAATAAAAAAGGTGATGCACATTCAGGGAGATGAGAGTCATACAAGGAGCCACACGTGTGGCATGCAGACTGCCTGCTGCCCAGGCAGCGTGAGTCAGCATGGCTCAGATGAAAGCCGGCAGGCCCTGAGGTTCTGTGTAACTTGAACCCCATGCGAAGCCCTGACCACAGGAGCTCTGCTGAAAACTGGGGCAGCCAAGGCCTCCGCCCAAGCCAAGGAAAGTCTGTAAACTGACTCTGACAGTTACAGCCTTAGGGATAGGCAGGAGCAAGGAACGCTTGGAGGATGGGGCCGAAATAGCCAGACTTGCTCTCTGCTGGAATGCGATGCTATGCCAATGCCCCAAATCAGTAGCATGAGAACTCCCATGGTCAGAGACTCTACCAGCTGGAGGTGGTTAGCTGGGATGACCCCTCTGCCTCAGTTCCCAGGGTTGTGACCTCTGCAGGCAATGGCAGCTGCTGGGTGAAAGGTCTTTCTGGGCACAGCCTATTTGCAGTAAGAATCGTTCTCAGAGGAGAAGACATATAATGGGTAGGTGGGTAAAGGCAGACCCTAGAGCCAGAGAGTCCCTGGGTTCAAATCCTGGCACCACTCTCATTCATGTAATCTTGGGCAAGTTACATAGCATGTCACACGTAGGTGCTTCTGGATCATAGCAGCACCTATCTTGCAGAGAGGCTGAGAAAGCATTACACTTACAGCCAGGATGGCCCTGACCATGCAATGAAGGCCATGCAAGTATTTGCATTTGCTGCTATTACTGTTGTTGTCATCATTCAAACTATGCCTGGGAGCCCTAGAGGCCCCGGAAAGCAGCAGTGGCTCAGAGCTGGAAGCAACATTCTGGAGCCAGAATGTCAGAGGGTTTGTCCCTAACTCCTGGCTCTCATGGCCTGGCTTTGACCTGCTAAGATCCTCTGCCTATAAACAGGAGGACATCCTGAAAAAGATTCCAGTGTGAGCAGCAAAGTCCAAGACAAGGAGACTAGGAAAGGGTGATTTTAAAGGTGAAAAGAATATGCACAAACAGAAGGTGGGTCAGAAATGTATCCAGCTGATATACCCAAAAGACTGTTACTCCAGAGGCACTTGCACATCCATGTTTATTGCAGCACTATTCACAATAGCCAAGTTATGGAAACAGCCAAGATGCCCCACCACTGACGAATGGATTAAGAAAATGTGGTTATCTATACACAATGGAATTCTATGCAGCCATGAAGAAGAACGAAATGTTATCATTCGCTGGTAAATGGATGGAATTGGAGAACATCATTCTGAGTGAGGTTAGCCTGGCTCAAAAGACCAAAAATCGTATGTTCTCCCTCATATGTGGACATTAGATCAAGGGCAAACACAACAATGGGATTGGACTATGAGCACATGATAAAAGCGAGAGCACACAAGGGAGGGGTGAGGATAGGTAAGACACCTAAAAAACTAGCTAGCATTCGTTGCCCTTAATGCAGAGAAACTAAAGCAGATACCTTAAAGCAACTGAGGCCAATAGGAAAAGGGGACCAGGAACTAGAGAAAAGGTTAGATCAAAAAGAATTAACCTAGAAGGTAACACCCACGCACAGGAAATCAATGTGAGTCAATGCCCTGTATAGCTATCCTTATCTCAACCAGCAAAACCCCTTGTTCCTTCCTATTATTGCTTATACTCTCTCTACAACAAAATTAGAGATAAGGGCAAAATAGTTTCTGCTGGGTATTGAGGGGGGGAGCGGGAGGGGGTGGAGTGGGTGGTAAGGGAGGGGGTGGGGGCAGGGGGGAGAAATGAACCAAGCCTTGTATGCACATATGAATAATAAAAGAAAAATGAAAAAAAAAAAAAAATAAACAAGGTGGCCAATAAACCTGGCCTCAAAGATTGTATTTCCTGTATGGAAGGAAGATCAAATGAAACAAATAAATAAATATGCAAGATCAAAAAAAAAAAAAAAAAAAAAAGAAATGTATCCAGCTGTCATCATATTCAGTTTCCTTCTCTTTAAACTTTTAGGTATTTTCTAACATCTCTATGATTTCCTTATCTGAAAAGGCAAGGCCTGTTCTGCACAGAACAGCCGCCTACTAAGTGAGCAGGCAATAATTATACAACTCCCCTCCCCTATATTAGTTCAAAAAAGGAAGCTAACTGTGTTAGTCAGGTTTCAGTTGCTGGGACAAAATACCTGAGATAATCAACTTAACGGGAGGAAAGGTTTATTTGGGCTCATGGTTTCAAAAGTGCATTCCATGGTCACTTGGCTCCATTGTTTCAGGACCTGTGTGGCACAGTACACCATAGAGAGCGTGTGGTGAAGCAAAACTGCTCACCTCATGGCAGCTGAGAGACAAAGAGAGAAAGAAAAGAGGGACCATGGTCCCAATACTCCTTCAAGACCATGCCACCAATGACATAACTTTCTTCGAGAGGCCCCACCTCCTAAAGGTTCCACCACCTCCCAATAGCACCACAGGCTGGTGACACAAAAATGCCTTTAACACAAAAGCTATTGGGGAACACTCCAGATCCAAACTGTAGCACCAACACAATGTAACCCTCCTTTTTAATCATGCAACTTTCCTTCAAGTTTGTTCAGGCTGCACTATGGAACAGCACACTAGGGTTCCATCCCAGCTAGGCCCTTCCCAGCTTGGAGGGTGACACAGGCCCTCCCCAAGCCTCAGTTTCCGCAAAGAGTGGGAGAATGGAATGTAATAAGGGCTGAAGAATGCCTGTCCTGGAGCTGGCCTGGTAGGGTGTGTTCTCCTGTCTCCTTCCTTCCTTGGTCTGGCCCTCCTGATCCCCCATGACCTGACCCCAGCTTCTCTGTCAAACATGGTAGACTTTCTAGAAAGCTATGGCTGTGGTACTCATTACAATCGCCCAGAGAATTTGCAGATTACTATTGCCTGGGCCACACCCCAGATCCATAAAACAGATCTCAGAGGGTGGGCTCAGGCATCATTATATCCTCAAAGCTGCCTCAGCAGCTCCGATGTGCAGCCAGAGCTGAAAGCCACGCGCCTAAACTCTAGAGGTTTCCAATGCACAGAATGGCGCTAAAAGGAATGTCTGAGTGATTACCTGTGTTTCTTTTCACAAACAGGGAAAGAGCAGCGTTGGGAGGAAGGGGGCAGGTTTCAACCAGAAGGAGTTTGTCATAATGCAGGAAAGGGGCAAGAAAGAGAGGACACGAGTGCCTCCTACATGCGTGCCCTGAAAAGGGTGGCATCCAGACAGGCCAATCTGCACGTCTCTTGCATTGTGAGCATCTTCTTGGCTGAGCATGACCAGGAGATCACATATAGTCTGTGCCTCGGTGCTGCCTCAAGACTGAACTGCCTGCCCACAGTTCCTCTATGAGTGAAAAACAATTTACTAAAATTGCCCCTCAGTTCAAGAAGAATTAACCTAGAAGGTAACACACATGCACAGGAAAGTAATGTGAGTCAGCTCCCTGTATAGCTATCCTTATCTCAACCAGCAAAAACCCTTGTTCCTTCCTATTATTGCTTATACTCTCTCTACAACAAAATTAGAGATAAGGGCAAATAATTTCTGCCGGGTATCGAGAGGGTGGGGGGCGGGGGGGAAAGGAGGGGGTGGGGGAAGGGGGGAGCAATGACCCAAACATTGTATGCACATATGAATAAGAAATAAATAAATAAAATAAAATAAAATGGGGAAAATATTTTTAAAAATAATAATAATAATAAAATAAAATAAAATAAAATTGTCCCTGAAATTTTAGATATAGAAGCAGATGAGTGGCTGTGATTTGCTGGCAGTCAATGGCAAGCCAATGATGTCACGGCCACCCAAGTGGGATGTCCGTAGAGCAGAGAGTGAAGACAATAATTAATAGTAACTGCATACAAATATTTTTGATGATGATGAAGATGACAATGATGGAGTCAATAATTAACCGTCCTCTAGCACCAACTAAAACTAAGTGGCTCCTGTGGCCAAAAGCTTGGTACACGATCTTAAAGGAGGAGTGGTCACTTTTGATTTCTACTTACACCCCCGCCCCCCAGAGAAGGGGTTCTGAAGCAGATGCAGGGGAGGGGAGGCAGAGTTCACACCTGCAGGTGATCAGAGGCTCTCCTGCAGCTTCAAATCCAGCCCTCGAGCCCGGCCAGAGCGAGGACAGACCTTGCCAGGCCCACAGCCACCCCCAGTTTCCATTCCCCAGTGCCCAGGAGCCACGTGGCTCCACTCCTTCATCACCACTACAGCCCACCATGCTCGGGCTGGGAGCTCTGCCTGGCCCCCTGCTTGGCCCTGAGTCCTGGCAGCAGCTGAGGCTTCAGGACGAGGAGACAGGAAACAGCCCTCAAGTGCCAGAATGCAGTGTGGCTGCCAGGCCCTGAGCTGAGGAGTAGCTCCCTGCATGGAGGCCCTGCAGTCTGCATCTCACAGCTGAGATAGCAACCAACTGATCCAGGGCACACCAGGGCAAAGGTACAGAGGAGGACTGGCCAAGAGAGGGTCCAGCAGGTCCCTGTCGCTGCCAGGCTACCCCTCCGCTAGCCAGCAGCCTGACCCAGACAGTGCTGTCTTGGCTACAAGCGATGCCTCCCCCACGTGACATCACACATGTAAATGTTTATCACAGAGCATCACACACACTCTGGTCTGCAGTGGAGTGACAAGTGAGGGGACTCAGTGGTGGCTGAGGAGAAGGTTCCCTATGGAAGGCAGGTAAGCCCGGGTTTGTGGAAAGGAGTGTGGCTCTAGTCCCTGAACCCCTGTGCTGCCTGGCACTGGCCCCACAGTGGCCTTGACAACACATTGACCCTTCAGGCATCACAGGCCTCCTCTGCATAGGGTGGGAGGCATGGATAAAATGCTGTGAAATCCTGCCCAGGGACCCACCACTAGCATGTGTTCTAGGATTCCAGACAGCACATCAAATCATATCTGTCAGTTACTAGGACCAGGAATGTGTACACTGCAGCCGCTAGGCCTGTCCACCAGGTTCCTTCTCCCTTCCCTTGTTCATGGATGTCTCTGTCACTCTGCTTCTCCTACAACTTTCCCTGATGCATACTCTTCATTCATTCATTCATTCATTCATCAGAGAACAGCTAAGCAGGCCCATTCAAGGTGCTGGGGGTGTCCCCACTTAGGGTGGAGTGTCCACTTTAAAATGACAGGCCACACATACTTCCCCAAAGGGGAAAGCAGTGGAGAAAATGAAGCAGAGAAGGAAAGAAGTACAGGTTGAAATATTAAATAAGAGAGTCAGGGAGGATGTCACGAGGAAGGTGATGCTTAAGCAAAGGCCAATGGAGCAGAGGGGCAGACTCAGGCACTATGTGAGGAAGATGTTCTTGGAAGGGAGGGTGATGGCCCAGGGCTTGGCTGGCTTTTCTGGAAGAGTACCATGTGTCATGGGAGGATGTGGATTTTAACACAACTGCTCTAGCTGCCAGCAGAGAAGACTGTAGGCAAGGACCCACAGTGAGGGAGACCATTCCTACCACCAGGGAGACATGGAGATGGTTCAGGGCACCCCAGCGTTTGCTGCTCTTATTATGCCCCATTTGTTTCCCTTTCAGAATTTCTAGAAACAAAAGTTTCCACAAGAGCCACATGGGACCTATTCTGCACCTGGAACCATCCATGTTCATATGACCTCTGTACCTTTGCCTCTCCAAACCACCTCAGATGTCTCCTCATCACCCCCTCCTCCCTTCCCCTGGGGGCTCCTGGCACATGAATGCACCTGACCTCTGTCTGGCCCTCTTCCAGACTTGAACTTCAGAGAGATAAAAACTGATTCGCATCATGCTACCACTTTGTCATGAAAGCATCTTAACAAGCGACCTTGGGGCTAGGCCGTCAAAATGAACTCCCCTGGGTATGTGACCCTTATGAGATGACTGCTTTCCCCCAGTGCTGGCCATGGGTTATCAGACATTTCACCCAGTCTCCCCATCCGGAGGCTGTGGTGGCCAAGTATCCAATGTCCATGTCCCAGGGCAGCAGTATCTAGGGCTGAGGATCACAGGACTTTGGGCTAGAGGAGCTAAGGCAGAGTGAGAGCTCCTGTCTGCCTCAATGGCCACCGTGAACCCACTTTGCAGGTTGGGGGTGGGGGCCTAGTTTTTCTGGACAGAGGAAACATGGGACTGACTTCGAAGCAAAGACTGAAGAAGTCCTTCAGCAATCTGCTGGGAACAAGGTTTGTATACAACCAGCTACGTCCTGGCAAACTCTCACTTTCAGACTTTTCTCAGTCTAAAAGCTCTCTCTGTCATGTTACTGAAAACAGTAACAGGCTGCAGTGTTTTGAATATTCCATGACAAGTAATGGGTACACAACAGCACCCACTTCCCTCTAATATTTTGAAAATGGATAAAACAGCAGCCATGGCAAATGGGGCAGAGAAACTCCGGTTCCATTTGAACTTCAAATCCCACTAACTGGACCATTGACATCTGTTTTTTCTTAGTTGGCCTCCACATTTTGGGGAAATCACTGACATACAGGAGTTGAGCAGCCCACCCCCAGTGCTGGGAGCCTCATAAACACCTCACTCGGCAGCCTACTCAGTATCCTGGCTATCCTACCAGTACCCCAGGACCCAGTTGCTTTCAGCATCCATCACCCCGAGGACATTGCCACGGCTACCAGGTCACTGGATGTCATGTGGTGTGGCCTTGAGTACTGTTCACACATACTCTGTCCCTCTTTCATTGACTCAGGACAATGGCTGAAGGATGGTGGAAGGAGTGTGGCCCTGCCAGCCCTGAGAAAACATTCACCCACTGCTGGTGACCTTGAGTGAGTCTCTTCCCTTCCCTGGGCTTTGGCTTCCTCAGTTGGAAAATGAAGGATGCAGAGGCCCTCAGGGCCTCTTCCAGCCCCAGCTGGCTCCATGTCAGGCCAGGATGAAGAGAGAGAACTGAGATCCAGTTCAGGGTGTGAGCATGACAGCGCCAGGTGACTGTCACAGCAGCTCCTGGTCTTCAGAGGAGCCCAGGGAGCTAGGAATCCCTGAGCCCACCCAGGCCCCTCCCACTGAGGCCAGGAGGTGGGTGGGTGAGCAAGCACCACCTTCCATATCCCCTAAGTCCAGTTGGACAAGCTGCCCCAGCCACCCTCCCTCCAGCTATGGCAGGGAGACACGGAGGAAGGAAAATCAAACCAACCCTTGATGGAAGAGGAGGCTGCTCTGCTTCAGAGCCGTGGCTGTGAGGTGATGTCTGGCTTTTATTCCATATCATAAATAAGTTATTAATCCAGGGCAGACAGCAAGGCAAAGCCGTGGGAGACAGGAAGGCAAGTTTGCAAGATCGGACCATCTGGAGGACTGGAAACCCCCAGCACAGGCCCCGGGCTCCACACATACAGACCACAGCCAGGGTAGATGGCTCTCCAGGGAGCAAGAGCCAGAACAGAACAAAAGTGGGCATCCAGGAATCTGCACAGAAACCTCTATGCATCCCACTGTGCTGACCTTACTCACTCCAAGACATCACAATAGCAATACTCACTCCCATTTATTGTCCCAGGTAGTACTTCCAGCACGTGATTTGGGATAAACAAAATTACAAAGTAGGGGTGCCTACCTTATGTACACAGAAACTGAGGCTCAGAGGGGTCAAGGCACTTGTCTAGGGTCAGCAATGGAGCAATGTTTGCAAAGATGGCTGCAACTGTCCTGTCCCTGTGCAGTCTCTTTGCAATGAGGCTTCGCTGCTAACACTCACTTAAGAGGTGGAGTCCCTGTCCCCACTCTGGCCAACAGAATGTGCACAAGTAACATCATGCAATTTCCAAGGCTAGACCTGGGGGCCATGCAGTTTCTGTTTTCTTCCTTTAGGAATGCTACCCGGAGACTGGTGAAAGAGCTGAGCTGCCTACTGGAGGAAAAGAGGCCACAGAGGAGAACTGAGAACACCTAGCTGATAGCCAGCACCATGCTGGTGTGTGAACAAGGCCAGCGGGGACCCTCTAGCTAGCCCACCCACCCTCAAGAAAAAGCCCAGGAGCACAGGAGAGGGACTACCAACCAACCTGAAGAACTGTGAGGACAGTGTGTTGGTTAACTTCCTCCATTCTGGGCAAACAGGTGGCAACGCTGGGACCCTGCCCCTCGGAAATACCAGTGGAAACATTCATGATGAGAATGCCAAAGGGGACAAGAGAAAAACTAACAGTCCTGGGTGAGGCTGGGACACCCACTGAGATGACAGTCAGACAAATGGAGTGCTCTGGACTTCCTCTTCCTCCCTGTCACCATTCTCAGCCCCAGCAGACTTGACCAATAAACCACATCTCTAATGGCCACTGTGACATGTCCCCAGCATTGCAAAAAGCCCTTTACACACTGACAACTCTGTGAAGTGATGGTTACTATGTTCCTACTTTCCAGATAAGGAAACTAAGGCACAAAGGTTCAGGAGCTACCTACAGTCATATAACATGCAAAAGGTAGAGCTGGGGTTTCGACCCAGGTAGTCTGTCCCTGGGGTCACACCCTCATCTCCAGCACATACTGCCTAACTGCTAGATGCTGACTGTGTCCCCCCAAATTTATATGTTGAAACCTAATCACCAATATGGTCATATTGAGAGGTGGGGCCTTGCGGGGGTAATTGAGTCACAAAGGCAGAGCCCTCATGAGTGGGCTTAGCTGCCTTAGAAACAGGCTGAAAGGAACTGGGTAGGCCTTTTGCCCTTCCTTCCCTTCTTTCTCTTCTGCCATGTGAGGACACAGCATTCATCCCATCCATAGGGCACAGCAACAAGGCACCATCTTAAAAACAGAGACAGGCTCTCACCAGAGATGCCAGCACCTTGTTCTTGGATTTCCCAGCCTCCAGAACCATGAGAAATAAATTTCTGTTATTTATAAATGACCTAGTCTTAAGCATGTTGTTATAGCACCACTAAAGGACTAAGACACTTGCTGACAATCCCAGGCATCTAGCTAACAACCTTACTGTGCTTGCTTCAGACCCCTTCATAAAGATTAAAGCACTTTATTTAAAAATTTGTATTTCTGATTTTTTCCAAAAATAAGCCAAACACTTGTAACACCACACTGGCACTACAGCAAGCAGGTCATCTCCTGTTTGCCACAATGCCACCTCCTCCTGCTGTCACTTGCACTCTGTTCTTCTTCTGTTACCCCTCTACTCCTGGAGGTATCTGAAATTTCTATCTCTTGTCCCTGAACCCTGGGGTTCAGCCTTGTACTCAAGCACAAATACTGAAGCACGGTGTCTGATCTCTAGGGACTGGAGTTTGAAAAGGGACATGCATCAGGGAGTGGAAGGGAGAGACACAGTGGGAGATGTAAAGACCATGAGCTAAGGTCAGGGATGGGAAAGTGAGGCAGGAGCAGACCAGCCTGGTAGGGGTGGGGCCTGGAGGGGTTTACAGAGTCAGAGCCGATGAGGTGAGAGGAACAGGTCAGCAATGTCTGCACCGATGTGAGGTTCAACACAAACTCTGGTGAGCCCCTGCCCCTCCCAGGATCTCTAGGCACCGAGGTGTGAGGGCAGCAGTCTGCAGGCTGTTATTAGGGGTCAGGCCGGCTGGGTGTCTGAGTGGAGCATGGTCAAAGTGAAGAAGCCAGGCCTGCACAGTCCACATGTTCAGAGTAGAGGGGGAATGTAGGGCCAACCTGGGGCTTCCCAAGGGGTCTCCAGGAAAGTCCCCACATTTACCCAGAAAGGAGCAATCCCTGGGTGAGAACCACAGACAAACCTGCGCATACCAGCTCTGCAGCTGGAAAGATGACTATCTTTCCCAAGCACTAACATCACTCATGCCCACAAACCTCTCATAGCTCCCTGGGGCCCCAGGAATGCTAGGCTCCATGGTGAGATGGAGAATTTCCAGGTTATGTTTTCTCACATTCCCCATCTCCCACAGAGACCTGGGAGGACTTGCTGTTTCCCAAATCCTACAAAGACACAGGATTTCTCTCCCTGCAGAATACCTGCAATTCCTCCTCCACAGTTTTACAATCTCATATACATCATTTAAAACCTGGCCCAAATGTCCCCTCCCTGGGAAGCCTTCTCTGAGCTTCTCTGAGAAGAGGGCTTCTTCTATGAACTCACCTCCAGGCTACCTGTGGAGTTCATGGTGCATTTTTTCAAGGCCCCACCATCAACCAGACATGTCACACAATCCCCATGAAACTTCTGAACACCCCTTTAGACAGTTGCTGTCCCCACAGCTGAGGAACCTAAGCCCAAGAGATTAGAAACACTCAGGGCCACACAGACAGTGGGCACCAGAATGGAAGATTCCACACTTCTCACATCCTAGACCATATCCTCATGACTACCAGCAGTGCCTCTCCAGGACCTTTCTGTAGGCCAGACACTTTTTATAACAGCTTTATTGAACTATAATTCACACACAATACAATCCACCACTTAAAGTGCAATTTACTGGAGTATGTGCAGCTAGGCAACCACCACCATCATTGATTTTAGAGCATTTTTCAATCTCAAAAGAAAAGTAAAGAGAGCCCTTACTCTTTGGTCACTGCAGTCCCATTTTAAAGAGAAAAGGAATGTGGTTCAGAGGGTCCCTGGGACATGGCCAGCGTAAGAGGCAGAGCTGGGAATCTGCCTCCTCATACCCTCCCCGCCGCCTACAAGGGTCTACTCAGAGTAACCCATCAACAATGCAGGATCTGCAGAGTGGAAAATGGAACCAGATGTGACAAATCTTACACGTGTGGCTGCTTCCGCGCCAGGCCCTGACTCACAGAGGCACTGAGGGAAAAGGAGGGAGCCCCACGTAGCCAAGCCCCCACCAGCCAGCATAGGGCCTCATGGCCCAGGACCCATGCAGGCAGTGATGACTAGCGGTCTGAGTCCTGAGTCCTGAATGCACAGCTCCATGAGAAGCCTGCCCACCCTGCTGCTCCTGCCCCTGCCCCTGTAAGACCCACAAATAACTGGACCCTGCCCAGGCCTCATGCTCTTCCTTGGAATAGGGCATTAGTCTGAAGAGCTGGCCATTGGGTCACTGCCATCTGGACACATTCCCGCTTGGGCCCTGCATCCCAGCTAGCTGTCCTCAGCCCCAGAGAGGTACTTTGCAGGTGGGACTGAGCGTCCCCAACATCCCTTATTTGCTTCCCCAAGCATCCTCAGGACTGACTGGGTCAGTCACTCTCTCTGCTGGCACAGAACCCAGCACTTTAGTTCATGTTTGAACAGTCTTGAGCCAATACCACCTCCTCCAGGGAGCCATGTCCAGCTGTGGATTGTTGCTTCATGACACAGGGCAGTCCTGGCTGGGATTTTGAATCTGAGCCCTTTAAACCCATAGCTGACTCCTCCCTCCCTGGTTGGTACTTAGCACTAGCTCTTGCCAGGCTTGTGATGGGCTGCAGGTTCAGAGAAGAGTAAGACTTGTCCTGAACTTGGCTTTCATGGCCCAACAAACCTTCAGTTGTAAGACGGCCCGAAGAAAAGCCCTGTGTGGTCAGACCTGTAGCCATGTGGCATATTCACTGCCTTGCTGAAAATCACAGTGTCTACATGGGTGTTTGCTTCGCATTTGAACTAGAACCTGCACTGGGGGCAGCGACCCTCTGTGCACCTCCCTGCTTACCCAACAAAGTCACTTACCATGGGTGCCTAGGACAACACTGTGCACTGCAGTTAATTCATGCTTAACCGTGGGTACAGACTCTTTATCTTACCTGTGCTACTGTTATTTTCCTGTGATCTCCCGTGGCCAGCTCATGGCTGGTGCCCAGTACATGTGTTTTTAGCACATGTATTTTCAGTTGTTTAGGAATGAATGAGATGTGAGAGAAAATAGTGTTAAGATTCAGGGACAGCATAAAAGAACAATTAAACCTTATCATAGGAACTGCTGTAGTGAAGCCTTACAGTCCAAAGATAAGCTCAGCTGGGCCATGTGAAGTGGCACTTCCCTGGCTGGGCTGGGACAGAGGAAATTCCCACTCCAGAGGCCTCTACACTGGACAAGTGCTGATGGCCTCTGGAGAAAGGTAGCCACAGGGTGCCACGCTGGCCTGGAGAGTAGGCATCCAGACAATGAACTTTAGGACTGGCCTGAAGACAGACAGCCTAGGGCACAAGCAATGGTGGAATGCAGTGATCCAGCCTAAGGCTTGGCCCAGGGAATTCCATTTTTGCCTCTCGATAAGGGCAGGGAAACCCTATGGAGTCATTCCTTGGAACCCCTTGTACAAGGTATGGCACAAGGCTCATGGACAGCCTCAGAGACCTGACTCAGCCTCCAAAAAGGTCACACAGAATCAATTCACATCTGCCAGGCAGTATCAAGTACAACCTCTCTTTGGACAAATGAGAAGAGACAGGGAGCAACTTGCCCAAGGTCACACAGTTAATGAGAGCATTAACTAAGAGACCACCAAAAGTCAGCATGCTGAGCCCAGGGCCCACCAATCGGCCCTACCTCCACCATCTGCAGCCCCAACAACCAGAGCACAACTTGCCGTCACACACATTGGATTGTGCAGCCATGTGGTCATGCTTCATAATGTGCTGGGTGGGGGTCTTTATTGTCCAGTCCCTGCAGCATCAGACTGCTGAGCTGGCTCTAGACTGTGGGAGGTTCTCAGGAGGTCTGGATGGTGATGGTCATCCACCCCTGCCTTAGCAGAGATCCCCAGCATATACTTACTGAGCACCTCCCTGGCTGTGCAGATGAGCTCTCAGGCTTTGCCTGCTGACTGTACAACTGGGCTTTCTCAGTCTGTCTATGGAACCCTTGCCTCAGATCCCATGGAGGGTTTGGTAGAACACACAGCTGCTGAGCCCACTCTGGAGAGATAGATTCTTCACCTCTGGTGGGGTGCTCAGTAGTACACACTGCCTACATGCCTCTCAACGGCAGCCCTATGCTGGCAGTGGGTGTGAAAACTGGTTTTAGGAAATGCCGTATATCCACACAGCGTATCAGTGGTAGTATATTTTTGTGGGGGGATGAAACTAAAATAGTTTCATGGAGGCTGATAATAAATAAGGTTGAGAAGCACAGGCCTAAGCTGGGGTGGTAGTGCACACCTGTAATCCCAGCACTTGTGAGGTTGAGGCAGGAAGATTGTGAATTCGAGGCCAGTACGGGCTACATAGGGAGACTCTGTCTCAAAAAAATGAAAAAATGAGAGAGAGAGAGAATACCATGGACCTAGACACAGGCAATCACGACACTGGGCAGGAAGGATGAGAAGAAAATGGGGACAAATGCTCCCAGCTCTCACTCTCTCTCAAAGCTGAAGTACACAGGGACAAGTGGGTCCCTTTTTGGGACACATCAGTTCATGCCTGATGTCACTGCCAAAGGAGACTGAGGAAAGAACTGCCAATCAGGGGCAGAGGTAGCCAGGCAGGCTCATAAGAGCTTGGCACACAGACAAGGGGAAACAGAGGGAGTGATAGACAGCACAGGTGGACAGTGAGAAAGAACCCATCCATGGCTTTCTGGTTTGCAACACGAAACCAGGCAGCAGGACATTCCCAGCGGAAGGTGAGGGGTTCTAAGACAGGGACCATGCAGAGAAGCCAGGAAAGAGCAAGCAGCTTTGGGAGATGCTGAAAGGAGGAAGAGTAAAGGTGTAATAAACATCAGCAGTAATGATATCAGCAGCTACCACTGACTAAGCCTTGAGCCCTGTGCCACACACAAGCCAACTACCAGATGAGATGGCTGGTAAGGTAGAACACAGAAAACTACCCTGTTGGCTTGGTGAGGACAGGGACAAGATCTGCCTCAGGCACTACCATATCCCCAGCATCTAGGAAGTGGGTATGTGAGACATGAATAAGTTTTCATTTTATGCATGAGAAAGAACCACATGTTCACAGATAGCAAGTAGTACAGCCACCCAGAGCCTGGGCCTCAGACCTATGTCTGTCCAGGCCCAGAGAACGTAGCCAGGTACCACAAGGTCCAGGTGGGCCTCTAGATGGTGAGGAAATGAGCAAGTAGGCTGCTTCACACCCACCTAGTGGAGGTGGCTGGCCAGCGCATATGGTACCCTCTCTGGAAGGCAGCACAACCCTGAACTGGTCCCACTGCATACCATGCTCTTAAGCATACCAAACCCAGGAGAGCACCACATGAGTGGGGGACTGCGGGAAGGGCTTGAAGCTTAAGAGAATGAGTCAGGTCCCTTACCAATCCATCACAGTTGCTGATGGCAACAGCTGCACCAGGCATCCCCGTGACACCTCCAGTGTACACACATTCCTGCTGCAAGGGCTGCCAGAAGACCTTCTGAAAATCCTCCTGCCACTCCACAGAGGCCCCGGGCACCACCAACCTCCGGTTAGGCCTCAGTCGCAAGTGCAGCTCTTTCCCAAAGACAGTGACATTGAAGTAGAGGAAGTGCCGCCTGGCAGGTGACACTTTCAGCTGCAGGGGGCTGCGAGCCACCCGGTGACTGGAGTGCGATGGTGCGATAGGTGACCTGTCCACTCCCACACTCTCTGTGGAGGCTGCTGCAGGGCTGGACACCACATGTGAGAGGAAGCGTCCTCGAAAATCTGTGCTGCAGGGCACAGTCACACCATAATCACTGAGCTTCCCAGAGAGATGCTCTGTTGGAGGTAAACAAAGAGTCATTTCGCACGCAGAGACAAAAGCAAGCTGGAAATCTCATGGGGGCAGAAGCAGGGACTGGCAACCCTGACTGTCACCTTTGATGGATCCCTTAGCCCACGTCCATTTATTTTCCACCCGTTGTTTCATGAGCGCCTGGATTTCTACCTTTGGATGACTGGTTGTTCAGTTGAATACACATTTGTGGATATAAATTACTTGCTGCAGCCCTTGGGTCTTTTTTATATTTAGCAAAAGAAAACAAATGATACCAGAATCCTGTCATTCTAGCAATAAGCCTTCCAACCTTGAGCACTGCTAAAGAAAGGGCTGAAATTCTACGAAATCCCCCAGGGCAAGAAAGGGAGGGACAAATCTGCCCAAACTCCCCTAATGTGCTGAAGTCACCAGCCCGGGCTGGGGTAGGGCCATCCTCGCCAAGCTCCAAAGAATGCAGCTGCCAAAACAAACACACCTAGAAACCCAGGGGATCCTGGCCCATGTCGTGGAGAAAGGTGGGGCTGGAGTAGGGAAGGAGAGAATACACGGTTCTATATTTTTCCAAGGTTAAAAAGAAAACTTTCTAAAGTAGCAGAGTGGCTGCTGAGATTTTTGCATGGCCCAGTCCCAAGAAGGATAAATATAGATCTTCAAAAATAAAAGGAGACACAGGGGGTGACCTGCCCACTTGGGCTGAATTAAGTGTGAGGTCACGGCCCCATGCTCCAGGCCACATGCCAGCCATCCCATCCTCACACAGCTCTCCCTGCGCCTACCCAGGCCAGGCAAGAATGACAGTTCCCTGGCTTTCAGGCCTGGTGATTCATGGATATGAGTTTGGGAGGAATTTTCATTTCCACACTGCTCTATCTCTCCTCTCCCCAGTTCGCTGCGCTGATAAAACATAGAAAATGATGTGTCCTGAAAACTCCAACACAGCTACCAGTAGAGTGCTAATTCTCCTCCGACGCACTATAGTGGAGGACCACAAGACTCCTGCAAGAGTGGTACCACTTTAGCACCTGAATCCTGCCTGGAAATGACCAGAGCCTCCTCCCAGGTCCACAGAACCACCAGGAGGCTACCGCATGCCATAAGGTGAGGCGCAGTGTGTCTGCCCTGTACCTGACAGGATGTCCTCACACTCTGAGAATGCTACGTTGGAAAGGACCAGAGATGCCAGTGTTTCTGTGCAGAAGTGCCAGTGCCCAGGTGGGAGCAGTCACCTGGTACCCTGATTCTGTGTGTGAGACAATCAGACCCACGCACATGTATACACTCTCACACGCGCGTGAACTCAAGTTGGAGAATGAGCAGACACTGAAAAAGAAAGACACAGGAAGAGCCAGAAACAGACAGACCCTCCCCTAAGAAAAGACTCAAAGTTCCCAAATCCCCTGCTGGAGTTTCTCTTCCTTCAGTGACAGAAAGGAAGAGAACTTGGTTAAAGAAGCCAGAGCAGCTCAACCCTGAGTGTACGCACCGCCTTGCTCCCACCCGGTGCAACCTTGCGGGCATGACTCGGGCACCCTGAGGGCCACTCTGACCGCTTGCACCCCGGACCCCACGCGTCTCTGCGCGCCCGACCCACAAGCACCTGGAGTCTGGCTGTCGGCGGAGCAGAGCGTGCAGAACAGCAGACAGGACAGCAGCGCGCAGAGCGGAGCCATGTGGCGGCACGGGGACGCGGGCCGGGCAGGCGCCCTAGCCCCGGGCTGCGGGCGAGGCTGGGGCGCTCCCCGCACTGCCCGAGCGCCAGCCAGGCGGCCTCCGCTTCCTCCCGGCCTCATAGCCTCCGGATCGCCGGGTCCCGGTCTCCCGCACTGCACCGCTGCCTGGACGGCTGGCTTCGGGCGCCCAACCGCTCCAGCGCCCCGGGTGCCAACTGTCGGCTGCTGGTCCGCCCGCGCCGTGCCGCTCCGGGACGCTGCAGGAGCCGAGCCAGGGGCGCGGGGCGGGCCAGGGGTGGGCATACCGGGCGGGGCGGAGCCGGGCGCGGATCGGAGCAGGGGGCGCCGGCGCCCGAGGGCGGAGTGCAGCGGCGAGCGGCCGGGATCGGAAGTGCCACGCGGAGCCCAAGCAGGGGCTCCTGGCGCACGGGGCGACGGTCCCTTCAGACGCCGGAGCTTTCCGGAGTGATGGCCCCAATCCGCTTCCCATGGCCGCTCCGCCCCTTTGTCGGCTGCTGGGCGGCTCAGTGTTACTGCTGCAGAGTCAAGGCGCCAAAGGGACGTCTGACTACATTTGGAGGATGAAGAATAGAGAGTCCCCAAGGAGTCCCCGAGGAGTCCCCCACTTTCTCTCGTAGTGGTATGGATGCCCTCCTAATCACTGACCCTTCAGATCTACCCATTTTGCAGAGTACAGCAACCTGGGCCCCACGGTGCTTTGACTGTGCTGAGTCCTGACCAAGAGCAGGCTGAGCAAGGTGAGGAGAGAGCTCTGGCTTTGTAGTCAGGCAGCCCTGATTGAAATCCCAACTCTGAGTCCAATTTCCTCATCTGCGACCTGGATGTTAGCTATAACGCATCGTTGGTGCCCAATATATGATAAGCGCCCTCCACACACACTCCTGGCACCAATAGCACCTGCCGTGGTCCACAATGAAAGGAACCAAGAGCCGGACAGATAAGAGCAAATGGCTGGCCTGGCAATGGTGTTGAGACCAGTTCCATAGTCAGGGCCAACAGCCATCAGAAAAGTGACATTCCTGCTTTACTCTGTAAATGTGTTCCTAATAATTTGAAAATAAATTGTATTTCAAGCAATCCAGAGGTGAAAATTGGAGAAAAGTTCTTTTTTTTTAATTCTTATTATCACATTATTGTGGTACTGGGAGTACATTGTGACACTTACAACAGTGCTTACAATATATCTCAGTCAAATTCACCCTTTCCATCACTCTCCTTTATCCCCCCTCCCTCAAAAGTTGTTTTTTTTTTTTTTAATAACCATAAAATTAAGAAGCTTTGAAATGATACTGAGGTTTTGGGAAGCAGGTCAGTGAGCATATCACCTTCCAAGCAACATGGGAGCACCCAGTAATTTGGACATGGCACCCCCCAAACTGATCTATATGAAGTTCAGGAAGCATAGAGTTTTTGCACTTTCTGGTCCTTCAAGATCCTGGGAAATCAAAAGCCAGGCAGGGCACTGTGTGGGAGGCCAAGGGGGCCAAGGTGGGAGGGTGGGGATGAAGGAGAGACTGGGAGATGACCAGGTGGAGCAGTTCTGCTAAATAATGGCTTCACAGGGTCTCAGTTTTCCAAGCCGCAGAGTGGAACCCTGTGGGGACAGAAAAGACACATATCATAAGGATTGCTCATTTTCTCCCTGCCTTTGAGGTCCATGCAAAGAAGAGAAAACTCAGGGGGTCCTGGCCCCACTCCAGCCTTTCTTCCTGCCTCAAGCAGAACAAGTCAAGAGGGACAGCCTGCAGCTGGGACCCCAGCATCTGAGTCATGGGGAGGGCTGGGGCTTTCCCTGGAACCAGTCTTGGCAAACAGAAAGCAGAGCCTCACCCTGCTTCCCTGCCCCCATCCCTGCCCGAGGGCTACAATGCTTGCTTTTGTTGGCAAGTATTGTGTGTCCAGGCTCTCTTCCACTGAGGAAGCCTTTGTTAGGAAGAGGGTCTAGGCCAGAAGTTGGGGAAATGGCTGGGTGGCCCCATTTCTGGAGATGAACGAGACCAAAGCAAAGAAATCCACCCCTATCAGCTGGGGATGCTTCTGGTAAGGTGAGTTCTGAATTTCCCCAGATTCTCACCTCGGGAATTTGCACAGGGGAGAATGACTTGGGGATTCTCAGGGTAGTGGTCCCCTGACCCTGATCCAACACTCAAGTGCAAGGCTCTGGGGAGCAGGACACAAGAAGTTGGTATTGTATGAAGCCAGCAACTATTTGAAGGACACTTGCCAGTGAGGACTAGGGAGATCCTAGGAAAGAAGAGCCCAGAGGAAGGTTTTGGGGACCCCAGACAGGGCTTCCATGAGAGAGTCGGAAAGGACGAAGTGTCCCGGTCAGGGAATGGTCTGAGCACAGGCAGGTAGTGGGCCAGCCCGCCTTGAGTGAGTACTCCAGGCAGAAGGAAAGGCCAGACAAGCTAGAACCCAGGATTTAGGAACCCAGAAAGAAGGAAGGCAGAAGGGTCTAGCACTGAAAGTTTGCAAGTTTGAAGATCAGCTGGGTAGCTGGAAGGGCTTGAACAAAGCCCCAGGACTGAGGAGGAAGGCAGGTCTGGTTTTCAGCATATGCTTCTTTTAGCACAGACAAAACCCTAGGGACTTGGAGCTCCAGGGGCTCCACTTCAGACTCCAATCTAATGCCCCACCTCCACTTTGCAGTTAAGTAAACTGAGGTCTGCAGTAGGAAAAGGATTTCAGTCTCCTGACTCTAGACCTCTGGTCACACAGCTAGTTTAGAGCTGGCTTCACATCTGAGACACCTGGTCTCACTTGTAAAAGCTCAGCCTCCACCAAGCCCCACGTCCCTTCTCCCTGCTTGTCAGCTCCAATGAAGATGAGATAG
The DNA here is from genome assembly GCF_047511655.1 of Castor canadensis. Classification (NCBI taxonomy): domain Eukaryota; kingdom Metazoa; phylum Chordata; class Mammalia; order Rodentia; family Castoridae; genus Castor; species Castor canadensis. The sequence goes on along the minus strand of NC_133392.1, from coordinate 61,072,314 downwards.
CTCAAGGTAGAAGAGTCCTACAGTGGGTAACTGAAGAAACAGTGTTATCTCAGCTTGGAAATCCAGCAGGTGTCATTGTTGAGTTCCAGCTGCTGTACTAAGCTCTTTGCATGTTTTATGGCTCTCTGGACAATGTGAGGACCCCAAAATACACACAGAGGGTCCCTAGTGTGTCAGTAACCAGCCAGGATCTGAAATGTTCAGGAGCAGAGACAGAGAATTCTACCCTAGCTCAGTGAAAGCCACCACCATCCACCTAAACAGCTAGTCAAGAGGGCAGGTAGACTCTCCTCCCCCTGCCCGTCACCTCTCACCCACCACGTCAATCACCTCCAAGTCCATCTCAAACACACACCCAACACACTCTCCATCCAGAATCCCTTGTCTGGACACCACAGTTTTGTCCTAACAGATCTTTTTACGCCTCTCTGGCCCCTAGAATCTTCTCCGATTGCATCCAGAGGAGATACCTGAGATCTCACCTCACGTGATGTGGTCCTTTCTGCTGCAGACCTCCAAAAGCTCTGTTGGTCTTGGGCTAAAAGCCAGACTCCCTGCTGCTCACCCTCCTGTCTTCACAGCCCTCCAGCCTAGCTCCTTGCAGGTGCCATGTTTAGCCTGCCTCAGGGCCTTTGCATGGGTCATTCTCTATGCCTTGAAGGTTCTACCTTCCCTCTTCACCCAGTCAATTCTTCTTCCTTCAGATGTAATCCTTTCAGTAGGCCTTCCCTCAGCCTGTGAGCGCCATGGGAGCCAGACAACATCTAGGTTTTTTTTTTCTTTCCCTTAAGTCTCAGTGACTGTCCTATATTGCACATATGGCAGGCCCTCAATAAATATTAAATTAATAATCAAGTGGGAATCAGACAAGGAACAGTTCATAGAAATTTTGGGGAGTTAAGTATTTCCCAGAACAATCATTCCAGGGGAAAACTTGAGACATGTACAATCTCTCGTTCCACCATTACCATGAAGGTCACCAGACTGCACAGGAAGGCAGGGATGGGGAAAAGGAGTTGCCTTCCTGTGTCTCTAAGCATTGAAAAGAAATTGCAAATAGAAACCATCATAGCTGAGGCTTGTCACCCTTGCATGTTATGGGTCTATCTCAGTCCTCAGGTCCCTCAAAAACCTTAAAGGCTGGCGTCCTTATCCCTACAGGGAGGCCAAGGCCCCACCGGGTTGGGTAACTCACCCTAATCCTCACAACTGCCAAACATAGAGCCATGTTCAAACCCAAGTGAGATCCAACTCACAGGGTTCCAAGCACACTGAGCCGACAAGACTCCTCCACCCTCCTTCAAGATTGCACCGTTCATTTTGTCTTCCTTTTTATTATTAAAAACATTCTTGTTTTGTAAAAACAATAAAGCATGCAGAAAAGTGCCACCTTCTCGTTTTAAAGGGGGACAAACAGGCCCAGAGAGGACAGGTAACTTCTCAAGGTCACAGAGTAAAGTCATTCAGGGTCTCAACACCCCACGTCTCAGGACTCATGGTCCAGTGGCTTCAAAGCACTAATGGTAGTGGGCCTTTCTGCTGAGAACCACCCTTGGCCATTCACTGTTGGGTCCTCCCTCAGCAGGAAGCAAAGAGGAAGTTGGAGCTCTTCCTCCTGCTACATACAGCCTTTGGACAAGTTCAAAGCCAGTGGTCCTCTAATCAGTGTCACCCTGGCCAGCAGGGGGCAGCACTTGGGAGCTTACTAGGCATAAGGAACTCGGGCAGGCAAGCAATCGAGGGGATTCTGGCATATGTTCAAATTTAAGAATCACTGTTCCAAGCAAGGCCATAAAAACTGGGGACAAATTAGGACCGAGAATAAACACAGTCTATGACCTGCTTCTCATTCAAGGTGGCCACCTTGTCCATCTTAGACTCAGAAGCCTAGGCTGGAGACTATCCAAGCTCCAGAAGCCTAAGCAGCCTCAGGAGCCCTGGAGGAACAGAGAGACCATGCTTCGTGTCCTTCCTCCAGATCTTCTCTTCCTCACTCTCCCCAGCGTCCCGGCTGCACATTTTTGGCAAGTGTCTAAAGCCTGTATCTAGGAAACCCGGATGGGTTAAGCTAACCACAGTGACTTGTCATGCATTACAGAGCAGGGCCTACCCCCCGAGAGCAGCTGAGACATGAGTTCAATAAGAAGCAATGCTGCCTCTGCCGCGTGTAACGGTTGCGTGGTCTGATTGCTGCGTGTCAAGGGTGCGGGGAAAAGAGGTCTCCTTGTCTTTGCAGGAGGAGGCCAGAAAAGCCAGCTGTTCTCCCCAAGCTATGGTTCTGGTTCTCTTGAAACTGTAGGGCTATGATTGCAACACCAGCATCCTCCCACCCAAAGTCCTGGGCAGCCCCTGGCACTGGCCTCTGGGCTTTAAGAGCAGCTAAGGCCGAAAGCAGAGACCTCCCTATGTCCGGGAGCCTGTCGGGTGTGATGGACATTCTCAGAGAGGTTGGTCCATTTCTCACAAAACTTTTCTTCCGATGTGTACTGGCACCCTGTAGCTAAGAGGGCCAGGCCCCCATACCATTCTTTCCTCTAGATCAGTTAGAGTATTTTGGGTTACATGTAACCAAAAACAATTTTGAAATTAAGTATGGCTTAATTTATTATCTCACATAAAAAGGAATCCTCAAGCAAGTCAGTTCTGGACCTGATTAGTATAGCAGCCAAAAGAATCATCCAGTATGCAAATTCCTTCCTCTGTTCACTCTGCCACTTTTGGTGAGTAGTCTCAACTTTAGGCTTGTCCTCTTAGTCACAAAATGACTGCATTAGCACTGGGCATCACACAGTTACCTGATGCAACGGTGGCAGACACAATGGAAGAGACAGTTTTTCTTTACTGCCCATTTCTATTTTATTAGCAGATTTCCAAATACCATGAAAGAAGACAGAATAGTATGAAGACCCCCTTCCATTTACCTGTCACCTAGCTTTAATCCTTATGATCACATGGCCAGTATTATGTCTTCTTATCCCTCTTCCCCTACACCCTGGGTTATTTTAAAGCAAATCCCAAACACAGACTCCCTGATAGGTAAAGACTTTTCTTTTTTTTTTTTTTTTTTTTTTTGAGGTACTGGAGATTGAACTCAGGGCTTTGCACTTGCTAGGCAGATACTCTACCACTTGAGCCATACCCCCCAGTCCTCCTTTTTTTCAGTTTATTTTTCAAATAGGTTCTCATGCTTTTGCCTCAGCTGAATTTGGACCTCAATCCTCCTGCCTTGACCTCCTGAGTAGCTGGGCTTACAGGTGTGCACTTATCATGCTCAGCAAGACTTCTTTAAAAACAAAATTAGCCAGGCACCAGTGGCCTATGCCTATAATCCTAGCTACTTAGGAGGCAGAGATCAGAAGGATCATGGTTCAAATCCAACCCAGACAAATAGGCTGCGAGACCCTATCTCAAAAAAATATCACAAAAATAGAACTGGTGGAGTGGCTCAAAGTGAAGGCCCTGAGTTCAAATCCCAGTACTGCAAAAAAAAACCCAACAAAACCATTTTGTCTTTGTCACACTTAACAATAGTAACAATAATTCCTTAAAATCATCTTCAATCAATCATTTTTCACATTCCCTCAATTGCCATTAAGAAAATGTTATCTTTTGTTTTTAAGATTTGGTTCATTGAAATCTGGATCCAAGGAAAGTCCATGCACTGCATTTGGCTGACGAGTCTCAGAAGTCTCTCTTCATCTAAACCCTGGGTGGGCAAACTACACCCAGGGCCAAACCCAGCCTGCGCCGCAAGTGTGCGGGACCCAGCCCCTCCCCCCGATTACACATTCTCTGATTTATTCCATGTGGAATTGAGATGCCGCAGAGGCAAGATGGGCCAAAATGCTTAAATATTTACTACTTGTCCTTGACAGAAAAAAATGCTAGTCCCCCCTCTTTGGAGGGTTGAAGGAACCTCTGTCCTACACAATCCCCCAATATTCTCTAACCCCTTTGAAAAGCAAGCTCAAGGTTTCCCAGGTCCCTGGCAGCGGGGACCCCAGTCTCACTGTGCAGAACCTCTGAGCCCATTCCTTACAAGTCCTGTGTAGACAGAGCCTGTCTTGAGGGGCACATAGTTGCTGATAAGAGGATAATCAAAATTGGGGTTCCATCAATCAGAAAGGTGGGAAGGATGTGAATGATTACCAGGTGGGGAGCCAAGGATGACTGCAACCTTCCAAAAAGGCCAACTGGCAAAACACTGGATGATGCTGGCCCCTGGTGGAGGCTGGGGTCTTAGAACTTAAGAGAGGGAGAGCCCTGCTTATTGAAGCATATCACATATGTGCATATATATATGTCTTCATATTCTATTTTAAATATGCAATTTTATTTTAATATACAATTTGTATATTGTGTACTATAATACTATAAAATATGTTCTATCATATATAATGTATAGTTATATATTGACTATATAATATATGATCATCTCTTAACATATTGATATAATAAATATGTAATTCAATATATAAATGTTATATAGGTCAATATGAAATATAATATGAACATATGTATCAATGTATGACCTATTTTAAAAATCCAGAAGAAATAGCCTAATAGAACAGTCTTCTAGTTCTAGTTGATCAATCCAAATTCAGAAACTGCAGAAGTAGGAATGACTTTACCTGGGGTTTGGGGAACTGCCATTGCAGATACAGGTTTGGGGGGCTCTGATCTGTGTTTTGAGAGGGAAGACTGTGAGCAGATGCAGATTGATGGTTCAAACTCCTTTGTAGGAAGGTGCTATTGAAATGTCGAGAAAGAGAAGGGTAGTAGACAAAAGAGCAGAGAAGAACATATAAACATAATGGAAATGCCCAGAAACCAAGAGTCCAGGTCCTCTTCTTTTGAGACTGGGTCTTGTTAAGTGGCTTCACACTTGAGCCACTCTGCCAGCCCTTTTGCAGTTGGGTATTTTCAAAATAGGGTCTCACAAACTGTTTGCCCAAACTAGCCTCAAACCTTGATCCTCCTAATCTCTGCCTCCTAAGTAGGTAGGATTATAGGCTCCACACTGTCTGTTTTCAACATAATGGGAAAGTGGTCCAGAGATGCCATTGAGCCCCTGCACCCACACCAAAGAGCTGGTGATTTCTCTCTTTGCCCAAACCCTGGGCCAGGCTCCCTCTTTTGGCCTCAGTTTCTAAATCTGGACAATGAGACTGGGCTCACCCACGTGCTGCTACGAAGGGTCCCAGCCATCCCAGCCACCAGTCCAGCAGCTCAGTGAGAGCCAGGACAGAAGACACTTCAGCCATCATCCGGCATTGCTGCTTCCCCTTGGTCCTGCAAAACTGAAAGCCCCAAGTGCCTGTGAAGACCTCCTCACTGCAGCCACTTGCGGGGCAGCCCAGTCGGAGGTGACACTTGGTCATTTCCACGATGACCCGTCCCTCTCACATTGAGTAATACAGGTGCCTCAAAATTCTTATCTTCATTTGCTAAGCGGTTTCACAAGCCTGGCCTCAAGCCATCACAAGTTCAAAGGTGTCACCTGTGTGTCCTCCGAAGGAGAGGGACACCTTCACCATCTCCCAGCTAGGGAGACCACAAACAATTGGTTGAACACCTGTCGTGTATCAGGCACAGCAGAAAGCACTTCACAGTCCCCACTAAACATCAGCCCCTCCAGCTCTGCTCCCCACTTTCATGCTTTGAATTAAATTCAGATGATTTGAGCGTGAACCTGCTTGTGCCCCAGCAAGTGACGAAGATGGTATGGTGTGTGACTTCTAGCATTTTCCCAGTAAGAGCAAAATGTTCCTGGTAGTCACAAGGCTAAGTTCCACTCAGAACTCTGCTGGTAAACAGCTGTGAAGGCTCTGAGCCTTCTGCAGCCCAGTCTCATCCAAGCCACCAGTGGGTGGATGAGGTCACCTCTGTAGTGCCTCTCAGGTCAGACAGTGTTGACTCAGCCCCTGGACCTTTGCACAAGCTGTTTCCTCAGGATGCCCTTCCCCACACATCCCCTGATAGGCATGAGTCTTCCTTCCAGTTCTACTTCAGTGAAACCCTCCCAGACACAGCCACCCCACTCCCTCCAGCAGGTCTTTCCACGCTCCCTCTTTTCCCGTCTGTACTTCCAGCTTCTTGTGCTGAAACTATCCACTGACAGAATAGTTGCAAACCAAAGGTCTCATTCACCTTCACTTCCTGTTTAGCACACAGCCTGGAACATGGTAGATCCTGCTACAGTGTCAGGGGATCCTAGTATGGCCTGGAGAGATGCACACACTTCTTGTTGAAGCATTTCTTATTTTATTTATTTATTTTTGGAGACAGGGTCTTGCTATGTTGCCCAGGCTGGCCTTGAACTCGATCCTCCTGCCTCAGGCTCTGAGGCAGTGCTGATCAAATCCAGAGCCTAATGCATGCTGAGCAAAGGCTCTGGCACTGGGTCCCACCCCCAACCCTTCTTTTATACATTTTTTTAAGGGCAAGGGCCATCCCTCGCTCAACTTTTGTCTCACCAAGCCTAGGCACTCAATAAATGTGTGTTGCATTAGACAGTATGGAGAAGTCCCCCACTGCCACCACCCCAGCCCTCCACACTGGGTAAGCAGGCTCTTCAGAGGGCTGGATGATTCCCCTAAAAGTCTGAATTTGTCCCAAAGGGTGAGGGGATAGGGATTAGATCAGAAGAGAAACTATCTCTACTTGCCTTAGTGTGGGGACCTGCAGGCCGGGCTCCAATAGCATACCTGAGAGATCATCATGACCCAGGCTTATGGGAAAAGGTCCCTGAGAAGAAAACCTCTCCTATCAGAAAAATAGTAGTAATGATGTCTTCTTATGGGGCAAAGGGTGGGTGGTGCAGGCTTTGGTCAAGAGGCTGGGCTCATCAGAGTATGGTGGTACACACACATAATCCCAGCTTTCAGAAGGCTGAGGCAGGAGGATTGAGAGTTCGAGGCCAGCTTGGGAAGGGAAGGGAAGGAAAGGAAACAAAAGAAAGGAGAAAAGAAAAAAGAGGTTGAGCTCAGATCTGCACCTAAAAGGGCTGGATATGTTGAATGTGACCCAGCCAAGGATATTCTTTTTTTTTTTCCTACCCCAATGTCAGCTAAAACTGATGTTATGATCTCTTCACTAACCCCTGTGGGATAGGTACTGTCCCCATTTTACAGATTAGATAAACTGAGGTCCAGAGAAGTTACAAGGTCACACAGCTAGTAAGTGCCAGACTTGGGATCTAGAGTCAGCTGTTCAGACTTCATAATCCACATTCTCCATGCTCCTGTAGGGACTGCAAGCACTCAGTTTGTCACTTCTCACCAATTGTGAGCTTTAAACGGTTCCTTATAGTACATGGCCTGCCATCATGCCTGGAACTGGGCTGGACCACAGTCAGGTCTTAGAGGAAACGGTGGGCCATTGAACAAAGTCTTTTGACCAAGGTAGAAATGGTCCCTGCACAGCCTGGAAGATGAGGAAAGATATCCAGAAACAAGCCTTGGGAACTAGGTGGGGTTGCTACATCCCCAGTAGCTGACGTGACACCCTGAGCAGCCACCATTAATCACCGCCCACCACAGCCACTGCTGTTCTTTTTATAACTCCAAGCAGCTGAACCCAACCCAGCCCTCCAGCTGCCCCACGTTTTTAGCTCCCAGACCTCGGGATAGGTTTTTGGCAAGGCCTCCAACTCAATTAGCCAAGTCAGCACTGGGAAGCTTGGAGGTGATGGGGTGGGAACCAGGTCAGAAATTCCTCCCAAGGCCACTGACTCAGTCACCAGATGGCCACTTAAGGCCAGTGTTGCTTAGCAGAGGCCTTGGGTGGAGCGCTACAGAGAGCCACAGGAAGACGAGGTCATAGAGAGAGCAAAGTGCGTGGAGAATTAAAGTACAGTGTGAAGACCCAAATCCGGATCAAGCTAAAAGAGGCCACTAGATTGTACACTATAAGACAAAAAGCCAGGGCCCCTCAGCTGTGTGTTCCCACAGTCCACTCCAATTGGCCGAGAGGAAGCGCCCTCTGCTCACTGGAAGCAACTGAATTTCCAAAAGAGGCCCACACAACACCCAGCTCCACTGCCAGAGAGGAACTGGATTTTTAAGCCCACATGCAGGTCCAGCCCCTCACCCCAATACACCAAATCAAGAGATACAGTGAAGGCAGAGAAAGGTGTATTACAAGGCACAGGCTGCTAGCCACAGGAAGAAGCAAAGTAAGCACTTCAGCCCATCTTTAGTCATTTTAGGTTACAGATATGAGCCTTAGGTTTAAATGGGAAGTGAGTTAGGGTGGGGGGGTGGTTTAAACTGAACATAGGTATATAGTCCCAGTCACAAGTGTGGCCTGGTTGGTATTATCTGAGTCCTGGTTTGGGGAGGAGCTCTGGAGAAACTCTTAACCCTCTCATCACTTGAGAGGAGTAATCTGGTCAGATAAACAAGTCATTATTGCCTTGTAAGTGTTCTGTCCTCAGGAAACTGTGCTGTTCTCCTCTTTGGGCAGTTTCTGCATCCTTCCTTGTATCTATCAGTCCTGTTCTTCCCAGATTCCAAGGTGGCTGCAAGGTGAATGGCTCAGAGCAAAGGACACAGATATAAAATGGAGGCAGAAGTGTCAAGCTTTTATGGGCCCAAGTAAGGAGTCAGTGTTTTTTTTAGCAAAAAGCAGTTTAAGTTCCTCTGACAACCTCACCACACTAAGGTATGAACACCAGGGAGGTAGTAAGACAGTCAGTCCCTTGTGAGTAGCATTTGTAATGGAAGTGCACCATAGTCAAGGTCTAGAAAGCCAAAGGTAAGACCCACCTTGGGTTTATCAGTCACAAGAAGAAATGTCAGTAATGGAGGGTCAGCTTGTTAATCTGCTGGGCGAGGCAGCACTACACTGCTTGGGGTTTCAGCAGCCCTGTGGCTACCTTGGCTCAGTTTGGGCTCATGTGGAACTTCCACCAACTTGGGAGTTAACTGTTGAACGAGGCAGGCACCTTTAGGGGCAAACTTCTACACTGATTCGGGAAGGAGAGGCAGGGAAGTTGCTGCCCCTTTAAAAGACTGTTAACACGCTTCCAAAGTTGGGTTTTCTTTTTGTTTCAACAAAAGTTTTTGGAAAAACTTAGGAGGGACCAGCTAAGGTCACGAGGTCACTCTCACTCATTCAACCTAGAGTAAACTTGGCTCATTATAATACTGAATTGAGCATGCCAAGTAGCATGCATGTCCACCATCTTTCCTTTTTGATCATGTGCTCTATGAGCTTAAACTGAGCATGCTCAGAAATGTGCCTGCCCTTACATTTGCTTTCCTGTGTGAATCTGTATAAGTTTCCCAATAAAATCCCTATACTTCCTTTGTTCACAGACAGCACTGCTTTGCAAATAACCCCAGCACTCTCGTCACCAGCAGCAGATAATAAAACTACCTCCATTCTTTTATCTCCTGCTTGTGCTTTTTGGCTTTGCACTCCCCAAGATCCTCTCACTATTTCAGTTACCCAGGGACTCCTTGGTCCTCCTTCCTGCTCACAGGAGGGTAAACAACAGCCAAAGTGACACTGGGGCACTACAGCCTCATTAACAGGAAGGACAGTGAGGAACCCTTATTCAACAATCCTCACCCACCATGCGTATGAGAGCACTTACCAGACCTGTATCTGCCACCGAAACCTTTGTGGAACTCCCCCAGACAGTCGTGCCCCCATCGCCACCCCCTCTTTGCCAACTGTAAAGTGTTGTGAAGGGTATGAGATGTTCCTCTTCTAACCCAGTTTCCTGGCAGGAGACACTAACCCAACTTGGGTCAGGACTTTGTTGCTCCAGGGACAGCAGGCAACACGAGCCTCATGCTCCCCTTGCGCCCCAAGACCCATGAGGCCAATTTGGACGCAGGCCCAAGTTAACGCTGTGCATGGGATGGTTTTCGTGTCACAGCTGAAGAACCTTGAGTTTGGGGAACCCCTGATCTCAAGGGGGGAGCTGCTATCAAACCTTACCAATCACTCCTGGGGGGAAGGGCAGCAAACAAATCTGCCCTCCACCCTGGAGAAAAACAAGATCTTCATCTTTCAAGGCCATTTCCTTTGCAAAAATCCTTGTAAAGATGATCTGGAATAAAGATGTGGCAAGACAGAAAGCCCTGAGAATCTTTTCCCAGCAGACACTGGTTGGGGGTAACGGGAAAGGCAAGCCTATGAGCTGAAAGAGGAGAGGAGACCTCTCAAACTAGAGAGCAAGGTGAGCTGAATCTGGAAGCAGGATCAGAGATAATCCAGGGGTGGGCACCTGGGCAGAGGGGAGGAGGTGGAAGAAGGGGTGGCCATATCAAACTGATAACAGAGGCCACTGAGGGGTAGCCTCTGACTGAGATGACAGTACCTTTCTCATTTCCCTTTATTATTTGTGACCCTACCCTTGGGATCTCCTTCCCTGCTTCAAGATCCCTCATTACTTCCCTGACCCTAACAAGAGAGGAGGCTCCCCCCGCACTTCTGATTTTAATCAACATGAGGGCTTCACAAATTCCATAATTGCCCAGATAGTAAACCCTTGGAGATTGGTCCACGTTCAAACTTGGTGTCAACACTAAGCATCCAGGTGACATGGTACAAGTCATTCTACCTGTCACATGGCTCACCTTCCTTCTCTGCACGGTTAAAAGAATAATGGCATCCACCCGTGAGTGAACTTGTAGAGACCAAGTCAGTATCATCATGGTAACACCATGAGTGATGACTGCTGTTACCCTAACAGCTTTTCTAGTGGGAAACGGAATGGGCTGGATGGAAATAAGCTCTGATTTTCCAACCTAGGCTCCCCAGCATCCTGTACAGGGTGCCCACGCCCACTGCGGGGGCCCTACTGACTAACTCCAACTTCCTTTTTTCCATCTTCCCTCCAACCTCAGCAGCTTTGCAGTCCCCGCATTGACATCAGAAACCTTGACAGGGGGTTGGGCACATTGCCCTAGACTTGTCCCTGTCACAGGCAGGTTCGGTTCTAGAAGGTTTTAGAAAAGTAAGCAATGCTAATGAAGGTCCAATGTCAGTTTGACTCCTAGCACAAAGGGAATGTTACTCAACCCCTCCACAACCCCCAATTTCCCCGGATGTTGAGAAATCTTAGACATGGCATATTGGACACTGGTGAGGGTTAAGCAATGTGAAGTGCTTAGCAGTGCCTTGCACATTGGAAAGACTCAGCAAGCATACATTGTGTTTTATTACTGTTCCAAATGAGAATTATAAAATGCTCAGACATCCATGCCTGGGGCTTTGGCAGATTCTGTGCTTAGTAAATGAGAAATAGAGACACTGCTGATGAGATCGTGGATGAGTATGAAAGCCCTTTGTAAGCTCTGGGAAGCCCTGCAGGTGAGAGAGGAGATGCCAACCAGGGGTGGGCCTGACAGAAGAGCCAGTGGACTATGCACAGCAAAGTAAGAACCCTGGGGACAACAGGCTGAGCTCAGCCTCGTAAGTTTCCCCACCAGAGTGAGAGCAGAGGTGGAGAGGGCAAGGGCACCAGCAGTCACCTGCCAAAGTCCCCACTAGATCCTTGCACATTCACAGTGCCCTTTTGTGGTTTGCTGGGCAGAAGGATATTAATACTCCTGTTTGTAGAAATGGAGGCTCCAGCCTAAGGTCACAGAGCCAGCAAGGGGAAGAGCCTGTGTGGCAGAGAACTGCCAGGGTCTCAGAAATGTAAGGCCATAGTATGGCCAGGGCCGGGGAGGTCCACAGCTTGTGTTAGTGGAGTGCCTGGTGGGAGTAAGAACCTGTTCTTAGTTTGCTGAGGAGATTCCTATTTTCACATGGAAAGTTCCTCTCCTAGATGGGAGCAGCCTGAAAGAATATCAAGACCAATGGCAGATATGGTTGTATATGAGGCATGAAAAACAAGATAATAAAAACACTGTAAAAATAACTTATAGTAAAATGTCTTTAAGGACTGTAATTATGTCTATTTTCAAAGTCAGTGAAGAGTTATAAAGTTGGATGAACACACTTATACAAAGCAAATAATCTTGATGTATAACATAATTCTGAGACTCGTGTGTGTGTGTGTGTGTGTGAATACCCTATCTTTAACACATACATAAAACACATTTCAACAAAGCATATGCTAAGAATATCTTGAGATTATCAAAGAAGAGATATGTAAGTCTGGAGCACAGTTTTTTGTTTGTTTGTTTGTTTTACTTATTTTTTATTGTTGTGCTGGGGGTATATTGTGCCATTTACAAAAGACCTTACAATACATCAAATATATCATACTTGAATCCACCCCCTCCATCATTCTCCTTTATCCCCCCTCTCCCCATCCCTGGAATAGTTTCAACTGGTTTTATTTTTCCATTTACGTTTGGAGTACAGTTTAGACATCTGTGTTTTTATAAAACTTCCTACACGCACCTGAGGGACATGCCTTATGCTAGGATGAGTCTAACTTAAGATAGCTGTTTCTTCCAATAAGTTCAAGTGCACCTCTCTTCTACTTATGGTTAGGCCCTGACTCTGGGCATCCAGAGCGACCATCTGCCATGAGGAGACTGGTTGTGCTGGACAGCAGGGAGGAGTCCTGCGTGCTACCAGCCTTTGTGCATGCACAATGTGCTACCCACACCCTAGAGCACTTTGACCCTCGCTATGGCCCTTAGTACAGGGGCCAATTTGCATAAATGCACCCAGTATGGAGGCCAGACCTCCCAATCCCTTGGCCAATGAAGGATTCCTTGTGCAGGATTGCCACTCCTAGGAAGCTCTAGGGTCAGGCTTGTGGGACCTCTCAGCCTCCTTTTCCTCATCCTCATCTCCAAAATGAGAAGCAGGACTGGAGAACATGTGGGGTATGAGGACCAGAGACTGTTCAGACAAGAATTGCTCTTCTCCAGCTAAGGAAGTAGCTCCGTGGTAGAGCACTTGCCCAGCATTCGCCAGGCCCTGGGTTTGAGTCCCAGCATGGACAGGGAAAAAAGATTCTTCTCCTTGGCTCCTCACCCCAACTGCTGTGCCTCTAGGAAAGTCCTTTGCTGTGCAAAGGAAGTCCCAGGGTAGTTAAGAGCAAGGGTTCTAGACTCAGCTGACCTGAGTTCACATCCCAGCCTGCCACTTACTATGTAACCTTATGTAGGATTTTTGTTGGGATTAAATGAGATAACACAATTGAGGCCTTAACTAACAGGCTTTCAGTAGATACTGAAAATAGGGTTTTTGGCTTTTGTTTGGTTTGGTTTTTTGGTTTTCTGAGGTACTGGGTTTCGAATTCAGGGCTTCATGCCTGCTAGGCAGGAGCTCTGCCACTTGAGTCACTCCACCAGTCCTTTTCTGTGCTGGGTATTTTTGAGATAAGGTCTCACTTTTGTTGCCTGAACTGGCCTTGAACCACGATCCTCCTGCCTCCTGAGTAGCTAAGATTACAGGCATCTTTCACTGGCACCTGGCTCAAAATGGTATTTTTAGTTTGATCTTCAATCCTCCAGTCTCTGCAATGTGCATCCTTCTCTCATTGCTACTCTCTTTTTCCCAGATGCCCTGTCCTTTAATGTCTGGCTCCCAACTTGCCCTCCTCCCCAGTTGAAAGCTTATTCTTTAGGCAATAAAGAGCATGGGAAATGGCTAGACAGGAGAAATGTGCTTAGCAGAAAGGTCTGACCACATTGGGGGCCACGTGACAGGACATACAGAGGTGTGTGAACTACCCAGGACACAGGCCACAGGGCCAGGAAAGAGGGTGTAAACTCAGATTTTGGTGAATGCTAATGGGGCGGGGGGTGGCTAGAGCAAGAAGGAGAAGGAGCAAACAGCGATTATCCCTCTAGGTCTTGCTTTGGTGATTGGGACCAGGGGGGAATTTAAATCTATAATGTCCCCCAAAGGCCCATGTGTTAAAGGCTTGGTTCCCCAGGGTGGTGCTATTGGGAAGTGGTAGAACTTTTAAGGAGTGGAGCCTAGTGGGAGGTCTTTAGGTCATTGTAGGAGTGTCCTCAAGGCGATTGTGGGACCCTTTCCCCTTTCTGGCTCTCTTCCATGAGGTAAGTAATTTTCCTCTGCCATGTGCTCCCACCGTGATGTAAACCTTTACCATGGGCCTAAAAACAACAGGGCAAATTGATAGTTTGACACCTCCAAAACTGTAAGCCAAAAAAAAGCTTTACTCTTGATGAGTTGATTACCTCAGGTATTTGCTCTAACAATGTAATAACGACTAACATACCCTAAAATGGAAAAGACATGCAAAAGGAAGAGGAAATTATTCATTTGGGGTGAGATGAGTTTGAGACAGCTAGGACTTACCTAAGGGAACCCACAACCCCCCATGCATTGAGCACCTGTGTCTGGCCTGGAGCAAGACTGAGAGCCATCAGCCTCTGTGGCAACAGAAGCCACAGGTGTGAATGTGCTGACTCTGTGAGTGTGTACAGCAAGAAGAGAAGCTTGACAATGAAGCTGAAACAGACCGATCCCTTGCAGCTTGCCCTTGAGAGAGATTTCTCTCACTTCTAGACTGCTTGCTGGCTGCCTTCAAACCTCTTTGTATGGTGTCTCCCACTCCTGATCCCAAGGGTAGTATCAATCCTTGAGCAACTTTTCCCAGTAGGATTAGGATCTTTTAGCAAATGACCCTTCCAGTGACCTTCCCTGTTCTCCAAGATGGACACATAGGCAAATTATATCTCTACTGTGTCCCTTGCTAAACCCTGGTACTTGGGGATTTTTGTGTTTTTAACTTTTAATGATGAAAATCTTTAAATACAAACAAAAGCAAACAGTGTAAGAAACCTTCATGTATAAGCTATTAGGTTTTAATAATTAATGTGTGGCCAACCTTCATTTATACACTTGCCATGTGTCTGCACACGTGTACTTGCATGAACATACACACACACACACACACACACACACACACACTCCACTCCCCACTGAATTATTTTAAGGCATATCATAAATAATTTAGTATCTATCTGCAAAATATAATATCTTTATAGGGAAGGTAAAGTTCTTTATTGAAACGTAACATAGTGAAAGGTACAAAGATAGTTAAGTATTTGCTGAAAGATTGTAAGAAATACATGCATGCGACCCCTGTAACCACTTCCCAGATCAAGTCATAAGGCACCACGAGCAGAAGTCCCTCCCTGGGCTGTTCCCATCCCCAGCATATATAAGCAGTTTGATCTTGTCAGCCTTTTTCTTATGGATTTGTGGGAGTTTTTATTTGGGGTTCAAATCCTTTGTCTATTGAAAATATTTTTTCCTACACCGTAACTTGTTACTTCACTCGCTATCTTTTCATGAACAGTTCTAATTTATCAGTTTTTCTTCTATAGTAAGATCTTTTTTAAAAATTCTATTTAATAACCCTTTGCTGCACCACAATCTTAAAGATAATCGCTTATATTCTCTTCTGGAAGCTTTGTTGTTGTTTGAGCAATTTACTGTACAACCAGCTAGATATATTTTATAGAGAGTGCAGTGAGTTTGAGATACAAGTTTTAGCTGGGGTGGTGGCACACAGTCTGCAATCCTAGCACTTGGGAGGGATGAGGATTGTGAGTTCCAAGCCAGCCTGAGCTACACAGCAAGACCCTGCCTCAAAAAAAAAAAATCCATGTTTTTCCTCTATGACTATCCAAATTTCATATATCATTTATTCATTATTTATTCATTGTGTCCCAGTGACACACTTGTCATAATTCTGGTGTGTGTTTATTTCTAGACCCTATTCTTCCCGTCAGCCTATTTCTCTCTACTTATGCTAATACTACACTAACTCAATTAATTTGGCTCAATAATGTCTTGTTATTTTCTGGTATAAAGCCCAGCTTTGTTCTTCCATGTATACTTTTTATTTGGGTGTATATTTTGGGGGATTAAACCCAGGCCCTCATGTATACTAAGCATGTGCTCTTCCACTGAGCTACACCCGCAGCCCTTCTACAGATTCTTGGCCTTTTGCATTTCTTATAAATTTTAGAATTGGCCTAAATTCCATAAAGTCTTATAACAGAAGCTCAGGATTTGGATTGGAATTGCATTACATGTACAGGTCAAATTAGGGAGCCAATTATTTATGCTATAGTTTACATCTAAGATGACCACTAAAGCCCATGTGTTAAAAAGCTTGGTCCTCAGCTTGGTGCTATTGGAAGGTGGGGAACCTTTAAGAGGAAGGGCCTAGTGAGGAGTCTTAGGTCACAGGAGGCATGCCCCTGAAAGGGCATGGTGGGACTCTGGTCTTTTTCTCTCTTTCTCTTTCGATTTCCCCACCATAAAATTAAAGAGCCTCATTCCCCAATCAGTCATGGACTGAAAACTTTTTTAAATATCTCAGGTAATGGTAATAGAAATCTGACTAACATACTTTTCCATGGTCTTGACTCTCCTAATTGACGAACATAGCTGTATTTCTCTATTTCATTATTTACCTCAGTACAATTTTTGTACAGAGGTCATCTCTTACTAAATTTATTCTTAAGAATGTGTTGTTCTACACCAGGTGCGGTGGCTCATTCCTGTAATCCTAGCTACTCAAGAGGCAGAGATCAGGAGAATCAAGGTTCAAGACCAGCCCAAGCAAAAAGTTTGAGATACCCCATCTCAAGCAATAAAAAAGCTGGTCATGGTGGTGCATACCTGTCAACCCAGTCACACAGAAAGTATAAGTACAAGGATCTTAGTGCAGACAACTGGAAATAAATGTGAGACCCTATATGAAAAAATAGCTAAAGCCAAAAGGGCTGGGGTAGAAAGCTTGCCTAGCAAGCAAAAGACCCTGAGTTCAAATCCCAGCACTACCAAAAATTTCATTGTATTACAATGCTATTATAAATTGAATTATTCTTTAGATTTCATTTTATGGATTGTTGCTGGTATGCTGACTTTGAATTCAGTGGCCGTGCTGGCTTCTCTGTTATAATTATTATTTGTGTTTGTGTGTGTGTGTGTGTGTGTGTGTGTGCGCACACACGAGTGTGTGAACCCCAAAAAAGGCTCTCCCCTAATGCTTTCCCTGTCTTCTGCCTCCTCATTCCCCTCAGGTCTCTCCCGTGAAGTGGTGCTGAGCCTCCTCCTCTAGGACTCCAGGACCTGTGAGCATAGAAGACCTTGTGTTTTCCTGGGCTTCTCTTCTGTCTCCTCTTGTGGCTGAACCCAACTGCCCACCTCATAAAGGTGATAAAATGTAAACCTACACTTTTATGACCAATTGACTTCCAATAAGAAAATGACTTGATTTTATCTACATGGTACACTGTCCTATATATGTCAACTGTGTCAAGCTTGTAAGTGTATTGTTTGAATCTTTCATATCCTTGCTGATTTTATGCTTGCCTACTTGTTTTATCAGTAACAGAAAGAAACAAGTTCAAGTATTTCACTAGAAAGACTGGGGTGTCACTCAGTGATAGAGTGCTGCTTGCTTCACATGTGCAAGATACTGGGTTGTTGATCCCCAGCACTGAGAAAAAAAGAAAAACTTTCAGTATAATTATACCTCTATTCTGGTCCATTGTTTTACTCTTTGCCCTGGGATCTCTTTTCTACACAGGTTGAATCTTCTTCTTTAACTTCTGTATTTGTCACTGAATCCATGAATGGGTGAACGCTCTCCTAGCACAACCAAGTCTGGTTTCCCACTGTTTCTGTTTTGCTTCACTCCCCAAAGCCTCACTCCCCAAATAATTAATGCATAAAGTCAGCCTTGCCTGAAAAGAAGAATAAGGGAAAACATTGAAGAACAACTGTTATATGACTGCCTGATCTGCAATCTTTCTTTAGATTTACAGGAATCTGGAACATCTGGAATGCCTGGTGACTGGTGGACCACAACAAAACCACGTCCAGAGAATCGGTTCCTGCAACAATCACTCCAGAGCCCACCTGGTTATGGCTAAAATTAGACTCTCCAGAACCCCACTTAAGCCCTTGCATCTGTGACCCCTGGCAAGATGAAACTTGAGTGGAAGCCCTCCATCTTCCACCAGCCAAGAAAGCTCTTTCTTCTCCCATCTCTCATTTCATGGTTACATTACTTTCAAATCTTTTTTCCTACCATTCTGCAGTTTATTTTGATTAAAAAGAAAAAAATCTCCTTTTCATCTTCTATTTCACTTAAGACCCTATTTATATAATTAACTCCCACTAATTTGTTTCCATTTCTGAAATGATTTGTCATTTCAGAAAAGAAAACATGGCTTTTCTTTACGGAGTTCTGTGTGAATGTTTTTTCAAATCTTCCTTTTGCCCAATTATCTCCTAGCTTAATTTTTAGAACCTTGATTTAGGCTTTAGTTCCACAGATTCTGTCATTCAAAAAAATTCTTTTTCTTCATTTTAAGATATTAAATTAGGGTTTTCATCTATAGGTGTGTCTTTCTAGAGACCTCTATTGACTAATGACCTATTTTTGTGCTTAGTCTCTGTTTCCTGTCAGCACCCTGAATGAGGCTGGGTTTCCTCTCTGTCACCCTTGTCTATTGCTGATGTTTAAATGAGATAGGTTTTCCTGTGCTCCTCAGTGGGAAGAACAGCAAGGATTTCTTGGCAAGATATATGACTACAACACCCTCTTCAGTTGTGCTAAAAAAGTCCTTAAATCGTGGCTTCCAGGGAGCCCTGCCCAGTGAGAACTGCACAATCAGTCTGGCCCCACTTTTGTCTGGCCCTTGGCTTTACCTGGCTCCCTGCTGTGCTGTCCAGTTCGAGGTCTGTGCCCAGCCATTTCTCCTCAGTACAGAGCTTTGTCTAGAAAGGAAGTTGGGCTGGTGTTTCAAGATTTTATGGGAGGATTTCATAGATTGTTAGGAGGATATGTTTACATAATGCAAAGCACATTACCAGACACATAGTGAGTGTTCACTGGGATACTCATAATTAAAAACCTGTTAATACACACTCGCTTGCACCTCCAGGTTAGTCCTACTCATAAACATGTGCTATTGTTTTTGCTTAGTTGGTTGGTTGGGGGTTTTTGTTTTTGAGACGGGATCTCACTAAGTCCAGGATGGTCTCTTGAGCTCCTGGGATGGGCTCCTACCTCAGCCTCCCCAGTTCTGGGACCAGAGGCTCACCCCACCATGCCTGGTGGACACAGGCTATATGCTGAATGTGTGTGGCTCTTTCTCACCTCTATGCCTTTGCATCAGAAAACCTCTTTCCATTCTCTGCCAGCTGAGGCTGGAAGAGTGACTCAAGTGGTAGAGCACCTGCCTAGGAAGTGTAAGTTCAAACCCCAGTACTGCCAAAAAAGAAAAAAAAAATTATCTTCCACCTGCCAAACCTGCAAGAGCATCTTATTCTGGTAACATCAGTGGGTTTATCCAGCCCCAAACCACTGTCCCCCTTTCTGGACCACAATGTCTCTTCATGTATAAGCCACACACCCCACATCTTAATGATGTTACACCAATGGCCTTTTATTTAGGTTTACTCTGTGCACCCTCTTATATATACATGCCCTCACTTAGTCTCCACATCAACACTGAGTGATAGGAATTTTTTTTAATTTGGTGGTTTGGGGGTTGAACTCAGGGCTTAGCATTTGCTAGGCAGGTGCTCTATCACTTAAGCCAGGCCTCCAGCCCTTTTTGCTCTGGTTATTTTGGAGATAGGGTCTTGCTTTTTTTGCCCAGGTCAGCCTGGACCATAATTCTCCTATTTTACATTTCCTATCACAGCTGGGTTGACAGGTGTACACCACTACCCCAACTTTTTCCTGTTGAGACAGAGATCTCACAAACTTTTTTACCCAAACTAGCCCACGCAATCCTTTCAATCTCATCCTCTCAAGTTGCCAGGATTAAGGAATTATTGATTGGTCTTAGTTTACAGATGAGGACAGTGAGGGTTAAAGGGATTTGACACTTATCTAAGGTTGATTGTTAGTCAGAAATGGTAGAGGAACCCCAATGAGCAGTCAGCCTGGTTTAAT
This sequence comes from Castor canadensis, assembly GCF_047511655.1. Lineage (NCBI taxonomy): Eukaryota > Metazoa > Chordata > Mammalia > Rodentia > Castoridae > Castor > Castor canadensis. The sequence goes on along the minus strand of NC_133392.1, from coordinate 61,052,429 downwards.
CACAATGTTGAAACTTCTATAGATTGCAGACTTTTTTTAGGATGCAATTCTGTCTTTTGCACCTCTGTAGCCCTGTGTATAATCATCAGTATGCTGTGTGTATTGAGTGTTTATTAAAGATGGATGAGTGTGCACAGTACTTTGTGCTGGCCAAATGCACGGGGCTTTGGGATTTGAGAAGGAAACTTCTCTACTGAAAGGCAGATGGAAAAGTCTCAGACACTGATCAATTTCTTCCAAAGAGTTATTAGTCAGACTCTTACTCAGCTTTTCTTCTTTTTTTCCACTCAGGTTTGAGCTCAGGGACACACTTGTATTTTCAGAAGTCCTTGACCACCAGTAATCCATCAGAAAACTCTCAGTGATGGCCAAACATGGCTGGACAGCAAGATCAAGTGACAGATGGACCCTTGGCACATTCACAAAACCCACACCGAATTTTTTAAGTCTATAATTTAAGAGTACCATTCTCATATCACAGATTTGTCATAAAAATTTCTTTCATAAAAATATCAGAAAGTTGGGAGCCAAGTGATGAGTTAGAAATCCAGTTTGTCCAGATGTTGGAATTTCCTTTAGATGCGTGTTTACTAGACAGCTGGCTGAGCTAGACTCCTCAGAGCACACTGGCCTCAAGCTAGAAATCCTGGGTTTGTACCTGCCCTGCCACTTGTTGGCTGTGTGATGTTAGACAAGTACTTCTTGCTGGGTCTCAGTTATTTCATTTAACAATTATAGATAACAATATTCTACATCACAACATTGTTAGGCATAGGTGAAATCACATCTGTAAAACTTGTAAGTTGTAAAGTCTATGCTCTGCACAATCAAAAGAGCCAAATAAGCTGCAGCTGCCATTTCTTAACCACTGTGAAGGGACCAGCAAACAAATCTGTGGGCTGAGAAGGCCACTAGGTGAAAGCAAAGGATGAAGTAGAGAAAGAAGAGGAGAAAAGCTATGATACCTGGAAGACTAATGCAGAAAGGACAGAAGAAAAGATAGAGCCTAAGGCCTTTCTATTTCCTATGAGTGCCAGGGGCCCTCAGGGAGATTCCTATAGTAAGATTCCTATAGTAAGATTAAGCAAAACAAAAACCAGGTGTGCTGGTGTGCACCTGTAGTCCCAGCTACCTGGGAGGCTAAAATGGGAGGGGGTTTTGTTTTTCGTTCTGGGGTTTGAACTCAGGGCCTGAACTTGCTAGGCAAGCACTCTGCCATGTAGGGTCTCACATTTTTGCCCTGACTGTAATTGCCTGGCACAATCCTATTTACATTTCAAACTGCGATCCTCCTGATCTCTACTTCAACAGTACCTGTGATATTGGTGTGAGCCACTGCACCTGGCTGAGATGGGAGGATTTTTTGAACCCAGGAGTTTGAGTTCAGCCTGGGCAACATAGCAAGACTCTGTCTCAAAAAAATAATAAAGTCTACTTTAAAACAATTCTAAAAGACAAAACACATCTTTCTTCATCTGCTTAGGCTGCTATAACAAAAATCCAATAGACTGAGTGAGAAATTTATTTCTCACACATCTGGAGGTTGGTAATGTGAATCAGGGTACCAGCAAAAGTGGATTCTGGTAAGGGCCCTTTTCTGGCTTGAAGATGACAGCCTCCTCTTATATCCTCACACAGTGGAAAGAGGGTGAGAGATCTCTCTGGGGTCACTTATAAGGGCACACACCAGTTCATAGGGCTCTACCCTCATGACCTAGTCACTTCCCAAAGGCTCCATCTCCTAATACCATTGTATAGGGGGTTAGTATTCAGTGTACAAATCTGTGGAGGTGCGTGTAGAGAGTTAGTCAACTTTCCATCACTATGACAAAATACCTGAGATAATCAGGAGGAAAAGGTTTATTTTGGCTCACAATTTCAGAAGTTTCAGTTTATGGTTGCTTGGCCCTGTTGCTTTAGGCCTGTGGCTGCCCAGTACATCATGGTAGGAGGGACTGATTGAGGAAGATGCTCACCTAATGGTGGCTGAGAAGCAAAAAGAGAGACAGAACAGGGCTGTGATCACAAAGTCCTCTTCAAAGGGTACAGCCCCAATGACCTAACTTCCTTCCATTAGGCTCCACCTCCTAAAGGTTTCACCATCTCCCAAAAGCACCACAGGCTGGAGACTAAGCCTTTAGCACGTGGCCTTTGGGGACATTTATGATCCAAACCATGGAGGAGGAGGGGACATTCAGTCACGACAGCAGAAGAGTCTACTTTTCCTTCTCATTTCCACGGATATACATCAACATTCTAGATTTCTGTTTATTAATCAAATAGAGATTAATGTAGTGAAAAGTCAAGGAGTTACATGTGCCCTCATCATGCTGCCTAAATTGGGTTGATCGCATGTGAAAATATTGTCCATTTGAATTTGTAAACACCGTAACATGCTCATAGTCACCATCTACCACAGGCTCAGATCCTGTTATTAAAACAGAACAAAAAAAAAAAGTCTGGGGGCGTGGCTCAAGTGGTTCAGCATTTGCCTAGCAAGTGGAAGACCCTGAGTTCAAACCCCAATACTACCAAAAAAAAAAAAATTCCCTTCATCTACATCTAATGTTGTGAAGTAACCAGTGGTTGCCGTACTTACCAGAGTGTTGTTTGTGTGCGTGTGTGTGTTTGGTTTTGGGTGGGGGGTTGGTGGCACTGTATATTGAACTCAAGGCTTCACACTTGCTAGGCAAGCACCCTATCTCTTAAGACATGTCCCCAGCCCTAACTATATTATTTAAAAACAAAATTAAAGTACAGAGCAAGATGTATAATATGCTTCCTTTTGTATGATAAAGGGAGAGAATAAGAAGTTATTTACACGAGTATCTATTGTGTGAAATACTGTGAGGAGCCAAAGACACTGAAAAGGCAAAGAAGGCTAGTGGGCCTGTGGAGGGAAGCTGGGAAGTCACAGATGGGGCAGAGAAAGACTGTTCACTACATATCTTTTTATATGGTTTTGACTTTTGCATCCTGGAAAGTGAATTACCTAATTTTGAAATTTAGTGGATAATTTAATAGCAAAATATACACATCTAAAGTAAGAATTAGTGACTCAGAACAAAGGCCTGGAGAAACCTAGTGCAGAGAGATGAAAAGTAGAAAGTTAGAAGAGGGTTAGGCACCTGGAGGAGAGGGAAAAGCTTCTCCATTTCTAAAGGATTCAAAAAAGGCAAAAACTAGAGACTGGGGCAGACCAGAAATATGACATGATCGTGGCCCAGATATTTTCCCAGGATGATGAATGATGTAGAGTCCAGAAGCACCACAAATCCCAAGCAGTGTGAATCTAAAGAATTCATCTCTAGATACAGAGTTCGTAGTAAACTTTCAATGATCACAACTGAGAAGACCTTAAAATCAGCCCACTCGCTAATCGTCAAGCAACAGTGAAGCAAAACACGGTGGCGTTATAACATCGAAATCCTGAAAGGTCAACCAGTAATGACTTCCATGTGCTGGCCAGCTGAAGTTATGATTGGAGAACAAGGATGAACTCAAAATGTTTAGACCAGCAGTGAGTGTCCATAGACACTCAGTGACAGCACTGATAAAGGGTCTATTTTAAGAAAAAGAAAAAATATCCCCAAAGAAAGCTGGGAGATGAAATAGTGAGAAAAGACACTGGTGAACATAGAAATATGACCAGACATTGACTGTGTTGCCAGGCACTGGCGGCTCCAGCCTGTGATCCTAGCTACACAGGAGGCAGAGATCTGGAGGATCATGTTCGAAGCCAGCCTGGACAAATAGTTCCAGAGACCCTATCTTGAAAAAACCCACCACAAAAAGAAGGGCTGGTGGAGTGACTCAATCCGGAATAGCATCCGCCTAGCAAGCGGGAGGCCTTGAGTTCAAACCCCAGTACCACCCCAAAAAGACAAAAACACCAACTGTGTCAAGTCATAGGATGAATAACTGATTTAGTTAAGGGAAAATAACAGAGGACTAACATATAGGACAGAGATCACACTCAAAACGAGAGAAGGTGGCTTTGGTTAACAGCAGGTGAGGTCATCACATCCCTTGGTGGGAGACCAGCTATGAACAACTTGAGACAGTTCAGAATACATGCTAGTACTTATGAGTAACCACTAAAGAATCAGAAATAGAAGGTGTAAGATCCAAGCCAAGAGATAAAGAAGAATATATCTTTCTTAACATTTCAATCAATAAAAAAAAAAGTGGGAAAGGAAGGAGAGGACACACAGAAGTGAAAAAAATACAAAATATGATGGTAGAAACAAACTCTGATAGAACAGCAAATGGAAGTGGACTTCATGAAGTTAAACAGATAGTCACTCTGGCCGGGTGACAAAACAAATCCAAACCTTAACAGAGACCCACCTAAAACAGAGAAAGCTAGGGAGTTTAACAGTAAGATGAGAGACTGTCTCTGTGACAAGAGTTAATCAAAAGAGGGCTGCTGCTCTTAAACATGGTTAGCATGGTAAATTTTATGTTATGCATACTTCACCATAATTAGAAACTAGCAAGGCATGGTAGGATGCACCTGTAATCCCAGCACTCAGAAGGCTGAGGCAGGAAGATCACAAGTTTGAGGCCAGCTTGGGCTATTGAAAGTTGGAATAGCTCTATTAACATCAGGTAGCATTTTAGCAAAAAATAAAAAAAGCATTATCTGGAATAAAAGTGGCCACTACATAATGATAAAAAGCTCAATTCACAAGAAAGACAAAACAATGCTAACCTGTATAGTGAGGCAGCCTCAAATATATATAAGGAAAAAGTTACAGAACTACAGCTGAAGGGAAAAATTAATCTACCTTCATCCTGGGAGATTTCACATGATTCTCTCAGTAATTAGTGCATCAAGAGACTACAGTTTGACATAGAACCCTACACCCAAAAATTCATATTGTTCCCAAGTGTGCAAGCACAAGGCTTGAACATTTTGTATATCATAGTGAAAATCGCCATTCACATGCAAGAGCAGGTGTCAAAGACATGCTCTGACCACAACACACATGTACTTAAAATCCAGAGCAAGAGATGGTACTTAAAACTCCACAAGCTTCAAAAGTTTAGATACACACTTTATAAATAGCTTCTAGGCCAAGAAGAAATCAAAAGGAAAATTAGAAAAAATTAAGAAATTGGACAATAACAAAAATGCTACATCCCAAAACTTAAGAGATTCAGTTAAAAAAAAAATTCTTAGAGCGAAAGGTAGACTTAAATACTTCCTGAGAGAAAAAAGACTGAAAATTAGTGACCTATGAGTTCATCTCAAGAAGTTAAAAAAAGCATCATAAGAGAAGAAGCCCAAAGAACACAGGGAAAAGGAAGAAATAAAAAGTCAATAATTAAATTAATAAAATGGAAAATAATGCTAAAATACAGAAGATGAATAAAGCCAAGCAGGTTGTTTTAAAAGCACCTGTTCAGCAAGACTCTTCTAGAAACAAAAAGAAAAACCATTAAAAATTCTGTGATCAAAAAGAGGTCACCACTTACTGGTTCAGAAGGATTTTTTTTTTAAAGAATGAGCAAAAGCACTATAAACAATTCCAAGCCCACAAGTGTGAAATGTTAGACAGGCTGTGAATTTTTCTAGAACAAAAACATCACTTGTCAAAACTGATGAGAGAGAAGAGAGAAAAGGGAAGGGGGGGAGGGAGAGAGAGACGAAAGAAAGAAAAAAAGAAAGAAAGAAAGAAAGAGAAAGAAAGAAAGAAAAGAAAGAAAAGCGAGCCTGAATTGAGCTGTAATTATTAAAGACATGAACTCAGTAGTTACAAATCTACCCAGCTACAAAAACAGAGTGCCATTTCCTACAAACTTCCATGGAATGGAGAAAGAGGAACAACTCTTCAACCCATTTTCTGAGACCAAGGGGAAATGTCTAGAACTGTGGGTAACACATACGGTGGGGAAGAGGAAGAACATCTAAGTTTCACAAACCTGCCAAGAAAAGTGATCAAAGAATTAACACTGGGTGAAGAAATAGACATCCAAAGCAAGAATTAGTGACTTGGAACAAAGACCTGCAGAAAAATTGTGACACATCAGGGCAGAGAGACGAAAAGGAGAAAATAAGAAGGGTGCAATGCACATGGAGGAGAGGGGGCCTGCCTGCTATGTCTCTAACCAGCATTCAAAAAGGAAAAAACTGGAAAGACCAAGGCGGACCCCATATATGAAATGACAGTGGCCTGGATCTTCCTCCAGAAAGCTGAATGCTGTGAATCCTCAAAGTCCAGAATCACTATAAATCCTAAGCAGGGTGAATTTAAAGAATTCACCTTTAGGTATAAACTTCACAGTAAATTTTCAAAGACCCCTTCATTACAGTTTGTGGCTGTAATTTATATGGTAGGCACAGTCCATGTAAGTAAACCCAGTCAGGATCAGTATCTTCCCTCATGCAGTCTATGTATTGTCTTAGTCCAATTCCGGCTACTGTAACAAATGCCCGAGACCAAGTAACTATAAAGCATGTCTCACTATTGCAGAGCCTGGGAAGTCCCGTGGTGCTGGCATCTGCTAAGCATCCAGCGTGGGCATCACTCAGTGAGACAGACCAAGCAGATCAGCTCTGGTCTCTCCTTTAATGCTGTCATAGGGGCTCCACCCTGATGACTTTATTTAATTCTAGTTATCTCACAGAAGTCCAAATGCCATTTATGTATGATTTTGAACATCAAGTTCCCATCACAGGATTTCTGGGAAGCAAACACTCAAACCTTCCCATAGCAGCTGGAAATTTTATAAGTAGAATAATTTATTTCTCATAATTCTGGAGCGGATGTCCAAGATCAAGGCACCAGAAGATTCAGTGCCTAGGGAGGGCTCGCTCTGTCCCATAGGTAGCTCCTGGCTTCAGTGTCCTCACAGGGTGGAAGGACAACAAGGAATGAATAGACTCCCTCCAGCCCTCTTATAAGGTCATTATCCATTAACTTCCAAAAGCCCCACCACTCATTACTTGAGCAATGGGGATTAAATTTTAACATGAAATTTGGAAGACACAAACATTCAAATCACAGACAGCATCTATGGAGCTTTTCTGTCAGAAGTAGATATTTTGTAACTTTAAAAAACTATCAAGACCAGGCACAGTGGTACAAGCCTATAATCCCAGCTACTTAGGAGGTGGAGATCAGGAGGATCACAGTTTGAGGCTACCCCAGGCAAAAAGTTCATAAGACCCCATCACAACTAATGGCTGGGTGTGGTTCTTTGCACTTATCATCCCAACTACACGGAGAAGCACAAATAGAAAGACTGTGGTCCAGGCCGGCTTGGGTATAAAGTGAAACTCTACCTCAATAATAACCAACAAAAAAAAAGGGGCTGCTGAAGTGGCTCAAGTGGTAGAGCACCTGCCTAGCAAGCCTGAGGCCTTGAATTCAAACCCTCAGTACCACAAAAAAAGAAAAAAAAAAAAAAAAGGATATCATCAAGACAGTGAAAAGACGACTCAGAATAGGAGAAAATATTTGCAAATCTTATATTTGATAAGGGTGGAGAATCCAAAGTATATAAGGAATTATTACAGATCAACTATAAAAAGACAAATAACACAGTTCAAAGTAGGCAAAGGATGTGAGCAGACATTTCTCCAAAGAAGATAAAGAAATAGAGGGAGAGGGTGGGGGACAGGGGGGAGAAATGACCCAAACAATGTATGCACATATGAATATATGAATAAAGAAAAGAAGATTAAGAAATGGCCCACAAGCACACAGAAAACCATGCAATTATTATCCATTTAGGAATGAAAATCAAAACCACAGTGAGATACCACTTCATGCCCAAGAAGATGGCTATGATGAAAGAAGGAAGGGAGGGAAAGAAGAAAGAAAGAAAGAAAGAAAGAAAGAAAGAAAGAAAGAAAGAAAGAAAGAGAGAGAGGAAGGAAGGAAAGACAAACTGGAAGCAGTGGCTCCTACCTGTAATCCCAGCTACTCATGAGACTCCCATCTCAACCAATGGCTGGGAATGGTGGCGAATGCTTGCCATCCCAGATATGAGGGAAGCATAAATAGGAGGATCAAGGTCCAGGCCAACTAGAGCATAAACATCAAGATCCTATTCGAAAAATAGCTAAAGCAAAAACGGCTGAGGGCAGGGCTCAAGTGGGAGAGCACTTGCCTAGCAAGCTTGAGGGCCTGAGTTCAAATCCCAAAATACCTTCAAACGAGAAAGACAAATAATAAGGGTTAGAAAGGCTATGGAGACATTGGAGTCTTCATACACTACTGGTTAGAATCTAAACTGCTGCAGCCACTTTGGAAAAATTCCCCCCAAAATAAAAGCTGGGGTTACCACCTAGCCCAGCGATTCTACTCCTAGGGAATGAAAACATAGGTTCATATAAAACTTACAGACAAAGTTCATTGCAGCATTATTCCTAATAGTCAAAACTGGAAAAAAAAAAACAGCCCATGAATAAACAAAATGTGGTATGTCCACCCCATCAAATTTCAACCACGAAAAGGAGTGAAGTACTGATGCATGCTACACCGTGCGTGAACCTTGAGAACATTAAGCAAAAAAAGCCACACACAAAAAAGCCTCATGTTACACGGCTCCATTTATGTGACATGTCCAAAGGAAGGAAACCCACACAGGTGTAAATAGGTTAGTGTTGGGGAAATGAGAACTGACTGCCAGCGGGTCCAGGGTTTCTACTGGGGAGCAGTGAAGATATCTTGAAATTGACCATCACTTTAAAATTGCTCAAAGACTATAATTAAACACAATACTACAATGATAAATCCACATCTCTCAAAGTCATTTACAGCATAGGATAAAGACTGCATAGGATTCTATTTTATTGATTTGTCAGAATGATTTAATAACTGCTATTATTGCACCTTGTAAAATTATCACTGTTAGTAATGTTAGAATGTTCTTAGAAGTGAAAATTGTTTTCATCTATATGATATTTCTTATATACGGAACAGCGTGTGTAAGGTTGTTAGTATAATTTTATTTCTGTCCCTCACTTTATTGCTTAGAGGTTTTGCTTTATATAGTTTGATAGATTATAATAGTTATGAAATTTTCATAACTATCATATCATCATTGCAAATTGTATTTACTTCTGTAAAAATCAACAATAGTTTCTCTAATGTTTTCACTACCTTTTTATTTTGAAGTACTGGGGCTTGAACTCAGGGCCTTCACCTTGAGCCACTCTACCGGCCCTTTTTTTGTGAAGGGTTTTTCGAGATAGGGTCTTGGAAACTATTGGCCCGGGTTGGCTTCGAACTTCAATCCTCCTGATCTCTGCCGCCTGAGTAGCTAGGATTACAGGTGTGAGCCACTGGTGCCTGGCTTTCACTGCCTTTAATTTAGTTGTACCTGGTTTTATCATAATCTCTGCTGTTTTTTAGATATTTTAATCTTGAAATGAGTAAATAGTTTCTGGATTATGTAAATTAGAATACAAAAAGAGCTTTTCAATTAATTTAATGTACTGATATAATTCTGATTTAAACACTGACAGAAAACAGAAAGAATGACACTTCAGTTACTGATAATAGAATATATCTTATTAAGGGATGCCAAAAACCATATATGATGAAAAGAGAAAAATCTATTACTCAGTAATAAATAATAATAAAACTTATTATGCATGCTGGGGTTACCAGTGAGGCCAGCCATGTTAGGTGGCCACCCTCCCTGCTTGCAGGTGGCTTACTGGAAACCCCCTCACCTGACCCCAAAGACTGACAAAGGGACAGTTGTTAACCTTAATCTTTGGGTGGGAACCAAGTACAGTTGAGCAAACAAGTGACCTAACCACAACTTATCTTGCTTGGTTCCCCAGCAACAGCACTCCTTAGTGACCCACAGGAAAATCTCCCTACCCAGTGACCTTCCTGATACTTTTCCAGCAGCAATCTGGCACTCGGCAGTGGGCTCTAGCTGTCTTGCTGGAGACCCCTCCACAGGCTCTCTTTCCCAAATAAAGCCTGTGCTGATGCTGAGCTGCCTCTAGCCTAACCTTCTGTGCCTCTCTTCAATCTAATGCAAGGCACCAAAACCAGGGAAGGGTGTGTAGGTTCAGTTCTCAGCTCTCCACTCTTGCAACCTGAAAAGCAGTGGGCAGCAGCAGCAGCTTTTCCCAGGTTAATTCCCAGAAACTGAGCACAGACTAGGGTCATCCTCTCCCCATCACCTGCTGCCTCCCCTCCCTTCTGTCACTCCATCTCTTCTACTCGTTTCTTCCTTTCTTTGATGGCTCCAAGAGGGATTACTCCCCACTGCTGGACCCCCATCTAACACTGGCCTTCAATTTTGGTGACTTTTCCCTTTTTTGGGTTTCTCTCACACTGACTGTCAGAGTCCAGGACTCTATCTTAGAAGCCCTGGTGCAGGGTAAGTTACTCTTTCTGCCTGCTGGATGGACTCACCTGTTATTTTCTGGGGATGCTTGTAAAGATGCAGGTGCACTGCCTCGGAAGCATATCGGAGACTTCAGTGGTTGAGAGGGTACTCTGGCCCTCTGATAGGTCTGTCCTAACAGGCAGAACCACCGTGGAGATTACGCACCACCTTTTTCCACAAAAATGGACTAGAGCTCCCGAGGAACAGATCTATGGGATGTCTCCTCCAAAACCTCCAGACCCTGGGTCTCACAGAAATCATTAAGCCTAAATGGCTGATTTTCTGCTATAACAGTCTGGCCCCAATATAAATTGGACAATAAAACCATTGACAAGAACAGGACACTTTCACTTTCCAAATTCAGTGCGATCTCAAAAACTTCCTCCAACACTATGGAACATGATCCAAGGTTCCCCTATATCTAAGCCTCTGTTTATCTCTACTCTAAACCCTCTATCTGTCAAAGTCGTTCACTTTGTCACAGTCTCCTCCTAAAAAAAAAAATCTCTCTCGAGTTTCATCATCTTCCATTAAAAAAAAACTCTCCTCCTCCTCTGACTTCGACCCACCTCTATGTCATTCTTTCCTCTTCCCTCATCTCACAAGGTATGAAAAGGGTTTAACTTTGAAACTCTTCTCTCTAAATCTGTCTCAGCCATGATGGAGGTTCATTTCACCCTCCTACTCCATATCCTGCTCCTGTCTCCTCCTGGCGTGGCCATCCCAGTGAGGACAACAGAGACAGATATGGATGAGGAGAAAAAAAAAAGTCCTACTCAAATTGGATTGTCAATTTTCTCAGCCTCCCGAGTGACTCACAGGGTTCCAGGGCTAAAAACATAAAATCAATTAAAAATCTAAATGACATATTGCAGAGGATTAGAGCTGCTTTTCTGTCCTGAACTCCTGGATTTTTTTTCCCACCTAATGCTTAGCCTCTAAACCTGTCTAAATGCTCTACTAACACTCCCTCTTTAAAGTCTTACTTTGGAGATGGGCCATTTTCCCCTTGCAGACATGTAAAGACCAGGGGAGAGGACGGGTCATATCCAGGTGGTGACCTTGGACTGGCCCGTCTGCTCTCCTGGCCAAGGCACCATGAGGTTGGGGTTACAGACCCATGCCCTCAGCCTTTCACACATGCCTTCAGCCTATGTGCACGCCTTCAGTCCTAAGTGCACATAGGCTGGAGAGACCAAAGAAAGAAAAAATTTCAATTTTCTGTGAAAGTTTTTATCTCCTACAAATGTCCCATATATTTAAAAGTTGGGATTTCAATACTCTGGGTTATGGAATTAGCTAAAAGACAAAAGGACAGCCTTTTTGGGTTGTGTCATGACTTCAATAAGTCATTTGGGCTTTTTTATTATAAAAGACCCCTTTTCTAAAATTAATTCTTGAGGGGCTAATTCATTCTAACTTTTCCATGCTTACTAAGATAGCAAGATATCACCAGTTTCAATGGAGATGTAATCCTTTTCACCACTCCATACCAGTCTGCCCCTTTCCCTGCCTTGCATACAAATTCTGATTTAAAGACTAATTTTTGATATAAAATAAGAGTGGGGACTCATGCATCCTGCATCCTTTGTCTGGAGGAGGATATGGGATAACAGCTCTACACCCAAAACTAGGCTCCATAAATTCACTTAAAAGATTTGACTGATAACAAAGTTGCTATAATCCAAGGTAAACTATTTTTACAAATTATTTAAAAAGTACCCTTTAGAGGTAAATCTAAAGTCTTTTAATGTTAAATAATTACCTGCCTCCTGGATAAAATGGACAAGGCTGCATTTAAGGAAGTTAACTATAAAAATAATATTAAAAAGTAAAAGGTTCTACATGGCCCCAATAAAAACTCAGCCCTCTTCTCTCACCTTCCAGAGGCAATGACCAAATATACCACTCTTACACCTGACTCAGATTAGGAAAAATTTACCTTCACCTTCATTTTATTTTCCAGTCAGTCCCCAACATTCACAAAAAAATTCTCCAAAAACTAAAAGATGGGCTGATAACTATAAAAATAAAGCCTATAAACAGCTTTAAAATAAAAAGCACATCTTACCTCCTAGGGAAAATTCAAACTGACTAGTCTATTATAAAAGAAAAAGACAATATCTAGAGCACACTTGGAATTAATGTAATTGTTTTGTGTGTCCTTATGTGGATTTTGTGTGTGTCTGTTTTTGTGTGTCTGTTTTTGTATGTCTGTAACAATTGACTTGTTAGAGACCAAAATCTGATAGCTATGGCCACAGTCTTACGGGAGACTGAGAATGACTTTTCTAACATTGACTCTTGTTTCACCTTATCAAGCCTCCCAAAAGAGTCTGAAAAAACAACATGGGACACATCTCAATCTGCTCGAAAATTTACAAAATAATTGACCAACAAACTTGCGGCCACTAAATTAATTTTTTCATGTTCTTGACCTCTTAAAACTATGCCTACTCAACTTGATATTTATGGCACACCTAATTTAAAGACTTTTTCACATATGCATGTATACAAACATACTTAGGATAAATCTTACTGTAAAATTAATGTAAAAGAATTGTTGCTTCTGTTTGTTCTCCCCCACCTCTTCTGCTGCTACTTTTAAGAAAACCTGTTTTTTCTAAAGTTTTTATGTCTAACTAAATGAGGCATTCAAGAATTATCTTCTGCCTAGGACCAAAGAAAAATATTACATGAACAATAACCTTGATCTGTTTCATTCTGTAATAAGTGTAATTTACATTCAACTCTTTTATAATTGGATCTATTAACAAATATTTTTACAAATTGCTTATTGGATAAAGAAATAATTTAGGATTGATTTTCTTCCTGGGTCTGTATTAAATATAATACTAATATTTTATTTTGTTGAAAAAAACAATTCTGTCTAAATTTAAATTTTTATAAGTTATTTCAAAAAGCAAATTAGAAAGGTCTTAAACTTATCAAGTTTATGTGTGTAATTAACTTGACTACAATTTTTAAATGCCTAAAAATTTCTCTAAGGTCAAAATTTAGTGTGTTAATATAAAACTAGAACTTAAGTCTATGTCTATAACAACAAGGCTGTCTTAATATTGTTCTGCTCTGAGTAACGTCTGTAAGAAACTGGCTTTAAAAATTTTTTATCAAAATAATCATGTGTTTTCTGTTGATCTTGTCAAGCCTTTGACTACTTAAGAAAGTAAACCTTAACTAAATCAGAATTCAAGTATCTGTTCATATAAAAGTCTCTTAAATAACCTCCTTCTAACTGTGTGGTAAAACAACTATTATTCTAAGTAATTCTAAGTTAATTCCCTATGTATCTGTGACTAAAAGTATGTAGAGTTGCGTGTTAGACTTTATCTAAATATTGTACAAACTTTTATAAAATTAAGAGTGTGTTAAACTTTCTTCTAAATTCAAGGTGGAAAATTAAAATTACCTCACTTAATTTTTAATCATGTTTGGAATATAATTATTTCATGAAAATTAGTAATTTTACTACCTGATTGATATTTTGATTTAAGACTTAACCATGGGTGTTGAGGGACTCCCCAGGTTTTCATCCTAAGGCAAGGAAAGAATTTGTCAAAAAAGTGAGAGATTTGAAAAGAAATTCCTTAATGATTGCATCAGCTTGTGTTGGTTTGTTCAAATAATATTTTATTACAGTGGATGACAGTGATAATAAATTTTCGGTTTACTGTTCTAAAAAAAGTGTATCAGTTTAATACATGTAAAATGACCAACTAATGTTCTCTTTAATTCAAAATACATTACATCTAGTGCCTGCCTAGCAAGCATGAGGCCCTGAGTTCAAACCCTAGTACCCCAAAAATAAATAATAAATAAAACAAAATACATTACAACTAAACCTGGTCAGTAAGATTCTTAACATTTCTGCTGTTTGTAATCTGTAATATTAAAAAAAAACCTCTGCCACTTGGGCAATCCTATTTAAAATCTTCCCTACAATATTTGCCTTAACCAAATGACAGTTATTGTATACTAAAATGCATTTGTACATTAGGAAATGAGATTATTTGGGATCAAGAGCATTGTCCCCCTAACTCATAAGAAATAAAATTTTGGCTTTTGTCAGTACTGTATGCCTACTATCTTACCTAACCAAAATTCTACATTTTATTCCCTCCCCCCAAAAAGCTAAATTAATATATATCTGATATCTATATAACTGTAATGTTAACTATTGTTGGCTCCTTTGTAATGTATTTATACTCCCCATTATATATGCCTTCTAAAATACAAAGCTTAGAAAAAAACTTTTACCACGTAGATGTTCTCCAAATTAAAACTGCTAGTGATGCTAGGCTTGTGCAGGCTTGTGTCCTTATACTCCTGACTGTAGGAAGGAGCACTTAATGTTGCTGTTGAAATGCTGTCACTCAGAATTATTTTCCTAAAATGTTGTGTACTAGAAAAATAACTAGCTGTTCTGACAATTGCTCAATTACTTTTCAGTATTTTCCACATGACTATTCTAAGTCGTATCATTCACAGTGTGGATCCTACTTGGAAACATTTACAATCAAACCCAAAAATGACTAACAAGCATTTATTTGTCAATTGAGTCAGCCTTTTAAATATTTGCTTTTGTTGGCTTTTTTAATTCCCCTTGTAAAACTTTTAACTATTCTCTGTTGACATTCTGCAGCACTTTTAAGATGTCAGAAACATCATCTATAAGACAGACAAAATTAAAAATGGATGCCAGGTGAACACTTCTTCTAAACCTCTTGTTGCTTAAATTTGGCTAAAAGGGTCTAGTTGGCACTGATAATACAATAATGATACACTGATAATACAATAAATAATAATGCATCATTTATTATTGGAACTTCCAATGAAGGACTAATTAAATCTCTGTACATATTCAAAATGAAGAGGATGTTCTAAAATTGATTGTGGTGATATATGGCCAACTATGTGAACATACAAAACACCATTGAGCCGAACCACTTTAAATGGGTGAAAATATGGCGTGTGAATTAAAGTTGTTTTTAAAAACAATATAGACAATGCCTGGCAATCAAACAAATTGTGTCCTTGTTAAACATTGTGTCTCTGGGGAAGGCTTAATGCACATTTCAAACACTCAGTTTCAACCAGGTAGGACATCTGACATCAATGACACGAGCCAAGCACAGATATAACCTCAATGTCATCACAACTCTTTAATGGACACCCCACCAGCACCTGCCCCCATCTCCCAGACATCAGCCCCTTCCCCACCTTCTAAATGCACATTCATCAGGGTTCTGAAGATCTCAAAGTCCTCCTTTGGATTTTCAGGTGAGGTAACTCAGGCTCAGGCAGCAGTTAATAGCTACTGAGAGTCACGTGGCAAGTTTCTGGAGAAGGTGGGCCAGAGCCTGTTCAGAATCTCGCCTCTCCTTGCCTACACATTTTTCCAGTGTTTCCATGCTGGCCTTCCCAGCACAGTCAGGGACTAACCGTCTCACAGCCTCTGCATCCAAGTCATGCCACGGTGAGGGCCGAAGGGCTCAGGAGGCTGTAATTTCTGGGATAGGGAGGGGAGACAATGGGGCCAGGTTCCGAGAATTAAGCAGAAGGTCTGGTTCCTGTAAGAGCAGGGACAGAGGGATGAGCCTTGAGATGTGACCCATGAGATGTGGTGTCACATGTGGTCTGGGCCATGTGGCCTCGTGTTCCCACCACACACACAGTTGGAGGTGTTGAGAAACCAGCCCCCCACTTACGCACTTGTCCCCACCTCAGAACCAGTGTGATTTTGTCCCCAGAAGGTCCCCTATGAGTCACTCCACCCATGGACACCTCCCCCACCCTGACCTCAGGCGTGGTAGAATGGAGAAAAACTGACCTCAGTGTCAGGTTCCACCTGATCTTTCACCAACACCCACATGTTGCCCAGGGCAGGAAATGGACACAGGTTTGGACATCTCTCTGCACTGCCCCAGAGAAGGGACAGTCACACACATTGACACTGATTCACCTTGTCTTCACAACCACCTCTGGGGTCGACATTATTGGTATCCCCACTCTTGGATGAGGACATTGAGGCTGAGAGGGTAAAATGCCTTGCCTAGCCACACAGCTAGTGCCTGACTGAGCTGGCCATGCCTGGGTGGCTCTCAGCTCCTCTCCTGGCTGCCTTGCACATCTTACACACACAGATCTGAAACGGAATGACCAACACGCCAGAGTTCAAGTGCCTGTGTCTGGGCTCCGAGCAGCTGTATGGCAGATGAGCCCTGGCCCTGAAGCTTGTTTCCTGAGGGCTGTCAACAGGCCCGGATGAGGAGGTGATGACACTGGGTGCTGGTGGGACCTGTGGCCACAGTTTGGGGGCGGGACAGGAAACAGAAGTGATGTGAGCGTGGCCAAGGGTAGAGGTGCACCTGCCTGGGGACAGACACCACCATTTCAGGAGCCTCTGGTGGAGAGTGAGGGCATCTGGCAGCAGCTTCTCCCAAAGGACTCCAGGTAGGGAGGAAGCCTGGTGAGGAGCAGGGAGGCTGGGAGCCTCTAGGTCGGGGGGGGGGGGGTGAGGCTGCCACTTTGGGGGAAGAACCTGATGGAATAGGAAGTGCCAGACCCTAAGACAAGAGGCCTGGGTGTGAGGAAGCTCTGGCCCTCCTTTGCTAACACGCTGGGCAACCTTGTGCCCGCTCTGAGCCTCAAATATAAGAAGTTAGTGTACAGTTTCAAGTTCCCTTTAAGTGCTGACAGCTAAACATCTTAAAAAGTTGGAAATAAGCAGGGTACCATGTCTCACTTGTAATCCTAGCTACTTGGGAAGATCAAAGTTCTAGGCCAGTTTGAACAAAAAATTTCCAACCAATAAAAGTTGGCATGCCTGTCATCCCAGCTATAGTCCAGTCTGGCCCAGGCATAAAATGAGACCCTGTCTTAAAAATAACAAAAGCTTTCTTTGGCTGGGGGCGTGGCTGTAGTGGTAGAGTGCCTGCCTAGCAAGCAAGAGGCCCCGAGTTCAACCCCAGTAACACACACACACACACACACACACACACACACACACAAAGCTGGAAATGAAATAGGCTGGGTAAGGTGTTGCATACCTGAAATCATTGCAAGTTTGAGGTCAACCTGGGCTACACAGTGAGACACTGTCAATAAAAAAATAAAATAAAAACAACAGGACAATGGAATGAGTAAGTGGTCACAAACTGCACTAGACTCCTAAGCAGGATGATCACAGGGCCTGAGAAATATCTCCTGCCACCTCTTCTCTCCCCAGCCCTGCATCCTGTCAATTCCGCCTCCAAGTCACTCCTTGGGTATTGCATGGAGGGCTCCAGCAAGAATGTTGGGACATTCCTGCTTCCCATAAGCCCCTTGTCTCAGAACCTGCTGCCCCTGTCAGGCGCACAGGGATTAGGGCTCTGAGGAGCTCAGTTTGGAAGGGGATGGAAGGGATTCTAAATCAAAAGCAGGCCTGGGGGAAGCCCCTGAGTGAAAAAGAACCTTCTAGCTAATCGTCCCCCAAAAGTGGGCAACAAGGGTCTGCAGAGCCTGGTGGGAATTTGAAGAAACCTGAGCACTGAGAGGCTCTGAAGAGGAAATCTAAAGGTCCCTCCACACCATAGCAAGGGCGTGGGCTAAGACAGCTTTTCATTCCAGAGTTCAGGCTGGTGCTCCTCCATGGGGCTCAGAGGGCTGCACAGTGCAAGTGGTAGAGTAAGGGTGGTGTGTGACCTTGTTTCCAATTTGCTGAAGGGCTCCGTGGGAGAGACAGATCAAAGCTAGAAACAGAATAAGAATCAGGTGAGCTGTTGTGAAGCTCAAAATGCCACTTCTCCAGAACCTAGGCTTTCTCAAGTCCCCGTGCCCTCCCCCAAACTCCCTACAGCTACTCTGTTCCCTCTTTTGTGGCCAGGGCCCCCTCCTTGCCAGTTGTGTCCTGGGGACAGAGCCATCTATCTAGATGCCCATTAGACCTTAGATAGTGAAATCCTAGCAAGCAGCATCTCCTGGCTGTCTGACTCTGGGCAAGACACTTACCCTCTCTGGACCCATTGACCTTCTATAATTTTACATAATCTCAGTCTCTTTCCTTCCACAGCTGTGGGTGGGGAAACCAACAATCCTCTGTCTCTCTGCCCCAACTTCCCATAGCTCACAAGGTTCTATTCCTGCAGCTCCATGGCAATGTACCTGCTCCTCCTAGCCCTTCTCCTGCTGCTGCCCTCACCTGCTCCTGCCCCCTGCTACACAGCTGCTCGCTCGGAATGCAAGAAAAACCACAAGTTTGTGCCTGGTTCATGGCTGGCTGGAGAAGGTATAGACGTGACCACCCTCCTTCGCTCACGCGCCTTCCCAGTGGACACCCAGAAGTTCCAGCGACCTGACGGCACCTGCACACTCTGCAAAAATGCCTTGCAGCAGAATGCTGTGCAGCGCCTGCCTCTGGCGCTCACCCACTGGCGTGCTGAGGGCTCTGGCTGCCAGCACCATGTGGCCAAGGCCAAGGTCAACTCCATTGAGGGAGTGGCCCAAAAAGCGGCCGCCAACATCCGCAATAACTGGACGGTGGGACTGGACGTGAACCCCAATCCCAGCATCAACTTACATGTGTCTGTGGCCGGCTCACACTCCAAGGTCACAGACTTTGCAGAGCAGAAGAATCGCCAGGACCAGTACAGCTTCAACACTGACACTGTGGAGTGTCGCTTGTACAGGTGAGAGTCGGGGCAGGTGCAAGATTGGGAGTTGGTAAAGGAGTGGAAAACGCCAAGTGGTCTAGGAGCTCTGGGATGGCAGGGTGGGAACACAAAGGTTGCTTCTACCAAGAGAAGGCTGCCATCCTGGCTCTCAGACTTCAGGTGGGAACAGCCTGTGATTTCTGCCTCCATGAGAACCCAAATCTAGAAGGGCCCATTGAGAGACCAGGCAGAGAGCATGTAACAAGACTGTGCCATTTAGATCCAGTGAGAGCCCAACACCCTCTTTCCTGGGCATGCCAGCTTCCCATGGGGTCCTTCCTGGGTAGAGACAGGGACAGACCTGGCCAAGTCCTCCCTCCTCACTGCTGCGTGACCTTGGGCATCACTCTTCTCCTCTCTGAGCCTCATTCATCCACTCAACCAATAGTCTTGCCTTTCTTATGTCAGAGCTACACCTCTGAGCAACCACAGCCACCATCCCAGCCTCCAGGGGACAGAGAGTTTGGGCCTCGGGTCCTACATCAGGCAATATATGGTTGCCATAGCCAATCCCAAGTCACCTGCTTGGATTTCTCGGGCTTAGAGACCACCTTTCCTCCAAAGTGAAAGCAAGAAAGAAGGGTGGGCAATTCTTGCCTGCAGGATGAGGGCAGTCAGGAGCCCAGACACATGGGTCCAATCCCTGGGACAGATGGTTGAAAGCCAAATGACTAGGTTCCAAAGGTACATAGATGTCATCCATGTGTGTCACTTCTTTACAATAAGAAAAAAAATAAAAAGCTTCACTTTGAAAAAGAGGAGCTAGTGGACTAGAGGTGTGGCTCAAGCAGTAGAGTACCTTTAAGGAAAGGAGATCTTAAATTCCACCCGCCGCCGGGCCCTCCTAATCCTCCTCTCTCCTCACAGTTTGCACCTGGTGCAGAGGCCCCCACTGCACCCCGATTTCAAGAAGGCACTCAGCAGCCTGCCCCCCCACTTCAACGCCTCCACCGAACCTGACTACAAAATGCTCATCTCTACCTACGGCACTCACTTCATCCAGTCCATGGAGCTGGGTGGCCGCATCTCATCGCTCACAGCTCTGCGCATCTGCAAGCTGACCCTGGACGGGCTCACAGTGGATGATGTGGGGGACTGCCTGGAGGTCGAGGCCCAGGTCAGCATCACTGGCCATGCCACCTCCTCATCTGAATTCAAGGCCTGTGAGGAAAAGAAGCAGAAACAGAATATGACTACCTCCTTCCACCAGGCCTACCACGAGCGCCACAACGAGGTGGTTGGTGGCCATCATGATTCTATGTATGACCTGCTGTTTGGGAACCAGGCTGGGCCTGAGAAGTTCTCAGCCTGGGTGGCCTCATTATCCAGCAGCCCTGGCCTGGTTGACTACAGCCTGAAGCCTCTGCACATGCTGGTGAAGAGGCAGGACCCGCGGCGGGAGGCACTGAGGCAGGCCCTGGGCAAGTACCTGATGGGCAGGGCGCGCTGGAGGGACTGTAGCAGGCCCTGCCCGCCCGGACAACAGAAGAGCTCTAGGGACCCGTGCCAGTGTATGTGTCACGACTCAGGGGCCACCAACCAGGACTGCTGTCCACGTCAGCGGGGCCTGGCTCGGCTTCAGGTGACTATCATCCAAGCATGGGGTCTATGGGGAGATACAGTCACCGCTTCTGACGCCTACGTGAAGGTCTTCTTTGGTAAACAGATGCTGAGGACCGAAGTCATATGGAACAATAACAACCCCAAGTGGAAGACCCGGCTGGACTTTGGGGACGTGCTCCTGGCCACACGGGGGCCCCTGCGGGTGCAGGTCTGGGATGCGGATCATGGCTGGGATGACGACCTGCTTGGCTCTTGTGACCGGTCTCCAAAGTCTGGCTCCCATGAAGAGAACTGCCACCTGAACCACGGTCACCTGCAATTCCTCTACCATGTCACCTGCTTGCCCCACCTGGCTGGGGGAACCTGCCTGGAGTATGCCCCCCGTGGGCTTCTGAGGGAGCCTCCAGGAAACCGCAGTGGGGCTGTGTGGTGAGAACAGAGAGTTGTGAGAGGGCCTAGGCTCTGACTCCAGGGTTTGCACAGCACACGCAGGGACTGTCTTCACATTCCCATTACACAGGTAGAAACTGAGGCTCAGACATCTTTCACGGATGTAACTGAGTTCACAGACCAACCCCGAGCCTCCCTGTCCAAACTCCTCACCCTACCACATCCTCGAGTTTGCTGGTTACACTGCCCAGACCACAGCCTCAGCTGGGAGCCAGGCAGACAGCCTAGAGAGAAAGAGCTGCTTAGAGCTCATTTTTCAGACCCTTCCACTTGCAGCTGTCTTTGGTGTGGCGAGTTCTTCATTGTATCAGATCTAACCCCTCTGCTCCAGTGGCTCTTTGTCTTCCTTTTGTCCCCTATGTTGCCTTGCAGACAAATCACATACAACTTGATAGAAGGTTAATAAATGTAAGTGACCATCATGGCGGTGTGGTGGCAGAAGAGACAACAGAGACCCTCTCCTTCACTCCTGGAGATAAACTTTTATATCAGCAACCCAGGTAAAAATGGGCAGACAGATAATATAAGTAAAGTACTTTTCTATTTTTCCTGGAAATGAGGAGACCCCACACATTTTACTTTCATCCTATTGCTAGCCTGAGAAATCACAGCAGAAATCTGGTGATAAGTGACAACAGGCATTCTGTTCCCAGCTGGAAGGCAATGAGGAATGGTGGGGACTGTGGTGAACAGAAGAGCGTGTGTCTTTTCCTGGGGTGAAGCATAGCTAGAGCTCTATTCTGGTCAAACATTCCCCCAGCAGGGAAGTGAGCCTGGTGGACTGCCAGGTCTTTTCATTTCTTATAGTAACCAAAACCCTACGTCGATCTCTAACTGTGGCAGTTCATTTCAGTTTGTGAAAATAAACTTATGTGGGCAAACATGGCACAAGCCAAAGAGAACATGAATGCAGGCCAGAATGACCAGGGCTGTCAGTTTGAAATCTCTAGTTCCAAAAGAACCCACCTGCACGGCTGGAAAGCTTTGCCCCACCTCACAACTCAGGGTTTTAAAAAAAAAAAAAAAAAGTGGCCTCTGAGGGTCTCCCAAGCTTGGTGTGCACGAACCCTGGAGTCTCCAGTTCTAATGTCAAGTGCAGTGGACTTTGTGTCACATGCCTGGGGCACAGGCCCATCAGGCTGGGGGAAGGGAGGATTCTAAGCAGCTCCATAGCTGTGGCAGAACTTGGCTGAGCAGAGTCAGGGTCAGAGAGACTCAGAGGAACTGCACAGACCTGATTTGAAACTCCCAACAAATTGAGCTCTGAGATTTGCACAGGACCCAGAGACTCAAAGGCCAAGTAGTGACACTGCACTGACCCTACATCCCCAGGTGTGCAGGAGGGATCAGCAGGGTCTAGAAGAAACCACAGTTCTTTCACGTTTCCATTGACAGCCACACATGAGGTTGACCTTGAACCCTCATGCTGGCTGTTGTGCTAATTGAAAATAAGCCTGGATGTGAGCCATACCCCTTGGGGAAAACACATCCACAGGACAGGGCAGGACTCAGCAGGCCCTCTACGCTCTGGGCCTCAGTTTGAAAGGGGGCCATGGGCCTTTCTAGTAGAATGGAAGGGATCCTGAGAGGTCACCTGAATAACCCTGAAAGGTCATCTGGCTGGCCCTCCTGGCTTTTGTTTTTTTATTTTTGCCATACTGGGGGATTGAACTCAAG
The DNA here is from genome assembly GCF_047511655.1 of Castor canadensis. NCBI lineage: Eukaryota > Metazoa > Chordata > Mammalia > Rodentia > Castoridae > Castor > Castor canadensis. Next base: position 61,029,660 of record NC_133392.1, on the reverse strand, counting down.
ACCTTGCACTAATCTCCTGGTTTTACATAGAGGGAAACTAAGACACAGAAGAAAGAAGGGACTTTATTTATTTATTTATTTTTGGCAGTGGGGGGGAGTGGATGTTTGTAGAAGAAGGGATTTAGCTGTGATCAAAGAAGTTAGCAGCAGAAAGAGCCAGTTCTTAATTCCTGGGCATTTCACCATGAGTACAGCTTCAGAGTGACAGATATAGGACCCTGGAAGGAGATCTTTTATGGGAATAGCAAATAGTGTAAGAGAAAGAAAAGAACCATCTGCTCTTCTTGAGCGGCAGCTACATGGGGCTATTAGCCCCAACTCAAGATGCTCCGTGACATTTCCCTTTCCACATGGGGACGTTAAGACCCTTTGTTACACCTAAGCCCCCTTGGAGAACTTCCCACTGTGTGGGATACCTTCCATTTACCTGCAGCTCTTGTCCCCACCCTGCCCTGGCCCAGGGGGCTGACCTGTCAATGGCAGGAGACTGGGGCGGAGGACAGAGTTAGGGTCTCTGCTCCCCTTAGTGGCCTGGCAGGAGGCCTCTTTGTGTCTCCTTCCCAGGTTCAGGAGTAACCCTCCGCTCCCCCTTCACCTCAGGGTGGGGAAGCTTTGCTGCACTGTGTGTTCTGAGTTCCTGCATTGTCCCCCAGCTCCCAAGTCCCCTCCATTTTTGCAAATAAACTCTCCTCAAATTCCAGTAATGTGAAAATGCCACTGGCTTCCTATTGGGAACTGAGTGACACTCATGAGTCCTGTGGGAAGCAGAGCCTCTTCTCCCAGAAGACGAACATTCCAGCTCCTGCTTTAAGCACATGGGACTGGGGCTGCCAGGCAGAGGCATCTGTCACAGGTGTGGGATCCCCTCACAAAGCCTTCATCCAAACCCCAGTACCACAAAAGCAAACAAAAACACGTACCACAGTAGGGTCCAGGGAGCTGGGTCCCAACACACCACCTCCCAGTCATTGGTTAAGGACATTGAAGGTGCCCATTAATTTCCCCAAACTCCTCCTCTTCCCAAACAGAACATACACCAGCAGTCAGAGAAAGCCCTTAGAGAAGACACCAAGGCTGAGTCCAAGTCCAGGACAAACAATGAAATAATATCCCCTGTAGGGGATGTGAGGCCAGGCATGGAGGTGAACAGTTGTGACCCCAGCACTCGGGTGACTGAGGTGAGGGGATTGTGAATAGTTATCCTGGCCTACATAGTGAGACCCTGTATCAAAAAAAGAGTGGAAAGAGGAATTGCCAGGAGTGGTGGCACACACCAGTAATTACACACACTCTCTCTCTCTCTCTCTCTCTCTCTCTCTCTCTCTCTCTCTCTCTCTCTCCAAGGGGTCTCTTCCAGGACTTGGGGGTGGAGTTCATGCCAGCCCAGCTTTTATTTCTTAAGTGGTTGCCACAGTCCCTTCACTTCCCTCACAGGCACCTTCTTGGTCTCCAGGGGCCATGTCACTTTTCTGAAAAGCTGCTGACAAGTTGGGGCAGTAAGCCTGTGTCCCTGATGTGTGTGAACAGAAGAGGGCCTGTAGGGGAGGCAGTCTGGGGGCAGGGACAGCCCTGGGTGAGGGGCTTCCTGCAGAGCTGAGTTCACCAGCCACCCTAATCCTCTCTATAGTGTTCTTCATTCCCTGACATCTATCACTAAGCCATTCTGCACCCTAACTTGTCCTCTGGTCTTCACCAGCATCTCTTGCTTGGACTGTCTGCTGGACCTCCTCACTGACCTCCAGGCTCCAGACTCACTGCAACCCAAGCTGCAGTTGTCCATCGTGGTGACTTGTTTGATCACACATACTTTCTTGGCAGCCGCCCTGCCCTATCTAACTTCCCTACTCTTTGACTAACTTCTCTAGAGTCACCTCCCACGGAAACTTCCTGCCCTGTCCCAGGGACTATGCCTGGGGAAGTCAGTTGCATTGACCACGTCATTGCTTTGTTTAAAACTTTTCATTGGTTCTGGTGGCTCTTGGAAAAAAGCACAAAGCTCTGACTTAAGCCACAGGGCCCAATGCTGACCTCACTCTCAATGCTGCCCCCACTAAGTCCTGCCTCACTGACCATATTGGTTTTTCTGTTGGCCTCACTCTTTCTGGCTCTTCACATGTACTCCCTCCTTTTTCTGGAACTTTTCTCCTCCATCCTAAGTCCTCCTCTACCTTCAGGCTTCAGCATCAATGACGAAGAACCTTTCCCTGACTGGCACAGTCATGTCCCCTGCCATCTCCTGCCCCCATACCCCCCTGTTTTTCCACAGCACCCTGTGGCCAGGGGTCATCCCTGTCTTACTAGCTTACACCTGGAGTAAATGTGAGAGATGAAAAAAATTGGAAGGATGATTGAGTGAATGATGAATGAGTGGATAAGTGAACCCCACCAAGGAATCTTCCAACGTCTGCTTAAACTGTCCCAGAGATAGAGGACTCATTACTTCCTATGGTAGCTGGTGTGCATTTGGAAGGTTCTAATGGTGACTCCTCTTGGCTCAGAAACCTGCCTTCTTCTAATATCAACCTGGTGGTGGCTCAGGGATTCTATGTATCAATATCTTTGTCTCAGCCAGGTGTGCTATACCTATAATCCAAGCTACTTGGGAGACAGAGACATGAGGACCTCAAGTTTGGGGCAAAGTTAGTGAGAGCCTATCTCAAAAACAAAAATACAAAACAAAAGGCCTGGGAGTATGGCTCAAGTGGTACCACACTTCCCTAGCATGTACCAGGCTTCCTTGAATTCAGTCCCCAGTACTGCCCCCTAAAACACCAACTCTGTCTCCAGTGTGGTTGGACAGAAGGACCAAGTCCAGTCTATGCTGCAGCTATAAGTGCTCATTCTCTCTCTGTGGAGCCAAAGAAAGGGTGGAACACTGCCTGTGGAGGGGCCGGCCATCTCTCTTTCCTGTCACTGACCTGTCATGGAGGTGATGGCTTCATTTCGTGGCTCCTGAAGATTTGTTTCTCAGTGGGCCCCATCACCACCTGGGGTCAGTTGCAGCTGGGTGGCTTTTCATCTCGGCAGAGCTGCTGCCCTTTCAACCTAAACAGGTTCTTACCTAGAGAGGTGAGGTCCACCACCAGCCTGCCCATGAGCTCCCCTCTCCCCTGCCTCTGCTCTGCCTGATAAGATCCTTCCAGGAGCAACTTCCTTGGTCCAGCTGGCCACCCACCCCTAGGGTCAGGGCAGACTGAGCACCAACTTGAGCTTCCACTGTGGACTGGGCCGTGTCTATTGCAATGGAGACCAAGGTCAGGTGAGATTCTAATGGGTGGTTTAGTGTTAGAGTTGGTTGCACAGAAAGAGACAAGCCTCAGTCATAGTCAAGGACTGACAACCACAAATGAAAAGACCCCAGCTATATGACCACCACACAGCTGCCCACTGAGACTGATCACATGGATTTGGTCCAGGCTCTGACTGACAATCTCCATTGGCTCTCTTGAACACAATGCAGCCACATAGAACTTTTCCAGATCCTGAGTTCCCCAGTTGTGAAGTGAGGGGCTGGAACAATGATTTCTTCCCAGCTTTCCCGCTCAGAGAGGCTTGGCCCTGATTCCACAAGCTGACTCACTGTGACACTCAGCCCCATTTCACCAGCCTGCATGACTGGCACCCTGTGGCACCACCATTTCCCAGCTTGGAAGGTACCAGAATCCTTTTGCCTTTCTCTTTCCAGAGGCCAGATCCTCGACCCCAGCCAGCCCCAACCAGAGCAGCTGCTATTATTTTGCAGGGTATAAACAGGATTTTTGTTGTTCACTCTGGGGCCTCAATAGCACATCTGGACTCACAGTTAATCTCTACAACAGCTGGCTCCTGGTTTCGTTTTAAAAGGACAGTGACGTCAGCTGGCTGGCAGGACACTGGATTTTTCCCTGGGAAACCCAGTTTCCCTGTAAGACTCAGCAGCCATGAAATGAGGCTGACCCGAGGAGGACATCCTTGTCTCCTGGGTTTTCTTATTCACAGGATCAGCACCATTTAGGCACTAGGACCTCGGCCCAGGGACCTGCCACAAGCAGTAGGCAGTAATTGAGGAAGAACATCATTGCCGCCCATGCCTGACCCAACACAGGGTGAACTGGGTACTAGGGCTTCATGTGATTTCATTTGTAAAATGTTTTTCCAAGTTGGAGAAATTGAGAGAGATCTCATTCCCTCTCTCTGCCCTTCACTTCCATTGCTTTTCTCTCACAAACAGCAGACGTGAACTACAGCAGAAGTGACAATAAGTGAGTAAATACTCAAGTCATTTCTTGATTATTTACTGTAGTGCTTTAAGTACCTGGATAGGTTTTAGCTTCTCTGATCTCCCCAACAGCCCTATGAGGCAGATACATATCTCCCCATCATTGAAATGTGGTAGCCCAGAAAACTGAGGCTTTTCCCTGTACTTGCTTCACAAACCTTCGGCACCAGCCTCTATAGGATCCCACAGTGTCCCTGCTGTATTATGGACTGCCTTCCTAGGGCTCTCTCATGACCATCTTCAATGCAGTGCTATAAGGTGGCTACAGAAGACCCACTAATGGGGATGCTCTCAGGGGAGCAATGTCCCCATGCCACTTTCCAGTTAGTTTTCCTAACCTGTGGTAAAATGTACAGAACATAATTATCTATTGTAAGTGCCATTTGGTGCCATTCAAATGAATTCACAATGTCGTGTGACTATCACCACTAGGTAGGCCCCCAAAATTTTCATCATCTTGAAAACACAAGTCTTTAAAAGATAACTTACTCCCAGCCTCCAGTAATTTCTATTCTATTTCCTGTCTCTATGAATTTGCCTATTCCAGATGCTTCGTGGAAGTGGAGTCATGCAATATTTATCTTCTGCATCTGGCTTATTTCACTTAGCATAGTGTTTTCAAGATGCAGCTGTTTTCAAGATGCATGCATCATAATTTCATTCCTTTTGTGGCTGAATAGCAATCCATTCTATATCTGCAACACATTTTCTTTATCCATTTATCCATCAACAGACATATGGGTCATTTTCACTTTGGCAATGGCAAGTAACTGCTATGAACATTGGTGTACGTGTACCTGTTAGGGTCTCTGCTTTCGGTCCTTTGGATATGTACCTAGGGATGGAATTGTTGGTCATATGGTGGCTGTTTAAGCTTTTTAGAGACCACTAGAGAGCTTCCCACAGACTGCCACTAGCTTCTTAGTTGGCCTCTATTGTGGCGTTTTCTGTACCCACCGTCTTACCTGCCAGGTCAAGACTTGATACAGGTGAAACTCAGCTCTATGGTATCAGAGATGTCATCCTCACCCTCCTGCCAGGGCTATGGTCATTCCAGGCTGTCTTCCCTTCCACTCTCCCACACAAAAAGCCCTGGCCAGGAGGGAGATAGAAAGCTGAGTGGGTAGGCATCTGCTACCAGTCCTTAGGATTCTCTCCTAAGACCCCATTTCACTGTCTTAGTCACCACTGTCTCCAGCTTAGCACATAGTTAATAGTCATTAACCATTGCTGAATGAAGGAGTAAATGTGAACATGACTGTGAGCTCATTGAGGGTGGAGCATGGCTTGCTCATCTCAGTGTGCCCACAAAGCCAGAGCTAAAAGAAATCCACAAATAAGAAAATGTCTGTTGAACCAAAGTCAATTAAGATGACTGACAACTGAGAACAGAACATTGAAGAGGCAGGTACTGCAGGAAATGAGAGTGTGGAGGGTAGGGAAGAGAAGAGAGAGGAATAGAGAAGGAGAGAAGAGTGAGTGGGAAGGAATGAGGAGTGAGAGAGAAAGAGAGAGAGAAAAAAAGACCAGAGCCCTGTTCCTGACACCTCCTTGCTTTGAGGGAGGGGCTCCCCGTACCAGAGGCAAGTGCCATCCAGTCCTCTTCCCACTGCCCCTCCCCCAGTGGCAAGCCAACTCTTCTCTCCCCCACCCTCTTCATACCAGGAGACCCACAGCTTAAGGAGTCAGTATTTTTGGCAGATGGGACTTTCACCCACAGTCAGCCAAAGTCCCTGCCCTCAGGGACACTCTTCCACAAGCAGAAGAAGCACAAGCTCATAACAAATGCCAAGGTAAGGTTTGCCTATGTCCATCATTGCTTTCGTACCTACTATGGGACAGGTCCTTTGTAAATCCACATGCTTTTATTTAGTTTTCCTAAGAGCCCATTTTACAAATGAGGAAACTGAGCCTTGGAGAGCTTAGGTAGCTTGCCCAAAGCCCCTCAGATATTTAAGTGCTGAGAAAGGTGGAATCTGAAACAAATGGCACTGTCGGCGTCCCTTTCCTGCTCCCAGTCCACTGCCCGAATCCCTTGGCATCAGACCCATGGTTGCTGAAGGACTGAGGTGGTGTCCAGGTGGCCTAAGTCATGTCTTTCTTCCCAGCAGGGGGACAGGGAGCTCCTCAGTACTCTTCCTGTCTCTGGGACAGGGGTCCAGCCTAGTTAGAAACCCTGCCTCACAGCTGACAAAGCAAGCAAGGCAGAGCAGAAAATAGAAAGGTCTGTGTTTAAGCTGGAGCTGGTGGTGTAAACACACATCTGTTTATGATTAAAAGCAACAATAAACAAACAAGGTTTGCAGAACCAATAGGCAAAGCAAATGAGATGGCAGAGAATTGCCTAACTTTCTTAAGAACCCAAACTGCTTTCAAGGCCTTTGGAAAACATTTTGACCAGGCAAATTTGCTTATAAATCAAATAGCACAAATTGATTCATAAACCAAATATAATCCACATGCTTTTGTCACCAAGGAAAGGTCTGGGTGAGGAAGATTCCTAACAGAAAAAGGGAATCCCCTACTCAACGTCCCAATTCCCACCTAACCCAAAGCACAAGAATTAGCAACAAAAAGATTTCAAAGAGACTCATGGACGCGATTCACAAGATAAAGAGCCAACAAAGATCTATTAGTAAAGCAGAGAAAAGTAAGAGAGGAAAGAGCAAGCACCCCTGATAGGCAGAGAGTGGGAGCTGGGGGCTGAATGGATGGACCTCATCCCAGGAGTATTCATACCATCTGAGCTGGTCACCTGGCAACCTTCAATCATTTTGCTAAGTTTCTGTTTTGTTGATATCACCCAAACATGCAAATGATGGGTCCAGGGTGGGTTTACAACCAAAGGGTCTTATGACATGGGTGTCTGCTTCTTGTGACCTTGAATATTCCTTTGGGTTCAAAGAATTTCTGAACCAGGACTCAGCTAAGTTGTAACTCACTTAACATATAAAAGAAAGGGGTGTGGTGAAAGGAATGCATGCATGTGCACTCTTAAAAAGATTAATTTTTGGTGCTCTAGTAATTTCTTTTAGTCTTAGTTCCTGATTCTGGCTTATTTTCAGATTTCCCTGCCATCTAATCCTATCTATCCTGCCTCTCTTCTCACTTGTGCTCCAACAGGTTTGGCAGGGACCCCTGCTGATACAGTAACCTATTCATGCCATGTTCCAAAATTCTTGAAAGGGTTGAATTAGCTGGACTTTCCTTCATTTCTCCCTTATTGTCTTCCAAGTATTTCTAAAAGCATTTGTTTACTGCTTGTCTTTGTCATATCAACAAAACGGCAAAAGAGTCCATCTAGGTCAGGCATGGTAGTACATACCTGTAATCCCAGCATTCAGGAGGCTGAGGCAGGAGGATTGTGAGTTTGAGGCCAGCCTGGGCTACACGGTGAGACTATGTCTCAAGAAAAAAAAAAATCCATCTGAAGAAATTATATTCCCAGAGCCTTCCCAGAAGAGGAGTGTGTGGTGTGGGGCCCCATACTTGAGGAGTGACATGGAACAGTAGCTTTTCCCTGAGTCTCCGTTTCTTACTCACAGTTCAGGGCACATTAACAGAGAGGCAGGTTTTCAGATCATATATGTGCTCACAGGGGCAAGGCCTGAACATGGTATATGGGAAACAGCCTCTGCTTATGGGGTGACACCTGTCCTGCCCCAGCTCCACTGATGGCTGAGAAATCCTGCCCATGCTCACAGGTGGCATCCAGGGAAAGCATTATCCATTCCAGTTAGAGATGAAGGAGCAGAGGCCAAAGGAAGAGGAGCGACTTGTCCAGCACTTAAAGGTGTTCACTAAGTCTCTCTGCACTCAGAGACACCCAGGGACTCTACCGTGTGTGATGGGGCAAGGGTGGGGGAATGGACATAAAGACACCCCTCTGTCTGTACACTGCCGCACCCGCTTCAGCACCAAGAGAGCTGGTGTTGAAAGACCTGCCACCTTCCCTCCCCAGCAAATCTTCCCTGGAAAGTCTCTTTCTGAGATTACGATCCTCCTGTCCTCGGCCAAGGAGACAAGGCGCCTCGCTGGGCAGGCTGTCGGCCACTACTGGGGAGATGTGCTTACTCCATAATGTGGGCCAGCCACATGTCCACTTAGAAAAATAACTGATATTCTCTATCTCATGTCAGTCATAAGAATTTATTCCAGATCAATTAAGGAACTAAACAGAGAGAAACACTGTAATCATATCCAAAGAAAACATAGGAAGGAAACAAGGGTCTTGAGTAAGGAGGCCTGCTCACACAAGACACAGAACACAAAATGCATAGGTTTACCTCATAACCTACAGATTTTGATGGCAAAATACACTGAAAAAGTTTAAGACAAGAGACACACTGGGAGAACGAACTAGCTATCTATCTAGCAATCTACCTACCTAGTAAATAGGTTGCATTTAAGTTTTATGCCTGTATTTCTGTGTGTGTGTGTGGTGCTGGGTATTGCACCCTGGGCCTCTTGCATGCTAGGCAAGCACTCTACCACTTGAGCCACACCCCCAGCCCTTTTGTTTGCATTTTGATTTTGAGATAGGCTCTCACTAACTTTGCCAGGCTGGCCTCGAACTCATGACCCACCTTCCTCCACCACCCAAGTAACTGGGATCACAGGCATGCACCACCACAACCAGTCAATGCATATTAATTAAACAGTGGGAAAATGGAATAACAGAATAAATTCAAATGACTGATAAATGCATGAAGAGATGTTCTAATCTCGCTAGTAATCCAGGAAAGTCAGATTAAGATAAAACAAGACTGGTTTTTTTTTTCTCCCAATCAGATTGACAAAATATAAGACTGGTGACTTCTCATGCCATGTGGGAGGAGAAATGATGTTTGATGAACTACTAGTGTTTAACTCTGCCCAAAAGCCTGCCCCAGGCAGCTCAAAGGAACCAGGCGATCATTTTCTGACAACGACACACGATACACGCTCTCCCTCAGATTTGTTGTGTGGGATGTGGGAGGAGGAAAGAGTCAACTGAGAGAAGGTGTGAAGAGAAACTTCAAAGGCGCCTGTCACAGTGCTCCATCAGTGTGACTCACACAGAAGCAAGCACTGCGAGCAGTGACAGCACACTGGGGTTTGAACATCAGTGTGTCAGAGAACCACAGGCCTTCAGGGAGGCTTTCAAAGTCATCATGTTTTCCCTAGTCCCTGCCCCAAGTCACCCTAGCTTGCCCATTCTTCCAGAGTGCTTGACTTTCTTACTCCAGTGAGGATTACACACCCAGAGCTGGCTCAAAAAGCACCTCCAACATAAGCAAGGGCTTGGAACCAGACATTCTGCAGATCTCAGTATCACTATCTATAAAATGAGAATCCCACCAGGTGCAGGGGGCTCACGCCTGTAATCCTAGCTACTTAGGAGGCAGAGATCAGGAGGATTGCAGTTCAAAGCCAGACTTGGCAAATAATTTGAGAGACCCTATCTCAAAAAAAAAAAAAAATCACACAAAAAGGTTGGTGGAATGGCTCAAGGTGTAGGCCCTGAATTCAAACTCCAGTACTGCAAAAAAAAAGTGAATCCTGATAGTGACCTGGTGGTCTTGTTGGAGGGTTGAACAAGGTGATGATTGTAAACAAAGCCAAATAGCATGCGAGGCAGAATAAGTAGCCTAATAAAAAAACACAATGAAATAGGCCAAGGTCACTGACCTAGACTAGGTCAGCCCTAAGGTAGCACAGTAATGAAGAGGGTGGGCTCCACGGGAGCAGGTGGATCTGAAGATATTTTAAAGCTAAAAGTATATGTAACATAAAGGATAAAGTGTTACCATCATAACAAGTTAAAAAGGAAAAGACAAACACCCAAAAGGAAAAAAAGTCAGCAATTCTTAAAAGAGAAAATACAAATGGCCAATAAACATGAAAATAAGTTCAACCTCACTACAATATTTGTTATGCAGACATAAAGTTAAAAGAGTATAACATTCCATTTTGAGTCAAAACTGGCAAGAATTTTTTCTTTAAATGTGGCAGGCGGTGTCAGCAGAGGCTGGGACACGGCATGCCAATGACTGCTATTTGAGACGGTCACATAAGGCATTTCTGTAAGGGACGAAGAGAAGGTATATGTGGTGCACCTTCAAAATGTGCATTTCCTTTATCTAAAGATAATCAAGAGTTTATCCACAGGTTGCAATATCAACTCAGATTCTACAGCCTCCTCAGCAGGGTGTGTGTGAGAGAGAGCGATTGAGAGAGAGATTGTGTCCCACAGGGGGGAAACAATTGCCCTCCCTCAGGCCACAGTCCACAGGACTAGCAGCCCCTTGCTTGAGATGGCAGAGTAGGCACAGCAAGAGAGAAAGGCTGGATGGAACCGGAATACTAAGTGGAAACCAAGGTGGCCATTTTCACTAAACAATGCCAGGGAAGGACCGGTCTTCGCCAGAAAGAACAGAGGAGAGGCCCAAAGGCTGATACGGAGAAAGGATATCACTCTGATCCTCAGAGCCGTGGAGGCCAAGGTGGCCTTACATGTGCAAGAGTTTCATTTGGGGGATACCCGTGAAGGAGGAGGAAGCAGGAAGTGGAAGGAAGGTCTCCAGATCAAAACACAGGCAGGACACCTTTGAAGAGAGAGGGTAGGCAGAGCCTCACACTGCAGTGTGGCTCTGGGCAGCAATCACCCAAGGCAATAGGGAGGCCCCAGCCGGGCTGCAGGACAGAGGGGCAGAAACAGCCCTGGCTGGGGCAACCAGTGAGCGGGCAGTGCTGGAGTGGAGTAGGAGCCAGGTGTTGAACCTACATGGGCTGCCTCTCGAGGCTGGTCAACTGCTCTCTGCAGTGGGTTCTCCTCAGAGGACATCTGAGCAGCAGATGTGGGACACAGAAGTAGCTTCAGGGCTCCTTGGACAGTCTCTTAGCGCCCAGCCCCCACTTTCCCCAGTCCCTGCTGCATGGCCGTCAGTGTCTGCCTACTGGTCATACTTTTTACAACCTGCCTTTGTGCCTAAGCTAGTTGGAGTCCTCTTCTCTAACATGCAACCCCAGGGGTCTAATTATTACCTGCGCAAAGATCAGTGTTTGAAGATGTTCTGTGAAGTACTGTTTAGAAGGGCTTTTTGTTCAGTTGGTTGGTTTGGTTTGGTTTTGGTTTTTATTTTGTGCTGCCAGAGATTGAACCCAGGGCCTCATGCATGCTAAGCAAGTGCTCTACCACTGAGCCATACCCCCAGTTCCGTTTATAAGTTTTAATACAGATGGTTGTACATACCGGCAGAGGGTTGAGTTACATAGGTGTATGCATTTGCAAAAACTCCTAAATGGAACACTTAAGATTTGTGCATTTCTTGATAGCTACATTTTATCTCAAAAGAAAATGGTCACTCCTCTTCTTTCTCTACAGATGACCCACTTTCTATCGAAAGTGTATTCCTTTCCTAGTAAACTTTATCACTTTCACTAAAAAAAAGACTATGAACATAAAGTAACCTAAATGCCCTAGAATAAATCGATAGGATTTTAAGGTTACTGAGTGCCCACACAATGAAATGCTGCACAGGCATTAAAACGTTACAGAGGCTGATGGCAGAGCGGAATGCTTTTGTGAATATGTAAATGAAGGCCACATAAAACTTTCTGGCCCTAATTTTAGGAAGCATCCGTGTATTCGTGTTATAAGACATGGATATTATGTTCACAGCAACAGAATAAAACAAGAAAGAAAGAGACTAAGATGCTGAACGTGGTTTTATCTGGCTGTGGGACTGTTCGTGATTTTTATCTTCTCCTTTACTTCTTGTTTTTCTGAGCTATTTTTTGGAAGAATCTCCATCACCTTTGGAAACCTGGTTTCCTCGTCTTAGTGTCACAATCCCATTAAGATAGCATAGGTAAGGAATTTAGTGCAGAGCTGGCTCATAGTAAGCACCCAGCATCCCTTGAGCTCTGCCAGGTCCTGCCTTCCTTTGAGCCAAAGCGCAGAGGGAGAACAGCTCTTCCTCAGTTTCCCTCACTGCCCAAAGGCAAGAGGGGCTAGGATTGGTCTGCTAAGGAACGGAAGTCACCTAGGGAAGTCAGTGAGAGATGGGCCAGTGTCTCCAGCAAGCTCTGTCCTCGGCAGTGCAAGGGCAGGTAGGTTTTCTGGAAGCTTGGTTGTCTGCCCTAATCCTACTGCAACAAACAAGGAAACTCTGTTTTCCTTTCCCAGGTAGACACACCAGGGACCTCATACTGCTGGCTTCCCTGGGAAACCAGCAAGTTTGTCCTCCATGGCTCCCCCGCCCTGCACTTCTGTTTAGAGGTCAGTGTGGCTTCCCCCCAAGATGCTAAGGACTTCCTTTGTGTCCCTCTTACTGGCTCCTGTACAGCCAAAGGACACTTGGGCTGAACCTTCCCACAATCTAGAACAAGCCTGGGGTGCTTCAGACACACCCCTCCTGTGTATTCCTCCCCCATCCCTGACAGCCAGTGGTACCCTCTTGCCCCTGACCCTCCCCCACTTTTTTTTTTTTTCAGGTACTGGGGCTTGAACTGAGGGCCTTCACCTTGAGCCACTCCACCAGCCCTATTCAAGATAAGGTCTCGCAGAACTATTTGCCCTGGCTGGCTTCAAACTGTGATCCTCCTGAACTCTGCCTCCTGAGTAGCTAGGATCACAGGCATGAGCCAGCAGCACCCAGCCCCCCACCCACCCCCCCACACCCTCCCATTTCTTCTGGTCCTCATTTACTCCTGAGTGATGCTGCTAATTCAGTGACTCTTCAGCTGGACTCACATACTCCAGTGTCTGCTGGATGTAAGGAGGACACCAGGCACTTTTCACACACATTACCTCTCACCCTATGCTGACCCTGCACAGTGAGTATCCGGATCCCATTTTCCATTAAGACCCAGAGAGCAAGGTGCCTTGCCTGAGCTCTTCTGAATCACTGCCCTGGGTGAATCACTGCTCTTGCTACTGAGCGGAAAGGTGTGTGTATCACACAGTGGTAGGTAGCTCATGAGCAGGTGGGGTGGAAGTTCAGCCCACCCAGCACTACCAGCTGCTCTGGTCACAATGGCTCCTTGTTTTAGTCATATTATTCCACCACAGTACCATTTAAAACCAAAGGGCAGGGAGAGGGAATGAGAACAGAGGAGTAAAGAGATGGGTTGAATTTCCACAGCTAGAGTACAACCCTGCCTTACTGGCGTGAGTTACAGGTGGACAGCTTTTTGTGAGGGGAAACCAATTAAAATAGAGGTTGAGCATCCCTAATCTGAAGTCTGCTTAACTGGGGCAGAGGACCTGAAAGGCCATTTTTTAAAAGAAGATGTACAAATGGCCAACAGATATAAGGAAAAGTGTTAAGCATCGCTGATGGCCAGGGAGACACAAAGTAAAACCACAGATGTCCCCACACACCTGGAAGGATGACTACTATTTAAAAACCTGAGAGACAGCAAGTGCTAGCAGGGTGTGGAAAAGGGTAAGCTTTGCACACTGTTGGAGGGAATGTGAATTAGCCAGCCACGGTGGAACACAGTATGGAGGTGCCTCAGACAGTTGAGAATAGAATGACAGTGTGATCCAGCGACTCTGTGTAAGGGTGTAAGTGCAAATGATCAAAGATCATGTGGCATGCACTCCACTTCCCTACTGTGCATCATCCCCAATAGCCAAGACCACCCTGGCTGGCCTGAGAACTGCCACTCAGAGCCTAGTCGCCCTAAGCCTGCAGGAGCTCCTAGAGAGGCCTGGGCCAGGGTGCTCTCACCTTCCCTATGACCCCCTCACACTCCACTCTCCATCAGAGCTGGGCCACTGGTCTTGAAGGAGGAAGGAGAGGCTGAGGTCCAACTTTCTGCTTATGCCCTAAACTGCATTTTGCTTAGATACAGCAGTTCTTCACACTTAAGTGAGAATTAGCTTCCTGTGTTACTTTATCCAGCACTGGGTATCCAGTGTAAGAAGGAAAGGCGTGACTGGGGAGATGAAGAAAGGAATAGGGATGTCTGCAAAAACTCACTTTCTCTAAGACTCAGAAATGCTAAGGGCAGGTGCTCTCTCTCCAGTCACTTTGTACACCAGCCCATACTCTGAAGGGGCAGGGATTCTGCCTGGGCCAGTTCTACCCCATCTACCTCACACTAGATATCAGCAGCCAGACACATTTCACAGTTAAGCTGTTTTTAATGCTCAAAAGTTCTGTACAAAAAAAATCACAAATGATTCCTCACAACACCCCTGTGAGGTAGGAAGGCAAGTATTATTCTCCCATTTTACAGATGAGGAAACTGAGGCAGAGAGACAGCAAGACTGGTCAGTGGTCCCAGCACAGCTGAATGTCAGAGCCAACTACAAGAAGCAAAGGATCCCTTCCAGTTCAGCCCTGATCTCTGACTCTTTAGCTAGACCTTGTCTGCAAAGAAATGAACACTTCTGAGTACATGCAAATATAACAAAACAAACCTGAAAAGGTAGTGACCAGACATACAGTAGTTTTGCAAAATAATTCAGCTAAGAGGGTCAATATTTTCTAATACAGGGTAGATGTGAACAACTTCGGCCTCTTAACCCATTTTTAAAGATCATGGCCAACAAATGTCTTTTTGAAATGTAGAAACATCTATCTTTCTACAAAAGGGCATGAGCCACCTGGAGAGGTTCCCCTGTCCCCAAGGAGACAGGCAGGTAGACAGGATCCTCTGTGTTCAGCCCCTGGGTTCCAGCAAATACCAGCTCCAGACAGAGAGCTGCAAGATTCAACCCACACAGCCCTCTTGGTGCCTCTTCCACACAGTCATCCCACTAATGATCTAGGGTCTCAGCCCTAGATCAGCATGGTCTGTCCCTTCTGGTTCTTCAGGAAGGCAGCTTAGTAATCCTTGCAAGGATGGCCTGGAATCCAGGGGCGCACACACATCATTTTTGACCAGTCTTACACTCCATCATTCACAAAGGTCACCCAGCAACCACCCTTGACCCAGCATCCTTGGGCTCCTCCTGTGACAGTTGGGGCTTGGGTCATCCTGGGCTGTCGTGGTAGAGAGATGTGGAGGGGCTGCCGCTCCCAGCTTTGACTTCCTCAGCACCTCTTGCTCAGGCTCCTGGCAAATCGAGCAAGTCTCTTCCACTGTGCTGCATCTGCCTTCTGAAGCTCTTTCCTTCTACTGAGAGGGACTCCCTGGTATTTCCAGCTTTTTGGAAACCTCCACCTCCTGTCAGCACAGGGGAGGGGAGAAGGGAAAGGAGGAGAAGCCAAACCTCAGCCAGCCTGGCTATTCAGGTGGTGTTCAGGGTTTCCCAAGCTAGAGACAGGCACAAGACAGAGAACACTGGGCAAATCTGCCTTTAAAGGACTAAATCAACCCAAAGCATTGTCCACTCACCCACCTCAGTGCTCAGACAGCAAAAGGGGAGAGGCAAGGGCCAAGCAGCCAGAGGAAGAAAAGGAACAAAAGTGACAGGGAAAGGGTTGCTCCATTGCAGGGTGGTCAGAGGGAAAGAAGAGCCGGAAGTGGCAGCAGGCTGTTTGGCAGTTTGGGGTGTGAGCCTCTAGGAGGCAAACGCCACAAGATCTGCAAGGTGTACACACCAGCTTCAATGGAGGGCCGTCACGCGCCTCTGGGTTTACAAGGAATGACTGCATATCCTATAAAAAGCTTTTTCCAAAAAGGCTTCCAGCCCCACCAGGAAGCTGGAACCTTTTCCACTGATGAGAACCTCCGGCTCTGGCCTGCCTTGCAGGGGACAGGAGGGAACCCTATAGGAAATCCCCAGAAGCAGAGGGCTCGGGGCTCTGCTCCTGCCAGCGGTGGCGCAGCCTGGAGAGGGGTTGGTCCTCCTGGCTCTCCAGCTCGGGAAAGCCCAGCTGGTTGAGGATCTCGTAGACTCCAGCCTTCGACGCTACCTAGGGGAGGACAGAGATGTGGGGCAGTGCTTCAGGGGAGAGAAGGTGTCATCAGATCACCCTGGCCCCCTCCATCATACTGCCTTTCCCTCTCTGGGCTCTGAGCTGCCTCCTGCCAGCTGGCACAAGTCTGTATGTCCATCTGTCCACCTCTCTGGCCCCAGTTTCCTATAACAGGGTAACAGTTATTATTTGTAGGACTGCATTCAGGGGAACTCAGAAGACAGGCAGCACTCTACATGGAGGAGCACTGGACACACTCAGGCACCCTCAGCAGCACTGACGTGGTAGCCTCAGCCTGAGCCCCTTAGCTGGGCTCAGCCCCAAGCAGCTGAGCGGCTTCTCTAAGAACACTCACTGCACAGCCCTGCTGCCGGGCAGCACAGGCCCTGGCCTCAGACTCTGACACCCCACCATCCTGGAAGACAAGGAAAATGTACCTCCACCTCGAGACAAGGAAAATGTACCTCCACCTCGAGTAAAGGGATGGCTTCATCCTGCTTCCTATACCTACACACACACACACACACACACACACATCCCAGGAGAGAGGCCCTGGGGCTGGAACCACAGTCCTGTAGCTCTCCTTCCTTGAAGTCCCCCTAACATCAAACACCAGATTTAGCTGTGGAGGGGATCAGGTTTCTCCCAGGTCCTGGTCCCCTGATTTCTACTCTCTAAGCAGAGCCAAAACAGGCAATGTCCTTGTTGTTCCCACCTGCAACCCACCCAGTGGCTCAAAAAGGATGCTAAGTACAGGCCTGCTCAGGCCTGACATGGCCTTAACATGACCCATCAGGTCTCCTGACTCAATGCCACATCACATACGTGATACTTCCTCACCTTGACATCCCAAGGACCACACCCAGGCTCATCCTCAGCAGCCCTCAGTCCTGTCTCCTGCCTCTGCCCCACCCCATCCTACACCCACTCTAGCTGGGTCCCTGCTCCAGTTCTCCACCCACCTGCCCCAAGGGAGCTAATTCCAGCCCTGAACTCAGATTAGAACTGCCATGATCTGCTGGAGAGGTCAGGAGGGCCAGCTTCCTGGTTGAGGGTAATTATAGGCCAGGCCACTTTGCTGAGGAGGACAGAGGTCTCTCTCCTGATCTACAGGTGCCCAGGCAGGAGGCAGGAGGTCAAGCAGAGATGAATCAAGGGGTCCAAAAGTGAGAGTGGCATCTTAGGTCAGAATGAGGTGGGCTTTGGAACCAACCAACCAGCTCTAATTATGGCCTTAAGTGAATTCTTAAACTCTCCACTCGGTCCCCTCCTCTGTGAATTGGGGGGGAGGGGTGACAGTCATACTGTTCAAGGCATGTCTGGAAGATGACACTACGTGCATCTCATTGAATCCCCACCACTTTCTTAGCTGAAACCAAAACTATTAACACTATTCCACATAGGGTTGAGGACAAGTTAAGCAGGATGACCACGTGGTCCAAGGTCAAGGAGGCAGGAGTGGGGACATGCAGCCTTGCCATTAGCCATGAAAGGGCACAGATGGAGGTTGAATGAAGTGCCCAGAGCTGGTGTCCAGGTAACATTGGCCATGGGGACACAGACAGCAGGGTCTTGCCCAGCAGACAGCTCCCTCTACCCCCACACTCTTCTTCCTCGCCAGTCGTTTATTCACTCACTCTGTCACCTGCTGTTGGCTGCCTGCCAAGTGCAGATATTACACTGAGGACTCACAGTCACAGTCCTGTGAGACAATCTGGTAGAACGGAACTCTTCCCCTCCCCAGGGGAGCCATCACCTGGATCCCCAGAGACAACACAAAGGGACCAGGTGGGAGAACCCAGGCTACCCGTGAGCTCATCACCCCAGGCTCCCCGCCATCTCCCACCTCTCCCTCACCTCCCGCATCCAGGCGCTGAAAGGCCTCTGCCATGCGTGGGCCTTCTCCAGGCGGAGGTAGGCGTTAAAAAGGATCAGGTAGACATAGCGCTCCAGATACTGCAGGCCCCGCAGCTGAAGCCTCCTCATCTCCCGCGCCTCCTTGGCAGCCTTTGCCTGGAGAAGAGGACACAGTGGTGTCAGTGCAGGGGACTCACTGTCCTCAACACAAACACACACCCACTGCCCTGAGCACTCGGCATGGTGATTCAGATGGCAGGAAGAAGGGTACCTCCCCATTAGGCATCAGGGAAGACCAATGGGCATATTGGTTCCTGGGGCCACCCACCCCCCCTGAGTCTCTGTTTCCTCACTATGGAACTGTGACCACTGCTCTCTCTGAGGGGTGACTGAGGCACACTGTCAACAAGAAAGCTCTGTAGTACCTGAGGTATGAAGAGGCCCTCTAGGTGGCAGGACCAGACACCGAGCCAACTTCTACCGAGGAGGGTACATCTCCTCCCATCCTCTAAGGATTATAGGAAAGACTTCAGCTCCCCTCTCCCAGCCCCCTGGCTTCCCTCAGGAGAGCTATGAGGACTCTTGATCATGGCCTGGCAAGGGGCTGGTGGCAGCAGGGTTCTGACTCGTGGAGACAGCTTCGACCTCCTCCCTCAGCCTGGGCTCATTGGGTTGTCGCCCCTCTTTGACTGGAGAGGAGAGAAACCCCATCTTGGCCTCTAACTCCCCGCCATCTCCACCTAATTTCCTTGCCTGTTTCTCAAACGGCCTAGGATCAGAGTTGACAGAGATGGGAATACTCCCTCCTACCTCCACCCTTACCCTCTCCAAGGCTGGGACAGAAAATAGGATGAGAAAGGCCATTAGAGCCAAGGAGCAGCAAGACATGCAACACGTGGGAAGGGGAGAACCCAAATGCATGGGGGGGAAGCGATGAGGATGGAGTAGTGGGACATCAATCTTTCTACCAAGTAAGGCCAGACCTTCTCTGCAAATGGCATCAGGTTACATGTTGGAGACAGAGGGAAAGCAAAGCTAATTGAAAATAAGCTTCCTAGAGATCATGGCAGTGCAGGTGGGCTGTGAAGACCTTGTTGACCTGGACAGTGAGAACCAGCACTAGATAGGGCCAGCACAGAGATGATGATGGGGCCAGAGTGTGGGAGCTGAGAGCAGCTGGCCTGGCTGGAAGGAGGACCCACTTATGGAAGCCACCAGTGCCACCTAGGAAGCTAATCCTGCAGGGCGCTAGTGGCTCACACCTGTAATCCTGGCCATTCCGGAGGCAGAGATCAGGAGGATTGTGGTTCAAAGCCAGCCCTGGGCAAACACTTTTTGAGACTCTATCTTGAAAAAACCCATCACAAAAAATGGCTGGTGGAGTGGCTCAGGTGGTAAAAGTACCTGCCTAGCAAGCGTGAGACCCTGAGTTCAAACACCATGGTCGCCAAAAAAAAAAAAAAAGCAAGCTAATCCTCCAGCTGTGTTCATGACCTTGAGTCCATGAAAACCACAAGGAGTCTTAAAATGCATGTGCCTGGGCCCCACCCGAGACCAGTCAAATGAGAGTCCCAGATGGCAGGGCCTGGGCAGTGGATTCATTAAGGGCTGCTGACTAGGGTTGAGCACCATGACTTCAGCACTGGGGAGCCCCTGAAGGATTAGGGGTAGGAGAAGACTCACTAGAGATTCATGTCAGAAGGAAAAGGACTTTAAAGAGATTCTTTCAAGGTTCTCCTCAGTGTGAGGGTCAGGTGGACAAAAGCCCAGGACATATACAGCCAGGGGTCCCTCTGTAGAGTACTCTGCCACTGACTTTGTCCCTCTAACTCCCACAGATGTGCCAGTCACACAGTCCCTGCCACACTCCATGGGGGGAGAGGACAACTGGTAGGAGGTGGCCATACCTCACTGTCCTTACCACACACCCATGCCTGTACCCAGGCCCATGGCAACTCTCTCTACAACAGAAAGGTCATGGCATGGTGTTGTCCCTTGGGTGCCAGGAACACCGTGAGAGGGAACAGTGAGCCAGTCTCCCAACAGCAGGCCCACAGCTGGTCATGAAGGCACACAATGTCAGTCCGCATGCATCTCCTCCTCAGCTGCTGTGGGGAACTCTGGGGTGGACCCCAATCCAGATGTGACATGGCCCTAAGAATCAGAGCTAGAGTGGGTCTGTGTAGGGCCAGGGGACCCCAACCCCCACTTCTGCCTTTAAAGCAAAGTTCCGGGAGTCACATGAATGGAAGGTAACTGGCAAAGCCAGAGGCCCTGAGGAGGGAAGCAGGAGGGATGGAGAGAGTCCCAGGAAGGCTTTGGGGACCAGGATCAGTGCTCTGACTCCCTAGGCAACAACTGAGACCTATGGGCTGGGTCCTGGTCTTGCTATTCAATTCTCAACCTCTTTAAGTTTCCAGGGGTGGGATTTTTCAGTAAAGCAAGGGGTAAGGAGGCACCTAGTACCCATGAAGAGCCATGCTAACATCAGGGCTGAGGACACAAAGAAGTGTTACACCCAGGTCCCGCACTCTGAGCAGCTAGAGTAAGCAGTGGTAAGGATGGAGGAAGGGCAGCAGAGGGAAGTGACATGTGAGGTAGGTGACGAAGGAGAGGTGGCAATAAGTGCTCTGAGAGGGACAGAGCACCAGAGGGACAGAGCACCCAGGAGGCAGGAGGAGTCAAGAGTGCAGTCTGCCGGGTGCTGGTGGCTATAATCCTAGCTACTCAGGAGGCAGAGATCAGGAAGATCATGGTTCTAAGACAGCCCAGGAGAATAGTTTCCAAAACCCTATCTCAAAAATACCAACACAAAAAAGGGCTGGCAGAGTGGCTCAAGTGGTAGAGCACCTGCCTAACAAGCATAAGGCCCTGAGTTCAAACTCCAGTACTGTCACAAAAAAAAAAAAAAAAAAAGTCTGGCCCCAGGGTATCCCCCCACACCTAGGGTAGACAAGCTGGGGGGAGGGGAAGGGAGAGAAGGGCCAAGACGGGGAGTATAGGAGCCAAGTCAAATAAAGACAGCCTTGCAGACAAGGGCTAGAGCTGGCTCTGAGGTCGGGGATGGCCAGGAGGTTGCTTGCAGGAGAGAAGTTGGGGGCGGGGAGGCCACACTGGATGCCTATTGTTATAAGGGTTAACTAAGCATGTATTCCAAAAATACCCATTTTACTTAGAAATTAGACAGTAGACAGAGAAAAAGAAAAAGATTTTACCTAAATGTAAACTGTGGCCAACACAATGGGACCTGCCTGTCTCCCAGGATAAATAGTTGGTGCCACACTGTGGATACCCTCTCCCTCTCACCCCGCCTCCCCAGGGCTACTTTTCTCTTCCAATCTCCACTGGAGGCTGGAGTCTATTTAAAACATTTTTTTTTTTTACACAGGGGGAGAAGAAATCACCCACACCCCACTGTGAAAAGTCCTTCAAACTACTTTCGATTGAAGAATTCAGAAGAAATGTCCTGTAGGCATGTAGAGCCTCGGCTCTCACCTGGCCGCACCAGCACAGTCCTAGCCGTGGCCCACTCCGGCGAGACACCAGCAAGGACTTGGTCTGAGGATCGTTCGGGTGGAGAGTGGAATGATTTCTCCCAAGTCCCACTGGCAAAGGTAGAATTATCTCTAAATTCAGAGCACTGTGTAAAGACGATGCCTAACGCCCCCCATGTATGTTCCATGCATACATCCTGCCCTTGCAGGGCTGTGATTTGAGATGATGACCCATCTGCCTACAAAGGCCCCAGGTTCCTTAAAACCATCCCAGCCTGGGGAGTAAGTAGGCAGCATAAAAATAGTGCAGCTGTTTTTAAATGGCCTGGCAGGCAAGGCTGTCATTAGCTGTGGCGGCGCTGGACAAGCCTTCCTCCTCCATTGAGACTGAGCCCTGAAATAGAAGAGGACCAGGAGAGGAGGCCAGGGCTCTGGGAACTTCAGCCTCTCACACCTCTGGTCTGCAGGCCTGGCACTGCTAATGTGGCTGTCTAGAAGTTCTATTCTTTGCTAGGGAGCCTCCTTAGGCTAGCTCTACAATGGGGGCATCCAGGGCCTACTACACACCATGGCCACACTGACTATGCGACATCTGATATGATGGCTAGATCCTAACACTCTCCTAACATCCCTGTATCTGACATGGGACATCTCTGTGAGTGATGTGGATATCCTGTTTTGTAGATGAGGCTCACTAAGGTTTTAAGTCACTGCCCAGGGTCACAGGGTTCCGAGCTGGGAAGTGAATGCCAATACCCATGCTCTTCCTCTGACCCTAGCCTCTTTTACCACCGTCAACCCACCCCTCCCTGCTCATGCCAGCTTCTGTGCATTCCTCTACTCTGTTCCTTCTGCCTGGATTGCCTTTTCTCTCCACCTGGCCCAGGAACCTTTAGCTTGTCCCCCTAAGCCTGTCCTGAGCACCCTAGTCCTCACAGCCTCACCCTCCTGGGCCTTAAACCTTAAACACTGCAATACATTCCATCTTAAGGGTTTCTAATTGCTTTGCCAAGGCAGGATCTGCTTCTCAGACACCAATAAACCCAGGGGCCCCAGGAATCACCAGGTAAACCCCCCCTCTCCCTTCTCCCCATACCCCTGTGCCAGAATTTGATATACAGCAGGTGCTCAGAGTCAACATACTCACTCGTAGGTCATATCCTCTATCCACAGATTCCAGGAGCGTCCAGATTTTGGCTTCTGGTTGGACACTCGGAGCCCCACATAAGCACTCCTATGGATGTTGGCCAGGCATCTCAAGCTCCCCTAATGTATGGTGATAGTCCTCCCCAGCCCTTCCAACATCTGCTGGGCCAGGTCTGCCATCCCAGTGCAATTCCACCTTCCAGCTGCCTGGGCTAAACTTCTCCCCTTCTTGACCCCACATCCACTCAATTAGAACCCCACTGGCTTCAATTCAAAACACTTCCAGAGGCTGCCACCTTCACCACCTGGTCCAAGCCACCAGTAGCACTCAATGACAGCCTGACTGGCCTCCCAGCACCACCTCCACCAGCTGTCAACTCCCAGTAGAGCCCCATACAATCCATGTGCATTAAGCTGGCACCTCTGCACCAGCTTCCCTCACACTGAGCAGAAGGTGAAGTCCAAGCAACCCACACAATGTCCTCCATCCTGCATCCCCTGGCCTGTTCCCTTGACCTTGCACTGCTCCTCAAACACACCAGGCAGCAACCACCGCAGGGGCTTTGCATTTGCTGTATTCTCTGCCTGGAGCACTCCTCCCCCACATGCTGGCATTGCTCCTTCTCTTACCTCTTTTTTTTTTTTCTTTTTCTCAGAACTGGGGTTTGAACTCAGGGCCTCATGCTTGCTAGGCAGGTGCTCTACCGCTTGAGTCACTCCACCAGCTCACCCCCACCACCTCTTTCTGGCCTATGTTCAAATTCTATCTTCTCATCCAGCCCTTTCCTCACTACCTATTTTAAACTGCAACCCCAGGGCTGAGGTGTAGCTCAGTGGTAGAGTGTTTGCCATGGCTGAGTGAGGTCCTGGGTTCCATTCCTAGTTAAAAAACAAAACAAAACAAAAAACCTGCAGCCCGTCATCCCATATCCTCCCTATCTCCTTACACTTCTCCCGCAGACCAGTCACCATCCAATGTACCACAAGTCTCACTTATGCACAGTCCACTGTGTTTCCCTCACTAGAGCACAGACTCCATAAGGGAAGGGAAGGGACTGTGTCTTTTGTGCGTCGCACTGCAGCACCTGACAGTGGCAGGCACTTAATAGGTGTGTAAGGAATCAATGCATGACGAGTGCCCACATCTGGCATTTTCATTAATCCCATCCTCTCAGAATGCCCAGGGTCACCTTCCTCACCCTTTTGCTTTCCAGAAAGACAGGCTGAAGTCAACACAGGTGGACATATCCACGAGGGTTACCTGGAGAGCTGGTGGCAGGAACCCAGGCTTCCTGTCTACTCTCACTAGGAACTACCCACAAGGGAGGCTTGCACTTAAAGACCTGGCCAGGCTTAGACTCCAGGGAAAACAGCCTCAGCAAGGGAGGCCAGGCCCAAGGTCTGCATCATTCCAAGCCAACTACCCTCTTCGCATTCCTGGAGCCTCCCTGTGTCCCCCCACCTAGCCCTGAGTGGCAAGAAACATGGCCCTCTGCATGAGCTGAGAAGTCCAGGCTGAGCAAGCAGCTGACTGTCCTTCAAGATGGCAGGTCCCAGAGCTCAGACCCCACTCTCTTCCCAAGTATACCACCCCTCCACCATCCCCACCCCCTCCCAGCAGACACAGTCCCCAAACAATCAGCTCTGCCTGTAGCACAAGGTGATTTTCTGTTCCTGACCTCTGGAAGGGAGAACATGACCCTTAGCCCATACACGTGACTAGTTTTCCAAAGACATCATACTTTGTTCCATATTTTCAACATGGGAAGGTACTAAACCTCTACCTGCTATTCACCCAACCAACCTTGTTCAGTAGCCAGACACTGGGATTCAGTGCTAATGAGAGCGGCCCCCACCCCACAAAAAGCCCCCAGCCCTGCACGTGAATCCCAGGCATGCTGTGTGTCCCCTACACACTGTTCCTGCCTCCCCTGCACTGGACTGGTCCTCATCACCACCCATCAAGGTTGGAAGTACAGGGTAATAACCTGGGTGACACATGGGAAAGCAGAGGCCCAGGCAGGCCAAAGTGACATGCCCAAGGTTGCATAGGAAATTACTGGCAGACAAGGTTTCTCACCACAACCCAGGGCTTTTCCCATCTCTGGAGGAGAGCATCCTGTCCTAGAAGACCAATACTGTGGACAGAGAGCCAAAGGTACAGTAAATAGATTCATTTTCCCTATCTATTTATGCAACAATTTATTGTACCTTTCATTCATCCATCCATCCACTCACTAGACAGAGATTGTGGAGCCCTGCTTATACCTGGCAGGGTCCTGGGAGCCAGGCTTTCAGAAGTTGACCTGTAAAGCTAAATCATGAAGCTCTGGCGACCACCACACCCTGGACGTGAGAGCTATGTGCAGAGGCAGAGGCACATCTCACCAGACGAGGATGATGCTGGTGGTCAGGAGATGCTGGAGTTGAGACTGAAACCCCTCTCAAACCATGCCTACAGAGACCCTGCCTGGCACAGTACAGGGGCACAATAGTGGTTTGCTGCTGAATAAAGCAGGAAAGTCCCCAGTGGGGCAGAAATGGTTCCAGCTTAGCCTACAGTGGGAAGGAAGAGGCCTCAGCCCTGCACAAACACATGTTCACACATGCATGCAAGAGCACACACTCACACTCATGCACATCCACACATGTGAGAGAGCATTCACACATACACTTATGCACACACAGAAATGCGCACACTCATGCACACATGTACTCATGCACATCCACACATGTGGGAAAGCACTCACATACACTTACAAATACACATAAACTCCATTCTGGCAGCCACACTAACCCACTGTATCTATTCTGGGCAGAGTGTGAAGAGCCTGGGAAAACAGCCCTTCCTTCTGTCACATCTTAGATGACATCTCACAGCATTCCAGGGCTGCTCTAATTGCATGGGCCTGGCCCTGAAGACACATTACCTATTGGAATATCAGCAGGGAACAACACTGGTCATACCTAGGTCTTAGAGACGCTGAGGAAGATCCACCCAGGCTTAGGACTAAAGCTGTCTCACTTTCTATATTCTTTAAAAAGATGGCCTCAGTCCTGAGCTGATCTCACTGGCCTCCAAGCCGCTCCTATTTGCAGGGCCCACTGCACCAACCCAAGCAGTGAGCACAGTAGTGGCCTGTGGCTTCTTCACCAACCCTTCCTCTTTCTGCTACCAAAAACTGACCCCTGGGTCCTGACTGCCACAGTGAAGGAAAAGGAACACAGGTAGAGGTGTTGTGAGACAGGTTCTGGTCCGACTTCCAGCCAGGCACAAAACTTCTATAAGCCTTAGTTTCTTCCACAGTCAAAAGAATCTAATTAAACTTGCTCTGATCTCATCACCAGCAGCACTGAGAAACGGTTCTTAGAAAATTCAAAAGGTGCTAGGCATGTAGCACATGCCTGTTATCCCGGTTACTTGGAAGGCAGAGACAGGAGGATCACAGTTTGAAGCCAGCCTGGCAGTTATGGGGATACCCTGTCTGAAAAGCAAACAAAACAAAAAGAACTGGGGGTGTGGCCCTGAGTTTGATCCCTAGTACTGAGGGAGGGAGGGAGGGAGGAAGGAAGGAAGGAAGGGAGACAAACTCAAAAAGCACAGCTCAAATCTAAAGCAGTCCAGTCTGAGAATTATTACCATGACCAGCCAAAGCCAAGGAAAAGTGCCACTGGCATTAATGAAGCTAGCAGGGCTTCCTCCAGGAGCTCTGACCTTGGTTTCTGTCACAAAAATCTCCCCTTTCCAAGTCCAACAGGAAATAACTAATTCACCAGATGGTGTCACTCTGTGGGCCGGCAGCCATCTTGGAGTCTCCTCAGCCTGGGCCTGGCCTTCTCACATCCATCCCACATCTTCATTAACTGGCTCAATTCAAAAGATTTTCTTTTTCTTTCTTTCTTTTTTTTTCCTGTTTAAAGCAGTTCTTAAAATTCCCTGAGCACTCTGGCCCCTCACACACACAGACTGACCAGGCTTTGACCCAACCTTACTGATGCCCTTGGAGGATGGAGGAGGCAGGGTCGGGGCTGCAGCCCCAAAGCCAGGCAGCTGAGACAGGATGACGCAGAAGCCCAAGACTATCACGTCAGGTCAAGTCCATCCCAGTGGAAAGTGTGTGCACAGATTCAGAGCCCGTACCTCCAGGCTGTGCCCGCAATGGCCTCTGGGATATGCTCTCATCCCCATGGCCTTTCTCCTACTCAGCCTGAAAATGCCTCAGGGCCAGGCCTGAGACATCCAGTTCTTATATTCTTCACAGCAAAGCTAGAGGAAGGCAGGGAGAGAGGAAACCATCTGCTTTCTGGGAGCCAGTGTGGTGTAGCAGAGAGCCTGATCTGGAAGTCGGGGTCTGGGCTTAGCTTTCCTTCTGCCACCTTCTGGCTATGTGTTGAACAAGCTCATGACTTTTGTTCCCTCTCCCTCACATGCAAAACTGGAACTAATGTTAAAGCCAGCCTGCCCTCAAACACAGGAGCAGGAGTAAGGGTGCAGCCAGGCTGTGGCTGTGAAAATGTGCCTTAGTCTAGTGTGGGCGCCTCTTGGGCTGGGTGGTTAGGTCAACATCAGGACATGCAGGCCTGGGTCCCTGGTCTCCAGAGACTTCCCTCTTCCTCCTCTCTCCCACCCACTTATCACCCAGACCTCTTCAGAGTCTACAACTCTACCCAAGTCTGGAAGAATGGGAGGCCTCACTGAATCCAACATCAAACCAACTCATCCACAGAAGATGAGAAAATCAAGCAAAGAAGTGAAGCAAGCACCTGCCTTTCTGGCCCACGGCACCTGGGAGCAGCCTCCCTGTCTGGAACTGCTCAGTTAACTAATGCAGAAGGAATCACCGTTCTGCAAATTCCAAATGAAAGGAGGGGTACAGGCAATGTGCACGGTGGATTCCTTCGCTTGCTCCAGTCACAGCAAGAGGCAACAGGACCTCCCAGGCCTGATGGCAGCACATAGCACAGCACCACCTGCAACTACTCCTGCCAAAGGCTAGGCCAGAATCTGATCAAGCCTGTGACTGGCAAGTTTCAGAGGGGCACAGGCCAACCTACGTTCAACTGGCAAGATGAGCTTCGGAAAGCCCAGGGAGACAACCCAATTCCCTCAATAAACATAGTACAGGGGTAAAGGAGAATGGCTCAGTGGTAAAGCCCTTGTCTAGTATGAGTGAGGCCTGGGCTCCCTCTCCAGCACCAAATAAATAAATATACGTTAGGGGCCAACCAACCAAATGTGACATGGAGCTCCTGTCTAGATTCTGATCCAAGGCCAAAAAGACTTTATGAGACAAGTGAGCAAATCTAAACACTGACTTGATATATGACGATAAGAATGACTTAAGGGTGACAATGGGATATTGGTGTTATGATTATCTTTTTCAAAAGAGCTCCTTCTTTCCCAGTATGTGCTGAAATATCTACAAAGGAAATAGTGTTGGAAACAGCCAAGATGCCCCACCACCGATGAATGGATTAAGAAAATGTGGTATCTATACACAATGGAATTTTATGCAGCCATGAAGAAGAAAGAAATGTTATCATTCACTGGTAAATGGATGGAATTGGAGAACATCATTCTGAGTGAGGTTAGCCTGGCCCAAAAGACCAAAAATCGTATGTTCTCCCTCATATGTGGACATTAGATCAAGGGCAAACACAACAAGGGGACTGGACTTTGAGCACATGATAAAAGCGAGAGCACACAAGGGAGGGGTGAGGATAGGTAAGACACTTAAAAAATTAGCTAGCATTTGTTGCCCTTAACGCAGAGAAACTAAAGCAGATACCTTAAAAGCAACTGAGGCCAACAGGAAAAGGGGACCAGGAACTAGAGAAAAGGTTAGATCAAAAAGAATTAACCTAGAAGGTAACACACACGCACAGGAAATCAATGTGAGTCAATGCCCTGTATAGCTATCCTTATCTCAACCAGCAAAAACCCTTGTTCCTTCCTATTATTGCTTATACTCTCTCTACAACAAAATTAGAAATAAGGGCAAAATAGTTTCTGCTGGGTATTGAGGGGGTAGGGGGGAGAGGGAGGGAGCGGAGTGGGTGGTAAGGTAGGGGGTGGGGGCAGAGAGGAGAAATAACCCAAGCCTTGTATGCACATATGAATAATAAAAGAAAAAAAAAAAAACAAAGGAAGTAGTGTGAGAACTGACACTTGTTTTAAAGTGGTCCAGCGTGGAGACTGCGGGAGCTGAGAGGCTGGGACTGGAGGGCACACAACTCGTCAAAAGTCTGCTCTCCACCTTGACGTTTTCTGTTTTAAAGTTTTTAAAATAAGGTGTTTTGTTTTTTTTTTAATGTACAACTACCTTTCAACACAGTCAATAATTCTACTTCTAAGAATCAGGCTTCAGAGAAAATCCACAAAGATGTCAGGACAACAGGTGCTCATCACCATCACCATTTCAGAAAACAGCGGGACACACTGGGAAGACAGAACAGCATGGAAGGGGGCTGCACGCTGCAAATACATTAACTGTGACAATGTGAAGGCTCGTCAGCAAACACAATAAAACACCAGGAGCAGAGGAAGGCACTCCTTTGCCTCTCTCCACCCTGCTGGCACCCAGGCTCAGCTTTCCCTACCTACCTGTCCTCAGTGTTAGCACAGGTGAAGCATAAGACAGGCATTCATAGTGAGCACGCAGTGAGTGGCCTATGCACACATGAACACTGACCAGGTGGGCACACAGGGCATCACATGGACCCACAACAGAAGGTGCATACATGTGCACAAGGACAAGAACGAAAAGGGATCAGCAAAAATGAGAGCAATCGTGGTTAGCAGGATTCTGGGAGATGCCTTGCTGTCCCTGGACTGGCTAAGCTTTTGGTAATATTCTAACAGAACATTATGTTTCATATACAACAAACAAGCCACAGACCGACCTCCTCCTTGTGGCAATGCTCCTCCTACAGACGGAGAGCTATGCACGTCCGGAGCACTCCTTCCTGCTCACAACAGAGCAGTGACTCCCACACTTTTCCACTCTTCCCTGATGAGGACCTTGGGACCCTGCGAGGCATCCCAAGCACCAAATGTCAGAAGCCATGTTGTTAATTTCTTCTTATTAAACCAGACTACTAAAGCTGGCAGAGGGCCAGGAAAGGGAAATCCACCATCTAGGGGCTCTAGGAGGTGAAGGGAAGAAAGCTGAGTAGTCACATGCTACTGAGGGTTTCAGAATTCCAAAGCAGTATTCTCTTGGGAGGACTTGGGATGGACAAACCATGGGCCCAACCTGGAAAGTTCCCAGGCAGTGGAGCCAATGGAGGGAATATACCCTGCCGCTCAGGTCCGTTTCCATCCAGAGGCTCTAGGGGTCTGACCAAGCTGACCAGCACCCTGCATACACAGTACCCAGGCCTGCTCTGTGAAGAGAACTGCAGATCCCACTGCAGGTGACCCAGGGATTTCTGGTTTGAACCCAGAGGGCAGAGGTTTAAACAAACAGTCAGATACTGAGGTAAGACCTGACTGCCAATTTCTAGAGGAGTCAGTTCATGGTGGGGCAGGGGGCAGCTGCCATTCTAGAGTTTTAGCAAGCCTCCTCAGCCCAGTAGGGCAACACCAATGAGACCCTTGGACAACTGGACTGGGCAGGGGCGTGAGACTAGAGTGGAGACCTTTGCCTCTTGCCCACACCCCACCACTGACTCCCATGGGACCTTGGGGAACCTGCCCTTCCACTCTAGGCCCCATGGCCTCATCTGTAAACCGAGGGGCCAGATACTCTCTGAGACCATTAAGCACTGGACTCCGAGGACCCACAGGGGCGTTCTGAAGCTAGGAGGAATACTGTAGGGCACTGGCTCTACAGTGCATCCTCAGAGCCCTCCTGTTTGCTGAGCACTTACTGTGCAACAGCCACACCCTATGCACACAGTCCCCCAAGGACTTCCACACACTGTTGTGAGAGGAATGGGGGTGCAGCCCAGCAGGTGGGAGCACAGGCTGCATCAGAACCGGGCTCCCTCCAGTTCTGATACCCACATCTTCATTCCTCCACCTAGCAGCCTGGGACAGTATGGCCTCAGTCCTTTCCACCTGGATGGGGCTTGGCACTCGGCTGTCCACATAATAAACCATTCCACTGTACTCCAATCACAGGTGCTTTCACAAAAACACCTATGAATTAAGAAATTGTGAATGGTCATATTTCAGATGCTAAACTGAAAGCCTCCCCCATCTCCTTGCACATAGGAAGAGCTGGCAGAGGTACCTTCTAAGATGTGCAACTGAGACAATTTAGGTCAGAACACAGCTCTAGGCTGGCTGGGACATGCAGGTGACCCTGTGGCTAAAGGAGACAGTAACCAGAAGCTACAATCCTCAAACCCAGGCCTATGGTCAGTTTCCTGGGGCCACCAGAAAGGGAAAATATGATTCTTTTCAAGGACTGTCCTCTATTCTGAGATGACATCCTTTTTCCTTTTCTGGTTACTAAAATACCCTTGCTTTTATGAAACATCAACAGTGTAAGATGGTGGCTAGGGCTTAAAATGTTTATTTCCGTCCTTCCTTTCTTCAAAATGGACACTTTGAACAAAATCTGGCATCCCTAGGAAAGTTCTCCCCTTTTTAAAAATTGGTGAAGGGCTGGGGGTAGGGCTCAGTGGTAGACCACTTGCCAGTATCATGGGAGTAGGGGGGTGAAGAGGGAGTGTTAGCCTGTGAAATGCCAAGAACTATAAGGTTCTTTTAGCACCTGCCTTGCTCTCCAGCAGCACTTACAGCACTCTATGGCTAGATGCCTTGAAGATCCACGCTGACAAAAATTCTATCACCAGCCAATCATGGTGGCACTTGCTTATAATCCCAGCTACTTGGGAAACAGAGACAAGAAGATGGCAGTTTGAGAACGGTTCAGACAAAAGTTAGTGTGAGACCCGATCTGAAAAGCAAACAAAAAAAGCAAAACAAACAACTAGGAGCATGGCTAGAGTGCTTGTCTAGCAAGTGTGAGACCCTGAGTTCAATTCTCAGTACAGGGGTAGGGTGGTAGTGGGAGCCCTATCACCAGAATCATGACACAGAATCCCCATCCTTCCTTTTAAGTGGTGACATGTGAATCAGGTGACAGTCTCCAAAAGAAGGCTTCCAATTGCCCCAGGCCAAGCCCAAGTCTCCCTCTCCTTCCCAGGCCCAGACACCACTAATACAGTAGGTAAACCACTCTATGCACTGCAGTGAAGAGGGTCCCCATAGCAGAACAGCTATGGCTGGTGGCTAATGTTTTCCATAAAACTATATGGATGTAAACAGAGGGCTAGGCCTGGGAAGAAACCAGGGCTTTGTCCTGCTCAACCGCCCTCCCCTCAGGGGAACTTCAGCCTAGGCTGAGTCCTAAACCTTGACTGGAGCTTCAGGAACACAGCCATGGCTAGACCTTAGGGCCTACAGCTTGTGGACGCCTTTGAGGGGACTCTGATCCCAGAGATCCTCAGTCCAAGCAGTGTGAGAACAAAACTAGCCATGACTCCTGGAACCATGAACTCCCAGCCTGGTTCTAGTCAGTCACTTCCTTCCTGCTAGACCTCCAGCTGAGAGGTGGGGGCCTGGCAGCAGCCAGAGGGAGCAATGAGGATGGTGTCATGTTCTGGCCACACAGAACCATGTCCAGGGAGGGACAGGGAGATAGGCAGAGGTTTTCTGGACTGGATACCAGGCACGACTGCTCCTAGCCCTGATGGAAAAAATAACAATCTTAAGAGTGATCACAGCAGTGCTTGAGCTCAGCATGAGGTCTCCACATCACTTGTCCACTGTGACCATGCCTGTCCATCTGGTGCCCTTTGTAGTCCATGCTACAGGCAGAGAACCTGGAGGCCTGAGGCTTCCAGGGCAAGAGCTTCAAACCCACTCTGTTAATCCTCCTGTCTCATTTCCATGCTATCCCAGAGAGGGTTGGGAGACAGCTAGGTAAAAGTATTTTGTAGACACGGGGAGAATGTGCCAGAAAGGAAGCTGTATTACCATGACAGCAAAATCAAACAAAAGCACCACAAGAAAGAAAGATACAGACAATATCTCTTATGAACAGAGACAAAAAAAAAACATCCTCAGCAAAATACAAGCAAACCAAATCCAGCAATATAAAAAGAACTAACACTATATGTTAGTAGGATTTATTCCAGGAATGCAAGGTTTGTTTAATGACAAAAAATTATATGCTTGACCCAGGTGCCAGCTCACACCTGTAATCCTAGCTACTTGGGAGGCTGAGATCAGGAGGATTGGTTTAGGCCAGCCCAGGCAAAAACTCTGGTGAAATCCCTTCTCAACAGAAAAAAAAGGTTGGCACGGTAGCATCCACCATTCACCCCAGCAACAGCAGGAAATCTAAAGTAGGAAGATCGTGGTCCAGGGTGGCCTTGGCAAAAAGCAAGACCCTATCTCCAAAATGGCCAGAACGAAAAAGGACAGTAGGTAACACTCAAGTGGTAGAACACCTGCCTCACAAATCTGAGGCCCTGAATTCAAACCCTAGTATCACCAAAAAATTTAAAAATTAAAAAAAAAGACAGACAATAACCAGTGTTGGCAAGGATAGATAAACTGTAATATTCACACACAACTGGAGGGAATGCAAAATGGTGCCACGACTTTGGAAAACAGCCTGGCAATTCCTCGAAATGTTAAACTCAGAATTACCATATAATTCAGCAATTTGATTTTCATCTATACTTCCTGGTTTGTAACTCCCACCACAAGGCAGGCTATAGAAACTACAATTTCTTCCCAAAATTCTGTAATTTTCCCATAAAGAAATTCCCTAACCTACCCATGATAGGCAGCAGATTCTAAGCCCCTCCTCATTCCAGAGGGCTGGCATCCCATACTATGGAGAGAGGGCGAGGCTAAAAACACCAAATAGACCAGCCTTGCTGGTTTCCCCACCTAGCCTGTTAGCAATGATACGTGTGCAATGAAATTCCAAAAGTACAGAGCTTGGAGCTTCTGCACAGCTGAATGTACGGAGGGTTCAGGAGGGTGATGCTCCCAGAGAGGTACTGGAAGCTCCACACCCCTTCTCCCATATCTCAACTTTGAGGTTTTTTTTTTCTTTGGTAATACTGGGGTTTGAACCCAGGTTTCATGCTTGCTAGACTCAGCCCTTTTGCTTTGGATATTTTTCAGGTAGGGTCTCACAGTTTTGCCTAAGCTGACCTGGACCAAGATCTCCCCACTTACGTCCATGTAGCTGGGATAACAGACACAAACCACCATGCCCAGCTTTTGCTGTTGTTGTTGAAATGGGGTCTCCCTTATTTTTTACCCCCTGAGCTGGTCTCAAATCAAGATTCTCCCAATCTTTACCTCCCAAGTAGCAAGGATTACAGGCATGAGCTACTGTGCCACTAGAAATATTCTTTATAATTAACTAATAAATGTGTTCCCCCTTGAGCAACTCAAGAAAATTAATGGAGCTCTAAGAGGAGCTTATGAAACCTCCAATTTATAGCCAGTTAGTCCGAAGCCCAGGTAGAACCACCAGGGGTAGAGGGGACAGACTTGGGGACTAAGCCCTCAACTTGTTGGACCAGGGACCTCCCTGGAGGGGAGAAACCCACACCTTGTGAGGTCACAGCAGTCTTTGTGTAACTACTATAGTGTGATAGCAGAGAAAAATCAATGTTTTTCTCACACAGATGCACATCCCCAAGATAAAAGACACATATGCCACACAAAAACCAGCACACGAGTTCATGGCAACAAGAAGAAACAACCCACACGTCCACTAGCTGATGAGTGGGTAAGAATAATGTGAAAGTTCACACAATGGAATATTACGGAACCATAAAAAGGAATAGAGTACCCATCCATACTACCACCTGGATGAACCTTGAAAACACGACCTTGACTGAAAGAAGCGAGTCAGAAAGCCACACGCTGCACGATCCCCTCTGTGTGAGCTGCATTAGATATGCCACAAAGTCTCCGTAAAACCCAAAGAGAACAGGCAAATCCACAGAGACTGAAAGGAGATGAGAGGTTGCCAGGGCTGGCTAGGGAAGTGACTGCCAAGGTTGTGAGGTTTCTTTTGATGAACGCATTCTGAACTTGATTGTAGTAATGCCACACAATTCTGCTGCTGTACTAAAAACCACAGAGCTGTATACTTTAAATAAGTACACTGCACGGTATGTGACTCATATCTCAATAAAGCTGTTATAACAAAGACAGAGGACAAGACACAAGAAAGGCCAATCCCCACTATGGTCCCCAGCCAGAAGCATCAGCATCTGCAAGCTGGCAGACATCCAGACCTGGAAGCAGACACTCTGGAGTGGGCCCAGCCATCTGCATTTTGACAAGTCTGCCAGGGGAGTCTGAGTTTGCTGGCTGAGGACTGCTGCTTACTGTCAGTGGCCGCCAGCCTTGGCTGTACACTGGAGTCACATAGGGAACTTTAAAAACAAGACCCATGTGCTGGCCCCACAGCAAATAACCAAGTCAGTCTCTGGGGATGAAGTGCAGGCATGTGTTTTAAAGCTCTCAGTTAAGCTCAGCAGGCAGAGCAAGAGCCTCTCTTCAGACCCCTCTGTTCTTTAGCACTTTCAAAAATCTGACCTAAGGCAGGGGACAGAGCTCAGTGGTAGAGCACTTGCCTAGTACAAGCCCCTACATTTGAATCTCAGGACTGAAAAGAAAAAGTAAAAAAGAAAAAAATTTAACCTAACACAGCCCACCAGGGCCACCTGGTGGCCATACTCAGGAATAACTATGTCTAGCCTCTGGCCCCTCTAGGTGCCCTGGGATGGGGCTCAGGGATTCCCATCCTCCAGCTGCAGAGGTCAGCACCGCCCTGAAGATGGGAATGGGGTGAGTGGGAAGGGGTGGCAGTCCTCACGGGTTCTGCTTCCTCCCTTATTAAACACTCCACCCCAGGAAGGCAGCCAGACCCAACCAGCCTTCCAGCCCTACTTTTGAAGGAGCAAAGTCAACTAACCCACCCAACCCATTTCTGACAATTTCTGACGAAATGTGTCGCAACAAATCAGCTTTGCTGCCTGTCAACTCACCCTCCCAGCCTCTGCCCATGTGGTCCCTTCTCACTCGAAGGCAGTCTCACTCAGTTCTGTGAGACCTCAGCACAAGCCCCCCATGTTTGCTGCTCTTTGTGCCTCCAGTGGGCAGACAGGGCTGCAGAGCCCAAAGGCGGGGAGGGCCTATCAGCTCTGAAGTCAGGGTGTAGAGAAGGGGACTCTGACAGCCTGGCCAGCGTGGTGTGGAGCTATGCTGCTGGGAGGTACAGCTCGGCCTCCCCTTTTAACTAGTTGGCCTCTGGCTGCGGAGACAACTGGAAACCTCAGTTCTGTCTCCACACTCCCAGCGTGGGCTGAAGGTGGAGATGCAAAGCCTCTTGACTCATGGCTGCCACCTGGTGGCGGCATGGAACACTACGGTAAATGGAACCCAAAGGTAATTCAAATGGAGCTTCAAAATACAATCTAATCAATTTGTCCATCTTCAGAAGCTCCTTAACCATCCTCCCTCCCGATGGCTGAAGGCCTATTAGTCTGTGAACTCCTCTCCCAGCTGACTTCTAACCTTGAACAGTCTGATCCCAGATGCCCGGCCTGTCTCCAGCCAGGAACTCACCCTCACCCCAACCAGGGCCTGACCTATGACCCTGAGCCAAGACTGTTCTGGATCAATCCATCCTGCCAGTGCATTCCCAGCTTCAGGCTGAGCACGGGGTGGCCCTCTCTTACAAGGGCCATGGGCAGAAGCTGTCCCTGAGAACTGCTGACCAGTGGAGAACACAAGGTTGGCACATACTGGCCCCTCTTGGCACCACAGGAGAGTTTACCTCTACTCCCATGGCTGCTCCCTCCCACTCCAGCATCCCTTTCTATCCTGGCAGCTAGAGAAAAGCAGAAGTGGGCAGGCTGGCATGCTCCACACCAAGACTGGAAACTGCAAACTCCAACACCACACTGTCCTCGGGTCCTGTAACAGGCAGAGCAGGGGAGGCAAGTGTGATGGAGTAGGGAGCTCTGGGGATGGCAGAGTCCAGGACACACTATTCAAGACAGGCTGAAACCCAAATTTGTATATGAAATCTGAACTGCTATTGAAACCTTATTTTTATAATTTACTGAGGTATTACAGAATAATTCTTAACTGAGCAGACCCCAAAAAAATCCAAATAGGGGCAAGATGACACAGTCCCAGGACAGTACAGACATGGTTGTTAAATACTGAACTGTGTCTCTGCCAAATATCACAAAGCCACTCCTAGGGCCAAAGGGCTCTAGCACCCCACCTGACTCCTGCCCAGGACTCTAGGACCTCACAATCTACAAACTGGACTGTTATCTCCTGGTCCCACAGAGTTTCAGAGACTCATCCTGATTACTCCAAAATTTTGTGCTTGATCCCAGGACCACAGCAGGTATTAAATTCTTTTGTCCCTCCTCCTCCCCACCGCATACATCCCGTGTGCAGAACCAGATGGGAGAGGCTAGGGGCTAGGCGTTTTCATTTCCAGGATCATGTCTGCTTATAGAAGGTGGAAAGGTAACCAAAGGCCAAGGAGGGCCCATGGAACCCATCGCCACCTTAAAGCCACCTCAGTGAGTCACAGCCCAGGCTGTGCACCCCAGAAGCACACGTGGGTCAGGGCACTTACCTGGCGATAGGTGCTGATGATGATCTCCCGCAGGTGGTAGTGCATGGGTGTCATGGTCTCACTGACCGTGTCCAAAGCAGCGTCCACCTCCTTCTTCACACGGTGCCCGTCAGGCAGCAGCTGCACCACCTTCATCACTACCTACAGCCAGAGGAGGGGGCAAATGGATGGAAAGCTGGCAGGAGCCTCAGCACAGCACCAGACTCTCCCCAACCACAGAGCCTACCCCAAACCCCCTCCCCCACCTGCCGCCCAGGCCTGAGACCTGGGACCAACTGCAGAGCCCTGCTTGCCCTCTTCTCAAGCTAGGGGACACACGTGGGGGGTAGGGGAGGTACTGGGCATCAATCAGGCTGCACCCCCATGGTGCTTTTCATTTTTCTTTCATAACCGAGATACTATGGGTTATGCACACAGAAATTTCATTTTGTGCATAATTCTTAACATACAGACCAAAACTCTAAAAAGCCGAGTGTTGGGAATCTTTGATAGCTCTCCCAGTGACCTTCCAGCTCAAAGCCTGGGGGCCAAGTTTCCTTCGGAGGACATAAGTACCAGTATCTTCAGGTGTGGAAATGCTGTCTCAGTCCCATTGTCCTGTAGCCCCCAAGACCTTCCACTCCATAGTGTCCTCCTCTCTCAGATGCCTGCCTCTCCGCTCCTTCCCAGTTTCTCCTCCATACCACTGCCTACGGGGGCCCTCAGACTGGGAGTCTGAACACAACCTCCTCTGCCTCCCTGCTGGCCTCAAGGTCAAGCACAAACATACCATCGTGTGGTCCTCGGGGTCCTGATAAGCTGGGGCCCCACCCTTCAGCCCCACCTGCTTATGTTCTGACCAATCCAAGCTTGACACAGTGCCTGCCCTTTCCAGAACCCCTCCTTGGCACACTTGATCCTTTGACCCTCCCCTCTTCTGGTACCCCCGAGCATCTTCCCATGTCACCTCCTCAGGCTCTCAGTCACGCCCTAAGCCCTCAGAACTGATGTCCATGCCACTGAGTGCTTGCCACTGGACTGTGGGTTCAATAAAGACTAAGCTGATTGCTGGTCTTGACTTGAGTCCAGCTAGGGTGCATCAGGACAGAGGGCACAGGGCATCTTTGGGGCCGATGACAACTTTGCAACACAGGCTCAGAGGTCCACAGACAGCTTATACCCCAGCTTCAGCACCTCTCTAATGTGCCCCAGGGAAATGCACATGGCTTCCTGTGCCTTGATTTCTCCTCTTTAAACTGGGAGTGGTATGGACACCTGCTCTTAGGGGTATGAAGGGTGAAGAAGAGAATGCACTGGCCAGGTGTGATGATGGAGTCCTTGCTATCTCTCCCTTAGGGACCAACATGAAGACTAGAAATTCAACTGGCAAACTCTCATCCATAGGGTCAAAACCAGATATTTAGTTTTCTACAAGAAAACTTGTGCACTACTGGTGGAAATGCAAAATGGCACAGCTGCTGTGGAAAACAGCATGGCATTGCTCAAAAAATAAACAGAATCGCATATGACCCGGCCTTCCACTTCTGGGTGTATGCCCAAAATAACTAAAAGCAGGGACTCTGCAGGGCATGGTGGTATATACCTGTTCCTCATAAGGCTAAGACAGGAAGATCATGAGTCTGAGACCAGCCTGAACTACACAGTGAACAATGGCTCAAAAAAGAAGGAGGAGGAGGAGGAATGTGGGTCTCAAACAGTTATTTTTCTACCCATGGTCACAGCAGCATTCCACACAGTAGCCAAAAGGTGAAAGCAACCAAATGTCCATTGACAGATGAATGGATAAACAAAATATGATAGATTTATACAATGGAATGTGATTCAGGCTTACAAAGAGAAGTTCTGATGCATACTACGATAGCACATGAGCATGAAGACACTGCTAAGTGAAATAAGCTGATCACAAAAGGAGCTACCTAGAACAGCCAAATTCAGAGAACAGAGGTAACCAAGGGTTGGGAGGACAGAAGAATGGGAGTTGTGGGTTATCTGTTTGGTTTGGTTGGTTTTGATTTTGTGTGTGTGTGTGTGTGTGTGCGTGTTACTGTGAACTAAGTCACATTTGAGCCATACCCCAGTCTTTCTACTTTGTAGTTTGTTTTTTGTTTTTCAGATAGGTTCTTGTGCTTTTATACAGGCTAGCCTTGGACCAAGATCCTCCTACCTCTGCCTCCTGAGTAGCTAGAATTACAAGCATGCATGGCCACACCTGGCTGGAAGTTGCTGTTTAATGGGTAGAGTTTCTGCTTTGCAGGATGCAAGATTTGGATGGTGATAATGGTTGCACGACAATGTACGTGTATTTAATGCTATACACTCAAAAACAGTTACAAAGGTAGGGCTGAGGTGCGGCTCAAGCAGTAGAGTGCCTGCTTTGCAAGTACAAAGCACTGAGTTCAAACCCCAGTCCCACCAAAAAGAAAAAAAAAGTTACAAAGGTAAATTTTCTGTTTTGTATATTCTTCCATAAAAGAAAAGAAAAACAATCAGAGAATCAGCCAGAAGAAGGAAGACAGAAGAGGTCTAGAAAGAAGGCACAGTATGTACAAAGGCCCAGAGACACACAAGCTTGGCAAGTTTGAGGAGCTGCATGGAAGTGGGGGCAGCAGGACTTCAGGGAGGGTGGGGGAGGAACATGGTGCAATTGTGCAATTGCCAGTTGGGTAGCAGCCAGCCATAATACCAACTCCCTCCTCTCAGGGTGTCTGAAATGACACATGACGTGTGGCAAGTGCATGATACATGGTGGCTGAATCTGAAATAATAGGAGCTGTCCATCCATGCCCTGAACTAAAGCAGGGGAGCAGGCAGGACAGAGTGAGCCAGGGTTCCCATGCAAGGACGCCAATTGCAGCTGGATCCCAGGCGCCCATGAGGACATAAAAGCTACCCAGATAACAGTGTGGCTGTGGACCTGTCCAAGCACAACCAACAACCCAGCAACAGGGTCAGGTGGGAGGAGGGCTCCAACCCCCCTGTCTCCTATGACCATCTGCCAGGGCCCCAAAGCCAAGCTCTCCCAAACCTTGACTTGCTTATCTAGGAAGTGGAAAGATCCCCCAAAAGCTGCCATCAGGACTCCTCCTGCTCCCTCCCTAAGGTGCCCCCAGGGATCCCACAGGACATACTTACCTGAAACTCGCCCTTGGTGAACTTGGCATCAGGCACACTCACCAGCTCCTCCTCACCCACCTCGGGACAGCCCTGTGAGAGGACAGCTGCTGGGACAGAGCCCCTCCCAGGCCACACCTTCCCCATGCCGTGAGACCCTATGAGTTGGCCTCTGCCCCCCTCACCCACTGCCATAGCCAGTATCCCCAAGCTCCAGTGACCACCCCTCCTGGGCAAACCCCTGTCTTCACATAAGAGGCCATGCACACACCTGAATATGCCAGAAAGCCAGCACAGCCACCACCATGGCAGTCGTGGTCCGGCCCTGGCCACTGAGGCAGCTGAACACAAAGCCTGTGCCTGGGTCCTTGGCGAGGGCAGCCCGCACAGTCTCCAGCAATCGGTCAAAGTCCTGGAGAGGGAGAGGGCAGGGGAGAGCTGGGTGTGAGTCTCGGAATATGCTGCCTAGCTTCCCTGACTCCCAGTGTGCCCCATCCAAACGGCAGACCCTGCAGCTACCCCATGTCAGAAATCACCAGGCTCACAACCTCGTACACACATGAACACATGCATGTGAAGATGCACCCTCACACACCACCACCCTGGGCAGACACAGCACACACAGGGCTCAAGTCATCCCCCTCTACCTCACAGGAGACGCACATGTGTTTGCCAGCCCTGTGTGCTGCATCCTTGTGGACCTAAGCTGGACCCAGCCAATGTCTCTATATGAGGGCAGTCCTGAGCTCAGACGACCACTGCAGGGCATGGCCAACAGGGGGAAGCACATCCCAGGCATCCAGTGGAGCCCAGAGGTGCACAAAGCAGGGGAGCTAGGCGTGAGGGGCTAAGCAGGGGACATAAGCCCAGCATCACTATCACAACCAGTGTGCACAGGCACACAATGACCCCCAGACAACACATGCCAGGCACACACACCACACAGATATACCCACGTGCCTTAAAGACAAACTATACAGACAGCTGCAAACACACACACACA
Organism: Castor canadensis; assembly: GCF_047511655.1. NCBI lineage: Eukaryota > Metazoa > Chordata > Mammalia > Rodentia > Castoridae > Castor > Castor canadensis. The sequence continues at coordinate 60,988,279 of NC_133392.1, read as the reverse complement.
CACCACAAACCTAGACATCACATACTCCCTTAAAGACTGCCCAAGACAAGAGGCATCAGACTCCACGAGAGCCTGCACCACACACATATGCACACTCCATGAGGCCACCACACTCCATACGTATCCCTACACACACACACACACACGCACACACACACACTCCTGCAACATGTAATACACATACCTGCAACACACGATTTGGGCACATGGTTTCTAATACATTACACATGTGTGCACACACTTCTAATACGTGATAAATACCTGTGTACACACGCACACATGCACATATACATAACACCAGCAAGGGATGTGAAAACCTCATGAGAATCCTCTGGCCCCACAGTGGAGTGGGCTGCTCTTTCCGTTCTTGACCTGTCCCTCCCAAAAGCCTCGCCTCAGCCCCTCACCTCTTCTCGGGGGGCACAGAAGTCTGGCACAGGGATTCGGTGGTAGATGAGGCCAGGGCAGGTCCCATGGTGCTGACTGAAGACGTCCTGCATGGTGAGGCACTTCTGGAACCTGGGAGCTGCTGGACCCTTCATGTCAGGGGCAGGAAGGCTCAAGTAGGCCTTCAGCTGGACTTCCAGGGCCTGGGGAAGGGTGGGACACAGGGCAGAGGCCACTGAAGCAGCCTCTGAGCCAGACTTGAAAGGCCAGAGTGTGCTGTGGCCATGACCAGTCCTGGCTTCCCAGCCCAATCCTGCCCCCACCCTCAAAGCCTCAGGTCAGAACCATCCCAGAGCCAGGAAGATGACTGGAACGAGGGACCAGGGGGTCTCAAGAAATCAGCCCCACCCTGAGGCCGCCACTCTTGGGGCCTCCCTTCCTCCATGTATACAGCAGGGATGTGACACTCTCTAAAGGCCCTCCCCAGCTGTGTCCTCCAAGACGGCCTCCAAGTCAGGGGCATGCAGAGGGTAGGAGGCCTCACCTCCAGCTGGTCAAGGGACATGGGGGGGCCGGGCCACCGCAGGCTGTGGGTGTGGTCGTCACATTCCAGCACTGCCTCCTCCCTCAGGTTGACCCAGATGACCTGCCGCAGCTTCCTCTTGGCATCGGTCAGGTAGGCCAGGATGTTGCCCAGTGCCTAGTGGGTGGAGGGACCATCAGGGACAGGGACAACCTTTTCTCTGCCCCCATGTGTGGACCAGGGCGTTGGAAGCAGGCACCTTGGCGCTGGGCTGGGCTGTGCCGTAGATGGGCATACGAGGCACACGCCGGAAGTTGGCCACATCCATCTCTCTGACGGTGCTGAGCACATCTGGGGAAACGAGATCATCCTCCTCCTGTGGGGAGGGAACTGAATTAGCCTGGGGCCCATGGCAGCTGACAGTCACAGAGGATTCAAGTGCTGTACACTTGGAGACTCGTCGGCACCCCGAGGAGGACACCTGTGATAGCGCCCATCCTTCAGAGGAGGCTGAGGCTCAGATGCAAGCTCGAAGCAAAGATCCTACAGCCTGGTCTCCTGACTCCCCACTAGTGCTCTGGATGTGAGGTGGAAGGAAAGTACTACAACAGTGGCCAGAGCTTCAGGCGCTTCCTGGAGCCCAAGCATGGCAGATTCTGCTCAGAAGAGGAGCCCACCAGCCCACCAGCGATGTTTCCCCAGCCTCCCAGGAATCTAGAGCTCCATGGGCCAAGACTCGGTCCCAATCACACACTCCCCAGAGGGTTAAGTCACACTCACCAGGGAGCCCTTGGTGATGAGGTCCCTAGGGGCCACGGGCCCCACCAAGCTCAGTGTCACAGGCAGTCGGTACAACTCAGGATGGGCACACAACCAGCGGCTGAAACTGAGGGCAAAGGCCAGGGGGTACTGCAGCCCGAGGCCAAGAGAGACGAAGCATTCAGGGGGTGGGACCATCCTGAACTCTCCCTGCCTACCCTACCGAAGGGGTGTCCCAAGACATATGAACATGGCCCAGGGCAGAAACAAGGGGATGGTAAAAAAGACCAGGATATCTGAAGGGAAAAAGAATCTGAGACTTGGCACCACCCTGCCTCCTCCTCCCCCTCAGGGAAGCAGAGATGGGGACATTAGGCCCTGGAGGCCAGGGGGAAGCAGTGGAGCTTCCCTGGACCAGGCCTGCTCAAGAACCACCTTCCATCTGGGTCCCTCCTGGCTTCTCCCAATTTGGTTATACCCACCTTCCTCAGAGACCAAATATGTCCTCATCCTGCTCCCCAGCTCCACAGGGACCCTGGCCCCAATCACCCTGGGATGGGAAGGCTGGAGGAGCCCTGGGAGCAAGGGGTATGGGTCTGCTCTGCCCCCAGCCCCACCTGCTCATGCAGATAGTAGTTAAACAGGATCAAGTAGAAGTATCGCTCCAGGCTCTGCAGCGCCCTCTGCCGGACCCCGTGCTGGCCACCGCTTCCCTGAGAAAGGGAAGGCAAGAAGTTAAAGAGGGTCTTCTCAGGCTACCTCTCTCCATGACTGGAAAGGCAGGAGTTAAACCTGGAAAATCCCAGAAGTAAGAATTTCCCCTCCCCAGTTCATGATACAGTTCTGCCAGGCTAGAAGTTCTTCTAAGCATCTATCTGTAGTGCAGGGAGAGTGGTGGTGACTAGTGACCACACCAGGTGCCATAGCTTGGATTCAGGGATTCCCTCTCAAGTAGGCACCCAGCCTGGGGACAGGTGCTGGGAGGCTCCTTCGCTTTGCTCCAAGACCACCCCTAAGTCAAGTTCTGTACCCTCTGTGTTGAGGAAGAAAGCATCCAAACCTTTTCCCTTTCTTAATGGAAGCCCTCTTTTGAAAACCAGGGACCTCACTCTGGAAAACAGATATGGTGGCACTGGGGCAGGGGGACGTGATTATAACCCATAATGTAGAGAGAGAAATAGAAGTTCAAAGAAATGAAGTGACTTCCTCCAAATCACACAGCTGATGGCAAACAGGTGGGTCCCACTCTTTCCTAACCCCAATCCAGCATCCTCGGGGCAGTGGGAATATGAGAAGGAACCCCACGGGCTTCCCTTGGAGCCCAGGGTTAATCTGCTGGGTCAGTGCCCTGGAGGGCAAGTGAAAAATCCAAATCAGCCTGAAAGAAGAATCACCCCATTGATGATGGTAAACACAAGAAATGTGCTCACATAGCTGGTGGGATTACGGATGATCTCTTTTCCCTTCTCTCATTTCTCAATTTTCCATCAAGGAATATGGCTTTTCAAAGGTATTGTTTAAAAGTGCTACAGCAGGAAAAGGCTCTGCAGGCTCAGACTCTTTCCACACACTGTGTGGAAATACTCTCAGGCCCCACCTCTTCTCCCAGAGCTGGAGGTACAGTCTGCCAAGCAAGCCCAGACCTAGCACTCTTCCAGAAGCAGCAAACTGGATTAAGTCCCAGTCTTCCCAAAGGAGCTCTAGTTTTATTTGCTGGGAAAGCTTGCTATAGTTTGGATCTTGAAAGTTTGTGAGAGGCCCATGTATCAGGGATTAGGTAGTGCTACTGGAAGATGGTAGAAATCTGTAAGAGGTGGAGCCTACTGGGAGGTCTTTAGGTCACTGGAGGTGTTCCCCCAAAGAGGACTGGAGGGACCCTGCCTCTTCCCCTTCCTCTCTTTTTGCTCCCTGGCCATGACATAAGCAATGTCGCTCTGTCACACACTCCTGCCACAATGTGCTACTTCACCATAGCCCAAAAACAACAGGGCAATACATCACAGACCAAAATTTCCAAAACAAGGAGCCAAAATAAACCTTTTCTCTTTATAAGTTGATTATCTCAGGTATCTCACTGTAGTAATATGAAGCTGACTACACAGGAACCATGACTGTTTGGCCTCTGAATCCAGAGGCCCCAGCGGCCCCACTAGCAGCCCCTCTGTCCATCCTGTTTATTCTGCAGCCAAGGGACCTGGTCAGGGAAAGTAAACTTCCCCTCTTCCATGTCCTTCCTGCAGGCCCAGCACCCCCACCTCTCCTTCCTCTAGAAACTGCTCTTCTGTGGAGAAGCAGCAGTCGGGAGAAATTGGTCTGAAAGAAGCCAGTCACAGGTCTAGCAAAATCAGGTGCAGGGCTCCTGTGAGGCAGAAGTTCTCCCAATGTCCTCCCAGGCCTCACCTGCACAGGGTTCTCTGGCTGGACGCCTTCCAACTTCCTCTGGTTTTCCAAGACTACTTCCTTCAGGTCATGCAACTCTGCACAGGCAGTGACTGCTCTGTCCACCTGGGGTCAGGGACCAGGACAGAGAGGACAGGGACAGGAGAGAGAGGGAGCAGGGCCAAAAAAGATGGTGGTAGAGAAAACAGAAGAGAGAAAAGCAGAGGATTGGCAAGAGAGAAGAGGGCATTAGGGAGGAAGACACCCCCGAACCCATGAAACGAGTGATCATCCCCTCTACTGCTCTTGTCCCAGCTCCCCTTGCCTAGTCCTTTCTCTCACCTCTTCGACCACCTTCCGTCCCTGTGGCACCATGTGAAGAAAGCTCTGGATCACCTGGAACTGCTCCATAGGCAGTGTCTTGGTCTGCAGAGGGGCAGAACTGACAAGGCAGGGGTCAATAGCATTATCAGGGCTCCCAAGGCCTCTGGTGCAGTCCCACTGCCCATTCTCTCCCACTCATGTGGCTACTGGGAAGCACCAGACTATAGGCTCTTCTGAATTTCCTTGAGGGAAGCAAGGGGCACTTCCCCCGTGGGGAAACTGAAGCACAGAAAGGTCAAGTACCTCTCCCTAACTCACCCAGAAAACCTGTGACAAACCAGAAAATGAACCCCAGATGCCTGATTCACAGCTCTGGCTCCAAACCCCTGAATGTGTCCCTATTATCTGGGCAGCCCCATCCACTTCTTTCCTGGTCCCCACAGACCATTGGTTTGCTGGGGCCCAGGCTACTCACTCTGGCTGTAAGGTGGTACCACCATGGTGAAACAGCACAAGGGTGCCCAGGACCATACCCAGGTTGGTCCTGCCCACACCTGACTGGCAGCTGAAGAGGAGGGCAGGGGGAGGCCCGTGGGCATCACGGAGCCACAGCAGGCTGGGGATCTCCTGCAGAAAGATCATGAATGATACCTGGCAACAATGTGAACCAGAAACCCTGAGGCAGGGGACCAAGTCAGGAAGGGTCTCATGGCATCGGCCCATCCCCAGCTCACAGTCTGCATCAAACTGGGGTCAGACAGGAGACTTAGCTTCTTATGGTAATGGCACAGTTCCATCTGCTCCACCTGCCCAGCCATGAAGGACCTCAGTGGGCAGGAGCAGGATGGTAGTGTCTGCAGGGTCTAGAAGTGACAGATAGCCAAGGGCCCCAGGCCTGTACTGATCATCCCTTGTACGGTGCAAGTTAAATAAAGCAATAGAGGTAGGACAGATGGGCCACCTGTCCTCAGCGAATACTGGCAGAAGAGTCTGTGGGACAAGAATCAGTCTCACTACAGACACGAGGAGTGGTAGGTCTGGAAAGGAAGTGGTGTCTCTAAGACCACACAGCCAGCTCATAGCTGAGCAAGGGCCAGAAGCCAGTCCTCTGGAGCTCACTGCTAGACCCTGGCACAGGAGAACATGCAAGTACACGCCTACAGAAAGTGCATATACAGAGACACTGACACAGAAACATGTACACATGCTGCAAAGGGACACAGAGAGATAGTACACCCCGACACACTGGACCCACACAGCATGGAATGAGGCCCTTCTTTGAGAACAGCTAGAGGTCATGGCCACCCTAAGCATCTCCACAGAGACTGACCCCAAGGTACCTGCCCCCATGCAGTGCTCCCTGGCACCACCTCTGCCCCCACTTACCCGGAGGACACTGACAAAGGTATCAAACTGGGCTTCCAGGGGGGCCCCTTGCTCTGGCAGAGGCAAGCGGTGGTACCTGCCAGGATAAGGGAAGCAGCCCATCAGGAAGGCCACCCACCCTGGGCCCCATCCTGAGCCCTCATTCCCAAGCACAGCTGGAAAATATCCAAGAGAGATGAGTGTGGAAAACTCGGCCCAACCTGCAGATGGTGCAACTGAGGCACAGCTAGAGAGCAGGCTCACAGAGGCTGCTGGGCTGGGGCTGAAGGGCCAGCCCTGGGGTACCTGTAAGTGGGCTGCAGAAAGAGCGGCCGCTTGTACACCTCCTCAGTCACATGCACATCGTCTTCACCCCGGATGGCCACAGCATGGGGCTCACCCCGCAGGTCCTCTGTGTTGTGGTACACATGGTACATGTTCTCACTCAGCTGGGCAAAGTCATGGATCTAGAGCAAGGTGTGGAGATCAGAGGACCGTGACCTGCTCTTGACTTGACCTTCAGGGCCCTCTCTGACCATCCCACTGAGCTCTGGTGACCAAGCCACACAAAAGCCATGCACAAGCTTCTTTTCCTCCAAAGGCACTCTTTATACCCTGCATGGGAGTCCTGGAGGGATCAGGGAGGCCACTGGCCCAAGGGCATCCAGTTATGCATAGGCTGGCCATTGAGCAGGAAGGAAGAGGGCTCTACCCAGTGGGTAGCAGGAATGCACTAAGCCACCTGAGTACCAGGTCAGGGCGAGGCTCGGTCAACTGGGAGCAGGACTGAGGGGATCAGAGTGCACAGGAAGCCTAAAAGGGCAGTGGGAAGAGAACAGTCACCAGCAGGCCTTGGGTCCTGCCTGCAGGAGTCTCTGGGCACTGTGACCCATATCCCATTGACACACTTATGTGCCTTATTGGCTGCTCAGAGACCCTGTCAAGTCTCCACATCATGGAAGGGAAGAGGAGAACAGAATACTCTCATGGACAAACTGACAGAGGGGCAAGAGTGACTCTCCATGGTCCCACAGCACACAAGTGACCAAACTTCAGCCTTGGGTCTCCTTGCCTAGCACTCTTCTAACCTTCCAGACCTCTTCTGTATAAGGATGTTGAACAGCAAGAGAGAAGTGGGGTGGGAGAGCGCCAGAGGCAGGAAAGCCAGAACAGGAAGATCTTCCTCTGGCTGCGGGGAGCCAACCTTGCAGCCAGTCACCTGCCCAAGCAAGGCACAAAAGCTGGAGTGTGGACCAGTACGAGCCAGTAGGCTGGCCCAAGGAGCAAGTCTGCAGAGCTGAGTTGCAGGCTGGGGTCTCAACTCTGCTGCCTGAGGCCTGCCAGGGAGAAGGGCCCTACCTCCTCCTCAGGTCCTCACCTCTTTCCGGATGGCCAGCTCTAAGCTCTCTGCCCCAATCCCAGAATTCAGGGCCTGGAGGTTCTCATGAAGGCTCTGCTTGTCTCGAGGTGTATAGGACACAAAGTCCTCATCAGCACGCAGAAACAGCACAGGCTCCTCCCGCACACAGAAGATGACGCACTCCTGACGGAAGGAAGCCATCACCATCATCCAACACAAACATCTGCCCCCTGCCCAATTTCTAAGCCCTTACCCAGGCAGTTCCACCCTCCTCAAGGGTCCAGCACCTGACTAGTCTCTGCAACCTGAATCCTACCCAAAAAACTGAGTTCAGTCCAAATGCCACCTGCTCTTGACCTTCCCAGGCAACAAAACCCTCTCCTCCTCTCAGGGCCTGCAAGCTTTATCTGCATCTCCTGGGTTAATTCCTGATCTGTTTTTAACATTATCAGTGAGTTCATCTTTTCTTCCTGGATGGATTGCAAGTTCCTCACAGGCAGAATCATGTCCTGGTCATTTTCACATGCTCACAATGCCTAGCAAAGAGTCCTGGATAAATCAGGTGTTTGATGAACATTATCTGAAGAAATGAACAGCCCCCAGTAATACAATCATCCATTCACTGAGCACCTACAAGGAACTTATGACCACTCTAGAGGAACTTATGCCCAAACTCGGAAGACAGGGTCTGTGTACGGTTCTCCCTGCATACCAGTCCAGTTCTGGTTCCCTCACGCCTCTCTTAATCTCAACCCAGCCTCTCAACCTTCAACCCAAGTCAACTCAGATGTGTGCTGCCCCGCCTAGGAGCCTGTAGGCATGGCAGCCCCCCAATCCCCTGCCTCATCCTGGAGACAGAAAACCCCATCACATTCAGGCAGGAGAGGGGAGAGTTAAAAACAGGGACTTGGGGTCTAGCTGCCTAGGTTTGAGTTTTGGGGCTCCTCAGGTGAGCTTCACAGCCTTGATAAAGTCACCTTTCCTCTGTGGGCCTGTTTTCCCCCCTGTAAATGAGGCAAGCAGCCCCTCCCTCAGGGGTTGACTCAAGAATTTAAGCATTGTTTGAGACCATCATCTGGCTGTCTCTGGAATTACGAACTGGCCCCTCTCATTGCCCTGTCACACCCCTTGCTTCCTCTGAAGCTCTCAGATTGGGATAGATAAGGGGCTTCTACCTTGGACTCCCATGTCCACGTGAGACAACGTAATAAACGTTTGCCAACCACACTGACCACCCTGGTAATCAAGGTCTGGCATGACCTGGTCCAGGCCACCACCCATCCTCCCCGGCTGACAGTCAGGTCCCTCCAGAGCCTCTGAGGCTGCTCTTCCTCTGAGCGCCTTCCCCCTTTGGGGTCTGGCCTGGAAAGCAGCATGCTCACCTTGTGTCCGTCCTTCTGGAGTTTCTGAAGGACCCGCCTGAACCCCGAGAGGCTGGGCTGTCCCATGCCAAACACAGGGAGCCCACTCCGCACCTGCCGAAAGTTGGGGGCCCCACAGCTCCCTGAGGTGCCCAGCATGTCCATCTTCTCAGTGACATCCCGCACCAGGAAGTAGCAGCCCTGGTAAAGGGAGAGTCACAGGGGAGTCACCCAGAGGATTCAGGAGGATCCTGGTTCTATTCTGAGCTCCAGGGAACAGTGTAGGAAATTAGGGGGGAAAGGCACATGGTCCTGTCCTCAAGTTGCCTTACAGAAAAAAATAACAAAAAGCAGACATCTGTGATGACCAGGGCATCATAAAGTGCAGGAAAAGAAGGCCAGTCCTCCCAGGGGAGAAGCAAAGAAGGCTTCATGTAGGAGGTAGCCTTGGAGCCAGAACTTAGAAAGTAGGAAGAGGCAGTGCAGAATGAAGGTGGCTCTCGGGTGGGCCCACATCTCCCTGGAAGACGATAAATGTCTCTTACTCCCGGGGGTTGCAAATGGAGAAGTGGCCCAAGGAGGGGTCATTTCTGGGGTACCAGGAATAAACCAGAGGACCCCTATCCAAGGGCCTAGCCAGTTCTGAGGATGCAACACCTAAGAGGAAGAAAGCCCTATCTGGCTAACTGTGAGCAGAGAGAAGCAGAAGAGTTGATTCCTGAGCACACAGGAGCCCTAGGTCACCTTCTGCACCCTCCCCATCCCCTCAACTCCAGCAGGACCCACATTCTCGTTGCCTGACACACAGAGACTGGGAACCAGAAATTCCTGTGCCTCCTTCAACAAGTTCAGTGTAACCATCCTGATTATTCATGCAGTCAGTCGTTCATCGAAAATTTACTCTGCACCTACACTGCTTCCAAGCTCTGTTCTAGGCCTCAGGCTTGCAGCAGCGAACAAGCCCTCATGGACTTTACTTTCTAGGAGACCTCTAGAGGGAAGAAAAAAGTTAGCTAAGTCAGTCAAATTCTGAAACTCAGAGAACAAGATGGAGACCCCAGCCTGGGGAAGCCAGGGGCTGGGGTCTCCAGGGCCTAATGACCCCATCTCTGCTCCTCCTGGTTCCCTGAGGAGGAGCAGGAGGCAGGCTGGGCCCAGGCAGGGGGTGGGTGGGGAATAAAGAGCAGGGGCTCCACTGCGGGGAGGAACTGCCCCAGGAAACCAGCAGGTGAGGACCCCAGAGGGAGGTGGAGAGAGTGAGTTGCACTGGCCTTTGTAAAAAGCTGAGTCAGTGAAGGAGACAGAGAAGGGAAAAGTGGAGAACAGGAGGAAGGAGGCCAAGAGGAGGCAGGGAGAGGCAGAGAGAAGCTGGGAGGGCGGGGCCTGCCCTCACCTGCACCAGGTAATGCTCAGGGGTGGAGTCGGAGAGCCGGCCTAGCCTGTAATGGGCCTTGAGCAGGTCATCGTGAATCTGGAACTCCTCCTTGCAATTATACCTGCCAGGGACAGAGTGGAAACCAAGCCAAACCTGTGAGGTCAGGGTCTCCACCACCCTTGCCACAGCCCACAGAAAGGCCACCCTCCATGTGACTGCCCATTTGTGACAAAGACTGCCTGTCCTCCCCCAAGAGTCACTCTTCCATTCTTCCTCAAACAGAATCCACCCAGACTACATTTCCTAGCCTCCCTTGTAGCTAGTTGTGGTTATGTGATTAAGTTCTAGCCAATGAGATATAAGGGAACATGATATGAGTAAATCCTGGGCCAATCCCAAAGGGAATGCCTTCTACTTTGTTTTCTGCCTTTCTCTTGGCCAAAATCCAGAAGTAATGGCAGAAGTAGAACACCCATCTCAGACTGCAAGACAGAAGGCACACACTGATGACACTGGGGCAAGACAGAGAAATGAGAGATGACCTTCTGTCTTGATTCGGGCGTCTTGTTTGGGGATTACTTTGTAATGTTGGCTAACCTGGACCCTAATTAAGAAACTGTCATTGGATGGTCCACCTCTCAGATAGTGCCTGGAACAATTACCACAGAGCCAGTCCTGCAGCCTACAACCTGGTGTGGTGGTTCAGCCTGCCAACTCTATAGGATAAATCCTGGCCTTGCCTCTGGGAGACTCTGTGGCTTTGCACAGTGACTCTGTTTCTGGGCACACCTGCCTCCTAGGACTGGGGTAAGGACTGAATACCCTAAGGAAGGTAAGCCCAGAGCCTGGGCACAGTCTCCAGCCCCTCATTAGCATAATTATTATTGCCAGTCATTATTACTGATCAGAGTTTTACCTCTACACAAGGCTGTGTGAAACAGACCCTCAGGTTAGCATTCTGTAGGTAAATGTTTAAACACTCAAGCAGGATGTCTGTATGCTCAAGATACAAAGCCACAGTGCTGGTTCTAACAGTGTAAGACACCCCTCGCAGGTACAGCATTGGGTCCTCTTTACAAAAGAACTGCCCTTAGGGAAGCAGGGAGAAGAATGGGTGGGGCAGAGGAGCACTGGACAAGGAGTCAGGAGACCTTGCCTCCTCTCTAGCTCTGTCTTCATATCACCCTGTGATACTTGGTGGGTAAATCTATCTGCCTCCCTATAGCCCAGTTTCAGACCTAGATCAGTTTTCACACCTGATCTAAAATGCATTAGGTTAAAGTTCTGTAAACCTTTCCGGCAAAAGACAGGATAATAAATACTTCAGGCTTGGTGGGCCATGAGGCTCTGCTGCAGCTGAGTTCTGCCACTGAAGCCTTAAGCAGCCATAGACAACAGGCAAGTAGGAAGGCATGGCAATGTCCAATGAAATGTTATTTACATTACAGGATTTGACCCGAAGGACAGAGCATACCGGTCCCTCTACTGGATGATGTGAAAGGTTCCTTCAGCTCAAAGATAGCCAGCTCCAGGCCATACATACAGCTGGTCAGTGGCTGTTCTGAGCCACACTGCTAGACTAAATATTTTCCATGTCATCTGTTTATTTTGATAAGGAAACAGAGACCCAGAGAGAGAAAGGGACTTGCCCAAGGTCACAAAGCAAAGGAGAGACAGAGCCTGGCCCTGGACACGTTTACTTCCATGCTGCCTTTGAGGTCCAAACTTACTTCTGTTGTCTGCTGGACAGAGATTTCACATTAAGTCCCTTTTATTGGACCTATCTTTCCTCCCCTTATCCTGGGCACAGTGATTTACCATAATTATATTTTCCTGCCAGGCCCAGGGCTAGCAGGCAGGATCTATCATCCTCACCCTGCAGGGTTCCTGACGCTGAAGGCCCCTTCCTATAGATTTCTGCCAAACGCCTGTGTGGGGGACATATTTCATTCTAACTCACTGTGTCTCAGCATCAACAGAGGCAGAGGAGCACGGTGGGCAGAGGCCACAGAAAGTACAAGGCTTTCCAACTCCCCACCACAGGGACCCAGTGCCCTGCTGTCCCCAGGTTCCCGACACCTGCTCCTTCATCCACACTGCTCCATGACCAGACATGGTCTCAGGCCCCTCCTTCCCCTGCCTCCCCTGAGCCTGCAGTGTGTCCAGATCCCTCAAAGCACACTCTGCCTCCTTGGCAAATGTCCCCAAAGGCTCCAACTAGGAGCATACAGCTTTTTCAACTTGAGGCCCTTAAAGAGCCTATTGCAAACCTCAGTTTTAAGCCACAGTTACTGACTTTGAAAGAAAAACATCTAAATTCCATGTATCTCAGTATGCCTATATACTCCTTTGAAAACGTTCAGTCAAAAAATTACTTTCAAAAGGGTGCCCCTCCTTCCATTCCACTTTCTCCACACTCCCTGGCACTGTGATAACAAGGGCTCAGAGACTCACATCAGAGTCTCAGCTCAGCTACCTGCTGGCTGTGTGACTCCAGAAAATCAGCTTAACCTCTCTGGGTCTCAGAATCTTCATCTATGAAACCGAAAGCAATTTGTAACCATTAAGTGTTATGCCACTACTTCCACACGGGTCCCAGGGGCCATGTCTTCCAAGAACATGGTCACACTTCCTCTGCCACTCACGTGATCACAACAGGTGCCACCTTGTTGGGGATGATGGACTTGGCCTTGCTGTTGTGCAAGCTTGTGGTGTGGAAAGAGTGGACACTGAGTGAATGCCGGCCGTCCATCGTGCCGCTGCCCTGGAGTCCCTCAAAGGGAACACCTGCCGAAACCGTCTGCTGGGCTGTGCTGGCTGTTGTACCCATAGTCTGCTGGCAGCCTCAGGACCCCAGACCTGTGGGTGAGAGGGCATGTCATACAGGAGGGACTGGGAAAAGCCACACCAGGGGGCACTGGTCCATCCTGCACCGGCGCCCACAGGAAGCAGCAGCTCTCACCACAGCTGCAGACAAAGACTGGCTTACACCTCCACCCTGGGTCTCAGTCCCAGCCCTACAGGGTGCCTGCAGGTGCCAGGCCCTCTGCAGAGAGACATGAAGACCAGCGTTGGCCCTCAGAGTTAACAATCCCTGGAGAAAATAGGACAGGAAGGAGTTAACCACCCACAGCAGTGACAGGGATAGAGGGTACAGACAAAGACCAGGCCTTCCAGGCTCGGGGAGAGGCAGCTTCACTGGGTGGGGAGAACCAGGGTGGAGTAAGACAAAGTGGATTTGAAGGACTGGATGGGAACAGGATGCAGGACATTCTCTGGGGGGAGGTGGCATTTCATGAATTCCTGTGTCATCCTTGTGCAGGGATCCTGTTCATCTCTCTGTGTCAGTCTAATTTTGGGATAGGTGGTGCTGAAGCGAACATGCAGGAGGACATTGAAGCCATGATAATTTCATGACAGAGGCCACAGATATTCAGACAAAGTAAGCTCTCAGCAGATCACGCATTCAAAGAAAACATCAGAGCCCTGAACTCAAATAAGCACGGTCACAGGGTAAGTCTTCCCACCTGAAAGAGGCCGGAGTCCTCACGGATCAGCAATCCCCTTGCAGGGCTTTTCTCAAAGGACACACTGCAGGAAGGATGGGCCACCTGGCCACAATCCCCTCTGTTGACTGGGGTATTATTTATAAAGATGAAACACTGGGAACCACTTCCACTCAACAGTTGGGGTTTGCTCAATGAATTATTAGAGCTCTGTAAGGTTAAGCAGCCATCAAGTCTATCAGCCTGAATGATGGAGAGAGACATCTCAGAAGGGGGACTGGATGGGGCTGGCTGCACAGCACTGCCCCCTCCACTCTCATTCACCAAGGGCATGAGGAAAGGGGCTGTGTTGGAGGCTCCCTTAAGTTCCCTCTAAGTGATGAGGTTAGAGCAACTTTTATTTCTTCTTTTTGCTTAGCTGCATTTGCTGATTTTTCTCCTCTGAACATGGTGATAAAATTACCCGGAAAAGAGGACTAGGATGTCTTTGAAGAGCTGGGGGACTGTAGGAAAGGAGAGACCCACATGGCCAGAAGGGAAGGGAAGGGGCTGGGAGTTTCACACAGAGTTCCACATGGCAGGCAGACTCATGGTAGCTTCTAGAAATTCAGTGGCCATAGGCCCCACCAAACACTGATGGTCCAGGATCAGAAGGAAAACCTGTCCTGCCAGCACTCCAGCCTCCTACCCCCTCGGAAGACAGCTCTTCTCTGCAGCTTAGGACACGCAGCAATCTTAGCTGCCTGGCAGGGCACGTGTTGTTCCACTTCTTGGGGACTGTGCTCCCCTCCCCAACATCCCCAACGCCCTAAACCAGAGCTCCAGGTCCCCAGACCTCCCTGTGCTGTGCTCAGGCTCCTTCCCCAGAACCACCCCTGGACCCAGAAACTTTGAATGACTGACCACCAGACTCATTCACCCTTCCAGAACCTTCTCAAACCACCGCTGGTTCTTCTCCCCCTTCCACTCAGCTCTGTCATTCCTGAAAACTCCCAGGAGCCACCTGACAGTTCTGTGGACACATGCTCTTTATGTTTATAAGAGTCCCATCCTGGGTTGGCCCTTCGAGCGCGAGCCAACTTCCCTTTCTTTCTCTCTCTCTTTTTTTTTTTTTGGTCAAAGGTGGAAAGAATGAGCCTCTATGTCCCCGAACAGAAAAGCAAGTGACTCAGAGAGGAAGAAGGGCTCCCCATGGACCCCAGCTGGCCCATAGCACAACAGGAACTTTCTTTCCCCTTCACCAGGCTCTGGAGCTCACAGACCCTAAACAGAGGTCACCGAAGTTCCCTCAGGTCCTTCCCAGCAGCCTGGTCAAGGGGACTGCGAGGGAATATTGTAAGAAAGGGTATAGGGACAAAATGATGGATTCACTTGGGAAGGACCTGTAAGAGGCAACAGCTGACCACAGCTGTAGGCTGAGGCCAGGCCAGGACCATTCCCACAGGGGTGGGCTCCAACCAATACTTCTGCCTCTCCCCCCTCTTCCACCCCGACTCCCTGCCTGCCCCGCAGCTCCAGTACTACCACCTTTGCCTTTCCTGGGTTCACAAGCGATGACAGGCCCCAGCTGGTGCCCTGGAAGGGCAGCCAGCACACAATACAGATGTGCACAGCTGCAGACTGCAGAGGCAGAACAGGCAGCAGGGGTGATGGAAGGACAGTATCCTTGAAAACTGAGCCTGCCCCAAAAATGTCCGGAGAAGAGCACAAGCCTGGGGTTTCTCACCCTGAAGCCCTCCCCCTGAAACCTCTTTTAACCCACAGAGTGATCCTCGCAGTTCAAGAATCTATATCCCGTAGGCCACAGGCTGAGGGTCTTGAGCACCTTCTCTTCCCTGGGCCCTGGGGTTCCAGCACATGATCACAGTGAGGGCGCAGGGTGAGCCATACGACTCAAAAGCTTCAGGCGTACCTGGCTCCTATGACCAGCAGTCCTACTGGTCTTGCTACTGCAGTCCACTACCAGTGACAGTGACCACTAGGGCAGGCTCCCTAGTGTCTAATTCTCCACTAGGGGACCTTGAGCTAGGGATGGAGTGGGAATGAGACAAGACTATATGAGGAGGCTTTATGACTTCAGATGGCTTATGAAAAATGATGCCTGCTGGGCACCAGTGGCTCACGCCTGTAAATCCTAGCTACTCGGGAGGCAGAGGTCAGGAGGATCGTGGTTTGAAGCCAGCCTGGGTAAATAGTTTGCGAGGCCATATCTTGAAAAACCCATTACAGAAAAGGGCTGGTGCAGTGGCTAAAGGTACAGGCCCTGAGTTCAAGCTTCAGCACAGGAAAAAAAAAAAAGAATGATGCCTATGTTAGGTAGCTTCATGTTACTGTAACAAAATACCTGAAATAATCAACTTTCAAAGAGGAAAAGTTTATTTGGTCTCACAGATTTGGAGGTGTGAGTCAATGGCTGATTGGCCCTGTGGTGAGGCTGCAATCATGGTAGAAGCTCATAGTAAAGAATGCCAATGAAGAACTTCTGACTGCCAAGCATTTGTCATCTCGTCTCCCATTAATCCTGACCCACAAAAGAGCCACCAACTCTTACAACTCAATAGCAAGTTGGAGATACATATGGGTGTCAAACAAGCATACAAGAAGACATCTGGGATCGCTTGTCTTCAGCCACATACACTAGAATGATAAATCTTAAAAGACTGGTAAGAGTCTGGAATACCTGGAACTCTCACAGGTGGCTGGTGATATAAACATTGGGAAATGGTTTTGTAGTTTCTTATCAACTTAAACACACACTCACCATACGACCCAGAAATTCCACTCTTAGGAATCTACCCAAGAGAAATGAATGCATCCAGAGGAAGAT
This sequence comes from Castor canadensis, assembly GCF_047511655.1. Taxonomy (NCBI): domain Eukaryota; kingdom Metazoa; phylum Chordata; class Mammalia; order Rodentia; family Castoridae; genus Castor; species Castor canadensis. The sequence continues at coordinate 60,972,113 of NC_133392.1, read as the reverse complement.
AACGTAGCAACATTACTCAGAACAGCTAATACCCGAGACCACCTCAAAAGTCCACGAACTTTCCTGTACTCATAGGGACCTGGTGTGCAGTGGCTGCAGACAGCAGCCTCCTCAGTAGTGTTCACAGCCTGCTGCTTGTGTGGGTTGCCCTAAGGAACCTTGGAGATAGGTTACAGTGCGCATTTATCTCTGATCTCACACTATCCCAATCTAGGCTCCAGACAGGTATGTGGGATGAGTTTGGGAAGCCCCAGGGCTCAGCGGCTAGAGCTCCCATTGTCCAGGTAATCGTGTCCATCTGCACCAAGCTGCAGAATAAGGAACATATGACTGAGGCCCTACGCAGAGCCAAGTTCAAGTTCCCTGGCTGCCAGAAGATCCACATCTCAAAGAAGTGGGGCTTTACCAAGTTTAATGAAGATGAATTTGAAGACATGGCAGCCGAGAAGCTGCTCATCCCTGATGGCTGTGGGGTCAAATACATCTCTAATCATGGAGCCCTGCACTCATGAGGACTTCCCACTGTGCTGTCCCCTCCTTAACCACCTTAATCATGCTCATTAAACCATCCTGTCCACTTAAAAAAAAAAAAAGCCCGTGAACTGGTACTGATGAACCACTGTGGAGGACAGTGCAATGGGAAAACACTCAGCAACAAGCAGGTCCGCTCTGCCAGCAGACACTCACATGATGAGTCCCAGAAACGTCACACGAAGAGAAACAAGCCAGGCCCCAAAGACCTCACCCTGCCCAACTGCGTGACTACATGTGACATTCTGGAAAAGCAAAACTATAGGAACAGGAAGTGGGGCACTGCACAGGGGTCTGCAGGCACCTTTGGGGGACGCAGCTGCTCTAAGACTGGATGTGGTGGTTGCACACTGTATGTATTTGCCAGTGCTGAGTGAAAACTTTTTTGAGTTTGCTTGTTTTTGAAACAGTCTTGCTATGTAACCCAGACTGTCCTTGAACTCGCCAACCTCCTGCCTCAGCTTCTGAGTGCTGAGATAATACACATGCACCATCATGCCCAGCACACTGTACATACCCATTGTGTGAAATTTGCCTGTCCCCTTCCCACTGTGCTCGCCCTCTAGGCATATCTGCCTACCCAGCTCACAGCTTGGCTGCTATACAGCCTGAGCCTCAGTTTCCATTTCTGAGAAATGGAGAGGCAGCAGCACCTCCCTGGTGAATGGCTGCAAACGCTAAATAATACAGCATTTGCAAAGTTCTCGGTAATGGCCAGTTAGTACTCCATAGAGGTCAGGCATGACTGGACACTTGGGGACACTGACCACGGACTCTGGAACTGAGCTGTACAAGGGCAAGCAGCATCTAACATAGTTATTGAGCACTTTCTAGGGCTGTCCACACTGGAGGTGCTGCAAGTGTGAAGGACACCCTGGATTCTGAGGGCTGCCACCAAAACCAGAGGTAAACACCTTGTTAACAGATGATGTGGCTATCACATCAAAATGATATATGGGGATGAGTGATCTGTGTTCAAAAGCGTCAGTATGTGTATTTCTCTTTGCTATCTTAATGTAACTATTGAAATGGCATCTATTACGGGATCCTGCCATACCACTCTTGGGCATATGTCCCAAGGAATCTAAGTCTGCAAACAATAGAGACACCTGCGCACCCATGTATAAAAGCAGCACTGGTCACAACAGCCAACCTATGAAATCAGCCCAGATGCCCACCAACCAGTGAATGGATAAAGAAAAATGTGGCACATATACCCAATGGAGTATTATTCAGCCATCAAGAAGAATGAAGTTACGTCATTTGCAGGAAAATAAATGGAACTGGAGACCATCATGATGAGGGAAATAAACCAGACTGAGGAAAATAAATGTCACATGTTTTCTCTCATATGCAGAATCTAGACCTTTGAAAATGAATGACAGAATTGTAAAACGGGGTGGTTTGGCGGGGGTGGTTTGGGGATGGAAACCAGCAGGAGGAGCGTCAGCAGAAGGACAGGTGAAGGAGGATGAATATGATCAAAGTTCTTTATACAGGTATGAAAATAATAAAATATGTTTAAAAAACTGCTTAAAAGGGGGATAGAAAAGAGTAATAAAGGAGATGAAATGATCAAAGTACATTATATTCTTGTATGGAAATATCACTGTGAAACCCCTTTGCACAATTAATATATACTAATAAAGATTCCGGTAACTGAACCCTGTAAGACAAACTCTGAAATTCAGGAGCAGCATTATAATATAAATCATACCTAATCAGAGTTTCAATAAATACTTCTTTGTAAAGTTAAAAAATAAAAAGAAGCCACAGGCGCAGGTGGCTCACGCCTGCAGTCCTAGCTACTCAGGAAGCAGAGATCAGGAGGATCCCAGCTCAAGGCCAGCCTGGGAAAATAGATAAATAAATAAAATAAAAAGGGAGATGGGGTTCCCACTGAGTACCGAGTCCTCCGTGGTCTGGAGGGCAGCTCTCGGTCAGTTCAGTGTCCTCAGAGCTGAGCCCAATGCCTGCTGAGGATAAAAACCTAACAAAAAGGAACGCTGCAAGTCAGTGTTTGCACCCCTGCTTAATAGAAACAAAAGCAGGGGAGGCTGAGGCTGAGGCTCAGAGCTAGAACGGAAGCCTACCAGCATGCATAGGCCCTGAGTTCAATCACGATGAGAGGAAGTGGAGAGAAGAGACTTAAGACAGCTGTGAATTTCAAAATCATTCCTAGAGGGGGACACAGAGGTTCCAGCTCTCCGTGCAGCAGGGGCTCTGGGCCAACAATTGGCTGAGTCCTGTTTCTACCCCCTATCAGCTATGTGGCCTTGGGTGCACAGCTTAACCTCTCTGAGCCTCAGTTTCCACAGCCATAGATGGGACCATCAGTGCCTTCCTCGTTGGACTATGAGAATGCAGTGTACGTATGTTAATAACAACTGACTCCTAGGCAGCTTGACACACAGCAACAGCTCAAACTCACCAGCTGCCCTCACCCACCACACCCAGGCTAACTCTGCACTTCTTTGCCTGCCTTCTCCACGCCCCTCCCATACCCCAGGCTGCTGAACACCAGGGCCAGGGCCTGACCCGACTCCAGGACCTGGCCTGGAGGAAGAAGTCCCCTGGATCTCACCCCTAGTCCTGCAGAAGATCACTCATCAAGGCACTCTGTCCAGTCACCACCAGGAAGGTTCCTTACCCTCTGGTCTTCCTTATAAGCCAGGAGCTCTAACTCTGCTCTGGGCCCTCAGGCAAGCCTCCACCCCAACAGAAGAGCTGTCACTCCTGCCAGTCCTATTCTGTCCAACCCTCTTCCACACCCAGTGTGTGGCTGCTGGCTGACAGCACAAGCCTCCAGTTGGTCCTTCCCTTGTCCCCATGATCTCTTCTCATGCAGTAGCCAGGAGGGTCCTTGAACAGCCCAAAGCAGACCATGTCCTTTCCTAAAACGACCCCTGAGTTCCTCCCAGACTTCCAGCCCCACCGCTCCTCTCTCCTTGCCAGGACCCTCCAGCCACGCATGGTCCACACCTCTCATCCTTCCAGCACAGCAGGCCCACTCCTCCTCAGACAGACCCAGCACCTGTCACCTGGAACCTCCACCAGCAACATTGCCCCAGAGCCCTCTGGCCCTCCACCCCAGACCAGATGCTGTCTGCCCATACCCCCAGTCCCTCTCCCTCTCATGGCCCCCTTGAGTTTCGCAAGACTACACGTTCCAGAAGGCTGCCCAGCTCCATAGGGCAGGACAAAGCCTGGCTTGTCTACCCTGGGGTCCCAGCCCCAGAACAGCACCCAGATGCTCAGTAAGTACTAAGTACCTATGAAGTGAACACATAGTCAGCACTCTCACAGCACTCAGGACCAAAAAGCAGACCTCAGCCTTCCACCCCATACTCCTTCCTCTTGTTCTTCCCTCCTATGTTCTACCCCAAAAGCCCAGGGCCTCCAGGAAGCCATCCTTGACTGCACGCTCACCCCTGCCTTGCAACTCCCACAGCCTTTGTGAGCTGCCATAAAAACGGGACCTGCCATTCCCAGCAAGGGCCATGCCTGTGTCCTGCCTGCTCTGGACCAGTTGCCTGGACCAATCAGCTTGGAGCAGGCAAGGCAGGGTCTGGCCATCACTTCTCCAGCCTGGCCATTGTCACTGGGTCAAGGCCGGCACTTAGGCACACAAAGCTGGGAACTACTTAACACTCACAGCATGCATCACGGAGTGATGGGACAGAGGGACGTATTTATCCTCTTTCTGCTTGTCCATCGCTTCTGAATTTCCTATAAGGAACATGACTGCTTTGGGAATGATTTTTTTCAAGTGCAATTATTTGTATCAGTTTCAAAGTCAAGCAAAGATCACAGCTCCTCTCCCAAAGAAACCCCACTCTACCCACCCCCAAGTCCCCATGTTTCGCCAGCTCCAAGCCTCGTTGGGCCTCTGCCCACTGCAGTCCATGTTCCCTCACGACAATCCCACTCTCCAGCCTGTGGTCTCTGTGGCTTTGCTACTGACAGTAACCCTCTGCAGGGCGGAGAAGCCCACTTTGCAGAAGGGGATTGGCTGAGCAGGGCAAAGGTGGGCCGCCCAGGTGACACAGCTTAGCAAAAACAGAATCACCTACCCTGTGCCCTTCACCTCCTGGGGTCCCCCACACCTGTCCCTTCACAACCTCTCTCCCCTTTCCCCCCTCCTCCTCCTATTTAAAACTAAGAGCAGATCAAAGCCATCTGGGGGCTAAGGATGGAAGAAGACCCTTCACTTGCTAACTTAGAAGTTTTGGAAAGGTCCTTACTCTATCAAAACTGGAAAGAAGAGTGTAGAAGTCACAAGTGGAGGATGGAGAGACCTGGGAGGAAGGCCATGCATTCAGCAGGTGGGGCTGGTGCACCAGAGTGACCCTGAACTCCAAGCTCCAGCCTACAAACAAGGGAGCCTGTGAAGGAGCTGAGTCTTGGCAGGAAGGGATGTCATCACTGTCACATCACTGGGACAAGTCAAGGTGGCATGGAGAAGCAAGTGGACAAAGGCAGGAAGAGTGATTGGAGGACAGGTGAGGACTTGTGGCGGGGGGGCAGCAGCAGAGGCAGCTGGAAGTGTAGATGGGTCCACCAAGCTGGGAGAAGAGGCAGGTGGGAAGCAAGCCCCTACCCCCAGGGAGGGAACAGGTCTCCTCCTTGGCTCATCTGGCAGGTAACAGGCAGAAAATGGACTCTCAAGGTGACAGACCCAGCTCTGTAGCCAGCAGAGGTCACTGAGTGACCAGACACTGGACATCAGGAATAGGCTGGAATTTCCAGCCCTCTCTACCACCAGCCTCCACGTGGGGCAGCTGTGCCCAATGGAAAGCTCGGTCAGTCTTTGTAGGGCCTCTGGATGGGAGGGAAAGGCCACAACATAAGAAGTTTGGGTAAGGACATGAACCACCTTGGTCTGTGCCCAGGAGCCACAGGCAAAGTGTTAGGTGAAGCCTGGGAACTGTGGAAGGCTTAGATTGCAGCAACGGAACAAATGTTAACAATAGTGACAGGGACAGGTGCTCACCACGCTCCTTCAACCTGCCTGTAGGTCTGAAGTTTTTCAAAATAAAAATAGTAAAAATTCCAAAAATAATTAAAAAAAAAAAAAGTAAACTGCCTATGAGAAGCTGGGTTTCCACGGATGCCTCCAGGTCTTGCCCTCCAGGACTCAGAAGGCATCTGAACTTCAGGGAAACACCAAGGCTTTCAATAAAAATCCAGATCCCAAGCTTCTCTCAAATATCCAGGGACACACAACAGCAGGGCTGGCCTCTATCTCCAGGGGAGCCCTGTGTCCACCAGGCCTTGGAACACTGGGCCCTTCCTGGCCTCTGGAGGTCTAGGGTGTGGGGTTCCTGGTCTAAGGCAGCTCTTCCACCACTGCATCCCGTCCCTGGGGATCCAGACACCTGTAGTGTTTCCACTCTCCCAAGAGCAAGCCTGTCACTCACCATTGGGCAATCTCTGACCACAGACAATGGGTCACCTGTCTCCCTTATTCCAATCACCGCCAGCAAGCTGGACCCTAACACCTCAGAAGCTTTCCTCCCCAGGCTTAGCTTGGGCTCCCCCTCCTGGCCTGGGCCATGTGGATCTCTGGCCCCAAAGTAGGACTGCCCCCCTCTCCAACTAGAACTTTCTCCCTTAAAGTCTACAGGCCCTGAAGATATGGCCCCACTTCTTGGCCTGCGAACATCCTCAAGTTCAATCACAACATCCACAGTGCCTTCATCCCCCAGGGGAGGCAGGGACAGTGGCTGAGCACATGGCTACCAAGACCAAGACTTCATTGTCCACCTCCTTCATTGCCCAGGGCTACGTGACTAGATTCAAGCTAATGGGACATAAGGAACAGTGTCACATGCCAAGTTCCAGAATCCTTCCCTATGAGGGCTTTCCCTCCCTTTTCCACCCTATTGCCTGGAACACAGATGTGATGATGCAAGTTTCACAGCTACCTTTAACCATGAGCACAAGGAGCCACGTCCTAGGAGTAATGGAGATCCAAGTTTCCCAAGGACACCCTGGAGTGGAGCCACCATGCCAGGCCTGGTTTGCAAAGCTCCAGGCTTGGACAGACTGAGAAGTAAACTTCCATCTTGTATAAACTACAGTTATTTGGCTTTTCCTATGACTTGCAGTCAAATCTAATCCTGACTAATGTACTCTGTTATTTTTAAGTTTGACCCTCAGTGGCCATAGGCCACATAGCAACAGGACAGAATTTTGTCCCCCCTTATAGAAGCTTCCCTGTTGGCAGACAGGCTACACTGTGGGCTGGCCGGTTAGTGCTCAGGCAGAGAAACTCCAGGATCCAGGGATGGTGGGTTCACTGAACACTGAAGACTTAATCTCCAGCCACCAGGGTTCAGAGGTAGCTGGGGACACATACAGTGGGACCAGGGGAGCACTGTACACCTCTCCCCTGTCAGTTGAAGAGGTGTAGAAAGTTCCAGTTAGGCCAGGCATGGTGGCATGGACCTGTGAGCCCAGCTACTCAGGTGTCAGAGATAGGATTTTGATTTGAGGCAAGCTCAAGCAAAAGCGTGAAACCTAGTGCTGCCAAAAACAAAAGAAAGTTCATTCCAAGCAGCTAAATGTCTGTAGATAGAGACCCAGCCTCTGCTGCTCCCAAAAAGGCAGAGGAAGACAATAGGGTTATCCAGCTGAGGACAGAACTTCTCCTTGTCCCTCCAGGAGCCCTTCTGAGCTGTGCAATTCCTGGAAAGCAAGAAGGTGTCGTCTGGGAGCAAGGGAGGTGCGGAAGAAGGGCAGGGTGGAAATTCCCAGGAAGGAGCTGGCAGTTCGCAGGGAGGTGGCGCTTCCTCTCCAGGTTCCAAGTACTGAGGATGAACACTTGGTTGGAGAACGCTGCAGGGAACAGGACTGAGTGTCTGCAGAAAGAGATTCTCCTGAGACTCCATCTGGGCTGTCCTGCTGACTCTTTCCTGGTGGCTTCCCGGGCTTCAGAGGGCCAGCAGGACCATGCCCTTGAATCCCACTTGTGACCTCCAGCAACCCCACAAGGACCTAAGTCATCATTTCAAGGAGCTGCAGAAAACCATGACACCATTCTGGGGTCTATGCCCATTCCTCCCACTCTTGGCCTCTAATCTAAATTCCCTTGCCTAGCATTCAAGAACCCCCTTCCCACCTTCAATAGTCCCTTACTGGTCCCCCAAGGACCAGTTGGCAAACCTGGATGGCAGCTTCCCTACGGTGTTTGAGCTGGAAAAGCCCTCACAGAAGTCTCCCTCAGTCCTGACTTTCCAAGAGGCCTTGGGGTCATCCCTGCCCTCTCTGGCCACATTTTGTTTCCGCATGGAAAGTGAGGGGGCTGGCTGGACAAATGGGTGGATTTCAACATTTTAGCAGCTGAATCCTTTGTGCAAAATCAACATTTTATGAAAGTCCAGTGTACAAACAGCCAGGAGCAGAACCACTGCACCAGCTACTGCCTTGGGAAGTGGACTGTAGAGCCTTCTACTCCCAGCCCCATCCTGAAACCCCTCCCAGGAAGAAGCTACAAAGCTGCCCAAGCCCTTAGGACCTCCTGGAAGACATGAGCCACTCCCTGTCTCCATGCCTCTGTATCCACTGGCTCCACAATGAGGAATGTCACTCCCATTCTTACCCCCTCCATCCATCAATCAATGGCCAATGGAAACACCCCCCCCCACCCCCCACCTAAGCCATCCAGCACTCAGCCTGGTCTCCACCAGCCTTTGAACCTCCCGGTGTTGGGTAAATCCACGCCTCATCACGCTCTGGGGCCAATGCTCTTCCAACACACAGGGTAGAACCCACAACACATGGGAGCTGCAACTGTCATTTACTGCGTGAATTTCATGTTCACTATCTCACTGGAACTTCAGAACAACCCTGAGGAGGCAGAGGCACAGGCAACCATCTCGTTCAGCAGGTAGAACAAACTGAAGCTCAGAGTCCACTGCCTGACACGGTGAAAGCCCTGGGCCCCTCCTGCTGCATCAGCCCCTGCCAGGCACCCATTTCTCCCTGAAGCCGCCCCAGCTTTCCCAATGGACATTGGGAGGCCAGGAGCCTCAGCTAGCAGAGGCAGAGAGCATGCTGGGTGTGGGGAGCCTTCCAGGGCCACAGCCTCCCGCACACCCCTGGCAGCCAGATGCCCAGGGTGGTAACAATGGAGCTAAAAATAGGCCCATCCATGTGGGGGTAGGGGGACACGGGACTGAACAGCCAGCTGCAGGAAACATCTGCCTCAACTTCAGGAACAAACACGGAGGAAGTCGCCACACTGCAGAGTTCCCCTACTGTGAAGCCAGGGTGTGGGCACGTAAAATTCAGGTCTATACCCAGAGGCTCAGACCCTCACCTTGCCCCTCAACTCCCAACACACACACACACACACACACACACACACACACACACACACACACACACACAAGCTCATGGCACAACCCCACCTTGGGCAGCAACATGTGCCTAAGAATTAGACCAGAGGCACCTTCAAGACTATTTCTCTCATTTTACAGAGGAGGAAACAGGTCCAGAATGGCCACAAACATAGCAGGCATCTCCTACCCTCTGTCCCCTGCACCCCCTTGCCCATCTGCTTCTCTGGACATGGCCACCAAGGTGCCCTTGCTGCAGGGATGAAGCAAAAGAGACAGATTTCAGCACAAAGGACTTCAGATAGACACAAGAAGGAACCACATGGCAATCCATGACTCCCCTGAGCAGGCCTAGCCCTCTTCTCCAGCATACTGCTCCCCAACTCCCACCTTGCACAAAACTCCAGCCAGAGTGAACTTCTCACAGTCCCAGGAATGGTGACATCAAAGGCATTTACAAACAATTAATAATAAAAATAAGAAAGCAGGGTGCATTTTCATGGGCCAGGACTGGGGGTGTCTTCAGAGGCAGACATTGTGCTTCTGAAGGTCCCTGGAATCTTCATAGGAACAAGGCTGTCACCTGGCCCAGTGCAGCCAGTCCTCCTCCAGCACAAACAGATGCTGCCTTGCCTTTCTTGCTGGACTGGGCAGCAGATGAAGCCTAAGGGCCTCACTCCAGTCTCCCTGCCTCACCCAACTTCAGCCCACACCTACCCTGCACCAGGAAGCCTTTCTAATCCCCCATCATGGTGTCTCCCTAGGGCTTTCCAGGTAGGGGCTGGCCTTCAATAGCCTCCCAGGGCCTGGCCAGTACTGGGCACAAATCGGCCACTTTAATGAGCAAAATTAAAGAACAACAACAAAAGGATCAACTTTGCAGGTATCTGTTGTGAGAATAAACAAGACAATACGGCAGAGTTCCAGCCCAGGAGCCAGAACACAGCACTGGCTCTGGCCGCCATGTTGACTGCCCACACAAAATTATGGGTGGGAGATGCTGGCCCCAGAATCACAAACAGCTGAGAGGGCTAATGAGGACAGGACATGGAGGCCAGAGGCTGTGGACACTAGCAAGGGAGAGGATGACTCAGGGGTCTCCTGTCTGAGAAGCAGACCCCACCCAGAGCGGCCAGTTGCCTGGCTGAGACCTCTTGGTTTCTCCCACTAAAGAGACCTTCTTATCCCTGTCTCTCAGAGGGATGTGGTAACAAGAAAAATGGGGTGCCTGCAAGGTCCCCAGAGCCCATCACTCACCCCTAAACCAAATGTGTTAGCACTCAGAGGAAGATGTGAAATCAAAATGATGAAATCTCACCCCCAAAAAAAGCTTTCCTCTCCACTCCCCACACTGTTCTTTTAGGGTTATTAGACAGAAAGGACAAACATGGTGGCAGCAGGCGACATGCACTGTCCCCCAAGATAATACAGCCGCTAGCTAAGGTCAGACATCTATCACTGGATTCCAGAGTTCTGCAAGCATGATCCACCGACCCCAGGGTCACCACACCTTCTGCCCAGGGGTCCACGAGGTCAAATCACTTGCCATGACAGAACACTGCTTTTCTCACGGGATGACACTGGTGGTACAAAAGTCACAGCGAGTAAAACTGCTCAAGTCTTACCTGGAAGAAAGGCAGTACCCTCAAACAGGCTGGTCTATGTCTGCACAGACACTCACTCCCAGAGACAAAATGTGCCAGCATCATGTCATGTAGGGGGTGTACTTGATGAGGCAGTAGAATGAGTCATTCCCCTGAATCTCCACCTCAAGCCTACAGCTTTTTGATGTTCTGTATGCTGAATCGGGAAGTGCACACCAAGCCCCTCAGCCACTCGTCCAAGGGTGACAGGGGCTTGGAAGAAAACTGCAAATGAGCTTTTAGAGTCAGAACTGAACTGGCCTTTTGGGTCGGGGTGGGGGGAGGGCAGGCACCATTTTCACTTGAGAGAACATCCAGCAGACAAGCAGTGGGCATGTGGCGGGTGTCTTCTCAAAAGGCAGTGAAGTGAGTAAGTGGCACTTGTTGCCAGTGATAAAGTCAGGACTTTCCATGGGAAACCAAAACTGTGGAAAACCTATACCAGCCACCAGCTTGACAGCTTCCCAAAACAAAGATTTTTCAGATGATAAGTGTGATGAAATTAACAGTAATTAACAGTGCAAAATTTTGTAATGAGAGCTGTCCACATTTGGAAGATATGGGTAACTTGGTGAGTCAGTGTTTCCCCAATGACCAACGCCTGATGTTGTAAAATCACAAAAAGGAGCCATGAAAGGGCAACACTGTTCAAGGGATTTTAATGTAACAAGGTACAAAAAGGTCACTAAGGCCAGGCATGATGGTGTGTGCCTACAATCCCAGCACTAGGGAGGCCGAGGCAGGAGGACTGTTGAGTTCCGGTTCCGCCTGAGAGACTCTGCCTCTAAAAACAACCAAAAAATAGTATTTCCAGAGTCCACATTTCAGCTAACTTCTAAGAACCTACCACTTGTTCAAATGTTTATGTAGAATCTACAGGCTAATAAAATACCTCTTCGTACTCCCCTTTTCCAACTACACAGCTATGTGAAGCTGGATTTTTCTTCAGATTCCTGAATGCAGAAACAGATACTCCAGGCCAGTTGGCTTCTATTGGGCCAGACATCAAAGGGACTTGAAAACTGTAAAATGAAACAATGTCACTAAACACACACACACCCACACACACACACACACACACACACAATCTTGGAAGGATAAATCTCAAAGCTTTCATGGTGAATCCAGATGATTTTTGTCTTGTTTTGTTTTTGCAGTGCTGGGGAACTGGCCCATGGTAGGTGAGCGTGCCAGTACTGAGCAGCCATATCTGCTGCTTGTCCTGCACAATGTTACTGAACACACAGTATGGTTACTGGTACCAGCAGCCATGGTTCTGTATCAGCTTTACAGCCAAAGAGATGTGAGCCCCCAGAAGTGGGGACACCCCTGAGGTGCCACAAGTGCTCCACTAAATACCTTCCCATGGGAAACACCAGAACACAGGAGCCAGAATGCCCAGGCAGACTGCCAGCACTGTCCCACACCAGAGCCTGGCCAGGCCTCGCCTCTCTGCGCCTCACTTCCTGCAGCACAGTGAGGGTTAAATGAGGTCGCACCCCAGCCTGATCAGCTCAGTTCTCTCATTTGCACAGGTAGCTCAGATACCTCAGAAGAAAGAGAGGCCAAGGAGGCTGGCCTGCAAGGGACACATGGTCCGCAGAGTCCTCCCCATAACTTCAGTGTGGCCCAGAGGCCTGTCTCCTGTCTTCTGACCTCACGAAGTCCTGTACCCTTTGTGGCCTCAGTATCCCCACAATTAAAATGAGCAGGCTGGGCACCATACTTGACCTCAGATAGCTTCCCTCTGACTTCACGCCCATCATTCTCATCAACCCCCAGTGGAAGGCAGAGGGAGGAAAGGTGGATGGCTTATCCAGCCAGGAAGTGACTTGCAGGATGAATGACAGGCCAACATTCCATTGAGAGTCCCCACCTGCTGCTGGCCTGTGGGGTCATGGGAGCGGGAGTGTGTGGGCATAAGGAGGCCAAGGAGGAAACAGGATTTACTGCGGAAGGCCAGGCACACGGCAGACCCCCAGGCGGGGAAGTGACTTCATTTCACACTCTGTCCTCTTTACTTCCGCCCCTGGCACAGGAGAGACTTAACCCTGAGAGGGCCAGGTTCTAGCAGGCCCTGGTCAGCATCACTCAGGCCAGGCCATGAGAATCCAGGCCTGTCTGAGAAAGGCAGTGGTGTGGCCTAGACTTGTGGAAAAGAAAGAGAAGCACCAAGATTTGAACTCAGTGGCCCATCAGGTGCATTCCTAGGCCTCTGGATGGCCTCTGGTACCTGGAACTCTGGGCAGAGGGAGCAGAGGGAGGAAGGGTGTGGAGGAGAAGGCTGCCGTCACTGTCCCTCTTTTCCTGTTTATCTATCCCTCCATCCAAAGCTTCTGATAGTTGTTTGTTCAGGGAAAGTCCTGCCAAGAGAGACATCTTGCTCTCTGGCCAACCTGGTCAAGCCACCTCTATGCTAGGGGCACTGTGTGTGTGCCCACCTCCCCTCTCCAGCCCAGGGAGCTGCTGCATAAAGGGCTTTCCACAGAAGCCAGCTCAGAAGGGGCATCTGGACCTGGGAACACAGCCTGCCAGTAATCAAGCTGAGTCAAGCCAAGGAGAGGTAACAAGAAGATTCCAGGAGATGATTCTCAGCCTGATCTGGGATAAGAAGCACAGAGCCTAAACTGTGCAGGCAGGCAGACCTACTCACCCATGGCCTGCTGTGTGACCCTGGGCAAGCTATGAGCTTCTCTGAGCCTCTCTCCCTCATCTGCAAAATGAGGATGATATTAATACTACTTTCTAGGACTGTGGTAAAGATTCAAGAAGACCATGCAGAAAGCAGACAGAGAGAGGAGTCAACAAAGAAATACAATTATGACGTATTTTATACATTGTGATGTTGGCTGAAAGGCTAAGACGTAAAATGGTGAAGGCAGACATTGTACATATTTTAGATAGTAATGGTCACAGAAGGCCTAGGTTAACATATGGAGAACATACAGACAATGGCCCCATGGAAAGCATGCAGAGTAGAGGGAGCAGCACGTGCAAGAGCCCTGAGGTAGCAAAGAACACAGAACTGAAAGGAGACAGTGCAGTCTTAGGACCTCTACTACAAAGCTGCCAACAAATCCTATGCATACAGTCTTATCCTGAGAGTTTTATTTCTTTAGGACACACTACCAAATGTGGAGTGCTTAGGGAAAGGCTACAACATTCAAACAATTCAACACTTCAAACAGCTGTTGTATCATTTGCCCAAAAGACCATCACAGTTCACAGCAGTCAATGTGGCCCAAGAGGGCTGGTTTCCCCACATCCTCACTTTTTCATTTCTGCCCTGTGGAAGCTCCCTTTGTCCCTGCCTCAGGAAACCCATGTGCCCAGCAGAGTGAGAGCTCAGCCAAATGAAGGAAGGTTGTTGCTGCAGCTGTCACTTCTACACACCTGCCAGGAGGGAACTGCCAATCCCATGGTTACCATGTTAACAAGGGGTACTGCTTCTGGCTCAAGTCCTCCAAGTGACACGTGACCCAAGCATTCCTAGAGATGTGAGGAGGTGGCCACTTAGCTCAGCAAAAGAGCAAGGCAGAAAATGAAGAGGCAAGGTTCCTACAACCTCTCCAAGGCTCATTCCCCTATCTGTAAAATGGGCTTTCATTCTCTTCACGAAGCCATTCTACAAACATTTCCAGGGCATTTGCTACATGTGAGGCAGGGCTCGAGGAGCTAGCAACACAGGAGGTCCCTGCCTTGGGCATGTTGGCAGGAGACACAGCAGTACACTCACACCAACTGGGGAATATACAGTACATAAGAAGGTACAGGAAGAGGTGCGAGATCTTACGACATCCATGGGAGGGCTCGCATTGGGGGAAAGGTCTGATGAAAGTGACCTCACAAGCTATGGGGTTCTCCAAAGGAAAACCATCCTGGGTGGAGGGACAGCTGTGCAAAGGTCCTGGGGTGTTGAAGGAGCAATGAGCAGCCACTGTAAATGTAAGGTTAGGTACTGGGTGGAGCTGTCTCAGAAGCCACTTGAAGGACACAGTAAGTAAATAGGGAGCCACTGGGGGGCTAGGACAGAAAATCGTCCTACTCTGACTCCCATGTTCTGTTGCATCAGAAAAGGTGGTAGAGCAGAATCAGAGAAAACCTCTGCCAGCTATACATCTCACAGGGGATTAATAACCAGAATATACATGAAACTCAAAAAACTAAACTCCCAAAGAATCAATGACCCAATGAAGAAATGGACAAATGAACTAAACAGAGCCTTTTCAAAGAAAGAAGTCCAAACAGCTAAAAAAATAAAAAAAAAAAAAAAACCCATGAAAAAATGCTCACCATCTCTAGTCATAAAGGAAACGCAAATCAAAACCACATTAAGATTCCACCTCACTCCTGTTAGAATAGCCATGATCAAAAACACAAACAACAAATGTTGGTGAGGATGTGGGGAGAAAAGAATCCTCATACACTGCTGGTGGGAATGTAAATTAGTACAACCACTATGGAAAACAATATAGAGACTCCTCAAAAAACTACAAATAGATCTGACATATGATTTAGCAACTTCACTCCTAGGGATACATGAAGGAATGTGACACAGGTTACTCCAGAAGCACCTGCACACCCATGTTTATTGCAGCACTATTCACAATAGCCAAGTTATGGAAACAGCCAAGATGCCCCACTATTGATGAATGGATCGAGAAAATGTGGTATTTATACACAATGGAATTTTACTCAGCCATGAAGAAGAATGAAATTTTGTCATTGCAGGTAAATGGATGGAACTGGAGAAAATCATCTTAAGTGAAGTTAGCCAGGCTCAGAAGGCCAACGGCCGCATGATTTCTCTCATATGTGGAATACAGACCTAATACAAACACGAGCATCATCACACATACATACACACGTTTACACACATATACACATGCTTGCACACATACACGCACACACACAGATAACATGTTTTGAAAAGGGGGCTGTTAGAGTAGACTAAGGGAGGAGGAAAAGAAGATAAGAATGACAGGGAGCAAATAAGGAAATCTGCCATATTAGGAACAAGACAGAACAAACACACTGCAACTGCTGAGCAACAGCGAGTAGGGGAAAGGGTGAAGAAGAGTAATGGAGGGGTTGGACTGATTAAAGCACAATGTATTTATAGGGAAAACACCAGTGCAGAACCCCACTGAACAATGAACACTCAACAATGACAGGCAGGAATGCTGTTAAGGGGAAGGTAACGGAGGGAGGGAGAAGGTAAGTGAAGAGGGTAAAGGATGGTGAATATGGTTGATGCATTTTCTATACATGGATGCATACGGAACACTGAAACCTGTCAAAGTCATTTTAAGAAGGGGGGGTAGAATAATGGAGAGGTGAACCAAACCAGGGTACACTGCATATCACAATGAAACCCCCTGTACAACTATTATGTACTAACAAAAAGGTCTTTAAGAAAAGAAGTAGAGGTGATGGAGGACAAGAGCAGAAGCCAGCAGCTCTGTTAGGAGTCTCCTGCAATAATCAAGTGACGTGGGATACACAGCCAGGTCTCGGGGAAGTGGCTCTCAGGACAGGTAAGGGGAAGTTGCTCGTGCAGGGTCCACTCTGAAGGTGTGGCCAGGAGGCCCTCCTGACCCACAGTATCTAAATGACAGAAGCAGAAGAGCCACAGGCGATTTGATCTGAATGAGAGGCATGGGGCTGCCACCAGCCCAATGGGACAGGCGGGGGAAGCTGGTGTCCAGCGAGGGCTGAGTGGACAGACAGGAGGGCTGTGGTCTCTGCCCTCTGCAATCTCAAAGGGAAGCGGCAGGTCCTGTGGTCCCTGTGAAGAAAGAGGAACTCATCCTGAGGTTCATGTGGGTCACTGCGGGAAGCAGCAGGAAGGCAGAGGAAAAAGCCTGTCCAGAGATGACGTGGGCACAGCCCTCTGCCCACCACAGGCTTCACTGCCTGCAGAGCACAGGTGTGGCCAAGGCTGGGCTGCTCAGATGCCATACCCATGTGGGGAAACTGAGGAAACTGAGTTCTACAGTGAGCACCTTTGGTGTAAAGTCAGAAAGGGCCAGGATGTGAGCCTAGGCAGGGTGGACAGCCAGTGAGTTCACTGGTTACCTATGGCTCGCACCTGTCACCTCCAAACAACAACTACAGATTGACGCCCAGTGTCCTCACCCACCCTAGGAGCACAACTCTTTCTAGACTCCATGAACATCTGCTTAGGGACCCATCAGCTCTGTTGTTAAATTGAGACCTAATTCACATATCATCTATTTCAATGGTTTTTAGTATATTCACAAAGCTGTGTAGCATCACCACTAACGACTCTAGAACATCAAACTCAAAATGGGAAACACAGAGCACATGACCCAGCAACCCCACTCCTAAGTATTTGCCCAAGAGCACTGAAAACAAACCTCTAAACACAGGCTGACATGAGTGTTCACAGCAGCCACATGGCCACTCACAAAAGCCAAAATGCAGATGCAACCCAAAAGTGTAGCAATTAGTGCATGAATAAACAAAAATGTGCTATAGCCACACAGTGGGAAGTTAGTCACCCATAAAAAGGAGTGACATTCTGAAAAATGCTACAATGTAGACAGACTTTAGAAACATTACGGCAAGTGGGGGAAAAAAAGCCAGACACAAAAAACTACATGACAGAATTCCATTTATATGAACTGTCTGAAAATGGCAAACCTGCCGAGACAATGTAAAGTAGTGGATGCTAGGAGCCAGAGAAGAAGGAAGTAGAAGCAACTGCTCACGAGCACGGGACTTCTTTTGCAGATGCTGAAAATGTTTTAGAACCAGAAGAAAGCTGAGCACCTGCGGCTCACACCTACAATTACAGGCTTGAGCCACTGCTCCTGGCCTTATTTATTTATTTACTTACTTACTTAATAAAACTGCACGCAATAAATCTGTGAATTGTCAGGTCTCTGTGGCTCACACCTATAATCCCAGCTACTTGAGAGGCTAAGATTTGGAGGACTGTGGCTTGAGCGCAAATATTTTGGGAGACTCCCCATCTCCAAAATAACCAGAGCAAAATGGACTAGAGGTGTGTGGCTCAAGCAGTAGAGTGCCTACTTTGTAAGCATGAAGACCTGTGTCCAAATCCCAGACCCACCAAAAAAATAATCTACTGGGCTTACAGTAATATATGTCACACACTGGACTACTACTCAGCAATAAAAAGGAATGAATTAGCGGATAGATGGAATAACATGGATGAATTTCAAAAACATTATATTAAACAAAGAAGCCAGACACCAAAGTCAACTTCTTATATGATTCCATATATGTGAAAATCTAGAAAAAACAAAATTGTATGACATAAAGTAGAGGAGGGGGCTTGGGACCAGGGGTAGAGTGGCAACAGGGCACAAGGAACCTTCTAGATGATGGAACAGTACTCAGATTGTCTCAGGGGGTGGCTCCCAGGGTATGACATCCACCAACACTCACCAACTTACACTCTTAAAATGGATTTCGTGGTGTGCATTCCTCATGAAACTGATTTGTTGTGGTTGTTGGTGGTGGTATTTTTTAAAGCAATGCAGAGGAGGGAATGGAGAGTAACTGCTTAACAGGGTTTTCTTCTGGGGTGATGAAAGTGTTCTGCAGCTAGACAGAAATGGTGGTTGCAAAACACCGTGACTGTACTAACCACCAATGAATTGTGCACTTTAAAAGTGGTTGCTTTTAGCTGGGCATTGGTGGCTCACGCCTGTAATCTTAGCTACTCAGGAGGCAGAGATCATGAGGATCATGGTTCGATGTCAGCCCAGGCAAGTAGTTCATGAGACCTTATCGCAAAAAAACCCATCACAAAAAAGGGCTGGTGAAGTGGCTCAAGGTGTAGGCCCTGAGTTCAAGACATAGTACTGTAAAAAATAAATAAAGTGCTTGTTTTTGTCAGGTGAACTTCACCTTAGTTGAAAGGCAGACCAGGAGAAATTATTATGCCCATTTAGCAGATGAGAAAATTAGGCTCAGAAAGGACATTCAAATGCCAGCCCAGAGCTTGTCCCCTAGTGCCTTGGGCCCCATTCAGAGCCCCATGGAGGAGAGACCCACTCCACACTTCCCCAAGGGCTCTGCAGCCTGATTCTGGGGGGCCCTTCTCTCCCTGGCTTCTAGACGCCAGTTTCCCGACAGGCCTTGGAGTGAGGCAGGCAGAGCCACACCTGCGGGAGACTCCAACAGATAAGGCTCCCTCAGGTGGCAGGCCAAGCGCTGTGAAGATAGCAGGCACCCAAGTGAGGCTAAACCACCATGCACAACCAGATGGGTGAGGACCCTGGGGCTCTGATGGAGTGTGGCGCTGCAGGGTAGAGGTGTGGACACCAACCTCAGGGGTCCCAGGATGAAGAGCTCGGACACTACGGGGTAGCAGTCCACAGGTACACATCCACCAGCTTCCTGTGGCCAGCAACAGAAAGGGTAACTCTTTCATGAGGTTGTCCAGTTCCAGGAAAAGGAAGAGGGGAGGAGAAGTTCCCCTAAGCTTTCCAAACATGATCTTCCAAAACGCCCAGCCAGCATCCCTGACCTCCACTCCAGGAAGGGGCAGCACAGGGTGGCACAGCCTGCAGGCTGGTAGGACCCAGGACTCAGCAGGACAAGAGGCCGGCCAGGTCCCAGGTCATCTGAGGACCACTCTCCTCCTGCATGGCCCCCAACCAAGTCTCCTGGCAAGTGGGGCCATTTCTCCAGGGGACCCACAGTCCTCCCAGCACCATACCCTTTCCTCTCAGAACTCCTAAAAGCCCTGGCTCCCTAGACACCCACAGGTCCCACAGGGATGCACCCAGTTTCCAAAGCCCAAGAGCCTGTGGGAGGACCATGGGCAGGCAGTGAGCCCAGACACCCAGTGTCTCTTTCACCAGAGTGTCCCAGCTCCAGCCCAGGCAGGGCACCCCTCACAGCCACTGCCATCCAGAGGCCAGTTACAGGAAATATATAAACACCTGGGGCTGTCACACTTCTGCCCTGCCGAATCTTCCAGGGAAGCTTTCTCTCCTTGCCTTTGCAAACTCCTGACCTACCTGCAAAGCCCATAAGAGGTGCCCTTTGCCCCCAGGCCTTCCATCCAGCTCCAGCCTTGGGCAGCACAGACCCTGGCCCATCCATCGGGCACCAGTGGGGTATGGTACAATGCATGTATGTACCCCACTCTCCTCCTGGAAGAAGCAGAATAGAATCCATATGAGGTGTGGATCCCCTATACCTCATACTGAACCCAGGGCCAAAATAAAGATGCCATTCTGGTCTATTTCCCCACAAGGCACTGTATAAGCATCCTGGCCTCTCTGGTGTCACAGGTTCCTTCTTGGCTGGGAAAATATTGATTGAGGCAGTAACTGGAGCACCTAATGTGTTCCCAGTATGCCTTATGAGCCAGATAGCACTCCAGGGCTCTCTACACACTACATTCTTATGAGGGAGTCTTTATCCCTAACCTGTACTTCAGGAAACTGAAGTACAAAGAGGTTAAGTCCACTGCCTAGGGCCACACAGCCAGTAAGAGAGGGACAGGAACTCAGAACCCAGGCAGTATGCTTCTGAGCTGGTGTCCTTAATCACTACAGGTCTCTTGGGAGGTAGAAAGAGGCAAGGGGCACAGCTGTCAGGACAAGCCCTGAGTGGAACAGGAATTCTGCAATTACAAAGGCTAGTGCTCACCTATCTTCTCTTTCCCAGATCGCAGATGAAGGCCTAGGAAGGGGAGCAAGAGCCGCCTGCTTCCAGGCCCATCCCTGTGCGGTGTGCCGGTTATAGGAAACATAAAAAGCCTGTCTGCAAGGGCCTTGGCCTGGGACTGGGAGAGGCATGGCTGCCCACTGGGAGGGGAAAGCCATGATTTGGGGCTATTCTTAGCAAACCACTGGCTCCCCTCCCAGAGGCCCAGCAGGCAGCAAGCCCAAACTTCCACACGCCCAGCCTGCCATTTCCTGACCCTGCTCAGAGGTCCCCCCAGGGCTAGGAGGGACTGGTGGGCAAGGAGGGAGGACAAAGCACTGAGGCTTTCAAATGAGAGCTGCCGGGCCCACTCAGTCCCTGAGCCTTTGCCCAGACCCCGGGGCCACACACCTGGCTGCTGAGGAAGCTCAGGAGAGTCCTGGCCATAGAAGAGGCTCCTGTTCAATGCCCCACCCCCATGTTGACTGAGTGCCACATATTTTCCACTGACTTTCTCCCATTTAACACCTCCAACAATCCCAGGGGACTAGGGTTCTGGCCCCGCTTAAAGATGAAGCAATTAAGACTTTAAGTTACTTGCTGAAGGTCACACAAGGTACTGATGTCAAACTGTATCTAGGCTGGCTCTCAGCTGAAAGTTGGGCAGAGAAGCCACGCCCACAGCCAGAAGATGGGGGGGGATGGGGGGGGGGGACCCCACACACTGTCCAAGCCCAGGACTTGGAAAGGAGGAGTCCATGCAAGGGGCAATAGCACTCATGTCTCCAGGGATCACCCCATGCCTGCCAAAGACCCACAGGCTTGGTTGGGTTCAGCAGGAAAATCCCACAGTCAGGCTCCTCCCCTATCCTGGGGGCAAAGAAAAATTATCACCCCCCCACCCCCTGCCACCTGGCTCCCAGAGACCCAGGGAGGGTGAGAATGGAAGATACTGGTGCCTGGTGCCCCAGGCATGGATGGGACCCTGTAACTTAGGAAGTAGATGATCAAATGACTCTCAGTATAAACCAGGAAACTGAGCCCTCCAGAGTCCTTAAACCAACTCCAACGTGAGAGTCTAGAAATGAAGGCACACCACAGAGCCCCTGCCTCACCACCATCCCAAACACAACAATGTCTGGGCACTGCTGCCACATGGAGAAACTGTGGTGACAGTGGCTCCCACTGTCCAGCTCCTGGCCTGTACTGTCAGGTGCCTCTGCCCGGTAAGTGTTTCCCCTGAAGTGGAGTCCTGTCTGACTCCATGTTTGCCTAGGTACTCGAGCCATTTTGTGGCCCTTTCTGCAAATGTCTGCTCACATGCATGTCTGCCCTTCAGTGGGTCCACCTGTATGTCTGCCTCCTGTGTGAGTAGATTCAAATCGCAGCAGCAGTGTAGATCTGTCTATACCTGACTGTGGCCCACATGTGGCTCATGTTGATGTGTACATGTTCACCTGTCCCTGTGCTGCTCGCCCACCACACTGTCTTCCTGTGCCTGGTCCCCTAAGCATGCACACACATCTCTGTCACACAGGCATCCCCACCTGTGCCTGGGAGACCAGGGTATGTGAGTAGCACCTGTTGGAGATGGGTGGGTGGGTTACCACAGTGCTGGCGATGGGCTTCCATGAGCTCAGTGACTCCCACTCCCTGAACAGCACCCAAGGCCACAGGCACATGTGCGCTGCCACCTCCGCAAAGTGTTCCAGAAAAGAAGAAACCTGCCAGGGACGATGGACGAGGGGCAAAGTCCCAGATACATCAGAACCTCACAGAGGTGATGTTAGAGCTGCCCCAGACCCCACCCTGCCCACCCCAACCCCAGGAAAGGGAATGCACCCCACCACCTCAGGACTGTCTGCACTCACAGGAAACCGCGTCTGGCCCAGCGCCTCCCAAGCTCCCCCCACCCCCCAGCAATAGAGGCCCTTCAGAAAGGAAGTAAGGACTTCCTCCCCCTTGCTTCTGAGCCTCCTACAGGGCTGGCTCTAAACCCCAAACCTCAAGAACCCCAGGCAGCCATCTGCACTCAGTCTGACCAGAGAAAAATAAATGTGTGTTCTAGACCCCAAAACAAAACCAAATCTGGGAGTGGGAGGGGTGGGACATGCACAGACAGAAGGACCTCCCCAGCCCTCCTGAGGCTGCAGCCCTTGCCAGTCAGGTGACTGGAGTGAGATCCTGCTGACTAGCTGGCTAGTAGGGAGGATGCGGATGCAGCCAGGACGCTGAAGCCCACTGGCATGGCAGCATGAAAAATGAACCCCAGTACTGCAGCCATATCGAAGCTTGGGTCACTCATGTAACAGCGCCCCTTGCCTATGTAGTCTCTTGGCATTTCTACTGTTACCAGTCTCACGCTGGCATCAAAACTCTTTATCAAAGACTTTCTGTGTGAGCCACTGGAGGACAGACCCTCTGATCCACCCACCACCCACACCCTCTGGGTGTGGCCCAGAGCCTGGAATCCGACAGGTGCTCTGTGGGAAAGCCAGAGAGCTGCTGCCTGGTCTCTGGTTGGAAGAGCAGAAATGTCCCAAGCTTGCTGAGGTCAGGAGACTTCTCTTCCATCCCTGGCTCTCCAACCAACCCCTGCCACTTTAAGGAGAGGGGTTCAGTCTCTCTCCCACTCACCAAACTCTGACAGGTCCCTGCCACATCAGGAAAACCCTATGAAGTTGAAAAATGGCCTGCTGCCAGGAGACCCAGGCCCTCAGAGGAAGAGGGCCAGTCAGGGCCAAGAATCAAACTTGTGCGCACTAGGGCCTCTGGACTTTTCCTAGCTTCTGGGGAGCCCATCTCTGGACTTCGCAGGCAGTCCTTCTTCAGGCCTACAATGAAGAGCAGTGGTGTCGCCAGCCCCTATCAACCCCAATCCAAGGGACACCTTGAGACGGGCTCAGCCCTGAGTTCATAACCACCCGTTATCCACTAGCTCTTTAATGAGGTCCGGCTTTCCTCGGAGGCGCCAACCCAAGCGGGCTTGGTGGCAGCCCAGGACCTCTTTTCTCCGGGGATGGGGTTAGGGGGTGGACGCCTCGGGATCTACCCTCCTCTGGCCAGCCCCGGGCGGGGACCCATCGGTACCTGCCAGCCCGCGGCTCCAGGGGACATCCGTGCTCCGGCGGCCGGAGCGCTGCGCCCGGAGTGCGGGCGCCGAGTCAGGCAGCGGCGGGGCGCGCCCGACGCGGGCTCCGGCTCGCTCCTCCCAACTTCTCCAGCCCATCCGTGGGCGGAAGCGGCTCCCGCGGCGGGCAGGCCGGGCAGACCAGGCCTGACCGCGACTGCTGAGCCCGCACTCGTCCGCGACGGGAGCTCTGCGCCCAGTGCGCGCCGCGCCGCTGCCCCGCGCCCGCGTGCCCCACGCCGGGGGCGGACCTGGCCCGGCCGCCAATCACCGCGCCCGCCGCTGCCCGGTCCGGGGGAGCCCGCGCCCCTCCGCCGAGGGGGCGGGGGGCTCGGATTTAAAGACACACTCACACAAGCCGGGTAGCGATGGACATCCGGGAGCCGCGGCTCCGGGCGGACCCCACTTTCCCACCCGCTTCCTCCCTGAACCCGCCCACCCTCCGCCAGGAGGAAAAGTTTGGGGCGGGGGAGACTGTCTGGGAAGGCAGTTCCTCTTCCCTTAGCATGAGCTCGGTTGGTTCTGGGAGATACCCAAGCCAGACATTAAGCCTCCCCGGCTTGAGAAAGAAGCAAAAGCTATGGGCGCCACACCCCCTCCCAAACTCCAGCTCCCCGGGAGATCGGCGGGCCCGGGCTCCCCTTGACCCTCTCTGCCAGGTCGAGCCTCGGCGGGACCGAGATGAGCATCCGGGCTCCAGAACCAGCCTCCCTGTGCTGTGCGGCCTGAGCTGGGCGATTGACGTCTCTGGGCTCGAGCTTCCCCATGTGTCCGAGGACGAGCCCCTAATGAGTAGACTGTCAGCTCAATCTTGGGCTTCTCCTAGGCACTGGACTCTAAGGAAAACAAACCCCTCAGAGCCCAGAGGAGAAAGAGAAACTTCCGAATAGGAGGGGTCCCTCCGCACCCACCCGGTTCCCCTGAGCAGTAATGTCCCGGGTGGAGCCTGCCTGCCTAACCTCGCCGCTCTGGTTAGCACTGAGCTTCAAAACACCCGGACGGGCCCCTCGTCCTATGCGTCCCTTGGTTCACGTACCCCCGCGGGCACCCACGTGCACTCACTCACTTTTACCGCGGCTTCCTCTTCTGGAGACCCGCTTTGTTGTGTATGGTGAGTCACTTCCTCCCTCTCCTTGCTCCACACTGGGGAAATCCTTCCTCACCTGTCACTACCTGCCTCACCCCCAATCAAAACCCCAATCAGAGCTAAAGGGGGAGTAGTGCGCTTTGAGGAGCCTGATGCACCAGAATGAAGGCAGCGCAGGGCCAAATCAGACCAGAACCCGAGAGAGGGACTCGCAGCCCCTAGGAACAACCAATGATAAGAGATAGGACTGGTCTACCCAGGCCTGAGCGCCTAGGTCTCAAGTGTTTCACCTGGCTCATTTTAGGAGGTAAGAATTTGGATTAGCCCTAATTTAATGAATGAGGAAACTGAGGCCCAGGGACCACTTGACCTGGCTCAGGCCTCCTGCTACCCCACCCAGGATGCAGACTCCATCTTTGGGCCGGATTCCCTCCTTCTTCCTCTTGCTGTAGCCCCATATCCTACTCCATCAGATTCCTCACCTAATGCTCTTATCATCCTGATGGTGTGTTCTAGACACCCAGGAAGAAGGTAAGACTACGAATGCCTACAATATGTGCACGTGCGCACACATGCACAGCACATCCTCATGCACATCCACAAGCACACACAGTGCCACACACACACACTGTCCAGCAGATGGCTGGAGCCATGGGTGGCTGACTATACCCTGAGCTCCTGGAGAATAAAAACATATTTTGGCCCCCAGCACATGCCTGGCACATCTTCATTCATTCTTTTGTATTCACCATGCACATAGTAGGTGTTCTTGTTGAATCCAGCAGAAAAGCCCAGGGCAGCCTACTTCAGGACCACCAACCATCACAACCCTTTTGGCTCCACCCACAGCCTCAAGACTCAGCTGACAGGCCCCAGATTTAGGGGGCTAGGGGCTCAGAGGTGTCTCAGGGACAGGCCAGACTGCAATGAAACCACAGCCTTATCTCCCCAATCCTCTCCAATCCCCAATCCCCAGAGGGTCTGCCAAGTACCTGCTCAGAGCAGCAAGTCCTGAAGCCCCAGCTATGGGTAGGGTAGGAGTCCCCACAGTCATAAGAAAGCCTTCAGGACCACATATGTCCCACCCTGGACCCAGGAGGGAGAACCAAATGATGAGGGAGAGAAGACACAGAGCACCCTGTGTGCATCAAGAAAGCATACTGTCCTCTCTCCTGGCCTTACCAGAGCCAATGTGAATCTATCAAACTGCATCTGGAGCTCCTAAGATGCAGGGCAGGTGCTCAGAGCAAAGCCCAAAAATCCCCTGAGAGAGGATCCATGAGTCCCAGAACAAGATGTCAAAAAGCAGAGGTCTCAGGACCTATCACCATTCACTCGGCAGCCCCCACATCCTGCTCACTCAAGCACTGAGACACTACCTTGTCACCTAGAGAAGGCCAGGATGGGGATGACCCTGCACAAATGTGTGCTTGTGTTGAACATGTGTATACAGGCTGTGCTTGTGTTGCTCGTGCAGGAACTCTTGCAGGGAAGTGCATGAATGAGGGATTGCATGTTTGTGAAAAGGTCAGTGGGAATGAGTGTGGATATACACATGTGGGGTGGGGGTACACGTAGCCCACACAAAGCATCCCACCACAGTACAAAGTCAGATGAATAACGAGCGACCTCAGTACTCACACTTCTGGAAGGGATGCCTGGGTGTGGCCATTCACACCCCTCGGCTCAACCCAGGTGCTAGTGCTCTTGGGAGAGAGCTCCTAAATTCAGTCCTTCAGCAGAAACATAAGTTGTGGGAACCCCAGATTCTCATGGGAACACTCAAGCTGAGAGTTATTTCCTGACAGGCACAAATGACTCGCTGGAAGACAAGAGGAGCTAGGTCCAAATCAGTCAAGATGAGACTTGACAAAGACAAGAAACAGGCCCTACTGCTCTTCTCAACTCCCCACTCCCTGCCAAGCTTGCTGTGGCTGGGGACACAAGGCCCAAGAAATGGGCTGGGTCAAAAGCAGGGGCCTCCCTGGCCTTGCTCCTTGTGACCACATTACTGCCAAGGATGGAGCCAAGGATGGAGCCCACAGGATCCTCCAGAGTGTGTGTTAGCAGCTTTCCCCGAAGTCTGGGAGTCTCCAAGCCTTGAGTAATTGATCCTAGCCAAACCCAGGTGGGTACCTGGCTGCCTGGCCATCCTCCCATGCAGATCCACTGCCCATCTCCAGGATCCAGTCCCATAGCTCACTCAGCATCCCCTTCTGTGTGCAGTCCAGGAACTAAAGACATGGGCTTTGAGCTGGGCAGACCTGGGCCTGGATCTAGCCTTGGAAGCTCTCCCGCCGCAGGGCCCTTACTCTACATGTTACCATAGTTCTTCCAGTCTACACAATTCTAAAATGGCTGGAGGAGCAGCTCTCACTTCCTGGGAATGTCTGGAGGATTAAAGGGGTGCCTGGCGCTCAGCCAGTACTTACTGGTGGCAGCTTTAGTGTCATTGTATTGACACCAAAGCCCAATCTAGCCAGGGCAGAGGATTTCTGGAAGCAGAGAAATCCTCCTCCTTCTCCTCCCCCTCCCTTTCTCTTCCTCTTCCTCTTCCTCCAGGGAGTCCTCCCTGACACTTCCTTTGCCTGCCCATGGGATCTCTGGTTGCTCTGACTGCTCCACCTTGCTTCCCTGCAAGGCTCTGGGACCAGAACCCCCTGCCTGGCACTGGACACATGCTCAGTAATTGACACCATCATTATCTGCAGGATTGGTAATTGTACAGACATAACCTCCATTGGATCTAAGTCCATGGAGCACCACATCTCCTACCTCCCAAATTCACTCATAAATTCAAACTATTCCAAATTTAAGTTCAAGTTTTTTTTTTTTTTCTTTTCCTTTTTGCAGTACTGGGGATCAAGCATGCTAGGCAATCACTCTTCCACTGAGTCACACCCCCAGCCATTCAGACTTTTTTGACCAAGACCCAAAGTAAAAAATATGCTTTACCCTGGGACTGGCTACACAGATGTGTGAATGTGTGTGTTTCACTAGAACAAAGTTCAGCCTTTCTGCAGTGGACTCATTCTGGTACTTTCTGATCTATTCAATCCTGTCTCTTTGTTATTGCTAACTGCAGTGTACCCCATTGATTTTGCCTGTGACCTGCAGCTTGAAAATGCTACACAGAACAAGAAGGTCCCTGAGAACAGGGACCAGATCTTGCCTTCCTCCCTCCCCCGGCTCTGCTTAGGGCCTGACTGAAGAGGCCTGGGATGAGGGAGAGGATGATTCTCTAGAACATTCTTCAGGTACTACAGGGAAAAAGCTTCATCAGAGGAGAAGAGAAAGGGGGAAGAAATCTTGACTCATTCGTTCATTCAGCAAGTACTTTGGTGAGTCAGCAGACATTCTCAGAGCCCCTTCTACATTCCAAGCCCTATTCTTGACCTTGAGCAGTGAACAAAGAAGACAGCCCTGCCTTCCTGGAGCTGCCATTTGAGTGGGGGAGAGAAGG
Source organism: Castor canadensis (assembly GCF_047511655.1). Taxonomy (NCBI): domain Eukaryota; kingdom Metazoa; phylum Chordata; class Mammalia; order Rodentia; family Castoridae; genus Castor; species Castor canadensis. Next base: position 60,944,263 of record NC_133392.1, on the reverse strand, counting down.
GAAGACACAATAAGAAGGGTCATTCCTTGTAGGGCTGGCCGTCTGGAGAGGGAGAGGACCATAGTCAGACAGCTGAACCCCACACAACATTGTTCTTTAAGCACCTGCTGTGTGCTTAATCCTGGTGTGGGGGCCCAGGATTGAGCAAGGACCTACCCTGCCCTCAAGGTGCTTAGACCTGTGGGAGAAGCAGACTAGTCAACTGATCTTTTCAGAACTGTGTTCCCTGCAAGATGAGGGCAGAGCTAGCATGTCGAAAAAACAAGGAGGATTCCTGCTTGAGCAGGGATGCTCAAACTTCTAAACTAGCCTGTAATGAAGTAGATGCCGTGCAAGGGCACTGCCAACTCTAGTAACATGGGTACATCAGACAGACCTGACTTTGAATTCCATTTCCGCCATTTAATTATATGACTCCAGGTAAAACTTCTTTGAGTCTCAGTTTCCACATTTATAAAAGACGGACAGCAGGGCACTATGACTAACGCCTATTACTCCACCTACATGGGAGACATAAGTAGGAGGATCGAGGGCCAAGGCTAGCCTGGGCAAAATCACAAGACCTCAACTGATAAACAATTTAAAAAGCAAAAGGGCTGAGGACTTGGCTCAAGAATAACTGCTTAGTAAGCACAAGGCCCTGAGTTCAAACTCCACTACTACCAAAAATAAGTTAGTAACATCGCGACAGTCATATCCATCTTGACAGGGTTTTAAGGTTAGATAAATGTAACAAATAGCTGCCCAAGAGGAAATTCAGTACAGAAGAGTACTTGTGGTTATTATCAACTCCTGAAGATCCCCTCTGAAGTGTCACACACCTCCCTCACCTCCCCCATCCTCTGGCCAGCCCCTTGGAACATGCAAGAATTCACCACCCCCACTGCTGTCAGGAAAGAGCTTCAAGTGGCCCGCTGTTGGGCCTCCGTGCAGACTCCCAGGCCCTGGATGCTAAGCATAATGTGGAGGTGGGAGGGGGAGGACTGCCCAGCCCTGCAGCCAGGAGACCATCCATCCCTGAATAAAGCGACTGTCACCCCTTCCCTCCCACCCATTCTCTCCTTTAAATAACCCAGATCTGTTGCCTGGTTGTCTCCAAGCAGCCCCACTCCAGGCTCTCTCTCAAGGATGTCTCACTCTGACAGAGCCATTTATGAAAATGCTGCAGGGGAGGTGGGAAAGGGAAGTGGGTCATGGGAGTCAGGGAGACCATCCTGACACAGTTCCCAGGGGCCTTCATGTGACAAGCTCTCCATTCCCAGGAGCAGAGCTTCTGGGATGGCACCTTGCTGGATCATCAGTCATGTGTGAGTGTGCTTGCTTACCTAGAAGGCTCCAGAGGAGACTGAGGAACTCACAGGGAAGGTCCTAGTGCTGTGAAGCTTGGGACACATAGGAGTCAGTGGGTGCAGTGCCTTGGAAATGTCACTGTCCTCATGGAATCTAATCTCAGGGCCAACCCTCAGTGGCTGGTTATTCCAGTCTGGCCTCCTACACTCTCTGAGCTTCAAAAACCTTTGTGCGAGAAGACAGCTTTGATGAGGGGTAAGGAAGTATCCAAACAATACATGAACAGACCCCCTGCCCTAACAATTCCACTACTAGGAATCTTACCTAGAGATGTGCTTACACGAGCAAATTGACAAGTGGACAAGGCTACGCATCATTTTTGATGGTGAAAAGTTGGAAAACCAAAAGGCCTGTCAACCAAGACATGAGTGGCTAGATAAACTATGGAACACAGGGAAACTAGAAATACCATGCAGCTATTTTGAAACATGAGGCAGATGTATGTGGGCTGATGGAAAAGTATCTCTAGACTGAGGACAAGGTCCGGAGGTGGACAGGGACCGGGATAGTCAGGGTAGTGTTGTCCATGATGGTGGGACGAAGGAGGTTGTGTGTCTCTATGAGAATGGACGTCACATAGCCTCTAACATCACATTCCTCCTTAACACTTCTAGGGGCACACACAGAACATTGAGCAATTTTGGAAAGTGTATCCCTGCCTGAGAGCAATAAACCAAGCTAGATTAGCTGTGTAATGCTATTGATGTAAAGTAACAAAACTTCAGAATGCCATAATTTTTCCATAAGAGGACAAGTATGTTAGGTGAACACATTTATCAGACATACTACCATGAGTGCCCAGAAGGAAAAAGAAATAGGATGAAGGAAAAATACAAAAAAAAAAAAAAAAAAAAAACACAAGAGAAAGGGTTCTTTGTATACTGATGATGCTAATGTTTTCTGGATTAGGAAAGTTATTAACTCAACTCTGCAGCTGAGGAAACAGGGGGAGAGGGAAGAGAAGAGAAATGCAAAATAGATTCTGATATTCTAGCACTTGAGGATCTGGGAAAAGGGTGTGTGTGCATTACACACATACACTCATGCTGCCTTGACTAACTCTGAAGGACAGGTAAGCCATGCAACCAGTAGGGCAGAGAACTAGGGGTGGGAGAAGGGTGCTCAGGCAAAATGAAACTTTTCACTATGTATTTTGCTCTATGTGAATGTGTTACCTATTTTTAAAATAATGAAAAAGAAATCTAAATCATGTCTGTACTCAAAGGCTCATGCATACAACCTCTGGAAGGCTCTGGAAACAGGTGGTAAAAGAGCTTAGCCCTAGGAGGGGACCTGGGGCTGAGGGCAGGGAGCAGACTTACCTTCAGCTATCCCTTTGTTCTGCTGGATGTACTTATGGACATGTTCTGATTATGAAGTCATTTTAATTTTGATTTTGATCATTTTTATACATGCACAAATATAGGGAATAGTGTCATGAATTAATTCTATGTGCCCTTTCATCCAGATATGACAGCTATTAAGATACCGCCTCTCGTGCTTCCTCTGTCATTTTCCTTCCTTTCTCTTGGTGGTCTTGCTGGAGTATTTGAAAGCAACCCCAGACCTCACACCATTTCACCCTCCCTGCGTCAGAATAGGAGGGACGTGATACCTGCAGTTTAAAGAGTCTAAAAACCCAGTGTACCCTGCTGGACCGGGAGCTAAATCCCCAGAGGTGGCATTGCCTGCCTCTGCTAGGCTGATCCTAGCAAAAAGGAACACATTACCCCAGCCCATCTCTTTCTTTGTCCTGGTGACTGAAAGCTGGGCTTCTCAGAAGGGACAGATACCACACCACCCTCCCTTTGTCATCTTGCAGACATCCAGCAGAAGCAGGGTGTCACTGGAAAGTCACAGATAAGCCCCCCACCACATCAGTCTGTTCTCCAAAGCACCTTCAGAAGCACCAAGGCATGCAACACACATGCACAGAAACTGGAAACCACCAAAGCTCTACCAGAAAGGCCCCTCAGGCTCCCCCTGGCCATCTGAAACAGACACTCAAGGTCCCGCAGTTAGGAGTAAGCCTGCCTGTGAGTGCATTTGAGTCACTGGCAGCAGCAATTTGGCACTGCTCCCCACCCCACCCCCAGGAGGGAGGGTGTCTCAGACAGTAATTGAGTGTCTGTTTGGGAACCACAGGACCCTGTGACTCTGAGGACCTATTCCTGCTGCACCAAACTAATTGATTTAGCCACAAGCCCCAGCTTGCTGGCAGCGCTGCTTGATGGCAGGGGCACCTTCTCTTAACCTCGGGGTGCCCTGACCAAAGCTCAGAAGGGGCACAAGCAGCCCCAACTACAGGAACTTTCCAGGGCTGGTGATGATGAGTCAGTGATGGTAGTTCTGCCACTGTGAGTAGAGAACCAGTGAGCTATGAGGTTGGGCTGTCTGACTTGAATCTCACATCTGGCCCATGCCGGCCATGTGCCCTGTGCCAGGTTAGTCCATCTCTGTGGGCCTCAGTTTCCTCACCTGCTCAAGAAGGATAATAAAAGGGCCCATGACTGCCTTGTTGGGTCAGGGCGAGGTTCCAGTGAATGAAGACTCATAAACTGGCACAGAGTAAACACTCAGCACTGCTCTGTTATCCTCGTTCACCTGCTTCCCTAGCTCACCCAATGCAGGAGCCTGCAGTACTGTTTGCTTCACTATGACCATGACAAGTCCTGGTGGGCAGGAGCACCTCTTGAGCCAAAGGCAGGGGAGAGGGCTCATTCTTGGGCTCTGGAGAAAAGAAGCTATTGACTTTGCAGTAAGGCAGTCAGGCAACCTCTCTACTGAGAGGGAAACAGTGGGCTGATGAGAACTATAACCAGACAGGGTCCCTGACACAAGTACCAGAGACGCAAGTCACAATCCACTTCCTACTTCCCCATGTCTACACTGGCCAAGTCACAGAGCCTCTCTGAGTCTCAATCTTCTCATCTGTAAAATGGGATGATTCATGCCTTGTGCATAAACACAAGGTACTCTTCTCAGATCCCATCTCTGGTGGGTGAGTAGGTAAGTAGACAAATTTCCCATTTGGTGCAGATGACAGACTTCAAACAACTCAGAGACACTGACCCTCTCATGGGACCTCAGGGCTGAAGGACTCTTGGTGAGAATGTACCCTAACTCCCCACCTCACCCCAGAAGCTCCACAGGACTTTTCTCCTTTCCCAGGGGCCTTCCCAGTGCTGGTCCCCATCTCATTCCTCACAAAATCTCTAAGGCAAAGTCCGTCAGTATCCTCACTTTATATGAAGAAACTGAAGCACAGAGCAGTTGAGGAACTTGCCCAACATCTCCCAGCCCTCCCCAGCTGCAGAATCTTTATTTTCAGCCACTCCACTGCTAGCTGACATGAACCCTCCCAATGACAGGGAGCTTACTCCTTGGACGCAACCCTTGTTCCTGAAGAGCTGTGCTGGGTATCAGCATGCCCTTCATCCTTGCTCTCAGTGAATGTGACAATCACCTTCCAGTCACATCAATCCCTTCCTTTCCCAGATGGTATGCACAAACACAGCCCTTCAGAGTACATATACCTCCTCCTACGGGGCTGCATTTCAAATATTTGAAAAAATACCATCTCTTACCCTGGCCCCAGACTTTTCCAGCTAAACATCATAGGACTTTCAAAGGCTGCTGGGAATCTACAGGACCAGAAGAGGCCTTAAAAGGCCTGCTACCTCCCCTGAGGGATTCTTTCCCAAGGGGGTCAAAAAGAGAACCAAGCCCTCCTTTGTCTCACCACCCAGGACCTCCCATATCACTGAGAAGCTGGTCTCTTGGCTCTGACTTCACACCTAGTTGGCATTTTTCATTGAGAGACCTGTGGACAAGTCCCCTTCTGAGACCTACCACCCAGCTCCCTGTTTGTCACCTGTCACCCCCCACTTGTGTTTGAAAAGGGTACATTACTGGGATATTACAAATAGGAGGCAGTGAAGTGCTCACTGTTTCCTAGGAAAGAGAGAGAGAGAAAAAAAAAAAATCAGATCCCATGGGAGAAGCCAGAGACAGGAGGAAAGTAAGAGTCCAGTGCAAGGCTCAGTAAACCTCAACAGGTCTTAGAGGTGACCTGCTCTGGGGCCTGGGTGCTGCTTCTCAAACTCCTGCTTCTTCCCCAGAGTAGTCCTTTCCTGTCCCAGGATGCCTCCCTTCTCCCCTCCAAACAAACAAGCAAACAACAATATGAATACACTAATGCCACCAAAGAATTTACTTTAAAATAGCTTAAGTGTTACTTGTTTGTTGGGGGATGGAACCAAGGGTCTTGGGTATGCAAAGCACTCATTCTACCCACTCAGCTATACCCTCAGTCTTGTTATACATCTTTTACCACAATTGAAAAAGAAAAAACAACCCATGGAATGAGAGAAAATAATTGCCTTTAAAAAGACCAAAAACAGGCCTCCCCAAGAAGAAGTTCCCAGGGGTCCTGAGTTCTGGCTCTGAGTCAGGAAAACCAGTGGAGGTGGAGACCCCACACAGTGTGGGAAGGACTGTGATCCTGAAAGTCCCAAAGCCACCTCTTCCCTCTTCAATGGCAGCCCTGGGCAAGGAGCCATGGCAGCCAATGAAAAGCAAGAGCCCCCAGTCTCCTTCCCCACTCAGAAGGTAAGAGCTAGAAGGTGCCCAGGTGCAAAGAGGCTGCCTGGCCCCAGGATGCAAGGCAGGTAGAGAGAAGCTTGAGGCTGTGAGTTGTTCAAACACAGAGCCATCTCAGGGGGTAAACCCTGGCCTGTGGGAGCCTAGCAGGAGCTCAGAAGATGACTGGACCTTCACATCCTGCTGTATTCCACCCCACAGGGGGCCCCTCAAGCTCTTCATATCAGTCTTTAAACCTAGCATGGGGGTCTTCACCCCTTCTTGGGCTGCAGTGTGATGTGGAAGGGGTCAGGCTTTGAAATCAGACAGACCTGCTTGAGTCCTGACTGTACCTCATAAATATGGTTCTTAGACTCAAGCCCCTCATCTGTAAAATGGGCATAATAATACCTAATTGGCAGGGTTATTGTGAGGATTACAACAAACGATGCAAATCTGCAGAGGACCTGATTATATGGGAGGTACTCAATAAGTATTCTCTTCTCTTCTGTCCCTGGCTCTCATAGCCTTCTGCCTTGAATAAAGAGTCAGCAGCGTCCCTGCACCAGCTGCTAACTCTCCAGATAACTGGGGTAAGCCCATCCCCCTCTTGGAGCCTCAGTTTCCCCACCTGTAAAATAAACAAAGAGAATTAGTGGACCCTTCACTGCAGGCTTAATCTATTTAAGAGTATCCACACACTTCATACAGCCACGTACAAGGATGCTTTTAGCCAGATTTACTCAGAACAGCCAAAACCTTGAAACAACTCAACTGTCCATTAAGAGGACGATAGGCAAACTGTGGTATCATCACAAAATTCTACCCAGCATGTGAAATTAGTGAGGATCTGCTATCAACATCATCATGGCTGAAAACCACAGAATTAATGATAAGAAAAAGGAACCAGATGCCAGCAAGAACACGGCATAAGATCCCATCACCCTATGCCAGTCCTTAGACAGACTGCACCAGCCTATGCAGATCAACGCTATGGGGAGGTCGTGTGTGGATGAAGGGTAACACTGACCAGCAAGGGTCCTGAGGACATTTCTGGGGTGCTGGGGGAGTTCTCTAGCGTGATCTGGGTAGGAATTACTTGGCATGTGCATCTATGAAACTCGTAGAGTTGTGACTTTAGTGCTTTCTACTCCTCTTACCACTAAATTCCAAGGACACTTTCTTTAGTTCCTTAAATGGGCCAAGTGTGGTTCTTCCTCTGGGCCTCTGACTTGCTGTTCCCTGTTCCTCCAAATCTGCCTTTATTCAGGTTAGCTCTTTGTTTAATGTCACTCTTTGAAAAGGTTATCTCTGTCCCTAAAGTAACCCCTCAGTCCCTGCTGTCATCACCCCATGACAATCCTCAGCCTGGATCCCCTATTGCTACCTGATCTTATCCTCATTTGGCTGGCTGGATTTTTTATTGTCTGCCTTCCTCCACTCTGATGTTGACCCCAAGAGAACAGGAACTTGTCTGTCGGGGTTCAAATCTTGTTTCCACCTAGAGCAATGTGTGGCACATGACAGGCACTAGATAAATGCTTATAGGATGAGCAAGTCATCACTAGAGAATGTCAGATTATGTCTCATGACTGTACTATCCTCAAGGTGGTAAGAGGGAATTCATGTTTTGTGTTTTTATTCTCCCCAAAACACTCAAGAGAGGCCCGCTGTGTGACAGGTGCAATTTGAACTCTCGGGGTTCACACAATGGAGTTGAATAGCCAGGCCAGACCTTTCTAGTGGAGCATAAAGAATGGGGAGAGGGTATTGCTCAGGGCTGGGAGACACCCAGAAGTAAGAGGCAGGCTCAGGACTGGCTCAGTCTCCGAGTTTCCAGGGCCAGGGGCTGCAGTGGGCTATGGGCGTGGCACTGGCTGCAGCTGGCAGCAGAAAGAGGGCCTGTGCTTTGGCAGGAAGCCACCCCCTTCTAAAAGCCAGAGAGCTCCACCAAGGCCAGGTCACCTGTTGCCTTGGTAACTGTCTTGCCAAGCCAGTGGCACTGGGAGCAGAAGGCACAGGGCCAGGGAGACAACAGGCATTTGCCAGGCTGCCCTTTCCCAGTGAGGGAGGCTTCTTGGCCTGCTTAAGCTGCAGCTGAGAGAGCTGAGCATTGTTCTTGCACTTTTTCCCATGTGTGTATGTGTGTGTATATGTGTGTGTGCATGTGTGTGTGCACCTGTATATGCCATGCACAAGCATGCACAATTGTGCCCAGTGCAACATTAGGCAGTCTCATCCCCTGCTGGGATTAGGGCTCCCAGTAGGAGGCAAAGGGTTGTTTGATAATAAAAGCTCTCATTCACTGGTCCCTAGCATTTAGTATATGCTAGGGATCAATCTAAATACTTTTCATGTATGTCTTCATTCCAGTCTCACAGCAGCCCTGGAAGGCAGGTACTATTGCCATTTTACAGAGGAGGGAAATAAACTAATTTGTCTAAAGTCTCACAACTAGCAAACCATGGAACTGGGAGTAGAACCCAGGTAATCTGTTCCATAGCTTTGACATCAGAAAAGCTTTGACATCACTAGGAGCAGAGTTTCCATGGACCCAGTCCCTGTGGGAAATTTACTTAAATAATCACTAGGCAAAGTCTCAAAGAAGTAAGAGGAGGGCAGCAGGCTCTCTGGGAGAGAAAGGCAAAAGAGGGCAGCCTGGCTCCAGTACCTACCATGTGGCTCTCAGTTGGGTCCTAAGACAAAGGGGAAAAGGAGAAGTTCTCAACTGAGGACTGATGTGGGAGCCTCCCTTAGAGGCAAAGCCCAAGCCTGGGAGGACACCTGCTGGACGGATGGCAGCAGGACCACCTCAGCAATCCAGCCTCAATGCCTCTCCCTCACAACAGGTGTTCCTGTGCCCACTGTGAGCTTCGCACCGTGCTAGACACCAGGGATGCAGAACAACTCAGACATAATTCAGAGAGTCCTCTTGGGGCTTGCAGTCTGTGAGGTAGGTAGCCATCAACCAAGAGCCCAAAAATGAAGGCACTGTAACAGCTTACTAAGTAAGTAAGTAAGAAAGAAAAATCTGAAGTGCTCTTAGAGATTGTGAGGAGGTCGTCTTTAGACAGGAGGCTGTATTTAAGCTAAGACTTTAGAGCTAACTAGATGTTTGCCAGGTGGAGTAGGAGAAAGGGCATGCCAGGACATAGGCGCAGAGGTAGGAACAGCATGTCAGATTCCAGGAACAGAGAGAAGTCTGCTGTAGCTGGAGGGGCATGAGCTGGGGGGTGAGGTTGGAAGGCTAAGGCTGCATGTGCTTTATCCTAGAGGCAAGGGGAGGCATGAAAGAGTATTGCTTGAGAGTGGGGCTGGGGGAGGCAGGGCTGGGAGCGGGGAGAGCAAAGTAGAGGGGTGCAATAGAGCCTAGAGACCACTTTTGGAAGCAGTATCTTGCAGAGCTGGTATTGGACTGCTTGGTGTAATGCTGGGGGGCAGAAGGACCCAGCAGCTCACAAGTATTGGAAGAGATGCCTGTGAGGGCGCCCAAGGAGATGCTCAGGGGCTGTGCATGCAGGGACTAGAGGATGTGGGGAGAGGTCTGGGTGGAGAAGGCAGGTAAGCCACAGAGTGGGAGAGACCCCTCGGGAGAAATCTGCATCCAAGGGGCCAGGAGGAATCAGAGCAGAGCCCAAAGGGTAGGGCATGGCCACCAAATGGGGAGGAGAACAAGCGGGCTGAGCTGGAGGTCAGAGGGGAGGGGAGCTTGTAGCATGAAAGCCAAGAGGCAGGTGAGACTTCGACCATGCTAAAGGCTGCTGTGAGGCTAAGGAAGGCAAGAACTGATTTGGCAACACAGTCTCCCATAGCCAGCAGGGCAGCCTTTGGTGGGTGGGGGAAAAGGCACACAGAATGGAAGGGAGTGAAGTGACCCCCATGGTGGGGAGTGTGGGAGTCAGCAGGTGGCTATAAAGAGGGGGTGGTGGGCACAGTGATATATACCCACTGCAATGGCTGGGCATAGGGGAGTCAGAAGAGAGGAGCAGAGGCCTTGACTTGGGCAGAGCTGGGCCAGTGTCTTCCCAGTGCCTCTCTCTCCTGTTTCTTCCACTTTCACCCCAGTTTCTGCAGTCACTCCATAATGACTATCCCTTCCTCAAGTGAGAGAAACTGAGCCCTAGAGAGAGACCTGAGGTCACACAAGGGCCCTGCCTAAGTTGGCTACTTGCAAGGCAGGCTGTTTGGAGTCATTGGAAGCCAAGAATCATGTCAAGGTTATGTGAGTCCCTTCCCTCCCTGCAACTTCCCTCCCTGCCAGGCCTGCAATGCCAGCCCAGAAGTCCCTAGAGGACACCAGACAGACCAGGTACAGCCCCCTTGATCTGAGGTTTTACTTCCTATTTTACTACATTTGACCAAAGGTAGCCCAAAAAATATTAAGTAAAAAATTCCAGAAACAATTTATGTTTTAAATTGCACAACATTCTGTATAGCATGATGGAATTGCCAGCTGTCCCATTCTGTCCTGCCCAGGACATAAGCCATCCTTTTGTCCAGCATATCCACACTGTATAGTCACTTAGTAGCTTTCTTAGTTATCAGATCAACTGTTGCGGTCTTACAGTGCTTGTGTTCAAATGACCCTTATTTAACTTAATGCAATAGTGGCTCTACCTTATCAGTGTTGTGACAATTTCTTACACAGTCTCTCTAGGATTTAGCACCATCCTTGGTTTCAGACATTCCATGCTGGCAGTCTTGGAATATACACCCCTTGAATAAGTGAGGACTATGTACTGTCAGAGAGATCACATTTGATAGACTTTGAGCCTCATGTTGTTGGGGAAGGGAGTTTTAAAGAAAAAGTACACAAAAACACAAATACAAAATCAGATCCAGGGGCCTTAGAAGGAACTAAAACAAGCTTCATAAGTCTCAGGATCCCCCTGGGTAGCCTCTGATTGTCATGACCTCCAGCAAGTGACACCACCTCTCTGAGCCTCTGTTTTGCCTTTGTGAAGGGCAGCAGTAACTGTGGCAACAGTGGGATTCTTCCTATTAAATGAGGTAGTTGTGGTGTAAAGTGTTCCTCACAAGTCTGAATGCCTTGAACTCTAGATCACTGTGGCAGTGATTGTTATAAATTGGGGTCCTAGGATGGGAACTCTGGGAGGAGAGCCTCTCTGTACTTGAGGCTGGGGGCGCTCTATGATCTGCAAGAAAGGCAGTGACGGTGTATGTGTGACCCACCCCAGGCCATGTCTCAACATTCACTGGGGCTCTGCAAAAGACCCTGAACTGTGACTTCATCCCCAGCCCCCCACATAGGGTGGCACTCGCTCTCAACTCAAGCCCATCTCACCCCTCCCCTCGTACAACAAGAGAAGGAGGCCACTGGACAGATGGGAAGGGACACATTTTCTGATAGTGGCTCCCTGGGTAACCCTCACCCTGGGGGGACAGGGTCCGGGAGTGGGGGAGCTCAAGCCAGAGTATCCCTGTTTAGCACAGATTCCCATCCCACAAGCTGGTGGCACGACTGCAGGATAAGGGAGCTGCTACCATGGGCTGGCAGGCACCAGGACCAGGAGAGCATGCTGTCCCACCCCAGAAATTCCACCCCACTCTACTCTTACCCACCAGGATATTCACGGCCACCTCCTGCCCGGGTCCTCTTGCTCATTCTGCAGCCCACTCCACAAGGGCTGGTTCTCTGCTGTGCCAGGTGCCAGGCCAGGATGCAGCAGGCCACACTGAGCATCGTCCCCCACATGCAAGGTCCTCCACTACAAATGATCAGCAAGGCCAGAGGCAGGCACCTCTGTGACTCCAAGTCCCTGTTTCTTCTTTGCCTCATCCACTTTCTAGTGACAACAGTAAAAAAAAAAAAAAAGTTCTTTCCAACCTCAATTATTGAGTACCTGTATTGTACATATAGTGCTCAGCACTGGGGGCCCAAGGAGGTGTCTTGGTCTAAGAAGGTAAGATGAGGCATGATGTAAAGGCTCTGAAAGCGAGGCTGACTGTGTTGGAGAAATTCAGGCTGGCTTCCTGAAGGAGTACTAAAGAATAAGCAATATGTACTTATTTTTGTCTCTTTTTTTTTTTTGGTGCTGGAGATTGAACCCAGGGCCTCACACATGCTGGCAAGTGCTTTTAACACAGAGCTACATACTGGCCCAGCAACATTTATTTCCATATTTATTTTTTGGTACTACTTGGCTTCGAACTCAGGGCTTCATGCTTGCTCGGCAGGTACTCCATCAGTTGAGCCACTCCACCAGTCGTGTTTTGTGAAGGGCTTTTTCGAGATAGAGTCTCCCAAACTACTTGCCCAGACTGGCTTTGAATCACCATCCTCCTGATCTCTGCCCCTAGAGTAGCCAGGATTGCAGGTGTGCGTCACCGGTTTCTGGCAATATTTATTTTTAAATGGTTGTGGAGAAAGGATGATTATTGGCCTGGAATTATGTTCAGATTTCATAAAGAGGCAGTTTATAAAACAGTTCATATAGTATGATTCTCCTCGCTAAAAAGATGCATGTGAGGGGATGCGGATGCAGCTCAGTAGTAGAGTGCTTACCTAGTATGTGCAAGGCCCTGGGTTCCAGCCCCAGAACCAAAAAACACTGCGTAAAAAAGTTGCAGGTGAACATAGATGCTCAGGAAAAAAGAAGGATGTACCCAAAATGTTAATCATGGTTGCAAGTGGATCATGGGGTTATAAGAGGTTTTTCTATTCCTTTACGTACTGCTTTATGGTCTACAAACTTTTCAGAAAAGCACAGTACAGAGACTGAGGGGTGAGGCTCAGTGGTAGAGCCATTGCCTAGCATGTGGGAGGTCCTGGGTTTCTTCACCACCACCACCATCGAAGAAAGGAAAGGAAAGAGAGAGAGAAAAAAAGAGGAAGATTAAAAAGAGAGAGGAAGAGAGAGAGAGAGAGAAAAGAAAAAAACACATACATAAGAAACACACTACATGGATGCATTGTGGTTGCATCCATGATGAAGCTGAGCACAGCAGGGAAGTTGTAGCCACAGGTGTGCAGGGCCTCGGTGCTAAGAAACACTTCCACCCACTGGCCTCAGATGGTCACCAAGCACAGATAGACAACTGGGGTACAGAGCTGGGAATCACCCCAAATGTGGAAACTGAGGCTCGACAGGGTCACGTGCTGGTCAGGGTTGGGCTGGGAGGAGGCCCTAGCTGTCCTGGCCCCTCCACACCACAGGCCTAACAGGTAGCAATTGATCACCTCTTCCCACTCCCCCACCTCTGCGCTCAGAGTTTCCTGCCTAGAGTTCCCCAGTAAGAGAGATTTTCCAGGCAGGGCAGGTGCCTCCCAATTCCTGTGAGCTCCTCCCACCCTGTTGGGGCAGCTTGGGACCTGGGGCAGGTACAGGCAGAGAAAGATCATATGACTTTAGGACTTACCACTGGGAAAGGAAACAGGGTTCCAAGGACACAGTCCACTTGGAGATTGGAAATGGGGAGCTGAGGGATGAGACTGGAGAGCAAGGGTTGTGAGAGCTGACAGTAGGCTGGACAGGTTGAGCTGGATTCCCCTGGGAGGGAAGCCAATGTGGTCAAGATGAGCTGACAGGCACAACCCTAAGTCCAGAGGCCCGTCAGACCTCATAAGCTGGGGTCTCTCTGGCTCTGAAACATTGTCAGGAGGTACTTAGGAAACAGGTTGGTGGGAAGATGAGTCGGTTTTGGGGGGATGCCTGTGGGAACAATAGAAGAGAAGGGTTGTGGTTTTTAACATTTCCAGTCATGGGGATATTATTTCAGCATTGGATTGTCTATCTGTCATTCTCTAAAGATGTATAAAGTATAAATGCAACAGACTTAAAAAGGACATTCCCTCAGGATGCACAGTGACAAGTAGGACCAAAGAGTCAGGATGTGCTAGGGTCTTAGCTGCTTGTCCCGTCCCAAACCAGATGGCAAGGAATAGAGGCTGGAGTCAAAACAGACCCCATCCTAGCTCAGCTATTTAGTATGAACTTGACTGATGGCAGGTATTGAAGCAATCCAAGCTCATGGATAACATGGGAATAATTATACCTACAAGTGCAATGGGAAAGGAGCATCTTGGAGCTGTTTGTGTGTGACCTTGTGCCTGGATTCAGGATAAAAAGCATTCACCACTTCACCTGTCAGATTTGGTAACAGCTGACTTCTAGCAAGTTTTTTTCCATCTATGGAAAGGACACAAGCTTAGAACAGCCCCATCTCACCTCTGATCCCCAAGTGTCCAGACGCTTGTTAGTAGCTCTAGAATAAAAGGCTCTGAGCATGCTTGGAGGGTGAGAAAGTACTCTCACTTCCAGTAAATTCTCTGCTCAAGGAAGATACTTCCTGCCCCACTGGGACTCTGGTTAATTGTGTTAACTCTCCCAACCGGGTATGTGCATCTCTCCCCCAAGCTGCCTTTGAAGTCTGGGGCCCTTTGATGTGAGTGGGGGATGCATTAGCCTGGGGGTCCTGCGAGCCCTGTGGTCACTGGCCAACTGAGGTACAGGGCCTGAGGTGTTTGAGATGCAAGTGCCCTCATCTGCCTGAGTGACCCCCAATGTGGGCTTTGGAGTCAGACTGCCTGGGCCCCAACTGGAGCACTGCTATTAATTGTGCAACCTTTGGGAAGTCACCCAGCCTCTGAACCTCACTCTTCCTCTTTAGAAAGAAGGCAACAGAAACATGTAACATGTGCATGATATTTTATGGAATGCCAGAGAGGGGTAAAAGAAGAGAGAGAGAAACAGACTACTTTGGGATCCCAAAAGTCTTAGAGCACTTCTAACTTTCATAGAAATATGTTCTATTAAGTATACTTCTATTAATGTTATCATTCGCTGGTAAATGGATGGAATTGGAGAACATCATTCTGAGTGAGGTTAGCCTGGCCCAAAAGACCACAAATCGTATGTTCTCCCTCATATGTGGACATTAGATCAAGGGCAAACACAACAAGGGGATTGGACTATGAGCACATGATAAAAGCGAGAGCACACAAGGGAGGGGTGAGGATAGGTAAGACACCTAAAAAACTAGCTAGCATTTGTTGCCCTTAACGCAGAGAAACTAAAGCAGATACCTTAAAAGCAACTGAGGCCAATAGGAAAAGGGGACCAGGAACTAGAGAAAAGGTGAGATCAAAAAGAATTAACCTAGAAGGTAACACCCACGCACAGGAAATCAATGTGAGTCAATGCCCTGTATAGCTATCCTTATCTCAACCAGCAATAACCCTTGTTCCTTCCTATTATTGCTTCTACTCTCTCTACAACAAAATTAGAAATAAGGGCAAAATAGTTTCTGCTGGGTATTGAGGGGGTGGGGGGGAGAGGGAGGGGGCGGAGTGGGTGGTAAGGGAGCGGGTGGGGGCAGGGGGGAGAAATGACCCAAGCCTTGTATGCACATATGAATAATAAAAGAAAAAAAAAGTATACTTCTATTTCAGAAGTAAAAATGCTACAAACTTGCAAACAACAAAGTTTAATCATTCCAGTTTCTTTACACTTACTAGTTTTATGAATTTTGAGTAATAATATTTACTTTTTTGGCAGTACTGGATTTTGAACTCAGGGCCTCATACTTGCTAGGAAGGCATTCTACCACCTGATTCCCTCTGCCATCTCTACATTTTTAAAGTTTATTATATTTACAACTGGGAGCATAGTTCAGTGATAGTGTTCACCTCGCATGTACAAAGCCCTAGATTCTGTCCCAGCATTGCAAAAAAAAAAGTTTATTATTTTTAATTCATTTTCACAGCTTTAGTAAGGTAAAATTGACACACAACTGCAAATTTTAAAGTATGAGTTTTGATACTTTTTTTGAGAGAGGTCAAGACAAGCTCTCACTATGTAACCCAGGCTGGCCTTAAATTCATGATTCTGTCTTAACTTCCCTATTGCAGGGATTACAAATCTGTACTATCACGCCCAGCCATTTTGAAGTTTTGACATATGTATGCAACCATCACCATAATCAACATAATAAATATATTTCTCCCCAAAGTTCCCTTTTGCCCCTTTCTTATCCATCCCTTCCTTTCTCTGCAGGCAACCATTGATCTGCTTTCTACTGCGACATTAGTTTTCATTTTTCTAGAATTTTATATACATGGTGATACCAGTATGTACTATTTTTTATCTAGTTTCTTTCATTCACCATCATTATTTTGATATTCATCCTTGTCATATGTATCAATAATTCATTTCAATATATGGGTATATCATTTATTCATTCATATTTGAATTTGAATTATTCATGGATATTTGGGTGATTTTGAATGTTGAATTATAAATATGCATTTATATATTTAATATTAATAAATATATATTATATATAAATACATATATGTATATGTGTATGTAATGCTGTGGATCAAAACCAGGGCCTGTGCATGCTAAGCAAACACTCTACCACTGAACTGTGCCCCCAGGGATTGAATTATATAATTTTATTATTAATACTTTTTGAAGATAGCAAACATTTACTGAAATAAAAAAAGGCTAAAAATATGCTATTCAACATCATAAAACTAAATAGACATCAAATTTAAATAAATTATTACAGGAATTTTTTTATGTTTTTATTGTGTATACTTTTGAAGTTATTAAAGCTTAAACGTACACAAAAAAAGTGCACTCTGACTTTGGTTTTCTCTTTATTCTTAGTAAGCGTCCTGAGTTATTATTATCATAAAGAAATTTTGGGAGGCACAGAGCAATTGTGCACATAAAGTCCTTAGCAGAGGATTCTCTGCCAACAGAGAGCTCTCCCTCAGTGTTTGCACATGCACACACACAGCCCTTTTCCCAGGCCTGGGCTCAGCTCAGAGTTGGGTCATCAAACTACAATCCAACTTGCAACTTCAGCACTGTGACTCTCACCAGAGGGGCAAAGGGGAGGTGGGAGGCAGGAGGCAGAGGTGGCTGGCTGGCTGTGGGAACCTCAGGGTGGGAGGAGAGGACTTCCTCTTGGTGGTCTCTTTGTTTGTTTCACAAAACCCTCCCATTCTGCAGGGTTCCCAGACAGGCAAGTCTTCACCTCCTGACCCTGTGGGAAGCACCACTTGGGGCTTGGGCTCCCCAAGGAGGGGCGGGGGAGGACAGCAGACTGTGGAGTTGAGAAGCCTGAGCTTCAGACAGCACTGGTCTCCAGAACTAGACCATCTTGGGCCAGTCACTCAGCCCAAGGGTGGTACCAGCCGAGCTCAGGTCACAGGTCCTGTCCGGCTTATGAGAGGATGGAGGTGAGGGCATAGCAGGAGTGATGTATGTAGCAGGTGCAACAGGCAAGGCTGGTGTCCAGACACTGGCAGGCCAAGACAGGCGTCCTCTGCCATGTGCTCAGGAAATGAGGTGGAGACCTGAGACCAGAGGAAGGTGCAAATTGGGACTGATGTCCTTTGGGTGTTCACTGGATCAAGTAGACCAAGAGGTGCCTTACCCCCTTCCACTTTGTCCTCCATTGCAGGCATTGAGTTACATGTATTCATTCAGCAAGCATGGTCTGAGTACTTGCATGTGTCACAGGAACGGTGCTGAGGCCTGGGGACCACTGATGAACTGAACAGAGTGGATCTGGTGTATGGTCTAGCATTGGGGGTTGGGGCAGATAAAAATAAATAAACAAACTAAATAAAACAAGCTAATTTCTGACTCTGGAAGCACTGTTAGGAAAATGCACCCAGAGATTTAACAGAGTACAGGAGGTCCATTTAGAATTAGATGGGGTGAGTTGGTGAAGACCGTTCTGTAGAGGGAGGTGACAAGTGACCATGTAGGGCCATGACAGCATTCGGTTTAGGTTCCCAAATTAGAAGGACTAAGGGCCTATTCCTGCATTATCACTTGCTGGGTGCTCTACCTTGGGCAAGCTGTTAGCCCCTCTGAGTCTCAGTTCCCTTACCTGTAATAAATCTCCCATCTGTTTCATAGGATCTATAGGAGGGGTCAGTTAGATAAAGTAAGCACATTATAGCACACACTTATGTCATAGAGTAGTTCTAACTCATCCAGCCAGGGCCCGATGACCACAGTCCGTTAGTCCTTATGAAGAAAGACAATGGATAGATTCTTGATTCCAGGATGTCTTTCTCTCACCCAACATACAGCATGGATACCAAACCCATTTGTCTTTAGGGCCAGGCAAATGAGTATGATAGGTGAAGGAGTGTGGAGACTGTGGCAAACAGTCCTACCTGCTACAGGAGGAGCGACCAGTCAGCTTTACACTTGACCTTAGGCAAAAGACTGAGTGATAGATAACTAGTCAGCTTTATGAAACATTCACTATGTTGAAATGAGGGCCCAGACATTTCCATCTCTCCAGTGAAGCAAAAGTCTATTTTACGCAAAATCTCAAGAATTTTTATTGTTGATGATTTAATAAAAACTTAAAAGAAAAAAACACGGTTGGAGGCAGACAAAACACTGCTGACAATCAAGGCCAGCTGCAGGCATGGTTTGCAACCTCCACTTAACAAATGCCAGGCAGGCCATCCACTCAACACTGTGCAGGATACAGAGCAAGCCAGGCACCAGGCCTGCTTCCAGAAAACTCCTGGGGGCTCAAAGACCTGTAGTCTTATAAAGTAGTGCTGGGGTGCTAGGAGCACAACCTGAAGCTGGGAGCCATGGGGGGAGGGACATTACTTGAAGAGACCCTTGAGCAGGATTATGAAGAATAAATAGGAATGTCAAGATTTTTTTTCCTGAGGCTCGGTCTCACTATGTTACGTAGGGTGTTCTTGAACTCCTGAGCTCAACTGATTCTCCCACCTCATCCTCACAAGTAGCTGCCACTGTGCCCAGCTAATAGGAATATTTTGTGAAAATAAAGAAGGCACAAAATCATTTCAGTAGAGAAAGAACAGCTTTGAACTTGGGAAAGGGAGGGTGTTTCAGTGGGGCTGGTGTTCTCTTGGAGAGGAGGGGTGTGAGCAACAGAGCAGATCAGGACCTATCTCTACTTTCAGACCACAGAGCGCCCCATATGCCCAGAGTCACCTGGATGGTACCTCCCAGCTCTGGATATCAACCTTCAAGACCCAGAGGGTGGGTCTCAGAATGGGTGGGAACATACTGAAGTTGCAAGCAGGAGCTGTGCTCAGACCCACCTCTACCATTCTGGGGATCAGATTCCTTCACTCAGGCAGCAGGTAACAGCAGGCAATGGTCTGTCATGAGTCAGAGGCTTGGGCTCTGAATCAGGAGTCAGGAGCTGCCCCTGCTTCTAGGTAGCTCACTGTTTGATGGCTGTCACTGGAGGGAGTTTAGACAACTACTCTATGATGCTTTGCTTAGAAGGGGGCTTTGCTAAATAGCTGGGGGTGAGGGAATGCTGGCTTATAGAGGGGACTTTTAAACTGTGTTGTTAGATGAGGAAGAGTTTACCAGGAAGATACAGCAGAAAGAGTCTATGAAAGGTGAGAATCCTAGGATCTTGTTTCAGGGGTAGGGAGTCATTTAATCACTTGGCAAGCACTTTTTTAGTATCTGTGTGCCAGGAGCTGTGCCAGGCATGGAGGGGTGTGATAAGGCAGGTGCCCTCCACCCTCACAAAGCTGTTGCTGTGCAATTCCTCTTCTATGGCTTTCAGAGGCTAACATACACAGTTGTCCATGAGTATCCTAGACATCTGGTGGGTACCAAAATCTGCAGACACTCAAGTCCCTTACATAAAATGGCACAGTATTTACATACAACCTGTGCACATCCTCCTATACACTTTCAATCATCTCTAATTACTTGTACTACCTAATACAATGGAAAAGCTGGGCAAATGGTGTTGTTTAGGGAAGAATGATAAAACAAAAAGTCTGTATGTATTCAGTACAGATGCAATTTTCCCTGAGTCTTTTCTGTCCAAGGTTGGTTGAATCCCCAGATGCAGAACCCTCAGATACAGAGGGATGACTGTATGTGAAGATCGCCAGTGTCAAACCTGGCATACAGCAAATGCTCATTAAATGTGTTCTTAACTCCCTGAGAATCTAGTCTGAGTTAATGTGCTGTAGACTCCCTGGATAAGCAGGTTTATTCAATTAATGAAGAAAGGAGTAACCAAATGCTACATCCACAAAGCTTTTTATACACCTTTGCTATTTATGACATTCCTGCTAATTAGATGTTATCATTTATATCCATTTTACAGTCAAGCAAGTGGCAGCTTCAACATGGTAAGTGGCTGGCCAGATATGCCAGGAGGCCTGACCTCAGGGTCCATGTACTAAGCTACACTGCACGCTGCTGCTCAGATCAGGAGGGACAGTCCTCCACAGCCTGATGGAGAGCATTGGAAAACTTCAAGGGACTTTGCCCCTGCCTCCAGCCAGCTGGGCTGGCCTCTGAGGTTATCTCCTAGGTCAGGTGACATGTCGGTCAGTCTGTCTGAGGCAGGGGAAGTGAGATGTCACTCCCCACCTGGGAAAAGGGCACTTCTGGTCTTTCTTGCAGGAAACAGACTGCAGACTAACTGATGTCCTCAACAAAAAAGGATGACTGTTAGACTCTGTTCTGAACAAAGATTTGGGTTCTTCCATGGTGTCAGAGCCTGAGAAATCGAGGAGATGAACAAGCTTTGTCAAACGTTGCAGTGGCTTTTGCTAGTCTGAGACTGAGAGAAATTCCAGATCCCCATGCAGCTCTAGGCCAATCCACATCAGAAATGTGCTGTCTGCAGCAGCGAACCCTGAGAAAGACAAGACTTCAAGAGCTTAAAAAAACTCAGTACAAGCCACTCTCCCACTCATCTTCTATGGGGACACACTAGGGGCTAAAAGAGAGCTTGGGTGACAAGCCCACTCACCCTTCACGTACTGGCTGCTTCCTCTGGTGTATTTGTGGCCTCCAGCAAGCTACCTTGCTCCCTCAGAGCTCTGTCTTCTCATCTCTGAAGTACAAATGATGATAAAATCTACACAAAGATTAGCAGAATGGCTGATACATTTCAACCTGACAAATATTAGCAGTTGCTGTTATCATGCACTTTAACTCAGTCAAAATGCACATAGTGAGCTGGAGGTGTGGCTCAGGTGGTAGTGCCTGCCTTGCAAGCATGAGGCCCTGAGTTCAAACCCCAGTACTGCCAATAAGATAAGTTTAAAAACAGCTTAAAAATGCACATAGTGCAAGGGACACAGGATGCAAAGAGCTTCATTCTTAATTTCAAGAAACTTCTAGTCCACTGTGCAAAGTAGATATATCACCTTTTTTGTTCTTTCCCCAATCTTTTTGATGTTACTGGGATTTGACCCCAAGGCCTACTAGGCAGGAGCTCTAACACTTGAGCCACTCCACCAGCCCTTTCTTCCCAATCTTGATGGACATAGCTGCCAGGGATAACCTGAATTCTAAGACGCCAGTATTAGGAAGCTTGGGATCTGGAGTTGACTTGCTGTCCTTCCTGGCACCTCCCCTCATCCCATGTATTGCCATTCCTGGTGCCATGCCATAGCCAACCCCTTCCCCAGCCCCTCCCTCAGTCTATTATTGATTTATATATGCATATGAGCAGGAGGTCCCTAGCCTCTGGGAAGAAGACAGGGGCTCACAGCCAGGGAATCCTGGGCTAGGGCAGAAGAACAACGTGTGTGTGTGTGTGTGTGTGTGTGTGTGTGTGTGTGTGTGTGTGTGTGTAATCCTTTGTAGTTACAGAGTTTGTGAAGCATTTTTACATTCATTTCACTCGATCTGCACAGGAAGAGGTATCTTCAGCTATATTTTACATGGGAGGAAACTGAATTTAGAAAGATGGGTTCCAAACTGCAAGTAGAACCTTGGCCCACCCAGGTTCCCAAATCCTTCTGATAAGAATCACTGGGGTGCTTGCTAAACACGTAGATTACCATGTCTTCTCTCCAAATTCAAATTCTGAAAATCTGGATGGGACTCAGGAATCCAGGGTTTAGCAAACACCTCTGGAAACACTTGTTCTCCGGCAAGTCTGGACACAGTGCTAATTACTGACATGTTCACTAAATTTCTTTGGATTGTCAGGGCCCATGATAGGTTGCAACCTGGGTCTCTGGATTCCTGGGCCAGGCCCCTTTCAACTGGGTGGAACAGCTTCCTCCTGGAGGACACAGGCTTGCAGCTCCCCGTGGAGTCTGCTGGGCCTCCTTCCATTTTCTAACACTTGCTCAGGTCTGGGCCCATGGTTCTTTGGAACTGGAAACATCCTGTTGCAGAGCCAAAGTGTATAAAGCACTTAACCTTGTGCCTGGCACATAGTAAGTGTTCAGTGAACGTTAGCCAAGCTGCTAATGCACTCGTCCAGGCTGGAAAAGGGAAGGGGTGGGGGTGGGGAGTCACAGAGAAGAAAGCCCTCCAGCATTGAAGAAAACAGAGAGGCCAGACTCCGGGGCAGGAATTTACATTTCTTTAAAGGTAATTCCAGCCTTGAACTTCCTTGTCGAGGGAGGCAACGCAAGGATCATTGCAAGTCAAATAAGTCACAGGCCCATTTGTCCTATTTATCATTGCAGAATATACTAACATTATTATATATTAAGGCTTTAACAGCGATCCTTTTCTTAGTAGCATTGTATGACCCACACACACTAGAAATTTTCACAACCAATTTCATTTTCAAGACCTTCCTCCTAACTACTTCATTCCTATGAATTCAAGAAAACAATTTTCTACCCTTTTAACTTTAGATCTATTTATATGGCATTTCCCTATATCCACTATTATATCAAGCATCCCCCCAATAAACCTAAGAAATAAGTCTGATAAAGAGTTACTTTGATAGAGTAAATAACCAGAGTTTAATTCCTTGTGAAATAAGGTGCAGGGTTCAGGGAGATGGAGTGCTTGGTCCTGACTGGAACCCAGGTCTCCAGTGGCCCTGCCACTGCAGGCAACACCTTTTTTTCTTTTTTTAACATCATTGAGGTGACAGGTGCCTGCCAGGGAGAAGAGCCTGCTGTCATCCAAGTCATCCATGTTAGCTACACCTGGGACTTCAGCTTGTACGGACCACTTCCTTTTTCAATGATGAAGTCTTCATCTCCTACCATTCCCCAGGAGAGCACTTCCATATTTGAAGCTGGCATTGGCTCCCATGGACCTTTTCCTGAAGCTCACCATTGTTTCTGCGAACATAGCGTGTCCACTATTTTGCTGGAGGCTGACCCTCCACACAGGCCCTGCCACAGAAAGCTGCACCTTTACAGCCAGATTGGGCAAACTACCCTAGGCTCAGCCTGCCAAGAAGCTGAGAATTTTCCCCAGAACTCCCTATCTGCTTCTTGATGCTCCAGACATCATTTTGGAACTGGAAGGGGACAGACAAGATTCCAGGTGAGGCACAGTAAGGAAGCCATTTTTTGTGGTGCTGAGGATAGCACTAGGGTATCGTGCACACTAGGCAAATGCTCCGCCACTAAGTTACATCTCCAGCGCAAGGAAGCCGCAATTAGGTTGCTGGGAGTTCGCCGGGAGTAAGCCTGCTCTGTCTCAGCAATAAGATTTTCTAGCTAGAGGAGCAAGGTGCCAGGCTGTCCAGACCCACAGACAAGGAGCCCAGATCACATCCCTGGATCCAAGGCCTTTTGCCCTTTTGTGGGTCTTCTCTTTATCAGACACAGATCTCACCCTCCCACAGCAGGGGCACCCTCAGCATCCTCCTCCCCTTGCAGGGAGGTTATAGGTTCTTAAAGCTGCTCGCGAGGGAGGAAGGGCAGGGGCGGGGCAGCGGCGGCCCAGGATATAAGGGGCGGAGGCGCAGTTTTCAGCTCCAGCCAGCCCACCATGCGCGCCCACCACCTCCCGTTCCTCCTCCTGCACGCCTGGTGGGTGCTGCTGCAGGCGGGCGCCGCGAGCGTGGCCACTGTGCCGCTATGGGTGCCGGGGCAGCCCTCGTCGCAGTCCCCTCTGTCGTACATGCTGAGTCTCTACCGCAACCCACTACCTCGGGCAGACATCATCCGCAGCCTGCAAGCGCAAGGTAGGCTGCGCGCCCCGCCCCGCCCATCCCGCACGGTGGGGCGCCTGGGGCCGACGCCCCTTCCAGATTCCGGAAGTGTGCGGGGGGTGAGGGGAGGATGCAGCTGGGTGCTGGGTGGCCGCGGTCCAAGGTACCCTGCCCAGGGCTCCAAGGGCACATGCAGGGTCTGGCTCTGCTGGTGTTTCCGTGTCGGCAGGCTTGGGCGCAGGGCTGCTGGCGAGTGGGAAGGGATCCCAGCGTCCAGGGAGTATCTTCTACTGGGACCACTGCCTCGCAGGTCCTGATCTGGGGTGCGTAGAGCGCAGTACTGTAGGGTGGGAACCTAATTGCGCCACTCTCATCTCGGCAGCCCTTGCAGTCTTGGCAGTCACGTGCCCGGGAGCCTCAGTTTGCGCATCTGTAGAATAGGCTGGGGACGACGCTCGTAAAACGCTCGGCTCAGACCCAGCATAATAATAAAAGGTCATTATTGCTGGAATTATCTCGTCGAATTTTTTCTTTTTTTTGCGAGGAAGGGCGAATGGGGAACATCGTGGATTAGGGTTCACAGAACCGAGATTAGGGTTCACAGAACCGAGATTAGGGATGGGGGGTATTGAAGTCGAGAATTGAGGCATCCCTGGGCGTTCGAGCCCTGGCTCGGGAAGTGTCAGGTGACCCTGGTGACCCTGGATAAGGAGCCTAGATTTGATTTGGAGTACATGTGTCGGGGACAGCACTCCGCAGTGACCTGAGAGTGTCGCCCTCTGCACGAGGCAGCGCGACCTGGGGACCGAGCGCGGCGGGCAGGTGGGTGCCGAGAAGGATCCCTGACCCAGGACCCCCTTCCCTGATGCAATCCACATCCCGCCACCTGGGCAGCTCTACCGCCCGGTGCCTCCCTCCGTCTGCGGGGGCCAGACGGCCCTCCCCGGGGCGGGGGCGCAATCCACATCCTCTAATCTGATCTGCCCGCTGCCCGCTGGCCCTCGTGGCCCAGAGGCGGGGCTGCTAGCTCCCCGACCCGCTGAGTCGGGGTGAGATGCTGGTGACCCTCTCCGGAAGGGTCATCTGGGGACCTACCAGACAAGGGACACCCTGGAGGGCGAGGCGATGGGAAATTTGCTAGAGTGCTCGGCCTCTCCGCCAGGGGAGCAGAACGCACCGCAGGTGGGATGTGGGAAATGGGGGGAGGGCGCGCTTTTCCAATTCACTTCCTTCTGGAAAGTTTTTGAAGGTTTGTGTGTGAATGGGACAGACTGGGAATGTGGAAAATGGGTTCTGGTCCTTCAGTCCTGCTTCCCAATTTGCCTGTGTGTTCGTGGCACATCACCACGAACCACATACATAACAAATTTTGCCATTTTAACCTTTTTTGCTTTTTTTTTTTTTTTTTTTTGCCATATTGGGGATTGAACTAGGACTTGAGCCATGCCCCCCAGCCCTTTTTTGTTGTTTCGTATTTTGCTTCTGACACAGGCTGCCCTCCATTACTGATTCTCTTGACTCTGCCTCTCAAGTAGCTGGGATTACAAGTGTGAACCACCACACCCGCCTCATTTTAACCATTTTTAAGTATGCAGTGGCAATAATCACCTTGACATTCCTGTGAATTGCCTCATTTTCTAAGAGCAGTAAGAAAAGCCAGCTTGGAAAAGGGGTGTCCTAAGCCAGCTCCCTTCCCTCTGGGGTGCATTTGTAAGCTGCATCACCAGAGCTTGAAGTTGAGAGTTGGAGTCTAAAATTAAGTTTGCCTGTGTGTCACTGTTTAACCTTCACCTTGGACCTTCAGTTTCCAATCTGAAAATGGTGGGGGTGGAAGAGCTGGGGGGATTAGGAGACAGTGCTTGTAAAGCATTTGGTAGTGGGAAGCAGCCAATGGCTATGCCACTTACAATCTATAGTGGCCTTTTACAGCCCCTGCCTTCCAAGGACCCAACTTCCTTTTTTAGAGTTGGAAGTGGGCCAAAGTACCACTGGCCTGTGCAGCTAAGTCTGCATTCAGCCTACGGATGGGGTTCAGAGTGCCCATAAATCCTTTCCTCATACCCATCCCAGTCACATTTGTTGTACTAGTTGGGGAGATGTGGGTTTTTGGGGGCTTTTTTCCCCCCTAGGAGAACATTCCGACCTTGCATCTGTCTTCAGTGACTGCCAAAAGATTAGGAACCCCCTATTCTAAATGAGCTAGGGTCCTGATCAGGGAGCTCGAATCAGGGCTTGTGTCCAGGAAGCCCTGGTGGGGAGAGGGGGTGGAGTCACAGATGTGGAGCAGTCCCTTCTTGCCTCTCCATGCACACCTCCCGTCTTGTTTGTGTGTGACTGTGTGCCCCTGTCCAGGGCCTCACTGCCTGGCTAGACACCTGCATTTCTAAGTTGAACTCAGGTACTAAGTAGGAAGCTGAAGACAGCCAACATTTACTGGAGTTTGGTATGCTGGGAAAAGAATTCTACATGCATTATCTCAGTTAATCATAACACTCCTATAAGGTAGACCCTGTTACTATCTCCCTTTTACAAAGAGGGAAACCGAGTCCCAGAGAAGGAAAGGAACCTAACCAATGTCAAACAGTAAGTGGCAGAATTGGAACTTTAATGGAGAGACTCCTGGGGTCCTTGCTGTTAACTGATAAGCAGGAGTGCCTTTCTCTAGAGAGCCACTTGCAGAAGCTGCAGATAAAACATTTTCAAATCACAGGTCTACTGGCACAGGTAGCCAGAAGTTGCTACAGTGTCCGACCTAACTCCAGATAGGTGGCTGCAAGGCAACGCAGCCACGCAGCCACGGGTGTCCTCCCCACACCTCTGGAGAGAGTTGCTAGTCAGGGGCGGGTTATTACCTCCTGCAAGTGCTAATGAGGAGGGAAGTGGAAATTAAGTGAAAAGGGCAGCTGGAGATACCAGGGGGCTGAAGCTGGGAATTACCCCATTATAATCCAGGCTGAATTC
This sequence comes from Castor canadensis, assembly GCF_047511655.1. NCBI lineage: Eukaryota > Metazoa > Chordata > Mammalia > Rodentia > Castoridae > Castor > Castor canadensis. Next base: position 60,917,488 of record NC_133392.1, on the reverse strand, counting down.
CCCAGAGAAACCAGACCAAAGATGCTCTGAGACAATTTAAAAAAATACACTGTTATCTGTTATGTGGTTCACCCAGACTGGACCTAACCATGCTCACCACTACCTCCAAAGTCTATTCATGAACGGGCTTCAGACTCCCAGTTTTTGTTTCTAATGAGTAACTCCTGATTTTTCAAACCATTTTATTTCCCTGGGCCCTCGTGCATTGTTACTCCCACTGCAAAGAAGAGGTTTATAGCCTGGTTAGGCTTGAAAAAAGTGACCTGAAAATCCACAAATATGTGCTAGTTCCAGGCTTCAGACAGAATTAGTATGGGACTAAAATAAATGGAGTATTACCTACTCCAGTCTCACCCAGTTTGAACTTGGGTGGGTAGAGTGGGGCTGTGTGTGGATGTGTGATTGCTGTGTGTCTGCCTTAGGTGTGTGAAAGATCTGAGGCAAGGGCATTTGTGAGCATCTTGTAGGTAAATAGAAAGGACCACTGGATGAAAAACTGAAGTCCCTGCAAAGCTATGCCTAAAACACCTTTAGAATCCTGTAATCCTAGCTACTAGGAGGCAGCGATCAGGAGGATCATGGTTTGAAGCCAACTTGGGCAAATAGTTCGTGAGATCCTATCTCGAAAATACCCAACACAAAACAGGGCTGGTGGAGTGGCTCGAGTAGTAGAGTGCCCACCTAGGAAATGTGAGGCTCTGAGCTCAAACCTCAGTACTGTTGTGGGGTGTTTGGGGAGAGAAACCTATTTGTATGGCTACTGACAATTCCTGAAGTTACTTTCTCCCTCCTTAGGAAGGATGGAGAGAGGGTGGCGGCTGCCTTCAGGCTCTGTTGCCTACGCCTCCCTGAGAGCACTGAGGTTCCTGCCATATTCACATTTACCTCAATGTGTCTGTGAAACAGGCTACCCTGTCTACTGAGCAAACAGCCTGAGAAGGGGGTTTGCTTCAGGCTCATAGGACAGACAAGTGGAAGCCCAGGGTTTAGGGTGGAAGACTTGGGTTTGGCCATAAGACTGAGTGACAGTAGAGAAGGGGAGGTGGAACTCAACCAGTTCTTACCAATTGTTCTCTGACTGCAGAGGATGCCTTGAAGGGGGGCTGGCAAAATAGTGACTTGGAGGACTTTGCACTCAGGAACATCCAGGTTTGCTCCTGGCTTTTGTCACCTTTCAAGATGGACACCTGGGACAAGTCCTTTAGCCTCCATTTTCCTGATCTGTAAAATGGATTCAATGACATTAGAGTCAATAACTAGAAAGAGTGGGGTGAGGATGAGAGGTGTCAGATAGAAAGGAAGTAAGGGCTCGTACACTAGCTTGGGTTGTTGTGACGTGACTCAGGCTGGGGCAGCCCCTCTTACGTACTTTTTCCTGGTTTTCTCTTCCCCCAGATGTGGAGATGGATGGGCAGAACTGGACCTTTGCTTTTGACTTCTCCTTCCTGAGCCAAGAGGAGGACCTGGCATGGGCTGAGCTCCGACTGCAGCTGTCCAGTCCTGTGGACCTTCCCACTGAGGGTCTGCTAACCATTGAGATTTTCCATCAGCCAAAGCTGGATGCTGAGCAGGACCCAGCTGACTGCCTAGAGCGTCTCCGGATGGAGCTGTTCACTGTCACTCTGTCCCAGGTCACCTTTTCCTCAGGTAGCATGGTCCTGGAGGTGACTAGGCCACTCTCCAAATGGCTAAAGGACCCCAGAGCACTGGAGAAACAGATGTCCAGTCTGGCTAGAGAATGCTGGCGGCGACCCTCAACCCCTCCTGTCACTGTCACCAGCACCAATGTGGTCCTCATGCTGTACTCCAACCTGTCACAGGAACAGAAGCAGCTGGGCAGTTCCACTTTGTTATGGGAAGCAGAGAGCTCCTGGCGGGCACAGGAAGGACGGCTCTCCCAGGAGAGGGGCTGGTGGGGCAAGAGGAACCGCCGACATCAGTCACCAGACCGAAGCCAACTGTGTAGGAAAGTCAAGTTCCAGGTGGACTTCAATCTGATCGGTTGGGGCTCCTGGATCATCTACCCCAAGCAGTATAATGCCTATCGCTGTGAGGGCGAGTGTCCTAACCCTGTGGGTGAGGAGTTCCACCCCACCAACCATGCTTACATTCAGGTATGATGCCAGGGCATGGTGACAGGCTATTGTACAGGGGGCACAACTTTAGCTTTGCTATCAAATTATGGTGTTCAGTCATTTGAGCTTTTCAATATGTCAGATCCTGTGTGAGGTCCTGGGGAGGATGCCCAGTCACAGTATGGGGTTGTGCCCTGTGGGATGGCGTTGAACGCACTGCTTTCCTGGGACTTTCCTTTTCTTTCATAAAATTAGGGGGTGGAGTTAGAATATAGGGTCTCAGCTCTTCCCCAGCCCTGACATTCTAGGAAAGGAAGTTCAGAATCTGGACTTCGGAAACTCATAGGCCTGAGTTTTACTCCTATACATTAACTTTGAACTATCAAGTTGCTTATTCTATCAAGCCTCAGTTTTCCCATGTGAGCATTGGGGAGGGCGGTGCCTTATTTCATGAGATGCTATACTTGAGGTGACAGGCAGTAGGCATGTTAGATGTTGTATCATCATTACTTGAAGTCTAATTTACTGATAAAAATGGAGTCATGTTTATGCGGCCATGTACAATAATGCTGTCACAGCCACAGTACTTTTGCTGCTTAAGATAGGAGTTGACTATCCATTTTACAGCAGTAGAAAAGGCCAAAGACTGACACCAGGCTCCACTTACAAGCTTAAGGTCTAGGAGGTGGTAGAGGGAGAGACAGAGGATTGGTGAGTTAGGAAGGGGAATGAGATGGAGAGAACAGAGCCTAAGGTGGTGGTCCTGGTGCTAGAAGTGGCTCTGTCCTGCTCTCAAGTGTTGGGATTATAGCTATATACCACCACATCTGGCTCTTGATTTTTTTTTTTTTTTTTTTTTTGTACTTAGGTTTGAACTCCCTAGGCAGGTGCTCTACTGCTTGAGCCATGCCTCCAGCCCTTTCTACTGTGGCTGGAAAGAATTTTCATTTTTGCCCAGGCTGCCCTGGACCTGTGATCCTCCTATTTTATGCCTCCCACCATCACTGGGATGATAGGCATGTACAACTATACCCCATTTTTTTTCCATTGAGATGGAATCTTGCAAACTTTTTTGCCCAGGCTGGCCTGGAACCTCCATCCTCCCAATCTCAGTCTGCTGCCTAGCTTGGGATGACAGATGCAAGCCACTCTGTCCAACTACTGGTTGAGATGGAGACTCGTTAACTTTTTACTTGGGCTGGCCTCGAATCGTGATCATCCTGATCTCTTACCTCTCAAGTAACTAGGATTACAAGCATGAGTCACCAGTGCCAGACTGAAATTTTTTTGAAATTGGTATTCATTCTAGACTAGAACAGTAGGACAGGCATATAAGTTAAGTTACCACTCTATCCAGACACATATAACCATTTTTAGGGTGCTAGAGATAGACTCGAGGGCTTTACGCATGGTAAGCAAACACTCTACTTCTGAACTACACCCTTAGTCCACATGTAACTTTTAAAATCTTTAAGAGTTAGAATAAAGCTAAAATTATTTGAGATGTTAGAGTTGATATATTAAAACAATTTTCTTCTATTTTTGTCTAAGAAACTGGTTTCACTTTTTTTTTTTTTTCCATGTACTGGGTTTGAACTCAGGGTCTCCCACAATAGACAGGTACTCTACTATTTGAGCCATGCCCCAATCCTTTTTGCTTTAGTTATTTTTGGGATAGGGTCTTGAGTTTATGCCCAGCCTGGCCTGGACATTGATCCTCCTATCTATGTGTCCTACATAGCTGGGGTGACAGGCACACACTACCATGCCAAGCTTTTATTGGCTGAGATGGAGTCTTGAGAACTTTTTGCCCAGGCTGTCTTTGAATCTTTTGCCCAGCTGTTTCTCTCTTTAGCCAAAACTAAAACTATTCTGCCCTCCCTTAAATGTGAACTGACCCACTCCCCCTTCCCTTTCAGAGTCTGCTAAAACGCTACCAGCCCCACCGGGTCCCTTCCACCTGCTGTGCTCCAGTAAAGACCAAGCCACTGAGTATGCTGTATGTGGACAATGGCAGAGTGCTCCTGGAGCATCATAAGGATATGATCGTGGAAGAGTGTGGGTGCCTCTGACAAGCCCCGGGGGAAGGCCAGACTGGCCTGCACTCTAGAAGGTTGGGAAGCTCCTGGAAGACACAATAGCATCTATCCAGGGAGGAGAAACAGAAGTGGCTGTGCCCACCAGACCTGAAGAGGAAGGGCTGCCCACTGTAAGTGCAGGGCTCTGCTGAAGCCAGAGGCCCCTGTTGGGAAGAGAGGTGAGAAAGCCTGGCAGGGGGCTTGCTGGGTTCTCTTTCTGAAAAGATAGTGGCAACTAAAACCACAACAGCAAGAGCTTTCCCGATTTTTTAAACTTGTGAAAAAAAATTGTGTACACAATGGAGCATATGTGCATTTATTTTTTGAGGCTATCTATAGCTTTTGTGTATTCTCAAAAGTGGTCTGTGACCCACCACCCCTTCCCAAAGATTAGTATCATTGTATTAAATTAAAGCTAGTCTTTTAGCTCTAAAGCTAGGTTAGGAGAGCCCATCTTTCTGGATGGCCAGCAGCAATCTGTTGGTTGTATCCAAAGGCTCCTTGGTGTGGTCTTTGCTAATTAGTTGCACAAACAATAAAGCCATTGTCCAATTCTTCTAAACCAGCTGGTCCTCTTGGACTGGCCACGTTATACTACAGAAGCTGGAGCCTTCAGATGTCCCTGTCAGTCTGCTTGGCAGACACAATCCAAGTCTATTAAAGTTGGCGATAATTCACTCCAGTCTCAATGTGTGCTGTGTATGAGGGCCTCAAGGTTCCTGGTTAACAAGGGTGAAGGCCGTACCCTGAGTGGCCAGAGATGGGGTTGTGGTTATACTTCAACCACTGAGAAGCTGTGTGACCTATAAAATGAAAGGTGGCAGATCCTGAGGCATTCATATGAGAGGTCTGTTAGGGGCTGGAGGTGTGGCTCAATGGTAGAGCACTTGCTTAACATGCACAAGGCCCTGAGTTCAGTCGCGAGTTTTATTGGCAGGCTCAGAAGAGCCATAAGCTTTAAGCTATAGATTGGCCTCTGGGCCTTATCCCCATCTCCCTGTAAAGCTTACAAGGCCTGCTAAATCCAGTCACTGCCAGTTCCCTTTTTGTCTAACCATTATCAGCTTCTTTGCTACTCAGGGTTCTAAGACAGCAAACAGCAAAGGAACACAAGCTTCCTATAGGAAGCTCTACCACAAACACCTGAGCACAAGTTTCCATCTTCTGGATGCAAAAACCCTAAAGTTCAGCATTGTGAAAATAGGGGCTCTGCTTTTGTTTGGTGGGGTGAGTGGGCCATTTTATGGGGAATGCGAGTACATGGAAATCTAGCCTCTACTCTATTTCCCAGGAAGCCCCTGCACTTATGCTCTGGCCTTACAACCCCAGTTGTGTGGAAACCCACCTGAGACTCCGCTGCATCCTTGGTGGAGTCAAGGCAGTAGTCCTGGCCTAGGCAGGGGGCTGCATTTGCTAAAGTTAAGCCTGGGTTTGAGGAACCTCAAGGCCTTGATCAACAAAGCTGACTTCACCGCTCATTTCCTGCACTGGAAAGAGATCTACAAAAATCTAGTTACAATAGAATCTTGCATTTTACTTTTGAGAACAGGAGTGCTGGGGCTTCTTTTGATATCGGCTTGTTCCATTCCCTTTCCTGAATGAGACCCCAGGGTGGCCTCAGCCTGGCCACAGCAGAGCTGAGCTCTGGTCTCCTAAGCTCTAGGGGCACTGTCCTTAATAGCATCTAGAGAATTTGTTCCCCTAGTTTTGACCAAGTTTTGGATCACAACCTTGGCCTTCGAAGCCCAATATTTGAACCAAACCCCACCGACCCAGCGTTCTGGAGGAGTGAAAAATCACACCCAGGGCTTCTGGGATTTTTACTCAGTAGGTGTTAGTTCTTATATGGGGGCTGGGGCAGGAAAGCAAAAAGTGACTGGGCTTAGCAGGCCTTGTAAGCTTTATAGGGAGATGGGGATAAGGCCCAGCTTGTGGGATTTAACTGCTCTATTAAACTTCCCAGATGGCATGGTTTTGCCTTATGTCTAGCAGAAGACACAGGCACAAAGTAGCAGAACTCCATTTGTTGATGGCTGCCTAGAAAAGATGCTTGCTATGCAGCAGCAGGGAGGGTCTCTGCTGCCTGGTCAGGAATATTTGGGCAAAACCTACCACACCGCAGCCCAACATGGGATACCAGAGGCTCTGTGGTCCTTTTTTTTTTTTTAAGAGTCTACAGTTAGTTAATTTACACAAAATTTTAGGATAGTAATTATGATCGACAACATTAGTTTAGAAATGTCAAGGTCTCCTTTCTACAATAAGGAATACACGGACATCAGGTTTTTTTGGCCTTGTGGTCTTAAGAGAAAGGACTGCCCTGTCCTCTAATAGAAGTTATTAACTGCTCTCAAGGAAAAGGGCTGCAGTTCATCGAACAGTGCCAAGTCAGAATTGTGAGTGGGAAAAACTGGATTCCTTACTCCTTGGCCAGGGAAGTGGGAGGGCCTTGCAGTAGGCAGGAATAAAAAAAGGAAAGACCTTTGTAAGAGCAGAAACACTAGGGAGTTTATCTCCTTCTTGAAAAACCCCTTTATTAGCAGGAAGCTCCTGTCCCACTATCCTAATGACTTGGGGCAGAGTACAGGATGTATGAAAGGCTTTCAAAGTTCTTTAGTCCTAGAGGTCCACGCATAGTTGCTGGGCCCACACTTGTACCTGAGGGAAACCCAACCGAATTGGCCTGGTTGTTCACACCAGCTGGGTTGGCCTTGAGTTCTTTAACAAGAGCTATTTATCAAACTTACTCTGCCAGACACCACAAGTGCTTTACCTGAGAAGTTACTTCTTAGCCCTGTTTTAGAGAAACCCAAGGCTTAGAGCTCTTAGAATCCTGCTGGAGGTGACACAGCTCCTAAGCAGCAGTTAGAACCAGAGTGCCAGACTCTAATGCTAGCACCACAAACCTTCATTATGTTCCTAGCAGAAAGACTCCAAATCTAATTTATCCCATGAGCCTCTATTCACAGCCACTCAGGAAAGGACAGTCTTGCTCTCAATACGTGACTTGCTGGATTAATGACAGCAAGGAAGCTGGTGCGCATGCAACATGGCGTAGTTTATTAATAGGCATCAGACATGATGGATGTTTAAGAAGTACTCCTAAGGGTCAGGGCAGCCCCTCTTCAGAGAAGGGAAAGGCTGTTTGTGCTTTCTCAAGGCTGACACCCTGAGAAAGGCCTCCTTGGGTACATCCCAGCCCAGTACCCATACATTCACCTCCAAGCTCCTGAGCACATGGGGTCATGCTCTCAAGGAAAGCGTCACATTGCCTGGCCTTTGCAGAATTGACAAAGTGCTCCATTAATGTTGAGAACCCTAATGTACCAACTAGCTCTGCTTATCTCCCCCACCAGCTATGACTACCCAAATGTGAAACCCTCAACAGATATTCATCTGAAAAATTTAAAACATTAAAACACTAGTTGGGGCTGGGTTGTGACTCAGTGGTAGAGTGTGTGATTATGTGCAAGGCCCTGGGTTTAATCCCCAGCACTACAAAACATAAAAAAACACCCAAGTTGATACTCAAGGTCTTTATTAACTGTAACAGCAACTGTTTGATTGAGAATTTAACTTTTCCCCTAATTTCCAAATACCTGCTGGTTTTGGAAGGACAGTTAAAAAACAAAAAACTGGTCATGAAATCACACAGGACTGCCTCAGGACTGCATGGTGCCCTCCACTATCCATCCCCAACAGTGAATGGAAGGGAGGTCTGAGGGGACAACACATCAAAGAAGACAGGAGAGGACGGAAGAAAGTGCTGGCAGCTTCCGCCTTTCCATTCAGTATGGTTGGAACTGGTGGCACTAGACAAGGAAGGGCTTTGTCTATAAAATGTTTATAAAGATATTAAAATGGGACATCTGAAGACCCCTTCCTTCAGGGTTATCCTGGGGCTGCGGAGGGTGTTCTCACCCTGGAAAGAGACGGCTCTGCAGGTGAAGGAAAGGCACTGGTGCTATTGTTCCTCCCCACTCTCCTGCTTTCCAGGAGCAGTTCCCCTTGGCCTGAGCTTGGATTTGTTTTATTTTTAAAGACTAAAATGGAGAGGAAGGAGATATGCTGAGGCAAGAATGGATATTCTGTGCTGGATTCATGGAATTCTCCAAGTTTGAAGTGTCTAGGAATTTTGGTTTTAAGCACCGCCAAGAGCAACCTTTGGAAATTTCAACATGGCCAAGTGATTATCACGCATACAGCATCTCTCTGCCAGCCTTCTGTATTAGAAAGGTGGTAGAGTAAGAGTTAAATACCCTGGGAAACATGTTTCAGTTCAGTAATACTTTCCACTGGGTATCCATGACACATAGTATGGTCTGCCAGGGCTGTAAAGGAGAGGTTAACAAAGAGAAACCATAGACCATCTGAACAGGGATCCAAAAGACTTCTAAAGCTAAGCTTTGCCAAAAGGTATTGACTTCCAGGACCTGCCTAGAGAAAAACAGTATTAATCCCATAGGCAGAAAAGGTGTCACAAATCAGTAATTGGAAAAAGGAATATGCATCTATCATCCTTACAGTCTTCAGTTAGAAATTTCTGTGAGCTATCCTCAAGGAAACACCAGTTCTAAAATAGAAAACCATTACTAGAACAGGAAATGCCCTGGAGCATAAGCATTCTAAAATGGTGACCCACCTGCATCAAGATCTAATTTAATCGTTGATTAAAAGCTAAGAGATAAGAAGCTGTGGGGTAACTATGCCCCCTCCAAGTTCAGACAGAAATCACCCTACCAAAGAGACAAAGTTTCTTTACAACAAATACAACCCCTCCTAGATGATTAGGGTGGGTAAGTGATTGGGTTTCGCAGATTAATAAATAGTTGCCCATATGCTTGAAAGTCCAGAAAACATGCCAAGAAAGGCAGTTCTGAACCAGACAAAGGCAGTAGGGCCTCCTCTAAAGGGGACTGCAAAGAGGAAGGGCCCCCCTTCAAGCAGCTGGTATTCAAGATGGGGAGAGGGAAGGAGATTCCATCCCTGGAACATAGCTGCAACATGCCGAGCAGTGCCTTGATTCAAAGCAGATAACTCCACAAACGGGCTGCAGAATGGACTTGGGATGAATGAAACCCAAAGACCTAGCTGAATTCTGATGGAAATGTGGGACTTTAATGGTATTAACTAGGAAGGCAAGGTCTGAGAGTTCCAAAGAGAAAGTAACCTAAACAGAAAAACAAAACTATTTTGACTCTACCTCAAAATTAGTAAGAAAACCAAAATTCATAGGAAGGTAGATTAAAGATATTTCTTTTCCTTATGGCTGCCTGAGCAGCACTGCTCCTTATTCAAGCACATGCTAAAGTACTCATGGCTACAGGAAAGAAAATGCTAGGAAGGGGCAAAGTGTAACTCCAAACAAGAATTTGCATCTTTAAGACATCTGAAGTTGCTGACTTGGGAATGAGTGCCAGAAACACAAAGCAGACATTTACTAAGGATGTGTTGAACCGACAAGCCACCTCCAAGTTTCTCCTGAGGGTAAAAACAACTGGTTTTCTTTAAGAGCTATTTCCATCAAAAAGCCCAGGACAAGACGGGCATACAGAGCCAACCTCATTGGTCTTGCCAGAGTAATCAGGAACAGACATTTGTAATTCTTATGTGTTTCCTAGTTTATGGAGGGGTTGCTTCTTGGTTGGGAGTACTAATCCAAGTCTGTGAGCTGGGGATTCAGGTGAGGACCTGGCTTTCTGGTACCATCATCTATTTCACACTGAACCTGAACTGCTTTTCTCCAGCTCAATAACCTAGAATGTAATTCCCCTTTACTTGACAATCCCCAATCAATTAAGACAGCTTCAGAAGCTCAGCTGGAAGGCCCCAATTCCTTCTGTCAATTACTGGCTAAAGGAATACAAAAGTGGTAAATGAGCCTCAGAGACAAGTCTAAGACTTCCAAATAAGCATCCTTGAGCTGCTGGTATTCAGGCAGACTATAGATATCATAGTTCTCCTGGGAACCATCATTTCTTGTCACTCTCAAAACTATCAGATAGGTCTGTGGAAAGAAAAGTTTATCTTCCATCCCATCTTAGAGAACTGTTTGTGGTAGCAATGTATGCTTATCATTTAGATCAAATCCACCTCCCTGTTGACCTGATTTTATCCTCTGAGGGACGTAGTGGTTTAAAGGCACCATATCCTTCTTCCTGTCCTGTCTCCTTCTCTGGGATCAGTCACTCAGGGGGAAGCCAGTTACCATGGTGAGGACACTCAAGATGCCCTATAGAGAGATCCACATGAAGAGGAACTGAGGCATCCAGCCAACAGTCACAAAAGAGGGAATTTGGATCCTCCAGCTCCAGATGACAGCAGCTTCAGCCCACACCTTGCCTTCATCTTCATGAAACCCCATGCTAAAACCATCATGCTGGGCTGCTCCCAAATCCCCATCCCAGAGAAAGTGACAGACAACATTTGCTATTTTCAGATATTAAATTTGGAGGTAATTCGTTACACAGCAATAGATAACTCACTGACTGCTCTAGGTGTTAGCTGGAGTCAGTTTCCACAGGATGCCACTACCAGTGCATGAAGAATGAAAAACTCATTCCCAAAGAACCAAGCTCCAGGGTACAAAGAGGTCCTGGACAAGCTTCTTATGCCAATGACAGCACAACTTTTTTCCAAGACTATGTGAAGCAAAATTTGGAGTTTAATTACTATCAAAACAGGAATACATTAAACAAACAAATAAAAAAAAAAACTTCTCTGATTATCAACTCTGAAACTCAAAGCATCCCCAAAACATTAGGGATCCAGCTTATTCCTGAGACACCAAGCATCACAAAAGTTTTCACTCTGAACTATTCACATGTTGTAGCAGACAACAGAACAAAGTTCTGTAGACCTCCTTCCTCTCTGTCTTCACAAATAGAGTCTTTTCATAGTTCAAAAGAAAACCAAACAGCTTTCTTTTCTTACTCAATGGGCCTGTTACTTTCATCCTGGGATCTGATCTCTTACAAGGTTTAGGGCAGCCAATCCAACCAGAAATTCCCAGGACACCAGTGACTACTTTAGTAGTCTTCCTTTGAGGGGACGGATTCATCAGCCTTTCTTCCAGGGAGTCACTCTCCTGAGATTGCTGTGCCAGTCCATAGTACCAGGAGAGTAGGGTGGGGAGGAGGACAAATGGAAAAGCAAAAGGGAAAGAATGAGACTTTCCTGAACAACCCACAGCAAGGCAGAATGGTCCAGCTTTACAAACCACCCACTATAAACTCCAAACACACATACTCAAAACTCAAGGAAGAAAAGGGCTCAGAAGGAACTAGGGGAGACAAAGGACAATGACACAGAACAGCAGACTCGCCTATGGACATTTTTTACCTTCCTAATACTGGAAGATGTTTAGTTAAAAAGTTGCTGTTCAAAATTGTACTGAAAACATATCTAAAAATAGGTCTGTCATCATTTTAAAAATAAAAGATCACTGCTCAGATAAGAGAAGTGACAGATACTATTAGATACCAACACTTGAGGTATCTTAAGATGTAGATTTGAAAAATGGCCTAGCAGAGGAAAGGGAAGGAAAAGGAGAGACGAGAAGGGAGGAGGGAAGAAAGGAAAGGGAAAATTCAAAGTACAATGGGAATGGCAAGAAAACTGGAACACATTTTTAAGCCCATGCTCATCTATCCCAGCAGCCAAATGAAGCAGATCAAAACTGGGAAAAAAAATATAGTTTTTGTCTAAGAACATTCTGAAGGTTTTAAACTTAAAATATAAGAAACTGCAATTCAAGACAACAAATATCACAAAGTTCACTGGATTTTTAAAACAGTGACTACTGAGAATGGTACTCTTCAGAGGTCATTGCTAGGTATTATCTGACAGAATACTATAATCAGGCCTTATCCACCAAGTGGAGGACAAAACGCCTCTATTACTTCATGTAGACCTGCTCTGGGAGCAGTCAAAATCACCTGAATATCTCATAATACAAGAGGACTCTGCCAGCAACAAGATCCAAGCAGGGAGGAATGGCAGAAGAGCAAAAAGTAGTTGGTTACCAAGGGCTCTCTTCTGTTGTAGAACTTAAAAAATATCTGCACAAATGTCCTTTGGAAAGGAATGGGATGATGAGCTACAATATCAGAGACAGACACATTCCTCCCAGAGGAAAGAGAACTGGACTTCAAAACAGTGTCACAGGGTAATGCTACCAGAGTTGCACAAGCTGTGCTCTGTCCCTAAGGACAAGCTCTTCAAGGTAAAAGGGAAAGCAGCTCTTTTTTTAAGTTTATCATTTCCCTTGCTGGTTTAAAGATACCAAACTCAGTGTCAACTCACTGGTGGGATATAAGGAGAAAACAAGGTAAAGAGCATGAATAATGATGAATTCGCCAAACTCCTGTATCTCTTTTCCAGCCATCCCAGTCAGGATGCTATTGATAGACTGATACTAGATTTGGGATAAATCTGAGGAGAAGAGGGTTTCAGTAGAGAAACGATCAAGGAAACCAGTTTAACTGTTTTCATCCATGGGCTGCTTAGTTCTACAGAAATACCCCAAAAGCCTCAGGCTAATCTGTGTAGCTAGGCAGGGGCTGGAAACAGGGAGAAGAAATGGTCAGATAAAGCTCATCTTCCCATCTTTTGGCACACGAGGGGAAAACGGGAGGTGAGACTGCACTGGGGACTGCTGGTACTGCCTCTTCTGTCTTTTCACTGTTGATCATATTGGCCAAATCAGGTACACACAGGTATCCGCGTTGCTGCTTTTCTTCTGCTCCTTGCAGGAGAGTCAGATGTCCATTTCAAACTGAGCATCGTCCCCTGGTTAAGACAAAGGAAAAAAAAAAAGTTTAGTACAAAAAAGAAAAGCAAAATAATTTTAAATGGCATTCCCTACAAATAATTCAAACTGTCCCATTCTCTGGTACCTCAAAACACTTTTTATGGCTGGATTTAGTGCTTCATGCCTATAATCCTAGCACTTAGAAGGCTAAGGTAGGAATATCATGAGTTCAAGGCCAGCCTGGGTTACATAGCAAGACCCTATCTCAAAAAATAAGAATAAATGAAAAAAAGATTCTTTTAAATCTGGGGGGAAAAAGTCACATCACCAGTGGAAAAAAGCACTTGTGGAAAAAGACACAAGTGAACTTTTCCAGAGTCCCTTTGTCTACAGGCTGACTATACAACAGCTTCATCTATCAGGTGAACATAATATTCTGGAAGGTTGGAATTTGGGCCATGCTCTGAACCAACACTTTGTCCATTAAAAACTCAACTGGAATTACAGACAGCAGAATGCTTCTCAGGCACAGGCGTCACCAAGCACAAGTGCAACACCTGAGGTATATACAAGAGCTGGCCATTTCCACCTCTCTATTCTGCGTAGGTAGGGAGGCCTTGTTATAAATAAAACTGTGTGTCTGTGTGCAGAAGGTATTTATACAAGTTGTTACAGGTAGTTCTGGAAAACAAGGGAAACAAACTACACTACTTTTCTCACACCATAACAATGTCCATTCTTCTTGGCAAAAATAAGGTCTATTTTCCAAGGATGACGGAAATGGGAGCAATGAGATTCTGTTTCTCTCTCTCTCTCTCTCTCTCTCTCTCTCTCTCTCTCTCTCTGTCTTTGGAAATGGAGTTTGAACTCAGGGCTTCATGCTTGCAAAGCAGGTACTCTACCACTGGAGCCACACCTCTGTCCTCTCTATAGGGGACTGGACTCAGGGCCTCCACTTGAGTAATGTACCCCCAGTCTTTTTGTTTTTCATTTTATTTTTTCAGATAAGGAAGGTCTTTGCTTTTACCTGGGCCAGCCTCATACTTCATTCTCCTGAGTAGCTGGGATTACAGGTCATCACATCTGGCCCTCTGGGGGTGTGTGTGTGTGTTCCCTATCAGTTGTACCTGATATATACTTTTTCAGCCTACAACAGAAAACGGACATTCTATTTCCCAAAGCCACATTCTTGGCCCCCAACACTGGCATTCCCTTACCAACTGCATGCTTCCTGTCATGATTGTTCATGTTGTTCAAGTTGTTTACTTCCACTTTGGAGTCTTCAATTAAGGTGCCAGGGCTAGTGACTCCAGGAATATTAGGCAGATGGCAGGGTGGGGTCTGAGCCATGGGAGAATTGCGCCGATCCAACAGAAACTTTCGATCATAAATGATTCGGGTTCCTGGGAAACAGGAATGAGGAATTTTAAGTAAATTAAATGGCTACCAACATATAATACTGCTTAGGAACTTAGCTTAAATTCTATCTATCTAAGGATTTTCCAATTCAGGCCAAAAGAATAAACTCTAACGTCCCTGCCCGTGAACAGGTTCACCTACCCTTTCTTCCTCTTCTCCCAGGAAAGTCCTGCTTATCTAGATACTCAGCTTCAACATCACTTTCTCTATGAAGACACCCTCCCCTTCCTCTTCCTTTAAACATTCTTTCTCCCCATCCCACTCAATACACATACACAGGACCCGTTTATCAGATTATCTCCAAAGACTTTTAGTTCCTTATGCCAGGGCTGTGTCTTATTCATATTTGATCTATATCCTAACTTTAAAATCTTCAAAAAAAAATTTAAAGGAAGGAATAAATAAGTATGTGAAAAAATAGACAGCCACCTTTAAAGGCGTTCCAAAAGAGCATTGAGACTGACATGCTCCCCAGACAGAGCTTCCCAATAAGAGCTACCTGAATGTCTTACATAATACCACTGAAGAGTATACTTAACCTGGCAGTTATAAAAACCTGCTGCTTTCAAACCCTGATTACAGCCCCCCCGCTGCGCCAAAAAAAAAACCCAAAACAAAAAAATACCCTGCTGCTTACAAGTAGCTAACAAGTACAAAAAGGTACTCAACACCATCAATCACCAGGGAAGTGCAAATCAAAACCACAATGAGATACCACCTCATACTTGGTAGGGTAGCTATTACCAAAACCACAATATTTAAGTGTTGGCCAGGATATTAAGAAATGGGAACTCTTATTCACGGTAGATAGGAATGTAAATTGAGTACAGCCATTATGAAAAACAGTATGGAGGGTCCTCAAAAAAATTAAAAATACATCCATATAATCTACCAATCCCACTTCTGGATATTTAGCCAAAGGAAAGAAAATCAGTAGCTCAAAGAGATACCTATATTTCTGTGTTCACTGCAGCATTATTCAAAATAGCCAAGACATAGAAACAACTTAAATCTCTAAAGAATGAATGGCTAATGAATATGTGGTGTAGCTGGGGATATAGCTTAGTAGCAGGGAGCTTACCTAATATGTGCAAGAACCTGGGTTCAAGCCCCAGCACCACAAAAAAAAGAAAGTGTATGCACACACACACAATGAAATATTCATCCTTAAGAAGAATGAAATATGGCTATTTGTGCCAACATGAGTGGACCTTGAGGACATTATGCTAGACGAAGGAAGCCAGACAGAGGACAAATACTCCATGACCTCACTTGTATGTGGGATTGAAAACAACAACACACAACTCACAGAGAGCAGAATGGTAGACACCAGGGGTGGAGATAATGGGGAGATGCCAGTTAAAGAGTACAAACTGGTAGTTACAAGAAAAGTAAGTCCTGGGAATCTAAAGTACAGCACATGACTATATTAAACAATACTGTATTATTTTACCAAAAGTAGATCTTAAATGTTCTCACCAAGTTCACAGAACAAGGTAACTATGTGAAATGACAGATGTACTAACAAATTTGATTGCGGCAATCATTTCACAATCTTTATATATATAAAATCACTAAACTGTACACCTGAAGTTTATACAATTTTGTCAATTATGTCTCAGTAAAACCAAGAAGGGGGAAACCTGGTCAGTTCCTTTTGTCATGGTCCTCACAAGTTACTAATGGCTATAAATAAAATATAAAACCAAGTGACAAATAGAGATGCCTGATGTTGGGCAAATGCAGCAGATAGATATGCAGAGCTTTGCTGCTGATTCTAAGACAAGACTGGTTTAGTAAGAAAGAATGTGGTGATCATTTAGCAATATCCACTGAAGCTGGTGACAGTGGAGAAGGGGAGTCTTAGCTCAGCATATCTGTCAACGCTGCGTAAGTAACAAAGGGAAGTAGTTGTGTGGAGCTATCCTGCTCACAGTGTTCTTAAATTGAGAAAAGAAAAACCTCCTTACTTAAGGGTTTAGGCATCCAAGCTAAAGGTAATATTTATAGATTAAAGTAAAATTGTGTGAAAAGATATCCACAGTTTAAAGAAGTATAATCTAAATACTACCTGTTGATAAATGCTTTTAGATTCTCAAGTGAAAAAGAAAGAAAAGGGGTAGGGAAGGAGGAAGGAAATGCTTTGTCATATTAAAATAAGGAGAGTGGTTTAAGCAGACTCAACATACTACAACTACATCCCAAGAAACAGCTAACAAATCTATTTGAAATGTGAGGAAGTGGAAAAAAGTAAAGAACTATAGAATGGAAACAAAACAGTCCTCTCAAAGAAGGGAGGAGACAAATAATAATAATCTAAAGAAATAATACCAATACTGAGCTAAATAGTTGTGAAATTTTTCTTGTGGATAGTATCTGCAGTGATAAAATTAACACTTTCGCACAAAAGCTACTAATTTCCTTTGCTCTAATGGAAAATAAGTCAAACCTGCCTTCTGAAGTGAGAAAAAGCCAAAAGAAACTCTACCCTCTACCTTCACCATCCTTACTTAAACTAGAATACTAAACATAGTCTCTAGACCATGGGAAAGTATGACTTAAGTGTCTCAGATCACAAATGGATCTAAAAGTCCTCTTTGTTCTGAAGGCATTTCAAAATAAAAGAATCCTTAAGGCTTGCTTTCAAACCAACTCCAAAGGATACCAACTTGAAAAAAAAAAGTCTATTTCTGCTACTAAACTGAATAGTCATTTTTTTTTTAGTTTATAATAAATGAAAATAAACCATCTGGCTTTAGCCTCTACAATAAACTAAGAAAAATGTTTTGCCATATTGGGAACCTTCTAGGGGGTTGTGATCTGCAGATATCCACATCAGGATCATAGGGGTTGCTTGTTAAAAATATTCTAACTCAGCTGGGGATGTAGTTCAATGACAGAGCACTTGCATAGGCATACACAAGGCCCTGAGTTCAATTCCCAGCACAACCCAGAAGTCCATATTTTGAAGTTTCTGAGGTCATTCTTACAGTCATTAAAATATGAAAACTATATTGGGAAAGAATCCAACTTCATTCTTCTCTCAGAATCCTAGTAACAGTAGTTCCAGAACAGATGGACTATGAAAAGATGAGAGATCATTTTGACAGATGATGTTAAGACCCAGAGAAGTGATGTGATCAAGGTCACAAAGATAACCAGAATCAAAATCTGAAGGAAACACATGGTCTCTAGCTCCTAATCCAGCCCTTTTCCCATGGTACCACAGTCCCAATGACTTCCAATAGTGAGAGTGAACTGTCTGAAGTGAAAAGATTTCAAAGTGCTACCAATATACTATGAAATAACAGTACACCAAGTTTGGAAACTGCAGGATAGAAAAAAATATAGGACAGAAGCAAGCTTTCTAAGTTACTGAACTAAAGAACTGAACACACTACAAAGTAGGTAGTAGAGATTCTGCCTAAATGCATGAGGTAGAAGAAAAACTTGAAGAACCACTATGACTTTGTAGAGCTGTTAAAACAGGTTTTTAAAAATAGCTTAATTGATGGAATTCATATGTAATTCATCCATCTAAAGTGTAATAAGTTTTAAAACATATTCACAATGAAACCCCTTTGTACAATTACATGCTAACAGAGAAAAAAATGAAGCATATTCACCAAATTAACCACGATCAATTTTAGAACATTACCCCATAAAAAAACCTTGCCCATCCCTTCCAGTCCTAGGCAACCACTAATTTATGTTATCTCTAAGTATTTACCTATTCTGGACACTTCATTTAAATGGAGTCATACTATATATATAAGTATATATATATATACACACACACACACACACAGTCTTTTGTGGTTGTTTCTTTCACTTGCATATTTTTCAAGACTTATTCATGTAGCACAGACAGTCCCTATCTAATAATGGCTCAACTTACAACTTACTCACTTTATGATGGTACAAAAGCCTATGAATTCAGCAGAAACCAGTTTAATCTTGACCAGTGCCTGATCTAGCTAAGTGCCATATGATATTCTCCTGTAATGCTGAGCAGCTGCAGCAAGCTACAGTTCCAGCCAGGCACATGATCAAGAGGATAAACAACTGACTTTCTACGTGTACTGTGTTGCTAAGCTATGATGCTTGGTAGGTGTATTAGACGCATTTTTGAATTGTGGTATTTTCAACTTCAGAAAAGTTAACACATTTTAAGTTGAGGAATATCTGTACTTCGCTTTACTTTTTTAAATTGTATATATTTATGAAGCACAGTGTGATGTTTTTATTCATATTTTTGGGGTAGTATTCAACTCAGGATAATTAAAGTATCTACTACCTTAAATTTTTGTCATTTCTTGATGGTTGAGTACCTTCAAAATCCTCTAACTACTGTGACATATAATGTATTGTTGTAATTATATTCATATGCTTCATTTCTTTCCATCGCCACACAAATTTTATTGTAAAGTAGCCCCCCTTATCTAAGGTTTTGCTTTCTGTAATTTCAAAATATTAAATGGAAAATTCCAGAAATTCATATATTACTTTTACTGCAGAAAAGTTACAAATGTTTTACTTTATTATTATTGTCAATATCTTACTATACCTAAATTATAAATGAAGCTTTATCGTGGGTATGTACGCATAGGAAAAAGAGTAGTATACAGGGTTTGATATCAACTGTATGTAGTTTCAGACATCTGAAGAAGTCTGTGGTTTCAGATACCTGGAGAACATCTTGAAGTGTGTACCCCCACACATAAGGGGAGACTACTGTATGTCTGTATCACATTTTGTCATTTCATCAGCTGATGGACATCAGACTTGTTTCCATTTTTTAGCTATTACAAATAATGCTGCCTTAAATATTCATGTACAAGTTTTTGCTTGGACGCCCATTCTCTTGGGCATATACCTAAGAATGCTGAATCACAAGGTAACCTTTTGAAAAACTGCTAAAGATTGTTTTCTTAAGTGGCTGCACAATTTACATTCCATCAGCAGGGTGTGTCCTAATTTCCACACACTGTAGCTAACACTTGTTATCTTTCTGATTATAGTCATCCTAGTGGATGTGGAGTGGTTTCTGACTGTGGTTTGATTTTAATTTGCATTTCCCTGATGGCTAATCATGTCGAGCTTGCTCTTTTCATGTGCTCACTGGCCATTCCAACATCTATTTTCTTTGGAGCAATGTCTCGGGGCCTTTGCACATTTTTAATGAGCTGTCCTTTTATTGAGTTGTAATCATTCTTTATATATTTTAGATACAAATCTCTTATCATATATAATTTGTGAATATTTTCTCCTATCCTGTGGACTTCCTTTACTTCCCCCCTTGAAGATGTTCCTTACAGCACAAGTTTTTAATTTTGATGGAGCCCGATTTAAGTTTTTTTTAAATTCCTAATGATTTTGATATCATATCTAAGAAACCAAAGTCATAAAGATTTCTGCCTGTTTACAACTAAGAATTTTATAGTTTTAGCTCTTATATTTTGAAGACTTTGAGCTATGGGGTCCAACTTCAGTTTTTAAGTGCAGCCCCATATGTTTGAAACACTATTCTTCCAAACTGAATTGTTTTGGTACCCCTGATGATTCATGGGCTGTAACTGTGAGGGCTTATGATCGCTCGGTTCTATTTTATTGACTACATGCATATCCATATGCTAGTACCACACTCTCATGACTGGTAACCACTTCCTGATTTCAAAACTTGCAGTACTCCAAGTTTGTTTTTTCTTTTCCAAGACTGTTTACGTCCATTAACGTTCCATATGAATTTTGGAATCAGCTCCCTGATCAGCTGCAATTCTGAAGGGGACTGCCCTGAATGAATATATGAATGTTGAGAATATTGCCATCTTAACAATATTGTCTTCTGATTCATGAACATTCAATGTCTTTCCATTTATTTAGGTCTTCTTTATTTCTTTACATTTTATAGTTTCCAAGTACCAGGTTTATGCTTTGGGTTAAACTTATTCCTATGTATTTTATTTTATGCTAATATAAAGATTTTCCCAGTTTCATTTTTGGATTGTTCATTGCAAGTGTACAGAAAGCAATTAGCTTTTCTGTACTGATCTTATATCCTGCTAAACCCATTTGTAAGCTCTAATTAATTTTTTGCTGCACTCCTAAGATATATTTAGTTTGAATACAAACACAGTAAATAATTAAGAAGGTAAGAAAGCAAAGAGCTAGGATCTTAACTAAATTCTGTTAATGTTCTTAAATATGGCCCTGGAAAATATGACTACAAAAGGAGGGTATTTCAAGTTTTTGTGCTTCAGATCACTGCAGACCAAAAAATTTAATTACAAGGTTAAATTAAGGATTCTATGGTGTTAACTCAAAAGCACCTGACCATTCAAAACACCACAACTATTCAAAGAAGAAAAAGAAAAAATGGTTTTACTATGAATAAAATGCCTGGAAAAAAAAGTTTCCTTTGTCAGATATTACTGTAAAAATATAAGAATTCCAAGAAAACAATTTAAAAACCTAAAGTGAATGGTCTTTTATACAGATCCATTACCAGACACATTTTTGAAGCAAGAACTTTGTAGTAATTCATATTTCATCTAAACTATGTGACATGTTTTTACCAGCCCAATTTAATGTCAACCAACGCAGCCACAAATTAACTAGAAACAAGTTAACCTTAAATTCCCAAAGGAAAGAAATTAAACCCAGAGCTCACAATATTAAAATGCAGCACGACTTTGATCAATTGATGGCATATTAAAAAAACAAAGAATTTATTTGATCCTGGAAATGGAAACACTTTCCTTCCAGTGAGTTTGCAATTTCCTCTTCTATGGAAATAATCATACTCCTTGTTTTTAAATAGGAATGCTATTAAAAAAAAAAAATCACAATATTGTACATGCTATTTACTAGTTTTCAATGTTTACAATCAAGCTGTAGTAAAAAGGGTAAAAGATGCATAGTTAGGAAGAGTATGGTTACAAACCCTGATGTTATTTTAAAAATATAAAGGTGATGTACTAGACAAGTAAAGGCAGGAGGACAGTGAATGGTATTATCTTGTACAGTGGAGAGCTAAGGATGACAGACTGAGACAAGGTTTAACTATATTATTTGGAGTTTAAAAGGTAAGTACCAGAAGAACCCAACATGATAATACAACTTACAGAAATCGGTAACTGAGGGCTGGGGGTGTAGCTCAGTAGTCAAGTGCTTGTGTACAATGTGCAAGGTCCTGGGTTTCATTCCCAGCACAGAAGGAGAAGGGGAGGGGAAGGAAAGGGAAAGAAGGAAAAAGGTGGAGGGAGGGGAAAAGGGAAAGAAAAGGAGAAAGGAAGAAAGAGGTAAAACGCAAGACACAGGAAATGAGAGTTCGAAAGTAATAACAGGTGTCCTAAATTTTCGTCTATTATAACAGGGAGTCAGTAGTATTGTCTAATATTAAGAAATCAAGACACAAATGTGTGCATACATATTATTTACAGCAATAGTATTAACCAACAAAAGCAGTATAAACAGAAACAGTTGAAAGTGGTTGTCTATTGGCATTTTACATGCCTCTGTACTGTTCAGGTTTTTTTCTGTGGTGTCTTTTTTTTTTTCCTGGCGGTACAGGGGCTTGAATTCAGGGTCTACAACTTAAGCCACTCTGCCAGCCTTTTTTTGTGAGTTTTTTACAAGATAGGGTCTCACAAACTATTGGACGGGGCTGGCTTCAAACTGTGATCTTCTTGATCTTTGCCTCCTGACTAGCTAGGATTATAGCCATGAGCCAACGGTGCCCAGCCTCTGTTCTGTCTTTTAAATTGCATGTATTACTTAGTATTCACAAAAGAACTTCAGAACAAACAGGAACCTTTAGATCAAATTAACATTAGATATTTATTTTATTTTCATCCTTTAGTGACCAGATATTAGAAAAACTCAAATACCTTGATCCTGCATTTTCTAGACACTAACATCACCCGGAAAGTATGGGAGTAAAACAGATTTCCTTTGATGGAGAGTAAAGATCTTTTGATCTAAAAACTAGCAATTCTCAAAGGCAGAAAACAACAAAGCCAATGAATGAGGCCCAAAACTGCTTGCCAAGATGGTTGGTACAGAAACAAGGTCATTCGAGCTTAAGGGCCTCTTTCAAGACCAAGTAGATTAGTTTAAATGATGATTAATCCATGCATTATGCTATATATACCTAAGAAATTATGCAAGTTGGACAAAACAGGTAAGAAAGCCAACTGTAACATGGTTAACTTGCAGGGTAGCTGTTAATACACTTTCACAGGGTCCTCCCTATTACAATCTTTATTAAGGCTGCTTTCAGAGCTAAGCACCTACTCATGCAACTGGACAGCTTGTAAAAGAAAACATTAAGTACTGTGCCCAAATAGCAGTTTGAACAAGCAGGTGACAAAACCCTCCAAGAAGGCTAAGATGGCCCTATGCACTCACATACTAGGGTCTCAAGCAGCAAGGGACAATGTGGAGTCAAAAGGGGCTTTTGGTTCATCAGAGAGGAAAATCTCAGAAAACCCCTAAGCTGACTTACTCTCGGCACTGGATCAGATGCCCACTAGATCAAACACTGGCAAAGCCATTACTGCCTTAGAGTAGTCAGAGTGTACACCTGGAGCTTGGCATACTACTACTTAAAAATGAGGAAAGCTGTAGCAGCATGGAAGAGGTTGGAAACCAACAGTGTCAGCCACATTTGTGTTTAACATCTACCTAAATTTAATATTATATAAATATTAATTTAGCCAAATGGTTTAAAAAAAAAAAACGAAGTTGGGAGAATGGGAGAAGTATGTCTCTTTCTGTCTCTATATACACAAAAAGAATGATCAATAGAGGGATAGATATAACATCTCCCTCCCTCTGGGAGGCGGGGAGTGTATATCACAACTAAATCTCATCTCTTATAGTAGGAAACTAACATCTAAAATTCTGAAATAAAATTAAGCCACACAATTTACAAATTCAGAGGTAAACACTAGAAGAAAGACTTAAAAAAACAAAAACAGCCAGATGTGGTAGTGCAATTCTGTAATTCCAGCTACTTGGGAGGCCTACCTGGGCAAAAAGTGAGAGGGCTGGGGAAGTGGCTCAAGTGTTAGAACTCCTGCCTAGCAAGCATGAGGCCCTGAATTCAAACACCAGCACTGCCAAGAAAAAAAAAGTTAGTGAGACCCCATTTCAACAAACAAGCTGGGTATGGGGTAGACACCTGTAATCCCAGAGATGCAGGAAGTGGAGGTAGGATGACTGCTGCTAGACTCTGGGCATGAGTTCAAACTTCATTACCACTTTGAAAAAAAAAAGTTAAAAATGGTAATTGCATGAACTCTGAAGACATGCTAAATAAACAAGTCAGTCATGAAAAGACAATTACTATATGATTCCTCTTATAAGACGTCTCTACAGCAGAGAAATTCATGAAGATAGATAGCAGGATAGTGGTTCTCAAGGGCTGCTAGTTTTGTTAGATTTTAATAGGGAGTTACTGTTTAATAGGAATGAAATCTCAGCTTTGCAGAATGAAAGAAGTTCTGGGGATGGATGGTGATGATTGTTGAAAACACTGTGAACTGGTTGAAAGCACTGCCATTGAACTATACACTTAAATGGCAAATTTTATGTTATATACATTTTACCACAAAAAAAAATATTTAAAATGTTGGGGCTGGTGGAGTGGCTCAACTGGCAAAGCACCTGCCTAGCAAGTGTGAAGCTCAGAGTCCAAACCCCAGTACTGCTTTAAAAAAAAAAAAGTTCAAGAGAAGATGGACATGGAATCCCAGCAACTTGGAAGGCTGAGGCAGAACCATTTTGAATTTGATTTGAGGTTAGTTTGGGCTACCTAGCAAGACAAGAGTCTCAAAAAAAAAAAAAAATCAAGACAAAGTAAAGTAACAGGAGAATTTTTAAATACTTGTGAAGCATTTAATAAGTGTACATATAATATAGCAATACTGCCAGGTCAGCAGAAATCATGAGAAAGGAAGGTATCCTTCAAATCTTTCAAATCTAGAAATTGAATTTAAAAAAAGAAACAAAGCACTTGGCAAGGAGCCTCGGTATTCTATTAGGAATTCTCAACAACTCTCCAGCTGCATCTCCCATAAGAGCCCATCAAAAGATCAGAAACAGAGGACAAGCAGCGAGTGCTTCAAGACCACTCAGAAAAGAAGGCCTATTTCTCCCACACCCATAATAATAGGGAAAATAAGATGTGAAAACACAGAAAGGACTATAAAGGAAGCATCTTATTCCTTCAATCTAAGAAGGTGATAGCAAGGTTTTGATTGCATTAGAGAACACTCATGAACAAACTTCAGTTTTAAACATCTGTTCTTCATGGAGGTTACAGACAAATAGACAAGACTAGTAAAAAGTTCTATGGCAGATAATTAAAAGAAAGGAAACCAAGTGCTGTCTAACCCCATTGTTTTCCAGGAAGATTGGTAACAACCAAACCACAATCTGAGTTCATAATCATCAAATCCTGAAGTGCTAAATAAAACCAATAAAAGATATAATTTTTAAATCAACAAAAGATACATCTGGAGCTTCAGGGCCTTCTAATGTATTATGACTACATATGGCAAATGGAAGACATTCAAGATTTGTGAAAGGTCTATCCAACGGTCCTATGATTAACTCCAAGACTCAGTAACTGGGAGCAAATATTTCCAAGATTATGTTCAAGGATGGTTCCCTGCGCAATCACTTAGGACACTTCTACAACAGAACACACACCTAGGGTAAAAGAGAAGATGATAATAACTATGTTCCTATTCAGAAAAATCCAGTGTTAAGATAAGGCCTCAGAGAGCATCTGGTGGAAGCCTCTCATTTTATACAGGAAGAAACTAATGTCCAGAGAAATTAAAAGTACTTATAAAAAGTAACATAGTGACACAGGACACAGGAGACAACACAACACAAGTATTCTAGGCAAATCTGGTCTTCTGGAGTCTGAGTTACAAAATGAGTTGAACCAGTTACTGTCAGGTATAAAATAGCATATGGCATCATACTCACTTTAAGCCTATCTAGCCTTGACCACCAGGAAATCTGAGTCAAATGAGGCACACCAAACATTCCTACTGCTGTTTGGGCTTGCCTAGAAATAAGTTTTCTCCACAGAATGCCTGGCACTGATTCCAAGAAAATGCTGATTGGATCTGCCAGGTTGCTGGCTGCATCCTGAGTCAATTCTTTGAATTAGATTTCACAGATGTTGTCTGCCGCCATCTAGAATGCTAATAATTAATTAAGGACTACTGCTAATGATATGAGGAAAACACTCGGATTCAAACCTGGCTTCTAATCCAACTATTTTCTTCCTTCCCATGTTCACAAAGTGGACAACTTTCCTCATGATGCCCTTCCACCATGATGTTCTGCCTAGCCTCTAGCCTAAGCAATGGATTCAGCTGACCCTGGACTGAAACTTGTAAGTCAAAATAAATCCTTCCCCCTTTAAACTGTTTCTCTGAGATATCCGTCACAATGTCTAATACACAAGACATCTGCTCTAGAATTCTAAGCAAATATTTAATCAGATGTAAACACTCAAGATTTCCGAGCTTTTTTGGTTTTAAGCTGTGGTCTTAGAACCAGTTAAAGGGACCTTTAAAAACTAGATATACATGGGATAGATAGTTGGTAAGTGTGAAGAAACACACAGGTTTTAAGGGAGCTCCAAGAAGCAAAATAAAATGATCAAATTTGAAAATGGTATCCTAGGTCTTACCCAATGACTGTAAGTCTCAATAGAACATGTGTTCTATCATACAGCAGCAAGAATCTTCTCAACATTAATATGATCACCTTAAGACTTAGTAGCCAAGAAAAGGTTCTTTGCCATTCACCAGGCTCCCTTCCTCTCTCACCAGATGGAAGTAGCTTTCTCCACATTAACTTTTCTCTATCTAACCTGAAAATCTTTAAACATGCAAACTATTTATCAAGTCTACAATGTCTCCAAATCACATTAAATTAAAGTTATCTTTAAGAGTTCAGGCTCACGCTTGTCATCCTAGCTACTTGGAAGGCTGAACTCAGGAGGATCGCAGTTCAAGCCAGCCCAGGCAAATAGATCTCCAAAATAACCTAGAAAAATGTACTGGAGATGTGGCTCAAGTGGTAGAGTACCTGCTCTGCAAGTGCAAAGCCCTGAGTTCAAATCCCATTCCCACCCCCGCCTCCCCAAAAAAGACAGACTTCAGTCCTCAAAAGGTCACTAACGAATGACCTTGACAGTGTCAGTGTACAGACTAGTCAGTTCTCCTTGCTATCTCACATAGCAGGCTTCATGGGATCTTAAGGCCCTGTGCCACATCTGTCACGCATACTGCACTCCCTTCCATATAGTGCACTATCTTAAGGATGAGAACGGCTGCATTCTCTGGGCTCAGAATTCAGTCCCTCTCCAGCAAAAACTCATCCAATATAAAAACTGAAGGACAGCCTCTTCAAAATATATTCCTGCAGCTGAGTGAATGAGACTAAAGCTGAATCACAATATATACTAATCTGTGTTGCTCCTGAGATCAGTAAATGCCATCTTCTTCATTAACAAACAAAGTGACTGAACACCCTTCATTATGTTTTTCATGCACTCCTCACAGGGATTCATAAAGTCCTGTGGCAAAGAACTTAAGTTACAGAGTTAAAGAAGTACAACTTTGGTTCAAAAGTTACAGATCTAGAACAAACCCAGCCCAAATTCACCAAATGAGAAATGTTATGACAGGGTCAGAAACTGGCCCTTTCTCTGTATCTACAGAATATGATCCATTCCTTCCAAAAAGAACCAGATTGAAAAGCAGGTCTCTCCCAAAATAATCTTATTTTGACACAGTTCACTCCAAGCGATTATTTTCCCTTCTTTCTGCCTCTTCTATTTCCAAACCCTTCAATGGCCTTCAGATAATTCTGCCCCATTAACCTATTGCAGCAAAGAGGAACCAGTAGGCAGAGAGGAAGAGGGAGGGCATAAAAAAGATTTCAAACCATCATAGTGACCCTCTGTTGTTCTTGTGGCAACAGCTAATGAGAATGCTATTATCAAAAAGAAAGGCCTTTTTTAGGTCTCTATTTCTGCTCATTCCTCAAAACACAACTATCCCAGGAGACAGCTCCATCGAGAAATCAAATAAGGTAGCAGAATCACAATTAGCTTGCATTCCAGAGTTAGAAAAGTCTCTTTAACTATTGTCCTTTTCTATAGTGGACAAGTATTTAAAACTAAAAACTGTCTGTAAAATCTATGTGGAGGCAGGTTAAATGCTATTTGATCAAGCTGTGGTGATTTCATGTGTTTGGAGGGTAAATAAATCAATCAGTATATCTGGCAGAATCTCCGAGCATTTTAGGAACTAATCCAGACTATGAGAAAGATTTCTATCTTTAAAGCAATGCTTAAAGACTATGAAGTTATTTTAAAAACATAACAGTTTAGTGTGTAAAATATGCCAAAAGGGCTTTCCTCTGTGGCTCTTCCCTTAGGGGAGTAAGATTAACATGTAACTAAAGGTTTAGTTCTTTCCCCAAATGCCATTGTTACTGCGAAGTGTTCTGAACTGCTAGGAGCACAAGTATTTACTGTTCAGTACCACCAAAAATTGTGAATTGTGGAGTAAGTTATAAATCCTACCACCTTCAAAATGAATCTCCACTTCTTAAAAGTTCTGAGTTCAAGTTCAAAATAACTATCTGGGGCAGATTTTGGTCTACCAAAATCTTTCACGATTAAAAAAAAAAAAAGCACTCCATTGGGCGGGGTGGTGCAATTCTGTAATCCCAGCACTCAGAGGCTGAGGCAGGAGGATCAGAAGTTCAAGACCAGTCCTGGCTACATACCAAGTTCTAGGCAGGCCTAGGCTACTTAGTGAGGCTCATCTCAAAAAGACAAAAAAGCGAAGAACAACAAAAGAAAAAATGCTCCACACAGGAGCTGCTCAACAGACCAAATCAAGGAGGTTTCTTCAACAAGGGAAAGCAAAACTGTAGTAGAAGTGTGTAACACTTCCTTAAACCTGTCTCTGTATACATATTGATGAACTTCACCTGCCTGGGTAATTTTAAGTCTTTCAAGGCAGTCACCCCTCCCCTGGAATGGCCTCACTGGATCCTCTGTCAAGTTCTCTCCTAGATTTTTATCCCTTGGTGTTGGCAGGGAGGCCTCCTTACTCTTCGCCTTGTTATTGTGCAACAGATTCAAGGTCGGCCCAGGCCCAAATGCATGGGATTGGTTGTAGTACACTCGGTAGTCCTGCCTACGGGAAGGCTAGCAGTCCGGTAGACTGCTGGGGTTGCCAACCAAGTCTCCAACCTCTAGCCAGAGACCAGGCACCCCGGTCACCAAAAGAAGGCAAAGTTCTGAGGTTAAAAAGGAAGCCCCATTCCCTTCAATAAAGCTCTCAAAATCACTTTTCAGTCCCCTCCCTCTGGAGAACAGCCCAGGCCGAGCACAACCTTTGAGCTCCCTTCTACAACCAACTCAACATGCTTCACCCCTACCCCCGTGTTGCTTATAAACAGTTCCCTGCCATCCTTTGGAAAGCAATGCCCAGGAGCCTTCCTCTGCACCGCCCTGCTCTTCAAGCTTCTTTCCCGGGCTCAAGAAATCCCACCCGACTACGGTGTGCTCTTGACAAAGGCCCCTTCAACCATCTCCACAGGCCTGCCTACTCTGAAGGATGCCATCGCTCTGCCACCCCCTCCTGTCCCTTGCTTACTACTTGAGCATTATTTTATCACTGTCTCCTCCCAGTCTAGGGACTCCTCTGACCCGTGGGGCCTCGTCCAGCCAAGTAAACAATACTATCAAAGCAGGATTACGCTGGGTGAGGCTTCCAGACTGCATCTAGCCTCCTACCGGTGTTCTACAAGCAGCCAAACCAGTCATCGCAGGGTCCCACACCGAACTCCTCTCTAAAAAGGCCCGTGGGACAGCTCGGAAAGCAAGTACTGGAGGCGCACAAATGCACAATCTGCCAGAGGGAGCGGCAAGGCCGAGTGCAACGCAAGGCCAACTGCACCGATCGGCTCTGCAACGGGCGGAGAGGAGGGAAGGCTGGGTCAAGTGCGCAGAACTGCCACGAAGCGTGAACAAGGGCTTTCTCCGCGCGACCGGAGGGCCGCGTTCCCGAGTGGGCGGGCGGGCGCGCGGACCCGAGAGAAAGCCGAGTGAGGGGCCCCGGAAGCGCACGCGGCGTCCCGGGGGCCTGGCGGAGCTGGGGGATGGGGGGTTCTCGAGGCCCGGCGGGAGCCCGGGACGCGGCGCGGGCCGGCGCTCACCTCCCGGCGTGGTGGAGAACAGCGTCCCCCCGGGCGTGGTGCAATAGTCATGAGGTAGCTGCGCGGCGTCGCTGATGGCCACGGTGCGGGTGGGGATGGCGCGGCTCTGGCTGGGCTGGTGGCCGCTGCCGGCAGACGAGGACATGGCTCTGGCGCGGGCTTTCCGCTTTGTCCGGCGGGCGGGCGGGCGGGCAGGCAGGCGGCGGCGGCGGCGGCGGGGCCCGGGCGGCTCCGGCTCCTCAGGCGGGCGGAAGGGCGCACTCTGCCGGCTCCTCGCTCGCCTCCTCTCGCTCCCTTGTCCCGCTCCGCTCCCGCCGCCGCCCTCTCAGCCGCCGCCGCCGCCGCCGCCCGATCCTCCGGCCTCCGCCAGCAGCCTCAGCAGCAGCAGCAGCGGCAGCAGCGGCGACGACGACGACGACCGGAAGCGGGCGAAGGCGGGAGCCAGAGGGAATTCGAGGAAGCAGATCGGCCGGATGTGACGTCACTGAGGACGGTGCCTCCGTGGGCGGGGCGTGAGGGTAGCGGAGGGGGCGGGGCTGATCCCCCGCTTGCAGGAATGGAGTTGCAAAGAACCTTCCTGGGGTGAGCGAGCCCGGCGAAGGAGGACGAGGAAAACTTCTGTTGTGTGTGTATGTGGTTTTAGTTGTCGATCAACACTATTTTCCTTGAGAAAATTTCAGCTTCCTATCAATTTCTATCCATTAAAAGTATAATTTTACTTTTTTTTTTTATGGTACTGTGGTTTGAACTCAGGACTTAGCACTTACCAGGCAGGTGATCAAGCATTTGAGCCACGCCTCCAGCCCTTAATTTTACTTAAAATTGTTCGTTGTTAAATACAGGCAAGGCATGCACGATGTATTAAGAAAAAAAGAAGCAAATCAGAAAGGGTTACTGTAGCGTTTACCCCCAGTTTCCCAATTGTTCTCTCTCTGGGGAACCACTGGTACCGTTATCCTTCCAGAGAACGCCCCCGTCACATATAAAGCAACACACAAACATTGAAGAAAAGAAGAGACCAGTAGCCATCCTCATTACAAAGATGACTATTGTATTAGAGATAAACTGAGGCACAGGGAGGGTTAAGACTAGGAGGTAACTGTGAAGTCTAGACCTGGAACGTTGTTCTCTCTCTAGGGGTTCTCAAACCATTTGGTCTGAGGTCTCATTACCTCTTCACATTATCAAAAATTATTGAGGATTCCAAAGAGCTTTTGTTAGTGTGGGTTATATCCATTACTAATGACTGCACTGGAAATTAGCACTATGATATTTAAAATTTTTCATTAATTCATGAAAAATAGCCTATCACCACATGTTGATATAATAGTTTTTTTTAAATCACTATATTTTCCAAAGGAAAAAAAAAAACAGTGACATTGCTTTACAATTTTGCAAACACTTTAATATCTGACTTAATAGAAGGCAGCTGGATTCCCCTACCTGTTTCCCGTTCAGTCTGTTCTGATGCGTTTTGATTAATTAAAGTATGTGAAGAAAACTCAGCCTCACACAGGTGTGTAGTTGGAAAAAGGCCACTTCACAGACTCCTGGGGGCTCTCCAGACCACAGTGTGAAAACAGCCCCCTGGGTTCTCACAACATGCCCAAGACTGGATCAGCAAGAGAATCGTGAGCAGGCCCAGCATTCCCATTCTGCAAATAAAGAAATTGAGGCTAAAAGACATTGAGGATTTAGCTCAAGAAGTGACCATTTCATCATACAAGAAGTCAAACAGATGCTTGACATAAACAAAAGAGCTTGCAGAGCATGGGTTGGGCCAGGGCCTGATGTGGTACTAATTGTATGGTGAGAGTTCCTTAATTCAGAAAGAAGAGTCCTCTGCCTGCACTGCAGTCTGAAGCCCCCAGAACTGTGGGAGAGGAACACTGAACTTAACTTTGAGGATCCTAAGACTTCTGATGTGCCAGGAGAAAGAGATTTCTAGTGGAAGGAAAAGAAGACACTAGTTTACATTTGTGAAGAGCTTATAAAGCTCATGGTTTACAAAATATAGCCCTTTTTGATATGTCTTTAATTACAGATTTCTAGTGTTCTAGGGACGATGCGGAGAGCTTTCTGGCAAGAGCAAAGGCGGCAGAAAAAGTTAGACAAAGAGGGCAGGACTAGAAAAGGGATGAAATGAAATAAATGAAGGCTGAACCAGAGTACTGTTTCCAACTCTTGGGGGCAGGGGAGTAACACCTGCCTTTTATGTATATTGTCAGTGGCCGCAACATTTTACAGTCCCTCCAGAAGCGTAAAGTCTTCTGATTTCCCCATGTCCTTGGCCAATGTTTGTTAATGCCAGCTTTTTTTTTTTAATCTTAGTCACCTTAGACAGTGTGAAGTGGTGTAGCCTTGTGCTTTTTAATCACTCCCCCAGTGATTTATAATATTAAGCATCCCCATAGGCCTATTAGCTATTCTGAGGTATATGTCCTTTGGTACACTGTCTATTCAAATCATTTGCCCTTTGTAAAATTGGGTTATTGAACTTTTTATTGAATTTTAAGACTCCTTTATATACTCAGAACACTAGTGCTTCAGATGACTTACAATTTTCCTTCTTTGTCTATGGAGCTCTGAGCTGGGATAGGTTGAGAGTAGATTGGATTTTCTGTAAGGTGGTAAGATCCAGGTCAGCCATGTTGCTGGAGAGTCCCCAAGTGTCAGTCTTTGTAGATATTTTATCTTTTGCTTGTCCATGTTCTCCAGGAAGCATCTTCCATTTTCTTTGCCTGGCACACCTGACTGCTAGGGCTCTGGGAGCCCTCCTAGAGCTGAGCAATAAGTAGGGATTGGGGGGAGGGAAGGATGGGGGGAGGGGGAAGGGTGGGGGAGGGGGGCAGGGTGGAGAAATGACCCAAACAATGTATGCACATGTGAATAAATGAAAAAAAAAAATGAGTAGGGATCCTCTCCATTCAGAATGCAGACTTTCACCTACCCTTTGTTGTCTGTATACCTTCCCCACACCGGGGCTGAGATGTATCTCCAAGGACAAAGGTCTCTCTGAGGTCTCCTATACCTTTTGTTCAACCTCTGTAGGGTTCTAGCCCCACCTTGCTCCTCTAACTACAGAAGTACCTGGAAGGATTAGGGATATAGTAGAGTGCTTGCTGAACACACACGAGGCCCTGGGTTGGATCCCCAGCACTGCAAATATAAACAAAAAGTACTTGGAACCTCCCAATCCTATCATGATAGAGTACTGGATTGAAGTGGCTTTTTTCTTATGAGCCACTGCTAAATCACTTATCTCTCTGCTTACCAGTCCCCCCAATTTTTTTGTCATCCTGGTCCACTGGTCTACTTAGTCCTTAAGGGTTTCTCCTTGTCCTATTTCTTGCCTCCTCTGCTTCCTTCTCTTCCTCCTTTCTCCTCCTCCTCCTCTTTCTCTTTTTTCCTGTTTTACTGTGCCTGCAATTGACCACCTCCTGCCTCAGATTCCTGCGTGCTGGGATTACACGTATGACCACCACACCAGTTTATGCCTTTAAAAATATTCCTCTATTCTCATATCAGAGAGGTTTGACAGGAGAAAAGGGATAATTCTACCTTGCCTTGTCTCACTTCAGGAGCACAGTACATGTTTTTCAGGAGTGTAACCAAGAGTCAATTGCAATAACAAAAGATTTATTCAAAGGGGTCAGTTTTATTTATTTATTTATTGTTTTATTTTTTATACGTGCACACAATGCTTGGGTCATTTCTCCCCCCTGACCCCACCCCCTCCCTTACCACCCACTCTGCCCCCTCCCTCCCCCCCACCCCCTCAATACCCCGCAGAAACTATTTTGCCCTTATCTCTAATTTTGTTGAAGAGAAAGTATAAGCCATAATAGGAAGGAACAAGTGTTTTTGCTAGTTGAGATAAGGATAGCTATACAGGGAGTTGACTCACATTAATTTCCTGTGCATGTGTGTTACCTTCTAGGTTAATTCTTTTTGATCTAAACTTTTCTCTAGTTTCTGGTAAGGGGTCAGTTTTAAATAACCTGGGCAAGTAAGAGAAATAGGCTCCAGTCTAGGCATCAAGGGTGATCTTCACAACACTGCAGAACTGACCATCTTGGAGACTGGGAAATGGGTAGGTACTGTCTCAACAGTCAGGGCCACCCAAGCTACAAGTCAGATCAAGGTCAAAGACACACAGAGCCTGCTAGATCCATACAAGCAGGTGAATGCCTGGCAGAATACTACCTCTCTCCCACTTAACTCAGTTCTGAATTCAAGCCTTCTGTGAGGGCATCTGATTGGTATAACTGCAAACACATTGCTACAAGGGATTGTGAGAAATTGTTTTGTTGTTACTTTGTTTTGTTTTTAGCTTTTCAGACCCTGCACTATAAAGAAAGAAATTAGAACCAAAAGAAAGTTCGAATAGGTATGGAGTGCATCAATGCATAATATTTACCACAAAAGGTGGGGATGTAGCTCAGTGGCAGAGCACTTGCCTAGCATGGACAAGGCCCTGGGTTCAATCTCAAGCACTGCAAAAACAGTATAAGGGAAAAAATACACACACACAACATAGCATTCATTCCCATCATTTTACCTCATCTAATTTCCTTCCTCCAAGCTTCTGAGATTAAACACAAAAAGAATCCCCACCTTTTGTATAAAAACTCAGAGAGCAAATGTTTTAGGCTCAAGTCATCTGGTCTCTGTCACAACAATTCAATGCGTCATTGTCCTGCAATAGCAGCCATAGACAATATGTAAATAAATGGATGTGTATCTAGTAATACCTTGTTTACAAAAATGAATGGCTGACAATATTTGGCCTATGTCTGTCATTTACAGACCTCTGCCTTTGCTTGTGCTATTCATTAACTCAACAATTACTTAATGAGTACTATGTGCCAGGTCCTGGCCTGGGAGTAGGAGATACAGCAATAACAAGACAGCCCTGCTGATCGCCTCCAGTTTCCTGACTAGTTCACACTCCTAGTTAATGTTAAGTTTGGGTGGGCTTCCCTTGACCTTCTTCTCCCAAGAGATAGACACAGTTATGGGCAGAGAGGTCTGGGTAAAGGCTTTTTAGGTTTCCTATTCAGAGATGAATTTTTGTTTGCCAATTGGATTGTGGTGTAGCTCACACACACTAAAATGCACTTCTTTCTCCAGTATACATCTGGATACTTTTTGGCAAATATTTACATCCTTGGGAACAGTACCACAATAAAGATACAAAATAGTTTCATCATACCCAAAAGTTACTTGTGTCCCTTTGCAGCCAGCAATGACCAACCTCACCTCCAACCCCTGTCCCCTGGTAATCACTGCTCTGATTCTATCACTATTGATTAGTCTTTTTCTGTTCTAAAATTTTATATAAATGAAATCATACTGTATGTGCTATTTTACATCTAGCTTATTCAATCCCATAATGTGTTGCTTGTATCAGCAGTGCATTTCTTTTTATAACCAACTAGTATTCCCCTTATGGATCTGTCACAATCTGCTTATTGAATGAGAATTTGGAGGAAAGTATTTTTCTGTCCTCTCCCCTAGAGCCTACCATAGGAGATCAGGAGGGCCTTCCCTGGCTTAAAATGTGCAAATTGGGTATTATATTAGGTTATCTTCATAATTAGGGAGCTGCTAAGCAATTGTGACCCCCCCACAGCCACAGGACCCTCTAGATTCATACCTGATGTTTTTTCAGGAGAGAAACATAAGAGACAGTGTGTTGCTCCTGAAATATAAGAGGCAGTCTGTGCTGGGAAGGTGATAGTGACAGAGAGCGTCTGTAAGCTTCGAGGATGGGCAGGTGCTGTACTAGACACCTTTGAGAGATTTGATCTCTAATACCCCACCTGCCATACACAGGAGGAGTTATTGTGCCTATTTTACAGAGCATGCAAAATATATTATATGTGGCCAGCCCTGTCATGGAGTTTTTAGATTTTATCAATATAACCAGAGTTTCAAACAATGGAAGTGGTTGGGTTAGGGACATAGTTCAGTGGCTGAGTGCTTGCCCAGTATACATAAGTATGCTTCATCCCCTGCATGGAAAAAAAAAAAAAAGGCACTGGCCTAGGTGTTCCTGACACCTAGGGGTGGCCTTCCTCTAGTCATTTATTCCAATATTTCTGCACCTTGTCTTTCCCCATCTCATTCTTTCTAATTCACCTGCATGCACCTGCTGCCCTGTTCTATAGTTCTGTCTTTCCCAGACAGGAAGGCTGGTCCCCACCCTCTGTAATGCAACCACCCATGCTAGATCAGTATCACCATAAGGATAATGGTCTTTTACATCTAGGTAACACTTCCAATTTACACAGTACTTCCACGACTATCATTACAGCTGGCCACAGGCTGCTTATTAGTCTTATCTAAATTACACAGATGAAGAAACTGAGTGAAGCTCAAAGAAGGTAACTGACTTCTTTGAGATTATGCAGGTAGGACCTGGTGGGTGGTCCTATGAATTTTTTCCTGCACCTGCTGGCCTCCTGCATTCCTAAGAAGTGTGAAGTGTCCCTTGGGCACCCACCCTTTATCATCACATCTGCTGAACCCATTGGGGCTGAGAAGCATCCACTTCCTGAGTTCCTGAAATATAAGAGGCTGTGGGGAAGGTGATAACAATAATAGAT
The DNA here is from genome assembly GCF_047511655.1 of Castor canadensis. NCBI lineage: Eukaryota > Metazoa > Chordata > Mammalia > Rodentia > Castoridae > Castor > Castor canadensis. The sequence goes on along the minus strand of NC_133392.1, from coordinate 60,881,286 downwards.
AGCATTCGTAATTATGGGCTTGGGCAGGTGCTGTGCTTGACACCTTTGAGAGATTTTATCTCTAACACTCCACCTGCCATAAAAGGTAGGAATTATCCTGCTTACTTTACAGATGAGGAAGCAGCCCCAAAGGAGCTAGTTTGCCCAAGGTGACCTGCTGTGTCTCACGGTTGTTGGGAACAGTTCACAATGCACAGGTTCTAATGTCAGACATGCCTTGGTTCAAATGTTGGCTGCACCACAAGCTTGTTGTATGACCATGAACTCTTAGCCTTGTGTCTGAAAAACAGGAGGAAGAACCCCTTATTCAGAGTCCCCTCTGAGGATTAAATGTCAGGCCCAGCTATGATTTGGCTGATGAGGATGGCGACTAGGCCAAACTGGATCCAGGAAGGTGCTAGTGGTAATCAGAGCTGGAGAGGAACAGTTCAGCCATGTGTCTGTATGTACAGAGAGGACCATACTTTGGAGGTCTTGTCAGGTGATGTCTCTTGTTTGTCATTGTATCCTTCAGGAAATAAGGTGCAGCTTGTTCAAAGTTACCTAGGCATAATAAAGTCCTCTGTTGAAACAAGTGTATTATCTGCCTGTTTACTACAATTCAACACCTGTCATTCTTGTCTTTCTCCTGTTCATCCTGATAGTAGAAGATTATTCATAGATACAACTCTCGCTCTGACTTGCAGGGTGAAAATCAGTGTCAGACTGGGCAATACACTTAAGACCACATCACATCTGTAATGTGCTGATTTGAGAGCTTGCGCTCAAACCAGAGAGAGCACTTTTGAAATGGAAATGCACAGTCATCTGAACCTTGAGCAGTAGGCCGCACCCTATGCTGGCCACTGCCCAAAGGCAGGGTACACTGTGTACTGAGTCTGAGAGCCAAGGGCAGTGCTTGCCAAGTTGGGGCAAGAGGTGTTCTGCCCAGGGAGCTTCTTCTCTCTTTTGGATGGAGCCCAAGGTTCTTAAGGGAATCCTGTTGTGGTGACTGAGTGGACATGGTTGGGCCTGAGACTGATTCTCCATTGAGTGTCTGGACAAGCTACCTGGCTTCCATATAACCAGCAACTGACTCATTCTGAAACATTTATTCACTCCTAGTGTGGCCCCCAGTTCCAAGTGGAGGGATGAGCCAAGGGAGACTTGATGGAGCTCCTATTTATTCATGGGCTCTGCCTGCCTTGGTGATAACTCCTTATACCCATAGCTTCTAGATGGGTTTTGGATGGGCCTATTTATCCATTCCCACTGGATTGGATTCAGAAGCACTGAGATTCAGAGCAATGACTAGCTGTGTCTACTAGGTTGTGTCATCACCCTCTCTTCCGTGGCTCTCCATTCCTCTTGGAATCTGGAATAAGGCCTGGTATAGTCTGCTGTCATCTCCCACCTTTTTCCCTCTCATTTTTCTCTTCTGTTCCTCCAGTGGGCCATGCTTTCGCCTTCCCAGGACCTTTACACATGTGATTCCCTTTGCCTGGTTGTTCCTTGTAGTGAACAGACTGTAAAGTGACCCTCATGATCCCCATCTCCTGATGTCACACCCTTGAGTGTGGACAGGACCTTAGACTTGCTCCTAACCAACAGAACATAGCAAAACTGACAAGACTCCATCTTGCTAGCAGACTCAGTCCTGGTCAGTCTATTTCTATCTATCTCTCTGTTTCTGTTTATCTATCTCTCTGTTGCTGGCTTTAAAGAAGCAAGCTGCTGGCTGGGGATGTACCTCAGTGGTAGAGCTCTTGCCTAGCATCCATAAGACCCTGGGTTCAATCTCTTGCACCACAAAGAAGGAGAAAGGAGGAGCAAGAAGAGGAGCAGCAGCAGGAGGAAAAAGCTACCATGAGCCCATAAGTCCTACAGTCACAAGAAAATTTAATTCTCTCAACAATCCAAGTGGTCTTAGAAGGGGACCCTTTCCCAGTCAAGCCTCCATGTGAGAATTCAGCCCTGGCTCACACCTGTCTCACAGCCTTGCAGAGGACCCAGATATAGCTGTGCAGAAACTGTGAGATAATTTTAATGTGTTAAACCACTAAGTTTGTTGTCCTTCTTCCCCCCAAAAAGCTGTGTAAATGTGCTATTATTTCCTATAGGCAGCACAGAAAAATAATCTATTCTCTAACATCCACCTAGCTGACTCCTCCTCTTCCCCTACTGTTCCCATCCCACTCAGGTTCATTTTCTAGAACAACTATCCTGCCAAGGCAGGTGTCCTCGGTGTAGGTTCCCAGGGCACTGTGTTTCTCCTCCATGCTATCCGATCAATTATAATTGTGTGAGTATTTAACTCATGTCTGCCGTCCACAGAATGTATGTGCCGTGAAAGCATCCTGTCTTGCTCTCTGCTTTTTGCAGGGACTGGCACAGTGCCTGGCACGTGGAGGTGCTCAGCAAACATCTTTTGAGTTAAGTACATGATTCACTTTCAGCATGAGGAGGAGTGGAGTGGTGAGCAGGCAGGCTTGTTCAGTGGTTAGAGGCTAACCTGGTCTAGGGACAAATTTGGATAACAAAGTCCTAAAACTCACTTTTATTTTTGGGACACATTTGAACAAGTAAAACTGAAGTGTATTTGGGGCATCCTTGGTAGGAATAGCAAGCTGTCCCCAAGGCTGGCATGAGCATGATTCTCTTGGAAGCTCCAGACTCTTTCTTCCTTGCAAAGGAACATCTTGTATTCTGATCACCAGGCAATTCTCTGAACAATGTCCTCCACCATCAGCTTCTACCTTCATGGTCAAAGGCAGGAAAACCTTTGCGGTGAGGAGAAGGGAGCTCCAGCTTGGCTGTTTTAATAAGGCCCACGAGTTAAGTGCAGAGGCATGCACTTGTAGCTCCAGTTGCTTGGTGTTGGTGAGAGGGGAAAGGTTGAGGCAGGGGGAGATGCTGAGGCAGGAGGATCACTTGAGCCCAAGAGTTCAAGACCAGACTGAACAACATAGCAAGCGCTGTCCAAAAAAAAGCCCATGAAACGCCACACAAGTTAATAGACATAAAGGTGAATTCATGTAGTGCTATGGACTGAATTATGTCTCCTTAAATTCTGTGTCTCCTTCTTTGGAGACTGGGACTATATGGAAGCAATTATAATTAAATATGGCCACAAGGTGAACTCTAGTCTATTATGGCTGCCATCCTACCAAGAAGAGGAAAATGCGAGCGCACTCTCCTCCATGTGAGGATGCATCCAGAAGACAGCCATCTGCAGCCAGCAAGAGGGCTCTCACCAGGAGCCCAGTCAGCTAGCACAGCACCTTTACCTTGGCCTTCCAGCCTCCAGAGCCAAAAGAAAATAAACTGTTGTCTAGCCTACCAGTCTGTGGTATTTTGTTATAGCAGCTTGATCGGACTAAGATAGGGATTATCCCAATGGCTCTATTTTACCAAACTTTAAAAAAAAAATTTGTCAGGTGCTGAGGATCAAACCCAAGGCCTTTAAGCATGTTAGGCAAGTGCTCATGCCCCCCCCCCACCGCCCCAGCTCCAAAGGCTCTATTTTATAAAAATAAACTTAGGGGGGGTTTCAGAGTCCCTAGATCTATGTTCTCCTGTATCTCTAATGGGACTTTATTTCTCACCACCTCCACCATTTGTTGTCCTCAGAGTTTGAATGGCCCAAATCTTTATGCTTTAAGCTTCCCCACCTAGGTCCTAAGGCACTTCTAGCTATGATCATTTTCCTCCTTCCCTTCTATCCAACTTACTGGGTTGTCTGCCCTTGCTGGTCACTTCCTCATTTTCATATGTTCACTCCTCTAGTTTTGGCCTCTACCCACACATTACACACAAACTGCTTTAGTGTCACATCCAATAGACACATTTTGGTCCCCATCTGTGTATTCTTGTGGTTTTGGTTTTTTTTTTTTTTTTTTTTTGGTCCTTTCTCCTCCCTTGTAATTCTATCCTGCTTCCCCTCATGTAAGTGATGATGTTAGGCAGGTTTTGCCCCTGGTCCCTTTCCATCTCACTACACATTTCCCCGAGTGAGCTGTCCAGTCCTATTGATTCAGCTTCTGCCAATGATTCCCAAATCTGTAACTTCAGCCCTGATTCCTCACTGAGCTCCTGACTTGGCTGTCCCTCCAGCACATTGAACTGTATATCCCCTAAATTGAGCCTGCCATCTCCCCCTCTGCTCCAGGTTCTCCCCACTCCTACTTGCCCTTGTGGCAACTGGTACCATTGTTCTTCTGATCCCTCAAGGTCAACCTCGAATCTTCCTTTGCCTCATGTTCAATCAATCACAATGACTGTCTTTTCTTCCTCTTATTTATTTCCTGTTTTTCAGCCCTACATGAGAGCCTGAAACATGATGAAGTATTTACTGCCTCTGGGTGATTTTAAAAAACAAAACAAAAAGGGATGCACAGAGAAAATGGTTTTTTGCTCTTTCTAAAGCAGAAATGCAGACAGATATCTGGAGTACTAGGATTTAATGGATTTCTAATGAAGTCTCTGACCTTAGAAGCATATGAGGACAGGCTTGGAGGCCCTTATATAGGATACTGACATGTGGAATATTGCTTTGGCATGAGGTAGGACTGGACAAGGGGTGGCACTTTGGTGACCTCCTAGATGCATTTTGTTTGACCCAACTTTGTTCAAAATCAGTTGATGAGTTTCTTACATTAAAAGAATCCCTAGAGATTTTAATATAAAAATACGTTTCTAGCTTTTCTTTAAAAAATCATACTTGGCCATTCTTGGCCCAGAGCACAGCATCAGTACTTGGGATTTTCTTTAGGTTTTCCCATTTGACTGATTACAATAGTGAGAAGTATTACCGGCATCTGCTTTTTGCCTCTCTCCCCACTTCCCCCGCCCATCCATCTCAATCATCTTCCTAATTTTAAGACTGCTCTTGCTCAGCTCTTGAGCTCTCCTGAGGCCCTCTCTTCTCCATCTCCATTCTGTGTTTCTTCAAAGCCCATTCTTGGCAGGCATTGCAGTAAAGAGCATGTATGCCTGTGCCTTGTCTTTGTTCTGCTTGCCTGACTTTTAGAATAAGACAGAAGAAGGTAGAGGAGGGAAAAGCTCTTATGTGCAGTTCTGAACATCTTCTATCATATGCATTGAACTGAAGACAGTCCAGGGAGCCTCTGGGAAAGTAGGAATGCTATCAGTGGCAGGTAATAGAAAACTCTCCAGCAATGGCTGGAATAAAAGCCACAAAACAAGATGCCAGAGTTCTGAAGTGGCAGCTGGTGATCAGGCTCAGGGGATGGCAGGTGAGGCATTCACAATCAAGGCAGGCAGAAGGTTGTCCCATTTTAGAAGAACATAAACACTTGCCTAGAAATTCCCAGCTGACTTCTGTTTTTATTTCAATGGTGATATGAATTGAATTGTGTCCTCTACCTCCCCCACATCCCACCCCAACCCTGCAAAAGATAGGTGAGAATCCTAACCCCCCACTTTGGAATGTCTTTATTTAGAGACAAATCTTGAGAGCAGTGATCAACTTGAAATAAATGTATTAAGGAGAGTTCTAATTCACTGTGACTGGTCCTCACAGAAAGGGGAAATCTGGACAAGACACAGGCATGTGTAGAAGGAAGGCATGTGCAAATAGGTACTGGGAGAAAATGGCCAACTCTAAGCCAAGGTGAGGCCCAGAAGAGATCCTCTGTCACAGCTCTCAGGAGGAACTGGCCCTGCTGACACCTTGATTATTAACTTATACCCTCCAGAACTGTAAGACAATACATTTCTGTTGCTTAAACCACCCAATTTGTAGTCCTCTGTTACCATAGCCCTAGAAAACTAATACAATTTGCCAGACTACAACAATGCTTTCTCCTAGTTTCAAGAGAGGCAGGGAAAGTGACAGCTTACTTTTCATATTGCTGCCCCAAACAAAATGGGGATCTTTAGAGAAGAAGAGAGGGGTGGATATTAGACTAGCAATCAATAGCACCTGCTGATATCTTGGTGAGACAAGGACAAGGAAGACTGATCCACCAGAAAGTGATGAAGATGAATGAATTAACAATTGTCTGTCCTCTTAGTAATGAAACAACTGATCAAAAATGCTTCCTAAGCATGTAAGATCTCCAGCCCTATGTCATGTAGCAGGTACGCTAGTGTCAGTCTCAACTCTTTCCTCAAGGAGCTCATCCTTAGAATAGGGACACAAGAGCTATATTTATAAACCATATTTGCTTAGGCACAGTAGTCTGAACATGAAAAACAGTATTTATTTATTTCTTCTTTTTTTTTTTTTTGGTGGTAGTGGATTTGTACTCAGGGGGCTTCATGCTTGTTAGGTAGGTACTCTATTGTTCAAGCCATGCCTCTAGCCCTGTTTATTTCATTTTAGTAACAAAAACTCTTAGTTTACCTGGGCATATGACTACACAGCCATAGGCTACATTTCTCAGCCTCACTTGCAGCTAGATATGGTCATACGACTAAATTAGGACTTTAGGATGTGCAACATCCGTGATATCTCTTTAAAGGCAAAGTGGCTTGCTCAGGTCCTGCCAGCTCAGATGAACTGCACCTGCAGCCTTGGACCAGAGATGGAAGGATCATGTCAAAGATGACAGAGGAACTGGCCATCTTGGTTTTGGAGTAGGACTGTCAACCTCCCCTGGATCATTTTGTTTCCTGAAAGAGAAAAAAACTATTTCATTAAAGCTGCAGTGTTGTGGGGCCTTTGATATACACCCCAAGAATACAGTAGTTCTCTCAAGTGTACTTGCAGACATAGTTGTCCATGGACACTGTCAGGGAAACACTCTCCACCCTGACAATTTACGTAAGCTCTAATTCCAAGTTACAGAATAGACCTTCCTCTGGCTTTCATTTTTCTCTAGGACCCAGAAGCTAGAGCCAGAGTGAGGCAATCAAGGGACCTAAGTGCAAAACTTAAAGAGGCACTTACTTTCAGATGCCTGCAAATGGAGGGCTGGCACCAAAGAGGGAGTGCCGCCTTAAATTTTGTATGCAGGATTGGACTCTCCCTAGTCCCAACCCTGCCAGAGGCCTTGGAATTGTCATTAAAAGATAGGCTTGCTCTTTGACCTAACTGCTAGCAAAATCTTGGACTCCACTGCTAGGAGCTCTTTCTATGGAAGAACCATGTTTCTAAATGATATGTACAAAATGATCATTTTCATAAAAAGTATAGAAAGAGATACGTGGAAGGACATGCATCCAAATGATAACAATAGTCATCTTTGGAAGGTAGGATTCTAGGTGATTCTCCTCCTCCCCCATTCTTTTATGTGCTTTACAAATGTTCTGCACTCTGAAAACGGCATTTTTGTGGCTATTCTACCAGCTGGGTGGATCCTTTGTCTTGCAGAGGATAGAAATTAGATGCAGATGAGTTCTGAAATGGAGGAAAAGTGAGTTTATTACAACAGGCTACTCCATAGGCAGAGCATTACTAGCAGAAGGTTTAAATAGCCATGCTTTTTCAGGAAAGGGAAGAGGTTTTTAGTAGCATGTGCCACTTCGCACACAGCTGAAAACGTGCCTGTGTCTATGTTTAACTCTCCTCTGGGCAGAGATCTTACTATGCTAATGTATTGCAATGAAGGCATAATGAAGCCCAAGACAGTCCTTGGTCAGATTTGTTAACATCTTTGTGGTCCCTGGTCTTAACAGTTCTGCTCATAGCTCCCTGGTTTTCTGCTCAGTTACTGCTTATTTCAAGAAGTGCAGCAGCTTGCCTATTCAAAGAGAGTGTAGCAGCCTGCCTGTTTTTGCTGGTTCCCTATCTTAGTTAATAGGGAAAATATTACTTAAAGTTTTTTAAAGCTGTCCCTCTTTTCCAAATGTGCCCCCTTACTGCTTGGACTAAGCTGACAGGTCCTCAGGGGTGCTATCTTCCCTGAGGACACTATGGGAGAGATATGATGGTTGAAAGGCACTATGTAGTGCCAGGGAGAAAATCCACCCAACCTCCACCTTCCTCTTGAGTTATTCCCAGGGGTAGCTCAGTCTCTTCATACCCTTGTGATGGAGCCTGGTAGATTGGATTTGATTTCTGATTCTGCTTGGCACAGGCCTCAAGACTTTGGGCAAGCCACTTAGTCTGTCTGTGCTCTGTGCTCAAGCTTTTACATCCCTGAAATGGAGATAACACAAGTAGTTATTTCACTGGGGTGGTGTTCTGGACGGAGTAAGAAAATGTATAAAGTGTGGATCTCTGTTTGGCTCAGGATGACTCAAAAAGAGGTGGGTGTTGGCATTGTTGTTGACACCCCCACCCGGATTTATCAGTTTCATCTCAAACATAGTATCAGACACACTTCACTCCTGATCATCCCTTCCCCACACCTGTTCCCACCCAGTAAGGGCTCAAATTGAAAGCCAGGCTGGCATCCTTGATACTTCCCTCTTTCAGTCCCCAAATCTGATCCATTGCCAGACCCTGAAGACTCTGCCTCCCACTGTCTTGCATTTTTCTGTCTCCTGTTCCTATTGTCTCCTAATTGTTCTTGGCTCCCGACAGTCCTCATTGCTGTCAGAGGGATCTTAAAATTTAAACCAGATTTTGTTATTTCTCTGTTCAAAACTCTTTCTGTCTTCCAACTGAATTCAGACCATGAAAGGTTACCAGGACCTGCCCATCTGACCCCTGCTCACTCTACTCCTTCCTTCACTGCCTAGTAGCCTTACAGACCTTCTGTAGGTTCCTGGCAAACACAGCCTTTTGCAGCTCAAAAAGGGGCTTTGCATCTGCTCTTTCCTCTGTCTTCGACACTCTTCTTCCCCTCCTATCCTGGTTCACTGACACTTTCTTTAGGACTCTGCCTGAATGTTTTTTCCATAAAAAGGCCTCCCCTAACAGTTACCCAATCTAAATCAGCCCTTCCTGTCTTTTTTTTTTTTTCCCTTGCCAGTACTTCCTGCAAGGCACTTTTCACAAGTATATTGATTAATGTAGCCATGTATTTCTTTAATGCCTGTCTCTAATACCGAATTAAAAGTTCTAGGAAAGCATCAACCCTGTTTCTCTTACTATGGACTGTCTGTAGCCTCTAGTATAATGCCTAGGGCAAAAGCAATTCAATAAAAAATTTGTTAAAAGAATTACTTAAATGTCAAAACAAAAAGCTCTCCAAGTGGCAAGATACGTGCCATTTAAGCTCACAGTAAATTGTAAAGAACTTGAATTGTGAGAACATATTCTGGCCTAGTTTGGCCCCCAAAATCATCTTGGAGGAGTAGTATCTGTCCATTTGCCATGTAGCCATTCATCTATCCACTCACACATCCATACATTTAACTAGCCATCTATCCACTCATTCACTCATCCATCGCCCACTTGCCCAGGTGTCCACACATTAGTTTATTCAATGTTCATTGAATGTCTATTATGCACATTGATTCAAAAGTTGGAAAGAGTTTAGAGATCATCTAGTATAATGCTCACAAATATTTTTAACATTGAACCATAGTAAACAGAATACACATTTACACTAATGATCCAGCAATACATACATTTGTATAAAACTTATACTAAAGTTTCCTTCAATCATACCCATATTATAGGCAAATCTGCCTATTGTTCTCATTCTATTCCATTTATAAGAAATGTTGGTATGAGCCACTATGGTTGGCAGCTGCTAACCAATAAGTCTAACCTCCTGGTCATATTCATGACCTGTGAAATTTACTCCTCATGAGTGAGGAGGGAACTAGTTAACTGCTTCTGATGAATAGAACATGGCAAAGTGATGCGATGTCACTTTTGGGATTAGGTTACAAAGGACTGTGACTTCTGACTTGTTAGCAGTCTCTCTTGCTCTCTTGCTTGCTTTCTCTGATGAAGCAAGCTGCCATGCTATGGGGTACCCTATGGAGAGACCCTTATGGCAAAGCCCTGAGGGAGGCCTCTTGCTAACAGCTTGTAAAGAACTAAAGCCTTCGTCCAACAGCCCACAAGGAATGGAATCCTACCAGCAACCATATGAGTGAGCCGAGAAGAGCATTCTTCCCAGTCCGTCTCTGAGGGACTGTGAGAGACTGGGAGAGGTTCAGAGCCAGAAGACCCAGTAAAACCACACCCAGATTCCTGACCTGCAGAAACTATGATACAATAAATGTTATGCTTAGCCATTTAGTTTGGTGGTAATTTGTTATGCATGAGTAGATAACTAATACAGTCACTAAATTGATTTTCCAACCTGTTGATGGGTATTGACTTACAGATTGAAAAACATTGGTGAAGTTCCAAGTGCAAATTTGGTGCTGGCTATCAAGGGGATATTTAAGAGTAATAAGATGTGGACTGGAAGTGGAAGTGTGGCTCAAGTGTTAGAGTGCTTGCCTAGCAAGTGCATGGCCTTGAGTTCAAACCCCAGTATAATAATAATAATAATACCTGGTGGTCATTGTTTTTAAAGAATTTTTAGTGTTTTCTGAATATCTAAAAATGTAGTAGGATATACACACTTTTAGGGCAGGATTCCAGAAGATTCTAGTAGATGTAAATGAGAGATTTACCCAGGTTGGGGAGTCCTTACTGGGGAAAAACGTAGACTTCAAAGGAGGACCCAAAGCAGTTTCCACCGCCAGAGAGCCTTAGAAGAGGGGGGAGGAGCTTATGAAGAACTCTGTTCAGAGGAAGGATCAAATTGGCCACAAATCATATTTTACTTCCACTGTGGTTAGAGCTTAAGGATTTCTCATTAGGGTAAGTGTAGGTAACAGGCTGCTGTGAGGATTAAGTGAATAAATATATGTAAAAATGCTTAGAATGGTGCTTGGTGCACACCAGGAGCTATGGGTTGTGAGAATGTCATTGTCATCTAGTCCTGCCCCCTAGCAGCATTCATCAGTATCTTTCAAAGGACCAAGTCAGCAGCCCTTCTCAGTTCTCTACCTCTTCACCTCCTTGGGGCTCAGCTCCACTACTAAAGTTCTCTAGCCTTCTGGGGCCATCCCTGCTTTCTCTCCTGGGGAATTTCTCCTGTCACCCCCCTGCTCCACCTTTAGGTGCTCCTCTAGTCTCCCTCCAAAGACCCTCCATTTCCCTCTTCTCCTCTCCCCTCCTGTCCTCTCTCTCTCTCTTCCTGTCTCTCCCTCTCTCCTTTCCTCCTTCTCCCTCTCCTTCTCTCTCTCTCTCTCCCACCACCTGGAGATTCTTCTTCTTCTACATGTTTTCACCCAGCCACCTTTGTCCCATGAGACATGAGCCTTGAGCCCCAGCCCTGCTTTCTCTCTGGAGCTCTACATCTCTGCTATCAGGGCCTCAAACAGATGTTCACTTACCATCATCCCCCAACATATCCTAACTCCTCTTCTTTCTCTACCTCCAGGTCAGCTACTCCTCCTGCTACCTTACTTCCTGTATGGGGCATAGCCACTTACCCCATGCCCAGCACCTCTCCCACATAATTTTCTCCTCCCTCACTCCATCAGTTTCTAAGTCCTGCAGAAAGCATTTCAGGAGTATCTCTTGAATCTGTTCATTTTCCTGTTTCCTCTACAATTAACTTAAGTCAGGGCCTGTCTTCCTTTCACAGACCACCAAAAGATGCTCCTGGATCCTTCTGTAGCTTTATGGTTGTATGTTTTGGCTGTGGAGTTAGAATTCTAATTGTACCACTAAGTAGCTGTGTGACCTTTGACCACTTTAATTTCTCTATACCTTAGTTTTCTTATCTTTAAAATGATATTGCTGATAGATGTGTGTGTGTGTGTGTGTGTGTGTGTGTGTGTGTATGTGTGTGTGTGTGTGGTGAAGATTGAATAGATAATGTAAAGTCTCTGGTTAAAAAAAAAAAAAAAAGTGATGGCTCTTTGAGCCACTCTGCCCTAAATAATTCAACGACTGGGATAGTGAGAGTCACTCAAGCTATAACAGAATGAAACATTTGTGAAATGAAAAATTATTTCAAAACAACAAAAGACCCAATAAGAGTCCTCTTTCATAGGAATAAACATATACTCAATGTAATATGAAACCATATGCAATTTGAGATTGGAAAGAATGAGTCAGTGATCTTGTAAGTGAAAAAGTTTTGGCACAAACATGTTATCTGCTTGGCAGTTTTACATGTCCATCTTTCATAATTAGGTCCATGACTCCTTTTCTTCATATGAAGCTAAATTTTCTTTCAAATTCAAAGGAAATATTGCTGTAAAAACAGCTAAATGCTTTCAGTTTGTGTTGATGCTCAGGTAACTGGTTGTTTCACACATAACTTTTAGGTAACCAACAATAAAACATCATTTTAAATATTCAAATACTGCTGCCATAACAAAGTGCTATCATGTTATGGATTTTGTAGACTCTTTCATCACATGTGCTTTAAGGACTTGGAGTTCACTTTGTCTAATTGTTTCCCAAGGTAGCGGACGACTTAACTCAGTCTCCCAGGGGCCTATTAAGCATTTGGGCTAAGTCCTGTTCATAGAGTTTCCGTTCCTATATATCTAATATATAGGAATTATATATTAGAATATATAATATTCTAATATATAATCAGGAATCAGCATTTTTTAAAAAGGCTTTCTAAGTGTTGAGCCTGCCAGGGTGGAAAACAGTGATTTTAGTCCAACCTCCAGGCCAGTCCAGAACCCCTTCATCTACATTCCTAAGAAATTGTTACTCAGATGTGTTTTGAGATCTTTCAGAGAGTTGTTAATCTTTCCTGGAAAAGTCTGATTGGTCAAAAGCTTAAAGGAAGGAAGGAAGTGGGTCTGCCAGAGACTTCCTTGAATAGGTCCAGTTCTGTCCTCTGGCATAACAAGGATAATTATATTGGAAAGCACTTCATGCCCTTTATTGTGGCTTTCAGGTTCCCCACAAATCTTTTCTTCTAAAGTTAAACAGCTAGTTTCCATACTGCTTGCAGGTCTTTCATCATAGGATGTAGGCACGCTCTCTGTCACACCATGCACACATTCTTTCCAGAGCTTTCCCCTCTACTTTGCCAGCACCAGAGACCCTAAACCAGCTTATGGGCCACTTGACCTACATAGCAGTGGAGCAGCATGCTGCCAGAGGCCATATAAAATTGCAAATACCCCATGGTGATGGCTCCCAAACACCGTCGTGCTAAATGATGCCACAATGGGAAGAAATTGTCACCAGTCCATAGCGAAATGAGGTAAATAAATAGGAACGACCTGGCTAAGTTTATTTTATACAAAAGTTTGTACTTTTTTCCTATATTATATCTTGCCTAAGTCCTTTTAAAAATTTAATTTTTTTCGGTACTGGAGTTTTAACTCAGAGCCTACACCTTGAGCCACTCCACTAAGCCTTTTTGTGATGGGTGTTTTTGAGATAAGGTCTCGCAAACTATTTGCCCAGACTGGCTTTGAACAGAGATCCTCCTGATCTCTGCCTCCTGAATAGCTAGGATTATAAGCATGAGCCACTGGCACCTGGCTAATTTCTTTTTTAAAAGAAAACATGAAACAGGACCAGGTATGGTGGTGCATGCCTGTAACACAGCAACTCAGGAAGCTGAAGTGGGAGGGTCACTTGAGCCCAAGAGTTTGAGACCAACCTAAGCAACATAGGGAGAGCCCCATCTCAAAAAAAAAAAAAAAAGCACCAATAAAACAAAACAAAAGCTATAAGGATAATAGTTTGCTTGGTTTGGTTTACTTGCTTCTTTGTTACAATAAAAAAATCAACAATTCTATGTTGACAATACTATTCCTTTTAGAATTGTATTAGTTCATGAAGACCAAATTTGGGAACACTGCCAAGACTTGCCTCCTTTGTTGATCTACAATGTTCTCTAATCAAACCCTTTCCTCTTGAACACTTACATCACAAATGTTGTGACAAAGAAGAAGAAGAAAAAGAGGAGAAAAAGAAGAAAGAGATGAAGAAGAGAAAAAGTGATGGTTGTAGTTTAGGTATAAACACTATTATTGTTGTTTTATGGTTACTGTTACCATCATTCCAAGTTATCCAATGCTCATTTCCTTCATCCTAAAGCATTTCTTTAATTGCATCACTCCTTTGCTCAAATATTTTCAAAAACTCTCCATCACCTCAGGTGGGGAATTGTTTCACTTATGGTCCCCATATGTTAACTCCTCCCTGTGTATGACAGCTGTGGGTGGCTCTTTTGTACTGACTCTGGACTTGGCTATGCTTTGGCTAATGAGGTAATCGTAAATTTGTGCCATAAATAGAGGCTTTAAAAGTGTTTTTGCATTTAGACTCACCTTTATGTGGGGGCTGCTCGTATTGGTGATGAGTGACTGAGTGGCACAAGGCTGCATTGTGTCCCTGCTGAAGTCCCTAACCAATAGCCTGCTTACTGCTAGGTATGTGAGTGAGGCTGCCGTGGGCAACCCAGCCCCCGCCAAGGCCTGCTGACTAAAGAGATAGATCATCCTAGCCAGTTCAGATCTGAGCTATACAGGTGACCTACCGAGTTGTGACAAATAAGACATTTGTTGTTATAAATCATTAAATTGATTTGTTGCATAGAAAAAGCTAAGGGAAGCACCCAGTAAACCTCACACCAGTTCTTCCTGGCATCAAAGGCTCTCAGTCAGCTCAATGTGCCTTTCCATGTGACTCCCTCTGCCTCCTCATCCCCCACAAAGGTGAATACCCGGTATTCTCAGGAATGCTTTATCTGTTTTTGCTACTGAGTGCCCCACCCCCAAATGGTCTTCCCTTTCCTACTCCTTTTCCTTACCCACTCTTGGCCTTTTATACTTATTGAAATTCAGCCCATCCTTTAAGACTTATTCAAGTATCACCTTTTCCTGCACTTGGCAGGCTATCAGGAGCTACTTGTTCTTGAAACTCTTTACTTGATGATACTACTGAACTCCTATTTCTCTTTGTTCTAGTTGAATCTTTCCCAAGGTGGAAGCTGTATTCTTGGTGGTGCAAGATCACGGATGTGAAAGAGTTATTCCCTTTTCAAATCTCTTTAAAAAAAGTTTTTTTTAAGAGACAGTCTTACCATGTTGCCCAAGCTGACTTGGAACTCCTGTTCTCAAATGAGATTCCCACCTCACCTTCTGAAGTAGCCGGGACTACTTTCAGTTTTTGGTTTTTTTTCAGTATTGCAGATTGTGCATGTCAATCATTTTGAATAAACCAAGGTGCTGGTGTCTTTACTATCTTCCTGAACACTTGCTAGACTGCTTTTATAACAGGAATAATGTACAGATGTAATAACATTACTTCCTTTTTATTTTATTTATTTACTTATTTCTAGACATGTTTCACTACATAGCCCAGGTTGACCTTGAACTCACGATCCTTCTGCCTCCACCTCTTTTTTTTTTCCTAATGTGGCAGTACTGGGGTTTGAACTCAGGGCCTCATACTTGCTAAGCAAACACTCTACCACTTGAGCCACTCCGCCAGCCTCACTTCCACCTCATGAGTGCTGGGATTACTTACGTGTGCCACCACTTCATTGTATGTATGTATGTGTGTACGTATGTATGTATTCTATTAATTTTTTTGGTGGAAATGGGGTTTGAACTCAGGGCTTTGCATTTGCAAAGCAAGCACTCTACCACTTGAGCCATACCTCCAGTTTTATTTGCTCTGGTTATTTTGGAGATGAAGTCTTGTGAACTATTTGCTCTGGTTGAAGGATTGACCTTCAACCTCAATCCTCCTGATCTCTGCCTTCCAAGTAGGTAGGATTATAGGTGTGAACCACCATGAGCCACCCGCCCTGGCTCATTATATTTATTTATTTATTATTTTGTTGTTGTTGTACTGGAGTTTGAACTCAGAGCTTCCAGCTTTCAAGGCAGCGCTCTACCCCTGAGCCATACCTCCAGTTCTAATTTTAAGGTTACTTTCTATCTATGGCAAATGGTGTAAGTGTGAGTAATGATATAAAGTTTCTTTTAAAAAATAAACATTGTACAGTTAAAAAGTGAGCCAATTTAAAGAAAAAAGTAAGTAGAGGGAGCTTGTAAACCTTCTTTCTGAGGAGGAGAAAAAAAAAATCCTTATTTGTAGCAGCTGATTTCCTCCCACCATTCCTGTTTCAAGGAACCAAGGTTGCTGAGCCCTGAGTTGGAGAAAGGGCAGGATGAAGCGAATGTCTGAGCCTGTGTGAGTGACTCAGGCTCACCACTGGGAGGAGCACAGACACAGCAAAAATCAGGAAGGCTGCACCACCGGCTGAGGCTTGAGAACTGCTTTTTACAATCACTTTCACGTGACTCTTCCTTCCCATAGTGTAGTGTAAGCACCTGAGGGTACTGGTGGCTGAATCTTCTGGAAGGGGACTGGGAGAACTACTCTTATGCCTGAGGACAGCAGTGACTTGGAGCAGCATCTAGTTCCTGGCTGTTGGTAACTCAGCTGCAGGAAAAGGTGCAGCCAAGCACAGATAGGCAGAAGAGGAATCATGCGTGGGGAGGGGGAGGGGATAATGATGGGGGGACTAACTCACACATGTCCATGGTACTTCACATTTTACTGCCATCCATATGTCCTTTTCCCTTAAGTGCTGCAAGATAAGGGCTGTCTGAAGAGAACAGAATGAGAAAGGAAAAATGTAAGGCCTTGTATTAGTTTACTAGGGCTTCTGTAGCAAAGTACCACAAATAGGGTGACTTGAAATTCACTGTCTTACACTTCTAGAGGCCAGAAATCCAAGGTCAAGGTGTCAGCAAGTTTGGTTTTTTTGGAGGGCTGTTAGGGAAGGATCTATTTCAGATCTCTTTCCTTGGTTTGTAAATGGCCCTCTTCTCTGTGTCTCTTAATTTGCTTTCTCTGTGCATGTCTGTCTGCATATAAACTCCCCCTTCTTATAAGGACACCAGTCATACTGGATTAGAGCCCATTTTAATGACAGCAATTTTAACTTGGTTGCCTCTGTAAAGAGCCTAGCTCCAAATGAGGTGATATTCTGAGGTAGTGGGGGTTAGTACTCCAACATTTTTATTATTTATTTATTTATTCATTTATGTACAGATGAGGTCTCACTATATTGCCCAGACTGGCCTTGTGCTCATGATCTTCCTTCCCAGCCTCCTGAGTAACTGGGATTATAGGCATATACCACTGTGCCTGATACCTATCTGTTGGGGGTGGGAGGGGTAAGAGGACACTAATCAACCTATAAAGGCCTTGAGACTGCCTTTAGAAATCCTTTGATGAGAAGGTCCCCATCACAGTCTTTAGTTATAGGAGTTGAGAGGCTGGCTCTGTCTAGGGGCAGTATCCCTTCCACAGAATTTAGAGTTTATCCTGCTCAGCAAGGGGCAAGCTGTTTAGGGAGCAACTGCATAACAATTTTGTCTTTGCACAAGAAGTTTGCTACCTATAGGTAGTTCACAAGGCTTTCAAGTATCATCAAGGTCTGTGTCCAAGCCCTGGTAAACACTGAGTCTCTGCTTGTAGGTTGGGGCAGAATGCCGGCTCTGACCGCTGCTCCTCCAGTGGCAAGAGTGAGCACTTCAGATTATATAAGCTTACCTGTTCACTTCCTTGGGCAGTAACCCGTGGACTCTATCCCATGTGCTTCTCCCTTATGCTGGAACGTAAGTCCCAATAAAGCCTCATTCAGATGGTATTTCTTGCCTCTTTGTGATTTCTATGTTGAATTAAGCAAAAGAACCCAAGTCTAGGCTGGGTTGATTGGTAACAAGTGTTCTAGAAAAGCAAACACAGTAGGCCTTTTAGAGGTGGCCCTTGGGCTCATTTGTGGAGTGGGAGGGTCCAGGATGAACTTCCTGGGAGTGGGGCTGGTGAGGCAACGCAGGCATGTGGGAAACCGAGACTGATGCCATCAGTCAGTAGTACTTGCTGAGTCCTTATCAGAAACATGGAAGCCCTGGCTACCTCAGGTATGTTTACAGCCTGGCTTGTGTAGAAGTTGGCCAGAACTGTAGGGCTGGTTTTAAGTGAAACAGTATCCCTCTTGTCCAGAATAATGAGCATCTTTGCTTGGGCAGAACTCATCTCTACTCATTTGTTATTCATATCAGGTACTTGGTATATAGCTGACAGGAGTTGGAAGAGGCCTCTGAAGTCTTCCTGGAAGGCACCAGGAGTCAAACAATCCTGGCTGCTCAGGTTTCCACTCAACTGGAAACCCCATGGAGGGTAGGTCTCTGTGTGATCACCTCTGTCGGTTTAAGGCACAGGGCCTTCTAGGTATTTGACATTCAGTTTTAAAAGACTTCCTTTAAGGATATTTCTTATCCTCTTCCTTTTTTTTTCCTACTCACCTATTACAGGATGAAATGCTTGAGACCAGAAGTATTTTGTATTTCAGGTTTTTGTTTTGTATTTTGGAATGTTTGCATATACATAATGAGATAGCTTGGGAACCAGCCCCAAGTCCAAACACAAAATTTATTTGTTCCATATTCACCTTACACAATGTTTTTAGTGCACTTTGGTTTTGACTATGACTTGTCCCTTGAGGTTAAGTATGGAATTTTCCATTTATGTATCATTTTGGTGCTCAAAAAGTTTTGAAATTTGAAGCATTTCAGATTTTATTTATTTATTTATTTATTTTTGCTGGTATTGGGGTTTGAACTCAGGGCCTAGCACCTGCTAGGCAGTTGCTCTACCACTTGAGCCCTCCACCATCCCTAGATAATGAATTTTTGGATTGGAGATGCTCTATGTTTATTCATTTCCTAGGGCTAATGTGACAAATGCCACACTCTGAGTAGGTTTTTCTTTTTTTTTAATATTTTTCTTTTTAGATGGTATAATCAGAATTCCAGACCAGCAGCCTGATTCTGAGGGTTCTAACATGTCAGGTTGGGCCACCAACCAAATAAAGAAAACAGAAAGCTGGACATAGTGGCTCATGCCTATAGCTACTCAGGAAGCAGAAAGTGGGAGAATCTTAGTTCAAGGCCAACCTTGGCAAAATGTTAGTGAGACCTCATCTCAAGAAATAAACTGGGTGTGATGGCCCATGCTTGTCATCCCAGTTACATAGGACAGCACAGGTAGGAGGATCAAGGTCCAAATCCAGCTCCAAGCAGAATCACAAGACCCTAGTTGAAAAAGAACTAAAAGTGAAAAAGGACTGGGGACAACTCAAGTAGTAGAGTGTCTGCCTAGCAAGTACAAGTGCAAGGCCCAGAGTTCAAGTCTTGTACGGCCAAAAATCCCTGCTATTCTGGGAAGGTGGAGAGTAAGCAGTTCATGTTTGGGATACTGACATGAATATTTTGGTTTAGAGGAGGAATTGAGGCAGGGGTGAGAGATATACACAATTAAGCAGTCTTGGTCAAAGCATGGTCTGGTTGATCACTATCTCAGGTCTGGTTCTGCAAGGTAGCTAGAAGTCCTACTGCTCAAGGGGACAGTCCAGATCCCATGAGATGATTGCTCCTGCGTGGGGGTGATCTCATCATTGGGTGATATGTCTGTGAAGTCTGCTGTTCCTGGAATCCAAGGTGACTACAGGTTTAGGACGATGAGTGGAGATTTTCAGGGGTCTTGTCAGGGTTTTGGAACAAGACATTGTAAAAGCTGACAGTAAGATGAATCTGTTACTCTTATCTTTGGTTTTGAAGGAGGATGAGTAGATTCATATCACAGATTTTCAGAAGACACTCTTTGAGTAATTAATATGCCTGTGTGCAGAGTTGAGTAGAAGTCTGATCCAAAGTTTTTTTTAAGCAGCTTTTAAATATTTTATTTATTTATTTTTATTTGGTGGGACTGTGGTTTGAACTCAGGGCTTCACGTTTGCAGCAGGTGCTCTACTGCTTGAGCCACATCTCCAGTCTATTTTGCTCTGATTATTTTAGAGATGGGGGGGGTCTTTCGAACCACTTGCCCTGGCTGGCTTGAACCTTGATCGTCCTGATCCCAGCTCCAAGTAAATAGGATTACAGGCTTGAGCCACTGGCACCTGGCTGACCCAAAGTTTTAAGACAAAAGAAGGAAACGGATGCAAACTGAAGGCAGATGTGCTAGGCTTTTCTCCTGCTTTTAGTTAACTTGTGGGCTCATGTGAGTGCTTTTTTTTTTTGCAAAATCAGTTTCTAAGTACCTATTATAATGGGGACTAGCTATGTTGTCCAGGCTGGTCTTGAACTTGTAAGTTCAAATGATCTTCCTGCCTCAGCCTTCTGAACAGCTGGCTGTATAGGCATGCACCACTAGGTCCGTTTGGGTAGGTAAAAACAACACAAATTTATTCTCTCACAGTTCTGAAACTGTGAGATGCAGTTGTTGACAGGGTCAGTTTCTTTTTGGAGGATCTGAGGGAGACTTTGTTCCTAGCTTCTGGTCCTTGTCCACAACCACTGGCATTCCTTGACTTATAGGCACATCACTCCATCTCTGCCTCCATCATCACATGATATTTTCTGTGTGTCTCTTTTCTTATAATACCAATCATACTGGATTAGTGGCTCACCCTATTTCAGCACGACCTTATCTTAACTAATTACATATGCAATATATATCTACATATTTATGTATATATATTTGGTGGGGACACAATTCAACTCATAACATCAGTGCTCAAGGAAATGTGTGTTCCTTGTTGGACTGCCTAAGCCCCCAAAAGCAGAATAAATATACTTTCTGCAGGATTCCCCTTACTTACTGCATGCTTCTGTTCACTAAAGTACTTGACAGGTTTATCACTGTGACTAGGTGAGGTGGGGGGGTCTCATGTCTTTTGTCTTGCTACAATGCTTGAAAGGGGTATGTGGTAGGTCCTTGCTAAAAGGAAGACCTCTGGGCATGGGCACTGCACTGAACAGTCCATGCATTATCCTCACAATGACACAATGAAGGAGGTATTTATATGCTTTGATTCCTATTTTATGGATCAAAACATTGGGCTTCCTAAGAGGTAAGTAACGGTGCAGCCAGAATTATGGTCCTTAAAAACCTGAACGGGCGTTTGAAGGTATCATATGGAAAATTCCCCATTCTCCATCTTCACGTTTTTTTCAAAATACCCTTGATCTGGCTAATTCAGCTCTATCCCTCGAGAAAACCAAGCCTGGACCCTCAGTCCTATTGATCCCAGGATGCATTGTATATTCAGGGCTACAAGCGGGTCTAACTCCAGCAGCCGCACACAAAGCGGTTCCTCCCTGCGTTCGGGAGCGCGCGTGAAGAGGCGCGCGCTGATTGGTGCGCGCCCCCGGGGCCCTGGGCTTGCTCCGCCCCGTCTCCCGTCCTGGAGCGGCGATTGGTCGCGAGGCCATGCGCGAAATGCCGGCGGTCCCGCGCGCCACGCCCCGCGGGCTCCGAACTTGCATGGGGCGCCGCTGGTGGCCGAGGGAGCGTGACTGCGCTGCGCAGGGCGCTAGGAGGCATTGTCGCCGTAAGTGGAGCCGAAAGCCGCCCGGAATTGGGCCACACGCTTCGTGTCCCGCAGAGTAAACGTAGTCTGAGGCCAAGCGTTGCAGGGGCTTGGGGGAGAGAGGGAGAGACGTGTCCCGGTTTTTGCAGTGTCCCCTCCCCTCCCCCAAATCACCGGGTGGAGTAGTGCAGCGACGCCCCAGCTGCGGCTGTTGCAGTGCCATGGGGCCGTGGAGTCGCCGGCTCTTGCTTGCACACTGCGACTCGACCGCGATGGCTCGGGGGAGTGGGTGCAGGGCTTCCAGGGAATTAGGGAGCCCGGGGGAATCGCTCCCGGGCGGGCTTCCGTTTCCCGAGGGAGGCGCCGGTGCTGGGAGAGGTTGCTGTGTATTTTGTCCCCGACGCGACACTTTTGGGGTTTGGTTCCGCTTTGGAGAGCTGCAGGCGCCTGTCCTGAAGCTTGCCTCTCCACCGGGACGCCCCCGGCCCTCTACGACGTACCTTCTTCTCTTTGCTTTATTCTCCCCAATCTCCGCCTTCCAGGCCAGCGGGGACCAAAGACCAGGAGCCATTGGTTGCAGGCAATTGGGCGGGGGTGGGGGGGGAGGCAGGGAGACGAGGCCCTGGTGTGCGGGGCACGGGGATCCTGGCCTGTCCACCGCTTACAGTCCGGGGAAGCGCAGTCCTAGGATGCTAAAAAACCCATAAGGGAGCTCGCGCTGGGCTCCCCAAACCCCATGGCGCAGACACAGGGCGCCGACGCGTCCTGCCCACGACCCGGCTGGCTTTTTCCCCTGGGTGGGAAAGTGGGTCAATTCTGTTCTAGCCTCGAGTGGGCCTGTAAGGCTCCTGGGTTCTGAGCAAAACCCCCGTCCCTCACTTCCCCACACCTGCTCCTCGGCTTGGCACTGTCCAGAGGCCTGACCAGAGGCAGCGGTGGGGGCAGCTTGCACGCATGGCTCTGGAGGCTCCGGTTGCTGGTCCAAGCTGCTGCCAGGCTCTAAAGTTCCCAATTGACCACACCAGTAACTAAATATAGGAGCAGCTGGTGCGGACGTGGTGTCGCAGCGGCTCCTGGGACCGCAGACAAGGTAGAGTTCTTGCTGGTAAGGGCCTAGTCAGAGGGCCACAGTTAGGTTTTTAAGTGCGGGTCCCTCCTCCCGCTCAACTTTGAATCCAGGTGAAACCGGGTTCTGATCTGGCAGAATAGGAGGGCAGTATTGGCAGCTCCCACAAAGCAGGACATTCGATTTATTATAGCCAAACTTCCTATCGCTCCTGTTTCTTCACTTATTTATTGGTGAGAAGGACTTAATGGTTTGCAAAGTTCTAAAGTCCTTCCTCAAAAATGACTTATCAGTTACTTTTCCCAACAGCCCATTGAGGAAGGTAGCATTTCCATTTTACAAATAGGGCGCTTTGCAACCCTGATAACTTTCGGAAATGCTGGTTGGGTTAGTTGCTCCTGGCAGAGGACAGCCCTATAGGAAGGCCTCCAGTAATCTGGAAACAGACCGGGGTCTGTCTCCCTCTCTTCTGCATCTCCAGTACACCGGCTGGATCCTGTCTCTGTTCCTTCCCCTGGGACCATGTCACATGCTTCATGGCCTTCAGGCCTGGTAGCATGGCTGAACTGGCATCTGGCTTATTCTGCCTCCCAGTGGAAAGCTTGTTCTGGCCCATACCCAGTCTGTGTCACTTTACTCCCCTTACGGAAAGTGCCAGAAGATATTCATTACATTTAAACCTTTCCTGGGACCATGGTGTGTGCATGCTTTGGGGCAAGGGTCGGTGGGGAGGTGAGAGAGGAACATGTGAGGACAGCAGTAGTGTAAGGCCTTGTACCCTATGTCAGAGGGTCACTGATTTGGACAGCAGCAGTGTGGGTAAGGCCTTAGACCCTATGTTGGAGGGTCACTAGGATTTGGTGTGCTTCCCTTGAAAATTTCTAACACTCCCCTCAACCTCCTTAAGGCCTGGGACTAGTACCATCTAGCTGGAGTACCTCAAGCCCAAATCAGACCCTGATGGCTCCTGCTTCTCTTTTGGAGATCCCTCGACCCTTTCTATCACCACCCTGTGTGTGGGGTTGACCTCCCAGGAGCCCAGAACTTGGGCCCCGAGGGGCTTTCTGGAGGCCTGTAGTTGGGCCTGGTTCCAGGAAGGCTGCCTTGTGTCCCCATTGTTCAAATGGTGCTGACATGTGGATTATGAGTTGACTGAAATTGTTTGTATAGACAGGAGCCCCTCACACCCTAGAGGCAGTCCTGTCTCGGGGGGGCTTTGTAGTCAATCTGAAGTAAGTCCACAACTCTTCACTGTTTCTGTGTGATTTGGACAATTTTCTGGTTTTCTCAAAAGAAAAGAAAAGAAAAGCAACAGCTTTCTTTATCCCTCTCTGCCAGTCTTTTTTTCTGAGCGCCTATTCTTGCTGTTTTTGTCAAACAGACTCAGCTTTGGGAGTGAAAGAAGCAGTAAGGGAAGTTAAGTGGTCTTATTGGTGCCTTTTGGGGCCCCAAGAGCCCATGCCAGCACCTTGACATCCAAGTTTGTTTTCCCTTGGGAGGTCTGAAGCCTTCTTCCTCTGTACAGCATGTGACTCTCTGAGCCCCTCCATCTCACAGGCTGCCTGCTTTGTCATCTGGCCTGGGAGAGGGACAGCTAGCTGGACTTGGTGGAGCAGTTCTCCCTTGTGGGGGGGAGAAGTAATTTTAGGTGAAGGGAGGGTGGCTTCCTAGCCAGGCAGTGAGGAGTGATTTTAGACAGCTAACATTTTAGGTGATGATTTTAGATTTCCCTTTGGGGATCTAAAGCACATCTGTGCTGTACCCAGAACATCCTTGGCATACAAGGAGTCCTTCTTCTTAGCAAACTGTTTCGATACCCAGACTTTGCATGTTTTTCCTGTTCATGCTCCGGTATCCACTCTGACCCATACCATAGGCCACATGAGCTGCCCCCAGTGGGGAGGCTTTCGATGGAACTCCTTTTCCACAATGCCCTAAGGCACTGTCCCACCTAGTGGCAGCTAGTGGAGTCACAGGCCTAGTGCCTGATTGACAGTAGTCAGTTTAGGCAGCTCAGACCCTGGGCACCTTGGTGATTTCTCTTCCCTTCCCTGTCTGCTGTGAGGCGAAAATTATCTCAGCCCAGTTGTTTAGAAAGTTCTTCTTCATCAGAATCATAGGTCAGAGCTAGATCCTGTGTTTTTCTTTCTTCCCTCTTCATTCTTATGCCTTGTACCTAGAGCATAAGATACTCAACAAATGTTTGTGATTATTGGTGAAGATTATTAGAGGTGAGGTGAGGAGAGAGAGCATGGTATGATAGGAAGAATCCTAGGCTGGAAATTAGGAAACCTGGATTTCTTGTTTCCATCAAGCTGACTCGCCTCCCATCTTGGGTCCTCAGTTTTCCCATTCATAAAGTGGTTGCAGTAAGTCACCATGATTCCAGCAACACTGCTGTGATTCAGGATTAGGGAGATGGTTTTAAAGGCATCATGATGAAGGTGTTGGGTCCAGTTTGCCACAGACCTTTCTATTCCCTACTGTCCTACACTGGTACTCTATATGTATGTTGCCCATTTGACACTTGTAAGCTTTTGAATTTATGACACTTTAATTTAGACTGTGCCTTAGATTGTTTGTAAGAGTCATTTGACTTGTACTCATATTTAAAACCCAAATGATGTCTGTGGACCATCATCCTTGGGGAACAAAACTGAGCACCTGTGTTTGGTGTGGTTATAGAGTGCAGGGGAGAAGCACAGTACAGCTGGGTGGTGGAGAACCTCTGTGTGTGTGTGTGTGATTTTAAAGCTCATAAACAACCCAAGTGACTTGTGCTAAGCCATTAAGTGCTACTGAAACTCATAGGGAGGGGAGAATACTGAAGGTTGGGGCAATCAGAGGAGACTTCCTGAAGGTGGAGAGGTGGGAATTCTATTCATTCCTCAAGGATGAGTTCCACTGAGTCATTTGTTCAGTCACGCAGGTTACATGTGGGTTAGTTGCTGGTATCATACCTGCACGTGTACTGCTTCAACCCGCCAGCTAGCATTTCTTAAGTATTTCTGTGTCCTGGGCTCAACTGAGGCTCAGTCATATGAACTCAGAAAGGTGGGAGTTACTAGATTCACTACTCAGATGAAGAAACTGGTTTCAAAGCAGTTGAGAAAGGCCCCCAAGGTTTCTTACTACAAGTGGTAGAGTTGGGCATGTGGCCTGACCCACTGTACTTGTGACTCTGACCTTCAGTGTCAGTCTGTTGGTGGACACACATGCTGAGCACCACTGACCCCCAGGAATAAAGGTGGACGTGGCTGTGTCTACATTACTTGTCCAGATGACCCTGAGGGCCCTCTGTTTTATTATCTGCCAGCAGCTGTGAGCATTGTCTCTATACTCCTCTCTACACTTCCCATTCTCTACCTTTGACCTTGGAATGGAGCAAGTTCACTAGAGCTCCTTGAGCTGCCTTTGAAGCTAGGACTGGGTCCAGTGGCAAAGAGGACCGTGACCTTGACCTGGAGTTCCTGCCTCTCTTTGTGGGGTGCTGCTGGTGGTGATGTGGGTGATTTTGGTACAGTAGGCCTAGAGCCTGCCTGACCTGGTTATTGCTGCTCGATCACTTTGACCTTGTCTCAGTCACTTAACCACTCTCTATGCCTTAGTTCCTTTCTCTGTAATAAACAGGGAATTGGGAACATTTTTTATGTCTTTATATCTTAATACCTTACAATTTTATTATGCCTTATGTCTTTAACACTGTATAATTTTGTCTTCCTCCCCCTTCTTTAAGTCTTTTCTCCCCTAGTGATCCAATTCCCTTCTCTAGTTTCCAGCACCTCCCCTTTGCCTTCAGATAAACTCAGCATCAGGCTGATAACAAGGTCTGCAGACAAGTGCTGTAACCTTCCCTCCAGATTGGCAAATGGGAAGGGAATTAATTCTTACAGACCACCTACCTGCAGATTGTGAGCTCTGACTTGCATTGGTGTCCCCATTTCTTGTCTTGAAGGAAGAGCCTGGAAGATGGGAGTGGGGCAAGCAGGGGAGCTGGAAGAGGTGGATGGATAGGGCACTGGCTCAGCAGCCATGGGATGAAGGGACAGGAATCTCTCCCCTGCAGTTGGCTAGGCCTCACCTCCTCCCCAACACCTCATCTGTTGAGTCACAGGCCAACATACACGTGAGTTCTCACACCTGCCTGACCACTGATTCAGGCCTGGGCCCCATGTCTGGTGAGGTCATACACGTTGATCCTACCAGAAAAGTGGTAGGGCCCAGCTGCCCTCAATCTTTGACAGGCAGATCAGCCTCTACAAAGGCCAAACTGGATGTGGCCTGCACTCTGGGTCCCACAAGAGAAGGTGAGTGACCTGGAGCCCACTCTGTGTGTTCCTGGGTCTCCAGGGCAGATGATGCTGGGGATGGTGGCCTGGCTGGCAGGTGGGTGCTTCATGGCCTTGTGTTTTCCTGCAGGCACAGGCCCCTTTGTGAACAGGAGACCAGCCTGGGGGCTGGGA
Source organism: Castor canadensis (assembly GCF_047511655.1). NCBI lineage: Eukaryota > Metazoa > Chordata > Mammalia > Rodentia > Castoridae > Castor > Castor canadensis. Next base: position 60,854,533 of record NC_133392.1, on the reverse strand, counting down.
ACAAGACATCCACGTCTGTATGCTGAAGAAGATGGGTGAGGCTGTGGCCAGAGTTGCAAGGAAGGTCAATGAGACGGTGGAGAGTGGCTCTGATACCCTGGGTGAGTGAGGGCCCCGAGAGTAATTTGTTTAAGTCAGCTTAAAAATGACACAGAGAGGGCTGGCACAAGTGGTAGAGTGCCTGCCTAGCAAGCATGAGGCTCTGAGTTAAAACCGCAGTACCACACACACACACACACATACACACACACACAAACACACACACACACACAAATAAAAAAAGAAGGAAATGGCCCAGAGATGAAGGAAACAATATGAGAATGTGCCCCTGCTGTGAGGATAAGTGTTTCAGGGAACTATTACTGCAATTGTGTGTGGCTTGTGTCCCAGTATAAGACAGATTTCTTATTATGGGTCATGGCCAAAGAGGTTTGAAGAATGCTGAGTAATGGAATCTTGTGTTTCTTGCTCTTGAACTATGATGACTCTGAGTGTGTGTGTGTGTGTGTGTGTGTGTGTGTGTGTGTGCCCTTGGATCAGCTGAAAATACCAAGCTGGCACTTGCTGGGTCATCCTATGTGCAGGTCTCATGCCAACTACCTTGTGAGTGTCACCTTGTTGAATTGTCACAGTCTCTCTGTGGTGACCGATACTTTCCAGGTATGACTAGCTTCCATCTTCAGATGTGGAGGAGAGGGAGGTGTGAAGACACAGTGGGTGTCTGCGGTTTTCCCAGCTGGAAGTCCCCTTTACACTCCACTGTTTTACTTGAATTGTGCCATAGACATCTTCAGGTTTGAATTGGTCATAGAATTTGAGCCCATCAGTTACCTTAAGACTCCAAGTATTTAAGCAGACCATCCTGTTTAATTGGATTCAGCAGATATTTATGACAAGGGACAACAGGGGATACAGTGAAACTCCCTATGTGTATGCCTATGTGTACATGAGTGATGCAGGTGTGTGCACATGCTCGGATGTATGTGTGTGTGTCTCACTCACTGAAGTATACACACCACTGTGGAGCCACAGGCCTGTTGTGAGGACTCAGAGGACCAGAGCATAGTCCTGTCTTGGGGATGATCATGCTGATGGACAGGTGGGGCTTTGGCTGCAGGGAGGAATTTTAAAGGAGGTGGGGGCTTGTGTACACATGTGTCTGCTTTTGTCTGTGTCACAAAGGACTACTTCTGTGGTGGCTGAGCAAAGACCCAGACTGGAAAGGCAGAGCATTTTTTCTAGCAGCCACCCACCAAGTGTGTCTGGAAATGCAGGTTCCTGGGGCATGCATGGTGGCCCAGGAAGTGGAGGGACATTCAGTCTTGAGGATGGGCTTGGTCACTGCCTATGGCAGGAAGTCCTCAGTCTCACTCTGTCTGCCCTCCTCCCTTCCTCCTCTGTAGTGCTCATTGAACCTCCCTACAGGACAGGGACCCTTAAAGTGTCACAGGTCTTTTGCCCTCCCACCCTACCCCCTATAGCTTAGCACAGTGTCTGGTTCTGTGTTAGCACATGGGAAGTGGGGAGAGGTTGCTAAACTGAGCCAAAGTGCAGGAGGCATTGCCTTTATCAGAAACCTAATGCGAAGGTTGCCACTGGCTCTGGAGCCAAGTCTCTGGGGGGAGCCTTAAGCTGTTGAGCTGTTGGCTGTGGGTCCTCATGAAGAATTCTCAGTTCCTGCACTGGTTACTAATATGGCTGTGCTTCTGCAGTGTTCAAGGGTCTCTACCATCAGGCTAGTCTTTGGGTGTTAGGGGCCTGAGTGTAAACCCCACTCTGCCACCTACTAGCCTGGCACCTAGCAGTTTGCTTAACCTGTCTAAGTCTCAGTTTCTTCATCTAAGCTGAAGATTGTAATTGTGTCCACCCCATTGGGATACTTGGGAGCAATTGTAATGTCTGTCATGTGCTCGGCATGCAGGGAGCTCAGTAAATAGAAGCTATTATTTTAAATTTTTTCTCATTCCCCAGGGCTGGAGGTGGGGCCTGAGCCCTCCCAGCACAAACACACTTTCTCAGGTGTTGCAGCCAGGTCTCTTCTGGGCCTGCTTCCCATTGCCTCTGAGTGGGGAGTTCAGTACAAATCAGCAAATCTGCATGGTAAATCACCCACCCCTGCCTTAAAGTGTCACAGGGTAGAAGGACACATGCAGCTCCATCTCATCCAGGTGTGGTGAGGACCAAGGGGCAGCAGGAAAGGGAGAGCCAAATTCTGAATTATGGAGTTTTGGGAGCTCCCTAGGGGAGCAGGCAGCAGTGAGGTGACAGACATCCCAGGCAGTGGGAGGGATGCAGCTGAGCTGGGGAGAACCCCTGCAGCATGGGGAAATGTGAGAAGTGTTACCTGGCTGGCCTGGAAGGCTGTGCTGGGAATTTGGACTTCAACCTCTGGGCCAGAGATTGCAAACGTTCACACCTCTGTGCATCTGTGAAAAGAAGAGGGACACCCGCCAATAGTAATATGTGCAGGGCAGATAGGGTAGGCATGCTACACCAGCTCCTTTGATGGACCACCATAGTGCTTGGAATCGGAACCCTGGCTCTCCAGCACCAGAGCTGGGGCCCTGGGCCTACCACACAGCCCTGGTGTGGAAGTCAGCAGTTGGTGATCACCAGTGGCATGAGCACAGAAAAGCTGTAGCCACCTTGGAAGAGCCTCTAGCCATGTTGGTCTTAACCAAAGCTCAATGCTTTCTTTTGGCAAGGACTGGCCCTTTAAAGTTAGAGTCAGACAGCAAGGGTCCTTTTTACCTCTACCGTGGCTGGAGAAGTACAATATCAGACCAGGCCACAATCCTGGTCCTTGCCAAGTGGGGCTGATTAGGTAAGGAGTCTGGGCTCTAAGCAGTCAGCATGTATTAAGTACCTGCTGTGTGCAAGGTGCTAGGGATCTTCTAAGGGATATTAGTCCTGGACCTGAGGCCAGTTCACTCCCTTTCTTCAAGACAGTCAGAGAGCAGTGAATGACAGGCTCTGTGCTATGCTGTGTTGGGTGCACTACAGGTTATCAGAGTTCAAAAGAAGGAGATGCTGCTGGGTGTGAAATAGTTCCAGAAGGCTTTCTGGAGAGGTAGGAATCATCAATCAGGGTGTTGAACGATAGGGGAAGTAGCTCAGTATGATTCTCCTGTAAAATAACAAGCAATCTGAAACACCTAAGCATACAGCACCAGAAAATGGCTTAAATAACTTTTTTTGGTTTTGGTGGGACTAGGGTTTGAACTCAGGGCTTCATGCTTGCAAACTACTTGCTCTACCACTTAAGCCACATCTCCAGTCCATTTTTGCTCTGGTTATTTTGGAGATGGGGGCTTGTGAACTATTTGCCCAGTCTGGCTTGGAACCATGATCCTCCTGATCTCAGCCTCCCAAATAGCTAGGATTGCAGGCCTGAGCCACTGGCACCCAGCTTGAATAACTTCTGTCACAGCTATACAATGTCATTTATGTGGCCGTTAACAATGGTGCTGCACATTTATTGTAGGCTTGAATAAAGACTGGCATGTTCTTATATGTCACATGGACTAAAAAATGCAAGGGTCCCAAACTGTCTATACAGTGAGATACTGATTATGTTAAACATGTATATACATGTAGAAAAGAAAATGGAAGGAAATAGAGCAAGATGCAAATGGGAATTAGAAAAATACTAGTCTATGCTTTCTCAGTGTTCTGTGGTGAATGCATTACTCTTAGAACTAGAGAATCGATCTTAGGGAGCAGACTACCAACCACTATGAAAGCTTGCACTAAGACCACCGGGGCAGAGGTTCCTAAATCAGGCCCTGGGAGAGATGGGCTTCCCTGGTCTCTCTCCTCCTGTGGGGGTTACTGCAGAGCTCTGGGTGTGTTGCTGCAGCATGGAAGTCCCTGTCCCTGTGTTCTGTCCTCCGCCTGGGAAGAGCTCAGTTACAGCTGCTCTCACCTTACCCAGGCCAGTGGCCCTGGTCAGCACCCTGGCTCCTCCAGCCCCCAAGGTGCCTCCCAGTCAGAGCTGCAGCCAGAACTGAGTTGGGCTTGCTCTTCCTGAGCCTGTAACCTGAGCTGGGGATTCCAGCCCCATACCCCTAGTTCCTCCCCCAGGAAGTGGGGTCCTTCCCATTTGATCCTCAGAAGGCCCCTAGCTGGAGCTGGAGCCACTCTGTCCCCCAGCTCTCACCCCTCCTGGCATCATATTATAGACTCTTAGAACCTGCAGTGTTCAGCCTCTCTTCCTCAAACCAGGCTCTCCTTTCTGCCACCTCTTGGCTCCTCAGGCTAGGTTTCTTTCCTCTTTGTACAACCTCACACCCATCTGGACTTCTGGGTCCTGTAACCCCTGAGTGGCTTCAGTCTGACCTCGCCCTTCCCTCAGGTGGTCTGTAGGGCCAGGCCACTCTGTCCCCTGCTCTGTGCCTGGGTAGAGGCTCCTCAGGCCTTTGTGCTTTTAGGGTGACTTTAAAGAGTGATTATTCCTGCAGAGGAGCTGAGGTGGAAAGCCCTAGGAGCATGGGAATAGGGCGTGGCTGGCGGGAGTGGAGACTTTGGCACAGAGGGTAGAGGACAGACCACTGTGGGCTGGGAAGGAAGGAACCAACCTCACTAGGCTGGCACATTTGTTATCTTCTAACCTTTCTAGAATCTTCTGTACTCCCTGGCTCTTAGGAGTCCTGTTCATATCTAGAAAATTCTAAATCATTGGCTTTTGGCATGTTGCTCTTGCCCACCCCTGCAGTCTTTTTTGCTAAGGATTCCTCACAGGCCCTCACAACTGTGCCTCCCATACGTGCCTCCCACCTCTTTTACCTTCTCTCTCTGCCACATTTGAGAGATTTCCTCGGATCTAGCTTCCATTTCATTGTTTGCTTCTTTATTTGTGTCTAATCTGTTGAACCATCCATTGAATTTTTAATTTTTAATATGACATTTTCATTTTCAAAAGATCTATTTGGTTCTTCTTAAAAAAATCACATTTAATATACTGTAGGTTCTCTTCAGATCCAATAAACTTTTTTGCCTCTGAGTAAAACTGAATCTGATTTCTTTCTTATGTTTTCAAATCTCTTTTGTATTTCTCTGATTAATTGACTGCACCTATTTTTACTTGCTTTTGCTTCTTCTATGACAGGGGTTCCTAGGGGTGCGAGTCTACCATCCTGCTGACTCTTGCTCACTGTGGGTTGTTCTGGATGGATTTTGTGTAATTTTGGACCCTGTGTTTGTGTTTGGGAAAGGCTCGTCTGTGTAAGTGTAGTCTTGGGGCAGGGGATCTGCATCCTATTAGGGGTTGCATTTGCTCCTGTCAGTGCCTGAATTTGACCAACCCTAGCATGTCTTCAATTCACTTGTCACCCCTCAAGGTTTTTGGACCTTAAGGGAAGTGACCATTCGAACCCAAGTAAGCACATGCCTGTGATTTTAGAGTCCTTGGGAGATAAAAAAATAAATAAATAAATTGAGTGCCCAGGCAAAGACAAAACAGCTTTCTAATGGTCAAAAAGTACATTTTCCAGATTCACGCTTTTGCTGAAGGTAGTCCTTCAAAATTCGAGCTTTTTGCAGGGTGTGGTCTCAACTTCCTCCTGGAGCAGGCCCAGAGCTGCATTTCTGAGTTCTGAACGCTTTGCCAGTTTTGACTCACTTAACCATCATGACACCCTTATAACAGAGATGATATTAATACCCACATTTTACAGATGAAGAAACTAAGCATGAACATTTTTACCTAGTGTTTCCAAGCATTTTGTCACATGAGGTGTTCCACCTGTCCCTCTGCCATGTTGCTTTTTGAAGTGGGAGTTTCCCCCTGTTTTACAGATCCTGGAGCTACGCTGAGGGGACGAGTCCCTTGGTCAAGTGGAACCAGAGGTCATCCAGGGCTGTGTGAGGCAGAGACTGCCTTTCCACACACCCTTTTGCCCCCATGGGGATGTGTAGAAGAGAGGAAGCAAAGGGACCAAGAGACCTGAGCAACTCGAAGCTTCCCTTCTCCCCATGTACCTACCTCTCCTATCATGCTTTCTTGGAACCCCAGCAGGCCTACCCTGTTCCTTGACTCCTTCACAGGAGGAAAGTAGCCTTCTTTTTTTTTTGGTGGTGGTACTGGGGCTTGAACTCAGGGCCTCAGTTTTGCTAGGCAGGCACTCCAACACTTGAGCCACTCCACCAGCCTGACAAGGAGGGGAATAATCAGAGGCTAATATCTTCCTTGGCACTTAATATCAGCAGCGTTGCTAGGATGTCCCAGACAGTGGGGACAACCCTGAGAGGCTGCTTCCATGGGACTGATGTCCCTCCATCAGTTTTTCTCGTGTTGGTATTCTAGTGAAGGGGTGCTGGTAACGAGCACCAGGGCTGAAGGGGATCTGGCTAGAGTATATTCCTGGGCTGTACCCCAGAGCTTGGGAAATAGAATCTCTGACAATCAGCCTGGAGTTGGGCTGGCAGGTCTGCAGTTTAGCCAGCTTCACAGGTGACTGTCCTGTACCCTGAGTTTTTTCACACTCTGTCTTTCATGTCCTCGGGTTCTGCATCCTTGGGCACAAATGAGGGTAGAAAATATTTTGGGGCAAAAAAACCCCAAAACTAGGCCTGTCCTGAACATGCACAGACTTTTTTCTTGTCATTATTCTCTAAGAAATCCAGTGTGGCAATGCCATGGATATCACTTACATTAGATTAGGTATTATCAGTAATCTAGAGTTGATTTAAAGTAGGGGGAGGATGGGCTGGGGAGGTAACTCAGTGGTAGTACACTTGCCCAACATGCATGAGGCCCTGAGTTTGAAAAAAAAAAGTGTACAGGAGGGTGTGCATAGGTTAGATGCAAGAAATATGCCATTTTATATAAGGACTTGTGCACTCCTGGATTTTGCTCTCTGCAGGAGTCCAAGAACCAGTGCTTCATGGATACCAAGAGATAACTATTAGCAAGCTATCATGTACAAATAAAATTTACCCTTTTCAGTATGTAAATCTATGAATTTTGGCAAACGCATATGATCATGTAACCAGTGCCACCTCATGACAGGACATGCCATCACCTCAGAAAGTCCCCCATGCTCCGCTACAGCCAACGCCCTGCTCCCCAACAGCTGGGAGCCACCAGTCCATTTTCCATCCATGGTTTTGCCTTTTCTGGGGTAGCAGGCAAGTGGAGTCACATGGGACATGACCTCCAGAGCCAGCTTCTTTACTACAGCCCAACGTTCTTGAGACCCATCCCTGGCTCTGGAGAGTCATCGGTAGGTGGCTCCATTCTGGGCCACATGGGATGTATCATATGGAGGTACCACGGCCATTCAGCCACTCATTGACAAGGGGATATTTGGGTTGTTTCCAATATTTTTCACATCATAAATCAAGCCCACAAATGATCTCTGACAGGTTTTTTGTTTGTGGCAGTACTGGGATTTGAACTTAGAGCTTCATGCTTGCTAGGCAGGTGCTCAATAGCTTGAGCCATTCCTATAGGTTTTTGTGTGATGTGAAGTTTCTCTTCTCTGGAGTCGACACTGGGAGCAGGGTTGCTGGGTTGTACCTGTTAAGATTATGTTTGACTGTAAGACAGAGCCCCACTGAGGTCCACCAGAGTTGTAGTTCCGTCATGGCCTCTCCAGCACTCAGTATTGTTCCAGTTTAATAGTTTTTTAGGTTTGTAATGACGTCTCATTGTGGCTTTCATTTACAGTTCTTTGATAACAAATGGTGTTGAATATTTTTTCATGTACTTCTTGGCCATTCATCTGTCTTCTTTGGTGTGGGAAAGATTCTGTGGTTTGGATTCAGGGCCTTGGCAGGTACTCTACCACTTGATCCACGAACCCAGCCCTTTTGTTTGCTTCAGTTACTTTTCAGATAGCCTCTTGCATTTTTGCCTGGGGCTAGCCTTGGACCTCAGTCTTTTTACTTTCAGTTTCCTGGGATTACAAATGTGTACTGCCATGCCCAGATTATTTGTTGAAATGGCAATCTCTAACTTTTTGCCTGAGCTGGCCTAGAACCATAATCTTCCTGATCTCTACCTCCAGAGAGATTATATGCATAAGCCACTGCACCTGGCCCTCATCTATTTGTCATTGATAAAATGTCTATTTAAATATTCTGCCCATTTCAAAGAAATGTGACTTCTTAACTTTTGAGGGTTTTTTTTATATATTCTGGATGTGAGTTCTTTTACCAGATATGCATCTTTTAGTACAGTTTCCAGGTTTGGTTATCTTTCAACCTTTTCACAGTATCTTTTGAGGAACAGACATTTTTAATTTTAGTGAAGACCAATTTATTCTTTTTTCTTTTACAAATGGCACGTTTGGTGTTTTATCTAAGATACCTTTGCCTAGCCCAAGGCCACAGAGATTTCCTCTTAGCTGAACCATCAGGGTATTGGGTAAACATGGATTCGTGGACCTCAGAGCTAGAGCTCTGCAAGTAGACTCCTGGGGAGGACTGGGGACCTGCCTGCTAACGAGCCTGGTATATGACTCCTCCCTGCCTCCAGTTCTGAGGACAATTTGGAAATTCCTTCCCCTGTGCTTCTAGGGGGCTGGGCAGGGACATTCCCTGAGTAGGCCTCTGGATGCGTGTATGTGTGTCTGTGTCTGTGTGTAAGAGAGAAAGAGAGAAAGAGAGAGAGAGAGAGAGAGAGAGAGAGAGAGAGAATGACTAGGGATGTAACATGCCTCTAGGGAGGGAAACGAGCAACTCACCCGGGAGCCATGAAATAATCAGTAAGGAGACCAAGGCTAGTGAGAGAAGAAGGGATGTGTCTTTTCTCTGGTCTCCCAGGCTCACCTGCACTTATTTCTCTTGTACTCACCAGCAGATGGTGCCCTGTCACTGGCCAACCAGTGACCCACTGGCCAACCTGAGACTCACCAAACTGTTGCCAGGTGTGGGCTGCAGCTCCTGGCAAGGGTGTCCACTGGCTGCCCAGCTCACTTTCAGTGTTTATACCCAGTCTGACCCCTGCAGAGACCTGATCTCACAGTCCCTTTTTTGAACAAGAGAACTCAGGAAGAACTTAGTATCACTCACTGAATCAGAAACTACCATTGACTTCTTTTCAACAAACATACACTGTTGAGGGAGGTCACACCTCTAAGGTGTGAGTCTGGTGCCTCCTGCAGTCAGCTGGGCAGGGCCTGCTTCTACAACAGTGGAGGCTCATGTGCCAAAGGAAGATGGGAGCTCTGTATTACAGGAAGGACAAGTTACAGAAATCAGGAAGCTGAGGTTTGGAGTCTTACCCCAACTTCCTATTGCTGGGCTGCATTCCCATTGGTAAAATGCAGGACTCCAGCCCTGACCTTTTGCTATTATCTCTGTGTTAAACCCTCAGCCAAGCTCATGCCACAAAGCCATGGTGACCTGAGACTTGCCCACTCCTCCCACCACTCTGGGCGCTGGGACTCCCCTCAGTGCATCCCTTTTGATCCTTATAGGCTAAGGTTTCTAGCCTGAGGCCTTTGACCTGCTGTTCCCTTTGCCTGGGATGCTCACCCCTATCTTCATGTAGCTGGGACCTTCTCATAGTTTAAGGGTCAGCCTAAGTGTTTATTCTTCAGAAAGAGTTCTCAGATCTTCCATGCTAAGTAGGCTCACCCAGTCATTTTTCTTTAAAACAAAAAGCTGTCAGATACTGTACACGTGTAGGAAAGTGCATAAAATAACACATGCAGTTCAGATATTTATGAAGCAAATATGCATGTAACCACTGCCCAGGTCTATACATAGATGACTTCCAGAATTCCCAGAAATCCCTCTCATCCTGCAGGTCCTGTCTATTGTATGTACTTTCCCTGGTTCTTGCTTTGCTTTAGGTTTATAATCTGTGTATGCACCTTTAAATGGTATATTTTAGTCTGCTCAGTTTTATACTTCATATGCATGGATTTATAATGCATGCATCTTTGACTTTGTTTCTTTTACTGCTCAACTTTTTTTTTTAATTAATTAATTTATTCATTGGCAATACTGGGAATTGAACTCAAGGCCTTGTACTTACTAGGCAAGCACTCTTCCACTTAAGCCATGTACCGCCCATCCTTTAGCTTTTAATTTTGTTTTTCAGACAGGGTTTCATGCTTTTGCCCACATGGCCTCTGACCATGATCCTCCCACCTCTGCCTTCTGAGCAGCTGGAATTACAGGCATGAACCACCATATCCAGCTGCACAGCTTTATATTGTGAGAATCTTGCATGAGGTTGTTTATACTCATAGCTTATTCTTTTCTTTCTAATTTTTTTACTAGCGTTTGAAATCAGGGCCTGGAACTTGCTAAGCAAGCACTCCACTACTTGAGTCACATGTCCAGCCCTAGATTGTTCTTTTCCTGGTTGTGTAGTATACCACTGTGTGCACATTCCCTAATGTGTTCACCCATGGTGCTGTTCATAGGCACTCAGGACCATCCTGCAGAGCCACCATAACCCCTCCCCTGTGCACCCCTGGAGCATGAACTTTTCTAAGGCAGACTCAGCTATGGGATTCCTCTCAGTGCTGAGTGCCTTCCAGGAAAAGCATCATTCAGGCTGGCCTGGGGCGCTGGCTAGTTGTGGCACTTAGGGATTGGGAGATCTGGTGAGTGGCAGATGCCCAGGGCACCTGTGGCATGGCAAGAGGAGCCCTGACCCAGTAGTCCAGAGGCCTGAACTTGAGTCTCAGCTCAGCCATAGCCTTGCTGGGTGACCTTGTAAAGTCACTTTACATCTCAGCCTCCTCATTGGTCACACAGCCTGCTCTCCGAGGCACCTGTGGATATGCATATTCTCTGGCCCTGGTGGGTCTAAGACAGTGGGCTGTGGGTACTGGCCGTGACTTCAAAGGTGGTCGATAAACACTTGTAGGGGTTGGGAACTTGTGCCTGGCAGGACATGCCAGTGTAGAGAAAAGAGTGTAGGTGAGACCCTGGCGGGGGTGTGAAAATGTGACTCAGGCAAATAACCAGCTTGGGAAGGAAAATCAATAGAGCTTCAGGGAGCAGGGTGGCTGCACTGACAGCAAATTGGCCCCAAGCAGCAGCTTCAAGACTGAAATGCAGGACCCGGGCCTGAGAAGCCCTCTTGTCTCAGAGGCACGTGACTAGCATTAGCTTTCCAGGACTCCTGCCGGCTCTGACACCTCCTGGACTGCTGTTGAGAGCAGATGATGTCCAAAAAGGTGGGCAAAAGTGTCGTGTCCAGGCATTAGGAGACAGAGCCCACTGGGGGGCAAGGAGAGGGCCAGGCGGGGCTGCCAGCAAACCTTGCTCACTGTGCCTTGCTTTAATACTCTGCCTATTAATGCCCAGGTCAACATGGGGCTCTGTACAGGCCTCTCTGGACCCCACAGCCTTGGGTACAGGAGGGTCGTGAGGGAACGGAAATGGCTTAGTGATGGGAGACAGTTCCTGGGATGGACAGAGGACAGATTTGCTGTATGGCCCACTCTTGGCAGTCGCACTTGGAGGAGTATTTAAAACACAGGCATATCTCATTAAAAAACAACAAGTAGCCTGTGTTCCTCAGGTGCAAACTATGAGGCACAGAAGAGTAGGCAGTGAGAAACCAGGCTTCCCCTCAAACCATCCCCCCCTCCTGTCCTCTGGCCACTTTCTCCCAGGCACAGTGTCTTGTGGAACCAGAGGAAGTTGTGAGGCTTGTTGAGGTCAGGCTCTGAAACTGCCAGGGCTGAGGGTGGTGGGCTTGGGGTCCTGGGGATTGTTCATGTCATAGCAGTGGTGGGAGAGGCCCCTAAAGCCCCTTGGATGTGGCTCAGGTCTCTCCACTGGGTTTCCCTATACCTTTTTAGAGCTTTGGAAGCAAAAACCCCACCCATCCTGTTCTAGCTCCACTGTGGATCTCAGATTTCCACAGGGAGGAAGGATAATATGGAGGTCAGCAAGTGGTGACCCCAAGCCCAGCCATCCTGTTCCTTAAGTTGCCTGTTCCCCCATGCTGCCCCAGTAGACGACTCAGGATACCTGTCAGAGGAATGAATAAGTGAATCCCCTTATCCTGTGGTTACAAATCACCCAGGCTCTCTTCTCAGTCCTCCCCTTTCTCATCCTGCTGTGGAGATGCCCCAGGTGTGAGAGCTGGGTCTATCCTGAGTTGTCTCCCCGGAAGTCCTATGGGTTGGTCCCTGGTGACTTCTGAGCAAGAGAGTGATGCAAAGATTATTGCTGGGTGTAGGACAAATGTGAGATCACCTTAGGGAACTGAGGGAAGAAGGGACTTGGTACCTCCCTGAGGTGGGGCCTGGGGGAGTAAACAGAGGTGGGAGGAGACCTGGGGACAGAGACACATGAGGACAGTGGGTGGTGGTGGGCACCCGATTGGTTGTCTGGGGCATGCAGTTTGAACCTGGTCACATCGTAACAAAATTAGGAAGTCTGGGCAGTTTGGCGTAGATAGGGGGATTCAGATGAGTTGGGGTCTGTGAGCGACATGTGTGAAGCAGCCAGCTGGTATTGGGGATTTCTGCAGAAGAGCCCCTGCCCAGGTATCTCACCCCAGGTCGCCTGCCTGCCCCAGGTTCACTTAGAGCAGTATTTTTTTTTTGGGGGGGAGTGGAAATGTTCTTTCAAAAAATGTATGTTGGGAGAAGAATAAAAGCCTGTCCATGTTGGAAGGGGCTAAAAGCCAGTTTCCCCTTGACCAACTCTGAGGTGCAGATGTGGTGACGCATTCTCTGTGGGTGAGCTCTTGCTTGCTAAGGTGAGGAAATTGCTGCCACTTCCCAGAGACAGGTGCTGCAAAAAGTCATTATCCTTGAAGACGAGGACGAATTGAAGATGCTTGTAATTGGCAGCGGCCTCGTCTTGGCTGACTGTGTTTTGCTAAGATGCATATTTTTATCATGCTCCAATTTATCCCCAAGATTCCTTATTTCGTTAAGTTCTTCTTGGCAAGCATTAATTCACCAAGGGCCGCATCTGTCTGCACACTGCCCTGCAGAGGATGGTTTGGCAAGGTGAGAGGAAGGAGGGAGCTAATTACTGACCCTGGCATGTGCCCCATTAGGCTCTTGTACTTGCTGTTACTTCTGCCTGAATCCTCCTTTGCCCAGATGTGTGTGTGCCCTGCTCCTTGTTTTTCTTGTCCCAGCTAAATGTTGCTTTCTCCAGAAAGCCCTCCCTCACAACCCTGGTGGGGCTTGCCCGTGCCTCCACCTCCTTCACGTGCTGCTGTCTTAGGACACTTTTTTGTTTTCTGAGGGCAGGAGTCAATGCTAGATATCTTCTTAGGTGTGGGTCTCTGTTTATTGCCATTCTGCCCACACTAGAGTGTGGGTCCTTCCAGGAAGGGACTCTGTCCAACTCACCATTCCATCCTTGGACAAGGTTAGCACATAACAGGGAACCAGGAAATATTTGTCAAATGAATTTGATGCATCTGATTTTCGCAGCAGCTCGGGAGAGACAGTATTTTTGCATCACTCAAAAGAAGGGGAAGCAGGCTTCATGAATGACAGGGGCTTGCCTGATTCTCACAGCCAGCAAAACTTGTGCTGGAATTTGAACTTGAGTCCACTGGCCTCTTATGATATTTAACAGGACCTAAGTCCTAACCTCAAGGAGCCCTCCACTCTGCCAGGAAGAGTGAGGCAAATGTGTTAGTAACTGCCACGTTCCTTTAGGGAATAAAAAGAAAAGAAACTGTCACATAAGATACCACGGGGCAGTGGCCCTGACAGAACTGGCAAAAATGCAGTGGGAGTTCAAGGGCAGAGCAGTTACCTTTACTGAGGACAGGAGCATTTTACTGAGAGGGAGTTTGAGGTCCTGAGAGTGACCTGCCCAAGATCATTTGATGCATGAAGGGCAGCAGCAAACCAGAATTTGGATCCCCGCTCTGTAGGGCAATGTCTTCAAGAGGTAATCAAGCCCACCCTTTGGTGACTTTGAGGACAGCATTAACCAATTTTGGGCCTTCATTTCTTTATCTGCAAAGGGAGACTGATAAGTCTAACCCCTTATCTTGGAGGTGGCTGTCAGGACTAAACAGGTGACAGTGTTGACTGCTGTTATCCTTGAGGAAGACCCCATGGCCTTCAGACCAGCTGAGGCCCCTCAGAGATGTTGATGGCTGTGCTGTCAGCATCATCCTGGCTGCTGTTTTGATTATTTTTCGTGACTATGTTTTTGATGAGTAATTGATTAATATCAAATTAATTGAATATCTCAAATCAGGAGCTGTTATTTGTTTGTATTCTGTATTTTTTCTTGGAATTGATTGACTGGCTTGCCAAGAAGGAACATGGATTTTTTTTTTCCCCCCTGAAAGTCCCATATTCCTTGCTTCTCCACAAGGTTGTCTCCTTGATGTGAAATTGTTAGAATAAGTGCACTGCTGGTGTCCTCTTCCTCCTTCAGGGGACAGTGGAACTGAAGCACACTGTAATGGATTCTCAAGTAAAATCAGTATCTTTGCAGCCTGGTACAGTGGTGCAAATGTGTAATCCCAGCATCTGGGAGGCAGAGGTAGGAAGATCAGGAGTTTGTAGCCAACCTGGGCTACACAGTTAGCCTGCATCAGAATTTCATCCCTTTTGATGGGCAAATAATATACCATTGTATGGATAGAACATGTTTTGTTTATCTTTTCTGTTGATGGGCATTTGAGTTGTTTCTACTTGCAAGCTGTTATGAATGATGTGACTGTGGATATTCACATACGGGTTTTTTGTGAACTCCTCCTCATTGTACTGAAGAAGACTTAAACTGGAGTTAAGTAACTTGCTGGAAGTCTCACAGCAAGAAAGAGCTTGCCCTAGAAAAGCCTTGATTTGGACCTGAGGAGATCTTCCTTCTTAGGTCTCTGTCTCTCTTCTTGTGTTGTTACAGCATATTCCAAGTGGCATGGAGCCCAGCTTTATCCTCTGAGACAGGCACAGTGGTCACCTTATTTGCTAGTGAGGTTGGGCCCTTGCGGCAGGTGGATAAGAAGCCACCTGGGGAATTCAGGACTGATGTGTGTGGTGTTTGTCATGGGAACAGTGTGAGCTGCTCTGTGCAGCAGCCTTCCTGCTTTGCCCCCCAGAAGGTTCCCCATTGACCTGGGTCTCCTTGGAATCAGTCTTCTTGTCACTTGAGGGAAGGTGTCCCCTGAGGTAGCTGGGTGTCAGGGATGTTACTTTCCTTAAACTGAGATATTTGTAAGAAGTCACGGTGCTTATAAAAACCTCCCACAACAAAGAAGCCCATAAAGTAGAAAGTGAATGAAAAAACCCAAACACACTGCCACATTCAAGTCAAATGCCCTGCCTACACAGGGTACCCCAACCAAAAGTAGCCTCTGCTCTTCTCTCCTCAGGCAGCTTGCCCTTGGGAGCTGCTGTCATGGTGGAACTTGCTAGACTTGTGCAGCCCTCAGTGAACTCTTTCTCCCATGCCTCCCTCCACAGGTGGCATGATTCAGGGAGCATATGTTAAGCAGCTGTCTTGGAAAGGGGAAAGGGTTGGGGACTTAGCAAGAGGGAGTGGGGATTGTGCTGCTGTCTGAGCCTTTTACAGTTACTGGCTCTGTGAACACTGTGCAGAACACCATTGCTCAAGTCACGGCTCCCTGTGCTTGGTGGTGGGCAGCGCAGTCCTGTGATGATTCATTTTACTCACTCTTTACATCTCATGTGTCCCCCTTTGGAAAGCAAGTGGCATTTCAGAGACTGAAAGACCAAGTCTCACATTGGAGCTGTTTAGTTTTTCCCCGTTCACTAGGATGCCAACCTTGAGCCCCTGGCCCTTAGATGTACCTGGAGGTGCTGGCTCTTCCCAGGGAGCCTGTGTCTCTATTTTCATTGCCATATTCCACAGAACTCTGTTTTCGTGAGGTCAACCCCCCTATATGAGAGTCCCCTGCTATTCAGGTCTTCTATCCTGACAGCTCACACAACCCACATCTTGCCCTGCTAAACAGCTCTCTCTCTCTCTCTCTCTCTCTCTCTCTCTCTCTCTCTCTCTCTCTCTCTCTCTCCAGTGCCTGGGCTCCACCTCCTCTAGTTATCCACTCTGCCTCAGTTTCCATAGTGGTGAAATGGGATGAGCGTAATGGTACCTACCTCATGGGGTGGTTGTGAGGATGTGACAAGTGCTCAGAAAAGTCTTGGGCACACATTAAGTGCCACATAAGAGTGAGCTTTTATTATGTTCCTTTTTTCAAAGACTGTTTTCTGACCATGGTAGGAAGTCACATAGTGCAGTATAGACTAATACAATGCTGTGAAGGAGCCCAAGGGCATAAGGGCATAAGGGATGCTTGGGTTCCTCAGTCAGGAGGTGACAAATCTAGGTTCCTGATACACTGATATTCTTTCATCTCCAGTCTGTCTGTAGCTCCATGGTAACTGTACTATCTCAGAGTTGCATGAACCCGTTGTGAATCATGGAACATCTAGCTGCTCTCTGGAAATTCACCATTCTTCGGTTTTTTTCAGAGCAGCTGATCCAGGTGAGAGGTACATATCCTAGAGGGCAGGGTAGTGCAGTGGTCAGGGCTCTGCTGCTTACTAACCGTGGCCATCAGCTCTGTGCCCCCGGTTCTTCCTCAGTGAAGCAGAGATGGTATAACAGTGCTCATCTCATGGTGTTGAGAGAAGTAAATGAGTTAATGCATGACAGTGCAGAGGTTACCATCTGCAGGGGGGAGCACCTTGGAAATGTTTTTCATTATTTCATTAATGGTGTGACTCGAATAAGTCACATGGCTTTGAGCAAACTGTTTAATGTCTCCATGCCTCAGCTTCCTCATCTGTTAAGCAGGAACAATTCAGCACAGTAGTGATCTTACAGGGCTGTGGGGAGTTGAGGCAGTGGCAGCTCTGAAGCCCAGCAGGGTTCCTGTTCCCAGCACACAGATGGGGTCACAAGCAGCTGCTGCAGTTATTGTTGGACTGAAGTCTGCACAAGAGAAAGGTCTTTGGGCAGGGCCAGAGGAGAAAGGTCTTTGGGCAGGGCCAGAGTGTGAGCTGGGCAGGTCCTGTCTCTCTGAGGGGAGCATCAGGATAGTGGGATTGAAGGTTCTTGGGATGCTTTTGCCTGGAGAGAGGTTATAATGTTCTGTGGGGCAGGAAAATGGGGAGCTGTTTAATGAGAATAGAGACTCAGTTTTGCAAGATGTCAAAGTTCTGGAACTTGCACAGCAGTGCGACTGTATGTAACACCACAGGACAGTACACTCAAAGGTGAGTACAATAGTAAACTTTTTTTAATACAAGACTAGTTTTAGAACAGTTTGCGGTTCATAGCAAAATTAAGAGGAAAGTAGAATTCTCGTATACCCCCTACTCTCACACATGCAGCTTCCCCCTCATCAACCAGAGTGGTCGATTGGTCAGTCACTGAGCCTTCACCAGCATGCCATCATCTCCCAGAGTCCACAGTTCACAGTGGGCTCTCTCTCAGTGGCGTACATCCTATAGATTGGATATATAATGACCTGTCTACCGAGCGCTACAAATCTGTGCTCTGTTTGTCCTTCCTTCCTTCCTTCCTCTAACCTCTGGCAATTCTGATAAGGTCATAAATTTGTATGTATATTTTACCATAATGAAAAGGAAAGAAAAATTTATAATATCCTGTGTCCTCATGTATGTAAAATATGGCCATGCAGAGGGGGGCAAACGGACTGTGTGGTGCAGAAGGGCAGCAGGTCCAGTAAGTGATGGAAGGGTGGCTGCTACAATTTGAATATGGCTTAAGTGTGTCCTCTAACGGACCATGTGCTGGAAGCTTGATTCTCAGGCCACTGATGTAAAAAGGTGGTGGGAACTTTAAGAGGAGCCTAGTGGGAGGTCATTAGGTTACTGAGGAGCATGCCCCTTCAAAGGGATTAAGGAGTTCTCATGGAACCCAGAGTTAGTTCTCAAGAGAGGGGTTGTTATAATAAAAAGACAATGCCAGCCCCTTCCTGGCTGCTTTGACATCCTCTCACTGTGTGCTCTCCTTCTCATGTGCATTCCTGACTCTGTTTTGCCATCTGCCACAGGCCTTCATCAGAGCAGGCGCTGAGCCATTTGGACTAGCAACCTCCAAAACTGTGAACTTAAATGAACTTCTTTTCATTATAAAGTACCCAGACTTAAATATTTGGTTATAGTAACAAGAAGTAGATAAATACCAAAGAAGTTATCAATATAGCTCATAAAAGAACTCTCTAATAGTCTTCTGTCAAAGGGGCTGTGAGCTCTCCAAACACTGCTTAACTTTTGGGTTTTGCTTGTTCTAACTTGGTTCTGCCCACTGGGTACTTTCCATCAGGTATTCATTAGAATTAATATGATAACCTTTCATAAAGGATCATAAAAGGTTTCTTTATTAACACAAAATACTGTGCTAATTAGAGGTTTGGGGCCTGGCGGTTTGGCCTTTTTACAATAATTATAATTATAAGGATAATTAGACCTTGTGATTTTTGCAGTGCTCTCCTCCAAGAATCGTTCTGTTCTCTGCTGCAGCCCAAGTGTAGGCAGTTGGGTGCTGGATAAAGGCATTCTGGAGTCCAGCCGCCATCCAGCATTGATGGAGGAGTCCAGTGTTGCCCCTAGTATTAATTACCCAGCCCATCTCTGCACCCCCTACCCTGTTGGCGTCTGTGGACATGCACCACTGTTTAGTCAGACTTTGCATCACTGTAACAAAATACCTGACATAAACAACTTAAGAGAGGAATGATCTATTTTGGCTCACACTTTCAGAGATTTCGGTTCATGGTCCTTGGCTCTGTTGCTTCTGGACCTGTGGTGAAGCACAGCATCATGGCGGTGAAAGTGTGTGACAGAGGAGAGGTGTTCACTTCATGGTGGACAAGAAGTAGAGGGAGAGAAAGGGACCACAGACCAGGTATAATCCTCAAAGGTGTACCCCCAGCGACCTAGTGTCTCCAGCTAGGCCTCACCTCCTGAAGTGTCCAGAACCTCCCAAAATAGTGCCACCAGCTGGGTACCAAACATTCAACACATGAGTCTACACCACCAAGTGGCACTCAGTGATGACATTACTGAGAACTTTTCTCTCTGAGCACTCATGGAGCCAGGTGAAGCTCTGGGAAATTGGAGAAGGCAGAGCTCGAAGATGGAAGCTCAGAGGAGAAAAAGTCCTCTGAGCTTTTGCTTGTGTCATGGCTCCTCCTGGGTTGCCTTCTCCCTCACTCTCAGTCTGTAGAAAATCTCTCCTCAATCGGGCTTAATCTAGGGTCTCCCTAATTGTTCCAATTTGCCTAGGCCTCAGCAGGGGTTCCCTAGGATACAGGACTTTCAGTGCTAAAGTTAGGGATGCAAACTGCTCTACTGGTCACCCCCTAGTTGAATCTTTCCATTTTGATTTTTTGGGCCCCTTCATCTTACCAAAATGAGCTTGGATGATTTACCTATAAATGTGACCTCATTGGTGCAGCATATGCCTAACATGGGCAGGACCCTGGCTTCCATCTTCAGCATCACAAAAATAAGCAAAAAGAATGGTCCTCATTTTCTCACTGTGAGAGTAATTCATAGGTTGTTAAAGGAATTAAATGAGCTAACATATAAAAAGTACCAACACATTATAACAAATACTCCATGCTGTTAGCTGTGTTTACTTCACTGAGCTGAATGGACCCTTTCAGATCACCAGCTGAGCCTCCATCTGGTTTGGGAATTCTCTTCTGAGGACCCTGCCCCATGCCCCATGATGTGGTATGAATTTCCTCCTTTCCCCTATGGCTTGGTGAACACTTCCCCATCCTGTCTGCTCTGAGGCCTCTAGAGAATGGACCCTCTTCTTGATGACATCCCACGTATCCTGAGGATAGCTCTATTGTCTATAGTCTGGATCTTCTCTTCCCTGGGTGGGAGTCCACCCTTCCCTAATGGGACCTGGCCCCCAGCCACATCCTGGCTGTGTCCTCAGGAAGCAGCTCTGCCTGCTCCCATAACCCAGGGGCCTGACATTGAATTTGGCTCAGCTCATGGAGACATTTCCCTTCTGTAAGCAGGTCTAGTGGGTGTAGAGGGTGCTCATCATTTGAATTAGGCCCTCAGAGGAATTGCCTGGGAACAGAGGTGGCAGTTATGTAGAAGACTGTGGGCCTCTCTGAGATCTTGGGGTTATAGGCTCTGGACTAGACAGGCCTCCAGGAATTTGTAGCCTTTGGGGGAGCTTAGCCTTGATGCACCCTGCTCTGACCTGCTCTAGAGACAGGTGCCTGAGCACTTCCTTGACTCAAGGGGGCAGTATTGCAGGGTGCTCAAGACCCCAGCTTCCTCATCAGCCTAATCTGGGTCCTGATCTACTACCCCACCCCTTTTTGCTACAAGACGGTGAGCAAATCTCTTAATAGCACTTTCCTCGTGCCTACAGAGGGGATAGTTCCAAAGCACAGATGAAATAGTAAGTGGTATCATTTATGGTTATTATGACCCCCATCCCCTAGGGCATGGCCATGAAGGATGTTGGCCCTTGTGTACAGATGGGAAGGGACATGGACCATGGACCTCTCCTCTCAGCAGGAATGGGAGTTCCCATGCCATGTTAGTGGCAGGTGATGTAACCAGGATAAAGGGTGTTTGCATCATGTCCAGCAGGGCCCTTTGCAGGTATCCTTGGTAGCCTTTGACATCACTGGCAGTCAGACTGTTTTGTGGTACATCCCTTACCCAACTCCAACCTCTGGTAGGCAGTTTGGGGATCATAGGATGGAGGGAACAGATGAGTTTCCAGAAAGATCATAGAAAAGTCACAAGATACAATGTGACCAGTGCCTGCCACATCATTGGGCCTTGATGGCTGTTTGTCAAGAGAGAATGAGAAAGCAGATGTTGGGGCCCTCAGCATCCTGCAGGGTCAAGGTGGGTTGCTGTGTGAATCAGAGACTGAAAGAGAAGGATGATTGTGTTAATCAGACTTTTGTCTCTGGGACAAAATACCTGATATAAACAACTCAAGGGAAGAAAGATATATTTGGCTCATGGTTTCAGAGGTTTCAAACCATCATAGAAGGGGCATGGCAGAACATAGCAGCTCATATCAGGGTGGCCAAGAAGCAGAGAGAGTGCATGTCTGAGCTAGCAGACTTTCTTCCTTGTCCTGTTTATTGCATTCAGGCCCCCAGCTTATGGGATGGTGCTGCCCACATTCAGGGCTGCTCTCCCCACTTTGTTAATCCTCTCTGGAAATGCCCTCAGACACACCCAGAGGAGTGCTTCACTAATCTTTTAGGTGCTTCTCAATGCAATCCAGTTGACAATCCAGATTAACCACCACAGTGGTTATAGTTGAGATGACGTGTACCTGCCCAGGTAGAGGAATAAGGCAGGCATTTGGGGCCAGTCTGCTCAGGGAGGACAGGCTGCTTTCAGGACTCTGGAAATAACTATAATGACTTTATGTCTTCTTTATCTCTCCACTTTGGGGACTGGAGACCCATTGTATAATTCTTCATTGGTGCCCAAGTCATGATCATGAAGGTTCCATTTCACAGCTTCTGTCCTAATCTAGTGCAGAGTTCCAGTCTTTCTTTTGTGGGTCTGCTGTTCTCAGATTTTCTTATTGGTGAGGAGCTGGCTGCCCTTAGATTATCTTTGAATTTGTCAGATTGTTTTTTCCAATAAAAGCTTATTTTGTGATAAATGTATCTTCCTATTTTAAAAGTAAAATATCAGAGGAAGAAGGTTAAAGAAGAATGATGGAGGGGTGGATTCAACTATGATATATTTTAAGAACTTTTATAAATGTCACAATGTACCCCAAGTACAACAATAATAAGATAATAAAAAGAAAAATATCACTATATATGTTATGTATGCATAACATATGTTGCATATGTTATGTATGCAACTACAGGTGTAGTTGACAAATTGTTTTATATAAAAGTATAGTTGTAATTTTTTTATATAAAATAAACATTGGGACTGTAAATAGTTATAAATTAATCAAATCCTCTTAAATAACTACTGTTAACATTCCGGTTGTTTTTCATTCTGTTGTCTTTCCCAGGAATGTATGTTTTTTTTTTATCTAGTTGAAACTATTGTGTGCATATACTGATTTTTTGAGACAGTCTTGCTGTATTGCCTGAGCTGGCCTTGAACTCCTGGGCTCGATTGATCTTCCTACCTCAGCCTCCTGAGTAACTGGGAGTATAGGCATGAGCCACCACACCCAGCTCAATAATTTGCATATTTTGCTTTAAGGAAATCCCTAAACTCTGTAATGTGGGAGTAAAACAATCAAGAGACATGGGTTGACAGTACTAGTTAAGGAGTTTAATTAGCCTTTCACTGGAAGAAGAAAAGAATAGCCAGAACTTCAAGTAGAAAAATAGCAAGAGTCTTGAGCAGGATTTTCCACAGGAGGAATAAAAATGGTTAATTAACCATGAAATATGATACAATCAGTCTCATTAGTGAAAGTATTGCAAATTAAAGCAAGGAGTTCCATTCCCCTAATCATACTAGCAAAGTGTATGTGGGGCATTGTTTTCAAATGATCCTATTGCTTAACAGGGTGTATATAAATTAGCATAAGTATTCTAGAAAGCACTTTGGCAATACACAAAGGAGCTATACATTTGTTTATTAATTATAGTTTTCCCATGTGACTGTCTTATGTTCTGTTTTTTGATTGGTCTTATTTTTTTTTCTTTTTTCAATTATATTGAGTGTTTCAACAATAAAGTTAAACCTTTGTCTTATCTGTAGATTATTTCCACAATTTGTTGCTTGCTGTATGTATGTATTTTGGTAGCACTGGGGTTTGAACTCAGGGCTTTGTGCTTGCTAGTCATGTGCTCTACCACTTGAGCCACACCCCCCAACCCTGCTTGTCTGATTTTTTTTCAAGTGCCCAGTGTTTTATGTTTTATACAGTTTGTTTCTCTGTTCCTTGGTGATTTTTCTATGACTCCTAGTTGGGAAAGTTACCTTCAGCTAAGAGGTCATGTAAATGTTCACTTCTGTTCACTTGCAGTTTGCTTTATGAATATACAGCATTTGTAGCATTGTGCAGCTATCACTGCAATCCAATTGCAGAACATTTCATTGCCCCCACAAAGAAGCTTAGTCACCAACCCCAGGACCCCTTAATCACCAACCCTGGGACCCTCTCTCCCCTGCAGCTCTATGCAGTCACTAATCTGTGTTCTGTCTCTGTGGATTTGCCTCATCTGGACATTTCATAGAAATGGAGCCATTCAATACCTGGCCTTTGTGGTTGGCTTCTTTGGCTTGGGAACACGTTTTCATAGTCCATCCATATCATAGCATATACTGGTACTTTGTTTCTTTTTATGGACATAACACATGTGGTTGGTCCATTCTCAGTCAATGGACATTTGGGTTTAAATGTCCAGAATGGTACACTTAAAGTGGATAAATTATACATCATGTGAGCTGGATTTCCATAAACCTGATGGGTGTGTGTGTGTGTGTGTGTGTGTATACATATGACAGCACACGGACACCAGAAGCATAGAGGCTCAGAAATTAGGCTGTCCAGCTCATCTAAGTCCCTTGAGTTCCTAGAGCCTCAGTTTCCATCATCTCCCTGGCAGAGCTGTCAGGAAGACTACAACAAAGTAATGACTCACAAAGTGCCTGCCAGATGCATAGCTGGAGGCTGCCTGTGTTGTTCTTCTCCCCTCCCACTGTGCCATTCCCTCCCCAGTCTATCCAAATCTTTCTGTGCTCCCACCCCACCTCATCCAGAAGCCTTCCCAGACACCCTGGACTGGTGATTACCCCCTAATCCCTGGCCCCCAGGAGCCCTCACAGCTGATAGCACTGACCCACCTCATTCAGCAGATGTCTTTTCCCCAGAGAGACCAGGCTTTCCCAGGCCTCTAAGCCTCTGCAGATGACTCTAAGATAAACAGGTAAAATTCAGTGATATTCTCATGTGCCCACAATAAAACATAGCTTCTAAAGGTCTTGTTCCCAATAGCAACAGTAATACAGATTATATGGAAATGATCACAAATGATGCCCTTTCCCTTAACTGTCCCATAGGATTTCTACTGTAGTTCCAAATTACAGTTCAAATGTCACCTCCTCTACGAAGCCTTCTTTGACTGCTCTAAGCTGTTATTGCTCCAGCTGCTGTGTCTCATCTGCCTGGCAAATAATGCAATGACACCTGTTCATCCTGCCCCGTACTAACCCCTTTTTGTGTCTGTTTTCCCGTTGCTCTGGGAAGACCCCTGGATCACAGTGCCAGACATCCAGCAGCCTTGGGAGCAGGACAGAGACAAAGGTGAACTCACTGAGGTGGCCTAAGAAAGAAAGGGGACAGGTAGGAGAAGGACAAACATTCAGATGACTGAGGGTTATCTGCTGGGCAGTCTGTCAAGAAGTGTGGCGAGGGCCCTATTCCAGGGCTGTGGGTAACCCCAGCCCTGCTGCTGTCCACCGTCAGGCACCACCTTTTATCTGAGAGACAAGTTGACAGAAGAGATGCCAAGTCCTACCAGGGAGGACTGAATCTCCAGATGGCAGGCTTCAGAAGAGAGAGATCAGGGCTTGGCTGCAAGTGAACCAGAGCTACAGGCTCAGAGTTTGGGGCAAAGTAGGGATTCTAGAAACAACAACCCCCCTGGTGCCTTGTGCCAGATGCACAAAGGACTGGAGGCGAGTTTTCACTGTTGTTGTGGACTACAGCTGCCCCCTGGGTAGGAGCAGTTAGATCTCACCTCAACACACATGCCAGGGACACACAAGGGATGTCAGAGCTTTCCCTTTCAAGCAGAGTACAAAATGAGGATGTCCTGGATCACCCGCATTGCTGCATGGGTTGAGGAACTAGAAAGCCCAGGCATTGCAACAGTCACAGTGACTGTTACGCGCACGTAAAGTAGCTGTGTAACCTCAAACACATTGCAGTCATCTGACAGGAACGTGAACTACAGAGTCTGGAAAAGTGGCTGATCAAAATTAACAGGCCAAGGTCAATAATGTCCTATGTTTAAAGACCTGTTCTGCACAGCAACAACCACTTAAAATAGAGGGAGGTACTCATAATGGAAAATGTGTTTGACCATGAAGGAAAGTAGAAAAATTCACAAAAGTATACGTATATATACACACGACCTCAGGTGCCAGGCAGGTGCTCTACCACTTGATCTACAACCCCAGCCCTTTTAGCTTTAGTTATTTTTTAAATTTCTCTAGTTTTGCCATGATCTTCCTATTTATGCCTCCTGTATAACTGGGACCACAGACAGGCACCCCCATGCCCTTTTCTATTGGTTAAGATGGGGTCTTGCTGACTTTTTGTCAGGACTGGTCTTGAACCATGATCATCCTCATCTCCATCACCCAAGTAGCTGGGATTACAGGTATGAGCCACCACACCTGGCCACAAAGATACTTTTAAGACTAGATTTGTATGTGAAGATACATAATATATTCATTGATGATAAGGGCAAAATAGTTTCTGCTGGGTATTGAGGGGGTGGGGGGGAGAGGGAGGGGGCGGAGTGGGTGGTAAGGGAGGGGGTGGGGGCAGCGGGGAGAAATGACCCAAGCCTTGTATGCACATATGAATAATAAAATAAAAAAAATTCATTGATGACAAGTCAAAATATTGCTATTGGCTTTTTAAAAGAAATTGATTATGGATTATTTAGTATATTTCCTACCCAAATCTCCAAAAGATTTTTTTTAACTTGATGAAATATTTTTAAAGTTCAACTAGGAATTAAGCAAGCAAGACCATCTAAAAAATAAGCTGAGATTATAACCAATATTGTAAGGCCACAGTAACTAAAAGAGGGAAGAATAGATCACAGAACACATGGAGTCCAGAAATAATACATAAATAAATTTATATTACAAATATATACAGTACACAATATAATAAGCCCACCTTGTTCACAGATTTGTAACACTTGGTTTTGACCAAGTGCAGTCAGAAAAAAGCAAAAGAAATTTCAAAAACAAAAATTGACATTCCTGAATGCACATTATACAGCTCAGTGGATGTGGAGAAGCTCTGTCAGTGCTGCATTATCATAAGTTGTGTTTAAATTGTTGTGTGATAATAAAAGCAAGAGCACACAAGGGAGATATGAGGATAGGTAAGACACCTAAAAAATTAGTTAGTGTTTGTTGCCCTCAACGCAGAGAAACTAAAGCAGATACCTTAAAAGCAACTGAGGCCAATAGGAGAAGGGGACCAGGAACTAGAGAAAAGGTTAGATCAAAGAGAATTAACCTAGAAGGTAACACACACGCACAGGAAATTAATGTGAGTCAATGCTCTGTATAGCTATCCTTATCTCAACTAACAAAAACCCTTGGTCCTTCCTATTATTGCTTATACTCTCTCTTCAACAAAATTAGAGATAAGGGTAAAATAGTTTCTGCTGGGTATCGAGGGGGTGG
This sequence comes from Castor canadensis, assembly GCF_047511655.1. Taxonomy (NCBI): domain Eukaryota; kingdom Metazoa; phylum Chordata; class Mammalia; order Rodentia; family Castoridae; genus Castor; species Castor canadensis. The sequence goes on along the minus strand of NC_133392.1, from coordinate 60,828,218 downwards.
GGGGAAGAGAGGGGGCGGAGTGGGTGGTAAGGGAGGGAGTGGGGGCAGGGGGGAGAAATGACCCAAGCATTGTATGCACATATGAATAATAAAAAAATTTTAAAAATAAATAAATAAATTGTGTGATCTGCTGAGTGTTTCTTTGCCTTTAATTTTGTGAAAATCTGCCTCCCCAAAAGCAAGTGGTGCCCAGAACATAAGATAAAAGTGAATGTGCTTAATTGAAACAAAGTGAAAAATTGAGATTTGTTGGAAGGCGACATGTCTTTAGTGGAATTTGGCAGGGTATTATGGGAAAAACGAGTCAAGCAATTTCAACACAGGGCTGAAGTCTATGCATCTAGAGTATGCACGGGTTCCCCCGCCCCCACCAGTGGTTTCCTTGGAACCATATGCCTGCAGATACCAAGGCTCTTCTGTAATACACTGTATTACAGAACAACATTACTTAGTAATGTATTAAGAAATGCTAAAGGAGGCCTCACAAATTAGGGAAAGGAAGGATTCATCAACATATGTCCAAGTAACCACTTAACAGTTTTAGGAAAACAAAAGAGACTCAGCCTAAGAATCAAAATTCCAGATAGAATCGCACTTCCTAAACTTTTCCAAAGTCTATAAAGTTCCACATTATTGTGAGTAATGCTGCTGTAAACATCCGTGTGTTGTGTGTGCTTGCATGGACCTGTATTCATGTCTCCTGGGTGTGTATGTGGGAGTGGCCTCCCTGGGCCACAGGTCACTCGGTTTGACACTAAGGAATTGCCACGTTGTTCTGTACATCAGCTTCCAGGCTGCACTTTTAAGAGGCTTGGCATCTGTGGGGCGGTAGGGTGGGACTGGGTGCATTGTGCATCTTCAAAGCAGGTTGTATGAAGCACTCTCTAGAAGGCTGCCTCGCTCTTGAGACTGTCATGAGTCCAAAGAGACTTGGCTTTGCAGGATCTGAAGGACACTGCTATGACTGCTCGTTGTCCTCGTGCCAGCAGGGTATTGCCTTCTGCATTCCAGCTGGCGGGGTGTGGTAACAGAAGGTGCTAGACTGACTCCCAAGGCTCAGGGGTGAAGAAGGGGCAGGTGAGAAGCATCCCTCCTGGAAGAGGAAGGGTAAGGTCTAAAGCCAGGTGCAGGGAGGCTGGAAGGAAGATGAGTTGGGTGCACATGTGTCTGGGCCAAGCTCTGGGGCAACAGCAGCTGACATCTCTGGTCTGGCTTTGTCCTTTGGTTGCAGACCTGGCCGAGTGCAAACTGGTGTCCTTCCCCATTGGCATCTACAAGGTCCTGCGGAATGTCACCGACCAGATTCGCCTCATCACACTGGCCAACAATGAGCTCACGTCCCTCACCAGCAAGTTCATGACCACGTTCAGTCAGCTCCGAGGTAGGTCTTGCTCAGCTCAGGCCCAGAGGGAGAGGCCAGCCCTTGCCCTTTAGGCTGTTACTGGTCTGGGGAATGTCACTAGAGCTAGTCCCCAATCAGCCAGCCCCTTGAAGTCATTTATTTCCAGGGGTAGACTTTGAAGATGAACTGACATCCCCCTGCAGCTTGGAAACCTCTGGGTCACCTTCACCCTCCACTTGTCTGTGAATTGCCTTGACTAAGGGTGGGGTCCTGGACTGATGATGATGATGATGACTGTGTGGTGATTATTTGGTGTGGTACTGGGTTTGAAACTCAGGACCTTGTGCTTGCTCTGCCACTTGAGCCATGCTCCCAGCCCCTGGATTGATTCTTCTGTTCTCACAGAGCAGCAGGGCATTTGGGTCCTGAGGCCCAGCAGTAGTGAATTCTCAGTAGACTTGAAGGTGCTTCTTGTCCCCAATCCAGCTTTGCTCAACTGTGCTGCTTTCTCAGCTCAGGAGTGAGAGATGCCAGGGACGTTGCTATTTCTCTTTGGACACACAGAGCAAGCAGATGTGGTGCCAGGAGGGAGATGGGCTGGAGGCCAGCAGTAGGCACTGTGGAGTTTTGGAAATGATTCCACAGAATGCTGACTGTAGAGCCCACCCTTCTCCAGAGAGCATTGTCTCTCTGCCACCCATGACGTGAGCTGCAGCTTAGGCACCTGTGTGTTTGCAAAATGCTAGGGCTGGAGGGTTGCAGAGAGCATGAGAAGCATAAGAGAAATGATTCCTGCCTTCTGGAGTTCCCTGTCCGCAAGGGGCATGCAAAGTGCTTACCATCCTGTTTAGAGAAAAAAAAAAAAAACAACACAAAATGCAGGCATGATTTGAGCAAGCCTATTCAGACATCTGGGTTTAGGTTGGACAGGCTTCCTCGAGGAGGTGTGGGCATTGGGCAGAACCCAGAAGGGGTATGGAGGTGTGAATGGACAAACCTGGTCCAGCAATGGGAAGGAGCTTGTGCAATGGCTAAGGAGGGAGCCTGGAATGACCTGGAAAGGCCCCTGGCAAGGTAGAACGATCCGGGTGGTTACTTCTGAGGAAGCTTACAGAGCTCATCACCTTTGTGCCCAAAATGTTAAAGTACTAATGAATGGAAAGGGGCAGGAATCCTAGGGCACGACTCATTTCCCCAGAGGAGCCTGTGGGAGCCTTTGCCTGCCTACTTCTCCCTTCTTTTCCTTCCTGGTTGCTGCTTCTTTACATAGGTGAGGTGGGTCCTTGTAGCCAGCAAGCTTCTTGGACAGTAGTTCCCATTCCTGGCTGAAATCAAAATCAGTTGAGGAGCTTTTCCACAAACTCTGGATCTGGACATTCATTAATACCTACATAGGTCATTCTAAAATGCTAGCTGCCAAGGCTGAGGACCACAGTTCAGAGTTATAAACACAAATGCCTAGGAGAGTAGTGATGAGTAATGAGGGATTCAGATTGGGTATAGGGCAATAGAGAGTGGTGGGGACTGTGGTAAACTAGTACACACCCTGTTCAGCTTTAGCCAGTGTGCCATGAGAGAAAATGGCCTGGTGTTGTCCACTGTTCTAATTATTCAGTAGAAGCTGGAATAAGCATTTTTATGTAAATTTCCCAAGTTTTATATAATATGAAAGCCAATAAAACATATTTGCAAGGTAGATTTAGCCTACCCACCACCAATTGTGACAATCTCCTGTAAAATACTTGCATTGCCTCTACTATCCCACTTCATGGATGAAGAAGGAAAACCAGGGAGGGAAGGGCTCAGAGCAGAACCCCCAGGGCTGGGATCCAACTTACCCACCACACAGGTCAGGGCTGCTTCTCCAGACCACCTGTGTTAACTCAAGGGTCCTCTAGTGCTGCATCCAGCCAAGTGGGGTGGGCATTTGCTTTCTGGAGAGAAAGAGAAAGGTTGAAAATGGAGGGTGGGAGTTGTGGAGTCCTCCAGGAAGGGCAATTAGTCAGGGGATTCTTTTGAGGAGAGCTCGGGTGTGCTTTTTTATGTTAGACATGAGTACCTGCTGTCTTCCTGACACATATCTGGAGGTAGGGAAACAGGTTAGACCCCTCCTTACCCCTGAGGGCTGGAATACTGTCATGGACAAAGTGCTAGAAGGCACAGCTGGGCAGAGGAATTAATGCTTCCTGAGAGTGGTATGGCAGAGGCAGTGGAAGGGGGTATGGAAGAAAAACTTTTAAAGGACTTGACAGTGGGGCAGTGCCTTGTGGAATGAGTGTGTTGGGCATCTCCAGAAGTTCAGTGAAGAGTGATGGAGAAATGCCACTTAGGCTCAGCTGCAGAAATGTATTTATGATGCCCTTTGAGTCAGAAGTCTATCGTAGGATGCAGTTTGAACTTTGTTGCCAGTGCTGAGACTCCTAAGTCCCCATCAGCCCGATTACAAAGGGAGGCCAGTGCACAACTAATTGGATTTCACATAGGGCTGCAGTGGCCAGGGGAAGGGGGACAGGTAGCTGGAGCCAAGTTTCATCTGGCTCTGGAGGAGATGCTGTGGGCATGAGTCTTTGTTATAGTTGTTTCTCTTTCAACAGAAAAACCCTCTTCTTTTATGTGTGTGAAGAAGGTACTGTGTCCTTCTGTTTTATGTGTGTGTGTGTGTGTGTGTGTGTGTGTGTGTGTGTGTGTGTGTGGCAGTACAGGGGTTTGAACTCAGGGTTTTGTGCTTGGTAGCCAGGCACTCTCTACCACTTGAGCCCTGCCCCTGTGGAGAGTGGAGTAGGAGAAGCCTATGAGGACATTAGCACAGTTGTACTCAGTGTTCTGTAGGCTGGGTTTGGCACAGCCCCAGCCACAGAATAAGGTTAGAGTAAGATGCAGAGTAGCTGGTTTTCCTAGGATGTTTATGTCAAATAATCTGTAGGCTGAGATTTGGCACAGCCCCAGCTGCAGAAGAGAGCGAGAAAGCAAGCTGCAGCTCAGCTGCTTTTCCTAAATTGTTTAATGCAGGTTTCTCCAGCTACAATATCACTTTCCTCCCTGAGAACCATTGCTCCACCTCCTTGCTTACCACTGGAAGGAAGGCTTTTTGGATGTGGGAGGCTTTTGGATGAAGGGGGTTGTTGGATGAAGCAAGGCTTTTGGAAAAAGGAAAGCTTTTTGATTGGGGGTTTTTGCTGAAGGGAAAGTGCTGGAGGGAGATTGCTGAAGGGGGAAAATGAATTGAAGGGAGGATTGCTGAAGGGAAAAGGATTGCTGAAGGAGACTTGCTAAAGGGGAATTGCTGAAGCTAAAGAGAGAACATGGGACAGTGCGAGTCTAAGGACTGAGACTTTAAGAGTTATGCTAATGCAGTTTTTAGATGCAGCTGCTGCTGTTTGTCTGCAAGTCTGAGCACCGAGACTTTAAGAAAGAATGTGGGACAGTGAAAGTCTGAGGGCCAAGACTTTAAGAAAGCTAAAGAGAGAGCATGGGACAGTGCAAGCCTGGAGGCAAAGACTTTAAGAGAGAATATGCTAAAGAAAAGCAAAGAGAAAACATGGGACAATGCAGATCTAAGGAAAGAGATTTTAAATAGTAGAGCAAGGTTTTAGAGAAGACTTTAGAAGCAGAGTTTTAAAGAACTGTAAAGGAGTAAGGCCTTAAAGAATAAGGATAGGGAAAAGAAGTAAAGTAAATGAAAAGAAGCAATGAGGCTGTTGTGCGTCTCCATCCGAGAGCCCAACACATCTGATCCCACTTTCTGTCTGTCTGTCTATCCTGTGTCCTTTCTGCATCTCCCATTGCTGCCCAGTTAGCCCCAGCTAGGTTCAGTAGTAACAGGAGCAAGAGAAAAAGCTCGCTCTAGGCCCCCATCATTTGTGTTGGGCAGAGACTCAGGGGCAGGTAGAGCAGTGGGAATGCTTCATAGTGGAACACAGGGAAGGCTTCTGGCCTGAGCAGCTGCTGTTGGCAGGGGTGGCTACAGGCATCTAACCAGAAGTGACTGGTTAGATTGCACATTTGTCTTTCTCTGGTTGGTTCTTAGTTGGAAGTGGAGACAAAAATCAGGGAAACTACAAGTTATGAATTGAGTCCTGGCCATTGTTACAGGGGTCATTGTGTGCCTTCATGCATTGTCTTCTTGCATTGCTGCTACAGATGACAGTCTGACTTCCTATAGGTCTGACTTGTTGTACACAGGTGTCCTGGGTGGTAGCTGTAGATAAGGGACTGGTTTCCTGGGCAGATGGCTTCAGGTCACAACCTGTTTTGATACTTGTTGGGGCCATCACCAGTACATGCAGTCTTTCACACCCCTGTCTTTCCACTCAATCCCATGGATTTTTGAGCTGCTGTCCAAGTGCAGCCAGGGGACTGCTAGGTGAGTGACAGCATGTGAACCCCAGTTCAGTGGCATCAGCTCTCTAGCCCCATGCGCAGTGTTTAATCCTTATCCATATCATTTAGGAACAGGAAGACCACTAAGAGCTAGCCATATTCCTGCATGGATGCAGGTATATGAACAGAAAGCCCCATAATGTGGGGGGCGGCCTAGCAGATACTGGCTCAAGAGTCCGTGGGTGCCCAGGAGGCAGAAATCAATTCTGTTTTGTGTGAGTGGGGAATCAGGAAGCCTCCAGAGAAAATGGCTTAAAGCAGGATTGATAGGCGAGTAGGCGTTTGCCAGATAAATAAGGGGGAGTTTCTGAAGCATCCTTCAGAAGATAAAAAGTGTGTTTGGGAAATGACTGGAAAGATGGTACAAGATTAAACATTATAGAGCAGAGGAATACAGTGTGCTGTCAGGGCCTGGCCGGAAGGAGCCGTCTCTGCCCAAGAGGGAATATTTAGGAAGGGTCTTAGGAAGGTTGGCTGGAATAAGGGGAAAAAAGCACAGATAGGCATCACAGACGGAAGAAGCATCTGAGTCAAGCATCCTGAGCCAGGAAGACACCAGAGATGGCCAGGCCCTGAAAGCCCAGCCTCAAGCTTTATCTTCATTCAGGCTGAGGGAGGTCCTAAGGTTCTTTTGCCTTCCTTAGAAGGTAATATGCCCCTTACCACAAGGCATGAGTCAGCAGAAGGACTGCCACAGGGTATATCGTTGTAGGTGAGGGTAGGCAGGGAGTCTTGGGCTGTTCAGGTCAGCCAGGCTGGAGACAGGCTGAAGCTGGAGAAAACGGGGCTCAACAGAGCCTGGCCTGTCAAAGAGAGGGCTTTTGATTAGATATTGGGGGGAGTAGTCGCCCCAACCCTGAAGCAGTGTGCAGTTGAGATGTTCTCTTGTACATTTTCCATTGTGACTTTTCAGCAGTGATCCTTTGCCTCTTTCTGCTGTTTCCCCAAGTGTGTGTTCTCTTACTCTCTGACAGAGAGATACCAGCCAATCGTAAACAGGGAGGAAGTGCCACTTCCTGTTTCTCAGAGCCTGGGCCCTCACAGGTGGCACCCTGCAGGGTCTGTCTGCTGAGTCCTCCCCAGCTCACTGGGCAGCCTGTTGTCCTCACCACAGGGGTCTTCAGGAGCAGCTCCTTTAATTGCTGCCAGAGAAAACTGCCAGTTTTCCTCATTGCCTTAGCCATCAGGACAGGTGGGAGGAAAGCTTGTCTTTCTCTCTGGCAAGCCACCTGGTACCGGAGGGGGCGCGGCATCGCTTCCTGTCTGTACACCTTGGGGAGCAGGCTACTGCTCCAAGCACTGTACATGACTGGTGCCTGGGGGTGGACATGGGCAGAGAGCGGGGAGAAGCTAGTTTGAAGCAACTGCATTCACATAGACAGGCAAGGGTGAAGGAGGCAGCATGGGTCTCTTACTGCTCAGGTTGCACCGTCCAAGTTGCTACTGTCCACATATGGGGTAGAAGTTTAGGAGGTAGTAGGAGACTGGGAGGGACAATAGACCATGTGGACTAAGCCTGAGAAAGATCAGTATTCTGGTGTTCTGAGAAGGGAGAATAAGAAAGGGGGCCCCTGGGCACCATAGCTGGAGACTGGTGGAGCTGTCCTTGGAAAGGCTATCGGGTAATAGACCCCAATATGGCAGAGGATAGAGAAGTCTCAAAGTGCTATTCTGCCCCTTTTGCTACTTTGCTTCAGCCTCCTCTACTTTTAGTCAGGTTTTTTCCTGGGTTTTGTCACTTAGTGGATAAAAGAGAAAAGAAGGTCCAGAATCTTTACTGCTGCTGGGGAAACTGGGCAGATAGAGAAGCCATGCTGAAGTTGGGTGCTGACATCTTGGTTACAATCTGGGCTCAGTCAGACCTACTGTTGAGAGTCCACATTTTCTCTTCCCTGGAACAGTGGCGTCTAAGAGGGTCCATCTCTGAGTTATCCACGAGGGGTGTTCACCCATTGCTGCCCCTCAAAACTTCCTATCAATGTGGAGTTGGTGATTAGGTTGTAGCCCACTTTGTTCTTGCCATCAGTACTCAAGTGTGTTTGGCCCTGGAGGTTACTTGGATGACCTGAAGGGAACAAAGGCTTAACTGTTTGTGCCCTCTGTATGCATGCTTCCCAGCGGGGTTTGCCCTCCTTAGCAGAGTTAAAGGAACCCACAGAGTTAAAGGATGGGTCTCCACATCCTTAAGATAGGATCCCAAAGATGGGATTATCTAGGTGAGAGGCACAAATATTGTAAGATTACTGCACAGAGCAGAAGAACCATCTGCCAGAGACCAGCCCTTCCATAAAGCTGAAAGAGACAGGTTCAGTCCCCCTGAGGGGAGTTGGCAGGAGCCTGGAGAGGTGCTCTTGGCCCACAAGCAGGGGAGCACCTCCTCCACCCTGCACCTCTGCATCCCTGGAAGTCAGCGGCTTCAGCAGCCCCTCTGCCTACCCAGCTGAGGCTCACATGCAGGTGCATATGGGGAGGTAGCACAGCTGGAACACTGGGATACCATGACTGTGAGGCACTCTCCTGTGCTTGTCTTCTCCAGGGCCCAAGCCAACATTCTTGAAACCCTGTGTGATAAAGAACTTTACAGTTTCTCTCCACCTCCCCTTCAAACAGTGCAAATTTTTGCTGCTGCTCTGCAATTTAGACACATTTCCCTCCCATCTCTGCCTCCTCCCCGTGCCCCATCCATTTCTGCGCTTGTTATTCATGTCCCCGTCACACTTGCACAGTTCCACAGCTTCATTTGAAAAACTGTATTCTGTTTGCTTATTTATTTTTGAATAGGCCATGGTTGCACATAATGCAATAGCCTGGGTGGAAAAGGGTAATAGGGAAAAATAAGTCTCTCTCCCTCTTGTCCCCAGATACCCACTTCCCTGCCCAGAAGCAGCTGTCATTTCAAATTCTAGAGATGTTTAACGGGTAGCATTGGTGGTTCAGTGGTAGAATTCTCAAATTCTAGAGATGTTTAGTCCCTATGTAAAAATAAATACAAAACCATTTAAATCTTTACATCCCTGCAATGCAAGGTGGGTCCTCTTACTCACTCTCTGTCTCTCTCTCTCATTCTCTCTCTCTCTCTCTCATTTTCTCTCTCTCTCTCTCTCTCTCTCTCTCTCTCTCTCTCTCTCTCTCTCTGTCTCTCTGTGTGTCTCTCTCTTTCTCTTTCTGTCACTGTCTCTGTCTCTCTCTGTCTGTCTCTTTATGCGAGGAAACTGAAGCAGAGAGTGTAGGTAACTTGCCCAAGGTCACACAGGGCTGAGACTGAAGCTCAGGCCTTCAGAATTCCTTTAGAGATTGTTCATGGGAGTAAGGGACCCACTGTTTTACATCTTGCTTTTGGAGGGGTGGGGTGTAGGGAACAGTATTAAGGTTTGAACTCAGGGTTTCATGTTTGCTACACAGACACTCTGCTGCTTGAGCCACACTTCCAGCCCTCTTTACTCTGATTATCTGGGCAATAGGCTCTCACTTTTGCCCAGGCTGAACTGGTCTGCCTTCCTTCTATTTTATGCTTCCTGCAGTGGCTGGGATGACAGGTACTCACTACCATGCCCAGCTTTTTTCCATTGAGATAGAGGCTTACAAACTATTTTGTCCAGGCTGGCCTGGAATTTAGATCCTCCCAATCTCAGCCCCCTAAGTAGCTCATAGCTTGGGATGACAGGTGCATGCCACTGTGCACAACTGTTGGCTGAGATGGGTTCAGCTGCCCCCACATGGCTGGCTGTCCCTCAGTCTCTGCCTATTCTTCCTTTGGCTCCTGCCCTCCTTCCCAGGGGAGCTGCTTTGCTCTCTGGCCTGGTGCTTTCTGATCAACAGGTCTTGGTCCCCACAGTAGGAGCAATGGCCTAGTTGGAGTAGGAAACCAAGGGCAGCATGGGGTCTTGGGGAAGCCAGTAGACACCGATGGTTGACTGTTCCCAGAGCCTGAGTCCTCTCCCATGTGGCTCAAGTGAGCCTTCATTATGTGGGGCCAAGACACTGGGGGCTGTGTCCTGGGTTTGGGTGATGTCAGTTGTAACTGGGACTTGTCAAAGGCCCTTTGGTTTGGTCTCTGACGATGGGATTTTGGAGCCAGGCAGAGGACCACACACACCTGCTTCAACCTCAGCACCATCCTCCCTGAACTGCACGTGAACAGTAAGTACCTGCCAGCCCATGAGGCAGGTGCATTTGAGTTTCAGAGCCTGTCAAGGAAGGGAGGCTCCACCCAGTCAGGAATGCTGCCTCAGGGGCCACTGTGGCCAGGGCAGGTTGCTAGATGAGGCTCTGAGACCTCAGTGTTTATTGAGTGCTTGTTGGACAGTGTTTTGAGCACTTTTCTACAACAAGGACGAAGCCCCACTTTAGTGCAGGTTACATTCTCATGGGAGGAAGCAGTGTACAAATAAGTCAACATGTTGGGAAATACTGTAAGGGAAGGGACAGAAAACAGAGGGAAGAGATCCTATTTTGAATGGGGTAACATTTAAGTAAAGACACAATTGAATAAGGCAGTAAGCCTTGCACATTCATGGGTAAAGAACATTTTAGAAAGAAGAAACTGCAAGTGCAAAGGTCCTGAGGTAGCAGCATGCTCTGAGTATTTGAGGAAATGGTATTTGGCAAAGACATATTTGGGAAACACTGGACTAGATATTGTCCAGTGTCCCCTCTAACACTGTGGCCTCATAACTATGATCTGGAAAAGGTGTTTTTGGATTTTTTTTTTTTTTTTTTTTTGTAATTTGAGGGTTTGTTTGTTTTGAGACAAGGGCCTGGAACTCCCAATGTAGCCCAGGCTGGCCTCAAACTTGCAATCCTCTGGCCTCAGCCTCCGAAGTGCTAAGATAATAGGCATGTACCACTGCACCCAGCTTGGCTGGGGATGTTTTATGACTAAGATGTGGGTTATCCATGAACCTGGCTGCTGAAGGGATCCTTGGTTTGCATGGAACAAGCCATGGATCTGCTGATGGGACTTTAAGTTCAGGATGTCCCCAAAGATGGGACAATAGGAGGTACTTCAGGCCTCTTGCATTACCTGTTTACCTCCTGACGGGAGAAGAGCTATTACTATTCAAATACTTGCTAAGTAACCACAGTGTGCCCTGCAGGAGGCTGGGTGGAGGGGCAAAGAAAAGTCCCAGGCAGTTCCTGCCTGCCCAGAGCTGCAGCATGCTGGAACAGGGGTCCTGAAGTGTGGTTGTTCTCAGAAATATGTGCGTATGTTTGGATACAGAGGTCCTGTGGAGGGAGACAGGAGTTCTGTCCTCACTCTGGGGAACCCTAGGTGGACTTTTGGGACTTCAGAGCAGCTTCTCAGCCCAGCATCACCTGATAGAACCGAGTAAACGTTAGGAGCCCTGAGGAAGGGCAGGACCAGCTACACAGTGGGCAGGGCCCAACCAAAGTGAAGTGCAGGAATCTTGTTCTGGAGAAAGTGCTGTAAAGCACATAGAAAGCTTTTCTTTTCTTATGCTCTCAGCATGTCGTGGTGCTTTTCATTTGCTGTTTAATGTCATTCTTAGTAAGGAACAATAAAAACAGGGTGAATTATACCATTTATCTTTATGTTGTACAATGCGTTTTATGTGCACTTCTCAGAACATTTAGCTTGCATGTGAAATCATGAAATTGCCCAACTCATATTTTGTGACTGTTTCTGGAGGTGTCTTAAGTGGGCCAGGATGAACTCCAGCCTGGCTAGGGAAGGTTGGAAGAAGGAAGAGAGGCAATGCAGAGTCACAAGTGCCCAAGGCCTCACGATGCAAGGCATCGATTCGCACCTGCCCAGGCGGACAATGGCTGGGTTTTGACTTTTACCAGATACTGGACTGCTACACTTTGCCCTGGCCAGGTGTCTCCCTTTCCTAAGAGCCCACCACCCTAACCTGTAGCAGCCAGACAACTCAAAGGTCTTTAATCCTTGGCATCAAGACCTGCTCAGTTACCTGGTCAGGGTGGGTGGGAGGCTTATGCCTGCTAAGACTCAGCTGCCAACTGGCCACCCACTAGGCACACTATGGTGCTGCCAGCTCACGGGCCTCAGTGTGGTTGTGACAGCTGCCACCATGTTCCCCTGACTCAGATCTTCCCTGCTGGGGATGGAGGGCCACATCAATTACAGAGCAGAGACTGGGAGAGACCAGGTGGATCCTAGGGTTCTAGGGAGTGAGGACTGCTGACAGCCCACCCTGGGGAGGCAGCAAGGCAAGCCCATGGGTGAGCTCAGACTCCACCACCCAGGCACTACTTCCTAAACACAGATTCAAGGGCAAATGATGAAGACTTTCAAGATGGTACATGGAACATTCCACCACCGAGCATGGGACCTTGTGTGATTGCACTGGTCACCTGCCCACAAGCTGACCCTGGAGAGAAGAGCAGAGGGACATTCTTCAGGTCACACGGCATTTCTGGATCTCCATTTCCTTTGGGTCAGGCAGGATGAGAAGGTTCTTGCAACAGAGGAAGGGCTTGCAGTAAGGTCACATGTAGATGGGGCTAGGAACCTGCAGAAATAGGATCTTCCTGTTACCTCTCTCCTGGCATTTTGCCAATGTTAATAGACTCTATCCTCAACAACTATTATCAGCCCCTTGCTCAGGTGAAGAAACTAAGATCTAACCGGGCTAAATGACTGAGTGACCGGCTGGAGGTGGCCACATTAGGGTCTGTACTGGGCATCATGGACTTCCGATTTCCCTTTTATCCCTGTATTATGTTCCCCTACCCACCCATCTTGCTTTACCTCCCCCTTGCACAGGGTCCCCATGGCTCCCTAGTCTCCTTCTCATGACATTTTAGCTTTAGCCTCTACCCTGGTCCATCTCTCGGCACTACCTTGGCCAGGGACTCTCACTGGCCCAACCTCCTCACACAGGTCCCCACATAGGTCACTGGTCAGTTTTTAGAGCAGCTGCTCTGGAGCAGGAACTCACCCACATCTGGTCAGTGGTGACTGAGCAGGGGGAAAGAGCACATAGCACAGAAAGAAGCTGGCTGTTTCCAGAGGCCTCTTGTGCAGGGAAGGCCTTGAAGAGTGGTGTGGTTGCCCATCACGAGCCATCCCATCAAGGCCTCATCTGAGGAAGCCAGCACATTCTGCCCCTTTGTCTAGGCCCAGGCTTCTGTTTTCACTCTAAAGCAAAAGCAGATGACCTCTGCTAGAAAGATGGTGGCAGGCCATGAACAGCAGTGGCTGTCCGTGTCACCTGGGGGGGGGGACTTCCTGTGGTGGCTGGGGCTTCCTCACTGCCCTCCTGGCCCACCACTGGTCTCTGGGCAGTCCCCCTTCACACTCGCCTCTCCCTTCTTCCTTCCATATGACAGAGCTCCACTTGGAAGGGAACTTCCTACATCGTCTCCCCAGTGAGGTCAGCAGCCTGCAGCACCTCAAGGCCATTGACCTGTCTCGGAACCAGTTCCAAGACTTCCCTGAGCAGCTCACCACCCTGCCAGCACTGGAAACCATAAACCTGGAGGAGAATGAGATCATAGGTGAGTGGGCCTGGCCCAGCCTGGGGCTGCTGCACAAGGCTTTGCAGGACACCAGACTCTGGGAGTTCAGCTTTCACAGGCAGGAGTGGTAACTTGAGTTTACTGATCTAAGACAGCCTGGAAACATAGCCACTGTGTGGCCCTGCCAGGTGCTGCCTTGGACACTTGCTTTCACTGTCAGGTAGACGGTCTCAGCTTTTCCCTTCAGCGCAGCCCTGAACTCTCTGGGCCACTGTGGACCTCAAGCTCTCCCTCTCTGGGTCTCCATCTGCCAGCCTAGGCAGTCTCCAAGACCCTTCTGCTGTGACCCTTTTACACTTCTACCTCAATTGCCTGCCTTCACAGTGAACGCCTCCCTGTAGGTAAGCAGGGGCCACTAGGCACACTTGTCAGAACGGCCTGTCCATGGCTCCTAGTGTAGACACCAGGCTTCAGAAATGTGCCTTCTACAAACAGCAGCCTCTGGGGAGTAGGGGCTGGGTTCTGCTGAAGTTGGGGAGCAGGCCCTCCCTCTTCTTGCAGTGCTTAACATAACTCTGCATTTCACCAGAACCTTGCAGAACTGAGTGTCCTCTCCAGCTGGCAGCCTGATCTCCCTGGAGAGAATGGGACACTCTCTGGGTCTCTCTGTGTCTTCACCAACTTGGCTCCCTCCTACAGCTGCCCTGACCCTGTTTCACCTTCTCACTGTGCCACCAACTTTAATGTGGTTCTGATGTCATTGCTGTTACTTCTAATCCCCTTCAATTTTCCTCCTATTTTCATAAGTCCTTTTTATAGTCATTATTCCATTTGATTAGAAGCAAGGGCTTTTGAGTGGTTTGGACTGCCTAATGGGAATGGCTGCCTCATGCAGTGGTGAGAGCTCATCTCTCAGCCATGCTGCTGGCAGGATTCCAGCCCTAGTTGGGTGGGAGGTGGGACTGGCAGACCTTTGTGGTTTGGGGTCTATTTTGTGACAGATAATAAGCTGAGGATTCAGGACATTATGAGAGAGCACAGAGATACTGTAGAAGTGCTAGGAGGAAAACATGATTCCAATCCTCAGCCCCGTGTCTGTGATGGGGTTCCTGTGGCTGCCCTCCAGGAAGCCCCTGGAGATGAGCCATGGCTCAGTCTTGCATGTCAAGGCCAGGATCCCCAAGCATCTTGTCCTGGGTTAGTTCACCTGCATTCAGGCTTCTGCACAGTCTATAAACAGGAGCATGCCCTGAGGTACCTTCTTTCTGTGAGGTGCTTCCTCCAGTGCTGCCCCAATGGCCCAGGCTCAGGCTGCAGGCCCTCCTTGCCTATCCTACCTTCCCTGCCTCTCACTCACAGAATAGCACCCTTCCTGTGTCTCCAGTTTGTTCTACTGCTTATCCAAATGGACCAGTAACTGAGCCATGGATACTGTGGGCAATGCCAAGTCCAGAGCTGAGCAGGCAGCTCAGGAAAAGTGCTGGCCATGGGTGTTCCCCCTTCTGACTGTGGCCTCAGGTCTCTGATTCTCAACTATGGAAAAATGAGAAGGCTACCCCTAGAAGGTAGTCACTGACTGCCTTCTCTAACCATCTTACTCTATCTCTACCCACCCCCAGAAGGTAGTCAGGGATGAGAAGAGGTTTCTCTGCCAGGCTTGGGAGCAGGCTGATTAGACATCTGTATTGGGTGCAGGACATAAAGTGACTTTCACCCAAGCAGGCAGCACAGAGGGTCCAGACTCTCCTAATGCTTCCCCTCCCACAAGGGACAGTATCCCTCAGCAGCCCCCCAGTCCCCAACACACAACAGAGAGGGACTATTGTGGCTCATTCCCACATATACATTGTGCCTTCCTATGAGTGACAGTAATCACTTGTTACATCGGGGTCATCTCACAGCTTACCAAAAACCCTGGTGTGCACATCTGCATCTATCCAGTCTTCACCCGCTATGACTGAGGTAGAGACTGCAGCTCTAAGAGAGTCACCCAGCCTTCATGCCACATGCCTTCTGTACACCTGGGCTGGTAAAACAGGCTACTAGGTTGTTTCTCAGTCAGTTCATCCTATAACACAGCCCCCTGGTGCCTGGCCTGGGCCAAGTTGGGGGATATGGAGATGCTGAGGTAGGAAAGCTGTCTTGTCCAGTAGAGGCCCCTGGTTTTCCCTGCTTCTAGGGGTGCCTAACTGAACCCAGGGAGCCATCCCACTGTGGAAGGCTTGGTGGTTCTCATCACCCTCCTGCTCAAGAGAGGTGGCATATGGAGGCAGTCATTGTCTGTCCGCCCCCCCCCCACCCGTTTCTTCCTTTCCCTGATCCATTCTGGCTACTTGGGAGCTTCTCCACTCGCAGACCAGTATGAGGGCCACACTGCACTCCTCATGGTCTTGTTGGAGGATGGCGACAGCACAAGGCAGGCTGGAAGGAGGGACTGTAAACACAGCAAAGGCCAGGGCTGCGTGTCCTTCACTGTGGAAATAGCTTTGTGCTCTTCACTGTTGCAGCTGATCTTTTGCAGGATCTCATTGGAATAATTGTAGTTGGAGCTTGGGATGCCTTCAGAGTGGCTTATCTTTTCCCTTTAGAACCTTCAAAGGAAAAGGAAAATTAAAACAATATTTTTATGAGAAATATCTTTGAGACGCATGAATTGCCTTCAAGCTTTAGCTTTAGTAAGTAGAGAACAAACAGCTCTGAAGTGAGCCCCCAAATGCACCAGAAGGACACCCACGCTAATGGACCTGTGGCCTGGCTCCTGGATGCTGGAGGCTTGCAGCATCAGGAAACTGTCAGGATCAACTCAGTCATCCTGTTATCCCAATAGTGCTGCCATCTAATCTTCCTCTGCCCTCTGGGCTGTTCAGTGGGGAGAGGAAGAGTGAGGGCTCCATTCCATGGAGGAGAGAAGCCAGGGGTCTCAGCAGGACATGTAGGCTGGAAGGGACAGAGACATCTCCCAGCCCCAGAGATGGCAGTGCCTGTCCTGAGTGCTCAACAGTAGCTGGATGCCCCAAGTGTCATATCTTTGTAGCATGTGATGCCCATGCTGCTGCTACCTTGTACAGTTAGTCCTTTAATCTTCTTTGCCCTCCCCTCTCTGGAATCACATGCTTCTCACTCCCACAGGCATTGAGCATAGCGTCTAGTATACAGCAGGCACTCACTTGGTTGGGAGAGCAGTTTAGAGCAGAATTTTCAAAGCCTCAGAGCTCTTGTAACATAGCTGAGACCCAATAAGGTGGATTATCTCACTTGCCAGCTATGATCCACCAGAGAATTGTAATGGCAAATTAATGAGTTGAGACAGCAGTTTTTAATAGAATAGTAAATGTCAGCACATGTCACATGGAGCATGGTAATTACTATTTTGTGACTTTTAATTCCAGTTTTACTATGTGCATTGCCCAGGTATACACTCTCGGTCATGACGAACAATTACATTTCTTACTGTGGGTCATGATGAAAAAAATAATCAAAAAGTATTCCATAAGTTGTCCTGCAGAGATCTGGGGGTCACTCTTGGCCAGCCTAGCCACCTGTCTCCCCTCACTCACCCCCATTCATGCTCCCAGCCACGTCATACAATCTTCCCTCTCAGATTCCCCCTACCCTCCCTTAGCCTGTGTTCTCTGTCTGGAAGTCCCTCCTCATATCTGCCCAAATTCCCTGAGTCTGAAGATGTGGGCCCAGTTCAGATGAACAGGAAGCAGAGCAGGCCATGAGTCCTCTTACCTTCCCCCAGCTGCCTCTGAGTGGACACACACGGCAGCAGGTGCCTCCCACCCAGGTGGAAAGCTCCCTGCATCCTTGGGGACTGGCCTGTCAAGACACAGCATTCCGAAGAGGGAGAAGGGGTTTGTACCTTAGATTGTTTATTCATGCAGTAGTCATTTGCAAGTTCCTGGGGTATGGGGCGACAGTTGCTATTTCTTTCTTTCTTTTCTTCTTTTCTTGGCAGTTCTGGAGCTTGAACATAAGGCCTCGTACTTCCTAGGACGGTGTCATACAACTTTAGCTGTGCCCCACCCAACCCTTTTTTGCTTTAGTCATTTTTCACATAGGGTCTCCCATTTTTGCCTGAGACAGCTTTGGACTATGATCCTTCTATCTACAGCCTCCCAAGTAGCTGGGATTACAGGTGTGGGCCACTATACACAGCTTATATATCAGAGATGGGGATCTCACTAACTTTTTGCCTGGGCTGGCAAAGTAGAGATCTTCCTGATCTCTACTTCCTTAGTGACTGGGATTACATGCATGAGCCACCACACCTGGGCCTAATTCCTATATTTTCTAAACCAGAAAGTGGTACAGTTGTCCCTTGGGAGATTGGTTCCAGGACCCAAAGTCTGTAGATGCTCAAGTCTCTTATATAAATGGAAGTACTTGCATATAACCCATGTACATCCTTCTGATATATTTTTAATTGTCCCTAGGTTACTTATAATATCTAATACAATATAAATGGTGTGTAAATAGTTGCTATCCTGCATTATTGAGAAATTAATGGTAAGGAAAAAAGTCTGCACATACTCAGTAGAGACACGGTAGTTTTTGATCTGCAGTTGGTTGAATCCTTGGATGCAGAGGACACGGAGCACCAACTGTACGTGGAAATATTTATGAACATTACTGTCCCTGGAGAGGCAGGGGCTGTAAAGACAAATGAGCTGCGTGTCCTGACCTCACATGCAGGTGTTAGTGTGAGCAAGAGTCAGACCACCAGTTAGGATATGGCCACATAGCTGCAGGGGACGTTGGGTATGTCATGGCCTGCCAGGGAGAGGACTCTCAGGCAGAGGATGGCTGTCTGTCCTTGAGGGATGGACTCACAGGAGGATCCCTATCTGTGACTAATGACATGGGTCCATGAAGATGAGGGAGTCAGCTCTTTCACTCCAGTAACTGACACGTGACTTGAAGGCAGCACAGCAGAATCATGAACTCCCTCTCACTCGCTGCTGCGTAGCAGTTCAGTGCTGGAACATGTGGGGGTGAGGAGAGAAGCACGTATTTGGAAGACTTCATCTTGCTAAGCAGGAGACTACTTCAGTTCAGCTAGAATTTAACTTTCCATGACCCTCAATTCCCTGTTTTGTTTTTTCCCCTGATGCATCCATACTGTTCCAGAGAGAGCAAAAGATCATAGGAAACAAATCTTTGTTAAAAATTTTACAGACAGGTAGGGGCATGGCTCAAGTAGTATAGCACCTGCCTAGCAAGTGTGAGGCCATGAGTTCAGACTTCCCCCCACCCCCCAAAAAAAAGAAAGATAAGAAAAAGAGAACAATGTGACCGCAGTTAAAAGTATCTATGGCTAGGTGTGGTGGCTCAAGGCTGTAATCCTAGCTCCGCAAGAGGCAGAGATTGGGAGGATTGTCAAGTTCATAGCTAGCTGGGCAAAAAGTGCATAAGACCTTATCTAAACCAATGCTGGACTCAGTGGCATGTGGCTGTTATTCCAGCTATGTCAGGAAGCACAAAAAGGAGAATCACAGTCCAGGCCAGCCTGGGCATAAAACGAGACTCTCTCTCAAAAATAACCAACACAGGTGACTTCTGCCCAATCTCTTCTCCTATCTTGGTTTCTCTGAGACTGATAGCAGAAAAGGCACAGAGCTGAACCCCCAGGCACATCATTAGCATAAGCAGGTTACCTCACCTCTGTGAGCCTCCACCTCGCCTCTTTGAGGCTCCATTGCCTTGTCTGCCAAGTGGGGAGAACACTTCCATTCCCTGGACTTGGGCTGGGTTAGGGTGATCCCTGTGATCACCTCCCACCATCTGCTCGTCCCCCTGCCACTTAACCTACCTTTGTCCTGACCATGTTCTGCCTGCTTAGCCTCTCCCTCACTCCTTGACTCCCAGCTTGCTGGGCCACTTTTTACCCATGGGCCAGGAGGCAGAGGATGCTGCTCCAGGGTTGAATGGAGGTTGAACAGTGGGTTGTAGGGCAGGGGTCAGCTGCCATTGTTCTTCTAGAGTAACTCTATGTGGGCACCGTCCCCCTTCCCTATTCACACACCTTGAAGCATACTGCTGTCATTCCAGGTCATTCTGAGGCCCTGTTCAGCTCAGAGAGAGACCAAATCATTTCTGCCAGGGAGGTAATTGGCAGTTGAGGGATTTCCTGCTAACCACCTTAAGGATGGTGGAAAGGACAATAGATATAAGCTGAAGATCTGTACTGTGTCCCAGCTTTATTCCTTACCGTCTGTTTGAGGTCATTTGACTGAAGACAGAGACTCAGTTTCCTCATCTGAAGAATAGGAAGAGTCCTCCTTCGGAGGACCAGTGACACTGATGCACACACAACATTCTATTTTTATACAGGATCTCGTTTGTCTTGCTTTGTAGGTCAGGCTGGCCTCAAACTCGTGATCCCTCTATCTCTACTTTGCCAGTGCTGGCATTACACATGTGTACCACCACACCTGACCACAGCATTTTATAAAGTATAAAGGTCCTCTGTGAACTTTTAGGGGATTATTACCCGTGTAAGTTTCAAGGAGCCCCTTTAAGTCCTGGCTGGATAGATAACTACAAGTAACTTTCTCAGGAATGTTGTGTCCTGGTTACAGAGCACCTTCCCCTACTGTGTTTCACCTAATCCCCCAGACACATTGCTCAGGGAGTACAGGAAGCAGAAACCACCATGGGCATCTGAAATGAGAGTGATTATGGAGACTTATGTGCTTACAAAAGCATTGCAGGCTGTAGCGGTGGCTGGGCCACAATTACTTTCAGAACGCCATTCACTAATGAATTATGATTAATCATTAATGATTATGGGAGGAATTCATTCCTCCCATAATCAGGAAAGTGAGCAGGAGGCCACAGGGCAGCTGTGGAGCCCAAGATGTTCTCCAAGGCTGCTGTGCTGAGCAGGGGCCCTGGGAGCTGAAGCAGAGTCCTCATGCCACCTGCAGTGCTGATTGGCTGACCCTGACTGCAAGGGCTCAGGGAACACATGGGTTTATATTCCCAGCAAGTTGTTCAGCCTCTCACTGTCTCCATTTCCTTCTCTGGAAGATGGGGAGAGTAATGGATTAGAACTGCACTGACAGGCAGGGATCTCTCTTCAGGGGTGGTGGCAGCTTCTAAGAGACAAAGGACAGGTTAGAGAAGAGTTTATAGAATGTGACCATGGACTGTTAGCATTGACAAGACCTCAGTGAGTTGCTCAGTAACCTTGATATAGCATGAAGATTAGAGCCAATTGAGCAGTACAGATTGACAAGGAACTGACAGTTGGTGCTGGAGTGACAGGGACCTTCCTTCTCCCCTCCCTCTCTTTCTTCCCTATCACATCTGTGGCCACTTAGTAATTGATTAAGGGAGTGATCATGATGTAAAGCCTTCAGGCATGGCAAGGGTTTGACTAGGCAGGGACCCTTGGACTGGCACATCCAGAAGGGCAAATACAAGCTCTGACATTTCCCTTCTGCCCCTGGATCTGGGGCTTCAGGCCCATCTTGGCGGAAAATAGAATCCTTGTCTCCCTGGGCATGGGGTTTGGATTTCCCCCTGAGCAAGGCCAGTTTCCCTGACTCTGAGCCTTGCCTGCCACTGCTGAGCATCCCACAACTCAGGGAAGGATAGCTTGCCCTCCAAGGTGGTAGCTGCCTGCATGCGCAGCACACTCGTGCCCTCTGCACTGCTCTCACTCTCCTAGCACCCTCAGAGCTCTGAGCTGTTGCCCATAGGCATCAAGCAGTTGGTGCAGGCAGAGAGTACTAGTGAGCACTTTGAGGAAGCAATCATTAGACAAATGGTGCAGGGAGCACCTTCCTGCTCTGCGGGCATATGGAGAGAGAGGACTGGTAGTAAACAAATAGCAATTAGTGGAAATATCACAACCCCTGGACTCAGGTGAGATGAGCTCCTGTTTGCAGCTCCTGCCCCACACATGTCCGCTTACCTGGAACCAGCAAGCCTGGTGTGTAAGCAGAAGACTTTTCACACATTTCTCTGTGCCAGTCACTGTGTAGTGAAGCCTTGATAAGCCAGAACTCCAGTTGTCACCCTTCTGGCAATTTACAGGTGAGTATCAAGAAAATCTTTGACACTTGTTTAAAACTCAACAGAATGCTTCCCCTCTGTATTCATCAGCTACTTCCATCCTGGCTCTGTCTAGAGTACTGGAAAGCCCAGCCTTGCAAGAATGCCTTATCGAGGGCACAAGAGGCTTGTGGGGACATGGACACTGGTTTAGGCTGAGTGAGTGTCCTACTTTGTACCAGGTCCTGAGCTGAGACACAAGACAAAACAAAACCCCTGCACCCCCCCACACACACTCATGGGGCTCCTGGCATGAAGTGTTACAGGAACTAGTATTCAGTGACCATTACTTCATGCTCAGCTGTTCTGTAAGCACTTTTTAAGAATGCGCTAGTTTAATTCTCACTGCAACCTTGAGGCACAGGGAGGTTAAAGAATCTGACCAAGGTCACGCCATCTGGGCAGAGCCAGGATTCTAACCCGTGCAGTCTTGCTCCAGAGCCCCAGCTCTTCAGGACAGCTCCTTGCACAGGGAGAGACAGTTTTGCACAGAAATGTAGGATGACAGAAAAGTTATGACACAGAAAAGTTATGACACAGGCATGTAACTGGTTGGAAGGAAACTCCCTCAGTGTGGAGACAACAGTGTAAGATAATGAGGCAGGTTTCCTGAGGACACTTAGGTGATCAGCCTCATCCAAACTGCTCCTGCCAGCTCGCCCCACACAGGAAGGCAGCAGGACAGCATCGCAGGATAGAAGTGCCTGCAAGTGTTTTTGCCAGCTTCTCATTAATACTCGTGAAGAAGAGCAGTGGTGTTTAAACTCGACGTATGCTCCCATCATCCAGTGAGCTTCTAACCATACCTGGGTCTAGACCGCATCCCATGCCAATTAAATCAGAGTTTCTACTGGTGGAATTTGGGATTTATAACTTTGAAAAATTCTCCAAATGATTCCAATGAGCAGGCAAGACAGAAGCACTGAGCTAGACCAGAATCTTATCCAATAAGCACCCTTCTGCCCCAGGTGTAGAGTCTCTTCTCTACTTGGAAGCACACATAAACCTGGCCTGGGGGAGGAAGTGGTAAAAACATATACTTCATGTACTTCTGAAACCTCATTCCAGCCCCTGGAGAAGATATACCCCCCCACCCCCCACACACAGTATCTTCTGTTGTGTGTGTGTGTGTGTGTGTATAACTCAGCAACAAACCTGGCCATGACTGGACAGTTGGGTAAAAGGCAGGAGAGTTTAGCTCTGTGGAGATCCATTTTTCCTCTACCCAACAGTCTGCTGCACTGTGGGCCCTGGGCCCACAAAATCCCCTTTCCTGGTTTCCCTGCTTACTGGCAAGTTTTAGCAGAAACTTTGTCAATAAACCAAAGGCAGCTGAGAACACTGAGATAGCAGAACAGGACTCTAATCCTAAAGTGCAAGTTTATGCCAAAAAATCCCAATGTAAGTAGGGAAGAGCTGGCTTGAGCTTCAGTTCTCTTTGCTCGGGAGCCTGCGGTCCTGTCTGGATGGGCTACACAGTGTGGCCCTGGCAGGGTGGTGTGTTGGGGAACTTCATAGTGGTTGATTGAAATCAGCCTAGTAGGAGTACTTACACCATGGGAATTGAAAATGGACAAATGCTACCAAACAGGTAGTAGAGAGTTGAACATGAGTGGGCACACCACTGGCTAGACCCTCCCCACTGCTTGCCCCTCAGCTCTCCAGCTGCTCCTTGGCAGCACTGGCATCCACTCCTTAGTCTGTACCCCCACCCCAGCACATCTCCCTTTTGATTCATTTGGTTTCCAGGAGTTGGTCCCTGGGCAGTGCCTAACGCATCCCACCAGGTGGCTATCCTGGGTGCGATTCTCATTTTTCCAGTTGTAAAGGAGGTCTTATTTCTTTGACTATGAGCAGAAAGATTGGTACAGTTGGTCTCAGCCACCTTAATTTCCAAGAATGGAGCCATCTGTACCCCACTCCTACCCCTTACCCTCACCCAGGAGAACCCTTAGGGGAGGCAGTTCCCTTCTCTATCCTGCAGTCTGTCACCCCTCTGCCCCAGGCACTTGGCAGTCAGGTAAGACAGTTCTAGTCCTCCACTTAGACACATGCATACTACCAACCATAAGAGAGGGAATGGGGAGCTGATAGGGAAATTGTCATTCTCTCTGAGGCCCTCCCCAGAGCATCTGAGCAAGCAAGAGCCTGAGCAGACTCAAGCCTTTCAGTAGTGGAAGAGTAGGGACGCAGTGATGGAAGGAAGGCGCAGAGGAGGGGACCATAACCACTAGGCGTGGGCCTGACAATTTGAGCTACTCATTCGGCTGTCTCCAGAGCCATGAAGAAGAAGACTGTGTTTTTTCTGAAGAGAATTGTTGTGATCTGACTATGATTGCTTGTCAGATTCGGGCACAGGGTATCTGGAAGGAAAAGCGTGACAGGTGGCCCCCTCAATGCCCATTAGCTGCCTTTGCTGGCCAGCCTGGGGCAAGGAGGAAGAAATGGAGACCAGAGCTTTTTTCCTTTGGTTTTCTTCCCCTGCAGCTTGAGGGAAACTTTGAGGGGGGAAAAAAGTGCTTCTAGGTGTGTTATGGATTCTTAAAACACTCTGACCTTGCCACAGGTTGCCTGCCATACTCTGTTCCTTGGTAACTGTATCCTCCTTGGAGAGCACCTGTGGTCCTCTCAATATCCAGTGTGGCATCACCCCGCAGACCATGAGGCAGAAGAGCCATTTTAAAAGTGAAAGGTTAAAAGCCGAGTGTGGTGGCAGCTTGAGGCAGGAAGATTTAAGAGTCCAAGGCCAGCCTAGGCTACATAGCAACTTCCAGGCCAGCCTAGGCTATAGAGTGAGACCTCATCTCAAAAAACAAAAAGACAAAAAAAAAGAAAAGAAAGAAAAGAGAGAGAGAGAAAGAGAGGTTCAAGAGTTCACTGCTTTAAATATCAGAGCCAAGACTGACCCTGGTCTCTCCAGCAGTGGACTTGGAAGCCCTAGTCCCACTCAGCCCTCACTACTCCCTGAGGACAGGGGCTATTCCATTTCTAACTTCCTGTCCCATCCTCACCAGGATGTTCAGTCCAAGGCTGTGGACGTTTAGTAAGTGCCCCCACCTGGCTCCCATCCATCAGTGAGCATGGTTGGAGGAATGTGTGAGTGTCTGGATGCATTCCTGTCCCCAGGAACCATTCCCTGTCCCCACCATGTTACTGTAGTTTGCCTTGCTTGGCATTTGAAGTGGAGTGTGAAGCTAGGCATCTTTCCTCCTCCTGCCCCCACTGGGGTTTGAACTTAGGGCCTTGTGGTTGCCGGGACAGGCAATCTGCCATTTGTGAGTCTGAGATATGGGGCCAGCCCTGGATCCTGGCCTCTGGATTCTTGGGATTCTCAAGACATGCTGGACCCCCACAGATCCCTGCTGGGTTGCCTCTATTTTGGGAGCTCACTGGTCCTGGCCACTTCCCTAGACCCAGACCCCTCCTCCTCTTGGTGTCCTTTTGGACACTGATGCAGAACGGCGCTCCAGAGTGATTATGTCTCCCATCCTGCCTCTCAATTGATCCCACTGGCATGAAACAAATTTATTGGTCAATAGTGCTAGTGATTGATTAGTGAGATGAAGTCAAGCCAACCTCAGGGAAGTAATTTCTGTAAATACTGCCCAATTCTTCCATTATTGATTACGCTAAGCCTTCCACAGGGGCAGGAGTCCAGGGCAGTGGTCTGAGGACGGAGGAAGGTCAAGTGTTTGTCTTGGGTGAGGTTTTTCTTCTCTGCCAACTGGCCACTGAGACTTTTGCTTTAGTCCCTGCCCAGGACACAAGGCTTTGCAAAAAGAAAACTGTCATTAACCCCTTCCATAGACCCGGGGACCTTGGGAAGTTTAAGGGAACTTTCTCCAGCTTTAAAAAAAAAGGATTCTAGACCCTCACATCCTACAGAGATAGGCCAAAAGAGATGGAAAAAACTCAGAATGCCTGGTAGACTCATAACCTCTCCTTATCTGGAATAGTGAAAGGTTGGAAGCAAACTGAATGCCCAACAAGTGAGGCACAGTGGCACATCCATACCATGAGTGATGATGGGGCTGTAAAATTGCCACTGATTTGTAACCTGAGATAGTAATTAAAATATGTCACAAAGCCAAGCATGTTACAGCATGGCATCTAGCAGTCCAGTCCGTTTGCCAACACATAATAGTGACTAATTCCAGGTCATGGTGATTTTATTTTTGCTCACCAGTATTTTCTCATTCTCTAAATTGGATTACTAGTGCCCATAGTATGAAGGGAATTCCAAACAGACCTGGCTCTGTTACCTGTGCTGCCAATGTGCCAAGTGGCCTGGAGAAGCTTATCTGACAACTCCATGCTTGGGTTTCACCATCCACAAAATGCAGATCATTTCATACCCTCCTGGCCTCCTTCCAGCTTTCTCCTCCTCCTGTCGGGATGCTGGGAAAAGAAGTGATCTTGCTGAAGCTTTTTTTGGAAACTCCCAGCCGGCCTCTTGGGCTTATCACTTGCTAGTTTGCTGCAGTTGTTGGTTCTACCAGCTTTCACTGGATCTGTTGATCTTATTGCTCCTCCCTCTGAGTTACCTGAATGACCTTAGCAGTTAAACCAAGGGAAAGAGATTGAGCTCATTCCTGCTCTGCACCGGTGGAGGCTGCCACCGCCTTTTAGTAGTTCAGAAAGTGCTGTAGACCCAAGAGAGGCCCGCTGGGATGGTAGCATTGACAGAGAGAAGCCAAGACCCCTGAAGTACTGTTTTCCCTGGGCCTGGAGGCACAGGGCTTTGCTGCAAGATTGGGCTG
Source organism: Castor canadensis (assembly GCF_047511655.1). NCBI lineage: Eukaryota > Metazoa > Chordata > Mammalia > Rodentia > Castoridae > Castor > Castor canadensis. The sequence goes on along the minus strand of NC_133392.1, from coordinate 60,802,229 downwards.
CATCTGGTCTTTGTGTCATGCCCAGCAGACCTGTGGCAGCGGCATTGAAGGAGGCCCTCTTCCTGCCCTCAGGAATGCTACTGGTCTGCATGGCTGAGGGATGGAGGAGTCACAGAGTCCAGGATGGGAAGGGTCCTTAGCAACTCCACAATTCAACCAAGTGAGGATCAGAAACTGTCCTGCTTGCACTGCTCACTCGCTTGCTGACTATGGTTACCAAGAATCTGAGGCTCGGTTTCCCTATCTGCAACATGGGTCATTATGAGGAAACCTCTAGAGCAGGGCCTCTTACCAGTTCCCAGAAGCACTGTTACTGGACCCATTTAGACAAGCTGCTGACTTCCCTGAGCCTGCTTTCCTTCTGTGTCTCATGGAGCTTGGTACCCATGAAATCACTTTACTAATCAAAATCCAGATGCGGGGCGGGGAGGAGGGGGCTCTGATTTTGGGTAATCAGGGACAGAGGGTATGTTATCCCGCCCCCATCCCCAGCCCCATGGTCTGAGAAAGCAGACAAACCAGGGAATTAGCTCTTTTCTTCCCCACCATCATTAATAGGGAAGCTGGGAGCCAGCTTGAAAGAAAAGAGCCAACCACAACCATAGGCAGCTCCTTCCTTCAGCCCCACACTCAGTAAATGGCAGGGAGGAGCCAGGCCAGGCTGCAAGCCGGGATGTAGTGCGACATTTGCATCTGAATGAACTCCAGAGGAAGTGGAAGGAGGTGGGTGGATGCTAATTAACACCAGTCGCCTTGCTTTTCCTCTGCTGCCTGATTTAGGTCTGCTCTGCCTGGAGCCCTGAATTCTGGTGACAACCTAGTCTCTGCTTCTTTCCCTACCTGAGCTTCCCAAATTTGCTTTGGACTCTGGTCCCTCCTTGGCCCCTCCTTCAAGGCTCACCCTGCCCTCTCACCTGTGCTTGTAGTCCTGCTTTGCCAGACAGGCAGTGAGATATTGCCGTATGCCCTGTAGCCAGTCTTCTTCTGGGCGACCCAGCGCTGGTTTAAGAGTTTTCTGAGGTCCCACTGTGCAAGTTGGGGACTGGGGCCTTGGTATAACACGCAGCACCCCTGGGGAGCAGGAAGGTCAGTAAGCCCAACACCTAAAGGTGGGCAATCTCCCCTGAGAGAGGAGTTGGTTGCCCTGTCACAGGGCCCAAGGTCTCCTGTGCATTGCTTCTCTTCTCTTTGGCCCAGCAAGTGGCTGAGTGACCTGGGACAAAATTGCTTCTTTCCTCTGTGTCTGCAACTTTGAGGAACCCCCAGCTCAGATAGTCTCTGTTGTGATCAGTGCAGCCCCTGGCCAACAGCCTCAAGGAACTTTCCAATTGGGTCTTTCAGCTCCCAGCAGAGGTCAGTCTAGGGCTCTGACCTGTGGAGGTAGCCATGGGCAGGAGCTGTAGCATGTCCAGGAGAAATCTAAGCTCAACCCCCTTGATCTGACATCCAGGACATCTCAGGTTGTCCAAGCTTGTTGGGCTTGTCCCAGGGACCTGGGGTGGTTCTTGCTGTGCAGGCCCCTGACCCATTGGTCTTGTGGAAAGCATGTTGTTGGGCCAGTGGGCTGGCCTGCTGCACACAGGCATCACTGCAGAGTGGGCAGTATGACTCCATTTTTACAGGTGAGAAAGCTGAGGTTCAGAGCTTCCTTTTAAGGCAACAGTCAGGCACTGGAAAAACAGTCTTACCTTTCTGACTCCAGGGATAACTTACGTGTCACAGCCACCCCCAGCCCCCATCTTCCCTAAAGAAGCTAATGGTATTTCCTGGGCTACAGGTTTCAGAATTGTCATGGACAAGAAGGGACAGGTTTGTTCTATACTGTAACCCAGGTACATGGGAGACATAAATAGAAGGGTTGCTATTCAAGACCAGCCCAGGCAAAAAGCACAAGAACCTTTCTGAAAAATAAGTAAAGCAAAAAGGGCTGGGAGCATGGCTCAAGACAAGAAAAAAAGAGAGGAACCAGGACTCCTTTGAGAAGGGAGTGACTCTTGGACTGGGCGGGGAAGGTTCATGATGAAGAAAATAAGGAAGTGTGTCTCAAAATGCTTGGGGCATGTCAGCAGGCACAGGAAAGCTGGGCTCCGTGGTAGGACACTTGCCTCTTGTGCCCAAGGCCCTGGGTTCCATTTCAGGAGCCAGGCTATAGGGGCCAAATCACCGCTAAGTTAATTCAATACAACAGCAAATTATAAGTCACTGGAAACGTAGGAGTCCTTGTTGATAATAAGTATAAGTCCACTCATGAGAGCAGAGGGCAGTCTCTGGCTTATATATAGGATGCAGGGCTGGTGGAAGATCATTGGTTTGCATCCATCATAAAGATGAGGTCGGGCAAGAGTCATCACTGGCCCCTATGTCTAGGGGCGATGGATGTAAATGTCAGTGAGCAGCAGGAGTTTCTGAAACGAGAGTTTTGGGCCCAAGGCCCAAACTCCTGAGATTCCGTTTGCCAGGTTTGGCCACCAGCCCCTAAGGGCCAAATGAAGAGTCATAGTGAAGGCAGAGAACGGAGGTTTATTACATGGATCGGGACATGCCATGGGAAGAGGCAGGGTAAGCACTCAGCCCATTTTTAGCCATCTTCAGGGTACAGACATGAGCTATAGGTGTGAATAGACAAAAGAACTGGGGTCAGGGGACAAAGGTATGCATAGTTAAACAGTCTAGTCACAGGTGTGGTCTGGTTGGTCTCCTGACTGGTGGGGCTGGCAATCTTGGTCAGGCAGGAGGTCTGGTCCAGTTTTGAAAGTTATCACCTGGAGGGAGTAATCTGGTTCTTGTTTGAGAGGATTCTTGGGATAACTGTCCTCCCTGGGAGGGTGGCAGCTCTAGGTGGCTGCAGTTCATTGTCATAAAAATATTATCAATTTAGTCCTTTTTGGAATCCAAGGTAATTGGCTTACAGCAAAGACAGGCACAAAATGGAGACAAAGATGCCAAGCTTTTCCTGTTTTTTGTTAATTGTGGCCTCAAGTAAGGAGTCAATACTTTTCAACAAAAGCAACTTGAGTGCCTCCTACATTTCCCCCTTATGTTTGAACATGCCTCAGTCTTGAGGGAGTTAGAGATTCTTGGCCAGAGAAATTAATACAGCTGTATTAGCTGACAGCTAAGTCAAAAGTACTTGTTTAAGTCTAAAACTAGAAATGCCATTATAAAGCAGTTATTTTTGTCCCTACTTAAATGGAAGGCCTTTGCCAAAAATATGAGTTTGCTTTCTGTCAGAGGTGCCTGTAAGGATCTGAATGTCTGGTAGCCATGCATAAGAGCACTTTTTTAAAAATCTCTTGGCTTTAGTAAATTTTGTAAGGTATGGCACAAGTGACTCTATCTGGATTGTGACAGCTTTCCCCCCTTGTCTCCAAACTGTTTGTCTCTGAACAGTCTTTTCTGAAGAGTTCTCCAATTAACCATTTTGGTTAAGGAATGTCATTGCCAGGAATACCAGTTTTTCCCGGATTTTTTGATCAGGTCCCACATCAGAGGGGAAGCAATAGGCAGGTCATGTGGGAGTCAGTGCCAGCGAGACCCATTTGGCAAAATATAAGCAACTGAGAGGTTTAGAAGAAGTGGCCCTTAGGCTGGCATCCATTTTTTAATATTTTTGTCCTATAGATCATGTTCTGTCATCTTAAAAATGCTGTAGAATGTCAACAGACAGCAGTGAAAAATTTTCCAAGAAAGATACAAAAAGCCAAAAAAGCAAATATTTTTAAAAACTGACAAATAAGTACTTGTTAGAGTCATTTTCATGGATTTGATTGTAGATGCTCTAGAGAAGGACCCAGACTGCTAATGATAAAACTTAGAGTAGGCATGGCTAAAATACTAAAAAGCAGTTTAGCAATTGTTAGGACATCTAGTTATTTCTACTGCAGACAACATTTTGGGAAAATAATTATGACTGACAGCATTATAACAGCAACATTAAGTGCTCCTTGTTACAATTAGGAACACATAGACATAATAACATAATAACACATAGACATCTGCTTGGAAACATTTTTTTTCTAAGCTTTGCATTTTTGAAGGATTATACATTTGGGAAGTATAAATACATTGCAGAGGAGCTGGCAACAATTAGCATCACAGCTACATAGATGTTAGATATACATATTACTTAGCTTTTTTTTTTCTTGCAGTAAAACTTAGAATTTTTGGCTAGTTAAGAAAATAGATGTATAGCACTGATAAAAGTCAGAATTTTAGATCTCTTATACGTTAGGGAGACAGTGCCTATGATCCCAAATAGCCTCATTTTTTAATGTATAAGTATGTCTTTTATATACAGTAACACTCACTTAGTTAAGACAAATAATTGTAAGCCAAATACTAAATAGGAGGATTGCTCAAATGGCAGGGTTTTTTTCCCTGAATTTTCCTGATTACAAATAGCAAAAATGTTAAGAGTCTCACTGACCAGTTTAGATGTAATGCATTTTGAATTAAAGAGAGCATTAGCTGGTCATTTTACATGTAATAAACTCATACATCTTTACTTCTGTAACTGTTTGCACAGTATTTAGATAAAGTGTAGACACACAACTTCACATACACCCCAGTTAGAAGGTGGTCATTTAAGAGACCTTTTCATGAATAGATACTTAATTGAATATTTAGTTAAGGTTTACTTTTTTAAGTAGTCAAAAGCCTAACAAGATCGACAGAAAGCACAACTAATAATTTTGACAAAATCTTTTCTTTAAAGCCAGTATTTCTAAGTGTTACTAAGAGCAGAACAATATTAAGATAACCTTGTTATTATAGACAGAGAATTAAGTTCTAGTTTTACTATATAAGGCTAATAAGTATTTTATTGGAAAAAGAAACAATTTTGTCTAAGTTCAAAATTTTGTAAAAATTATTTCAAAGCGCCAATTAGAAAGATCTTAAAGTTTATTGAAAGTTTATATAGGTAATTAAATCAACTATAATTCTAAAAGTTGCCTAAAAAATTTTCTAAGGTCACATTAATTCTAGTAAGAATCATCCTAATGATGTTCACTTGCAAATATACACATGCAAAAAGTTCTAAATTAGGCATGTCATAAATGTCAATGTAAGTGTGAATAGTTTCATGAGCTCAAGAACATGCAAAAATTAATTTAGTGGCCACAAGTACCTTGGTCATTTATTCCTCAAAATTTCAGGAGCGGATTGAGATGTGCCCCATGCTATTCTTTTAGGACTCATTTTGGGAGGCTTGATAGCTGAAGCAAGAATCAATTCTAGGGAACCATTTTGAGTCAGTCTCAGTTTTCAAAGACTATCAGACTGTTAGCCTGTAATAAGCCAATTGTCACAGATATACAATAATAGACACACACACAAAATACACACAAAGACACACAAAAACAATTACATTAATTTTGAGTGTACTCTTAGAAACTGTCTTTTTCTTTCTTATAGACTAGTCAGATAGAATTTTCCCTATGGGGAAAATTGGATTTAGTACTTTTCATTCTTAAGCCATCATAGATTTAGTGTGCCCCATGACTACACAAATTGTAAACTAGATCTCCCATTCATCCTGGTCCTCATTATCTTGCATCACTCCTTTACTACGTGGTTGTTCAAGTTTCTCCATCTACAAACACAAATGGCATAGGCCTCAAGTAGCCCAAAAGAACTCAAATGACAGAGGAACAAGATAAAGATCACAAAATTTCAGATTTCTTGTCAAAACAAGTGGTCTGTACAAGCGACAAGAAAACCAAAGTCCACTGTGCACTATTGGAGAGGTCACCAGGGATCCCACTAAAAAGACCTTAAACTCGGGCTGGGATGTAGCTCGGTGGTACAGCGCTTGCCTAGCATGCGTGAGGCCCTGGGTTCGATCCCAGCACCAAAAAAGAAAAGACAAAAAAAAAAAAAAAAAAAAACCTCTCCCCAAAGGACCTTAAACTCATTTCTCCGCTTCACTAAATGGTGGTAAAAAGCAGTTGATGCTGGCTGAAGTGGAAGGATGAGAAAGGGTCCCTGGAATAAAAGTAATTCCAGCAGCTGCAGGGAACCAATTCTATCCTTCCTCTCCATCCAGGGTCGACTAGCTACAGGTGGCTAGTGCCTGAAGGATGCATTTTCTCCTGTCTGGCTTGCCAAAGCTGAAACCAGGAATTTTGGACCCAATGCCCGAACTCTTGAGATTCCATATGCCAGGTTCAGCCACCTGCCCCTAAACGCCAAATGAAGAGTCATGGTGAAGGCAGAGAAAGGAGGTTTATTACACAGCTCAGGACATGCTGTGGAAAGAGGCAGAGTAAGTACTCAGTTCATCTTTAGCCATCTTCAGGGTACAGACATGAGCTATAGGTTTAAATAGATAAAAGAACTGGGGTCAGGGGACAAAGGTATGCATAGTTAAGCAGTTTGGTCATAGGTATGGTCTGGTGGGGCGGCAATCTTGGTCAGGCAGGTAGTCTGGTCCAGTTTTGGAAGTTATCACCTGGAGGGAGTAATCTGGTTCCTGTTTGAGAGGATTCTTGGGATAATTGTCCTCCCTGGGAGAGTGGCAGCTTAGGTGGCTCTGGCTCATTGTCATAAAAATATTATCAGTTTTGCCCTTTTTGGAATCCAAGATGATTGTAAAGTGACTATAAAGAGAATAGCTTAGAGCAAAGACAGACACAAAATGGAGACAAAGATGCCAAGCTTTTCCTGTTCTTAGTTAATTTGTGGGCTCAAGTAAGGAGTCAGTGCTTTTCAACAAAAGCAATTTGAACGCCTCCGTTTCCATGTTCTTAGAGTAAGTCTCACACACCTCCGGGTAGTTGCAAATTAAAAAAAAAAAAAACAGTAATTATACAGAGGAGAAATGGAACACCATGGTGACCGCAGGGTCAAAATTAACCTTCAAGATGGACTTGTGTGTCTCCCAATGTGGTACCCTAAGAAGGACGCACACGCCATCGGTACAGGCTGTCGGCTGAGGACTCTATTCCCCATGTCATTGGGAGAAACACGAAAAGAAGAGCCCTTCATTTTCCAGATCAGGAGATGTAACAGTGTTAGCAACCAGGGAAGTGACAGCATCATAAGCAATAGAACTAGGGCAGCCAAGGTCTCTCTGAAACTCCATGTCCACACTGTGCCGCATACCTCTTCATTTATCACTTAGCATATGGGACCTTGAATTAGTGAGATCATCTCTAACTCTGTGCTGGTGACAAAATGGCATTTTGGGTGAGTTTTGAGAAATACCTTGGACTCTTCATATGGATGACAATTTGAAACTTGATTTTCACATTCCACATATTAGAAGTTGGAAGCTAGAGCTATAACTGGAGATAAACTTTGTTTTGATTCCAGAAATCATTTTATCTCTGACTAATGATCCATGTAGCCATAGCCTGGACCTTCCCGGAGACTCTTACAGGGCAATGGCATAGGAGGGGCATCCATCAAGAGTTCTAATGAAGAATTTTAAAATAATAATAATAATTTCTGATGAGATCACATTTCAGCAGACCTCCCATAGGTAGAGCCAAGATAGTCATGCCTCCTCCGTTAGGGGCTCCTCAGGGGCTTGATGAGCCAAATGAGGGGCTGGTGGAATGGCTCAAGTGGTAGAGTGCCTACCTAGCAAGCGTAATGCCCTGAGTTCAAACCCCAGTACCGCCAAAAAAAAAAAAGTTTTTCCATGCATCATGCCTGGCGACTTTAGCTGTTTCGAAGTGTACCACTCAGCAACTCAATGACATCACAATGCCATGCATTTATCACCACTCTCCAGTTCCAATATATTTTCATCTCTGCAACCGGCACTGTCACTATGAAGCAGTAACTACCCATGACCTCTTCCCCAACCCCTGTAACTTCTATTTTACTTTCCATCTCCATGAACTTGACTGTTCTAGATGCCTGACAATCATGTAGCATTTGTCCTTCTGTTCCTACCTTCTTTCATTAGTATGGTATCTTCAAGATTCATCCATATTGAAGCATGTAGCAGAAGTCCATTCCTTTTAGAATGGAATAATATTCCATTGCACAGATATACTATATTTGTTTCTCCATTCATCCGTTGATGGACAATTGGCTATTGTGACTTGTGCTGTTGTGACCTTCACGTAACAGTACTTGCATATCTTTAATAGGAGGTGAATTGCTGGCTCACATGGCAATCCCCTGTTTTATTCATAAGGGTGTTTTCCTCCAAGTGGCTATAAAATATCCTGGTGCTCCGCCTTCCCCTCCCCCACACACACACACACACAGCCGTGCACCTGGAGCTGAGCCCATGTGCAGTGAGCGGTGGAGAGCTGCCCCACACACCATGGGCTCTGGTCTTCCTGCTCTATTATACTTCTCACCTGCCTGCTTCTGCCCTGTAACCTGTCTTGCCTCTTCCTGACAGATGTGCCCGTGGAGAAGCTGGCCGCCATGCCAGCCCTGCATACCGTCAACCTCCGCTTCAACCCACTGAACGCCGAGGTGCGGGTGATCGCCCCTCCACTCATCAAGTTTGACATGCTCATGACTCCAGAGGGCGCACGGGCCCCTCCACCTTAGGCAACCCTTTTTGTGCCCACCCAGCAAGGGACAGAGGCCACTGGCCTGGCACCCTGACAGGAGGGAGACTCATAGGCTCACAGGAGGCCAAGCTTGGGGGAGTAGGGGTGGGTGGGCCGCACAGTCCGCAGTAGGAGGGGGTGCAGCTGGGCCAGGATAGCTAGCTTAGCACCATAGTGGACCCTGGAATGCCCAGGGGGAGGAGGCAAGGGCAGGCTGGAGCCTGGGCTCTGGACACTCAGCTGCTGTGTAAAATTGGGCAGATCTCCTGCCCTCTGAGTCTTGTTAATTGGGAGGAGGAATGGTGGCAGAAAGCCTTTGCTTCTTTTTGGGCTGATTGGAGGTTTTACCTCTGCATCATCAGACGCCCTCTAAGGCCACAAGTGAACGCTGCTGAGCATTTTCTGGGCCTCTGCATTTGAGGCCGTTTCTAGTGCTGTAAGCCAGACATGGCCTGGGAGGAGTAGGAGAAATGTCCTTCTATTTATTGCTTCTTGAGAACTGAACTTGGTGGGGCCCTTCACGGGTGCCCCAATCTTGGCCATGTGGATCCCCAGGCTGGTGGGAACTGGAACCAGGAATCCCTATAGCAGGGCAAGAGTATTTGTATAGAATCCCAGGCATCGGCTGGACAGGACACTGGGGAGCAAGTCAAGGCAGCTCTGTCCTTTCGTGATTAAGAAGTCAGTGGGTCTGTAGTTCTGGGTGCTCTCTCCTCCCCGGGAGTGGCCAGTGTACCTGCTCACCACCCCCTAAGCTGCGTGAAGGGCCCAGAGAGCACCAAGCCACCTCTTTGCCTATGGCTCTGGTCCAAGATATTAGATGGCTCCCCTCTCCATGGCAGCCGCCTGGCTGCTTTTCCTGACCCCTGGGAGTGAAAGCATCATGGACCACTGGATGCACAGTTAGCCACCACCACCACCACCAGATCCCCAATGACCTGACCCTAGACCCTCCGCCTGGTCTAGGAAATGGCCTTGACCAACCAGCCTGGAGTGCCTAGGATTGAGAGATTTCCCAGGTTGTGGGACTGTCAGTGCTAATGCTGGGATAGTCCCAGGAGAGGGCTAGGCTGTCACTTCTTCATAAAGCCTGTGCTTTAGAGAAGCCTGACCTCCTGATCCCCAGGTATCTACCTCCCACATCCTCAGCTGTGCAGCAAGCTGACTCAGAGCTTCCCCCACTGGCCTGCACCTTCATCTAGGTCTGGGCTCTTGATGCCCCGGGACTTGGGCACAGCTGGGCCACTTCACCTGCCCTAGTGTCAAGCTGTTCAGAGCTCAGACCACTGCTCAGAGCAGGAACTTTGTCTCAGAATGCCCCCCATGTCCCTTCCCCTTCCCAGGTTTCCTGTCTCTTGGCAAGAGCTGACAGGTTGGACCTCACAGGGTACTCAGTATCCCTTGTTCACTCTATTCCTATCCTAAAGCCTGGTCAGCCAAACTCTGGGAAAAGGGCTTTTAGGTAAGGAGGTCCGGACCTGGTCTCCACAGCTACTGAGTTCAGTTGGGAACACTGGGGACAAGTGAAGGGCTAAAGTGCAGTCCAGGTTGGAATGGCCCCTTCCACCATGTGTCTTGGAGTATACTTGTTGAAGAAGAGGCCGCTTCTAGGATGCACAAAGGTATCATACATCTGGAGCCTTGCAACTTCAAGTGTGGTCTGTGGACCGGCAACAGCAACATCACCCAAAGCCTGTGATAGATGCAGTCCTGGCCAGGCATGGTGGTGCACAGCTGTAATCCAAGCACTCAGGAGGTTGAGGCAGAAGGATCCAGAGTATGAGGCCAGCCTGGGCAACTTAGTGAAACACTGTCTAAAAACAAAAAAGGAAAAAGAAAAAAAGTGCAGGGTCTCAGACCTGCCCAGACTTTCTGAGTGTCTTCATTCTCACAATATTCCAGCCCATTCCTTTGGGTACTATTGAGAGGCAAGATCATAGGGGTGACCTGGACATGTCCTGGGAGTGGAGGATCTGAGTATTCAGCCTCCCCTGGATCCAGTCCTGGCAGACCTTGACCTCTTAGATCTTTCCAAAGTCTGCATGACAGTCGCAGCAAAGGAAATGACTGCGGTCACCAGGACATGAGGGTTGGATTAGCCTGCTCTCTACCCTGCCTCTCTGGTTTGCCTCTGCATGCCCAGTTCTTCCCCATAAGTCTTTTGGAGGGGCTGCTTCTGGAAGTTGTTTTCTACTGTGCTTGGACAGTGTGCCCTTGCCTCTCTGGGCAAGCTTGGGCAGTCGAAGAAGCCCGCAAATCTGGGCTCACAGTGTGAGTGAGCCCTAGCATCAGTCTGCAATAAAGAATGTGTTGGTCTCATCTGCCTGGTTGGTGTTTGATTCTCCCTGCATAAAGCTCCAGGAGCTAGTACCCACAAAAAGCAAAACAAATCAAAACAAAAACCAGATTTTCAGCCCACCCTAGAGCTACGAGTCAAAATCCCAGGCTGGCTTGGGGCCCAGTACACAGTCTGAATGCACCCCTCTAGGGGGTTCTGATGCATACTCTCCAGTAGAAAATCATTCTCCTGGGTACAAGGTTAAGTCAGGTTTTGTTTTTTAAATCTGAGAGGCTCACTTGAGTTTGCCTTGAATTATAGTTCAGACACACTATAATTTTTCTTTAACAGACACATAGCTTAGTGGGTAACTAGTCAGTGTCTGAACATGTCACAGATGTTAATTCATTTATTCCCTGTAACATTTCTAGCTATCTTTGTGATTTGGACAAATCCCTTTCCATTTCCCACCTGTAAAATGAAAGGATCGCACCAGGAGATCCCAAGGGTCTTTCTGGAATTCAGATGGTCATCGCTTCTCAGACTCAAAGGGCCCTACTATTATCACGGTGGCCTATGGATTAGCCCCACTCCCAACCCTACAGGTCAGAGAGACTTCTGCCTATCAAATCCTGGCTCACAGACACCAACAGCTCAACCTGCATGTCAAGTGAGGCCTGCTCTTCCTGCTGTGAGGCGAGGCCCACTGGCAGTTTCATCCTAGAGTGTTCAAGGGGGATGAGATTCCAGGTCTGGTTTTAGGTCAGGTTTTCCATGCCTGGGAAGAAGCTTGGATCAGGACTGGGTAAAGAGCATAGCATAGCATGAATAGACACAGGCAGGGGCATTTTGAGGAAGAGGGTTCAAAAAGTTTGGGGGCATAAACTCTCTTTTGGTGTTATTATAAGTTGATAGTTCAATGTTGCTTTAAACGGCTCTCAGAAAACTCCTGGGATGAACAATAAGGCTGTTTACTTCTTGGGTAAGTTTCCTGGAATGGTACAGCTATATCAGAGATGATGGGTTAATGGAATTAATGTAGAGTATAAGCTGTGTAGGGCCAGAGGGTTTTGATTGTGAGTTCCCCCAAAATACCATGATGGACCCTAGCATCTCTGAAGCTAAGGTAGGAGGATCAGAGTTTGAGGTCAGCCTGGGTTGCATAGATAAGGAAACAGGCTTGGAGAAGATGGAGCACCTGGCCAAATGTCAAACGTCAGCAGAAGTAGGTCAAGATGAATGGTAAGTGGTTTTCAAACCCAGGCCTTTTGACCAGAGTCCATGTCTCTTAGAATGGGCATCCAGGGCCCAGGCAGTGGTTCACAGAAGGTCTCACCTGAGCTGGAGGAGGGTAGCTGTCCACTTTGTCCCCAAAGGCCTCACTACCTTCCCTAGAGATGTGTTTTAGTCCTTCTTGACCTTGTGCCTACCTTTCATTATCACAAAGTGACAAGTGGTAGAGTGCCTGACTAGCAAGCATGAAGTGAAGCCCTGAGTTCAAACCACAGTACTGCCAAAAAAAGGGGAGGTCAGAGTGCAAACCCCAGCCAGAGATGTGGACTTCTCAAGGTGTCAGTACCTCCTCAGAAAGACTCCATAGAGCTAGACTCTCCAGAGGAGCTGCCCTGTCAGAGTGAGAAAGCTCTACCAGACCAAACCTCTTCCACTTTAGAGATGTAAACTGTGAGTTCCTGGGGGAATGTTCCAGAGTGTTCAGATCTTGTTCTAGAAGGCAAGTGGAGTGACTCAGCCAGGGATGTGCAGGGAGTCAGTAGAAGAGCCCGATGAATGCCGAAGTTTCTGGCTCCCTGTGCCAGGACCTTTCTGTAGCCTGCTGGAGCCTGCTATTCAGGAGCTAACCAGCTTGGCATTCTTGGCCTCTCTTCCTTCACTACTGCCCAGCTGTGGTGCTGGAATGAATCAACCATTCCAGCACCACATTTATAAGTGCCCTCCTTGTCACTTACAAATGCAAATAACAATGCTGACTTGCTTCCTTGGGGAGAGCTCACTAATAAGCATTTTGAGACATTTTGAAAAAAAGCTCCTCAGAGGCTGGTTCAGGAGAGGGAGGGGTATCTCCTGGCTCCCTGCAAGGGAACCCTACTCCTATCCAGGCCTCTGCCTTTCTGCAGCTACCCAACCTTATTCTTCAAAGGAATAGCTTCCCCCTTGCAACAGATGCTTCAAATGCCAGTAGTGTGCTGGGGCCTGATTCCCAGGGACCACATTCCCACCACCCTGAGACTCCCTTCCCCTTCTGTGGGGATTCTCAGTCTTTTCAAAATGGCAGCTACCCCAAGGCTCATGTGCATTTCCATCCACTGAGGCTCCCACTGGAAAAGCTTGACATTCGCACCACAAGGGAGCTGTCTCAATGGCACTCTTTGGCTTCATGTCAGCCCTTCTGGGCACCTGCCAACTCTGTGAGGCATCTCAGAACACATCTTCAACTCTGCTTAGAGAGAGTTCATGTGTGAGGCCAACACAGGTCTCGCGGGGACCATCAACACCAGCAAGGGCCTGTGGCCAGGAAGACTGCTGGGGTAAGATAGGGCATTCACTGCAGTGAGTGAGAAGAGGGTCTCTGCTGTTGCAAGGTGCCATGGACTGAATACTTGTGTCCCTCCAAAGTTGATAGGTTGAAACCCCAACTCTCCATGTGGCTATTTGGAGATAGGGCTGGTAGGAGAGATTAATGTTAAGTGAGGTCTTTAGGGTAGGGACCTGATCTCCTAGGACTAGTGTCCTTATAAAAGACACCAGATAACTCATTTGCATGCACACACACCCAGAAAAGGCCACGTGAGGACACAGTGGGAAAGCAGTGTCTTGAGAGTTCTAAGAAGTCAGGAAGAAGACTGGAACCTCTATCTTGGACTTACCAGCTTCCAGAACAGTGTGAAATACAGTTCTAGTGTTAAGTCATCTGGCCTGAGGAATGTTAAAGCAGATGGAAAGGACTACTGCAAAGGGAAATCACAGACTGGAGGGGAGACGGACACAGGAAGAGAAATATTACTGGAATGTCACAGAGCAGTTCTCAAACTCTGCTGCACATTGGAAGCAACCAAAAGTTATCACACACTATTATTCTGATTGCAACCCCAGAATGTGACCCGAGCATGGGAAGAGTGGGTGTTATAACTTCCCTGGTGATTCTAAAGTACAGTAAAGTTTGGGAACTGCCAGCCTAATAGCTATTCTAGAGACATGGAATCAGAGAACTGAGGATGGGACAGGGCACAGGTGGATGGGCAGGTGAGAGAGAGGGTGGACAGAAGTAGTCAGACAGAGGGTACAGCCCACAGGCAAAGAGGAACGGTGATAATGCTCAGTAGGGAATGTGTCCAGTAATGGAGAAGCAGTAGGATTTGAGGTGGAGAAGTGGACGGGACTGGGCTGTGAGTAGCTTGTACAGTACGTGGAAGGAATGCCCACAGGGGAATGTAAGCAAGGAAGGGGCACCATGACATTCAGGACTTAGGAAGATCAGTGGCGATAGTATGGTGGGTAGGCCACACATGAGGTGATCTTTTACTCACTCTCTGTTTCATTCATGTCCCCCACAGCTGACCATGAACTCCATAAGGCCACCTTTGGAAAGGGGAAGGGGAAAATCTAAGAAGGACTGTGGCAGTAGAGAATCACTGTGATTCTCTACCTGGCTCACACCTGGCCCACATCAGGTAGAATCACCTGGGGAGTTTTGAAAAAATTCCAGTACCCAGATGCTGTCCACCAGTGATGGGTGCAACCTGGCTGGTCCGACTCCACTGGATCAAGGGAGATGCCATTGGCCTGCATCACTCTCAGCACTGGCAATTTGCTTGAAAGCTCCCCATGTACTTTTAATGTGCAAGCCAGGACTGAGAACTGCTGGTCTCTAGAGATTTAAGAAGCACCAAAAGGGAACAAACCCCTGACCCCACATAAAGGAAAGAATGGTTCATTTACTTTCTTTCTTATGCCTAGCTCTGGGATCTTCACTCACATGACAAAAATCTGCAGTGCTGTCTGTTGAGTGCTTGACAGAGGCTGGCAATGGTGGGAGGGCAGCTAATGGTCCCCAATTCAGCATCTACTTTGTGCTGGGCAGAAACTTTGACACCATCAGTTTACTCCCCTCGAAATCATTTTTACAGATGCAGAAACTGAAACTCAGGCAGTAAGAAATTTGCACCGGGGTTCACCTCTCCTGCGTGCCTAGGCTGGCTAATTCCAAAGCCAGTGGCCATCCACCAGACATCTTGCCTCTCTTGGGAAAGCTCGGAGCTGATGGGGCTCCTCCAACCTCCCTCCGTTGGCCCGCCTGTATATTCACAGACACCTCTCATCTCCTTCTCAGGAAGGTCAGGGGTCCTGGACACCAGGGTGGGTGGCTGGGGGTCAGTTTGGGGTGGGGACAAAGGTGGAGAGTGGGTACAAAGGCTGGGATGTGGGGCACCACGAGAGGGATTTTGAGGCAGGCGTGGCTACCAGGCCTGCCGTGGTCGGTGAGTGTATCGGGTACTTTACAGGGGTGCTTAGTCCATGCCCGTGCCCGAGAGTTCCACTTAGGGAAGCGGACCCGGGCGCCCTCGCTTGGCCGGCCCAGGTGTGTCGGGTGCTATGGCGACAGCGCCGCACTGGCCCCCTCCTTCCCGTCCGCCCGGGAGGCGTGGGGCGGCGTGTGGCAGAGTCCGGTGGACAGCCGCGCGGTGCGGAGCTTCAGCCCGGACCCCCAGGGGAGAGAGCCTCACCCCGCAGGGTTGGAACCTGCGAGCGCCCCTGCCCGCCTCTGCCTGGCCGCGTCCCGACCCCGACCCGCCGAGCGCAGAGGCAGGGGCGCGGGGCTGTGCAACCGAGGCTTGGAGACACCCCTCTGCCCTGCCCACCCTAAGGTGCCGGCGGTCTCGCTCCATCGGAGGCTTCCGGGGGCGGGCAGGCGTGGGCAGCATGGATGGTGAGTGACCCTGGGGCTGGGGGTCGGGGATGGGGTAGCCAAGGGGCTGCTCACCCTGCCTGTCCAGAACCAGCGTAGACACGGGGTGTGTGTGTGTGTGTGTGTGTGTGTTATTGGCTTCTAGCTTTAGGGAAATTGTGGCCAATTTAGGGGGCTTGAGGGGAGATGGAGACCTTCCAGAGGTGATGCCTCCATGCTGATAGGATTTCTCTCTGGGGAAAGGAGGAGGGAAGGCCCTAACCTCTGGCACCGTAAGGAATACTGGCTCAAGACAAATACTCCTGCTCGCATCTTACCAGACCCCTCTGTCAATCATGTAGAAAAAGGGAACTGTATTTAGGATAAGAAACTGGAAGACTCAGGGCTGGTCCACTGACTTGTTGCATGTTTCTGAGAAGGTTCCCAAACCTTTCTGTGCCATGGGTTACCCATCTGTTGAATGGAGGAACTTAACGTTCAACTGGCTTCATGGGGTGGCAGCAAGAATAAAATACAACAAGATGCGTTGTACAGGAAGAGAAGGCTGCGGCAAGAGGTAATGAAGCTGAAATTCTGATAAGTAACTGCAGATGCTGCCATCAAGAATGAAAAGGGCGGGGGGTTATAGAAAATCTTTTGAGGCTGCACTTAGAGCTTCCCAGTGAGCTAGGGTTTGAAAAGCACACACACACAAGAGATGCAAGGAAGAATGGGAGGCCAGAGGAAGCTGGAAGATTGACAGGATCTGTAAGAACAATGTTAACAAAGTACCAGAGCCCCAGTGAACAGAAGCCAGGGAATATTGGCAAAGGACAGAGCAAAGAGCTTTCGAAGTCTAAGGAAGGACGAGAAGGGGGGAGCAGATGGAGCATGGCACAGGCCATGAATTGTGAGCTAAGATTTTAAGGAGGAAATTGAAAGCCCAGAGGTTGTGATGGAAAGAAGGCACCAAGTCACCTACCATGAGCTCACCCCTCAAAACCCAGACACATGACATTCTGGGGAGCCAGTGACATTTGCAGATGTAACCGTCACCTAAGAGGAAATTACAGAGAATGAAAGGAGGCACCAAGAAACTGAAGATGGGCAGATTGTCCTGATTTTCAAGAAAGGAGAATAAAGATAATATTTTTCAAAGCCCTTAAACTGCTAAGATTAATATTATTGACCTCTATTAAAATTCCAGAGGAAATCATCAAACATATAGTGAACACTTGGGACACAATAAAGCAATCACCTATCTCAGAATCCTTTCAAAGGGAACCATCTTTGCATGCTTGCAAAGATGTGTTTCTGAGTATGTTCTTCACAGAGCAAAATTGGAAGCCATCTAAATACCTGTAAATTGAGTAAATTGAATAAAAGGTGAGACACACCTACAATGGCATACCTTAAAGACTATGCTTAGGATTTTATTTGTTGATATGGAAACAGATTCAAGCCTACTGTGAACAGATCGTTATGTGAGTTTATATTATGAACACATAACATGAGTAATAAAAAAAGTGGGTTTTCCAGGCATAGTGGTGCACACCTGTAGTCCTAGCACTTGGGAAGCAGAGGCAGGAAGATCCTGAGTTTGAGGCCAGCCTGGGCTACATAGCAAGATCTTGTCTCAAAAAAAAAAAGCAAGTTTAAGAACAGATGTAGTATGATCCCCTTTATGCATGCAAAGTTACATGGGTTTATTATTGGAGATGTAGATATGAAATGGGTATATAAAAAGGAAGTCACCAGCTTGTCATTTGGGTTCTCCTGCCTCTAAAGTACACCTAACACAAGGATGTGAGTCTAGGGAGTTCATTTGGGAGCTGATATAGGGAAGCAGAGGTAGGAAATGAGGAGAATGAGATGAGAAAAAGGAAAAAGGCAGGAAATGGGTGTATCGATGAACTAGTTTTTCTGTGGGCATTTGGGGGTGGGGGAGTTCCATCCTACTAGAGACCCTGTGAGAAAAGTACAGACTTTGCATTGGCAATTCTCCTTGCTGCCTGCTGTTGAGAGTAACTCTGCTCCTGCAGTTCTGGGTTGTTCCAGTTTGTGGCTTCAAGGAAGCAAAGCAACTGCTGGATGGGGTACCAGCAGTGCAGGACACCCACCCCAGCTGAAATCTTTGGGCCAAGGAGATGTGGCTCACAGCATTACAAATGCATCAGCCTTGAGTGTAACCTCTGGGTGTGAGACTTCAGGGATACGCTGTCTCTCTCTCTCTCTCTCTCTCTCTCTCTTGCTCAGAACTGTTTTATAACAAGCTCATCATTCTTTTAATAAAATGACATTGAATAACAAAACATTTTCAGGGTTGGAGATGTAACTCAGTGGCAGTTCTCTTGCTGAGCATGCCTTAGGCTCTGAGTTCGATCCCCAGTACTGTAAAACATGCAAACAAAATTTCAAAGAGAAAGAAAATAACACAGTACTCATTAGGAGTCCACATAAGAGCTCACTAAGAACAAATCATGCTGAACCTGCCAAATTTCCTTTTTCAGACTGGGTTTGTGAGAGGTGAAAAGACGAATTACAATGGTTCAGCGGGATATTGCAAAGATCTCTCATGAGACCCCTGAGTACTGATAGAGAGCTGTGGCAAGGATGCTGGAGGACTGACAATGGGGGCTCATTAAAGCCTTGATAGCAGACTCAGGGTCTCTAAGAGGGAAAATAATAAGCATGCTGTGGCTAGGAGCCCAAACACTACAAGGTGACAGATTCGAGATTTAAGGTTATCTCAACACACTGGAAGGCTGGATTGAAACCAAGAAGATGAGATGTAAATGTGAGGTCCCGAACTTAGGTCCAAAACAATTCAACAGCATTCATTTAAAATGGGGGAAATTCCTGGGGAGGCTGATGAGGAGATGGACCTGTAGCCCCTCTTGCTGGAGATCCTGGGATGTTCGAGTAGAAAAAGGCAAGGAGTGGGGAATGGTATTGGGGACAGAAGCTCATTCTTGTTCTGTGTGGCTATAGGGAGCAGACCCAGGACTGGAGGGGGCAAGTTGCAATAAGATAATTCAACTCCGCTTCAGGAAAAACCTTCTTCCATCACTTGGAGCAGCCTAAAACCTATCTCCTCACTAGTTCCCATTATTCAGGCAACAGTTCTAATTACTACTGACTAGCAGGGTGGGAATTCTTGGGTGGCTGGATCAGAAATGCAGTCTGGACAGGTCTCTGAGGGCCCAGAAGCCTTTTCCCAACCCCTAGAAACAGACACTGCAGTTTGCTGAGCCCCTGCAGAGTTGCTGGGGTCAGCTGGGCAGTAGCCCCCATTTATCTACTCCATGGGCTCCTGACCATGGTGTGTACTATGGGATTTTTACCCAGTTCCACTCCCCAGTCCCAGCCTGACTGCAAGGTAGTGGTTCCTAAGAGCCCCTGGCAGCCTCCACAGCTGCCTACCCAGCATGGGAGCTCTAACTGAGAGAGGCCAAGAGGCTGCGAGGATGGATGCTCACATTGGCTGGAGGTGGGCATACCTTAGGGAGGGGACCCATGCAGGAGAAGGAGGTCACCACTAGAGAGAGGAAGAGAGAGGAGCAAGTCAGGTGGTCTTCCTCCAGGACAGTAGTCTTGGAAGTCCAGGTGGGCTGTGCTTGGAAATGCTGTGCCCTGTTCTTTTCCACAAAGCACTTCATCACCCTGGAGTTGCCCATCATTGCACAAGGAGAGAGCATCATCGCCAGTTAGCAGATATAAACCAGAAGCCTAGCCCAGCAGGTACAGCATGCCCTGACCTAACTATAGTAGTTCTGCTGATTCTTCCTACACATGTGGCCCAGTTTCTGGGGACACTCCAGGGCAGCCTCCATGGAGTCCAACTATGCTGTGTCCTGAAGACCTTTGCACTTTCCTGTGTGGCTAGGAGTAGGGAATGGGAGGGGGGGGTCAGGTGTTGCCAGGAAAGCAGAAAACAGATAGGTGCAGTTCAGTCCTCCTTGGGGCCATGCCTGTTGGACAGCAGTCTATCCTGCTTCTAGCAGTGAGTTGTGAGTGTTTCTGTTCAATCATCATGGGACCCAAACTATTGCAAATACTGCAGGCTCTTAGAGCCAGAAGAGGCCTGTGTAAGCAGCTGGTCTGACAACATGGCTAATTTCTTCAAGTTCTACATAAGATACGAGCATAAAAGAATCAAGTTCAGTCTCTTCTCAAAAGCTGTTTGCTGCTCTCTCATTAGTAACTGAAATATCATCAAGAGCTTTGGACTTTCTGATTTAAAGTTTGACTCCTTTTGAAATGCAAATGATCAAAGGGACACAGCATTGCTAGCTGTTGTGAGTCATTTCCTCATCCAAATGAACAGTTTATCAAAGTCTTTCATAAACAAGATCCTACCATGGATGGATGGATGGATGGATGGAAAGAGAGAGAGAGAGACAGAGAGGGAAGGAGAAAGAGAGGGAGGGAAGGAGGGGGAGAGAGAGAGTAAGTAACTCAGGACATGGAGGCTGAGACTGGGTTGCGATGCCAGGTTGGGAAGTATTACGTGGAGGAGAAATGGATACCCAACAAGTTAGGTGTCCTCTCTCGTAACTTCTCAGATGAGCCCAGAGTAACTCTGTTTCTGCCTCTGGCCAGCAAGGGTTTAGATGTTACTTACAGCATTCATGGTGCCAGCTTTGTGGTGGGAACATCAAGGAGGCAAGTTCCCTTTCAAATCAATAATTCCTTGTGGCTGCTAATGGACACTAGAGGTCAAGGTAGGTGACCTCATATACCCAGAGAGGATGTGAAGATAATGGGAGATCACAGAGTCAGAGTAGGGGTTGAGGAAGTCTCCTAGCTTATGTGACAGACCCTAAATCCTGGAGTCAAGCAAAATCTGCGGCTCCATGACTTCTGCACCACTGAGAGCAAATATATTTGTCTTTGAGCTTTGATTTTTTTCTGTGAAATTAAAATAATTCTCCTTTCCTTGTCAGAGGTAATTTGATGATGTATAGATATATTTCAGCAGTAATGAAAACAAAACATAACAGCACCTATGTGATATAGCTAAAGCAACACTTGAAAGAAAATTCATAGCCTTCAGAACCTATGCTAATTACCAATATTCATTAATCATGTATGTGTTCTAGGTCATGTGACAGATTGCATTCTGAGCTGAATTGGGCATAGCTTCTGCCCCTAAGGTATGTCCATCTTAGTGGAAGAAAAGGAAAACACCTTCTCTATCTAACTGAATTAGGAAGTGAAATGTGTAGGTAGATTGAATAAATAGTCTCTGAAGAAGCAGACAACTACAGAGCCCAGAAAGACAGCTCTAGGGCATATATTTGGCCTTACCAAGAGCAAGAGAGAGAATAACCTCTTGTTCCCTTTCCTTTCTCCTCCCTTCCCCCCTTAAGCCTCTTCTACTTCCTCTTTCTAAGACCTGGAATTCCTTTAAGTGGGCTAAGAATATAGGCTTAATTTATGATAAAGCAATTCAACTTTCACTGAGAGGTAAATGACTTGAACCAGAATTTTTTCTGAATACAGGTTTTGATGGGTAAAATAGAGAATCAGAAGGTTCCTGTAGGAAGTGAGGAAAAGTTAAAACACCTCAGAGTTGTAGAAGGAAAAGGGGTTGGGGAGAAGGCTCATCTGGGGCTCCTGTCAGCTGCCCAGGAGCTTGGCCCTCAAAATCTTTGGACTTTGTCAACACAAATGACTCTTGGAAAACCTACTTGTTTTTACTTACCAAGAAGGCTGGGTTTGCTGTACTGAAGGCCTGAAAGAAGGGGGCCTTTGGTTCAGTCTGTGGGAGAGGAAGTAGGAGGCCACAGGTATCCACCTTCCTCCTTCCTCATGGATCCTCCCGTACATCCACCCATCACTCTCCTTACCCAAAATTGCTTCCTTGGGAAAAAACCCAAGTGAACTGCACATCGCTGTGGCCCTGAGCTCCCCACACTGCCTGGCAGATAGCTAATGCAGCCGGGAAGAAGCCTGCAGGTCTATGTGGCCCTTTATAATTTATTCTGAAATCTCTGAGCTTGATAATAAGCCTATGAGGTGGGAAAGGGGCAAGAAGCCCAGGATATCCATGTTTGAGAGCTAAGGAGGACACAGGGATGAAATGGATCTTCCTAGTACACATACCGGTACCAAAGGGTGGCATGGGGGATTAAAGTCCCCCAGCATCAGTCCCTGAGCTACCCTAATTACACCTCTCTATAAAAACTACACAAGTTCCCAAGCCTTTCCTGCAAACCAAGTTGCTGGCCTCCCAGCTGCTAATAACCAGTGAATGACAACCATTGGGCCAACACTCAAGGCCATGTTCTGATCCCTAGGTGTGTTCTTGCTCCTCTGCAGCAGCACTGTCTCTGTGGAAGGTCACATGGCCTAATTAAGAGGCAGTGGGGCCAGGTGCTGGTGGAACATGCCTGTAATCCTAGCTGCTCAGGAGGCATCAATCAGGAGGATTTCGGTTCAAGGTCAGTCGAGGCAAATAGTTCCTGAGACACTATCTTGAAAATATCCAACATGAAAAAGGGCTGGCAGAGTGGCTGAAGTGATAGAGAGCCTAAGTAGTCAGTGTGAAGTCCTGAGTTCAAACCCCAGTACCAGCACCAAAAAAAAAGAGGCAATGGAGAGCAGTACAAATATCTAAAAGAGCAGAAAGCTTAGGGGTCTACAGTGTTGTTCTTGCCCAACCCCACCCCTTCCACTCTCCCTGGGGTTCTGAACCTGGACTCTACAGATCCTTGGGAGGTTCAGGATGATTCATCTTAATACCCTTGTATCAGCCAAGATGTGAGTTACAAGACACTGGTGGTGGCTAACTTGATCAACAAGAGCCTACTAGAAGGGGTTGGGCAGTCATTCAGTGGAAGGGAAAGCTGGGTAACTAGGAGTAAGAGTTAAACCCAAAGAAAAAGAGGTTTGATTGGCTGTCCTTTGGCCGGGGTGGATGCAGACTCCTGGCTGACAATTCCTCAAAAGATGCATTCAGGGTTGGGCTAGTGGAGTGATTCAATTGGTAGAGCACCTGCCTAGCAAGAGTGAGACCCTGAGTTCAAGCCCCAGTAACTAAAATTAGAAAAAGATGCAATCAGGGAAGAGGACTAACTCCCCATGGAAAAAGTCCCTATGCTAGAAGAAGGAGCAAGAGATGCAGGGTGATCCACATCCTCAGATGCTCACTTCTCCCCTGAGACTGTGTGTCAGACATTAGGTGCTATCTTTGGGAGAATTTTCAATGCCTTCAAAGACCATAAATTCCTTCTAGACAGAGGCCATTCCATGGTGTATCGAGAGAAAGCCTCTACAAAATGCATTAAAATTCATCAGTCTCAAAGAGTTTGGTGACCCCAAAATGTTAAGTCTCACTAGGCCCTGGGCCTTAACAGAGACTGCAGTTTCCAATCTGGCTACACATGGATATCCCCAGAGGAGCTTTTGAAAAGAAAACAGTGCCTGAGCCTTACCCCAAGACTCTGATCCATTTGCAGGGAGCCAGCAGTCTGCATTGTTAAAATTCAAGTGGTTTGGGTATGAATCAGGGTTGAGAACCACTGGTGGAATCGGTACTTTATCTTATGTATAAGGATTACCTTCTGATTAGAGGGCTGGTGGAATGGCTCAAGTGGTAGAGTGCCTGCCTACCAAGCACAACACCCTGAGTTCAAAAAAAACAAAAGAAAATGACCTTCTGATTTGAAAAGTCAAGTGGAAAATAAATATTACTTGAAAAGCCAAGTTTGGTGGTGCAGGCCTGTAATTCCAGTACTCGGGAGGATTGTGAGTGCAAGGCCAGCCCGGGCTACATAGCAGGACCCTATCTCAAAAAAACAAAACAAATCACTTGAGGAAACACCACCCCTGTGGACATGCAGGTTTTTTTGGTTTTTTTTAATTCATCTATAGTTCACCAAATGCACTTTTTAATCCAGAATAGGGATTTATAATGCATATATATATATATATGTATATATATATATATACTATTTTGTAAACATCACAGCCCATGATCAGTATTTTCCTCCTGCCACTACACCAGACCTCCTTCTATCCATTATGATAAACCTCTGAAATGGGATAGTGATCAGGGAGCCTGTCCCTTGTGAAGGTGTTGGCTGGATGTGCCTTTGTTGGGACACTCCCTGATTGGCCCTCCCTCAGCACTCTTCATCTTTGTCAATCTGACTGATGAAAAGGTCGCCCCTTTCAAATGGCATTTCTTACATCACCAATGAACTTGAACTTTACATTTCGTGTGATTATTAACCATTTGTCCTACTTTGTGCTTTGTGCCTTTGGAATCCTGTAGCATGTTCTTCAGCAGATGCAGTGCTGGGGTTCACCTGCAATCTCTCAGGAGGTGACATTGAATACTTGAACAGAAGTCTCTAGTCTGGCGGTGGCTGAGCTCCATGTGTTACCAGGACAAACCAACAGGTGGCAGCAACGATACCGTTTTTTTGTAGAAGGGCTGTGAACCGAGGGTCACGCTCTGGTTCTGGGCTAAACTCCTTCATTTGGGGTTGCTTTCTCTCTCTCACATCTTTCAGGCTTGTAGGGAGGACTAAATTAAGTATTATGCAGTATTGGGCTGGAGGCTTGGTTCAAGTGATAAAGCACCTGCCTAGCAAGCCTGAGGCCCTGAGTTCAAGCCCCAGTACCACCAACTCACATTCATTGTGTAAACCAATTGAGTACTCTTACACCAGGATGCTCCAAGCTCTTCTCACACATTATATTCTTGAATCTTCACTCATCTCTATTTTAGCAATGAGGAATCTGATTTCCAGAGAGATGACATGACCTACCATAGGTCATAGCCAAAAATTGTTTGTGTTTCTGTTTTAAAGATTAGACACCAAGTCCCCATGTAACTGGGAGTTCTAGGCCAGAGGCCCAAATCCAGGGGTTCCACTTGTTAAGTGTGGCCACTCGCCCCAACACACCAAATAAAGAGAGTGGTGATGCAGGTCAAAGAAAGGAAGCTCATGAAGTAGCACGGGCATGCTGGGGAGAGGCAGAGTAAGCATTTCAACCGTGAAACCTGCAGACATGAGCTTCAGGTTTAAACAGAGGAGGAAGGGGCAAGGGGTGAGAGGTGTCCATAATTATTTCACAGTCCTGGTCCCAGGTGAGGTCCAGTTGATCCTCATCTCAGGATGGTCCAGGCCTGCTTATGATGATAAAAAAGGTATTGTCTGGAGGGGCAGTTTCATCTCTTGTCACAAGATGTTATTGATCAGTCCTGTACTTCCTGAGTTCAAAGGTGACTGCAGAGAGAATGACTCAGAGCAAAGACATAAAATGGAGGCAGGGACGTCACGCTTCTCTCCTGCTTTTAGTTCTCCCTTGGACATTTGCAGGCTCCAGTGAGGGGTCAGTGCCTTTCACCAAAAGCAGCTTCCAAGTACCTGCAATACCCACAAAGGTGAGGAAGCAGGAAGGAGGACTGGGACTTCCTGTGTGTGTGTCTACTACCAAAAGCATTGATCCAAGTGTTTCAGATCTGTGGTTCTCAAACTGGAGGATGCACCAGAATCAGCTGGAGGATGCTTTAAAAGATGGAGGATCATGGTTCTAGGGTATAACCCAGGGCCTTGCACATGCTAGACAAGTGCTCCACGAATGAGCTAAATCCCCAGCCAATACTTTAAAATCCAATACAGATCGCTGGACCTGGGGGGGCCAATATGCCTATTTTGGGATATCATGTCCTGAGTCCCATTAGTTCTGTTAGGCATCCAGATGAAAATCTGGAGTGCAGTTGATCCACTGTACCTATGGATTCCATACTCATAGATTCATCTAATCACAGATGAAAAATTGAAAAAACTGCATCTGTCTTGAATATATGCAGACTTTTTTCTTATATTTGTTCTAAACAATAAAGTATAACAACTCTTTACATGGTATTTACATTGCATTGGGATTTATAAGTAATCTAGAGATGAGTTAAAGTAAATGGGAGGATTCTGCAAATACCACACCATTTACAGAAGTGACTTGGGCATCGTCAGAGTTTGGTGTCTGTGGGGTATGCTGGGGGGATTGGATGAGGAATGGACAAGTGTATCTAGAGAGTGACTGAGATGAGATCTGAGTAAAGAGCCTTGAAGCACTCAGGTTTTCTCAGAACCATAATAAATCAGGTGTGTTGCTATGTTCTTTCGGAGTTGGAAGCACAATAGTCAGAGAAGTAAGAAAGCTCATTGGAAGACAAGTGACGAACCTGAACAACACTGAGTGGTTAAGGAAGTCCACAATGACTCTTTGAATTCAGCTTATGAGTTTGCTGATGTCCTTCGGAACAGTGTGATGGGAACAAAGCAAGTGTAGAATGGACTAAAGTAAGAATGGGAGTTATGAAAGGAAAAACAGCTATTTTTTCCGAGAACACTAGAAACTAAAGGGAGGCTAAAAAGAAAGGTAAGAGATTTTTTTACAACTTGTTTCTGTGCTTTTGTGGAAGGAAAAAATTGTCAGTGCAGGAGGGAGATTGAGGATATTAGCAGAGACAGATTCTCTGTCAGACCAGAGGATTTGCGAAGCAGCCCATTGGAGTAATGATTGGCACTTGACCTGTGCATTCACTGTACCTCAGGCAGAGAAGAGGAGTGAGCCGCAGGGCAAGCAGATTGATGGTGTAGAGAAGATGGCCTCTTCCCGTCTACTTTATGTCCTCAGAAGAATAATGAGTGAGGTCCTTGAGTGGGGAAGGGGTTGGCACATCAGAGGTTGGATGAGAGAAGAGTTATGCAATTGTTAATTGACGTTTCAATTCGGCTGGATTGAGGACTACCTAGAGGACTGGTAAAGCACTATTTGGAGGGGTGTGAGAAGACATTTCCAGAAGAGACTGCTTGTGAGTTTGAGTGGACTAATTGAGGACTATCCACCCTCAGTATGAACAGACACCATCCAATCAGCTGGAATTCCTGAGAGAACAAAAATGAAGGAAAAAAAATGTCCTCTGTCTCTTCTCAGGAACTAGGATACCCTTCTCCTCTTGATCCGGGACATCAGCACTACAGACTCCCAGGCTTTGGGATTCTAGGACTAATACAATTGGTCCCCCAGATTTCAGGTGTTTGGTTTTATGCCGAGAGTTCCACTGTTAAGTTCCTGGCTTCTGAGGCTTTCAGCCAGCATCCCAAGGTCTCTAGCTACAGATAGCCTAGTGCAGGACATCTCCACCTCCATGATGACATGGCCCAATTTCCCTAGTAAATCCCTAGGTCAGGGCTGAGGTCTGAGAATTTCTAACAGGTTCCAGTTGCTGGCTGGGGAATCACACCTTGGGAATCACTGTAATTAGCTCCCCTCCAGCTCTGGCTTTCAGTGACTCAGAGCATGGTCTCTGAGGTCCTCAGAGAACCTGGAGACAACTGTCACTGCATCCTGAGACCTCCAGGAAGCTACTCCAGTAAGGGAATGACTTAATCGGGCTCAGCGGATGAAAATTTCACAGGATCACTCATAAGGCACCTGGCAGATCCCAGAAAGATCGAGTCCAGGGTGTCAATGAGGCCTCTGGTTGCTGGCATGGGGCTCAAGTGATATGGAGGTGGGCAGGCCTCCACTCCAGGGGAACTGCCAAGAATATGAAGGAGTTGTTCCTCCTAGAGAAAGGCCCAGTGTGTGCCAGGTTTAATGGTGCATGTCTGTAATCTCAGCACTTGGGAGATGGTGGAGTCAGAAGGATGGAGAGTTCAAGGTCATCCTGGGCTATTTAATATGTTTGAAGCCAGCCTGGACTACATGGCAAGACCATGTCTCAAAAATTAAAAAAAATAATAAAGAAAGTGAGGATGGTGTGCATTGCAGGAAGCTGAGCTAGGTCTAGGGACAGCTGCCCAGGTTCAACTAGGACACTAGAGATGAGCAGGATTCTCCCAGACACTTCCCCGGGACAGATTTTGGTGAGTGAGCTCAGTTGAGGGTCAAGAGAAGTGAGTAGGAGAAGCAGACAGGCTAGAATGCAGTCTGAAAGATTCCGGCAATTTCCTTTACCCACAACTTCCCGCGGTCATGGGAACTGACTCAGGGTTGATTTTAAGGTTCAGCAGGCTGCACTGCCTGGGAGAGTTTCCCAACAGGCTTTATGATAGCTGATGGCTGTCCTGGGTGCTCTTTCTTGGGGGACCTGGAGAACATAGCACTGCCTTTTTTGAGCACAATCCTGTAGCCTGGTGTCAGGATCCACCCTTCCTTCCTTTTCTGCTTCCCATGAATCTTTATTCATTCCATTGTTATTGATTGCTTACTGAACCACTTACTATGGCCAGGCACTGACAAGATGCCAGAGACACTGCCACCAAGACAGGAGAGATCCCTGCTGTCTAGGGATCTAGACGAAGCTTCAGCATCAGTGGGACACTGCAAGAGATAATAGTGGAGTATCTACCTTAAATAGAGTAATCAGGTTGGGCTTCTCTGGGAATACAACATTTAAGTTGAAAGCCAAAGGAGGGGAAGAGCAAAGGCCCTGGGGTTGGAAAAGCAAGAATGTGTAGGGGCCAAGAGGATGTCCAAGTGGCCAGAGCATATGGGCAAAGGGGAGAAGGCACTGCATGAAGCCAGGACATGTCAGCAAGGGTCAGCCCACACGGTGTGTTGGAGGCCATGGTAAACAGTGCAGATTGTATGTAAAATGCAGTGCTCATTAGTGATTGCTGAATACATTCAGTAAAAAGTTGATAGGGAAGCTGCTGATGGAGGATCAAACTGACACCACCTGAGGCCACCCATCAAGCTTAGCATGACTTAGAGGCCAGCAGACTCAATCTGACCAAGCCTTTCCATCCAGCTGCTGATTATGGGAAATATAAGGCACAGAGCAGAGCAAGTAAATGACATCACAAGGGCGCAATCCGCAAAATTGAGTCTGTGGGAAACTCTGTAGACAAATGATGCAGTCTTTATGATAAATAAATTACAGAGGGGAAAAGAGACAGAGGAGGAACCTGTAAACTAAAAGAGACTCAGAAGGTGGGTGCAGTGGCTCACGTCTGTAATCCCACAATTTGGGAGGCAGAGATTGGGAGGATCATGGTTCAAGGCCAACCCAGGCCAAAAATTTGAGAAACCTCATCTCAATCAATAGTGTGGTGGTGTGTGCCTGTCATCCCAGCTACTCAGGGCAGCACAAATAGGAGGATTGTGGTCCAGACTGACCCGTGCATAAAGTGAGGCCATATCTTAAAAATCACAAAAGCAAAAAGGGCTGAAGAGAGAGAGAGAGAGAGAGAGAGATTGGCTGAGGAGCCCACCAAATGCAATACAGGGGTGGTGGTACATTTTATAAAAATGGACCTTAATGTGCCACTCTTCCAAGGCCACACTCCTTTTGCAAAATAACATTGCCATTCTTCCTATTTCTTATCAAGAGGTGGAAACAAGTTCTCCACAGGCTTAAATCTGGGCTTCCCTTGAGACTTGCTTTGGTCAATAGAACATCATGTGAAAATTCCAACCTATTAGCTTCTTGCTTTGCTTTCTTGGAACCTGGCGAGCACCATGCTCTGAAGAAGTCCATTCCAGCCTCCTGGAAGACGAAAGGCCATGTGAAGAAATGAACCACCCCAGACAAAAACCATCACTAACCACCAGCCACAGGAGGAAGGTCAATTTGACCTGCCATCCCCAACCAAGCCACCAGACGACTGCAACTGCATGAAGGATCCCAACAGAGACTTGCAGATAAGGCACTCACATGCCATGGTATGGCCATGGTGCCATACCACTAAGTGTTGGGGTGGTCTGTCACATAGTAATAGAAGTCTTGTAGTCTTGTTTGAGCATGGTGCTGTGTGCCTGTCATTCCATATGGAGAAGCATAAAAAGGAGGATAGAGGTTCAGGCCACCCAGGCATAAACATGAGACCCTATCTCAAAACTACCAGAGCAAAATGGGCTACTGCTGAATCCCCAGCACTGAAGAAAAAATTATGGAACAATCAGAGAATTTTGCTTCCTAGAGACCAGAAGAACTCTGAGGTCTTATTATATAGCAAACTCTCTCTCTCTCTCTCTCAATCTCTCTCTCCGTTTCTCTCTCTTTGTTTTTGAGACAGGGTCTTGCTACGTAGCCAGGCTGGCCTTGAACTCATGATCCTGATCCTACCTCAGCCTAAGGATTGCTGAGATTACTAATTTGCAACACTAAGCCATGCCAGGCTTAGATCGGGAAATTTTGAATGCAGGATGTTGGATGTTTGCTAATATTATAGTTTTTAATTTTCTTAGGTCTGATAATGACCATGGCTTTTAAAAAAAGAATTAGAGTCTTCATTTTTTTAGAGATACAAACTGAAATATTTATAAATGAAAAGAAAATGACCCCAAAAGAGCTGGGGTATGGATGAAACAAGATTGGCTTTGAGCTGGTCTGTTGAAGGTAGGTGATATGTACATGGGAGTTCTTTATACTATTCTTCTGGAACTTTATGCTCCTGTGTGTGTTCAGTACAATCGTCTCTCCTATATGTTTGATATTTCCTATATTATAATAAAGAAGTTTGAAGGCAGTGAAAGCCCTTAAAAGGCCTAAGCGGGAGAGTGTCATTTCCCCTCACCATGCACCAGAACTTCCAGCTTCTCCACTCCCACCAGCAGGCCCTCCGCCCCCAGCCTCTGAAGTACCCTCTGAGCCCCGTCGGTCCCTGCAGCCCTGATTGTGCTGGCTTATTGGCCCTCCTCCCCCGAGTGTCTCCAGCCCCCAGGTCCCAAGCCTCCACTGGGACTCCCAGCCATTGGCTATGCTCTGGGTGCAACAGAAAAAGACTCTAGAGAGACTCCCATCCCCTGGAATGGGCCACATTCAGTCCCGGAGGAAGGCAGGAGGAGAGTTTGTGAGACAACATCGTGAGTCACCACAGCTAATGACTTCCCAGAAGAGATGTGGTTGGACACTTAGCCACTCCTTTCGAAACACAGCTTGGGAAACACACACTCAAGCCTTGTCTTGAGTCAGAAGCACACAGAACAGGACCAACCTCTGTTGCACACCACAGGGACTAGCAAGCACAGGGTTTCAAGCCTGTTGGTGCAAAGACAAGGAACAGTGTTACTGCAGCCTGGAAGAGCGAGAGCCATGGAAGAGGACTGTCTTGATCCATTTTCTGTTATTATAACAAAATATCCAATACTGAGTTATTTATAAAGAAGAGAGGTTTATTTAGCTCACAGTTCTGGAGACTGGGAAGTCCAAAAACTTGGCTCCAGCATCTGGTGAGGACCTTCTTGCTGCATCATAACATGGTGTGAGCATCACACAGTGGGGTAGAGCAAGTGTGCTAGCTCAGGGCTCTCTTCCTCTGCTTATAAGGCAGCTAATGCCTTCACAGGGGCCCCACCCTTATGACGACTTCATCTAATCCTAATTTGGGGGATTTACATTCCAGCACATGAACATTGGAGGGTACATTCATAAGGAGTCACCCAGGAGGATTGCGCTGAGCCCGTAGAAAAATAGCTGCTGGCAGAATTGGACTAGGTAGAGTCAGGGGACAAATACCTTGGCCTCTCTCTTCTCCTACCCTTCCGTCTCCTTCAGAGTCTCCCATTGGTTGATCTCAGCCAGAAGCCAGAGGACACAGAAGCACGTGTCATGTAATCCTTAGAAATTAGAGTCCTCTGAGGCCCAGAGCAAGGCCTAGCAGGATGGAGCCTGAATGAGACTGGGAGGTGTTGATGGAGAATAACCACGATTTTGAGGGGTGAATCTTGGGCAAGCTGGACATGAGACCAGGGTTTGAGTGGTGGTGAGTTGTGGATCAATGCATACAGTTGCTCAGGGTCCTGGGGTGGGCTCAGGGTGTAGGACACCAAAGGACGTCATCTCTTCCTAGCGTAGGTCCTGACTCATATGCTTCTTGGTCC
Source organism: Castor canadensis (assembly GCF_047511655.1). NCBI lineage: Eukaryota > Metazoa > Chordata > Mammalia > Rodentia > Castoridae > Castor > Castor canadensis. The sequence goes on along the minus strand of NC_133392.1, from coordinate 60,770,677 downwards.
TAGGAGAGCCCTCCCAGCCTCCCAATGGCAGCTGGCTCTTAAATCAGAATGGGAGTAATGCTGAGGCCACCCTGGCTGTGAACCTCACCTTCTCTTCCTACTACCAGCACTCCTCACCCGTGGCAGCCATGTTCATTGTGGCCTATGGGGTCATCTTCCTGCTGTGCATGGTGGGCAACACACTGGTCTGCTTCACTGTGCTCAGGAACCGGCACATGCGCACTGTCACCAACATGTTCATCCTCAACCTGGCTGTCAGCGACCTGCTGGTGGGCATCTTCTGCATGCCCACCACCCTTGTGGACAACCTCATCACTGGTGAGTGTGGATGAGAAGTGACAGGAGCGCCCCACCCCCGTTTCCACTCTTTCACTAAAGCCTGAGACAGAAGCTGACCTCTTGGCCAAGAAGCCATTGTCTCAAATTCTGAGGGATTAGATTAGAGAGAATAGGTGCCATGATTCTATTTTCTTTGTGTCATGCATGCCTTATCTTAATTACCACAGCAGTCCAAGGAAGCATGTCTTATTATCCTCATTGGACAGGTGAGAGACATGCTCAGAGCAGTTAAGGGCCTAGACTGTAGTTACACAGGAAAAAGGTGTCAAGACCCACGTTCTCACACCCCACATCCAATTATATGCCCTTTGGTCTCAGTGCCTCATGGAACTCCATGGGCAGAACTAGAAGCAGTGGGAAGATAGGGAGGCAGATAAGGACCAAGAACTTCACTCCTGTGAGTTGTTCTCCCACAGAAAACAGTCCTGTTCTGCAAGGCATAAGATCCTGGTTACTGGGGGTGTCCAAGTGGGGACCAGCTGGCCCCTAAGCAGGGATTTGGTAGAAGGTATTTAAGCAGAGCTAGATCATCTGCCTTCTAAATTCCTGCAGCTCTCTCTTGTGATCAGACTTTTTTCCATGGACTCCAGGGGGAGAGAGACTGGTTTCCAGAGCTGCGGAGACCCCTAGAGGTCAGAGCCTGCAGACTGGGAGCGCAGAGCAGCTCCTAAAACCTCAGGATCCAGATCCCCAAGTTGGAATGACTTCCCTGACTTGGGTCAGCCACAGTCCACGTTTCTGCAAGTTCTGGTACGCCGGAAGTAGAGCCAGGGCAGAGTCAGCTTGCTTCGGCAGTCCTGGTGGAGTCTTTACACAGTGATGAGCCCTAGATCTCTTCAGGGATGTGGGATACAAAGCATGCATGCTTCTCCTTCCAGCACCTGCACACGCAGGCACTCACGTATGCATGCAGACCTGCACACATCTACATGCACATAAGCACACACACAAGCCAGCAGTGATGTAGTGAAGTCTGCCATCCTTTTCACACAACTATTTTTTTTTTGGTGGTCCTTTGGTGGTGATGATACACTTTTGCAGAATCAAATTTGAAAAAAAAATGTATATGGCAAATCAGAAATCTCTAAAAGTCTTTAGATAATTTTAGTTTTTCCAATACCTCCAGTATTGGAAATGATATGAAGATGAAATACATAGCATAGTGAAAAATAATAAAATAATAATAATTCCAACAATGTAAAAGAGTGGGGGAAAAAAACCAAATGAAAAGGAACTTAAAAAAAATTCAACAGATGGAAAGATATATTGCAGGGATGAATTACGGGCAATTAAACAGAGGCAGGCCCTTAAGGGCTGGCCTGCTTTCACAATCATTAGCTGTATTTTGAAGTCTTGCACTGAAATAAGTAGCTGCTTGTTTTCTTCAAGGACATGGTTCTTCTCTGAGGACACCGTCACGTTCACTTTCTGCTTGGTTGATCTTCCCAACCTATTCCACTCAGACTCACTTCAATCTCTTCTAGAAGCACCCTTACAAACACATCCAAAATAATTATCTTCCACATTTCTAGGTGTCCTTCCTCCCTGACAGTGCCTGTGACAATTGACAAGGCACTTATCTCTTCTCTAGAACTCAACTTCCTACTTCCCTTGTATTTTTTTACCCACGAGTACAGATCGATAATTTTGTCTCACGTTGTGCAATTTGGGTTTGCCTGATGTTTTCCCCTAATTAGATTCAGTTTATGGGTTTGGAATAAGAATACCACAGAAAGTGTGCCAAGAAGGGAGATGGCCGCTATTACTTAGTTAAATGGTGTCCCCAAACTGTACAGCAACTGTTTCCCCTTACAGTTAGTAAGTGTCTTCTAGAGAGATTCTTTGGGATTACACAAATATCCTATTTCTCATTTTGCCTACTGACTAGCCTGCATGGATGATTCCTGCCTGCCACAATTATTTCTGTCATGCTTCCTCACGAACGATCTTCTTACATCAGTCCTTCTACGTGTGTTCATTGGAATCCGACTCGTTGGGTTGTAATCCAATACTGCCATTCTTTATTTTGTTGCTTGACTGCATCAGCTTCAATTATTGGAAGCTCTTTCTAGTTGGCCTCCATGTCCTTCCAACATGGCAGCATCATTTTTTTGAGTATTTTCTTACTTGCTGGCACCACACATGTTCTGAATCATCTTGTATTTTCCCTGCCTCAGCCTGTTTTTCTAGGGAGCCCTGTTTCCTTTTATTGAAGAATAACATTTAGAAACCAAGATCTAGGTTCTGGGTGTGCTCATGCTACTGGAGTGTTATTGCTTCTAGGTGTTCTCAAGGGGCAGAGATAGGAGGCAGATGTACACAAACACATATTTGGCACACGTCTTTTTTATTTCTATACCCAGCCATCTGAATTTAAAAAACCATAATTCATACTTACACTGCTGATTCACTCCTGCACCACAAGAGTCATCTGAATGTCCCCCTTCCTTATTGTAGCTTCTTCTTCAGTAAGAAGTCAAGTCCCATTCATCCACGGTGTATTTTCCAGCTTGCTCAATCTTGTCATCCACATAAATTAGTTTCTGTGATTTGGGTTTCACTTTTTCCCCATAACTAGACCCAGTTTATGCATTTTTGTCAGGAATATGTCACACTTATTGAGGTTATGGAATTTGTGTGCAGTTCTTTAGTAAACAGCAAAATGCTGATTTCCAAAGTTACTTAGGTTAGCAGTTTTCTTCTCACCCCCTTCAATGTGGTTAATTATTCACTTATAATTCAATTAGGTTTATCTGTTATTGCTTGTATTCTACTTTGGGTTGCCCAACATCCTGATAGATTTTATTTTCTTTTACTTATTTTTTGTAGTGCTTGGGATCAAACCCAGGGCCTTGCACATGCTAGGCAAGTGCTGTACCACTGAGACACATCCCCGGCCCCTGGTAGCCTTTAATTATTTTTTGAGTAAGTGAAGCATCATCAGGGTTTAAATAGCCAGAGTCATACAAAGAGATGTATTTGGCAAAGCATCTCCCGCCATCTCAGCTACCCTGCCCCTCCGCCCTTCCTGCCCCATCCTCACCCCTTCCTTGTATTGGTAGCTGGTCTCATTTTTTTTCTGATGCATCTTTCCTGTATTTCCTTTGTACACATGAGAAGATACGTTCATGTTTTCATAAAGTCCCTCTTTCTTACACAAAGGGTAACACATTATAGATACTCTTCACACTTGCTTGGCTTTTTTTGTTGTTGCTGCTGTTATTTGTTTTATTTAGGATACCTGATCTTGCCATGTTGCCAAGGCTTGCTTCAAATTCCTGGGCTTAGGCACTTCTACTGCCTTAGCCTCCTGAGTAACTGGAACTACAGGTGTGTACCACTGCATCTGGCCTTGCTCTTTACTTTTTACACTTAGCAATAGATCTTGGAAATCATTCCACATCAGTTCATAGAGGTCTTCCTCAGTCTTTTTCACAGATATGTAATACTCCATTTTGTGGATGTACCATAGTTTATTCAACCACTTCCTTTTTTCAGGGGTGGTACTGGGGTTTGAACTCAGGACCTCAGGTCTATTAGGCAGGTGCTCTACCACTTGAGCCTCTTTGTCAGCTCTGTTTTGTGCTGGGTATTTTTGAGATAGATTCTCACAAACTATTTGCCCAGGTTGGCTTTGAACAGTGATCCTGCTGATCTCTGCCTCTGGAGTAACTAGAATTGCAGGCGTGAGCCACCAGTGCTTGGCTTTTCAACCACTTCTTGATATGAGCATTTAGGTTGTTTCTGATTTTGTAATTCCAAATAATGCTACAGTCAGGTGTGGTGGTACGTACCTGCAATCCCAAGTGGTAGAAATAAGAGGACCCAGTTCAAGGCGAGCCTGGGCAAAAGCTGGTGAGGTCCTATCTCAAAAACAAAGCAGGTATGGTGGTATATGCTTGTGGTCCCAGCTACTTGGGAGGCAGAGGTAGGAGGATCACTGCACATACTAAAAACAAAAGGACTGGATCATGGCTCAAGTGGTAGACTGAGGCCCTGAGTTCAATCGTCAGTACCACCAAAAAACAACTAATACCTCACACTTACGTATCTTGTGTTGCTGGAGGTATTTCTTCTGCATCCAGATTTTCCTGGTTATTCTTGTGGATACATTGCTAGTTTGGATGAGTGGTTTCTTGTTGATCTCAATCTATTTCTTGCCTTTTTCTCTAGGCCTTCTCTCCATGTTGCCACATGTACATCTGAGCTGCCATTCCGACACCTGGTGGCCCATGGCATGCCCTTACCACATTTGACCCTCCAGCTTCCCAGGGATAGACAGCAGGGGGAGGGGCCTCTACCATGTGGCAAGCTAGAGCCAGCTTACATGGACTCATTAGAGCCAATGTCCTTCCAGTGTCTGTGCTCGGTGATGTCACTTTAGCAATGAACAGCTCTCTGTGAGCTTTAAATCTATCCTTCAGTCCTGTGAAGGTTCCAGGCCATGTCATCATCACAACAACTCTATTATCATCCCCTCCCCCTTTATTTTGGTGGTCCTGGGGTTTGAACTCAGGGCTTCACTCTTGCTAGGCCCCCAGCCCTTTTTTGCTTTAATTATTTTTCAGGTAACTAAATGCCACTGCCTTCAACTCTCCATCATGACAAATAACATTGCAGTGAAGATCCTTCTAGGCCACGGTAGGGTGTCCTTGGGATGTGAACTCAGAAGAGGAATTGCTGGTCAGAGGGTTGGCCTGTACAAATACAGAGTTTTCCAAAGTAGAACCAGCCTGCTGTCATGGTAGTGTTGGCTTTCATGACATTTAAACTCCTTTCATGACATTCATGACATTTAAACTCCTCTGCACCCAGACCTGACTCTTCCCACTAACCCATAGTTATTTAGGACCAAAGAAACTGTAAATTAATCTCCTGTTCAATCATCCTGTATAAAAAGGATGATAATCCAGGTGTGGTTGTGCTTGCCAGTAATCCCAGCACTCTGGAGTTGGAGGCAGGGGAATTAAGAGTTCAAGGCTAATCTGAGATATGGGGGGAGGTTGGCAGGGAAGGTGGACATGGTGGTTTATGACTATAATTCCAGATACTCTGGAGGTGGAGATTAGGAGGAACACAGTCCAAGGCCAGCTGGGGCAAAAAGTTAGCAAGACATCACCTCAACAAGTAAGCCAATCATGGTGATATGCACTTATAAGTCCAGCTATGCAGGAGCCAAAAGTAGCCTCCTACTTATCAAGGCCTAAGATCCCCTCCTCTACCCCTCAGCAAGAAGCACAAGATGATTGGAAAAATAACTAAAGCAAAAATGGTCTGTAGCCATGGCTTAGGGGGTAGAGAACCAGCTTAGCAAGCATGAGGTCAAACCCTGCTACTTCCAAGTTCAAACCCCAGTTCCACCAAAAACAAAACGAACAAAAAAACCCTAAAACTCACTACTGCCAAAATAAAGCAGGGCTGGTGATAATAGTAGGCTTATTGTGAGAATGAATGTGGCCTGGAACCTGGGCAGGACTCTGGGAGTAGAAAGCCAGGTGGGGCTGGATAGATTTAAAGCTTATGGAGCACTGGTCAACATAAAAGCCAACTCCTCTAATAGTCAGTCACCCCTCTAATAGCTTTGGTTTCTCAGCCCTGAATGTGTGCAGCAGAGGCCGCATGACCACTAGCAGGCCAAAGAAGAAAGAGCCAAGCTACATAGGGTTTGCGTGGTCAGGAGTCTCGACTCTTGGCAGGTGGCCATCTTTTACCCTGAGGGGCCTCTGTCATTGCAGGGTGGCCCTTTGACAATGCCACGTGCAAGATGAGCGGCTTGGTGCAGGGCATGTCTGTGTCTGCTTCTGTGTTCACACTGGTGGCCATCGCTGTGGAAAGGTAAGAGGATTCCTTGGGCTCTGGGGCCGGCACTCAGGCAGCCCATGCCTCCATCCTGGGCTAACTGGAAGGCTAGGGCCTGTGGGGCCCACTGCCCTCTAGAGTTGGTGCTGAGGACAGCACCACCCCCTTCTGGAAGGCCTGGGGTTGGGGGCATGGAAAGGCCTTCTGGGGCCTGGGAGGACAGCAGTCATCCTGAGTGGCAGGAAACCCTGCCTCCCATTGCCTCCAACTCTCCATCATGACAAAAAGCATTGCAGTGAAGATCCTTATAGGCCTGGGGTGATTGTCATGCGCCAGGGCTGGCAACTGTTGTGGAGGTGGAGGAGGTGGAGACCTGGGCCCTGAAGCGAGGCTCAAGGGCTCTTGAAGGCAGGGACTGTGCCTTTTCATCCAGTGGTTCCAGAGCGTGTTTAGATAACTTCAGAAATGAATGATCAGGGGACCAAGTGTCTGGCCACCCCCCCCCCCCATATCTCAGATTAGCCTTGAATTCTTAATCCCCCTGCCTCCAACTCCAGAGTGCTGGGATTATAGGCAGGCACAACCACACCTGGGTTATCATCCTTTTTATACAGATGGGAAAATTGAACAGGAGATTAATTTACAGTTTCTTTGACCCTAAATAACTGTGGATTAGTGGGAAGAGTCAGGTCTGGGTGCAGAGGAGTTTAAATGTCATGAAAGCCAACACTGCCATGACAGCAGGCCGGTTCTACTTTGGAAAACTCTGTATTTGTACAGGCCAACCCTCTGACCAGCAATTCCTCTTCTGAGTTCACATCCCAAGGACATCTCACCTGAGCCCTGGGAGCCCACTCGTGGGGTGGGCTCAGTGAGAGCTGCAAAGCCCACTCGTGGGGTGGGCTCAGTGTGGCTGGCAAGGAAGGGTCTCTCCCTGGGCCTTCACTCTACCTCAAGTCTTCTTGGGAGTCCAGGCCTTACTGAGACCCACATCTGGTCATTCAACTTCAGATTCCAGCAGATTATTGGCTAAGCATGGTTCTGTTTGGGTGGCCAGAGGTAAGGGATGGCGCCTGGGTAGGGGGTTTGGGGCCACAGTGGAGCTGGAAGTCCTCCTTATTGCACTGTATTTGTTATTCCTCCTCCTGCTCAGCATCTTCAGTGTGGTAAACACTCCCCCTTCCCCACTGTGCCTTCCCCTGGAATAAGAGGCAGGCAGCTCAGCTGGAGGTGGTTTTTGTCCTGATCACCATAGATTTGTGCTGTTGGTAAGTCACTTAGCTACTCTGAGCCTCTGTAGTCTCATCTGTAAAATGGTAACTTCTGTCTGTAAAGCTTCCCACAGTTCCTGGGCCAATCCAAATGCTAGCTACTAGCATTATTTTATTTTTTCCCTACACCCTGGTCCTCCTTCTTGTCCTCTCTCCAACTCAAGCACTTCTCAGCCCCGCCCTTTCTAGAAGCTAATGTTTTCATCTTCTCTCCACTTCTGCCCCCATCAAACTCAGTGTTTTGTAACCAGTGCGGTAGGCAGCTAACATGATGGAGCTGACATGATGGAGCTGAGCTCCTCTTGACCCAAAATCACGAGCTAGCTGGCGGTGTGGGGAGTCCCTCTACTCCCTAGCCTTCGTTTTGTTACCACTGTTGAGTGACATGAGAGGGTGGTATCTGCAGGATTCTTCAAGCTCCATCAACTCCTTCCTAGACTACCCCAGGATTCTCCTCTACCTGCCAATTACTATTGAACTTATAGCAAGTTCTACAGGTTTTGTTTGTTTTTGAGACAATCTCACTGTGTTGACCAGGCTAGCCTTGAACTCTCAGCCTCCACTTTAACCTCCTGATTACTGAGATTACAAGTACAAGGTGTCCTACCACACCTGGCTAGTACTACATGCTTTAGGAGTTGTTTGTTCTCTGGGGATTTCTTGAGTGTGTGATGCTGTGAAACCAGAAGGTCAAGGTCATAAAGGCTGAGGCAGCCAGGTTTGAGTCAGGCTGAGGGTGGGCAGAAGGGCAGGAATCAGGTTAGTGAAGCAGAAAGGGCTCTGGGCTGGCAGTCAGCACCAGAACCTTTGTAGCAAAGGTTCTGTTCCCTAAGGAGCCATGTGACCTTGGGCCAGGTTCCCCCTCCACTAAACACGAGGTTGACTGGACCATCCTCTGGTGTCTGTTTTCTGGCATCAGTAGATGAGGGAGACATTCTGGGAAGCAGAAGTCCCTTCTTCTCACTATTAAGCATTCAACATGTCTCCAGAAGTATGGCAAGCCAACTTCATCTTTACAACAATTCACAGAAAAGTTCCTATTATTTGCTGCATTTTGCAGATAAGGAAACTGAGGCCTAGGAGGATTTTGAGTACGGATCATTCATTCCTGCAGTTATCTAAACACGCTCTGGAACCACTGGATGAAAAGGCACAGTCCCTCCCTTCAAGAGCCATTGAGCCTCACTTCAGGGGCCAGGTTTCCACCTCCTCCACCTCCACAACAGTTGCCAGCCCTGGCTGCATGACAATCACCCCAGGAGGTTTTAAAACCAAAACCAAAAGCGGTGCTACAGCCCCTCCCCAAAATAACTGCACCGGACTCTGTGGCCTGAAGCATGAGGCAGCTTGTGTTACTGCTTTTTCATGTACAGGAAGCACATCACGGTTTGCATGGTTTATATGGCACAAGGAGCCAGAAAAATCTGGGTTCAAAGGCCACTGTAATCAGATAGGATAGGGGCTCAGTCCCAGGGGTTCTAACATGTCAGGTCCAGCCACTCAACCCAATACCCCAAATAAAGAGCTGAGAAGTGGTGAAGGGCAGAGAAAGACTTATTACATGGTATAGGCATGCCTTGGGAACTGGGAAGTAAGCACTTCAGCCCATCTTTGGGATACAGATACCAGCTTCTGGTTTAAATAGAGGAAGAAATTGGGCAGGGGATAGGAGGCATGTATAATTAAGCAGTCCCAGGCAAAGTGGGCCTGGTTGATCGTTATCTCAGTTCTGGTTCTTTGAGGGTTCCAGAGAAGTTATCATCGCTGTCATCACTTGAAGGTAGCGATCTGGTTCCCATGAGATGATTACCCCTGTTTCAGAGTGCAGCCTCAACATTAGAGGTAATTGTCCTCATTTAGGGGGCAGTGTGTCCTGAGAGACTCTACTGTTCCTTTCCTTGGGTGTAGTTTTGTTCCCTTGTCATAAAGATGCTGTTGATCAGGCCTGGTTTCCTGGAATCCAAGGTGGCTGCAAGGTGACTGCCGGAGAGAGCAGTTCAGAGCAAACACAGATACAAAATGGAGACAGGGATGCCAAGCTTTGCTCCTGCTGAGTACCTGTCACACTTCTTGCTGGCTGTGTGATCTTGAGCCAGCTGCTTGACACCCCTGAGCTGGTTTCCTCCTCTGTAGAACAAGGGTGTAATCACAGTTGCTGCTGAGAGGTCCTCAGGAGGAAATAAATAGTGCAGACTTGTCCTCAGATGGTAGAGGTACCCATGGAAGGATGCTGGCTGAGATGACACAGGGTGGAGCTCCACATCTGACCTTCCAGCTCCCAGAGGTTTTCTGGGGAGCAGGTAAAAATCGTATTTGCTCATACACCTGATCAACTTTCTCAAAGCCACAATGCAGATGGCAGACTGACTGCTCTGCCCACTGCCCCTAACCAGTTTACCCCAGAAGTGCACAGACAAAAGTCACTGTTCCCAGGCTGCGCTTCCCTACTCCTCTCTCTCTGAAAGTCCTGGTGTTGTCTTGGTTCCTGAACGATTTGGGGGTGGGTGGGCGGAGAGCCGCCTCCCTGGCAGGTGGCAGGTGAGAAACCAATTCACTTGCATACTCCCTAATTAGTGTCTGAGCCATGTTCTGACGCTACCCCCGTAGTGAGGTGATGAATGTCAGGTGTCCCCATCACACCAGCCCTTAACAAGGTCAGCTGTACTCCTCCCTGGACCCCGGGGCCCCCCACCAAACCCTTACTTCTCCCTCCAACCCCGGCTGCAGGTTCCGCTGCATCGTGCACCCTTTCCGCGAGAAGTTGACCTTGCGGAAGGCGCTGCTCACCATCGCGGTCATCTGGGCCCTGGCGCTGCTCATCCTGTGTCCATCGGCTGTCACGCTGACCGTCACACGCGAGGAGCACCACTTCCTAGTGGACGCCCGCAACCGCTCCTACCCACTCTACTCGTGCTGGGAGGCCTGGCCGGAGCAGGGCATGCGCAAGGTCTACACCGCGGTGCTCTTCACGCACATCTACCTGGCGCCGCTCGCGCTCATGGTGGTCATGTACGCCCGCATCGCGCGCAAGCTCTGCAAGGCCGCGGGCCCCGCGCGCGACGGCGACGAGGCGGTGGCGGAGGGCGGGCGCGCGGCGCGGCGCAAGGTGCGGGTGGTGCACATGCTGGTCATGGTGGCACTGTTCTTCACGCTGTCCTGGCTGCCCCTCTGGGCGCTGCTGCTGCTGATCGACTACGGGCAGCTCAGCGAGCCGCAGCTGCACCTGGTGACCGTCTACGCCTTCCCCTTCGCGCACTGGCTGGCCTTCTTCAACAGCAGCGCCAATCCCATCATCTATGGCTACTTCAACGAGAACTTCCGCCGCGGCTTCCAGGCAGCCTTCCGCGCCCAGCTCTGCCCGCCGCAGTGGGGCGGCCACAAGCAGGCCTACTCTGAGCGGCCCGGCAGGCTCCTGCGCAGGCGGGTCCTGGTGGACGTGCAGCCCAGCGACTCCGGCCTGCCATCTGAGTCCGGGCCCAGCAGCGGAGCTCCCAGGCCGGGTCGCCTCCCCCTGCGGAATGGGCGCGTGGCCCACAAGGATGAGCCCCCGGAGGGGCCTGGCTGCTCCCATCTGCCTCTCACCATCCCAGCCTGGAACATCTGAAGTGGTCCAAGAAGAGCAAGTCCCAGCCTGTGGCCCTGAATGCACATGTGATCCCTGGACACGACAGCAGCCTGGAGTGACATTAGAAGAGGGTGCCAGGCTGTCTCCTTTCCCCCAAAACAAGGAAGTGGGCAGCTGCTGGTGATGGCGTCCCTACTGCTTCACCCTCAGATGCAGGCAAATGAGGGTAAGGGGAAGGAGCTAGCTTTCCCCCAACCCCTTCTGTGTAGTGGACAGGACAACCATCATCGTCTTAATGAATTCTCATAGCGCTTTGGAAATGGGCTTTCTCGTCATCTGTCCCGGATCCCGTCCCTCCCCTGCCCCCTTCTACATGTGCAGAAATCGAGATCCAGACAGGAGAGGTGTCCAGCTTAAGGTCTCTGGCTGGAAATCCTACTTGAACCTGTCTGACCCTGTCTGTCTACCATCTCCAGCTGTCTCCCAAAGGACCTGTAATGTGGGGCACAGGGAAATACGTAAATTCTAAGTAGCAGCATGGAAAGAGCAAGAAGTAAAGCGGGTCTGTGCTTTGATGCTTTGAGTCCCTGTCATGGATATCCCTGTGTTTCTGCTGATGCCACGCCCCTTGACCAAGAAGGGTCCAGGGTGTCATAACTGAGCAGCTATAGAAGGAGTCCTGGGGGCCCTCTGGACCTAAGCCTAGGGAAGGGAGGAGGGGACCTCTCCCCACTCCATCAATTACATCCAGACAGAACTTGCAGTGCAACAGGCAGCTGCCAGCCACATGGAGGTGTCCAGAAAACACAGGACCAACTTTCTGCCCTGTTAACTCATCTGCTCCCTGGGACTCCAAGTCTGAAGCTGCTCAGCCTCTCCTTCCTGCTTACTAAGCCAAGCAAAGTTGCAGCCAGGGTGCCCCCGGGACTCCTGAAGGACAAACACAAACAACTCTCTAGAATGTGACTCATGCATCTTAAAGAGGAGTGAGGACCAGGAGATCCATGTTCACCCTGGCTCTCTCCCAACTCACCTTTGTCACCTTGAAGGAATGGGGCTCCTTTCCAGCAGGTGGGAAGAATTGGGGCTGCCTGCAGGAGTTCTTGAGCAGTCCCGATAATCTGCAGTTGACTGGACGTTTCTCCCTCACTTCTAGTACCCTTTTTGCTAGAAATTTAGCGAATAAAAAAAGAAACACTTCTGGGGACAGGACTCTGAGGCTCTGATTGTTTCCTTAATCAGCACAAAATGACTTGAACTTGTCTAGTCTGCTGTAAGCATTCTAAATATGGGGGCAGAAGAAAATGCCTAGCAGGTGTACCTGTCCATAGATGTCCCCAGACGCTGTCATTTAATTCCTACGAATGAGATTGAAGGAGATGTTATTGTCATTTAATTCCTACGAATGAGATTGAAGGAGATGTTATTGCCATTTCACATACAAAGGCCCAAAAAGGTCACTGCCACAGTGGGCAGGATTTGGATGAGAGTTTGTCTATGGAATGTTCTTCTTGAACTGCATTCTTCCTTTCAGGGAAGGTGGGCATGGCAGGGATGAGTGTTGGAAGTTCCCAAAGGTTTTCTACGTAATGATGAAACAGAATGCCATGGTGCCCACGCTTTTGGCTGGGAAATGAGTCTGCTGTGTTTGTATGGCCCAGGCTGCTCTATGCATGTCTGTATCCATACATTGAGCAGGGTCCTGCACAGCCTTACTTAGCCCAGAAGTCTAGGAGTGATGGATGAGGGTTTCAGAGAGGGTGAGCCATGCCACCCACCTTCAGTGGTCTTGACTGGTACCCTCACCCTTGTTTCTGGTGCTGTATCAGAGTGATGTGTCACACAGGCCTGAGAGTTGCTGAGAGTTGATGTTTACTGGAAGAATTTTGACTCCAGGCTCTAAAAATAGAGGGCCATCTTGAACTCCAAATGTGTGTCCCTGCGGCTGTCTGGAAGCTGTTGGACAATGTTGTCTCTCCCTGGGCCATTTCTTCTCTAGCATGGTCTGACCATACACAAAATCACAGCCTTTGTGGGAGTATCAAGCCCCTCCACCAAAAAAAAATAGCCTTTCGACCATGGCTCCTTTGCTTTACTTTCCCAAAGACGCCATGTTTTGAGAGGTTGTGACTGCTGAGAAAATGGGATAGGTCACAATTCATATATTTTGCTATTATTTTTATTTCTTAAAAAAAAATTAAAGGCTGGGTGTAGTGAAGCATACTTATAATCTCAGTACTTGGGAGACAGAGGTAGGAGGATCTTGAGTTGAAGGCCAGAATAGTCTACATAGCAAGTAGTCCAGCCTACACTACATAAGAGACTCTGACAAACAAAATAAAATAAAAAACCAAAACAACTGGAGGCTATACCTGCCTGGGAGACTTGATATGAATGGTAACATGCACAAGTTGATGTTTTCCTGAAGCAGTGAGGCCTTCTGGGTAAATGGGGAGTTTGTCTGTTTCTCGGGTATGTGATGAAGTATACACAACCTAAAATCCACCATTTTAACCATTTTTAAGTGCACAGTTCAGTAGCATTAAACACATTGACATTTAACTGTTACCTCTGTCCAGTTCCAGCACTTTTTTAAATCATCCCAAACAGTAATCGATACTCATTGAACAGTAAGTCCCCATTCCTGTCCAAGCACCATTCTACTTTCTGTCTGAATCCGAGTGCTCTAGGTACCTCATACAAGCAAAACCATACAGTGTTTATCTTTCTGTGACTGTTCTTTCACTTAGTATAATGTCTTCATGATTCATTCATGTTGTACATGTCTCAGAATATGCTTTCATAAGGCTACGTAATATTTCATTGTGTGTCCATCAGCGGATTCTTGCTTGTTTCCACCTTTTGGCTATCACAAGTAATATGTGGAGTTTTTAGATAATGAAAGTAGTTCCTGAAAATAGTGCCCATGTGAAGACAGAAACCCCAAGATCTCTCCCATCTGGACACTTATGGGAGACAAAGCAGAGGCTCAGCGGACAGATGTTATCTGTAACTCCCCTGGCACCTCCCACCCTAAATGCTGTAAGGTTCCCTCCTCCAGGTTTTCCTCCCTGAGAACGGTTGAAACATAGCATGTTCTGCCCATGGGATATTTTTAGGAGCTGTTTTTATAACGATAGCTTGTTGTCCCCACTGGATTCCTGTGTTCTGACACCTGAGCCCTGTTGGGAGATTTGTATAACCACGACACTCAAGGGCCAGCTGTGTGGACCTCTCCCCACAAGCCATCCTCTGCCCTTGGCATTGTTGGTTCTCCTGAGGTGACTGCCCTTTCACATGCAGAAAGTCAGGATATGAACTGAATGTGTGATGGGCCAGAGGCCTGTTGACACTGAGTGCCCCCACCCAGAGGGGCTCTTGGAGGGACGCCGTGTCCTGTGGTGCCCTTCTCCTCTTGGGTCTCCACTGATGAATAGGCTCTTGACTTCCCAAGACCACGCGCACCCAACTGACCAGTGTGAGCTGGAGATGGATGCCCGCCCTGGGCCACAAACCACAGTCTGCCTGGCCATGGGCGCGGACTTTCTCTTGGGGCCTGGAGGATGCGTGAGCTGACTTGAGCTGGAATGGAGGGCAGAGCTGGCTAGGACGATTAGAGCCCCTCTAGCATTAATCCACTGTGCATTCATTCCACATCCGGGTGAAAGCCAAGCCCAAGGCTGGGGGTACAAAGCCTGGCTATTAAGCTCTGTACCTTTCTGCATCCGTTTCCTCAGCTCACCCCTCAGAAGTGCCACCAAAGAAAGATAAATGAGAGAGGTGACCAAACGGGCTTTGGAACAAGCAAACAATGTTGAAGCAAGATAGATTTCTTGTTGAATAATCCAGTTATTGTTGAGTTTTCTCCTTTCTCTACAAAAGCACTACATAATCCTTGTGGAAATTTTTGTAAAGCGTAGATAAGCAAAACAAGAAAATTAAAAGCACCTAATTCCTACCACAAGAACTGTACACAGAATCATTTTCTAAACATATACACATTTCTGTAGCTTTATGGAGGTGTAATTTGCATTTTATACAAATCACTCATCTTCAGTGTATGTTCAGTGAGTTCTAGCAATTTATATACAGTTGTGTAACTACCACTCCACTCGAGATACTGCCGTCCTCCTCAAAAGTTCCCTATGTCAATCCTCTCTCCCCATTCTGATCCCAGAAAACTACTCCTCAGATCTCAGAATGTGAGGTACAGGAATCAGTGGTACACCTTCTGAGTCTGGCTTCTCTCACTCAGCAGGATGTTTCTGAAGATTCATTTATTCATTCTTTTTTGAGTAGTGTTCCATTGTATATACGCGTATAAACACATTTTACTTATTCATCATTTGATAGTCATTTGGGTTGCTAACAGTTTCGGTTATTATGAAAAATGCTGCTATGAACATTCTCATAAAAGTCCTGATATGTATGCACATTTTCGATTCTCTTAGGTAAATACCTAGGAGCAAGATGTCTGGATTACGTGGTTAAGTACAAACGTTGTGTAAGAAACTGTCAAAGCGGTTTTCCACAAGTATTACGCCGTTTTGCCCTCTCATCAGCAGTGTCTGAGGATCCAGTTGATCTACGCTTCTGACAATGATTAGGAATATCAGTCTTTTGAACTTTTTCTGATGACTAGTGACCCTGGAACTCTTTTCATGTACTTATTAGCCATTCTTAAGTACTTTATTGCAAAGTGTCAAAATCTATCTGAAAAAAAAAAGATTATATTGTAGAGACTTGAAATGAAAATGAAAATTTGCCCTACATCTAAGAGACACTTAGGACTAATAAATGATTTTCAGGCCCATTGAGAATGGGCTTAAAGCAAGATAAGAAGATAATATGAGAGGCCTGTTTTTATATGTGGTTAGAAATGGCCACAACTCAAATGGTAACATTTGAGTTCAGAAATGAAGCGAGAGAGGGAGCCATATGGATAGGTGAGGAAAGGCTGAGCCAGAACATCGTGTGCAAAGGCGCTAGGGCAGGAGAAGAATGGACAAAAGGAGTTAATACATACCAAAATGTTACTGAATTCAATAATTAAATTCTGATCAGCCCAAAATACTTACTCAAGGCCTGTTAAAAGTTAGGGCTTTGTTTTTGTTATTTCTTCCTCACAATGGAACATAAGCACCTTCATGAACTCAGATCTAGGATATTACCTGGTGCCTAAGAGGCACTCAACAAATGCCTTTTGAATGAATGAAACAATGAAATATGTAGGTACTGATCATTTTCATATTATAGATGGGAAAAACAAGGCTAAAAAAAGTAACCTATTTATAACTAGGAGATTCAGAACTTTAGACTTAAGTCTTGGTCCATCTGAACAGAAGCCCAGGTTTTTGCTACCCCCCCCCCAAGTTTCTGTGGCCGCCCTTCATGTGTTCAGAATAAAAGCAAGGGATTTGATGGAGGTTTCCTATAATCCTAAAAATAAAACCAGCCTACCACAGGCTCCAGACTGCTGTTTTGGTCCTGAGACTGCATTTCCATCACATCCAAGGGCTTCTAAGACTTTGAGATGGAAGGAATACCAGCAGTTAAGGGAAAGGTATAAATTAAGTTTGCTCCAACACCACATCAAGCCCTCAGAGCAGTCCCCAGCTCCCCTGCCCTGTGGTCGCTGAAGGAACGAAGACTACTGAATTGGCTGTTGCATCCTGCCTTGTTGTTTGTGTTCTCTTGCTAACTGCAATGCCCAGGTCTTCAAATTTGCTCACCAACAAATGCTGCTGTTGTTGTGTGCAAACAACCAAATAAATATGGGTGGAAAAACCCAAGCTTAGTGATTTAGAGAAATTAGTTTATCTGTCACCTAGCCAGTGGCAGTATTAAATCACTCTCTGTTTGAGAAGCCATCGCTCTCCTCCACTAGCACCCTCTGTCTTCTCCTCCACGCATCGGTCAGAACAGCCAACCGAACTGCTTAATGACTGAGTAGCTGCATTTCTGCATTTTGGCTGCCCCCCCAGGAAGGAGTGCATTGTCTGTCTGGTGGGCCTCTGAACCCACCTCTAATGGTAATAATCACCATCTTTGTTCTCTTCTTCCCATGAATTTGGAAAACTATCCTGCTACCTATGCTATAAATTGTGGAAAATAAACTCATTGTGAAAGAGCTTGGTGTTTCCTTTTTACTTTCCATGGCATTAGTCTTTCCCCTTCAGTGTCTTCACCATGAAAGAAAAGTTTTCAGGATGAATAGCCATCCCTTTAAAAATGTGGGCAGGAGCTTATGTCACCTCTAACACAATGGTAGCATTCCTGTTTTGCAGATAGAAAATCAAGTTGCATAAAGGCCTGGGCCTTTCCTTGAGGTCCTCACATCTCAAAAGTGGAGACAGAGACACCAAAACAAGATAGCAGGCTTTGTGACCTGTAGTCCAGTCTCCTCCTTCTCATCCTCCTTTGGCAGAGTTGGGGTTTGAACTCAGGGCTTCATGCTTGCTAGGCAGGCACTCTACTGCTTGAGCCACACCCCAGCCTTACTCCAGGGTTCTTATAACATGACAGTGAATGACCTGTCCAGCTAACTCCCCATCTATAAGTATATGCAACAGTTCAGATGAAACTTAATTCTAGCTGGGTTTACTCAACAGTGTCTGTTGAGTCTGGGAACCTAGTGAGCAGAGATAAAAAAGAGAAAAATCTTAATATGGTACAGTACTTTCTATTTGGGGTGCCATGACTGGTCAAAGAGGTCATGGGACAGCTTGAGGGGCATCAGAAGCAGCTTGATATAAGCTTTGAGGACAAGCACATGGAGAAGAGGGTCTGAAGCAGCAGGTAACACACTTAGCTCACCTGTGAATACTCACAGTAGCAGCCTGTAGAGACTGAGCTAGAGGGAGATGGAGCTGGCAGTCAGGCAGGCAGGAAGTATTTGCAGGAACACAGGTAACAAATTATGGCATCAGCTGAGGCAGGAGATAACAAGTTCAAGAGATGTTGGAGAGATGGACTCAGTATTGCCTGAGCTACCTGTTGGAGGGTGGGAGGGTGGGTGCCTGCAATGCTGTCAGTAATCCAAACCTGATAAAAATGGGCTAAACTGAGTGGAACAGAGTGGCTCACATAATAGCCAAGTGCAGAGGCTGGGTTGATGCAGGGGCTGCAAGGATGCAACTCCTCTGTTCTGCTGCCTACAGTGTGAACATCATTCTCTCTGGCAGCCTTCCCTTGTGGTGTGGAATGTGGCCATTGGCAGTCAAAATGCAGAGAGATAGAAAGAGAGAGAGAGAGAATATCTCTCTAGTCACAACTTTTCCTAAGAGCAAGAGGCAGCCCACCTTCACTGGGTTCAAATTGGGTCAATCCTCCTGAACCAATATCAGCAGCCAGGGGAAAGCCATGATCTGAATCCCCTATTCTAGGATAGGGTCCTGACCAGTCAGTGAGGATGAGAGTACATGACTGCTTTGGCCAGAATTGTGTCAAAACTGCAGCTGAATCAGCCATTAAGGAAGAGGAACAGACTGCTATGATTAGCTTAGGCTAATCAGGACCCTCCCCTAGGGCTGGGGCTGGCACTGTTCCCTGAAGCACATGAACACACAGGGGCAGGTGGATGCACACCTGAAGAACAACAGACTGTCAGGAAGGAGAGGTGCTGGGTAGGCACCACCATTGGTGGCTGCAGAGGTCCACCAGGACGAGCCTAGAGGAACTGCCTGGGCAGGTGTGGCCTTGTTGAGGTGGAAGACTCAGGGAGAGACGGCAAGCTCACTGTTGGTCTTGGTGACCGAGAGATGCTCCTGGGCCAGCCAACCAGAGAAGCCCAGAGGCTGCTGTATAGAGGACAGATCCCCTGTTCTTCTTAAGACCACACTTGCCCTGGCTTCCAGGCTGCACACCATCCTGATTTATCTCCTCCCTCTGGTATTCTCTCTCAAAGCCCTTTGCTGGCACCTCTTCTATGGTTTTTCACCCCTGGAATACTGGGATTCTCTGGGGTTCTGCTGTTTTCACTCTATACATTTCCTCTAGGAGACCTCAGCTTTTCTTTTGGTTTCAACTGCTCAACCAATGGCTCCAGCCAAACTTTGTTTTCTGAGTTTTAGTCCTAATATCTAACCACCATGTAACTCAACTTGGACTTTAGTCCTGCTGCACCACCTATAATCTCTCCATTATTTGCCACTGATAATTCTGGATAATCTTTTCTGTTTTATATAATGGACTATGCAAATACAACTTCAAACTGCCTTCTCCAACCCTACTGATGCCCTGAACCCCTGTTGTATTGTCCATTCTTTTTGTGGGGGGGGCAGTACTAGGGGTTTGAACCAAGGGCTTCATGCTTGCTGGCAGGCGCTCTACCACTTGAGACTGTCCCCAACCCTTTGTGCTTGGGTTACTTTTGGAATAGAGTCTTATGTTTCTGGCCAGGCTGGCACTTCCTGCAAAGCTGGATGACACGTACATACCATCATGCAAAGCTTATTTATCGAGATGGGGATCTCACAAACCTTTTGCCCAGGTTGGCCTTAGACCACGATCTTTTTGATCTCTATCTCCTGAGTAGCTGTGATTATAGGTGTGAGCTGCCAAGCCTGGCGTCCTGTCCATTCTTTACTCTCTTCCCTGGCTTACCTATATTTGTGTGTGTGTGTGTGTGTGTGTGTGTGTGTGTGTGTGTGTGTGTGTGTGTTAGGTATGGGGAGAGCTAACCCTGTAGCCTGGCTTTCTCAAGGTCCTGTTAGAGGTGTGCAAGACTGTATTGCTCTCCTCCCTCTAACAGGAGTATGCATCCCTCATTGCCAGTACCTTACAGTAACTCCTGCAGATGAGTGAACTTCCCCACCTCCTTGACATTGAGTCTGGTCAGGGAACTTGCTTTGGTTAAGGGACCTGAGCAATTTCAACTCTGACCAGAAGCATTGCCAGCCATTATGTGGTTTACCCATTTATCTCCTTCCTGTGCCATGACACCAAAAAAGACACAATCCCTTCTGTCAGGGTCTGAGAACTAAGAGATATGTCAGCCTGTAGCCCTGACATATACTCTGAGAAAGACATGAACATACTGGTTTCTTACAATTGAGTGTTGTATGAGTCTGGTAAGAGGAAGGTTTCATGTCTGATACACTGTATCTAGGAACATAGACTGATGGAGTAGTTAGGGGAGCAAAATGTGGTCCTAAACTGTTGTGTCATTGGCTTTGAGTCCTAGTGGTGGGCAGCAAGGAAACTTTGGCTACTTGGAAGGCATATAATCAACCAAGTAGTGTATAATTTTAGGCACAGAGATCTTTACTAGTGTGCCTTGGTTGCTTTTAGGTGCCTTTGACAGAATTCCACAAGGAAGAAATGAGCTCAGAAAGGAACTGACTGTCTTCTAGGCAGGGATGAAAAGGAAAAGACAGAATGCAGAAATTCTGTGGTTGAGAGATCCAAGTATTGCTCATCTCTAACCACGAAAGGATAGAAATTGAGAAATGCAGGCTGGAGGCATGGTCAAGTAGTACAGCACCTGCTGAGCAAGCAGGAGACCCTGGGTTCAAACCCTGGTACCACAAAAATAAAAAATAAAAATAAATTGAGAAATGCTTTGAGTAACAAAATGACTAAATGACTAAGTCTGACCTTGGGTCAGACCAATGGTGTGAGAGCAGCTCCCACTAAGTTCTTTGTTGGATAAAATGGTGTGGGGCCTGGCTCTCCCACAGCACCTGGCAAATTAAAGTTATCTTGGTAATTATGCCTAGAGAGAATTTATAGGTGTGGTGCCTGGCATGTGGTGGTAACTAGAATCAGAAAAGGTAAAACGCTATCCATGGTCTTAACAGAGCTGTGAGACTGAGATGCACCAGCTAGGGTCAAAGGAGACCAAGACTGTTGGAGAAGATTCTTCATGCCCCCAAGGTAGAAGGGTGGCTGACGAAGCTGCTCAGCTACTGAGGATTGTGTATTTTCTAGATATGGCCAAGGATGATGGCAAAGAAAGGACCCTTCTGGAGGATGAAGCCACGAGCCTTGAAAAATGATACCAGGGGCTACTTCTGGCAGCTGAAGTGGGATCTAATCAACAGATGTTTCCTAAACTCAGCAAGATTTTGGAATTCAAACAATCTGTGATGGTTGTGTACTTCCCACTCTTTCTGTTTATGAATGAGAGTATTAATCCCAGTGTTTCTGTCTTTCTTCAGTCACGGAATATTAAGTACAGATGGGGCAGGTAAATAACATTTGTTTATTTGTTTTTAAGTACTTAAGTCTCTGGACTTTAAGAACTCAAGAGAAGCCATATCTGGACATAATGCAAGGACCATCACGGATACTAAACTTTGACTCTCATGGATAATTGGTTGCTCGTGCCTTTGGGCTGGCACCCAGAGGGTGTCACTATTTGGGGAGAGTTTTTCCTGTACAAAGGGGGAAGATGAACATTTGTTACTATTACAGAGGGTATTACTGTTCCCAGCTATTTGCTTCTATGAGGGGAAGATGCATCCTGTATACCTGGTCATGCACTCTCAGTGCCCCCAGAGGAGAACTGTTCTCCATGCTCCACTGTCATCAACAAAGTCAAAGGATCTTGTTGGTGGAATGTGAGTAGAAATGACACACACCCTTTTTTGAGCAAAAGCTTTCAAGACATCGTGTGGTTTGCCATTTCTTTTTTCCCCTGCAACAAGACCAATATGAGGATGCTACACCCTATGATAATGAAAAGGCAATTGGGAAAAGCCATGGCCGGTCCATACTCCCCATCATGTCAGTTAAAAACAAATAAATGTTCATTCTGATAAGCAACTGAGACTTTCCATATTGTTATGACACAATAAATGAGTAAAAGTTGACTAATACAGTTTGTTTTGACTTCGGTCCAGGGTGATGCTGGCAGGAAACTATAGGGGGTGTACAGAAGGGAAAAAATGTCTTCTTTTCCCTTTCTGCTTCAGGCAGCAACCCCCCTCTACCCTATTCAATCAGTTGTTGCAGCCAGAAACCTGGAAATAACTTCAAGCCTCCATCTTGCTCATCTCCTCCACAATCCAATAAGTGATCCATTCCATCAATTCTACCTTGAACATAACTCTTGGTTGGCTCTTTTGCTACCAAATCCAGGGTGCAACTACTCTCTAGTTTCAGCTCTTACCAGTCCTTACCTGGCTTCTGCCTTGTCCTCTTCACCTTATTCATCCTTTCTCATCATTCAGGTTAAAGGTTAAAGGTCACGTCCTTGAGGAGGCTGTCTGTCCCCACAGTACAATGCCCTGTATTCTCTATCAGTTTTCTGGGGGATGTGGCTCAAGCGGTTGAGCACCTGCCTACCAAATGTGTTGTAATTATTTGTTGAAGTCTGTCTTCCCTCTGGACTCTAAGTTCTGGGAGGACTATGGCGATGTCTTTCTAAGTGCTACATCCCTACTACTCAGCACAGAGCATGGCCACAAAAGTGTTGAATAAAACTTTGATATAGATTTGAAAGTTTTCATGTCATTGAACCTATAGGTGGTTGTTTTCTACATGACCCGTGAGATAACCTAGAGAAGGAACATCTCTAGAAGAAACAGGCAAAGTAAGAAAGACAACGATTAACATGAAGAGAAAGCTAAGGAGGAGAATGGGAAATTAATGTTCAGAGAAGGAGGAGGAACATCAGAAGGGTTAAAAAAGAGAAGGCATCAGGAAACTGGAAGGATCTAACAGGGTCGCCCTCAGCAAAAGGGACAGGTTAGGGACTGAAAAGTGCCACTGGATTTGGTTACAGAGCAAGAAAAATAATGTTTAAGAGTGTTGGACTCTTCCTTTGTCAAACTAATATATTTAAAAAGATATTTTCCGGTCCTTTTCACTAATTCTTCTATCCATTGGTCCATTCATTAAACATCTATTCTAGGTCAAGTATTTTGCTAGGCCCAAGAGAGACATGAAAACTAGAACAAGGTTCTGTGGGTATGTGGGGCTCAGTCCCCTTGCTTGTTAGGGAAAAGTGACAATGCATCAGGATTGGGAGTTTTACTGGAGTTGGTGCTAGTTGGCTCTCAGAACATACTCAATGAAACAAGAGCTAACGTCCAAGTCCAAAGGTCAACAAGACTTTATTATTTCGCTCTGAGCTAGCAGGAAGCAAAAGGAAAAGTACATACAACCCATTATTATTGCACCATTTCTGTCTGTTCCTAAGTTGGTCAGAGATGAGATCCTGGGTTTTTTTTCAAGAAAATTGGTTCCATCTGCAAAGACAGAAAATGATTGAGCAGCAGTTCAATCAAAAGCATGCCCCCTTAAAATACTCCCCAGACTTGGTCCTACTTATTATTCACTCTGCAGAGATTTAGTTTACTTTCATGCCTATCTTGTATTACTGACTCAACTATTGCTCCACTATTTTTTTTTCTGCCCTTGTGTTCTGAAACAATGTGGTGTTGTGTTCAAAAGGTCAGTGAGTCACAGCCTTCTGAAAATTAATGGGTGTCAGCGGGGTTCAGACTTGGATATAAGCAAAGGGAGAGACACGAATTAAGTTTTCATTTAATACTTATTTTATACACTCCATTTTTATATAATACCTATTGTTTTGAAAAAAAATTTCAAGCAAGCTCGGGGTGGTGCCTGGGCTACATAGCCCAGACCCTATCTCAAAGAAACAAAAAAATTTATAGCAAACTGTCTTTAAGGTACATTATCTCTAATGCCTTAGAAAAATAGTAAAGTAGTCATTATTTTAAATGTGAATAATAGTTTCTTAGATTATAAATAGGATATTAGATATACTTAAAAAAAAAAAAAAGCAAACCACGTAGGACTGGGGAAGAAAGTGCTGCAAACTCCGCCCACAGCCTCAAGCTTTGGTTTTGGGGTCTGGCCTGACATTGTGGAACAGAAGTAGGAAAACAAGCTCTGGAGGGGACTGTTCTGAGCGAATGCCCTCAAGGGACTCTGAGCTCAGGTCTGGACCTCCCCAGTACTTCCATCTTAAGTCCCAGTGGATCTGGGGTAGGTTGAGCAAGGAATTGGGCAGAGCAAATCCACCCCCCATTCCCCCAGAGTGGTAATAACAAGTTACAGTTCCCGATGCTTACAAGAACCTAGGTCTGCTTTAAGTACAATTATCCCAACAAGCTATAAAATAGTTACTATCATTATCTCTATTTCCCAGATGAGAAACTGAGTCACCGGGTTAAGTGCAAATTATTCCATGCCACACACTACAAAGTAGAAGTTCAGGTACTTTGCTGGTAGCCATAAGGGATGTCAGTAAAGTGCCTCAGCTTTGCTGAAACTATCAAAAATACGCTCACCTTCAAGAATGCAAGCAAGGACCTGTCTGGGAAGCAGGTGACATTTCAACGCCCCCACAGATAAAGAATTGTTCTGTGAGGAGGAATGTGTGACAGTCAAATGTGAGCTCTGCGCGTGTATGGTGGAGAGGTCGGCAGTCACCTGGTGGCTGACCCAAGCAGAGAACTTGCGTATTAATCCCTCCCGGATCTGAGCAGCAGAGGCAGCTGGGCCCTACAGACAGAGCAAGAGGTGGAGCAGGCCACGTGGCCCAAACTCCTAGCCAAGGGGCGGCCCGAGGGGGCGGGACTAGAGGCAGAGGGTGTGGTCAGTACGTGCGGACGCGCGCGCCGGGCGGAGTGCGCGTGCGCAAGTGGGTGGGGCGGGGGCGCGGTGGGAGCCGAGCCCAGAGCGTTAAAGGCGGTCCCCGCTGCTTGCGGTCCAGCTCGCGGTGCGCAGGCGCGGATTCTCTCCTTGTCAGTCGGCTCCTCGTGCCGGCCAGTGGCTCTGTGGCGGCTCAGCTCCTCTCCCCGGCATCATGAGCGGCTTCAGCAGCGAGGAGCGCGCAGCGCCCTTCACCCTGGAGTACCGAGTCTTCCTCAGTGAGTGTCGGCGGCCCGTGATGCCTTCTCACCCGGTTGCCCATTCATTCCTGGCCTCGCTGCCCGTGGGCCGCCGGTCTTCGGCACGGGCCGGGCTCCTCTGGCGCGTCCCCGGGCTCGGCCAGCCCTCCCGCTTGACCTCCCGGCGGCGAGCTGGATGGCGATTGCGTCTTCCATCCGCCAAAGAGAAATGCTCGGCTCACGCGGCCCGCAGGACCTGAACCTGGGCTGGGGTGGTCTCGCCGATGTGGGCTCGGGCAGGGATTGATAGGAAAGGAAATCAGCGAGTCACCCTAGCCAGGTGCCTGGAGGTAGATCGAACGATCCCCGTAAGAGGATCGCTATGTGGGGAGTGGGGCGGGGAAGGCGACTTCCTAAGACCATAATTCCGCCGCCTTAGTTCAGATGGCCCGCGCTAAGCGGGGTCAGGACCTCCCCCTCGTTCTCCAGACGGGAAAACTGAGGTCCGGATCACCCTGGACCCCTGCTCGCCGGTAGCGCTCCAGCCTGTCGCGCCGGGAGCTGTCCCGGAACCCTGATGCTGGGAATGCTTCTTATGAAACAGAAGGCTGCGCCCTCCAGTTGAACAGGTGACGTCAATCTGAGCGGCAGGAGTGAGGAGTTTCTGTCCTTTTTTGCCGGGAGCGGGGGACTGGGGTTTGAACGCAGGGCTTTGCCCTTGCAAAGCAGGCGCTCTACCGCTTGAGCCGCATCTCCAGTCCAGGAGTGAGGAATTTCTGCCAAGTTGGCACCCTGTTTCAGGGGTCGGTGTCCGGGGCACCACCCCAAGCACTGCATTTAGAGGCCACGAGGCT
This sequence comes from Castor canadensis, assembly GCF_047511655.1. Taxonomy (NCBI): domain Eukaryota; kingdom Metazoa; phylum Chordata; class Mammalia; order Rodentia; family Castoridae; genus Castor; species Castor canadensis. Next base: position 60,745,044 of record NC_133392.1, on the reverse strand, counting down.
GCAGGCTAGCGCCGCTTCGCCTTCCTTGGCGCACCACCTTTTGCTCCGTAGGTACGGGAAAGCTACCTGATCTTTATCCCGCCTCACCCCCAACTACTAGGAATAGATTATTGGCGATAACCCGAACCTGTGCCACCAAAGACCCTGCTATTTTAACTTATTTACAGTTTTATTTGGAAGGGAATGGCAGGTGCAGCGCAGTCTGGGGGTTGGTGGATGAAAAGCAGGGAAGGGGGAAGTAGAAGGAAGAACTAGGACTAGTGAAAGGATGAAGCAAGCATCTAGCAAAGATGTAGGCTGGTAATGGGAGGAAAAGGACAGTGAACTCTAAAGCGTTCAATCCACCAGCCCTGAAATTATTTTTATATTTATTTATTTTTGGTGATACTGGGGTTTGAACTCAAGGCCTCACTCTTGTTGGCATGTTCTCTACCACTTGAGCCACGCCCTCCAGCCCTAAATCATTAGATTTCTTGGCAGCCTTCCTTTTTCTAGTTTTTTTAACCTCAGACTGGCCTTGAACTTGAGATCCTCCTGCCTCAGTCTCTTCTGAGTGCTGGGATTACAGGTGTATGCCACCACACTTGGCAGTATCCTTCCTTAATAGTAATAGAAGTCATTTTTTTCCTTTATAATGCTATGTTTTGTAGTCTTTTTAAAACTGATAAGGGTCTGATAGACTGCAGAGTCACAATTGACACTGGAGCCTTGCAGGATTGAGACAGTCACTGTTCAAGTTTTCCAATTCCACTTTGTTTTTTAAACTTGAAACAATGCAATGTGGAGGGATCCTTAGTTTCCTACAGACTAGTGAGAAAGGTTTTTGTTGTTTGCTTGCAGAGCTGAGGACTGAACCCAGGTCCTTGGACACGCTAGGCAAGTGTACTACTACTGAACTACATCCTCAGCCCTAAGGAAGGTTTTTTGTTGTTGTTTTCTTTTTTTTGGCAGTGCTGGGGTTTGAACTCAGCTTCATGCTTGCTAGGCAGGTGCTCTACCACTTGAGCCACTCCACCATCCCTGCGTTCTGTTGGGTATTTTCAAGATCGGATCTCAAGAACTCTTTGCCCCGGCTGGCTTTGAACCCCGATTCTCCTGATCTCTGCCTCCTGAGTAGCTAGGATTGTAGGTGTGAGCCACTGGCACCCAGCCCTAAGGAAGTTTTAAAATTACTTTTTGGATATGATAGTTGGATCTTTAGAATATAGAAATTACTTATGGAGAAGTTCTTACAATTTGATTAGCCTTAAAAAAAAATCATAATTGTAAGATGCTTACCTTCCCGAAACATCACTTACAGCAAATGATTTTAAATTCAGCAAAATGATTTTAAATTCCCTTCTCCCCAGGTATTTCATAATAGTTCCACAAACAGCTGAAGTAACGATAGGTCAAAAACAATTTGACCACCTTTTATATGCTAAGCACTGCTAGGCTCGGGATGCTAGGCAGTTCCTGCTCTCAGAATATGGGCTAATTCCTGTTAGAAGCCTACAGAGTGCACAGGTTGAAACTGGGTTTGGAGGAGGGTCAGGAAAGGTGAAAGATGTGTCAGTGTTTAGCTGGGCATAGTGGTGTACACTTGTGATCCCAGCACTCGGGAAGCAGAGGCAGGATGGAGAGTCTCAGGCCAGCCTAGGGTACAAAATGAGATCTTAACTATAAAAAAGCAAGCAAACAAACAAATAATAGAGAAATAAATAAATAAAGACAATCTGTTTTGGGGCTTTTTTGGCATGGGAATAAAATCTTGACATTAAAAAATATGTGCTTCATGCATTTGGCAATATAATTAGCCACAATAACAATATTTTCTAATTTATATTACAGAAAATGAAAAAGGACAATATATATCGCCATTTCATGATATTCCAATTTATGCAGCTAAGGTAAGGAATCCCTGTCTCTTGAACACGGTCTCTTTACTGAGATCAGTCCGTGTGTACATCTTACTTTCCTACATGTCTCTTAACAAGTACTTAAAATGCCTCATTGTGTTGTAAGAAGTCAGTCTTAAAATATCACACTGGGGGTGGGGGGAGGGGGGAGAAATGACCCAAACATTGTTTGCACATATGAATAAAATAAAAATTTAAAAAAAAGAAAAAAAAATCACATTGGTCTTGGAACTAAAATCTTAGTACTTCATTAGTAGTTTTAAAATAAACCAGGTAGCCAGCACAGAATTTTGACTGGGATATTTATTAAACAGTAAAAATAAAATAGATTATTCAGTGAATGTAAGAAAATTCAGTATTTTTAACAGGCTAGTAGAGCGAAGATTTACAAATAGTGTTAATAAAGGTAAGTACACAGATTTCTAAAAAGAAATGTCTGTTTCTGTACACACCAGTGAGCTGAAGAAATCTGACTTTAGCATAGATTACCACAAATTAGTAAGAGTCTTTACTTTTCTAGGCAATAAGTCTGCTGCAGCTACATATTTATGATCCCTGGCTGTAGTAGAATTACCAGTGCATCTCCTGCATGCTAGGCAAACATTACCTCTGAGCTATATCCCCAGCTCATATTTTTATAACTTTAAGTAATCGTGTTTAAAAAACACAGCCTTTTAAGCCTCCTTCCCCCAGGAGAAGTTTGCACTGTATTTAGGAACTTGACACAAGACAGATAAGTTGATTTTTTTTTTTTTTAACACCCTTCAGTTCTGTTTTGTTTTTTTTTCCTTCAATAAGGAAGTTTGATTCACATTGAGTACAAAACCTTTTGAGTTGTAAAAGCTTCCTAGGCCATTGACCTTTCTTAGCGGTATTGATACATAATACACGTGAATATCACACGGTGACGTGTAGAATAACAGAAAAGATGGAATTGTGCCCTGTGTGTGCTGAGTCATACTGTTTTCTGGGCTTGACTCTCAGAAATAGATTCATTTTACTGTACTTCTACCAGTTGCTGCAGATGTGTACAGACACCTAGGCACTGGCAGAAAAGCCGATTTACACGTTATTTTGCAGGAGCCTGTCTAATCTGGGCTCCAGTTGGAGGTATTGGAGCCAACAGCCCAAGGCCAATCATGTGCCTAAGTTACAGGAGGGACTTCTAATTGGATGTGTTTTCCTGTGGGAGTCTCAAAGTTGTGTTAACTCATGAACTACAGTTTGTTAATCCTCCCCACCTCATGAATTGGCCTCATTTGGTTGACTTGAATGATCTAATTGTAGTATAATATTATGTGCATCATATTTATAGTAACATCTGAGGCCATTCTGAGTAATGAGATATGAAATGATATCTCTGAGTTTATCGATGGTACCCTCACATATAGGTGTGCTGAGGAAGGAAAACATCTTGACAAGAAGCTAATTTTTGATGTTTGTAGTGGTCAGACAATATTCTAGCCAAGGACCAGAATGAAGTTGTGGTACCTGGTCTTATTGCTGCTTCAAGGTATTTCAAAATAGGAAACTGAGGTATTTTGGTGTTGTGCAACACATCTTTACTCAGGTTACCCTGCAACACTGAAGTCTTGTACAGGGGTGGTTGTCTGTGATGAGATTACTCAAAATCTCCTCCTCTTGTGCTACTCTGTGGCAGCTTAGAAGCATAAAGTCTTTCAAACTGGATTTCATAGTGGTCCAACCCCTAAGGACCTCTGCACTTCTAATTCTTGCCTGGGAGTCCAGAAGAAGCTGTTTTGTTTTGTTTTATTCTTAAGGAAGTTATTTCTTTATAACACAAATAAGGGTGTAGACGACAGAAGTTATTTTGGATTATAGCCAAAAAAAAAAAAAAAAAAAAGAAACCTAAATCTGATTAATTCATTTGGTTACAGAAGAATGACTTAAAACAAAACAAAACAAAAAAATTCCAATGTTTTTAAGTTTACATGAATGCATTTTTGTGTTGTGTGTGTGATTCTAGCCGTTATCCCCAGCATGGCTGGCTGGTCATTTGAGGAATGGTAATGAGGGGATGTAATTGACAAGTGAGGGCATACACCTTTAACAACTCAGTAAGCTCCTCTAAGAAGAATTTCTAAAGGTATATAGATTCTTCACGTCAGGCCTTTTCAATGTGGACAGTATCATGAGCTAATCAAGCCAACTGGGTCTGGAGATTCTTGTAACTCAGATATCCTGCTTGGATTATGTCCAAATCTACTGGGCAGAGAAAGCAAAGGCAGGAACTCACTGGCTTTCTTGTTTTTAATTGTAGGGATGTTCTTTGCCCTTAGTAGTCTATTTTGGGATCAAATATAGAAGTACCTGTCACTCAGAATATCTTTTAAGATAAAACTTAAGGGATATCAGAAAAACTTTAGACCCAGAACATTGTATAAACCATATGATACACTGGGTGGATAAAGATTTAAACTATTTTGGTTTTGGTTTCCTTGTTTTGTTTTGTTTCATTATGTAGCCCAGACTGGTCTTGAACTTTCGATCCTCCTGCCCCAGCCTCCCCTGTGCTGGGATTACAGTATACTAACACACCCAGCACTCTTGGAAAGGTGTACCAGATTTCATCATTTTCCAGAATATCTTACCTTAGCTGGGCCCTGGTGGCTCATGTCTATAATCCTAGCTACTTGGGAGGCCGAGATTAGAAGGATTGAGGTTTGAGGCCAGCCAAGGCAAATAGTTCTCAAAACTCCATCTCCAAAATAAGAGCAAAAAAGTCTGAAGGTATAACTCAAGAGGTAGAGCATCTGCTTTGCACACACATAGCCCCTAGTTCAAACCCCAGTCCCATCAAACAAAAAGAATATCTTACTTTATTCAATGTTCATCAAGTGACCGTGGCTCTTAACCCTTACTTTTAAGTTTTGGCTTTAAGATTAGTTATGGTTATACAAGGATATACTCTAAGTAGTTAAAAGTAAATGGTTTCCTGAATTATTTCATTGATTAATGACTAAATCTATGACCAAAGTTTATGCTGTTATATCCCTCATTCATTTAGAATTGTAACTTAGCAAAGGAAAGGATGATTTATACTAGCAAAAGGACATTTGCTCAATAATTACATTAGGAGTCCAAGAGAAACTTAGACTATTAAAGTAAAAAAACCTAAACATACATACCCAAAACTTTCAGTAATACAGCTTTACTATCCCTTATCCAAAATGCTTGAGACCAGACCAAGCATTTGGTGTTTCAGATTTCAGAGTTTTTGGATTTTGAAATATTTGCCTAAACTTAGTGATTGAGCATACCTAAAATCTCAAAATCTGAAACTTTTGGAATGCATAGTAAATTTCAAATTAGGTATGTTTAACCAGAATTTTTCTATTCATTCCAGTCAAACTCCCACAGTTGAAAATACATGTCTCTATATAAAGTAGTAACAATGTCCCAGATTATAACTAAGAATAAGCTCCTACTTCTCCCCTTCAGATAAGTTTTAGAATGACTAACTTTTGAATGCAGACATTCTAATCATAATCTGTTCATTTTTTTTCCTCTTCATTAAATCAAGCAAAAGAGTTTGCATTTCTAGTTGTTAAACTTTTCTGTTATCTGCAGTGACTAAGAATTTTGACCAGGGAACCCTTCCACCAAAATGGATATTTATAGCAAACTGAAGAAAAGATACTGAAGCATCAATCTATTTGATTAGAAAAGAGAAACAAACAAACTTTTAAAAATAAGTATGAAGTCAAGATGATATCTGAGTATTTTAAAATTTACATCTTAGCCAGATATGGTGACACACATAATCCTGGCACTTGGGAGGCTGAGGCAGGAGGATCACAAGCGTTTAAGACTAGCCTGAGATACATGGTGAGACCCTATTTCAAAACAAAACAAAAAAAGTCACCATTATGGGACTAGGGCATTTCCTATTAACGATTTGAACTCTTCTGATAGAGATTTAATACTTCAGAAGTTAAGAAAAAAGAAACGTTGCTCCTGTTTGGTATTAACTTCTTTTTTAAAGTAGTGTATATTGTACAAAGGGATTTCACTGCAGTATTTGACATGTGTATATATTGTACTTTGATCAAATTAACCCCTTCTATTGCTTTCCTTTCCCCATCCCCTTTACCTGCTCCCAGTATTGACTTTTTGCTTTATGTATAATCTCTAGATGAATTTAGAAAAAAATTCTTCCTACCACCACTGATTTCCTCTCAATTTTATTGGAAAGCAATAATTTTAAAAACAGTGGTAGGATCAGAGGATGATTTTTTTTTTATTTCTTTTCAACTCTGGCATTTTTAAAAATCCACCCCCCTTCTCTCTGCATTTACTTGACTTCTGAAGTTATCTAGAGAACACTTGAATATGCTAATTTCAGCCACTTGTGTAATTCCTTGATACAACACGTCGTCTTTGCTTGACTTTAGATTGTTAGAAACATTACAAGTGGTGAGACAATCTAAATCGCAATGAGATGTTTAACTTACTACCATTCAGAGATGGGAGGTAATTGGATTAAGAGTGTGTCTGCTATGTATGTACTTGACTGTGTTAGTAATAATAGCTTACCAAATCACCACAACCTATTCATTAGTAAGCAACTGCTGAGACTACTAACTTGTCCACAAGAATGCTACCCAGCTTGGAGATGAGACCTGACCTCAACCATGCTAACTGTAATAGTCCCGTTTATCCAATGAAAATTTAAGCCTCACTAAGATATAGGATATACTTTTTCCCTTACAATAATTTTGTTTTGAATCTTTTTGATTAAGGGTACTTTATAACTTAGACATGTTAAGTTTGCAAATTCCTTAAAATCTGGACATCTGAAACATTAACATTCTTGACTACTTAATGTGGAAGTGGGCTGGGGTGTGGTTCAACTGGTAGAGTGCTTGCCTAGCAAGCACAGAGTCTTGAGTTCAAACCCAGGACTGTGCTGCAAAAAAAGAAAGAAAAGAAAAACTGGGAAGTGAGGTGGACTCTTCTGCTCTGACTTTAGTAGTTTGCCTTTATATTTGCCCCTGCTCCCACAGGTTTATCAAAATCTCCCCTCTAGGGACACTGTTTATGGTTTCTGAAACCATAACTGCATAGCTGGGAGCCCTGATGTCAGAGCAAAGATTCAGAATCCAAAGCATGGTGAAAGGGGAGAATAGAGTACTAGGAAGACCTAACAATGGGGATAAAATAATAGTAAATCTAGGATCGAGTAGTTCAGCAGTAGAGTCCAAACATGGGGCCCAGGGCCCAGGACTAGGGGAAAAAAAAAATCCAGGGTTGAACTAAATAACTATTGTAACTAGTTGGGATAAAACAGGCATGAATTAGTCTGGCATAGTGGTTCACATATGTAATCCCAGCATTTGGGAGGCTGAGGCAAGAGGATCTCAAAGCCAGCTGAGACACTGTCTCAAACAAAAAGAAAGGGAGGAAGGAAGGAGGGAGGGAGGGAGGGAGGGAGGCAAGCAATCTTGGTTTTCCACCCCTTCAGTTAATCTTTCATGTTGTAACAGCTCCACCTTGTGAATCCTTAGAATATTGCTGCTGAAGACATTTAAAGCCCTGACTTGTTCTTTACAGATTTTTCTTATATATTTATTGGACATACTGGGGTTTGAGCTCAGGGCCTACACATGCTAGGCAGACCCTCTACCTTGCCCCCAATCCCCAGATCTTTCATTTTTGTACCTGAGAAGTGGTACTAGATAAACTTACAGTGAATAGAATGAACTTCAATCAAAGATTGGTCCTGAGGTTTCCTACTCATGAATAGTTAGTGTTATTTTCTAAGATATCTAGTTATTATTTTGCAGGGATACATAGATAGAAGAGTTTATTTAGTCCCAGATTTAAGTAACATCTCCATTCTTAACGGTTGCTGGATTACAGCCACTATACTCAGCTTCTTTAGGTTTTATGTTAGGCATTAGGAGGCTTTTTTTTTTTTTTTTCCTCTTCTGTACTAGGGTTTGAATTCAGGATCTTGAGCTTCCTAGGCAGGTGCTCTCCTACTTGAGCCATACCCCAACCCAGCAGAAACCCATAAAATACCTTAGACTTCTACGGGTTGACCAAGAAGTTTAAGTGACAGCAGTTTTGCATTTTTGAATGTGCATCTGTTTAGCTATTCTGCGTAGTTAAAAGCAGCGCGAAGATGATTATTGACTTGCAACCTTTGACTTATTCCTTTGTAGGCAGACTTCTACTACTTCAACCACACCCTCAGCCCTTTTTGCTTTAGGTTATTTTTCAAAATGGGTCTCATGTTTCTTTTGCCGGGGGGGTGGCCTCAGGCTACAATCCTCCTACCTATGCCTCCTGAGTTGCTGGGCTTAGAAGTATAAGCCACTGTACAGGGCCAGTCCCTATTAAAGGGGTTTTGTTGTTGTTGTTTGGGGTGGTACTGGGTTTTGAACTCAGGACTTTGAGCTTTCAAAGCAGATGCTCTACTGCTTGAGCCACACCTGCAGTCAATTTTTGGTCTGATTATTTTAGAGATGGGGTCTTGTGAATTATTTGCCTGAGCAGGCCTAGAACATTCATCCTCTCAATCTCAGTCTCCTAAGTAGCTAGAATTATAGGTATAAGCTACTGGCGCCTGGCGACATTTAAAGTTTTATTCCTTGGTGGAAATCATGTTCCATTTAGAGCTCAGTTTTAATTAGCCTATGTCAAATTCATGTTTAACTTGGTATATGTATTTTTAAACTGTAAATATCTAGGAATTTTTCCCCATGAATGTATCATTCACTTTATTGTGATTAATTTAAGGCTATAAACTAATTACAGTAGAACTGCCATTAGTTAAAATATTTTTGGAACATATTCTTATTATCAATGTCAAACTTGTACTCCTTTTTACGGGAACTTAATTTTCAAAAACAGCCAAATTGGGAGAGTAATGTGAACAATTTAGCTGGTTAACTATTTTGACACTAAAACCCAAGTATGACTAATTAATTTGGCTAGTTGGGTTTTTCTTATTAACTACCTCTGAAATGGAAACTCCAAAACCATTTTGAGTAATGGCAGTGACACCAGCACTTGGGGATGACTGACTTGAAGATGGCCTTCTTTACAGAGAGATTCTATTTGTTTAAAAACTATTCCCTTCCTTTCTAGAAACCGCCTAATATGAGCATTCAATCATCTTCCTACTTCCTTAATTGTATAGTTAATGTTTTCCCATATTTGCTTAGTCTTTATCCGTCATCCTGTCTGCATTTCCATTGACTTCAAAGATCTGACATAATGAACAGTTTGACTTTGGAAGAAATAGGGTATGCTCCCAAAAATAGGAGAACAAATTAGCTCCTGTGCCCAACTCACCTTCTCTCTGTTTTTCCAGGATGTGTTCCACATGGTAGTTGAAGTTCCACGCTGGTCAAATGCAAAAATGGAGGTAAGTTTCACCTCAGATATCAGGCTTTAGCATGTTAGTTTTGGTCTAGACACACCAATTTGCTAGATAAAACATCTAGACTCCAAGGTTTTCTTTTGTTTAGCTGCAGTCTGTTTTCCAGTTACATCTCCCACTACCTGCCAGTCTTCCCTATGTGCTTCAGCTAAACTCACCCATTTACTATTTGCAAATGTGCCTAACTTTTGCTTTCCCACACTTTTGCTTCTGATGTTCCTAGAGCCTAGCATTCCCTTTTTCTCCTCTTATTCTTCAGTCCATTGTGGGCACCTTGGCCATCCCAGCCACAATTAATCTCATTGGAATTTTTGTTGCATTTTGTTTTTCTTTAGGATGACACCTGACATAGTTGCCTTTTTGTTAATATTCATTTCATATTTTATATCACTTGAGTTTTTTTTTACAGTAACTGTTTTCATGTAATAGACTCTCAGGTATTTGACTAGTCTTAAATGCTTTAAAGGAAAACTGAAATCAGACATTTATTTTGCCCTTTTAATAAAAATCTTGATGCTTTTATTTCTCAAATGTTAGGATTCATTCCAGATAACTTTAGTCAACACTTTGTGGAATTAGTAAATGTTGTTTTTCCCTTCCTGAGAGTAAGCTTTTCACCTAGTGTCTGATTATGGAGACCTTTTAGTTCAAATTATAAAAAGTGTTAGGGATAAAGTTAATGGTTATAGTGGAATCAGGGGACATACATACGTAATTCATTTCCTCAAATCCTTGTTTTTGTACTATTTCACACCTAAATATACACCATTTGAAATTTTATTTCAGATTGCTACAAAGGACCCTTTAAATCCAATTAAGCAAGATGTGAAAAAAGGAAAACTTCGTTATGTTGCAAACTTGTTTCCTTATAAAGGATATATCTGGAACTATGGTGCCATCCCCCAGGTATGTCTCCAAGCATTTGTTGAAAATGTACTCTTTTAGCTTACTACAAATGAACTGACAGCTACTGGTCAAAAATAAACACCTGCAAAAGATGTTTGCCATATTAGGTTTAAAAACATAGGAGGGAATAATTAACTCATTTAATTTAATGCTTCTTTGAATAACTTATTCTTAAGCTTAACTGAAAGGAAAATATTTACAATGTTTAAACTCAGATTTGAAAGTTTTTTCTTTTTCTTTTTTTGATAGTACTGGGGTTTGCACTCAGGATTCAGTACTTCCTAGGCAGGTGCTCTACCACTTGACATGCTTCCAGCCCTTTTTGTTCTCATTATTTTTCAAATAGGATCTCAGATTTTTTCTTGGACCAATCTGAACTGCCCTCTTATTAATGCCTCCTGTGTAGCTGGATGACAGACAGGCACACAGCACCATGCACAGCTTATTGGTTGAGATGGGGGGAGGGGGGTCTCACTAATTTTTTGCCCAGAGTTGCTTCAAACTTCAATTCTCCTGACCCTCTGCCTTCTGCGTGGCTGAGATAACAGGTATAAGCCACAAGGCCCCAAATGACTCTTTTTCTGTGAACTGGTTGTAAGCTTGCTGGTGGAATGGCTCAAGTGGTAGAGCGCCTGCCTAGCAAGTGTGAGAACCTGAGTTCAAACCCCAGTGCCACCACAAAAAGGAAAAAGTTTGTGAAAATGTAAGCTATATACATTCTTTGTTTATAGATTGAGTGGCAAGTGTATTAAGTAAAAAGAGAGAGTATGGTAGTGATTAAAAGAACTGGTGTCTGGCTGGGTACAGTGGTACAGACCTGTAATCCCAGCACTTGGGAAGCTGAAGCAGGAGATCAAGAGTTTGAGGACAGTCTGGGCTATGGAGCGAGACCTGTGCACTTGCAAATTCCCATAGCCATTGATTTTTATGTTTAGGATCCTGCTTCCTCCTTCTTAAAGTCAAGCTCTTTGTAGTGAAGCTCCAGCTCTTGGTGCAGGATAGCTGCACCGTCTACCAGTATATCCCCAGCACAATGACAGTCATAGCAGGTTCTTCAATGGTTGAATGATTGTGATTATTATGAGTAAAGGACATACATTCAATTCTGGTTTGACTAGGCTAAGGCTATGGCACTTAGTAAATATTCAAGTTAGTTTCTCCTATTGATAAATGGTTTGTTTCTATTTGCCATTAAGTGGAATTGTTAAATAGAATCTACTGTGAAATAATCTATAAGTTAGTAGAATGGAGGTCAAATTCATCTCAGCTTGTTGGGTAATCACAAAGTCCTTTATCTACCTAATTATAGTACTTCACCTTGTACTTCAGTTGATTTAGTATTTAGCTTTGAACTATGGTTCTTGTGGGAAAACATTGCTGAAATGCTCCCCCTTCTGTGGGTTGGCTTGTTGGATATGGTTTTCCTTTATTCCCCTTGACTTTTCTCTTTTTCCTTCACTCCAGCTGAATAGCCAAGCAAACCTAAGTCATAAATATGTTCTGCTTGGGGACAAAAGAACCTGAACAGCAGCTGCATTTTAAGCCTAACTCCCTGCCAAGATCAGCTTCAGTTCTTCTGTGAGATGCTCTGTTAGGGCTCTGGCTTGCAATTTAGCAAAGAAAGCAAGCCAGTAATTTAAGCTTCAGAAAATCCCGATTAAACTTTCAGTTTTGGCTCCTGGCCAGCACTGGTGCTTTTATCATCAGAACATACCATTTTCATTTTAGTATTATTGCTTACTCATCTACATTTTAGAAATTTGTTATAAAGAAAATCTGATTAGTAGAAGAGTTCATCAAAGCTTTTTGTTTGTGGGGGGGAGGGGGTGGGACCCTGGGTCTTGTTCATGTTAGGCAAGTACTCTACCACTGAGCTTCCCCAGCCCTTGGTTCTTTGAGACAAGGTCTTACTATGTAGCTCATGCTGGCCTTGGAATTGTGATCCTTCTGCCTCAGTCTGCTGAGTGCTGGGATTACAGGTGTAAACCACCATGTCCATCTTAAATAGTCTGTTTTGTTTGTTCTAAATAAGATCATCGTCCATTTTAAAGCTTAAATTTAATTTACCATTATACATCTAGTAGGAGCTCTAGCATTTAATTGCTGTATGTTTAAGATTTTTAAATGTAAATAAAGAACTTAAATAGTTGAAGATTCATATTCTTGCAGAAAGATTCATGGGATTTTTGTCTGTTATTGTAAACAAGATCCACTTTGTCAGCAGCATGCATAGGAATACTATACTCTAACCCTTATTTCTTTTAGACATGGGAAGACCCAGGGCACAGTGACAAGCATACTGGCTGTTGTGGTGACAATGATCCAATTGATGTTTGTGAAATTGGAAGCAAGGTAATGACTTTTTTCTGTAGCATTGTAGTGATATTAATGAAATTTAACAAAGTTCATACTCTAAAGAATTTTGTGAATGAAATATATGAATATTAGTGGAATAATGATGTATTTGAGTAGTAAATTAAACTTTCATTTCATTCTAAGTATTTATAAATTGTCATTTGTCATTTTCAAACTTAGTCAGGAAAATGTGTGTATATATATATTTATATTAGTATGTATGGCCATACATGTAGAAGAGTTGGACATGTTCAGTACTGCTTTAGGAAACAGATGGATAGTCCATAGGTAAAGGGTACCATACAGCACATTTCATCTCAATTCAAGGCAAGCATTGCCAAAGGGCAATGAGTGAACTGACTCAAGCCAAATCATCTCCTAAGTAGACTTATGGTAGGGGTTCTTTAAGATTCTATCAAGCAGGGTTGCTGTAAGATTCTGATTATATTTCATTATGATCTCTTTCAGGCTCAGGGAAACAGGAAACAACTAAAACTAAAGTTGTCATTATGCTTTTTAAGTCAAAGATTTTTGTTTGGTTTGTTGTAGTGCTGGGCATCAAAGCCAGGGCCTAATGCATGCTAGGCAAGTACTCCATCACTGAGTCCCCAGTCCTTAAGTCAGTGTTTTTAAGAGACTATGACTTGCCAAACTCAGTAGCCTCTATAAAATAAAAAGTAGAAAAAATACATTATGGGTTTGCAATGTGACTCAAGTTGTAGACACCAACCTAGCAAGCTCAGTACTAGGTTAAATCCCCAGTACTGCCAAAAAAGTGGTGAGGAGATGTGAAACAAATTATAGAGATCTTATTCTTCAGCACATGATAGTGTAAAAAACATTAATTACCCTGAACTATGTTACTGTTTTCTTTTTTTTCCTCCTTTAATTTTATCATTTTTACATTTACTTACATGTATATACATTGTTTGTGCCACCTCCTCCGCACCCCCCAACCCCTCCTGTTTTCTTATGACCTAGAAGAAAATAGTACCTATAAATTTGACATCTTTCTTGTTTCCTATTATCATCAAGTTTCATTCTCTTGTGTTGTCCTGACTGTGGTTGTTGATTCTCAGGTATGTGCAAGAGGTGAAATAATCAGGGTGAAAGTTCTGGGCATATTGGCTATGATTGATGAAGGAGAAACTGACTGGAAAGTCATTGCTATTAATGTGGACGATCCTGATGCAGCCAACTATAATGGTAAGAATATTTGAAGTGTGTGAAGTCTGTCTAGTGCTTAGTACCACCAGACTTAACTTATAATGAAGGAACTGTAAGCCCATGCCTTCAAACTGTTGAAGAGTAGAGAAGCAGAGCATTTGAAAAAGCATTATTTCCACTGCTGAACTTGGGATAGTTATCTCAATAAATTTTCTTCTCTAGGAAAAAAAATGTGGTAGTTTGAGTTTGCTATTTTTTGCGTTCTCATATGCTAGCACTCAGTTACAATACTTTGTTGTTGTTTGCTTGATATGTAATTCACACACCATAAAAGTCATGATTTTGAAGTGTATAATTCGGTAGTTTTGGTTTTTTTTTTTTTTTTTTTAGCATATTTACTAAGTTGTGCAACCATCACCAATATCTAATTCTAAATCATTTTTATTACCCCAAAAGGAAATCCTATCCCTCTTTCTGTAGTCCCTGGCAACCATCAATCACTTTCTGTGAGATCTATAGATCTGCCCATTCTGAACATTTTTTGGCAGTGGAATCATACCATAGGTGTCCTGTGCATCTGTGTGGCCTTATCTCACTTAGCATAGTATTTTCGAGCTTCACCCACATTGTAGCATGGATTAGCATTTCATTTACCATTTTAGTATTTTAAAGTGTAAAATTTAGTGGCACTGAATACATCTAACCATGTAGTTCAGTTCACTACCTATGCCCTCCTCCCAGGCCCTGGCAATCACTAGTCTGCCTTTTGTCTCTATAGATTTGCCTCTTTTAGATATTTCATATTTGTGGACTTGTATAATACGTCTTTTGTGTCTGGCTGTTTTCACTTAGCATGTTTTCTAGGTTCATCCATGTTGTAGTCTGTATTAGTGCTCCTTTTTTTTTTTTTCTGGAATTTGAACTCAGAGTCTCACACTTGTTAAGCAGGTGCTCTACCCACTTTTTGCTCTGATTATTTTTCAGATCGGGTTTTACTTTTTGTCTGGGCCACAATCCTCCTATTTTATGCTTCCCATCATAGCTGGGATGACAGACACAAACACCACAGCCAGGCTTTTTCCCTTGAGATTGGGTCTCATGAACTTTTTTTTAGAGGGGCCTGGGCTAGCCTCAAACCATGATCCTCCTAATCCCAGTTTGCCAAGTAGGTAGGATTACAGGCTTGAACCACCACACCTGGCTGCTTCTAATTAGTGTTATAATCCATTTATCTAGTTATTGAATTAGTCTTCTAAAAGCCAAAGTGATAGCAGAGTTGTATTCTTTCTCTAGAAGCTCCAGGTGAAAATCCACCTTCTTATCTTTTCCTGCTTCTACAGGCTATCCATGTTCTTTGGGCACTTCCCATGTCAGTCTTCAAAGCCGGCAATGGCAGGCTTGGTTCTTATATCACTCTAAGTTTGCTTTCCCCCTTTATAAAACTCCTTCTGTAATGATGACTTTTCTGCCCCATCCCTACCATGATTACACTGGGCCCGTTCAGATAACCCAGGACAATATCCCAATTTTAAGGTCAGATGATTAGTAACTTCAATTTCATCTGCAACCTTGGTTCCCTCTTGCTGTGAAGCACAGCATACTCACAGCTGTATGAATTAAGAGGTGTACATCTTTGGGCACTAGTATTCTGCTTACCACAAGCTATAGAAGTATTCTGTATGACATTGTAGTGATGGATACATGATAATATGCATTTGTTAATTCCCATATAACTTTGCAGTGGCAGAATCATTATTCTCCAAAGATGTTATTTCTTAACCCTGAAGCCTGGGAAGATGTTACCTTACATAGCCAGTGGATTTTCAGACAGAATTAAGGTTAAGGGCTTGAGATAAGGAGAGTATCCTGGAATATGCAGGTAGGTTCAGTCCAATCGCACAAGTCCCTGAAAGCAGAGACCCTTCCCAGCTGTAACCAGAGAGATGTGATGGTAAGAGGAGAGTTAGAGAGATGTCACATTGCTGGCTTTAGGATGTTGAGGGTGGGGAGGAGGTGGCCCAAGCCAAGGAAAGATGGCAGCATGTGAATGCTCAGAAATGCAAGAGAATGAATTCTCCCAGAGCCTTCAGAAGGGAACACAGCCCTGCTGACACCTTGATTTTTAGGCCAGTGAGACTATGGAACTTCTGACCCACAGAATCTTTAGATGAACTAGGCTCGGGTACCTCACGCCTGTGATCCTAGCTACTCAGGAGGCAGAGGTCAGGAGGATTTGGGTTTGAAGCCAGCCCAGGCAAATAGTTTGAAAGACCCTATTTCGAAAATATCCAATACAAAAAAGGATGGGGGTTGTGGCTCAAGTGGTAGAGCCACCTACCTAGTAAGTGTGAGACCCTGAGTTCAAGCTCCAGTGCTGCAAAAAAGAAAAAAAATTGCTAGATACTAAATCTATTTTTTTATGGCCCTAATTTTGTGATAATTGTTATCACAGCAATAGATAATACATGGCACAAGGAATGAACCTTGATGTATGAAAAAAATCATTTTTAAGAAATCATTCATAAGGCCAATTTCAAGGTGAAATACAGACTATGGCAAATGTGTGAAATTACCTCACTGAGGGAGTAGAGGAAAAATGTATTGACCTTAGTAACGTTAGAGATGAGTGAAATCAGTAAGATGAAAAGCAGAAAGTATGGCATATAGAATTGTACCCTAGTTGATAAGTTGTTTCTCAGTGAAGTACAGGTTAACAGTACAAGCCACTATACTTATATATTGGATCTGAACAATTAATGGATGGAAGATGGTGGGAACCAGGCTTCTCACTGCTGGAGTGGAAGGTCATAGGTAAGCAAGGGGAGGTGACCAGAAATTATCGGAGTGGTGATGCATATAGAGTTGGAGATGTCAATGTGAACTCATGTTTATCACAATAAATATATGGATAGATAGACGGAGAAATATTTGTAGATATGTATTTATACATGGATTACATATCTGTTGGCTAAGTGGACTTACAAGAGTCTCTCAACAGGGATGAGCACCCTAGCAACCAGATCTTGGATTTTTATACCATTCCATAGTAAAAAGGAATTAAGTCTGCTTGGAGAAACTGCTGATTCTAGGCCTGGGGCAGGGAATAATAACATGAACCAGGAGCATCTTATAAAACCTGAGAAAAGAAGTGCTTCCAAATAACAATGATTAGAGTATGTCAAAGGGATTCACAAATAAAGTAGTTTTGGATTATTACCCAGAGTACAAGATAAATATCTATGAGACTGTAGAGACATAAATAAATGGTTGAATAAATGAACAAATAGGGGAGAATAGACAAATCTCTCAAGCAGAAGAATTTCAAATAATTTATATAGCTACTCCGCTCTCAGGAGGTGGAACATAACTACCCACTCCATATTGTATGTTTCAAATGGTGATTTCCTTCCAGAGTACAGGGGGAGGGGAGAATGACTTCACAGCAGAGAAGCCTGACAGACACCACCTCAGCCAGGTGATCAAGATCAAGGGCAACAGTAAGAGTCATCTTGAGATCATGGATCCTTGAAATGATGTGTGTAATTTCATTGAAAGGGGATTGGAAGAACACCAGTTCTTTAACTGCAGTGAGGAGGAAAGACTCAATACAGATACTTCTGTATTATTTAAACTTTGTACAGCAAAAATACAGTCAGGCCATTTGTGAGCTACTTGATAGCAGAGCTCTGATTCTGTCACTGTGCCTGTCTTCACACATGCTGCTTAACAGAGAATGCATTGTGATCTGGCCACAATCGGTGACGTTATGCCATTTGCCATGTTGGTGCTAATTTTCTAGGGCGTTACTGCCCTTCCTGAGTGACCAGTCCCATGGTGCACGTAATAAGTAGTTTTCGCTAAATGTCAGCCTAAGGCAGTGTCTGACTGTCTATGCCACGGCTTGCCTCCTTTTCATCTCTTCCATTGGCTATTCCAGAGTTGTATCCTTTGTGATAAAACAGTAAACGTAAGTGTTTTCCTGAGTTCTGTTCTAGCAAATTATGGAATCTAAAGGGAGAATGGCGGGAACCCCCAAGTTATAGCCAATGGGCCAGAAGTACAGGAGACTCAGGTCTTGTAACTGGTAACTGAAGTGAGATAGTAGTATTTTGAGACTGAAACATTTAATTTGTGGGATCTGATTCTAACTTCAGGTAAATAGTGTCAGAGTTAAATCATTGAACATCCAGTTGGTGTCTGGAGAGTTGGTTGTTGATATTGTAAAGTACTAATGCTTACATTTCATATTTCTGGATTTTCAAACTATTTCTATATCAGGTGATACATTTTATATTAATTTTAAGTTCTTTGAAATTTACCAACATTGAAACATTTCTAAGTTCACTCTGTAAGCTTTCCATACTTTTAGCAGTACTATAAAAGAATTCATGACGTTCTCAAATTACATACATCACAAATAGGACTGAAGCCATCTTTTGTTTTGTTTTGTGACAGGGTCTTGCTATGTTGCCCAGGCTGACCTCTGACTTGCAATCCTCCTGCCTCAGCCTCCCAAGTGCTGGGATTGCAGGAGCCAGCCACCACACCAGACTAATCCAAGTTATTTTATAAAAATAGATATAAACTGTTGTTGAATATATTCCTCTTTTCAGAATACTTTTCCTGATTGACTTTTTAGCACTTTATTTTCTATTTGCTTGCATGGAGCAGGAGTTTGGCTACTTTTCTGTTGGCCAGAACTAAAGCATCAGGATTTAGAATGCCTATAGTCTAGTGACATTTAAAATGTAACCCATTGATTGGGGATGTAGCTCAGTGGTTGAGTGCTTGTCTTGCATGCACAAGGCCCTAGATTTAATACCCAACACCATTAAAATAAATAAAATGTAACCCATTGGTGGATATTACTTTAGTCCATTTTTCTTTTAGTATAAAATTGGCAATATAACCCTCTGAAATTCAGCCTCGAGTTATTTTTCACTATCTTCTACCTTCTCAAACTGTTCCTTTCAGTATGCCGCCCCAATCACTTCTCCTTCCTTTTATGTAATAGCAATTACTGTCATGCTGATCTGCCAGAGCTATTCTAAGACTCTAGATGATTTCCTCTTCATTTGTATGAGTTCTCTTTCAACAGGTGTTCAGCACTAATACTACCTTGCACTTTTTGATGATCCATCCTATAGCTCTTTCAAAGAAAATACTGTGTCAAATGCATGAATAGTCACACATCAAGAAATGTGCTTACTCTCTCCTTAGATATTAGTGATGTTGAACGGCTGAAACCTGGATACCTAGAAGCTACTGTGGACTGGTTTAGAAGGTACAAGGTTCCTGATGGAAAACCAGAAAATGAGTTTGCTTTTGATGCAGAATTTAAAGATAAGGTAATAGGTCATTCAGAACTATAACTTTAGGCCTAGTTGTATTGAGACTTATAACTTAACCATACTATTTCCATCTAAAAACACATAAAAGTCTAAAGATAGAAGATGGTCTTGGTGTTTACTTATTTAAATGTTCTCAGGCTGGGTATTGTGATACATTCCTGTAACCTCAGTATTCCTGAGCCTGGGGCAGAAGGATTGAGAGTTTGAGACCAGACTAAGCTACATAGTGAGACCCTGTCTCAAAAAAAAAACCAAAAACAAACAAACAAAAAACCACTCTACAAAATATTTTTCCATTTTTAAAGAGAGGAAATGATTCCAGAGTGAGAAAGTATCAGGCTTTGGGGAAATGCTGATAATAAGAAAAAGCCACTTTTTAATCATGGTGATGCTGATCTCTTCGAATTACAGGACTTTGCCATTGAGATTATTAAAAGCACTCATGACTATTGGAAAGCATTGGTGACTAAGAAAACGGATGGAAAAGGAATCAGTTGGTACGTGTTGACTCTTCTCTGCACATTTAACACAAAAAAAAGACCTGCTCGCAGCAGAGGCTTTAACTAGAAGTCTGGACTGTTACATTCACTTAGAAAAGAAGTGGTTTGTCAATTAGTGCTTAAGTGAATGGGAAGGTAAATACAAACAACTTAAAAGTGCCCATAAGACACTCTCTGAACAAGTACAAATAAAACCATAAAGTGGACATTGAGATGAGAACTGTGTTAGGGTAAATGGGAAAGGTCCCTGGCATCAGGAAGCACAGAACGGAATATAAAAGGTGAGTGCAGGGGTTGGTGTTCTCTGGTATAAATGTGTGAGATGCATCCCAGCTATTCTCCTCTCTGCCATGCACACTGAGTTTACTACCACTAAAAATAATAGCTAATGCTTATCAGGCAGTTGTTGTCTGCTAGGCATGTAACAGATGCAGGAGAGTGAACTTAACCAAAGTCACCTCAGAAGAAGTGCCAGAGCAAGGACTGGCCCCAAAGTCCACATTGTTAATACGGAGGACTTCCTCTTCAGGATTTAAAGATTCATAAGAGGATGCCCACTGTCATCACTGGGCTGCTGTTCTGGAAATACCAGTCAATGAAGTAAATAAGAGAAAGAAATAAGATGTAGGAATATCAGAAAGGGGGAGCAAATTCTTGTAGATGATAGTGTATACTCAGAAAACCCTAAAAAAAATAAATTCAGGAACATGAGTGCTTTCAAAATGAGTGTATATTCATACTGATAGTTAGAATTTTATGCAAACTATATCAGAAACTATAATGGAGGGAAGATTTCATATAGAGCAATGCTTTAAAAAATACCAGGGTATAAACAGTATTAACTGCAGCAGGATTCAGAAAAAAAGAAGGGATGGGGGAAGTTTCTACTGAGGAATATAAAAGATGTTAAATAAGAAGATAGACTATGTTTGCTGGGGGGGCAGTTCAAGTGGTAGAGCCTCTGCTAGCAAGAGTGAGGCTCTGAGTGTAAACTCTAGTACCACCAAAAAATACATACGTAATAAAAAAATGTACTAGGAGAATGACACTTATTTTAACCTAGAAAAAATTTGTATGTGAAAATAGTCAGGAAAATTCTTTTGGTTTGTTTGTTTTTATTTTCTTGAGGTCATGTCTTGCTATGTATCCCAGGCTGCCTCAGCTTCTGAGTGCTGGGATTACAGGTGTTCACCAACATGCCTCACTGCCAGGAAAATTCTGGAAAAAAGTTTGATATTGAAAAAAATCAAATTATTGACTTCTCTTCAAGTCTGCTGGATCTGATGATATATAGGAATTTAGTATATAATAAAGGATATGTTTTGATTGGGCATAGTGGTGGTACCTGCCTATAATCTCAGCAGTCTTTGACCCTAAGGCAGGAAGGTCAAGAGTTTGAAGCCAGCCTGGGCTACAAATCTCAAAAAAAAAAAAAAAAAAGTCCAACACAAAAAAGGGCTGGCAGAGTGGCTCAAGTGGTAGAGCTCCTGCCTAGCAAGTGTGAGGCCGAGTTCAAACTATAGTACCACCAAAAAAAAAAAAAATGTGGTTTCTAAACCAATTGTTTGTTTAGAAAAAAAAACAAAATTAGATTTCTATCTTTATACGCCTTACTTCAGATGTGTATGTTGGCAACCACCATCATGACCGGGCTGTTTTGTTTTGTTTTTAAAAGATGCTGTAACCAGGTAGGTGCTCCAGGTGTGCTCTGTAGACAGCAGCACAGTCCGGCTTTTTTTACATCCAGCCTATTTTATACTCATGCTAGTCGTTTGCTCTCTGCTAACATGTGTTTATACCCTATTTCTATATCAGTATTTAATTTCAGACAGAAATTTTAGTGTTAAAAGATTCTAGGAAAAGCATAGCTGAGTATATTTTTTAGCTTTATCAGGAAAGGCCTTTCCAAACAGAACACAAATCTCAGAACCATAAAAAAAATTGTCACTTAACAGTATTATTTCTTATATTCCCTAATTTCTTTCTTTCTTTTTTATTAACAACACATAACCATAATTTGTAAAAATAACCTATTTCAAGTTAAGAAGACTGACTCAAAAGATGAAGGCGAAAAGACAGGAAAAGATGGTTTAGTTACTAGAAAATAGTCTTACTCATAATTTAGAATGTAGTTCAGAGGGCTGGAGATACCCAGCACCACGACGCCCCTCCACCGCTCCCACCCCCCCCAAAAAAAGAAAAAGCTAGCCAGGGCTCTTAAGAACATATGTAGCTGAAATGCATGCAGCCTTTGTGAAGGCCAGTTTGCCATATCCAGTCCAAAAATGTCAAACGCGTATATTTTTCTCCGTAGCACCACTATGAAGGTGTTTGTATCCTATAGATGTATCTCAAAAAGTTCACCACAGTATATTATAAAATGTTCATTATAGTGGCATTTATAATAGCAGAAAACTAGCAAAACCCAAAATGTTTTGGTTAAGTACATCCATGTAATTCTGAAATACACTAAGTGAGAAAAGCAAAGTCCACAGTAGTGTGTTTACTGTGATCTCATTATGCAAGTGAAGTGATAATATACATATGCACAGCCCAGCTTTTACTTTATCTATTCATGTTTTTATTGTTTTTTTTTCTGGAGGGAAACATAGGAACTACAAATAATGGGTTGTTTTTGGAAACAACCATTTGGAGATGGGGATGAGGCCTTCACTTTGTGACTTTCTTTTCTTTTTAAGTTTCCTAACTACATGTATATTTCTTTCAACTTTTTTAAATGTCAGAAGTTATCTTGGGGGCTGGCAGAGTGGCTCAAATGGTAGAGTATCTGCCTAGCAAGCGCAAGGTGCTAAGTTCAAACCCTAGTACCACCAAAATATAAGAAATCTTGGCAGTAAGATTTTTCTGAGTATGAGAAGATCCTGCCAGGTACCAATAGCTCACGCCTGTAATCCTAGCTACTCAGGAGGCAGAGATCAGGAGGATCACAGTTTGAAGCCAGCCCGGGGAAATAGTTACAGATACCCTGTCTTGACAAAACCCATCACAAAAAGGGGCTGGTGGAGCAGCTCAAGGTATAGACACTGAGTTCAAACTCCAGCACCACAAAAAGAAATCCTAATACATAATCCTAATATATAAAAATCATCCTCCCAGGAGGCTTTTATTCTGTGTCAGGATAATGTCCTATAAAATGAAAACATTACCCACAAACAGAAGAAAAATCGAGACTTTATACATTTGCGTGAAAACGTGTAATTTTAAGACTTAGCTTTTAATTCTTATATTTTGTCATATATTACTATTTTTGTTAAAATGGTCTTAATGTAAAGTTACAGGTAAGTAACTGCAGGTATTTCAATTCATTTTAATAGAATATTTCTGATTATGTGCATATTAATATATAAAATGTAAGAAGGTTGGAAATATGGATAAGCAAAAAGAAAACATATATTTTTTAAAAATTACCCATAATCACACTTTTCCAGATACCCTTATTAATACTTGGAGGGGTGGGGTTTTTTTTTTTTTTTCAATCCTTTGTGTGGATACAAAATAATTTTTAAAATTAGGATTATATTTTATGCACAATTCATTTTATGCTTTGTAAATTTAACACCATAGGGCTGGAAGCATGACTCAAGTGATAGGGTGCCTGCCTAACAAGCACAAGGCCTTGAGTTCCAAATCCCAGTACTGCCAAAGGGAAAAAAAATTGAATTTAACTCTATATTACAAGCATTTCTCCATTATAATATTACATAACATTCCATTGCTGTATAATATTCCATTTTGCTGATAAACTATTTTTAATTATTCCATTTTGTTAGATACTTTAGTTCCAGTTTTTTGCTATTATCAATACTGATATAGTGTATGGTGAACATTTTCTCAGATCCTTGTTTCAATCTCGGTCTTAGAGGTAGAGTTTCTCTACCAAAGCCTATGAACTTTTTATGTTTTTTATTAATGAGGTATTTTGGAAAATTTGACTTTAATATTTTTTTCTGAAAAAGTAGGATAAATGAAAAACATTTCAGTGTGTTGATTGCATTGCAGTTTGTTTTATACAAACCAAAAGACAACAAACAAGACTTGGACTATGGAGGAAATGTTAATGGGAAGCCAAAGGAAGGGAATTTTTCAGGAAATCACAGAAAGCACCAGCCTGACAGCTTGCTTCTCAGTATTTCTCAGAAGACAGAACGTAAACTAGAACTATTTTGTTTAGATAAGTTGTAAAACCAGGCAAGAGAAATCTGACCCTTTAGCATCCTTCACACAAAAAACATGAAAGAAATAAAACTTTTAAGATTTATGTACCTAGATATGCAAAAAATCCAAGTGTTTTTGACAAGTACAATAGGTTTTATATTGGTGAAGGTGGCTATTTTTTTTAAGCTGCTTCTGTACAGTAGAAATGCTGTACTCCAAATGCTCTCTGAGGGAAAAAGTTAGAAGCTACAGTTGCAAAAGTTCTAAAAAAAAATTCTAATATTGTTCATTTAGTAATTTATATCTTTTAAAAGTTTTGATAGGTTTAGATGCTAAGCTTAAAATAATTTTTAAAAGATGGGCAGTGGGCTGTATCTTTACCAATAAATACAGTAAGCTCACCTGTAGTCTTATCTACTTGGGAGACAGAGATTGAAAGGAATGCGGTTTGAGGTCAGCATGGGCAAAAAGTTCACAAGACACCCTCTCAACCAATAAAAAAGCTGGACACAGTGACATGTGCCCATCATCCCAGCTATGCAGGCAGCATAAACAGAAGGATCGTGGTCCAGGCTGGTCAGGGCATACAAGAAAGACCCTATTCGAAAAACAGCAAAAGCAAAAAAGACTGGGGTGTGGGCCTATGAGCTTTCTAAAGGACTTGTACGCATTTTACTGAATTATTTTTCAGAAATGTTGAGCAGGTGTTACTCCTGCCAAGAATGTCTGTTTCAAATGTTTCATCAGCATGGTAGGTTTTCATCAGCTCTGTTGGTTTCACATTTCCCAACTAGCAAAGATAAGTTTCTTATTTTAATTTGCATTTCTCAGCTATTTCACTGAGAACTACAGAGTATTCAACTTAAAATTCTTAAATCTGAATCTATTAAGACATTTGAATAAAATTAATCACAAGAATATCTGTACCTTGCTGATATAAACAATTACAATGTTTAACATAGGTGAGAAAGTTTTCAACTAAACTGTATTAAATATTATCTGGTTTACCATCTCTTTAACTTCTTTTTTAACTTTTTTCTTTTGTGGTACTAGAGTTTGAACTCAGGACTATCTTTTAACTTTTTTTTTTTGGATTTTTGTTGTTGTTTTGTCTTCTGACTGCTTTTGTTTATTCAATAGCATGAATACTACAGTGTCTGAGAGCCCCTTCAAGTGCGATCCTGATGCTGCCAAAGCCATCGTGGATGCTGTATGTAAACATTTCTTTTCAAAAGAGAATAGGGTGGCTAAAAGATACGGTGGTACATGACAAGAGGACATACTTGTTTCAACAAATACTGGAGTACCTCCTGTGTGCATATTAATGTATGAATTCTAGAAATGAGACCCATAACAGATACAAGTAGACATTTGAGAAGAGAAGTTGAGGAGTGGTCCTGGTCAACCATAGTTGGACAGATAGTCAAATTGATTCCAGGATGTACTGAGTAATCCAGGTGTCTATCTTCTTTCATAAGCCTTTTCCACAAGAGAACCAATACAGCAAGGACTAAGGAAGTTAGCAAATTTTGGGGTGCTATTGCAGGAGTGACTTATATATAATAGTAGAAAAGACTTTCATGTGAGATAGTAAACTGTCCCATCAAAGCAACCATTTTGTTTTTGTGCTATTTTAAATGATCTGATTTGGATTTAACCAAATCATCTTAAAATTATTTTCATTTAACAGCATTAAAAATGACAAGCAAAAGAAAATGAACTCTTTTTACTGCTTGTAAAGGGGCTAGTGCAAGAAAAGACAATTTACTGATGAGCCTAGCTCATTTAGACTCATCTTTATTTCCACATGTATCCTGACAAAATTGATGAATATGAAAAACTAGAAGGGAAAAATGACCATAGTTTTTCAATAAGAACACTGTGTACTTTATATGTATGTGTATATATAAAATCATTATATATGCATGCTAGTTACTTTATTAAAAAAATATTTTATTCATCTGTGTGTCATTAGAAGTCAAAAAACTTAAATTTATTAGTATCTCTTAAGCAGTAGCGCAAACCTTCATTGTTCTTATATATTATAAATTGTTTTTAGATCCTAACAGTTGGAATAGTTTCCTGCTCAGATTCTTTTTGTTTGTTTATTTTGGGGTTTGTTTGTTTTGAGATGGAGACTTGCTATGTAGCCCAAGCTGACTTTGAGCTTATGATCTTCCTGGCTCAGTTTCCTAACTGCTGTGTACTGTAACATGTGACTCTTAAATTTCTGTCAATATATGTTTAACTTTTTTCACCTGAAATTAGACTAATTCTAATATTTTATTTTAGTTGCCACCGCCATGTGAATCTGCCTGCACAGTACCAATGGATGGTAAGATTACAGTCTACTAAGATCACATTAAAAATTCCTATCTGTGTGGAAGTAGAGAGAGATAGAAGGCGAGGCTGTTACTTACCTCCTTTAGTGCCACTTTCTATCTCACTGGTTTCCAAGCAGTGACTACTCTGTTCCTCGAGTTCCTTGTGGAGGCCTGTGGACACTGCGGGAGGGACCCTAAATGGGCAGTGCTCTGTATCCCCATCTGCCCATAGGTTGCTTCACCAAGAAAACACCCCCCCCCCGCAATCAAATCTCTTGTTTCTTCTTGTGAGAAAAGGGTTTGCTACTTTAAAAACAAATTTGAAAAATCACATTATAAATTAGCATCTAGAGTAAGGAAGCCCAAACAAAAACTCGGTTCTAAGTTACTACCTTTTGCTCTAGTGCAACTTTGCATATATGTGTTTTAAAGTAAACCATGGTGGGTTGGTGATATGGCTCAAGAGGTAGAGTGCCTGCCTAGCAAGCATGAGGCCCTGAGATCAAACCCCAATACTTCTAAAGAAGTACCACCAAAATAAATAAATAAAGTAAGCCATGATAGGTTGCATTAAAGTGAATATAGCATTCCTTGTTATATGTTGGTAATTTTGGTTCTTAACAGGGATCCTAACTTGTTTCTTTTTTGTCTGAGTACAGTGGATAAGTGGTTCCATCAACAGAAAAACTAATAAGACTTGTCTGGAATACAAGCTGATGCTGCTGCATCCTATTCATCTGGAAGTATTGGATGTGAAAGTAGTAGCTTTTCAGAGCTTTAACTTTAGAACTCATCTAATTAAAGCAAATTCTTCTGTGACCAATCTCATGTGTTTAGAATGTTATCTGTCTGAAAGCATTTTCCGTATCGCAACTAAGACAACTTTTAGTACGTGCTTCAGTGTCAAAGCAGTTGTGACTTGGAAGTCATTGTGAATAGATGTGCAAGATGAACACATATGGGATGTATATGTTTACCATGTGTTAGGAAATAAAATTATTTTGCTGAAACTTGGTTTAGGACTTTTTTTTATTCTGAAGCCAACATTACTGAGTAGGTGTGGGTAAAATCACTTACTTTTTGAAATGAAAACTCTTATAGTACTTTAGTTCTGTGCTTTATTACCTAATTCATTTTAATACCTTTTAATTTCTATAATTTTAGTACAAAGTATAATCTTTGTTGAAAGTTGAAGTGATAAAGTTACACTTTTCTACCTCTTTGATCAACTAATTGAAACCAAAAGTCATTTATATTTTCTTCTGAGTTATCAAGCAGAATAGCTTTGTGCTCAGTTCATGGCCTTTGATGCTGGCAGACCTGAGTTTGAATTCAATCCACCTTCGTCCTAGCTATGTAATCTTAGGCAAGTTCCTTCATCCATAAAACAGACTCTGCCATGGAATGACTTGTAGTAAGCATTCAGGGTTTTTGCTTTGAAATTTTTGTTGATGACTTTAGATTCACATGCAGTTGTCAGAAATAATATGGAGGCTCAGTTTCTCCAAAAAAGTAACATTTTGTAAAATTATAGACAACCAGGGCATTGACTTTGATACAGGCTACTGATCTTACCCACATTTTCCAGTTTTACTTGTACTCATTTGTGTGATTTTTGTTGTATTCACTTCAATCATATATGTAATTCTGTGAATCCTATAAGACACGATGCAACATTACAAGGATGCTTCTGTTGTACCACACTCACCTCTTTCTGACCTCATGTCCTCATCCTTGATTCCTGGCAACCAATAATCTGTTCATTTTTCTAGAATTTTGTCATTTTAAGAATGTTACAGAATGATCATCCAAAACTGAACCAAGAGGAAATTAATCACCTGAATAGACCTATAACACAAAATGAAATTGAAGCAGCAATCAAGAGTCTCCCCAAAAAGAAAAGTCCAGGACCTGATGGATTCTCTGCTGAATTCTATCAGACCTTTAAAGAAGAACTGATACCAACCCTCCTTAAACTGTTCCATGAAATAGAAAGGGAAGGAAAACTGCCAAACACATTTTATGAAGCCAGTATTACACTTATCCCCAAACCAGGCAAAGACACCTCCAAAAAGGAGAACTATAGGCCAATCTCCTTAATGAACATTGATGCAAAAATCCTCAACAAAATAATGGCAAATCGAATTCAGCAACACATCAAAAAGATTATTCACCACGACCAGGTAGGCTTCATCCCAGGGATGCAGGCGTGGTTCAACATACGAAAATCAATAAACGTAATAAACCACATTAACAGAAGCAAAGACAAAAACCACTTGATCATCTCAATAGATGCAGAAAAAGCCTTTGATAAGATCCAACATCATTTCATGATAAAAGCTCTAAGAAAACTAGGAATAGAAGGAAAGTTCCTCAACATTATAAAAGCTATATATGACAAACCTACAGCCAGCATTATACTTAACGGAGAAAAATTAAAAACATTCCCTCTAAAATCAAGAACAAGACAAGGATGCCCACTATCTCCACTCCTATTCAACATAGTACTGGAATTCCTAGCCAGAGCAATTAGGCAAGAAGAAGGAACAAAAGGAATACAAATAGGTAAAGAAACTGTCAAAATATCCCTATTTGCAGACGACATGATCCTATACCTTAAAGACCCAAAAAACTCTACTCAGAAGCTTCTACACATCATCAATAGCTATAGCAAGGTAGCAGGATATAAAATCAACATAGAAAAATCATTAGCATTTCTATACACTAACAATGAGCAAACGGAAAAAGAATGTATGAAAACAATTCCATTTACAATAGCCTCAAACAAAATCAAATACCTAGGTGTAAACCTAACAAAAGATGTGAAAGACCTCTACAAGGAAAACTATACACTTCTGAAGAAAGAGATTGAGGAAGACTATAGAAAGTGGAGAGATCTCCCATGCTCATGGATTGGTAGAATCAACATAGTAAAAATGTCGATACTCCCAAAAGTAATCTACATGTTTAATGCAATTCCCATCAAAATTCCAATGACATTCATTAAAGAGATTGAAAAATCTACTGTGAAATTTATATGGAAACACAAGAGGCCACGAATAGCCAAGGCAATACTCAGTCAAAAGAACAATGCAGGAGGTATCACAATACCTGACTTCAAACTATATTACAAAGCAATAACAATAAAAACAGCATGGTACTGGCACAAAAACAGACATGAAGACCAGTGGAACAGAATAGAGGATCCAGATATGAAGCCACACAACTATGAGCAACTTATCTTTGACAAAGGAGCTAAAAATATACGATGGAGAAATAGCAGCCTCTTCAACAAAAACTGCTGGGAAAACTGGTTAGCAGTCTGCAAAAAACTGAAATTAGATCCATGTATATCACCCTATACCAAGATTAACTCAAAATGGATCAAGGATCTTAATATCAGACCCCAAACTCTTAAGTTGATACAAGAAAGAGTAGGAAATACTCTGGAGTTAGTAGGTATAGGTAAGAACTTTCTCAATGAAACCCCAGCAGCACAGCAACTAAGAGATAGCATAGATAAATGGGACCTCATAAAACTAAAAAGCTTCTGTTCATCAAAAGAAATGGTCTCTAAACTGAAGAGAACACCCACAGAGTGGGAGAAAATATTTGCCAACTATACATCAGACAAAGGACTGATAACCAGAATATACAGGGAACTTAAAAAACTAAATTCTACCAAAAGTAATGAACCAATAAAGAAATGGGCATGTGAACTAAACAGAACTTTCTCAAAAGAAGAAATTCAAATGGCCAGAAAACACATGAAAAAATGCTCACCATCTCTAGCAATAAAGGAAATGCAAATTAAAACCACACTAAGATTCCACCTCACCCCTGTTAGAATAGCCATCATCAGCAACACCACCAACAACAGGTGTTGGCGAGGATGCGGGGAAAAAGGAACCCTCTTACACTGTTGGTGGGAATGTAGACTAGTACAACCACTCTGGAAAAAAATTTGGAGGCTACTTAAAAAGCTGGACATCGATCTACCATTTGATCCAGCAATACCACTCTTGGGGATATACCCAAAAGACTGTTACTCCAGAGGCACCTGCACATCCATGTTTATTGCGGCACTATTCACAATAGCCAAGTTATGGAAACAGCCAAGATGCCCCAGCACTGACGAATGGATTAAGAAAATGTGGTATCTATACACAATGGAATTTTATGCAGCCATGAAGAAGAACGAAATGTTATCATTCGCTGGTAAATGGATGGAATTGGAGAACATCATTCTGAGTGAGGTTAGCCTGGCTCAAAAGACCAAAAATCGTATGTTCTCCCTCGTATGTGGACATTAGATCAAGGGCAAACACAACAAGGGGATTGGACTATGAGCACATGATAAAAGCGAGAGCACACAAGGGAGGGGTGAGGATAGGTAAGACACCTAAAAAACTAGCTAGCATGTGTTGCCCTTAATGCAGAGAAACTAAAGCAGATACTTTAAAGCAACTGAGGCCAATAGGAGAAGGGGACCAGGAACTAGAGAAAAGGTTAGATCAAAAAGAATTAACCTAGAAGGTAACACCCACGCACAGGAAATCAATGTGAGTCAATGCCCTGTATAGCTATCCTTATCTCAACCAGCAAAACCCCTTGTTCCTTCCTATTATTGCTTATACTCTCTCTACAACAAAATTAGAGATAAGGGCAAAATAGTTTCTGCTGGGTATTGAGGGGGGGAGCGGGAGGGGGTGGAGTGGGTGGTAAGGGAGGGGGTGGGGGCAGGGGGGAGAAATGAACCAAGCCTTGTATGCACATATGAATAATAAAAGAAAAATGAAAAAAAAAAAAAAAGAATGTTACAGGAAGAAAAAATCAGGCTTACTCGCATAATTCCCTGGAGCTCCTCCACGTTGCTGTAGGAACTCCAGCAATATCCAGAACTACTGAATGATCAGTAGTTCATTCTTTTTATTCAGTCATTCAGTCTTTTTTTGAGACAGGGTCTCTCTATGTAGCCCTAGGCTGACCTGGAACTCTGTGTAACCCAGGCTGGCCTTGAACTTACAATCCTCCTGCCTCAGCCTCCTGAGTGTTAGAATTACAGGTATGAGCCACCATACCTGGCTTCTTTATTTTTAATTGTTGAGTACAATTCCATGGTATGTGTGTACCATAATTTGTTTTACCTGCTGAAGAAGATCTAGGGCTCCACCTTGGGACTATTATAAATAAAGCTGCTATGAACACTTACGTTCATGTTTTTGTATCAACATGAATTTTTGTTTCTCTGATAAATCTCCAATAGTATTTATGATAAATGGATGTTTAGTTTTATGAGAAGCTGTGAGATTGTTTTTTCAGAGTATCTGTACCATCTTACATTCCCAGTGGCAATGGATGAATGACTGTTTTCCTACATCCTTGCCAGCATTTGGCTTATCCCTATTTTTTAACTTAGCCACTCAGTTAGGTGTAAGTGATACTTCTTGGTGGTTTTAATTTGCATTTCTAATGGCTAATGATGTGAAATATCTTTCAAGTGCTTATTTGCCATCTATATATCCTCTTTGGCATTTTATGTTGCTGTGATCAAATACCTGAGAGAAACGGTTTAAAGGAAGAAAGATTTCTTTTGGCCCATGGTTTCAGTCCATCCTTGGCTGGATCCATCGCTTTGAGCCTGAGGTGAGGCAGAACATCATGGCTGTGGGAGCTGGTGGCAGATGCTGCTTACTTATAGCAGCTAGCAAACGGATAGGAAGGTGTGGGGACAAGCTATATACAGGGAACCTCCCCAGTGAGACCCACTTCCCCAACGAGACCCCACCTCCTCTCCATCACCTCCCAGTAATGTCATCAGATTATGAATCCATCAAGGGATTAAACCATTGATGAAGTCAGAACCCTCAGGGTCCAATCACTTCCCCCAAAGTCCCAGCTCTGAACATTGCTGGATTAGGAGTCAAACCTTTCTGGGGGATAGCTCATATCCAGACTGTTAACAATCTTCCATATCTTTTACCCGTTTTAAAATGGGATCATTTGTTTTTACTGTCATCTTTGAGAGTCCCCTTTGTCAGATTTGCACATATTTTTCTCCTAATTTGGATTTGTTTTTTTATGCTCTCACATGACCTTTCACAGAGGAAAACACTTCTGATTTTTGAGAAACCCCAACTTAATCAAACTTTCTTCTATGAATGGAGCTTTTGATCTCAAGTCTAAAAATTTTTTTTACCTAGCCTTAGATCCCAGAGATTTTTCTGAAAGTATTTTTATTTATTTATTTATTTTTGGTGGGACAGGGCTTTGAACTCAGGTCTTTGTACTTGCAAAGCAGGTGCTTTACTGCTTGAGCCACACCTCCAGTCCATTTTGCTCTGGTTATCTTGGAGATGGGGTCTTGAGAACTATTTGCCCAGGCTGGCCTCAAACTTCAATCCTTCCCCATTTCAGTCTCCCAAATAGCTAGGATTACAGGTTCTCGCCACTGGTACCCAGTTTCTAAAAGTTTTATAGTGTAAAATTTTAAGTCCGTGATCCCTTTTGAGTTTATATTTGTATAAGGCTTATGGTTTAGGTTGAGGTTAAATTTTTTTCCCTATAGATGTCCAGTTGCTCCAACACCATTTATTGAAAGGTTATTCTTCCTCCATTGAATTGGTTTATCCTTTTGTCAAATACCAATTGGGCATATTGTGTAGGTCTCTTTCTAGGTTCTCTGTTGTTCCATTAATCTATATGTTTGTCCTTCAGCCAATGCCACAGTCTCTTGATTACAATGGGTATATGGTAAGCTTTGATATTAAGTTGAAATACTGGGTTGTAGCTCAGTGGTAGGGCTTTTGCCTAGCATGGGCAAGTCTCCAGGTTCAATCCCCATCACTGTAAAAAGAAAAAAAAAATTTCTGTCTTTTATCTATGCCAATTATAAAAAAATCTCACTGGGATTTTAATAGGGTTTGCATTAAACCTATAGATCAATTTTAGTCATGTGTTAGAGTCTCCTAAAGCATTTCTGTTACTAACTTCTAGTTTGGTTCCATTATGGTCCGGGAACACACTATGATTTTGATTCTTTTAAATTTGTTAGTATTTTATGGTCTATGGGAACATCCCATGGGCACTTAAAAATGTGTTTTGAGGGCTGAGCACAGTGGCTCATGCCTGTAATCCTAGCTACTCAAGAGACAGAGATGGGGAAGATCATGGTTCAAGGCTGGCCCTAACAAAAAGTTAGTGAGACCCCATCTCAACAAAAGATGTTCTGTACTCTTGTGGTTCATACATGTAATCCCAGCTACTGGGAGGCTCTCAGTCTGAGGCTGGTCCCAGACCAAAAGTAAGACCCTATCTGAAAAAATAACCTAAAGCAAAAAGGACTGGGAGTGTGGCTGAAGGGGTAGAGTGTCTGTCTAGCAAGCCTGAGGCCTTAAGTTCAAATCCCATACTGTAAAAAAATAAATAAATAAAAAAATTTTTTAAGGGGCTGGGAGTGTAACTTAGTGGTAGAGTGCTTGACTATCATGTCTGTGGTTTCCTGGGTTTGATTCCTAGTAACACCAAAAGAAAAAAAAGTTTGCTGTTGTGGGGTGGATGTTCTATTTCTGTCACTTAGATCCTGTCCTGTTGGTTAATGGTGCTGTTTCAATCTTCTGTTGCCTTGCTGATTTGCTCTCTAGTAGTTCTGTCAGTTGTTGGAGGTTTGGGATCCTAATTGTAGCTGGATTTGTCTACTTCAGTTTTGAGCTACATTGGTTTTTGTCTCATGTATTTCAAGGCTCTGTTGTCTGGTAAGTACACACTTAGGATCTGATGTATTCCTTGTGGATTGACTCTACTGTCATCACATGACATCTCCATCTCTGGTAATTTTCTTTATTTTTTTGGTTGTATAGGATTTGAACTCAGGGCCTCATGCTGCTAGGCAGGTGCTCTACCACTTGAATCACCCTGTCAGCCCTTTTCTTGTGATGGAGTTTTTTCAAGATAAGGTCTCATGAACTATTTGCCTGGATTGGGTTTGAACAGTGACCCTTCTGATCTCTGCCTCCTGAGTAGCTAGGATTACAGATGTGAAGCACCAGCACCTGGCCTCTGGTAGTTTTCTTTATTCTGAAGTGTCCTTCATTGGCCTTTAATATAGATGGGCCACATCTGTTTTTTTTTTTTTAAATAATAATGTTTGCATTTTTTTCCTTTTAACCTACCTACCTTTGTTGTTGACTTTGAAGTGAGTTTCTTCTAAGCAATATATAGTTGAGTCCTGTTTTTAAAATCTACCCTGCCAATCTGTCTTTTTATTGATGTATTTTCATTATTTACATTTAAGGTAATTTTTAAAGTGCTAGCACTTTATGCTGTTCAGGATTCACTCATCTTGGATCTCCAGGTTTGTGTTTCACCAAATTTGGAGTTTTTTCAGTCATTTCTTCAAATATTCTTTCTACCCTACTCTCTGTTTGGACAGGGATGATATGAATGTTGGGCCTTTTGTTATTGTCCCACAGATCTGTAGATTCTTTTATTCCTCTTTTTTTTTTAAAGACTGAGTGAGCTCCATTGTTCTGTCCTCAAATTCAATGATTGTCCTCTGTCATCGCTATTATGGGGCCCATCCAGCAAATTTCTCATTTCCACTGTTGTAGTTTTCAGTTCTGTGATTTGTATGTAGCTCTTTCCATTTCTTTACTGAGATTTTTTAGTTTTGATTAGTTTCAAGGAAATTTCCAGTTGGCCTCAGTTGTCGTTCTGCATTCAAATTGAGCTTTTCTTGGTTCTTGGTATGATGGGTGATGGTCCACAGTATTGTAGGTGCTTTTTCTACTATGAAGTATTAGATAGCCTCTGTCAGGTGACAGGACACATGTGCTTTAGCACTGTGCTGTTTCTTTTGTCCTGGAATCTTAAACCACCTCAACTTCCCATCACCTTTCTGAGCTCTCCTTGGGTTGTTTCTTTTGTTATTTCCAGGGTTGATAGTGCACTTAGCATGGAGAAGCAGGAAAAACAGGTCTGTGCCATCTTGTCACCAGTATGCAGATTTTAATCATATTTCTTATCCTTTTTGTAAGTGCTTCCATTTTTAAACAATGTGTCAGTCATATGTGGCTTCCAAAGAGATTTATTTCTGTTAAGGTAAAAAAATAAGTTTTCAAATGAAGATTATATAATTTGAGAGATTTTTACCTATGCTGGCCCACTAGTCAGAAATTGTTTACAATTTTTTTTTGAGATGGGGTCTAACTATGTAGCCCAGGCTGGCCTCAAACTCAAGACCCTCCAGGCTCAGCCTCCAGAATTCTGAGGTTACAGGCATACGCCATAGTACCCAGCTCTCACCCTGTCTATAGAAAGGAAAAGGGAGGGAATATCCATAATAGTTGTTCTGTGGAAGAGCCTCTGTAGAAAGCTGTCACCTCTCTGTCAGAGCTAAGGAATGTACAATATTCCTGTGTTTTTTGCTAGGGCCACCATAACCAAATCCCAAGCTGGGTGAAAAAAGTAACAGCTCTTAAGGAGAGGCTCCCGGTATGTGGCAAGCTCTCTTCTTCATCATCAGTGCTAGGTAGAAGTGTTCAGTGGACTATAGCCAGAAGAAGTTTTAGCTCCTGGGACAAGAGCCATTCTACAAGTGTTCCCTGGGATTTGACTTTGTATCAAGCCTCAGATAGTATCTAAAACAGATACTGGGGATGTAATGTTGAGCAAAACTGACAAGGTCACTCTAATAGTCTGGAAAGTTTTGGTTAAGCTCTGCAGTCCCCCAATTCTTAATGGCTTAGGGAAACAAGTTTGTTCTTCACTTATACAAATTTGGCTCTGGTTCTGGGCAGCTGGCCTCCCCATAAGAGCTCATTGTGCCTCCTTGTGAACATGTGTGTTCTCATGTTGACCCTCACTATTAGAGTCTCTTGGCACTGATGATTAAATACACCTGCCCAGAAGTGGCACACATCACAGATGTCCTCATTGGCATGCTTAACATCAAGGTAGTAGGGAATAAAGGATATGACATTTAATGAGAATGTTCTCTCTGTCTCTCCCTCACCCCCCTCAGCAGTACTGGAGTTTTAACTCAGGGCCTTGTGTTTGCTAGGCAGGTGCTCAATGCTTTGACCCATACTCCCAGCCCTTTTAGCTTTAGGTATTTTTTGAATAGGGTCTCACT
Source organism: Castor canadensis (assembly GCF_047511655.1). Classification (NCBI taxonomy): domain Eukaryota; kingdom Metazoa; phylum Chordata; class Mammalia; order Rodentia; family Castoridae; genus Castor; species Castor canadensis. The sequence goes on along the minus strand of NC_133392.1, from coordinate 60,708,824 downwards.
TTTATGCCAAGGTTGGCCTGGACCCTGATCCTCCTATTTATGCTTCCCACATAGCTAGGATGACAAGCACGCACTACCACGCCCAGCTATTGGTTGAGATGGAGTCTCACTAACTTTTTGCCCATGCTGGCCTTGAACTTCAAGCCTCCCAAACTCCATCTCCAAAGTAGCTAGGATTATAGGCATGAGACACCATGACTGACCTCTTTTTTGGTTTAATGAGAAAAAATGCAGAGAACCTAACTAGTAAGTTGCTCAAAGTCACTCAAGTAATACAGTCAGGACTTACATCCAGGTCATCTGACTTTGCATCTGGGGTTTTCCCAGAACTTTATGTTGTTTCTGCCTTCACAGTCATTATTAGTAGTGGTAGTAATATTAGTATTATTATCGGTGGGACTGAGGTTTGAACTCAGAGCTTCATACTTGCAAAGTGGGCACTCTACATTTGAGCCACACCTCTAGTCCACTTTGTTCTGGTTATTTTAGAGAGGGGGTCTTGTGAACTATTTGCCCAGGCTGGCCTTGAATCACAATCCTCCAGATCTCAGTCTCCCAACTCGCTAGGATTATAGGCATGAGCCACCAACACCTGGCTACAGCATAATTAATGGGTACCTAATAGTCTGTCACACTGATTATCTACTTAGTCCTTCCTCTTCTGTTAAACAGTATTCGCAGTGTTTTGATTCTTTATTATCTTTGGACATAACTTTTTTTTCTTCGGAATTTTTCAGTTTTTCAAGACAGGATCTTGTTATGTTGCCCAGGCTGGCCTCAAACTCATGATTCTCCTGCCTCAGCCTCCCAAGTGCTGGATTAAAGTGTGCACCACCATGCCCAGATTACTTATTTTGTTTTCTGCAAGGGTTTTGTCAGTTTTCAATGTGGTATATGATTACATTTCCCCCCACAGATCTGGGAGTCAAATGTATTACCTGATTGGGATGCTTAGCCTATCTGAGCTTTAGCTGTTCTACTGCATATTGGGTGATGCCACTGTTACAGGGATAGTGGGGATGTAAGTGATAAAACTTGCTCACTACCAGTGTCCTTGTCTAGATATCAGGAAGGGCTGGTGGTTCACAGTTGTAATCTCCACAGCACTATGATGAGGGCTTTTTTTTCAGATACTGAGACATCCCCAACATACGAAGGGTGGGAATGAGAATTCTAACTTGGGAATTAAAAACTCATTTCATCATCTCTAAGCCCAGGCTGTGAGGGAACAGCTCAAATAGCAATCACATGTTATGTATAAGCACATTAGTTCTATAAGGGCTTAAATCATGCCTTTGCACATAGTATTCTTTATATTTACAAGAATCTGCTCCTGCTGCTTTCTGGGAGTCTCTGGGCAAAAGGGAATTTGCTTTTACATTAACAGGAATGCAATACAAATTGCTTCATGCTTTCAGAGTTGGATCAATTGCCAGTGGTTCAGTACTGCCTCTGTTAGTCTGTAGGATCTCTCCCTTAGTTATTTCAAAATCTTTAAATTAACAGAAAATGCTCACCAGGAATAAGATTAAGCAATGAGAATCACAAGGTTACGTGGCAATCTGAATTGAAAAAGAAGCGTGAGTGTGATCTGGCACCATCTCCAAAAATTTAAATTCATACTTACCCTTTGACTCAGCAATTCTAAGAATCAGTTCTGCAAAATGATCAACCAAGCACACAGCATGTAGCAGCTTTGCTTTAAGTAGCAAAGCTGGAAAAATATCTAAATGTCCTACTATATAGCAGTTAAGAGTGAAGTTAGTGCACAGCTGGCATGGAAAAGATGTCAAATAATATAAGGGAAAGAGAGCTGTAGTACTCTACAGTAGCAAACTATGCCCTAAGTGCCAAATTCCAGCCTACAGTGGGTTTTGTAAATAAATTTACTAGACCACAGCCACATCCATTCATTTCCAAATTATTTGGCTTCCTTTGGGCTACGATGGAGAGTTCAATTGTTGGGGCAGAAATCATCCAGCCCCCAAACCTGAAAATACTTTACTATTTGATCCTTTACAGAAAACTCTAGCCAATCCCTGCTTTATCATATAATCCTGTGTGGAATTTTTTGCAAAGGGATCATTGGGGGACAGGGGAGGGATATATCAATGGATATGTTAGTGACAGCATAGACAATTCTTGGGGAAAAACCCAAAACCAGTTTCCACAATTATCTCTGGGAGTGGGAATGTAGAGTTCAGCAAGGAAGATGTGGGTCCGAGGATTTCCTTCTACTTTAAATTCAAAGTAGTATTTGAATTGTTTTTTTAAAAGCATGTCTTTTTGAAAAAAATTTAAAGAAAACCAAATGAAGCGGGAGAACATCAACGAATGGTGCTCAACACAGCAGTGACAGAAGGGCTCCAGCACAAGGCGGCCTCTTTCTCAGGTGGTCCCTGAACCATCTGAGAAATGTGTTTAAAACCAAAAAATTAGACCTGATTAGAATTGGGAGGGGCTGGGCCCTGAAATCTACTGCCCAACGAGTTCCCCAAGTGATTCCAGTATGCCCTAAAGTGTTGGAGTTTGCTGCTCTAGGCAAAAATGCCAGAAACAGGGCTGGTGGAGTGGTTCAAGTGTTAGAGTGCCTGCCTAGCAAGTGTGAGGCCCTGACTTCAAACCCCAGTACCATCAAAAAGAAAAAAAAAAAGCCAAAAATAGGGAGGATTTCTCAGTGGGCTTTTATCTGAGCATGAGCTAAATCAGCTAAGGTCTGTGAGAACGACCCAGAGTGTGAGCACTTTCTAAACACCAGGCTCTGTGCTGCAGGCTTTGTGGGCTTCCCTCATCTTAGCAGCACTGAATCATATGCTCTATGAGGATATGGCCCTGGCCTGCTGAGGTCTCTGGGCATCTAGCTTGGGCCTGGCACTGGGCTAGGGCTTGGAAATGCAGCCCAAAGTGACACCATTGCAGCTCCACAGTACTTTCGTCTAGTGTTTGGTGGTAAGTCATGTGATAATAGCTTAACTTTGTGCGGTCGTTTGATGAGACCTACTAGCTGCATCATCTTTGGCACATAACCTCCATGCCTACAAAATGGGCTTGACCTAGGGGCTCTGGAAGGCATCCATTCCAACACTCAATGCCCTGGCTTCAAGCAACCTTGTCCCTCTCTTCGCAGTATGCACATTCCCAGGTGACATGTGGTTCCTTGCTGCTGCACCTATGCAACCAAGGCTCTCCTCCTCTGGCATGTCCTCCTGTCCTCCCCGTTGAGACAGATGGAGTTGCTCTCCCCAACTCCTGCTTCAAGTCTATTTCCCATCAGCTCTGACTCTTCTGGAAGCTCATGAAAATGGACAGTGATCATGAACTTAGATCCCTCACTAGTCTGCCAACTCTTTTTTTTTTTTTGCCAGGGGCTTGAATTCAGGGCCTCATGCTTGCTAAGCAGGTACTCTTATCACTTGAGTAACTCCACCAGCCCTGTTTTGTGTTGGGTATGTTTGAGGAGAACTAGTTGCCTGGGGCTGGCTTCAAACTGTGATTCTCCTGAGTAACTAGGCTTAAAGGCATCAGCCACTGGTGCCCCGCTTCTGACTGGTTTTTGAATGGCATTTCAAACAGGACTTCTTTGATGGCAGGTTCACACCCTGGTGACTGCCTGATTTCACAAAGAGATTCTGCATGGGTGTCACATGGAGTGGTGTGTGGCTTTCTACACTTGAGTAGCTATATTCTACAGGGACACAGCGTGGGTCACAGAGTGGACACTGGCTTTCCATTCCACTGGGGAGTGAAAAATCACAAAGTTCAGCATTGGTTAGAAGCCACAGATATAGTATGGTTTTGAATGCCCATTTTCATGAAATTTGAAGGGAAAATGTGCTATCAGGGCAAGCTACTGTCAGTGGCTGCTGTCTTACAGCTGTGCCACCATACTCCTGAAGTCAAAGTTGAAAGCACTATGAGGAAGAGCTCTGAACTAGGAATCCTGAAGCATGTGTACTGACTTTGGCCCCTTGTGACACTGGGCAGGTCACCTCTCTGGGCTTTAGTTTCATCATTTTGTTTAATAAGGTTGTTGGTTCCAACTTAACATATATTTTACCAAGGGAGATGTCATATCTCTATGGTTCTGATGTAGTCCAGGGGAGCAGGATGTAGTGGGAAGAAAACTCTGTGACTGAAGGGGACAAGGTGGGTGACTGGGAGTCTGATAATTAAGATTTGTTCCATACTCAAATGGTGCTTGAATTGCAGACTACAGTCTGCTCAGGACCCTTTGCTGTGTCAAGCAAGTATGTTCGCAGCTCCTCTTGGAGGCTGTGTTCTGGCAAGGTGGGGCTGAAGGTACAACTTTAGTAAGCTGACAGGTGGTGGTCAGCTTTGGCTTTGCCTCCTCATTTCCTGGCACAGGACAGCTTGCAGTGATAGTGAAAAGCTACTTTAGGGCCACCAAAAAAAAAAAAAAAAAGAAAGAAAAGAAAGTGAAAGCTTTGATGGGAAGGTGTAGGAGGGAGACCAAGCCCTCACCTCAGGGTCCCAGTCTAGTGCTCAGGCTCTGTTCTCAGTTGCAGGATTTGAAGTCTCTTTAAGTAGGAGCCACGAAAGAATCTACTGGAAGGCTTTGAATGGGGACATGTAACCAGAGAATTCACCTCCCTTCTTTTTGAATAAATCCCCTTTCCTTAGGAACAGCAGTAGGAAGCAGATTCAGTGTTTGGAGTGACTTTATAGAACAGAACAGAACTATAACACATAATGAGAATCAACTGTATATATACAGATGCACAGTGTGTGTATAGCTATAAGACAAAATTGAGAAACTAAGTAACACCTTTGTAACCTGCTATTTTATTTTATTTTTCCTTAGTAGGACTGGAGTTGCTCTGATTATTTTGGAGATGAGGTCTCAAACTATTTGCCCAGGCTGGCCTTGAACTGCAATCCTCCCAATCTTAGCCTCCCTAGTAACTAGGATTACAGGCACGAGCCACCCAGCTGTAACCTGTTATTTTGACTTAATGTAAACTTATTTTATAAAAAATTAATACTATATAAAATGATTCAATTAATTACATAATGAAGATATATAGCATTTCATTTAACCAATCTCCTAGGGTTATTTTCAATAAACCTTTTAGCTTAGTTCCAATTTCCTCTGGTTTAAAATAATGCTGTAATGAATGAACATCTTAATAAACAAATCTCAGGAAATATCTCTGTCTTTTTTCCCTGAGAATAAGTTCCTGGAAGTGTAGTAAAGGTGGATGAGTATGCACTTTTTCAAAGAGTCTGATGTGCTAAATTACCTTCCAAGAAGTCTGACTGGTTTGTCCTCCTGTCAGCTTTTCAAAATCTCATGGTTTTGAACATTAAAATAAAACCTTTTATCTTATTAAATGTGGTTTCCCCTCCTCCTAGTAATGCCTAATTAACCCTCAGAAGAATGCTATAACCTTGTGCTTCTCAAGCCTCAGTCAGAGTCAGAATAGCTGGATTGCTTACATACTAGGCCCCGTTCCTGTGGAGATGGGATTTCCTAATTGTGTGGTGGAACCTGAGGCAACATGGTTCTGACAAGCTCTGGTGTGGGGATGGAAAAGTCTTGCTGTATTTATGGCAAAGACTAAACTTGTCCTATGGGACCTGCCTTACTTTGTACTTTGAACTTTGCTTCCTACTGACCCGCCAGCAGCAGTAGAAGGGGACTTGCTAGGCTTTCTGATCCCTAACAATGTGGTACAAGGTGACCCTAAGCATGCATTGAGCTAATAGTTGGGATGGCCAAATAACACAAACTCACATTTTTTGCATTCAAAGAGTTCACTAGTGAGGAGATACTGTAAAAAGATAAACATGTACACATATGTTCATAGCAGTATTATTAATTATAGCCAAAAAGCATAAATATTCCAAATGTCTATAAATTGACGAATGGATGAATAAAATGTAATATATACATACAACGGAATATTATTCAGCCATAAAAGGAATGAAGTAGTTGATTATGGTGATGCACACCTGTAATTCCAGCACTGTGGAAGGATGATGGAGGATGGTCTAGGGTTCCAGGCTAGCTTGAGCAATATAGTAAGGCACTGTCTCAAGAAGACCAAAACAAAAACAGAAAAGGAAGAAGTATTGCTACATGCTACAACATGGATGAACCTTGAAAACATGATGCTAAGTAAAAGAAGCCAGGCACAAAGGGTCAAACAATGTGGAAGAGGGGGAGAGGATTTGGTGTTACTGTTAATAGGTTTTATTTTGGGGGCCAACATGGTGAAAATATTCTAAATTGATTGTAGTCATAGTTGCATAACTGTGACTACATAAACACCCTTGAATTGTACAGCTTAAGTAGATGGATTTTTATAGTATGTAAATTATGGCTCAATAAACCTATTACCAAAAAACATCATTGTACATGAACGTGAGTTATTAACAATGGTAGAAAGGAAGCAGAGGGCACTGTGAAGAGAGGCCACCTAGAAAAGACTGACTATGGACTGACAGGGCAAAGAAGCAGAGGCGCCTTCCAGGAAAGGGGAAGGCCCATGCAAACCTGTAGAGGAAGGAAGGAAAACCAAGGCTGAGAAAGATGTCAGTGGTAATACCTTATCAGATGTTTGTGCTAGAAACTAGAATGATGTCATCTGAGTCTCCATAAAAACCATTCCCTCAGTCAGTCAATTATGTGCTAGCTACTGGGGATGCTATAACAAAGGAATGCTATTATTATCCTTTTTATGCATATAAGGATTAAATTACAGGCTGGAGGCGTGGCTCAAGTAGTGAAGTCATGGGTTCAAACTCCAGCACCACAAAAAAAAAAAATTGAATTACAAAATTACAGAGCTAGTAAGTGGAAGAACTGGGATTCAAACCCAGGCTAACTCAAGAACCATTTTCCAAGAAATGTTATAATCTTATACATCCCCACAAATAGTCATGAAGGAAATCAGAACACACCACCCCAAGACATGACAATTCTGCATAGCAATTCTTGGATGCTGAAGACACAAGAGAAATAGCAGCTGCAGAAAAGGTCACTGGAACTGCCTTCTAGCAGCAATTACTGGCAGCAAGCCCTATCAATTCCTATGGAAAAGGTGCTTTCTGAGTGCCAGGAGGAGAAGATAATTCTTATCAGCTCCAACATGGTACCAGAGGAACCAAATCTGCAAACAACACTTACTCTATTGTGTCTTTTTCCATACGATTGGCCTTCTGTATCTGCTGGTTCCATACTGGAGGATGGTAACCAACTGTGGATCAAAAATATTTTGGAACTCTGTATTGAACATGTACAGGTAACACTGTGCCTTAAATGATGTAGTATAACAAATACATATAATTTACATTGTATTAGGCATTATGAGTACTCTACAGATGATTTAAGGTATATGGGAGTGGCTGGGGGTATAGAGGTGGGTGGCTGGGGGTACAGCTTGGTGGTAGAGCATTTGCCTAGTATGCACAAGGGTCCTGAGTTTGGTTCCCAGAACTGAAAACATTTTTAATTAAAAAAAAACTATACAGCAGGGTGTGTATATTATATATGCAAATACAACACCATTTTAATAAGGGATTTGAGCATCCTCAAATTTTGGCATCTGAGGGGTGTCCTGGAACCAATCCCCCATGGATACTGAGGGACCAACCATAACTATGTATATAAACATTCACAGAAATAGATTTACATATTTTCTGTGTACATTCTATCATATCTATATATTCTATAGAACGTCTATATACTCTATAGTGTCTTTCTATTATTATTTTACAGGGCTTAGAAGCCTTTTGTATTTCCTTTTGTATCTGTTCTTATTTGCCTAATTGTTTATTGTGTTATTATTCTTTGTGTTAATTTTTTAGTTATAGCAAACACTTCAGATAATCACCTTAAGAAAAATTTATTTTGGCTTACAGTTTCAAAGGTTTCAGTCCAAGGTCAGCTGGCTCCATTGTTTTGGGCCTGAGGTGAGGCAGAACATCATGGTGGGAGGAACATGTGGTGGAAGAGGCTTCTCACCTTTTGGCAGCCAGGAAGCAGAGAGAGACAGACATAGGGAGAGGCCAGAGACAAGATAAGCTCCTCAAAGGTATGCATTTCGAATCCACTTCCTCCAATTAGGTCCCATCGTCCACATGCTTTTCTTGACTCATTTTCGGTGTTTTAGGTTTGCTTCTGGTGGACTAGAGAGGCCAGGCTCAGCCACAGAACTCCTGCCCTGCAAGCTCAAAGCCCTGGGTTCAAACCCTAGTACTGCAACCAAAAGAAAAAAAAAAATTTTGCTTCTGGTGTCAATGATGGCACCAGATGTCATTTAAATTTTTTATTTTTATTTGGTAAATTTATCAGTCTTTCCTTTATGGCTTTCTTCATGGATTCTGGATTTTAGATCACACCCAGAAAAATCTTTCTCATTTCAAAATTATGAAGAATCCATTTTTCTTCTATTTTTCTAGTATAACTTAAAATATACAAATGTGTAAGTCAGGATTGAACCCAGGGCTTCAGGCATACTAAATTTGTACTCTACCAATGAGCTATGTTCCTAGCTGAACATATGCAAAGCTCTGAAGCACTTGAAACTTACTCAGTGTACTATGTCATTTATGGACACAACCTGGTTTTTTTTTTTTGACTATCCAATTGTCTTAACCTTTTAAAAATTATTTCTTTAAGAACACATAATAGGAACATTTATTGAGAATATATTCTGGGAAAATTGCTTTACATGCACAACAATTTCACCCATTTTAAAGGTGGGTGCACTGGAGCCAGGGCCATTTGTCAACTTGCCCAAGGCTGCTGAGTTGGTAAGTAGAGTTTGTAGTTTTCCTGAGAATCTGCCTATGTGTTCCCTCTTCCCCAAGAGCCCTCTAAGCAATCTAAGTCATCCTTGGGTTTTGAACTTCCACATTTCTTGCAATCAAGCTCCCACCATAGCTAGTAACCCAATGTGTTATCTTGCACTGGGGAAGACCTGTGCCTTTATGTTACAAAATTTGGGGTTCATGGACAAAGTCCCCCTGGTTTGTCCAAAGGTGGTAAGAAGCCTCATAACATAGATTGAACCCTTTCTTTGTCTGGGCAAGATTCAAACTCAAGCCAGTGCTGGTGGGTCATGCCTGTAATCTTAGCTACTCAGGAGGCAGAGATCAGGAGGATCCGTATGAAGCCAGAGAGATCCTCTCTTGAAAATACCCAACAGAAAAGAGATGGCTGAGTGGCTAAAGCGGTAGAGCACTTGCCTAGCAAGTGTTAGGCCTTGAATTCAAGCCCCAATACTGCCAATAAAATAAAATTAAATTAAAAAGATTCAAACTCAACACCCAAGACCCACAGGATGAAAGGAGGTGTTATGTGGCTGAACAGTCTAAGACACTAGTCCAGAAGACTCTGTCACCTGAACAGAGAACTAGACAGAGACACAAATTGCAAAACAGTAACAAAACTTAATTGGAAGGAAAGAAAGAGTTAGGAAAAGGAAAATCACTGCCAGAAAAGCAGTGGGCTCCGGCCTGATGGCAAGGAGGCATTGACTAGCAAAACTTTACTGAAAGAAAAGGAAAGAAGGAAGCACTGCAAATGGAAGCAGTGGGCCGTTCCCAGGTGGCACAGAAGCATTGATTTCTTTGTTTAAGCCCAATTTATAAGTTGTAAGGCAGGAAAAATCGGGGCAGTCCTTAGGGAGGAGCTAGGGTGGCTGGCAGGTATACTTAGCACAGTCTTATCACACAACATGGGGTAGTCTGCACATGTGCTTATGCTAATATTTAGGTCTTTAATTGCATGAGAAGTGACCAAATGTTCATGAGGTCCTAAGTAAGAGACTTGGCCTGGGAGGTCAAATGGGAGGCAGTTTTTTTTTTTTTTTTCCCCACAAGTCAGGTATGCCCAAAGGCACCTCTTCTGGATGATATCTTGCAATTATATTTATGACCACCAGGGCATTTATGATTTAGAGGGGATTAATTGCTCTGGAGATGGTTAAGGGCTGTGCTGGGGTGCATGTTAGCTTTGTATGCTTAAGAGAGCCCCTGGTAAGTTATTTTCCCTACCTGCTAACCTGTCTCAGAGGGAGAAGGTGGTGAAATAGCCCACCCAGCCCTCCTCTGAGTATTGTTGGAGTGCCAAGTGTCATTTTAATTTTCCTTCTCCAGGAACTTGGGTCTATTTCTGAACTTCATTCTGTCCCTTTGGCTTGTCTTTCGGTGCACTAGTTTTAACTAGTTATGGAGGCTATTATGTTGCAATAACTGATGGCGCTAACTCCCTTCTCCTTTGTCTTTCTCAGAGCCTAATTTGTTTTCAGACTAGTTTATTTATGTTTTAGAATTTAGTATGAATTTTAGAAATGAATTAGGTGCTTTACTCATACGTACACGCACAGCCCGGGATGGTCTCCAGCACCAACAAAAATCTCCACACTCTCCCCTATCCCCAAGTAACTATTTTTGTTTGCAGTGCTGAAGGTCAGTCTCAGGGCCTTCCACATCCTAGACAAGTCTTCTGCCTCTGAACTACACCTCCATCCCTTAACCTATTAATTCTACTGGTACTTTTATTGAGATTATGTTATAAGTTTATAATTTGCTTAAGAAGATTTGAGACCTAAGTGTCTAAAAACATCTTTTCATCTGTCCATTCAACTATTACGTATAAAGTGGGAGTGACACTGATACCAGTCTCCCAGGCTGTCCGCAGAACCAAATGAGAAATTGCACAGCGGGACAGGTTGCTCCGTCACTTCTCAACTGCATACACTTGGGCTTGGTTACTTGACTGTTTTGAACTTCGCCTCTTTCATTTGTCCAATGGACATAACAACCGTACCTGTAATGAGGGTACCGGAACTTAAGTGCTCAATAAATACTGTTTTTCTAAGCAAACAGATTCTTCCAGAGCAGGGAAAATGTGATTTAAAGCAAAAGCTTGGTGGCATCCACCCGAGGACGAGGCCCCAAAGCTAACTCTTTTTTTCCAGAAGCCATCTAACCGTTGGTCTCCCCTTCGGACTCCTCAGTGTGTCTGGGAAGGCAGCAGGATTGGCACCGAGAGTCAAAAGCCACCACAGCCTCTGAAACGCTGCCCCAGCCAGCAGGGACCGGTAGTGCCACGTATCGCGCGGCCTGCAAGCCCTACAAGAGTAGGCGGGGCCAACTCGAGGCACGCCTCCAATCGGGGTACGTCACGCCTTAGGCCCGTCCCCCCACCGCCTGAGTGGCTGGTGGAGAGGTTCCCCGGGCAGAGCAGCGTGACGCTACGAAGGGGTGTGGCAAGCACGCACCCGGAAGTCTCGGGGGAGAGGGGGTGACGTATATCCGGCGAGTTGCTGGCGGCCCCGGGTGCTGCTGGTCTGTGTGCTGTGAGGGAGGGTCCAAGCCGTCCGCCGACACCGGAGGAGCCCCTCGGGCCGTGAGTCAAGGGGCCTTGGTGGAGGAGGCAGCCGGCGTCCGAGGGGCTGGGGCGGACAGCGGGGAATGTCGGGATAGAGGCCAGCCCGGACGGGGTTGGGGGGGGAAGTGACACGCAGGCGGTTCTGTGGGGCCACGGGGCCGGTTCTGGGCGGGGACGGGCCGACTCGGCCCGGTCTCCTCAATCTCCTGTCGGCCTCTGGGGTAGGGGGCCCACCTGCATTCCTCTCGGGAGTCTTGCAGCTGCTGGGCCGGATAACAATTTCCTTGCTTACACTGTGCGCCCTGGTTTACAAAACGCTTCGTGTTCTCTGTCTCCGATGAGCCTCAGTCCTCAGTGAGGGTGATGGGATTCCTTAATGCTCATCTTGTTTTGTAGATTCAGGGACTGAGGCTAGGCAAGGCCCTGCAGCTGCAGGTGTGAACTCTCCAACCAGGTGTACAGGCTCCTAGTCCAGGGCTCCTCCCCACACTAGCTTTCTGTTGTCATCTCGTGTCCTGTGTGGAGCCCTGTGTTTTCTCCTTCCATCTCCCTATTTTTCCCTCTCTTCTGTGCATGGAAAAAATTCCCTCATGGGCGTTTGGCATAGATTAGTGTTTTCATGACTGTAGCCGAGGTAAGGCTGGTACCAAATTGCCTCTGAGTCGTCCCTTTTTTTTTTTTTTTTTCTGTACTGGAGTTTGAGCTCAGGGTTTCACGCTTGGTAGGCAGACGACGCTCTACTTCGTGAGCCACTCCGCCAGCCCACGTCTCAGTGTTCTCCTTTGCTCTTGTCTTTTTCCTTACAGGGAATGAATCTGCTTAGGATGATACAGGAGGTTTTGGGACATTGCCATGGGGCTGACCCTTGACATTTACCCCTGTAGCTAAGTAGAGTTTCTTAGCTAAAAACCAGTTGTTTACTACTGTAGATCTGTCTGGAATGCAGTTTTGAATTTGCCCTGAGTATAGAAATGTGTAAATTTTTTAATAGGTTAATGGTCAGTTTGGCGATGCTTCTCCTTTGAATCAGTCCAGCCTGAAATGTGTAAGTTTTCATTTTAGGTGAAGCAGTGTTTTTGCTGGTCTTTAGAGCTCTTAGAGAGTAGTCTAACTTGCTATAGGTGGATCAAGAATAGAAAATAAACAAGATGCTAATTATTTTAAGACCACCCAAAAGATGTGTGTTGGGAAGACTTTGATGGTGTAGTTGGTAGGTTATGGAAGTAAGTTTCCTTTTTTAAAAAAAGCAAGATTGTGATTCTTTCAGGAAGGGCTTTGACTTTGGTGTTAAAAGAGGAGGGTTTAAGTCCTGGAACTGTTACATTTTTCAGCTGAGCAATCTTGAACAAGTTGGCTAGTCTAGGAATGTCCTCATCTTCATTTTGTTAAATGAGGCCAATAATCCCTGCTTGGTAGAGTTGGTGTGAGGATGAAACGAGATGTTTGTGCAGGTTCTGTATAAACTCTAAAACTACTGAAGACTTGGTGTAGATCCTGAGATCTCAAGGATGGACGAGCCATCAGGGCCATTTCCTTAACTTGAGTAGCGCTGAGTACATCCCAGCTCTGGATGCAGTACTTGAAGAGTTTCTTCAAATACTTTCCATAGATCATTTTGGAGGGAAGATTCATAGAATTTTTTTTAAGAAGAATGTCAAGGAGAAATAAATTGTAGTCAAAATAGTTCAGTTACTGTAAGAAATTTCTTAAGGTGTGGGGTTTTCCCATTGTGCTCTTTGCATAATTCACCTGGTTGGGAATAGTTCTAAAATGTGGTAAAATTTTAAAAAGAGCCTATAAAGTGCTGACAACAAACCAGTGTAGTACACATAAATACACAAGGGTTGGGCGGTAGAGGGGTGGTCAGAGTGAAAGTGACCCTAATGAGGAGTGCTCTGTAAAGGTGAGCTGTTCAAGCAATAATTGACAAGAGATGGGGGAGGATGTCTGATTTGGGTAGACTGCACAGGAAAGGCACATTGTTCTTTTATTTACCTACGTTAAACGGCAACTTAAATATAGGCCCTTTGCAAGTATATTTAAGCTATTGGATTTTTTTTTATTATTTTTCAAAGATTTATTAGGATACCATTAAAAGGGGGGATAATAGCAATTGGCTGCTCCATAAAGGAACAAAGCGCCAAGTTAATTGGATTTCTGAAAGTGCTATATTTCCAGACAAATATTATTTATCATGCTCGTGTGTTCTGTTTTTCTGCCAAGATATATTTGAATATTAATGAAAAGAACAAAACAAAACTTTAGTATCTTTACATAGAACCTTTTTCCTTAGTTTGTACCTTCACCCAGACTTGTACTTTATTTGTCCCTGTATGATAGGAGCTAAGGAAAGTAAGCATTAAGTAGGCCTAAGGTTTATAGGTCTGGCCACAGACCTGATAAAAAGAAAGGAAAAACATTTATTATCTCCGTTTTTTAGCTTCCTCTTCAGTCAGAATTTTCTGAAGACTATAGGGGGAGCGGGGCATGTCCCTGTTATTCCAGCTACTTGGGAGGCTGACATAGAAGGAGGCTTGAGCCCAAGCACTCTAAGTCAGGCTGGTCAATACGGCCAGACACTGTCTCTTATACCCTGTCTCTCTTATAAAAATATGTGTGTGTGTAAGAATGCTTTGTGGGTAACCCCTTTCCCAGTTGTTAAAAGTTTTAGTGATTGCAGTTGGTCACATCTAGTGTAAAGCCTGTGATGTGTTGAGGTGTTCCTGCTGATGGAGAGGAGTGAAAGTAATGATTTTTTTTTCTTCACTAAATCAGATAGAGGCAAAAATTCAGTGTGATCAGAAAATGTAATGCTAAGAAACCTTAAGACCTACCAGTATCTCTAGATTCTTCCCTCTTAACTTCACTCAGAGATACATACAAGCAATAGGATCTGAGATCAGGTCCAGTACTCAGAGATCCTTTTGCTTGTATATAGACCTGTTAGTAGCTTTGGGTTATTGTTTGGTGTAGTCTTTGGGAAATAGTAGGAAAAATGGTGCTAATATCAGTACTAATTAAGATACCTATTTATTTAGGAACCTACTGCTATATTATGAATGAGTTGTTTTTTTTTTTCTTTGACAGGATTGGGGTTTAATTGAATTCAGGGCTTTGCACTTGTAAAACAGGCACTCTACTGCTTGAACCACACCTCCAAGTCCGTTTTTGCTCTGGTTATTTTGGAGATGGGGGACTTGAACTATTTGCCTGGGCTGGCTGTGAATTACAGTCCTCCCAATTTCAGTCTTGATTACAGGCATGAGCCACCAGTGCCTGGCTGAGCATTCTTATTTTAAGAGAATAAGAATTTGTAAAATGTACTTGATTATTTATGTTATGAAGGGATTGTATACCTTCATGGTTCTGTACAGTAAGTTGAAAAAAAAAATCTGCAAAAGGGGTTCGATAAATAATTGTTTTAAGAAGAGATAGTATTGGTAAGTGGAGCAGGGCAAATTGGGCCAGCAAATAGGATTTTAAGTGACTTTATTTAGTTATTGATTTTTGTGGTACTGGGGTTTGAATTCAGGCCTACAGCTTGAGCCACTCCACCAGCCCTTTTTTGTGATGGGTTTTTTCCGAGATAGGGTCTCTCAAACTATTTGCCCGGGCTGGTTTCAAACCATGATCCTCCTGATCTCTACCTCCTCAGTAGCTAGGATTACAGGTATAAGCCACCAGTGCCAGGCTAAGTGATTATTTTTTACAGCTGTTTACAGGATAGGGTAATATACTTTTCATTCCTGTTTTCTATGTAGTGCATCTATATGGACTTTTGATCCAAATTATTATTACTACTGTTACTATTATTATTATTATTTTTGGCAGTACTGGGGTTTGACCTGAGGGCCTCACACTTGCTAGGCAGATACTCTACAGCTTGAACCACTCTGTCCAGCCCTTTTTCATGTTGGATATTTTCAAGATAGGGTCTTGTGAACTATTTGCTCAGGCTGGCTTCAAACTGAGATCCTCCTGATCTCTGCCTCCCAAGTAGCTAGGATTACAGGTCTGAGCCACCAGCACCTGGAACTGATTCAGATTATTGATGAGACTAATTTCTTAGAGGCATTGCTGACTGGTAGACAGAATTGGTGTATCTAGGGAATGTGAACAAGCAGCTACCTGGAGGAGTGAATCACACAGTAAAAGAGGGAAGTATATCTGTAACCTCTAGTTCTCTGAGTTTCAGATTGATAACTATTAGGAAACCATGAATTTGTGTAGACATGAGACTCTTATAGATATCCTTCCAGGGCGCAAAATTCTTGTCTTAAGGGGGAGAGAGGTGAGTTTATATTTTTTGTGTGCTTAAACTAGAAGAAAAGGGCCTGTGAATATGCATAGGGAATAAGAGTTAACTTTGCCAGAACAGTGTTGGCACTCAGAAAGCTAATGTTTGCTACTTTCCTATTTTCTACAGGTAGTAAGCATTAATAATGTCTTTCATCTTTGAGTGGATCTACAATGGCTTCAGCAGTGTGCTTCAGTTCCTAGGTAAAGACATTTCCTTAAACTATTTTGTAGGTTTCAAATTTTGTGCACTTTCTCCCAACATTTAAATACATGCAGCTTTTGGTGTGTACAAAGACAATTTATATGGAAAATTCCTTTCTCTTTTAGGACTCTACAAGAAATCTGGGAAGCTTGTATTCTTGGGTTTGGATAATGCAGGCAAAACTACTCTTCTTCACATGCTCAAAGATGACAGATTGGGCCAACATGTTCCAACATTACATCCGAGTAGGTTTGAAAGTACCAGGTGACCTTTTGATCTTTGAAAATCATTGTGAGGCTTGGAGGATAAATCCTTAATTAATGTAGTTCTTTTATTAAAGAGCATTCTGAGCTCCCAGAAGCCAGCTCACTTTGAAGTTACTTCTAGGAAATACTCAGGTCATATACTCTCAGCTTCTGGAACTTTGCTACATCTAACAAGTTCTATAATGGGATACATCTCTCAAAGATTCTTCTTAAGAAGCAGAGAACATCTTGGGGGAAAAGAAACTAGGTTTTTTAGACTAGGTTAAGAAGGTTATCACTCCTATATCTTTTTCTTTTTTTAATGAAGGTGAAAACTTCATTAAGTTTTACATTAGTATTGGTTTATAGCCCTGCCAGTTGGGCTTGTGGTTGGAAAAGTTTATTTATTTTCTCTCTCTACTTTTTAAACATTTTTTCAGCATCAGAAGAGCTGACAATTGCTGGAATGACTTTTACAACTTTTGATCTTGGTGGGCATGAGCAAGGTAAGAGATTCAGTGGAAGTATGGTTTGATTTACATAGTTCATTTCATGCTCCTTTCCTCAAACCAATCTGTCATTTTTACCTTGTAAATTACTTGTATTTACGATTGGAATCTTACTTCAGCAAAATTGTTTTATCTACTTTTTTTTTTTTTTTTGGTGGAACTGGGGTTTGAACTCAGTACTTTGTGTTTGCAAAGTAGGTGCTCTACCACTTGAGCCCACCTCCTGTTCATTTTGCTCTGGTTATTTTGGAGATGGGGGGAGTTGCAAGAATTACTTGGTGTGGTTGGCCTGAAACTGTGATCCTCCTGATTTCGTCCTCCTAAGTAGTTAGGATTATAGGTGTGAGCCACTGGAACCTGGCTTCTTAAGTAATTTCAAGCTTGTCAAAATTTTTTAAGTAATTTCAAGCTTGTCAAAAATTGCAGTATATGCAGGGAATTCCATTGTCCCAATTTATTAGTCTGTCTCTCTCAAATACTGATGTTTAATCTTTTCCTGAATAATTGGTGAGAACATGATGCCTCCCCTTTATTTCTTAATACCTTAGGGCCTATTTCCTAAGAATAAGAGTATTCCCTTAATAATCATAATTTTTTTATCAAAATTTTATCTACTCCATACTGTGTATTTCTTTTTTGTCAGTTGTTCCATAATCTTTTATAGCATTTGTTCCTCAGCAGGGGAGTATATCACATACTGTAGTTAGTTACCAAATCTCTTTTGTATGCTTTGTTCATTGGAATACTAACATGTAAGAAATTAACTTATTGTAAGAAATTTCAAACCTATCAAAAGTTGCCAAAATGACATAGTAGTTACTTATAATCACTGCAGTCTAAACTGTTACTTTTATGAGGCTGGAAGTATGGCTTGCATAGAGTGCCTGCTTAACAAGCACAAAGCCCTGAGTTCAAACCCCAGTACTGCCAAAAAATAATAATAAACTGTTACTTTTGTATGTATTTGCCAATTTGGGACCATTGGAACATTTTCTTCTACTGTGTTGCTCTTCTTATAAGTCCTTTTTGCCTTACCCAGGCTATGTCTGTTTTCCAGATTCCCATTAGGTATTTTGTGTGTGCATGTGTCTGTGTGTGTTTCCCCTGCTGTTGGAGATCAAACTGAAGGCCTTGTGTATGCTAGGCATGTGTTGTACCTAACTTCTAACTCCTAACCCCTCTTCTATATATTTTATACAGACTGGGAATCTTTATCTGATGGACACTCAGTTTACACTTGGCAAGACTGTAGGTGTAGAATTAAAACATTTAAGATGTGGGAATAAATATCCTGGTTAAGTTTGGAAGAAAATAAAAAACTATTGAGATTCTGTCAATTGTTATTAAGAAGTCTTTTAGAACTTTTTTTTCCCCACATTGCCCTCTGGAACATTGTAAGTTAAATCTAATAATAGTTTTTTTAAAAAACTATAGTTAAAAAGTAGCATATTGGTAGTTTCCAATTGTTTAACCTAATAATTTTATACTCAGTGATTTCATTAATATATTACATTTACTTAACTCAATATTTATATCTTGAAAAATCATAAATGATGTATGATTACAATCACATAAAATACCTGTGCAGAAAAAGATTGGATGAACCATATACCAGAATGTCAATGGGTGTGTTTTTCCGGAGGGATTGTAAATTTTTGTTTCCTTTTTTTCTGTAATGAGCTTGTGTTCTTTTCATTTGGGTAGGAATGGGTATTTGGTGTTTTCTGCTTATTTCAAAAAAGGATTTATTTATAATTGCTTATAAATTCAGAGCTAGATAAACCTGAACCAAGATAATCTGAGAATGCCAAATGAATAGACACCAGATGTCTTTAGATACTGGAACTGGGAATTGTAGATTATTTGTGTAATAAATTTAGCTTTTGGGTTTTGTTGAACAATAACAGAAGGGAAAGTGTGGAAGGCCCCACTTTCAGAAATGATCAGGTAATTGTTATTTACCATTGAATGTAGACATACTTCCTTGTTCATTCCATTGTAATGACGAGAAATGAATGGGTAGAAATTGTAGTACAATTAAAGCACTACTTCCTGACATTTATTACCTCTTGTCACAAAAGAAAACCAAAAATCATTCTACACCTATAATCTTGGTACTTGGGAGGCTGAGGTAGGAAGCTGAGAGTTCCAGGCCAGCCTGGTTTATATAGGAATATCCTGTCACAAACAGACAACAAAAACAACAACAACAACATTTCTAGGACTTTTGGGTAAATATGGGAGGCTATAGTAACTGGCCTGGGGGCTTCAACCACCTTTTAGGCCCAGTACCCCTGAGGGCTCAACAGATAAGTGTGTGAACACATACATGTTAGTTGGTTAGGAGCTAACTTGGGACTAAAGTTGTGTGGACAAGTAATTTGTATCCTGACTTTTTTTTTTAAAGAGAGGTTGCAAACAAAATTGGCTACAGGTCACTTAAATGAGTCAAATTGATTAAGTGTAAGACACTAGGGAGTGGGGAAAATTGGTAAGCTAAAGAACTCAGACTTCATCTAAAGGGGTAGCCACCACTTGTTCACCTCTAATGAATATTGGCATGTGGTTAAGTAGGCATAGGATTGCTACATGTTGCTTTTTTTTTTTTTAAAGGAAGGTAGAAACTACAGAAATAAAGTTTAGCTTATGGACCATTAGTTTGCATCCTGTGTTTTAACTTAGCTATTGACCAGGACACGGAGAATCCATACGGATTGAAACCAGCCATTTGCCCATTTTATAGAAAATTGAGAACCTAACAAAAGATGTGAATGACCTCTACAAGGAAAACTATACACTTCTGAAGAAAGAGATTGAGGAAGATTATAGAAAGTGGAGAGATCTCCCATGCTCATGGGTTGGAAGAATCAATATAGTAAAAATGTCTATACTCCCAAAAGTAATCTACATGTTTAATGCAATTCCCATCAAAATTCCAATGACATTCATTAAAGAGATTGAAAAATCTACTGTTAAATTTATATGGAAACACAAGAGGCCACGAATAGCCAAGGCAATACTCAATCAAAAGAACAATGCAGGAGGTATCACAATACCTGACTTCAAACTATATTACAAAGCAATAACAATAAAAACAGCATGGTACTGG
The DNA here is from genome assembly GCF_047511655.1 of Castor canadensis. NCBI lineage: Eukaryota > Metazoa > Chordata > Mammalia > Rodentia > Castoridae > Castor > Castor canadensis. The sequence continues at coordinate 60,689,098 of NC_133392.1, read as the reverse complement.
CACAAAAACAGACATGAAGACCAGTGGAACAGAATAGAGGATCCAGATATGAAGCCACACAACTATAAGCAACTTATCTTTGACAAAGCAGCTAAAAATATACGATGGAGAAATAGCAGCCTCTTCAACAAAACCTGCTGGGAAAACTGGTTAGCAGTCTGCAAAAAACTGAAACTAGATCATGTATATCACCCTATACCAAGATTAACTCAAAATGGATCAAGGATCTTAATATCAGACCCCAAACTCTTAAGTTGATACAAGAAAGAGTAGGAAATACTCTGGAGTTAGTAGGTATAGGTAAGAACTTTCTCAATGAAACCCCAGCAGCACAGCAACTAAGAGATAGCATAGATAAATGGGACCTCATAAAACTAAAAAGCTTCTGTTCATCAAAAGAAATGGTCTCTAAACTGAAGAGAACACCCACAGAGTGGGAGAATATATTTGCCAACTATACATCAGACAAAGGACTGATAACCAGAATATACAGGGAACTTAAAAAACTAAATTCTACCAAAACTAATGAACCAATAAAGAAATGGGCATGAGAACTAAACAGAACTTTCTCAAAAGAAGAAATTCAAATGGCCAGAAAACACATGAAAAAATGCTCACCTCTCTAGCAATATAGGAAATGCAAATTAAAACCACGCTAAGATTCCACCTCACCCCTGTTAGAATAGCCATCATCAGCAACACCACCAACAACAGGTGTTGGCGAGGATGCGGGGAAAAAGGAACCCTCTTACACTGTTGGTGGAAATGTAGACTAGTACAACCACTCTGGAAAAAAATTTGGAGGCTACTTAAAAAGCTGGACATCGATCTACCATTTGATCCAGCAATACCACTCTTGGGGATATACCCAAAAGACTTTTACTCCAGAGGCACCTGCACACCCATGTTTATTGCGGCACTATTCACAATAGCCAAGTTATGGAAACAGCCAAGATGCCCCAGCACTGACGAATGGATTAAGAAAATGTGGTATCTATACACAATGGAATTTTATGCAGCCATGAAGAAGAACGAAATGTTATCATTCGCTGGTAAATGGATGGAATTGGAGAACATCATTCTGAGTGAGGTTAGCCTGGCTCAAAAGACCAAAAATCGTATGTTCTCCCTCATATGTGGACATTAGATCAAGGGCAAACACAACAATGGGATTGGACTATGAGCACATGATAAAAGCGAGAGCACACAAGGGAGGGGTGAGGATAGGTAAGACACCTAAAAAACTAGCTAGCATTTGTTGCCCTTAATGCAGAGAAACTAAAGCAGATACCTTAAAGCAACTGAGGCCAATAGGAAAAGGGGAACAGGTACTAGAGAAAAGGTTAGATCAAAAAGAATTAACCTAGAAGGTAACACCCCCACGCACAGGAAATCAATGTGAGTTAATGCCCTGTATAGTTATCCTTATCTCAACCAGCAAAAACCCTTGTTCCTTCCTATTATTGCTTATACTCTCTCTACAACAAAATTAGAAATAAGGGCAAAATAGTTTCTGCTGGGTATTGAGGTGGGGGGAGATGAGGGGGCGGAGTGGGTGGTAAGGGAGGGGGTGGGGGCAGGGGGGAGAAATGAACCAAGCCTTGTATGCACATACGAATAATAAAAGAAAAATGAAAAAAAAATTTTTTTGTTGATGCAAGTATAAACTTTGTCTTTTAGCACGTCGGGTTTGGAAAAATTATCTCCCAGCAATTAATGGGATTGTCTTTCTGGTGGACTGTGCAGATCATTCTCGCCTCATGGAATCTAAAGTTGAGCTTAATGTATGTATATATATATTTCTTTTCTTGGCCTCTATTTCTTTCAAGAAATACAGTTCAGTAGTGCCAGTTAGCATGTGGTCAAAGTCCTAGTCACAAGAAGAAAATGTTTTGAAATCAAAGACCTTGTTTTTCAATGTCCCGAGGAACCTCAGTTTGAACTTGAATAAATTAACTTCAGAGTGTATCTATCATAAGTTGACTGTATGGCCACGATTAATCAGAACACTCCTCCTGCAGTTTATGCCTGTTGTTCCAGCATAGTTAATGGCATACCCTTTCATGTAACACATTTGGTTACCTGAATGTGGTGTTGGCATAGTGAACCCCTTGAAGAAATAATGGAGTTCTTTGCATTTTTGAATCTGCCTCCTTCTGCGGTTATGCCTACTACCCTTCCTCTGTATTACTAGCCAGACCTTACCAGTCTGTTGGCAGTCTTCAATTTTTTGGTCTCATTTATCCTTTGATACTATCAAGGACTCACTTCAGAATTTCTCCTTTGTCAACATTGCCTTTTCTTGGCTCAGTGATTTCTATAATGATGATTTCTAATTATTCCTATTCTTTTACCGTATCTCTCTTCTTTCTCTTCAATTTATAACTGTTTCCCTGCACTTTTGTTTCTGGCAATTTGAATCTGTCTCAAGTGTATTTTAAGTATGTTTCTCAAGTCTCGATGTGTTGCCTCATGTGGAATTTCCTACCGGGAAGTCCTGTTGGCTCTGGCTACTCTTCCTTTCCTTAGACTCCCCTTTACACTCTTGATTTTAGTGCTTTCTCTAGCTGGTATTTCTCAGTTCCTTTCACAAGCACTTGTTCCTCTGTTTAGCCTATAAATGTGGTTTTCCCCAGGGTCTGTACTTTCTCCCAGGCTAGTCTCATGTACTCCTGTTTATCTGCCACCCACATCAGTGACTCCCAGATGGAGTTCTTTTGTTCAGACTTCTGAACTCCAGTCTCCTGCATAATGCTGCCTACTATTCAGTTCCTCCTATGGACTCTTCCTCCCAGAATGAAGCTATTCATCTTCCTCCACCACCTTCTTGGACCTGCTGTCCAGGAACCCTTGAATTATAGACTCTGCCACCACTCTGCCATGTACTTTAATTCAAGAAGGGACTTTTTTGGACTTGTCATTGCATTGCTTAATATCCTTAACAGTTTTCTATCACCGTCTACAAATCTTTTGCGTAGTATGTAAGATCTTCTTTCATGATCCTTCCACTGTTTTTTAACTCCAGCATCCATCCTTTCTGCTATCTACCTTAAACTACATTCCAAACATACAGAACAACTTGTCCTTCCTTGAATATATGCAAGGAAGCCCTGCCTGGCTTCCTCACCTGTCCCTCTTCTCACCACCTCCCTTTTGCTGTTTCCTTTGAAAGGTCTCAGAGTTCAGGTATGATTACTTCTGGGAGGCCATCCCTGACTTCTTAGACTGTGTTTTCCCTCCATCTCCCCCTTAAATATATGTTGTCTTCACTAATTTTTTTGTAGGTCTCTTCCTTACATGGTAGGACTTTGTCTTATTTCCTTGTGAAACCCCTGTATCTAGTACAGCTTTGAACACCTATTAAGTACTTTGTCAGTACTTAATGAGTGACATCCTTACTGTGATTTGTGTGACATTTCTTAGAATTCAAGATGGATCAGAGCATGTTCCTTTTCATCCTTTCAACTGTGGTTTTCCCTTCTAGCTTTCCCGTCAGAATTAGATGCCCATTCTTGAAATTTGTGCCAGCTTTCACAACTCTCTTTTTCTTTGGTGGGGGGCAGAATACTAGGAATTTAACTCAAGGTCTTGCATGTACTAAGTAATGCCCCCAGCCCTGGTTTTCTTTATGAGAGGAGGGTTTTTGGCAGTACTGGGGTTTGAACTCAGGGCCTCGTGCCTCCTAAGCAGGTGCTCTGCCACTTGAGCTATGCCCCAATCTTTAATAGTTATTTTTGAGATAGGGTCTCATGTTTATACCTTGGCCAGTCTGTACTGTCATCCCTTTGTTTACACTTCCTGTGCATTTACACTTCTCATGTAGCTGGGATGACAGGTCTGTATCACCATGCTCAGCTGCTGATTGAGATGGGTGTCTTACTAACTTTTTGTCCAGGCTGGTTTTGAACTGTGATCCTCCTGTGTAGCTAGGACTGGTTTTCAACTCAAAATCCTTCTCTTCTGCCTCCACCTTCTAAATTGCTGGGATTGCAAGTATATACCACCATGCCTAGCTTTTTTTGCTTTGGAGATAGCCTCATTACGTAGCCCAGACTGGCCTCGAACTTACAATGCCTCAGCCTTCTGACTGCTGGGATTACAGGTGTGAATGCTGGGGTTACAGGCATGTGGCACCATGCTTGGATCTAGACTCCTCCTTTGTCTGTCTTTTAGACATTTTCTTCACTTCTTTCTCCAAAATGTGTCTGGTACTCTTCATTAAAATGTGTCTTACCGATCATCTTCTCTTACTACTTGTGAATTCATTGTCCTGACTGAAAGTGTAGATTTTATTCACTCACTTCTAGATTGGTGGTCTTTGGGTCTAGTGCAGCTAACATTTCAGACTGGCACCATAATGTGGGTTTTCCCCTCCCATCCCACTTACTCTCACTGCATGTCAACTTAAATGCTTCAGTCCAGCTATAGAGTACTCCATGTGGCTTTGTGAATTCTTACCCTACTACAAAACCATTGCTTATGTTCTTCTTCCTCCTTTTCACTTAACAAGTCCGGCCCTTCCTCAGAGCCTAGCTTTGGTTTTGTATCTTTTTCTAAGACTTTCCTCAAGCCCAAATTCCCCTGATTTTGTTTTAGTATTAATATTCTATCCTAATTCATTGTGACACTCAATTGTTTACTATGTTGTGTTCTTACTTAGCTTTGTTAACATAAAAATGAACATAGAATGGCGATTTCTTAAAGACAGGGTATCTCTTACCTTGCCTTCTATGTCCCTGTCAGTGTCAAATAGTGCTTTGCACACACTGGGCACTCAGTGACTATTCTTGAGTTCCAGTAGTCCTCTCAGGCTCTGTAGTATTCATTATTCCAAGACAGCTGAGTGGATATTCTGAGGATGGTTTGTGGCTGAGCAAATCAACTCAAAGTGAAGGTTGGGATGGTTCTGTCTTTTGAATAGACAACTTTCAGTGGAATTGTTGAAGTAGTTAGGGGATTTTTACTTAAAGCCAAAGTGAACCTTTCATCAGATTCATAAGATGGTCAGATTTTTTACTTCGCATATGATTCCTTATGAGACCAATAGAAGTCAAAATTTTCATTAATCTGGTAGGTTTTTGTAGGTTCCTCACTTAACTTTCCTTTATGCTGTCTTTAGGCTTTAATGACTGATGAGACAATATCCAATGTGCCAATCCTTATTTTGGGAAACAAAATTGACAGAACAGATGCAATCAGTGAAGAAAAACTCCGTGAGATATTTGGGCTTTATGGACAGACCACAGGAAAGGTAAGAGAAATATATTCTGGAGGTATAGAGAAGATGTCCATCATGTTTAAAACACTGATGTTTGGCTATCTAAAATTCTCCTTTCAAGAGTTTAGAACAGGCTTAGGATTTATTTTAGTATGAGTATTTTGTAACTTTATTAAAGGCAGGAGAATTTCCTTTATCCATTTTCTTTTCTTTTTTTGCAGTGTTGGTGATCAAGTGCAGGGCCTCACACATCCTAGGCAAATTCCGTACCACTGAGCTACATCCCCAGACCCTTCTTTAACCATTTTCTAATAACTGAATCCTTTAGGTACTTGAGAAATGAGTAGAAAAGGCAATCTTAATCTTTTAAGAATTTTTTGATTATCTTTCAAATCAATTCTGAGAAAGAAACCCTTTCTGATTCTTGAAAGAACCTTTCTTAGCTTAGAAATCAGTTTTTTGACTGGTGATTTCAGATTATGAAGAAGAGCAATCATTTATATCACTTTCTAAGTGTTAAAATCAAAGTATTTGATTATTTTCATGCTCCTTGCTGAGAGGTGAGCATATTACCCCATTTTGCAAATGAGAAGAGAATGATTTGTTCAGGTTTGCACAGAAAGTGAGTGATAAATCCAGAAATAAATTAGAGTCTTCCATATCAGTAGGTTATGGTGCCTCTAACTGGAAGGAAGGCTCTTACAGAAAAATAGGCTTTTGAGAGGCTTTTATTTAATTTTTAAAAAACATCTTCCCTTTTGTGATCTGTGTTAACTTATAATTCCTTATCTTTTTGCTGTTACCTGTTTCTTTCTTGTAATGCTTCCCTACTCAATTAGTTTCATGTATTATATACACATGAATTCTGAGTTCTTAATGCCTCAGTGCAACCTGTCAGTGTATATTTCTGAATGCTTCTGAGTATGTCTAAACAATCCCAGACCTCATTCATCAATGAGCATGTTGGTTCCTTGGGTCCCAATGGCTTTTTTCTTAGTTTGTTGCCATAACTTTCCATATGAATGCTGGGTATTAAATGCTTTTTGAAGAGACAGGCGGGAATAGAACTCTGTTGCTTACGCTATCGTGAAAGCAAGAGGCCCTGGAGTAGTCATCTGTGATTAATATTTACTTAGATTTTTGTTTAAGGAACAGAAAAACTGATGTTAGTAAGCACTCTTTCAAGCTTTTCTGCTGTGGAGCTGCTAACAGGCCTTTCTTGGTTTTGTCTCCCTCAGGGAAATGTGACTCTGAAGGAGCTGAATGCCCGCCCCATGGAAGTATTCATGTGTAGTGTGTTGAAGAGGCAAGGCTATGGCGAGGGTTTCCGCTGGCTCTCCCAGTATATTGACTGATGTTTGGACAGTGAAAATAAAAGAGTTTTACTTCTCTGGACTGATCCTATTCACAGCTTCCTCATGAACTTTTCTAATAGAACAAGGAAAGCTCTCCAACCATGTCTGGCATTGAGAAGCCAAGAGTCTCTGTCAACTCTCATCGCCCAGTGGTGACATGTGCTCTTCTGCACACTGTTGGGAGGTAATGCCCCACATGCTGGTGCAGGTCAGTATCCCGGGACTCGGAAGCTGGCAGGATTTGCTGGGTAAAGCTGTGTGCCATCATGGGACACCTGAAAAGAAAAACACGTCTCACCACTGTGGTTGATTTCAAAAGAAAGTGATTCTATTTTTTAAAGAAAGTGTTGTTAATGTAATTGGTATCCCTCCTAACTTTTTGAGTTCTCAATTTACTTGGTCCAGAGTTTTCTATTCTTTTTTTTTTTTTTAAACTAGTGAATGGCATTTAGATACTTTGTAAAATTATGCACAGATACACATTGGAGGCCAGAGCTTGGGGGGTGGATTTAGCCAGCTGAATTAGCAGGTTGGTGAGAGAAGCCGTCCTGCCCCTCTAACTGCCTGGTTGGAGGTAGCATCAAGCTTGTGCATGGAAAATGAGGAAAGGAGCAGAACCCTGCAATTGAGGCAGGTTGCACTGTGGTAAGTTGGCATCATCCCTCATTGTGGAGTGGGGAGCAGATTGTTCACTGTGGAGGAATGAATGATAGAGTGGGCTGTTGTTATTATATTATTATTCTTGTAAAGTTACAAGTTTCAGCCAGTCTTTGCTTTTATACTGTTGTGAAATTTAATTTCTCTTGATAGTATCTTCGTTTTTCATTTTCAGTTATAAAAAGTTGTCTTTTGCCTCATGAAAGAGTTGAGAACATCTCTCATGTAGTCACATGCTGCACGCGTCTCACTTTTTTTGTACAGATTTTAGGGGGAAAATATTTTGAATAGCGGAGCACAGGACAAAGTTAATAGCTTAAGACCTCTTAATTTTGTGAGTTAAGGACTTTGCCATCTGGAACTGGAATACTTGGACTTTCTCAGTGGGCTTTAAAATTTCTGCTTGGAGAATTGGATCTGCTTCTTGGGCTGTTCATGAGCTCTGTCTTTTTATTACATTGTTTCTCTTCACTGGTTTTCTATTTTGTTGGTGTGCCTTTCTTCATTTCAGATGTAAGCTGGGAAAACACTAACCCCAGGACTTTGTGTGGAGTTTGAAGGCAGACTCGCTGACATCAGTGAGAGCGACAAGCAGCAGCAGCCCCATGAGGGTCACAAGCATGACTTTTTATAGCATTCCCATTTTCTTAGTGCCACGTGTAAAATTGGATTTTCATGATCTTAACTTATATTCTAACCTTGTAGTAAAAGATAAAAGACTAAGAAATGGGAGGAAATCTTTATTTATTTTCCCCTTAATACAAGGTTAGCAGTAATTTCCTCAAAATTGAAAATGATGATGCTTCCTTGTAGAGGACTGACCTTAGTTCAGTACACCCCTTTATCCAGTGGGAGGGAAAAGTGGAAAAGATACTTCTGGGGTACAAGAGTGTTATCCTTCAGTTGGATTTCTCACTCTTAGTCTTGCCTACTGACCTTTGGGGACAGCGTTCTGGTCTACTGTCAGGGAAAGAAGGAAGAGGCTGGATGAGGTATATCTGGGAATTGCGTGCATTGCATTTATAGCAATTGTGGCTGGAATAAGACAAAATTGTTGGTTTGGAAAGGGGTTAAAGCCTTAAGTGAACAAATCTAGCTAACAGTGAATGACCTGGTAGTAAACTTGCATACTTTTCATTTCCTTTGGCTAAAGGTTGCCCATACTACTCTATCCAGAGGCATGAGAAGTATGATTGCTTCAGTGTTAGTTTTCTTTTTCTTTTCCTCCTTGTCCCTAATCACTTTGTAGCAAGCTAGAAAACTGTGGACTCTACATAGGGCAGCTCTTTGTGAAAGTGGTTTACTTTGGCCACCGGAGAAAGAGACTGTTGAAAAGTCACGTGGTAGCAGTCTGTTTCTTGCCCCACAGAACACCATTCCTAAAATAAGGTAGCTGAAAGAAGCTGCTGTGAGGAGTGAGGCTCCGACAGAGGATCAGAGCCTTGTACAGGAACTCCCATTAATTGAGACTTTTCATTCTGTTTTATCAGAGTGCATATATGTCCTATTTCAGCAAAAGTAAAACAGTCATTTACAAAAGAAAGTCAATCTGTATCCTAAGCATTTTAATAAAATGTTAAAAACAAATTTGCTATTTCTTTTTTTGCTTTTATTCTGGGTTTAAGCATATAATGCCATCTGCTTAGGAGAGGGAAAAAAAGTTCTTCCTTACAGGAAGAAACATTTAGAATGGATGTGAGAGACTTGAATTTTGCTAACAGGGAAAAAAAAAAAAAAAGCGTGGTTGCTAGTGGTAGTAAATTTAGTACTGTTTGTGTGCTTGGAGCATGCTGTTAGCCCAGGATGATTGGTCATCCCCTCAATGACAGGTGCTTAAGCAGAATCTCTTACTGACATGCTAAAGTCCACTTTAGTTGTTCTGTTCATCATTTTACACAACACTGGAGAAAATCAGTTTGAATGCTGCATGTGGCAAAACAGGAAGGAACCTGTGCTGTGCATTTACTGAGCATTAGTACTGGAAGCCTTGCTTTTAGAAAATCCCAAATGAGATTCCAAAACTAAATAGGACAAGTAGAGTGAGAAACAAAATGCAACAGGTTCTTTTTTGTTTGTACTGGGATTTGAACTTAGAGCTTGAGCCACTCCACTAGCCCTTTTTTTGTGTTGGGTATTTTTGAGATAGGGTCTGGCAATCTATTTGCCTGGGCTGGTTTCGAATCATGATCCTCCTGATCTCTACCTGAGTAGCTAGGATTATAGGCGTGAGCCACCAGCACCTAGCAGGTAGGTTTTTTATAACCAAAGATTCAATTATGGGAGGTGTCCAATTGTTACTCTTACTATGAAAGGATGCTATGGGTAAAAGTGTGTCTTGCTTGAGGCAGAATGGAACATGAAAAACAAAGGCTGAGTCAAGAAACCTAGCAGTCAGTAGGTCTCACCAACAGAAAAATTTGATGCAAAACAGTTTGTGCTGGAGGTTTGAACATCATTAAGGAAGAAATCACTGGACTCTAGAGAGAAAGTCAGTCTTAATTGCCAGGAAGTTGGGGTAGGTTAAGAGATTTTGCTAAGATCAAGCCATCTTTTGTGTTACAAAAACAAAAGCAGACAGTTCGTGCTATGGGAAGATTGCCTAATTTTAGTCCTGCTTTATGTCCAATCATTTCCCTTTCTCAAATAGGTTTGGTTCACCAGGGGTATTGGGAGCATGATTTTACGTTGTGCTGGGGATACCAAGCAGTATTAATTTTATTCAAAGAATTCATGCAAAAAGGCTATGTAATTTAACTACCAACTGAATATTTTTCATTAGTGCTCACATAGATGTGTATTAATCTTACTAAAATTAATGTGTATTTTAGTGATACAGTGATGAAGCAGAACTTCATAAAATGTCTAGCTTGTTGTCAGTGCTTAGAGATATCATGAAGTCCATCCAAACTTACCTATTCTGAAAGATAATTCTTTGGAAAAGTAGGGAATTTTTATGGTAGCCTATATTAGAAGCTAACAATAGTTTTGGGCCTAATTTGTCTTGCTGGCTGTGTATATGGGCTGTGAACTAAGAAAGGTTGTTGCACTTTTAAGTGGCTGAAAAATTAAGAATGCAGTTTATGACACATGAAAATTATATGAAATTCCAGCTTAGGAAATTTTATTGGAACACAGACTCCACCAGTTGTCTTTTGTGTGCTACAACTGAATTGATCAGTATTTTGAGACAGAGATTGTAACCCACCAAACTTGAACTGTTTCCATTCTGGAAAAAGGGTTTGGCCCCTCGCCTAGCATAAATCCTGAGTAGTAGTTAAAAGTGTCAGTGTGCAATGTGCATGCATACTACGAAATAGAAGGTTGGATGATTAAAACTGTTTTACTTAGCTACTGTTCATTGTTGATTTAAAGGGCAACTTAGAGCTAATACAGTTTCAATGAAATTTGTGCTTATTGGGGCTTTGGTAACAAAACGTCCTAGGATTTTGTGACTCCTGTGCTCCCTAGTGGGTTATTGTAAGGTTTGCTTTCAAAAATAAATACTGAATCTCGGCCAAGGGAGGCCTCTATTATCCCAGGGGGTCAGAGGCTGAAGGTTGCCCACACCTGTGCAGAGGCTATCAGGTCCTGCTAAGGCCTGGCAAAGGCTAGCCACGTCAGCACTCATTTCTATTCCCTTTGCCGAAGCCCAACAGTCAGAAGACACTGGGCTCAGAGGGACCCGCCCTCCTTTCCTTCCATCTCACCGGGTCTCTTCATGACGCCGCACACCTGGCACTCTCCCGGGGCTTGTTCTGGTCCCAGCTGCTTTTTCTAAATCCCACAGGTTGGATAAACCAAAGAGGGCGGGATTAGCTGATTAGCTTCAGCAGCCAATCCGGGCTCGGCGCCGTGACCAGCCAATCGGGCTGGGCCAGTTGGGGTTTAGCCAATCGGGCTCGACCAGGAAGACCTGAGTCAGTCGCGTCCAGCCGTGGTTGGCGTTGCGCGGCCCCCCTCCCCCATCCCGGGGTCCTGGTAGTGTTCGTTGGTCCTCTGGGAAGCCCTGGGAATCTGCCCCCTCAGCAATGGGGCGGCAGTGGGGGCCCTCCATGAGGACGGCCGAGCAGGCAGGTTGCGTTGTGAGTGCTTCCCGGGCTGGGCAGCCTACAGCGGGCTCGTGGAGCTGCAGCGGAGTGATCCTCAGCCGTAGTCCGGGCCTGGTGCTGTGCCATGGGGGAATCTTCACTCCTTTCCTACGGGCGGGCAGTGGGTGCCTAACCGCGGCAGCCACCGCCTTCCTGCCTGGTGACAGTTGCAGCGACGACCTGCGCCTGCACGTGCAGTGGGGCCCAACGGCCGAGAGTCCCGCGGGTCGCGCGGAGCTGGGCCGTCCGGGATTGTGCACGCCCCAGTGTGCTGGTCTCGAGCCTGGCCCGTCCAGCAGTCCCCGCGGGCGGCCCCTGCAGCCCCCGCGTCCGGCCGAGCTGCTGCTGCTGCTGAGCTGCCCTGCCTTCCGGGCCCACTTTGTGCGCCTCTTCGGAGGCGAGGCAGCCGAGCACTGGCACTTTGTAAGTGCTGCACCGGACGACGAGGTTTCGGAAGAGGAGGAGGAGGATCAGCTGAGAGCGTTGGGCTGGTTCGCGCTGCTGCGTGTGCACCCGGGCCAGGAGGCCGAGGAGGAGCGCGGGCCGGCAGTGGCCGTGGCGCCTCTAGGGACCGTGCCTAAGGGCGCGCCCCTGTTGGCCTGCGGCTCCCCATTCGGGGCCTTCTGCCCGGACATCTTTCTCAACACGCTGAGCCGCGGCGTGCTCAGCAACAGCGCCGGCCCACTGCTGCTCACGGATGCGCGCTGCCTGCCGGGCACCGAGGGAGGCGGCGTGTTCGCGGCGCGGCCCGCGGGGGCGCTGGTGGCGCTGGTGGCCGCACCGCTCTGCTGGAAAGCCCGCGAGTGGGTGGGCCTCACGCTACTCTGCGCCGCCGCCCCGCTGCTCCAAGCTGCCCGTATGGCTCTCGCCAGCCTGCCTCCCGACTCTGCTGCCCTGGCCGCCCTCCTGCCGCCCGAGGTGGGCACCCCGCCGAACCTGCTTCTGCAAGTCCCTGGGCCTCCGTGGGCAGCCGCGGCCATGCTGGTGGAGTGCGGCACTGTTTGGGGCTCCGGAGTGGCCGTGGCGCCCCATCTCGTGGTGACCTGCCGGCATGTGGCCCCTCGGGAGGCGGCCAAGGTCCTGGTGCACTCCATCACCCCCAAGTAAGGCCCACGGGCTGTCCCCTTCCACGATCTCATGTGTGGATCCAGGCCTTCCATCTTGAGGATTGTGGAGGCCTTTCTCCTCTGGGCCTGTAGTGTGGGTAGAGACCAGGAACCCTCCCCTCATCCTTGACATCCAGAAACCCTGTGAGGGAATCTGGATCTTCTGCCAAGCTCCAAGCAGCTCTGGAATTGGGATCTGTGAGGCTCTGGGCATGCAGGACTGGGTATCTTTATTTCCCCCTCACTGCCTGAATTCCTTCTAGGCAGCGTCTCTGTCTCCTAGCTCTGCAAGGAGACAACCCTCTAAGTCCTTTTCCAGAAATTCCTTACCCTGCTCCAGGTGGTGGTGACAGCCATGGGATAATGAGACGGGCTTGCTAATCTTACTCAGTTTATCCCCTAGAGTTTAGCCAGAGCCGTCCTTCTGGATGAAAATTTCAGATGCAGGGTTCTAGATTGTGGGGTTAGGACTTAGGCAGATAGATGTATTGTAAACAGTCTTTGGGTGGCTCCAATGGGCATCCAGGGTGGGACTTTATAGAGTCATTTGTCCCCTCTGCAGGGAAAAGCACCCTTGCCCTCCTTTACTTGCACTTACTGTGGCAGTGGACCAGCGGCCTTGGTTTCCTGGCTTGGATTTCTACCTAGCATGTTCTGTTTCCTTTGCAGCCCCAGGTGCTTAAGGCCAAGGTTAAACAGTATAGCAGCTTGGTGTTAATGCCTGATCTTCCCCTTATGTGGCTCAACACAGCCTTGCAGCCTGGGATTTTCCAGTCTCTCTTCTGAATCCTGGAGGATAGCCTAGTCTGGCTATCCAGCCTGGCTTTGCCATAGAGTTCCCACAGGTGGTCAAAAGGACAGCCATGACTTTATAGGGGAAACTGACAATGAGAATGGCCCTGTGGTTGGCTTCCAACTTCTCCTGCTCCAATCTTGCTCCTAAGGAAACACCAGGTCTGCTGGAAACTATACTCCTGCAGATTATAGTAGGATGCACTGTGTGAGCTTGGGCAAGTCACTTGTCTAAGCTGCCTCCAAATGAGTTAACATGTAAAGTCTTGGACCAGAGCCTGGCACATAGTATGCTATGGAAGTGCTAGCATGGATATAGATAAGGACCAAGAAGAGTAGAAACACATCATGCCTTCCCACCAACTGGCAGGATTGTTGGAGGTATCAGTGAGGCAGTGAAGAAAAGTTCTTTGGTGTCCTCTAGGGTCCTCAGTTGCACCATCTAAAATGGGGCTGATAACCAGTGCCTAGTTCATAGGGTTATGAGGGTTAAATAAAATGACATCTACAACCATCAACACCAGGCCAGGCCTCCCATGCACGCTAGGTGTCAGGTGCTCATTATCATGGTGAAGCACAGGAAACTGCATAAAGGTACACTACAGTTTGTAAAGCATGCTTAGGTAAGTGATATGCTCAGAGCTGAATGACTGGTAGGTTTCAAGGCTGACACCCAGATCTTTGAAGGTCAAGTCCATGACTTTTACTGTCACTCTCATCTCCTTGCTTTCTCTCTAGTGCTGAAGGGTTCGAAAGCTAGCCTGCCATTTGCTTCCTTTGCTCCCAGGAGTGTGGCGATCTGGGGATGCGTGGTGTTTGCCACCCAGGAGACATCTCCCTATGACATAGCAGTGGTGAGGCTGGAGGAGGACCTGGATGGTGTCCCCATACCTGTGCCTGCTGAACACTTCCATGAAGGTAAAGACAAGGGGCACAATGTGAAGAGGGCCTGTCTGGGTTATCTTCCTTCTCATGGGCACTCTAACCATGCCAGACCAGGTGGCCAACTCCCTGCCCCACCCCTACTGAGTAAATGAGTCAGGGTGGCACTGTGGAGGTCTTACTGAGGCCTCCCTATGTGCCAGCCTGCTCCTGGTGCTGGGGCAGGTGGAGTAACCCATGAAGACATGTCCCCTCCCCAGGACCAGCAGCAGTGTGGTGTCGTGGTGCTGGACCGTTAGGGTTCCTTATAACACTTCCAGCTGGTCAGAGGAGTGTGTGGCACTTTGAGGCTCCAGTGGCATGATTTGGGTAAAAGGCTTTGAGATGCTGCAATATAAGTACTGGATGTGATGAAGAGATCAGGCCCTCTGGATGGGCATCACTCCTCTGCTGCCCTTGCACAGAGTACTTAACTATACTCTGTCTTGGTTTCCACATCTGTCAAATGGGGCTGCTGCACCTTGCTCCTGGGCATGGTGAGGACTGGGTGAGATGTGCCTGTACAGCATTAGCCTGTGCCCTATCCTGTACTTCAAGCACTTGGGGAAGGAAGGTGGGGCTCCTTTGTAGCCACTAGCACCATGTCCTTTCACCAAGAGGCTTATCAGTCCCTGGTGGAGATTAGTATTAATCCCACAAACATGAGCACTTTTGTGTGTGACAGGAACCCCAAAAAGTGACTGCTAGGTCTAGCAAGGAGCAAGGACTGGAGACCAGCCTGATGCTCCAAAGGCGCAGTTAAGCACATGTGTTGCTGGAGTGCTGGAGTGTACTGGGTGGAGTTCCCACCCTCTTCCTGCAGGGGCCATATAGGGAAAGGCTCCTTGTAGGTAGTGTCTAAGCAGAAACTCAAAGGGTAGAGGGGGTTGGACCTTTGGAAGAGGTGGGGTGAAGGTGGGGGTGGGAGTGAGTCACATCAGAACGGAGTCCCCATCTATACCCTTCTTCCCTCCCTGGCAGGTGAGGTTGTCAGTGTGGTGGGCTTCGGCATCTTCGGCCAGGCCTGTGGGCCCTCGGTGACCTCAGGCATCCTGTCGGCTGTAGTGCAGGTGGATGACACCCCAGTGATGCTGCAGACTACATGTGCTGTGCACAGTGGCTCCAGTGGGGGACCCATCTTCTCCACCCACTCAGGGGACCTCCTTGGTAACCAGCTCCATGGCCCTCCCAACTTTTCCCTTGCAAAGCCTCAATCCCACCAGCAAATACTCTGTGGCCAGCCTGGGAGGACCCTCTGTCTGGGAATGTGGTGGATCTTATGTCCATATTTACTTAGCCAAGGTTTTCAGGCTGTTCTGCCTCTGAAGGTGTAGAAAGGAGGACAGTGAGCTGGGAGGGGAGAGATCTGGGCCCTGGGCCCTGGGCCCTTCTCTGCCACCAGTCCACTGCATAACCTTAGGAAAATCTCTTAATGTCGTTTGGTCTATGAAGTCAGGAGTTGGATTAACCCAACGGTCACAAACTCAAAAGTCCGCAGAAGCTGGCAGGTGAAGTAAATGAAGAGCAAGAGAAGACTACAGTCTCGGAGGTCAATGGGTGGGCATTGCTCAGCTATAGCAGATTGTGGTCATGAAGGAAAGTGGGCCTAAAATGTCACAAGAAGCTGCAAACTTTTTTTTAAATATGTGGTTAAATTTCTTTCAATTTTTAAGTTTTTGGTAACTCAGTTTTGTTTTTTTTTTTTAATTCAGTATAGTGCTAGGAGCTGGGTGCTGGTCTGGTGGCTCACACTTGTAATCCTATACTGGGGAGGCTGAGATCATGAGGCTTGAGGATTGCTGGAGGATAGTCTGGGCAAATATTTCTCAAGACCTCATTACAAAATAATCAAAGCTAAATGAACTGGAGATGTGACTCAAGTGGTAGTGCACCTTCTTTGCAAGTGGGAAGCCCTAAGTTCAAACTCCAGTCTCACAAAACCCAGATGGATAAGGTATAACTTAGTGATAGAATACTTGCCTAGTATGCACAGGGTCTGGGTTTGATCCCAGCATGAAAACAAACATAAAAAACCAACCCTTCCCCCACCCCCAAAAAATTAAAAAAAAATAGTCTGTTTCATTAGCAAAGCAAATTGCATCCAATTGGATGTAGGGCTGTATGTACAGCATCACTTGGCTTGTGGTAACCTTCATTATTTTTACCTTTTATTATTTCTAACTTTTTTCTTGTATAGTGAGGTCTGTAGTCTATTTATTTGTTCAACTCTAGTACACAAACCTATACCCCTGTGAGCAACAACTCTAGCAAGTAGAATATAGTGCTCGAGTGCCCCTGTGCATGTGGCTTTTTTTTCCCCTTCTTAGTGCTTAAGATCAAACCCAGGGCCTTGTGTATGCTAGGCAAGCACTCCACCACTGAGCTATATCTCTAGTCCCAGGTGTTTTTGGTTTTAGCCTTAAAGCACCTAGTCAAAAAACTGGAACAATATAGAGAGGATTAATATAGCCTCTGTGCATGGATGTCACACAAATTCATGAAGCATTCCATATTAAAAAAAAAGTGCTTAATCAAAGCAGGGAATAGTGGTATACACCAGTAATCCCAGCACTTGGGAGGCTGAGGCAGGAGGATTGAGAGTTCAAGGCCAGTCTGGGCTACATAGGGAGACTCTGTCTCAGACAACCAACAAAACAGAACTGTTCAGACAAAACACTGCTTTCTAAAGGTACTTCAGGTCAGCTTCTCTCCCCTACTTCAGTGTGGTTGTTATTCAACATTCACTTGTCACAATTTTTCCCATATCCACTTTTCCCCTGTATCCTAGTTGACAGATTTGTGGACACAGAAGTAAATATAGATGTGTACACATAAGTTAGTATACACACACAAATTCTGTATCTTTTAGTTCTGTCCACTGAGAAAGGCAAAGAGCAGTGACACTCTAGTTGCAGTGAGCATACTTACATACCTAGAGTCCAAGAACTGGTAGATTCTAGGACTGGAACACAGAGAATCCAAGGTGATCCAGGAGTATCTTGTCCCAGAAAGAAAGTGCTAAAGGCAAAAATGATGGGGTTATGTCAAGTTGTCAGGATCAAGAGTCAACCCAAAGGAGCTACTCTGAGGATAGGTCCAACAACAAAACAGGTAGCAAAGAAAAGAATGACTGTGAATGAGTCCACCCTTATATAAATAACTGAGTAAGTTTAGAAATGGAGATAAGTGAAAACTTGTTTATAGAATTATAATTAATGTAGAAGAAGAAACAAGGGAAATAGGAAATCACTCTTAACACATTAGCACTGGCTACTGACATATCTAAATGGACAGGTGCTAAGATTGGTGTGCAAAAGTTAGGTAGAAGCAATATTTGTATAATGTCAGAATATTTTCCCCAAAATACTTAGTGCTTATAAAAGGAAATACTAAATTTTTTGTGGAGAAGCCTGGCAGATACCAGCTTAGTCAAATGATCAAGGTTAACATCACAAGTACTATATGTAAGGGCTGAGGTTTGTGGCTCAGTGGTAAAGTGCTCACCTAGCATGTCTGAGGCCTTGGGGTTCCATTTCAGCACCAGGAAAAAACAAAACAAAACAATTATTATGTATAAAGGCCAGGTCACACCTGTAATCTTAGCTACTCAGAAGAATTGAGGTTCAAAGCCAGCCCAGGCAAACAGTTCTCAAGACCCTGTTGAAAATACCCAGCACAAAAAAGGGCTGGTGGAGTGGCTTAAGAGGTAGCATGCCTGCCTAGCAAGAGTGAGGCCCTCCAAAAAAACCCCAAGTATTATGTATAGATAATCAGACTCCTGATACTATACACTATGAAGGACACACTTCTGTGGGTATCTTCCCAATAATGCAGAACTCAATCTAATCATGAGAAACACGTATAAACCCACATGGAGGACCACTGACAAAATAACCTCCTTGTCCTCTCAAAGTGTCAAGGGCACAAGAGATGGAAAAGCATGAGGAACTGACTCCAGATTAGAGGGGATTTAAGAACACATGGCAGTGTAATGTGGGGATCCTGGAACAGAAAATCATGAAATCCAATCAAGGTCTGTACTTTGGTCAGTAGTATTGTACCAAAGGTAATTTCTTGGTTTTGATAAGTATTGCATGATGACAGATTTTGTCATGGGGAAAGCTGAATGAAAGACACACAGAAATGATGTTTAGCTACAGCTTCTGTAAGTGTAACATTATCTTAAAAAAACGTGTCTGTGGGTCTGACTTTGTTTATTCATTCAGCAAGTATCTGATGAGGGCCTACTCTGTGCCAGGCACTGTTCTAGTTGCTGGGGAGACTTCATGAACAGACATAAGGTCCTGCCCTTGTGGAAAGAAGTAGAATCAAGTAAGTGAACTGGAGAGTTAGATCTGGATGGTGGCCAGGAGACAGGCCAGGAAGAGGGCAGTGTGAGGAGTAGGTGTCCATGGCAGAAAGCTTAGCATCTGTCACTGCAGGTTTCAAGGCCCCAGTAGGCTTAGGGGCTCCTCTCTGCACCATTCATCTCCCTGCCCCTGGCTCACGTCTTTTGTTCTCTGACTTCTCAACAGGCATTGTCACCAGCAACACCCGCGACAATAACACAGGGGCCACCTACCCCCACCTAAACTTCAGCATTCCCATCACAGTGCTCCAGCCAGCCCTGCAGCGCTACAGTCAGACTGGCGACCTGGGTGGCCTCCATGAGCTGGACCACGCCACTGAGCCAGTCAGAGTGGTGTGGCGCCTGCAGCGGCCTCTACCCCAGGCCCCTCGGAGCAAGCTGTGAGGCTGTGTCACCCTTTGAGGGGGAAGAAGGACCATTTTATGCATTAGGAAGTGATGTTGAGGTGGTGGCAGTCATCAGATCGGGGTCCAGCTCCAGATAGGACATGCCTCAGCTGGCCACCACCCTTTCTTCACCCACTGACTGCAGTGTGGGCTCTGGGCCCAGGACAGACTTCTCTGTACTGTGGGGCCCAGCTGGCAGCCTGTTTTGGGGTGCTTTCTTGAGCCCTGATCTGTCGGTCCCCCAGCACTAGACTGAGCTGTGTGTTTCCTTTCTGGGGATTCCAGTCCAACTGCACAAAAGCTCTAGTTTTGATAGGCAAATGTGGGAAGGCAGGTCCAGCCCTGGTTGGGCATCTAGTCCCCTGATGGCTACTGGTCTCCTTGAGCAGCTTCCCTGGGACCTAGCCTCTGATATGCCTCTCTGCAGTCTGAGCTGGCAGAAGACAGGCTTGCTCAGAGCACAGTGACCCTGCTCTGAAGCCCAGAGACAAGGGGCGGACAGGAGCAACTCCCTGTTGTGCCATATCAATGGGCAGCTGGGTCCCTGGAAGCCCGGATGCCTGGGCCTTCACTCTGACACAGTGCCTTCATTTTCCAGCCCATAGCCTGAGTCTCAGGAACCTTGAGGGGGTGGGGGTGGGGTAAGCATGTGTGGTTAGGGCCTGGGAATAAACACAATGTACTGGTCAGCCTCTGTGCTTCTGTGTATCAGCTTCTTTTTCTCAGGTGCAATTGGGAATAAGCAAGCACCGGGCAGAGAAACATGCGCTTTCTATGCTGCTTCTCAGTAGCATTTCATCACATGGGGTGCTTTACTGGCAGGCTGGCCCTAGTAGCTGTACACACCATCTCTGCTGCCTGGGACTTGTGGGTTCTGGAAGGTAGAGGTCTTGGCCTGGTAGCAGATGTATACAGAATGCCTAGGATGTGGTGAGGTCTGCTCTGGGCCCCAGGTGGGTGTGAGTTAGGGAGTTCAAAGATGAATGAGGAGGGCTGGGATTTAGCTCAGTGCTTGCCTAGCATTTGTGAGGCCTGGAGTTCCATCCCCAGTACTGTAAAGAACCAAAACAAGAAAGGGTAATAAGTCAGAGCAACCCCCAGGAACTAAGACCAGCTCTGAGGGGGGTATGCCCAGGGCCCTGCACACGTAGGTGGGTCCTTGAGAGGATTTTCTCTAGCCCATTGAATGCCACCTAGGACATGGCAGGGGGTTAATCCAAGCCAGAAGAGTGTTGCCCAGGAGTGCTTTGTTTCTAACATGTTTGTTGAGTGCCAACTCTGGGCAACCACAAAATACTCTTTCTTCTTACAGATTAGGTCCAGAAGGCAAAGTTAGTGTGAGAGAAGTCCTACCAACTTCAGTTTGCCTTCATTGGTTGGGGCAGGGGGAGGGGAGGATTTATTCCAGCATGTGGATACTGAGTTGCTTTGGGCTATTCTGGGGAGACTGGTTTGTCAGTCCATTAACGCAGTGAACAGAGCAGTTCTGTCTAAGGAGAATATGTTCAGAGACCCAGAGAGGGGACCAGGAAGGCTTTATCAAGGTGACTCAGGTGATAAGCTGTCAAAAGAGAGTTCAGGTATACCCAGTAGACTGTTAGTGGGAAGGGTGTTACAGGTTGAGAGTAGCAAGAGGTGGGAGAGGGAAGTTGAAAACGCTTGTTTTCAGAGTGTTAAGTAGAAGATTAGAAAGGAGTGAGACAGTTTCAGGAACCAGTTACACTGGCCTTGGTGAGAGAGAAATAGCTAAGGCGGGATGGGTGGATAAGGGAAGGTCAAGCCCCACAAGAGGTGGAAGTGGCTGGATGTGGGGCCAAGGCACAGAGAGAGGAAGGTCCAGTTAGTGTCTGGATTTCTGACTGGGATAGTGATGGGGTGGCTACAAGTGTTGGGGGGTGGGGCATCAGGTAGAGAGGTTCTGCAGGCTGTTGAACAAGATGAGTTAGAATAATGCAGAAAAAGATAAATCACAGTAAAGTGCCTGCCTAGCAAGGCTGAGACCCCGAGTTCAAATTCAGTACTGTAAAAATAAATAAATCCCCCATTTCAGTGACTTAAGAAGATAGAAGTTTATTTATTGATCAGAGTCCAAAGTAGTATCTGACCAAGAAGGAAAGATTAGTTCTTGTGCAATAGTGATTTTGGGACCCACGCTCCTTCTCGCCTATGGCTCTGGTGTTGGTTCTGGGACCCCAGATTCCTCTGCCAAGTCCTCTGTACCTGTTTGGTATATGGGTGAAGAAAGGAGAGGATATTCCTGCCTCATTCATTCACTCAGTGACTCATCCATTCATTGATGCTTTTTGTCTTTTCTTCCCCTGCTCTGTCTTTAAAAAAAAAAAAGTGTATTTTAAAACAATTTCAGACTCAAGAAAAGCCCCAGGGATCCTCATATACCACTCAGAGACCCCATCCAATTTCAACAGGCTCTCCAGTGACACTCTGTAACAAAAAGATCTAATTTGGGGTCAGATTGTCATGTTTCTGTTCTCCCTTGACTTGGGACAGTTTCTCAGTCTCTCTGAGTTTTTCAAGACCATATAAATATACTGCTCTGCATTCTCCTTTCACTTACAAGGCTGAGGATCCATTGGTGTTTCCTATCTGAATAACTATACTGGTCACCAAGTGATAATTTCCTATTTCATCTTTACTCTTACCTTACTAAGGTGGTATTCTATTGTAAATAGGAGTTTTCCCTTCTTTCTGTATCTGTGTGGATTCATATTTTATTTGGTGGGTTAAAATCCATCAGTATTATTTATTTTGATGCTCAAATTGCTCTACATCTGGCCAGTGGGAGTTCCTTCAAACTGGCATCTTCCTATCATTCTTTGGATACTTCTTTCATGACAAAAGCATCCAGGCACCTTTGTCCTTTTCCTTAAATCAGTTGTTTCCCCCAGGATTCTTTTGAATGGAGAATGGCGTTTGGAAGCCAAGGTCTAGGCACTGGGTGTGCTTGCTGTACTGGGTGTGCTGCTCCAAGGCCCTCTGTGTGGACACACACTTTTGCATGTATATTTACTTTTCTCTCTCTCTTTCATCAGTCACAGTTCATATGAATGGTTCCAATTTGGACTCAGTTTTACAGACTTTCCCCTTTCCTATGCTTGCTTCTGTGAGAGGAGCCTGGTTCCATAGTCTCATTATAGTCACGTCTTTGCTTCATCATCTGTACTTAGCCAATTTCCTGAGCTCCCTGGGCAGTCCCAGCCACCTTGCTCTGATGCCCTTCCTGCTTGGGCCACCATGGCTGCTCTACCAATGCCTGCTCAGTGACTTTTTTTATTCATTGGGAAGAGGGAAGAAAGCCACCCTTACTTCTTACCTGCTTCAGCTCTGAATTTACACCTACCTCTTGCTTGCAATTCCTTTGATGAGAACTTGTTCTCATCCCAAAGCATGGAGGGGTTGGGAAATGCAGTCTCTGGCTGGGCAGATACCCTGGGACAGACCTACATCATGGAGTGGGACAATCATCTTTGATGGACAGCTGGTTGGTTCTGCCAAGCTGGGTCTGCTTTTTTGAGACAGCATCATACTGTATAGCCCAGGCTGGCCTTGAACTCAAGATCCTCCTGTCTCAGCCTCCTGAGTGCTAGGATTACAGGTGTGAACCATTATACCTGGCAGCTTTCGTGTGACTTTTTGACTAGCAGGGAACAAAGACTTACTCATGTTACCTAAATAAGACAGAGCACAGTGTTTGCACCCTCCTGGACAGGTGCCAGAGAACTGGCTGGAAAGGTCTGAGAGCCACAGGAAGGGATGATAACATAGCACCCGTATCTGCTTTGCTCCCTCCCTTCTGGTGCCATCTGCTCCCTCAGTCTCCATCCTCATTGCTGCAGTTTGCACTTGGTTGTCACACCTTTCTGTCCTTCCTCTCCCATGACGTTTTTCAGTTCTCGTGCTTACACATCTCATGCTCAGGTTGCCTACATAATTGCCCAAGAGAACAAATGGCTAACTAGGCCCACCCATTTTCTCATGCCCTGCTACATCTGGGGCTGCCCCTTCAAGGGAGCTGTGGGCATGATGGTCTAGTTAGAGTAGGAGACAATCTATACTGAAGTCTGGGCTACAGATGAAGGTGGGTGCTATCTGCCATTGCTGCAGGAGTAGGTGGAGTGAAGGGCCAGGGCCATCAGTGGTTAAGAGACTGGGGAAGAGGGAGGGTCTACAAGGGAATTAAGTAATAAGCAGAGGCACAGAGAGATCTAAGACCTAGATCACTGAGGCAGACACTAGCTTTGCACCAAAGCTCATTTTCTGCTTTATACTTTGTTTCCTGGCCATGCTCACACTTAGGCGTGTCCATGCATTCCAACTCATGCAAGAGTAGAAGGGAGGTGAACCATGTGTGGGCCTGGCCTATAATAATCTACCTGGCTTTCTCTGAGCAGTTACCATCCCACCCTTGGTAGGAATGGAGGCAACCCCTAAAAGAGCTTCTGGAAGCCATTGTTGCAGAGGGTAGAGCCTGGTTTCTAAATGACTATGTGACTAAGACAGCCTCATTAACCAGGACATGAGCCTGGAACTGATACCCCAGCACTTCTGTTGCTTTCGAGTCATTACATTTTGGGGTTTATTTGTCACAACAGCAGAATATATCCTCGCTAATTTAGTCTTTTCCTGCCTGAGAGCACATGTTGAGGGAGAGAATAAAACAGGGTCTCTCTCTGTCCTTTGAGGCTTAGGAATTTAGCAGGCACAACTATGGAGAAGGAAAACATTTGCCGGGCTCTTTAGAGTTAATGGCTGCCTCTTCTCCAAGTGAGGTTAAGGCCTAATGAATTGACATTAATCCCTTGGCATTCCCTAAGCCCTTGGGGCAGCAGTACAGCTCCCGGCTATCTGTTAGGAATGTCCTCAGGTCTGGCTGAGCCAGTACCTCTTCCTCCTCTTTGATTCTGTGACATTGGACTATCTGCCTGCTAGCTGGATTAATCAAAGTTCTGTGGAATGGACTACCAAGTGTTTCAGCATCCTAACCACCACACCTTCCTGCTACTTCTGGCACTTGGAAGTTGGAAGACAAAAGTCCTCTGTTAGGCAGTTAGCCCTGATTATCAGTTCCAAAGCTACAGACCTAACCGAATGGATAGACAGGAGTGATGGCAAGGAGTTTCCTGTGAACTGGCACAAGAGAGGTTGCATTCAACCCTGCCCTAGATCAAATGCCTCTGTCTGCCAACAAGGTATTGTGTGACAATCCGAAACCTTGATTTTTTTTTTTTAAATATTGAATTATTTTATTTTTTTCTACTCCTATCACAAGGTCTTCATTCCTTTCTCCAGGATGTCATTCTTTTTTTTTTTTTCATTTTTCTTTTATTATTCATATGTGCATACAAGGCTTGGTTCATTTCTCCCCCCTGCCCCCACCCCCTCCCTTACCACCCACTCTGCCCCCACCCTCTCCCCCCCCCTCAATACCCAGCAGAAACTATTTTGCCCTTATTTCTAATTTTGTTGTAGAGAGAGTATAAGCAATAATAGGAAGGAACAAGGGTTTTTGCTGGTTGAGATAAGGATAGCTATACAGGGCATTGACTCACATTGATTTCCTGTGCGTGGGTGTTACCTTCTAGGTTAATTCTTTTTGATCTAACCTTTTCTCTAGTACCTGTTCCCCTTTTCCTATTGGCCTCAGTTGCTTTAAGGTATCTGCTTTAGTTTCTCTGCGTTAAGGGCAACAAATGCTAGCTAGTTTTTTAGGTGTCTTACCTATTCTCACCCCTCCCTTGTGTGCTCTCGTTTTTATCATGTGTTCATAGTCCAATCCCCTTGTTGTGTTTGCCCTTGATCTAATGTCCACATATGAGGGAGAACATACGATTTTTGGTTTTTTGAGCCAGGCTAACCTCACTCAGAATGATGTTCTCCAATTCCATCCATTTACCAGCGAATGATAACATTTCGTTCTTCTTCATGGCTGCATAAAATTCCATTGTGTATAGATATCACATTTTCTTAATCCATTCGTCAGTGCTGGGGCATCTTGGCTGTTTCCATAACTTGGCTATTGTGAATAGTGCCGCAATAAACATGGCTATGCAGGTGCCTCTGGAGTAACAGTCTTTTGGGTATATCCCCAAGAGTGGTATTGCTGGATCAAATGGTAGATCGATGTCCAGCTTTTTAAGTAGCCTCCAAGTTTTTTTCCAGAATGGTTGTACTAGTCTACATTCCCACCAACAGTGTAAGAGGGTTCCTTTTTCCCCGCATCCTCGCCAACACCTGTTGTTGGTGGTGTTGCTGATGATGGCTATTCTAACAGGGGTGAGGTGGAATCTTAGCGTGGTTTTAATTTGCATTTCCTATATTGCTAGAGATGGTGAGCATTTTTTCATGTGTTTTCTGGCCATTTGAATTTCTTCTTTTGAGAAAGTTCTGTTTAGTTCACATGCCCATTTCTTTATTGGTTCATTAGTTTTGGGAGAATTTAGTTTTTTAAGTTCCCTGTATATTCTGGTTATCAGTCCTTTGTCTGATGTATAGTTGGCAAATATTTTCTCCCACTCTGTGGGTGTTCTCTTCAGTTTAGAGACCATTTCTTTTGATGAACAGAAGCTTTTTAGTTTTATGAGGTCCCATTTATCTATGCTATCTCTTAGTTGCTGTGCTGCTGGGGTTTCATTGAGAAAGTTCTTACCTATACCTACTAACTCCAGAGTATTTCCTACTCTTTCTTGTATCAACTTAAGAGTTTGGGGTCTGATATTAAGATCCTTGATCCATTTTGAGTTAATCTTGGTATAGGGTGATATACATGGATCTAGTTTCAGTTTTTTGCAGACTGCTAACCAGTTTTCCCAGCAGGTTTTGTTGAAGAGGCTGCTATTTCTCCATGTATATTTTTAGTTCCTTTGTCAAAGATAAGTTGCTTATAGTTGTGTGGCTTCATATCTGGATCCTCTATTCTGTTCCACTGGTCTTCATGTCTGTTTTTGTGCCAGTACCATGCTGTTTTTATTGTTATTGCTTTGTAATATAGTTTGAAGTCAGGTATTGTGATACCTCCTGCATTGTTCTTTTGATTGAGTATTGCCTTGGCTATTCGTGGCCTCTTGTGTTTCCATATAAATTTCACAGTAGATTTTTCAATCTCTTTAATGAATGTCATTGGAATTTTGATGGGAATTGCATTAAACATGTAGATTACTTTGGGGAGTATAGACATTTTTACTATATTGATTCTTCCAATCCATGAGCATGGGAGATCTCTCCACTTTCTATAGTCTTCCTCAATCTCTTTCTTCAGAAGTGTATAGTTTTCCTTGTACAGGTCTTTCACATCTTTTGTTAGGTTTACACCTAGGTATTTGATTTTGTTTGAGGCTATTGTAAATGGAATTGTTTTCATACATTCTTTTTCCATTTGCTCATTGTTAGTGTATAGAAATGCTAATGATTTTTCTACATTGATTTTATATCCTGCTACCTTGCTATAGCTATTGATGATGTCTAGAAGCTTCTGAGTAGAGTTTTTTGGGTCTTTAAGGTATAGGATCATGTCGTCTGCAAATAGGGATATTTTGACAGTTTCTTTACCTATTTGTATTCCTTTTATTCCTTCTTCTTGCCTAATTGCTCTGGCTAGGAATTCCAGTACTATGTTGAATAGGAGTGGAGATAGTGGGCATCCTTGTCTGGTTCCTGATTTTAGAGGGAATGGTTTTAATTTTTCTCCGTTAAGTATAATGCTGGCTGTAGGTTTGTCATATATAGCTTTTATAATGTTGAGGAACTTTCCTTCTATTCCTAGTTTTCTTAGAGCTTTTATCATGAAATGATGTTGGATCTTATCAAAGGCTTTTTCTGCATCTATTGAGATGATCAAGTGGTTTTTGTCTTTGCTTCTGTTAATGTGGTTTATTACGTTTATTGATTTTCGTATGTTGAACCACCCCTGCATCCCTGGGATGAAGCCTACTTGGTCGTGGTGAATAATCTTTTTGATGTGTTGCTGAATTCGGTTTGCCATTATTTTGTTGAGGATTTTTGCATCAATGTTCATTAAGGAGATTGGCCTATAGTTCTCCTTTTTGGAGGTGTCTTTGCCTGGTTTTGGGATAAGTGTAATAGTGGCTTCATAAAATGTGTTTGGCAGTTTTCCTTCCCTTTCTATTTCGTGGAACAGTTTAAGGAGGGTTGGTATCAGTTCTTCTTTAAAGGTCTGATAGAATTCAGCAGAGAATCCATCAGGTCCTGGACTTTTCTTTTTGGGGAGACTCTTGATTGCTGCTTCAATTTCATTCTGTGTTATAGGTCTATTCAGGTGATTAATTTCCTCTTGGTTCAGTTTTGGATGATCATATGTATCTAGAAATCTGTCCATTTCTTCAAGATTTTCAAATTTATTTGAATATAGGTTCTCAAAGTAGTCTCTGATGATTTCCTGGACTTCCATGGTGTTTGTTGTTATCTCCCCTTTTGCATTCCTAATTCTACTAATTTGGGTTTTTTCTCTCATTTTAGTCAGGTTTGCCAGGGGTCTATCGATCTTGTTTATTTTTTCAAAGAACCAACTTTTTGTTTCATTAATTCTTTGTATGGTTCTTTTGGTTTCTATTTCGTTGATTTCAGCTCTTATTTTTATTATTTCTCTCCTTCTATTTGTTTTGGGATTTGCTTGTTCTTGTTTTTCTAGGAGTTTGAGATGTATCATTAGGTCATTGATTTGGGATCTTTCAATCTTTTTAATATATGCACTCATGGCTATAAACTTTCCTCTCAAGACTGCCTTAGCTGTGTCCCATAGGTTCCGGTAGGTTGTGTTTTCATTTTCATTGACATCCAGGAACTTTTTAATTTCCTCTTTTATTTCATCGATGATCCATTCTTCATTAAGTAATGAGTTATTTAGTTTCCAGCTGTTTGCATGTTTTTTGTCTTTACTTTTGTTGTTGAGTTCTACTTTTACTGCATTGTGGTCAGATAGTATGCACGGTATTATTTCTATTTTCTTATATTTGCTGAGGCTTGCTTTGTGCCCTAGGATATGATCTATTTTGGAGAAGGTTCCATGGGCTGCTGAGAAGAATGTATATTGTGTAGAGGTTGGATGAAATGTTCTGTAGACATCTACTAGGTCCACTTGATCTATTGCATATTTTAGATCTTGGATTTCTTTATTGAGTTTTTGTTTGGATGACCTATCTATTGATGATAATGGGGTGTTAAAGTCTCCCACAACCACTGTGTTGGCGGTTATATATGCTTTTAGGTCTTTCAGGGTATGTTTGATGAAATTGGGTGCGTTGACATTGGGTGCGTACAGATTGATGATTATTATTTCCTTTTGGTCTATTTCCCCTTTTATTAGTATGGAATGTCCTTCTTTATCTCGTTTGATCAATGTAGGTTTGAAGTCTACTTTGTCAGAGATAAGTATTGCTACTCCTGCTTGTTTTCGGGGGCCATTGGCTTGGTAAATCTTCTTCCAGCCTTTCATCCTAAGCATATGCTTATTTCTGTCAGTGAGATGAGTCTCCTGTAAGCAACAAATTGTTGGATCTTCTTTTTTAATCCATTTTGTCAAACGGTGTCTTTTGATGGGTGAATTAAGTCCATTAACATTAAGCATTAGTACTGATAGGTATGTGGTGATTCCTGCCATTTAGTTGTCTTAGTTGTTTGAAGGTTTGATTGTGTGTACCTAACTTGATGTTACTCTCTACTGTCTTGCTTTTTCTTATCCTGTGGTTTGGTGCTGCCTGCCTTTTCATGGTTAAGTTGGGTGTCACTTTCTGTGTGCAGGATCCCTTGCAGAATCTT
The DNA here is from genome assembly GCF_047511655.1 of Castor canadensis. Classification (NCBI taxonomy): domain Eukaryota; kingdom Metazoa; phylum Chordata; class Mammalia; order Rodentia; family Castoridae; genus Castor; species Castor canadensis. The sequence goes on along the minus strand of NC_133392.1, from coordinate 60,660,417 downwards.
TTGTAATGGTGGCTTTGTGGTCACATATTGTTTTAGTTTCTGCTTATCATGGAAGACTTTTATTGCTCCATCTATTTTGAATGATAGCTTTGCTGGGTAGAGTATCCTGGGGTTGAAGTTATTTTCATTCAGTGCCCGGAAGATCTCACCTCACGCTCTTCTTGCTTTTAATGTTTCTGTTGAGAAGTCTGCTGTGATTTTGATGGGTTTACCTTTGTATGTTACTTGTTTTTTCTCTCTTACAGCCTTCAATATTCTTTCCTTAGTTTCTGAACTTGTTTTAATGATGATATGTCGTGGAGTAGTTCTATTTTGATCTGGTCTGTTTGGTGTCCTGGAGGCCTCTTGCATTTGTATGGGAATATCTTTCTCTAGATTTGGGAAATTTTCCGTTATTATTTTGTTGAATATATTACGCATTCCCTTCGCTTGCACCTCTTCTCCTTCTTCGATGCCCATGATTCTCAAGTTTGGTCTTTTGATGGAGTCAGTGAGTTCTTGCATTTTCTTTTCACAGGTCTTGAGTTGTTTAATTAATAGTTCTTCGGTTTTTCCTTTAATTACCATTTCATCTTCAAGTTCTGAGATTCTGTCTTCTGTTTGTTCTATTCTGCTGGATTGGCCTTCCGTTTTGTTTTGCAGGTCTGTTTCGTTCTTTTTTCTGAGGTTTTCCATATCCTGGCAGTTTTCTTCTTTATTGTTGTCTATTTTTGTCCTGAGTTCATTTATCCACTTATTCATTGTGTTCTCTCTTTCACTTTGGTGTTTATACAGTGCTTCTATGGTTTCCTTTATTTCTTCTTTTGCTTTTTCAAATTCTCTATTTTTATTATCTTAGAATTTCTTGAGTGTCTCCTGTACATTTTGGTTGACCCTATCCAGTATCATCTCTATAGAATTCTCATTGAGTACTTGTAGTATGTCTTCTTTTAAATTATTCTTGTGGGCTTCATTGGGTCCTTTGGCATAGTTTATCTTCATTTTGTTGGAGTCTGGATCTGAGTTTCTGTTCTCTTCATTCCCCTCTGGTTCCTGTACTAATTTTTTGCTGTGGGGAAACTGGTTTCCCTGTTTTTTCTGTCTTCCCGTCATTGTCCTTGGTGTTGTTACTATCCCTGTACTGTGTGTAATTAAGTATTTTCTAGCTTGTAATAATAACAATGGTAATATTTAGAATGGAAGAATGAGCTGAGATGGAAAGCAAGAAGTTAAAGAAAAGGGGAAAACAAATATACAGACAAGAGGGAGAAAGCAGAACAAGGTATCAGACAAGAGAGTTTCAAAGGTATAAACAGGGCGTGTTAGTGTACTAATCGACAGTAAGCTGAACAGACATTAGAGAGACAGAGAGAGGATTGAAAATCAAAGATAAAAAAAATAAAAAATAAGTAAATGAAAGTAATATCTATGTATAAAAATGAATTAAAATAAAATGAAAAATAGAAAATTAAAAAAAAAAAAACCAAAAAATTTCCAAGTTTATATGCAATGCAGTTTCAGTCTTAATAATTTGGGTGTCCATCTCAATCTCCAGTCCTGGAGTTGGTGCCTCAGATGTTGTTCTGTAGTTGTCTCATCAAAGGGGATGCATAAAGTAGAACAAAACTACACACACACACACACACACACACACACACACACACACACACACAAAGCCCCACCAAGTGTCCCCAGTTCAAATGCAATACAGTTTCAGTAAGTTTTTCGGCTTGCAGGTGTAATTCGGTTGTTCTCTCATCAAAGGTAGGGAGAAAAAGAAAAAAAAGCGTCTGGAGACAGTTCTGAGAGTGGTATCTGCAACTGTGGCTTGCCTGCCTGCTGCTCTCAGCCTGTAGCTGGCTGCGTTATTTATGCAGATCTCTGGGGTGAGCTAGCACTCACCTGGTCCCACAGGCTTTGTTTGCTCAGAGTTCTCCTGTGCGGGAGCCTCTGCTACAGGCTTTCCCCTTTCCAAGCACTGGGAAAGGTGACACTGCCCCCGCGTTGTCAGGCCTGCGTATTTATTTACAGTTCATGTGGGAGGTGGGTCTTCCCCCTCTCCTCTGAAGTTTTCCTCCCACTGCCACTTTCAGAAGCTTTCCTGCTCCTGCTTACTGGGTGGTGCTGCTGCTCCTACCTGCAGCCATGTTTGTTTACAGTTCCGTGGGAAGTGGGTCTTCCCTCCTCTCACAAGCTTCCCCGCTCCTGGTTGCTGGACGCGCACCCCGCTCCCGCCAGAGGCTCTCCGGCCTGCCCGGCTTGTTTATTTACAGTCCCGGGAAGGGTTCCCTTCCCCCAATCTTCAGCACTCAGGGCGCCCCATCCTCTTTCCAGTGTGTCTTAACTGTTCTTATTGCTTATTACTCAGTTTCTCTTTTTTTTTTTTCCCGGGTGGAGGTCAGTCTGTCCAGGGGGCTATGCTGCTCTGGCCCAGGCTTGTCTGTGGGGCTACCGTGGTACCGCGAAGCTCACCTGGTCCGCGTCTTCCCAAGCCATATGGGCGCTGGCCACTGGCGGCCCCGGGGGCCCTCCTCGTTTCTCCGTTTAACGTGAAGTGGAGATTCTCTGCACCGGCTGGACATGTGGGGGGGTCAAAGTTATGCCTTTTCTCGGTGATTATGCCTGCAAAGTGTGTCTCCAGCATCTCTCCAAGATTTCACTATAGGAGGCTCACTTTCTGCTTCCTACCTCTAGCCTCCATCTTCGAAACCTTGATTTTTAAGGCTTGAGACAGATGGGCCATACCAGCCTTGACACATGCCTGAGCCCAGTGCTGGGCCACTCACTTCTCTCCCTCCTCCTCCTGCCTTTGCTTTGTTCTGTGCTTTTTGGAGTCCTCCCCTTTTACTTTGCCAGTTGGATCCTCTTCCATTCAGGCCCAGGCCCAGCTCCTCCAGGAAGTCTTCCTTGACTTACCCAAGCTCTAGTGTCATCTCCCTGTCCCAGGCAGGCTGTAATGTCTCTGTCCACCTCTGTGTCACATGGCAAGTGTCCAGTAAGTTTCTCAGAGTTGCTTGACACCACAAGTGAGACTAGGCTTTGCCTGCTTCATGACCTGTGGCTCCCTTAGGGATGATTTGTTCCTTGCTGAGGGACTTCTGGCTTCAGGGTCATGGTTCCGACCTCTGTTCAAGGCCTCACTCCTCTGCTTTTCTAGCCGAGTGACTTGGCCTAAGTTCGTTAGCCTGTGGAGGTCTCAGTGTCCTCAACTACAAAATGGAGATTACTAACACTTATCCTGCAAGACCTGTGTGAAAAATAAACTTGAGGGGGTGTCCAAAGTATATAGTTTGTGTTCAATATTAGCTATTATTTTTCTAAGACTACTGGTGGGATTGTTTCATCAGAAATGAAAAATATGAGCCTGTGCATGCCTGTGGTCCCAGTTATTAGGGAAGTGGGTCGGAGGATCTCAGTTTGAGGCTGACCCAGGCATAATTAGCATGAGCTCTTATCTGAAAAACAAACTAAACGCAAAAGAACTGGGGGCGTGGCTTAAGTGGTAGAGTACAAGTGGTTCTGAGTTCAAACACCAGGACAAGCCTCCTCCCCCCAAAATCATTCTGGTTGTCAGGGGCTGGGACCAGGGAAGGGAGGAATGGGGAGTGACTGTTAATGGATATGGGGTTTCTTTTTTGGGGGATGAAAATGTTCTGGAATTAGGTGGTGCTATTGGTTGCACAACCTTGATACCACTGATTTTATGTTTTATGGCATGTGGATTATCTTAATTTAAAAATGTTCATCTGGAGCCAGGCACTGGTGGCTCACACCTTAGTCCAGCAAAATGAGGTCTCTGCCCAAAGAACAGGTATAAGGTATCCTTGACTTCTTGGTGTCAGAGTGAAACACCTGCACTACTTTCAGAGTTTGAGGAATAAAAAAATGAAAGCTGCCTGGTTCTCTTGGCTGACACCTGTAATCCTAGTTACCTAGGAGGCAGAGATCAGGAGGATTGAGGTTTGAAGCCAATCTGGGCAAACAGTTTCGGAGACCCTATCTTAAAAAGCCCTTCACAAAAAAAGGGCGGGTGGAATGGCTCAAGGTGTAAGCCCCAAGTTCAAGCCCCAGTACCAAAAAAATAAATGAAAACTTATTTGGCAGTTTGCAAAGCCCAGGACAAATGTGGGGCTTGGTTCAACTGGCAGACCTCATATTTAGCCATAGCCAGTGGCTTCCTAATAGTCCCTGCCAGGCAGGATTAGGACAGACAGGGCCCACAGGCTCTCTACACCCACACTTTGGCACTGGTTTCTCCTTTGTGGCCCAGCAACTTAGAGGAAAAGACAGAGACTTCTATACCTCTGACTACAACCCCTTCTTTGTCCCGCATGTGTGGGCATGCTGAGCTGATAAAAACCAGAATTCCAGAGAACTGGAAGATGCAGTCTGGGCGGTGTGGACAGGTGAGAGGCAGGTGCTTGGTGGGGGACATCACTTCCCCTCACAGCTGGAGATGAGTCCAGGCACTGTGTCTTCTACACGCAATTGGCCACAATATGCCCTCTATCAGGAGTGGGGGATAAAAAAGGTCTTTGACCACAGCTCCGTCTTTTTATTAGCTTATACTCATTGTACAAAGTTAGGATTTTCATTGTAAGATTTCCATTGTACTTTGATTACATTCACCCCCTCTATGACCCTTTCCTACCCATGAGCACAGCTTTTAGAAAAGGTACAGAAATGGCTATCTTGGTGTGAATGTCCACAAAAAGGTGAAGGTGAAGCGTAGTATTCAAAAGAGAGCTAGGCTGTGATCAAAGAAACTACCAACAAACTGAAAGGATATGACGACCTAATCTGCAATACAAAATAACTGTAATACTGGAGCTAGCTGTGTATCCATTGCTGGACACACAGCAGCAACCTTCCCGTAAGTGATCTCACTGGAACTTTCCCACAGCTCTTAAGGGAGGTGCTGATATTTGCATTAAGATGGAGACAGGTTATTTTTTGCGTTAGCTTCATCCCACCTCTGGATTGTTGCTTCCCAATCTTTGTCCTGCCCGTAGGTCTTTGCGCAACCGGAGTTCACTTTTCTTCTTCTGTCCAGAGCTGACTCCTGCTTCTAGGAGAGAGATCTGTGCACCCTTGGCCTCCAGTCTTTCTGACTAGAGATGTAGTTGTTACTGGTTCCTTTCCCCAGGCTATCACCTCCACCGAAACAGAAACTACGTCTGTTTTGCTATTTTATCCCTTAGTGCCTAGCACAGTGCTCAGCCATGTTGGCAAGCGACTCTACAGGTGTCTCCCGGAAACTGAGCAGGGTCCGAGTAGCTCGGGCGGGGCTGGGGCTGGAGTTTGGGGCGCTGACAGGCCAGAGAGGCGACGTCGGCCTTATGGGGCGTTTGTTCCAAAGTTCGAGGCCGTTCGCTCGCGGTCAAGGTCAGTCCCTCGAGACGCAGGGGACAGCCAGCCCAGGCGGGCGTGGCGCCGCGGAATGGGGGCGCGCGGGCGTCGCCGCGGGGCGGAGGACGAGCGCGGGGCCCCGCCCAGGCCGCAGGGCCTCGGGCTCTCCGGCGCCGGAAGACGCCAGCGGCTGGAGCCGGGCGGAGTGCGGGCGCGGCGGGAGGCGGCAGCAGGTGAGGTCGCGCAGCCGGTCGGCTCGAGGTCCCCTGCGCCTCGGGTGGGACTGGGACCCTCATGGGGCGTGCAGTCGCGGCGTTGGGAGGAGGGGCCGTTGCCTAGGACACAGCTCGGGCCGTTCGGAGTGGGTGAAACACCCCAGGGCAGAGGAGGCGCTCCACCCTCCCCGCCGACCCCTAGTGTCTACTAAGTCTCTCTGAGAAAGATGGGCCCCGGCCCGGGAGCGGGGCGAGCGGGGGACGCGGGGCGGTGTGGCCTAGATCCTGGGAGGGTCTCGGACGGAATGAGGCGGGTGTCTGAGGGCAGAGGAAAAGCTCAGTGGGGGCTGCAGATGTGCCCACAGACTCGGGGTGCACCAGGAGTCCCGCTCGTCCCCAGCGGAGACAAAGACGCTCAGCGATGGCTAAACTAAGTGATGGCAGTGCTTGAAATCAACTTGCAAGAAGGACAGGCGCAGGGCAGAGTCAGACACAGTTTGGGAAGAGTCTTCCAGGTTTCCCGGCTCTGCACCTGTGCTCCAAGGCCAGCACGTGGTTTTAGTGTGTGCGCATGCTCTCAGAGCTTCCCGCGCTGGAGAGGTGGTGTTCCAGCCTACCGCCTGTAACCGCGGATCCAGGGCGCCTCTGTTTCACGAGGAGGACACTGAGCCCCAGCCAGGATGCGGCCTTGCCCAGGTCTACGCAGCCTGTAAGTGATGGAGCTGGTCAGGCCTGTGTATTCTGGGACCAGGTGCACAAGCTAGCAGACTATGGGAGTGCTAAGGAGTCCACAAGATGACTGGCTATGAGGAGGATGGACACGGGCAAGCACTTTGGCCTAGGTTTTAGGTACAGGACTGGGATATGGCACCCCAGTAGGTCTGCCCCAGAGCTGCTCTGTTTTAGTGCATGACAGAAGACACCCTGCTCAGACTGCATCCTTTCAGCAATTGGTCTTTTTTCAAGGGTACATTTACCTGTGGAGTGCTGGCTCTTAGCTCCCTCTCCTAGGAGGTAGAGGAGGTATTTACAGCCCAAGGAGTCACACTTTAGTGGTCCTCTCTTGTGTTTTGGTGGCTGTGGATACAAGGTTGCTCAGAGGGCCAGTGTTGAATTGTACCCTGTGCATAATCCATGATGACTCAAAAAGCTGCATGTGTGTTGTATGTGTGATCCTTATGAAGCAAGACAGGAGATGTTCTGGCTTTGATTAGAATCCACACGGCCCTTCCTGGTCTTTTGAAGCTTGACCTCTGGACAGCTTTGGCAAACATGCCACTTCCTCCTTTCCATTGGATTCTTAAAGGCCTCTTACTCTTTTTCTTTTCTTTCTTTCTTTCTTTTCTTTTTAGTGGTACTGGAGTTTGAACTCAGCGCCTACAACTTGAGCCACTCCACCAGTCCCCTCTGTCCCCCACTTTTTTGTGATAGGTTTTTTTTTTCCCAGATAGTCTTGTGAACTGTTTGCTCAGTCTGGCTTTGAACCATGATCCTCCTGATCTGTGTCTCCTGAGTAGCTAGAATTACAGGCATGAGCCAGGCCCCGCAGTCCTCAGGCTGGGTGTCTGAAAGAGAAAACAGGATTGACTCAAGGTGTGTGTGTGTGTGTGTGTGGACTCAGGTGTGTGTGTGTGGTGTGTGTGGTGTGTGTGTGTGTGGTGTGGTGTGTGTGTGGTGTGTGTGTGTGTGTGGTGTGTGTGTGTGTGTGTGTGTGTGTGTGTGTGTGTGTGTGTAGGAACAAAGGTAAAGTTACTTAAGATCTGCTGTTCTGTTTTCTTGGGCCTTCTAAGCTAACATTCCTGAATCTTGGCACTTCCTCTCTGCTCAAGCGTCAGAAAGTTAAACTTAGAGCTGTGTTATGACTCAGCATTTCCTCCCCTGGCTATTTACTAAAGACTGTTGGACACAAAAGCTTACGCATGTTCGTAGTAGAAACAACCCAAATGCTCAACTAATAAATGTAAACAGAATGTGTATATTCATATACTAGACTGTTATCCAGCCATATCCAGGAGGGAAACACTGACAAAAGCAACAACTTAAGAAGCATATTAAGAGAAAGAAGCCAGACACAAAAGGGCACATTCCCTATGATCTCATTTACATGAATTGTCTGAAATAGGCAACTGTGTAGACATAGAAAATAGATTAATAGCTGCCAGGGGCTGGTGCTGTAGGGAGGATTTAGAGGTAATGAAAATTTTCTTTCTTTGTTTCTTTTTTTCAGACAAGGTTTCACTTTGCAGCTGAGGTTGGCCTTGAACTTAAAAATCCTGTCTCAGCCTTCCGAGTGCTAGGATTACAGGTGTGTACCCCTATGTTCAGCTGAAAATATTCTAGAATTAGAAACTTGTGGTGGTGAAACAACCTGGTGAATATAGTAAAACCCACCAAATTAACACTTTAAATGGTGGTATTTTTTGGGGTGTGTGTATTGGAGTTTGAACTCAGGGCTTCATGCTTGCAAAGCAGGCATTCTACCACTTGAGCCACACCTCTAGCCCATTTTGCTCTGGTTATTTTGGAAATGGTGTCTTGTGAACTATTTGCCTGAGCTGGTCTCGAGCTGAGATCTTCATCTCAGTCTCCCAAGTAGCTAGGATTACAGCCATGAGCCATCAGTGCCCAGCCTAAATGGTGATTTTTTTTTTTATGAATTATATTTCAATTAAAAATTTAAATGGTGATAAGCCTGTCACCATTTTTACAGTTTGTTTTTTTTTTTCTTTTTTGGCAATACTGGGTTTGAACTCAGGACCTCATGCTTGCTAGGCAGGTGCTCACCACTTGAGCCATTTTGCCAGCCCAGCCTGTTACCATTTAAATCTTTATTATTGTAAAAGTGATACAGAAGTGTTTAAAAACACTGTGAACAATATGAAAAAGGCAATGAAAAAAAGAAAAACCTGACTTTTGACTGCTATAATCATTTTGGTTCAAGGAGCTTCTCAGGTGTGATGAGGATTGACCATGGGCAAATTAATGAACTCTTCTAAAAAGGCTGGTGGCTCAAGTGGTAGAGCACTTGCCTAACAAGCAGGAGGCCCTGAGTTCAAACCCCAGTACTGAAAAAAAAACAAAACAACCAAAACAACAACAACAACAACAAAAAAACAGGGAGAAAACCCTACAGCTATTCCTTGTGAAGATGCAGGTAAAAAGGTAAAAGCACAGGTAATGCCAGCTATAGTAATCATGTGTGTGCCTGCTTGCCAAGGGGCATGTGTTTCACTGCCTGTAGATGGGATAAGGCAGTTCTATTGCCTGACTTTCTCATGGGCAAACTTTCCATGTAGAAATGTCATTCACCCGTTAAAAATGAAGAGCTATAGAATTTTCATTATGTGGGTGTATAATGGTTTGTCCTATGGTCTCTCACTTATGGAGTTTTCCATGAATTACTGGAGTCTCTCATTGATTGGTGTTGCTCAGCTCCACCGCCATGTTAGAACACACAAACATTCATTCATTCCACACATGCTTTTGAGCATCTGCTGGGTGTGCAGCTGGAAATGCAGATCCGTGGCTTAAGCCCTTGGTTTGCCTGTTTGACAAAGTGGATCGTGGCCCAGCAGAGGGGAATCTGCTGTCTTTGTGGACCAAGCAAGAATTGACAGCTAGGACAGCCAAGGAAAGTTGGCTATCCAAGAGAGTTGGGCAAGGGTTGCGATAGAGGAAAGTGGAATGTGCTGGAGAGTCACTAGCCTCCTATCCTCCAAGTGCGGGTGTCAGAGGTCAGTGGAGGAGAGAAGGATTCTAGACGAGGCCTAGGCAGCTCTGAGTGAGAAAGGGCTTTCACTCCCCTGGTCCTGTCTTGTGCCCCTACAGACCTGGGTGTGCTTTCAGGCCCAGGCCCCCAGCTGGGAACTCCAGAAGCATTTGTCTTGGGGGACAGGGTGCTTAGTTGGGTGACACAAGAGTCTGCCCTTTCGTGAGGCAGGTTGATGAGCCTGGGGGTGCTGAGGGATCTGGGGCCTAACTCCCTTGGCCAACTCACTGCTTGTCTAGCCTGCCTCGGGCCGCTGACTTTCTCTCCTCCCCGGGAAGGAGCCCTCAGGAGGGACTGGGTCAGGCTTGTTTGCCCACAGTGCATGGCAGGCCTTCAGTGTCTTCAAGGGTCTAGGATGTCCTCCTTGAAACTCCTTCGGTGGTCCAGTGTGACTTTTTCACTGGCTGGCAGCTCTGAGGACTTGGCCCAGAGGAGCCCATGCAGAAGGGAGCAGGTGAAATATACCCCATCCCTGACCACCTCCTGGCCTCCGATGCTCCCAGGCTCTGCCCAGCTTCTAGTGTCTACTTTTGCCTCTGGCTGCTCCTTGAGTCCTGCTGGGTCCTGGACCCCCAGGAGATTCTCCTTCTACCCACTTGGCAGGTTCAGCCTGAATACTCAGGATCAGCTCTGGACAACCCTGCTGAGGACTTGGAGTAGTGAAAGTCATACTGTCCCCTGGGGACTTGTCCTGGTCCCAGCCCTGCCTCAGTTTTCTTATCTGTAAAATGGGTAGGATAGTCAGGCCTCAGTGCACTGAGGGCTATTTTACCAATGAGAAACAGTTTTAAATCCTCTGTGCCAGATCTTCCCATGCTCCTTTGTGCCTTCCTACCCCAGAGGAGAAGTTAGGCAGTGGGATTTGAGCACCAATGAAAACAGTGCCTAGAGTTGGAAGTATAAGCTATCCCCATAAATGTGGGAAGATTTGGGACCATCTTGGGGCCACCATGTCTTGGAAACCTGTGTTTACAAGGATGTCACAGGTATTAGAGTTGGTCGGGCCTTTAACTACTCTGATTATAGAGGATAAGTTAAGGCCCAGAGAGGGGGGAGTTTGTGTCCCAGCCACAAAAATGTCCAAACACAGTAGCCTTCCAGTGCCACAATGCTGCCTGAGGGAGTCCCAGATGGATTGGAACACACTCACCCATGAAGCTATTCAGCATCCTGAGACTGCCCTTCAAGGCTGACCTCAGAGTCCATGTCCTCCCCCCTACCTCCGCAGTCAGCACCCTTCCCTGCACCCACTCAGGCCTATCTGGCTGCTCCCTTTGCAGTGAGTCTTGTTTTTTCCCTGTGCATCTCTCCAGTAAGCCCCTCCAGTGGCTCACCTGTTGCTGGAGCCATTCCCAGCAACCCCTCAACAGCTGGGATTAATTATGCTCGGATGGGCTGGGCAGCTGTGCTCACACCAGTGAGTCCAGAGTCTCAAGATTACAACCTATGGGGTCTTCTCTGGGGTTCAGATAGATTGGAGACAAACCTCCTGATTATAGCCCCAGCCAACTCCTCAGCTCTTGTGGGGCAGACTCTGGGATGCCTCGGTGGTCTTCCAGATGGGCTGGACAACTGGCTACTTTCCTCTTTTGCCTCTGGGCTCAGTCATTTAACCCTCTAGTGACCCAGCCCAACACTTTCCACTGTCTCAGGTGGCCTCAGCTTCCTGCTCTGGGCCAAGGGTTCCCAAATTTTAGCTCTTAGTTTGCTGGGAACTGGTCAAGATGCTCCAGTCTAGGGGTGAGCATGAATGAGCTTGGGCGGCCCAGCTTGCAGACCTGGCCCTGTGTCCTCTTGTGGGCATACTCCTCAGATATGGCTCTTTTGTTTCCTGTCCCTGGGCAGGGCCTTGGTCTTACCTCTCTCTGTGGAGCTGGCCAAATAGTGCTTCTTCCTCCCCCTTTCTCACCAGCAGATGTTCCTGGAGATTTCTCCTAAAAGGACTTATTTATTTATTTTTGTCCCCATTTCTTGGGATATGTCCTCTAGTTGTCCCAGGAGTGCTATATGAGTAACCTGCCGTCTACATGTTCCTTTTTCCCATCTCACTGTCTTGGCCTCAGGTCATATCACATCTGTCTTAGTTCTTTTGTGCTACTATAACAATGTCACAGACTGGGTAACTTATAATTTATAATGAGCATAAATAGGTTGGCTTACAGGATGCCGAAAGTCCAAAATCAAGGTGCCACATGTGGCTAGAGCCTTTTTGCTGCATCATCCCATGGTGGAAGGCAGAAGGGTGAGAGAGCAAGAATTCAAACTTGAAGCCTTCAGGCCTCTTGGAATTGGCATTATTCCATTCATAGGGTGGACCCTGCATGATCCAAACCCCTCCCATCAGGGTTCAACTTCCATCACTGCCACTTTGGGGATTAAGTTTCCAGTGCATGCTTTTGGTGGGTCAGGGGGGCATACTCAAACCATAGCAGAGATGGTGTGACAACACCCTGCTAGTTGTTCTCCTTATACCTGGAGCTCAAGCTAGTGACCTGTGAGCAAAGCAGAATCTGGTTGTAGTGTTTGTTTAACACAGGCCTTAAAGAATTTCCCTTTAGAGCCCTTATATGTTGTTGGTGGGAATGTAGACTCTTGCCATCACTATGGAAATCAGTATGGTCGTTCCTCAGAAAACTTAAAATTAGAACTACCATATGATCAGCTATACCACTCCTAGACATATACCCAAAGGAACAAAAGTGCATACAGTAGAGACACCTGTATACCCATGTTTATTGTGACACTGTTCACAATAGCCAAATCATGGAATCAGCATAGATGCTCATTAGCAGATGAATAGATAAAGAAAATGTCACACACACACACACACACACACACACTCATGGAGTATTATTCAATCATAAAGAAGAAGACATTTGCAGGACAGTGGATGGAACTAGAGATCATCATGTTAAGCAAAATAAGCCAGCCTCGGAAAGACAAATTGAACATTGTTCTCTAATGGAATCCAGATTTTGAAAACAAGACATGAAAGTAGAAGGGGGAACTATTTGAAGGAGAAGGGGAAAAGAGAAGGTGAGGGGGAGGCGGATATAGTGGAAGTACATTGTATACATGTATGAAAAGGTCATCATGAGACTGATTATTTTGTACAGTTAATATACTCTAATGCCAGTGTTTGCTTGTGTGTGTGGTCTGTGCTGCCCAGGTCCCCACAAGAATGCCCACCATTTCTTGTCCACCTGCCCAGCTTCTAACATCTTCCCACATCTTCCTTTTGTTAAGCTCTGCCTTTTTAAGGGCAGGGACCATATCATCATATCGGTGTGTCTGACCACAGGATCCACAACAAGAGCATGTCAAAGTTGAAGCTCCATACAAGTGTGTTGAGCAGACATTAAAACATGGAGTGAAAGCAAAGTGCAGAACAGTTTGTTTAATGCGTGCAAAAGAGTCATGACTTACAGTCGTGAAGAGACTGTCTCTGGACAGTCCGTGGATTCCCCTGGAGAAGGAAGCAGGGAGCTGGATGTGAAGTGGAAGTATGCTGGCTCTTCTTCTGAATTCAATTCAAATTTCCCTAATGAATGAAAGATTTTTTTTTTTTTTGTGGAACTGGGGTTTGAACTCAGGGCTTCCCACTTGCAAAGCAGGTGCTCTACTACTTGTGCTGCACCTCCAGTACACTGTGCTTGGGTTATTTTGGAGACAGGGTTTTACAAAGTATTTGCCTGAGCTGGTCTCAGACCTCAGTTTTCCCGATCTCAGCCTCCCAAGTAGCTAGGATTACAGGCATGAGCCACCGGCGCACAGCTTAAGATTCCCCTTTTTGAAAAAGCTCAGTTCACAACATTTGAGGTGAGGCCTTTCTCATGTGGGCACCCCGTCCTCACAGCCACGAGTCTGATGTGTTCTCTTTTCTATCCTAGCAGTGTGTGTTTCAAGATGGGGTCCCAGGTCTCTGTGGACGCGGGAGCTCTGCATGTGGTGATTGTGGGCGGGGGCTTCGGTGGGATTGCGGCCGCCAGCCAGCTGCAGGCGCTGAACATCCCCTTCATGCTGGTGGACACGAAGGACTCCTTCCATCACAATGTGGCAGCCCTCCGGGCCTCTGTGGAGAGTGGTAAGGTGCTCCTTTCTGGGGTTGCCTCTGTAAGATTGATCTTGTCACAACTGAGGCTGTGGTTTCAGAGCTGGGGTGATTTTCTCCACTTAAAGCAAGTTGCCCAAATTCTGCTTTCAGAGAATCTGAAAGCAGCTACCATATGAAACCCCAGAGTAAGAACTTGGGCTTCTCCCAGGACCCAAGGACCACACGGACACTTTATGGGGTAGAGAGTACCCAAGTATACCTGCTAACCCAGCTCTGGCAAGGGTGTCCCTGTTGGTATACAGTTCAGAAAAGAGTCAGCCCAGTTCTACCCCTTTACCTCTTTTGTGTCCATTCCCCAGGGTTTGCCAAAAAGACATTCATTTCCTACTCAGTGACCTTCAAGGACAACTTCCGGCAGGGCCAGGTGGTTGGGATTGACCTGAAGAATCAAACGGTGCAGCTGCAGGACGGTGAGGTGAGCACAGGGGGCTGACCGGCCATCCTCTGGTGTCAGCAGAGGACCAGAGCCCCTCAAGTGTGGAGAGCCATCTGTGGCCTCCATGACCTATCTAGTGCTGGGCAGATGTAGATGTTCATAAACAAGGGTTTTGTCCCTCCAGTCACAAGGATATGGTTGCAGCTATTTCCTGAGCCTTTCCTGTATGCCAGGCCCTGTCCTGTGCTTTTACATAAATCTCATTAATGCTTGCCACACTGTAGCGTAGGTGGTATAGCCTCTTTTTAAATTAAAAAAAAATTTTTTTTTGTTTTTTGAGTCAGAGTCTCATAGCCCAGGCTGGCATTACAGGTATGTAGCACCATGCTTGGCACTTATTTTATTTTTTTGAGACAGGGTCTTGCTATATAGCCCAGGTTGGCTTGGAACTCACTATGTGGCCTAGGCTGGCCTCAAACTTTCTGTCCTCCTGCTCAGCTCCTGAGATCTAGTATTCCAGGTGTGGGCCACCATGCCCAGCTAGCCTCATTTTACAGAGAGGTGAAATGGTTACGTAGTATAACCATGTGTAAGAGACTAAGCTGGGATTTGAATCCAGGCAGTTTCAGCCCAGAGCCCCAGCTGAGAGGCCACCTCACTGGGTAGAAGCAGAAGTGAAGCATGAAGCCTGATGTCACATCCCCAGCATTGAGAAGTCACTGGGGCCGAGGTTTACTTCCCTCATCTTTGTCTTGCACCCCTGTGTATATAGCATGGTGCCTGGTGTATCCCTACAAAGACTTGAGCTCCATCCATGAGTGGCCATCGTCTGCACAATCAGACTGAGGGTCAGCTCCAGCTCAGCCCCTGATGCAGTATTTAAAGCTAAGGGAGACTGAAGATAGGAGACCAAATTCTATCCTCAAGGAGTATGTGGCTTAGTGTGAATCACTTGCCTTAAATTAATCTAAGGTTAGAGAATCTTCTGGTTGAAAAGATTACTGAGCATCTCCTGGTCCTGCAGTTTTGGGTCATGCCTCTTGGGCTCTGGAAAGGTCCATATAGGCATCTTAGGGCTCCAAAGGGAAAGTGGGTGCTGAGCTGGGTCTGGACTCTCCAGCCACCTTTGCATTGGAGTAGCTCTGTTTTGTCAACTTTATGTATTTAGGCTCCAACAAGATTTCCTTCCCTCTCCCTTTTTTCCTTCCTACCTCTTCCCTCTCTCCCCCTAATCTTGGCAGGGGTAGGAGGAGTGTTTTTCTAAAATATCCAGGAGATTCTAAACTACCTCCACTTTGGAAGTGCAAATCCTGTTTATTTCCTAAAAGTGTTGCCTTCTCCTTACTGTTCTTCCTCTGTTGTGCCAGATCACTTCCCATTCCCTGGTGGTCTGTTCTATGGCCCAGGTGTTCTCCTGCTTCCTTAGGGAGTTCCTGGGTTCTAGTGCCTTCTCTTGGCCCCAGTGGTTTCATTTCATTCCCCTCCAATAGGGTTGTCTTGTCCGTGTGCCCAGAGACCCCTTCCATCCCATGCTCCTTGGCTGGTGGGCTCCTGGTGTTGGATGTAGATACTCAGGCCTCCCCAACTCTGTTCTCCTCCAGTTTTGTTTTTTCTTGTCTCTCATAGGCCCTGCCTTTCTCACATCTTATCCTGGCCACAGGCAGTACCGGGCCCTTCCCTGGCAAATGTAATGAGCTGTCCTCCCAACAGGCTGCCATCCAGGCCTATGAGGACATGGTGAAGCAGGTGAGCTGCGCTGACAGAAGTGGGATGGTGAAGGCAGAACAAAGAACAGCTGGTGTGACAGCTGGGACTGGAGCAGGGAGGACATGTGGGAGGGCCTCGGAGTTGCCTAAGCAGCTAGAGAGCTGAGAGTTATTAAGAAGAGATTTCCCAGAACGAGGCCTTAGACCTGTCACCGAGGCCTGGACAGGAGCTCCCAGAATTGTGTGTATTGTTCACTTCCCTTCGTATTTGTGTGCTCTCTGATTGCACAGAGCCTTGTGTTCAGGACAGCAGGCTTAGTCATGACCTTAATCAGTTTCTACAGCAGTCCTGCCAGGTAGGGTGGGGAGCCCAAGCATAAATTCTCTGCCCTTTTTTGGCCAGAGAGCCCAATCTTCAGGCTGGACCACCAGGCAGTGGGTTTTACGTTCCTTTCTACAGGTCCAGCGCTCACAATTCATTGTGGTGGTGGGAGGTGGCTCTGCAGGAGTGGAGATGGCAGCAGAGATTAAGACAGAATATCCGGAGAAAGAGGTGAGGCTGACTGAAGGTGCTGTGAACTGAGGGGCTGGCTTCTTCCTGCCTTATCTGATGAGCATCAGGGATTTGCTCAGGGCCTCGGAGGCTGGAGCTCTGCTCACATCTGCTGAATTTCATTTTCCATCTTGGGCTACAGTGCGATTGTGCAGAGATTTTTTCCAGAGATCCAAGATCCCACAGCTCCACAGAGCTGTTCTGGGTATGTCTTCATCCAGGGAGAGGACATGGCCTTATAAAGCTGACACTCCCCACCCCGTCTCCTTCAGAATTTAGGACTCTGTGATGAAACCTACACTTTGATGACCTATTTTTGCTGCCAGTTAGCTTGGCCAAGGTCACCCTTAGTTGGCTTCTTGGGATTTTGCCCTTTACAGCCACATGCCCATGGCAGTGGAGGAGACCACACTGCAGTCCCTCACATGTCCATTCTGGGGAACCATTGACCAGCAGTGCCTTTTGTCTGCACCAGCCTGCCCTGGCCCTTCTAATGCTTGAGGGAAAGAAAAGAGCCTGGCCTGTCCTAGGCTTGGTGAGGGCTGAGGGATGATGGCACAGGGGGTCCTGCAGGCCACAGCTTGGTTGAGGCTGATGCAGGTCAGCTTCTGAAAGTCACACAGAGCCTGTGAATGGTTCTTCTTTTCCCTAAAGAGATACTGGTTTTGAAAAGAATAATCAATCCATGCTAATTTAATTATATAGTTGTTCTCTGACAAATTGTTGTAAATTATGAATGGTTGATATCATTAAAAGTTACTCATTTTGATTCATGAGGGTTATATCAGCAAAACCACCTTTTATCTGTACTTAACACTCTATACAACTGTAATTAGATTTGTGGGCTTTTCACACACCAACACTCCAATACCAACTGGATGCCCCCACAGTTCAGTTCAGCTGTGACACTAATGAGTTAGTACAGACCCTGCATGTCAAGGGCTCAGTGCCACAAAACTGCTGCATCTGGATGCCAGTAGTGAGTAGCAGGTCCCCAGCGTGCCTGCACTTCTGTCTGGCTCGCCTACAAAATTGGAAGGTCCTATGATCCTCCCCTCAGGTTTAGTAGTATGATCCAGTGGCTTATAGAACCCAAGAAGTGTTTACTTTGGTTGCTGATTTATTAAAAAGGGCTGTTTAAAGGACACAAATGAACAGCCAGGTGAAGAGGCTCATAAGGCAAGGTTGGGAAGGGTCCTGAGCCCAGGACCTTCTGTCCCCAGGGAGTTGGGGTATGCCCCTCACCTGACACATGTTCACCAACATGGAACACTCTAAACCTGTAGGGAGTTTTGGAAGCTTTATCCCCTAGGCCTGATGGATTGTGAGCTCAATCCCCAGCTCCTCCTCTCCCTGGAGGATGGGGGTGGGACTGAAAGTCCCAAGCTTCCAGTCATGGTTTGATCTTTCTGGTGGCCAGCCTCTAACCCAGGAGCCCAGTGCGGGTAGCCTCATCAGAGCAAAAGATGCTCCCATCACCCAGAAAATTTCTCCTAAGATTACAAAGGTCTTAAAACTCTGGGTCAGGAGCTTAGGTCAAATACCAAATATTAGAACAAATGATTTTCTCAGGACCTTATCTACCAAGGTTTTAAGAGCTCTGTGTCACTGGCAGAGTGGCTCAAGTGATAGAGCGCCTGCCTGACAAGTGTGAAGCCCCAAGTTCAAAAAAAAAAGAAAAAGAGAAAAGAACTTTGTGTCATGAGCTTATGGAGAGGTTCAAATGGTAGAGTACCTGCCCTGCAAGCATGAGACCCAGTACTATAAGGAAAAAAAAAAGTGCCCTGTGTCAGGAACTGGGGGCAGAGACCAATATATGTTTCTTGTTATGTTAAAGGGGTAAAGACCAGTCTGAAGTAGTAAATAAGTTCAGCCAACTCAGTGTAATATCTATGTGCCTATACTTGCTAGGCAAATCAGAGTAATATAAGTCACTTTTGTTGAGGAATTAATATGTGCTGAGTTACCTTCTTTATATGCATTTTCTTGTTCATTACAAAATTCCTGAGTGGGATGATTGTGCCCATTTTAGTAAGTCACTGGGTGTCAGAGATGGGATTTCAACTTGGGAAATCTGATTTCAAAACTATGAACAGCCTGCTTCTGACTTCCTTGTGCTGACACAGACTGGACATGCCTGGAAATCCTAAATTTAGAACCAGCCTTAATGTTGACAGCAGCCCAATATAAACTTGGAATGCCAACAACTTATATATAGATTATATTATTGGAAGTGCCCAAGGATGCTTGAAAGTAATTTTCCAGCTGGCCTACGTAAGGTGTGCATTGACACGTTGGCCCATGAGTTGTCTTTGGGTCTAGGGGTGCAGGGTCTGCTGGAAGAGTCACAACTAGGAAATATGGGTTGGTGCCCAGCTCACTGTGAACAGTTCCAGTACTGTGCAGATTATTTCTCTCTGGGGCCTCAATCTCCTCAGCAGTAAAGTGGGAGGGTAGGGAGCCAGACACTCAGGGGTTCCCTCTCAAGCTCTGTGTCATTTTGTCTCCAGGTCACTCTCATTCACTCCCAAGTGCCCCTGGCTGACAAAGAGCTCCTGTCCTGTGTGCGGCAGGAAGTGAAGGAGATACTCCTCCGGAAGGGCGTGCAGCTGCTGCTGAGTATGTGTGACTGCACCCCTCCCTGGCCTGCTGACATTTGGCCCAGGGCTTGGCATGGCTTCTGGCAAGAGGGGCTGTGTCCACCCAGCCTTTTTCTTTCCCACTGTACCTGGCGTTGAGCATGAAGCATTGCAGACAGTCTCAAGCATCAGAGCCTGTTTGAGTCTTGTTCGGCTGGAGGGACAAAGTTACAGAGGCAGGAATGTCCTGCTGTTGCTTTGGACACAGGGCAGATAGGGAATGCCTGTATGCTGAATGATTTTTTTTAAGTATATCTAAAAGATAGACTCTGAATTTTGTTGTTTTGTGGCAGAGGGCCTACAGAGTGATGAGCATGGTTTCATCCAGAGCAGGAGGGAAGAGAACCATCCAGTATTTTAGAGTGGAGTTTTAATCCCAGTGGTGGGATGCCCACACTATACTACACTGGGCCTCACCTCATATTTTGTGGGGACGGAGGTGAGGCACCTGCTATGAAATTCTCTCATGCCTATACTGCTAGCTACTTGGGAGACGGAGATGAGGATCACAGTTTGAGGCCATCTCAGGCAAGATGGTGAGATCCTATCCCGGCCAATAAGAAGCTGGGTGTGGTGACAAACACCTGTCATCCCAACTTCATGGGAAGCATAAATAGGATTGTGGTCCAGTCCAGTCTAGGCACAAAAGCAAGAACCTACTAGAAAAATAAAGCAAAAAGGGCTGGCAGTGTGGCATAAGTAGTAGAGTGCCTGTCTTGCAAGCCTGAGGCCGTGAGTTCAAACCTCAGTATTGCCAAAAAAAAAAACTAAAGTCCCTCATGACTGTCACAGTCTCCTTTTGGTAACTGGTTGCAGAGGACCACGAACACCTTACTTTCAGGCTGGAGTATAGGACGCTGGCTTCCCTCACTTTCCCTGTCTTCACCTCGATTGATGGTATACTGGGAGGTCTCTTGCCCAGATGGGAGAGGACAGCTGTGTGCTTGAGGCCTTCTGTTGAACAGCTTTTCTCAGAACTTCCTGGGCAGCTTAGCCTTACTTCCCTCCAGTGGTTTCCTGGAACTTTCCTGCCGTTGGATGTGTCTGCATTGTGCTTTGTGGGGCAGGACAACAGACTGAGGGAGGGTCAGACTGGGAAGGTGGGAGTGGAGTAATTGCCTCCTCTGGTCCCAGTGGCCCTTGCCTTGCCCATGGTCAGCCATGGCGTGGGCCCTAGCCTCTGCCAGCCTCCTGGTCATGGAACCCCTGACAGGTGAACGGGTGAGCAACCTGGAGGAGCTGCCTCTCAACCAGTATCGGGAGTACATCAAAGTGCAGACAGACAAGGGCACAGAGGTGGCCACCAACCTGGTGATTCTCTGCAATGGTATCAAGATCAACAGCTCTGCCTACCACACTGCCTTTGGTAAGCAGATGGCGTGAGTCATGGCCATATCCTCGGGCTATGTCTTTACTTTCTGGCACTCTCCAGAGATGCCCTATAGTTCTCAGCTCCTGAATCAACGTATTTCTGCCTTTCCCCTTTGTCCCGAAGCTCGCTCTTTCTCTTCTGAATGGTGACCTTGAGCTTTATCTATTTATTTACTCACCTTGAACTTTAAATTTGGAGGCAGGTCCCTTCTTGCTGAGCTCAGCTATGATAACAGCCTAGTTCTAGGTGGCCAGAATCTTCTAAAGTTAGGACTGCTCCCTAGTATAAGAGAAGCAAACAGTCTTCAGAGGGATGAGAAAGAGCCATTTCCTTTTATAGGAACGTGGACGAAATTTTGGGTCAGGTCTTTATTCACAGGTGTCCAGTTTTCTCCAAAACCAGATCCAAACATTTGGCTACTTTGGCTTGTAATGACCATTTGGGGAGTGGGGACTATGAAAGCTTCCTTTAAAGCTTAGCATTTAGCTACCTGGGAGGAGGTGGACTAATGTGTTTAAGCCTCCGTGTATGTGCAGGGGACTCAGTGTCTAGGTTCTATAGTTGCTTCTTGTCCCTCGTATCTCATACATTTACTCTTGAGCACTCTTCCCTGACCAGGAGCTCCTTCCTGTGTCCAATCCAGAAGGAAGCCAGCCCTTCCTTCTAATGGACATAGAACCCAAAATTTAGCACCTCATTGTCCTAGTGCTGTATTTTCAAAAGTAAGTCCTTGTAAGTCCCTTAGAAAGAAAAGCCAGTTACCATTTATGAGCCCCCTGCATTTGTTTAAAAATTCCAATCTATGTTCAAAGGGAAATTTAAGACCTGACTTGCTGTTGTAACTTGTAAAGAGCTCTGTACATTGTATGAAGCTTGCTGGTATTTTGTCTGTGTCTGCCTGGATTGGCATACTTGCCTTTGCAGGAAGGGTCTGAGGTGGAAACCTCAGGCAGGACTGTAGCAGGTGGCTTGGGCCTGCACCTCTGAGGTGACTGGACCCGCACCCAGGACTCATCCCCCTGTTCAGGCAGCTGCTTAGCATGGCTACTCGGGCTTGATTTGGGTGTCATCTTTCCCGGCAGAGAGCAGACTGGCTGGCAATGGTGCTCTGAGAGTGAATGAGTTCCTCCAGGTGGAGGGCTATAGCAATGTCTATGCCATCGGTGACTGTGCTGATGTGAAGGAGCCCAAGATGGCCTATCACGCGGGCCTCCATGCCAATGTTGTCGTGGCCAACATTGTCAACTCCTTAAAACAGAGGCCCCTCAAGGCCTACAAGCCAGGTAAGGGGAGCTCGGGTGCTTCACAGTTTCTGGAGAGTTTGGGGCTAGACATGGGGAAGGCTTTTGGGGCTATAAGGTGACTCACCCCCAGATTACAGTCTTCCATCCAAGTACTAACCAGGCCCGATCCTGCTTAGCTTCCGAGATCAGACGAGATCGGGTGCGCTTAGGGTGGTATGGCCATAGACCAGATTACAGTCTCAAAGCTGATGACAGAGACATTCCCCTTGAAGGCACTTTATAAATAAGCTGTGTAAAACTAGTGCTCAGGAGTCTGAGGCAAGAAAGAGGATCACATGTTCAAAGCCAGACTCAGCTATATGGCAATACCCTGTCCCAAAAACCAACCAAGCAAAACCCCCCTAAACCTGGGACTCACCTGCCTTCCTACAAGTCATACACATTCCCTGCCCTGAGTCTGAAGGGTTTGTCTTTGGGAATTTCAGGCCATGGCCACAAGCAGGATTCTACTGTGTGTGTGTGTGTGTGTGTGTGTGTGTGTGTGTTTCTGCCACAGGTGCACTCACGTTCCTCCTGAGCATGGGCAGAAACGATGGCGTGGGCCAGATCAGTGGCTTCTACGTGGGTCGACTCATGGTTCGGCTGGCTAAGAGCAGGGACCTGTTCGTCTCCACAAGCTGGAAAACCATGAGGCAGTCTCCACCCTAATGGGCAGGTGATGCAGCACTAATACAGATGGATGACAGACTGCTTGACAAAGGCCATCCACCTGACAAGTGCTAAAGGGCTAAGCTGTTTGTTGGGAATATGATGCCAATGGTGTACTATCTGGAAACACAACTGTATAAAACCAAAACAGAGAGAAGCATTTAAAAAAAAAAAGATGTTTGGAAGGTCTCTTTGCAGTTGAGCTGGCTAAAGGGTCTTGGAAAGAACACAGGCAGCTTTCTGTATTCTTTTAGATGTGTACGTATGTGTGTGTGTATGTATATGCACATGCATGTGTGTGGGCTTAGGTGTAGTATTCAGAGCCCTGAGTAGGGTGAGATCTGGGCTCCTGGTGACTGGCATCCCGACTGTGAGTACAGGAAGGAGAGCCTGTAGCACGAGAATAGCAAGGGAAGAGGAGCTGGGGTGGAGAGATGGCTTGCAACCCAAAACTTTTCCCACATGAGTTCAGGAAAGCTCATACATTCCACAATAAACAGGTTGTTAATAGGAGCACTGTTTTAAACTCCCTAACTTATGGTTAGCACCTAGACTTTTTGGGTTTTTGTTTCGTTTTTTGACATGAGGGTCTTAATGGTGCCCAAGCTGGCCTCCAACTCCCAGGCTAAAGCAGTCCTCCTGTCTCAGCCTTCCCAGTAGCTGGTGCTGCAGTTTCTGGGACTGTTGTGCCTGGCTCCTCCCTACCTTCTGTAATCTTCATGAGTCTTTCTGTGTTTCCATTTTTGATCCTTGCTACCATAGGTACATTTAAGGAAGAGGTAGACAAAATTTCCCTCTGGCTATCCCATGATGATGGTGAGTTTTTAAGAAGCTGGCAGGAGTTAAGACTTGCCAGATGCTGATGTTTTCAAGGAAAGGCATCGGAGATACATGATCCATGTAGGGTGACACCTGACTGGTTAACCTTTAGGGAGCAGGGGATCTGTAGGTGACTCCCAATGTATTTCTTTGTTTGGAACTGCAACAATATAAAACCAAAAATGAGGGAGGTGGTTTACTGTTCTTTAGCTGATGCTGGAGTTGGGGAGGGGTCCCTAAGGGACTTTGTGATTTTGTGCTTCTGGTTTTCCTGGCCAACTCCACTGTCAGTTGTCTGCAGGCCCAGCCTTAAAGCAGTAGTGCTTGCCACTGACTATGCTAAGGTATTCTAATAATTTCTGTTGGAGAGAGATCTTCTGATACAGAGGAACCTTTTTTGAACCACATCCAATAAATGTCCACAGCGGAAGAGATTCCTGCCCCTCCCTGCTCACGTTTGATGGTAGCCTCTGGATACTGGGGCAGAATCCTCAGGCCCACACCCTCACTGGAGTTCTCCACCCATTTCTGTGCCCTACAGTCTGTTCCATTTAGTTGCCCAGGTCCAAGTGAGACTTCTTCCTCTCTCCCAGAGGATGGTGACCCCTGGCAGCTTTGCCTAAGGCTTTGCTCTTGTGGATCCCAGCCAGCAGACTCCCCTTCTCCAGAGGCATCCTCCATTGCCTGAGAAACACAGGCCGCGGTACTGTCTAACCTGCAGCCTAGTATAGCCTGATGGGAATCTCCTGTTAGTGACAGGCCTTGTGCTCTCTGCTTACAAAGGTGTAGAAGTAGCCATTCATGGGGACTGTTTTCCAAATGGAGAAAAATGTTGCAATAAAAGAATGTAAGAAAGACACTGAATCTTTTATTTTTTCCTTTTGTTTTTTTTAAAAATCAAAATGAAACAACAACAACAAAAAGCCCAAAGCAAAACCTTTTTAGGAGTAGTTTCAGGTATTATAGGAGTCAGGGGAGGGAGGCTCTAAAACAGAAGAGAAAAGCACCCATGAGATATCTTTTCACTCCTCTCCACTGTAGAAGACAGACAGTCTACAGATCCAAGTCCTTCTCATGCCCTCTTCCCTTGGAAAAAAGGAGGAACAAAAGAAACAGGCGTGAAAAGATTTTTTTGCGTGTGAATGTGTGTAAAAGTCAATGCTATAAATCTAAAACGAGGTCTGTTTTTTTTTTTTTGTTTGTTGTTTTTTTTTTTAAAAAGTTCTAAAACAACAGGAAGAAAACACATGGGAAGGAACCCCTGGTGGAGACCTGGTTAATTAGGGACAGAGGCCCTTTGTAAGGAGGATATAAAATGCAGAGGGCTCCTTCTGTGGGCAGTGCCACCTCCTGCCTCTGCTACCTGCATCCCTCTCAGTGGCCCTTCCTTGCTCCTTTTAAAAAATAAACCCCCACTCTGGTGAGTGGATCCTCCTCCACCCCTGCTGGAGCGCTACTTGGTGTCGAGCTTGGCCATCTCC
The DNA here is from genome assembly GCF_047511655.1 of Castor canadensis. Classification (NCBI taxonomy): domain Eukaryota; kingdom Metazoa; phylum Chordata; class Mammalia; order Rodentia; family Castoridae; genus Castor; species Castor canadensis. Next base: position 60,636,093 of record NC_133392.1, on the reverse strand, counting down.
TGCACGTAGATGCCGATGCTCTCGCTGTCGAACAGCAGGAAGTACACATTCTTCAGTGAGGATGCGCTGGAGTCATCAAAGTGGGCAGAGATGGCCTTGAGGGTCACCTGGGCAGCTGTCTGTTTGGGAAAGCAGTTTCTGTGCCAAAGCAAAAGGAGAAAGAAAGACCATGTCATTTTGGTCCTTAGACCCACTGCTATAACTCTCTCTTGGTGTGTGTGTGTGTCGGCGGGGCGGGGTGCTAGGGTTAGGGTTGGGGGAGCAATGCCATCTTCCTATAAGTACTACATGGGACCTCACTGTGCACAGGGCTGGCCCACATGTCACTTCCTCTGACCCAGTCAAAGGGCCAGCCTGGTGGGGCAGATGGGAGGTGTCCCTCCTTAACAGGTACCACACTGACTCAGATTACAATGTCTTTTGCGAAGGTCAAAGGGCAGTAGGTGAGGAGTGCCCCGTATTTGAATCTGTGTTGCCAACTCCAGTAGAACTTGGCTTTAAAAACCTTAGCAATTCAGCATTTACAAACCTGTCTTCAAAAAAGCAAATGTGTTTTAGCTCCCTCAAAACTGGCTTACATGCTGACATGTTTAATAAAAGCAAAATGTGTGCTTAGCAGCTCTGTTTAAAATTCCTTTCACATACATTTAATCTTTTCCTCATTAACTCACATGCCAATGGAATTCATTAGCCACTCTGGGCAACACTGAGCTGGTGAAAGTTTAAGGGTCCCAAGTACCAGGGAGCCATTGATAGTGCTGTCCAATATCGCCTCCAGGGACATAGTCATGGTGGTCTTTTGGGGTCAACTACCAAGACCCCTGGCACAGGTTCAGGATGGGCTTGCCTCATGAATTCTCGCTCTAGTGCGGATTTTACTGCCCATGGTCCCGCCTATGGAGAACGCATCCACAGGGCCTGGGGGCCTGGACTGTGGACAGCTAGCCCTACTTGCTCCAGTTGAGACAGAAGCACAGAAGGTGCCTGGGTCTTATTAGTTTTCTCCACCTTCCTGTGATGCACTGACAAGGCATACCTGTGTCACAGGGCCCAGCCCTTTTTAAGCAAACAAAGAGAGACCCCTTCGCTGCTGTGGATGTGGCTGTCAAAGCCTCCACCTCCTGCTCTTCTGTCCTCCAGAGGAGCATTGGAATACCCTGGGATTCTGAAGCAGGAGGTCTGGGTAGGGGCTGAAGTTCTACATTCTAACCAGGTGATGTTGCTGGCTGCTGGCCCAGGAACCACACGGAGTAGCAAGGCCTTTGAGTCTGGTGTTTTTTTGTTTTTTGGTTCTTTTGGCAGTATTGGGGTTTGAACTCAGGGCTTCATACTTTTCATACTTGTGAGCAGCCACTTGAGTGGGCACATCTCTAGCCCTTTTTGCTCTGGTTACTTTGGACTGGTTACTTTGGAGATGGGACCTTTTTTTTTTTTTTAATGTTTGGGTGGGACTAGGGTTTGATAGGATCTCGTTTTTCTTCTCTTTTATGCTTCCAGCTGTCACTGGGATGACAACTGTGCACTGCCACGTCTAGCTATTGTTTGAGATGGTGGTCTTGAGAACTTTTTGCCCAGGCTGGCCTCCAACCATGATCCTTCTGATCTCAGCATCCCAAGTAGCTAGGATTACAGGTGTGAGCCACCGGTGCCAGCTGAGTGTTTTCTGATCATGTGTTGTGGGCTTTGAACGTGGCAGACTCTTAAAAACTAACATGACACCTTGCCTCTGCCCTTGGCACCTCCCATGAAGCCACCTTTCTCTCTGGCTTTTGACATCAAGGAGGCAGGGGAGCTGGCCCCAGCCATGGAGACCGGCCGGACAGACTGGGGCCTGTCTCTCCATGTATTTGGAGGGTGAGAATCAGGGTTTCTGCCCTGTCCCCTGGCTAACATGCTTGGCTGTGCTGGCAGGCCTTAGCCCTGTCTTCTGGAGTGGGCAGATCAAATGTGAATACGTTGAGGAGCAGGTGGTTCCCAGCAAAAAGGCTGAAAGCCTCCACTCAGGAGAACCTCATCCTACCTGCCACTGGGGAAGGGTGGAAATGCGACAGACTTTAGCTTCTTGTCCTCGGCCGCCGACAGACAGTTCTTGATGGTCTCTTCAAGCTGTTCTTCACATTTGTCGGAGCCCCACTGGGGGATGTGACAGTGGATGACAAATTTGGCTGCAAGTCCACTGGATTGGCTGACAGCAGCTGGGACATGGGTGAGAAATACTAACAGTTATTTCCTACATCTTACCTTAAGGTGGGGGGGTTAGGCCAAATCTCACAGGTGTACCTGTTACTTCCCTGGGGGACAGGAGATCAAAGGACAGTGGGCTGGACAGCATCCCCTGTGTCTATGAGGTCCATTTAGCAGGGGGCAGGAGCTGTTGGGATTGTGCTGGACAGCAGCAAGAGCCTCCAGTGAAAGAGTTGAATCTGATGTGACAGCATGTCACTTTCATGTGGCCTGCCAAGGGCGCCAGGTTAGGAAGCTATTCACAGTGGATCCTAGTCACAGGAACACATCAAAATTATGTCTGGTGCTAGGGTGGGTTGAGTAATGGCCTCCCTCAAATATCCATGTCCTAATACTTAGGACTTGTGGCTGTCACCTGACATAACCAAAGAGACTTTGCAGCTGGGATTACATTAGGGTTCCTGAAATGTGAGAATCTCCCGGAGTCATGGATCCCTAAGAGAACCACATGGATTTTTGTGTTTTGGCAGTACTGGGTTTTGAACACAGGGCCTTATGCTTGCTAGGCAGGCGATCTGCCACTTGAGCCATGCCTCCGCCTCACCACATGGCTTCTATAAGAGGGAGGCAAGAAAGCCAAAGGCAGGAGAAGGGATGTGACGACAGAAGCAGAGATTAGAGTGATTTACAGTTCCAGCCAAGCTGGAAATGGCAAGGGAAGGGGCTCCCCTGTACCTCCAGAAGGAAGCAGCCCTCCCAACACCTCCCTTTCTGCCCCTCAGAACTCACTGCACCAGAACTCTAAGTTTAAATTTGTGTTGTTTGAAGCTACCACGTTTAGGGTGGTCATAGGAAAGAGATGCAATGGCTTTTGGAAAGCAGCTGTGTCTCTCTGCTGCAGAGATCCTGCCTTATTGGTCTGGCCTTTGCTTATGCTTGTGTGACCTATTGTGTACATCCTTGGACAGGGATGTCAACTCTAGATATCCTGCAGAGAGCTGGGGTTCACCGTAAAATTGAATCATGCCAGCCTTGTCTCACAATCTTTCATTCTTCCTTGTTTTATTTTTCACTCCCCAAACATAGCTCCTGTCAGTCACAGATCTGACAAGCATTGTGGCTTCTGAGAAGCTCCAGGGACGTCCCCATGCTCATCAATCTCCAGAGGAACAGTTTTTTGTTGTTTTTGGTTTTTTTGGTGATGGTACTTGGGGTTGAAGTCAGGGCTTCGTGCTTGGTAGGCAGGTGCTCTACCACTTGAGTTGGCCCTCAGTTCTTTTCTCTTTATTTATTTTTCTGTGGAGTCTCACATTTATGTCCCTGCTGGCTAGACCACCATCTTCCTGTTTATGCTTCCCATATAACTGGGATGACAGGCATGCACCATCATGCCCAGCGGCTGGTTACTCAATAACTTTTGCTCAGGCTGGCCTCCAACCTTGATCCTGCCCATCTCCACCTCCCAAGTACCTGGAATTACAGGTCTGAGCCATGGTGCCTGGCCCCCAGAGGAGTGGTTTTTCTGATCCACTGGCCATACTCAGGTCTCTTGGGGCAGCTGCAGCCATGCTGCTTATCTGTAAACCATGGTCCTGGTAGAACTGGGCTCTGTGCTCCAATGATCCCTGGTCCTCCTGAGGTGGCTAGGCTCTGGGAGCTTTGGCAGTCTGGGAAGGTCATGGCCACCAGGGGTCAAAATAAACCTTTCTCCCTTTAAAATGATTTTCTCAGGTATTTTGTCACAGTGATAGGAAGCTGACTAACACAAATATTATTGAGTTACAAAAAAGTGAAGTATTGATATATGCTACAACATGGATGGTCTTGGAAAATACTATGTGAAGTGAAAGAAGCCAGACATGAAGGACCACTCATTATATGATTGCATCCATATGAAATGTCCATAGCAGCAAATCCATAGAGTCAGAGAATAGGTTAGTGGTTGCCAAAGCATGGGGGAGGGGTGCACAGTTTACTGGGCTTCTGTTGAGGGGTAAGAAAGCCAAGGAATTAGAGAGTGGTGATGTCTGCACAGCATCACAGAAGTACTCATGTCACTGAATGATTCACTTTAAAATGCTTGCAATGGTACATTTATGTTATATGCATCTTGTTGCACACACACAATGAACTCATCAACTCTGTACCATCTGGGAGGATTTGGTGCATGTGGACATGAACTATCCAGACACTTTATAGTCCCCAGAGCTTATGAAATGATCTGTACACACCTGCTCAGATTCTCAGAGAGATGTTAACAGCTTTGTTACGATACATTTTGTTGCACACATTGAACATGTATGAAATGTGTGAGGCTGGAGGCTCTGGCAAGAGTGGTGTGGGGCCCTGCCAGGAATGAGGCTCAATTCCATACTTACCTTCGGCGACTTCCAAAGGGCCTTGGGATTTGCGAAGCTCCTTTACTGTTTCCAAGAACTCTTTGCCCCCAGCCTTTTCCAAGGCTTTCCCTGCAAAGGAGAACAGTGAGGGGCCATTGTGGGTGTCCTTGCAGTGTAATCACACTGTCAGACATATTTTTAGCAGGCCAAAAAACAAACAAATGATTGAACAAAAGCTACCCTTAGAAACTAGGGCTCCAACTACCTAGTTGTTGTCCAGGCTTGCAGGTGCTCACTGAGCCAGGGCTCTTCAGCCCCTTAGCAGAGTAAGGTCAGCAAGCTTAAAGGATCTTTTTAGGGGTGATTTGACCATGTAGTAATTTCACAACATGAGTCCTGAGGATGATTAAACAATAGCAACACAATCTCAATGGAGATTCCAGTGTTGTGTTCTATAGGTTTAGGACCCATACTGAGCTTTGTAGTCTTGATCTTATCAGCACTACTAACATGTTGTAAATCTTTGGAGTTAGAGGCCAGACACAGGAAAATACAGAGATCTGAGAGGCTGAAAGTCTAAGGACTTTCCTGCTGGAAGGATGCCCTCCTCCCACCTCCAATTTTGCTGCAAGTGAGTCCATCCTCAAAATCTCAGCATCTCCTTTCTATGAAGGCCAAGTGGAGCTGCCAGGAGACTGCAGGACTCCACTTTAGCTCAGTAGGAACCTTGACTGACTGCACCAGAGGACCCAGACTCTCTTCCACACTGTTACGCCTTTTGAGAGGTCGTGGGTATTTGTCTAGACTAGGATGGCTGCTGCTTGGGATGGGGGATGAGCATCTCTTCATCTGCTTTCATCTAATGAGCTTGGTGATCTGGATGTCTGGAGCAGGTGTCAGTTCTCTATTGGTTATTATTACAGGCTGAGCACCCTCAATCTGAAAATCCAAAATCCTTCTAGGGGTGGTGGGACCGGGGTTTGAACTCAGGGCTTCACACTTTCTAGGCAGGCGCTCTACCACTTGAGCCACACCTCCTGCCCTTTTTGCTTTAGCTCTTTTTCAGGTAGGGTCTTGTGTTTTTGCCTGGGCCAGCCTGGACTGTGATCCTCTTATTTATACCTCCTACAAAGCTGGGGTGACAGACACACATCACCACTCCCAGTTTATTGGTCAAGCTGGCATCTGGATGACTTTTTGCCTGGGCTGACTTTGAACCACCATCCTTCTGATCTCTGCTTCCTGAGTAGCTGGGATTATAGATGGAAGCTGTTGTACCTGCCCTAACATCCAAAACATTTTTTTTTCTTTTGCAGTACTTGGGGTTAACCTCAGGACCTCTACCACTTGAGCCACTCCACTAGCCCTAAAATCCAAAACTTTTTGAACACCAACATGATACCACAAATGGAAAATTCTACACCAGATCTCGTATGATGGTTGGGTCACAGTCAAAACTCAGGTGCATTAAAAATATTTTGGCTATGTGTATATGAAACATAAGTGAATTTCACATTTAGACATTTAGACTTGGGTCCTATCTCTTAGATAATTCATTATGATATACAAATAATAATAAAAACAAACCCAAATTCAAAATTTGAAGCACTTTGGGTCATTTTGGATAAGGAACACTCATCCTATACTGATATTCATTCACTTCGGAGGCTTCCCTGAGTGACAGAGCTTCCCCTCTGTGTGCAAGCACTGAGTATCTTTGGAGAGCCACACTGCCAATCAATTAGCACAATGTCTCTCTGGCCGTGTTCTGCACTGGGGCTGGGGAGGAGGCGTCTTCACTGAAGCACCTGGAGTTCTGTGATAGTACTGGAAAACAGTGACAGCCTTGTGTGAAGCATCTCAGCCTCGTTTCTGTCCCACACGCCTGGCCAGTATTGAAATGCTGGGTCTGGAAGTGTGGCAAAAGTGGTGACTGAGGCTGGTAGCTAGTTCACTCTATGAAGCCAAGACATAGGTCTAAGATGTCACCTCCCGTCTTCATGTCAGGGCCAAAGAGATGTGTGGAATGCAGAATGAGTCCTCCCTCTTCAGCCTAAACTGGTTTGGTGATGCATGCCTGTAATCCCAGCACTCAGGAGGTAGAGGGAGGAGTGAGTTCCAGGCTAGACCAGGCTACATATCATGACCCCATCTTGTTCCCCCTCCAAAAACAAACAAGCAGCCTGGAGGATGGATGAGAGAGCTTCACATTATTGTGCAACCACTGATGAATGGACAAATCTAGAGAAAGGGCATCGATGGTTGCTCACACCATGCAAGGAGACAACAAGCTGGGCATGGCGGCTCACGCCTATAATCCCATCTACTCAGGAGGATTACTGTTCAAGTCGAGCCCAGGCAAAAAGTTCATGAGATCCCCATCTCAACCAATAGCTGGGTGTGGTAGCACATACCTGTCATCTCAGTTACTCAGGAAATAAAAATAGGGTTATGCCTCAGGCCAGCCCGGGCAAAAACTTGAGACTCTACCCCAAAAAAAAAACCAAAGCAAAAAGAGCTGGGGGTGTGGCTGAAGTGACAGAGTGAGTTCAATTTTCTGTAACCATCAAAAAAAAAAAAAATCAAAGAGACAGCCAGGCCACTGACTAAGGAGTCTTGTTAGTTTTTTTTTTAGTGCTGGGGATTGAATCCAGAGCCTCATGTAGTTAGGTGAGCGCTCTATGACTGAGCTACATCCTGGGACCCCAATTCCTTGAAATTAAATTTCTTGAAGCCTCTGGTACCAACTACCAAATTAATCAAACAACAGAGAAACTTTTTTTTTTTTTTTTTGTGGTAGTGGGGTTTGAACTCAGGCCTACACCTTAAGCCAATCCGCTAGCCCTTTTTTGTGATGGGTTTCTTTTGAGATAGGGTCTCTAACTATTTGCCCAGGCTGGCTTCAACTGCAGTCCTCCAGATCTCTGCCTCCTGAGTAGCTAGGATTACAGGGGTGAGCCACCTGTGCCTGGCTAGGAATGTGTTTAATAAGGATGCAATTAACAAAATCCAGACTGGAAGACAACTGCTCTGGCTTTCTCAACAAATAAATTGCAAAGAAATAAAAGAGAGATGGAGTTGACAGGGAAACCTGTGGGTTACGAGACCTATCAAGCTATTACTGTGTGAACTCATTTGGCTTCTGAAAATTCTAAAAATGAAACTTAGGATGCAATTGGAATTTGAATACTAGTTATTTATTGATATGAAGTTAGTTCAGGTGCCATGATGACATTATGCTTATGTTGTTAGAGGTTAGTCCTTATCTTTTTGAGGTTGTTCTGAAATATTCACAGATAAAATGATATGATGTCTGGAAGCTGAAACACACGTGATTCCCACCTGCAGGTGGTAGCTGCATCTGGTTGCATAGGGTTTCTTTTCTTTCCTTTTGTACCACTGGGGGTTGAACGAAGGACTTCCTACTTGCTAGGCAAACGTTCTGTTACATGTCTGCATATTACGGTCCTGCATAGGGTTTCATTCATGCTTTTCTGCTTTGTGTGTGTGTGTGTGTGTGTGTATACATGCGTGCATTTTTCTGTAATAACATAGTGGGCTTTTTTGCAGGGGTGGTGCTGGGAATGGAGTTCACAGTTTTGTTCATGCTAAGCACACGTTCTACCACTGAGCTACACTGCAGCCCCATAGCATGGTGTTTTAAAGGAATAAAACAGGGCCTTAGCTGAATGGGATGATTGGTTTGGGTGTCAGTGGTGGAGAAGGGACTCATGATGAGTGAATTTCCTAATAACACAGCAGTAATAAAAATACTGTCAACTGTCAAATGCTGATGAGCTGGCCTTATGCTAAGCTCCCTCTGTGTCATCCATTTACCTTCATAACACCCCTGTAAGACAAGTGCTGTTGTTATTGTAAGTACAGGTGAGTAAATGGTTCAGGGAAGTTAAAAAAAACCTGTCCAAGGTCAAAACTAGGAAGTTATTTGCAAAAGTCCACCAGGACACAGACCTGGTAGACTCAGAACCTGCTCTCTGAACCACCTGGCCACCTTGCAGCTCAGTTTTCTTTCTAAGACCTTCAAGAAGTTGACTTTGGAATCCACTAGTGGGATTTGTGCTTGAATTTTTGCTCCAGTGCCAGTGTTCTTTCTAATTCTATCGCTTTGCTACTTCTTTTTTTTTTTTTTTTGAGGTACTGGGGTTTGAACTCAGGGCCTACACATTGAACCACTCCACCAGTCCATTTTTGTGATGGGTTTTTTTTTGAGATAGGGTCATCACAAACTATTTGCCTGGGCTGGCTTTGAACCACAATTCTCCTGATCTCTGCCTCTTGAATAGCTAGGATTATAGGTGTGAGCCACTGGTGCCTGGCTATTCTGCTACTTAAAAAAAAGAAGTATCATTATTGTCTTTCTGATATAAAATGCAAAACCCTAGAAATGTATGAAGCAGGAATATGGCAACTTGTTTTTTTGCAAGAAGCTAGGACTCATATCAAAACAGTTGGCGATTAAGCCAGTAGGGGGAGCCCTTCCACAGTTGGGAGCTTGACAGTCCCTGAAGGTGAGGAATTGTCACTGTCCCTTGGTGTTCAAGAAAAGTCCTGTTTCTCTGTAATGCTATTGTCCCCCATCACCGTCCTATTTTCCTTTCAGCTCAGCAAGTGGCCTCTCTTGCCAGGAGGGAGTCAAAACAAGCCCAGCACTTTGGGGTTCTGGTGCTTCCATTCAGCTCGGGGCTGAGCTGCTAGCATTACTTCAACCACCCAACCTATAGGCAAGCGTGGACCTAGGCCATTCCTTTTCATCCTTACAACAGCGAGCTTGAGGCAGTTCTGTCTCATAAGAGTGGGCAGCACGGTGGGGAATGGGTGGCTTACTATCATTTCCAGTGCCCTTGACAGCTTACTCTGTCCCCCCAGCTCCTCCCCACCTAGTGACAGCTCCCTCTCTGATTCATGGGGCAGGTGGAAAGCTAATGTTTTTCCAGTGGTTTCCAAAAGCTCAATGGTCATAGGCTTACAGAGAGCCTCTTTTTTTTTTTTCTTTTGAGACAGAGTCTCACTATGTAGCCCAGGCTAGCCTTCAACTCATGATCTTCCTGCCTTTGCCTTACGATTGCTGGGATTACAGGCATAAATCAGTAGGCTGGGCTCTGTCCTCTTTTTTACCAACAGTATTCTCAATATGTAAACTTAAAACTCTTCTGAAGTTTAATTCAAAATACGTATGACAATATTCACTGGGATGAATCCTGAGCAGTGCTCAGGATGGCCCATTCTGGAAACTACACAAATGTCATCAATGGTAGAATGGATCTGTGAATTGTGTATGTCCATGCAGTGTAATGTTACATACCAAAGAAAATGAGTGAACACACCACACGCAACAGTGTAGGCAGATTTCACAAATCCTAGGCTGAGCAAAAGAAGCCAGACACAGAAGAGTACATGATTTCATTTCAATAAAATTCAAAGTGGATGAACCCCCTCTATGCTTTTAGAAGACAGTGTAGTGGTTTCCTCTGAAGGAGATAATGACCAGGAGGGGAGTGAGGGAACTTCTGGGGTACTGGTGAGGGTCTGTTTCCTGCCTGGGTGCTGGTTGCATGGTGGTATTCACGTAGAGAAAAAAAGCTGTGTACTAATGATGTTTCTATAAAATACCTCAATGCAAACTTCCCAAAGTATGTGCAGAGTTAAAGCAAAGTTACTCTCTAGCGATGCCATTCTGTTACATATAAAATCAGAGTTCGACACAGATTCTGGGCAGTGGGATATCCAGCAGACAAAGATTGACTTCAGAGGACGTGCTTGGACAGTGGGCTATTCCATGGCACCTTTACCGGGTCTCAGGACCTTACCTATGTCTTCCTTGAGGTCAATTTCGGCTGTGGTTGGATGGACAATGCCCTCCACTCTCATGGAGCCAATATGGCTGATGTCACTCTGGGTCAGGGACAGCTGCATTAGGAAGAAAAGATGGAAAACAGGAGAAAGATCAAATTCCATTGAAAGACTTCATGTCTCACCTGATAGCCAATAATTCTCTCAATTATTCATACGCAAGGGCTTCGTGAAAAGCAACAGCCTCAAGTTTACAAACTGGTTTTTAGTAGCTCCTTTGAGCTCAGTAGATTTGATTTGCACTTTGAGGCTAGCAGCATGCAGCAAATCTGCCGCCTCTCCCGGAATGAGAATGGGACCTCTTCTCCTCTTCCTTTCTCTCACAGTTTATACCTTTTGTTCCCAGTCCTGGTGGCCTTGGTTTTGGATGACACCTCCTTTGAATGGCTCTGGGAGGGAGAGGAGCCTGACCTTTTTCTCTCCTTCTAGTGTCCTACATTCTCCTAGTTGCAGCAGAGAACTTTTGGGGCAGGACACTGAAGCCAGTGGCCTTGCTGGATGGAAAGAATGGGCTCCGGGTTTCCGACCTGTCATATCCGGCACCTTGCCTTTCGCATGCCATATTCTCAGGGCTGCTCTATGTGTTCATAGCATAGAATACGAAAATATTCCTTAATATTTCCCTATGTGAGGAAGAACTTCACGATCCCTAGATAAGTTTGAGAGAAAGCTAATCATCACGTAACTACAGATGGCCCCTGAAGGGGCACACATTCCACCTCTTGCTTCCTATTCCCTTTCATCAGAGATGAATGAATTAGGAACCTGCCACATTTTTTCTCTTCTTACAGCATGCTTTCTTTCCCACTACTTGAATGGAGGTTCACTCAATTGTCAGGCTGAAAGCCTTCAGCAACCAGAGATACGACTAGCTGACTATTTCCTCATGTATCTTATTTCAGCCCCAGTTGACTTGGGAGATAAATTGTCTGTTCAGTAAACTTTACACTTGTGGGAATGAATTATTTGCATGTCTGGCTGGGCGCTGTTTTGTTGTTAGAGACTGTTGAAATGTACAGTCCTGTTTATTTTCTTTCTGTAGCCCAGAAAGGCAGGTAGACTGAATTATTGGCAAGTAATTCATTTCTAACACCAAGGATATACAGGAAACAGATATTTCTATTTTCTTTCTCTGATGAATTTCATGGAACCATGGAAGCTGGGCCTCTCTGAGGCTGTTTGAAACTGTTAGCTATGGATTTTTTTTTTTTTTTTTTTTGGTGGGTACAAACTAATTGGGGCTTGGGGATTTCCCAGCAAAACCAGTAATGCCATCCTATCTCCTGACCAGGAAAGATCCTTGGGCTGACCTTTGGCTGACCAGTGTCAGCACGAACAATTCTCAGCATTGAAGGGCTTGTTCACTCTCACAATGCAGAAATCGCCCTACCTCTTCCATTTGAAAATGAATAATTCAAGACTAGAGTGAAAGTCATATTAGGGGAGAAAGGGACGAAGCAGTTTCATGGCTTGTCAACAGTGGGTTATAAAAATGTAATCGTGTTTTACTGCAGTACATTAGGACTTTATTACCTTCTGCCCTGGAACAAGGCTCTTTGATGACAGGATGGTGAATCCATCCCCTGGCCCATCTTCAGAGGTGGAATTTGAAGTTCCTTCTTTATCGCTGTCCTTTGGTTTGGACTGTTGGTAAAAATCAGTACAAATGAGAAAGAATCCAAAGAAAGCCCAATGTGGCTGAATCAGCTTCTTCCATGGCTGCCACCAATTTGGCTATGAAAGGAAGTGGTATGGTTTTTGTGGTTGTTGCTGTGGTTTGCAGTGCTGGGGACCAAACGCAGGGCCTTATCCATGCTAAGCACACGCTCTGCTACAGAGGCACACCCCCTGGCCTCTGCTGGGTGTGAGGGACAGCAATAATAAGGAAAAGAAAAGGGTATTTGAAAAAATAAAGTGTACTAAGGAGTTCAACATTCCTATAGTCCTTGCCCCACCCTGGACATAGGCGCATTATGCTTGCCTGGTTCGGCTCACCTGCCTACAATCCAGTACCTGCAGCTTATGGAGACAAGTAGGTGGCTTACAGTGCATTGCCTGGCCTCCTTCTTCCCAGAAATCCCCTGAGATCTAGTGGCAGTGGTGTGATTTTTTTCTTATCCTGAAGGTCTGTGGAGTGAAAATTCCTCACCTCCAAAGCAGCACTGCTATTCAATAGAATTTTCTGTAATGGAAGTTCTTTGTGCCTCTACTGTTCAGTGCTACTGAGTACTTGAAATGTGACTGGTGCAACAGAGGAGCTGAACTTTTAATTTGGCTCTTTGTTTGTTTTTGTGATACTAGGGTTTGAACTTAGGGCTTTGTACTTGCTAGGTAGGTGCTCTACTGCTTGAGCCATACCTCCATCCCATAATTTGGCTTAACTGTAATTCAGTTTTAATAGTCACGTGTCAGTAGGGGCTACTCTACTGGGCTACAATAAAAATGTTATTTCACAAGTGGCATCACTGAGCTAAGCTACTTAGCCTCCAAACACCTGGAATCCATTGGCCTAACCCAGGGCACTGTGTACAGGAGTTTGTTTAGCCTGCAGCATGAGCTCTGCGGAGAAAGCAGAAACAAGATTCCAGGCTCTCTCGCTTATGATTTTGGTGGGGGCAGTGTTGCAGTTTGGATATTAAATGTCTTCCCACAGCCATGTGTTGAAGACTTGGTCACCAGTCCATGGTCCTATTGGAAGGTGGGGGAACTTTCAGAAGGTTGGACTACTGGGAGTAAGTTAGGTCATTGGGGGTGAGCCCTTGAAGGGGCTGTTGCAGCCCTGGCTCCTTTTCTCTATCTTTACTTCCTAGCTACCATGAGGTGAGCAGCTTTACTCTACCATGTGCTCCCAGCATGACGTTCTGCCTTGCCACAGGCCCAAAGCAACAGGATCAAGTGGCCATGGACTAAAACCATGGGCTAAAATAAATCTTACCTCCTTTTATCTCAGATCCTTTGTCACGGCAATGGAAAGCCAACTAGTAGTGGGAGTAAAAGGGATCTGAACCCCCTACACTTTGGGTGATGCATCCTGTTTTGTGGATTTGAACTCTAGTTTCAAAGGCCCCTTACTTTTCTATATACATAGTCTTGTCACTTTCTCCCCGCACTGAGCTGGAGAGTCCCCTGTCCTTCTCGCCTACTGACTCTGCTCTCATCATTTCATCCTTAAGACTTCCCTCTCATTCTGTGGGTGTCTTAGTCCATTCTGCCTGCTAGAGAAAAATACCACAGACTTGTGGCTTATAAACAACATAAATGTACTCCTCACAGGAGGCTGGGAAATTCAAGATTAAGGCTCTAGCAGATTCCACGTCTGGTGAGGGCCCGCTTCCTCATAGGTGACACCTTCCTCCCGTGTCCTCAAATGGTAGAAAGGGCAAACAAGCTCCCTTGAGCCTCTTTTTATAAGGGCACTAACCTCATGTCTGAGGGCTCTCCATTATGACCTCATTACTCTTAATCCCATTCCTTGGCAGGTACATTTCGAAAATGAGTTTTGGGAGGATGCAAATATCCAGACCATAGCAGCGGGCATGCCTGCTCATGAAATGCACGTCAGCTTACCTTTTTGGATGTCCGTGGTTTGGCAGCCTTGGATTTCTTGCCCCCCTTCTTGCCTGATGTGGCCTTCCTTCCTCTTTTCTCTGGAGGTGGGGAGAGGATAGTTTCTGACTTGCCTTTGGTCCCTCGCTTTTTAGCCAGCAGTTCGGGGTGAATTCTGGGCAGGACACCTCCACTGGCAATGGTCACTCCTTTTAGCAGCTGGAGAGAGATATGTGCACATATATGGCAAAGACCTTGCTGATTCTGGATTTTTTCTTTTTTTTTTTTTGGATGCTGGGACTCAAACCCAGGGCCTTGTGGATTTGGGGTAAGTGCTCTCTAAGCTGAATTCTCAAGTCCTCGGCTTTTTGAGACAGGATCTTATGATATAGCCCGGGCTGGCCTGGAACTCACGATCTTTCTGCCTCTGCCTCTTGAGTGCTGGGGTTATAGTAGGAGTGTGCCCACCATGACCAGACCACTTCTGGATTTAATACAGATCTAATCGCTGGTAACACAAGGCTTATATGTTGTCATTACTTTCTTAAAGAAATTGTATAATACACAATTTAATTGGCTTTTCTGGCTTTTATTTGTAGAGTATTTCTTTGTAGGTCTTGAGGCATCCTGGATCTCATACAGAATGCAAAACAAAGCAAAGCATAATAATAAGCATAAAAAAAAGGGTTACAGAATTGAAACCATGGATGCTGCCCAGAACTTTGGAATTCCAGACAAAACAGAGCACAGCTGAACAAAACTAGGTTCAAAGCTCAACACAAAGACTAGCCCCATTAACAACATGCCAGTGGTCTACACGCCAGTAATCTACACTCCCGAACATGTGTCCTATCAGGGAAATATGTTTGACCATGCGCCTTCCAATCATTATGCTTATTTGCAAATAATCAACATGTACTCCTACACTAATATATTCTGCATGCCCTAAACCAGCAGTCACCAAGAGTCATTAGTTACCCATCTGTGACAAGAGGAGCACAGACTCATGAGTAAGAGTCTAGAAACTTTCACAGGAAATCCTAAGAGTTATTATATACCTACTAAATCGATAATAAGAAATTGTGGCTTGTAGTTTTTATGTCTTTGCCTTTTAAATTTTCCTAGGAATCAATAATTATTACATTTTTTGAAATTACCAGTCTGTGATGGATTAACAATAAGACCTTTTTTTTTTTTAACTACAGTTTGAGAAGAATGAAATTTGAAAGTAAATAAGAATAAAAATTCTTATGCTATTTACCTGCCACCTTGTATATCTGGGGAGTGTGTGTGTGTGTGTGGGGGGGGGGGGATGTGTGCATTCACTGACTTTGGAGTCAGTTCCAAAATACAAAGGGTCAGTTCTAATATATAAACAAGGATTTTCCTGCTCTCATCCACATGGTTTGAAGAAATTGCCAGGAATAACAAATGTGCTGCCCTTTCCTCAGCAGCACAGAACTTGTTTTTAATGAGGAAACAGAGTCTGGCAGGACCCAGATGGCATAATGGATCTATTCCAGAAACAACCTGGTTTTGACTCTGAATGACGGGTCTAGTGGAATTTGTTCTCTTACTCATTCTGGAATTTTTGTGCAGATGGGAGTAGGAGCCACCGCAGGAATGAGTCAGGGTTCACTTGCAGCTGCGTGCATGGCAAACCCGTCCCACAGCTGACTATGCTTCAGACTTACCTGGTTGAGCTCCTCGTCATTGGCAACAGCCAGCAGGATGTGTCTCGGGGCTATCCGGGCCTTCTTGTTGTCCCTTGCAGCATTCCCCGCTAACTCTAGGATTTCCGCTGAAATATCAAAGGGGCATTAACAGACAGTCACAGAATGGGGTCCATGCTCCTTTTCTTTAGAAATAGACTTTGAATTTGATCACATTTTCTCATTTGTGATTTTTGTTTGTTTGTTTTGGCCTGGGTCTCGAAAGAAATCCTGAAAGCTGAAATGACTCAGGTTATGGATCAGTAAGATATTTTAACAAGACCTCAGATATCATGGCAAAATCTTCAAGTTGTTTCTCAACATTAATTCTCTCTCTTCTTTAGTTTATTAGTACCTGATTTTTTGCTGAGCCCATAACCACAGCAACAAAGACTACATTTCCCATCTTTCCTTGTTGGTAAGTGTGATCATGTGACTAAGTTCTGACCAATGAGAGGCAAACAGTTGTGCTCTATGGAATTTCTGGGAAGAGTCCATCAATGAAGTGGCTGTGCCCTTCTTCCCTTCCTACTCCTAGACTGAGGATCTGATGGCTGAAATTTGAGCAGCCATCTTTGATCAAGAAGAACTTGTGGATGACAGAGCAGTAAGACAGAAGGAAACTAGACTGTCTTTTCTAGATTTCTTTTATCTGAGAGAGTGGAATAAACGCTCTTGTTTAAACCACAGTCAGTAGAAGTGAATCCTGCCAATATAGAATTCTAATATAGACAGAATTTCAGTCCACAGAGTAGCACCAACTCTGAAAAAAATAGTGATGTAGGCAAAAACTGTATTTGGTACCCATTGGGATCCCCTATAGAGTCTCCCATTCCTTTGCTTGATGCTCCAGATTCCCCTTGTCTTGCAGCAAAATGAATGTGAAAGACTGATTTATACAGTGGGATGAGGAAGTGCTATAAAGGGAATTCCTAAAGATGACTCCTAGCCATGAGTGCTAGGTGGGAAGGCATGTTGGGGCCCAGGGTCTTCCACATATCCCTCAGGCCTTAAGCATGGCATTTGGTAAATGTAAAATGCTAATAAAAATGATTTTTTCACTGGGCTTGGTAGTTCAAACCTGTAATCCTAGCTCCATGAGAGGCAGGATCATGGAGGATTGTGGTTTGAGGCCAGCCCAGGCAAAAGGTTTGTGAGATCCCATTTCAACTAATAAAAAGCTGGGTGTGGTGGCACATACCTGTTATCCTAGCTGTTTGGGAAGCATAAAGGAAGATTGTAGTCCAGGCTGGCCTTGGCATACATATCTCAAAAATAACCAATACAGGGACTAATTGAGTGGCTCAAGTGGTAGAGCAACAACCTAATAAGTGTGAGGTCCTGAGTTCAAATCCCAGTACTGCAAAAAAAAAAAACCCAACAACACAAAAAGGGCTGGCGGAGTGATAGAGCACCTGCCTAGCAAGCTCAAGGCCCTGAGTTCAACCCCCAGTACTGGCTCCACCCCCCCCCCAAATAAAGATTTCCCCAAAGCTCTTTTACATGCTATCAAAACTTTGGGGGCAAAATAATAAAAATCAATACAAATGCTTTACGCCATCTTTATGCTTTTTCCTCCTCTGTCTTATTTTATTATTGTTCTTTATTCTACAATTTTAAAGGCTATTATGCTGAATCAAATTTGTTTCCCTGAAAAAATTTGAATGAGCCAGGCATGGTGGTGTATGCGTGTAATCCCAGCACTGGAGAGGCAGAGGCAGGAGGATCTTGGGTTCAAGGCCATCCTGAGCTACATGTCTGAGATCCTGTCTCAAAAAAAAAAGTTTAAATGAGCCTTCAAAGAAAAATTCCTTCCTTTACTTCTCTTAGAAAGCTAGAAGCAACATGCCAATATGTTGTCTCACTGATAATGCAGGAAAAAAGTGTGTGTATGTGTGTTTGCATAAATATGTTCTGTGTGAGTGTGTGTACAGGCATGTGTGCATGTGTACGTGTGTGTGTGTGTTGAGGGGATCTGTGGTACAATGGCAAAAACACTCAGCCATAAATTACCAGGCAATTCTTCATGAGTCATTACAATCACCCTAATTTCAAATAAAAGAGCGCATGAAATTGCCATCATTCATAAAATCTATGGCAATAGTAAAAACTTGGCATAAGTATGCCATATTAACTAAGCAAATGTGATTAACAAAAAATTAGAATAAAATAAACATTAGAGTTAACTATTTATCTGGCATCTCCATAATGAAAAGTGCTAAATCACTGCAAATTCATTCTCGCATCTTTTCTACATTAGAAAGCAGTGAATATTGTGTTTGCCAACAATTCATTTATATAGTGACCTTGTATTCTTAATCAAAGATTGGGGCTTTGTAGTTGGAAAAGTATTGGCATCCTTATTGGTGTTAGGTCCCTGGCATTCTTGGGGCAGGTGGAAGGTCCCGAGGCTAGCACTGAAACCAGACCCCCTGATTTAAGCTTGCCAAACCCTCCTGCTTATTTCTCCCCTGATTGTTTCTCTGCTTGCAAAATCTCAGGAACTTCCAGTTACTCAAATAGGCAGTTATGTCAACCTGTTCTATCTGGTGATCGCAGACAATCGGAGACCAGAGACTCTCTGCCTCCCCCCTGGCTTGGCCCCTCCTATAAACCCCATTTCAGCCAAGCCGCTGCACTCTGAACCCGAGAGTGACAGTCCTGTGGTCTGGTTCCTAATAAATCTTTCTTTTCTACACCTGGTGTGGTTTTTATTCTGTAGTTCCTTACATCTGGTGCCGAAACCCAGGAGAGGTTAACAGTACACTCTGGCCCGGGCTGGTCCCTTGGCCTTCATGTCCTGCCCTCTCCTGAACCCAATCTGCTGAACTGACTCCACGTGCCTCTGGACTGTAGATTTTGGACCTTACTGCCTTGCTGGTTTTCCCATCCATCATTAGCCTCTCTTCCACTGCTCTCCACTTGACCTACTCCTCTCCTCAGGCTCGGTAAGTGTCACCTTCCTCGGGGCTGCCTGCTCTGTCTGGTCTGGTAGTCGTGGCGCCGCACCAGGCACACCTCCTACACCCACTAGGGTGCCCCTCTGCTTAGCACGGGGACGCCTGGCTAACTGGTTGGGCATCCGAGGCCGGGCATGCCTGCCCTTGGGAACCTGTTAGGGTGACACTTCCCCCTCCCTCTCACTCACTCTCTCTCTCTTGCTCTCCCTCCCTGTTTTCTTTTCCTCTGCCTAGGGTGAGAGCTCAACAGCCCCTCCAGCTTACTTTGACCAAACAGCAACCGGATGATTCTTCTCTCCTTGCCTGAGTCACATAAGGGAGGCTAGATCTTGACCTAGATCTATATTGGCCTGAAGAGTAAACTCACCAAGGCATCTGCCTCTCTCTCTCTCTCTCTCTCTCTCTCTCTCTCTCTTCCCCCACCCCTTTTTTCTTCTACTACATTATGGGGACCTCCCACTCTACACTAGATGGGTCAACTGGGATGCCTTCTCCGCACCCTCCCCCTTGGTCTCCAAGATGATATATAACCTAAGCGACTGATTTATTACTGCAACACCGTTTGGCCTCAGTACAAGCTAGACAATCATTCACAATGGCCTGAAAATGGTACTTCTGATGTTCACACACTTCTAGGTCTTATCAATTTCTGCCATTGCAATGGCAAGTGATCCGAAATTCCATTTGTCTGAGCTTTCCTTTCTCTCTGCTCCCAACCCTCCCTGCTCCAATCTTGTAATACTGTTCAAATCGTCCTTGCCAGTGACAAACCCCCCTCAAAGTCTGTGTCTCTTCCTCCCTCTGACCCCTCTCCTAGACTCTTCTCTTACTTGTGACCTCACGGGCTCTGTCTGCCCACCTCCCAGCTCCTCCTGCCAGTCCTCTACATCAATCTCTTCTCCCACCCTATTCTTCCATGACCCAGACCCCCCCTTCTTCCACCTCTGCTGGTTCTTCCAAACATCCACCACCCTATTCCCCTTCTACAGTGGTCACAATTGACCCTGAGCCATTGGCTCCTCGAGGACCAACACCGCCACCATTGCCCTCAGCCCCTGTTACACCCTCACCCTTCTCCTCCCCACCTGCATCCCATACCTGCTCCCATACCTCCTCCCAAACACGCTCAGCCCACCCATACCACTCCGGGAGGTGGCAGGAGCTGACAGCATTATCAGAGTTCATGTGTCCTTTTTCATGACTGACCTCTCTCAAATTGAAAAGAGACTTAACTCCTTCTCTAATGACTCAGCCTCCTATATTAAAGAATTTAAATACCTAACCCAAGCATATGATATGACTTGGCATGAGACCCATCTTCCAAGGATGGAATAATTATTCTCAACTCTCATTTTATTTCCCAATCCTTCCCTAATATTCAAAGAAAACTTAAACAGGCAGAGGGTGGCCCTCAACCCCCCCACCCCACAGGAGATCTTGTGAAAATGGCATTTAAGGTATTTAATAACCAAGATGAGGTTTGAGACCAGTGAAAGGCACAGCTCTTGACGGCTGCTCTGAGGCTACCTCTTCCAACTTCAAGACGGGCTGGACAACAACGCATGCCTCCAGGGACCTGCTTCAAATGCAACCAGACAAGACATTGGGCAAAAAACTGCCCTTCACTTCGCCGCTGCCAGGACACTGTCCACAATGTGGCCAGAATGGACCCTGGAAGGATGACTGCCCCTCTTTGTCTCTGCAAGGTAGTTCAATCTCAACAGAGTAAAGGCCTCACGGACCGCTTAGGCCTGGTGGCAGAAGACTGACGCGGCCCTGGGACCTCGGCCCCCTTCAAGAGCACCTCGGAGGAGCCCAGGGTAACTGTCCAAGTACCAAGTGGGCCTCAATCACCTACCAGACTTCTCAGGTAAGCTTTATCCTTCACACATCTCCATGGTGGGGGAGGACGGTCTCCTCCACCAGCCAAAAAGGAAAGACAGTTTTATTTAAATTTAAAATTCTTATAAAAGTTAATTTTAAAATCCGAGTTACAAAGTAAACAACTGGAAAGGATATAGATGGTAAACTTCAATATGTGACAAAGTTAAAGTTGACTATAATCTAAGAGTTGCCAAAAAGATTTTTTAAGGTCATGTCAAATTAAAATCAAATTTTCTATGTCTATAAAATAACAAGGTTATCTTAATATTGTTCTGCTCTGAGTAAAATCTACAAAAAAACTGTTATAGGGAAACATTTTATCAAAGAAATTATTTGTGTTTTCTGCTGATCTTGTCAAGCTTTAAGTACTACTAAATCAGAGTTCATTTATGTATTTGCTCATGTGTCTTAAATGACCACTTTATAACAGTGTTGTATCTATATTTTATCTAAATATGGTACAAGCATTTACAAAGTTAAAATGTAAATTTATATAAAATAATGAGCTAAAACTCTCTTGTATCCAAAAGTGTTACATTTAACCTGCATCCTGACAGTCAGCCTGTTTGCCTTTAAAGATTCCACAAACCTTCACAGCAACTAACATGGACAGTTTTGCCACAAGAGTTTAAAGACAGCCTTTAACTTTTTAAACAGACCCTAACCAGAGACTTATTAGGTTGGCACTACCCAGAGGCCACCCTTCTTCATGACATACTTCAGTGCGGAGCCACAGAGCCCCTCATCTGCAGAGTGACTGAGTCCTTTTTAAAACTTTTTGGCCTCTGGTGATACAAAGTCTCTAAGGAGAAGGCTCAATTATGTCTCCCACAGGTCACCTACCTAGGTGTGTTCTTAAAGGGACAGATTCACTCCCTGAGTTATGAGGGAATCAACCCAATCCTCCGTTTCCCACTTCCCCATACCATAAAGCAGCTTAGCGCTTTCTTGGGAGTAACAGGATTTTGCAGAATCTGGATCCCTAGATATGCAGCCTTTAGCAGACACCTTTTTATGCTCCTTCTAATATTTCTATTTGGGTCTTATGTAATAAATCCTCTCAAGATTATTTCCCCTCCCCAATAAAGGTGCAAACCAAACCAGTTCACCTGAGAAGGCCTGCAAATCCATGGCCAATGAGAAAAACCCACCATACCAGACCACTCCCCTGAAGTCATTCCTTCTTGAGCCCCTTTGAAATAATGTATGGCCACCCATTTCTTTTAGGAAACTTGCCTCCAACAGACCCTGCTCTTTGGCTAACTATCTACCTTATCTTAACCTCCTCCAGGAACTTCTCAGAGAGCATGCTGACCAGATCCTGCCCC
Organism: Castor canadensis; assembly: GCF_047511655.1. Lineage (NCBI taxonomy): Eukaryota > Metazoa > Chordata > Mammalia > Rodentia > Castoridae > Castor > Castor canadensis. Next base: position 60,614,269 of record NC_133392.1, on the reverse strand, counting down.
ACACTATAGCAATTTCTGTTAAACCAGGGGATCTTGTTCTCCTAAAGGATTTTCGACCCTCTCCATTGGGACCTTGGTGGACCGGACCTCATCTGGTCATCCTCACAACACCCACCACTGTCAAGCTCAATGGGATCCCCCAGTGGCAGCACCTCTCAAACATTGCCCACCAACTTCAGACTCTTCCACTACAACAAAGGATGAGTACTCTTGCATACTGCTGGGCCCCACGTGGCTATGCCTCTCCCGCAAACTCTCTCCTTCTTCTACTCCTACATAAATTCTTAGTCCTCATCTGGCTCTCAATTTTCTGCCATAGGTGAATTTAAAACACTGGTAGGGGCAGTAGGCCTAATTCTGGGAGCAAGCCTACTACTTCCCTGCTTCCTTCCCTTGGTTATACGATCTATTAGGTCCATTATAGAGGCTACTATAGAAAGAAAGACAGCTGCACATGTAATGATGCTATGGAAATACAAACTCTTAAACCAGGAAAATGCTCTTTAACCCTAGATGCCTCCAGGATCATTCAGGGAACTCAGCAGACAGACATCCTACCAGATGCTACTACAACCTTCTCCCAACAATTGGCCTTGTCTGCAGATGAAGCCTGGGAAAAACTGTCAGCTTCCACTCCTGGGGACATCACAAATTTCCAAATTCCAGCTGAACCCCCCCTTAACGATGCTCCCACTCAGCACGAAGCAGCTAGATCGATCGGTGCTCATAATACCAACAAAAGGCTGGAATGTAGGTCCCTGGCATTCTTGGGGCAGGCGGAAGATCCCGAGGCTGGCACCGAAACCAGACTCCCTGATTTATGACTGCTTGCCAGAGCCCCCTGCTTGTTTCTCCCGATTGTTTCTCTGCTTGCAAAACCTCAGGAAATTCCAGTTACTCAACTAGCCAGGCATGTCGACCTGTTCCATCTGGTGATCGCAGATAATCAGAGACCAGAGACTCTCTCCCTCACCCTTGGCTTGGCTCCTCCTATAAAGCCCACTACCCATTTCAGCCAAGCCGCCGCACTCTGAACCCAAGAATGACAATCCTGCAGTCTGGTTCCTAATAAATCTTTCTTTTCCACACCTGGCATGGTCTTTATTCAGCAGTTCCTTACAGTTGGGACAATGGGATACAATATTTGAAATTAATGCCATGTTAGAGAATGCCATAATGCTGCATCAGGTTGCCATCGACCTTTTCTTTCTCTTAAAACTGATACACACCAAACTGGGCAGGGTGGTGCAGACCTGTAATCCTGGCACTCAGGAGGCAGAGGGAGGAGAATCATGAGTTTGAGGCCAGTCTAGGCTACGTAGTGAGATTCTGCGTCAAAACAAAAGCAAAAAACCCCAAAAGACACATCAAAAAGTGGGGTTGTCATAAAGTTTTCCCAAACAGGCTTGCTTTATGACTTGAGGTTAAAACATACAGCTCCCCATTGTGCACCATGATGGGGAGTTTGCTGCACCCAGTCATCTTGGCAGGGGGCTATCATTTTTGGGGTCCACACTAGGGAGAAAAGAGCATTCTACTTTTTTTTCTAAGTAGGAGGGGGGAAGAAGGAACCTCCCAGTTTTAAGCTTCTGAGTGACTGAAGTGAATTTGGCATCCTGGAGCATCCCTCTCCTGCCTCCTGTTACCTACAGTTAGAAGGAGAAGTTAAGCAGCTTCCTCCCAAGTTCATCAACACTAGGTGAGAGTGAAGGGAAGACCTACATGCTTGGCACCTTTAGGAAGCTCCTGAGGAAGATCAGTTTGTTTGATTCACAGGCTGAGCAACAGAATCTGCTGGAATCAAAGGCAGCATAGGAAGAGGCTAAATACAGCAATTCAGCTGGTGCCTGTGGCTCACACTTGTAATCCTAGCTACTGGGGAGGCAGAGATAAGAAGGATTACCATTCAAGGCAGCCTGGGCAAAAAGCAAGACCTATCTCAAAAATACACAACAAAAAAGGGCTGGCAGAGTCACTCCAGTGGTGGAACATTTGCCAAGTAAGTATGAGGAGGCCCTGAGTTCAAACTCCAGTATTGCCAAAAAGCAAAACAAAAAAGACAGTGATTCAGCACGCCACAACACAGGCCATTCAGGTGAGGCTCAGCAAAAGTGCAACTGGGTTCTTGAACTTACTCTCCCGAAATGAGAACACTTTGATTCTGTGCTCTACTGAAAAAGCAGAGGTAATACTTCCTCTCTCCCTCCTTTCTTCTATCACGTTCTTGCTATGTAACCCAGGCTGGCTTTGAACTTGAGATCCTCCTGCCTCAGCCTCTTGATTGCTGGCATTACAGACATGTACCACCACACCTGCCTTTTTTTTTTTTCTTTAAATAGAAAAACTTCTTAATAATGCACAGCAGAAAATCTAGATCAAGTGGTTCTTATCCCTTTTGGATGTTCAGTCAGTACAATCTTGGGGAAGGGATGTTGCCATTTAAGTACACGAAATAACATTGATCATCATTAATAGTTTCAAATGTTATTCTGAGAAACAGGTTCACAATAAAGTTTGAACAATAAAGTATGCTACATTCTTGAGTGATTTTATTGATCCTGGGGACAAAGAGTTCTTTATTGGCAATCAATACAGAAACTGGATTTATACAAATTTGTTTTTCTGTAAATTTTGTGGGGAGATCATTATTCTGCTAAGTGGTCAAGGTGTCTGTGTGAGCCCACAGCCTTCTTTAGCCAACCCCTCCCATCTCGGACATCCAGCTTCCAGCAGTAGTAACTACCTGGAATATAGCGGAGGAGCAGCTAGTAAAAGGAAAAATTTCTATAGCCGAAAGGAATGTAAAGTTCATACACATCGACTGTCCCACAGTGCACACAACTTAAACCAGCACTGGACATTCCAGCCCAAAGGAATGAGAAATACACGTTAAATGTAGGGCTGGGACAGGGAACATGGAGTCTACCCCTTTAAGACTCTGTTGCCTTCCCAGGTCCCTGCCTCCTTGCCCATGAAGTGGTAGTGTCCTGGGGTTCTGTCTGTACCTGCTGCTCTGCTTGGACTCTGCAGTGTCCTGGGGAAATTCCACTCAATCCATGGCCTTGCTACCACATCTACACCTGCAGCCCTACCCCAGTGGCACCTGGGCAGCACCTCTGGGTGTTCACAGGTAAGTCAAACTTACCACATTCCCAAATCAAATAACTTCCTCAAGCCGGGTGTGGTGGGCATACCTAATCCCACAACTCAAGGCAGAAGGATCTGGAGTTCAAGGCCAGCCTAGGCTACATATAGTGAGACCTTGTCTCAAAGAGGGAAAGAATTCCAAACTTTCTCCTTTCATCATGGCTCCTACCAGACACCCAATGTAATTCCCTACCCTCTTGCTTCCTTCCAGCTCTTCCAAGTTGCCACATGGGGTCCTTAGGACCTCATCAGTTCCACACTTTTGCCCTTCTTGGTGCCATTTCTGAGTTAAGCCTCTCTTCTCTTCCAGCCCAGCTAACTGTAATGGCTGTAAATGACTTCCCTATCCCTGGTTCTGTCCTCTTCCAGATCCCTGGCAAGCAGGCCACTGCTGGCTCACAGGTACCTTTTGTGCATACTAGAAAATCATGCCCCTTCCTCAGACACTTTACTGCCATTTGCTGGAAATTCCCATAATAAATACACAAATCTCTGCAGACTATGATGCAAATGATACTCCCTTACTGTGTGTCCTTGTGCAGTGTACAGCCTGCACAATCATGTGTGGCCCTGGCCCAGGGTGATCTTTTCAAAACATAACTAAAAACAATAAAAATCACTAGAAAAGAAAATGCTTGGTATTAGTAGAGAGACCTAATAATCTGGAAATAGTATGCAAATGATAGGCTTTTATGTTATATAATGAGTTAACGTGGTATCCTGAAATCCAACCCTTTTCTAAGACCTACTTTTTCCTGTCAATTAAAAAAAATATATATAAGAAGCCAGGAATGATGGCACTGCCAGAGACAGGAGGGTCATGAGTTTAAGGCCAGCCTGGGCCTTACACAGTGATATCTTGTCTCAAGCCCTCCCCCCAAATTACATATGATTACAAATAGAATTAGTGCTATTATTCTTAATAGCTTACATTATATCTATTGTAGATAAATATAAAATACTTTTGCAGAATTTGGGGCTTGTTTTTGTTTGTACATTTTCTTCTCTCTCTCTCTCTCTCTCACTCTCTCTCTCTCCCTCCCTCTTGAGACAGGGTCTTGCTACATAACCCAAAGTGGCCTGGAACTCTTGATCCTCCTGCCTACATTTCCTGAGTGCTGGGATTACAGGCATGAATCACCACACCTGGGCTTCAATGTATTTTCCTCATTTGCATTGGCGATATGAACTGGCCTATCCCAACTCTACAGATGAAGAAACTGCAGTATGAACACACTGAGCATTCTGGGAGACTTAGCTATTCAGGTCAGTGGGACTTTTAGATGAGCAGTGGAGTGGGCATTCTCTGTCAATGGTGCAACTTCCCCTAACCAGTTGAGATAAGACAACATGAGCATCACTAGCCAGGTACTGTCCAGAGAATCGAGGCCAGGCAGGCTGCTCTCTCACCCAGAGCAGCTGAAAATCTGTGCACCTCTTGACTGGCACCGCACCCTTCTTTCAGAGCCATTCATGTGGCCCCAGATTGCCTTCTAGAAGCAGCTACCCTCAGAAACCATGACTATGAATTGAAGAGGGGAGGAAACCAGCTAGAGGCAGCCCACAGGCCCTGGCCTGGCTGGCTCCCAGGATGTCAGCAGAGAATTAAGTTCTCTTTCAGACCTTGGTCTGCTTCAGAGAGCTGGAAGGGAGATACAAGCTGAATGTTTCCACTTTAAAGTTTTGTTGTAAGACTCACTTGGGAGAGTCTTACAAGGCACCGATGTCCCCACAGGGGAACACTGTGGTGTAAGCATTGTTTCCAGTCATCCCTTCCCTTCTAAGACTGGAGAAGGGCCTCCCATGTTGGGCCAGAACTCCAGGAAGCTTTGGAGTCCCAGGCCTGGCTTCTCCACAGTGCCCTGTCTCCAGTACCATCCGCCTCTCTCCCTCCTGCAGGGGGCCATGCCTTGGTGCCAGAAATCCCTTAGGATATGATGACCCAAGCCTTGTGAGACCCAACAAAGCGGTCTCTTGGTTTTTACATAATATTTGCCATTTTAACCATTTTAAGTATACAATTCAGTGGCATTAAGTGTGTTCATGATATAAACAATCATCACTAACCACTTGCAGAATGTTTTGATCATCTCAAATGGAAACTCTGTACCCATTAAACAATAAGTCCCTGTTTTCCACTCTCCTGCCCTTAGGTCCTGGAAACTTCTGTCTCTGTGAGGTACTTCATATAGTTGGAATCATATAATAATTTTCTATTGTGTCTGCCTTTAACATTGGCATGATGTTTTCAAAATTCACCCATGTTGCAGCATGTAACAGATTTTCACACCTTTTTGACATATCATGGGTGAGTAATATTCCATTTTGTGTGGTGTGTATACCTGCATGCTGTGCATGTGTGTGTGTGTACATGTGTGTACATTGTGTTTATCCATCTGTCAGTGGACATTTGGTTTGTTTCTACATTTCTATGCTATGACATTCACGAACCAGTGTCTAAGTCCTTGTGGCTACCGAGGAGTGCAGCTGCTATGTGTTCATTTTGAGAAACCTCCAGTTTCCACAGGGTCTAACCATTTTACATCCACCAGCAATGCACAAGGGTTCCAATTTCTCTACATCCTCACTAATCCTTGTTATTTATGTATTTTTTAAATAGTAGCCATCCTATTGGGTGTCAGAATAAGGTTTTCAATTACAGAAAATAAAATATATAAGATGTCAAAGAAAACCAATTACATTGAAAGGTAGTTTTCAAGATATTAGCAATCCCTGGGCTCATGGAATCCAGGGCTTCATGAGCACACTGACTAACAGGATGTAGTGGCAGCTCTAACTACTGTGACTTTGGAAAGGTCTCCACCCGCTTAGTCTCCTAGTCTGTACCTCCCTCTCCTCACCCTACTGTGGTTTGGCTTTGACTATGCTCAGGTCCTTACGAAAGTTACCATGACCTTGAAGTGGCAGATCTGCTGTCCTTGTCTGGTTTTTATCAGGTCACTCTTAGGGTCCCTGTCTCCCACTCCCTCCCCTGTATCAGTGTCCGTGCAGCTTTTTCTCCTCAACCACCTTTGTCACCTTTCCACCTGGCCCATAAATCTGGTCCTCCACACATTATACGTCTCCCAACCAGTTGAGACATGACACTCTGTGTGACTCACCCATCCACCCTGTCACTCCATGATGCCCTCTCTCTGGGTGACCTCACTAACTTCCAGGGCCTTGACACCTTCATCTGTGCCTCCAGCCCACAGCTGGCTCTTGGACTTTAGACGCATCTTTGAGGTCTTCCCTTGGTAACAGTGATAGCCCCTGGAATGGAGTTGCTGGCACATGCTGACTGATGTGAAGTACCTTTTTTTTTTTTTTGGCAGCACTGGGTATTGAATTCAGGGCCTCAGGCTTGGTAGAGACTTGAGAGCCTGCCAGCCCTGGTGCTAAGCACTTATCACATTCGCCTTATGTGATCCTCACAAAAACACCGTGAGAAGGGCCCAGGGGTTCATAGCCGGTAAGTGGCAGAGCCAGACGCAGGCTGGCCCAGTGTTCCCATGAGCCCTGCCCTCACATCCCGATGCTGCACTCTCCACGGCTCCCCATGGCAGCCGGCAGCTGCTGGCACCTGTCCTCCACAGCAGCTTTCTTTTCTCTTCTCCTCCCTCAGTGCCAAACTCCCACATCCTTGGGTCTCCCAGTCAATAATCTACTGGACCCACATATGAAGGTCATTTCAAGGTGACAGGAAGTGCCCACACTTGGAATCCCCTTCTCTCAACAAAGTCAACTGATATCCCTTCAACAAACAAAATTCCCCACTTCACTTACTTGCCAGTGGCCTGTAATTGTACAAATATGACTCAAATTAGTGCAATTTGGATTAAAACTCCTTGTCTAATTAAAATGCAAATTCAGCCTGAAAACACACCACCTTAACAGAATTAGTCATTGTACTTAGTCTTGACTGACCATCTCAGCTCTCAGTGGCGGGCAAAGGAGGAGAAACGCCATTTACTGAGTGCTCGGGGAGGTGAAGAGAGACAGCTGATAAAAGGAGAAACCTAGATCTGAATAGACACCTAATCCTGTGATCTTTCAACTCCATCTCGAGTCTAGAGGGAGAAAAGGCACAAACAACAGAAGGAAGGGGCACAGAGAGGACAGGTCTGGGCCCAGAAGTCCAGCTTCACCTTCTTCCCCAGGTGACCCTGGATGGTGCCGGATGCTGAAAGAGGCTGGGACCAGGGGGTGATATCAGCCGTGGCGTTCTGCCATGCTCACCTTCTGTCCTCCCACCTTTCCTGTCCACCAGTCATGTCAGTGGACCAGGTTGCCACCAAGAATCGTGGCATCAGGATTCACTGGGTGCACCCATCATTCAACAATCACTGTGGAAGGCATGAGTGAAGAGGAAACCCTAACTGTTCCCATCTAACACATCTAAACCAAGTGGTTCAAAATGCCAACTTTGAATATGCACTGAAGCTTAGACTGTTGCCACATGGTGACATAGGAAGTGCTTAATTATTCTCATATACAACCATTGGGGCAGTGCAGTGTAGCAACAAAGTGCATAGCTTAGGGTTGGAGGCCCTGAATCCCAGCTCCCCACAAGGAAGTCAAGAGCCTCTGTGTCTTCCAGCCACAATGGATTGTTTGGAAGTTTCATAGATCTTTCTCAAAGCTCCCCTCCCACACCCTGGGAGAATTTCCCATCAGATTCCTGGGTCCCACCTCCAGGCCTAGTGAACCAGACCAGCAGGATGCTGTATTCTAAACCAGTGCCCCCCAAGTCTTTATGCTTGTGGCTAGAAGAGCGGCTACAATCTTGCTACTCAGTGTGGTTCTTGGATGGGCAGCATCAGGGTCACTTGGGAGTGCATTAGAAACGCAGTTTCAGGTCCCATCCCAGACCTTGTCAATGAGACATGCAGGGGTTCCCAATTTGAGAAGCACTGCACTGCAACACTGGAGTGAACTGAGTTCTGGACCATCCCAGTCATTTATCTAACCTCCTAAGAGGTCCTCAGCCTTCATTTCAGAATAGGTCAGGTGTCCAGTCCTTTGGTCAGTCTGAAGCTCTGAGGGAGAAGCTCCCTCCAGTGGACCTGGGAAGACAGTTCCTCAGTGAATGTTGATTAGGGCAACAGGACTAGGAAGGGAAGAGATTGCTCCTCTTCAGGAGTGGGAAACCTGAGGACAGAAGGAGGGACCAGCCCCAGGGGTTTGCATGATCAGAGGCTGGGGCTCAGCTTGCAAGGGACATGGTGCGGGGACATTTGCTTTTTAACCCAGCAGAATTCCCAAGGCACTTAACCTTGTGCAAAGTTAGAGACATTGTGGCTCATGGATAAAATGATCCTATAAGGAACTAGTCACACTTGTTTACATACACTTTTTTTTTTTCTTCTTTGCAGTACTGGGGTTTGAACTCAGGGCCTACACCTTGAGCCACTCCACCAGCCCCTTTTTGTGATGGGTTTTTTTGAGAGGGGGTCTCTTGAACTATTTGCCTAGGATGGCTTCACACTATGATCCTTCTGATCTCTGCCTCCTGAGTAGCTAGGATTAGAGGTGTGAGCCACCACGCCCGGCTTAGATATATATCTTTCTTAAAAAAGCATCACTGATATTGTGAAGTTTGTTTTCTTCTAACACAGAAGCAAACAACAACAAAAATGCTAGCTAGAAATAAAAGAATGCACAGAACAAAAGTCTCATCTTTCAGTGAAAAATAATTTAACAACAAATAGGGGAAAGTTTTTCCTTTGTACCATAGAGGCAGAGAACCATCTCCGTGAAGAAGAGAAAAATTATAATGTAGTGCTTCATAGAACCTCCTAGTGATGCTTTTGATGTTGGGATAAGTATTGCTTATGGACATCGAATCATAGTTTAAATAAACCAGGAAAACTGCTGCCTGACCAGCAGTCAGCTGTAAAATCAAGATTCCCCTCACAATATTCTCCCTGCAGTTTCTCTTTAGGAGATGTAAATATTGTGTTTGCATAAAGCAAGTTATTCCTTTGGGGGGCTTTGAATGTGGGTACTCTGTCTTCCATGTTGACCATCTGTCCTTCCTATGCCCTCTTCTTTCCCTAAAGCCTGTGGAAATTGACCTTGGCCAAGCAGGTCAAATGAAACCCTATTATCAGCATAGAACCTTGAGCACCCTCAAGGGACATCCTGCCCCAGCCTGTGTGAGGGGCGTGGGAGGGTGGGGTCTGGGAGTGGGTGGGATGCTTTGCATGCTCACCTGCCAGGTACTCGATGACTGCCGCCATGTACACAGGAGCACCCACACTGATCCGGTACTTGAACGTCCCTTTCTTCAGGTAACGCATCAGCCTTCCCACCGGAAAGATGACTCCGGCTCTGGCTGACCGGGACAGCTTGGACATTTTCTTCTTCCCACTCCGGCCTGACATCTTGCCTCAGTTTCCCTTTCAGCTTGCTGATACAGTGGCCTCCTGACACTAAGGCAATGCTGGAAAGGAAACAAGGCAGGGTTGAGGAATGGGTAGATGGAAACATGGGTACAGTGTGTGGCCTAGAACCCTGCTGTGACTGACTTGCCTGACTGCCAGTGAGGGTGCTGAAGGCATGAGCTAGGAGGGGCTCTCTGAAGGTCAGTGGCAGCCCACCCACAAACATCCCTTCTCCATCCAACTTCCACAGAAGAAGCTGAAGGAAACTGTCATGGGATAGATACGTTATGGTCCCAGAAACAGGTTATGGGCCCCCAAAGATGGCATTTCCTCATCCCCAGAACCATGGATTTAGCTTTCTATGACAAAGGGATTTTGCAGATGTGATTAAGGATCTCGAGATAAGGACTTTATCCTAGATTATCTGTGTGGACCTAATGTAATTGTCAGGGTCCTTGTAAGAGAGGGGCAGAAAATCAGAGTTAGTACTGAGGGACAAGAGGATGGAAGGAAATGTCTTCTCAACCTCAGATCCTCCAGAAGGAGTCAGCTCTTCCAAAGCCTTCGCTGTGGCCCTCAGAGGCTGACTGGGGACTTCAGACCTCAGAACTGTAAGAGAACAAGTTTGTATTGCTTGAAACCACTAACATTAGGTCATTTGTACAGCAGCAACAAGGAACAAATACATAACCAGATGCGGTGTTTCCTGCCTGTAATCCCAGCTCTAGGTAGGCTGAGGCAGGAAAATCATGAGTTCAAGGCCACCTCAACTACATAGTGTGACCCTGTGTAAAAAACAAATACCAAACAAACAAAAAACCAAAACAGCTCATCTTTACCCATATGCCCATGTCAATTAAAATTAGTTTATATTTAGTAACTCAGAGTTGGTGTGCATTTCTCAGATGGAAACACTTTTCTAACTTCAGTAATATGGCATTCTTAAAAACAGAACCAGGCCAATGAACCCCTACTGCAGAGTAATGAGACAGCAAATGAAAAGCCAGACACACGCCCAGCTTCTGCTCCTTGGGATGGGGAACCCAGAGTGATTTGAGGAGAAACTTCGAGTCACCACAGAGAAGTGACTTCCATACAGCTCACTGTTGCTTAGGGAAGCTAGCTTTTGTGTGGCAATGAAATAGCCTCCTGGATGCAGGCTTTGTAAAGCTAAAAATAATTGCAGGGAATTGAAATAGAGCTTGGGTGGGATTGAACTGTTGGTTGAGGGAGTACTGTGACCAAAAAATAATATAATCTACTATAATAATCTATCACTATAGCATAATAATGTAGCATTATAATATATAATATATTATGTATTAAATAATAACATGATTCAGAATAAGTGAAACGAAATTACAAAGGACCAACACAAAGGAAACAAGACATTTTCTAGGAAGTGTGTCAAGGAGTGAAAGCCCTCTGTCCAGGCCAACAGCGTCCCTCTGGGGATGAGAAGTGGAAAGTCAAAATCAATTGAAATTATTTCTAGACATTGAGGCAGCCAAGTCCCATTTCCACTTGGTGTCTCACCAACAGGCAGGATGGCCGTGAAAAGCTCTGAACATGTGGCTAAAACCATGAAGGAAGAAAGTGCCGAATGAATACATGGCTGACAGGAAAAGGTGAAAACCTGGGATTTACTTCCTCTGCATGGAAGAGTGAACATTAAGTTCAACTTTCTTTGCATCTGAAAATATCATGTTATGACTGAGTTTCACATAAAAACTATGGCTTTAGTTCAAACCCCATTCTCAGTCTCCATCTATCCCCGAGGTGAGAGGTGAGTTTGAGGCATTTTATTACAGGGCTAGTTTATCCACGTTATTATTAAATACTCACGTGTACTGCTTTCTTATTTTGTATGCCATTTTGCCACCAAAGGATGTGGGTAATCACCAGTCAAGGACAAGCGAAAACAGCCTTTGACTGTCATGTCTATGACAGTAATAGTGGGGGATCAACAAGGCAGTGTGTTGAGCGCTTGTGGCTGCCATCTGAGGCTGCTCACTGTCCTTGCTGGAGCCAGCAAGTGTATCTATCAATGCACAGTATAGAGAACCTGCTGTTGGTCAGCACTGTCCTAGGGGACAGTCCTAGGTATGTCTGTGGTGTGTGTGTGTGGGACGATTAGTAAGTCTCGTTGCCAAGGAAACCACCTGAGAAGCCCATTTCAGGTTGGATGTACCTTATGGATACACTGTGTGCTGAATGGTTTTAATCTCTCCTCACCATTCCTCCACTAGAGAAGGCTGCATGGAGTGCAAGTGCCACAGGGTGGGAATATCCACTCCCTACATGTGTGACACACACACGTTTCTCAAACAACAGCAGGTAGAGAATGGTAGGTGTGCAGGAAGAAGCTACCTAGGGACTACTCCAGTAGTAACCAAGATGAGTCTACGTTGCCCTAAAAATTGGAAACTGAGAGCAGTGGAAGAAGAAAAGTAAGTGACTTTAGGGGACTTGCTTAAAACAGTCTTGGACAAAGTAGCCAAGTAAGGACAATGGAGGTGGGATCAAACAGAGAAGCAACAGTTGCAAATTGTAAAAAAGCCTTAAATCCAGAGATCAACCCCAGCTCAGGGCTTTATACCAAGCCTCTCCTTCTGTGATCCCCAAGCTTGGGGATGCCATACCAGGTGAGGTCTACATGTGGAATGGCTAACTGATGTACTTTACTAAGGACAGGAGCATTCTCAGTGCTAAGGAACTCACCTTTTCAAACATGGTACTGACTTGAATTAGCCAGGCATTTACCTCCTGGGCCTCTGTGGGGTGTCCAGGGCTGTGAGACCCCTGCACACTGTCAGTAAGAATCAGACCATGTCCAGGAATCCCCAGGGGACAGAGGGAGGGGCTGTTGGGAGATGACAACATTCCACCTACCCAAGCCATGGGTGAAAGGACATTCTGTACTTCCAGGATGGCTCAGGAGACCCTGTGTCCTTCTCCTATGCTTAGGTTGGGCTCTGTCTAGAGGCAGAGAAATCACAACTGCCAACTTCTTTCTTTTCCAGGTCACACTTTCTTCTCACTCTACTCAGTCTTGGGAAGTCAGGAGTTAAAAGGTTCAGCGGGTTTTTATCTATAGCCTGTGAATTGGAGTCTGGTGTAGGTCTACGGTCTAAAGACAGAGGAATCACTGCAAAGGGAAAAAATGCTTCCATCTGACTAATACTTACATTTTTACTCTTATTTACCTTCTTCTAATTAGACCAAACCGAAGGACTACAATACATTATGTTTGTTTCCACATTCCAAGAAAGAATATGGCTGTAGCAAAGCTGTCTGCAGCCTCACACACCACAAAGGGGCTCCCTTGAGGTTCAGACGCTGTCAGGTGGCTCCATTCTCCAGGCGGCATGTGGGGTCCTTAAGGAACCATAGAAAGCCTCGATCTGCAGTGAAACTGTCCATTCAGAGCTAAAAGACCAAGGTGTTAAAGTCTCATGATTACACCCCAAATGAACCAAAGAGGTTTTTTTGGTGGGACTTGGGTTTGAATTCAGGGCTTTGTGCTTACAAAGCAGGCTCTCACAAAACAAACACTAGCACTATGAGTCAAACCTCCAGTCCATTTTGGTCTAGTTATTTTTTATTTTTATTTTTACTTTTTGGTAGTTCTGAGGTTTGAATTCAGGGCCTCACATTTACTAGACAGGTGCTTTACCACTTGAGTCACTCTGCCAGCTCAAAATCTGGTTATTTTGCAAATAGGGTCTCAAAAACTATCTGTGCAGGGTGGCCTCGAACCTCAATCCTTCTGATCTCAGTCTCTCAAGTAGCTAGGATTATAAGTGTAAACCACTGGGCTGAACTGGGGAGTTTTAAGTGCATTGATGATGGGGAACCAGAAAATAAAGTCCCAAGGTGAGGGGAAAGGAGGGAGAACACGGACTGCCTACTCCTCTGACACCCAGGCACAGCAGCAGAACTGCACTGGTGTGTGTTGGGGCGGTGGGTGGATTCAGACTCTGTTGGCTTAGGATTTATTTCTAGGATTGGATTTTATTTCTAGGACACTGATGAGCTTGATTTTACAGATGAAACAGGGTAAATATGAAATTGAAGCCTTGACACGGACACAGGTAATAAACTCATACCAGCGTATTCCAATAACTGCTGTGTTTCCATACTTTTATGATGTATTAAGAAACCCCTCATTTTATTATCTCGAGAACTGGTACACATCATACAATCAATGCCAGCTCCTTGTCCATGAAAAGCAGTATCTATGAAGCATTTGTTATTGAACAAGAAACTATATTCCATGTTTTATAGAATTTATACAACTCTTTTTTTTTTTTTCATTTTTCTTTTATTATTCATATGTGCATACAAGGCTTGGTTTATTTCTCCCCCCTGCCCCCACCCCCTCCCTTACCACCCACTCCACCCCCTCCCGCTCCCCCCCTCAATACCCAGCAGAAACTATTTTGCCCTTATCTCTAATTTTGTTGTAGAGAGAGTATAAGCAATAATAGGAAGGAACAAGGGGTTTTGCTGGTTGAGATAAGGATAGCTATACAGGGCATTGACTCACATTGATTTCCTGTGCGTGGGTGTTACCTTCTAGGTTAATTCTTTTTAATCTAACCTTTTCTCTAGTTCCTGGTCCCCTTTTCCTATTGGCCTCAGTTGCTTTAAGGTATCTGCTTTAGTTTCTCTGCATTAAGGGCAACAAATGCTAGCTAGTTTTTTAGGTGTCTTACCTATCCTCACCCCTCCCTTGTGTGCTCTCGCTTTTATCATGTGCTCATAGTCCAATCCCCTTGTTGTGTTTGCCCTTGATCTAATGTCCACATATGAGGGAGAACATACGATTTTTGGTCTTTTGAGCCAGGCTAACCTCACTCAGAATGATGTTCTCCAATTCCATCCATTTACCAGCGAATGATAACATTTCGTTCTTCTTCATGGCTGCATAAAATAGAATTTATACAACTCTTGTCCTTAAATATTTTCCAATGAAATTGTATTGGAAAATAAATAAACTATAATACCATACAAAAGGTAACAATTAATAACCCACAATCAAGTTTTAAATAGGCTTAGAGTCACGGTTCTCAAAGTGCTCCAGGGCAGCCTCAGTCCCATCAGTGAATCCACAGGAGCCCCACAGGGGCCTGAGTCATCCATTCTTCACCTCTGTTGCAGCCCACCACAGCCCGCTTTCAATGGCTCAGCTTCAGGATGCATCACATTCCTTTTGCTGATGCTGTATCTTTGCAAAGCTGTGTTTTTGACTGTTGTTGAGATTAAAGGTGCCAGGTAAAAAATCAATATGGAATGGAAAACATGATTTCCAGGTCTGAGAACCTGTGCAGTGCCCACAAGTATACACATCTTATTTGTCATTTGTTGTGGTTATTTAAGAATGGAATAAAAACTGGGCTTGGAAAACAAGCAGGAGTAGCAATACTTATCTCTGACAAAGTAGACTTCAAACCTACATTGATCAAACGAGATAAAGAAGGACATTCCATACTAATAAAAGGGGAAATAGACCAAAAGGAAATAATAATCATCAATCTGTACGCACCCAATGTCAACGCACCCAATTTCATCAAACATACCCTGAAAGACCTAAAAGCATATATAACCGCCAACACAGTGGTTGTGGGAGACTTTAACACTCCATTATCATCAATAGATAGGTCATCCAAACAAAAACTCAATAAAGAAATCCAAGATCTAAAATATGCAATAGATCAAGTGGACCTAGTAGATGTCTACAGAACATTTCATCCAACCTCTACACAATATACATTCTTCTCAGCAGCCCATGGAACCTTCTCCAAAATAGATCATATCCTAGGGCACAAAGCAAGCCTCAGCAAATATAAGAAAATAGAAATAATACCATGCATACTATCTGACCACAATGCAGTAAAAGTAGAACTCAACAACAAAAGTAAAGACAAAAAACATGCAAACAGCTGGAAACTAAATAACTCATTACTTAATGAAGAATGGATCATCGATGAAATAAAAGAGGAAATTAAAAAGTTCCTGGAAGTCAATGAAAATGAAAACACAACCTACCGGAACCTATGGGACACAGCTAAGGCAGTCTTGAGAGGAAAGTTTATAGCCACGAGTGCATATATTAAAAAGATTGAAAGATCCCAAATCAATGACCTAATGATACATCTCAAACTCCTAGAAAAACAAGAACAAGCAAATCCCAAAACAAATAGAAGGAGAGAAATAATAAAAATAAGAGCTGAAATCAACGAAATAGAAACCAAAAAAACCATACAAAGAATTAATGAAACAAAAAGTTGGTTCTTTGAAAAAATAAACAGGATCGATAGACCCCTGGCAAACCTGACTAAAATGAGGAGAGAAAAAACCCAAATTAGTAGAATTAGGAATGCAAAAGGGGAGATAACAACAAACACCATGGAAGTCCAGGAAATCATCAGAGACTACTTTGAGAACCTATATTCAAATAAATTTGAAAATCTAAAAGAAATGGACAGATTTCTAGATACATATGATCATCTAAAACTGAACCAAGAGGAAATTAATCACCTGAATAGACCTATAACACAGAATGAAATTGAAGCAGCAATCAAGAGTCTCCCCAAAAAGAAAAGTCCAGGACCTGATGGATTCTCTGCTGAATTCTATCAGACCTTTAAAGAAGAACTGATACCAACCCTCCTTAAACTGTTCCACGAAATAGAAAGGGAAGGAAAACTGCCAAACACATTTTATGAAGCCAGTATTACACTTATCCCAAAACCAGGCAAAGACACCTCCAAAAAGGAGAACTATAGGCCAATCTCCTTAATGAACATTGATGTAAAAATCCTCAACAAAATAATGGCAAACCGAATTCAGCAACACATCAAAAAGATTATTCACCACGACCAAGTAGGCTTCATCCCAGGGATGCAGGGGTGGTTCAACATACGAAAATCAATAAACGTAATAAACCACATCAACAGAAGCAAAGACAAAAACCACTTGATCATCTCAATAGATGCAGAAAAAGCCTTTGATAAGATCCAACATCATTTCATGATAAAAGCTCTAAGAAAACTAGGAATAGAAGGAAAGTTCCTCAACATTATAAAAGCTATATATGACAAACCTACAGCCAGCATTATACTTAACGGAGAAAAATTAAAACCATTCCCTCTAAAATCAGGAACCAGACAAGGATGCCCACTATCTCCACTCCTATTCAACATAGTACTGGAATTCCTAGCCAGAGCAATTAGGCAAGAAGAAGGAACAAAAGGAATACAAATAGGTAAAGAAACTGTCAAAATATCCCTATTTGCAGACGACATGATCCTATACCTTAAAGACCCAAAAAACTCTACTCAGAAGCTTCTAGACATCATCAATAGCTATAGCAAGGTAGCAGGATATAAAATCAACATAGAAAAATCATTAGCATTTCTATACACTAACAATGAGCAAACGGAAAAAGAATGTATGAAAACAATTCCATTTACAATAGCCTCAAACAAAATCAAATACCTAGGTGTAAACCTAACAAAAGATGTGAAAGACCTCTACAAGGAAAACTATACACTTCTGAAGAAAGAGATTGAGGAAGACTATAGAAAGTGGAGAGATCTCCCATGCTCATGGATTGGTAGAATCAACATAGTAAAAATGTCGATACTCCCAAAAGTAATCTACATGTTTAATGCAATTCCCATCAAAATTCCAATGACATTCATTAAAGAGATTGAAAAATCTACTGTTAAATTTATATGGAAACACAAGAGGCCACGAATAGCCAAGGCAATACTCAATCAAAAGAACAATGCAGGAGGTATCACAATACCTGACTTCAAACTATATTACAAAGCAATAACAATAAAAACAGCATGGTACTGGCACAAAACCAGACATGAAGACCAGTGGAACGAATAGAGGATCCAGATATGAAGCCACACAACTATAAGCAACTTATCTTTGACAAAGGAGCTAAAAATATATGATGGAGAAATAGCAGCCTCTTCAACAAAAACTGCTGGGAAAACTGGTTAGCAGTCTGCAAAAAACTGAAACTAGATCCATGTATATCACCCTATACCAAGATTAACTCAAAATGGATCAAGGATCTTAATGTCAGACCCCAAACTCTTAAGTTGATACAAGAAAGAGTAGGAAATACTCTGGAGTTAGTAGGTATAGGTAAGAACTTTCTCAATGAAACCCCAGCAGCACAGCATTTCTTCATCAAAAGAAATGGTCTCTAAACTGAAGAGAACACCCACAGAGTGGGAGAAAATATTTGCCAACTATACATCAGACAAAGGACTGATAACCAGAATATACAGGGAACTTAAAAAACTAAATTCTCCCAAAACTAATGAACCAATAAAGAAATGGGCACGTGAACTAAACAGAACTTTCTCAAAAGAAGAAATTCAAATGGCCAGAAAACACATGAAAAAATGCTCACCATCTCTAGCAATAAAGGAAATGCAAATTAAAACCACGCTAAGATTCCACCTCACCCCTGTTAGAATAGCCAGCATCAGCAACACCACCACCAACAGGTGTTGGCAAGAATGCGGGGAAAAAGGAACCCTCTTACACTGTTGGTGGGAATGTAGACTAGTACAACCACTCTGGAAAAAAATTTGGAGGCTACTTAAAAAGCTGGACATCGATCTACCATTTGATCCAGCAATACCACTCTTGGGGATATACCCAAAAGACTGTTACTCCAGAGGCACCTGCACATCCATGTTTATTGCGGCACTACTCACAATAGCCAAGTTATGGAAACAGCCAAGATGCCCCAGCACAGACGAATGGATTAAGAAAATGTGGTATCTATGCACAATGGAATTTTATGCAGCCATGAAGAAGAACGAAATGTTATCATTCGCTGGTAAATGGATGGAATTGGAGAACATCATTCTGAGTGAGGTTAGCCTGGCTCAAAAGACCAAAAATCGTATGTTCTCCCTCATATGTGGACATTAGATCAAGGGCAAACACAACAATGGGATTGGACTTTGAGCACATGATAAAAGCGAGAGCACACAAGGGAGGGGTGAGGATAGGTAAGACACCTAAAAAACTAGCTAGCATTTGTTGCCCTTAATGCAGAGAAACTAAAGCAGATACCTTAAAGCAACTGAGGCCAATTGGAAAAGGGGAACAGGCACTAGAGAAAAGGTTAGATCAAAAAGAATTAACCTAGAAGGTAACACCCACGCACAGGAAATTAATGTGAGTCAATGCCCTGTATAGCTATCCTTATCTCAACCAGCAATAACCCTTGTTCCTTCCTATTATTGCTTCTACTCTCTCTACAACAAAATTAGAAATAAGGGCAAAATAGTTTCTGCTGGGTATTGAGGGGGGGGAGAGGGAGGGGGCGGGGGGGAGAGGGAGGGGGCGGAGTGGGTAGTAAGGGAGGGGGTGGGGGCAGGGGGAAAAAAACAACAAAAAAAAACTGGGCTTGGTGGCTTATGCCTATAATCTTGGCTATTCAGGAGAATAAGATCAGGAGGATCACAGAGGCCAACCTGGGCAAAAAGTCTGAGAGACCCCACCTCAATCAACAAAGCTGGGTGTGGTGGCACACATCTGTCACCCCAGCTACTCAGGAAGCAAAAGTAGATGGACTGAGGTCCAAGCTGGCCCACGTATAAATCTGAATCCCTATTTGAAAAATAACAAAAGCGAAAAGGGTTGGGGGTGTGGCTCAAGGGGTAGAGCTCCTGCCTAGCAGAGTTCAAAACAGTATTGCCAAAAAGAAAAAAAGAATGGAATTAAAATAGTTTTCTTTTAACTCACGTTATTTTTTTCAAACAACTAGTAATTGGCAGGACACAAGTGCTTATTAAGTTCTTTAGGCTTAATCACATAATGCATGGAATTGCTAGGCATTTCTTCTGGCCTAGAGGCATCAAGATCTCCTGACTCATGCTGAGTACGTGTGGGAATTTCTGTGTCACGACACTCCATCTACAAGCTTAAACATATACGGACAGCCCCCGACTCACAGAGGAGACTTGAGAGTTTCTGACTTGCCAAGGTCAACGGCAATGTCATTCAGTAGACACTGTACCTGGAATTTTGCATTTTGACCCTTTCCCAGGCTGGCAGTCAGGAGGGCAACAGTGAGCACCATACTGTGTGCTGGGCTACTTAACCAGGAGGCTGGGTAGGTGTGGTGTGTGTGTGCACTGCAATTCCTGCTTGGGATGTCTTTAACTTTGCCAGGTTTATGCAAATGTAACCCCACTGTAAACTGACAAATGTCTGTAGGTATGTCTTGTTATATGTGTTTGTTCTAAGTTCACTTTATTTACCATACATGGCTGGTTCACTGACCTTGAACTCACAGTCAAGAGCACTGCAACTCATGTCTGAGTGAGGCTTATCTGACACCATATTTCTCCATATGGCACATCACAGCTTTCCTATATTAAGGAACCCCAGGCAACCTTTGAACACTATGCTTATGGGCCATATTTTTCTTTTTGATGGTTCTGGGATTTGAACTCAGGGCTTCATGGTTGCTAAGCAGGTGATCTACCACTTGAGCCACTTCTCCAGCCCTTGGGGAATTTAAAACAGTAAACACCAACAAAAAGCACAAAAATGTATGAAAAAATGCAGTACAAAATAGACCATGAAAAAGATACTGGTTAGAGTGTGAGAGTTGATGCCAGAAGAGCCTCAAGTTGCTCACCCTCAGCTGGGAGTGTGCACATGGGACAACACACACTGCTGTTTTGCACACATGCACCTCCTTGAGTGGCAACAATAGTGCCACAAGTATTAATCTTGGTTACAAATACATTTTAGCCAGTAGGAAAATTTGCAAATATGGAATCAGCAAAAAATAAGGATGGTCTGCACTTTTCTTTGCTCTTTTTTAAAAAAAATTAATTTTACTTTTTTTTTGCAGTACTGGAGAATTGAACTCAGGACCTTCTGCTTGCCAGGCAAGGGCTCTACCACTTGAGCCACACCTCTATAGCCCCTTTTGCTTTAGGTTTCACATAGGGTCTCATGCTTACCCTCCTCCTCCTTCCCCTGGGGCTGGTCTCTGATGAGATCTTCCAATTTATGCCTCATGCATAGCTGGGATGACAAGTGCACACCACCACTCCCAGCTTGTCTGTTGAGATAGGGTCTCTCTATAACTTTTCTGCCCAAGCTGGCATCAGTGATTTGCCCAAACTCTGCCTCCCAAGTACTTGAGATTACAGGTGTATACTATTATACCTTATTGACAAAAGAAAATTGTGTTGTTACCATAACCTCAGAATCACCCAGCTTCTCAATCCTTTTGTTCTTTGCAGGGATCATGTTCTTCCCAAGGACATTGTCCCTACAGCTCTCTGACTGGGGTTCAGAGTGGCAGCTGTTTTGCCCAGCAGACATCCTGGGACCTGCCTTCCCCGCTCCTCCTTGACTAGTGACTTCCTCTTTCCTGGTTTGCTCTCATTTTGTTATAAGTCTTCAGAAACAGAGAAGTAAACTTTGCTTACAAATAAAACTGTCTTAATTGAGTGATCTTGGATTATCATCAGTGGGATATATTGTTTGGCATCAAACTCATTTGGTTTTAACATTTTGAAGTCATTATGCCCCTCCCATTCACCCTGCTCAGCATTTGGCAATAAGTCAGTTCAATCTGAAGACTCAGGTCATCACTTGGGGATTTTTTTTCCTATTATATATGGGATTATTGTCCCCTGTACGACTTCCTTTACTTGTTTCTTACTGGGTTCCCTGTAAACCAGGTGTTGGCTCTCCTGATTGTTCCTTCAAGTCTCTTATATTTTTTCTTCCAATTTTTCAGTTCTTTCAACATCTATTTTTGGTAATCATATTTTTAATTTCTGAGAGTTCTTTCTTATTCTGTTCCTTTTTCATAGCATTCTACTCTTTTATGAGTGCACCATGTCTTCAAAACTCACTGAAATTAATTAGAATGTATTAAAGATTACTTCCTGTTCACTAAATTGTTTTATCCAGACAGCTGTTCTATTTTTTTTTTCACCGTTCCCCTTCACATTGGCTTTCCTTAAATGCCTGGTGATCTTTGGTTATGCATTCATATTTAAGAATGAAGCACAAAGCTGATCATTACAGGCAGACAACCTTTCTCTAACTGGTGTTTGGTAGGCAAGCTTCATGCTGGGAGCCTTTGGGTGTGACACCCAGGGTGCCCCCTAAGGAAATGAGAGCCCCAAATACCAGGTAAGGGAGCCTTGATTTTGTGGAGCCAAGTCTATCCTGGAAACTCTAGATGTGCCCTATAGTTGTTTGATTTCTTTAGAGTGGAATCCTTAGATTTTTAGCTTGGGAGATGAACACCAGAGTTCCAGAAGTCCAGCCAAGTGTAGGGTAAGGAGAGAGGTCAATTCGCCTAGCTGCCCTGGAGATAGATCTTCAGCAAGTTCCCACTTGTCACTCTGCCCATCTTCACAGGGGGAAAGCAGCTCTCTCTTGCTTTCATTCTTCATTTGTTTTGAGACAGGTTGTTACTATGTAGCCCAGGCTGGCCTCAAAATCACAATCCTCCTGCCTCAGCCTCCCAAGTACGGGGATTACACTACCACACCTGGCCTGTTTATTTTCTTTATACCCCTTTACCATTATTTCTGCAGGATCTAGGGAAGGAGAGGCTGAAGGAAAGCACATGTGTTCAGTCTATTATTTTCAACTGGAAACTGTAAGTATCATTTTCATTTAACATGTTAACAAATCTCATTTGCCGGTTGGCCTAGAAATGGATAGACTGGTAAGGAGAAATCGCTCAGCTATCTTATAATTGAGTAATGATGTCATGCTAAAAATTCCATCACCAGGTGAGTCATTGGAAACTGACTGGAAGAATATAAAGTTTCGTATCAAGAGACTGTATAAAACTCATTCATATAATGGAATCCAATTCAGTGTGTCTGTATTTGTATGATGGTAGCATATGGGATTTCCATAAACAATATTTCAAATTATACTATAATTCCAGAAGGGAGGCGAAGACAGAAAGGGAACCCCATTTGCCCTTATTGCTTTTGGTGAGAAATAACAAACTTTGACACACTGACTGCTTTCCTAAAAAAAAATCTAGTTCTTTAGAACAATATTTTCCTTTCAATAAATTCTTTTTCAAGTTTAAAGAGCTGACAAAGTGAACCACTTTTTATGCCTCAAACAACTTCTCTATCTCTCTCTCTTTTTTGATAAACTTTTTATTAGGACATATTCATTAGATTGGGGGATACATAGTGACAATCCCAGTTAGACTTATATTGTACATTGGTTACATTGCCCCCATCGTCTCTTCCTCCTCAGCCCCCTCCCCACCCCACTTAAAGCAATCGTGAGAGGTTTGCTGGTTCTGTTTCATATAGGTATATGAAGTCCACCTACAATATTCCATCACTTTAATCTTCTTCATTCACTGTCCCCTCTCCCACTAGTAACCTCCCCACACTGTACCTATTTTACAGTCCTGGTTCTCGTTTTTAATATTATGTTTATGTTCAGAGGGGCGTCTCAATGCATGCCCACTGTGGGTGTGCTTTACTTTGGTCTGTTCAACCCCTTCCATTACTCTCCTTTACCCCTCTCAAACAACTTCTTGACATTTTTATTTTTTGTAAACTGATGACCTGGCAAATTTTTAGCTGATCAGCAAGAAGACTCCAGTATTCTGATTTAAATGATCATTTAAAAATTTAATTTATTTGTTTGTTTGTTTTTGAGACAGGTCTCACTATGCAGCCCCCATATGGCCTGGAACTCTCCATCTTCCTGTCTCCCAAATCCTGGGATTACAGGCATATGTCACTATGCCCAGCTAAATGAGCATTTCGTATTGATCAAGCTTCCACAAAAGGCTTTTATTTTTATTGATTTACTTAGTTTTTGCAGTGTTGGTGATTGCACCCAGGGACTCAGCCATGCTATACAGGTACTCCACCACTGAGGTACACCCCCAGACCAAGGCTTTTAAAAAGACAGAAGAGAGAGAAAGATAAGACAGACAGATGGACACACACACACAGGGCTGGGTGGGCAGGGCATTGAGAGTAATCATTTAGACCAGTGTGTCTCAGGTAAGGCTGGGTCACACTGTGACCCACCTGGCCACAGGATCTAGAGTTATAAGGCAGCTTATTTGAAAGTTTTCTCTTGAGATCATTCTTTTCAGAAATAGGCAAATCAAAATGCTCTCATATATGTTATTTTAAGTGGAGAAATAGGAGGTCTTCTTGATTTTTGATAATGAAAATGAATTTTTAAAATACTTTAAATCTTGTTTTCTGAAATGTTCATGAACATGAAATTTATAGTGTCATCCCCTAATGGATTCATGCACTGCTTTCAAAATGCAGAAACTTACCCACTTTCTTCACTGTTAGGACCTGTGATATTTCCCTCATCTGTAGTACTGTGCTTCCGAATATCTTATATTGTAAATATTTAGGAAAAATGAAGTAGACATCACAATGAAGCAGCTTTGCTCTGTCAGTTCAAAACTATCCCTTGGGAGAATAAAATGAGTTGAAATAAAACTAAGTAGGACACCAAGGAATTCAATATAAATATATTAACTATAGGGAGGAATACATTTTAAAGGGCACGAAAAAAAAATCTCTTAGACAGCTTCACACCTAATAGAATTCTAATATATTTTGGTGTGTTACCCTAAGTACTGTATTAAGATAATAATAGTTTGTTAGCATTATTTTGTAGCTATAAAAACCATTTTCGGTAATTCTAGCTAAATCGCTTGCTGTATTACACTTCCATTTATGAACTCCAAGGGCAAATCATGATTGCACAAGCAATACTTTCCAAACCATTTTCTTCCAGGGCCACCTTTAAGTGAATGAGAATAGTCAATAATTTTATCGTCATACATGTTAAAGCACATTAATGATTTATAACGTAAAGAGCTACATCAAATGCAATTTCACCAAAATCACACGCAGATCAAATTAACCCAATTAACCAACCGTGAATGTGAGAACCAAGCATTAATCCAATTTATTTAAATTATACTATGATAACAAATCATTCCCCTTTTGAAAAGTATTTCACTTCCTGTGGTGGACTGGGGGAGCTTGCACACTGAGAATGTGTAGCTGTCTCCATCAGTCTGCAGGAACTGAGGAGAAGAGATAGGTGTGAATGTGGGTGAACCTGGGATTTCTCCTGAACTTCAGTATATGTGACTTTTTAAAGACATGTTTTGTTGTCTTTGTTGAACTTGTGTTATGGTTTTCCTAAAGAAGACAAAGCAGAAGTTGTTGCTATGGAATTTGTTTCCTCTTACTAGCCTTTTGCTGTTTTGGCCCCGACAGTAGTAGTTGGATGAGGATGGACAATAATTGTAGTTTTCTTTGAATGTGAGTTAAGAATGTGCCCCAGTAGAAAGTGAGCCAGAAAATGAACCAGTTGGCCTTCAAAGCCTATTTATTCATGGGAAACAAACTAAAAATTAAACCTTCATTGGATTTAATTGTCCTGTCTTTTTTCTCTTTGAGAAATGACAGACAGGAGTCATGGACAAATAATCCTGTTTCCTCAAAATCATTCCAACTAGTGGTGGAGTTTCTTGTAAGCAGTGGACTCTGGGCTTTGCCAGGCAGGGGCTGGCTATGTCTGAGCTAGATGAACTTCTCAGGTGGGAGTGAGGAATGTGGGGTTGGGTGAGGGTACAAGCACCAGATGCCTGGCTTGCCAGGGACTTCCAGAGACATCTGTGTCTGCTGGGCAACTGAGCACACTGGTGGGCTGGTGTCTGCTCTCAGACCTCAAGCAACAGACTATGCTAAGCACAGATAGCTGCTCTGGGACCTCTTCCTCCAGCCCTTCCCTGCTTGCACCTCCCTGCCTTGTTTTCCTGTCAGTCCTCAGGTAGTGGCTGAACTGTGGTCACAAGTGGCTGGGGGCTTTTGCTCTGGTTGTAGTTCTCCATGCTGCTGACAAGTGGTGATGCTTGCTGGTTATTCACATGTGGTCTCCCCAGAGTCCCTAGATGCTGGCACCAGAAAAGTGCTACTGCTGGCCACATAGCACTATTCTCTAAACCTCAAAGGGCCAGAGTGGTGGTAGAATGGTGGGCCAAGGCTTCTAGTTTGCACTGACCTGCGTGTGGCTCTTAGGCAAATCAACAGAGTTTTCAGAATGTCTCTTTTGCTTGAACGAAAGTTTACAGGAGCTCTAATATATAACATAGATGGAAGGGGAGCTGTCCTGGTTGGAGAGGGAGTGCCTCAGAACTTGGATGACTTGTTTCTCTTTTCTGCCCTGGGCTCTATGAAACACCACCTGAGAACACCTCACCTCCTGGCCTCCAAGGTCCTCTCCAGCTGTTCCACAAAGATGCTTAACATGAAACTCCTCCTTACCTACACCTGTTTCTAACATTCACAGAGAAGTCACTCGGGAGTGAGCCACACCCAGGGGATCTTTCTTTTAGCATTTTTTTGGGTAATACTGGGGTTTGAACTCAGGACTCAGAGCCTTGTGCTTGCTAAGCAAGTGCTCTATCACCTGAACCACACCTCCAGCTTGGGAATCTTTCCTTTGAAGTTACTATTTCATTGTCCAGGATAATCATAGAAAAGAAAAACTGGATGCAAAAAAAAAAATATTCTGCTTAATTTTGTTTCTAGGATGGCCTGTTTTCTACCCTAAGACAAAGTCTACATCATCGACTACAGATCAGCTAAGGTAAAAATTCAGTTTGGCGGTGGGGTGGGTGGGGGAACACGTCACTGAAATTCTGCAAGACTCATCCATTTGGAAGTTTACCACTCTGATGGGGGGAACCCAGTGAATGACCACATGACCTAAATGTTTATGTCATCTATTGCATAAGCTACTGGAATTTTCCTCTCTGAAGCCCACCACTGCTATTTAATTTTATGCTTTATTGAGCAGTGAAGGCTGCTCAAAGTACAGGTTACACCATTCTGTGTTGACACCATTGGTGGTGCCAACTCAGTCTGCACACGGCCGGGGTTCCAGGATAAGTCTGATTTTATCTTATTATGTCTTTGTCCTGTTGTTATGGAAACACCCCAAATTTAGGCAGCTAAACTATATCATTAAGACTGCCTCTCATAGCCAGGAACAACTCCCAAGTCTTTGATCAGACCACGTGCTGTCATTTTGGATTAAAAAAATATGGCCAGTGTAGGCAACTCTTGTGCCAACACAGAACTGGCTGAAGCGGATGTCCCTCGCTGGTGGCCGGTGCATATTTTCACGTACATTTCTGTCACAGCCCGGGAGTTTTGACTTGAATTACTTACTTCATTCCAGGTCCAAATTGGCAATGCCAGTCAAATAAATCGGGCAAAGTATGATGGATGATGAGATGGATAGATGAACAGTAAGAACCTCAGAGAAACCAAATTTATCTTATTTAATACTTTGTGACAAGACAGTTTAAAGTACAATGTTATGTGGTTCAATCTGATACTCTTTATCTTTCATTTGTCAAAGTTATGTAAAACAGTGATGTAAACAAGGAGTTTTTTTAAATAAAAATCTGCACACACTTATATTACAATGAATGCAGTCTGAGGACCACTGGAAAGCCGGTAGTCTCTTGTCCTTACTACTGGACACAGGGTGTAGGGCAATGCAGCCAGGCTGCCTGGGTTGGGAGTCCCTTGTGTAGTGACTTGTGACATGCTTTTAACTTCTCTTTTCTTTCTGTAAGATGACCATAGCAATAGTACCTACCTGTAGGGCTGTTAGAATGAAATGTGTTTAAACATATAAAGTACTTAGAATAGCACCTGGCTGGCAGGAGACATTTAATAAGCACTAACTATTATCATTTATCTCTTCCAAAGAAACCACCATAGAGAACTCTTGCAGAATGCACATTTGTCTATCTGTCCCTCCATTTCAGAGGCAACTGCTCCAGTACTACAGTGCTGTGTGACAGTGTGGGGCTTAAAATGAGCAATACCCTTGTTTCCCACATTGACCTTAGGAGCTGGTGTAAAGGGGTGGTAGTGAAATTCTTTTTTTTTTTTTTTCTTTGTGGTGCTGGGGATGGAACCCAGGGCTTTGCACATACTAGGCAAGCACTCTACCACTTAGCTGTGACCCCAGCTCTGATAATGAAAGTTTAACCCTAGGGAAACTCTGACAGCCACGTAAACCTACAACCTCACAGCAGCAAATACTTTGTTCTTCCTAAGACTGGGCACTTTCGGACCCCTCCTAGTCTTATCCTGTATTCTCCAAATTCCATCTGGTTAGATTAGTAAGCATCACAATGTGGGAACCATGGGATTTCACAAAACCACAAGCGAAGACTGGAAAGGACTTGAGAGTGGTCAGCCATTGAGTTTCCCCTTTCCTAATTTTAGCCACAATGAAATGAACGAAAGCCACAATGAAAGCCACAGTTGGAAAGGGCAGAAGGCAATGCTGTGTGTGAGACCACACCCAGAACCCAGTCCGTTTCCCACCCCACCAGTTTCTGGACCTCCAGTCTGGGTGCTTTTCCTATGTTCTTGCGTATTTCATCCCCCATGGCACTTAGCATAGTATCAGGGACACAGTTGATATTCAATAAAAATTCCCTAAATGAGTGAACAAGTAAAAGGAAACCACCCTTAAATATTTTGCTTCAAAAGCATGTTTAAGTTCCTTCTGTGATTATTTTTGGAAATGAATTATCTTCTCAAACACCCATCTTTCCCCAGTAGACATCCCACTGTGTCCCAAGAGCAATTCCCCATCCTAAGCTGTCACTGTAGTCCTTAAAATACCATCATTACAACTCCTACCCTTCCCTACTGGCTCATTTCCCCCCTTTCTTCTAAATAGCTCATTTAAGATAGCCACAGAATCAGAGATGAAAAAAACTGTGGGTGCTCTTTGTTCACCCTTCAACCTGCGCTTTGGTGGGGCAGGCCGGAACTCAGCCTTGCAGGGGACTTTCCATACTCATGCTGAAGGGAGAGGAGGAGAGCAGGGTCTGTGTGGGGTTTCCCGCTTGCCTTGGGACCTGACTTGCCATTTCTCCATCCAAGCCCTCTGCCTTCTCCATGAAGCCTTGTCCCATTCCTCCTTCCCATCTAAATCCTCTTCTCCCTTTCAAGATAGTGATAGTAAGTTGTAACTTTCATTACAAATTATCTACTAATCACTTTTAAGTAACTAATTACATTTGCTTATTCAAGCAATACATAAATTAATTCAACTTGTAAAATTTTAAATATTTTAACAATGGTTATGGAGGGATACAAACAGTGATATGATTAAGCCCTTCTTGACAATTCCTCCTGTTCTCGTCTCTTTTACTGGTTATCATCTTTTACACCTTTTCTGGCCATGGTGTTTTTTAGTTTTATTTTGTTTTTATAACAATCATACCTATATAGTTTGTTTCATTCTGCAATTTGTCTTTTTTCATTAGTAACATGTCTTAGTGGTCTTTTTCTGTCTATACATATAGTT
This sequence comes from Castor canadensis, assembly GCF_047511655.1. NCBI lineage: Eukaryota > Metazoa > Chordata > Mammalia > Rodentia > Castoridae > Castor > Castor canadensis. The sequence continues at coordinate 60,585,281 of NC_133392.1, read as the reverse complement.
GCTTCATTCTTTTTTAACTGCTGCTTAATATTCCAGTAAATAGGTGTGCCAGAGTTTACTTAGTCATTTCCTTTTTATGGTTGTTACATTGCTTTCAATGTCAGAACTAGCATAACTCTGCAATAAACAACCTTATACACACTGAGCATGTGTGTACCTACTTTTATTGGTTTTTGTTTTGTTTTGTTTTTGAGACAGTGTCTTGCTATGTAGCCCAGGCTGGCCTCAGACTCACTATGTAGCCCCTCTGGCTTGGAACTCAAGATTCTCCTGCCTCTACCTCCCGAGTTGTGGGATTACAGGCATGTACCACTGCACCTGGCTGTGTGTCTGCTTCTTTAGGATACATACCAAGAAATGAAATACTGGGTTGTAGAAGATGCATATTATTCATCTAATAGTGCCAAACTGTCTCCCACCTGTCAGCGTACATGAAAGTACCTGTCTTGCCACTAGCTTACCAACACCACTTTTTTATTTCCCTTCGCCTGTGCTTATATTTTATCTCCTAGGCTTGGGGTTATAAGCTTAATGAGAGCAAGACAGTGATTTCTGCCATCCAGAGGTGTTTAAGAATTGGCTCAGTAAACATTTGCTGAACGATACCATCCACACATACTTTGCTCATCTCTGCAGTGCACACTTTTCAAAAGCATTTACCATGTCTAACTTAAGGTTATTTCTTAAGAATGAAAGACATTCTTAAGAAAATTGGTTCAGTTTTTGCACACTCCTCTCCCTAAACAAGTTACAGATATCTTTCATTTACAGTTGCCTGAGACAGAATTCACCTCCTGCTTTGCTGGCAGGAGGTAGAGAAAACAGACAGTGGTTGTCTCAGACAATAGCTAGCAGGGTGTCCCACCCGCTGGGACACGGCAGACCAAAGGCAAACGCTGAGAACTAGACAGAAGATAGAATGGTGAGGGAGTTGGGTCAGAATCTTTGAGACATTCTGGATCCAAGGAAGTAAATTCTTTTATAGAGTTTTGATATAGCAGAAACCATTAATAATGTCTAAAACCTGACAATGAATGGATCCAGGTGAAGCAGAACTGTTAGGGTAGGAAAAATCAGAGAGGCAAATTGGGCATATTTTAAGAGGAAATTTGGATGCATGAAAGAGGGGTTTTGAAAATGTGAATTATGTGATTCAAGATACATTTTTTCCCGTGGGGCAATGCCTATATTTATTTATATGGTAATCTTGGACTAAGGCAATTCTAAAAGTGGTATGGTACCAAATCTTGGCACTCTGAGCGTAATAGTTTTCTAAAGAGGCAAGACTTTCAGTTTAATATGAACACATTGAGAATGATGTATAGCTTACTTTGTTTTGAAACAACATAAATGAAGACATTGTCGCTCTTAAAAACGTTTTCTTTTTCTCTCACCAACTGAACCGTTTCAGTAGCAACTGTGCAGCCCAGAGAGGGTTTAATTGTAATTCAACACAAACCCAAGTGAGAAAAGTGAGGCCACCATTTGCTATGGGGGACTGATCACCCCTAGAGACACCTAGGGCCCGTGGAATCTTGTTTTGGATTCCCCTGAGTTGGACAGCCAGTTCCCCAGCGCTGTTGCGCCTACAATCAGGGCTGAGGAGTCTGGCCCCCATTGCACCCCATCAAAGACAAAGGGACCCATGCCTTGGTTTCTCAGCCCATTTCTTCTCCTCCCACCCCCTCTTTCACCCTTTACTCACCCGGGGGCTGCCCCTCTAAAGTCCCAGAAATGGCCAGGCCTAAATCAGGCATTGGTGGCCCATCTCGCCCCAGGAACAATGAGCGCTGGGAAACTCTTGGAGAAACCTGCTCATTTGGCCCTTGGGGAGCCAATGCTCCTTTGGCCATTGTTGGGAAGAACAAAGAGGGCAGGAGCGCAGGGCGCCCCCACGAGGAAAGGCGGGGAAAGACACCGCGGCGCGGCTGGGTCTGGGGAGCACCTGGAGCCGGGAGGCAGGGCTGGAGCCGGGAGGCAGGGCTGGTCCCGCCCGCCGCGCCCAGCGCGAGTCGCACGGTGGCCGGCGCGGCCCTTTCCTGCGCTGCAGCCACTTCACTTTGATTCTCTTTTTCTTTATGTTATTATGCTGATTATTTTCCCGCGCAAAGCGTGCAGCCGGGACTGGCTGGCCGAACGGCAGAGGGGCCGCCATTTCCCGGGAAAAGCGCAGCGCGCGTCGGAACCGGGCGCCCCGGAAAGGGAACCGGAGGGGAGTGCCCGGCCCCGCGCCCTCCTCCCTCCCGCCCGCCGCGGGGCGCACGGCACCCGAGGGGCCGCGCAGCAGCCCAGGTCCTCGCCCGCCCGGCGTCCCCGGCCTGACCTTCCCTGGCGCGGTACGGCGCGCCTCCGGCCCGCGGTCCTTTCCCTCCGCTCCGCGCCTCCGCGCCCCTCCATTGTCGCCCAGCCCGGGCACCTCCGAGGCCCCGAGGGGCCCTAGTCGGGTATCCTCGGCCCTCGCGCAGCCCGGGTCCCCCGCCCGGTCCCCCGCGGCACCTGGGCTCCTCCTTCCTCCTTCTGCGCCCCAAACTCCGCATCCCTGGGAGCCCTGCGTCCCCTCGGGGTCCAGCCTCGCCCGGGGCCGCCGCTGGACCCCGCATCCCTCCTTCCTCCCTCTTCATTGCCCACGATGCCCGGCCCCTCGTCGGCCGCAGGAATTTGACCGCTTCTTTAGCAACCCCCCTTTCATTTCCCAAGGAGGCAAGTTGGGAAGATTGACTTCTTTTTTTTTTTCTTGCAGAGGGTGGGCTGGCTATCGGGGTGCGCCCACGGGCGCTGGGGAGAGGCGGGGTGGCTCTCTCCGGCCCCTGCACTGCCCTGGCTGCGCGTTTTGTTTCCAGACCCGGGAGCCCCTGAACAATAATGCCATCGCCACGGCGGGCTCACCTGGTGCTGCGCCGCAGGCTCCGGGCGCCCGGTGCCCTCTGCGCGCCCCTCCCCGGCCGCAGGTTCGGCCCGCGCAGCGCCGGTGCGGGGCAGGACTCTTTGCCTTTCTTTGGGTTTTATCTGTGCGTGTCAATGGCGGCAAGCGGCAGTTCTCTGGGCCGCGGATAGTAGCGGGGGGAGGAGGAGGAGGGAGAAGGGATTGCTCCTTCCCACATAACCACCTCTAGGAGGAGTCGCTCAGCCTCATCCCCCGCCAGCCCAGGCTCCGCGACGGGTCCGGGGCTTTCGGTGGAGCTTGATGAGCTATTGTCCTTCAGGAGCATTAATGATGAAACCGCGCGGCCTCCGCCGAGCTGGCAGCTCTGCTGGATGCTAAGCCGAGGCTGTCCCCAGAACTGGGGACAGAAGCACTGTGGTCACCATCCAGAGTCTCCTGTTAGCCAGATCCACCTTTGCTGGCAGAAGGACGCCTGGGTGTTCATCGGCCGGTTTTGGGGAAAGCCTTAGAAGGTGAACGCGAAGAAAAGCCACCTTCGATGCTCTCGCGTCCTTAAATAATAACCAACACATTTACGTTTGTGTCCACCGGGAAGCTAGCACAGGGCAGCCACAGCCCCAGGAACAGAGAATTTATATCCGTGCCTGCCCGCTTTTTCTAAATTAAGACGGATTTATAACCCGTTGTGTAATATTGGTAATACTTGGAGTAGCAGATGTATGTTCTGGTGGATACGACTGTGTGCCTGGGCATACTTTTTTAATTGAGTTGCTTTACAGTGCGTTAATTTGTAATATCCCAACAGTTATGGAGGTTAGCATGAGGATATTGTCTTAAGGAGGAATTTTTATTAGTTTCTAGGAAACCCATTTTTATGGGGGTGTGGTGGACAATATCAGGTGTGACAATGGACATTAGTATTGCTCCTTCCCTAGTGGAAGGCAGCGCTCTCTTTTGTATATTTGGTTTCGTGAGATGTTGGCAAGGGCTCAGGGCAGGAGGGCCAAAGGAATTTATTAAAAAAAAAAAAAAAAAGCTATAGACCACCCACATTTCGTATCTCCTCTGATTTTTCCTTGATGAATCAAAAGATTCTGAGAGGCAACATTTTGATCTCTTAAAAAAAAAAAAAAGAAGCCAGGTGAAAACAACTTTCCAGCACTGGCCAAATGGATGTTTTCCAAAGCCATTTTCATTTGGTAATACTGTGTATATTTGCTGCTCTGAACTCATAACTATGTAGGTAATGGGGGACTTCTGGGATTGCCCCAGCGGAAAGAACCCAAAGGCCCACAACCCTGTAGATTTGTACTATTTAATCACGGCTATGGCTGCCTTTAGGTTTAGATCGTGTGCGTTTTTAAACGTGTTTTTGCTGAGAAATCAGCCGTCTTTCTCTCTGACTTCACCCCAATCCTGCATGTATCAGGATTAACCTTCTTGGGTTAAGCCTCTGTGGCTTCTCCACCCCCTGGTCTTAGTTGATAGCTTGTCCTTCACTCTCTCCCAACCCTTCAGTGGTGTGCATGACCTCACCCTTCTTTGTCCTGGGAGGTACTTGCTTCTTCAGAAGTCCAGGCAGGTTAGAGTCCTCATTTTTCCTGAGACATGTATTTAAAGGATTTCACAAGATCCCCTGGGGGTGTCTCCTAATGGCCTCTTTTCTCATTCATAGAGGAAGTGCCCATCTTCTTATTTCTTCACCAGAAATAACCTTCAGGCCACATTCAAGAAAGAGAGTTCCTGAGCCTTCTTGCAGTGCTTGAAATGTACTATTCTGTCCCCCAGTCAGCCAGGCTGACTGAATTACATTGAACAATTCATCAGTATATCTTACATTAAGATTCTTCCTATAATTTCCCAACAAAAAGGGTACATGTGGTCATTGTTATGTGAATTTACTGTAACTCATTTCATCCTTGCAGTTTGTATGTGCTGTGGTGAGCAAGGCTGGATCTTTTGGAAATTTATTGGGTAGGATTCTCCAGTTTCATACTGCCTGGTTTCTTCAGAAACAGATGCTCCTCCCACTTATGATGGGGTTGTCTCTCCTTGTACATTGAAAATATGGTAAGATGAAGAGGCAAGTGCACCTAACCTGAATGCCCTGGTTTAGCAACAAGGGCCACTGTAGTGTGTTGGTTATTTCCTATTATGGTCACCTGGCTGACTGGGAGCTGCTGTTGGGCTGAATGGGAAAAGGTCAAAGTCCAGATTTCCAAGGATGGTTTCTACTAAACACCATTGCCTTGGCACCATTGTAAAGTTGAGAAATCATGAGTTGAACCATTGTAAGTCAGGGATCATTTGTAGATGATGTAGTCACAACTCAGAGAATTGAGGGGCTGTCAGCATCTTAACACTCTAGTTCTTATGATAGAATCCATCACCTGGTCTATATTCTTGATGTTATAGGAAGAAATCTGGTACTTGGGTGGGTGCAGTGACCTAGCCAAGGCCATGCAGGTGACTAGTGGCAGAGGTTCTGAAGCATTTCCAGTCAATGCAGTCTCCCCCATCTCTAAACTTTGCAAGCTGTGTAGGGACAAATACACACGTTAATGTGCAGATGGAACTAAATTATGTATGTTTAACACTGAACGTTTAACATATAAGCAAAAAAACTATGAGGTAATATTGTATCATTAGGATCCATTTGAAGTAGCATGATTATAAATTTGTCAGTAATCTTGAGTTCTACAGTGACTCCTTTGCTCAGGGAACTTCTGACAAGTCATAAGACTTACTACATGCATTCACCCTTACTAACTCACTTAATCCTTACAACAGTTCTAGGGGACAAGCACTAGTTCTTCTTTTTACAGATGGAGAAATTGAGGCAGAGAGTAGGTAAGAAACTTACCCACAGAATTAAGAAGTAGCAGGTTCATACTTTAACCACCTTCTCAGTCTGATGGTAGGAAAGTGTATTTGCTTCAAGCAAAGGAATTTTGTCCTCAGTCACATGATTGAAAGCCCCTTGAGCCCCTCCCAATCCATAGCCTCAAGGAGTCAGCTAACAGCCTAATTACAAGAGGTTTGGTTGATTACAACTGCACTGAAACATCTTCTTAACCCTTGACCTGTATGTGTGTATAACTTGATGCATACATGTATTGATTTTGAGTTGACTCCATTAGCAACAGGACGTCTAGTAAAATTTCACTGAGATGCAGGATGAATTGCTTCTCCATTCAGAGACAGGAACATAGCATGACTTAGAAATGGAAAAAAATGGACCAAATGTCAGCCATGAAGCCAGATTCATATCCTGTTGGATCTACTAATTCATCCACAAAATCTCCCAAAGTAGCTTAGCTTGAAAAAATTATGAACATTATGTTTTATAAGAGTGTATCATGTTGCCAGGTACAACATACCTTTATGCCCTTAAATTTGAAAAAAATATATTCATTAAAAGTAGCTTCATCAATTTTGCCCACCCCCCAAATCTTTGTTCTTTATTATGATCCAGTGTGTGATTTGAGTAGACTTTGATTTTCCATGGTTAGTTCTGATCCAATGTGTCAAATACACTGTAATTTGTGATCATTTTACCTCTAGGATCTTGAGCAATTACCTGTTAACTTCCTGACTTTGCCTCTTCTAAGAAGGACTATGTGCATGTAGGTATATATTTATATTTGGGGTATGCAAGTATATGTGTATGATTTGTATATCCAGATTAATTTTGTTTGAGAGTTTCTGATCTCCTTTGAAGTAACTTGAGATTCCTTGGAGTGTCGTGAGAACAGATGGAAACCTGGTTTAGCTCTTCTTTAGATGTAAGACGAGCAACTCTGGGTAGTATATTAATTCCATCAAGGTACCAACTCGAATAACTCTAAACAGCAACTTGGGGGACTGAGGTATGAGGTTATGAATGCAGACAAAGATCAAACTAAACAGTATCTCATCATTTAAAAAATAAATACAGCGTCTAAAATTACCTTTTTTTTTTTATGAGACAAGGTCTCACGGTGTAGCCCAGCCTGGCCTCAAATTCAGGATCATTCTGCCTCAGCTTCCTCAATATCTGAAAGCATCTTGTAGCTGGGAAAATGCTAGGCAATCGATCTGATTTTAAAAAGTTTTGTTTTGAAAGTAGAGACATGCAAGTTTTCATGTTGTTGTATTTTGAATAGTGGATGTGATGAATGTTAAACGTTTACTTCCTTCATTAGAACTGATGGCTTTAGAATCATTTATGGAGGGGGACTATGTCCTTAAGGAAGGGACATGTAGACAATCATTTTACCATCAAGGTCCATTCATAGCAGTTCTGACTGAAATGAATGTCTTGGTCTCCTAACAAAAGAGACATCTTACTAGTCCCAATTCTGAAAAACAATAATAAAATTCACACTTTTGGATACCAAGTCCTGAACTTTGGTTCTGGGAAGGCAATTTGCACAGGTGGGTATGTGTGTGTACATATGCATACTTATATATATAATCTATGCATGAATATATAAATATTTGATGTGTGTGTGACATGTGTATGGTTATAAAATGGGTAGTGCCTGAAATCGCAGTAGGCTCAGAGCAAGGCTGGTCTGAATTTTAAAGGAATCTACCAAATGTTTAGCATTTAACTAGTGATCTATATTGTAAAGGAAAATGTAATATTTGGGGTCTTTAAGACGAATACACTGTCAGTCCCAATTATGCAAAGTTTTGGTTAGGAAAATAAGGCACATGGTGCCATTAAGTTTAATGGAAACAGAACCCAGGGCTAAGGGGAGTGTGCCAGTTGGTATCTTGCTCTGCTCAGTGATGCTTTCTGGGAGATCATCCTGTTACCTCCAGGCAGAGCTCTTTGTGACAATTGTGATGGAAGTGACAGAAAGCATGTCGGGGATTTGGACTTTAGCATCTGTGTTGGCAAATCGTGCAATGTGACCTCACACCTAAACAAAATTGCTCTTTCCAGTTTAGGCCCATTCTAAAGAATGGGGGTATTGATTTCCTAAATCTACAAATGCAGAATGCCATAGTAAAATGATAATTTATTTATACAAATGGTGTGTTTTTACAAAGGCCATCTGTCAGTTGACTCTCTGATCTAAAACAAATCTGTTTGTTCTCCAGAAGAAATAACATGTCTGTTGAAAAGGATTTATGGACGACAGACTATCCAATCCAGCAGCCATTGGTATAATAGTAACTATTTATGATATATTTATTTGTAAGGGACTGCTGTGAGTGGAAACTATTACTTGTAAAGTATGGTAATTAATTTTTCGTTGCTTCAAAGCCAAGAAATGGAGCCCAGTTGCATCTATTAAGATCATTGTATGGGAAATGTTGCCTTTTGGAAAAAAAAAATCCAAATTACAGCATTTATTGAGCTGTGGCCACACAGCATGACTTACTTTCTGACTGGATGGGGATAGGACCATGGGATTGATCTTCAGCTCTTGATTATTTTCTGGAAGAGGACAAATTGACTCTGGCTACTTGATCTCTAGGCTTCCAGGATGACCCTCATCGAAAATTACATCTATTAATAACTAGAAGAAAGTAGGGCTCTAGGCTAGGGGAAGTAGAAACGGAAACAAAAGGAAGGCTCCCTGTCCTGTCTCCACCTCTCTCTGCTGCCTACATGCAAAGGAGACAGCCAACTGAATATTTATTCCTGATTTATTCCCCTCCCATCTTTTTTTTTTTTGGTGGTTACTGGTGTTTGAACTCAGGGTCTCATGCTTGCTAGGCAGGTACTTTACCACTTGAGCCACTCACAAGTACTTTTCGTGTTGGGTTTTTTCAAGATAGGGTCTCAAGAACTATTTGCCCAGGCTAGCTTCGAACCACGATCCTCCTGATCTCTGCTTCCTTAGTAGCTAGGATTACAGACGTAAGCCACTGGCACCTGGCCCCTCCCCATCTTTATTGAGGAATAACTGACAAATAAAGTTGGATATATTAAGGTGTATAACATGATGCTTTCACACACACACACACACACACACGAAATGAAATAGCTACAACAGACAAGTCAGTTAGCACATCTGTCACCTCACATAGTCACTCAATGCAGCATTGTTAACTGCAGTCATCATGCTGGATCCCCAGAGAATACTCACTCATCTTGTTTGTTTTTTTTTTATTGTTTTATTATTCATATGTGCATACAAGGCTTGGGTCATTTCTCCCCCGTGCCCCCACCCCCTCCCTTACCACCCACTCCGCCCCCTCCCGCTCCCCCCCCTCAATACCCAGCAGAAACTATTTTGCCCTTATCTCTAATTTTGTTGTAGAGAGAGTATAAGCAATAATAGGAAGGAACAAGGGGTTTTGCTGGTTGAGATAAGGATAGCTATACAGGGCATTGACTCACATTGATTTCCTGTGTGTGGGTGTTACCTTCTAGGTTAATTCTTTTTGATCTAACCTTTTCTCTAGTTCCTCATCTTGTAATGGAAAGATTGTGCTCTTTGACCAACATATCCTCATTTCTTCCAACCCCTGACTCTAGCAAGCAGCATTCTACTCTCTGTTTCTATGAATTTGACTTTTTAGATTTCACTAAAAAGTGAGATCCACAGTATTTGTCTCTCTTTAAATTATTTCACTTAGTATAATGTCCTCAAGTCTCACCCATGTTGTTACAAACGGCAGGATCTCCTTTTTATGACTGAATAATAATCCATTGTGCATACATACCCCTTTTTCTTTCTGAATTTGTCTATTAACACTTAGTTTGTTTCTGTCTTGGCTATTGTGAATAATGTTGCAGTGAACATGGAGTGCAGATGTCTCTTTGAGCTTCTGATTTCTTTTCCTTCAGATGTATACTCAGAAGTGAGATTGCTGGATCATATAGAGTTCTATTTTAAAGTTTTTGAGGAACTTCTGTAGTGTTTTCTGCCATCACTATACAAATTTGCATCCTATCAACAATGCACAAGGGTTCTCCTTTCTCCACATCTCACAACACTTACCTCTTGTCTTTTGATAATACCCTTCCTACAAGGTATGAAGTTATATCTCATTGTGGTTTTGAATGCATTTCTCTGATGAGTAGGGATGCTGAGCTCCTTTTTATGTACTTATTGGTCATTTGTATGTCTTCTTTGGAAAAATGTTTAAGTCCTTTGTCTATTTTTTAATTGAAGTGTGTGTGTGTGTGTGTGTGTGTGTGTGTGTGTGTTTCCACTACTGAGTTGTATGGGTCCTGATGTATTTGGGATGTTAACCCCGTATCAGATATATGGTTTGCAAATACTTTCTCCTATTCTATAGGCTGCCTTTTCATTTTGTTGATTATTTCCCATGGTGTGCAGAAGGTTTTTTGCTTGGTATGGCTCCACTTGTTTCTTTTTGCCTTTGTTTTCTATGCTTTTGGGGTCATATCCAAAAACAACATTGCCAAGACCCATGTCAAACACCTTTTACCCTGATTTCTTCTAGAAGTTTTACAGTTTCCAAGATCTTACATTTAAGTCTTTAATCCATTTCAAGTTAATTTTCCTGAGTAATGTAAGCAAGGAGTCCAATTTCATTCTTTTGAGTATAGATATCCAGTTTTTCCAGCACATTTGTTGAAGAGACTATCCTTTGTCCATTGTGTATTCTTGGTGCCTTTATTAAATATTAATTGACATGTCCACTATTTATTTATTCTTGAATATTTATTTATTGTGGTGCTGGGGATGGAACCCAGGGCCTTGTGCATGTTAGGCAAGTCCTGTACCACTGAGTTACACTTCCAGCCTCTGAAGCATCCTTAAATTGAACCAAACCGTACCTCACTGTGTGAGTCAGACTTTTCTGTCACCATGACAAATACCTGAGAGTAACTTAAAGGGAAGAATTATTTATTTTGGCTCAGTACATCATGATAGAACAGCTCAAGTCACAGCAGTCAGGCAGGAGGCAAAGAGAAAGAATGCCTACACTAGGGAACCTGCTTCCTTTTCCTCCTCCCTTTATTTTTTTAAAAAAAAATGTGGCCCAGGCTGGCCTGGAACTTGTGATGCTCCTGCCTCAGTCTCCTGAGTGCTGGGATTACAGGCATGAACCACCACACTTTTATTTCCCTTTTCTATCTGGGTCCTCAGTCTATTGGATGGTGCCATACACATTCAGGGTGAGCTTTCTCCCCCTTGTTAATTGTTTCTGGAAATGCCCTCACAGACACATCCAGAGATGGGCTCTACTCATCTCCTAGTTACTTCTCCATCTAATCAAGTTGAAATCACACCCCAGATCTTTTATTTGCTTTTCAAGTACTTTAAACTACAAACAATACTTGCCAATAGCACAGAAATCAAAAGGTACAAAGCTAGACTGTGGAAGAATCTTTGTAAGTTGGTTATCTCAAGTATTTTGTTTTGGTAATGGGACGCTGACTAGCACAGTGAGGCACATTTTCCAGGAACTTCCTGACAAAGGGTGAATGAGAGGTAAAATATTTGCATTCTGAAAACATCATTACTCTACTGTCACATGTGCTGGGTTTCACTTGTGGTCACTTCCCTTGCTCCTTCTGTCCTTGAGGGTTTATGTCTTCAAATTCTTTTACTGTTCTTTTAGTGGAGTGTCGGGAGAGTGCAGAAAAAATTGCAACCCATTTTACAATGTCTTTTTTCTTTATTAGTATAATTCTTTAAAGTTACTTAGACATCCAGAATAAAGACTGCTCTTCCCAGGCTCCCTTGCAGCTAGCTATGTTGGTGTCAATAAGTTCTGTTTAGTTCTGCCCATACTGTGTGGTATAGCTTCCCAATTATGCTCTTCGAGATAAGATGCATGTCTTCTCCCCCATCCTGTTACCTGTAATATGGCTATGGTTGTGCCATCCTCAACCTTGCAGAAGAGAATACACCTGGGAAGCTGAGCAATATGGGAGAAGAAATATGGGTCCCCAACATCGTAGGTCACCTTGCTAACCTTGGCTGTCTAAGACTCCTTGTTATGAGGGACAGAATTACATCTCCAATTATTTACATCGCTGAGAGTAGAGCCTGCATCCTATGTAACCATTGCATGTGTTCAATCTGCCATGCTCAAGTGGAGGAGATTTCATTACATGTTGAATGAACGTTCTTTGTGTTTTTCTCATAAGGGAGACAGAGGTCACAAATGGTAAGCTGTGGAGGAAGAAACACTTTCCTCATGCAGGTGAAAGGTGAACTGTTGGCACCCTTCCAGCTTACTTCATTTTTATCTACCATGTTAGTGGGAGGAAGGATGAGTTCAGAGGTTGAAGACTCAGTTTTAGCCCCAGCTCCACCACTGTGGGACTTTGGGCAAGTAATAGAATCTCTTTGAGTCTTAGTTTCTTCATTTACAAATCCTGCTTTTGTAATTATTTCTTTAAATACTTTCCTTAAAATGAATCTAAAATGAATATTTAAAATGAATGTTATTTTATGATTCCATTTAGGTATAGTTCTAGAACAGGCAAATCTGGAGTTGGGAATGTGGCTCAAGTGGTAGAGCATCTACCTAGCAAGCATGAGGCCCTGCATTCAAACCCTAGTACCACTAAAAAAGGGGGGGGGGTAAATCTAAGAAATTAGAATAGAGGTTACCTAGAGAAAGAGGCATATTAACTGGAAAGAGCTATGGGTGAGTGTTCTAGGGGAGTGGAATTATTCTATATTTTGACCATGATGGTGGGCCACATAGGTATTATACATTTGCTAAAATTCATTGAATAAGTATACTTAAAATGCATGACTTTTATTTCATATAAATGTAGTATTTTAAAAAATGCATTGGGAAAAAGAAAATGAAAATGGGAATTGGGAAAACGTAAATACAGATTTTAGATCATCTCCAGATACTCTTAAGAAGAAATTCACCAATATCTAGCAAAGTGATGCAAAAAGAGTAACCCCCTCACATGGACTACAATACAAATATTTAAAAAAACAATGAAGATGCTCCCTATATACTGATCTGGGATAATCTCCAAAATATATTTGAAAAAACCAGTGCAGAATCCTGTGTGTATTATGCTCACCTTTGCAAAAAAATTTGCAATAAATACAGTAAGGTTGAATATGAAATAATGTTGTTTCATATGTGAATTTTCATGCACTTTACTAAGTATTTCCCATGTGTCAGGGACTACAGGGCACTTTAATAATTGTAATGATGATGATAATAAACCCCTACTGCCATGCCTACTGTGTGCATATGCCACACTTTGTATATGTTAGTTCCTATACTCCTGACAGCAACCCTTTACCACACATCCATTATTAAGTCCACTTTACAGATGAGGAGAGTGAGAACTGTAGAAATGATGTGACTTGTCCAAGACAGTGATTCACATCCATGTGCAGGCTGAGTCCACAGCCCCTGCTCTTACCCTGCTGATTCTTTACTCCTCTTCACCTTTTTATAAAATATTTTATCTTACTTTCAGTTGAAGAGTTAATGATTAAAACAGGCAGCTAAGAGTAGATGTCACGAAATGGATCACATGCAAAATTTGTTTCTACCTTGAAATGTACAGTTTTGAACGCCTGGCCATGACACACCTGGATGGTGGAAGGGGATGTAAGGTCAACCAGCAGGTAGAGATGGGGAAGTCAGGATCACAGGGAGAGTCTGGAACTGGGCCAGCTGGGGGTGTGACCAGTGTCCTAGCCTAGTAGATCACTGAGAGCCCAGAGAGCAGCTTCACAGAAAGGCCTTTTGGAATGGCAAGGTTGAGGCTGGAATACAGGAGCCTTGACCCACGGATGAACTTACTGTGCTGAGCGGTGGGATCCAGGAGCTCTTTGTGATAGTGGATAGCTGGAGAGCCATGCTCTTGGGAGATATGCGTGGAGGGGAGACTGGGGCAGAGACCAGCCCTTTCCAAACTGCCAATGCAAGGGCCGGCTGGCTCTGTCAACATCATCACTTTTCTCTTCACGCTGCAACATTTTTATTTTCCCTACTGACAGCTTGCTACATTTTGAAACCAACCCTATGCATTAAAAGTAGTATTGTGAAAGAGAGCTGAACAGTAGCCCTTTGCATTTACATTTCAGTTCTTGGAGTGTACTTGGGGGATTATCTTCCTTTCTTCCAGTTTCCTCTGAGAGTATCTCTGCCAAAAGGCACACTCCCTTCACAGACTCAGAGAGAATCTGTCTTGTCACTTTGTTTTGTGTGCCCCAATCACACAGCCCCTTAACAGCCCAATGGGGGACTGGGTCTGCTCTTTGTGAGAGACTACATTGTTCTCTCCATCCACCTCACTGCCCCAGGCAATCTCCTTTACCATCATTTTGTGTGTGTGTGTGTGTGTGTGTAAAGTCAGCCTTCTGCATCTGAGGATTCAATCAACCATGGGTAGACAATATTAAAGAATTTTTTTTCTGTACTACATGTGTACAGACTTTTTGGGTCATCATTCCCTAAGCAATATAGTAGAACAACTACTTATTTATATTGGATTAGGTATTGTAAGTAACCTAGAGATGATTTAAAGTATATAGGAGGACATGCCTGGGTTATATGCAACTATTATGCCATTTCATATAATGAACTTGAGCACCCTTGGATTTTGGTATCTGTTGGGGTCCTGAAACCAATCCTCACAGATGGCTGTTTATACTTGTATGTGTGTGTGTGTGTATATATATATATATATAAAATTAACATATGATATATCTCATGTGACATCACAGAGACTCCAAAATGACTGAACGTATGAATTTTTGCAGTTGTGTTTTATATGGAGAAGTTAATTTGGCCCAGTCTCTTTATTGTACATGGTTCTTTTCATAAAAAATACTTGCCATGGTCTGAATGTTTGTGCCCCCCGCCCTTAGGTTGAAACCTAACTCTAATATAATAGTTTTAAGTGGTGAGTTCTTTAGTAGGGGACTGATGTCCTCACAAGGGGCTGGGGAGAGCTTTTCTTTTCTTACATCATGTGAAGGTACAGCAAGAAGGTGTCCATGAATGAGGAACCAGCCTTCACCAGACCCCAAATCTACCGGACCTCAATCTTAGTCTTTCCAGCCTCCAGAATAGTGAGCAATTAATTTTTGTGGTTTATACAATACCCAGTCTAAAGTATTTTGTTACAGCAACCCAAATGGACTAAAACAATCCTCTTCAAAGAGGTATATTAAGTAGATCTGCCTAGAATCTTATGGTATATTCATAGATCTGCTCATCTCTTTTACATGTAGGTTATCTTGTCAGTACAGGGTTACAGCAGACTATCCTTGGAGTCAGGATTTGTCAGGAGGCCCAGTCCTCTTTCTAGCACAACGTGTGGCTTCTTTCTCTGGTTGTTCCTTTTTTCCAGGTCATTAGATGAGGTTATTTTCCACTTTGTTCTGTGTTGTGATGAAATTGAATACTCCCAAATTATATGACAAATGAACAAGGAGAACTTTACTTAGAATCAGAGGGGATAGTCACAATGAAGAGTTTTTAAAAAACTTTTAAACGATGTCCCTGCAGAGTGGCTCAGCCAGCCATTGGCTCTGACCCAGCCCGTGTGGAACAGTAGGACTGCTGCCCTGTTCCACCCGCAGTGCCTGCTGAAACTTAGCCGCTAGGAATTCTGCTTCCAATGTGCCCCTGTGGACAGGGGCTATTAAGGGCTATTGCAAGTGGTCCTCTGTCTAGGAAATGCTTCCAGGTCTGTTACACCTCTGTGAGTAGGCTTAAAGAACTGTCTACGTTACTACACAGTGAGACAGTGATGTATGTGTTGGCTCCAATATGGTCATTTGGAAGGAAAATTACAGTGGGGACATTAGAGCATAGAAACTAAAGAAACAAATGTATGCCCATCAGATTCTTTAAACACAATTTTTATACTACATTCTGTAGCGTAACCTTCATGGGTACATATTTCTATTTTCCAAACAGAGTAAGTGTTCAGATAACCTTCAGCTCACCCATATACATCCTGAAAATGTAATATGTGTTCATGATTGGGTTTGAATGAACAGTTCCCACTGTCTCTTCTGGAAGTATTTAAATTTTTCCTATGTTTCTCAAAGGTTACGTACAATCTCAGCTTTTGAATTCTGTTATCATTGCAGCTAAGCTTGCATTATACTTAGAAATAGCACATGACGTTCCAAGTGTCCTCCTATACTCCTCTTCACATTTACAAAGGTGCTTTACAATCAGTAATCAAACTGGGCATCTGTTTTTATTTAAGTGCACCCCAGTCCTCTTGCTAATCTTTGAATGATTGTGGTGTTTTCTTGGGAAATGCAGGAGGACTGATACCCTATGGCTAAGCTTACTTGGTCCAACCCTAGTCATTCACAAACAGCAGATGTTCACGGTGTATTTTTCACTTTCCTGCCTGCTCTGTGAGCAATTAATTTTGTAGTAGGTTGTGTCTTTATCAGCTCCTCAGATTTCTAGTCAAACCTGGTATTTTCCCTGTGCTGATTTCCTGCCTCTTGGGATACAGTCTTCCAGTGATGTTAAAGGTTTGTGGCAGTCTTCACTGAGGCTTGTTCTTGTTTTTGGGTACAGCTAATGCAGGCAAAAGATTTCTGTCAGATGAAATTTAGAGGCGCTGTGTTTTTCTATTTAGAATATTAAAAATGCAGGGATCTGTCTACAGCATTTGTAAATGCAATACCTTACAATACCTTGTGCTTACAAAATAACCACAAAATCCTCTGAACCATGCCAGAGTCTCCCAACAAAATCCCAAGGGTAGCAGACTGCCAACTCTAGCTTTGGGATTATTCTTCACCTCCTATCTCTCAACCAAGTATTATTATTAATTAGAACAAGAGGTCCTAATTAAAAGTGTAATTTTAGCTACCTCTAATTTGGTTCTGTACATTCATTTTTCTGAATGTCTACTATTTACTAGAGTCTGGTTATTGGAACGTGCTGCAAAGCAATTCACACAGGAAAGCACGGGACTGATGTCATCAAAGTGAAGAAGCAAAGATAGTGACTTGAGTCCAAAGGTGAATTTTTTCCCAAGGCACATACATACAAATTGTTTATAAAGTGTTTCCATTTAAAATACTTGCTTATACTTATTTTTCTTCACTACAAAAGTAAATGATATTCATTGGAGGCATTTTAGAAAAAATAAAAAAATTAGTCATTACCCTTAATGTCACCGCCCATATAGTAGTCACAATTAGCTCCTGGTTTCATATCCTTCCTGTCTGTTTTTATACTATTTATACTTCACAAAATGAAATGGTTGTCTTTATAATTGCTTTTAAAACCTTTACATTGTGAAAGAAACCCTTTAAATAGAAACAACACAAATGGTGTGGATTATCGTGAGCTATCACAAGGCAAGCTTCCTTGTAACCAGTGCTCAAATACACCAGAGGTTCCTCTACCTGCCTCATCACCAGATCAACCGTCTGCTTTCCCTGCAGGTGATCACTGTTCACTTAACATTTTGTAATTGATAACTCTATAAATGTTATAGACTTCATAATACATTGGTATTATTTTTTGCCTTAAACTGTTAATTATCTTTTAAAGAGACTTTTTTATTTGGGTGGGGGTTTGGGTTTGAACTCAGGACCTTGTGCTTGCTAGACAGAAGCTCTACCACTTGAGCCACACCTCCATATCTGCAGTATTTTTCATCTCTAAAATTTCATTTGGGACTTCAAGCATATATCTTTTACATTTCTACATGCTCAAGCTTCACTTTATTGAATATATGGACTATAATTATAATAGTTATTTTGCAATCTTGTCTACCAATTCTATCGTGTCATTTTTTTTTTCTCTTCACTATCAGTCATATTTTAATGTTCCTTTTCATGCCTTGTCATTTTTTTATTGGATCCAGACATTGTGAATTTTACCACGCAGGGTGCTGGATATTTTGCATTCCTGCAAACATTCTTTTTTTTTTTTTCCTGGGATGCAGTTGAGTTACTGAAATAGTTTGATAATTTTAAGGTTGGCTTTTTAAGCATTGTTAAGTGGGACCAGAGCAGCTTTTGTTCGTGGGCTGATTTTGCCTCACTGTTCAATGCCTCATGAATTACGAGGTTTTTTTTTAAGGTGGGTGAGACCATGGACTTTTCCTGATTCTCTGTGAGATCCTGAAAATGTTCACCTTTTGAGTAGTTCATTCCCCAGCTAAGACAGTTCCCCTATACACCTGTTCTGATGAGTACTCAAGGGATCCCTTACACATTTCTGGAGCCCTCTCTGTGCATCTGTCTCCTCTCTAGCACCTTGCTCCGTGGACTTTAGTCCCCTGGGCTCCTTGAACTCCCAGCTTTGTCTCCTCAACTCAGGAAGACTGTTGAGGTCCCTGCCTTCTGTGTTCAGGCCTGGATATTCTCTCCAGACAGGAAGCTGGGCACTTTTAGAACTTACCTCATTTGTTACCCCTCTCAGGTATCACTGTTCTTTGAAGATCTAATGTCTGGAAACAGGGTTTTTTTCTCCATCATATATTTGGTCTAATATTTTAGCTATTTTAGGAAGGAAGGTAAATCTGGTCCTTTGAAGTAGAAGCCCTTATTCTGAATTTTATAGTGATCTCTTCTTCATGTTGTTGTATAATTTGTCATCTAAGTTTATATCTCTAGACACTATGGCTTAGTATTGCCAATTAAAAATTATTATACATCTTTTAGGTTTCTTTTTAAAAAATCTATATGTTTGTTAAAAATATAGACTTGTAGTCCCATGCTTGAATGTCATTGTGGTCATAAGCTGAATTACATAAAACATAATTGTAAGGGACTCTTCACAAACATACTCTGGACAGAAGCAAAAATCATAAACAGAAATGACTGACAAGACAGTGCCAGTTCAGAAACAAGCACCTTATAATTAACACTTGCTAGAAAGTAGAGTTTTAACATCATTTTCAATTATACCAACAGTCAGAGGCCAAATAGCACAGACATAGAGACGCACTACGACCACAAGATGTCTTTTCATACTTCTCAAATAGTTGTGTATTTTAACTGTGAAGGTCAGTTACCACAGCCCAACTTGTTCTTAACAAGTAGAATTTTTATGTCCATTCAATCAGACTTTCTTATACCTCTTTGGATCTATTCATTTGCAGACAAGAGGAGAAACTGTAGCCGGATTCTTCATCTCATGCATTTGCATGTGATATCCAGTCTTCATACGCTGTCCAATTTCTTTAAGATAAATGGAGTAGGCCATGTAGATGAGAAAGTTCCAGATGGGGAAGATCACATGCTTGCACATCTGCTTCATTTTCATCCCAACATTGCGGCCCTGCCTCACCAGCTTCCAGCCACTGCACTCTTTTCTAGGTGTCTTACACAGAACCTTTCTCCATCCCTTCCTTTTCATTTTCTCTTCTGAGGAACCATTCTGTTTGGTTTAGTTCCCCCACAGTCTGGCTTTTGCTGGTACACGTGTGTGGTTAGTTCAGCACATTGTTCTTGTGTTTTTTATTTCCTGTGAATGGGCAGCTAAATTCACAGATTTGAGCAGACTTGAGTTCAATTACCTTTGGCAAGACTACAGTCTTTCACCAGGAGGCACATAAAATGTTTTTCTCTCTTTGTGATGTTAATAGTCATTAGTGCTAAATGCCTAAATGTATTAATTTGTTGAACGTTGTAAAATGGCAATAGTCTAATTCTTTAATTTCTTTTTCATTTATTAGAGTACCTTTATAAAGAGTCACATATCCTCATTACTATTTGATTACCCATGGCACAGTTTATATGAGAAGGCAGAATAAATGCTTCATTTAAGATAATGAATGGATTTCATAGCATTCTCTCGATTCCTCATTAGTTTTTTTTTAAATAATTTAAATATAATTATTAACTCATTGATTGATGGGTTTTAATTACTTTTTTTTTTTTTGCAGTTCTGGGGTTTGAACTCAGGGCCTACACCTTGAACTACTCCACCAGCCCTTTTTTGTGATGGATTTTTTGAGTTAGGGCATCATGAACTATTTGCCCAGGTCAGCTTCAAACCTCAATTCTGCTTTCTGAGTAGCTGGGATTACAGATGTGAGCCACTGGGGCCCAGTGCAGTTATTCTTTTTGCAGTTCAAATTGTCCCATCTCTGGCTGGCGGGAGCCTGTTCAAGTTGGTTCTGAGTCCTTTGTACACCTTAATAGCTTCATAACTTCTTATCTAACATGATAAGATGTTCCTGCCCATCTTCTCCGTTTCTTGCCTACAAACAGGAACCAGCAATTTCCCCAAGAAGCCCTCGTTCCATTTAGTGGAAAATGGTTGTTTTAAGCCACCTGTGTGGTAGGGTTGTCAGTGCTGGTAGGTGGTCATCATATTTGTGCCCCTTTAGTGAATGCCGCTCAGATATTATATGTGTGTGGACACATTTCCTTCTTTTAAAAGATTACATATTTCATGAGTTTATATTGATACTTCTACTTTGTAACTATAGAGTTATAAAACTAACCTCTTTCATATTTCATCTGAATCTTCTGTCTTCCACACCAGGAATCTTGTTTTTGAAGGACATGGTGTGTTAGAATTAGAATATGTCAAATTACTCATTTCTTCACCCAAAACACCCTCAGAATAACAATAGTAACATGATTACCGCAGTGTTATCACTGAGAGCAACATTAGGGCTCGGGGTGTAGCTTGGTAGTAGGGCACTTGTCTAGCATGCATGAGGCCCTGGGTTTGATCCCCAGCACTGCAAAAAATTTTTTACAGGTGTCTATATTATAATATTTTCCTTTTAGTCCTTTAGTTATATAAGTAACTACTTATCAACAGTCCTTGATTAAATGTTTCCTTAGTCATTTTGCTGGATGGAAGCTCACTTTTAATAATTTTTCAAGGACTCATGGGGCCAATATATCCTATTTTTTTGCATGTTGATAACAGTTTATTCCTTTTATACTTGTAGTTTTGCTGCCTGTTTCTTGGCTAATATTCTCTTTCTCTGAGTACCTTAAATATCTTTTCCACTTGTTTCTGGAGGACTAGACGTATAGAAATGTTTCATGATAAATCTAATTTCCTTTCTGTTATCTCACCATTTTGTCTAGGTGCTCAAAGAATTTTTTCTTTTATGTCTAGTAATTTCATTAGAATACTTTATGATAGGGTCACCCTGGGTTGACATTCTCAGGCACATGGTATGTTCTTTTATTTCTGATTTATTATTATTATTATTTTTTGAAACATCTCTCTATGTTGCCCAGGCTGGTCCTGAACTCCTAGGGCTCAAGCAGTCCTCCTGCCTCAGCCTGCTGAGTAGCTGGGCTAGAGGTGCATTCATACCACACCCAGCAGGTGTGCTCTTTAAAAATGTAGCTTCAGACCCTCACCCCTTTAAAAATATTTTAAGAAAGTTTTCTTAAATTACAGTTTTTGTCTTAATTTTCTTCTTTGGGAGTACCAATTACTCCTATATTGAATCTTCCTTGCCTATTTGTTAGTTCCTCTCTAATCATTTTTACCACTTTTTATATTTCTTTTTAAAATAGACTTCATCTTTTTCATAGAAAAATTGAGTGGAAAGTACAAAGAGTTTCCATTCATTCATTCCTAGTATGTAAGAAACCAACTGACTTTAATATTAACCTTGTATCCTGCAATCTTGCTATTTTTAGTTATTCATTCTAGGATTTTTTTCATCAGTTTTTTTAGAATTCTATATACAGGTAATCATGCCATTTGTGAACAATGATGGTTTGATTTCTTCCTTTCCAGTCTTTATGCTTTTTATTGCATTAGTAGGACTTCTAGTACAATTGTTATGGCAATCTCGAACAGAGACACGGGACACTGAGGCAGTTCAGCAGGAAGCAATGTTTTATTGTGCAGGCACAGAGTCAGCAGACTTGAGTCCAAAGGCTGAGCCCCAAGAACAAAGGGTCTCATCTTATATACCCTTGCAAGCAGGTTACAGAAGCAAAAGGCAAGGTTTAACCTATATATGTTTTCATGCAATTCTATAGGCTACTTCACCCTAGTGCTACTTGAATTTCTACCCCCAGTGCTATGTGACCTTCACGTTTAGATTCTTGACGTTTTCTCTCTCTGCTATGCCATCCCTTCCTCCAACTACCTTATCAGAACACAGGCTTGTCTGTTTCTTTTCTGGTTCTCCTCCCTGCTACACAATGGAGAGGTAAGGGAAGACATCCTTGTTTTATTCTTGATCTTAGTGGGAAAGCTTTTAGTTTTATGCCATTAAGTATGATGTAAGTAGAGTTTTTACAAATGTTCCTTATCAAGTTGAGGAGGTTTATCTAGTTTGCTAAGGTTTTTTTTTTTAATTTGAAGTGGATGTTGGACTTTGTCAAATGCCTTTTATGCATCTATTGATATGATCATTTGATTTTCTTCTTAGCATGTTGATATGGTAAGTTACATTTTTGCATACTTGGAATAAACCTCACTTGATTATGGTGTGTAATTATTTTCATATATTGTTGGATTCAGTTTGGTAATATTTTGTTAATGATATTTGCATTTCTGTTCATGAGAGATACTGGTGTGTGTGTGTGTTTCTTGTAATGTCTTTGTCTGATTTTGGGATTGTAGTAATTTTAGCCTCATGAATTAAGTAGTCCCTTAACTACTATCTTCTGGAAGAAATTGGAGAGAACTGATATAATTCCTTCCTTAAATGTTTAGTAAAATTCGCCAGTGAACAGATTGGTTTCTTGTAATTTTTTGGAAGATTTTTCATTGTTGATTCAATTTATTTGACAGACAGAGGGTATTCAAATTGTCTATTTCTATGAGTTTTGGTGGACTGTGTCTTTTAGAGAATTGGTCCATTTCACTTTGCTAATAAATTTGTGGGCATAGCACTGTTCATAGAATTCTTTTATTATTCTTTTAATGTCTATGCAACCTGTGAAGATGTCCTCTCCTTCTAACATTAGTAATTTGTGTCCTCTCCCTTTTTTCTTAGTTTATGTTTTGTTGATATTTGCAGAGAATCAGTGTTTGGATTTATTGATTTTTTTTCTCTATTGATTTCTGTTTTCCGTATTATGTGATTTTTATGTCATATTCAGAAAATCATCAGCAAATCTACCTATTCCTGTATTTTTAATTTATGTCTTTATAATAAAGTGAGTATCTTATAGAAAACATACAATCAGGTCTTGTGTTTTGATACACTTGACAATCTTTGTCTTTAATTGATATATTTAGACATTGATGTTTAAGGTTGTTAGTGATATGTGGTAGTTAGTTTCCCCTTATCTAAGGGGGATATGGTCAAGTCCCTCAGTGGGCAACTGAAAACATGAATAGTACTGAACTCTACATATATTATGTTTTTCTATACATATATACTTGTGATAAAGCTCAATTTATAAATTAGGCACAATAAGAGATTAGCAACAATAACTAATAATAAAATATAAAATTATGGCACTATACTGTTATAAAAGTTATGTGAATACACTCTCCCTCTTGCTCTCAAAAATATATATACTATACTCATCTGTTATGGTTTGGGTATGAAGTTACTCAAATACTAACGTGTTTGGTCTCCAGCTGGTGGTACTAAGATAGGCAATTGTGTGCTAACCTCATTGTTAATCCGCTGATGAGCTCATAGCCTAGTTGGAGGAAGTAGGTTGCTGTGAGCATGTCTTTGAAGGGTGTATCTTGTCCCTAGCCTTTTCCTTTGATGCTTCCTAGATGCCATGAGGTGAATAACTCTCCTTTGCCATGTCCTCTGTCATGAAGTTTCTGCTTTGTCACAGGTCTAAAATCAGTGGAGCCAGCTGACTAGAGAGTGAAACCTCTGAAACTGTGAGTCAAAATAAATCCTTCCTTCCTGAAATTGTGTTACTGAGGTAGGTGTTTTGTCACTGAGGTGGAAAAGCTGACTGACATGTCCCCTTTGATCTTGTGATAGTGTGAGATGATATAATTCCTATATGATGAGAGGAAA
Source organism: Castor canadensis (assembly GCF_047511655.1). Classification (NCBI taxonomy): domain Eukaryota; kingdom Metazoa; phylum Chordata; class Mammalia; order Rodentia; family Castoridae; genus Castor; species Castor canadensis. Next base: position 60,561,564 of record NC_133392.1, on the reverse strand, counting down.
TGAGATAATGATGTAGGCATTGTGACATAGTTTTTAGACTACTATTGCCCTTCTTACTGGAACTCAAACACTATAATACTACCCAAGTCAATCTGAAAACCAAGATAGCTACTAAGTGACTACTGGGTGGGTCATGTATACACCATGGATACATTAGACAAAGGGTTGATTCTTGTCCTAGGCAGGATGGAGAAAGACAGTGCAAAATCTCAGCATACTATTCCGAACAGTGCATAATTTATGAATTCTTTATTTCTGGAAATTTCCTTTTAATATTTTTGGCCATGGTCAATTATGGGTAACTCAATCCATAGTGAAACAATGTATAAGACTTCTGTAGTTGGGTTAATATCCACTGTAACATATGGTAGATTAATATCTACCATAAACAAATTAGTGTGCACTATTTGTTGCCTTTATTCTTTGTTTCTACTTTTGTGTTCCACTCTTACTCTCCCTTTGGTAGTTTTTTTTATTATTATTCATATGTGCATACAATGCTTGGGTCATTTTTCCCCCCTGCCCCCACCTCCTCCCTTACCACCCACCCCACCCCCTCCCTCTTCCCACCCCCTTGATACCTGGCAGAAACTATTTTGCCCTTATCTCTAATTTTGTTGAAGAGAGAGTATAAGCAATAATAGGAAGGAACAAGGGTTTTTGCTAGTTGAGATAAGGATAGCTATACAGGGAGTTGACTCATATTGATTTCCTATGCATGTGTGTTACCTTCTAGGTTAGTTCTTTTTGATCTAACCTTTTCTCTAGTTCCTGGTCCCCTTCTCCTATTGGCCTCAGTTGCTTTTAAGGTATCTGCTTTAGTTTCTCTGCATTGAGGGCAACAAATGCTAGCTAATTTTCTAGGTGTCTTACCTATCCTCACCCCTCCCTTGTGTGCTCTTGCTTTTATCATGTGCTCAAAGTCCAATCCCCTTGTTTGTTGTGTTTGCCCTTGATCTAATGTCTGCATATGAAGGAGAACATATGATTTTTGGTCTTTTGGGCCAGGCTAACCTCACTCAGAATGATGTTTTCCAATTTCATCCATTTATCAGTGAATGATAACATTTCGTTCTTCTTCATGGCTGCATAAAATTCCGTTGTTTATAGATACCACATTTTCTTGATCCATTCATCAGTAGTGGGGCATCTTGGCTGTTTCCATAACTTGGCTATTGTGAATAGTGCTGCAATAAACATGGGTGTGCAGGTGCCTCTGGAATAACCTGTGTCACAGTCTTTTGGGTATATCCCCAAGAGTGGTATTGCTGAATCAAATGGTAGATCAATGTTTAGCTTTTTAAGTAGCCTCCAAATTTTTTTCCAGAGTGGTTGTACTAGTTTACATTCCCACCAACAGTGTAAGAGGGTTCCTTTTTCCCCGCATCCTCGCCAACACCTGTTGTTGGTGGTGTTGCTGATGATGGCTATTCTAACAGGGGTGAGGTGGAATCTTAGTGTGGTTTTAATTTGCATTTCCTTTATGGCCAGAGATGGTGAGCATTTTTTCATGTGTTTTTTGGCCATTTGAATTTCTTCTTTTGAGAAAGTTCTGTTTAGTTCACTTGCCCATTTCTTTGTTGGTTCATTAGTTTTGGGAGAATTTAGTTTTTTAAGTTCCCTATATATTCTGGTTATCAGTCCTTTGTCTGATGTGTAGCAAATATTTTCTCCCACTCTGTGGGTGTTCTCTTCAGTTTAGAGACCATTTCTTTTGATGAGCAGAAGCTTTTAGTTTTATGAAGTCCCATTTATCTAGGCTATCTCTTAGTTGCTGTGCTGCTGGGGTTCCATTGAGAAAGTCCTTACCTATACCTACTAACTCCAGAGTATTTCCTACTCTTTCCTGTATCAACTTTAGAGTTTGTGGTCTGATATTAAGATCCTTGATCCATTTTGAGTGAATGTTGGCATAGGGTGATATACATGGATCTAGTTTCAGTTTTTTGCAGGCTGCTAAACAGTTTTCCCAGCAGTTTTTGTGGAAGAGGCTGCTTTTTCTCCATCGTATATTTTTAGCACCTTTGTCAAAGACAAGTTGGTTATAGTTGTGTGGCTTCCTATCTGGGTCCTCTATTCTGTTCCACTGGTCTTCATGTCTGTTTTTGTGCCAGTACCATGCTGTTTTTATTGCTATTTCTTTGTAATATAGTTTGAAGTTGGGTATCGTGATACCTCCAGCATTGTTCTTTTGACTGAGTATTGCCTTGGCTATTCGTGGCCTCTTGTGTTTCCATATAAATTCCACGGTAGATTTTTTCAATCTCTTTAATGAATGTCATTGGAATTTAGATGGGAATTGCTTTAAACATGTAGATTACTTTTGGGAGTATCGACATTTTTACTATGTTGATTCTACCAATCCATGAGCATGGGAGATCTCTCCACTTTCTATAGTCTTCCTCAATCTCTTTCTTCAGAAGTTTATAGTTTTCCTTGTAGAGGTTGTTCACATCTTTTGTTAGGTTTACACCTAGGTATTTGATTTTTTTGAGGCTCTTGTAAGTGGAATTGTTTTCATATATTCTTTTTCAGTTTGTTCATTATTAGTGCATAGAAATGCTAATGATTTTTCTATGTTGATTTTATATCCTGCTACCTTGCTGTAGCTATTGATGATGTGTAGAAGCTTCTGAGTAGAGTTTTTTGGGTCTTTAAGGTATAGGATCATGTCGTCTGCAAATAGGGATATTTTGACAGTTTCTTTACCCTATTTGTATTCCTTTTATTCCTTCTTGCCTAATTGCTCTGGCTAAGAATTCCAGTACTATGTTGAATAGGAGTGGAGATAGTGGGCATCCTTGTCTGGTTCCTGATTTTAGAGGGAATGGTTTTAATTTTTCTCCGTTAAGTATAATGTTGGCTGGAGGTTTGTCATATATAGCTTTTATAATGTGAGGTACTTTCCTTCTATTCTTAGTTTTTAGAGCTTTTATCATGAAATGGTGTTGGATCTTATCAAAGGCTTTTTCTGCATCTATTGAGATGATCAAGTGGTTTTTGTCTTTGCTTCTGTTAATGTGGTTTATTACGTTTATTGATTTTCGTATGTTGAACCAACCCTGCATTCCTGGGATGAAGCCTACTTGGTCATGGTTAATAATCTTTTTGATGTGTTGTTGTATTCGGTTTGCCATTATTTTGTTGAGGATTTTTGCATCAATGTTCATTAAGGAGATTGGCCTATAGTTCTCCTTTTTGGAGGTGTCTTTGCCTGGTTTTGGGATAAGTGTAATACTGGATTCATAAAATGTGTTAAGCAGTTTTCCTTCCCTTTCTATTTCATGGAACAGTTTAAGGAGGGTTGGTATCAGTTCTTCTTTAAAAGTCTGATATAATTCAGCAGAGAATCCATCAGGTCCTGGACTTTTCTTTTTGGGGAGACTCTTGATTGCTGCTTCAATTTCATTCTGTGTTATAGATCTATTCAGGTGATTAATTTCCTCTTGGTTCAGTTTTAGATGATCATATGTATCTAGGAATCTGTCCATTTCTTTAAGATTTTCAAATTTATTTGAATATAGGTTCTCGAAGTAGTCTCTGATGATTTCCTGGACTTCCATGGTGTTTGTTGTTATCTCCCCTTTTGCATTCCTGATTTTACTAATTTGGGTTTTTTTCTCTCCTCATTTTAGTCAGGTTTGCCAGGGGTCTGTTGACCTTGTTTATTTTTTCAAAGAAACAACTTTTTGTTTCATTGATTCTTTGTATGTTTTTTTTTTTGTTTTTATTTCATTGATTTCAGCTCTTATTTTTATTATTTCTCTCCTATTTGTTTTGGGATTTGATTTTTCTTGTTTTTCTAGGAGTTTGAGATGTATCATTAGGTCATTGATTTGGGATCTTTCAATCTTTTTAATATATGCACTCATGGCTATAAACTTTCCTCTCAGGACTGCCTTTGCTGTGTCCCATAGGTTCCGGTAGGTTGTGTTTTCATTTTCATTGACTTCCAGGAACTTTTTAATTTCCTCTTTTATTTCATCAATGACCCATTGTTCATTAAGTAATGAGTTATTTAGTTTCCAGCTGTTTGCATGTTTTTTGTCTTTACTTTTGTTGTTGAGTTCTATTTTTACTGCATTATGATCAGATAGTATGCACGATATAATTTCTATTTTCTTGTAATTGCTGAGGTTTGCTTTGTGCCCTAGGATATGATCTGTTTTGGAGAAGGTTCCATGGGCTGCTGAGAAGAATGTATATTGTGTAGAAGTTGGATGAAATGTTCTGTAGACATCAAGTAGGTCCATTTGATCTATTGTGTAATTTATTTTATTTTCACTGGGCAATAAATATTTTAATTTGTTTCATTTTTATGATGACAAATAATCTTCAAGTTTATTTCCTCTTCATTTGTTTGCTTAAATACAAAGCTAAACCACAAACAGGTACAACCAAGACATTTCATTTTACATTTACACACTCCTGTGGATCCTCCTCCAACTCGCTGACCACTGAACAGGCTAGCGGGGCAGGGGGAAGACTTTCTTAGGTAGCACCATCGTGAGTCCCAGGGTGGGGTGAGGGAGGACCAAGGAGAAGAGCCTTTCCTTATACCTGTCATTTACATTTACCTGGACCAGGTGGGCAGGATCTCAGGTTCCAGCTCCTGAGCCCTGAACTCCCTAGGGACGGAGTAGGAAGCCACCTTCTCCTGTCTATCGCACTGTAGGTGAAAACTTGAGGCTCCTCCTTGTTTCCTGGCTTCCTGACCTTGCTGGCACCCAGCACACCTTTTGACTTCCTGAGGCTTGCCATGGTCACTAGGGTAGGGGTCCTGGGCTCTCAGGCTCACACTGCAGTTCATGGCTGCATCTTCACCGGAAGGACACCTGATGGTCTGATACACTGCAGACCTTGGCGTCAGGGCAGGTGAGTGGGGGTATCTGTAAGTAATTTCTGGTCCCACTACAAAACTTTATTTTTGATTAGAATAGAGTACCATCTCAAATCTCCTCTACAAAAACTAAAAGCCCAAAATAAAGCAAAACAACACAGCCACTTCACTCACTTCAAGACCTATATACATGTAAGTTGTTTTCTGTGGTTTTTTTTTCTTTCTTTTCTTTTTTTGTTTGCTTTTTATTTATTTTTTTAAATAAATTCAGTGTTCACATTTCTATAAAGAATTAACTCAGTTTCTGGAGGCCTGCCCCCGCAGATGGGAAGCAGTGCTCTTCCCGGCCCTATGGCTCCTACCCACCTGAAGTGGCCTGTGGAAGAAGTGTGCACTTGGCAGGCACGGCCAGAGTCAGTAAGATTTCAGAAGCAGAGAGAAGACTAGCTTACTGCAAACCCTTTAAAACATTCATGCACGTCAGCGTGCGCCTGTCGAGACAGAGGAGAACAAGAGCTTGGAGACGTCCAGCCAGGCCCGACGTGCATGGGGCGATGCCCTCGCAGCCACCTGACCTTGGACATCAGTGTGGGCAGTCCTGGCACAGACTCACCTGGCCTCCTAGTTCATGGTGACCCTTCTTCTAAAACCTGTGCCGAGTCTTGGACTGCATGCACGGGAAGCATGAACCTTTGGCTTGTATGCAAAAAAGATACAAAAACAACTAGAATATAAAAGTTTTGGTACTATAAGGCCATCTGTTCAAGTCCACCTTGGAAACCTGTTACAGATATTTAAATACTACAGTGAAATGGCATCTTAATATGCTTCATAAAAACGTTTGAAGTGATCTGCTAAGAGGAAGTGTGTAAAAAATCATTCCCTCTGAGAGCACTTTGTCCTTTGCAGGGGTGGCGGCCTGCCGGCCACCGTTAATGCTTCAGCCATGGGTAGGCTTTGATGGAGGCCTTGCTGCGGTCACTGTAGTCATACAGACACTCCTCCCCAGTGGCGATGTCTCGGGAGGCGATGAGGATGAGGTGAGGCACTCCGTCGATGTCATGTAGTTTGGTTTGGCAGTTCCCACACTTGCTGTGATTGATCAGCCTCCCCAGGTGGTTTGTCTTATGAGTGGCATCCATGCAGTAGGTCTTGCTCAGATACTGAAAATAGTACATGTAGCAGCCCATGGAGGGGTCCTGTGCGTACAGAGCCTCTTGCTCCTTGGCGTCAGTGATCTCGATGAGGTCCCCGTGATATTCCACCACAAAATCACCCCAGGAGAACTGCTTGGTGGCAATCACACCCCTGCCTTTGCCATCGATTAAGTCAATCTTCATGCCTTCTTCCTTCCCGCTTTCAATCAACTCATCTATTTTTTTCCTTTCTTCATACTGCAGCTCAGCTTTGGTCTTCCTGGAGCTCCTTTGGACTGGGTAGAAATCTGTGATTTTGCGATTCTGTTGCGTTTTCCCTTGAGCTTTTTCCCGAGGGGCCTGTTTGCCCCTGAGGGGTTTTTTCAGGGCTTACTTGGCGCCCACTGTATTGGTAGAATCACATGATGAGGGTGGAGATTTTGGAGGTTCTGCTGCTTCGGATTTTTGGTTTGGAAAAGGTGCCAGGGGACCTCTCCTGGTGTCTTTGACCTTCTGTTCCTCAGACTTCAGGGTGCTTTGTATTGTGTTCCCGGCATTCCTTTTCTCTTCTCATTTCCTGTAGATCCCAGCTAATGGTTTCCCTTGACATTTGACTTTGTGGTGTGCATCTGAATTCTCTTCCTGAAGGGGGAACGCATTCCAGAGCATTTGTTCGGGCTCATGAAGGAATAGATCTTTGACTGCCCAGCAAACACGTTCTCCTGCAGCCCGGCCAGGCCCATGGTGGCCTGCCTGGCGCCCTCGCCCTCACCGTGGCCCGGCCACCAGCGTTGCCGCTGCCGCTGCTGCTGCTGTTGCCACCGCCACCAGCGCCCCATGGTGCCCCCTTCCCCCATGGCCTGCGAGCAGGGCCGCGGCAGCCCCGCGCCTCCCTGAGAGAGGGATGCAGGGAGGGAGGCGCCTATTGTGTATTTTAGATCTTGGATTTCTTTATTGATTTTTTGTTTGGATGACCTATCTATTGATGATAATGGGGTGTTAAAGTCTCCCACAACCACTGTGTTGGAGTTAATATATGCTTTTAGGTCTTTCAGGATATGTTTGATGTAATTGGCTGCATTGACATTGGGTGCATACAGGTTGATGATTATTTCCTTTTGGTCTATTTCCCCTTTTATTAGTATGGAATGTCCTTCTTTATCTCATTTGATCAATGTAGGTTTGAAGTCTACTTTGTCAGAGATAAGTCTTGCTAACCCTGCCTGTTTTTGGGGGCCATTGGCTTGGTAAATCTTCTTCCAGCCTTTCATCCTAAGCCTATGTTTATTTCTGTTGGTGAGATGGGTCTCCTGTAAGCAACAAATTGTTGGATCTTCCTTTTTAATCCATTTCATCAAGTGGTGCCTTTTGATGGGTGAAGTAAGTCCGTTAACATTAAGTGTTAGTACTGATAGGTATGTGGTGATTCCTGTCATTTAGTTGTCTTAGTTGTTTGAAGGTTTGATTGTGTGTACCTAAGTTGAGGTCACTCTCTACTTTCTTGCTTTTTCTTTTCCTGTAGTTTCGTGCTGCCTGTCCTTTCATGGTTATGTTGGGTTTCACTTTCTGTGTGCAGAATCCCTTGAAGAATCTTTTGTAGTGGTGGCTTTGTGGTCACATATGGTTTTAATTTCTGCTTATCATGGAAGACTTTTATTGCTCCATCTATTTTGAATGCTAGTTTTGCTGGGTAGAGTATCCTAGGGTTGAAGTTATTTTCATTCAGTACCTAGAAGATCTCACCTCACGCTCTTCTTGCTTTTAATGTTTCTGTTGAGAAGTCTGCTGTGATTTTGATGGGTTTACCTTTGTATGTTACTTGTTTTTTCTCTCTTACAGCCTTCAATATTCTTTTCCTAGTTTCTGAACTTGTTGTTTTAATGATGATATGTCGTGGGGTAGTTCTATTTTGATCTGATCTGTTTGGTGTCCTGGAGGCCTCTTGCATCTGTATGGGACTATCTTTCTCTAGATTTGGGAAATTTTGTTGAATATATTACGCATTCCCTTTGCTTGTACCTCTTCTCCTTCTTTGAAGCCCATGATTCTCAAGTTTGGTCTTTTAATGGAGTCAGTGAGTTCTTGCATTTTCTTTTCACAGGTCTTGAGTTGTTTAATTAATAGTTCTTCGGTTTTTCCTTTAATTACCATTTCATCTTCGAGTTCTGAGATTCTGTCTTCTGTTTGTTCTCTTCTGCTGGATTGGCCTTCCGTTTTGTTTTGCAATTCTGTTTCATTCTTTTTTCTGAGGTTTTCCATATCCTGGGTCATTTCCTCTTTAATGTTGTCTATTTTTGTCCTGAGTTCATTTATCTCTTTATTAATCGTGTTCTCTGTTTCACTTTGGTGTTTATACAGTGCTTCTATGGTTTCCTTTATTTCTTCTTTTGCTTTTTCAAATTCTCTATTTTTGTTGCCTTGGAATTTCTTGAGTGTCTCCTGTACATTTTGCTTGACCCTATCCAGTATCATCTCTATAAAATTCTCATTGAGTACCTGTAGTATGTCTTCTTTTAAATTATTCTTGAGGGCTTCATTGGGTTCTTTGGCATAGTTTATCTTCATTTTGTTGGAGTCTGGATCTGAGTATCTGTTTTCTTCATTTCCCTCTGGTTCCTGTACTAATTTTTTGCTGTGGGGAAACTGGTTTCCCTATTTTTTCTGTCTTCCCGTCATTGCCCTTGGTGTTGTTATTGTCCCTGTACTGTGTGCAATTAAGTATTTTCTGGCTTGTAATAATAGCACTAGTGATATTTAGAATGGAACAGTGAGAGGGGATAGAAAGCAAAGAAGTTAGAGGAAAAGAGAAAAACAAGTAATCAAGTAAAAAACAACAAAACAAACAAACAAAAAACGTTTCAAAAGTTTCTCAACAGGGAGAGACAGTGTACTAATCAACCGTAAGCTGAAAAGGCATTAGAGAGACAGAGAGAGGATTGAAAATAAAAAATAAGAAGAATAAAGATAAGAATAAAAATAAAAAATAAGTAAATGAAAGAAAAAATATATAAATAAAATAAAGTAAAACAAAATAAAAAATAAAAAATTAAAAATTAAAAAAAAAAACCAAAACCCTCCAAGTTCAAATGCAATGAAGTTTCAGTCTTAATAATTTTGGTGTTCGTCCCTCAGCCTCCAGTCCTGGAGATGGTGCCTCAGATGTTGTTCTGTAGTTGTCTCATCAAAGGGGAAACATAAAGTAGAACAAAACCACACAAAACAAAAACAACAACAATAACAAAAAACCGACAAAGTGTTCCAAGTTCAAATGCAATACAGTTTCGTAAGTTTTTCAGCATGCAGGTGTTGTTCAGTTGTTTTTTCATCAAAGGTAGGGAGAGAAAAAAAAGAGTCTGGAGACAGTTCTGTGAATGGCTATCTGAGGCTGTGGCTTGCCTGCCCGCTGCTGTCAGCCTGCTGTTGCTGGCGGTGTTATTTATGCAGATCTCTGGAGTGAGCTTAACACTCACCTGGCCACACAGGCTTTGTTTACTCAGAGTTCTCCTGGGCATGATGCCTCTGCTACAAGCTTTCCCTTTTCCAAGCACACTTGGGGAGGTGACACTGCAGCTTTCTCAGGCCAGCGTGTTTATTTACAGCTCACATGGGAAGTGGGTCTTCCCCCCTCTCCTGTGGAGTTTTCCTCTCTCTGCCACTCTCACAAGCTTTCCAGCTCCTGGTTGCTGGGCGCGCGCCCCCAATCTCGCCCTCTCTGGCCAGGCCCGGGTTGTTTATTTACAGTTCTGGGAGGAATTCCCCTCCCTGCCTCTTCAGCACTCAGGGTGCCCTACCCTCTTTCCCACATGTCTTTATTGTTCTTATTGCTTATTACTCGGTTTCTCATTTTTCTCTGGGTTGGGGTCGGTCTGTCCAGGGGGCTATGCTGATCTGGCCCAGGGTTGTCTGAGGAAGTACCACATACCACTTAGTTCACCTTGTCCACATCTTCCCAAGCCGTCTGGGCATGGGCGTCTGGCGGCCCCGGGGCCCTCCTGGTTTCTCCATTTAATGTGAAGTAGAGATTCTCTGAGCAGGCTGGAGGTGTGGAGGGGTCAAAGTTTTGCCTCTTCTCGGTGGCCTTGCCTGCACGGTGTGTCTCCAGTGTCTCTCCAAGATTTCACTTTAGGAGGCACGCTTTCTGCTTCCTCCCTCTAGCTGCCATCTTGGAATCCCCCTTGTGGCCTCCCTTTGGTAGTTTTAATTGAGATTTTATATTTCTGTTTTCTTTGCTTTCTCAGCATGTCAGTTATACTTTGTTTAGTGATCACTGTAGAGTTTGCAATATACATCTACAACAAATCCAGGTTCACTTTCAAATAACTCTATACTACTTCATTGACACTCCAAATATTTTATAATAGCAACATTCCTATTTCCTTTTCTTGTATCATTGTTGTTATTCATTTCACTTCCATATATGCTATAATTATCAGATATATTGTTACTATTATTATATTAAACAGTTACCTGTTAGATCAATTTAAGAATAAAAAAGTGGTTTTAATTTTATCTTCATTTAGTTGTTCTCTACTGCTGTTCTTTTCTTCATACAGACCAGAATTTCTTACCTGAATTGTTTTTTCTTTCTCTGAAGAACTTCTTTTAGTTTATTGCCCCCCACTTTTTTTTCTTTTTGGTGATGGTACTGGGTTTTGAACTCAGGGCTCCACACTTGCAAAGTGAGCACTCTACTGCCTGAGCTATGCCTCCATTCCTCTGAAGAACTTTTAACATTTCTTGTAAAGTAGGTCTACTGACAACAAATTCGCTCAATTTTGGCCTGAGAAAGTTTTCATTTCTCTTTCACTTTTGAAAAACAATTTCACAGGACACAGAATTGTGGGCTATTTTTTTCTGCTCTCTTTTTTAACCCTTTCTACATTTCACTCTTCTCTTTTTGCTTGCATGTCTTTTGAGGAGAAGTTAGATGTTAGATGTAAGGGTTTTTCCCCCCTCTTGTTTCTTTTTCAGTTTGAATATGATATGATGGGGCCTAGTTTTTTTGGGGGTCATTTATTCTGCTTGGTAGTCTCTGAACTTCCTGGATCTGTCACTTTGTGACTGACAGTAATCTGGGGGGAAGTTTTAGTTATTATTCCTTTAACTATTTCTTCTGATCCTTTCTCATTTTTCTTCTTCTGGAAAAGAAAATACTCTTCTTCATATGTTCTGACTATTCTTAATGTTCAAAATATTCCACATTACAACTTGTATACTTGTACCACTGTTCTTGTATATTCAGTTCCATTCACCATCCCCAAGTCTATAATCTCTTTGCTTTTCAGTTTTGAAAGTTTTTGTTGCTATATCCTCATGCTCAGAGATTTTTTTCTCTTAGTCGTGTCTAGTCACTAATAAGCCCATTAAAGGCAATGTTCATTTTTTGATCTCTAACTATTTTTTATGCTTTCTTTTGTTAATTCAGACTGGGAGTTGAACTCAGGGCTTCATGTTTGCTAAGCAGATGCTCTACCACTTGAGCCCTTTTGCTATGGTTATTTTAGAGATGGGCTCTAAAATATTTTGACCAGGTTGGTCTGGACCATGATCCTTCTATTTTATACTTCCCACCATTGCTGGGATGACAGGTGTGTACCCAGCTTTTTACCATCTTGATGGAGTCTCGTAAACTTTTTTCCCTCCAGTCTAGCCTGCAACATCAATCCTGATCTCAACTTCCCATATAATGGGGATGACAGGAGTGAGCTATAGTGCCCTGCTGTCTGTTGAGATGGGGTCTCATGTACATTTTGCCAAAGCTGACCTCTAACTGTGATCCTTCTGATCTCAGCCTCCCAAGCATTTTAAAATTCTTTTTTAGAATTTCCATCTCTTTGCTTATAATACTCATCTGTCTTTTATGTTATATACTTCTATCATTAGTTCCTTTATCATAAAATACAGTTATTTCAAATTTATGGTATGATGATTCTAACATACTTGACATATGAAAATCTGGTTCTGGTCCTGGTGCTTGCTCTGCCTCTTCAATCTGTGTGTGTGAGACATGGTCTCGCTGTGTAGTCCATGCTGGCCTCGAACTCATGATCTTCCTGCCTCTGCCTTCCAGGTGCTGATGGGATTGCATGGATTGACCATCCTTCTATTAAATTGTTGTGGTTTTTTTTTGCATTGTAATATGTTTTGTAGTTTTTTTTGAAAGGCAAACATGATGTACTGGACAAAAGGAACTGTAGCAAAAAGACATTTAGTGTGTGATGGTGAGGTGTGAGGGGAAGGAAAAGTGTCTTAAAATATGACTTCAGTCTTTCAGTGATCCTTGGTCTTTGGGCTGTGAACTTCCAAAGTGCTTCTCAGTTTTTTTCACCTCTTTAGATAAGACAGTTGAGTATTTTCCTTCCCCCAGGTTTGCTAGGCTGTGATAAAACTCCAGGAGGTTAAGCTGAGACAAAATAGTGTCACTTGAGGGCAGGCCTGGTTAAGAACAGAATGTTCTGTTTCAAATTACATCATTACTGTACTCCCCCTCCTGTTACCATTGCTGTTTTCCCTCCACTTCTAGAATCCAGGTGGATTTTTTTTCTCTGCTCTTTACTCTGAAAACTTGGTAGAGCTTCTGGAGGCAAAAAAAAAAAAAAATCACAAAAATGTAGGCACCCTCCCTACAAGTGAGTGCTCCTGGCATTTTTTAACTCTTAGGCTGTCCACACTGAGCCTCCAGTAATTCATCAATCATAGTGGAAGTTTTCCCACCCTGGTTTTGGCTCCCACAGAGATTTTTGCTCTTGCAAGTTGTAATTCTCTATATCCTCTTGTCTGTGGGGGCTTGGATTTGCCCTGTGACTTTAATTCTCTGGCAGATCTAAGTGGTTGCTTTTCTGTTTGTTCAGCTTTTTGCATGTTAGGACGAAATGATGACTTCCAACCTCCTTACCAGACAGGACAAGTTTCTGTTTCAGAAATGGCCCTCATTTTCTTTAAGGTATTACCTATCATGATTACTTGCTCTTGTGTTCCTCCCAGTTTAATGTTTATTTCTAAAATTTTTTTTCCTTTCATTTAAAAATTTTTTTACTGAATTGTAACTTCAATTCAGTAATTTTCCCTTCCTTCCTCCCTCCCCTTCATCCCTGCTTCCCTCCTTTCCTCTTTCCCACCCTCCCTTCTTTCCCTGCCTTCCTCCCTTCCTTCCTTCCCCCCTCTTCTTCTTCCTTCTCTTTCTCCTCTTTCTTCTCTTTTACCTTTTTGTTTTCTATATTTTCTCAAACAAGAGGTTTTGTGATCCTGATGGCAGGTTCACCTGAAGGGTACATGTTTAGGTTGTAACAGCATCCAGCACTGTTCTATGGAATTTCAAGATGAGAAAACTTATTCTTTTTCTTTTGACCAATAATGTATAATGGAATGAAAAGTGAATATGTCTGGCTTTTTATCTAAAGTGAGCAGACAGAGATGGGTATGGTGGCTCAGACTCGTCTGGAGACACCTGGCAATGGAAACGGGGAGGGAAGAGGGACCACCAGAGAGTATTCTTCATAGAGACAGTGATGGGATCTTGGAAGGGAAGAGAAGAAACAGAGGACAAGGGACTGCATCATGCAGGCAGCCCTTTGTGAAGGGCCTGAAGAATAAAGACTCTGGGTGAAGCAGGAAAAAAAGGCAAGCTAGTGAGAAGTAATGCCTGAGGGTGGAAGCATAGAAGGGAGTTGCACAAAACTGTAGATAGCAGTGAGCTGTCTTTTAATGGATCTACCCCTAACTGAATGGCATGGAGCACTACAAGGCACAACATGGCACCATTTGCTAGGAAGCAATTCCCCCACTTCCTTAAAATGGTCAAGAGTGACAACAAGAAGTCACTTTAGCAGCTCCTCGGATGCTTCTTTCCCATGCCTTACTCTAGGCATGGAGCTTAGAATCCGGAGTTCAAGTGGCTGTTGCACACTCACGGTGACACCAAGGGTGACTGCATAGTGCACATCCTGGCCCTCCTTCTTACTTCATGTTCTCTGAAACAGGTCTCCTTTGGAACCACCAGCATGGCAGGTAGCAGCTCCTCCAGGTGGACAGTTGGTTAGTGACCCAAAGAGCATCTGAGGACCCCTGAAATCATTCCCTTTCCTTGGGATGACAGTATCTGGGATGATTTCTTTCTGTCTTTCATTTAAAAATAATAAGAACAAACAGCCCAGCATGCTGTGGCTCATAGAAACGTTTGCTGGAGACAGCTCTGCATGTATAAGACACCTCTTTCAGAGGCTGCTTGGCTGTGCTGGAACCATAGGCAGTCCTGCCACCTTTCTCACCTGGCTCCCTGCCCAGCTCTCTGTAATGCCAGGTGAAAAAAACACCAGCTACTTAGCTCGGGTCTGTGTCCCAATAACGGGTCTGCTTCTGGGAAGGAAGAAAAGGAGAAAAGGACAAATCTCCAGCAGGCTTATGGACCACATGCCTTTGCTGCATGCTCAGTCCAACAATTATCCAGACACCTGTCACGGTGTGGTTGTTAGTGGTGAGCTGTCTGTTGCCTCATTTCTGAGTTGGTCTATTTTTTACTTAAATTGTTACTTCATGTCTTGAGTCATTTAAAAATGCCATTTGTTATAGTCCCATTACTTGGGAGGCTGAGAAGGGAGAATCACTTGAGCCCAGGAGCTCCAGGACAGCTTGGGCAACAAAACGAGACCTCATCTCAAAACTAAAACCAAAACCTACCAAACAAAAAATCCCATTTACTTCATGCTAAAATAGAAGGTTATGATTTTGATCAATTCATTGTCTTTAGGGATGTTATTTTGTTCCTTTCTTTATTTAAATAATAACTTGGTATGGCGTTTGGCATCCATACTTTTCTGTTACTCATTTCTATGGGAAGTTGGTTTTCCTGCACTTTGAGGAGGAGGTGTGGTTCTGAGTCTTCTCTAGTGTGTTCCAGCTATCTCTCCTGTGGTTTTGTGGAATGTTGAAGGTGGAGGGCTTGCTGACATTGTGTGGCTCTGTTTATCTCTGTTTTTATGTGGACCCTCTCTTTTCTTCATCTCTATTGCCCTGCAAGATGTCTCTGTCCTTAAAGGGAGCCTGTGTAGGTCAGTTTTGAAGATTCATATGGTGCATTCTGCTCCTGTCCTTCCTCCTTCACTGGTACTCCCTGGTACTCACCCACTGGACCATGTAAAGTAACCTGCTGCAGATGCTATATTAAAACTGAACGACTCTGCTTTGCACCCAGTACCTGCTGGATATTTTGGGGTCTCCTGTTCCCAGATTTGTCAGATGTCCCATTGCTCTCCTCTGCTCCTGTACTGATGCTGATGCAGGTTGGTGGTTATCAGGGTTTTGTCCTCCTGTATTTTGGTGTTTCTGGGAATTGCCTATCATCCAGTTTTCTCCAGTGATTATATAATTTACAAACGATAAAATGCACAGATCTTAATTATTATATTGGGTGAGTTTTATTGTCATCTGGTTTTGTGGTAAATGTTCATAGTTTAAAAAAAACATAAAATTCACAAAACAAAATTCATCATTTTAACCATTTAAAATCATTTTAACCGTGATTTGTGGTTTTCAGTATATTCACAAATTTGTGTAATCATCACAGCTATTTAATTCCAGAACATTTATGTCATTCCTCAAAGAAACTCTATATTCCTAACAAGTCACTTTGTATTTCCCCGTCTAACACTCATCTGCTTTCTGTGGATCTGTCTTCTGGACATTTCATGTAAATGGAACCATATAATAATTTGTGGTTACAAATGAACCAATAATATGTGATCTTCTGTGTCTGCATCTTTCTCTTGTAATATTTTCAAAGCTCATCCATGTTGTATCATAGGTTGGTACTTCATTCTTTTATTTGGCTAAATAATATTCCATTGTATGCATATAACACCATTTATTTATCCATTCATCAGTTTGTGGCATTAGTTTTCTCCCCTACTTTTTTGGCTATTATAAATAGTGCTGCTCTGAATATTTATGTACAAGTTTTTTTGTGTGGATATGCTCATTTCTCTTGGATATATATACTAGGGTTAGAATTAACATGTTAACTGACATTTATTCTTTGAGGAACTGTCAGGTTGTTTTCCAAAGAGGTCACAGTTAATCAGCACTGTGTGTAGGTTCTAAATTCTCCTCCTTGCTGTTATCCATCTTTTTGATTATGGCCGTTCTAGTGGCACAAGAGAACCCTGTAGCTTTGTTTTACATTTTCTTGATGGCTCATGTCTTTGAGCATCTTTTCTTGTGCTTTTTGGCATTTGTATATTTCTTTTTGAAAAAATGTCTATTGCGATCCTTTGCCTATGTTTTAATTGGGTAATTTGTTTCTTTAATTATTGAGTTGTAGGAGTTCTTTGCAGTCTTGATAAAAATCTCTTAATGGATATACAGTTTATACATATTTTCTCCCACTTTCTGGTTTGCCTTTTTTACTTTCTTGATGGTCTTCTGTGAAGCCCAAAGTTTAGTATCCTTTGTAGCACAGAAGTTTAAAATTTTGACAAAGTCACATTTATTTTTCTTTTGTTGCTGGCACTGTTGATGCTATGCATTGAGAAACCTATATGTCTGTGAAGGTCATGAGTACTTTCTTCTAAGATTTCATAGGTTTGCTTGTAATATTTAGCTTTGGGATACACAATTGGCATGTTTTCATTGTGGACGCTGTGTGAAATAGTCCACCTCTACTCTTCTGTATGTAGCTGTGAAGTTGTCACTGCACCTTTTGTTGATGAAGATTCTCTCCCCAACTAATGTCTTGGCACCCTAGTCTGAAATTAATTGATGAGAGGTTTGATATATAGGCCATCAACCTATATGCCTATTCTGAGGCCAGTACCTCTCTGTCTTGCTAAATGTAGTAAATTTTGAAATTGGAAAGTGACTCTTCCAAATTTGATCTTCTTTTTCAAGATTCATTTGGCTACCTGACTCCCTGGAACTTGTGAATAAATTTTAGCATGAACAGTCAATTTTTGCAAGAAAAAAATTGGATTTTTGACAAGAATTGTACTGAATCTGTAGAACAATTTGAGGAGTGTTGCCATTGTGTCAATCACATTTCTGTTACTGTAACACAGTACCTGTGGTAATCAACTTATAAAGAGGAAAAATTTATTTTGGCTCAAGATTTCAGAGGTTTCAGCCCATGATCAATTGGACCTGTTGCCTTGGGCCTGTGATAAGGCAGCGCATTCTGGCAGCAGTGTGATATGGAGCAAAGACTGTTCACCTCATTGCTGGGATGTGAAAAAGAAAAGAGAAAGAGACTGGTGTCCCCAAGTCTCCTCTGAGGGCTTACCCCCAATGAGGTAAAATCTGCCATCAGGCCCACCTCTTAAAGATTTTTTAAAACTAACTTCGAATAGTGCCAAGCTGAGAACCAAGCATTTAGCACATGGGCCTTTGGGAGAAATTCACATGGTCATGTTAATAGAAGCAGAAAAGCATTTGACATTATCTAAGGTTTCTTCACAATTAAAACTATATTGTCTTAGTACATTTGTGTTGCTAAAACAAAATACCATCAACTAGGTAATTTGTAAGGAATAGAACTTCATTTCTTATAGTTCCAGAGGCTGGGATGTCCAGGATTCAGGTCCCAGCAGGTCTGGTATCTGATGAGGACTCACTCATTCCTCATATGGCAGAAGAGATGGAAAACACAAAAGGAGGCAAATGTGACTCATAGGCAGAAGAGCCAAGGGCAGAAGGACCCAAGCTAATTCCTCCAGCCCTTTTGTCATTATCTAATGAGGAATTCTTGTGATTTAATCGCTTCCTAAAAGGTCCCACCTTTAATAACCATCACAACAGAGACTCATTTTGACACAAATTTTGGAGGAGACACATTCAAGCCACAGCATAGATACTCAGCAAACCAGAAGTGGGGGTCAGGAATCTGTTCAAGCTGAAAGGGTCATGTACAAAAACCCACAATTTTCCACTTAATGGTGACCATGAATGCTTCCCCTGCCCAGAGCAGTTACAAGGGAAGGATGTCCACTCTCTCCACTTCTTTTCAACTGCAATAGAGGTCTATCAAGGGCAATCAGGAAAAAAAGAGAAAAGCAAAGAAGGAAGCATCCAGATTGGAAAGGGAGAAATAAAACTGTGTTCAGAGATAGCATGAGCTTATACAGTCACGTGCCACATTTTTCAGTCAATAATGGACTATGTAGACCATAGTGGTCCCATAAGATTATAATAAAGCTGGAAAGTTCCTACTGCCTAGTGACGTCATAGCTATCTTAACATCTGGAGTTGCTGCTGGAGCTTTAACTCGTTTTGTTTAGCCTTACTCTTGGTTCCATCTCTCAGTTTTTATTTGCAAAAGGGATTGACTTCAGCAACCATTCTCTCTGGCTTAAACTCAAGGCATTCTCCTTTAAGGATGCTTCTTTTCTTCTCTCCCAGCTTCTGACTGTCTTGGGATATGACTTGCATTACACTTCTTTGGCCAACTGTAAGCTCTACCCCTTGCCCACTTGTTATGGGTTGGTATTAGAATAGAATAACAATTTAGCAATTGAAACCCTTGACTGTTTCTTTTCTCATCCTAGAAGAAAAAATTAGAAGTTAAGGAGCAGATGCTTATAAAGATGAATGTTATCTTGGGAATATTCATTTGTAAAGCTAACATTGATGTTTTCAAGTAAATGGTAAGTAAATGAGAGAACTGGCTAATGACCAGTAAGATAATGAAGCCATGAGTTTTGAGCAGAGAGGGTTTATTTTAAAAAGTGAAAAAGTTGTATCAGGCAACATTTTGTAGTTTATTTTGATAGTTTTTAAATTAGAGGGGATGCAATAGATGTTATATGCATAAATGTTAGCAACACATTTCAAACAATGTTTGAAAATTTTGTAGTAAAATTTAAGATGACTTGGAATTAAAAGCAATCACGTGGTTTACAATCTGCTTCAAAGACTGTAAATTGCAAATGGTATTGTTTAGCAGTTGGCTGAGAAGTTTAACAGAGGTTGTAGAGTTTGAAAATCATTACTGGAATCTGTAATTCTTAAGAAAAATATCTAGGAAACTCTTATCAGTATACATGTGAGAAAAGAAGTAATTTTTGACCTGGGTATAGTGGCATGCACCTGTAGTGTCAGCACTAGGGAGACTGAGGCAGAAGGGTCACTTGAGCCCAGGAATCAGGCCAACCTAGGTAACCCAGTGAGACCCCATCTCAAAAAAAGCCAAACATTAAATATACAGAAGAAGAAGAGAAAATTAAAAGCTGCAAGAGAGAAGCACCAAGTCACACATAAAGGCAAGTCCATCAGAATAGTAGCACATTTCTCAACAAAAACTCTAAACATAAGGAGAGCATGGAAAAATGTATTTCAAATAGAATAACTGACAACCTAAATTACTGTACCCAGCCAAACTATCCTTCATAATTGAGGGAGAAATGAAAGCCTTCCATGATAAACAGAAACTAAAGGAGTTCATAACCACTAAGCCAGCACTGCAGAAGATGCTTAAAGAATCCATACAAAAAAGAGGAAGATAAATGCAACTAGGAAAAGAATATGGGAAAGAATAAATCTCACTGGAGAAGTAGATATGGAAATGAGAATTAAGAAAGAATCAAACACCACAGAACAACAGAATGACAGGAATGACTAAATACCCTTAAATAATTACTCTCTGAGTGTTAATTTCTCAATTTTCCAATCAAAAGACACAGACTGGTGTGTGGTATTAAAAGACAAGATCCAGCCATTTCTTGCCTACAGGAAACATCCCTCACTGGCAAAGAAAACATAGGCTTAATAGGAAAGGATGGAAAAAGAATCTCCAAGCAAATGGAGCCTTAAAATAAACAGAAGGAGCTATACCTATCTCTGACAAAGAAGACTTTAAGCCAGAATTAGTCAGAAGAGACAAAGAACATGACTTCATATTGATAAAGGCAACAATCTATCAAGAGGCAATAACAATTGTAAATATTATGCAACAAACATTGGCACACTCATTCATTAAACAAACCCTACTAGATATACAAGTACAGAGAGAACCCAACTTAGTAAGAGTGTGTGACTTTAAAACCCCACTCTCACCAATAGATAGGTCATCTAAACAAAAAGTAAAGAAACTTCAGAATTAAATAAAACTAGAAAAATTACATAACAGACACCTACAGAATATTTCAACCAATAGCTGCACAATACTCATTCTTCTCAGCAGCCCAGGGAAATTTCTTCAAAATAAATCATATTTTATGACATAAAGCAAGTCTTAAAAAGTACAATAAAATTGAAATAACCTCCCATATTTTATCAGACCACAATGTAATAAAACTAGAAATAAACAGCAAAAGAAACTATAGAAAACATTCAAACATTTGGAGACTGAACAACACTGTTCAATGATTAGTGGGTCATCAAAGAAATAAGGAAGGTAGAATTCCTAGAATGAAATGAAAATGAAAACACAACTTATCAGAATCTTTGGACTACAATAGAGTAAGTACCAAGAGGAATGTTTACAGCTATGAGCTACTGCATTAAAAAAATAAAAGGGATCACAAGTAAATGATCTAATGCTGTACCTCAAGCTCTTAGAAAACAAGAACAAGCCAGCTCTCAAATTAGTAGGTGGAAAAAATGCTAAAGATCAGGGCGGAAATTAATGAAATAGAGACTAATAAACAATACAAAGAAAAGTTGTTCTTTGAAAAGGTAAACAAAATTGCCAAACCATAGCCAAACTCACAAAAAGAAAGAGGGAATTAATAAAATTAGAGATGAAAAAAGGGATATCACAAC
This sequence comes from Castor canadensis, assembly GCF_047511655.1. Classification (NCBI taxonomy): domain Eukaryota; kingdom Metazoa; phylum Chordata; class Mammalia; order Rodentia; family Castoridae; genus Castor; species Castor canadensis. Next base: position 60,540,843 of record NC_133392.1, on the reverse strand, counting down.
AAATACATATGAAATTCAGAGGATCTTCAGGGAATAATTCAAAAACTTATTTTCTAATAAACTGGAAAATCTAGAAGAAATACATACATTTCTAGGTGTATGTGACTTACCAAAATTGAGCCAAGAGAATATAAACCACTTGAACATATCTATAGCAAGCAGTGAGATTGGAGCAGTAATAAGGAGTCTACCAACAAAGAAAATCTCTGGTGCAAATGGATTTACTGCCAAATTCTACCAGGCCTTTAAAGAAGAACTAACACTAATATTCCTCAAACTATTCCATAAAATAGAAAGGGAGAGAATGCTACCAAACTAATTCTATGGAGCCACTATTACCTTGATACCAAAATCAAAAAGCCCAGCTCAAAAAGACAAATATTGCATGCAGATTCTAGACCTAAAATGAGGACAATAACAACAACAACAATAATAATATGCATGAATGTAAAAGAGGATTGTCTGGCAGGAAGACCCAGCAGGTGGGTACAGGGAAAGGAGAGGGTGTTGGGGAGTGAACATGGTGGAAGTATATATACTCATGTATATGTGAATATAGCATAATGAAACCCACTAATACTGTCTAAAGGTGGCGGTGGGGAGAAAGAGAGGATCAAGAAAGTATAATACAGGGGGTGAATTTAACCAAAGTACATTGTATGCATGGAAATATCACAATGAAACTGCATTGTACAATTAATTTATGCCAATAAAAATGAGAAAGGAACAAGGAAAAGTTAAAAAGAAAAGGGAAAAAAAAAGTTCTTTATTCACTTGGAGCTCTTATGTGGGGACAGCCAGACTCTCCACAGAGTGGCAGGAAGGGCAGTTTTTTTTGGAAATGGATGTCTTATATTCAGCTGTGGCAGCCGGCATGGTCCTCAGAGTTGCTCAGTAGGAATTACTTCTCTCTGAGGTGGTTGATGTTTCCTAGTCTGAGTGTTGTAGGGATTCAAAGTTTTCCTATAAAAGAGGATTGTCTGTATTCCAAGTCCTTGTGGTTTATTTTATGTAAATCATTCCATCCATTTTCTTGAGTAGTTTTTGGTATTGTTTGCTGTTAGACTGCTGTTATCCCGATGATTAAAAACAACACAATTTTGTTAGTAAGAAAGGAATGCATTGTTTTTTCATTCTCCCCCAAATGGAAATGTTTGACAGACTTCCTTTGGGAATGCAATTATCCAGTTAATCTGAGTATGTACTGGAAGGAGATTACAAAGGCTTTTTAGATCTCATGTCTCCAGATTTGATTCCAAGAAAATGCCTCTTAATTCTACATTTCTAATGGAAAAGAGATGTTGTGATATATAAATGGGGTAGGTTGAAAAATATTTCACAGTTGTACAAAGTCAATTTCTGGAACCATTGATCAGAACTTTTCTGTTGTCATTGTCACAGACAATACTTCTCTATTCCAGCAAAGTTGTTTCTCATTTATTTTCTGCCTGTTTTTTCCCTACCCCTTTGATTTGTATCTGTTCTTGGAACAATTTTAAAAAATTGACCAAAAAAAAAAAAAAAGAAAGAAGAAAAACTCATTCATAATTCCATCGTTCTGCCTCAGAACCATTTGTGAGTTACATTTTCTTTGAGTTGCATTTGTTAATTTTGTTCATATGTAATTAGAGTCCACAATTTTGTTTCCTGCTTTTTAAAGATTCCACTTAAAACTGTCAAGAACATTTTTCCATGTAGCTACAGACTTTCATCATCTTACTCTGAAGAGATGAAATAGCAAATTTACTTACCTGCTTGTAGAGAGCATGCTAAAATACAATAGAAATGCTCTCACCGCTCGATGCCCTACACCCCAAAGACATGTAAGGCTTCTGGCTTCTGTAGAAAAGAGCTTGGCTGCTTTTCAGGATTTACGTTAGAGACATACCATGTGCTTAATGAGTTTGCTGTTCAGCTCAGAGACAAATTAAAAAGAAAAAAAGTTTTTCATTTAAAACCAAATCAGTCCTGCTACAGAAAATTTGGGGGGGAGGGAGAAGGAGGAGGAGGAGAGGGAAATGGGGGAAGAGGTGGAGGAGAGCAGGAGAGGAGGGAGCAGGAGAAGAAGATGACCCAGCCCCCCTCTTTTGTTTTGCTACTATAACTCATCCCCCCAATTTGATTTCTTTCCTTGTCTTGTTTAACAAAACAGGAGAATACATAAATATACTCTTACTAAAACTTAAGTCAGTTTCCGGCATATTTTAGCTCTGGTCTCACGTCAGCACTGTGCTCTTCTCCTCTCCTCTTCTTTTAGACAGGGTCTCGTTATGTAGCTCAGGCTGGCCTCAGTTTCTCCATTCCTGCCTCTGATTCCCCAGTGCTGGAATTCAGGGGTGTGCCACCATGCCTAGCTGTATTTCTTTTCTTTTTTTATTATATTCTTATGTGCATACAATGTTTGGGTCATTTCTGCCCCCTTCCTCACGCCCCCTCCCTTACCCTCCCCAACCCCTCCCTACCAGGCAGAAACTATTTTGCCCTTATTTCTAATTTTGTTGTAGAGAGAGTATAAGCAATAATAGGAAGGAACAAGGGTTTTTCCTGGTTGAGATAAGGATAGCTATACAGGGAGTTGACTCACATTGATTTCCTGTGTGTGGGTGTTACCTTCTAGGTTAATTCTTCTTGATCTAACTTTTTCTCTAGTTCCTGGTCCCCTTCTCCTATTGGCCTCAGTTGCTTTAAAGTATCTGCTTTAGTTTCTCTGCATTGAGGGCAACAAATGCTGTCTAGTTTTTTGGTGTTTTACCTATCTTCATACCTCCCTTGTGTGCTCTTGCTTTTATCATGTGATCAAAGTCCAATCCCCTTGTTGTGTTTGCCTTTGATCTAATGTCTGCATATGAGGGAGAACATACAATTTTTGGTCTTTTGGGCCAGGCTAACCTCACTCAGAATGATGTTCTCCAATTCCATCCATTTACCTGCAAATGATAACATTTCATTCTTCTTCATGACTGCATAAAATTCTGTTGTGTATAAATACCACATTTCTAGCTGTATTTCTTTGCATTATGGAAGGTACTTCTAACTGTTCTCCAATAACCACTATTTTCCTTTTAGTAGTTAAAGACTACATTTCCCAGAAGCCTTTGCAGCTTGTTGTAGTCATGTGAGGTAGTTCAGGCCAGTGAAATGCAAGCAAAAGTCATGTATGGGGTTGAATTGGTTTTCATCATTTCCTCTTTCCAACAGTTGGAAAGGTACTGGAGAGAGCATTTTTGAAGGCCATGTAATAAGAGTGGCAAAGCTTCCTCGCCTGCTCAAATGGTTACCATTACTTCATGAAGTGGAACCCATATCTTACATGAGAGACAGATATTTACTTTATTGAGTCCTTGGGTTTTGACATCTCTTCTTGTAGCTTGATGCATGTACTAAAAAATTACATGCATCTTTTAAAACATAGTGGATGTTTTTTCTTCTATAACTTGTTTTTTTAAACCATTATTTTTCAGTTGTGTTGGTCTTTTTTCATATTTTAATGGGTATTCATATATTCTGGAAATTTCCACATTTATTAAAAATATTGCCAATATTTTTCTGTTTAGCTTTCTTTTTAACTTTATTGTGTCTTTCAAGAAAGAAAAGATTAAAAATTTTTTAGAATTAGCATGCTGACTCGTTTTAACTGAGGGAAATGATGAGAAGTGACAAGCAGCTGAAAGGATAATCCAAACAGACACATTTACAGATCAGTAATTTTAAAATAAATGTGAAAACGGAGGGAAAACTGACTTCTTGCACAATGGAAAAGAGAAGTCAATCGAACCTTCCAAAGACAGAATTTATTTCCATGTTTATGCAAGAATTATTTTGCATCAATATCAGTTATCTCTGACTTGCAGAGCTGTCAGAGATGTGAGCTGAAAGGTGATGTTGCGGCTAGGTTCAGATTACCTGGGAAGAGCATGCACTAAAAATGCAGTTTTCCCTGAGACACGGAGTAATCTTTCACTGGAGTAATCTTTCACTGGAGTAATCGCTTCTGCTTTTTCCAGACTTCCTCAAACATTGTAGTTTTGGTTGACAGGTGGCCTCCTTCTCTGCTTATGTTCTGTATATTTGTGTATCTTTCTTCCCCAGCTCCAATTTCTTTGAAGCAAAACTGTCATGTCTTATTTTTGCTTCCTTCAATTTTTCCATTTTAGTGTTCGAAAAATATCTAGTACTTCTTAACTAGTTAGTGGCATTAATTTATCAAAACTGAGAGTCATTGGTCGACTAAAATGCCTGTTTGATCTTCATGGTATGTTGTCCTATAATGCATAGTAAAAAAAATTCCTAGTTAAAAAAATGCCTGTGGAAGCCTGTGGTAAGTGAAAATTTTAAAATTTAAATGAAGTCAACTCTGTAAATCATGCTTGTTTTTTGAAAAAAAAAACTATGCTATCTTTACAGTATAAGTTCGAAATTTTTTTCATCCTATATACATACTTTTGTAGTAGATGCATTTGGCAATTACTTACTTCTTGAAAATTTGACAGAACTTGTCTGTAAAAATATTTGAGCATGGTGCTATTTTTATTGATAAATATTTGATGACTTCTTATAATAATTTGTTTGTTCAGGTCTCCTATCTTTTATTGAGCCAATTCTAGTATGCTTTATTTTCCTTAAAAACCATCAATTTCAGTTAGGTTATCACTTTTGTTGGGATAAAATTATACATAATATCTTATATATTATCCACCCCTAAATTTACAATGAACTTCTTAGTTTTGAATTCTTGAGTTTTGTTTTGTTTTTCTCTCTTTTTTCCTAACTATACAAAATGGAGTTTCATCTATTTTTTTGATCGTTTCGAAGAACCAGATTGGGTATTACTGAGTAACAGCTTTCTTTCATTTATTTACAATTGAATTGATTTCTCTATTATCCTTAATGATCCTTTCCTTCTATTTTAATTGGATTTTTTATTTATAAAAGAATAAAAGAGATTATAGTTTTTTTTTTCTTGGCAGTAGTAGGTTTTGAATTCAGGGCTTTGTGCTTGCTAGGCAGACACTCTACCACTTGAGCCACTCCACAGCCCTTTTTACAGCTTTTGAGATGTTTTCATCTTTCTTATTTTTAAGAAAAAATAAATTAAGGCTTTATGTTTTCTCTGACTACTGTTTTGTTTTTACCTGTAAGTTTTGTGTGCTCTCAGTGTCACACACTTTACAGATATTTGAAATTTGTTTTGATTGCCTCTTTTAACTGGTTATTAAAAATGGTGCTTAAAAATGTCCAAGTGAGTAAAAATATATGTATGATTTGGCTATCTCAGAATTTAGATACACAACTTGCATGGGAACAGTGAATGACGACTTTATGTTCTTTGTTTTTGATAGTTTCTTTTTTTGGTATAAAATATCAAATTTTGCTAATCTTCCCCAAGGTTTTAAAAGAAAGCCATATTTTGTTTTGGCGGTAGGATGCCTACTAACCAAATGGATAAAACTAGTTGATTAAACTTTAATCTCTATCCTTATCTCTTCCTCTTTGCCTTCTTCATTTGAGAAACATGGATTCAAAATAAAACATTATTATTTTGAGTTTTTAGATTTCCTCTTTCATATGTATACTTGGGTATAAAAATTTATAACTATTATGCCTTCATGATTGAATTTTAGCTTTTATTAGTAAGTATTACTTCTATGTTCTTTTAAATGTTTCTATCTTAATTTTTATATCTTACAGAGATTTTGTTGCATTGCTTTTCTTTCTGTTTTGACCCAGTATGATTTGAGCAGTATATAATGCAAACCCAGTATTTTCAAGCATTTATTCTGTCTTTTTGGATCCTTTAATTTTAGGTGCCTTTCTTTTGAACAGTATTTATCTTGGGGGGTAATTTAACATATTAGCTTTTTTAAAAAAGTGATTTCCTACATACATTTTTTGGGGATGGTACTGCTGTTTGAACTCAGGGCCTTGGGCTTGCTAGGCAAGTGCTCTACCCCTTGAGTCCTTTTGCTTTAGTTTATTTTTCAGATAGTGTCTTGAGCTTTTCTCTGGTTTGTCTTTGGAGAGCAATCCACCTACCTTGTCTTCTGGAGTGGTACAGGCATGCACTACCATACCTGGTCTCTTCTAGATACACTTTATTTATTTTGTCAGTACTGGGATTTGAACTCAGGGCTTGCTTGGCAGGTTCTCTACTGCTTGAACCATGCCTCCAGCCCTAGATCTAATTTTTAAATATTCTTTTTCTTTTTTGGGTGGTGCCAGGGATGGACCCCAAGGATGGAACCTTGTGCATGCTAGGCAGTAACTCTCTAACCCATCGCCCAAGGTACCCAGCCCATAGTAACCACTAATCTACCTCTGTCTCTATGACTTTTCCTACTCTGGATATTTCATATAAACAAACTCATAATATGTGGCTGTTTGCTTCTGATTCCTTTCACCTAGTATGTCGTTTACTAGATTCATCCACAGTGTATGGATATACCATGTTTTGTCTATTAATTTATTTGATAAACATTTGGGTTGTTTAAATTTTTTGAATATTGTGAATAATGCTTGTGAGCATTAGCGTATAAGTATTTGTGAGAACAGATGTTTTCAAATTCTGCTCATTATATGCCTAGTACTAGGAGTGGGATTTCTGGGTCCTATAGTAATTCTGTGCCTAACTTTGTTATTTGGCAGTACTGGAGTTGAATTTAGGGCTTCATGCTTGCTTGCTAGGCTGGTGTTCCACTCCTTGAGCCACGCCTCTAGTCCTGTGCATAATTTTGTGAGGAAATGCTAAAGTGTTTTCCAAAGTGGTCATACCTCTGACATCCCTGCCAGCTGTTTCTTAAGGCTCCAGATTTCCCACATCCTTGTTTTCCCATTTCCTTTGGTATAGTTGTGTGAGGGGGTGTGAGGGAGTGTCTCATTTCCATAATGGTTAGTGATGTTGGGCGTCTTTTCATCTGCTTAAGACCATTCATGTATCATATCTACAGAAAGTTCTACTAAAATCCTTTACCAATTTTGACATTCAGTTATTTGTCTTTTTAGAAGAGTTCTATTTTATGTTATAAATATAAGTCCCTTATCAGATATGTAATTTGCAAATATTTTTTTCCCATTTTTTGTTGGTTGCCTCTTTCTTTTCTTGATAGTGTCCTTGATATTGTAGTTTTTTAGTATAAAACAAGTTCCTTGGCAGTAACCTCAAATCATTTAGTCCTGATATTAGATGTTAGAAACTTTAGAATCTTTAAGATATTCAGGATCCTTGTATGTGATGGCATAAATCATTATTATTGAACTCTCTTCATCACCTCTGCTATTTCTTTCTGTTTTTTTCCCACAAAGGCCTGTGATATGCCTTCCATAGATGCATCCAGTAAATGGAGAAGTAAACTGGAACCAAAGCCATACACTCTTGTCATCTACACGTTTCTCACACAAGATACATTTCTTAAGAGGCTTCTTATAAGGATTTTCCTTTAGAGTGAGATGTTTATATTGTGAATAAGCTCCTCTCCATGCCCTTTGTGAGTTCAGTGTGTCAACCTCTCCCTCCCAAGAACACTGCAAACAGTAAGCATAGCTGCCATGGCTCCCATTCTTCCTGTCAGATATTTTAATTTGGTTGAAGTCTAACATATCTATTTTTTCTTGGTTGCTTGTGCTTTCAGTGTTGTATCTAAAAGTGTTTTGCCTAACTCTGAGATAACAAAGATATACTTTGATATTTTCTTTTAAGAGATTTGTAGTTTTAGTGTTTAGACTTCAGTTTATTTTGAGTTAGTTTTTGTACATGGTATGAAGCATGAGTTCAATTTTATTCTTTCTCATGGGGACACCTAGTGTTTCAATACTATTTGTTGAAAAGATTATTCTTTCCTCATTGAATTGTATGGGTATTGGGATCCTTGAAAATTGGTTTATGTGAGGTTTTATTTCTGGACACTTAATTCTGTTACATTCTATTCATCCTTATGCTATTACAGATAATATTGACTAGCATAAACTTGTGCTAAGTTCTGAAAGTGGGAAGTGTGACTCTTATAACCTTGTTATTCTTTTTCAAGATTGTTTTGGCTATTTTATATTCCTTGTATTTCCATACGAATTTTAAAATTGCCTTGACGGTTTCTATCTTCTAAGACTTATTGATACTTGTTTTGTGGCCTCAGAAATGGTTTGTCCTTGAGAACATTTTATATGCCTTTGAGAAGAATGTGCCTTTTGTTGTTGTTAGGTGTAATATTCTACAGATATCTGCTCCATCTGGTTTGTTTACAATGTCATTTGAGTCTAATATTTCCCTGTTGCCTTCCTGATTCTTTGTATTAGACATTTTAAAAAGTGGAGTATTGACACCTACAACTGTTACTTCTTAAGAGTCTGGTTTCCCCTTCAATTCTGTCAGGTTTTACTTTGTGTATTTGGGGATCTGTTGTTAGAGTACATATGTTTATAATTATATCTTCATGATGGGTTGGCTCTTTCATCATTTTACAATATCCTTCTGGTAACAGTTTTTGTTAGTCTCCCTGTCTCTATGAAGTAGCTCCTTCTATAGCCTCCATCGCTTTGTTCTTGTTCTTTAAGTCAGGAATGGGACATGCCTGCCTGGTGAGCAATCAGTGTGGCTGGTATTCTCCCTTATAGTCCTTAATCATTTTTAGTTTCCCACATATCCTTCACTCAGTCTTATGCTTGTTTCTATTATTTCCCACATTTGTTTTATTATATTATTTCCCTTTATCTTTTCCTATTTTTGAACCATTTGAGAGCAACTTATACATACCCTTCCTCTTTACTTCCAAATATGTGATGTGTATTTTATTCAAGAATATTCACTTACATAACCTCACACCATATTTAAATGTTATCAATTGCCCTGTAATGAACTTGTCAGCACATTTTTCCTGGAGCTATTCAGTTTTCATGTCTCCTCCATTTTTTTTTTTGCTAACTTGGACCAGTTCCTCAGTCTTCTGTTGTCTTTCATGACATGGACCTTTTTGAAGGTATAGGCTAATGTTTTTGTTGACTCTCTCTCGTTACACTGTCTTCTCAAAACAATGTTGCCAGTGAAAAATTTTGGAGGTAGAGAACTGAACAAGAGTGGCTTTAATTCAGCATCTTCCATTCTTGCTATTCAAAAGCCAGAAAGATGAGCAATCTGTTTCTGCACATCCAATCCCCTTGCTCCCCAGGGTCCGTTCAAGCTCAGAACCCCTGAGATGCCCTTCTACAGCTACTTTTTGGGATTATTGCTCTTTCCAGTTAGGCATGAGCTAGGAAAGAGATCTCTATCTGGTTGGAGCTCTCCAGGCCAACCTCTCTCCTCAAATCCCATGGCTGAGGTTGTGCATTGCCTTTTTTAGCCACACTTAACAGCTGTCAACTGCAACCGCAGTCGCATCAAACTGAGAATACGGATGTCCACAGTTAACCTCCAGCCGTCACTGTAGAACATGACAGTATCAGAAGAGATTTAGAGCGCAGTGTACTCACTTTTATGAAGAAGTGGAGGCCTTGGGAGATGAATGGCTGGTGAAGGCTCCAGCACATATTGAATTAATATTCTGATTTATTATTTAAACTTGAAAAGATCCAGTACCACTAAGGAAACCACAGTTGAGCCATGGCAAGAATACAATGGTAAAAGCCTGGGTAGGGGAGAGACATGGTTGGTGTCTCCAGGACTAACATGCTGTGATTCTGCCAGTTCACAGCAGGTGGGTGATCTTTCTGGGGTGGCATCAGATGGGTCTCTAGGGGGTTAAAAAAGAGAGACTGCAGTTCATTATCTAAAAGCATCTTAACTGTTGGCACATTAAATTAAGGGGGCCAGCAGAAAGGTTATTCCCAGTTAACAGCCTTGAGTGTGAAGGGTTAGGGACATTTAATTCAGAGAAAGACTCCAGCTATATAAACTTAGAGATTTATTGCTCAGACAGAGATGAGGGCTATGCAATCTATGACCATGTCCTCCACCCCATCTGCTTTTGATCATCCTTGCAGAGCTAGTTCTTTATGTCAAGAGTTCTCAGCCCCAAGCTGTGTAGGAGAGTGGGGGATGCGGAGACAGAGAACAGAGAGGGGGAAGGGCTCAGAGTTCAGAGGTCAGAAGGTTAACACTCATAGACCACTCTATCAATATCTGCCCAAGGGATTTTTCTGATTGCACATTTACCAGCATAATGTGTGAGTTGAAAACGATGATGTGTCTCAATGTCTGTGAAATAGGTCTGTGTATTAAATAAAGCAGAGCATTGCTTTATGATCACAGATAATAGTTTTGTGTGCCTCACCTATAGCCTTACTGGACTACCAGCTTCTAGAACCTGTTCATGGTCTGTGAGCTCTTTTTTCATCCCTTTACTGATTGGGTGTGTACATTTTGTCCTGTCTTATAATGTAATTGACTTGGTTTACATTGGCAATTCCTCTCAACATTCCTTTACTTCATATAGATTTGTGCCTTTTTTTTTTTTTTTTTTACTTCTGAACTGGTTAAAACCTCTGTCTGGTTCCCTCATCATATGAGTTAAATGAAATCTTTAACATGTGTTCATTTTTATATCTGCAGGATAGGATGGTTTTACCTCTTTCTGAACATTATCATTTAATACCAGGTTCTTCCAGAGCCTGATTGCTTGTGGAAAAGGCTTAGCTACTCTTTTTTTCCTTGTCTTTTGGAGACTGGGTGCCTAGATCAGTTCTCTGGAGAATTTTAAACTAGCGCTTTTAAACATCAGTCATTGAAAATAAAACACAGCTGGCATCTTTGTAAGGATGCTCTTTTCTGAATTGTTGGGTTAATTCACTGGAACCCACAGGGCTGTGCCCTACGGTACCTAGCTGTCTTACCAATTTTGCCTCATAGAAGTTCTGTGCTAGTAGAGGAAGAAGAAAAGTCGGGAAAGAGAAAATAGAGATGGTGCTTTTATATGCTTTGCCTGAGTACTGGCATTTCTGAGCAGGAAGGGCTTAAGGTCACACATAATGGTGTACCCAGCTCTGAAACACACCTCTTCCTGGTCCACCCTGATTTTCAGAAGCTGGAAAGTTCTGTGGGAGTTCCTCACAATACCACCCCCCATCCTGACCCCCAACTGTGCAATGTAATGACTGTATTTCTAATGGCCTACAAAGAAGAGGGTGGTCTGTAGGTTGACTCCTCCTGCCTTGCATGGCCCACCTCCTGGGCTACACCTAGAGCAGGTAGAAACAGAGCTTCTGGGCAGGGCCCAGATGGTCCCTTTGTTCTTAGCTGTTTTTCTCATGAACTGGAGGCAATATGGTGTTGAGTAACCAATCTCTCCTCCACAAGGTGAGAGGGGCACAGATGATCTTGGAGGTGTCTTTCTACTCTGGCATGGTGAGTATCCAAGGTTGTGCCTCCTGCTCTGTTGAAGTAGGAAGCAACTGGCTAATCACCATGGCTGTCTTTGGAATTGTCCTGTTTTGGGGGTGGTTATTTACAAAGATAGCAAGGCACTTCTCAGCTCTGTGTAAATATACAGGATTTCCTTGGCTTCAATTCAGTGTTTGTCTGGTACAGTCCTTGGAATTCCTGCTCACTTAGGGTGATTGTCAATTTCAGATCATTTGATTATATTTCTGTTGGTTAAAAGCCTTCTTCATGGAATGTTAGATATTGATAAAGAAATTTTGGTCAAACTAAGGACATATTCAAAGCTTCACTAGTTTGTTAAAAATTCTTAAAACTTATTTCTTCTTCAAATTTTTTATAACTTACAAAATACTTGTGATAGTCATGAATTGTTAGAAATATTAACAGGAAAAGTTAACTTTACACTCAATTTCTTGTTGGTTTTGTCCTAAAATAGAATTCAAGCAAAATAAAAGGCTAAACAGAAATTTCCATCCATCTGTGAAATATCCACTCCTCAAACAGTGGACACCATGACAACTAAGAGTGGCAATCCCATGCCTTTAGGTACAACTTTTTATTCTTGAATTATTTTACATATGTTACTTTGTTGAGTTTTAAAACAACTGTAGCAGCTGTTTCCACTTTTAGAAGATCCTCCAAGAGGTTAAGTGGCTCAGTCAGGGTCCCACACCTGTCATTGAGCATCAGCACTAAAATGGGCTCCTGACCCCTAACCCCCATCTCTGAAGAAGGCATCATCTTACTTCCATTAGTCAGGAATGAAGCTCTCTTTAATCATGAAACTCTCTTATGAAAGATATTAAAGTAAAAGTGTATAATTTCTAAAAAAAAACAAGAACAAGATGTAGATGATTTGTGATTACTTGGATACATTTGAGAAAAGTCAAGAAAAAATATATAATTACTTTCACTTTTTTATTATTATTTGGATCAACTTCCATTTTAGAAAAGGCAAGAACAAAATATATAATTAATATTTACATTTTTATTATTATTTGGATCAACTTCCATTTTTAGAAAAAACAAGAACAAAATATATAATTAATATTTACATTTTTTTACAATGGAAAATATTTACATCATAGAGAATTAGAGAATAAGTACAAAATAACAATATAAAACTCTAGGACAATACAGACAGCAAGGGCCACAATTTCAGCAAGGAATTTTCTGGTTATCTTTTTTTTTTTTTTTCCTAAGTTGAAGTGCATGTAGCTAATAATTGTCTAACTGTTTTGCTAATTTAGCCAGTTACTGTTTCATCTTTTGGTTAGTGTGATTAGTAATTGATCTTCCCACATCACTCTGTTGGGGTTACCTTTGATCTTTAGGTCACCCCTAGAGATGTGGTAGGAGTCATGGCCCCCATGGGTTTCCAGGGGTAGGACTTCTTATTAAAAGAATGGTTGTGTTCATTTGCTAAAGTCCTCCACATCTGGCCAGTTGCAAAGTTACAATTCAAGAAACAGGCTAAGTTTTTCCATTCAGAATATTTGAGTTGTAATGAATTTCCAGCCCTGCACATTCTAGAACTGAGGCCAGAAAGGCTACTACTTGGTACACCAATGACAGAACTGGGATTAGAATCTGAGCCTCTGTCTCCATATGCAGAACCCTTACCCTGTTGTCAAACTGGCTGGCTGGGTTTATCAGGTCAAAGAGGAAGGTCTGTTCTGAATGGAGTCCACACTGCCCACCTTTGTAACTGCTGCCTCATTGATGAGCAGAGCCTGCAAATAGTCCTAGAGTTCCAAGCTGAAACCTACCGAGATGTGAAAAAGTGGGAAGCAAGATGTTTCAAATAGGTTGCACATTAGCTGGGGGGCACAATATCCCCCAACTCCCACAACACTTGAGGAGCATATGTGAAGCCCTAGTGGTTAGTGGGAATTTAGGATGACCTTTGGCCACTTGGGGTCTTTTTCCTGCTAGTCACAATTAGCCTGGAAGTTGTTGAAAGGAGAAAAGATATTATTGGAAAGGGATATAGCTATATTTGACCTGGTAAATTTAGGCATTGGCAAATTGAATCACTGGCAATTATACATCAAAGTCAAAAATAGAAAGGAGAGAAAAATCCAGCAAAGAAACAAGTTTTGTTGAAATAGCACCTGGTAATGGGAAGAAAACCATGTAGGTAACATTTGAAAGGACCAGTCTTGTAAGGTCAATATTTATCAAAAAGTTTACTGCTTGAGCAAAGCACTTTTCTATGTCTACTTACATAAGCTTTCAGAATATCCAAGGTGGTTTAAAAAATAAATTGAATGCACCAGAAAAATATCCAAAATTAAGAATGATAATAGAATCATAGTGATAATGATGAAAATAAAAAAGAAATAGACTTAAAACACCAAGATATGTTAAAAGGTTATATCTATGAAATTAGCAGCAGTACACCATACAAAAAATGGGTGTGAAGATTTAAATATTTGTGAAATAATCTGAAGGCTGTGAGAAGCAAGATAAACTCTACTCCATCACCAAGTTTATTGTGGAAATAAAAAAATGTATATGAATATCATACACCAAATGCACCAAATAGCAAGAAAAAAGTTCAGACGAGATCGGGCGCGTTCAGGGTGGTATGGCCGTAGACAAGAAAAAAGTTCAAATGAAAGAATCAAGGGATCAAATGCCTAGAATCCAATTACTTTAGTAAGTAGGCTGGTAGGACCAGCCTGTTCCTGTGGAAGTTTGCAGTGTGTGTTAGGCAGAAAGAAGTGTTAGAAACAAAGGAAGGGACACCTTGCTTGTGGTGTTGTGTTCTTGGTAATATGGTATTTTGATGAAGTCCCTGAAACATGACATGGGCTCTATAGTCTTTTTTATATGGAAATCTCTCCAACATATGGAATAATTGAAGTTCTTTTTAGAGGGCTAGCCAAAGAGACTTCAGTTGAAGTCTAGTGATACAGATGACTAGCTCTTGGCTGTTGGAGAAAATCTGTGGTCTGAAACACAGGGATTTCCCCCAGAAGGGTCCCTTTGTCAGTAAAGAGAGGCTGAGTTTAAGATGAGGGCTGTGGGAGACCCACAAAGGTCATTGTGGTTTGGGTTCCCATCTGGAGAATGGCTGGTGCAGTGGTCTGAGGTCATAGGACTCCCTGGAAGACTTCTTCCTTTCGCAGGCAGTGGCCTCGTATGTATGGGTTAAGAGCTTTGAGCACTGACATTCAACCCCAGGAGCCCCTGGAGAGCCCTCAGCCAGACACTTGGGGAGAGTCACCCATGCAAGTGGCTCTTTCAGAATAAAAAGCAAATGGAGAAACCTCCCTTCCCAATGGGGACATCTTTGGTTTATAAATAAGTTAATGTTTGGACAGGGAACTGGAGGCTGTGCCCCAAAACAGACACAGCTATCCCTCCGAGTTTCTGTGCCTGGTAACAGCAGGTTTCCTGGTCAAGTAGTATTGGCACATGTGGCTTGGTGCTGCCTCTACCCCTGCTGGGCTAGAGCTCATGAGACCTGCTTTAACATGGTCCATGCCCACTCATATTTCCAGAGCCATCAGGCTATCTCACCTGCATCCTAGACCACACACAGAACCCTAATGGCGGTGGTGACAGTGATCCTGCAGACCCTTGACTGCTGGGGGTCTTTTATGGGGATCTGGATGACCATGAAACTGACTTGCTTATTTTTGGATAAGCCATAAACCTTCTATATTCTGCCACAAATACCAAATACTGTGTTTTTCCGGGTGTCTCCTTACTTATTAAGGATCTAATCCAGGTTTCATGTACCAAAGGGAAGCAAGGTGGGTTCCCCAATAAAATAGTAAGAACACACCTTGAAGTGTTTTACTGGTTTTTTCCAGCACAGGAACTGTAGCTCTTCACTGTTCACTGCACCCTTCCATCCAGTTTTGGTGGAAGAGGGGTGGAAATCATGTCAGGCCTGAGCTGGAACACCTTTTTACGTTAGAAAAAAATATCCTTACATGGTAAAAACAATAAAACCCCAATGGACAAAAGGAAAAGTATTCTTGACTTACTGAAATCAACATAAAAGTTTCTGATTTATAGAATCACAAATATGACATCCAGTCTCCCACTTTTGTTTTAACATATTTGTTGCCTTCCTCTACATCTACCGAGATGTAGCATATCACAGGTTTGCTGAGATTTACTGAGCTTTACAACTATAGGCAACCTTAGATGCTTTGCATATAACTATAGGCCAAAAAATGAAGAAAAAGCACAGCATTTCTCCACTCATAGTACCTAATTGCAATGTTTATCAGATTTTGATAGAAACTAAAAGTCAAACTAGAAAACTGTGTATTTTTCCCTCTAATGGGGACCATAAAAAAATATATCTGTTAAAGAATCAATTCAAATGAAAGGCACCAGGAGTGTTGGGTAGGAAAACAAAGC
The DNA here is from genome assembly GCF_047511655.1 of Castor canadensis. Lineage (NCBI taxonomy): Eukaryota > Metazoa > Chordata > Mammalia > Rodentia > Castoridae > Castor > Castor canadensis. The sequence continues at coordinate 60,525,098 of NC_133392.1, read as the reverse complement.
TATCAGACAAGTAGACAGGATTGCAGATTTTTTCTCTCCCTAAGGAAACCCTGTAGAGGTGAGCTATAAAGAGGCTCAGTGGACTGAATTGGAAGAAGCATCAGGTAGGGGTAGGAGGATAGGGAAGGAGAAAAAAAGATATGGGGGTGTGGACAGGGGAGGAAGCCAAGTGGTCTAGAGGTAACAACTGAAAAAATAAAGAAAAAAGAGAATAAAGGTGGACGCAAGAGAAGGTGAGAAACCACCAAGGGGTACTGGAGGGAAGGGGGCAGAGCCAAGCATAGCAATGGAAAGAGGATGGTAGGAACTGAGGGCTGGGAGCCATCTTTCTGGAGGGGCTTTGGGAAGCATTTGGTGAGGTGCCAAAAAGCAGCAAGAAGGCAGGAAAGAAGAGGGAAACCTTCCTTGTTCCCCCACTGTCTGCTCAACACTGTTGAGAAGCAAGCAGAAGCCAGCTGCACACAGAGCTCTGCGTGGATGTAACAATGGCACTCTGTGGAGACAGTGACTGGCTGGTCAGCCCAGGAAAGGTCCTGGGAGTTGACATATGAACTCTTTTGGATAAAGGCACTATGGGTGCATGGGGTTCTGCAGGGGGCAGCTGTGCAGGTGAGTAGGAAGCTGTAGGTGAGGAGGTAGTGGTGCCCCATGCCAGGGTGCTTAAAACTAGGTGGCCTCACAGGAGACACTTTTGATGTAAAGGATAGTTCAGGGGAGACAAGTTTGTAAAAGGAGACATCTTGCTATAACATCAGAGCAGAAATCACAGAAAAACCTCAACCATCAGTAAACTATATGCAAGTTAATGTTTTCTTCTTCCATAGAAATGACCTGCTGCCTGAAGTACAGAGAGGTCCTTCCCCAAAATAATCCCCCCCCCACCTTAAAAAACCAACTAGAGCTTTCATTATCTGAGAGTTACTTTCAAACTTTTTCTCCCTACGGCCTGACCTACAGAGCCAGAGAAGCTGTTGACCTTCATGGTGCTATTCTGAAAATTAGGTTCTGTCCAATTTTGAGCAAAGTACATTAAACCTTAAACCTTTGATTAACTGGACAGAAGTTCCCTGCAAGACATGAAGGCATAGAACTTTGTCTACTGAAACACTGAGTCATGATTTTTAAGCTTAAGCCATTAGGTTGATTGCATGGGGCATCTGCCCAAGTGTCTAAGAGGGCACAGGTAGGCAGTAGAAAGAAGAGGGAGGCTGCTGGGGAGAGGGAAGCAGCACTGGTGTCCATAGAACAACCAGGCTGGAGCCAGGAACCCAGGTAACTGGAATTTTAAAGCAAGAAGGTTTTGTTTGTTTGTTTTAAAAGTTGCTTACTTTTTCTCTTTTAGGGAGAAGAAAAGAACCCAGTGAACATTTATGGAATTTAGTTTTCGAAAGCCATTTCTTGCTGGATGCCAGTGGCTCCAGTAGTTGTCTGTAATTGTAGCTGAAATCAGGAGGATCATGATTTGAGGCCAGCCTGGGCAAACAGTTCATGAGACCTCATCTATAAAGCAACCAGAGCAAAATGGGTTGGAGGTATGGCTCAAGTGGTAGGGTACCTGCTTTGCAGATGTGAAGCTCCAAGTTCAAACCCGAGTTCCACCAAAAAAAAAAAAAAGCAAAAATCCCACTTCTTAGGGGTCAGTCTGTCCTTGTTGTCCTGCTCTAAGCTGGCCACCATTTCTCCATCCCCATCATTCAGCATCCATATGTTTTGTCAATTTGGCCTTCTGCATGGGTATGATGAGTGACTGTTTGAACTAAGTTCAGAAATGAACCACTTCTCAAGCAGTTCCGGTGAATTGAGGTTTGTCTATAAAAAGGAAGAGTTTTTTTCTAAACATGAACATTAGCAACCACAAAGCCTTTGTAAAGCTCTTTGCATGTCCCAAGTGCTTCCACAGAGGTAGCCCCTTGTCACCTGTGGTGATTGGTGGCCCCTGTCCCAATCACATGGAAGACATGAGGGCTCAGAGTGTGGGAGGCACTTGGCCAAGGTGACCCGGCTAGCAAGCCACAGCCAGGACAAGCACCAGACTTCTTCACTCCCAGCCTGCGGCAATGCAGGGGAGAGGTTCAGGTACATTTATTTTGGCAGACTTCTCAATAAAACACTTTGTCTTTGGAATGAATGAAGTGCGAGAAAAATGGCTCTTCACAAGTGTTTTCCCTGCATTTCTTACAGGAAGCCATGGGACTAGCCGTTTCCTCTCTAAAAAGGTGGCCAAGATGGTTTGTCTTCTTTGTTGCTGGTTCCAAGCAGGTGGTGGGCTGGCAGGTGATGGAGACCATCTGACCACTTACTCACAGGATCCTGTAATCATTCAAAGCCCATTCCCTGTGCATCATTTTATCTAAGATGCTGCCTATGTCTTCTGTCCCCTGAGAGGGCAGAAGGGTTGGACAGCAGGTTAACATGGCTGTGAAAAATCCTACAGTACCCACTGAGCCCCATGTACTGTCTAAATCCACTAGCCATGACTTTTGACATGTCCAGTTACATATATGTGCCTTTGACCCTAAAGGGGTCAAGGATGGAGCCACGAGATTTGTCTGCAGCCCAAGACATGTGACTCTCAGTCATGTGAAGAGGCCACTGTTCCTACTGGGCAGTGAGCCTCAGAGGGAGAAGGGATGAAGATGAGGGTGGTGTTCTGCCAAGCTTTGTGGGTCAGACATTAGGAAGGAGAGGCCCTAAACTTGTTCTAGTGCATTTTCTTTGGCATTCTTAGGACTGAAGGAAGATGTTAATGGATTTAAAGCCAGAATGCTGGAATTTAAGTCAAATCACTGGCTCTCAGTGACCCAGCCTGTCCATTTTGGGATAGCCTTGGGAGAAATCCCTTTAGGATGTCAGTTTATTCCATAAGACCTCTCTTCCCTTTGAGCACCCCTGCCCTTCCAGAGGCCTTCCTCTGGCCTGCTCTCCCTGCTCAGGTGCAGGAGACAGCTCTTCTTTGTTTTCTGCTGTCATCTCCCTGCCTAGGTGAGGGGAGGTGAGAACAGGGATGTTCACTTTTGCTCTCCACACAATGTCCACCTGGTTCCTAGAAACCTGAGGCCATCAGTAATGCTTGCAGCTCTAAGAAAGGAGAGGTGTTGAGGGCTAGAGGCTGACTTCGGGCTGTTGTTAGCGTGACCTCCCTTTCTGATTTGCCATTAACAATGCTATCCTTTTCTTAAAAGTGTCCTGGGTTGGACAAAAGGGTATGGTTACCCTGCTCCATGAAGTAGTTTAGGCATGATGACAGAAGAAGGAGGAAGGTGATCCATCGCCTTCATTGTTTTTGCTAAAGGAATGGGGCTTGTTCCAGACCTTCTTGAAACTATGCTGATGCTGCCTTGCTGCATCAGTGTTGGCTCAGTAGTGGCTAGGGCATCCCAGGGCACCAGATGAGATGTGTGAGGTTCTTCTGTTGGCCCAGGGGGCCAACATTGTCACCCAGCCTTGCTTGTGGGCTTCTTTCTCCTATTGCGTCTCTGTCTCTTTCTTTCTGAGACGAGTGCTTCCTGCTCTTCCTGCTTGGTACATGTGTCAATTTATGACATTTGAAAGACCCCAGGAAGGGAAAGGGTTAATGGTAGCTGCACCAAAGGATGTCAAAGGAACTGTTGAAAAGGAGCTGGGAAAGGTGACAGGTCTCTGGCCACAGCCACTTGGGGAGGCTTCCCAAGGTCAAGGCAGGATGCTACTGACAGCCTCTCCTGCAGAAATGTTCCTTAAAGAACTGCAGTTCTTCAGAGAAAGAGGAGTCCAAGAGCCCTTGAAATTGTGGCCATGGCAGAGAGTCTGGCTGTGGACAATGACAGCAGTCTCCATGCCCGAGAGCTGGAGGGGAGCAGTTGTGGACCAGGGCTCATTTAGCTGAGCTCTCACCTGTGGAGAGGGAAGATCCTGGCTGTCCTGTGGTCCCAGTCTGATCAGCCCCTCAAACCAGTCCCTTGGGAAGAGTTCAGCCGGGGACCCTCTGTCCAGGGGCAGTTCCTCCATCTTTGTCCTCTTCCAAGGCAAGGCACTTTTGCCAAGGCTCTGGACTGGTTGACTTCACTTCTTGGCAACTAACCAAGGACTCTGGCCCTTGAGGAGGTATAGAGAAGAAGGTGTTTGAGAAGGAGGCTTGATGGGCACATTTTGTGGGCATCTCCCAAGGCCATAGATCTCCCAGCCCAGCTTTTACCTGGCTAGACTCCTAGCCCCTTGCAGTTGTTACCTGACCTCTACTACCTCTCTTCCACTGCAGTCTCCTCTTAATTTGAGAAGTGAGCGGGGCCCAGGCTCATGCTCAGTGGAAGATTCTATCACAGAAAGGAGTCTGAGCCAAGGAAAGGACTGCCTACAGTTAGTCACCAGCTCCTTTTGGTCTGCTTTGCACCCCCTTCCTAACTTGGGCCTCTTCTCCTGGTCTTGTTGGCCACCACAGCGTCCTCTGTCTTTAGGACCCCTGAGCCCTGGCTGGCTGGCTGAGGCCCTCACTGAGCGTTGAACACACATGTCTTGCATTGCTGGATATCGTTACCTTCTAGAGGGCAGGACAGTATCTTACAGTCCACAGTGACTCTTTTCGCTCCCTTCCCTACTGCCTAGAAGGAAGCACAAAGTGTGCACACAGAAGGTGCTTAATAAAGCTGGTTGACGATTCTGCAGGCCATAGGTGTGGATGAGCCCCATCATGGGAGATGCTGAGTAAGGTCCCTGGAAATCTGTAAATATATGAAAGTTCAGCTTCACCTTCTAGTGTGGAAGCCTCTTCCCCAACTAATGTAAGGTGGAGGAAGAAAAGAACTCTGAGTTCCAGGTTGTTTGAAGGAGGGAAAGACTCATCCAACTGCGAATCAGAAGTGCCTTCCTAGGTTGCAGTATCTAGCAGGGCCTTGAAAGGAGGGTAGAAGGCTGATGGGGAAGATCAATGTAGATCAGTGTTCCAGAGAAGGGCCCAGCATGGAGATGCATGTAGAGGGGAGAGTGAAGGGTGAGACTAGGGACAGCGAACACACCCCCTGGAAGGAAGATGGAGCCTTGGGGAAGGAGGCTGAAGGCCTTGGTCCTGCTCAGTCCTGCCTCCTTCCACAGGCCCTTGGCTGTGTCTTGGGGACAGGGATTTTCTAGAACCAGTGGGTCACTGTGTGTGGTCTTCTGCCCAAACACCTGAGGTAGTGCTCCCTTCCCTGAAGCACTTCTGGAAGATTCCAGAGTGGTGTGGCCCTGGAAGATTCTGCTCCTTTGAGAAGTGTGGGCTCCTTCCTTACACCCCTATTCTCTCTCTATCATTGTGAGGCTCCTCTTCTCTGCATCATGCCCTTCTCTTCTTTTAAATGATATAATCTCTGATGCTCAATGTCTCAAGTTGCCTGAAAATATGTCAAAGTCCAGGGTTGGGGAGAGGCCAGGCTGATTGGAATGTGTGGGATGTGCATGGGATGGACATGGGGATGATGACAACACTTACTGTGCCAGCCAGTGTACCTAACCTTTGGGGGGCCTCAGGGAGTCCCTGCATGCCAGGTGGTTACAGCTGTGTTGCTCCCTGACATGCTCTCAGGCTGGAGCGCAAGCCACAACCTTGTCTGCCATTCTTGTTCTGGGGAAGCCCACCCAGTTCACCTTCACTCCCACAAGGTGCAGGTCCACTCGTGTTGTTATCCAGGGTTATAGCACACACATGCAGCACCATTTTGCAATGCCAACTCCATGCATGATGTGCCCTCAGCCAAATGACTCTGGGAGGAGGGAGAAAGAATGTCCCAGCACCCAGAGTCCCCCCAAGGAGCTCATCTGTTGGTGGAGTTGGAGGGTTTCAGGGTATCAGAGCTAGCGAGGTCCATAGAGGTCATCTGACTCTAGCTTCCTCCTTTGACACTTGCAGAAACTGAGGCCTGGAGTTGCTCAATGCCAGAGAGCTAGTTAACAGTACAATCTAGAGACCCAGAAGCCAACTCTCTGGACTATTCCTGATGGACTGGCCCTGAACGTCCCACCACATCGCATTGAGTGGGGAAAGGAGGTGAGTGCAGGGTGGGGTGGAGATGTGCCATGTAGGCCCATGTGACCACAGCTGCATAAATTGCCAGCTTTGGGGACAGTACTTGTATGAGCCTAGATGAGCCTGCCACACTGTCACCCATGGGGCACTGGTTCAGTCTTTGTTAAGCTGTTTGTCATGTCTCCAGGTAGACAATGCTGGGCAACGTGTGTCCTCCTGTGGCAGAGCACAGAGCAGCATGTTGACCCTGGGGTGGGAGAGTGGCCCATGTGAGGCAAAGGCTTCAAGACCCAGTGCCCAGTTTACAAGGAATTTTTCCTACAAGGTTGGGTATGTCTGGCTCCTTGAGCAGGCACTTCTCACCAGGAGGTGCTGCAAGGCCCCAAGAAAGGAATGAACATCTGTAATCTCTGTGAGCCTTCTGGGCCCCCAGCCCTGGACTGCCTTTCCCTGAAGGCTGCTGCTGTGTACCAGTCCCGGCTGCTGATTATTCTGCCTCCCCTGAGTCCCAGTCCATTGGGCATTAGGACCAATGCCTAGCTATGCTGCAAACCTCTTGACCACTTGTCTTCCTATTTCTAATCTCTGTGTACCACACCGGACAAAGAGTTAAGATTCAAGTGGAGAAGCCCGGGGGGCAGGCAGGCACGGTGGGGGTGGCTGGATCCTGGGTGCAGCTTGCTGCCCTGTGACAGATGGGGTGGGGTCCTGGCTGAGGGGTATGGGGGCACCAGTCACATGGGGAGACATTGCGCTTATACACATGGCTAAGTCTTAGTGGAATGCAACTTGCTGGGTGGGTGGTGGAGGCACCACAGCCAGGCTGATGGTGACTTGAAGTGAAGTGTGGAGTCCCACTTAGTGATGGCAGGAACCTTCCCCTGCCAAGGCAGGGGTTTCCTGCCTCTGCTGTCTCCTCCATCCTTACCTCTCCTTGAGTCTGACTTTTAATATTTTCACACATCTTTCTGTTTTCTTGCATCTATTCTTGTAGGTGACCTGGAATCGTCAGAGGTGTTGGCTGAGTTTGGGATGGAAGAGGAGAGTTTTCTGGTTGCTCATAGCCACCAGGAAATTCAGCTAGAGTGGACACTCAGTCTCTGGGGGTCCTGCCAGTGTGTCACTCTATTCTGACATCATCACTGAGGTGTGATTGCTCCAACCAGAGCCTGGAAGGTAATCAGGCAGTGGATTCAAGAGAACTGGGTTGCACTCTGATTTCTCGGGTCCCCACAACTACTGGTAGAAAGATGGCAATGATCCTGTCTGGTTCATTGTAATATATTCATGTCCTTCCTTCTGAATCTAAAAGCAGTGAGGATTAAAATATTTTCAAGCCCCATAAAAGTTATGGGTCCAACCTCTGTGGCCACTGAGTCTGATGGGGAATTTGCCTTGGGTAGGGTCATGGGAGCCTGGCTCGGGGTGAGATGTGAGTGCCATTCATGTCCACAGGGGTCAACTCTTCTCACTTTTCAAATGAGGAAGCCAAGACCCAGAGGAAGAAGTGTTGTGATTTTCAGAATAATCAAGTGGACCTTGTGTGTGAGGATGGTGGCACAGCTCTTGGATCTGGGCAGTGTATGGTCCTATCAGTGTAAGAGTTCCTGAGTGTGAGGTCACCCCACACCCTGCAAGGCTCTCACCACTGTGATGCTAGCTAATTTAGAGTTTGTGCACGGACAGGGCCAAGCTTTGTGCTGACTATGATGTAAACAAGATGGGGGTGTTTAACTCTTTCCTTCCTGCCTGCCTTCCTTCCTTCCTTCCTTTTGGTGGTACTGGGGTTTTGAACTCAGAGCTTTGCACTTTCTAGGCAGGTACTCCCGACATAAGCCACACCTCCGGCCCTATTTGCTTTAGTTATTTCTCAGATAAGGTCACATGTTTTTGCCCAGGTTGGCCTTGGACTGCGACCCTCCTACATATGCGTCCCATGTAGCTAGGATTACAGTTGTGCACCACCACACCTGCTTGTTATTTGAGGTAAGGGTTCGCTAACTTTTTTTTTAACCTAGACTGGCCTTGAACTACAGTTGTCCCCATCTCTGTCTGCCAAGTAGCTGGAATTATAGGTGTGAGCTACTGTGCCCTGCTATTACTTCTTAAAAAATAAAAATAACTTCAGGTTGGCACCAATGGCCCACATCTGCGGTGTTTTCTGATTGTTTTTACTGGAGTGGAATGGCTAAAGAGGCAGAGCCCCTCCCCAGCTACTTGTATGTGGACCTGCAACTCCATCTCAAGCAAACACTGTGATCTATGGTAGCTCAAAAGGGAGAAAACAAAACAGAACAAACAAGAAAACAAACAAAAAGCCCTATCAAAAACCCAAAGCAATAACTGATGGCTCCTCCCAGTCCTGGGGACCCCCAGCATAACTGTGCCCTAACTGTGCAAATGACACCGCCTAATAGAGTCCTCTCCCATTACATCCTCTGATGGATATATCATTTCCAAAATGACTCCATACTTCTGAGGACCTCTGCTTCTGAGACTTCCTGCTTGCACAAGAAACAATCTATTCAATTTAGTGATTAATCAGGATCACGAATTGTCACGTTTCATTTTTTTAATAATGAGAATCCATCAGTTTAAAGTATTCTTGGACACGTGGAGTCTGGCAAATGTCACGGACCTCCTCATTTGTATGAGTTCACACACAAGCTAGCAGCACCTCGGTGCTGGATGACCCTCTTTGGCACCAGAACACAATAATTTATTAAGCTTTGGTACTTCATAAGTGTGCACAAATATCATGCAAACATTAGGGCCGTACTCACAAACAGAAAGTGTATTAGAGACAGGATTATACAAAACATCTTGTAAACAAAAGGGAAGAAGTTGTTATTTTCTGTACAAAATATGCAGGTTTTTCTCTTTTTTAATAATCTGTAAGATGCATCATACTTCTGGTATTTCCAAAAAAGTGAAAACTGTATAAAAATAAATATTCTATGTACAAACACACACACAGGCCAATCCAAGGTTAGGGGCATCACTGCAAAACAAAAACAAAACAACGTGTGGTTAGTTTCAGGGGGCTGGGATGTTTAGTTCCCTGTAGGAAAGAAGGGCAATCCTGTCCTGGCTTGGTTGGATCTCTAGGTAGGGAGACTGGGGAACCCTAAGCCCCCTAGTGGGAAGAAACTTTCCTGGACTTTAAGCCTGCCCCAAAGGAGGGAAACACCTTTTACCTCCCAGCCATTCCCCGTCATGGCCACGAGAGGGCACTCTCTCTACGCTGTCTTTGGAGGCCACTCTGTCGGTTGCAGCCTCTTGGAATCTATGGTGTGAATGAGCAGACAGGAAGCTCTCTACTTGCTTTTCCAAGATGTAGTTCTAGATGGCAGCTGCTTTTTCCTTGCTAAACTCAACTATTTCTGTCTTCTGACCATCAGCAGCAGCCTTGAAGGAGAAAATCTTTTTCTTTGTGGGTAGGGGGCCAGGGTCTTATTGGACACACCTCTGACCAGCTCCTGTGGAGCTTTAACTAGGTCTTCCTGTAAATCAACAAGAGAATGAGTCTCGGTTTGAGAGGCAGATTTCTGGGGAGCACCCATCCTGAGGATTGAGCTTTTTCTTTCTTTGGTTAGGGGGTACTATAGGTATTTGGCACCTAGGTGTTCAACCTAAGGCCTGGCATTGTGTTCATTTCACTACTTTTTCCTAACCCTGTCAACTAATAAGATTCCAAGGGTTAGTGCACAGGTTGCTTATCCAGTGTGACTGTGTCACTGGAACAGAACTGGATGAGCTAAGCGCAAACTCCTGAGCAGGGTATGGTCTCCAGCCTGCTTTTTACACACCAGGACCCTGAGACAGTGGTGGTGGAGGGTTGGAAAGAAGACTGAATAGGAGATCAGCTGGAGGGAAGCAGCACATGGGTGAGGCAGCCTGGAAGGTGGGTTCCAGATTAGTAGGTCCATGGGCTCTAAGTTGGGGAGCCCTGTGCCTTGGGGGTCTTGGGGAGCTGTGGCTGAATGAGTGATCTCGTGGGAGAGTCTGTCACGGTGGCATCAGACTACTTTAATGATGGCAAATGCCCAGGTAAGTGTGATTTGGTGAAATCTCATTGTTGCAGGAACTCTGGAAACCCAGGGGAAGTTGGCTGCAGGTCACATGTGTACAAGCACAAGGCTCTGGCGGCTGAAGTTCAAGGGGAAGGGTAGAGTGGAAAGCTGGACAATCTGTAGGAGAAGTATGGAAGCCATGTGGGTTTGGAGCTTCAGCAACTCAGATGTCTTACATCTGGGCAAATGTCGTCATGTGGCTTAAATGACCTCATTTGAATGCTGACAGTAGCTAATGCTAACCTATTTTAAAACATGGCCCATGGCTCTTGGAGGACATAAATTGGCCACACAAAGTGTAAAGATGTCATCAGGTGCTATGTGGAAATTCCACACACTGGGGTTGGCTGACACCTTAAAAAGCATTTTTAAATATTCTCCAAGTACATGCAATGCCTGGATGTTTAATGGGAACCCTACCTTTGAAGCTGCACTTTTTAGCCTCATCTGCAGAAAGGTAGAAAGGAAACTGTACAAGCTTTATGGCACTGTTGGGAAAGGGCACCCATATACTCGTGTGTCCGAGTCCGTGTAGGTCTCTGGGAAGCTTACCTTGTTCCAACAGCCCTGGACTGGTAAGCCGTCTTCACCCTGCAAAGAAAAAGGGAGGCGGAGCGCTCAAACTCTCCAGACTGTCCACTAAGCAGGCAGGACAGGGGTAACAAGAGCCACAAACATTTTGGCAGCCCATTAGGAGGTAACCCACCCACTATTGTCTATTTCTTTTCTCTACTCTGGGTCAGAACCTTGGAAGGAGACAGGAAACAAATATGGCTGTTTTCCCATTGGCCAAGGCCACATGTAGCTGCAGTGTAATGCCAAGAGGGGCTGTCCTAGCCTGTGGGAGCAGCAAGCACGGATGTCCTTGAGTGCTGTGAGAGGACAGTCTCTGCTCTAGCTCCACAGCATGATGGACACTCAAGTCACTCAACACTTGGGCCTCCAGCTCTCCCTCTGCAAAACCAGGGGAGGTGTGCAGTGACCTTCCCAGCCGGTCTGATCTCTTACTTGTCATCCTAAGCATGGGAGGAGGACATCCAGACAGTTCCAAATGGGGCTGGGAATGCAAGGGGATGGCAGCCTCAGGGGTAGGTGACATGAATCTAAGATATCTTCAGCAAGAGGACAGAGGTTTCTGGCCCAGCCTCAGACATGGCTGGGGATTTGGGATGGAATGCAGTAGCAGGGACAGAAGCAACTGTGTATTATTGGTGGCAACCACTGATGCTTCTTGCAGCCTCAGGACGCTCTGCCTGTGGCATTACTTCCTTTCTGAGTCTTCTTGGGCCGTATATCCTGGCCTTTCTGCACATCCTGGGGGCAATCTAGAAATCTTCTTGAGCCAAGGTGGGGAGGATGAGGCAAGACCTAGGGCAAAACTCTAGGTCTCTGTCCAGGTCTAAGAGAAAGGCAGCCTGAATCCTAGAATTGCAGGTGCCAGGGTGGAGACAGGTGGACACAGGGCTTGAGGGGAAGAGTAAGTGCCCAGCCTTGAGAGCAGTTGAACAGGGTCCTCTGTGCCCTGGACCAACTTTCCCCATCCACACCAGGCATCCAAATCTCTTACCACCCTGCATTCATCAGGGGCTGCTCTAGCCTGAAGGCCAAAGAAGTCTACTTATCTTGTACTAAAAGTTGTGATCAGTAGCTCCCTGACCTCCCAAGTCCATAGGAACACAATGCTGGAAGCATTGGAAAGGAAGCTGTTGACACTTTCATGACACATCATTATGGGGTGTCACTGGAGAAAATACCACTTTGTTTGAAGGGTCAAATAACCATGGCCTTCATTTCCCATTCTGGGTTGGGGAGGTGACCCTCTGCTTCCTTCCCAGTCTGTCATGTCACCGCGCGACGCCCTTCTTCAGGACTGGGGGAGGGGAGGAGCCTCCTGGGGCCACAGGAGCATTCTCATTGGCAAAAGGGTAGAGGTGTGTGTAGGAAGAGGGGCAGGAGGGCGGGGAGAAAGCGAACGTGATGCAGGCAAGGAGTAGAGAGGCCAAGGTGGATGCCACTGAGCTAAGATGCTCAGATGGAGGGGATCATGGCCCAGGGAAGACCCCTCAGTGATTAGTGGAGGCACTTGGGAAGCCACGCATGCTGGTGTCAGCAGGAGGGACCAGCAGGGTTAGGAGGTTGCTGCTCTGTCCGCTTGTCCTGTGCTCACCTTGTGTCATACACGCTGTACCTAAAAAGTCCTTAGTGGCCTTCAAGGAGCTCTACAGTCACCCATATTTTCTTACACTTGTTTTTGCTTCTATTCAAAGAGAATTCCTAGAGGACCCCTGGCTTGGGGGTGGGACGATGGAGATTCTAGCATGAAAATAGCTCCCCATCTGTAACCACGGAGGGGAAATATAGGTGAGCAGGAGCCTGTTGAGATGATCTCCTTGGAGTCATGTGTCACCGTGTGTTTCTTTGCAGTTGGCTAACAAAGTCCCTGCCTGGAGAGGGACTGGTCCAGGTGGGAGCAAGCTTCTGCCTCAGCCCAGAATGTGCCTAGAAGAGGGGTTGTTGGCCACCTTCTGCCAAGGACCCAACCTGGAAGAGTAGGCAGGGTAGCCTCCTTTTCCACTTTAGTTCTAGAATTTCTCTGACTAGAAGCATGCCCTCCTGTCCCTTTGCCAAACTGTAAGGTGTGTGTGTGGGGGGGTGACTCAGGCAGTTCATTCCAGTGTTTTGCTAGGCATTCAGCTGGTGCATTCAGAGCTCACTGCATTGCACAAAGGAAAAGAAGTCAGTTCTAAGGAGCTGACCAGAGACTGCTCTTCCCCAGTTTGAACTCTAGTAACTGAGTTGTTTAGAAGCAGTTGAGCAATGAGACTCAGAGGCAGCCAATGCTGGCTTCAAGGTGGGGAAGGGCTGGCTGACGCCAAGTGAGGGCTTCAGAAGCAGCTGCAGGAGGAAGCTGGAAAAGTGCCCTAGCAAACCCTGCAAGCAAGCAGGTGGGCAGCAAGGCTGTGGGCTGCCAGAGCACTAGGCAGGACAACTCTTGGTGTCTCAGAGAGAAGAAGCAGGCAGTGGGGACTGAGTGGATGGAGCAGGAGGAGGCACACAGGCACAAACCACACACGTGGGGTAGCCCAAATCGGCCACACAGGCAAGGGAGGGCGATGCCATACCAATGGGCATGGGGCATCCAGTCCGTCCAGCCCGGGTAACCCCGGCTCCCCTTTCTCTCCTTTAAAACCTCGGTGTCCCTGTTCATAAAACCAACCACGATGATTATTTAGTCAAAGGTGGCCAGCTCCGACTGCGGAGTGGAGAGGCCCAGCCCTACCCTGGCCAGGATGCAGGACACTTGAGGCACCTATAAACAGGCTAAATCCCAAATGACACCTCCATCTTCCAAATCCAGCCTTTGTGCCCAGGACAGCTTAGCTGTGGTACACGCACAGCCTGCCCCTCTGTACCCACCCTCCCCATTCACAGGCTCACATGGAACAAGCACAGATAACCTTCAACTTCAAGGCATCAGAATTTTCAGGACCTTCAAATGGAATGAAAAGGCACCCAAGAAGCCTGGCAGATGTGCCATGGATCATTAATTACTGACTCATTGAGAAGGCTTCCTGGAGGCGTTTGTCTACTGATTTTGGTCTGCACCTCTCCGGGTCTTAGCTGGCATGTTAACATTATAAGACTATATATGAAAAGCCTGTGTCTGGCCTTGTTCTGCCCAGTGTTGAGCATCAGTGATCCTCAGGAGACGCTAACTCTGGTATCCTGCATCCTGACCAAGTGAGGATTCAGACAGCTAGAACTTCTAGCCACAGAAATGGCCACAAAACAAAGAAGGCAAATTCGTGGCTCCCAAATGCTACACTGGCTTCCAAAGCCAAGCTGGAGCCAGGCCTTCTCCCAAAGGCCCTCTCTCTGTGGTTTCTTCACTTCCACACGTCCATTGTTCTGTATCTTCAAAGGGAAGGGATTTAGCCAAAATTACTTGCAGCTGTGGTTTTAAGACAACCCCCCCCCCCACAGCAGGCAGAATTTCCAATGCCCAGATAGTCTTTGGTATCTTCAGTATAGTCATTTGGTTCTCATCTTAGTTTATTTGCCTTCTTTGTTTCCAACTTGTAACCCTCATGCAAAGAAATAAAACCAGAATAATGCAAGTGAGAAACGAAAACATACCAACGGACAGGGGGCATCTAATCCAGGTGCTCCTTGGTCTCCCTTATCCCCTTTAGGCCCTCTAGAGCCTTTCTTCCCCCTCTCCCCCTGTAAATAATGGTTTAGTCCAAGAAAAACAAAAACAAAAACATCAACACTTCAGGATCATTCATGTGTTAAGGTTAGAGACAGAAAATGAAAAATAGAAGGGAAGAGGGAAAAGCACTTTCTAAATTAGGATAGTCTCCCCAGAAAGATTTGGGGTTAGTACCCACCTCCCCCTTCTAAACGCCTGAGAGTTTGGCTAAGAAGGGTGGATGGGGGCAGGGAGGCCAGGGGGCAGCTGGGAACCAGAGGTGGAGGGACATGTGGACTGAGGATACTGGTGCTCAGTTTTGATCTGAGAGGGTCAGTGATGCATGGAGGGACGGAGCGGGGACTGCTATCCATCTCTTTGAGGGTCTATTTTTGAAGGGCTTTGGGTTCACAACATTTTGTCCCAATTTTCATCCTTTTGATATTCTACTAGAGGCAAGATGGTTTTGTTTAGAGCCCTGGGTGTGTGCACACACCCGTATGTGAATGCAGCATTGTGTGAACAAAGGCACGTTCATGCCTGTGCATGTGTGTGTGCAAGACTGTGGGGGTGGTCTACACTCGGGCATGTGCACATGTGTGTGCCTGTATGCATGTGTATGTAGATGTGTGTGTTTCATCTGTTCTCCCAATCGTCTGAGCCTCTGGGTCATCCTGGTCTGAAGTCATAGACAGCTGCTTTTTATTTATTTTTAATTTGTTTTAGTGGTACAGGTAGGTTTGAATTCAGGGCCTTGTGCTTGCCTAGCATTTGAGCTACGCCTCCAACACAGACAACTACTCTTTAATAATATGTTATTTTATTGCAGACAGCTTTTGCATCTGGACATGTTGGTTCAAGGCATTCATTTGTTTCTGAAAAGCTTCAGCTAATGTCATCCTTATAAGTCAAAGCCTATTTTTTAGATGTCAGGATTCATTTAAAGAAGGACTTCAGATAATTTTTAAAATTGAAAACACTGGCTTGGTGCAGTAGCTCACACCTGTCAGCTACTTGGTAGGTGGAAATTAAGAGGATCTAGGTTGGGGGCCAGCCTGGGCAAAAAGTGAGGAAGACCACATCTGAACAAATAAACTAAGCATGGTGGTTCATTCCTGTAATCTTGGCTAAGAGGGAGGAGAAGGTAGGAGGATCAAGGTCCAAGGCCAGCCCAGGCAAAAAGCACAAGACTCTACCTGGAAAACAACTCAAGCAACAAGGTTTGAGGATGTTGCTTCAAGTGGTAGGGTGACTGCTGTGCAAACACAAAGCCATAAGTTCAAACACCAGTACCACCAAAAAAAAAAGGGGGGGGGGGCTGGAGGTGTGGCTCAGGAGGTAAAGTGCCTGCCTAGCAAGCATGAGGCCCTGAGTTCAAACCCCAGCACCACCAAAACCAAACCAAAACAAAACTCAAAGTGCTTGTTTGCCCTGAGTTCAAACCCCAGTACTAACCCCCAAAAGTGACGAATCACTTCATTATGAATTTGAATTTGGATTTTCATATGTTGCATTTCCTTAAAGGGGGGGGGGCATGTGTGTCCCCAGGGAGTCTTCCCAGGCACTCTCCTATCTGGAAGGATTGGAGACTTCTACAGTGTCACTCCAGGGTAATGAGACCTTGGAGGCTGCAGCATGGAGTTGGGGCTGGTTCTGTCAATTATCAGTGTCAATTATCAGCTTTGGGAAGCTACTTAACCTCTCTGGGTCTCAGTTTCTTCAGTAAAATGGGCACAATAGCACTTCAACGATTTGCTGTAAAGCTTTCGTGCAGTGCAAACGCTTAATGATAGCAGATAGTCTAGTTCAAAGTGGTCATGCTTCATGATGACAGTGGGAAGGACTACTGTTTTAGTGACTAGTATAGGAGCTCAGAGGCCAGTCTCAGGGTACACAGGTCTTGTCATATCTGCAATGTTCCCACAGCGAAAGGCCGTGGGGCTGAGTTTCTTAGAAGAAGGTCAAGGTTAAGAATACTTTTGATATTCTCCTGTATCTTTGGAAATTACCAATTTCTCAATTCCAGAGGCCACCTGCAATTGCCAATGCATTATTCCAAGTGAATTTTTCTAGAACACTCATCCTTACTTAGAAATGACATGTGTTTAAGAGGAAGCATGCACATGCATAATGCATGTAATCTAATTGGCTCAAAGACATGAGCACCTACAAGAAGATTCCCCAAATCGCGGACAAGCAAAACCACCAGCTATTTGGACAGAAAGCCGCGGCACACATCCTCAGGAGTGTGGCTCCTCATTCTTTTTGGGTCATGAGCACAGTTTCCTAATTGAGAAGGAGGGCAAAGCTGCTGGGGGTGGGGGCGGGTTCTAAGTCTTTGCTGTAGATGACAGAGAGTAGGCTATATGCCAGACTTTCATAATGGGTCCCTTACATCATGACGTCCTGGGTGATCGCCTCAATTTGGGTACCTTAGGAGATAGTAGAGCAGTAGTTTTATGTATATGCTTGCTGTTCTCCACCCCAGAAGGGACACACAGAGACCCTGCAGGAGGGAATTCTAGCTAGTAAGGGGGGGGGCGGGGGAAGAGGTAAATAAAGTCAAGTGTAGAAGTTTCTTAAACAATAAAATTAAATGTACAAAATTGGTTTTAAAGGAAATAAATTGGAAGGTGGGGAGGGGAAGGGAAAGGAGAGGGGTATGGGATTATAATGGGGTGAATATTTGAGGGGAATCAAAGAAGTAAAGTAAGAAGAGGCAAGCCAAGACTAGAGAGACAGTGAGAGAAGGGGAGGTGGAGAGACAAGGATGACTCTGGGGGAGCAAGACACAGCACCACATCCATGTGCACTTGTGCAGGTGGGTGCCTCAGTGATGCAGCTCCATGCATTCTTGGATCTTTTTAGCTGGCTGACTTGTGGGTTATGGTAACACCCAATTTTCTTGATGATTAAATTGCTAGATTCATACTACCCTTTATTCTTTGATCATTTTTGTTTGTTTGTTTTTATCCTAAATATGGCTCCTAGGGCAAATTCACAGAGCTTTTAGAGACAAAGGTGGGGGGTACCCTTAGTGGTAAAGGCAAAATATCCTTTTTGCTGTCCTGTGTGTCCTTAGCAACTTCCTCCTTCCATCAACAGGAAAAAGGCTTGAAGGCCATCCTCGGGTGGACCCAGAGCAGTGTGATTTTAAGGTTGTGAATATCTTGAACATTTCTGGCTTCACCTTCTCAGGAAACAGTGAAGCCTCTAATCAGAATGTGGTTTTAGCCCTTCTGGCATTCCATTAGGGCTGGTGGCGTGCAGAGGAATGAATGAGGAGGCAAGGTTTAGGAGAGCCCCTTCCAGCACATTCAGCATTCTGAGAGTCAGCATTCTTGGATGAAGAGTCCAAGATTCTAAAACTTGCTCTTTTGGGGTAAGTCATCTAATTCTTTATGGTGTACTCAAAAGAAGCTTTGTGCAACTTTACTGCTTTATGAACTTGACTTTGAGTAAATGGCATATTCTGATTTATACATGGGATGGGGAAATGTGTGTCAAGCAGCAGGAAAGGGAAGAGGAGGAGAAAAATGTTCTCACTGATTCCTGGGGTCTCAGTGAATTATTCAACAACCTCTGTTCCTTTAGCATCAGAGCCACCATCCTGATCCATTTCCTCTTCCCCCACCATCTGTGACAATAGCATCTGGCTTGCCCTGCCTCCACCTCTAAAGCAATATGTCATCATCACTTGAAGGAATGCTTTTGCAACCTTCAAATGGCTCAGTGCCTCAAACCAACTGAAAAAGTCTTAAGAAATAGGGTTAAAAATATTAATTGAATAGAATAAAACCAGAACACTTTAGAAATGTTAGAAAGGAGGGTGGTGTGCCCACAAAGATGTGGAATGATCATGGCTGCAGAGTCCTGAAAGGCTGGTCCTAGGTCTGGAAGTAGGTGTGTCTTTTCCAGTGGATTCTATTCTTGGTCATGCTATAGATAGTCTGGCAGGGGTAGCTCTACCAGCTCCTACTTGTTAATAGAATGTGAGACAAATTGAGTTGCTTTTGCCCAGCTGCTAGTGAAGAGTGTCTAGGAATATATAAATGCTCAATGAACACCTCTTAAACTGAAGAAAAGGGAATTAAATTGGTGCCAGATATAAATATACAGATTCTGGCACTTTCTATCCATGGACATAGTATATCAGTGTTCAATGATCAGCTGCATGACCCGGGTTCTAGAATCTACCCGATCTGCTTCTAGTTCTCTGAGGGAATTCAGTATGTCTTATCATCATTCTGCGTTGCATTTCTCCAACTGTTCCTCTCATTCTTTCTCTTCTAAGATCCTTGGGTTTTATGATCCACTACAAGACACCCTTGGGCCACTAGGGGACATGTATCACACATAAACCACTGTGAGGAGGCAGCAGAGATGTTCTAGAAAGAACTCAACAGTCATCTCTTGGCCAGACATAGTTAAATTAAATTATCCCTGCTGGGTCCAAATGCCCAATGTCATGGCCTGTGTCACGTGTTCACATGGCTTGTGGATACCTGGTAAAGGTGGCAGAAACCAAAGGGAGAGATTAAAAAAAAAACTTTCATAGCTTTGTCAACTCTTTCCAAGACAAATAGTGACAAATAGCGATTTTTCTTTTTAAGGCTTGGCTGCTCATAACTGCTGCTGCTTGTTCTCAGAGCTGGCATTTATTTTCTTGTTCACCAGTGGTCTGGAATGCCTGACAAAACTAAGTTTGAGAAGACAAGAATGAGGTAATGATGGATCCGAAAATATCACTCAGGGGCCCATTATCAGGGCAACATGGAGAGAACTAGACACATGGCTCCTGTTACTGAGTGGCAATGCTACTCTGATGGCTACTGTGGGATTGAGCCTCTCATCAAAATGTGGAAAAATACGTTTCAATTTCAGAATTAGGCCCCAGGCTCCTTGCATTTCATGGATTAAGCCCCTTCTAGAAAGCCTTTCTATTTAGGATGATTTATCAGGAAAAACTGTATTTGCTATGTTAGGTCAGGAATCTACAATGATCATTCCACACCATCGGGAAGACGTTAGTAACTAGAGCCAAAGGGTTCACACTCACCCGGTTTCCTTTGTCCCCGGGTGGTCCATGTAAACCCTGCAATAAATCAGAGTAACGAAGACACGTTAATGAAAAAAACACAGAATGGCCATCTGGTCCTTCCTTCTAAGCTCAGAAAGCTTTCTACTGATGCCTCCTTCATTGGAGACAGGCTGATTATCCCCATTTTACAGAAGAGGGGCAGAGAAGGAAATCCCTCAAGGAAATTGACCTGAAGGCAAATGATGAATTATGGGCAAAGCCAATGACGCCGATCTGTGTTCTCTCTCTGCTGCCTATGACCTGTGCTGTAGTCATGTTCTTTCCAGGTCACTCATGTGGATGAGCGATGGGTTCTGATGGTCGTGAGCCCAGAATAGTCTTAGCAGAGGAGTACCTCATGGCTCTTCTGCCAAGCTCTTGCTAGCAAGAAGCCTCCACAGCTTCTCAGACGTTTTTCAAGGTGCAAAGTGCTCTAGGGAACAAGCATTTTCTGACACTGGCCCAGACATGCTTGGTTAGCCAGCCATGTGTACAAGCTTCAGGTGGATGGAAATAAAAGTCCAGGCTCTTTTAGGCAGCCACTTGGCTTTTATACAAAGCCACAGGCAAATGTGTTGCAGCTGGGAGGCCAAGTTCATTCCTCAAGACCCTCTCTCCTGGGAAAGCTGTCTGGCCCACGGAGCATCTCCTTCTGTGTCACAGTCACCTGTTGTAGCCCCTCAAGTGGAATGGCTGGGGACATGTTGTTACATTCCATGAGATGGTCCCCATGGCCAAGCACTTGCCCTCTGAAGTGATTCTCTCCCATCACCATTTGCCTCTGGGCAGCTTCCTCTGTCATAGAAATGAGAATCCTCCCTTGGCCCCAGATCTTTGCACCAGGTTTTGGACATCTGTTTTGACCTTGTTTTTGGTGGGGCAGGGGTGGCAGAGAGAAACCTCTGATCCCATGAGACTCACAGGAAGTCCAGCTGCTCCCGTTGGTCCTGTCATCCCTGGGTCTCCTTTGCTGCCCTGAAATGAGAAGAAGCCCATGAACCTTCTTGCCATGGTAACACCCTCCCCCACTATTTCCTATTCTATATGGAGCCCTGGAAACCTCTACTGTCCCCCTCCTACAGTCCTATAGAAGGTGGGGTGCCCCTGGTACGAACTCTGCCCTGGAGGGTCTAGAACCTCTCCTGCTGTCCCTCTGGCAAAGTACCCCAAAGCCCCCAAAAGGACTGTACAGTGTCCTGGGGGTTCTGGTTGGCTTGAGGGAGAAGGAAGGGAGAGGGAAAGGGAGAGAAAGGGAAGAGCTTTGATTTCTTCTCTGAAGCCTCAGGGTCTCCCCTTGGATCAGCAGTCCTGGTTTCCCCAGGTGGCAGATGGTCTCAGAGAGGCCCACACCTGATGCAGAACCTGCTCACATCCCACCTGAGCCTCCAGAGACAGTCAGCAGAGTAGGTGGATGGAGGGGGAGCTGCTGCTTGTGCAGGCAGATAACTCAATGGATGTCCCTTGAGATCAGCCTAGAGCCTGCCCCTCAATGATGCCAAACCCTGGTTCTGTGGGTAGCAGGGTTGACTGGGAGGAGCTAGTGCAGAAAGACACCAGCTCTCCTCAGCTCTCCTGCCTCCACCCTCACCACCTAAGTCAGAACCATAAAGGATGGGGCTGGACCTCAGGGCATCATGTGACATGGTCAAGGTCATTCAACAGTGACTATGGAAGCTGTGCCTAATGCTCGGGCATCCTGACTACTTGACATCCTTTAGAGACTTTCTGAATACCACTTTGCCCTCTGCCCCATGTTGTTTCTCTAGATCATCATAAAGTATAGACATGAGCAGTGGCGATAGCACCCAAGACCTTTCTAGACTGAACTGCAACAGGTGCTAGGTGATTGTGGTGAGAGGATTGTGAGAAGCCTATGAGAACTGGACATAAGTAAGGTGAGATGTTTATCTGTAGGCCGAGACTGGCAGAGCCCTGGCCACAGAAGAGGAAAATGCAGAACAGCTGCTTCTCCTAAGCAGGAACACAGGTTTCTCCTGTTAACAATGTTCAAGAACTGCTGCTCCACCCTGTTTACCACTGGATATAAAAGACTGAAGGAGGATGTGAGGCTTTTTGCTTTGGGGCTTTTGCTTTGGGGGCTTTTGCTTTGAGGCTTTTGGCTTTGGGGCTTTTGGATTTTGGATAATGGGAGGCTTTTTGATGTGGGAGGCTTTGGAAGGGAAAAGGATTGCTGAAGGGACAAGGATTGCTGAAGGAGAATTGCTAAAGGGGAATTGCTAAAGAGGTATTGATAGAAAGTCTGTACCAAAAACTTTATATATAGGCTTTAGAAAAGCTAAGCTAAAAAAAAAAAAAAAAAAAAGCCAAGCTAAAGAAAAGCTAAAGGGAACATGGGACAGTGCAAGCCTGATCACTGAGGCTTTAAGAAAGCTAAAGAGAGAACATGGGACAGTGCAAGTCTGGGAGCAAAGACTTTAAGAGAGATTATGCTAAAGAAAAGCTAAGAGAAAACATGGGACAGAGCTAGTTTAAGGAAAGAGGTTTTAAAGAATAGTGAAACAAAGTTTTAAGGAAGACTTTAGAAGCAAGGTTTTAAAGAACTGTAAAGGAGCAAGGCCTTAAAGAATAAAGATAGAGAAAAGAAGTAAAGTAAATGAAGAGAATACTAGAAAAAAGAAGCAATGAGGGTTGTGCATCTCCACCCAAGCACCCAACACACCTGATCCTACTTTCTGTCTGTCTGTCTATCCTATGTCCTTTCTGCATCTCCCATTGCCACCCAGTTAGCCCCAGTTAGGTTCAGTAATAACCAGGAGCAAGAGAAGGCTCGCTCCAATAAGGGAGCAAGAGAAAAAGCTCGCTCCAGGTGACCAGCAGGGGGAGGGAGCTCCCTGTCTCACCTCTCCAAGTCTCTATCTACTCATAGCCACACAATGGGCTCCACCTCCTCAACTTATTTGGTCCCCACAGACTGCTGTGAGGGTGACCAGAAGTGATATATGAGGGAAGGGATAAGGGCTGAGACTTGTGAGGCTGACACAGTGACCCTAACTGGGTCCCAGGTGCTGGGACTGAGCAAGGACATCCTGTCCCCTCTCTCTTGGCCATCCAGACTTCCAGCTCACTGAGGGCTCACCCTCTCGCCCTTTGGTCCCGCTGGGCCTGGAACTCCGATTGGTCCTGGAGTACCCTGAGGAGGTGAAAGAATGCAGAGGTGAGAGACCAGATGCTCGGGGGAGCCCTGGGAATCCCACCCAGCACCCAGAGATGGATGAGCAAGGCCGTAGGCCTGGTTTTCAGGGTTGGCAAGGCCAGGCCTGTTCAGGGTGGTCATTTGATTGAGTGATCCTTTTTGGTTTGGGGACCTTGCAGGAGAGTACCTTCCCCTCTGCCTCAGAGCCAGATTCACAGATTGAAAGAAACCCTTTTACATCACAGCTAAGCTTGCCAAGGCTGAAAACGGTAGAACAGTTGCTTAGTTTGCTCCCAGAAGCACTTGGGAGGGAGGTAGCCCCATCCCAGGCGTAGGGGCCCTGGGCTGGGTCCCCTTTTCTGTCAGCTCCACATGCAGCAGGACGGTCTTCATGCCATAGAGACCAATGCGGACACACATACAGAGGCAGGTGTGAGAGGCCATTCAGCACCACATACCCACCCAGCCCACTGCAAACCCACCTGGCCTAGGCCAGGGCCCTTCAACCCTGCCTGCAAGCCTGTGGAACAGGTTGCATAGGAGTGAGTCAGTGTCTTTGGATGTCCTATCTGCACCACCCTGGCCTGCATGGAGGGGCTTAAGCTCGACTAAGCCAGGGCCATGGGGAACTGTGGCTGCAGGCACTGGAGCAGCGTTACTTAGAGATGAGCAAGGATTGCTAGGGTGTCAACATCTTCCCCAGGGCCCCATTTGCAGCCCAACTAGGCCAAGTGTGTTTCAAAGCCTCCTGTTTGTCTGCCTCAGTGTTTAAGTGTCCTATTTGCTGATTTGCTTTACTTCGATGGAAATAGAGCCATGAGATGTTTTTGGTACCCACTTTGCAACTATTAGAGAGAAGGGTGGCTGTGGACATCCATGACAAAAGCACAGCAAAAAGCCAGAGTCTAGATCAGGGTGACAGCTCCAGAGTCGCCAGGCCAGGTTTCAGCCTTGTCATAAAGCCTAGAACACCTCCATATTGGAGGAGTTTGTAGTTCTGTTGAGAATCAGATTTCCCCTGAGGTCTCCCGAGTGTCAGCCCTCAGGCTGCTGCCAGGGCTACATGCAAGGATGCTGAGCCTGGTACCTAGGCAGTGCCCAATAATCAGTAATATTGTCAAGGAAGGATTCTTTCCCCAAAACATTTTCTTTTAAGGTTGTCTCCAAAAAGACAGAGCACATGAATTTGCTCCTTCTCTTTGCCCAGGATAAATGGGATGAGAAGCTGAGGGGCAGGTCTTGGTTTCTCTGAATCCAAAGTTGGGTCATCCCTGACCCAGCTGGCAGGAGCAAGGCCACAAGAATGCTTGGAAAACACATGTGCGCTCCAGTTGAGCCTGTAATGCCAGTGCATGGCAGGAGGGTCTCTGAAAGGATCTGTCATTTTGGCATCACCAACCCCCCTCTCCTTCTCTCTTTCTCCATCTCCCTCTCTCTTTCCATCTCTCTCTCTCTCCCTCTCCCTCTCCCTCTCTCTCTCCCTCTCCCTCTCTATCTCCCTCTCCCTCTCTCTCTCCCTCTCTCCCTCCCTCTCTCCATCTCTCTCTCTCTCCTCTCTCTCTCTCCCTCTCTCTCTACCTCTCCCTCTCTCCCTCTCCATCTCCCTCTCTCCCTCTCTCCTTTCTCTCTCTCTCTCTCTCTCTCCCTCTCTATCTCTCTCTCTCTCTCTACCCCTCTCCTTCTCTCCCTCTCCCTCTCTCTCCTTCTCTCTCTCTCTCTCTCTCTCTCTCTCTCTCCCCCACTCCTTGCTTTGAGATTGGGTCTCACTGTGCTGCCCAGGTTTGTCTAGCACTGGTGGGCTAGACACACAGTGAGCCTCACACACACAGCCTTCCGAGTGTTAGGAACAGGCATGTACCACTATCCGTGCACATACACCTCCTTTTCTTTACGAGGGCACAGAGCAGACATTTAATAAGACAAGGCTCTAACGGGGTCACCTGTAGGTTCTCTTGTCTCTAGAAGCCCTGGGTGTGAGGCATCAGTTGTGAGAGCCCCGCCTTACCTCCCCCACCCCCACTCACTGGCTCCCTGGGAAGATCAGTACCCCTCTATCCTGTCTGCACGTGCTCCCCTTCACGAAGGGCTCCCTGCAAGTTCTCCTGGCCCCGAGTACCACACTAAACAGCTCACTAGACCCTTGCTGTCTGGACAGGCCATAGGCTGATATGGCCTCGAAAGCAGTCAGGCTCACTGGGTGGCAGGGGCTGGGCACATCCACTCATGCCACATCCCTGGCATGGCTCCTGAGCTGGAAATCCAGCTGGCCCTGGACAGGCAGCCATCCTAACACCATGACAGGTAATAGTTGCAGTCAGGAGAGCCACAGTCCTGACCACCTCACAGGTGCTCAAGGTGGGGGACTGGAGGTAGAAAGGAGGTACACTTTCTGGCCAAGAGTAGGTGAAGGCTGCTTTCTGGAATCAGGAGGAATGGAGATAGAGTGGACCCAAGTGCCCCCCACCTGCTCTATAATCAACTCTTTGCTGCGCTGCAGGGTAGCTGGGGTGCCACTGGCAGTGGGAGTTGGCTCAAGCATACCCACGGGACACCAAGCTGGGACTGGCCCCTGTGCTCCTCTATGTACTGCGGCTGAACTTCCATACTGCCTACCCATCCACAGCAGGTCAGTGGCTGTACAGGACTGGAAAGCCCTCACTGGCAGACAGGAGATGGACAGAACTCACAGCATGAAGACAACACAGCGTGACGGGCACATAGACACTTGTGTTTGCTGGGGACATGTCCTGGCCCAAAAGCCAGGACAAGGCTCCCAGGCTGGACTTGGCATCCTTCAGGATCAGGGTCAGTGCTTTTGGAGTGGTTCCACTGCCCCTGGTGGCCCCTGGGTGCACACTATGGACAGGGGAATTCAGACGATGGGCAGCCTTCTCTGGGCAAGAGGGCTGAAAAAACACTTCTGACTTTAGCATGGCTGGGACATTTCTGGTGTCCATGGTGGGACAAAGCATGACTCACTGGGGAAACGAGGCTACAGCGGGGACAGACAAGAGGGATCACAGGCTGGGCATGGGGTGGGGCGGAGAGGAGAAATGGAGAAGTGACACTCACCGGTGGCCCAGGCCTGCCGTCCAAACCTGAAGCTCCCTGGACGAAGGGTACAGTTTGACCAAAAGAAGGGGAAGGGAGGAATGGGAGGGAGAAAAAGGGGACAATGGGGGAGGGAGAGGTGAGTAAAGCAGTGACTCTGGACAGACATAAATGCTGGCAATCGAACACACTGGGAGAAGTGAGCTCGGGAGGACAGGGGTGGTGTTCACATGGAAACCAACGGAAACATGGAGACACTGAATGCTGTGACCAGCTGCTGATGGCTATTCTGATCCTCCGCAGCCCCTGCTCCCCTTTCTCTTCTTGCCCCTGTCAGAATCCCCTCCTCCAGGGGACTTCAGTGCTCCACCGAAAGGGACATAGAAAAGGATTCCTGGAGAGGTGTCTGGAGCCAGAGCCATGTACCTTTCCCAGGCTAGGGTTCACTGGGGAGGATATGTGGAGGGGGTGCAGGTGAGGGGACCTTCCCAGCCTCCTTCAACACCTGTGGAGACCAGACCATTCCCCTCCCCCAGGGGCTCGGTCCTGAGTTCCAGCATCTGGTTTTAAAACCTGGGTAGAAGCTGGCCTACTTCTACTTCAGCTGGTGGGAGGAGCCGGCCCCTGAACAGTAAAACCAATGACGCGTGACATTTTGCTGGCACTTGACAGTTTGCTCTACACCAACTCAATCTATCCATATGCTTGAAGAAAGGATCCTTTTTATAGACAAAGGCTTTGGAGGCAGCTGACTGAATTATAGGTTTATGGCCGCGTATCCCTATGGTGAATGGGCAGGCAGGTGGGACACTATTCGGACCCCCAGCCTCCTCATCCTGGCTGACCATGACATACACAGTGGGAATGGAGGCTTCCTCCAGTGCCAGGCTCTGAAGATGTCTTTGTCACTCACCTAGAAAAACCAGGGGGAAACTCTAAAGACTCCAATGCAACACACCAGGAAGGAGGCAGTGGGGGACACTCTAGCCAGTAAGGACCGAGTTCCTGAAAACCTTGAGCGTGTGTGTGTGTGTGTGTGTGTGTGTGTGTGTGTGTGTGAACAGCCCAGAAAAGGGAGGGCAGAGACCTCTTTCTCCCGGAGAAAGGATAGAAAGTAGAAGGATTCTGTAAGACACAGTTTTCAGTTAGGACCACTAATTCTGGGGCTGACTTTGACTCACGGGCTAGAGCTGAGACTCTCAACTCCTGCTGCACATTGGTGTTTCCTAGGGTGATGTTCACAATACAGATGCCCGGGCCCCACCCTGGCCTAATTTGATCAGAGTTTCCAAGAGTGGAGCCCAGGTCACAGTATGTTTGAAAAGCTCCCATGGGACTCCAGCGTGCTGCCAGCATTGAGAAACTCTTTTTGGGGGCAAAGATGGAGAAGTCAGTAGGATATGCCTGGAAAACCAGGCTGCTACCACAGCTGCTAGACATCCAGGTGCAGTCTAAAAATAGAAGTGGAGCTGGACGGCCATAAACTTTGTCTATGCAACATTGATACTAAGAGGTCTTGAGAGGCCTGGAACAGAGGGCACGTACTCAGGGCTTTTTCATCAGGATTTATGTGGGCCACTGAAATATTTTTATGGTATGCAAATGATATTGACCTGGTGGTAGAAAATGCAGATATTTCAGATAAAATCCAGGTGTCCAATAGGTAGCTGGGCTAAGGGGCTGCTCCCCCTCCCCACAGGCTGCATGGTCTCTAGGGTACCACGGTCTCCATCAGTCCCTGTGGACCCCCTCAAGTCTACGTGAGTTGCCTTCTAGACCATGCATACTCTCTTAAACTAGTGTTTTCTTAAACCAGGGAAGGTATTTCTCTGTACCCGGGCTTCATCAAAAGTTGGGAAATTAAGCATAGAGGGAGTACTTTGTGTTTCATCTGGCACTTTCTTTGTGTTAATTTGTTTGTTACCAGTGGAAATGGATCAACCTCTAGCTGAAAAGTCCTGCGTTCACTGGGGTAACTGGGGCCGTGAAGGTAATTGACAGGAGGTCTGTGGCTGAAGGAAGCAGAAGACACTTCCATAGGAAGGAGTGCTTAGTCGTTTTGGAAACAGCTTATGACATGGAAAATGTCTGCAAAAATCATCAGTGTTCTGTAGTCTGTCAAGCAAATTAGCTTCTTAAATATTCCTGCACTTGTTGCATTAAAGAGGGTGGAATGGAAACTTCTGCCTTTACAGTTTGGTTGCTGGGATTATATTCACCAGAACTTTAAGTTCTGCACATTTGGAGGAATTGGCTTCTCATTGTTTCCCTGCATTTTAGGCTACCTGGGATGGGGACTGGCCTTGATCCCTGGACAGAGGGAGCCCAAGAGGGTAAGAGGAATCCTTCTGCAAAACATGGCCTCAATGGAGAAGCAGCCTCTGGCCCAGCAAACCACCAACTTCTCTTCCAGCTCTTGAAAAACAAACTGAAAGAGTGCCAACCTCAGGAGGGTGGGACGTGCTCACCTGGAAACAGGTGAAGAGGGAAGAAGCCATCAAGCCCCTGGAGTGTGGGGCAAGGGGACTTGACCAGCCTCACCCTTCCCTCTGGACAAGTAGATGCCTCCTGAGCAGCCCTCAGTAGATGAGTAGGGGCTTCTAGCCCTGCACAGGCTAAGACAGAGGCACCGGGACCCCTGGGTGGCAGTGGCTTAGTCTGTGGAAACCTCAGAATCTGTCTTACATGCTTCACTGCTGTGGCTAATGCTTAAGAGAAGAGAGCAGGGTTCTTTCAGGGGAGAGTAGGGCACAGACAGGGAATACTCCATTGTCTCACAGTTCCCAAACACCCCATGCTTGATCCCCACAGGACAGACTTATCACCACAGTCAGGCCCAAGTCAGATCCCAAGGCTGACCTCAGGCCCTTCTGCTTCTCCATCTGGACTGTCTGGGGGTAGGGACCCTGTCTTAGTTAGCTTTGCATTCTCCCAGCACTAATACCAGGCATGGCCTGAAGGAGGATCTTCAAAAGAGAATTAGCACCTATGTCCTGCCCTGGTGGGAAAGGAAGACCACTTGGAGCTCTGCAATGCTTAGAACTTCAGAACCCTGAGTTTTCACTGCCTCCTCCCAGGTCCCCTGCCCAGTGCCCTTAGCTTGTCAGAGTGCCAGCTGGGCTCCTCACTCTCTTTTACTCTCCCAAAGGGGAGACCCACTCTTGCTGGGTTTGAGGTACTTACGGGTAATCCCAGAGGCCCTCGGTCTCCTTTTTCTCCTTGTGCACCCTTCTCTCCTTTTGCTCCATCTAGGCCTGCTTCCCCCTGGAGGAAAGGGAGACAGGAGGAGATCACAGAAGGGCATTACAACTCCTTCTTGTGTCCTGGAGTCCTGGATATAGGAGTGGGGTTCATAAGGGAGGGAGAAGGGTGGCAGGCTGGGTACTCCAAGAATCCCTGAGTTATGGGCCTTCCTGCCTCAGATATATCTTCTGTAGTAACTTTGAACTCCCCAAAAGGAAAAAGGATGGGAAAGTGGGGAAAACACACAGGGTAGTTTCAGGTCAGGCTTTGCCACAGGTGGTCATTTGGAGGGAGGGATGCCACAAATTTGCTGACAGATGCCTAGAATGCCACCCCAGAGGAGATTTCCCCAAAGTTCCCTGAAGAATGGCAGGGCAACAGGAAAGGGCCATTGTCATGCCGCCAGCCTCCAGCCCCCCCTTATTCACTTAAAATGTTTTGGGGGAAATTGGAAGAGCCTTATTTCAAAGGCCAGTGGTTTGGCCCTGGGGAGAGGGTCCCATGCCACGTCATCATCTCTCACCTATACTTCAGCGTGACAGGGTGAAAAGGGCATGTGAAAAGGGTTTTACCATTTGCTAAGACTTTAACTTGTCACCTCATGGGGTTGATGGATGGATGGATGGATGGGAAAATTCTGTATCCAAAGCATGTCAATGCTGGATGTTAAAGGGACCATAGGACTTCATTCTGCTCCAGTGGTACCCACTGACTGGAGCATCACATAATGCAATGTAGGGAGCAAGATCAGTTGGACCTCTGAGGTACTTTCCTTCTTTTCTGCTATGATTGATGCTGTCCCTCCCCCACCCCTTGCCCAGCATCTGTCACATGACCTTTTCTTACCTTTGGTCCAGGAACACCTTGGAGGCCCTGCATTTGGAACCAAAACAAGATACATTAGAACTGCCTTTCTAGCTATCTTCCTTGGATCAAAGAAGAGCAAGGTTTTAAGGTGCAGAGTATGTTCTGGGGTCCCTGTCCATAAAAACTGGAAGGCTAAGTGGGGTCGAGTCCTAGCCAGTCTGTCAGCCAGAGGCTGACAGAAAATCTCTCTGTGGCCCGTGGCTGACCCAGAGTCTCATGAAGAGAGGATGGAGGAAACAGCAACATCTAAATAACATACGCAGAGGTCTTAGAACAGTCTGGCCCACAGGAATTTTCAATAAGTGTTGACTATTACCATTTTTGTTACTACTGCTTCTGTCAGTGACAATGTGTGACAGTGCCATGGAGACCATGAACCATGCAGAGGTACAGGCCAGCATCTGTTGGTATGGGATGCTTGGGGACCTCTAGCTGCAATGTAAAGGGGTCCCATGATTACAGAAATGGGGGGCTGGTTTTAATGGGTCACTTTCTATTTTATCCAGTCCTTTTGTTGGCTGGGTAGCAAGAAGGAGGAACAGAACTCTGATGGCAAAGGATTAGTGAATGTTGGGGAGAACTCAGTGGCAAAGAGAGACTTGGCTGCCATGACAGCTAATTGTTTTCAGGGAGTTGGGCAATGCCCAGGATCCTTGAGGACACTGGGATGTGCTTAACATGCAGTGGAAGAGGAGTAGGGAGGAGGTGACAGTGACCTGACGCTGAGGGTGAGCTCAGTGAATGCCATGGGAAGGGGATATTAAGGACCTAAGCATAATGGACTAAAATGCCAACAAGCCCTCCAAACTTACGGGAAGTCCAGGAGGCCCCTCTGGCCCTGGTGGCCCAGGAACCTAGAAACCAAAGGAAAGCTGTGTTACACTCCACGTGGTCCTCTCTCCTGACACGGCCATGGATCCAACTGGGGATTGCAAAGCCACAGGAGCACAGGACTGCCACTGGAGGTCAACCCAGCACACAGTTTACCAAAAGAAGGTTTAGGACAGGTCAGAAACTCATAGCAACCCAATTGCCTGCACAGTGTTGGAAATAAACATTGTCAGGAAATGTACCCAGAACACCTATTCTTCCAGATTTTTCTGAAAAAACAAAAACAAAAAACAAACCAGACAATCTAGTGGCAGTAGATTCATGCCATGTTTGTGCATGGAACAGTTGCCTGGAGAGGAGTAAGAGCATTTCTATCTAGGTGGGGCATAGATCTTTGGTTTATCCCAGTCCTTACCACTCACCACTATCTAACTCAGACCTCTTGCATTCACTTATTGTGTGCCTGGTTCTCATAGACATTTGAGTTTGAAACCCTGGGCTCAGGGAGCAGAGATTGGTTATCTGGAATGGGGGTGAGGCTGAGACATCTCTGAAGAATCTTCTTCAAAAGAACCCCCTCCCCAGGTTTGTAATAAACAGGACGGGGACTGCTGGTCTTGTTTCCCTTGAGGACAAATGGCAGCAAGAGTGATTCAGACTGGACAGTGAAGAGGGAAGAAACCAGGCCACCTTCTTCTCTGTAGAGATGCTGCCTTGCAGAGTCTGTGTCTGATGAAGATAGGCATCCATTTGTCTACAGTTAGCCAGAGGTTGCTCCTTTCTGAGCTGGTCATCTTGCCTCAGCTTCAGGTCCTCAGATGCTTCTCCTCTCCAGGGATAGAATTGTCAGGAGTGTGGCCTCACTGGCAAGTCCTCTGCTAGGCCACCTTGCACTGAACAGACAGGTAAACCCATAATGTCCTTTGGACCTGTGGACTTTTTGGCTCCACAGTCATCTCTTTGTAGGAAACATAATCTTTGGACACTAACTTACTTTTTTCTTATAAATAAGTAACACATGGATTGGATTATGGTAGTGGTTATACAAATCTATACATCTATTAAGTTTCATAGAACTTATATACACACTCATGAAGAACTCAGTTTTACCTCTATAATAATTTTAAAAATTAAAAAGTACTTTAAAGTAATACAGACTCATTAAAATTTTTTTAAAAATTAAAGAGAATTGAAAGAAAAAGGGTCAACACGGTTTACCTAGCTGAGAAGCACTGCTAATTTTTTGCTTTATTTGCGTCCACTTTTTTGATGCATAAAATACAGTTGAATATACACATATACTTATGATGATCTGTAATTTGATTTTCTACTGTTTTGCCTTTTGACAAGAAACCCATTTTTCCACTTTTTGCATACTCACTACGAGTCTCCTTCCAATGGTGATGTGCCACCTAGCCAGAGCTTTGGCAGCGCTTGGCACGAGGAAGGCTCCCAGAACTGGAGGCTGTCATTATTATTGGTAGTAATAGTTGTGCTAGTGTGAGTTATTTAATCCTTTCCTTCTTGTTAGAAACAGGCTGTTCTGAGTTGTACTTGAAATAGTTCTGGAAGGAACATGCATATGTATAATGCTTTTCCTGAATTTAGGACCATTTCTTTAGGACGTTATCCATTTCTAAACAAGAAACCTATGTAAGGTAGAATTTCACTCAATTCAGGTAGGACTGGCAAACCCATGACTGACAGGGGCTGGGGAAGCTCTTGCGAGATGGAAGAGGCTTGGTGGCCTCTCCTTTCACTCTGGGGTGGTTCCTGGATTGCCCAGGCCTTCTCAGTAAACATCTCTCCCTCAGGAATCCATGAGCTCTGTTGCTTTCCGCTGAGCCTCCAAAATGTGTGATGTTCTCCATCTTCTGCAAACCTTGCTTCCGCCCTGACTTCCCTCCCTCTCAATCTGCCGTTCTTTTCTCCTCTCTTCACTTTCACACTTCTCAAAGAACCATGCCTCTCTCTCGAAAGCCTTCCTCTGAAGCTTGGCAGCAAACTCCTACAAAGTCATCCACTTTGCCTAAGTGGCACATCTTCTGG
Organism: Castor canadensis; assembly: GCF_047511655.1. Taxonomy (NCBI): domain Eukaryota; kingdom Metazoa; phylum Chordata; class Mammalia; order Rodentia; family Castoridae; genus Castor; species Castor canadensis. The sequence continues at coordinate 60,492,581 of NC_133392.1, read as the reverse complement.
GATGCTGGTTCCCTGAGTGGCTGCTACTCTAGTGGCTGTTGAGGGATGATTGTTTCCTTTAGCAACAGACTGTAGCAGTAGGGCAGAAACACAGTGGTGCTCTGTGAACCCTGCTGGGACTGGTCAGGTGGAGCATGTGGAGCAGCCCTGGGGCTCAGTGTCCGGCCATGCCACAGTGCTGCTCAGGAAGCATGGCAAACACTGAGCTTCCTGCCTCCCCAATGTTAGGCAGCTGAAGTATCATTCTAGAGCACAGAGCATCCTGGAGAGACTTTTGTCTCTGATGAGCCCCTTGTCCAACGATTGCCCATGATGCAAAAGGAAGAGCAGGTGTGACCTACCTCTGCTCCCGGTTCACCTTTCTCCCCGGCTTCTCCTTTCTCTCCCTGTGGGCACAAAACACCAGGACATGAGGGCCAGCACTGGGGGGCCTGGGCACAGGCATACCCTTACGTTTGTGACAAATCTGACTGGGATTAGGCCACTCCAGGTGTCAGCACAGAACACCATGGGGACTGTGCAGGTGGTCAGCCTGCAAGACAGGGACTGTGGGCAGGCGTTGTGGCCACCTTCTTCAGGGATCTGAGGCTCTAGCAGTGGGAGGAGGCAGTGGTGCTCTGTATGATTCCTGAAGTGAATGGACCCTGGGATGGACCGGCATGAGGCAAAGGTGACAACTGTCACTCCCACTGAGTATATTACAATGTCACCAAATACATGTGTTATACACATGAAAGCATGTAACATCTGCTACGATCATGTTGTGAATATGTTACACACACCACTAGACACTAGAGAGACACTTTTCCTGGCCTGGGCCTTCAAGAAGCAAGCTGCTGTATGAGAGCTGCTTACTATAGAGAGGGCTATGTGGCAGGGACCTGTAGGAGACTTTAGGAACTGTGGAACTCAGTCCTACTATGGCAAGTAACTGAACCCTGCCAACATCCAGTGAGCTGGGAAGAGGGCTCCCTGCTCTAGATGAGAACACAGCTGGCTGGCACCTTGACTGCAGCCTTAGGAGACCTGGGGCAGGGACCCAACATGCCTGGACTCCTGATCCACAGAAACTATGTAACATCGAATGTGGGCTGTTTTAAGCTGCTAAATTTGTGGTAATATGTTATGTAGCACTAAAAAATGAATATGGCTCAAGAACCCAGAACCTCTGAGGGGAGAAGAAAGCTGCCCCGCCCCTCCCAGGAGCACAGCTTCTATCGATGGCGATGCCCCTCTGCGGAGTGGCTGCCTGTCTGTTCTGGTTGAGTAGACAGCTACGGTCAGGGTCGGCTGAAGGTTTTCTACCCTGGGCCAGATGTGGGACTTGCTGACTTCTGAGGCTCTGTCTACGTTCCAGAGGGGAATTTCAAGCCTCTGAGCCCAGCATTTTTGGACCAGGTGGTGCTAAAGACAGAGTCCGTGACGTGCACGGAAGAGGCTGAAACCCTGTTTACACCCAAATGCAACAGCTGCTCATCAAAAGGACCTGCAGGCCTGACAGTGAGCTTGGGTTAGTGTAGCCTTGTCTCAGTGCCAGGCACCCTAGGCTGGTGATGCCGGTGAGGAGCCCTCACACCTTTGCTCTCATCCACAGTTGCCTCCTGAACACCCTTGACACCCAGCCCTCTCGCCTTACTGTAAATCCTGGGATCCCAATTGGACCAGGCAATCCTGTCGCTCCGGGCCTCCCTTGGTCACCTGGTTCTCCTTTCTCCCCGGTTGGGCCGTCTAGACCCTACAGGTTGACAAAGACCTCTGTTAGTGAGGTGTGACCATCTCACAGTTGGCATCTGTGACCATCTATGGAACACATGCATGGCTCCCATCCTCCAAGACTGGGTGTTGAGGATGGTGACCATTTTACATATGGAAACCACTGAGTCAGTAACTTAGCTGGACTGGCCAAGGCTCCTTTTCCACACATGCAACCTCTCCAGGTATAGACATTCTGCATGTGTTCCAAAGAAGCCCCTGCCTGTCTCTTTTCCAACAACCCATGAAGAGTCCGGGGAAGCCATTATTATCCCCATTTTAGAGATGAGGAAACCGAGGCGCTGCAAAGCTCAGTGACTTTCCCAAGGACAAAGACAGACAAGGACAGAACAGGATTCAGGTCTTCTGAGTCAGGACACCAATGGTGTGGGTGTAACCAAGTGAGTCCCCGCCCCAGTTCCTTGGCTCCAGGCAGCAGGGATGGAGGTGGTGCATGCAGAGTAGTCTGCAGCCCTGCCACTCACTGGTGAGCCAGCTTGTCCCGTCTCCCCCTTCTCTCCTTTCTCTCCCGGGCTCCCTGGTTGTCCAGTTTCTCCCTTTATTCCTGGAGGCCCATCCTTTCCTGGGAGTCCTTGGGGGCCTGCAGGGCCCATGTCTCCTGGTTTGCCTCGAGGTCCCTTTAGAAAATAGCAACAGCATTTCTTAGGTGAGAAGAGAGAGGGTGAGAGGCCAAAAAAGACTGGAAAGTCTAGACTCAGTTTGCTGCTGCTTGATTGGAGCAGGAGAGGAAGGGGACCCCCAAGGTGGCTCTGCTACCCCTCCCAACGCTGCAGCAAGAGCCCCTCCTCTGCTCCCTTCCCCACAGGGACCCCCAACTGGACCTTTTCCAGAGCTTTCTGCTCTGCCCCCCCATCCTCCCAGGGTGAGGACCATTTTCAGAGGCCATCCTGGAGGTAGATGTCTCTTCTTACCTTTTCCCCATCATGTCCTGGAGGGCCTGGCAGTCCAATCTCTCCCTGTAGGCAGAACAAGTAAAGGTGACTCTAGCACTGACGACAATAGTAACTGTCATTTACACAGCCTTTCCTTGGGGTCAGGCACCCTTCTCTGCACCTTCCACAGAACTCAGAAGAGAATTTTAATTCTCACTGCCATCCTGGGGCATGCATGCTTTCGTTGTCTTAGATTTACTGAAAAGGACCTCAAAGCACAGAGTATATATGTGCCCAAGACCCACAGTTAGTGATGTGGGAAGTGGGCATCCAAGCCTGGGCTTCCGAAATCCATGGTCCATGTTTTAGCCACAACCTCCCAACCCTCCTGTCCAGGGGCTACCCTTCATCTTCACAACTGGCCCCTTCCTTGAGGTGGGGAGGTGGGGGAGCTGTAGAAACATGATTCAGGTATTCCAGAGAGGAGCAGAGGGGAATGGCCTGATGGTCCAGGGGCACACATAAGCACCAGTGGGTAGTGCTGAGAAAAACACATGGTGGTGGGTGGAGGGTAAAGGAGAAAAGGAAAACAAAAGCAGTGGGTGAGAGAAGGTGAGAGTGAGGAGGGTCTCAAATGCTACCTTCTCTGGGGGATGGTGTGGGGTCCCCGGTGAGGGCCTGATGGTCAGGGACAAGGGAGCATCTCCAGGCTCCATCACCTCAGAAGGGTCTCTGGAGTATAGGACCCAAGGCATACAGACTGCAAGGGAAGAATGGTGGAGCCCAGGGCCGGGGAAGCGAGAGTGGCTGGGGTGGGCAACAGGGCCCAAGGTCCCTAGGAGCATGGGGGAGGAATTTAGGGCAGAGTGTGGTGGTCTTGGGAAGATGAGGGGGTCATTTGATCACTTGATTAGGGATTCAGTGTCCTAGCAGGGTCTTTGTCCTCCTGGTCAAGGCAACTTTTACCTTCTGGCCTGGAATCCCTGGAGCTCCAGGTGGGCCTATTTGCCCAGGAAGACCAGGAGGCCCCTAAAAAAGAAAGAAAAGACACATGGAAGAACTTTCCAAGCAGAGAGGTGGCCTGTCACAGAGGGCTATAGGTGGAGGGTGCCCTATAGGGAGGAATTGTTTTCAAATATTTCTTCAGGAGTACAAACACTTTTTTTTTCCCCAAAAGAAATAACACGGGAGAATCATAAAACACAGATAAGCACTGAGTGTGTTGGGTTGGAGTGGGGTGGGCTGACAGTCAAGGCCAACAGCCTCTCCCTCCCTTCCCTCAGGCTCTAAGGAGATAAATTTGACCTTCCCAGAGAACGATTTATGTTGTCAGGAAACTACCCGAATGTCCACCAAAGGTGAATGTATGGTATGTCTACACAGTGGCATACGATGCAATAGGGAAAAAGAGCAAAGCACTAATCCATGCAATGATGAATGGACCTTAAGCACATTATTACGCAGAGCAAAAGAAGCCAGACACAGACAACTATGCATGGTGTGATTCCATTGCATGAAACTCTAGAAAAGACACATTTAATTTACAGTGACAGAAAGCAGAACTGTGGTGGTCTAGGGCTGGGATAGGTGTGGGATCAACTCCCAGGGCTCACGGAGGACTATTCTGCAGATACTGGGATAGTAGGGACACAGTGTACACGATCATGAAAACTCAAACTCTGTTCTTAAAAATGGGTACATTTTATTGTAAGCTATACTTAAGATTGAATTTAAAAGAAAAATGGTATGTTTCCAGAAAAGTTTTATTTCCAAGAGCTATTTCAACTAATATAGGTTAATGTCCCCAAAAAAGCTCATGGGATCCAGAATCACATAGTTTATACTAATGTCGGGGACTCTGATATCATGTAAGTGGTGTTTGACTCACTGTGTGTCATTCTTCTGTTCACGCAGCCATAAAAATTACTAGGTGAATTGAGATTCCTAGAGATTGAGGACTTTATGGTTTGACCTCCCCTTTCTTTTTATTTATTTATTTATTTATTTATTATTCATATGTGCATACAATGCTTGGGTCATTTCTCCCCCTGCCCCCACCCCTCCCTTACCACCCACCCCACCCCCTCCTTCTCCCCCCCACCCCCTCGATACCCTGCAGAAACTATTTTGCCCTTATCTCTAATTTTGTTGTAGAGAGCGTATAAGCAATAATAGGAAGGAACAAGGATTTTTGCTGGTTGAGATAAGGATAGCTATACAGGGAGTTGACTCACATTGATTTCCTGTACGTGTGTTACCTTCTAGGTTAATTCTTCTTGATCTAACCTTTTCTCTAGTTCCTGGTCCCCTTCTCCTATTGGCCTCAGTTGCTTTTAAGGTATCTGCTTTAGTTTCTCTGCGTTGATGACTTCCCCTTTCTACCTTGGAAATTGAACTTGGTGGTGGTTGTTTTAATAATGAATATTTCCTGAGACTCTGTCACCGGTAGGTACATGTGCAAAACCAGCATGCAATTCAAGTGCAGGTAGTGAGGCTGATTTCTAGGAAAGGGGGCAGGTGGAGGGTTGTTACTCGTTTTTCAGGAAAAAAGAGAAACATAAAAACACCCCCTGTATGCTGCTATCTCTTCAATGCAGCTGTAAACAGAGCCCATAATTACAGCGTCCCTGAGTGCACAGCTAGATAGGTGAGGCCATCACCATGGACAGCGCTGACCCTGGCATGGTTGCTACAGAGGGCCATTTCTGTCCTGCCCCTGCCAGGCTCAGCTCACCCTCTGCCCAGCATGGCCCAGAAGCCCAGCACTTCTAGGCTGTGCTCCTCGTGCCCAGCTCAGCACCAGGGAAAGTGAAGGAGGACGGACACTCACCATCAAGGCCAATGTTCGGATCTCCTGAAAAACAACACCATGCAATTAGCTGAAGAGCAAATCCAGGGCCACCTGGAAGGTCCCCTCTGCTCACTTTTGGCCCCTTGAAGGAGGAGGCAGACCCTCATAGGTGGGCTCCATGGCTCCCAGCCCCAGGCCCAAGCCTCCCACCCCAGATGTTTGCCTAATTTTTTTTTTTGCGGTGTTGGGGTTTGAACTCAGGGCTTACACCTTGAGCCATTCCACCAGCCCTATTTTTGTGATGGTTTTTTTGAGATAGGGTCTCTCGAACTATTTGCGTAGGCTGGATTTGAACCACTATCCTCCTGATCTCTGTCTCCTGAGTAACTAGGATTACGGGCATGAGCCACTGGCGCCTGGCTGTTTGTAGTCTTGACAGAGAACCCTCATAAGGCCAATGCTGCTGTAGTGTAGTCCACAATGGATGCAAATAGGCCCTGTGGTGGTTAATCTTGTCAACTGGATTGCACTGAGAAGCACGTAGGAGATTGTAAAGCACACCTCTGAGTGTGTGTGAGGGCATTTCCAGAGAGGATTAACAAAGGGGGTAAGACCTGCCCTGAAGGCGGGTAGCACCATCCCATAGCCTGGAAACCCAGATGGAATAAAGGGGAAAAGGAGAAAACCCATTGGCTCAAGTGTTCTCTCTCTGCTTCCTGGCTGCCATGATGTGAGCTTCTCCTCCCCATTTTGCCTTCCCTACCACGATGGACTCAAACCTCTGAAACCATGAGCCAAAATAAATCTCTCTTCCCTTAAGTTATTCATGTCAGGTATTTTTCCTCAGTGAAGAAAAGTCTGACTACAACTTCTCCTCCTCTTTACCAGAGGAGGAAGGAACCAGCAGCTCTATTCTCCTAATCATCCGTGAGGGACCCTCTCTTGTTCTTTCCTTTTCTCCCAGAAGCCAGATTTCAAGCTGCACCTTCCTTTGAACAGACGGAGCCATACAGCAAACTGCAGACCCATTCAAAACGTAGACTAGGGGGAAGATTGTTGGCTAGGAAAAAGAATTTTCCACCTTGTAAATGGTTTTACACAGGTACACAGATTCCTTTGAAGGAGCAGTTCTCAATCTGGAAGGGTTTTGGTCTCCAGGGGACCTTTGGTCACATCTGGAGACACATTTTGGTGGTCACAACTGAGGTGTGTTGGCTACCATATCTAGTGGGTCAGGGTGCTGCTAAATGTCCTGAAACACACAGGACAGCCTCCTTGTCCACTGCAATGATCATTCAGCACCAAATGTCAAGAGTGCCAAGGTGGAGAAGCCCAGTTTAAAATGTGGGGAGCTCATGAATTTGAAATAGGGTGAAATTGACACAAAAGGAAGATATGCTCCAGGAACACAGATTCTACCATGGAAATGAGTGGTGTGGCCTGAAGATGTGGGGCCCCAGAGTCCTGGATGGGAAGCACCCTATGGGTGCCAGGTTGCTTCTACCAGGGCTCTTAGTTACCCAAAATTGGATATTGGCCAGTTCTCTGTCTGGGCCCAGAAAGAGAACCAGGTCACTTGATGCCAAATAATGGAAGCCATTTGCTTGAAGGTTGCACAGCCAAAGGAGAGAAAGCCGGGGAGAGATGTCCTGGAAGCTCAGCTCAAAGGCTTGACTGCAGGGCAGTAAGTATTGAGGTCCATCCACAAGATCTGGGATGGAGCCCACTTACCTGGAGAGCCTCGTTGATATTTCCATTGTAATCCACCATCTCTCCTTTCCCGGGTTCTCCCTTGGAGCCCTAGAAGGCAGAGGAGATCTCACTCAGGACCTGGAGCAGGAGGAGCCTGAGGCCTATACCACACACTGCCTGCATCTGCCTGCACACAGGGTGGCCCAGAGTAGTTGGAGTGGGCTTGTCAGGGGCTCCAGACAGTCTCTGTGAATGCTCAGGGTTACAGAACAAGAAAGCAGCCTCTGCTTGAGCAGCTGGGACTAGACAGGCCTGGAGCAGGCCAAGTGTAATCGCACTGGACATGTGGGCCTCCTACCTGCCTCCAGCACACTCTTCCCTTCCCTGACCCTCAGAACCTGAGGGTCAGCACTTCATGCAGTGACTCCAGGTAAGGGATGCACATACCTTGGGGCCAGCTGGTCCCTGCTCTCCAGCTGCTCCAGGCTGCCCCTGTTGCATGACAAAATGAGTGAAATGAGTTGGTACACCTTAGTGCAAGAGACCCTCATGTTTCCAGATAGGCCACTTGTTAGGGGCCATGGAGAGATCAGGAGGCTCATCTTAGCTGAGGCCACAGGACATAGACCTCTCTGTCCATTACAGTACAGGCTCTGCCCCTTCAGGGAACATTACTCCAAACCCTGCCCACACGCCTTTCTGAATCCTCTGGATCCTTCCTGCTTTGTATTTAATGACATTCCCTCTGCCTTCTGTTAGTTGTTAGTGACTCCCCTTTGTCCCTCTCTCCAGTCCCCTAAGTGAGCCACCTCCTTGGGAGAAGGGACCTGGTCCTTTACATCTCCTGATTTCCATTCTGCACAGATAGCAAGGACTCAGTTCCTTTTTGCCCATTGCTTGGCACTCAATTGCCAGAGAGCCCATGAAGTGCTTTTAGAGCCACTCTCTTCAAGAAAAAGTGGAACTGCAGGACACGCATGGGGGGCAGGTGAGTTAGCAGGACACAGGTAGAAGGATGTCAACCTCCCCCAGAGGCTGGGGCCTGGGGTGTGTTGATCCTATTGGAAGCAGGACAGAGTGATGGGGAATGGATAAAACAGTTGTGTTAACTGTGAACAACAAGCTGCAGGTCTACTTTTTCTGGGGTGATGTTAACAGTGAAGACAAAAGAAAAATCAAAGTGGAAAGTAAGAGATAAAGTGAATGCTTTCAGGAACTCAACTCTGCTGACCGTGCAGTTAGCTGGTTTACCGTTTGCCTCCCCCCTGCTCCCTTCTGATCCACCCCATATCCCCAGTGGCATTTTAGTCATTGTGCACCTGTAAGGAACACACAGTCTTTCATAGGAGTGGCTGGAGAGAAAGGAGAGCCTGTGTACACCGGTGGCTTGAGAAGATACCAGAGGCCAAGGCTCAGGGTCACTCTCTGGCTTGTGTCCTGCCCCTGCACTGCCTTTTACATGACCACTGTTTCAGTGGATAGCTCTCTGAGTCCCAAGTGAACCAAAAAAATAGAAGCCAGGGATCATGGCTGGTTTTCTTTGTGTCCTGAGTTCCAGCCCTTGGGGTCCAATCTAGGGACAGCAGGTGTCTGAGCTGGGGCTTGAATTCCTGAGCCAACCCTCTTCCTGTACCTTGTCTCCTTGCTTTCCTGGGGGCCCAACCTGGCCATCCACTCCAGCTTCTCCCTGCGAAGAAGAGAGATGGCGTGAAGTATACAGAGCAACCATGACAGCTGAAGGGGTAGAAGACTTTGGGTCTCTCCCCACTGGCTTCAAATAACCATCCCACCTAGGACTCTGACCCCTCCAAGGGCCTGGCATGGGTCGCCCCACCTTCTGGAAGCACCCCTGCACAAGCCACTGCCCACTCCCTTCCTCCTTGGAGTCTTGAGTGTTTATTACTGCCTCCTACCCTGCCAGGCCCTCTTGGCCACTGGCTAACACACACAAGCCCAGTGTGTGGCACCCAGAATGGACTTTGTGTTGCCAATAGCCTGACTGCAGAGAGGCTGGGACACTTGGGAAAGCACCTCAACTGGTTCTGCCTGGGTGACAGAAGGGTGCATGAGGGACCCAGACATCTGGGGAGGGGGCTCCAGAAGCTCCAGGATGGGAAGGGCAGGAAGAGGTGGACTGGAGGAGGCTTGCTCCAAACACTTCACTTAGACATTTTGCCTGGGCCTGGAAAGTGGATCTGAGTTTGGGGACCCAGACTTCCAGCTCATCCTCCCTTTTTTTGTCAGGATGCAGACAATGGTGGTCAGGTGTCCCTAACCCCCAGGACCAAGCTGTGGCAAGCCCATATTCTGTGGCTCAGTGGGCTTCCCTGGGGCTGGGGGCATGTGTGTGTGTGTGTGTGTGTGTGTGTGTGCTCAGTGCCTTTGGCGAAGGTGCTGCTCTTATGAGAAGCTCTGGTCCAGCCACAGGTGGACAGCATGTGGGGCTTGGCCAGAGTCCCTGCCTGCCACCTCATCTTGCCTGCCCCCATGCTCCTGTGCTCCCTACACAATGTCCCTGTGGATCATGGGTCTGGGGGCAGCACCACCAACCAGCATGATAAATGTTGGTGCAGTGAATGCATGCACTGCCTCAAATCGTGGAGAACAATTCACGCCTTCATTTTCTTGCTGTGTCAAGCAATGCAGGAGCATCAGCTTTGGGAAGAACAAGTGTCACCTCTGCAAAGGAAAGTGAAGGCAGTCCACCTGTAGCCGTCCCCACTATTCCCTTCCCCCACCACCATGTGTGTCTGCACCAGGTAGGCCCAGCTGATCACTGAGTGGCAGCTTATCCAGAGCCACAGTGAGGCTTTCTGGCTCTGCTAAGGTTTTGACGCCTTCAGTCCCTGGCTTGGTTCCATCTTAGCTCTCTGAATCAGTGGGACCATCCAACTGCCTAGGGAGACATGGCTCCTGGAAGCAGGAGCCCAGTTCATGTGACTTTTCCAGAACCTGCTGGAGAATACTGCACATCTGGAACAGGAGAAGGCTAGAGAAGGCCAGGTGTCCAGGATAGAGTCTCTGATCAATGCGGAAGCTAAAGCTCATGGGCAAACATCTCCCTTGCCACTTATCTCAGGAAAAACTCACCTTTGGCCCCGGAGGCCCAGGGAGTCCTGGGGAACCAGGTTCACCCTTGCTTCCTCCAGTGGAGTTGCCAGCATCACCTTTTTCTCCCTAGGGGTGGAAGGGAGAATTACATCACTGGCTCCGCTTGAGGGGGTTGTTGATCCCTGGCCTGCTGCTTTGCCCCCTCACAGTTCAGAGGTGTGGAGGCAGGAAGTCACCCCCAAGGCCAGGCTGAATGAAGGAGGGACACCAAGGGGCCCTTGAGCTCCAGCTTCTGGGCTCCAGACCAGAGGTCTTCAGACCCTGTGCTAGCCTGGCCTGCCTGTGGGACAGACAGAGGACAGTGTGGAGCTGGTAACTGAGGGGGACAGGTTTAGAACTAAAACAAGGGACCTGTCACAGTGAGGCTTGAGCAGCGTTTCTCCAAGTGTGCTCTGTGGAACACTCCCCAGTGGGTTGGGAATATCTGTAATATGATAAAAGGGTCTGGTAGCTAAAGGATGTTGAGAAATGCAGTGATGGGAAGCTTTGCCTGCTCCTTCCCTGCAGGGTGCTCGGAGCCTCTGACAGCCTCAGGCACTGGCACTGTCCAACAGGACTAGCTTAGGCAACTTTCCCTAGACTTATTTGACCTCAAGTCTTTTAAAAATGAATCAACTTATAAAAATGACTTTAGATGAAGTATCTTTCAAAGCCTGTGGACTGTTGGCTGGTTTTCAGAACATGTATCAAGAAATCCAGCCAGGCCATCACTACTGAGTTCTTTGAATTGGTTTTTATTTTTGCCAATTGGGGCCTATCTTGTGATATTCCCCTTCTCCCAATCTGACTGTGCTCTAGCCACCCTCCTTCCTAGATGGGATAGGGATACCTCCAATGCTGGGGCCTGAAAGAATGTGCAGGACTGGGAAAGACCTGAGACTTATGAAGAGGTTGTCATTCAGAGCTTGTCCATACCTACCTTTTGTCCAAGGAGCCCAGAGAGCCCAGGGGAACCAGCAGCCCCCTTCTCACCCTGCAGGGAAAGGTGAACAGTGCAGGGTTAGGGGCTGCTTCTCTTTGATGCTGGTGCAGGTGCCATCCCCAACCAGATACACTTGTTTCCTCACCCATGCCTATCTGCCCCCATCCCAACCTGCTTCCTCCTGGGCCACTTCACACTGGTGACAGCTGGACACTGTTTTTCCATTCCCTGTGATCCTGGCCCTCACCCATCATAGGATGGAGAAGTAACACCTGCCACAGACCATAGCAACAGCCAACAGCCTTCACACCCTTCTGGGCTTCTGTGGGGAGAGGCAAGCAGTTTGGAAAGCCAGAGCTTGAGGGAGCCTCTTTTGTTTTCCTGTGCTCTTTTTCATGGTCTTCAGAAGTCTCCCCAACCCCTGCTTTTCTGTCTACCTCCTCTTGCATCTAGGAAGTCAAAAACCATCTAACCAGTATCCCTCCTTTGATGGACTATTTTGAGAAGTCTATGTCCTGTTATGAATCAAATTATGTCCCCCTCCCTAAATTGAAATGTTGAAGTCCTAATACCCAGTACTTTAGTGACCTTATTTGGAAATTGGGTCATTGAAGATGTGACTAGTTAACATGAGGTCAGACTAGACTCTGGCGAGTGTCCTCCTAAGAAAGGGAAGTTTGGACACAGGCATACATGCAGGAAGAACGCCATGGGAAGATGGAGACAGAGGTGGAATGGGGCTTCTACAAGCCAAGGAGACCTGAAGATTGCCAAAATCTACCCAAAGCTAGAGGAGAGAAGCACCAAGGAGAGTCTTTTCAGAGCCTTTCAAAAGGAGCCAGTCCTGCCTACACTGTGGTTTTGTACTCTTTGCCTTGCAGAATGTGAAAGAAAACTTTCCTGCTATTTGATATACCCAGCCCCGTGCCATCTATCCTCGGTACAGGCTGGTTGGATACAGCCTGTAGGCAGCCAAGGGTGCTGAGAAGGGCCAGGTAGAGGCCCAGTGATGGGAGGGAAGGGAGGCCTGAGGTGGTCCCCACTGCCTGGCTTGTCTGGGCAGTTCCTTAGCCTAGGCATCCCGTAGCAGGCAGGTTAAAAGGAAGGGATGCAAGTCCTTCCTTTAAGGAACCTCACGAGCATGGATTGCGGGGGGCAGTTCTCCATCCACTGGAATTTTGTTGGTAGCCAATGGCTTCTGGGAGGGGTGGTGGGTTCCCAAGTGCAATCTCTGCAGCTTTACGGACCACCTGCCTTCTCCTCTCCTGGGACACATGTACTCACAGCACACTGCAAGCCACACAGCAGCTGTGGGTTGGGCTGGGGATCAGAAGGTCCAGGATGATGAGGGTACACACTCAGAAACACACTATCCTGCTCTCTGTCTCCTCTTTCCTAGCAAACTGGGGAGCCCAGCTTCCCTGTTGCTCCTTGGTGTCCCCTTGAGACTTACAAGAAGTCACTAAGATGAAGGGGAAGGGGGATAAAGGTGGATGGGCAGTGACCAGAGTTCCCAGAATACCTTTAGTACATCTTTTTAAACAAAGGGTGCTCTGGTCAAAAAATTTTTGAAAATGCTGCATAAGATAGTGCCTTTTTAGGTTGTCCCAATTGTATATTGAGCATATTAAAGTCTCTGTGAAGGCCTGCAGCAAAGAAACCTTTGTAATATTTTTAATCTTTATTCCTCAAGCATATTTGACTACTGAAAAAATTTTCATGTTACAACTGTTATTATCTTAGACAAGAAAGAGACCCATGGAAGTGTAGGGGAGGGACAATGGTCATGGCCTGCTGCAGCTGATGTGTGTGCAGACCAGAATCCAGGGAAGAGGAACAGATAGCAGTGTGCTCCTGAAAAGCTGGTCCTTCCCTGCTCAGCCAGTTCCCGAGCTGCCCCAGAGGGACCAAGAACAAAACAGCAGCAGCCTCTCCCATCTCCACTCCCACAGCAGATCCAGATTCCACGCAGCCCAGAACATTCCCTCTGCATTAGTACCTTGATGCCTGGACTCCCTGGCTCACCCTGTGTAGAAGGAGAAATGGCTCAGGTAAAGAAACCATAGAGAAAGAACAACGAGCAAGGGCCCTGTGTGGGTGTGGGGTGTTGGTGAAATACCTCCCTCTGCTCAGTGGAGATCGCCCCGTCCTCCGGGAAAGGAGGCCTCTGGGCTGCTGACACTCAGAAGCTCCCATTCTTCCTCTCAGTGGAGCGGCAGGTGAGAGGCAAAGAGCACGCCCCAGGAGGAAGGAGAGGAAGGAATGAGCATTTGGTTTGGACGCAGTGCCCCTGGAAGCAGACCTGCCACAGAGCACTTGTTCTGCCAGGTGCCCCCACTTGCTTGGTTAGGGTGGGGGTTCAGGGGAAAGACCCCTACCCTCCTCTCTGAAGCGTTGGAGACACGTGGCTGCTGAGTTGTGGTGTGCACAGGAAAGAGCTGGCTTTCCTTTGTGGCGGGCAAGTGAGGCCTTTAGTGGGGCTGGTAAGCCTTTGTTACTTACTTGCAAGACTTAGTTAAACATCTGTCTCGAGGTTGTGCATCTGGCATGAATGTTGCTTTTAGAAAAATGTTTCCTACTCCTCTCCTTGGCCCAGCAGCCACCACCCTCTGAGCCCCTATGTCCCTGTCTGTCATCTGGAACCATCTCTCCCATCCTGACTCTGACTTGCGGAGTCTCAGCATTTACTCACTCACCTTCATCCCAGCCACTGCGATCCCAGGAGCCCCCTAGTGGAGAGAAAAGAAGCGTGAAGTTTTCCTCAGTCAGGGTCTGCAACCAGGAGGTAGCCAGTCTCTTCCTGGTGAGGTGTGAAGGACTGGAAACCACACCTGGTGACTGGTGGCCCAATAGAAGTGGGAGGGGACAGTGGGGGCACCAGAGAGGGCACCAGAGGATCAAGTGTGAGCCGCCCGGCTGCTAGATTCCAGGGCTCCACTGGGAGGTACACTGGGAACTATGGGCCCATAGGTGGGGTTAGAGGGGCTGTCCCTAGGGTGGCGAGCGCTTCGCTGAAACCTGAAAGCAGGAGATGGAGATAGTGGGGGCTCTGACAAGGGAGAGAACAGCAGATGACACGGCAGGAAGAGGCTGTCTAACACAGTGAACCCTGAATGTGTAAGTGGGGTTACGCTCACTCGTGGCTCTCTGGACCTCTGTCCTCATGGACTAGAAGTGCACCCGATTTTCATATTAGCCCCAAGTCACCTTCCTTGAGGTGAATATGGTCAACTAGTAAACCCCAAGTGGAGGTGATTTTGGTAGGGTCCCTACTCTTCATGTGGTTCTCAGGACTTCAGACAGAGTTGTTACCCAAGGCTTTTTATGACTCAGAGACCCTAGCAGGAGGCTTGGCTACATCAGATGGGTCTTGGAGATGGTTCACAGGCCACACATGAATCCTGCCTTGCCTTGGCCTGGAAGGACAGGCAAGTGTGGCAGGAGTGGAGGTATTGGGAGAGGAAGTGTACACCTCATCTTTCCAGCAAGGAATGAGAAGGAGAAGGTCTAAGAATGAAGTAGGACTCTGGGGGATCCCCAGAGCTTGGGAGAGAGGGATGGGCACTGGGGAGGGACCTTGGGGGCTGTATGGGATGTGTGAGGGACAGGTACCTTGGCTCCATGCTTGCCCGGCATCCCTGGCATGCCCCGCTCTCCCTGGAGGAGGAAACAAGAGAAATCATGAGAAAAAGACCAGAGTCAGATCCGTGGCCTGTAAGGATGCCAGAGATAACTGCTGGCCTGCCTGGAAGCTTGGGTGGCCGCCCAGCAATCTATGAGCCCGGAGGACCCTGCTGTGGCCACAGCCATGTAGGCTACTCCTTTGATTACACGACATGAATTTGCAGGAGGACCCAAGTCACAGATGCAGAACTGGAAAGGTCCCAGAGAGAGGTCCACCCATTGGAATCTGAGTCCAGCCAGGGAGGTGACATGCTTAAGATCTATACTACTTGGTTGCCAGCCAGGCATGGAGCTTGTTGCTGAAGGGCAGAAGCATGGGCAGGAGCCACCTGCTAGCTGCTTACCTATTGCACACCTTCCTTCCCATCCGTGCTGTGGACTTTGTGCCCCATTTATACTCCAGTGAATTGGCTAGCATGGGATATACTGCTTGGACCAGACAGGGGTGCCCCTCTCTTCATCTGAGGATCATTTTCCTCCTGACCCCCCTGGTTCTAACTCTTCCAAAGGCCTGTGGACCTGGGCTGTGGGCTGCCCACTTCTCTGCACCCCTTCCTGACCTGCCTGCCCAAAAGCATCAGCGAGCTGTGGCATCTCTGGGACATCCAGGCTTTGCTCTAGCATCTCAGCACTGCCCCTCTTTACCTTTAACCTCTTTACTTCCCATGAAAATGCCGTATCTGGGAGGGGGTGAGTCCAGGAAGAAGGGCACACCACAAAGAGGTGGGGTTGGAGATGACAGCCAGTGACAAGAAGGGGGCCAAGAGTCAGGACTACAAACCAACATATCTGGGAGCAAGGAGAGCGGCTCCTGTCTCCGAGCTGAACCATGCATGAAGCCCCGGCATGAAGCTGCAGCAAGACCCAGGATATTGCTCAGTGACATGTGGCAGCTGCCAGTCTACTGCAGAGCCCTCTATCTGAAGGCCAGTGTTGTGGATGGGTAACATGGAGTACTGACAGACCTGAGTTAGGCTACACATGGTCCCAAGTGCTGTGGCCTGTAGGCCAGGCTGCAATTTCCACTTAAAGGCAGAGAGGCCCCTGGTCCTACCTGGTGCTCATCTCTTCAGGTGTCCACTCTCCCTACCATCTTATAGGAAGTCTTGGACCCATCCTTGTCCTGGCCAAGGCTAGAGTGGCTTTCTTCACACTGGCTCTTTCACACTGGCTTCCTGGCAAGCTTCCCCAAACACAGGCTGGATAACAGGACTTACCCCTATTTTACAACCTCCACTGCCAGGTACTGACTGTAGAAAAAGAAGCAGGCATTCTGACACTTACCTCTCTGCCTCTCTATCTGACATCCTGGTGTACATCAACTATTACCTGTGTCCTTGAAAACAGTCCACTTTCACAACTTCATGGCTTTCTGTTATTTCTTCAACTTAAAGCCCTGTTTATCATTTAGAGTGTTGGTCCAATACCATCCTTCTGTGAGGCCCTTTGCTGTCCTTATGACCCAGTTCTGGGTCCTCAATGCAGCCAGGACCACTTTTCACTTCTACTCTGCATGCACAGGCTCACATCTGCCTGTGATAGACACATCACCTTCATCTTCCCAGGCCATTTCTGAATTCTATAGAAGGCCATGATCTTTAGCTCCAAATGTCATAGCCTTCCTCCACCCTGACCTACCAGTAACCCCTGAACCACTATGGGGTGGCAGAGCTGGACCAGGAAGTGGCCAAAACAGACAAGCAGGTGTCCAGTCTGCCCAAGTCTTTAAGTTTTCCTTCTTGTGGAAAAAGCAGAGAGGAACACGGATATCAATTGCCTCTGCTGTCCCACGTCTGGAGCTGGGCTTCCCAGCTTTCCTCTACTGGGTCTCCACGCATCCTCTCTACAGGGAAGTGGATGTCTTTCCTGTCTCTGAGGTTGCAAACACGGCTCAAAGAGGCCAGGGATGACTGCCAAGGGCGTGCAGAGCAGGGCTTTGAACACACATTTGTTGTCTGCTGCAGCCCAGGGGCTCATTTCTCTTGGCCACCCAACATCAGATGCACGAAAGTTCCATCTACCTCCATCAGACAGGCTCTGAAACTAGGTGGAGCCCCTCTCCACTGGTGCTTAGGTCTGTGACTAATAGTGGGGAAGGGTCTGCCTCGTGGCTCCAGAGAAAAGCCTGATTCAGACCTGTCAGCACCCACTCTTCTGCTCTGAGGCCAGCAGAGGGCGTGACAGGACCCCATCTGAACTCTGTCGTGGCCACACATCTCAAAGGTTCCTCTCCAGGAATGCCAGCTTAGGGTCCCTGTCATGCTTTCCTTTGGAGGACCAAATTGCCAGCTACCATTCTAACTGACCCCACCAGGCTGACTCAGTCTGGAGCCCCCTCAGACTGAGGTCACATTGGGAGTGGCCGACTGTTACAAGACCTCTAGTTTCTCCCTCTCTCCGCCTTCCTGTCTTTTCCTCAGCTCCCCCACCCTCTAAGGTCTCTGCCCCCCACTCCTGCCCCCACCCCCCGCCAACTGCCCTGTGGGGAGCTGGGCTGGGCATCTGTGTAATCATTTGTAAACCACTTTCCCTCTGGTCCAGGCTCCTCATTTTCACAGCAAGTTAGACCAGATACCTGTTCCTTCATCCTTCTTCACCCACCCAGCCCTGTCCTCATTACCGCTTGGCCTTAAGGACAGAGAAAGGACAAAGCTTGCGTGCGAGACAACACTTGGTGTCTTGGAAGCTCCAGAAGAAGGCTCCCTGGAGGAATGCATTTTAGCTTTGGTAAAAATGCAGGTCTTAAGAGGGGTCTCAGTAGGGCTCTGCTCTCCCCTCTGACTCCAGAGGGACAGCTTCGAGATGCTTCTGCAGGGGAAAAACCCCACAGCTGGAGGGTATGGCTAATGCTCATCTCTGAAGAAACTGTGCAGAGCAAAGCCCTGGGGAGTGAGGGCTTCCAGGCTAATTGGAATTGTCTTCAGTTATGGTGGTTTGAGTGTGTAAAGACACAACTGAGCACTCAGGGAAACAGGGCCCCTTGGAGCCTCCAAGGGAGGCAGGCCTCCTGTTACAGTGGCTGACCTCTGCTCCTTCCCTCCCTCTAGGTCAAGTCTTTTAATTCTCTAAAGACCCAGCCTCCCTTGATCCCTGTCTCAGAGCCTTCCTCCTTCCCACCCTTCAGCTGGGCAGGAAGCAGGGGCGCCTGGCTGAACCCGCCCTATAGCTCGCTCCATTCTCATTAGTCTTACTGCTTGGGGCTCCAGTCTGTGGGCTTGCCCTGCCTGACCTCTGGGGAACCAGGCTTCTCCTAGGCCAGGAAACATTGCTTCATGGGTGCTGGGTTAGGCAAAAAGGACTGGAGGCATCATCAATGATCCAGGGCCCTGTGGCAAGGGCACATTTGTAGGAGACGGGGGTAGGGGGGTGGGGTGTGGCCATTGCTGAAAGAGGACAGTGACACACTTCCATGCTTCCATTCCTGAAGTAGTACCTTGTGGCATGTCTGTGAAATCTACTGCCTCCTTCTTTCCTACTGCCCCTCATAAGTGTTCCTGTTCCAAAGGCATAGGTTAGGAATTGTGTTCAGTTTGTATTCATTGGCTCCATACTATGCTTATCTTTGGGGAGACTTGGATCTCACAGTTGATCCAAGTGTTATGAACCACAAAACTTTTTTACCTCTGGGGTCCCTTGTCTTTCTAGCAGAGACCCTGGGGGCTTCCTTACAGGCTCTCATCCATTGATCCAGACCATCCTGTGGCTGAGGAAGTGGGCACTCCAATGTTACAAAGGGTGTTGGCTCATTTCCATGGCAGCATTTAATGGCAGACATTGTGACCCTCAGGTGGCCTGGTGCTCCTGTGGGAGGCTGGCTCTTTGACCTCAGTGACAAGAAAACATGCACAGGAATGGATTGCAGGCATTGCTGCTAAGGAAGCTGGGGAAGCATAGGCGGGTAGCGAGGGGCTTGCCCTGAATGACCTTGAAGGCCTGTCCCAGGCCTGACTTAGGCATTGCCACTCAGGCTCCCCAGGGGTTCCTGCACCTGAGCATCCAATAGCATCAATAGGTCCTCTATTCTGCACAGCATCCAGGTGAGAAGACCCATCTTTTATAGAGATGACAGGTTGGAACCAGCTTCTCTTTGTGCTCTGGCCCTGTGGGAGTGGCCTCTTAATTGGTGATTTACTGTTTGTTGAACAAGCTGGGCAGGATCTTGGCAAAAAAGACAGTCTGGAGGGAGGTGGGGTGCTTCAGGGTCAGCTCCCCAGCCAAACAAAGGTCACGCTGGGGCTGGGGAGATGAATGGATCCCCCTAACTGAGGCCTGGGCTCCTGCTGCAGGCAGTCTGGGTGGGGAGGGCCATGGGCAGGAGGCCTTGCACACAGAGTCTTTGTTCTCTGCAGGGGAGGAGGAGGCCTGTCTGAGGGTGCAGTGCAGGGTGGGGGGGGCGGTTGGGGAGGCTAGCAGTCAGGGCATGCAAAAGTAAGCCTGGACCAGGGCCCTATTCTGAGCTGGAAAAGCTGGGGATTGGAGGTGGGGAGTACTCATGGCTTTCTCCCAGTCAACAGTTCCCAGGCCGCCCTTCCGGGAAAAAGGCCACTCAGTTCCTGCTTCCCTGCCCAGCCTTTCTCCAAATCATCGAGGACCGGAACCACGGAAATCCCAGGTCCTCCGGTAATTAGGGCAGGCAAGAAGTGATCCAGGGAATTACCGGGGTCGGGTGCCCTATTGAAGGCTGGGGCTTTGGAAGGCGGCTGGCCTGTAATCTCAATTTGAGAACGGTTGATTTGTAGTTAGTTCCAAAAGGAAAAGTCAGCTCTAATTAATCTGTGGACTTTCGAGTGCAGAAGAAACAGGACCCAGAGAGCCTGGGGTGGGGGCTGGAGTTCTGTCAGCCCCCATGAGGCCTCACATCTGGGGGCCCACGTCTCACTTTTCTGATCTGCTTTAATTTAAATGGTGTGTATGTCCTCACTGGGATTTCATGGCTTTGACAGCAAACACTGTCCACACACCGGCAGGCTCCCA
This sequence comes from Castor canadensis, assembly GCF_047511655.1. Lineage (NCBI taxonomy): Eukaryota > Metazoa > Chordata > Mammalia > Rodentia > Castoridae > Castor > Castor canadensis. Next base: position 60,472,762 of record NC_133392.1, on the reverse strand, counting down.
TCTGGATGGAGCCCTCTGCTGGGTGTGAACAATCCTGGAAGCCTGGGGTCACCCCAGAGGGTGAGGGGAGCTTTCAGGAAAGCTGTGGCCAAGGGTTGAGACCAGCTGCCTGCTGTGTTGGAAGTCAGAGACCTGTCCAGCTCCCTGGGGAATCATTCCCAGTCAGTGCCCGAGGGCAAAGCACTTCACTTCCCCAGTTCTTCTACTAACAAGGCCCAGAGTGCCCATATCTTGTTCTCTGTTATAGATCCAACCTCCAGCTGCTGCCTGTGGAGTGCCTGGGAGGCTCAGGCAAGGCCTGATCCCCAACATGACCTTTTTCTCACAAGGAGAACAACTCAGCTTCCACCTTGCTTTCTTTTGGAGCAGAAGAGGGAGGCCTACGGGAAACCATGTGGCTCCTTGGCCCTTATGGCACAGGTAGTGAAGTAATTCAGAGCAAGGCTTTGGGGTGGGCCAGAACCCACTTCATGACTTCCTAGCTGCGGACCGGGGGAGCCTCTGTGAGCCTCACTTTCCTTAGCTGTGATAAGAGTAAATCTTGCCTCCTAGGGCTGTTACAGGGAGCAGTAAAATGATGCTTGTGAAGTACCTGGTACTCAGCCCAGCCTGTAGAAGAGGCTCAGAAAGTAGTTATAACAACTACAGAATCGTGTCCCCTGTGTGCATGGGTCCTTGTTCTGACTAGAAGATCAGAACCATCAAGCCCTTGGGTAGAAAGATTGAAAGGGCCCATTGGGACTCCTCCCTAGGGTGTTTCTGTCTCTGGGGACTGTCTGTAAGGATAAGTGCAGTTACAAGTAGCTCTGACATGAGGTTCTGGCCTTCCTCTTCCCCTGGTCCCAAACCACACAGTCTGCATCCTGTGGATGGGAAGGTGCTCTTCAGCCATGGTCCTCCATGTTGACACAGGCTGTCAAATGCACCCAACTGTGAGACAAGTGCCAGCTCTAATGCACTTAGAGATAAAGTGCTGTCAGGTTGTGGGACCCACATCAGTCTGACCATACTCAATCCTCTTGAAAGAGAGCCAAGGTCATAATGTTTTAAACACATTTTGCATCTTGCAACATGAAGTAGATCCATGTCATAAATTTGGATCAAATGGGTACCACATGGGCACACCACAATATTTGCAGTATCTAGGTGGGAGGGCTGGTCCCGAGCGGGGGCTGCAAGAGGGTGCTGGCCACACTGGGCTTTGATCTCCAGGAGCTTGTAGAGAAGCCTGCCTGGTTGGCCTTTGAGATGATGCCAGGCTCCGTCCAGCTGTCAGTGGGGTCTGTGAACTGAACTCATCATTAGCAAACTTCACCCACTGCTTTAAGAGAGGCTCTCTGCAAGTGCATCAAGTCTCGGGGACCGAGCAAATGAAGCCCATGTGGAGGGTCCATCCACTACCCCACAGGGCAGCCACATGGCTCTGTCTCAGTTCAGTGTTCCCACCCTCTGGTGGCCACTCCTCTCCAGGATGGTGGGATGGAAGCAAACTCAGCTTTCCAACAGCTGTGCCCAAGCCCTTTCATGTTAGTGCTTTTTCCTTGCACCTTATTCCAGGCAGAGAGCAAAGAGGGAGGAGAGAGAGAGAGAAAAAAAAAACACTGATGGGCAAGGGAGGGAGGTTGGGGGATCAGACTTCCCATCCCAGAGAAAGCACAGGAGAGTGGTCTAGGACTGGATCATGAGACGGAGTTTACAATTCCAGGATGGGTGTTTACCATATGTGCAACCTTGGGTAAAGTATTAACCTCTCTGAGCGTCTCACCTGTCAAATGGGGGTGATAAGCTCTGACCAGTGGCCGTGGAGGACCAAATGAGACAGAGTGATTGAACTTTGGCTAAACTAAGATGTGAGGTATATGGCTGCACTTGTCTTTGGGCATCAAAGGCAAACAGTTGCTTCATCTTAGGATTAGGAGAGGAAGCAAACTTCTCCGTGGGCATGATCACTGAGGTCACTGTCCCAGTGGGGCTGGGGCAATGGTACAGGCTCTTGTAGTCTCCTGAGGAATGACTCCAGGTTCTGAGGGGTGGGTCCTCACTGCTCATCATTGGTCCTCAGTGCCTGGGGAGTTGGTGACAGGATAAGGGCTCCAGCAGAGTGAGGGTGGCACAGGTGTGGAGGTGCTGAGACCCTCTGTAGCCCAGTGGCTGTGAGATATGGTGGTGGTGAGGAGTGGATACTGTAGGAGGCTTCCAGAGATGCAGAGAGACAGTAGGGATGCTAGGGTCTCACCTCTTGCAGATGGCACAAGAAGAGCCATTGTGGAGGAGCAGAGCAGGGTGCAATGGGCAGAGAAAGAAGGCAGAGAAAGAAGGGAGGGAGGGAGGAGAGGCCAGCATGAAGGGAACAGGACTTTCCTCCCGAGCTGAGTAGGGATGCTCTGACAGCCTGGGACAAAGGTGCAAGAAGACAAGGTCTCCTCCCAATGCCAGACCATGCCTCTTGGGGATGTGCAGCCAGTTTGTTTCAGGAAGCCATGGCTTCTTGAGAGGGAAGGGATTTAAATCCAGTTTTAGATGGAGCTGGGATTGCTTTTTCTGGAGTGTCACCCATGGGCACTTGCTCCAGCCTTGATCATGGGAAAGCAGTGTGATCCTCTTCCATATTAGGTCATGGGATGCCCTGAACCAGCCTCCTTTTCTCCCCTTCTGTTGCTGCTCCTTGGTCAGCAGGGTCACATGGCTTTCCCATGCAATTCACTGCAGCCAAGATTAAAGGATTCTTGCTACCATATGCATCTAGGATTGACACCCTCACAGGCCCAGGCCCTCTAGCATCACGACACCCAGTTCTCAGCAGAGGCTGCTCCATCCACGCACAACAGCTCCTTTTTGGAGGAAAGACTTCTGGTTTGCAGCAAGTGCAGATATCTATCATGATACAATGCCAGCCAAGGGCACAGTCATGACCCCAGGGAACCCTCTGCAGCTTCTCAGCTTCAAAGAGCCGGTCTGGTGGCTAATGGCAAAACCAACCCTGCACTGAACCAGGAGGCAGTAAATTTCGTGAGTCTCTATGAGTGGATGGAGGCAACCTCGGGGGCTATAATTTCCACTTCCTGACACAACACAAACTTCTCAGTTTATGCAGAACTAATTAAAGATCGCTCAGGTCTCACCATTTCACACACTAAGCACCCATAAAACAACGCAATGATGGCAGTTGCCTGACTGCAGCATGCAAAGAATGTGCTATGCATGGAGCAAGCCTTCCCTTTCCAGGATTCCTCCCCCTTTCAGTCAGTGCCTTTCCTTCCTGCTGCCTTTCCCCTACTGGAAGGCTCTAGACTTCCCAGCTGGGGGCTGAAGGGCAAGGATGGACTTCTCGCAGCAGGTGGTACTGTGGGAAGGACCCAGGCCTGATTTGAATCCCTGCTCTACTTTTGCTAGCCTTGGTTTCCTCGATTACTAAGTAGTTGCAAGTCCTAACAGCCTCAGGTTGGTTTAGGATTAAAGATAATGCAGGTCATATGTAGCAATAGCAGGAGCTCAGTAAGTAGTGTGGCTATGATCAGATTATTATGATGTTAGAATTACTGCAACGACTGCACCCAAGCCTTTGCTCAAATGGCTTCCCTGTCTACAACACTATTTCCCTTCACGTTTCCTGGTGAAGGACCACAGTGGTGGAGTAACATGGCCACACATGTTTTTCTATTCCTCTGATCAAGAAGCAGAGAGCAGGTGTCTTCCCACCTGGTGCCCGTGACTTGGTCATGTGCCTCGCTTTGACCAACAGAGCATTAGAAAATGTGATGCAGGCAGATGCTGAGGAGATGCTTACTTTCTGGGACCTGCCTTTTCTAAAGGAGGCCCTGGGCTTGCCATGCTGTGAGGAAGCCTGTCTAGCCAGCTGGAAGCTGAGAAGTGCTTGGAGGAGAACAGAGGTCCTAAGCTCCAGTCAGCACTACCTACCAGACAGGTGAATGAAGTCTGCTTGACCCTCCTGCCCTCCCAGTTATCATCTGATAAGCAACTGCACAGGTGAATGCAGGTGAGAACAGCAGGACCCCCAGGCCACCAATCACAAAATCATAATAAATAATCGTGCTAAGCCAGTAAGTCTGGGATGGTTTGTTACACAGCATGAGATAGCTGATACAGGGTTGAGCGCTTGGCTATCTTCTCCCAGGAGACTTCCCCAACTCCTCCCACTTCCAGTCCCTCTCTTCACCATGTCCTGACAGGATGCTTTGCAGTGGTAGCATTTGACACAGTCTGCTTTGCCCTTCTGGCCTGGGAGCTGCCAGAAAGTAGGACTGGGTCATTCCATGTCCCTGAGCAAACTCAGCATGGAGCTACACTTTTACGAGGGCGGGGGGTGGGGGGGAAAGGGGTGATAAGTAATCTGGCTTCCATATGACAGACCCTCAGGAACCAGTGAGAACCTGACTTCCTTAGTCTAGACACCGCCACCCAGGTCAGCAAGAGGGACTCTCCTGGTCTGAAGTCCAGCTGGACCACTGACCTGCCTAAAGCCCTGCTCCTCTGTCCCCTCGTTCCCCAAGTGGGGACACTAAGCCCTGTTCAGCAACCTCACAGGTGTTGTGAGGCTCATGCTGGGTGGTGCGTGTGCAAACAGGCATTGTGATGACCCAGTCTTGGTCCTGTGTGCACTGTGGTGAGGCCCCACTTGGGGTCTCCACAAGAGAGGCTAGGTTCTCCCCTCCTCCCCCTTCTTACCTTGCGGCCATGGTACCCCTGGATGCCTGGGTCTCCCTGGGGGAAGAAAGAGAAGGACATTCAAGCAGTTTTCCAATGCTAAACTGGCTGGCACTCTTCCCCACACAAAGCTGTCCCCTTCCTCCCAACAACTCTAGATCCTCCTACACCTTTAACTCCTCCTCCAGACACTCCTGTGACAACAGCTCTTGGCTCCTCTGAGGCTAGCAGACTGTTCTGCTGGTCAGCACAAACCTGCTGTGCAGAGCTGAGAGGCCAGCTTGGTCGAGACTCAGGACACACGGGTTCTATCAACATCACTGATGAACCTGGACCAGCTACCTTTTCCCAGGACTCTGTTTCTATATTTATAAAATGGTAGGGCAGGATGAGTGGTTTGAACTTTCTGGTCAAAGTGAGAATTTTTTTTTTGTCATTGTGAGCTTCTGGGAAAGGTTTCACAAGAGACTAGATGGTCTTGGAGGTCTCTTCTAGTTCTGACACCTTATGGAACACCATTGTTTTGGGACATTGTGACAGTCCCAATACATGGGCAACTGCTTTGAGAACATAAGCTCCATGGCGGGAAAACATAGCTCCTATACTGGCTGTAGTGCTTGCTGGGTTGGCCTGAGCACACAAGGAGGACATTGTGAGTTGGAATCCTAAGCTCCTAAGAGGAGGGTAGAGTTTGTAAATGGGCTACGCTTGAGCCGTCACTCAGCTGTGATGGCTTTCAGCTCCTTCCTGAGTGGCCTTCAGTGCCACTTGCTTCCTGCCTGTAGGGAGCGCTCCCCTGCCATTCAATGCTTCACCAGAAGGGCTCTTACTTTTGGTCCAGGAGGCCCAGGTAAGCCCTGTGGAAGCAAGAAGAAGATGAGTAAAGATGGCTTCCATGGTAAATGGTTGAGGTTAGCCATGCTTGCAGTGGAGGCTGGCGCAGCCTGGCCCCCACATGGCTATAACAAGAGAATGGGCTCAAGAATGCTCTTGTGTATCCTGAGGTGCATCTGAAACCTGGGGAAGGCACATGGGGACAACAGGCTCATGTCCCTCTTTGGAGCCATGTGGGCACCGTGGGCAACTCTGCTGTGCTTGTCCACTGGAAAGTAGGTCAGTTAAATTGCTAAATTGACATTGTGGCTTGGTCAAGACCTCACTCACCCACCTCCTAACTGGAACCCCTCCCTGGAAAGCTGACCTTGCCAAACAAAGCCTTAATTTTGCCATTGGCCCCTGCCTGCCTGTGGAGAAGGCTGCTGCCTCTCTCTGTCCAGGACACTGTGACCATGGTAGCTGGCCACAGTGAAGCTGTGTGGGTCCTGGAGCTTGTGGGAGCCCAAGAGAGAGGCCAGGGGTGGCTGGCTCCCTGCAGTTGCAGGCAGAGGTCTGGATGACAAACACCGGCTGGGGAAAACTATGATGCCTAGGTCTGGGCTGTTTCAATAGGTTTAGAAAACATGCCTTCTGGGTTTTTTTCTTTATAAACAACCTACCAAAGAAAACCACCTGGCTTGGGTTCAGTGAGTGAGAGTGGGAGGGTAGTGGTCAGCAAAGAAGTAAATTTTGAGCACTTTTTGGTTTTCTTGGCTTGGTTTGATTGAATTTTCTAAATTCACTTCTCTTAAGGTTTTTTGTTTTCCCATCTAAAGATTAAAGTGGAACTAATGTCCCCCTCTGGAGTCCTGGGGAGGAATTATGGAAATAGTTAGAATCTGTTTTAGGGGGTCAGGTTGCACAGAGGAACCAGCAACCAGCAACTCAGGTTTTCACACTACAGTGCTGGCCTTCCCACCCAAGTTGGAGGCCCCAGAGGTCAAAGCAAACCATCTTTGCCTATCTGATTGCCTGTAGTGTTAGTTTTCCCCTGGGTGGAGGACCCAGTTCTCTGAAGAAGTCCAGCTACCCACTAGGCATGTCTCCTGCCTGTTCTCTATTGTACTAAGGGGCTGAGGTGGTGTAAACACTGGGTCAGGGCTTAAAAATGGTGAGTTGGTGGCCACTGGTTTGACCTGTCACCTGTAGGGAGACCAACAGGCTCCCTCCCAGCAGTGGCCCTGCCAATCCGCAGGCTCCATGCAGGGTCTGGTGACAGGCATCCAACTTAGCTAGAAGGTGGCCCACCCAGCAGTGCAAAACCTGCAGCACACCCACCCAAGCCTTGAAAGTCATGTTTGTTGGGGTGAAGGGGGAGCGGCTGATGGTGTACTCCTGGTGCCTTTTCAGAACCCCTGCCTTGGACTCAGGTTTGCCTAAGCCCATGGGTCAGGGACAGCTGTCATAGGTGGCCCTGGGGATTTCTCCAAGCTCCTTTCTGCTGGGGCTGGGAAATGGACAGCCTATTTGTGCTGCCTCCCTGGAAGCAATGAGTGGACAGGGCCCACAGGCAAGCTTGCAGAGCTGGAGGGTAACAGCTGAGTTACCCTCCTAGGTAAACCAGGGATGGAGCTGTCCATCCTTGCAGTGGCTAGCTATGTCCAAGGCTAGCTATATCCTAGCTCCTTGCAGTGGCTAGCTATGTCCAAGGCCTTGTCAAAGTGTTTCTTCCACTTGGTTCCAACAGGAACTCTGGCTCCTATTGGCTATTCATGCACAGATTGGAGGCTTCCAGAGAACTCTTGGGATGAATCTTGGAGAGGAAGAGGGGATACTTACAGGCGGCCCCATGGGTCCTGGCAGTCCTGGGTGCCCCAGAGGTCCACTTGGTCCAGGGGGACCTGGTGGTCCTGGTGGGCCTTGGATGCCAGTCTGGCCCTGCTCACCCTGACGTTGGTAGAAACAAGTGTTAGGGAGAAGACCCCAGAGCTGCAGACCAGTTTTCCCCCAGTACCATGCATCTGTGAGGCCCACGTGGGCTCTGTGGAAGGCTGCGGTGATGGTGGGTGGCAGTGTGGGTGATGATGCTGTGTGGTGATTGCATGCGGGGGCTGGTGACAGCAAGAAGAGGGCCAAGACATCAGATCCCAAAGCAGTGGGGCTTTTCAGAGAAGACTTGCTGCACAGAGCAGCCTGTCTCTGGGGAAGAGGGCAGCAGTGGGCGGCAGAGGCAGGGGAAGTGAGTGAGAGGCAACCCCCACCTGACCAAAACCTGCTTCCTGCCCAGCCAGAGTCCAGCCCAGGTGATCTGCAGCCTGGGGCGGCCTCTGTCATCCTCTCAGTGTTGCAAATCACATCATCTCTCTAAGTCCTGGCCTCCCAGCCACAGAAGGGAACGGAGGTTCCTTGTTTTCTGTCTTAGCTTTTTGCTCTTTGCTTATCTGGTCTCAAGGGTCAAATGAGAGCCTAAGGTCAGAGGCCATGGAGTTTGTTTGGCTAACTATTTAATGGAGTAGGACTTGCCATCCAACTTTGTGCACTTTGGAAATGACCTCCAACACCACCTGTTAAGCACCTCAAATCTTATAAATGTTCTCTTTGAACTAATCTTAAGTCATCTTGCCAAGTCTATAAAACCAATATTGGTTATTGATAGGAAATGGCCAACAGATCAAATCCTTACTCCGCAGGAGGATTTGCAACAAGCTGAACATGGGCTCCTGCTCTTCTCTACCTTGGAAACCAGGTTGTCGCAGAACAAAAACTGCCGGCTTAACCACCTGGACTCTATCAAGGTCTTCTTTTCGAAAAGTGTCAATTAAGTGCAGCATCTCCACCATCAGGTGGCTGGCATGCAGATTACATGAGCTAATCCATGAGAGTCCTCACAACGGGGCCTAGGACCCAGCAAGGGCTGGGCAGAAAGAGCCATACGGTGGCTTGTGTCAGGAGACTGGGGGCCATCCAGGAAGATGGTTTCTCTGAGTCATCTTCTCAGCTCTCCCCAGTGGGGGTCCAGCACCGGCAGGTATGGGTGGCAGTAGGGTGGACTAGTCTGCTTTGAGCTGCCAGCTGGCCTCCTGAACAGCCCTGCTTGGGGTAAGCACAGAGGCTCTCGAGGATTTGGCTGGGATAATGTGATATGCACTCTGAAGGCTTGGGTAGCACATGTCCTTCTGTATTTTTAGCTGTTCGTTGGAGTGATTTGTCAGCCTTATTCGATCAGGTGCCTAAGTATCCAGGCCCCTGGGTTTCTGACTCCAGACACAGGCTGTCAGAGAGCATCTCAGAGCCCTGCTACCTAGCTCCCTGTGCTTTGGGGCACTCCTGTGCAGGAGGTGAGGGGCAAGGCAGACAGCTTGGCTTGGAATAGAGCTGTGACCTCTTGGAGAGTAGGGCAAGATTGTTTTGTTTTCTGTGATCTGCTCCTATCCCAGCCTTCTTGAGTTAGTAAGGCAAGAAGAAGCAGCTGCTCACAGTGACTGCACCTGTTGGTTATGGGTTATATTCCTTTACAAATGCCCTTGGTCCTCAAACTCAGTTTGTAAGCAGTCTTCATTCTTTTTTTTTTTTTTTGTCTTTTTGAGGTACTGGAAATAGAACCCAAGGCCTGTGCCTGCCAGGCAAGTGTTCTACCACTGAGCTGGATCCCCAGCAGCAACCTACATTTCTAAGCATAAAGGATGTAGGTCCCACTGAGACAGCCCTAGATGTGGGGGCTGAAGATCTGGCTGCCAGCTCCAATGTTTCCTCTATTTGTAAGACTTTGGGCAAGTCAATTCACTTCTCTGAACCTCAATTTTCTCTTCTCCCAAATATGGAGAAGAGTAAAAATGATGGCTAACATTACAGCACTTCAACTGTGCCCGGAACCATCACAAATACTTTGCATAACAGACCCGTGACACAGATACTGTTATTACCTTTATTTTACATTGGAGGAAGCCAAGGCACAGAAAGATCAACTAATGTGCCTAAAACCCCACAACTCGTGAGCACACACAGAGCCCCACCCTCACGTGCTCGGGCCAGGGGATGTGCAATGTCAGGCTCTGTCCAGGAAGCCTATGAGCAGAGAGGGGCTGGAGACCTTCCCGAACCTACGAACCTTCAGGGTAATTATCTGGTTGGAGCGCAGAGCTGCTAGCGTGCTGCTCAGGTACTCTTGGTTTGGGTAGGGGGAAATGAAGGTGGCAGAGACAAGGTGACAGAGTGAGTGGGAATAGTTCACAGGCAGAGAGTCGGTGCAAATCCCTGCTTTGCAATTTATGGGCTGTGTAACTTTGGACAACTTAGCCTCTCTGAACCTTGATTTCCTCATCTGTGAAATAAAGATGATCATGCTCAATTCATAAAACTATTGAGAGAATTAAAATCAGGCCTGAAAAATGGATGACATGATGCTTGCCTACAATGACAGCTGTTGTTGGTGGCTGTGATGGTGTCATGGTGTGGTAGAAGTCGTGAATTTCCTGGGCCTGTGTGCTGTGTGTTTCTATGTCTATGGTATCCATGGCTATGTTTGCCTCATTTCATTTCACTATATTGGAGGGAGGAAATTCTGGCTTCATTGACAACCCCAGCAGGTCCACAGACTTGCCAAGCCCCTGGGGAAGCAGCAGGTGGTTTGGCAAAGGAAGGTGTCTACCTGGAAGGTCCGCCTTTTAATGACTGGGGGTGGAGCCAGCCGCACTGAATTGAGGAGAGGCAGCAGCTGAGGAGGAAGATGAGTTGAAAGGCCAGAAGGCAAAGGCCAGAGATCGCAGGTATTCAGAACGATGACAAAAGTTGCCAGGAAGGCGGAGCAGCCAAGATGGTAGGGAGTAGAGGAAGAGAGAAAAGAGATTAGTGTGAGCATGGGCCAGAAGGGAAGATGTGGACAGGGCATTCTTGTGGCTAGTGGGAAGCAGCATTGAGCTTGTCATTGGGTGGCACAGCCATCCCTCCCTCAGTCTGCACCCTGCTCGGCCTCCAGCTTGGAACTGGGTACCTGGCCCTCAGGTCCCTACTCCGCCAGGCCTGCCTTTGTGGCCATGCTGGGCTGCCGAGGTCACCTGACACGCAGCCTCACATTGCACTGCTGGCCCCACCCATCCCTGCCCGGCAGAAGACTCTGCCACTTTTGGGGGGGATGGACAACCTGCAATCATACTGTCCAATGTTGATTTTCATTTCTGAGTATCTCTCCCACACTGAAGCCAGTGACCATTACTGGGCTGGAGCTTGCAGACCCAAGGAGCCACAGGACCAACTAAATTGATACTTGGAGCCAGGCTGCTGTGCAGTCCCCTCTGGGTTCTTTTTTGTCAAGATGAGAAAGGCTGATGTCAGCGGATCTGAGGAGGATGGTCAAGGCCTGGCTCTCAGGCTGAGCCCACTGAGGGTGTGGCCCATGTGGCACGTGCTATGTGCTACTGAGGTCTCAGTCTGGAGCTGGAATGTTCAGAAAATAGAAGCTGGGAAAGATGTCTCTGGAATGGTCAACCACTTTTGGGGGGGATAGGCAACCTGCAATCAAATTATCCAATGTGATTTTCAGTTCTGAAAATCCTTGGTGGCTTCTAGTTCCTCTTTCCCGCTGAAGCTAGTGACCATTGCTTTAGGAATGGGTTAGAACCCACATGAAAATGAAGGTGGCACAGAATCAGCCTCTTGTTTTCAAAGGCCCTTGAGCTCACACCAGGTCCCTGGGATGAACATTAAAAACCAGAAGCCTCCTGGCTAAGACTATGCCCTGCTAGAGAATTGGGATAGGACCTTAGTTCTCCCGGGTCATTGCTGCTGCCCATGTAGGCACACGCAGAACCCCACCCTCATGAGCTGGGGCCAGGGGATGTGCAATGTCAGGCTCTGTGTCCAGGAAGCCTCTGAGCAGAAAGAGGCTGGAGATCTTCCCGAACCTACAAACCTTCAGGGTAATTATCTGGTTGGAGCGCAGAGCTGCTAGCGTGCTGCTCAGGTATTCCTGGTTTGGGTAGGGGGAAATGAAGGTGGCAGAGACAAGGTGACAGGGACAGTGAGGGGGAATAGCTCACAGACCAGCACCAGTTTCCCTGCCTGTGCCACGGGACCCCATCTTGCCCATTCCTCACCTCTCTCCTCTCCTGCTGGACAAGAGAGAAGGACCAGCCTGGAGACCAGCCATACCTGCAGATCCCTTGGATCTGCAGCAGGCCTCTAGATGCCCCAATGCCTTCCTACCCTCTTCTCAGTAAACAGCCCTGCCCATCAGATGGGTGCCTGAATCTACTCCCAGACTGCTGCAGTCCTAAGGCTGTGCTTCTGTCACTGCCCCTTTCCTTCTTCCTGTGTTGGGCCAAGGGGCAGATAGCCCATCCTCCCTGAGCATTCCACCAGGCCAGGCAACACACTGCCAAAGTGTTGAACTCGTGGTGTTGCATACTGCTAAGGGATGTTGTCTTTCTCTCAGGTAACATAACAATCCTGCGAGCCCATCATTTCAAATAAACACAGATGACCTTCTGTTATTTTATCAGGATCAGCCTGGCTAGAACACCAAGGCTCCTGCATCCTTGTATCCCATGCCACACATGGGCCAGCTCATGGGTGGCCTCTCATTCCAGTTCTATCCTGGCTTGGGCCTCAAACCTATCCCTACTCAACACTCCAGGCCCATTATGGCCTCTCTCTGGCCCAGGATCCCAGAAGTCAGAGGCTGGCATGCCTTCCTACTTCCTGAGAGGCTGGGCAGAGGTCAGCCCTGTTAGCCACGTCCTCCTGGGGCCCTCTACGGTCAGGTTTTCTCTGAGCCTAGTTTGTGCCTGGCTCTCCCACTAAGCCCCACTCCCAGGACTTGCTTGGCAGCAGTGGGTAGCCAGGAAAACTGCACATGTGTTACTGGGCACAATGGGTCCCCTGACGGCTAAGATGGCCACTTAGGAGGCCTATGCTGTCTATTGATCCCGGCACGGATGCAGTCACGCCTCCTTTGGGTTTGGGTCATTTGAAGCAATGACTAACTCCAAAATCCCTCTTATTCAGTCAGGGCAGATACCCAGACATGCAGACACAACCACAACCACAACCACAATCACACACACACACACACACATGCACACGCACATGCACACGTACTTGCCACATTGGTAGGGTAGGTAGTCGACACATAGAGACACACAAGCCCTGGGGCCATCAGAGAGGTCAAGGTACAAGTGGCCAGAGCCGCAGACATACACATTCAAGAGACTTCCAGGCACCTCAGTCAGTAGACAGATGAGCACAGGGACAGAGCCATGGGAAACTGGCTCCACAAGAAGGCATACATGGATCCAAAGGCACCCTGCACCCAGCCAGGCACACAGCATCCCACACTGCCTTTCCTGCAACTGAGAGCAGTGGGCGGTAGGCTGTGGTCTTCTAGCTCTGTTAGGTACAGTGACCCTGGGAAGATGAGACTAGGCTGGGCTATGCCTCTGAGATGGATCAAAGAGCCCCCTTCAGTTTAAAGCATCACTTACCCGATGTGGGTACTCGCCACACTGACCCTGTGGAGGGGAGGAAAGAGGAGAGTTATTAAGCACTTTTGGGGGAGACTTGTCCCTGAGGGGCACCCCCAAGACTTACAGATGCATCACACCATCTCATTATCCACCAGCCCTGCCACTCTGGTCCAAATGTGAGCCCTCTGAGGCAGGAAAACTAGTTCGTTCCCTTGTCATTGCTGGGCAGCAGGGCTTGCCTGGAAATGGCTCCGTGGGCATAGGAGAGAGCCTTTGCCGCACCCCACCTGCCATGACAGTAGAGTCGGGAGTCATGCTTCAGGCCTGGCTGAAATCAGCCCTTCAGGTAGGCACCTGAAAGACCTGGACAGAGGCCCTGGATGTGGGCAGGTTATGGATACTCCAGGGACACCTTCTCTGAGCTAAGACTGCCAGGTCCCGCACCACTGCCCAGAGGCAGGTCTGCTAGTCTTGGTCAGAAATTCAAAGACATGGAAGGAGCCCAGAATGAGGCTGGACAGGGCCAGGTCTAGGCAGGAAACAATGTCACCCAGGAATGCTTCACTGTGTCTCTTTGATATACTGTGGTGCCTCAGGGCTTTCCTGGTTCTGTCGATAAAAACTCAAGTTTGAAAGTAGCCACTCTGCCCTTCCTGCCTTTGGAAGGTTGTGCCTGCAATGAGATTCTAAGAAGCCCCATTGTACTGACCTTTTCTCCTTTTTGTCCTTGCGGTCCCTACAAAGAAATGGAAAGGAGACAGTTAGGGACTAAGGCTCAGGACACAGGGGCCCCAACTCCCTCTGTGACAAATATGAAGAGGAGGTACCAACCGGCTGTCCTCGGGAACCTGGCAGGCCCTGAGGGAGAAACACACACAGGTCAGTGATGGACAGAAGATAAGTAGATCAGAGACATACACGACAGCGAGTGTGACAGATGCAGGGCTTCCAGGTGCTTCTCAGAATGTTCCCGATTCCTGAAGACTGGGATCTGCCAGCCATGGCCAGATCTCCCCGTGCCTGACATGTGCAGTGTTGCTGTGGCCTTAGACAACAAGCCTCAGCTCCTTCGCCATCAATAGGCAAGGCTAGGTGTGCTCTGTCTCCACAGGTGCCACCCTTCATTCATTCCTCCAACCACTGTCACCTCACAGGCCTGCTATATAGAAGGCTGCACTTGGATGTCAGGTGGCATTCTGCTCTGAGGGACCCTGCCTTCTGTACCCTGTGAGCCGCAGGAGACATCTGCACAGTCCATCAAGGGAAATCCTTTGAGCCAAGGGGCTTCAGGGAATATGTCGGTGGGAAGCCGCTGCTGTGGACAGGGAATATTAGAGAGGCTGAAAGTGGAGTCCCCTAAGTCATGTTTCAAGTTCCGGGGAGGGCACAGGGTTTTGGTGTTTCCTTTGAGTTTGTCTTAATGGGGTCAGGTCTGACTCTTGTTCTCTGAGGAGGACCCAGCATCTGGCTGGCTCTGGGGAGCCTGCCCTGAGGCTGAGGTCCAGGAGGCCAAGTGACCAGTGTGAAAGGGAGACAAAGGCATCAGTGGAACGTCCCCTCTGAGCAGGCTCTGCAGATGTGCGCAGAGCTCCCCTTCACATGTCAGAGAGGAAGGGCTGGCATTAGCTCATCTCCCAGACAACGGGACAGAGACAAGGCTTAATGAACGGTAGTGCTGAGATGTGAGCCCAGGTGTGTCTGACCATGGAAGTTCAGCTGTTTCCAGTCCACTACCCTCTATACTAGGCTGGACCTCAGGAGGCAGTGCTCTAGACTTGGCTGGAACCACAAGCAGTGCCCCTGCCTGGGTCCCTGGGGTTTCTTCCAGCCACATCCTGTGCCTGGGGCCCTGAGTTTTGGGTCATTTGGGTCAAGATGCCAAGAGGTGGGAGATGAGCCTTTCTCCTGTTTCTGACTTGGACCAATCTCCAAACTGGGAAACTCCCAGAAGGCTCACTGGGAGGGAGGAGAGGCTTTTGGGAAAATCCACAGGGTGATCCCAGACCACCAGGCTGACAAAGTGCTCAGTATTACCAAGTTCAGCAGCACTGGATTCATCTGGTAGGATAAGGGGCAGATGACAGCCTCTCTCAGGACAGGGAAGAGTGTCATGAGATGGGGAGGGGGGAGGAGGTGAGAATAACTCTCTGGTTTAGGACAGAAGAGACTTGGAAGATTGAATCCAGATGTCCTAAACAGTGGCAATTAAAAATCAGAACCCAGGCTTCTCTTACTATGTTGAAGCCCAACAACACTTAGCTCTGGCTGGGTAGCCATGACTGTGGGTGCTGTGCTTGGCACTGGGCCACCAGCAGGTCACTAGCACCCACCTCCGGAACAGAACTGAGGCGTGTGCACTATATATACAGCAGACACACCCTCAGTGCTGGCGTGGATTCACATCTTTACCCTATGACGGCCCTGTGGACGGTGGTGAGGAGACATTTGAATTCAGAGCCTGGGCTCCACTGACAGCCTTGCTCCTCCAGAGTCTGACCTCAATCTTGTTCACATCCCCTTGTACGACTGTACAATTGCATTCTCTCAATACCTCACGCCAGGCTCTTTGGGCTTTGGTATTTTGACCAGCAGAGATGACCCCCATTTAACAGGAGAGGACACAGTTTAAGCAAGTGAAGGAGAACCCCAGGACCAGTGTGGGATGCCCAGCAGAGGGGAGCCACCTGGGCAGGGAGCAAGCATGAGAGGGACAGATGACAAGCAGGCTGAGATCATCAGGAGAGATAGCAGGGGTGAGGTGATAGCTCTGGGTCCTTGTGGCAAGCCAAACAGGAGTCTAATGGCTCTATGGCTTGTGGAATGTTGATAGATGATGACACTGATGATAGCGGATCCATCACACTGATATGGGCTCATGGGAGATGGGACTTGCCCTGTCCCCTGAGTTGGCTTGGGCCCTGGACAGGAGGTCAGGTAAAGCAGAGTGCATGGCAGAGTGAGGGTGGAAAGGCGCACCCATAGAAGGGTCCTTGCCTTCATGACAAAGGGTGCTCAGAGAGGAGGTGCTGTCAAGGGTAGACCCTGCAAGTGGATCTGAAGCTCAGTTCTGGTATTTGGAAGCTGTGTGGCCTATGTACCTAAGCCACTCTACATCTCAATTTCCCCTCTTGTCAAATACAGATAAGCTGTTCTGAGAATTATAGAATGGTGGATGACTATTATACTCCCTTCCATGCCAAGGGCCACCTTATGGTAGAATCGAGCCACCAGCTGCCAGGAAGGGGAAGAGGTGGGGAAAGGGGCTGAAGGGATCCAAAGGCCCAGACAACCAAACCCCTTCTGCGTCTGTAACAATGGATGCATGGAAGTGCCTTACCGCCTCAGCCTCTGTTACTTCACGCATGTGCACTGGAAGCTTGGGGACAGGTTGGGCAGGAAGGGAGGCATCTGCAGGGGAGGTAGTCAGAATGCAGCAAAGCTTGCTGGAGGGCTTGACTTCCAACGCTTGCTCTCCTGTCTACTGCTTTCGGTGCCTCGCTGCATTTCCTTCTATTATGTGGACATGTCAGGACTTCCCTGCCTCAGGACCTATGCTGTTCTCCCGTGTCCAGAATGCCTCTCTATGTCTCCCTTCCTATTTCTAAATCCTCACCCTTCCACAGTCTCCTTGTCAGGAAAACCTCCTCCGACCCTTAACTGAGTAAGATTTCTTGACACCAGGGATCACTTTTTTATGGCACTCCCCAACTAGGCTGTGAGCAACAGGATGAAAAGAACAGTGTCCCCCTGGCTCCTGTCTGTGTCTTTAGCACCTGACGCAGTGCCAACGCACAAGAACACTCAATAAAAATGTGTTAAAGGAAGCAAGGAGGCAGGAAGGCAGGGGAGGTGAGGGGGAAATTAAAAGGGAGCAAAGATAGAGAAGGAATTTGGAAATCAGGTTTAATGCTTACTGGCTGTGTGACTTCAGGGAAGTTACTTTGACTCTCTGAGCCTCAGTTTCCACAGATGTCAAAGGGGATCTTGACAGGGCCTGGAGCACAAGTCCTGTATTATCTCATTTCATCCTCAACTTAATCCAATGAGGATTAAAGGAGATAATACAGTCATGTACCGCATGTGACAGTGGTTGCATTGATTATATTCCATAGTGATGCCATGGCCATTTAGCTTGTGTAAGTGTACTCCACAATGTTCTTGTAATGATGAAGCCACCCAGTGTACCTGTATCTCTTCCATTAAGCCACGAGTGACTGTACATGTAAGGTACTCAGCCTGGTGCCCACCCCAGCAGATGCAAACACCGAATCACAGTCCAGAGGCCAGGAGGCCCAGAGATGGCTGGGTTGCTAAAGAACCGAGGGCATGTTAGGGAGAGCTGGCCTGAAACACAGTTTCCTCCATCATCTTCCATTTGTAAGGCTCTCTGCTTCTCTCGGGACCCTGGCAGCACCCTGGTCATGATCAAGGGTGTCGTTACACCAGCATGTGGAGCAAGGCAAGAGCCAGGCCCCAACTGGTCTGGGACAGAGGAGTCTGCCATCTCACTATCACCTCCTGGCACAACTTGGTCCTGCCGTCAGTCTGTAGGACAAGAGGCAGAACCTGGGAGACACAGGACGCATCTTGGCCTAGCGTATCCTATTTGCTCTTGTTGACCCATCAGTCCTTGTTGAGAACTGGCCCCTCACAGGCAGTGGACAGCCGGATCCCTTTCTTTTCCAAAGGGGTGGCCTGCAGATGGAGCACATTCCTGCCAAATGCTCTGCACAGGGTGGAAGGAGCAGCATAGAATGCTTTCCTTCTCAGAGCCCCTGGGACTCTGGGGCGGCTCAGGGCAGAGCAGGCACCAGAAAGGGGAGCCAGGCTAGGTGCAAATGACCTGCCATATCCTAGAGGAACCATCCTCTTTTAGACTTTGATGTCTGCCGTCTCCCCAGGCCCAAGAGTGCAGTCTGAGAGCTCTGAGCTAGCCACCAACTAAGCGTGGAACCAGCCAAGTGAGTCACTCTGGACCTCATCCTTATGTGTCACATGGAGGAGTCCTCCCTGTAGACTGTAGGGATCCAGGGCCTATGGCTATGTACAGTTGGAGTGACTATGATCTCCCCCTCCCCCACACCCATCTTGGTAAGGCAGGAAAGCAGGGCTCTTACCATCTCTCCTTTTGGTCCAGGGTAGCCCTGGAAGGAGAAGGGGGTGAGTTTAAGGTCCACTGTTTGCGAGGTGAAGCCCCCCACTCTACCTGCCCCATGTGGTCCCTCTCCCTCACCATGTTGGTTCCTTCTTTTCTCACAAGGTCACTCCATCACTCACTTATCCATCTAGTCTCTAACCCCCTGGGTGACTCTGCAGATCATTCTTACCTTACCCTTTCCTGGGCCTTACTAGCAGTTGCCTGCCTGGCAGAGGACAGTAAAGGTGGGAGTGGTCTCCCTGAACCCCGTTCCCACCACATTCACACACCCATGATGACTTTGACGAATGCCTGGTCCTCTGAGATAAAGGGAAATGACCACCACAGTTCCCCGGGTTGCACATAGCTCCCTGGTTTACAGGTCAGGTGTTCAGGTCCCCACCTGAGTAGACGCCAGCTGCTACAGGGAGAGACGAATGTGAGTGTGAGGGGTGGGGGGTGGGGGGTATTATGTCCCCCAGTAGCTATACTTGTGGTGGGGCCAAGGCTTTGGAAGGTCAGCTCTCCTCTAGCTTACCCCTCCTAGGAGAGGGGTGGGCTTCCTTTCCCCAAGGACATCTGTGTCAAGGGACAAAGACCAAAAGTCCCGTAGAGAAGAGCCATGGGGGATGGACTGAGTGTGCATTGTGGTGCCTCAGCTAGGGAAGGTGACCCCAACCCAGAGAGAGCAGGAGACACAGGAGGCACCTTAGCAATGCTGGGGGACAGGGCCAGGGTGTGACAAGTGGCAGGCTCTTCTCCATTTAGCCTGCTGAACTCTGCCTCCACCAGCCACCCTCCCTGCTGCCTGCTTGCTTTACTCCATCCTCAAGTTCCTTCCAGGATGCACCCAGAGTCACCAAACTCTGGTTCTTGCTCCAGATGCTGGCATCCTGGGGAGGCTCACGAGGGTCAGAAGTAACTCATTCAAATAGCCTCTCCTCCCCTTCCCACTAGTGACACCTTTTTGGCCAGCAATTTTCTTTCTATCAAAAGCATCTTCCAAGGAGTCAGGATCTTGCTAGAGGACCAGGAGACCCAGGGTTAATGGGAACCCACTTACTGGGAGGAGCCCCTGACTGGGAGGGCCCACTTACCGGTTTGCCGTCCAGGCCAATGGGACCCTGAAAGCAGAAAGGTCAAATGTAAAGCCTGAGCACCACAGGTCTTCTTCCCAAGAGGTGGACTGGGGCAGGGGTAGGAGTGTAGGTTCTAATGACACCGAGTTAGGGTTAAGGTCCACATTTGTCATGTAATTGTGGGTGAGCCTAAGCCTCAAGTTTTCACCCTGAAATGGGAATAATAATCCTAGAACCTTCCTCAAAGGATATTTAGGAGGAGGGAAAGAATGTCACATGCCTGCTGACCAGTACAGGGCAGAATCTCATGGGCAGCACGTTACTGTTGTCAGAGACCCTTTCCTTGTCCTAAGCAGTGAGCAGATAGTGTGGTCCTAGAAGACTGGCTGCTCAGCAGTGAGGTCTGGGGAAGAGTGGAGCCAGCTGCTGCTCTGGACCTGTCTCTTAGAACCTGACTTAGGCCTTGTGAGTAGGAGTCAAGGGGTACTCAGATGGCCACCCCACTGCCACCTCCCTGGAGAACCTCCCCTTAGAGCCTGGTTGAAGGTCTACTCCCAGGTCACTTTCCCTATGATACATCTTCTGCCCACATTCCAGTGTCATGCTGGCTATGTTGCCTACAATGTCACTCGCCAGGTTCCTGTCCTGCTGTCCCTTGCTTGTGTATGTACCTGGCCTTTCTTGCACCAGAAGCCAAGTGCTGAGCTACTCGCCTGGGTTGGTGTCTCTGAAAGGCCACAGAGCAGGTCTTCAGTGGCCAGGGGTTCAAGGGGAAAGTGGTGCCAGGGCTGACCTTGGTGGATATAGTTTAACCAACCAGACCCATGGCCCATCTGGGCACAGTTAACCTCAGCTCTCCCCACTTACCGGAAATCCGGGGAAGCCTCGAGTGCCTGGTTGACCCTGAAAAGTACAGAGCAGTGAGAATGAGTGAAGAGGGGATGGAGCCAAAACCTGCTCTGGGGCTCATTTCCGAACCCATCCTTTGCTCCTGCATGATCAACTGTGGGGCACTCTCACCATGTTAGCCAGCTGTTAGGGGGATGGAGAAGATGGAAGGGGAACATCAGAGAAAAATCTCCTTCAGGGACTGAGGGTGGGAGAGGGACAGAAGGGGCCAGCATCCTTTGGTCCTACTTCTAGAAGTGGCCCTGGAGTACTCCTCCAGTGCTGTGGGCACTCTGAGCCTCAGCATGCAAACAGACAACAGACAAATAGCCAGCCAGAACAGCAGGGACTCAGCCTGCAGTGCACTCAAGTCCTGGACCAAGATCCAACATATTCTCTTTATTAACAGGCTTTGCTTATCTAAGACCACTTATCTAAGGATGGTTTGGATCTCAGCAGAGAGCAGAACTTGACCTTCAGAATGTATGCTTTCAGGCTAGAATGAGTCGTACTGCTCATGTTCCTCTTGCCCTGGGGTTCTCCCAGCAGGTGGGCAATCTCTGGATGCCCCAGTGTTTGTGGGATGAGAGCCATGGGGGCCCCTTTCCCTGAAAGAGCAGAGTGTAATGCATATACTCAGGCTGGAGACTAGAAGTGATCCATTGATCAGAGCCTCGTGGTTTAAGGTCAAGATAAACAAAAGAGGTGCTGAGGTTAGAAGCAGCACAAGAGCATAGATCCAGATCTGGGGAAGATTATCAGAGGTCAAGGGTAATAGAGAGCTGACAAATGTGAGCCATTGCTCCTCCTCTCAGGAACCACCAAGGGCTCCTTCCTACTCACATATTGTTCAAGGTCACCCTCCACTGCATCCTGATGAGCCATCAGGATGGCTCCTCCATCCACCTGGTCTCTGCTCAGGCACAATGGCTCGTTTGCCTTTCCCTGGAACACATCAGCTCTTGATGTGGGGTCTTTTTACACGTAGATGGCTGTAGCCTCTTTCCGAGGATGGGCTGTTGATTGTGGCAGGCTGAGTTCTAATTTTGCTTCCACCAACAAGGTGGTGACTCTGAGCAGTCTAACCGCCCTGGGCCTCAATTTCCTTATCTATAGAATGTGGAAAGCTGTATAACCTCATAAGGTCACTGAGATACATTCAAACATGCTTGTAAAGCCTATTAAGTGGTAGCTGCCGTCATTGGTTGAATTGAGCTCAAGAGAGAGAGGCACCAGAACAAAGCAGGTTGCCTTTGAGCTCAACAGGCCTTGGGGTCAGTGGAGGGTTATGCTAGCCAAGCAACAGAACCAAAGCCAGATCCATCCAGAGGAAGACTTCTCTGGATCCATCTTCTGTGGTCCATCTCCAGGCTGCCTGGATCCTCCCTGGAGCCATGGACAGGAGTGTCCAGAGCCTCTGCTCCCCTCTGCCTGCTCTCTGGCTGGGTGGCATGGGGACCCTGCCATGTCAGGATGGGGGTGCTGGTCCTCAGGGAGCAAGTTGAAGTCTGTTGTGGCAGGTGTCCAAGGGCAAGAGGGAGGAGATGCCATTCCTATGTCAGAAGGGCCCCAGCTTCTCTCCTCTCAAGGGTAAGTGATGCTAAGAATAGCCTTAAGGAGAAACCCCGGAAACCATGCAATGTAATCCCCAAAACCTCTCAGTGTAAACTTTCTGTAACTGCTCTGAACATGAGAGGCCTGAAGAAAAGGTCAGGAGGAAAGGGTTCCAATAAACATCTTCAAGGGCCGCTTCAGCGAATGTTTACGTGGTAGGGATAATCACACGGTTTGCTAATTACAGAGCATGCCTGGTAGCAGGGTGTATCTTTCCAATGCAGGGCCAAGCCCAGGACTAACCCGGGCTTTTTCAGGGATCTTGGGAGGGATGTTGTCATTGACCACATGGAAACTGGAACTGTGCTTCTTGGAGAGGTTGGGCATGGGGAAGGCACCAGGGAGACTTGGAACTGGGTTTTAATTTACATCTCAATTATATGCTAGGCTTAGATGTCTCTTCCAGTGTTCAATGGCTGGTCTTATTCTCATCCAGTGAACCGCCTATTTGTGCTCCTTACTGATATGTATATGTATTATATAGTAGAATATAATAGAATATAGTGTATAGTATATTAGACTATATAGTGGTATACTATACATTCATACATACATACACCTGTACATTTAAAGACACATACATGTGTACATGTATCAGTGAAGAGTACAGACAGGCATATGTATTTGTGTGGCAGGGGGGGGGGTCTCTCTATGTTGCCCAAGCTGGCCTTGAACTCCTGGGCTCAAGCCATCCTTCTGCCTCCTGCCACCTGTATCTGAGTCTACAGGTATGTACTACCATGCCTAGCTTTTACTAATATTTATACCAGGTCATTTATTTATCTTTTTCCCGTTGATTTGAGTGAAGCTCTTTGTTAAGAGCAATGACTCCTTGATAGTCATTTGTGTTGCAAATATTTTCTAACATGGCTTTTGTCTTTTTGTTTATGGCATATTTCCTGCCATATAGAAATCTCACATTTATGTAGACAAACTTATTAATGTTTACCTATGGATTATGTGTTTGTGTCATGTTTCAGCAGGGCCTTCTCCTGTTCAGACTTATAAAACATTTGCTTCTGCTCTGTCCTTATATTTTAGTGCCATGTTTTACACCTAGGTATTTTATTCATTGGGAATATTTCCTGATAGAATGTGTGGGGTAGAGATTCAATTGTTAAGAAAATAATAGAACTTTCTTTTAGCTTATCTGTTTCTTCATGGCCTGTCAGTTGCTCCAGCATCCTTCCTACTGTGAAATGAAGCCTTTATCATACACCAAATTCCCATATGCATTTAGCTTTATTCCTGGCTTGCCATTCTGTTCTATGCCTTTGTTTTGATTGGTCTGTTATGCCATTTCATTTTGGCATCTAGTGTAACTACTTCCCTCCTTCCTGTCCCTCTTTTTCAAATTTACAGAATTTTCCTGACATTCCACAAGCTTACTTTCTTTCTGAATGAAATTCAATATTTTATTGGCTCCCAGTCCCATAAAAATTCACTGGAATTAAGAGCACGTTACATTTATAGATAATAGATTTACCTATAGAATTAATTTATGGATTAGTCCTATATTCCTCTACACAAGAACAAGAGGAAAAAAAAGTACACAATGATCTCTGAGATCTTCTCCCTTAACTCAAGGCCAGGGCCGAAAGGAAGCCAAGAAGGCCCTCACTTTCTGAAAGTGTACCCCTGGATTACTATTCTCAACCTTTCTCCTACCTTTAGCTGTGTGGGGTAAAGCGACACAGAAAGTTCTGGCAGGGAACTGCCTACTGGGAAGTTTCCCTTCATTCCTATTTGATGCTCCAAAGAGGGTCAGTCACATATCTGCCCAGGGCCTGCCTCATTGTGCCTCCCCTCCCTCCAAGTCAGTACTGACCAACAGACTCCACGAAATTGGTAAGTGGTTAATCCTAGCTTGGGGGCCTGGGTGGGGAGAAGAGAGGAGAGCCTGCTCACACAGCATTTGTTAACGCTGTGGTATAAATTCTCCTACCACAGCTGGTTCCTAGCTGTCAGCGTGAAGTCACAAGCTGGGAAGGAGGTGTGCACAGTCTGCTGTTGTGAGCGCTGGCAGGGCTTGGGTACAACACATACCCTGAGCCTCCAGCAGTAAAAGGACTGTTCCCCTCGGACATCCTGAGGACACCTCAAACTCATGCTGCTCTAATAAACCTAATTTACCCAGGTAAAGTCTGCTCCTTCTCTTGGGGAGAGCGCTACCATGTACTGTGTTACTCGAGTCAGAAGTGTGGGGCTTCCTGAGTGCCAGCTGCTGTCCTAAGCTCCACCTTATGATCACTAAATCCTATCACCTCCACCTTCAAATCATCCAGCCCTCCCCCTAGGCCCACTGACTCGGTTACCATCAGGGCGGTCCAACCCATCCCCATCTGTCACCTACTCCAGACATGAGCCCACAGGAGCAGGGAGGAGAAGGCCATCCTTGTAAACTGCACATGTGATTGTGTCCCTTATCAACTTCACACAACCCAAGGACTCCTCACTGCCCCAGGGATGAAGCCCCAGCTCCTGAACGTGTGTCAGGTCCTTCATACTCAGGCTCTTGCTCACCTCGCAGCCCCACACTCGCTTTCCCTCTTCAGGAACTTCCAGGAGCCTCTCTGCGTGCAGGGGCTCAGCACCTCTCCTCAGGCCTCATCCCCTGGGTGACCTCTGTAAGTCCTTGGGTTCAGGTCAGTTATCCCTTCCTCCTGGAAGCCTTCCCTGCCTGGCCCCAACGACAATTTTAGTGCCTCCTCCGTGTTCCCACACCTCCCTGACCATCCCAATACTGCCTGAATTGTAGTAGCTGATGTGACTACTGGCCTCTCCAAATAGGTCGTGGACCTAGAGGAGTAATCAGGTTTCCACTGTCTACCCAGCATGCACTAGGTTCCTAACAGAAACACTCAGCAGCTGTCTCCTTGTGGGTGAGGACAGAAAGCTCAGATCCCTTCTCTGGCCCCTGAGAAGAAGCTGGGGGAGCTCAGGAAGGGACCAGGCCCCTCTGAGATGGGGGCATTGCCCATCCTGATGGATGACCTGCCTACCTTGTGCCTGCTAGGCTTGCCAGCATCTTGAGGTTCAGCCTCTCCCTCCATTTAACAGGGCTCCTTCAGTCATCACAACCAGACACCACACACCAACCTCTTGCATCACTGGAGCGTGAGCCATTCTTCTCCAAAGTGCCTTTGCTTGGACCATTTATCAAGATCCAAGAGCGTGAGCAGGTGGGCCTTGAGAGCCACCAGGCTGCTTCTGACCAGCAGTATTTATTCTTGGTCCTTTCTGACTGAGCAGAAAGCCACACATTCCCATCATCCCCAGCTGCCACCTAGGGCTTGACCACTTGACCTCTGCTCATAATGACAAGCAGACCCTTTGTCTTCCCTGTCCCCTACTCCCACCAGCCCAGGACAACAGAAGGAGCTGAGAGGGTGGGCTTGCTGTCTGCTGAGGACTTGGTGGTCACCTGCAAAAGCAGATATTGGAGGACTGTGGCTTGGTCAGGACTCCTGGTGCCAGAAAGCTTTTCCTAGCTCCAACATATGCACCCTCCTGAGGGTGAAGATCCTTTATAAACAGTGGTGCTTCAAGCATGGAAGGGATTGCAAGAGCAAAAATGTGGGCCTAGGAATGGGGTTGAGCTGGCAGGACTCAAGCTCCCATGTGCGAGTGTGAGACTCCCAGTTTCCTTCCGTAAAAGGGGCTGGTTGTGGCTGCTTCCTGCCCATGGGAGGACTGAAGGAGGCCTAGTACGTGATAGGTGCCTGGGAGACAATATCACCATTATTACCTGAACAAAGGATGGGTTCAAACAGAGGTTGTGGCTTCAAACCCAGAGTGGTAGGTGTGTTCCCAATCCAGCTCATGTTCCCTGGGCCCAAGTTGGAAGGTGCTGAGGCCAGCCACCACCTAGCACATTCTGCAGAAGTAGGTTCTTTGCTATGACTTTTTTTTTTTTTTTTTTCTGGTGGCACTAGAGTTTGAGTTCAGGATCTTATATTTGCTAGGTCAGTGTTCTACCATGTGAACCATGTCCCCTGTCCTTTTTGCTTCAGTTTTATTTTTCAGATAGGGTCTTGAGTTTTTGCCTGGGACCACAATTCTCCTATTTACACTTTCTTCATAGCTGGGACCACAGGCACACGGCATCATGCCCAGCTTATGAATTGAGATGGGGACTCACTAACTTTTTGCCAGGGCTGGCCTTGAATCTCCTGATCTCTGCTTAGATTATAGGCATGAGCCACTGTGCCTGGTTTGCAATGACTTTTAGGAGCCTGTGGACAGGGCCAGGAATGGGTATGTGCCCAAAAGGGCATCAGAGGACCAACACAAGTCACACACCAGAACAACTGTGATAAGACCAGAAGGCAGGTAGCCATGATGGCCACAGGGTAATTTATGTTCTGTGTTCTTCCTAACAGGCCCATACCAGGCTCCATTCTTGGTGCCAGAGCCTAGGAACTGTCTCATTTCCCTATGACCTTCCCATCAGCATCTTCTTCTGGAATATCTGGGCTCAGGGCACCCCGCCATGGCTCCTGCAGTATAAAGAAGCCTGATGCCCATCAGGGCAGCAGCCATATGAGCACAAGGAGCACATGTGACAGTGATACCACAGCCTGGCTAGGTCCTTACAGAAGCAGGTTCAGAGCACAGACTCTGGAGCCATACAACCTAGCTGGTGATCACTTTCAAGGTAGCCATAGTGGAGTTGTGCAACCTTGGGCAAGTCACTCAGCCACTCTGTGCCTTGATTTTTCTCATCCGTAAAGTGGAGGTGAAAACAATCTCTACCTCTTGGAGTTCTTGTGAGAATTACGGGAATTAATATGTGTGAAAGTCACAGGATACTCTCTGTCAAAGACCAGGTGTTAAGAATTAGTTCTCAGCACTGTTGTGAGGTCTGAGTCCAGAAGAAAAGCTTGCTAACAGTGCTGAATCTCTTGACTCCAGAGTCATTCAATCTCTGCCTCAGCCAGGCCCTGACCTGTCTGCCAGCCCTGACTCTCTGTATCTTCTGCTGCTTCTCTCATCTTCCCAGTCTCCAAACAGCCCTGATTGCTCCACCTCTCACCTCCCAGTGGTCAGCCTGGCCTGTCTCTTGGCTACTCAGCTCACTGCAGCCCTTCGAAGGACATCTCTTAGCAACTTGGTCTCTGACCCTTCTCCCTAGACTGCAGGTCACAGAGGTTCCTGTTTCCCTCTGGCTCTCTCTGCAGAAGACAGGCTAATGGGTGGGCTGAGTTTCATCCACCCACTGGGCTAGCTGCAGCCTCTCAGAGGCTAGCCCTCAGGTCAAGGAATGTGCACAGTAGGATGTGGAGTCAGTAGCCTGTGGCCCCAACCTCTACACATAGGGCCATGCCATGCCTTTTCCCGGGCCTCAGTTTCCTCTTCTAAGAAAGCAGTGCTAGACCATCTGAGCATCCTTGCCCCTGCATGACACTTGGTGATTTTATTGAAGATGTAGGGGGGGCACTCTGGGAAAACCCACTCATCCTTCTTTCCACAGCCACGAAACTTGCCTGTTCCGTCATATTCCCCACTCCCCCTCCAGTACCTAAGGAAGCACACTGTGAGGAGCCGCACTGATTTCCTGTTGGAGCTCTGTCACCAGGCGTAGGATGGGCAGGGCTGACACTTTGAGGGCCAATGGTGGGTTGTGGTTTCACCCAGACTAGGAATGGGTGTCGGGGTCAATGAACTTGGGCTTGGCCTTCTGCTTCCTGGCTTCCGGAAACAAAGCCTTGTTCCCAGGAAAGCTGGAGCCCTCACCAGGGGGGGCGAGCACTTTCTCCCTGATGTAAACAGCAGGGCCGCCTTGCAGCTGCTGGAGATTGTGGCTAGAGGCGAGGCCCAGAAGCCTCCCCCAGGCTGTAACATAGGTATATTTAGTCAGGCTACTTTCTTTAACATTAACAGCAGTCCTGAGGCTCACAGAGCTGACCACATTGCATGTGCCACACCCAGAGGCACAATCAAGAGTCAATCTCCCTTCGTCCCCCAAAGCCCTTCTCATTGACTCTCCCACTTCCCTACCCACCCTAAAAAGAGAACAACTTACAGGGGGGCCTCGGGGACCAATGATGGACATTCCGGCATCTCCTGGGGCACCCTGTGGGGAGAGAGAGGGAGGAGAGGGAGCATGGGGCAAGAGTGGGGGGTAAGGGTGGGGATAAAGTAGACAAAAAAGGTGCAACTGGCAGGAGAGGCAGAGGTAGGATGCCAACCCATGACCAAAGGGAGACCAGAGATGTGGTGGTTAGTGAGGGAATGGGGGGGGCACAGAAAAAGTAAATGGAATTTTCAGGAAAGGTTGAGAAAGGCAGGAATGAAAAGAGACATGAACAAGGTCAGAGGATGTTGGGTCCAGAAGGATGAGGGTGGTAGACCAGGAAGTGGAGAGAACAGGATTCATGGTAGTGACCAAAAGAGACACAGGGAAGGGGAGGCTGAGCAACGGCTGCCAGGCAACAGGCCTCACCTAAGTCTCAAAGCTCCCAGGTCTTCTTTATCCTGCCCCTCCCCAAATACCCATCTGGTTGCACACACTGCAATTGGCGAATGGCGAGCTGTCCAGAGCAAGTGTGGGTTTGTGAAGACAGAGAGTCAGGACACAAGATGCATACTGACTACGTAGGCCCAGTAGCCTAGAGTCTGAAAGCCTGGACTGCCTGGAATGTCCTAGGGAATGCCACAGGGGGGAGTCTGGGGCCCAACAGACTGCCCTAAGAGAATGGCGAGCACTAGCAGGGTAGGAGCTCCAAGCGCTGTGTGGAGTGGAACAAGTAAGTTGGCCAGGCTCCTAAGCTTCCCTGGTCCTGTCTCCTATCTGTGGCAGGAAAAATAGCACCTTTCTTATTGGGTGGATGGGAAGATTTCATGAGACAATGTTGTAAAGTGCTTAAAACAATGCCTGGCATGTGGAAAGGTCGTGTATCTTTCTCCTGGGCAATCTTGCCCCAGCCAGGGCAGGACCAACAGACTTGTTCCATGTAGACAGAGGACAGCACAGCATGGTGGTCAGCAGCCCCAGCCTTGGAGTCAGATACACTTGGGTGTTCTCCAGCTCTGATGCTTTCTAGCTGTTGTGACACTGGGCATGGGACTTTGCCTTTCTATGCCTCATGTACATGGGAATATTAAAGCTTCCCTGGAAGGGTGGTGTCAGTGTTAAGAGACAAAAATACTTAAAACTGCTCCCTGACACAATTCGTGCTTGATACATGGTAGCTGCTGTTCTTATGGTTGCCACTGTTACTTTGGAAATTGGAGACTGTTGTAGACATATTGTCACACACAAGAAAGGAAGTCAGAGTTAGATGACAGGAGGTCTGTCTTCTGGCCCTGCTCATCACTATTGCTCTGGGACTTTGGGTGAGGCCAGCCTTCCTCTGGGTATCAGGTGCCTTCTCTACTGAATGAGATGGTTACACTGTGCTCTGAAATTTTCCCAGAACCCACCTGGGCTAATGTTCCAGGATGGCCTTCTGTTTCTCTTTTCCCCAAGGGCTTCTCTAACCCTGGGCTCCCTGGGCATTTCCAGCCACATAGCAGCCATGGGCTGGCCTTCTTGCCTTGGGGAAGGGTGACTGCCCACAGCCATAGCCAGGGATCAGAACTGTGAGGCCCATGTGGTCAAGGCGAGGCAGGAGACCCTCTCAGTCAGGACAGCTGGGGCCATGCCCAGGAATCCCAAGCTCCTGCTTGATGGTGTGGAAGCTGTTAGGAAACCAGCTGCCAGAGGCTAGGAGGGCAGAGCAGACTTCCTTGGGCTGGGCAGGGGCTGGTGGAGCAGGGGAGGGCTGAGACAGGGTTGTTGGGGAACTTTTTCCCCCACCCAGAGTCTCCAGTGAACCAGGAGGCAGGGAAGGGTGAAGGGAAAGGGTGGACTCACCTTCTCGCCTGGTTGGCCCTTGACTCCCTAGGCAGCAGCCACATGCAGCGCAGGGTGCAAGGAAGAGAGAAGGAGGGAGAGAAAAAAGAAAGAGGATGAGAGAGGGGCACGGACACAAGAATTCATGTTAATGGCACAGCAACCAAACCAAAGAAATCACCGTGAAACAAGAAACACAATGGAACACAGATGCTAACACATGACAGATCCAGGCCCAGCAAGCACAACATGTGGAAGCCTGTCGTTCCACTCCTGCTCAGCCCCAGCCGATTGTTCCAGGTAACAGAGAGAAACAGTGGCTGGGGCTGCTGGAGACCCTCTCAGTAAGAGTTTGTGTGTGTGTGTGTGTGTGTGTGTGTGTGTGTGTGTGAGAGAGAGAGAGAGAGAGAGAGAGAGAGAGAGAGAGAGAGAGAGAGAGATAGTGCATGTGAGTGCTAGTTCAGAAAATCTGCTTGAGAAGCCAGGGCCCTGCTGGCTGGGTTGGTGGAGGTGGGGATGGGGTGGAGAGTTTCCCAAGGGCTAGGCTGAACCAGAAGACTGTAG
The DNA here is from genome assembly GCF_047511655.1 of Castor canadensis. Taxonomy (NCBI): domain Eukaryota; kingdom Metazoa; phylum Chordata; class Mammalia; order Rodentia; family Castoridae; genus Castor; species Castor canadensis. Next base: position 60,442,702 of record NC_133392.1, on the reverse strand, counting down.
GAATTTGAAGGCCCAGCTGGGCACCAAGCACAAAGTTAGATAAGTTTGGGACTGTAAGGGCTGGCCAGGCCAGGTAGAGGGAGGGGCAGAGGAACATATGTGGACAGACAGGAGAGGGACACCCACACCTTGCAAGGGTGGAGGGTAGGTCGGGATGCAGAAGAAGCTGGGTACCTGGCCAAGGGTCCCTTGTCACCACAGTGACCAAGAGATGGAGAGCCCCAATGCAACTAGCTGGCGAAGCAGGGGAATTACCCAGGAATTTCACAGGCACAGGCCACCACAATCCTTATTAGGTGGCTCATGCCAAGACCCCTAGTGGGCAGCCAAATGGGCCTATTGCCACATTTAAAGCAGTACCAGCTGTGCAAGCCCCAAAGTGGCTGGAAGATAGCTTTCCCCAGAAGGAAATGGGGACCTCCTGTGGCTCCCCATGTCTCCCCACTGCTGAAGTCACAATAAGCTCTGAGGGGTACTTCCTGGGGAGAGACTTCCAAGGGCCTAAGGAGGAGGGCAGGAAGAAGGAGGGAGGTGCTAACTTTGCACTTTGCTGTTGCACTCCCAGGACAGTGGGACAGTCTGCTTGGGTATAAAATCAACTCTACCCCATTTGGTCAATTGTGCTTCAATATTCTCATCCATAAAATGGGCTCTCAGTGGATTGCGGTGGAGGCTGTGCCTGGCTGGGCTGCATACCCAGCAGGCCCCCATGGAAGGATGGCAGAACTAGGTCTCCTTCTCTGCACCAGAAAGACTTTTGTTTGTGGACTCAGGGTCTGGCAGGTAGAGAGCTTAAGCCAAGCAACAGAGCCAGGCAGAGCTGTCATGGTGTTCTGGTCTGGAATTGGAGGGAGAATTTCATGTGAGGTGGACAAGGGCCCCCAGCCCCCATGCCTTGACAGGCCTAGGATGGGCCCCAGGGGTCTCACAGCTTTGTGGCATGGAGCACTTGTCTTAAACTCTGGAATGTCTCTGGGGCTTCAGCCGAAGATCAGATCCTCCTTACAACTGTGATGCTGTGAGTTCATGGCTAAGGGCAAAATCACAAGTGTGGAGTCTGGCTACTTGGGTTAAAGTCCCTGCTCAGCCACTTCCTGGTTGTGTGGCCTTGAGAAAGACGTTTAACTCTGGGCCTTGGTTTTCTCATCTGAAAAATGGGTGTGGGAATTGTGCCTCCACATGCAGTTCTTGTGAGGACTGAAAGCACTTGTGTGTGTGAGGCTATTAGCCTGGCGCCCAGCACGATGTCAGCACTTGCAGAGCTTGGCTAAGTTTGGGGTGCCTTGGCTCTGTGCCTATACTAGACATGCAAATTCTCACACAGATGCCATAGCCATGCCTAGAGCCAATGTCAGCCCAGGAGGTAAGATTTAGATGCAAAGCCAGGAGTGACAGGGGGCTGGGAGTCAGGCTGGAAGTAGAGGCTGATGCTAGCAGGAAGCTAGGACTCAGATGGAGAAAGGGCAGCCCTGGCCATGCCCTAGACCAGTCTGTGTGCTGGTGAGTCTGGTGCATGCCCATTGCTGCCTCCGGCTGCTACATTTCTGGCCCTTGGAGACTATAATCTTGAGGCTGCTGGGGAGACCCAGGTACCGGGTCTGGAGCCAGCCTTCTCATTTCTGGGAAACACTCTCCCTAAATGACCCTCATCTCCGTTTCTCCATCTTCATTTTTCAGCAGGAAACATTAAATGTCCTCACACTTGGCCTCCTGGTGAGGATCTGGAGGCACATCCTGGAACCTAGCCTGGTTTTCACCATCTTTGAGTGACTCTCCATCTACAGAAGACACCTCTGGAAACTCCAGTTGTACTTGGGATGGTAGCAGAAGCAGCTATAGATCAGAGGGTGAGGTGCTTGCCCTGGTGCAGGGGATTGGAGTCTTCTGGATGCTGGGGCTTAGGCCTCACTGATATCCAGTAGGTGATCAGCAAAGAGTTGTGTTTCTGCAACTTTCTTGGATTTCTCCTTTGCTGTGGCATCTGTCTGCAGAGTACAGTTGTCCCCACTTATTTGCAGGGGACATGTTCCAAGACCCCCAGTAGATGCTGGAAACCATGGATTGTACCAGACCCTGTGTATAACTATGTTTTTCTTAAATATACCTATGATAAAGATTAATTTATAAATTAGGCACAGTAAGAGACTAACAACAATAACTAATAGTAAAATAGAACAATTATTACAATGTTTTTAAAAGTCACGTGAATATATTCTCTCTCTTTCTCAAAATACCTTATTGTATCATAACATTTTCAGACCATGGTTGACCACAGACAAGGGTGAGCTTCAGTAAAGCCATAGTGTGAGATCTGGAGACTGGAATAAAATTTCTTCCTTTCTTTTTTCCTGTCCCTCCCTAAAGCTGTCCCTTCTTGGGGTTGGGGTGGGCAGAGCCTTGCCATGTTGGAGGACAGGCCAGCATGGAGAAGCAAGCAATGGCCACCCAAGCAGATTAAAGGGGCTAACTCACCACACGTCCAGGCATCCCAATGGCACCTTTGTCCCCCTGATGAAGGAGGCAGAAACAATCAGATGTGGCTGGAGCTAGCAGATGTGCACCTAGGGCTAGTTGTGTGCCTGCTTTGGGGCACAGCTAGCCAGCTTTGCAGGGGCAGCTGGGACATGATGCCCAAGTGTCACATGGGTGAATTTCCCAGGCAGTTCCCACACTATTCACTAAGTGACCACCTGTATGACTGCTGACACTCATTGTGGAATGAGTGCTAATGTAGGAGTCTGGTCCCCAGTCTGGGACCCAGTGTCATTTGTGTTTCCAAGACCCTTTCTCCCTGTTGCAACCCAATCAAGTGATGACCAGAATGCACCTCGGCTTCACCACACTCAATTGCAAGGCACAGAGTAAAGTGACTGGCAGCTTTCATGTGACAGATGGGTGAATTACTCCCTAGGTCTATCTGCCAGAGCTGGCAAGCAGTATCCACGCTCCCCTCTCCTCCCCTACCCCTCTGTCTGCAGAGACTATGGTTGGAGTTCCACTCCATCCCTCCTTCCTCACAGCCACCTCCAGCATGGCAGGAAGGACCGTGAGCCATGTGGATTCAGCCACACCATGAGTTTCAGATGCTTGGAGGGAGCTGCTTTGTTTTGCAGCCAGGGGTGACATCTTCTCACTCTGGAAATCTGCTTATGAAGTTTTGTTTCTCTCCCTTTTGGTAGAAAATATTTTTTTGCAATCATATGCATGCAGACATCATAAAAGCTGGGGTGGGGCTTGGAAGGATGGAAAGCAATGGGGTGCAGAAAATAAGATCATATTTTCTTAGCCTGCTGGGTAGGAGAGAGCTGCATTCTAGCATTCCCCTGAGATGTGTGGGCATTTCTGGGTGATCCTGCTGACCCACTGAGAAAGAATGCCTCGACAGACTAGTGGCATCCTAAGATGTGTCTGTAACACACCAGAGAATTCAGTCAGCTCTGAATTTAGGCTTCTTGACACATACATTGTCAAGGTCAGTGGTGTCTTTGAGCAAAGCACTCTGCTTTTGCTGAAGAAGGTAGAGCAAGGTAGCACCAACAGTTTCCTTGGCCCCCCTGGGCATCAGCTCTATGGAGCAAGGGTAATCAGAGCTTCTCGCTCATGAGGTTGCTGGGAGGACCCCATGAGATGAAGTCTCTGTCGCTCAGTATGTATTGAGCAATGGCATATACTTGTGCCAAGCCCAGCACAGTCAAGGGCAGGTGAATTGTATAAGGATGTTTGGGCCTCACACCCACTGCAGTTCATAACAAAGGACCAGTGTCTGCACATCTTCTCATGGGTCACTCCCTGTCCCTTCACATGAAAAGCTTAAACAGGACCATGACCTGTGGGTCTGAGACCCACGTTTCCTGCTAAGAACACCAAGCTGGTGCTGGTTCTTGGCTGTGACAGCCCCACAGTTCCACTCACTCTTGAGCTTTTCAATGATATTTCAGGATGTGTGTTTTGGATTCTTTTTCATTTCTTTTTAAAAACTAATGTTCTTTGCAGTCTTGGCCATAAAATGCTCGGGTTAGGGACAGGCGTGGAATGGCCAGAGACTGGAAACTCTGTAGCAGTCCCTGCTCTGTAAATTGCCCCCTAAATGTGTTTTAAAGGTGGACGTTGTCAGAAAAAAAAAAAGTCTGACCACATTCCCCATAATCATATGATTTTTCCCCTCCTTGGATTTCACAGGACCAATTCCCCAGTTCTCCTGTGCTCTGGGCTGAACATTCTCCCACATGCATTTCATTAAGAAAGACACTGCTGGGCATGAATTTTAGAAGCTGTTGGATTAGTCAAAAGGCTATAGTACAATTCATGTCCAAAAGGGGAGTAAGTGGAGAAGAAAGAACAGAAGGGTCTGGAATTCAATGGATGTAGCCTTGAGCAATGGGACAGGGCAGTTAGGTGCCACCCCAGGCCCACTTCCACACTCCACCTTGCCCTCTGACTGGCTACATCTTGCTTGAGTCACTCTCCACCTGAAGGCCCACAGTATCCATGTCTAGCACTCATCTCATCTATCCAGGAATGCACAGGACAATGTGCAGACATTTGAGAAGCTGGCTCTCAAATACCAAGCATGGACCACAAGAAATCTCAGTATGGAATGGTGTGTGACAACATGGGTCTCCAGCAGCTCTCCCACTGAAGCTTGGACAGTTGACAATGTATTTTGCCTCTCTGAGTCTCAGTTTCCTCATCTCTAAAATGGATCTAGCCATACTCATTTCACTGAGTTGTTGAACAAATCAAGCATAAAGAATGATTAGCTTAGTGGCTGGATCTATTAGAGTTTCACCAAGAAACTATTAGTATTAGTCTTACTTTTGTTCCAAAGTCTCTGTTGCCCAGTAGTTTTAGAATTCAGAAATGGTAACTAGATGAAAACAAAGGTTTTGAGTCCTCTCTTTCACAAGAGGCCAGAGGAGAAAGGGGAGGGACAGTGGTTTGAGTGCCATGAGGTATGTGGGAGGATCTGAGTGAGTCAGTGGCTTGCTGCCCCCTCCAGCACCCAATTACAGGACCATTAGTCTAGAGGTCAGTTCCAGCCTTAGGACAGTCTGCTGCTGAGATCCACCTACCTGCCTGATTTCCCCGGGGCAGGGGTGACGGGGGCTGTTGGGGACCAAGAGCTACAGCTGGTGGCTCCAGGTTTCTCAAGGGCTCCAAGGCAGAGAGGCTCAGTGGGTCCCACCCTCAGCTCCAGGTTAGAGACTCCAGGGAGAGGCCTGGCCTGGAGACACCTGGAAGGGAACCAGCCACCCAACCCAGCCACCCTCCAGCATGTGAGGGGCTACAGAATAGCTCGGTGGCAGAGTGCTTGCCTAACATGTGTGAGGCACTGGGTTCCATCCCTACACTGAAGAAAACGAATAAATACAAAGCACATGAAAGAAGAGCAGAGGAAAGAAGAAGAAAGTTACTTACTGGGAGTCCGGGTCTTCCAGTGGGGCCCTGAAATAAAGGGGTGAAGAGTGAAGTCGACATGGGTCGGGATATCGACTAGCTAACTGTTCGATCCTGCATGAGCTCGGGTAGGTTCCCTGTGCTCTGGGAGCTTCTGTTATTTAATTAGCAAAATTCAGGTGTGCTGTGACCACTAGGCATTTATTTATTTACTTCCTAGCATTTATTCATTGATTGATTAATTGATTCATTCATTAATAAAACCAGATAGCCAAGGTCTCTAGGAACAGGAAACGGAAAGAAGAGACTATCCTTTTTCTGATTCAAGGTTGCTTGGGCCCGTGGGCCTCACCAGCATGGCCCTCTCTCTGAGAGCACTGCCTCACTCAGAGCTGTATAGTGACTGCCACTCATGCATCCTGGCCATGGCCTAGGTAAGGGGCTATCATGTTAGGGTCTGGTCTTCCCTGTTCCACCACACTGGAGGAGCCAGGTTCAGGGCAGAGTCCTTCAGCCCCTGAGATGCCCCTGTTGGACCTGTCACATCTGAGTCCATGGTACAAGACCATGGATATGTGTGTGGGTGCATCCACAGAGGATCACAAGACAGGCAGCGGGACTTTTATGTTGGCCTAGGTACTCAGGGAGGCAGAGATAGGAGGGCCAGCTCAGGCAAAGTTAGCTCAAGAGCCTGTCTGAAAGACAAACTTAAACAAAACAAAATAAAAAAAACGCAGAGAGGACTCGGGGTGTGGCTCAAGTGGCTTCATAAGGCTCTGAGTTGAATCACTAGTGCAGAAAAAAAAAGTCAATTATACTAATTATTCTCATAGCAATATGCTTAGAGGCAGCTTGAGAACCAAGAAAATCACGAGGAAGTCATGTCCTTTTAGCACTGGATCCTGACTTCCTGATGAATCTGATAGAAGCAGAGGTGAGAAACTGCCCATAGCAGTGCCTCCTGGGGAATCGTGAAGCCCCTTGTAAAGAAGGGAGACACTCCTAAGAGACCTTCAAGAGTTGGGCTGCAGCCTGGCATGGCAGGACCCAGGGTCTTGGCGGTGAAGGTGTCTCAGTGAGACAGACAGTGTGTCTTCTCGGCAGCAGCTCTGAGCGCACCTGTGCTCAAATCTTGGCTATGCCGTTTACTACCTGGGTGATCTTAAGTAAGTGGCTTGGTTTCCTTGTGCCTCTATTTCCTCATCTTGAAAATGGGAGAAAAGTCATCACCCATCTTTCAGAATTAAAAGAGATAATGTATGTAAAGCACTGAACTCGGGGACTGGCAGAGGGCAAGCCCTAAGTAAATGCCAGCTGCTGCCACTATTAGAATAGAGGGGACAGATGGTGGAGGTGTAGGACCAAGAACAGCTGTGCTTCACGGACTGTTCTGTGTACTCCTACCACACTGCAGCCCGAATCTTGCAAAAGCTGCTTTTGCTCTGAGGAGCTCAAAGCCAAATTTTCCTGCTCTGCTCTCCATTCCCTACTCTGGCTTCCTTATCTAGTTTTAAATCCCTCCCTTGGGATGAGGTGGGACAGAAAGAAATGAAATAAACTAATCAACAAAAATTCACATAATAATAATTTCTCTCTTAAAATTAAAGGCTTATGAGAACCTTTGTGGATCAGCTGGAAAAGTCCCGTTTCTAGGATAAAATGAGTTGATATATTCCAAGCAGAAAAATATATACCGATACTGTGTACTCATATACATATATAGTCTTCACAACACCCACACGAGGCAGATACAATACTGTTCCCATTCCACAGATGAGGCAAATGAGGCACAGGAGAATAAATAATTTGCTGAGCCACAGTTAAGAGTGGCAGTGCCAGGACTGGGCACAAGAAGCAGGAAGTCATCACTGTTACACAGCTTGCATAAAATCAAAACAGGGCCTCTCACAGCGTCAGCTAGCGTTGCAGCGAGAATCGTGTGAGACTAGGCCTGGTAGCTGACCTTAAGTCTTTCTCCGTATTTATCCAGAGAAGTATACCCTTACTTCCCTTTCATCTGTTTCAGTCTCACAGTTCCCAGTATTAAGTAAGTTCCCCGGGAATGATGGATGTCAGCTGGCTCACTGATTACGTTGAATCCATTGGCAATGTCTGCATATGCATGAGTGTGGGCCAGTGGTGGCTACCAATCTGCTATCAATTTCATGGTTCCTGTTGCCTCATCAATCCATCCTCCATGGTGTGAGCCAACCTTGTGCCCATGGGAACCTGGGTCTTCTGAGTGGAGGCTGGGCCAGCCCCTGAGAGATACCCTCAAGGCAGCAGACAGGCATCCAGCTAGCCCTTACCTCTGGCCATTGGCATCCTTCTTTTCAAGGAAGTGGAGAGAACAGGGCTGAGGAGGCTATCCCCATCCTGGTGGGCTTCCCGCTCCCTCCACTTCCTCTCTTGTGCTTTCAGCCAGAGCTGGGCAAAATTCAGTGTTTTTCTTTAGTGTCAGTCTGGGTAGGTGGGAAAGCTAACCTGGGCCCTGCACCTCATTTTCTGGCTCAGTTGTGGTCAGGTGGGCAGACTGTGAACAGAGACTCATACCCCCCAACTCTTGTCTGACACTGCAGACCCTAGGAATATCAGTTCCTGTTCCAGCTGGGAACAGTGCCTGGGCCAGGCTGGCACAAGTTCTCAGGATGCTAAATTCTTGGGAAAAATCCTTGAGTCAGACAAGGACTCAGAGTCAATGCTGCCACTGGGGTAAACTCCATCAACTCTGGGGACATCATGTGTAGAGGAGGCCCCAGGAGGAGGGAGGTGGAGATTTCATTAAAAAAAAAGACAGGGGACATACAACCCAGGTGGTCTGTCAAAGTCCCTTATGGCTGTCAATGTTAGAAGATGGATGACAGGAATTGTGATCTGACATCCTAAACATGTCATGATGAATCACCCTCTTCCTTTCAGAGAATGACAGGTTTTTCCTCTTCACCTGTGTCTTACCACTCAGGGGGCTTGGCACGACCCTCAGTTGGTCCAAGGGTGTCAGGGCACTGGTGGAATTTAGATAATGATCTCATTAACGCTGGGCGGCTGCTCTCCCAGGTACCAGGTACCGGGGCAGTGTTGGGGAGGGAGGAAATCACCTATAGAACAGACTTCTCTGAATGAGGGACGGGGTGGGTGGATTTCAGTAACCTTGAGAAAGAGCTGAGTTGAGGCTCGGCCCTTTTATCTCCTGGTCCCCAGCTCCTCCAGTGCTTTTTGAGTCTTTTGTTGGGATATCAAATGCTGTCCCTCAAAGAGCACGTAATCCTGTTCTCTGGATCCATTACCTTGGGGAGACATCTCCTTGGGCTCTTCTCAGGTTCTTTAGAAATGGCTGGGCTCCCCTGCCCACCCTGGGACTGACATACTACCTCTATGGCTACCACCACCACCACCACTGGCTCCACTTGCCCCAAGGGACCTGGCCAGAACAGCTGCCCACGCAGGGGTGTGAACATCAGTGTTCCTGGGCACTCTACACTTGGAGCCAAGCCCTGACCTGCTTTCTGGATGAGGTGGAGACTTTCCAGGGGCAGAACTGAGTCGGGGTGATAACCCTCTTCTTTCTAATACCTGCTGCTTCTTTGTCTGCAGTTGCTTATTTGGGGTACAAAGGAGCTGGCACAACAAGGACAACCTGCCTTGCAGAATGAAACTAGGCCTACTTTGCCCTGCACAGCTATGCTCTTGTACACAGAGCTATGCTCAAATTAAATAGCATCCTTCTTCCCCATCTAGGGGGGCTTGGAAGCAGTCTGCATAGGGCCCCTGCAAGACTGCAAGAGTCTGGCTGTTAGAACCCCACCCAGGACCCCGTTACCAGTAGATGATTTAGGCTTTCAGATGCACCAGACCAGGCTGCAGCATACTTACAGGAGGTCCTGAAAGAGAGAAAATGCCAGGATCAACGTCACTGCTGACAGTAGGGGGCGGCAGAGAGGTCGCCTTAGAAGAAGCATCTAAGATTTTAGCAGAGGGATTTCCATCTGGTCCTCAAAATTTGTATTTTCCTCGTTCACTTTCCTGGTATAATCTCTCTTCCATTTATTTCATCTCTATATTCTCATTATTGTGTGGGAAGCCCAGAAGTCTGGCCCCAGGCTCAGCTTTGCAGGGGACCTAATGATGGTTCCCAGGCCTCAGCTTTCTGCCCCCCAGAAATGGGCTCTTTAGGGCCTGCCTAAATTCAGGTTCCTTTACTTGGCACGGGATGGTGGGCACCACGGCACACAGAAAGAGATCAAAATAACAGAACCCAGGGAGGTCTAGACTGTTAGTACTGCCCTGCGAGCTTCCCACACCCCACAATGGAAAATGAGCAGGAGAGAGCCAGTGTGGGAGGAGCTCCTCACTAGGTTTACCACCGATGTCTATCAGCTGTCCTGGTTTCTATCAGGTAGCGAGCCAGGCAGGTATCCTGTGCTCCTGGGTCTGCCGAGGCCCACCTCTTGGCCTCCAGCCCAGCCTTTGGTCCCTGCAGCCTCTTTTCCCCTTCCTCCTGTGTCTACTGTGTCACCAGAGTGGGCCTCAGCAGCTGCCGTATCTCTTTACTGGCAATAGCCAAGAATTACAAGTTCAGGGATTCTGAAGGAGGAATGGTGGGAGTGGGATAGGAAGGCAGGGAAACAAACTGGCTGAAAGATAGGGAACCAGAAGACATTTCTGCAGCACATGAGCCACAGAGTCCTCACAGGTCCCTGGGATTCCCAGCTGGGCCTGTGCATCTGTTCAGCCTCGGTGACCTGGCTACAGCTACTCCTGTGCTACTTTCATGCCTGGCAAATAAAGACTACTTATGTTTCCTCTGGCTCCTCAGGTTCCCCAAACTGGCTTTCTTCTCTCCTTGATCTGCCCGTGGTCCCCACACAGGAGGAAACAGCCCAAATCATACTGGCCTCTATCAAGCCATCGTCTTAAGGGGAAGCAAAATGTTTTGAATTAAAAACAACAACAAAAAAAATCAAGCTGTGTAGTGATTGGCTGGGAAGCCCCAGGCTGGTGGGCCGGCCTGCATGCAAGGTTCCAGAGTAAGCCAGCAGTAGTGTGGAGTAGGGAGGGGGAACATCTGGTACCTATTAGGCAAAGGGGCAGGGAAATGTCACCCAGAACCTGAAAGTATCCTGAGTGCAGCCTGCCAGGGGCCAGCCCAGCTGGGGAGTCCTAGCCTCCTGGTCGGGGATGTGTCCTCAGCATGAAAAGCAGGCTGGTGACGAAGTTTAGCCTGTGGCAATTTTTGGATGGTTCAGCCACATGGAGGGCAGATGCCCTGAGCCCACTGATCCTGACAGGGCCCTGGTGAAGTCCCTGGTCACACAGGCTGGAGCTCTGGTGGCAGCCTATTTAAGGTTAGCAGTCTTAAATAGATACATAGATAGCTGAAGCTAGAGCGGTCACTCAGCCAGGTCCCAGAAGAGAGTTTTCTGGGTCTTCCCCAAGGTTTATAAATGCTACTTCAGATTTCTGGGGTGGTGTTGCATCACCACGACCATCGTTCCTGCACAGACCCCTCTTTCCCAGGTGCCAGGCACAGGTCTAAGTGTTTTCCATTACAAAGTAGACCCCAGTTTGCAGACCAAGACACTGAGGCAGGGAAAGGTCAAGCAACTCCCCCATAGCCCAGCAGTTAGTCACTGGAAGTGCTCTTGACCCCTTGCTACAGTGCCTCTCACTCAAAAAGCAGCCACCCCACCCCCAAAAGTGTCTGTAGACCATGTCCTTCCAACCTTCTCCCTGGGATGTCCAACCCACTCAGCCTCCACCCCTGTCCATACTCAACCTTCTATTCTCTTGGGGCTCTTTTGACTTATGCAAGGGAATTCAGTTTTGCCAAGATCTTGTCATTACCTGCACCTGTCACTTACAGGGACTTCAGGAAAGAGAAAGGCTCCTATGTGTTGTCACTGTGCTGTAGGAAAGGGAAGAGACTCGGAGAATCTCTAGGCTCTATCACAAATGTTTCCCCGACAATGGTGGGGGTCACCCTCATTTCCATGGGTCCTTCTGGAAAATAGCTAGGCCCCTTGAGGAATCCAACTGTTGTCCTTCCCCTGACAACTGTCAACCAGAAAGGTCTGCAGTAGGGACCCCTTGATTTCATCTGGCACTGTGTTCCACACTAGGCAGCACTAGGAAATGCAGGAATGGCCCTGTGAAGAATCCTGGGGTGGATGCTAGGTGTGCCTTTCAAGCACATTTTGTGCAGTCATTCATTGATTCAGCAAACATTTGAAGAATGTCTTCTCTGTGTCAGTCCCTGTGCTGGCCTGTGGCTATCTAAAGATGAATAACACATGGCCATTGCCCTTCAAGGATGGAAAACTGCATTTTTAAGCACCTACTATCCACAGATACAATGCTAAGTTCTGGTGATATGGAGATGAAGAACTTCTTTTCTTCTGCTGAGAAATCAACATGTCCCATGTGAGAAAGTTGGAGAATGTCCAGAGAAGAGAACTGAGTGAGCCATGAGGATGGAGGGAGAAAGACCTGTTTTGGGAGACATCATTCATTCGTTCACTCAGTCAGTCCATTGACTGACTGTAACTGTAATGTTGTAGTGGCTCTTCCAACAACCTTATGAGGGTGGTAGGATGGTCCCCATTTCATAGGTGGAACTTATTCTGTGGAGGTTAAGCAACCGCCCTAAGGAGATCACTGGACAACACCTGTTTTTTGAAGTTCTTCACATTTTATGTTTTAGGTTTAATTTCCATTCAGTGGACCCTGGATTTGAACCTAGTCTCTCTTGCTCCAAAGCCTGTGCTCTCCAGGCTGGAGGTCACGCAGGTCCTTGAGGGTGGTAGGGGTGACCTGCTTGGCTCTGCCAGTCTCTGGACCCAGCGTGCTCCTGGGCAGGGGAGTTCAATGCCACATAAGCTGGGACCAGTGGCTCCCAGCAGCGGGGGTCTGAGCCCCCAGGCATGCCTCTGAGTGCCTGCTGCCAGGCTGCACCTGCCACTTGGCTCTGCCACATGTCAGACCCACCCATCTCAGCCAGGACAAATGTTCTGCAATCTGGGTTTCTCTTGGACGTTGAGAGTGACAAACAGTACCAGTCACACTGCTTGCAGTGCAGGGGCTCTCAGCTGGAGCCAATTTTGCTCCTGGAGGACAGTTGACAATGTCTGGTGACATTTTTGATTGTCAAAACTAGGAGGCTGCTAATGGTCTCTAGAGGGTACAGGTGAGGGACAAATCTGGTGTCAGATGTCAATAGAGCTGAGGATGAGATGCCCCCCTTACAGGCCTGGGCCTTACTTGATCTGAGGTTTACCAACTTTGGGATTCCATTCATTTACAGTTTTGCCTCATCCACCTCCACTCAGGTATTGAGACTTTATCCTATGCCCTACTCTGGTGCTAAGAACTCAGTCTACCCAACATCCCAACAAAGTAGTTACAATGGTTATTATTCCCACTCTGCAGATGAAAAAGCTAAGGCCCAGAGAGTTAAGTCACACAGCTCACACATGCTTGAGCTTATACTCATGTCAAGGTCTGATACTGCACGGCAGGAACACAGCCTCGCTCAGTGAAACTCAGCCTCCTAGGATCACTGGACCATGGAAGTCTGAGGTTGGCACACAGGAGAAATCAAAGGAGCAGCCTCTGCTACATCGAGCCTCGGAGAAGGGAATCTTTCCTTCTTGCGAAGCTTCAAAAACACACTAGCGAAATTTGTTCATGGCAGGCATGATGGCTGCTGAGGGAAGTCACATGAACTTCGTGGAAGCAGCCTCCAGCCTTTGAGGTTGACATCAAAGGGAGCAACCAACCCCCCACCCCCAGCCCTGCAGCCTGACCCTGGCTGTACAGGGCAGGCTGAGGCTGATTTCTGGGCAGTCTGAATTGGATGCTCCGGGCATATGTTCGATAAATCATGATTTGTGACTTTGACAAAAGCACTTCCTGTCTCATAGCTCACTACAACCAACTCCTATCTCATGGATGAGGAGACTGAGGCTCAGAGAAGGGAGGTTGCTTGTCAGTGGTTCATGGTAAGTGATCCGGAGTCCTAGTGTTCTTCCCAGAACAGCCCACCATTGGCAGAAAAAAACAAAAACAAAATAAAACCTCTGACGGCTTAGAACCAGAACCAGTGTGTATTCATCTCTTCCTAACACAGCGCCGGGTGATTTCACGATGGCAGCAGTGGGAGTACTCCCATTGCAGAAGTTGGGAAAAGCTACAAAGCAGCTCCACTCCATCCTGAGAGCCAGTTGTTAAACACTTGCCAGCACACTATAGCTCAGATCTGTGCTAGGGTGACATCTCTCAGACCTTTCCACCTTGGGGTGAAAGAGAGCAACAGTCCTTGGAGGAGCATGCAACTCTCTCTCTCTCTCTCTCTCTCTCTGCCTCCCCTCCCCACTCATCCATAGCAGACGTTACTAATCAATCACAATTACTTTCCTTCGATGAGCCTAGACAAGGCTTCACAATTTTTTCCACCACAACCACTATCAATCAGCAGGACTGGCACATGAGATGGAACCTAGAACTAGAGTCATTTGGGGGAGAGACACAGGGACAAAAGCAGCTGGGCCCTTTTATGATTTACCAGGCTGGGTCCAACCTTGGTAAGCAGCAGAGATGGAGATGGACAGGCTGGGTGGCCTGTACCCCCCAGGCATACCTCATACCAAGTGTGGGACGATCATGAAATATAGCCCTCGCCTCCCCTCTCTATCCAGCTGTTGAGACTGGCAGAAGGACTGGGAGGTGCGATCCAGGGGTCATGCCTGTTCAGTTGGGCCCCGGCCCCACAAGTCCTCAGGCGATCTCCATTACTTCCAAACTGAGCTGCTGCCACACCTGGAGCTCCTGGGGAGCAATTTGAGTGGCCACTTTCCTATGGATTCCATAGAAGTGGGCTTCCTCTCCTGATAGGGTCTCCATGAATTCCTTTACCACTCTGCCTTTGGCAAACCCTGCCCTTCAATCTGGAGGCTGTCCCTTTGTGTCCCCATGCCTGGGGATGTGTGGGAGGAAGCTCAGGATATGCCAGGATGGCAGACTCCCCAGCAGCTATGCTCCCCTTCTCCTTCCTAATAGAACCCTGACTTTACCCGGCCTCTACCCATTGTCCACACAGCCCTGTGTTTCCAAGGATGACTCCACGCCTAGCTGGGAAGGGGTGAGGGCAAATGACTGGTGGGAGTCTGCTTGAATGAGTGGGCAGAGAGGGACAGCCCACAGCAAGGACACAGAAGGACAGGAGATCCCATTCCCACTACTGTAGTTATGACCACCCTAAGTCTCCTGTAACCAGGAAAAGCAGCCCTAAGGCTGCTGGGAAGTGGCCGCAAGAGGCTGGAGGGAGGAGGCCTGGCTTGCAAAGCCCCACCTGCAGAAGGAGGGCCATGCCCAGTCCAGGGAAGGTGGACAACTCAGACCCAAGGTGGCCAGAGGACACATCTGTGTCCCCTCCTGACCCTATAACATCAATAGTCCCCCTACCCAGTTGTAATCGTGGATAATAGGAGAGATGGAGAGTTGGGGGGCGGGGAGAAAAGGAGAGAGGGAGACAGAATGGAATGGCATCCTGAACTGCTGACAGGAGCCTGAAAGGCTGAGGATTAAACAGGAAATGGCGAGTTCCTCAGAATTATTTTCTCACCCTTCAGCAGATGGCAGGGGCTTGAAAGCAAAGCTGAACACAGAAGCAGGAGGATAAAGAAAGTCGCCTTTCTGCACACTTCAGCTGTTCCCTTCATGCCCACATCACAAGTGTTTATAGTAGTCCCCCCTTATCGGTGGTTTTGCTTTTCAAGGTTTCTGTTACCAGCAGTCAATTGCAGCCCAAAAATATTAAATGGAAAATTCCAGAAATAAACAATCCATAAGTTTTCAATTTCACAGCATTCTGAATAACACGATGAATCTCATGCCATCTTGCTGTCCTGCCTGCTGCATGAAGCAACCCGTCCTCAGCGTATCCACACTCTATATGCTACCTGTCCATCAGTCACTGACAGCTGTCTGGGTCATCAGAGCAACTGTGATGGTATAGCAGAGCTTGTGTTCAAGGAGCCCTTGTTTTACTTAGTGGCCCCAAACTGCAAGAGTAGTGATGTTGGTGACTTTATATTACAGTATATTTTACAACTGTCCTATTTCATCATTAGCCATCAGAGTTAATTTCTTATATGCCTAACTTTATAAATTAAACCTTATTATAGATATGTATGTACGGGGAAAAGCATAGTACTGTATATATATAAGGCTTCCACTAGGGTCTGGGAAAGTCCCCCATGAGAAAGGGAGGACTGTTGTGTCATCAGAAACACCTGCTCAATACCAGCTACGTGTGGGCTGCTATGTCGGATGCTGGGAGAGTCAGACACTGCCCCATCCTTAGGGGGCTTCAGATTCCCCTCCCACAGAGCCCCCAACCCCAGACCCTTAGGCATGAGGTCTGGCAACTTCTGGCTGGAGCAGGGCTCCTCTCTGGTTCCCAACCGCCTGCTTCCAGAAGACTTTGCAGATGGTGGCCAGGAATTCCTGCACCTCCCCTGGGGTCAGGCCCCTGGCCCTGACTTCCTTTCTGTCCAGGTTAGAGCTGGCTTTGCTGCTGACCTCAGGGTGATGTTGAGTTCTCTTTGCCACCATGTTGGACCCCATGCCCGAATAATCTGTGGGGTGCCACACGGCTGGACTGATCCTGTCTATACACATCCAGCCTGTCTTCCTTCTTGAGGCTCTGTTTTACCTTTTCTTATTTGAATGAAAAGGCAAACCCTGAAAGGAGGAGGAGTGAAGTGCAGACAGGGAGCGTGTGGTCCTTAACCCCTAGAGCGTTTCCAGCGGATCCTGTCTCCTCCTCGTCAGCCCTCCCCTGTTCCCTGCCTGTGGTCATGGCCAGCGACTAGACTGTGGAGGCACAGGTGGGCTTAGCAAGACTCCTGACTGCCAGCCCAGCTCTCCAGCCTGAGCCGGGGTAGCTTTCTCTCGCCAGTGTCACATGGGCCCCTGCAGAGGAAAGCCTCTGGGACACCACCTCCGACCAGGCCGCTTTCTGACATGGGATCTCACCACGATATCGGATGCTGCTGTGTGAGGCCCTGCCTGAACAGCTCAGCCTCCAGTTGGGGCTCCACTGGCAGGTCCCACAGGCTACCGCTGGCAGGAGGGTATCTCCCCAAGCCTTGTCTCACCACAGGCATGCACACTGGCATTACTGAGCTCTGCTGTCTCTTTCACTGTTCCCAACTGTCCCACTACTATCCACACAGAGCAGACAGAGACACTAAGGCCCATAATCATGCAGCTGGAGCCTGGGCATGGCCGTAGCTCCAAACGTATGTCTTAGCTCCCTGCCCTGACAACAGGATGAGAGCTCTCACTGCCCCACTTTGCAGATGGGGCTTTTCCGGCACAGAGAGGTTAAGTAATTTGCCCAAGGTCACACAGCTGGTAAGAGGCAGAGCCAGCATTTGGAATCAGTGATGTTCTAAAGTTTTCCCTCTTGACCCCTGCATTTATTGCTTCAGCTGTGAAAGCAAATCAAGAGTGGGGAGAGATGTTTGGACGGCTGAAAAGAAAAGTCTGCGATCAGTCCTTTCAAGTCCTTTTGAGGACCACATGGCCTCATCCCTGGGCCAACTTCAGATCACTCTCATCTCTGTGCTGAAACTGGCTCCCGGAGTGTCCCACTCCAGGGCTGACTGCTAACCCCATCCAGACTTGGCCCATCTGAGAAAGGACTATAATCAGCCTGAGAAGCAATGGAATTGGGTTCCTGTCAGAAGCACAGGCTTTGGAGCCACACAGTCACAGGTTAGAGCCTTGACATTTCGACTTACTGGCTGTGTGACCTTGGGCAAGGTGCTTAGCCTCTCTGAGTTTCAATGTCCTTCTCTGTCAAATTGAGGTAATGATAGCATCTATCTCACTGGATTTGGAGATGCAGAGGAGAGAATCTGAGTAAACTGTTTGCATCATACATGGTGTGGAGTAAGTGTACCATGCATGGTGCTATAGAAATTATTACAGGTATGAAGTGGAAAAATGACATGTGACAGCTTTCTCCGCTGTCTAGCCAGAAGAGCTAACCAGCTAGCACTCAGACAGCTCTTCCCATTGCTAGACACTCTTCTTAATGACTTACAGGTATTGTCATGTTTGACCTTACAAGCCTTATTTTGCACATGAAGAAACTGAGGCACAGAGAGGTGGCATCTCTGCTGGGTTCACAAACTGAGGAAGGGCAGGCTGAGGGTCTGGGCCACCCTGCCTCTCCCGTGAACCCCCAAAGCCCTGGAAGCCGGAAAACAAGCAGGCCTGCCCAGGAGGAGGCGAGATAAGCCAGGAGGGATGGGGCTGAGGAACACTGAGTAAATCAGTACGGATTAGCGTCACCAGCTCGGGCTCAGTGGGACACACTGCATTTTCTCACTTCCGTGGGCCCCTGACACTTCCAGGCCAGGGTCAGAGTCACAAGTCCTGAGCGCAGAATCTTGGGGTGGTCTCGCTGGTGATTACAGGGGAGTTTTGCAGACTCAGGCCAAGAGCAGGCATTGCTCTTAGCTGAGCAGTTTCCGGTGCAGGGCTGAGGGGTTGTCTGCAAGCCCAGATGGGGGCAGCAGCCCAGGGAAGGGGGTCAGGTTCTCTGTCAAGTCGCCTTTATGAGGTCAAGGTGGATATCAATCAGGGCTGGGGCTCACCATCACACTGTGCCAGCTGCGACCCCTCAACTCTGTTTCGATAAGGATCTGAAGTCTCAGGATCTCTGAACTTGAACTTGTCACCCTTGACTGAATCTCCCAGGAGCAGACAGATCCTCCCACATGACCTGGAGAGATCTTCCCAAAGAAAGTGACATCCTGCCCCACCCCCTACCTTCACCTCTGTCCTCCTCAGGAAGTCTGCAGTTGTGCAAGCTGTGGTCCATTTTCCACACCACAGAGCACAGCCAGTTCTCCAGCAAAGGTCACACAGCATGCACACTGCAGCCCACACCACCTTCTCCAGGCAATGGGCTCTTGTACCAAAACAGTGTGTTCATCATATTCTCCTTTCTACACGTGACGTCAATTCACGTTTTCTACCTTATGTTTTCCATTGAACTGTAAGATTTACAATGGGCCTAGGCATTGCCTCTTTGGTCATTACTCCAGGAGAAGTAGAAGGATATTAGTTGCTGGATACTTCATTGCCTATAAGGAACCAGGTAGGCAGGATAAGTGAGTGAAGTAGATGATACATGGGGCAATAGGGAATGTTGGGGACTGTGGCAAGGTGCCAAGGGCTTGCTTGTGTGTCTAAAACAGGTTGACCTCCTGTCATGCAACCAAGTACTGCCAGGTGAGGAGACAGACCTGCTAAATTATTTCTGAATAATTATGGTGTTTAATTGGACCTATTTTTCTTAATTCTACTATCAACTATACACAATTTAAAACATATACTGTGACTAGTAACAAATGCATGCTAATACTTGGTTAAAATGCAGAGTGTGTTAACTTATAATCACATAATCAGCGAAACCTCATTTTTGTCTGTGTCCCTCGGTTAAGCACTCCTCACGCAGCTGTGTAAATTTGCCCATAGGTCCATGGTCAAGGTGTATACACATAACTGCAGCCAGGAAATAAAGAATGCATGGCCCCAGGGACAGCATCCTGGCTCCCCGACGTGGGCCTTCCGCCACACCACCTGTCCAAAGAGAACACCAAAGCCTGTGGACCCCACAGGTGGCCAGGGTAGCAGCTGCTGTGTGTCTAACACCTGTCATGTGCCCACAGGAGACTGGACCCTTTCTAGCCGTTATTTCTAATCTTTGTAACTCCATTGATCCACCAGCATTCTAACTTACAGATAAAAGTAGCCGGGCTCCACAGGTTAGGTAGATCATCCAAGGTCAAATCACTAGCAAAGAATGGAGCTGCGACTGTGGCCTGGCCCATGAGACTCAAAGACCGTCTTTGTCTCAACCTGGAAATGAGGTGTGCACACTGCCTGGAAAATGGGAGCCTCCAGTGCCCTTATACCCAGGCCTGAGCTGTGCAGTGCCCACGATCCTCCAGAAAGGACTGGCAAGTTAGCATGTAAGCTGAGACTTCGGAGCCCTTGTGTTTCATACCAGAATGTGCTGGGATAGACGATGTCTGGGTTACATTCTACTAGCTTCTGTCCAGGGCCCACGGCAGACATAACTAGTCTTTTGCGGCACTGTTTCTTGTACTTTTGGCAGTCACAACCAATCGATCAGGGCAGCTTCTATGAGAAACCTATGTGCCACCCATGGCGGGGTCTCAGCACAACTGTGAGTGACGGAACTTTGATATCTGAGGATGCAGAAGCTCTGGCCAGGGTCTGGTGGCCAGCAGAGATGGGCAGAAACCCCCACTACCTCAGGCTTACGCAAGAGGGAGGAGAAAGGATGAGGGAAGGGGGGGAATGAAGTCAGGCTCTGCAGCGGCACACACTGGCCAGACAAGCAGGGGCTGTGCCCGGTTGCACAGCCAGCTGTGTGGCCTCTTGCAGATGTGCTGTGTGTGTGCAGTGCTGGGGTGACTGAGAGCTGAGGAACTGGGTCCATCTGAACTGAGAAGAGTGAAAACTCTTTGGAACTTACATTTGGCTTTGTTTTTTTAAGTTGGCTTGTTTTTCTGACATTTATTTATTGTTGAAACAGCTCTTTGAGAACTTTAAAGGCCATTTTGTGAAAGAGCAGCATCATCGCTAATCCCCACCCCCTGCTTGCACACAACTGTTTCCGTTTTTCTCTGGCCCCTCTGATCCTCGTCCACAACCATACCTGTGTTCTCGAAGCAGAAAGACGCTCATAACCAGGCCCGAGGCTCCTTTCATTTCACACGAGGCAAACACGTTCCCACCTTTCATGCAGCACTCAACGACACTTTGTAAACAGCTGCACTGCGAACCACAATTCATTGCTTACTACACCATGACGTTTCTATGCCCTTTATATCCAATGGCACAACAAATATCATTTATATGCAGCACTCTTCTTTTGATAAGTCATTTTTCAACTAGTGAAAGCTCTGTAGGAACATCCTTAAGGTTTTTTTTTTTTTTTTTTTGCAACACTGGGGTTTCAACTCAGGGCCTTGCTGGCTAGGCAGGTGCTTTACAAGTGAACACTCCGCCAGCCCATTTTTTTTTTTTTTTTTGGTTGGGTATTTTTTTGAGATAGGGTCTTGCAGAACTATTTGCCTGAGCTGGCTTCAAACCCTGATCCTCCTGATCTGTGCTTCCTGAGTAGCTAGGATTATAGGTGTGAGCCAATTGGTGCATGCCTCGTTATGGCTTTTGGCTTCACGTGCATAGACTCTTGGGAGTTTCCAGTATTGTACTTCCCTGGATACTGTGGTTCTCCTTGGAGAGCTACCATTCCTGCACACCCATGGGAACTCTGAGGCCAGAAGGCTAGGATGCTTGCTCCAGATCACCTAGAAGAAAAGAAGCCTTGTGGAACTGGAGGTTGGCAGTTCAGGGTCCTTGTCCAAAGCCTTTTCTTAGGATATCTGGGTGCAAGGAGGGTCTGGGGGATGGGGCTACTGTGCACAGGAAATGGGGACCATAGCATCACAGCATAAGAGGAGGCCAAAGGTTCTCTGGTCGCTTCCTCTCATCCTCCTCCAGGATGCCCCTTCTCCACAGGAGGCCCTGCCTGACTTTTTAATTAGGAGATGCTGTTTGGAGGCCTGGGCATCTGGAGATGGGTGGGGGCAGGCTGTGTTATCAGTACCGGTTCCCATGGAGCAGCTCCTGGCCCCCATCTCGCCCTCCTTCTGTGTGCAGGCCCCTCACTCCCTGCATCTGGACAGGCTTGGGAGGGGATGGCAGGTGGGCGTGAGAAAGCTCTGCAGAGGAAGATACTGGGTGGTCTTGAGATCAGCTCTCTTTTTGCTGGAGGCAGCACTGGGAAAGCACAATAAACAGGCTGTGTAGCCTCACTGGCTCCAGCTCTGCCCCAGCCACACGATGGTGATGAGGACAATGAAACTGGCAGAGTCCAACTGGGTCAATAGTGTCACTCACTGCCTAGGAGAAGGGCTTGCCAGTTTGGCCCAGTCAGCACCACCCCTCACCCCTTCCAGCCCCCTGGGGGCTCTAGAATGGGGAAGGAGATGACTACAGGCCACACCGGGCAAGCCCCCATCACTGCCCCCAGCCCATCCTTCCAGCCTGGGCTTCAATAGGGCTGCAGAGCTGGTGCCTGCAGCCAGGGCCAGAGACCTCCTGGCCCACACCCACCTAGGCTCTCTGCCCAGCTAAGACTGAGCACAATGCCAGCTGAGGTGACGGTGATGCATGGAGCCCTGGCTGCTCTAAGGTGGTACTGAGACTACTGAAGGAAAAAGACCTTGGGCAAGTTGCCTGTGAACCCCAGCATCATCATCTGTAAAAATGGGGATAAAACAGTACTCATCTCAGAGAGGTATGGGAATTAATGAGATCACATGCGTGAAGTGCTTAAACCAACACCTGACATGTAGTAAGTGCCACGTAAGCATTAGTGTTCACACTGCTATTACTACTATTTCTGGTTATGGGTGGTGAGGTTAAAGTACAATAGAAGGGGCTGGAATTTTGGAAAACGCTTTGACTTAGGTAGTTGAGGAAGGCCTTTCTTTTAGGATGTGTCCTGGAAATGGAAGCCTATGTGAGAGGGAGCCTGCAGAGCATCTAATGGACAATCATTCCACGCAAGCAACAGCAAGTGCAAAGGCACAGAGGTAGGAACGACCTTGGGCATCCAGGATGCAGATAAAAAGCCTATGTAGATGGAGCTGCGATGTTCCATATGGTAGCCGCTAGCCTCTTGTAGCCATTAAAATTAAAATTAATTAAGAAAAAATAAATATTCAATTCAGTTTCTTGGTCTCACTATCAAGTCTATGCCTGACCCATGTGGCTAGTGGCTACGGTAAGTATACAACTCAGGTATACTTTTTTCTTTTTGGTGGGATAGAACCCAAGACCTTGCACATGCTAAGTAGGTGCTGTACCACTTTACTACACCCCTAGCCAGGTATAAAATATTTTTTATCATTGTGGACATTTTCTCAGAGCCTGGGGCTTGGGGAGGAAGGAAGAGATTGGGCTGAGATGATGTAGAGAGAGAGGCAGGGCCGGCAGGACTTGAAGGCCACAGTAAGGAGCTAGCATTGTTCCTGAGCACACTGGAAATGTTTTGAGGAGTCCAGACTTTGGCAAATCACTTTGACCCTCCCTCCCTGTTCTCTGAGCCTGAGAATCTTCCTAACTCAGAACGAAGGGGGACAGATGTGTTCGCTGAGACTGAAGCTCTCATTTCCCAACCTACAAGTTCTGAAGCCACAGAAAACTCTGAGGACTCCATGTTCTCCCAAGGGACACATGGTTCCCCTCAATGAAGGCAGAGGTAGAGCTCCTGGTCTCAAGAGCATTGTCCTCTGTCCTGGTGCCAGTAGAGGACTCTGCACTGTCACCCAGATTCTCCTGTGGGGCTGAAAGGCTCGTTCCCTAGACTCTGAGAGTGCTGCTGGCAGATGGCCCTGGTGTCTGTCCTCTTCAGGAACTGCTGGTTCAGGGTCCCCTTGTGGCACGGCCCCAATGACATACTTGGGGACAACTCTGAAGAGCTGTCTCTGTTCCAAACTGCCTGGCCTGGCTGTGACCACCACTAAGACCATGTCACAGCTTAGCTTCTCCTTTGCCAGGCCTGCCTGCTTTCTTCCCTCCCTTCCCAAGGTGCCACTCCAGGGAGCAGGTAGCTAATTGCCCGGGAAACCCAACCTGCTTCAAAATGCCAAGGGCCAGAGCCCACCTCACCTTAGTTAGGAGACAGTCCAGGAGTCAGGAAAGTGGAGTCACCATGGTGACAGCACTAAGTCAAGCACCACACTGGCCAAATTCACAAGGACCTCTAAGAAGGTAGCTTCTTCCCAATGGGGGTTACCACTGGAAAAGCCCCAAGAAGACCCACACTGAACCTGCTCTATAGGGTAAGGTATAGGCCCTGTGGTGTGTTGTTTTTGTATCAGGCAGTTTGTGCTCCCAGGTTCCTCACCAGGCACTGTTGTTACCCCAACCTGTCCCACTGGAGACAAAGTGAGGCTGAGAGAGCCTTTCTAAAGCTCTTACCTGCAAGTCCCACCTGGATGTGAACCCCGTTCTGTGTTCTGTGGCTGCTCTTTTTGCTCAGAGCCATGCTGCACTGAGCAGCCCCAACTCCCATGGAGCTCCAGGTGTGAGACATCCATGTGTGAGTGCAGAGCTGTCTGAAGGAACGTGAATGTTTGGATCTCCTCAGCCTTTGCTGTAGCCAAGGACCAAGGGGACGCACTCTGCCCCACTTTGTCCAGTGGGAGTTTTATGGCTGGGCTCCAGCTCCAGTTAATGCTAATACATTTAATTTTCCAGGCTCTACAAATACTGCTTTGATGTGCTAATGGTCCCTAATGGGGACAGTGGCTAGTAAATCATTAAGTAGAACCAACCTACTCTCCTGACCTCTGACCTCACCCAGGAGCTCATTGTGGGATGGCTGCTGTCCCAAGAGGCACTGGGAGGGACAAGTAGGAGAAGCTGAAGTCACCTAGCAGCTCACTGGGGCAAGGAGCCTGGAAGCAGGCCAGAACATTGTAACTTCAGCAAATGTGTGGGGGACCACAACAGCCATGTTCCCAGGGACAGATTGAGGCATACTGGGAAGATGGAAGGAGACCCTGTGCTTGTCACCAGCCCCTGAAGACAACAGAAGACTATACAGTTGGCATCTGAAGAAGCAGGCTCCATAAGATACCAAGGTCAGAAAGTCCTGCAGAACTGGGGACAGGGGAGGACTTGGCCAACATCAAAAGGAGATGGGAAAAAGAAATAATATCCTTTCCTTGTAATAAAATAAATAAAAATGAAATCTTGCCACTGTGAGGGACTACAACCACAGCTCTCCCCAAAGAAAGGGCAAGAGGGCTACTGAACTGGGTCCTAGGTGTGGGCCTTCATGTTAGGCCATGGGACATGACAAGGGTGCCATTGCTGTCCCCCACCCCCACCCCAAGCACCAGGCTAGGTGACCTGAGTGTCCTAGGAGAAATGGGAAGGGGGAGCGCTGTCCCATCTGTCTGTGATGGGTCAAGAGATGATTTGAGACCTGGATGTGATCTTCCACTGGTTTAAAAACCTGTCCTCTATAAGTGCTGCTATCTAACACCCTTTCAGACTTCTGAGACATTTAAAAAATTGTTTTAATATTTCTCTTTGGTAGATTAGCGCTCTATCACTAGAGCCACTCCACTAGCCCTTAATATTTCTCTTTGGGTCTGGTAAACTGTTGAGAAAATGCCAGTTCTTGTGAGCTGGAGGGGAGCATGGTATTTAATTAGAGGAGGAGGGTCAAGGTATCCCAGGTGTTTAGGTACAGAGGCAGCCCATGGAAATCACAAGGAGGCATCAATACAGGAGCCAATGCCAGCTGGAGGTAGCAGCTTGGGGCTGTACAGACATCCATGGTAACCAAGGGCATGGCCCCAAGAAGAAGGTGAGCCATCAGTAGGGAAAATCAGGAGGTGATGATGTGGTCCCCCCAACTTGTCTCAAGCTTTGGTGCCAGACATTTCCTTGTGAGAGAGGTTATTTTGTTTTCATGGAGGGGAGAGGGAAGACATTCCTTTCTGGTTCAATAAAATGTCCTGGCCCATCCAGGGGCCAGGAAGATAGCCGAGTCTGGGGTGGAGAAGACAGGGGACTTAGATGGCAGCTGAGGGGATAGAGCATCACCCTGTGGCCATTGGCCACTCCCGCTCTCACGCTGAGTGGTTTTCTGTTTGTGCTCTGAGCATCACTCCTGACACTGCAGCTGAGGGTCTGCCAGAGGAATCCTGGGGCTTGAGCTTGGGGACCAACAGACCTGAGCGTGAACCCCTGCCACCGTCCATAGCAGTGTTGCTGCAGGCAGGTTTCCTCTGATATTTGGAGCCACAGCCTCTCTATGATGAAATGGAACTCATAGCAGCAGATGGCGGGACGGTTATTAGGCCAAAACTTCCATATGTACACAAAAGGGCCCTACACTCAGTAGGCAGAAGCTTTGCTTCTCATTACTAAGCTGCAGCCACGTGGGTTTAGGATATTTGCTGCAGGGTGATTATAACTCGTTTCAGGCCCACAGCTTGCTGTATTTCATCAACAACCTTAGTTGTACTGACTTGTGACACTTGTGGAGCCATCTGATTCTTCTTGGAAGCCTCTGTGTTTGTCCTGTCCTCTTTCCCAAAGCACCTCCATCTCAGCTGGTCTGGTGGCTTCCCCGCCTCCATGGTTTAGTGAACTGGAACAATGACCCACACTCTATCTGGCCGGACAACCCCACGATAGGAGCCCAGGCAAGCTGGGAAAAGGAAGGTGGGTGGAACCAGGGGGCAGGAGGGCTATTTCCTGCCTGCATTCCAAGCACACTGGGTCTCTCATTCCTTTGGACCAGAGTCCAGCCCTCTACAGGGAAAAGGACCCTCTGCAGCTCCCGCCCCTCTCCCAGTGGGCCAGTCCCAGCCCCACTGAGACCTTGATGCTGAGAACCTATTGAACTTTCTTTAGGTTTCTTGGCTGACTGTGCCAGGCCTGCCGTGCCTTTATGGGTCGCAGATGGAGAGGAGAAAGGGAGAGGGGTTGAGGACCCCTCCCCTGCTGCATTGGCGGGGGGGCCTCTGGCCCTGCCTCCCAGGGCTCCTAATCCCTCAGCCAGCAAAGCAAGCATCTGTCTCCCAAGCTGAGATGCTGCAGAGCCGAAGCTTTGACACAGATTCATTATTTATTGGCGGCTTAGGGCCAGGATGAGGTCTGGAGGCCACAGACCACTCTTGGCTGTCCTGGCTCTTCTCACCTGGGTTGTGAGCAGGGAGGGAAGAAGAAAGGGCAAGGGGAGAGAAGGGAGATGAAGGAAGGGGCATGCACATATTAGGGTCCTGCCATGTTTGTGTCTCTGACCAAGACGTTTATTGATGACATTATTTAACGGATCACAGTTAGTGACTTTGATTAAATGTGTGCATGTGTGTGAGCACTGTGGAAATATGTTTTGGAGACAGGATGGGACAGGGCTCAACATCAAGCCCAGCCCTGTTAAGGGACTGACTTTACATACACAGTCACACTGTTTCACTTCTCTTTCTGTTGGTGCTGGAGTTTGAACTTGGGGCCTCTGGCCTCGTGCTCACTAGGCAGGTGCTTTAGCACTTGAGCCACATCTTCAGTCCTTTTTAGGTCTTACATTTTTGCTTTGGCTACCCTCAGAGCTATCTAGGATTGTACATGCATGCCACTTCACCGTGCTTGTTTGTTGAGGTAGAGTCTTGTTAATTTTTGACAGAGTGACCTCAAACCATGATCCTCCCGATCTCCACTTCTGGAGTAGCTGGGATTACAGATACGAGCCATTGTGCCTGACTGTTACTTTACTTCTTGAGTTTCAGTTATCTCCTCTGTACAATGGGGACAAGAATTCCTGTCTCTTAGGATTCTGAAGGAGCTGGGGCCCCGCCTAAGCATGGTGTCTTTCATACTGTGAGGCAGTCAGTAGATGGTGACTGTCAGGAGGAGAAGGAGGAGGAAAAGGCTGGAGAAGAGGCAGTGGGTAAGATGAGGAAATAGCGCATTAAACAGGGGTGAGTGTCTAAGCTGGAGCATTCTCCTGCTTGCTCCACCTGGATTTGGCCACTTTCAGCCTATCAGCAGCACCCCTGGTTGGTCCCTCAGAAGGACCAGGATGCCCGCAGGGAGACCCCCAGCTATGAATGACAGGATATGTAGGGGGTTGCAAACAGCTTCTGCTGGCTCCACCCCAAGTTCCGTAACACCCTGGGGCCTCAGCACCAATGCATAGAGAGGCCCAGAGGGAAAACTTCTGTGGCCCTGGGGATCTAGTCCCTCCTGGGGCTCTCTGCTGAGAACAAAAAAACACCCTGTGTCTTTAAGGAGGCGCCTGTTGGGAGCACAGGAGGGAGGAAAGTTAAGATGATTAGCGCGGGTGCTAACAAATTTAGGATGTGGAAGAAGTCTTTTCTTGGCTGTCCATCAAAGGAAGGATTGAATGTCCCTAAGCTTGGAGAGAGCAGAGGAGGGGAGGATGGGCTGGGGGTGGGGTGCAGAAGGGCGCTGCTCTGTGCTTTCTGGCTGAACTGGCTACTGGGCAGGACTTCTCCAGGCATTGGGGGTGCACAAGTGGGAGCTGGCAGGGCAGCTTGGTGGCTGTCTGTCCAGGCACTGGCCTCCCCATCTGCCTGTCTGTCTATCACCGCCCCTCCCCCCACAACCCCAGCTCAGGTTCTGCCCAAGCAGCTGGGCTGAAAAGCGATCCTGGAGGAAGAAGGCTCTTCCTGTTGACAAGAAACCAGGACAATTTCCCCCAGCCCCTCCACTTCCACTAGACCCTCCTCATCCAGGCTCCCTGTCCTGCAGCTACCCTGGCCCCCCTTGCACTCAGGGCTGGGCCGCTCTTCGTCTAGGTTCATCTGTAACCAAGAGAGATTCACACCATATGCAAAAGCCTTCATAAAGATTATTTCCGTCGCAAGCTGGAAAGAGGGAGGCATGGGGGCTGTGTCCTGTCCAGGAATGGTCCATTCAGAAATGCCTGGATACCAGTTCTGTGCCAGGTCCTAGGGAAACAGATAGCAAGGCACTGTCCCTGTAACCATCTAGGTCCTGCCCCCAGGAGATCTCGGTGTCATGTGGAAAAGAGAGAGGTGAGAACAGAGTGTGGCTTTTGAACCTGAATGACAAAAGATGGCCTGGACCTCTGATCTAAATGCAGAGCTTCAGGCCATAGCTTGGGAGAGTATGGTGTCCCAGAGCTGACTTGGGGCCTGCACACCTGCATTTTCAAGCAGAGCAAGTGATTGTGCTGAAGATGGGTGTTGGAATTGATTTGGAGAGACTGAAATGGAAGGATAATGCTAAGATAGGGTGGAAGGGCAGAATGGCAGGCAGAAAACGTTCTCCAGAGGAGGATACCTGAACCTGGTTATGGAGGAAAAGAGGGAGAAGAAGGAAGGAGGGGGGCAAGGCTCAGGAGTCAGGGATACCTCCTCGTTTGTGTGGCTGCAGCAGCCTTGGGAGTGTAAACAAAGACTAGGCTGAGCAAGAAGGTACATGAGGTCTTGACGTTCCTCAGTTCAATGTCTTAAGCAAGGAGGGCTTTACTGGCTTTTTGTCCTAGTGGCTCAGTGGAGCATGGTTGAGATGCAGCATGGGGGAGGCACGTGTTAGGAGGCTAAGGCAAGAACCTCCACGAGACTGATGGTGGGTGCAGCGAGGCAGTGGCAGGGTGGGAGGCAGGGACAGGCATGAAGATGCCAAGGAGGTGGAAGCTACGAGGCAGAGGGCCTGGCAGGGGTGAGAGGTGAGAAAGAGGAAGGAAGCTTCTAGAATGCTTCTCGAATTTCTAGGCTGGGTAATGGGCAGAATGTTGCTACACCCCTGAGGCTGGGCTTACATAGGATGGGCTGGTTCACGGAAGAAAATGGCAGATTTTGTTTGGATCCAGTAACTTGGAGCTCCCATGGGCATTCCTAGTGGAAGTGGGCAGTGGACATATGAATCTGGGCACAGGAAGGAAAAAGAGCTGAAGACATAGGTTTGCGAGACAGTGAACCTAAGTCTGTGACTTTCTAATGTTTGACCTAGTGTAAGAATATCACACCCAGAACTGGAGGTGTGGCTCAAGTGGTAGAGTGCATGCCTAGTAAGGGCAAGATCCCCTCTGAGTTCAAGCCCCAGCATGGCCAAAAATAATGACGGCAATAATAAAATAAAAAGAAAATCACAGCCAGGCGCCAGTGGTTCACGCCTGGAATCCTAGCTACTCGGGAGGCAGAGATCAGAAGAATCACAGTTTGAAGCCAGCCTGGGCAAAATAGTTCATGAGACCCTATGTCGAAAAAAATCCATTACAAAAAAGGGCTGGTGGAGTGGCTCAAGGTGTAGGCCCTGAGTTCAAACCCCAGTAGGGCAAAAACTACAAAAAAAACAAAAACAAAACAGAAAAAAGAAAAAAAGAAAATCAAAACCTAGAACACACCCACCAAAGTGAAAAGCTTTGTGGGATGGTAGTCCTTTTGTGACTTATTTTTCTTTATCCCATTTCATTTCATTAAAAAAATAAATAAATAAAAGTGCCAGAGCAAACCCACTGCAGACAGCGAATGAACTCAGGAGCAGAAGCTAACCGACTGGCATTTGCTGAGCACAGGATTTGCGGCCTGTCTCCTTTGCACCAGCTCCAGCACAGACACAGACAGCTTTTCAGGCTACACATGTCAGCATGTGCTGCTCCCTTTGTCTGGTGGTCTTCCTTCCCTCTTCGGCTCAGATCCTACACATTCAAGACCTTGAGCAAATACCATCTCTTCCAAGAAGCCCTCAGGTTTGCTACTCCTTTCCTCTTGCTCTGACACTCCTTGGGTGATTTTTATTCTATCTGGGCATCTCTCCTGGAAGACAAAGACCTTGTCTTATTTGAGTTTGTTCCATGTCACAAACGTATCCCAGTACCTGGCTCAGAGCACATGAGTACCTTTGTGTGGATAAAGAAATCCAGGTGTATGGAAGCCCAACTGTAGCACCTTTTTATGGGGCTGCAGCCCCTCACGTGCTGGACGCAGAGGATGCACGCAGAAGGAGTGGACTTCGCCCACCCCATCACCAGCATCACAGCACAGTGAAAATGAGTTGAGCACTTGGATGTGCCGGTGCTTTGACAGGTTGCTTTACAGTCACTGTTTTATGCAATCCTCATCTAGAACCACGGGACAAGTCTTCTCATCAGCATCCTTTTACAGACTGAAATCATGCCCAGGGCACACATTACGATGATGGAAATGTTCTAAATGGGTGAGGTCCAGTGCAATAGCCACAGCCACAAGACCACTTGAAATACTACTGATGCAGTGGAGGAACTAATTTTATTTAATTTCAATTAACTTAAATATAAAGGGTCACATGTGGTTGGTGACACAGTGGACACTGCAGTACAGATGAATGAGGACCCAAGAGGTTAAGAAACTCACCCAAGAGCCTGCAGCTGACAAGTGACAGCAGCAAGACTTGAACCCAGGATTGTCTGAAACCCAGTTTTTTGTTTGTTTGTTTGTTTGTTTTGCAGTATTAGAGGTTGAACTCGGGGCTTTGCACTTTTTAGGCAGGAGCTCTAGTACCTGAGCCATGCCTGCAACCCTTTTGGTGTAAGTGAGGCCCGCTTCCCCAAAGGCTGCTCTGTCCGTGCATGGACAGAGCACGGACTATTGGTTATTTTTGAAATGATAGGGTCTTGCTTTATATCGGGCCAGCCTAGGTCATGACCCTTTTATTCATCAGTGTAGTTGGGATGACAGACACATGACACCACAACCAGCTATTGGTTGAGATGGACTTGTGAACTTTGGATCCAGGCTGACCTCAAACTGCAATCCTCCCAATCTCTGCCTCCTAAGTAGCTTGAATTACAGGCGTGTAACAATATGCCAGCCTGAAACCCAGATTTTGAATTACTCCCCTTGAGCCACATCTCCTTTCCTTGCCTCTAGATTATGGGTGGAATGGGGAGGGATTGAACATCACCAGCAAGCTACAGGGCAGGCTGCTGACTGAATGCTGTGGCCATGGGAACAGTGTGAGGTGACTGGGTTGCTGACTGTACCTGGGCTCCCTGCTCTGCTGTGACAGTGGGCACGGGGAGATCATCCACCCCTTTCAGTGTGGATGTCCTAGGAGCTACAATTTCTCTGCAAGGGGCTTCAGTCACAGGCTCAGAAGTGGAAGAACACAAGCAGTTGATTTCTGCATTTCTGCAGCCAGGCAACTGGGAAGATCTAACCTGCTGCACATGCATTTGTGCAGACCTATGGGGTCCCTATCTGAGGTCCCCATGCAGCAGGACCTAGTAGGTGTGTTAGGAATCTGGGCTCCATGCACGGACAGAGCAGCCTCTGGGGGAAGCAGGTCTCACTTACACAGGTGCTGCTGCTGCCAACACCTGGGCACTCACAGCTGTCTTGGTTGCTGCAGACAGGGGTGTAGAGTGGTCCCCAGCCTCACGGAGCATGCCTATGACATAAGCCCAGGAAAGCTAGCATTTAGGTCCTGCCTTTGCCTTCTGGAAGGTGGGAGTAAGGTGAGTGCCAGAACGAGCTTGGGCAGATAGTGCTTTGGGTGGGGAGGTTGTTAGAGGTGCAGTGACTTGCAGGGTTACAGAATATGGGCACCATAGCGGGACTGTGTCAGGATACCTGGGTTCTGGTCCTTTCTCTGTACAGAAGCCAATCAGAGCTTTCACAATACCAATCTGGTTACATCATGGCCTTGCTCAATGCACTTCAGTGACTCCCTGTTGCTCTTAGGCTAAAGACTCAAACTGTGACATGGTCCACAAATCCCACACATTCCAGCTCCTGCTGCTCCATATGTTGTCTCACACCACTCTCTACCCCCAGGTGCCCTGCTCCAGCCACACTGCTCTTTCTTCCATTTTTCAATTTCTCCATTCTCCTTCCTGCCTCAGGGCTTTTGTACATGCTGTTCAGAGCGCTCTCCCTCTCTGTGTCTGGTCAATTCCACTCCTCTGCCTGATCTCTGCTCCAGCTTGGGTCCCTCCCCCAGGAGGCCTTCCTGCATCTCTGACTGAGGATTTTTTTCTAGTTGTTCATGAAACCCAGTGTGTTCTTTTGGTGGTCACTACTGCAATTTCACATTTGGTGGTGCAATAGATGGAGGCTGCCTCCCTTACGAAGCTAAGCTCCATGAGGGCAGAGGCTATGTTTTGTTCCCTCATGGGTCCCCAGCACCAGGCAAAGGCTGGTTAGGGAGGTGGGACAGGACTGGGAATCAGGGGCCATGGACCCAGGAGATCATAACTAAGGCCAAATCTGAAGGGTAAGTAGAGTTAACAGGCCAAGATGGAGAAAGGATGGGGCTCCTGGTGGAGGGGAGAGTGGGGATGAAGATTGGGTAGTGGGAGAGCCCAGCTCCATAAGCTCCATAGCTGGGTGAAGACTGCGAGGCAGGGCCAGATGGGGTGGGATTGGCTGTGACCATGAAGCACTGGCGCCATTGTGGGGTTTCAGGCAGAGGGGCGACCCAACAGTATCCGCCTGGGTAAAAGGAGAGGACTGAACAGGCAGTCTGGCGCCCAGGGTCTGAGAGCCCCAGGCAGGGTAGGATGACTCTGTTTCGCTGCCAGCACAGACCTCAGGAGACTAGTTTTCCTCCCTGACGTCAACCTAAAGGCCACACAAGTCCCAGCTTTCCTTTCTGGGGCCATTTAGTGCCCCTCATTCTTTTCTTTCACCCAGATCCCTTAGGGATCTTATGACGTTCCCAGCCAGGACCACCTCTCAGGGTAACGGGTCCCCTGAGGTCCTGAGCCACTGTGAGAAGCAGGGATTCCTTTAATTTGTCCTAAACTCACCTCACTCAAATTTCAAAGGGGGCCTCATCCTAGTATTTCTGTATTTAGTGAATGAGGAAATGAGCCCCCAAGATGCTGAGGTAGGAAGGGGATCTCAGGACAGTCGGCTCCAGCAGTCTCTCCATCCCACCAGCCAACAAGTTGCATTCTCACCAGGCCTGGAGACTGGCAGCCAACCCTCCCTCCCAGCCCTGGCCCTCCACTCCAAGCCAGGCATGCATTCATGATCTGGAAGTGAACCCAGACATTCATCCTGCGGACTTCTCTCTCTAGAAAGGGACTTCACAGTGGGGTATGCAACTCACAGGACCCCTAAGTCACCAGTTCCTTCCATGCCACTGGCTTGGCCTCTGGCTTCTCCCAGCCTGTCCTGTGCCCTCAGAAACCTGTGCCTGCCAGAAGCTGGGCTGCAGAGAGTCCCAGCTCTGTCCCCTCATGTATTACATAGCCAATGGCTCAAGTCAAAAGATCTTGGGTCCTGTTAGTATCTCCCTGTCTCTAATCCCACAACCAGCCATCAGCAAAGCCTGCCAATGCCATCTTATGTCATATCCCAAATGCATCCTCTTTCCTAGTCTTCTCTGTCTCCATCACCTCTTAACTGGACAGCCAAAGCAAGCTCCTCTCTCCCTGTGTCTCCAAACCACTTCAGTAATCCATTCGATCTACACTAAAGGAACAAGAAACAGAACACCCAGTGCCTGTGGCTCCCCCTCTTAAAACTTTCCAGAGTCTTCCTGATTCATTGAGAGAGAAATTGACATACTCCACAAGCCAGGGTCCCAAACAGTGTTAGAGGGTGGCTCTACTATCTGTCTGAGCTCTGCAGCCTCTCAGTCATCTCACCAGACCACTCTGACTTTCTTTCTCCTCTTCAGATACACCAAGCTCATTCCTGTCTCAGGGTCTTTGCATAAGCCGTTCCTTCCGCCTGACTGGAATGCTTGGACTTAATTATCTAACATACTTAATAGACAATTTTATGGTGGTTTACTCCATGCCAGACTCAGTCTAAGTACTTCTCACAGTCTGAATCATTTGTTAACTCTTCTCATAGTTAGCTCTGCTTGTCAGTTCTAATGTCACCTTCTCATGGAGACCTTCCCTGACCACCATCCAACACTTACAGCACTGCTACCCACAAGGCACTACTGGAAATATCTCCTTGATCAAGTTGTAAACTTTAAATATGCATATTTTTTATTTGCCAATTATACTCCAATAAAGCTGGTGGGAATAAAACCTTAAAAAGAGTTCCCTTAGGGTGGCTGTGAAGCTGCACATCTGTAATCTCAGCCACTTGGCATGCAGAAGTAGGAGGATGTAGTCAGAGACCAGCCAGGGCAAAGTCAGCATGAGACCCTATCTGAAAAACAAACTAAAAAAGCAAAAGGGTTGTGGGTGTGGCCCAAATGGTAAAGCGCTTTCATGAGGCCCTGCATTCAATACTTGGTATCTCACACACACACACACACACACACACACACACACACACACACACACACACACAAGTCCCCTTGGTTTATGTTTTTCATAACAATGATGATATTTTCTTCTTTCCTTCTTTATATGCTTATTTGGTTTGTCTTTCTCCCTAGACTGGAAGCTCCAAGAGGGAAAGACTTGTCATTAAGTTGGCCCTGTGTCTCTGGAGCTGGAAGCCAGTGGTAAACATTTGTTGAGTGAGTGAGTGAAGCATCACCTGCCCCAAGGAGGCTTCTGAGACCAGCACCCTCTAAATTCCACAGCTGCCACATATGGACTGCAGGATATAATCTGGTGAGATATTTCCTGTGGACACTGTTTGGAGGTACAATCAGGGAATTTATGTCTAGAAGGCAGGGGTCAGGTCTTGTCCATCATCACATAAACACGAAAATAACAACTGGCACATTTGCAGCAAACAGCAGTCCACTTCAGAGTGTTCAAGGACGCTTCACAGGTGTGAACTTGCTAACCTCTCGAAGCTACTTGGTGAGGCCATAACCCCATTTTACAGATGGGAGCAGGGCCCAGCCCTGTCACCCCCATGAGGATCTGAAGCCTTTACCAGGGCTTGTACCCACCTGAGCACTGGTGTTTTGTATTCAGCATGGGCTCCCTGCAGATAGCCTTACTGTAGCCAACAGGAGGCTCAGAGGCTCCTGTCCCAACAGGTTGCCCTGGAACAGCTGCTCCCCAAGCAAGTGGTGTTTCAGAGGCTCAGGAGGAAGGGCAATGAAAGTGATCAAAAGAGTAGTAGGTTGGGGTTCAGGGGAGCTGGGATTGATAGCTCAGCACCATTTACCAGTAATTAGCACCTTCTCTGTGCTTTTCATGCATCTCCTTATTCCCCATGACAGATGAGAAGGCTGAAGCTCAGAGAGGTCAACTTATTTGTCCATGGTAACCCAGTTGGATGTGGAAACTCAGCCAGTAGACAATCCTGTCACTTATTAGTCCAGGGACTTCTAGGAATGGCTGGTGGCCTTGATATAGCCTTTCGCCTTCTCTGGGGTTTAGATTATCTGTTCCTACCAGAGACTATATAGGCCTACCCAGCTTTGACGTGGTGAGACAGGGAAGACAGCAGGACGCAGCCACTAGTTGGCTCCTGTGGCTCCTTACAACAAGAGGAAGGGGCTGCCTGAATGTCTGGGAGCAGGATTGGACCCCCTCACTCTTCTTTGGGCAGAGTGCTCAGGGATAACCAATCCACAGGGCCCAGCCCCCTGTACTTGCTGAAAGAGAAGGACCAGATCACATGGAGGGGCTGGGTGATCCTTGGCTTCCCAAGACCAAGAAAGTGACTCATCATATCACAAGCAGATTTCAAGGCGGGCAGATGCTCTGATTAACATCCAGTCCCACTAGAGGGCTATGAAAACAAGCATCAGAAATCAGCTCCAATCTGAGCATCTCTGAATAAGAATCTTATGATCCTACTGCCCTACGTGCTCTCCCCTCAGTCCCTAGGGTGGGGTTGGAGAATGGAGAAGAATAGTAATCAAGACCAAGAATTGACTCTCTAGGGGAATCTGTTGTGTTCCACAGACACAGGCAGCAGGGACAGTAGGAAAATGCCCCGGGAAAGGAACAGAAGACTGGCTATGACTTCACCCCTAGAAATAGTTGTGATGTGGGTGGTGGTTTCAGGGGCCAATCAGTTTCAGGGATGTGGCAGCATCTTTGGTTCTGTTTACCAGAGGTGTCACCTGTCAGGAAGGACAAGCTGTCTAAGGGCCAAATGGATCCGGAACCACCTGCCTGGCTTGGCGGGAGCTGTTGGCCTCAGGAGCCATCAGGGGCCTATGGTGCTGGCTGACCCTGGCTTCTGGGCTGTTTTACATCCCTCCACCTGGCCTCAGTTTCCATCAAATTCTACCTCCCTGTGTCCTTGTAGTGGCTCCGGGGACCCGTTCAGGGATGACATATGGTGGAAAGAGCCTGGCCAACTTGGCCTGTGGTTCCGGCCCTCTCTGGCTATGTGGCTAGAGCAGGTTCCCTGTTTCCTCTCAGCCTCAGGTTTCTCAACTCTAAAATGCAGGCGGTGGATGTTGTCAGTGGGCTGCATATTGTGCCAATAGAGCTCTAGGGGTCTCCAGAGGTGCCGGAGGGAGTCACCAGTGGGACACAGTCTGGGAACCCCATGCCTCACCTTTCCCCAGTCCTAGCCTCAGGCTCTGCTCTTACACATGGTGAAGTATGGGCTTCATGTAAGAGTTCCTCCAAAGAAAGGGTTTGTTGTTGCCCTACCCTACCTGCCCTATCTACCTGAGATGACCTTTGTCATCCCTTTGGTGTTCACAGTCCTGACTCTGCAGCTGTAGATGGAGCATATGCTTCCCCTTGGCTCCTCAGAGAGCCAGGGCAGGGAGCAGATACCCCTTCCTCTATGCCTGGTCAGAGGGGCCATAAAGAAATAAAATTTGCCACACAGCTCAAAGGCCCCTCGTCCTCCCTCTCCTGCTAAGTTTGGGGAGCAGCTGAAAGATGCCTGTGTTCCTATTTTCAGGCTGAGAGCCAAATTCTTCTAGAGTTGAACAGATTTTCCAAAGTCAAGTTCTCTCTATTCATGATTGGTGAAGAAGAGACAAAAGGGTGGATGGGGATGGGAAATGAACTACCTGTATCTCAAATAATAATAATAATGTGTGTTGGGCACCAAACACGCACACACACACGCACCTTAACCAGAAATGAGTTTGATTATCCAGAACAACACACTAATAGGAGAAAGGGGACAGGAGTTCAAAATAACAGCATAATAGAGATTTAAAAAATTCTCCATGGACTTCCAATGTTTTCTTTCAGAGTCAGCGCACATTTCACCCAATGAATCATCTGCCTCTTGGTTCCTGAAGTAAAACAGACCATCACATACTCATCCATGTCTCTGAGACATGTGCTGTGCTCACATATGTGGACCTGAACAGAGGCCCACCAATCACACCCAAGAGCTTCAATGACTCATCAGTAGGGCCCCAGGGATATTGATATGGCCACTTGTCCAGACTCATGAGAACCCTGAGGGAAAAGAAAATTCTTCATGGAGGACACACATCCATGTTCCATGCCTAAAGGACAATGAAGAAGGCTTTCAGCCTGTCAAAGCTCTCAGGCCCTCTGTATCCTGAAGCCTGGAGGCACTGCCAGAAGACCCCATCCATGCCAGTACTTGGGTTGGTTTGGGGTGCACATACCAGTCTATTGCCGCAGGCTACCCTGTGACAGCTCACATAACTATGTAGAGAGCTGGTGTCCACTTATATACATGTTGCCTGCTGGGCATTCTCTGTGGCTCCATGCCAGACTGGCTCATCGCATTTCCTCCTCAGTTGGGATTTAAAGTGGTGGGCAGGTGCTGGAGCCCCTGCCCAGGCTCCACTCCCATTCTAGGCTCTAGGGGGCTCTCCAGGATTTGCACCAGACTGAGGCATCATGGTTCTGAATGCAACAGACTCTTCCTTAGCCACCAGTCCCTTGTCCACTAGGGACATTCCCATAATTCCTTGCCCGGTGTACCTGCCACACACAGACAGATGGCAGAAGCTGCAAGGGTGGGAGGAAAAGCCAGGCTGAAAACGAGTGTGTGAAGTGAGCTGGAAAGAATGAGCAGGCAGAGCCCTGGTGCCAATCAGCAGCTGGAGGCTCTGACCCCGCTCCATCCTCCCTTCCCTTCCTGCTTGTCCTGCCTCTACCCAGCCCCTACCTCTCCCCCACTTGCAGAACCTGCTTCTCACTAAGGAGCCCAGCCATCTGGGCTGTGGGTTCCCTTCTGACCTTGGATCTGATGCTTAGGGCCAAAGTGAGCCCACAGCTACCTGTCAAAAAGGATGGCTCTAGACCTGTGTCTTTGCCTTAGTCCCAGACTTGCAGCCAATTTCACAGGGGCTAGAATCTTGGAGCATGGGACCCCAGCACTGCAGCCCATGCTGGGCACTCACATGCCCACACCAGGTCCTCACTCTGCAGTAGCGACTCTACCTGGTGCCCCGCTACCTGGCCTGGGAGCTCCTCTCTGCAGCCAACAACAGGGCATGGCCCAGGGCCCATGCTCAAAACTTGTTTGATGGGTGGGTGAGTGAGTAAAAACAGTGGACAGAGATGGAGAGCGTGTCTGCACTCTCACATTGCTCTGGTTTGCTGGGAGTCAGACTGCTTGGGTTTAAATTGTGGCTCCATTATGCACTAGCTGTGTGGCCTTGGCCATGTTACATGACCTCTTCAAGGCCTCAGTTTTCTCAGATGTAAAGTAGAGACAGTGATAGTACCTGCCACATTCAGTATTTCTGAGGAATAAATGAGATCATGCAATAAAGTGCTTACCACCGTGCCTGGAATACAGCCAGCATTTAACATTTAGCACTTAACATCCTCCTGCCTTATCTGACTCCTCCTTACCACTCTCCCTGGACAAGTCTTACAGACATTGCTTATCCTCGGTTTCCCACTGGGCCCCAGGGTAGCTCTCGAGTCACTGAGGGGAGTTACTGGCTGATGTCTCAGGACTGGCTTCCAGTCCACCCTGTCTCTTCCCAATCCTGTATCCTTGAGCAGAATATTCTGAGCCTCAGGGAATGTGAGTCTTAACCTCAGAGAGATGATAGGAGGATGCAATGAGGGGACGAGGTACATGGGCACTCATGCCAGCTGCCAGCAAAGCCCATCAGGCTACCCTGATGGCTAAACAAAACCAAGGACAGAGGCTGGCAGGGTTATGACAAGCAGTAAGGGCAATGGGGTGAGTTCAAGGGGAACAACTGAGGGGTGCATTCATGTGTGAGGCGTGCCCCTCTTTTTAGTTCCTTAGAACTGCAAAAGCACTACTTTTTTTGTGACCTTGTTCTCTAAAGTAGCATCCGTGTTCCTTTAGCATCACTGTGGGAACTTCCTCTGGGCAAAGCCACAGTGGCCTTCCTGAGTCTGGGCACAGAGCTCCTTGCCTCAGCCGCCTAGAACAAGCTCCGTAGCACACATGAGTTGAGGCTGGGGTCACCTCTCCCTTCCTGAGGACAGGGCTGAGCCCAGGGCCAGTGCTTTAAAAACTGCTCAGGGAGTGAGTGAAACAGCCCTTGGTGGGCAAGGCCCTGAATCCCTCAGTGGGAGAGGAGTGGAGGCTCTGGCCTTGGCCTCTCCTGAAGCAGCAGGTCTCTAGTCTCTGTGCCTTCAGCCTGCATTTCAGCAAGATGTTCTTGTCCCTCCCTGCCCTGAGTGGTGACGCTGGCTGCCAGCCAGACGATGGCTACAAGAGGCCCTTTCTTCTCTGAGGTCACCAGATTAGAGCTGACCTCCTCCCCTCTCTGGGACCAGCCCTTCCAGGGCCCCTAGCACTTCCACAGAGGCTTCCTGTATCCCCTCCTCCCGCTTATCCAAAATCGAACTCTATCCAACCTAACCCCCCTCTGCGCCCCTTGCCCCAAGAGCAAGGCACTTCATTGGGCTTCATCCTGGCTTCAAGTCTGACTCTGGCTCTTAGCCTTGGACCACAGACAGTCACTTAACACCTCTGAGCCTCAGTATTTTCATCTTTGCAAACTTCAGCCTATATCACAAGGTGCTGGATTGGAATATAAGCCAACTCTCTTTGAAGCAGGCTATGAGGTCATCTCTCGCTTTTAGTGCTCTACCTCTTGAGCCATACTGCCAGCCATTTTTGCTTTAGCTATTTTTTTTTAATAGGGTTTCAAGTTTATGCCCAGGTGGCTAGGCTGTGATCCTCCTACTTACACATCCTACATAGCTGGGATGACAGGTCTGTGTGACTGTACCCAGCTATTGGTTGGGATGCAGGTCTTGAGAACGTTTTGCCCTGGCTGGCCTTGAACCAGGATTCTCCTATCTCTGCCTTTGGAGTAGCTAGGGCTACAGTCATGAGCCACTGGGCCAGGCCCAAGTTCAGCTCTTAATTAAATACATGTCTCCATTATTATTGGTTACCTGGGCTCAGGTAACCTTCTTCCTTATCCACACCTACCTACCAGGCGATTGGCGCTTGCCAATTTTCTCTCTGCCATGTCTCCCTTGTCACTCTCTCTGTCCCCCTCCAGAGGCTTCTCCACGTCGTCCCTTGGCAGGATCTTTGTAGCCTCTTCCTGCCTCTCATTTATCCTCTACATTGCAGCTGGATCATGTCACATCACTTCTGAGGAAACTTCTATGAATTCCACTGCCCACCAAATGGAGCTGATTTTCAGGATGGTGTCCAACCCCTCTGCAGCCTCCCTCCTAGAACCCCCAACTTTTCTTTGTAGTTTTATCTCTAACTCTAGCATTCTAGATTCTGGAGTGGAGAGGAGAAAAAACAAACAAAGAAAAGCCACAAGGTGCTAGTGCCTCACTGCTGTACTCCTAGCTACTTAGGAGGCTAAGATGGGGAAGATCAGGTTGAGGCCAGCCTGAGGAAAGAGTTAGTGAGACCCCATCTCAACAGAAAAATGCTGGGTGTGGTGGCATGTGCCTGTCACCCCAATGACAGTGGGAGGCTTAAAATAGAAGGATCAAGGTCCAGACTGGCCTGGGCAAAAAGAGAAACCCTATCTCAAAAATAATCAGAACACAAAAGGCTGGAGGTGTGGCTCAAACAGCAGAGAGTCTGCTTTCCAGGTCTTTTAATACTCTATTCTTTATTACATTGTTTCCCTGTCAAAAAGTCCTTATCTACAATTTTACTTCCTGATTTTTTTTTCAGTACTGGGGATGGAACTCGGAACCTTGCACATGCTAGGCAAGGCCACTGAGCCACATTCTCAGCTCTCATTTATTGAAATCTTCCTTGCCTTGAATTCAGGACCTGCTTCAAATGCTACTTCTTCCAGGAAGCTTTCCCTGATCTCTCCTGCAAGAGTAGCCACTCCTGTCCCTGCATACTCTGAAGGTTTAGCACAGGATGGGCTGTGTCTGAGCATTGTGTCCCCTGAGGCAAGGAGCATGTCCTAGAGCAGCTCTGTACCCATGAGTGGGCCCAGGTCATTTGCTAATGTAGCTTGTGGGTGGCCTGGAGCCCTCAGAGCACACGGTCAGCCCAGGACTGCAGTTTCTGTCCTTGCAGTGTAGAGTCTAAGGAAAGGCTCTGATCAGTAAGCATGTGACACAAACCCCTAGAAGCACCACAATGCAGAGTCATCCTGGGAACAAGGGATGAATGGCCTCTGGTTTCTCAGGTGTCCTCTGCTGGCCTCTCTGATGTGGGATCTGTACCAGGAGGGGGAAATCTCCCTGCCAGTGAATACTAGTGTCTACCTGAGAGTCCACCTGCCAGAAAGCTGTCCCGTGGCCTCCTTCTGACTCTCTCATGGGTCCATGGACAATGGAGTTTCTGCAAAGATCTGGAGTGATCCCACCCACCCAACAGCTGCTACCTTGTAACCCATTCCCTCTGACCACACAGTGAAGCTTCAAGAGAAGGGGCAAGAGTGTAGCCTCTGAGAAAGTCTGGCTATCCAGTGACTCCCAGTCTACATGGTGGCTGGATAGGTGGCGGGTAGGGAGGGCCAGACTTCCTTCATAAACTAGGGCTCCATGACTGCAATCTTATGCATCAATAGTGAACTCCAATATCCCCTTCAAGGGGCCAATAAGCACTCTCCCACTCACAATTAATCCTTGGTCCACAGCCCTTTATTTATACCCACAGTACTCAACAGTCTGTCTTCTATTAAATGGGGGCATAAGCAAGTCTACCCTGATAGCTTCCATTTGTGTGGCACTCCAGAGTTATCAAGAAATCTCACAATAACCAGGTGAAACCTGCCAAGGGAAGCACAGAGAGGGAAGTGGCTTTTCCAGAGATGGAGAGCTGGACTCAAGACAGCTGGACTCAAGACAGCTGGGGTGCAAATAAGGGCTCCTCACCCCACAGCACATCTTGGAGGATGGGTGGGCATCTCACCTATTTTACATCTCTTGTAGTGCCTCTGGTGCATTGTCAATAGAGGCATCAGAATTTTTCATCCTGTTGA
This sequence comes from Castor canadensis, assembly GCF_047511655.1. NCBI lineage: Eukaryota > Metazoa > Chordata > Mammalia > Rodentia > Castoridae > Castor > Castor canadensis. Next base: position 60,400,450 of record NC_133392.1, on the reverse strand, counting down.
AGTGGCCTGGCCTCCAATGGGGTAGAGGAGGTGGTAGGAGTGAGCTGGCAGCAACTTGGCCAGCTGAGGTCCCATTTCCCTACCGCACTTTGTGACAAAGTGGCATTGCTTCCCAGGACTCCACCCGGATAAACACAAATGGGCAAAGTCTATAACCTCTCCTCATGACCCCATGTCCCCAGAAGCTGCTTTCTACTCATATTGTCATCACTATTGTTATCCTGATGCCAACTAACAGTCACTTGGAGCCCAGTATATGTCAGGCCCCATGGGGAGCCCACCAGCCAGCGAGCTACCATTATCTCCATCTACATGGGGTTAGGAGATGACTCATCCACACACAGTCCCAGTACTTTAAGTAGAACTGGGACTCCTGGGATTGAACTTGAAATGTTGGAAGTCTGAGCCCCCACTTATGACCCCTGGGTTAGCCTGCCTTTTGCAGGCCATGTCAGCTAGATGCCAGGCAGAGCCAGTGAAGTCAGGCATCCACTCCTTCTTATACACACTGCCTGCCCAAGACCAGCCCCACCCAATGGGGGCAGTCAGAGATATCCAAGCAGATCCTTATGCTGCCCCTAGACAATTTAGTGTATAACTCACTTGGCTGACTGTTGCCATCATCTATCAGATGGGCATGACATCTTCATCTTACAGTGGTACAGACTGATGCTCACAAAAGTCAAGGATCTTGCCAGGCTTTGAGACTGGCTGTAGTCTCTTATATGGAGCCAATCAGCTGCCAGAACACAGCTCTGTGCGAGGTCAGCAGTCAGGACCACCAGCTATGCCCAGGGAACTCATGGAAGATGTCTAGGAGGTGGTGACCCTGAGCAGGGAAAGGATGGGCAAGGGGGCAGCACATCACCACAGAGGGGACCCTAGGCAGGATTTGTCCCAGTGAGCCTGGGAAGACTGGCATCCCACAGGTGGCTGAGGAATTTAAGCATCAGGCAATCACACATCCTTGTCGGTAGAAGGCACCTATTATATATAGTCAGGCCTGAAGGAATCCTTAATATCCCTTAACCCAACAACATCCTCTAATCGACTCCATGATTAAAAATGTTTTATCTTGAAACATTTCAGATAGCCAAAAAACTTAAAAATAATTAAGCCCTGGCACAATGGCTCACAACATCATTCCACTACTCAGAAGGTGTCAGACAAATTTCAGTTGAAGGACAGATTAGGCAGAAAGTTAGACCCCCATCTCAATCAATAAGCCAGGTGGGCCTGGTGACTCATATCTGTGAGCCCAGCTCTGCAGGAAGTCATAGGTAGGAGGATCTGGGTTTGAGACTGTCCTGGGAAAAAAAGCAAAGAAAGGGGTGGGGCGGGGAAACTGGAGGCATGGTAGAGTGCCTGCCTAGCAAGAGCAAAGCCCCGAGTTAAAATCCAGTACTGCCAAACAAAGGTGTGTTACTTGGCAATAAAAGGAATGAAGTAGTAACACATGCTCCCACGTGGATAAACCTTGAAAATGTTACACTACACCAGATAGGGAGGAAGTTCTTGGTGGTCTAGGGATGGGGGCTTGGTGGGAAATGGAGGGGTAACTGATAAAAGGTTGGGTTACGTTTTTGGGGTGATGAAAATGTTCTAAGATTGACTGTGGTGACGGTGACACAATTCTGTGACTATGCAAAACCTGTTGAATTGTGTACTTTAAATGGATGAATTATATCTTAATAAAGCTGTTATGAAAACCATATAACCTATCCAGCGTAGTCATCACCCAGCCGAATAATTACCCATACACCAGGGTTCCCTAGGGACCTCAGTGTCCACCTTGTCCCTCCTCCCCTCTGAATTTGGTGTTTTTAATTCCCATGCATTTCTTTATATACTTATGGCTTACGCATATATTCCCTGAACAATGCATTGTGCTCTTGCATATGTTTTTAGCTCATATTGTAAATATCCTCTTGTCATTTGCTTTTTTCCTCTCCATAGGATGTGATTCTTCAGTGAAATTGCTCATCCCTAGGTCTAGCTGGTCTGCAATCTCGTGGATGGTATTTCTTTGCACAAGTACTACAGCATGGACAGCACACTGTCCACCCTCCTGCTGACAGATGCTCAGGCTCCCTTCCTTTTCTTCACTCAGTAGGAACCATGCCCCACAGAGCATCCTTCCTCTTTCCCATGAGTGGTTCTCTCTGCTGTGCTTAGGAGGGTAGCTACATCGTGGGGCAACTCTTCCTTTCACCAGATATTGCCACATGGTTCTCCAAAATCAGCTGCCTCTTTATATAAGTGAGGATTTGAAGGTCCAGAGAGAGGAGAGCAACCTGCTCAGAGTCCCCCACGATCTAAGTCCCAGTCCAAGGATCTCCTGGCCTTTTTAGAATCCTCCATTTCCTTTTTTATTTCCCTACAAATCTTCTGTGACCACCCAGGTGTTATCAGAGCTAATCTAGGAGAAACACATTATCAGCGTTATCCAGGAGGGCTGGGGATCTGGAAGTGCTTTTGGGAGGAAATGAGGAAGAAATTAGCTTAGGAGGATTCCCCTGGTGGCCCTAAAATGCAAGCCAAGGGTCTGGGAGAGAGGAGGCGCTTTCAGGGCCAGATGGCAAAGCACTTTCACAACCAGGTAGCACCTGGTCTCCCAGCAGCCGTGGGTTCTTTGGCTCTTTCCATGCTGGTCACCTGACCCTCCTTCCCACAAGGGGGACAGGAGCTGTGGCTGGGAGTTGGGGGCGGGGTCCTGCAAGTACAGAGTAACAGCAGCCCTCCCTTCTGGAGAAAGCAGGTGACAAGAAGGAGGTGGGATGATGGCTGACTGATCTCTAAAACCAATGGCCATGGTCCCTTCACCCACAGCCACGGCAGCCCCAATGTGGTCAGAGGATCAGCAGTGCTGGTCTCCCCATGAAGCCTGCTGGCAATGCAGAAAGGATGACAGCCAGGGGCTAGGAATTTGACATCTATCCTGAGGGCAATGCAAAAATGCTTAAGTGCTGGGTTAACTAGGGTTGTACATTAATTTTAAAACACCATTCTGCTTCTGTGTGAAGATGGGCCTGTCACTGGAGTGAGGGGACCAGTTAGCAGGATCCTGCAGTGCAGAAGGTGACAGGGTGAACAGGCGATGATGGTGGAGATGAGGGAATTGACAGAGAGAGACCAAGGGGACTGATGGGATGTGAGGGAAAAGGTAGGGTCCCGGCTCATTCCCAGGACCCAGCTTAGGTGCTGGCTGACACCGGGAATATGGGAAAGGACCAAATGTAGGAGGCAGATACTGGCTTCAGTCGTGTGCCCTTTGAGAATGGTGGCTTCTGAGTGAGAGGCCAAGGAGGCTGCCTAGCATGGTTGGTAGGCGGGGACGCTGTCTCTAGCTGAAAACTTGCAAAAGCTGCTCTAACCCTGTCAATCTCATGGTGACTCGCTCTCAAATGTCCATAGAATCTACATCAGAGGGTTAATGGCCACAGCCAGGGAGAAACCGTTGCAGGTGCAGACATCTGGGTCTGTTTGTACTTCTCACTACTTGTCTCAGTAGGTGTTTTGCCTGGATTATGCATTGAGCATCCATCAGGTGCTTAGTCAACACAGCATCAAATAGCGGAACTAAGTAGGACGAGATGGACGGGAGGTGTTGCAGGGCCAATGCAGCAGGCTTGGAAGGGTTAAGAGTTCAGTAGGTAGAAAGTGAGAACAAAGATGGAGGAACAGCAGGAAAAGAGGTGGGGGGCAGGTGGAATACTGCAGGGTCTAGCACATGAGCAGCCTGGTTTACTGAAAGACAAGGAGGACAGAAGGAGGTAATGAATTCCCATGGTTAGAGTTCAGGCTAGAGAGAGAAAGTGGGCCTGTCACTGGGGTGAGGGGCAGGTAGAAGCACATGGAGCCATTGATGATTCTGGAGCAGAGGAGAAGTGAGAGGACCCAGCAATGAATGGAGTGCAGTGGGTGAGGGTGAAGGAGGCATTGCTGCTGCTTCTGCTTCTGTGTGTTTGAGCCTGGCTGCTGGGGTGAGGTGGGGGTGTGGTGTCAGATGAATTCAGACAAGGACTGCAAAGTCAGGGGACAAGGGAGGTGATGAGGCTGACATTGCTGGTGGGAGCATACCTTCACTGCAGCAGTGACAACAGCAATCACGTAGTAGGGACCTGCTTTAAGGAACAACCAGAGTGACTGAGAAGTAAGCCATCAACTGTTTGCACATAAAGCCGGGTTTCTGAGCTACCTGAAGAGAGTATTTCTTTAGTTTAAATGTTCTTCCCGAAACGACCACTGACGCCATCCTTTTCTTTGTAACTGGCACCAAGTGATCCTCTGATTTGAAGTCTCCCTTTTGTGGGTTAGCTGAGTCTGGAAACAGAAGGGGTGCAGCTGTGGGTTTACTCACAAGGAGCCCGTGTAAAGGACCAAAGCCCTGGCCACAGGTTTTGCCCATGTAAATGTCATGAGGCTGTTGGGAGCAAAATCTGGTGCCAGGAAAAATAGGGAAAGGCCAGCCAAAGAAAAGGGTTTGGTAGTTCTCACTACCTGTGGAAAATAACCAAGGCTGGAGAGGCCATCCCAACCTGAACACAAATAGGAGCTCTCAGGAAACAAAACTCCTGATGCCACATTGTGTCCTGTGAGAACACCGAGGGCACTGGCGTCATTGCCTACTGATCCTGCATCTGTGGCAGATATCACTAAGAAATTACCACATTTGGAACACAGATACAGCCTTTGAAGCTGACTCAGTACAGCCTCCCCGAGGCAGCCATTGCCATCAGTCACCCCCAGCATGAAAACCAGTTGAACAAAGAAGTCAAACTTCCCAGCCTGGCTCTTTGTGGTCTCAATGTCTCTTTCCACCTTGTCCCTGCCCATCCATTTCCTATTACACGCCAGGCTCCAAGTTCCTTAAACTACTCAGCATCCCCAAGCACACATGTCTCATTTGTGCTCTTCAAAGCTTTTGTCCTTGACAGTTCCTGGGATGTCCTGTGTGTGTACTGTGGGTTGTTCCTCAATATCTGTTCTCCCACTCCCCAGGGTAATGCCCACTTCTCAGTGGGCATTTAGCCACCCAGCAAAGAATACTGTCTGGCCTCCCACGGACCTGAGTAAGTATGTAACTAAGTTCCAGCCAGGGGGAGGTAGGCAGAGCAAAGTAGGCCTCCTTTTTCAAGTCCTGCTTTTGGGGGTTGGGGTATGTCCTCTCCTTGTCCCTCCCCCTTTCATGCTGGCCATGGGATGGCAAGAATCAAAGCAGTTGCCAGGGGCCCAGAGAAGGGAGCCATAAGATAAAGATGGCGGAGTCATCTCCCAATCCTCAACCAGGGTACCTTGACCTGCTCAGTAAGAGAGCCTTGCAAGATCTCTACTTTAAGTCCCTGTGTTTGGGGACTTTGAGTATGGTAGCAGCTGTGACTATTCCCTCCCACCTGCTTCCTGATTCCATGTGCCCAACCTCCTTGGCCACCTCAGGAAAGCTTTCCCAGAGTCCCAAGCTCCTTCATGATAGGTGACTCTCACCAGCACTTGTGAACCAGAGTAGCTGAGGTGTCTCCCACTAGACTAGGTGAAGTAACTCCATTCTTTCTCTACCCAGGTGCCAGTAAGGGCACTGACACCCAGAACTGATTCCACGATTCCTTGCTCCCACTGGGCAGCCAAAGCCCTTCAGCCTGGTGGTCAAGGCCTTGGCTTATCCTTCCCTCTTAGAGACCAGGCACAGGCAGAGGGGCAGGCCCTGGTTTCCTCCATGTGCAACAACGTACCACCCCTCACACCACTAGCCCCAGCTTGGTCATGGTGCATGCCAACCACGCCCAGCCCCAGCCCAGCAGTCCTGAAGGAGCTGCTTCCTTGCCAGCTGGAACATATATTGTCCTGCTCCTCGTTTGCTCATAAGAACAGGGACAGAGAATGGGCAAATTTCCCTGATCTTTGTATTCGTCTCAAGTGGCCTAGGAAGTCCCACGGTATGTATATCTGTTCCCAAGCCCTTCTCCTATTGCACTGGGTCATATGCTTTGCAAAGGGCCCACACCTATTCCTCTGAACTTCTGGCCACTGTGACCCTCCTCAATGAGGCCTGACCTTTGGTATCCCATCCCAGGCCTGCAAGCCTATTGCTTCCCTGGCAAACTGTGTGTGCAGTCCAGCAGCAGGATACAGCCAGTGCTCAGCCAAGACAGGGCTATTTTGGGACAGGGAGGACCCCAGGAGGATGCTGGCGAGGTCAGCATAGGAAGGGAAGGAGGTAGGTTTTCTGCCCATGATTATGTGTCCCAAGCTCTCTGAATGCAGGCCAGGGGCCCAGGACTGCCACAAGGAAGAGCACACCCAGCCACAGGACTCTGGCCTCAGCCTTGGTTTGCCACAGAAGCAAAGGAGACAGGCGTGGGTATGGGGTGGTAGGCTCTGATCCCAGTGGCAACCATGGGCAGGAAGAGTGCCTTTATTTGCTGTGTCCCAGTGGTGGCGATTTCAGCACCAGGCAAGTGAGGCCAATTAACCAGCAGATAGAGACCATGAGAAAGAATCTAATCACCAGGAATGATTACTGAATTAGCATCCATCGAGAGCCCACTATAATGGGGACAACAGTAAGTGCTTGCAAGACAAGAGTGAACAAGACTTGGAATTGAGCTCTTTAGCAAACTCTGTTTATTAAACCCTAAGGCAATAATCAGAGACACACGAGGCAGGTGTGAAGAGCATGGTGTTTTGCTGACACATTTGAGAAATTTCAAGTCTTTGGAATGTTAGAACTCCCCTGGAGGCCACCCCTCAACACGAGGCAGTACTGTGCTTGCACACGGTAGGAGCTCACTTGGAGGACAGTGACAAAATCTGTTCTTGTGTAGAATGGGTTGGTTTTTGTGTTGAAGAAGTTGTTTTATTATAGGGTGGGGTAGGATGCCAGAGGGAGGCAGGCTGAGTGGAACCCAGCCACCCTGAGAGATGCATTTGCTCTGAGATTCCACGATATGCTCTGAGATTCCTTGACCCTTCCCAGTGCTCAGCTGGCTCTCCAAAATCCCACAAACCTCTTAGAACCCTTCTATTCTGCCTCCATTTGGGTCCTCTCTGTGGCTTTGGTCTATCTATTGTATCAAACTGCCTTCTGGAAAACTCTCCACCCTCAGGGTCCTCTCTCTGCTCTCTCCTCCTGCCTGCTCTGCAGGGCCCTGCTGGTGTCTCCTCCCCACCAAGGGCCTGCCCCAAGCCCTTCCTTTTTTCTGGTGCATCCCTCCTCCCCACCAGCCTCTGTCCTCCTCACTATCCAAGACTCCTGGATACCATGTGGCCTATCTGCAGACAAGGAGATAAGGAAGAGGTGACATGCTCTTCCAATCTCCTTCCTTTCTGCCCCATCCCTCCCCAGCTCAGCCTCCCAGGAGCACCTGCACCCGACATTCTGAAGCACAAAACTGAGTCTTGTTGGTCAGACACTCTGATAGTGGACAGGACATCTGAGGGCCACCAGCCCCTGTGGTTCTTTTCCCAATCAGGCAGGGAAGGGAGAAGGACAAGCCTCTGCCTGACCATCAATGTGCAGCTCACATTGCCCTGAACATCAGGGTATGGTGTTTGAGGAAAGAAATTGTGTGCATCTGACACATGAGGCAGTTGAAGAAATAATAATAAAAAAAGCATTCAATACAGATCAGGCATAGTGCTAATAACTGGATAATCCAGCATCATCTCACTGAATCTCTACCACATATTGGCCAGATGGCTATTCCTGTTTTCCCAACAAGGCAACTGAGGCACACAGAGAGGCGAAGAAACTCTCTGAAGTTCACTTAGCTGGAAATGTCAGAGATGGCATTCACCTATATCATCACTGGCTCCAAAGCTCCTGCCCTTAAGCAACATCCTATACTTTGAATAAAAAACAGTTGCCCAAGAATTAGAGGGACAACAGACATGATTTGGAACACGGGCAACCCCAAAACCCAGATGCATACTGTCACTGTCACCTTCGTCTCCAGCTTATCTCATTAATCTTGGCATCTCATTAATCTGGCAGAAAGCTTCTCCAGATCCCAAGGCCCAACCTGCCAGCCCCACAGGGAGGGAGCGAAGCATCCTAGGTCTCCTGGACAACCCTCCTCTGATGGGATCAGCTGAATCTCTTTGCAGTCTCACGTCTCCTGGGGCAGTATGCCTGAACTGTGACTCCCACCCCAGCCTGCTCACGCTCCTGCCAATGTGGTCCTCTATTTCCCATGTGCTTAGCATCTGTTGCCCTCTCTTCCTCAGCTTGGGGACCCTGGGTGAGGGTTCCTGAGGCTCTTGGCTCCTGTGGCTACAGGAGGACCTGCCAAAAAGCCCAGCAAGTGCCACCTGACCCTAGCAGGTGTCTAGAAGGCCACACAGGGCTGGTAGAGACCCCAAACAGGACTAAACTCCCTACAATTACTTACATGTGTTATTTGTCCCCCCCGACCCTTTTTTAGATCTTCCTTCCCTACCCCCACATGGCTATATTCCTTTCCAGATGTCAAGGAAACAGGGAAACTTACTCATCTGTTATCCTCATAGCTTAACTAACATGATCAGGAGCCTGGAAGTCCTCCTGAGCTACCATGTATCACTGGTGTTAACTGTGAGCAACACACTTGAATCTAGCACTCGGCATGGTACCCAGCACAGAACAGGTGCTCTGCACACAGCTTTAAACACATGAAAGGCCATAGCTATGGAATAGACCAATGACAGCTGGCATTATGGTCATGCTTGGTAAGGGATCTGCCCATCCAAGCGGGGTAAATGACAAAAGTAGAATCCGAATCCATATTGGACTGGTTACATGTATTGTACCATACCACCTGGCAACCAGTAGCAGTATCTTGAGGATCCCTTGTTTGACACAGGTAGCCCAGATGCCATACAACAGACATGTATCATCCTAAGCCACCTAGCTAGGGCAAACAAAGTCTAACCATTGAGGGCCATTCATTCACTCAGGCAACAAACATTTTGTGCACCTTATATGCATCATGAACTAGAGGTACAATAGTGAACATAGCAAGTCAGGTCCCCACTCCTGTGGGGCTATCTACCCTTGGACTCTGTGGCTCATCATGATTTTCAAAACATGGACATGTCTATCAAATTATCTTGTTTCACTACAACCTGATTTAAAGAATACCAGGTCCAAAGAAGAGTTGTGAATGACTGGATGAATGAGTGCATGCTTGAATAAATAATGCCTGGATGGATGGAAGGATGGATGGGGACAGGTGGGTCCTTCAGTGAGTGTTGGAAAGTAGCCATCATAGATACTGTCATTCTCATCTTTCAAATAAGAAGTGATGGCCTGAGTAGGGCATGAATCCAGCACGATCATGCAGAGAACCTCTGGTTGTGTGGTGCCTGTCCTACAGATGCAGGCTTCACCCATTCGTGGACTCCCTTACCTGGTGGGCAGTTACATCCTGAAGACATCTTTGGGGCCTCCCGGCGCCTGCGTGAATGGAGCTTCCATTTCTGCACAAAGAGACAGAAAAGAGGGGTCACTAAGTGGGAACTCATAAACACTGAGCTCTGAAAAGCATCTGGGACCAGTAGGGAGGAAGGGGAGAGGGGCGCATAGGGGACTGGCAGGGGGACAGCTCCTGGATCAAAGACTGGCAGTTAATGGCCCTCCATTGGCCATCAGGCATCTGGGTAATAAGAAGCAGAGAGGGTCTATGATGGCAATCTGTGTCTGATGTTCAGAGTGCTTAAAGAAATTAAGTCCAGGCAAAGGGCCCTAGAAACCAGTGGCCACCTGCCTGCATCCCACACTCAGGCACACAGTGACATGCTTTTCTCAGTGCTCTGTTAACTGTTTTCCTTCTTAGACTGGGCTCCCAGGCCAGATCAGAGTCTTCTGGTGTCCCTCACAAAACCGCACAGGCAGGTGAACTCCTTGGCATTCCTCCACCAAACCTCTTCCTGCACAGCTTGAAACCACTGATTGCGTGATGGTGAGTGGACAAGTGCATGCAAAATGGCCAGGCATGGCAGGCTGCCCACAGAGCCCAACATCTGTGCCTGCTTTGCAGAGGCAGGGAGCCTCACCAGGACTCTTAGGTGACCCTTGCAACAATGCAACCTGACTAACACAGGGGTCAACAGGGAGCCTCTGGAGCCAGATTGCCTGGGTTCACATGCGAGGCCCGGACCCTGGTTGATCACGGTCAGCACCTCCTTAGGTGACTGAGAGGACTGGGAGGATGGGTATACACAAAGAGTGTGCCTGACACCGAGGAGGCTCTCAATTAATGCCAGCCATGATTGCATTCGTGCCCTCCAAATGTGGAGGGCAGACCCCACTGGCCAAGGTCACAAGAAGTAAGGATGGAGCTGGGGTGATCTCACACTCTCACTCCAGAGCAGCAGGAGGAAACTGGTAGCCCCAGGTGCTCCTTAGCGTATTCCATTGGATCCCCACAGAGACTTTTAAAATTATTATCGAATGTGTTACCACTGCTTTGAAGCACGTGGTGGCCCATGCAAATTTGCACTTCTAATTTCTCTTGAAAAACCAGAAGGAAGGTCTGGTCTCAGACAGAAAGAGGGGGAACATTTCTAAGAAGAGATCCTTGCTTAGAGAGATTAGGCTGGGCACGCAGCTACAGATGGATAGACATTGAGCCCAGACTTCACATAGGCACAGAGTGGCTATTGGGCAAACATGTGACCTCCCAGGACAAAGGTTGGTGACGGGCCCTCTGATGCCCAGTTCTGAGCCTGACTCATCAATGTCACTTTCCAGTAAGGGACTTCAAGAGTCTATTTCTACACCCCTTTCCCACAAATAACCTATGGGCCTGGCACCCAGTGAGCATGTGACATCACTCTGCTAAATGACCGAGCTAGTCAATGACCCACAAGCCAAGGCCAGTAGAGTTTACAACAATCTGGAAAAGACTGTAACAAAAGGCTCATCACTCATTCAATGGCAGGTGGAGCAAGATGCCAACAGGAGCAGGCATGGTAGTCCCAGAGGTGACTACCACCACACATGTCTGTCCATCCACGTCTGTGCCCCTCTGCATCCCCCGCCTGTGCTCCCCACTAAGGCCAACCCCTCTATTGCACCCCAATCTCACCCTTCTGCCTGTTCAGGGATGTCACACCAGCAAGTCCCTGGCCCTCCTGCCTGATCAGGCTGGAATCCCCCAGCCTGTAGCATTTCATCGTTTACACTAGAGCCAGCACGTGCTTTTTGTCAAGGCCCCTGGTAAGTATTTTAAGGCTCTCTGAGCCCCACAGCCCCTGCCCCAACTACTCAAATGTTCTGTGGTAGACAAAAGCAGCCACAGACAATTCAAAAACAAATCAGCGTGACTGTGGTCCCATAAAAAGGGGTTTACAAAAACAGGCTGCGAATGGACTGAGCTGTGGTTGGCCCACCCTAAAACAATCATTGTGCAAACATGCTGTTCCTCCCATCATGAGAAAGAAAAGAAACATCTCCGCACTGGAGTTTGTGCTTTTCCTAGACAAACTCCTGGATGCCAGCCATTCTCCTGGCAGTTCTGCTTCTCTCCTCTCCTGTCCACTCTCACTCCTTCCTGCCTTGCAGAGGACTCTCCTCCAGTGGCCAGTGTCCCCATGTTGCTAAGTCTGGCAGCCAGTCCTTGTCCTCCCCAGCCTGCAGCATCACTATTTGCTGGCTTCTTTTCCTCTTGCACATGGCTTCCAGGACTCTGTGCTAGTTCTCTTTCCCTCCTACTGCCCTGACTGTTCCCTCTCTCTGTATCCTTTGCTGGCTCCTTCTTGTTTGCTTGATGCTTAAATGTTGCTGGCTGCAAGGGACCAGTCCAGAGCAGTCCAGGTGCATCTGGGACCTCACCTGGTGTTACAGCTTCTAAGCCATCTCCACATTTGCACCTCCAGCCTAGACTTGGCTGTACAGCTCCAGGTGGACAGCTAGCTGCATATCTACCTGACTTGCCAGTAATGGGCATCTCAGAATTGGCACCCAAGACTGAGCTCCTGACTGTTCCACTCCTCAGACTGCCCCTTTCAGTGACTTCCCACCACAGGTGACACAACTGCATCCCACCAATTACTCATCCTTGATGATCAATACCTCTCTCTCTTACCAATGCCCAGTAGTGAGCAATTCCTCATCTCTGCCTCTCAGACACATCCAGATGGCCTTCTTCTCACCACCTCCACCGTAACCACATCTCATCTCTCTCCCAAGAACTACCATAACCTTCTAATCCACCCCCTCTTCTGCCTTTGTTCCGCCACCTGTTCTTGACAAAGCAGCCAGAACAATCACATAGGCTTCTCTCTCCTTCACATGCCAGGCTTTTTCCTGCCTTATGGCCTTTACACTTATGGTCTCTGCCTGGGACGTTCTTTTGCATCTACCATGCTCCCGATGGGACACTTTCTATCCCCCTCCCTGTTTCATTTTCTCTTTAGGGTTTTTTTCCTCTTATTTATCTTGCTTATTGTCTCCCTCTGTTATCAGAAGGTAAATTTCAAAGACATGGATAATTTGTTCTGTTTGACCTGCTACCACATCCTAGTGCCTAGAACAGGACTTAGCACAAAGCATATGTCACCTCAAGCCTCACCTCCTCAGGCTGCCAGCTCGGCCCCCTTAGGCATCTGAGGTTGAGATTTGGTGAGGAACCTCAGGATGAGACTAGAGTGGGGTGAGAAACTCTCTGAGACCCCAGGGTGGACCCCATCACACTGGGCAAAGATGCCTGCCTGCTTCCCCAGTTGGCAGCCAGGGCCTCCAGGAATGGCCTGTGTGGCCAGAGCTGAAACATCACCCGCCTGATGGGTCGCAGCTATTAAAATGCCTGTATCAGTATCAAAGGGAAACGCCAGGCAGTCACTGGCTCCCCCAGAGAATGCAGCTCCAGCCCGCCCTGGGTTTAGGGGCACTCCCCCACTCTGCCCCAGCCTCAAGGCTTTTAAAGGGGCCCAGCATGCTCCTGGGCCTCTGTTATACATGGGTTGGATCTAAGTTATAGTTGGGGAGCGAGCCCAGAGGGACAGGCTGGGTGAGCTCTGCATATCACACGGTGACCCTCAGCCCGGCAGCTGCCTACAAGGGGAGCCTGCAAAGTGGAGTATTGTCCCCTGCGAACTTCCTAAACACTGCTGTGGAGACAAGAGTGAGCTGACAGTTGCCATGGAAACCAGGAAGCATTGTAATAATCACCAATGATAAAGCTACACACATAGAAACCATACACCAGGCACTGTGGTAAGTGGGTTAGGAAAAATGTCACTTAACGATTAATTTTAGATATAATTAAGAGTATGACTCCTATTAGAACTGTATTTGGGACTGGCAAAGACGGTCCCCAAACTCCAATGAAGTGTGCCCTCAGTGTGGGGCAAGGAGCTTGAACTGATGTGGTGGTGTAGGGGCCTTAGGGGGTCTCACTTCACCTTTCCCCTAACTATGTTAGGCAGAGGCAGACCCCCCTGGGCTCCAGTGTGCTCACCCATAAAACAGGGATGACATGAGTAATCTGTTAGGCCATGCAGGACAGCTGGAAGGAGAAAGTGGGGCCGGAAACAAGCGGAAGGGCTGTGAAGACGGGTGAGTACCTGCTCAGCTGCCGTGGTGCTCTCGGTGGCCAGGTGAAGGGCACTCTGCCTGTCTCCTCCACAAACCCCTGAAAGACTGAAAGACTGTCAAGGCCCCTGCTGGACTGGCTGCTTGGGTGCATTGGGTGTACCAGCAAAGTAAGGGATCAAGGGTTCTGTACTTGCTACATCCCTCCATCCTTGGGCAACCTAGCTCTCTCTCTACCTGCATCCCCTTTTGATCCTGAGGCCTAAAAGCTGCAAGAAAAGGAAGTGCCTACCCACGGACATGACCGTGGCAGGCAGGCCCTTGGCCTCTGAGCCAGCTCCCTGTCTCCCATTCCTGGCACAGAGTAGTTCTTGGTTACATCCATCTTTTCTTAGCTGAAGTGTCCCTGGGCTGGAGACTGAGCTGGCCCTGTGGAGGCAGGGCCTGTGTCTGGTGTCTCTGGTCCTCACAAGACCCAGTCACTCACTTTAAGGTCTGCCCTCTATGCCAAATTCCTGGGTCCCAGGAGGAGGCTTTTGGGCTGGGCTTGAGCAGGATTAAGTTGGTTGGAGATGGGAAGAAGGGTCTTCTGGTGAGAAGCAAGGGTTCCAAGGCAGGACTGATTGCTAGGTGCTGGCCAAACCCAGAGATGGCACAAGAGGGCTGGGCTCAGAAGGAGTTTGTTAAGCGATAGGCCCATGTGCTGCCACCCGCCCCAGGGTGCAGGCAGCTTGGCAGGGTGAAATCAAAGTGGAGGAAACCCAGACATCCAACATGCACCCACCCAAACTGGACTTGCCCGGGCTGCTCTGAGGGCTTGGGTGCTAGAGGTGGCAGTGGGGAGGAAGAAAGGGGCTGTGGGAGCCTGAGGAGCTGTCTTCCTGCTCCGTCCCCAGCTCTCTTTGTGCAATGGACTTGGCACCTGATTACAGACTCCCAGGGCCATGAAACAGGGGCCTGAGGGTCTGCTGGATGCCAGTGCTGCTCCTGCCTCCCCGCTTCATCAGAACCTCAGAGAGACTCAAGCTCTACAGTTCAGAAAAGGGCAGGGGAAAGGAGGTGCCCACCCCTGTGGGAACTCTCCAGCCTTCACGTGGGGAAGTCCTTCCAGCTAATTCTAGGCCCTGCTGTTGCCTTGGGAGAGCAGAGGAGCTGGGCCCTGCACTGACTGTGAATGGGAGCTCACGTGCATAGGGCCCAGATCCTCAGGTATCTCAGAGATCACAGCTCATCGCTAGGCTTGATGCAGGATGAGGCAGGGGCCACCTGACCATGTGGGGAGGGGCTGGGAGCAAGAGTTCTGGGTGGAGTCTGAGACCAATTCTCTCTTCTCTTCCCTTCCAGAGGTGAGCATGCAGCACCTACCATGTGCCAAGCAGTGCAGTGCTGGGCATGTGTGTCTGAGCCAAGCAGATATGGAGCTTTCTTCACCCAGCACACGCAGCAACAAGAAGTGGCCACAATCAGCACAGACTAGCCCGAATGATCATGGGGAAATGACAGGTGGCAAGCATCCAGGTGAAAGGACCAGGTAAGGGACAATGGCTCAAACCTGGCACTGTACATTTCTTAGAACCAGGCAAGCATCTTGCCTACAGCCATTCATTTTGTGTTCACAGCCACCTATGTCATGAGCAAGGAAACTGAGGCACAGAGAAAGGAGGTGACCTGCAAGATACCTCCACCCAGCTAGAGGGCCAGAGGCAGGATTTGGACCCAGGAAGCCTGACATAGCCCACACCCTCCATTCCATGTCTAAAAGGGCCAATCTTGGCTCTTTCAAGATTAAAATATCTGTTACCCCAGGAACTGCTCAAAGCATTTATGTTTCAACTTTTTTAAATTCTGAAAATAACCCTTGTAAGAAGAGATACTCTTTTACCATCACCCCAAAGCACAGAGAGGTGGAATAACTTCTTCAAGGTCACACAGCTAGTAATGAGCAATTTGACAGACATATTTCATTTGAACCAGCACTTTGATTCCAGAGTCTGTACTCCAACATGACAGGGCACAACCATGTGGTGGGGCTCCGAAAGTGAGGGTAAAGGTGAACTCGGAGGCTGGAGAGTGAGAGGACTGGGCCCTGTGGGCCATATAGGCCACATGAAAAGATGTGCCTCTGACCTGAGAGCAATGGGTAGTCGCTGAAGAGTTTTATTTATTTATTTATTTGGCAGTATTGGGGTTGAACTCAGGGCCTTGAACTTGCTAGGTGGGCACTGTACCACTTGAGCCATACCCACAGCCCTGCTGAAGAGTTTCAATCAGGGAGGCTGCATGATTATAAAAAGGTCAGCCTGACTGCTGTGTGGATGAGAAGGGGGTCAGGACAGAGTGGGTGAGTTGGGAAGGCACTTCAGGCTGGGGGAGGGGGCCAGTGATGGAGGGAAGACAACAGGTGTGTGGGAAGCTGGAAGGCACAGTCAGCAGAGCTTGCCTGGAGCCCAGTGCACTCACAGGTGAAGGCATATGGGGAGGCCAGACTTTCTGATCAGTTCATACGTGATGACTTTGAGGGCTTTTGGCTTATGCTAGAGATGTGGGATTGTAGTGTGGAGAAGACGTGAACCAGATGAGCACGTGACATTAAGAATCAAAGCTGTCCAACCACAGAACTGTCAGAGACATATGGCAATGAACTCCCCATCCTGGAGGATGAGGGTAGGCCTGAAGACCGGGCTATGGCAGGGATGCTGGTACTACACATGGCATACAAGCGAGCCCTTCCTTCCAACACTCAGATCCTATGGTGCAGGGAGAGGGTGAAGAGGACAGAACCACCTTGGAAACTCCCCTACCTCCAGCCATGCCCAAGAACCCCAAGAGCCAGTCCAGGAAGAAGGGGAGAAGAGCCCCAGCTAAGCTCCTTTAGCAGGGTCCCCTTTCTGCATCTGGATGCATGACCTGGGTCAGAAAAAGTGTATCAAGAGGACCCATGAGTTAACAGATTGCAATGGCTGTAAAGTCCCTCAGCTGGCAGGAGCCCAGGATCCAGGACAGCTGATGGCAGCAGCCAGGCCTCCTCACTGCAACTTTTTTTTGTGGCACTGGAGCTTGAACTCAGGGCCTACACCTTGAGATATTCTACCATCCCTTTTTTGTGATGGTTTTTTTTTTTTTTTTTGAGATAGGGCCTCATGAACTATTTGCCTGGGCTGGCTTCAAACCACAAGACTCCTGATCTCTGCCTCCTGAGTAGCTAGGATTACGAGTGTGAGTCAGTGGCGCACGGCTTTCCTCACTGCAACTTAAAGACCAGGAAAAAGTGAGGCTAGATGAGCAGAGCAGAGCAGAGAGAGCCCGTGGCAGTGGACTGCATCTCAGCAAAGCCTCAAAGAAGTAAGGACCAGGGTGACTCCACCTGCAAGGCTGGGATAGGGGCCAGGAAAGGAAAACACTGGAGAGGCAGAGGCCTAGCCTGAGTGGACTGTAGCTGGACTGTGGGGTTTCGGGAAACCCCACAATAGCCTCTAAGCAGGAAACAGGAGCCCAGAGTCCCTCTCTGAGCCATGCCCAGCCTCTCAGCAGGCAGTTCCGTCCCTTTGTGCTCAGCTGGCCCTGGCTCTTTGAAGGGCCAGGGCACCTGCTGCCAGAGGCCCTGCCCACTCTCTGGGCCACAGGGAGCTCCTCTGCCGGATGCCACACCCAGGGCGAGGGGCAGCACTGGCTGCATGGAAAAGGGGAAGTGTCAGAGTGGATGCTGATGGGGTCTGCTGGGGGCTAAGATGACACCTGTGAGACCCAGGGATGCCAGCCTGCCCCGCCTGGGGCCTCAGTTTCCCCTGGAGGAGCCTGCTTACTCCTCTCACTTACTGAGGATGCAATAAGCTGTGATGGGGCAGAACCCAATCAAAAGAGGCAGAAAATGGGCTGGGGTGTAGCTCAGTGGTAGAGGGCTTACCTAGCATGCGTCAGACTCCGGATTCCATCTCGGCATGACAAAAAAAAAAAAAAGGAAAGAAGGGAGGGAGAGGAGAGGAGAGGGGAGGGGAAGGGAGGGGAGGGGAGGGGAGAGGAGGGGAGAGGAGAGGAGAGGAGAGGAGAGGAGAAGAGAGGAGAGGAGAGGAGAGGAGAGGAGAGGAGAAGAGAAGAGAAGAAGGATTCCTAGACCTCTCCTGGGTGACAAGTCTTCAGTTGACTTTATCTTTTGGAAGACACAGCAACAAAGAACCTAGAGCTGACTCTTCCTCAAACCTCTCAGGCTTTCCGGAAAGGACTTGCATTGACGTCTCACTGTGACCCTCATTACTGCCACCGCAGCCCCCCCCCAAGCACTCTGGGGACCCAAGTGGGGGGGCTGGCAGCAGGTGCCCTGGCCCTCCAAAGAGCAAGGCAAGAGCTGAGCACAAAGGGGTGGAACTGCCTACTGAGAGGCTGGGCACAGCTCAGAGAGGGACACTGAAGACACACTTGGGGAAGTAAAACGGGCAAGGTAAGAGAGGAAAAAAGAACAGAGAGTGCTGAGGGAGCAAACAGAACGGACTGTGGCTTACACAAAACCTGCCAAGAGGACCATACCATAACATCGGGAGAACCCTGGACTGGGTGCTGAGCCTCCTACCAGCCGGTCCTGAGTCCAAGCGATAGGTAGCAACGGCCTATCTCTCCTGGGAACTCGGAGCATTCTAGAAGCCAGGACTAGACCTAAGGGCCTTGTTACCAAGGTCAGGGTCATTCTTACTACAAAGATGGTAAGATGGGCCTGATGCCAAGTCAGTTTAGTAAGTGTGACCAGTCCCTAACTCTGGTCCACTGGGCAAGCACAGCAGAGTTAGAGGGTACAGTACTTTATGCAGACAAGTATATGATAATGGCTCAGAATGCCAGCTCTGGGTCTACACTGCCTGAGTTCAAAGCCTGGCTCTACTACTTACTAGCAATTTGACCTTGGGTAATTTACTTAACCTCTCTGTGCCTCCATTTTTTTCCTCTGTAAAAGGGGAATGGTAAAAGTAGTGACCACGCCATAAGATTATTGGGGACTTTGTGGCTCAATAGATGTAAAGCTCTTTGGATGGTGCCAGACACACAACAGGTGTTCAGTAAATATTATCGTGAATACAAATTCTGGAGCTGTGCTGATGCATCTCATCTCCTCCAATGACCTAATGTGTGGCAATGGTTAGAGTCACCACTGATTGAATAGTTTTTCTTCATCTTACAACAACCCTGCCAAGAGGCCATGGTCATCTCTGTTCTTCTGTTCTGATCAGGATCCTGAGGTTCAGGCCACACACAATTAGTGGCAGAGATCTGTGTGACATGGGTACTCTGGCCTTGCTTGCACCCCCCAACCCCCAAATCTTTCTAGGCATCCTGGGCAGAAGACAGAGCTCCTGCCCTTGGGCATAGGAGATGGGAGGGGAAGAGAAACTCACAACCCTGAGCCATCCTACCCTCCAGCCAGTTCCAGGCCTGCAGCCTGACCAATGAGGAGATGCTCACCTCACTCTCTGCTGCCTGCTGTGATGTACCCCTTCCAAGGGACACCCCTGAGCAAATGCTGAGCCCACAGCTGGGGCACAGTAGCTGAGACATCCTCCCTAGCCTCCAGCAGGAAGATCTTAAATCAAACAAATTGCAGAAGTTCACCTACAATGTGCAAAATCCTGAGCTAGACTCAGTAAGAGACCTGAAGCCCCTGTCCCTGTCATCAGGGAGTGGATGAGCAATGAGAGAGTGCAGACACTCAAAGACCATTGAGAGGAAGGCACCTGTGTGGTGTGGTTAAGGATGAGCCATAGGGGGCAAGTAGATTTTACCTATGCATTGGCTTCAATGGACTGGGGGCGTAGTTGGAGTCCAGAGTGGAGAAGGACTGAGGACTTCCAGGCTCAATTGAAAAAAGAGTCTGTGAATTATTAGTAATGTCTGCCATGGTTCTGACATAGGGAAGCCAGCAGCACTTGCCACATCTATTTTCCTTCTCTGACCTATAGGTCAGACACAACAGGAATTGCTGCAAGCAGTCAGAGCAGGGGCTTAGGTGGTTCTAGAAGGCTCTCTGCAGGGCCTTGGGGCAAGTCTAGAATGGGAATAAAGGCGTCTTTCTGGTAGTGATAAAATCATGAAGCTATGTTTCAGGCATATGGAACCTCATTTTACTTTTCCCAACATCTTCCTATGAGGGCTGGTTACCATGAAGCCTTCTGTCTAGTTTGGAGCTACCTGCCAGTTTTAAGGCCTTAGACAAATTGTAAAGTTGTGACAACTCTCCCTGACTTTATTCATTTTAACTATACTTGGTATTTTAAAAAACAAAAATATTTCAAGTCATGGAACAGCCCTTCACACCAACTCTCGCTAGTTGCAAGTAGCTTCCTGGACACTGAGCTGGATGCATAGCACACTTGCCATGTATTGTCACCTCTTGAGGCCCAAGTAGTCATCATCTACCCAGGGCACTGCATGGGCTACCCACTCTACCCTTTTCAGAGCCTGCATCTATCCACATCCAGCATTTCAGCCCTACGGGGACTCCACCCAGAGCCCCAGTCTTCCAGTCACTGCTTTGATCTCTCCCTTAAGACCCTACAGAAGGCCCTTGTACATGTATCCTGTAGGTGTGAGGTATTCCCATTACAATTATTCTTTTTTGGGACACAGGGCTCTGCCTGGGGTCCACCAACATCTTAGCCTGGAAGTTTCAACCACTTCCTTTCCCAGGCTCCCTCAATGCAGGGAAGAATGAGTCACGGGCAGTGGAAGGTACAGTGGTGCCAATTTTCTTATCTGTGAAATGGGGTAATGAGAGTACTAATCCCTTCGAGAATTTGTGAGGATTGAAGCGCAATCCTGTGACACATGACATTGGCCTCTGGGTGGGGAACCCTAGAAACAAGCACTGAATGGTCCCATTGTAGTTGCTGTTGTTATTATCAAGGATAGGAGTCTGCCTGGCCTCCCTTGCAATTCACCTTGAAGGTGGCTGCTGAGACCATCCATGCTCCCCCCTTGGCCTCCAACATAGGTTTGGCTCTTTTCAATTCCCCTCCCTCCTCTCTCTGCACACCCGCTGCCCAGTCCGAGGTGTCATCTGATTTTCTCCATTTGGGACATTCCAGTTTCTTTCGTCACAGCAAGAAAATCAAATAACAGGCAGCTGGAGTGCTCGTTAAGGGTCCCAGACCAGGAGAGAGGCTCTGATGGGGGAAGAGTCAGCTGAGGTCTGGAAACCACACTTCCAACTCCCCCGTCCTTCTCTCCCACTCCGACCCACCCGCCCAGAGGCTTGGCCCCTCAGATCCGCCTCTGGCTTGCTCATTCCAGGCCTCATCACCTACTGGGTCCCCTCGTCCTGGCTTTTCCTCCTAGCATCCTCCTCCTGCACAGATACCATCTCTGCCCATGTGCCCCTGGATTCCTGCCTCTGGGATACTGCACAGGCTCTCCCCCATCCACCACGTCAGTCCTTCAAATGCCTTCTCCATTCTTCGGGGAGTGACTCAGGCTCATGTGCCATAAGGACAGCCTGTCCAGGCCCCGGAGTAGAGCTCTCCCTTTGCATCCTCCTGTTCTGAGCATGGATTTTGGTGGTGGTGCTTCTTACTGCATTCTCTCTGCTGCCTTCTGAGGAGCTCATCCCAGGAGGGAAGCAGGCCTGGGCTTCACAGAGAATAAAGTGCAAGTGCAGGGGTGGCCCAGCTTGCCTAGGGTCACAGGGCCGCAAGGCCCAGGAGAATCTAGACTTGGCTCTCTACGCTCACTGGCTGCCTCTCACACAACTGTGTCACAGAGATGTTTTGTAACAGAACCACATGGTCCTCCTCCAACCTGCCTGTGCATCTCCCACTGAAGTTTCTGTCCCACCCATTCCTCTCTTGCTCTTCTCCCAGCCTAGGAAAGAAGAGGCCAGGTGGGTCCCTCGAGTGGCTCTGGGGATACCTTTGCAGGTTTAGAAGCTGCCCCTAGATCAGTGCTGTGGAGAGGACTTTTTGCAGGGACATGGGCACTGAACTTGCACTGCTCAAAAAGCAGCTTCTAGCTGCATTGGCAGCTAAGCCCTTGACCTGGACAGGTGGGCTCATGTTCAAATGTTGGGCTCATGTTCAAATGTTGAACTCAAGTTCAAATATTTTTCTGTGTAGATATAATAAGTCACATGTGACTAGTGTTTACTGTTTGGGACCCTGTGACCCTAGAGTGTCCCTTCAGGAGCCCCAAAAGATGAGGCTCCACCCACTGGACAGCTCCTCCCTCTGGCTCCCTCACTTTTTGCTACTGCCCCCAGATGTGACAGTCACTTCTCTCTGCCCACTCCCACCTCTGCTACAGGCCCTATTTCCCCCTGCCTACCACAGCCTCCTGCTCTGCCTCACTGATCTTCCTGCCTTAAGCCTTGTCTGTTTCTTTTTCTTTCTCTCTGTCTCTCTACTGAATCTCAGGCCTAGCTACCAATCAAGCCATGCTCCTAGTTCGTTTTAAATTTTATTTTGAGACCTGGTCTTGCTATGTTGCCAAGGCTGCCCTTGAACTTGGGATCCTCCCACCTTAGCCTCCCAGGTGCTGGGCTTACAGGCATGCACCACCATAACTGACTCTTAAACTTTCATCCTAGGGATATAAGTGCTTTTCTTTAAAACCCTTTGATGGCTCCCCATTGCCCTTATGTAAATCTAACTGTCTCTAAGGCCTCTCTTGATCTGGACTGCCTGTCTTTCTCTAGCAACATCTTCATCTATTCTTCTCTTTCAGCCCCCAGGATCTTGGACGTTCTTTAGTTCCCAGGGCTTCCCTCTGGTTTCAGAAGCTGTTCCCTTAGCTTCTGAGTGCAAGACCCCACACTTACCCTCTTTTGCCTGGAAAACTCCTATTTGCCCTTCAATTTGCTTAAAAATCTCTTCCCCAGGAAGCACACCGTGACTCCTAGCACCATCAGACTTTGTTGCCTATAAGAACATTCCTAGATTGCCTCTTTGCATTATTGTGTTTTCCATACAACATGGTCATTTTCTTTTTGTGCCCATTTTGTTAAGGAGGGCAGAAGTGTGTCTTTTATGATGCTTGACCCTCTGCTGGCTTGCCAGAAACATTGGCAGGACACAGTAAAGACAGGATTATATATAGGGTCAGAAAACAGGTGAATCTGAGAATCACTGCCCTTCTCTGGGCCTGACTTTTTCGGTCTGTAAAATGAGGGTCACTTTAGATGGTCTTTGGGGAGATGTTCAGCTCTGGCACTGAGGAGGTCTGGAAGTCAGTGGGATAAATGGATTTCCCTCAAGCTCCAGCTTGGACAGGAGGAATTGGCATGACAGATAAAGTAGTCAGATCCTAGGCTCTGGAGCCTACAACCTGGCACAGCTGTCTTAGCAGAGGAAGCAAGGGTCTAGGAGGGATAGGAATGGCTGGGGCCACCCTCACTCAAAGAGGGTCTAGGAAGGGAACAGCATGGAAGGAGAAACAAGCTAAAGCACCAAGGTCAGATACTGGTCCTGTAGCAGCCAGGAGCCAGAAGTACCTGGGGAGCTGTCTTCCACCCTCTTCACTGCCCAGCTAGTGCCTTCTGCCCACTTAGTCAGCCAGCAAAGGCTGCCTCCTCTTAGGGCTGAGCCCTAGACTGTCCCCAGGCTCAGGGGACATGGGTGGCCTGACCCAGCCCTCTGCATTCCCCCTTGTCTGGCTGGGCATGAGATGAGCTGACAGCAGCAGGCATGTGGCATCATTATCACCAATGACTTGCCCTTTGGTCATCTTTTGTGTTCTGGCCAGCGATCGTGCCCTCCCTGGCCACCCTAGGGAACTGCTGTGGCAGAGGCACTGAAGAGGAACCTGGCTGCATTGTGCCAAAATGTCCTGGCAATCAACACCAGTACAGCTGGGCCTCAATGCTTGACATTTTCACCACCATTCTGCAGGCTCACAGGGGTTGGAGTTTTTGTCCCAGGTCACACAGCATCGATGAACCAGAGTGGGAAAAAACCCAGGGCTGCTGGACCCTACCCCCTGCTTCACTGCTCCACACCCCTCCTGCTAAGTAAGAGACCCCCCCCCACTTCTCCCCATGTGAACCTTACATGCCAGCCTGCTCCAGGACCACATTCCCAGGGGCTACCACCCTCACCCACCTGTCTTTCCCTGTCTGGGCCCTGTGTCCTCTGTGTTGGCCACATTCACCAAAGTCCCCAGGCCACTCCCAGTCAAGGCCCAGCCTTTCCTCTGGTGGATGGCACACAGAGACTGAATATTAGTCCTTCCTGGGAAGGGTGCCATCTTCTCACTGCCAAGATTGGCATGGCTAAGACACCTGAGTAGCTTTTAGTCTACCTGGGATGTGGGATATTTGCGGAATGGGAGAAAGTTCACCATCCAGCATCCTTTGCAGGGGCGTGGAGGGGGAGAGATGTTGGGGACCATTCCGGAGGCCACTGTGTAAGAAAACCATTTTAGAAACAAGAAAGTGTGGGTTAATTTGAGCCCAAGGACAGCAGAGCCAGGTGACCCACACCTTGGCCCTAGTGGCCTGGAGCAGCGAGCAAAGCGCACTTGGACGACTAACTCTCTCACTCTGCTTCCCAATGTAGCCATAAAAGTCAGGCAGCGCCACTCTCGTGGAATGGAGGGGGAGGACTAACCGGGCTCAGCAAGCGTAGGCTGGGCCCACATGGCATGTTTCCCGTCGCGTGGGCGCCAGGCAGCTCTCACACTACCCCGGCCGGGTCCCAGGAGGGCTAAATGGATCTCACCCGCCTCCGCGCACCTCAAAGCGCCCTGCCTTCCTCCACTTGCCCAGGTCGCCCAGTGCCCTCCCAGCGCTGGACGCAGGTTGCCTGTCGAGGGCGGGAGCCAGGGGATGACGCGCAAGCCGACCGGGTGCTGCTGTCCCTGGCAGGGCGGCGTGGGTCTAGGCTCCCACTCTTCCCGCAGACAACTTGTGCAAGCCCCGGGCGCACTGGGCGACGAGGAGCCTGCGCGCCCGCGGGCACCCGCTGGTCGAGAGTCCAGAGGCTGCTCGAGAGGGAGCCGCGGGGAGGGATAAAAGCCAGCAACAAAGAGCACAGACCTCGTCCAGCAGTTGGTTGACTCGTCCCAAAATAGCCGTCTCCATTTGCTGCTCCCCGCGCTCCGCTTCCAGGCGCAGTACCCGGGCCTGCAGCTCCGCCGTCCGAAAATGAGCGAGCAGGCTGAGCGCCAGCGAGCACAGGGCCAGCGCCAGCAGCCCGCACGACCCTGGGCTGGGCAACCGCGCGCAGCGCTCCGCCCGTGCCACCGTGCCCGGCGCGCCCAGCTCTCCAGGGCCGCGGGCACCGGCCGCTGCCGCTTTGCGAGCGCGCTCCGCTACCATTCTCTCGCGTCTTGAGAACCAATAAATAAATAAATAGAATAAATAAAGGCGAGAGCCGCCTCCAAAAGGCGCGATCCAAACTGCGGGCAGGGGGAAAGGGTTTGTGTTGCTGGAAAACGTCCCTTTCCTTTGCTCCCGGCAAAGAGGACGTAAAAATTAGCAATAGGAGGGTGGGGGGGAAAGGCAAAACCCACAACGGGTGGCAATCGTTACACCAAAGTGAGGGGAAAAAAGTTATTTCGAAGAACGTTCCAAGTCCGGGAAAGTTGGGGGAATCTGGCCGGCTCTCCGCCCGTCTTTGCCTTCAAGTGTCTGTAGAGTCCTCGATCTGGTGTCGCGCAGTCGGTTCTTCTGGGTGTTTTGCGTTTCCCAGGCAAGCCAGTTTCAGTCCCCGGGCGAAGGGACGCACATGGAGGGCTCCATGGGCTGAGGTGGGTCGTGGCCGCTGCGGAGGAGCGCTGGGGCCGATTCCGGCGCCTCTGTAACTTGACACACTCGCTGCGGCTGCACGGATCGGATGAGCAATCCGTGCTACTTCCCAAACTAATCTCTCCCGCCCCCTCCCTCCTCCTCCTCCCCACTCCTCCTCCGCCTGCTGCGGGGCCAACGACTTGGATTTGTTTATTTATGCAAACTCGCCCCGGGTGGGGGGCGTGGTGTGCAGGGCCCTGGGGCCCCCAGCCCGCCGCCCCGGGAGCCCCTCTCCCGCGCTCCCTGTCCTCTTTGAAGTGACACTTAGGTTATTTATAGGCAGGAAGGGGGTGTGGAGTGGAGCTGGGGCTGCACTTCTCTCCTTTTCCCTAGATTCACACCCAGGGCCCATTTCGCCTTCCTCAAAGTCCTGGGACCAGGCACCACTGCCCTTTGTTTTCCCAGGAGCGGGCAAAGGCAGGCTTTAGGACCCTCGCGGCCTCCAGCTGAGTTTCTGTTAAGGCATCTGCATGGACATCCACCTCCGGAACAGAACGACCTGAATCCCTTCCGCTAGCACTGCACCCAGCCAACCTCTCACCTTTTGCTTCTCTCCCCTACTGGACCCCACCTTGGGCTCGAACTTCTGAGTCCCTTGGGCTCTGGCAGCTCCTGTGCTGGGACCATTCTGCCACCCACAGCTTTCTTTATTAGTGTGTATGTGGGGGGGGGGGGGAGTCGGACCTCCAGGGTGTAGCAGAACTGGCACCCCTTTCTTTCTTTCAGGGGTACAGGGGAACAGAAACAGAGCCTGGAGTCCCCCCCTCGTGTCTGGGTTTATTCTAGGGCATCTGAGAGACAGATCAGTATTGCAGCCTGCAGGCAGGATTTCTCCCCTTCTTGTCTGCACTAATCTGTGACCCATTCCATCCTCCCACTGCTCCCTAACTGGACTGCGCAGTCATCATTCTTACACTTGCTTACACTCCATTCCTGCGGGGTTAACCTTAGGGCTACCCCCCTCAACTCACCCTGCTGTCATTTCTCATTCCCGCTCCTTTTGAAAAAAGCTGGTGGTTGGAGGGTGTTTTGCATCTGTAGTTTTCTCTCTCCTTTTATCACCTCCCCCCACTTTATGCAACATTTGTGTTCCAAGAAACTTTATCTCCTTATACCTCTTGACATTCCTGCAAATGAGGTGGTGGGGTCGAGGTCTTGGAGAAAGCCTACCACTCAGGAACATCAGGCAGAGGAGAGAAGTCTGGAGCTTGAAACGTGAAGTAGAAGTGGGGGTGACAGGGGTATTAGGGTTTCCTTTCCTAATAACAGGCTGTGTCGTTGAGAACTTCCCATTGTAGATATTGAAGACTAAATATAATACATATATTAACATATAATATACCTCTAATAGACGTGGCCCACTTAATAGAGTGTATTGAACTTGTAACATAGTACCTCCATACAATAACTGTAACATTGACTGTTAGGTCAGTCAGCTACCATTGAGGACTTCAGGGATAGAAAGTGATGCTGCAGAAAGGGCTGGTGGTTAAAAGCTCTGGGTTCCAGTCCAGCTCTAGGATTTCCTTGATGTGCTTCACTGAGTAAGTGAACCTCTGAGTCCCCATTCCTGGGATGGGATAAACCAGTCACCAGAGTACTAATCCTTGAGACCACAGCGGCATTAAATACCACGAGGGGGCGCTGGCGAGTTTCTAGCTGGGGAAGGAAGCTCAGGGACTTGGGGCTTCTCCCATGCCTCTCAGAACAGTCTGAATGGAGGAGTTGAACTAGGGAGTTCGGTTCATTCCTTGTTCTGCAAACTGATCTGTTCCAGTCAGGACGTTAGGGGTCCTCAGCTAAAGCTAAAATGCTAAAGCTAAAATGTTTGGGGCTGTAGAATTTTTGTGATAGGGGGTTGAAGGACAAGGGTGCCCTGGTTGCCTGACCTGATTCCAGCTTTGGAAACCTGTCCAAACCCAAGGTTCCCAGGGGGCTGTTGGAGTCAGAGAAGCCCAGATATAAATCCCACTTGTGTCAATGCTGGAGTTATTAACCTTCTCTAGCCTCAGTTTTCTCATTTATAAAATGAGCAGATAATAAAAATACCTACCTGTTTGGGAGAAGTAAATGAGTAATGCATGTAAAGCACTTATCGTGGTGTCTGGTGTATATGAGGCACTCAATAAAAGGTACCCATTTTAGGAATTTCTAGTTGCTAGTGTCAGACACAGCTACCTCTGACCTCCCAGTTGTGAAATCTGGGAAAAAATTAGATCCCAGGAGAAAGCAAATGGGTTGCAACTAGCTTCTACTTTTCCACAGTTGGTGGCTGAGGGAAGTAGCTTGTGACAAGCCAGACTTTGCCTACATTGAGGGGTCCTGTCTCAGATATCCCTTCCCTTCTTCTGTATTGTCTGAAATTCTTAACCTGGAGATGGTCACTTCAAGTTAAATATTTTCCACTCCAGGTAAATGTTACAGTGTGGCTAGGCCTATCTTCAACTCCTGTTTCTTCAGAGATGAGCCAGGAAACTGGGGACTTGGACATAAAAAGACCCTTCCTTCCAGGAGTCCAGAGGCCAGTGGGGAAGCTAAGTCATGTTCACATGTGGCTTCCAGACAAGGCAGAGTAGTGAATATCCAGAAGATGCTAGAAGGCCAAAATAAGGAGCTTTGGGGACCTCAGGGAAGAAGGGCAGGGGCTGGTGGCCCAAGAAGAGTCCCTAGGAAATAGAACTTCTAGTTTGCAACAGAGATAGATTATTTTCAATGTTAACCCGAAGAATTTGACTTTGATCTGTGGTAATGGCTATACCATGCTGTGTTCTGGGATGGAGAACTAAGGGAAATATTCCCTATGCATACAACCTGTAGTGTTCTCCAAGAATTTTCTGTGGTTTTCTGCCTCTACACATGTGTTGCTGCCAGACCCTCTGCCATGAAGTCCCCCTTCACTTGTCTGCACCTTAAAGTCTTGCCTTTTGCTCTAAGGACCGTCATATTGAATAAATCCCATTTCTCTTCCTCTCTCTCTCCAGCTTTGACAACATTGGCTTTCTTCTTCCTGAAACCTCTCTATCCTGGCTCCTGGAGTCTGCTGAGGTCTCCTGTTGCTCTTGCCTTCTGTCCATCCCTCCCTGAACACTCCTCTCAGTCTCGCCATGTCAAAAATGGCAGCCAGACATCACAGGACCCTTGTGGGTCCTCTGCTGGTCTATCCTGCCCATGACCACACAGCAGCCACACCTGTGGATGCCACAGAGGAGGAGACACCTGCTGTTTTATCTTATACCAGCCTATTCCCATTCTCCTAGTAACTGTGACTCAGTTTCCTTTGGGGAACTTTCTTCCTCTCACTTCTTATGGCTTTAGCGGGGCCCATGTACTTGGCCCTAGGGTGTATGAACCAACCTAACCAATGAGCTTCTCTATCTCCCCTGACTACACTGATTGGGTCAGAGATGGGCAGTGGCCCGGTTCAAGCTGGAATGAGTGGGAAGCATAGCTGTTTCTTTGGGCAGGGCTTTCTACAGAGGGTACCATGTAGTCACCTTAGCACTGTTGATAAATAAGATGGAGCCTGAGGAGGAAGCAATCAGTGCTGAGAGACTGAGTCCTGAAGACATTATCTAGACCCTTGGATCACACTGGCTAGAAGTTCATGCAGGCCAGAGCTCTCTTGCTGTTTTCATCAGTTTTGCTCAAGCCAGTTTGAGTTGGGTTTCTCTTCTTAAAAGTCTAAGAGCCCAAGTCAACAGTCACCTCAGCCCCTCACCAATTTATAATCTCTTCATGGTTAGTGGAAGGGGCAGCAGGGACGTACAAGTTCCCACTCTGCTCATAGAAGCTCTCTGAAGGATTAGAGGGGCCTCCAAGGTAGAGTCACTGCACGCTGGCCCTGGGAATGATGTGTTCTTACTGGGCTCCTTTCCTTCTCTCTGCCCATGACCCTCCTGTGCAAAGCAGACTACTTCTCCCCCGCCCCACACACATGTCACCCACCTCTCTCCAGCTGCCTCCTGGGTACTCTGGGAGCTCCTCTATGCAGCCTCCCTAGCTCTTTCTGCCTTTTGTTACCTTGGTAGGGGCTATTAGTGTCACCCTGTGCCTCAGGCTGGATGCTTGCTCTCTCCCTTGTCATAACCTCCTTCCCCTGGCTGAGACTGGTTCTGTGGATCACACAGGCCAGGTTTCTTTCAGACCCAGTTCTCCTTTCTGGTTTTTCTGCCTTGCTGCTGGGACTAAACTCTCCCACACAGTAGCCACGACTGGAAAATCCAACACAAGGAGGCCCTGGGCTGGGGACCTGCCAGAACCTCCCCACACCCTCTGGGTTTCCCAGTTCATATTTCTTTCCCAAACCTTACGATCCCTGTATGACAGCACAGTTTTCCAGCTCTGCTTCAGTTCTAGCATGTGGTGCGCACCAAGGTAGAATGGGCCTGGGCCCTGATGGCTGCATGAAGTGAAGTTTCCAAGTAAGCCTAGACTTTCACATGAGGGAGAAATCACCTAAATAGTGGAGCCATCCTTCTCCCTGGACTGTCTTCTGTGGCCTAAGACTTGTCCTAACTTGACCTGTGTCCATCCCCTTTGAGACTGTGAGTTCCTAGGAAGGTTGCCTGTACCCACCTCTGCATCCTCAGCACTCAGCATGTGTAGAGACCCAGAAAATGGTGGTGGGAGTGGATGAGTGAGTGAATGATGAATGGATGAGTTCTGGCTTTCTTCCAGCTCTGCTATTTAACCAGTGTCTCTACTTCCCCTTTTGAAACACGGAGGGATTGGTGAGCAAGGAAGAGAAGAGAAAAATAGAATGGATAAAAGCCTTCCCAGCTTGGGCTGGAGCCATGGCTCAAGCTTAGAGCCTGGCATGGCTCAAACAGTAGAGTCTGGTGTGGCTTAAGTGACTGTCTCACAAGTCTGAAGCCCTGAGTCTTCAGTACTACTTTAAAAAAAAAAAGAGCTTTCCCAGTTCAAAAACATACTCAGCTGGGTACCCTAGAATTACTCTAATTCTAGGTACCTCAGAGGCTGAGATTGGAAGGATCACACAGTTTGAGGCCAGCCTAGGCAAAAAGTTCATGAGATCCCATCCAGTCAGTAGCTATGTACATTCTAAGCTAAGTGGGAGGCTGAGATGGGAAGGACTGTGGTTCCAGGCCAGCCCACTGAAAAAGAAAGTTTGCGAGACCCCATCTCAATGGATAAAGAGCTGGGCAGCATGGCACACCTGTCATCCCAGCAACCATGGGAACTTTAAAATAGGAGAATCAAGGTTGTGGCTACTCTGGGCAAAAAGGGAAACCCTATCTCCAAAAATAACCAGAGTAAAAAGGACTGGAGGCTTGGCTGAGGCAGTAGAATGCCTACCTCACAATTGCAAAGCCCTGAGTTCAAATCCTAATACTACCAAATTTATATATATAAAGCCTCCAAAAATCCATTCAGCAAGTACTTCTGGAGCCCTTTCTGGTGCCAGGCTCTGTGCCTGTGTTAGGGACACAGCCGTGAACAAGGCAAGTGAACGCTGTTGAGTAGTACAATGCAGGAAACAGTGTGTGTGTGGGAGCACAGAAGACGATCCCCTACTAGGCTTGGGGCATAAGAACTGAGGGGTGAGCAGTGTAGTCAGATGGAGGGACACTAGGAATCCTGCCAAGCAGGTCTTTACAAAGACCTGGGGTGGGGAGGGAGAAAATCCATGGTACTTTGGAGAAGCTGTTGCTGAAATATGGCATGCAAAGGGAAAGGGACTCAGCATGATAAGGACTTTGACCTTTTCCTGAGGGCAAACTGGAGCCATCAAAGGTGCATCTGTGCCGGATGTAGAATTATCCATCTGTACCAGATGCAGATCCCAGGGAGCCTGAACTGAGGCCCATCCCAAGTAGAGCTAGGATGTACAAAGCAGGCAACCTCTGTGACCTTGACTCTCAAAATTACCCTTGTGCAGGCTGTAAGATTAAATGTTGTCCCAGGTCTGGGGACAGGAGTGTGCAGCATTTTGGTGCCTCAGAGCCAGCCAAAGCTCCTTGTTGAAACAGCAGACCAGATATTTGGAAATGTGTGTTCCTAGTTCTTACTTCTTTCCACATAGCCACATGGATCAATTCACTGGCTGTGGCCCTGATGGGGTTGAGGACAGGGACTGCAGATGTATGGGGAAGGACCAGGCTGTTCAGGAGGCCTTGGGAGCCTTGTTAACTAGGGCCAAACCAAACTCTGTAAGATCAGAGCCAAGTGTGGAGGCTATGCTGATGAAAACATCTTGGGGGCACTCTTTCTTTCACAGACTGGGGAGCTTGGAGGAGTCTGGGCACTTATGGTTACAGACCATGAGTGACTCCGTGTTTGTGGTGTGTGTGTGTGTGTGTGTGTGTGTGTGTGTGTGTGTGTGTGTGTGTGTTAAGGGGTGTGCCTATACATGTACCCAAAAAGGGATGTGTGCTGACCTCCATGTGTATAATCTGCTGTGGTCTTGAGTAGCAGTAAGGAGGGATAGTGTTTCTGTCTTCTGTAGCTGCATAATAAACAACTCGAAAATGCAGATGCTTAAACATTGATTTGTTATTTTTCTTAATTCTATGAATTGACAGGGCTCAGCTAAATGGTTCTTCTGCTCTGAGTAGTGTAGCTGAGGATACTTGTGTGGCTGCATTGTGTATGTGTGGAGAGGTCAGCTGGGACTAGGATGTCCAAGATGGCCTCTCATCCTCCAAGGGCCACTCTAGGTGGCCTCTGAACATTCTGCAGTCCCTCCTGAGCTTCCCTACAGCATGACTGGCTTTCAAAAGGAGAGCTCCAAGGGGGGCTTCTCAGGCATCTGCATACATGCAGCTATCAACGTCCCATTGACTCCAACAACTCATGGCCAAGTCTAGAACTAGCCAAGGTTGTGGATTCCAGGATGTCTGGCCTACTGGAGGTCACAGATGAGTTTTCCCCAAGAAGGAGTGAATGCCTGGTAAGAGGGCAAGGAGCCTGTGTAATCATTTGACCCTGAAATGCAGGGAAATGTGGTTAGCAAAGGCCATGCCCAACAACAGCCTTTGGCCCTCCTCAGAGTCTTTCCAAACCACTCTCTCTTGTGACTTCTTCCAAGAGCAGCTGAGGCCCCATATAGCCCCCAGCCCTCTGGTCTCAGGTGGCTGGAGAACAACTCAGATCACGTCTCCTCCTTGGCCTTATTCCAAGGTCAGACATGGACAGTTCTGGACTCGTTTTCTATTCACTTGGAAGCTATTCCAGGTAGTTTCAGTTACTAGCTCCACTGAGTACTACCTGTGTGACTTTGGGCAAATTATGGAGCCTCTGCCTCTGAATTTAAAATGTGGGTGATGGAGAGAACACTTCATATCACTTAGTGTCATTGTGAGGACTGGAAGCAATGATGTATGCAAAGTGCAGTGTCTGTACTCAGGGGCACAGCATCTTTGTCATTATGACAACAGCAGAGCTCACACAAGACATTTATGACAAAGCTCACACAGACAAAGATCAAACAAGGGCTCTCCCCTCCCTTGATGCTCTGCATTCCTACAGCTGAGAAGGGGGCCGCTACTTGCCTATTTGTGAAGTCCAAGTCATTTTTTTTTTTTGCATGGACAATGCAGTCTACTTTTATTTTCAAAGTTTATTGTATAAAGTTACAGAATTAAAATTACATTGTATCCAATATTATATTTATAAGCTCCACTCATATTGCATATCATTTATTTTTTATTTACTTTTTCATTAATATATATTAACAGTATAAAGTGGTTTCATTGTGATATTTCCATACATGGATACAATGTACCCTGATCAAATTAACCCCCTCTGTCATTCTCCCTCATCCTTCATCCTCCTTCTAACAATTTCAATAGGTTTCATTTTCTATTTTCATGCATGTGTATAAATTACTTTGACCATGTTCACTCTCTCTACACTTTTTCCTTTCACCCCCCCTCCCACTGATATGTACCCTCAACCAGAAACCTGTTTTGTACTACCATCATCCATTTTTAAGGATGAGAGTTTGAATATGAAACAGCACATGTGATACTTGTCTTTCTCAGTCTGGTTAATTTCATTTAATATGATTATTTCTAGTTTCATCCATTTTCCTACATATGACATAATTTCAT
The DNA here is from genome assembly GCF_047511655.1 of Castor canadensis. Taxonomy (NCBI): domain Eukaryota; kingdom Metazoa; phylum Chordata; class Mammalia; order Rodentia; family Castoridae; genus Castor; species Castor canadensis. Next base: position 60,367,110 of record NC_133392.1, on the reverse strand, counting down.
TCTTTATGGCTGAATAATACTCTGTTGTATATATATTCCACATTTCTTTGTTGCTACATTGGTTGATGAGTACTTGGGCTGATTCCATATTTTGGCTGTTGTGTATACTACTGATAAAAACATGGGTGTGCAGGTATCTTGAATGTATGTTGGAAGTCCAAGTCATTGTTATCAATCAATCCATCCTTGTTATTGAGCACCTGGTGCACAAAACCCAGACCCAGCTTCTCATGGGACTCTTAGCCCCAGGGGCATCTGTGTGACTTGAGTGTACAGAAGACAAAAGCAGGGCCCAGCAGCATAAGCTAAGGGCTAAACAAGCAGACAGAGGACTAGTACCTTGGGACTTGGAGAGGGGGATAAGTTACCAGTTAAGACATGGAGCTGAGGTGAAGGTCCAGAAAGATTTCCTGGAAGAGAAAGTCCTGAGCTGGACCTTGGAGATGGAAGGATCTAGCTGGCGTGGAGGACAAGGAGGAAAGCAGAAGTTCCAAACTTTTGTGATCCATCCATGCCAAGATATATCAAATGATATACCCAAACAGTCCGAACTTTTACTCCCTTCCATTTCTCCCTTCTCAGATGGGATGGTCTGGACCCATTTGGCACAGATACCAACACTCCTATTCCCACACCATTGTCAGACCACACCAATCAACTACAGAGCACCATTCTCAACCCACACACACCTTAGGCTTCTCAAAGCAGGAAGCTATCATCAACCTATTGAGATTAGCACTGGGGATGAAACCATTTTGTTGAGTCAGGTTGAGTTTAAAACCCAGCACCCAGAAGTTCTCCACCTTGGTTTCTCCATCTGCAACCTGTGTACCTTTCAGCAAATATCTTAACCTCTCTGGAACACAGCTTCCTGTCCAGAGCAGAGGAATAGTAATTGCTACTCAGGGGAATGCTGAAACACTCAAATGAGATCATGAGTGTGAGGCCCTAATAAAACACAAAATCCAGGAGAGAGCATGGGATGGTCATCCTGAAGCCAGACGTCAGGAACCACGAGCAAATGCATCCATTCGGGCCCCGTTCACAGCTTTTTGGAGGCAGAACACTCAATTCAGGAGCGAGAGTGAGATGCAGACCCTCAGAGCTGTCAGTCCATGGAAACAGGGCTTGGAATCCGGGCCCCCACACAGAGGCAGTGGAAGGGAGCCCCAAACATGTGCTTGGAGAAGCAGCTCAGGACTTGAGTGCTCTGTGACAGGCGGGAGCACTATCGGAAAGATAGACATCTGCGGTTTAAGAGACAGATGTTTTTGGTTGATGACAGACAGATAATAAAGAGCCGATTTGTTTACTGCAGCAGATCCCTGTTTACCAGAATTTGGGTTGTGACCATGGCACTGTGTCTGCTCGCTTTCCTGTCCCCCGGGCACTGTGCTCATCCCGCCTTTGTCTTGACCATGGAATGCAACCTTGGAATCTCCTCTCAGAGCTGCTCTCCACATTTGAAATGCAGAGGAACCCCTCTGTCACCCTGAAGGACCTTTATACAACTTCTGAAGTGCCACTGCCATGTGACATCTGCAGATACTGAGCACAGAGAGGCCAGAGTGTGGTCCAAGTCACACACCTACAGGTTGATGCTCAGCCCTGGGTCTGGACTGTGGCCAATGGTCAATAAACCCAGAGGAGGCTTTGCTCCCTTAACTGAACTCTCCTTTCTTCCTCTCCTCTCTCTTTTTATCTGCAGCAGTAACTGTGAAGGCAGAACATGTGGTTCTCTAAACATCATTACAAAGACCTTCTCTCTCTCTCTCTTTCTCTCCCCCTCTCTCTCTCTCTTTCCTGAGGCAGTTGCTTTGTTAAGGTTATTTCTGAAATGAGGAGGGGTATGCCTTGTTTGTCTTTCCTGTACGCCCCACCCCCAACAGGAAATGAGGGTCTTGCTTTCCTTGAGTGATCTGTGGCTGACGTTAACTCACTGCCGACAGGCGGGTCTGCTGTAGATAAATCAGCTCAGGCCCTTCCTCAACTTTATAAGGCTGCGAAACAACATCTGGAAACAGATGTTTGCTCAGAGATGGAGCAGGAGTAGAAGGCATGGCGTCAAAAACAATCCCAAACCCTTAGCAGGGGAAGATGTGGCAAGGGCTCTGTGGGGGCCCAGGACAATGGGTTGGTGCGGGAGCTGTGCAAACATAAAGGAATGGCCCCCACTCTGGGCTGGGGCATGGGCTGCTGTTTTCCAAATGGCCTGGCCTAACAGCACAGCCCTGATAGTTTCCAAGGATGCTGGTCTGCCCAGGGGTTAGGGGTGTAGACCCTGTCCTCACAGCTTCTCTTTTTGCCCTCATCCTATGACCAAGGACCAGGAGTCCACCTCCGTGAATGTATTGACTTTGTTTCCCAGAGACAGTAACTTCCTGCAGGCATGGAGACCTCATCAAACTCAAATCTGTTGCTGTTAAATGTGAAGGTTCAGGACAGGACGCATCATCTTAACTAAAGAGTGATGGTGCTGACAAAGCCGCATGGTGTGGTGAAGGTGGTGGTAGTAGTGATGATGGTGATTTTGGTGTTATCATGCCGATGGTGTTGGTGTTGGTGGTGTCACAATGGTGGTGGTAATGGTGGGGGTGCTGATGTCATGACGGTGATGATGGTTTGGTCTGGTGATGGTGGTTGTAGTGGCAGTGGTGATAGTGATGGTGGTGGTGTGATGTGATGTGATGGTAGTGGTGACGGTAAGTGCTGGTGGTGTTGGTGCATTGGGTAGATGTGGACATAAACTAGGGTGATCACCTGTTCACCAAATTTCCCCCACTTACCAAACTAAATCAATCAGGGATCTTGGGAGTTTTCAATCAGCAATTGGAAGGTGGAAACTTTTATTTTGGGGCCACTCTGTAGCCAGCATGTGAGTCCATGAAGCTTATGCACGGGGTCTGTTCTCAGAAGAGAAAGAACAGTGGAGAGAAGCAGGAATGAGAGATGGGGAGAAAGGAAGCTTCCTGTTGGTGTCGGGTGTTCAAGTCCCTTGGGTACAGTCACTCTGAGGATGTTATCCATTTCCATTCTCAGTGTGGGAGCCATTACTTTTTTTCCTTAAGTTAGATGCCTTGGGTTTCTGTTGCTTATTGCTAATGGATTTTGGTGACTCTGAGCAGTGGCCACCATGCCAGTGTAAAGATGGTCTTGTGAGACATCTCAGCAGTAGTGGTGGTAGAGAGGAAAGACCACCAGGGTGATGGAGGGGGTTGTGGGATGTGATGGTTGCTAACGGAGGTGATGGCAATAGTAGTTTAGATTAGATGGTGACATTGACCAGGGTGATACTGGTGATGATGGCAGTGATCATGTGACAGAAGGTGATGAATGCAAAGATGTTAAGCTTTGCCAGCTTAATCTGGATTTGCATCTTAGAAACACAGGCCCAAAAGACCCACAAAAGGATCATTAGAAAGGGTCTGGAGGTGGGGACAACAAGTTCTTCTACAATATCAGGTGCTATCTCTTTTCTTAGCTGGACAACTTCTAGCTAAACCTGGACCTGGAGAGGAGGGGAGGTCACAGAACTGTATTGGATACTTCTAAAACAGAGACACTGGGGTCCCCAATCCCAATGCACATCCTTTTGAGAATTCCAAGTGCCCCCATCCAAGAGATCAACCATCAGGCAAGATGAACAAAGGAGAGGGGCTACATTGCGGGCCAGTGGGAGAACAAACATTAAGCAGCACTGGGCCTTGTGTCTGACCATTTGTTCTTCAGCTGTGCATATCTGTGAATTTTTGCTTGCCATGGTCTACTTGGTGAAAATGAGTCATCTCTGGAGAATAACAATGCTAATTTTTGTGAAGCATTTGCTACGTGCCAGGCACTGTTTTAAGTACATTATATACATCATCACACAGGATGGAATCCTCACAAGAGTAGGTGTTTCTATTCCTCTCCGTACAGATGAGAAAATCCAGGTACAGAGAGGTTATGAGACTCACTCAAGGCCGCACTTAGGAAGGGAGGATGGGAAGTCACATGGTCTGGGCTCTGGATGCCACCTCCAGCTCATCACAGTTAGGGCAGCTTCCTCCTATGTCCCCAGGGTGGGATCCAGCCTCTTCCCCAAGTGCCTCCTTTTTCATTCCTTTCTACCCAGGAGAGAATTTTCCATAGGGAGTCTGAGGCCAAGAGGAAGGAAGTGAATTTTCATGGATCCTGTAGAAGAAGCTATCTGCTTCAGGGAGCTGACTGATCCAGGCATACTCCATGTCAGGGAGAACTGTCCAGGAAGGCTGGGTTGTTAAAAGGCTCCCTCCTTTGGAGCTTGGTCCTTCCCCCCAAACAGAAGGCTCCCACCTGAGGCAGTGAGTACAGAGCTCTAAGATTCTGCCACAACAGAAGACTAAGCTATGACTTTGGGATCAGTCATACCTGTGTGTGGTTGTCACTTCACTACCACCGTGGGCTTGTAACTACTTCTCTGAGAGTGGATTTTCACACCAATAGTGTAGAGACAGTAACACCATTGTCTGGAACAATGTGTAAAGTACCTAGCTCAGTGTCTGACACATAGTAGACACTCAATAAACATCAGTCCTAGTTATTATAATAGTATTTTAACTCCTTGGATTTCAGGTCTCTTCTTTGTCATTCTCCTTGTTTTCCATTCTAGCAGATTTCCATTCTGCTAGAAGGAGGCCCAGGGGGAAAGAATCAAATGGTTAAAGCAAGCCAGACCCAACTATAATGGCAAGAGGGCCAGTATTGGTTCCTGACCCTTTTCCCGCCCCAAGAACTTACATAGCCTGTGGCTGGATTCTTAAAAATAAACACATGTCATTTCCACAATGGAAAGTTTTCTTTAAAAAGAGAAAGAAAGTAAAACATTCTCCTGTCGTCTCCCTTGGCCAAAGAGAACTGAGAAAGATAAATTAAGCCTTTTGCTCAGACATACCAGGTTCCAGCCCTGGGCCCCACTCTCCCCAGCTTTGTTGGAAGCTCCTGCAGCCCCAGAACCCCTCCTCAATGCCCCTGTGAGGTCTATGGGGATCTATTGTAGGAATCCTGGCTTTTGTTTGGGGAGAAGTGTCCCATCTCCCACTTTTAGTTTTTTCTTCTTCTTAGTGGTGCCCCCTGCAGGCAGCCAGAGCCATTGCTTCTTCGCCTATCTACATTTACCATGCTGCACTCAGACTCCCCAGCTAGCTGCCCCACAGACAGACTCCATCAGCTGAAAATACTTGTCTAAGGTTAACTGGAAAGTGAATGGCAGAGCCAGGACTGGAGGGAAGGGTCCTTGCCCCACCAAAACATATGCTTGGAAAATCTGACATCAACCAGTTGGTCAGGGACGTGGTGAGGAAAGCCCTGAATCTGGAGTCAGAAGACATGGACAAACTCCACGGCGTAGCCCTCAGGGATAAGGGGCTGTGGGAGTATGAAGGCCTAGTACAGAGAAGGGACTCAAGACATGTTTTCAAATTCAAATCACACAAAGCCATCATTGTTTTTTATGGAAAGATGTGGGGGTCTTTTAGTTAATTGATTCATTACCTTGGCTATTTGGAATTTTCTGGGTTTTCTACAATGAACTTGTAGTACTTCTCTAATAAAAAGTATTCTTTAAGTTTTAATTAAAACTCAAACAAGGTGCTTCTTAACCACATTTCCTTTCTTAGCAGTATTCCCAAGAGTCTAGGAAAAGGAGTGTAACTATGCACTGTATAATGCATTTCAGTTGAGTATGGATCACATATCTCATCCAACAGTGGCCCCACAGGATCACATTGTCTCGTGATGTCCCAGCTGTCTTAGTTTGTATGAGCACACTGTGATGTTTGCACATTGATGACAGTGCTTCATTATGCCATTCTCAGGGCACATCCCCATTGTTTGGCAACACACAGCTATAATTGGACACAGCCCTCTGGTACCATGCTTCCTGGAACACCACCTGCTCACCTGGGCTTGTGGCCTTGGCTCTCAAGGAGACAGACAGAGACAGGATGTGCACACAGGGGGTACAAGGAATGTGAGCAGCACTGGGTGGAAACTGAAGTTTGATTGTGATGCAGTAGCAAGGAAGATCTTAGCCTACCTCATGGGGAGATCGGAGCTCAGATGCCCTTCAAAACTGCCCAGGACTGAAGGGTCCCAGGCTGGCTTCTTACATCTGCCCTAGCAGCAGTCCCAGGATAAGGATGACCCCACGGAGGCAGTGTGGTACTGGGTGAGGCCCATCTCCTCTGTCATGTGTAAACCCTCAGCAGCCAACACCTTGTCCCAGGAGCAGCCAGATGGTGGATCCACTGCACTCAGGTGAAAATTGGCCCAGCAGGAGGCAGACAGGAGCAGAAGCTCAGCTTTTTGTTTCTTTCTTCCTTTCTTCCTTCCTTCCTTCCTCCCTCCCTCCCTTCCTCCCTCTTTCCCTCTCTCCCTCTCTCCTTTTGTAGGTACTGGGATTTGAATGCAGGGCCTCTCACTTCCTAGGCAGGCTCTCTACCACTTGATCCACTCTGCCAGCCCCAGAAGCATGCTCTTCATGAAAATCTCCAGTCCTGTTTGAACTTTCAGACCCAGGCTGCACACACAACTCCTGGCAGCCACCTGTGTGGCCAGTAAGCCAGGAAAATTCAGGAATCAGGCATTCCCCTGGTTGTATCTAAGCTCCCTTCTTCCCCACTTTCCCTACCTGAATCCAGGCACTCCATCCAAAGGACCCCTGGGATACAGACACATAACAGTACAGCAGAGCAATTCTAACAGTCTTTCCAGGCCACAGGAACTTAAAAAAGTGGTCTGTAAAGCATCTTTCTCATGCTTAAGAGCCTGGGTCTCTAAAGAAAGGCCTGACTCTCCCACACCTGTGGCTCTTCCCCAGTGTTCTGAAGGGACCATCTTCCAGTATTGATCTGTTGTGAAAACTTGTTACACAGTCCTGCAAGCAGCACTTCATGGGTTGCCTAGACTTCAAAGCAGCTCAAATTGTTTTGAGTGAACCACTTAGAATGATTTCAGTTGCAAGAAAGAAAGCCTGACTCCAACTGGTTGGAACAGTAAAGTGAAGACATTTAAATCACATAATTGAAAAATCCAGAGGTAGATGGCTTCAAGTGATGCTTGATCTAGAATGCAATGATATCACTAAGGGCTCTGTTTCTTCACTCTTTTCCTTCTTCCCTCCCTCTTTTTTCTCTTCCTCCCTCCTTTCTTCCCACCTTCCTCCTCCTAATTCTTCCAATATGGCAGCACGCCTTCAGCCTCACCTCCCTGTTGGTCCCAAGATGACTGTTCACAGTTCCCAGAGCTACATGTGGCTGCCTTTTCACATCCTGCCAAAAGAGGAAGTAGGCCTTCTCTCAGTGTTATCATTCTGATTGGACTAGCTCAGGTCACATGCTCACCACTAGGCCAATCAGTGGGGGCAGGAGAAGGGAAAGTGTTCACTGGCTTCACTACTGGTATGGAATGAAAACCTAGCCCATATTCCTGAGACAATATCCCCAGACAGAAAACAGAACTACTAGGAGGAACAATGGGTCCTGGGGGCAACCAACAAATGCCTGTGAGGTTCACGGTGCTGTGAACCTCTTTATCAGTAAAAACACACTTAACTACTGTAAAAGCAGCACACAAAGTTTTGTGATTCCTCACACTGAGGTACAAGTATGGGTGCTGGTAGGACTCGGGCTGCCTGCTCTGCAGTGACTTCTGAAACTGGCTGTTTCTTAGTTGTGTGGTGGATGCTTGTTTTTATACAGCTCACAATCTTATCACCTAGCTTATGGCCCCAGCACCCCAGATTCCCTCCCATTCTCTGCCCATGTGATTTGAATGGGGCCAGACAAGCTATACCCAGGATTAGCCAATCAGTGCATTCCACTCTCTTAGCCTCAGTGATTGGTTTGGAGATAGACACATGATCATCTCTAAGCCAATGACAGCCAAGCCTGGGAGTTTGTTTTTTATCATTGAGGAGGAATGGATCTATTTTTCTGCTGAATTTGAACCTAGGAGGATGTTCAGCCGTTTTAGCATGACTTGATGCCTGAAAAGGAAGACAAGTAGAAGAAAGCATAGCTGAGAAATAAAACCAGACTGCACCCTCATGACACTTTGACACCCTAGAACAAGCTGCACCTGAAAGCAAAGCTATCCTAGATATTTCAGGACTATTTTCCAATGAATTCTTTTTTTGCTCCATCCTGATGTGTTGGGTTCTCAGTCCCTGGCAACCCAAAACCCTAAGAGAGTGGGTGTTAGATTCCCCCACCCCCACATTGCCTGGGCCTAAAACTCCTGATTCATTTTGTGCCGAGCCCAGACGCTCAGCAAGGAAGCTGTTTCCCTGCCAAATGCTTCTGCTCGGGAGTGTTGAAATGGCCTGCAAAGAAGGAAAACAGTTGTCTGTAATGGGCCAAAGTCACACTGTCAAATGATTTCTCCTAGCTAGGGAGGAACAAGGACCCTGTCCGCAAAATCTAGGAGATGGAGGCGCTCTGAAGGAAGGCAGAAGAGAAAGGCAAGCAGGGTCACCCCTTTACAAAGACATCCCTGGGTTGCTGCACAGGCCACTCCCTGGGGAAATGAAGCCTGGCTGTCAGGAATGTTTCCCAAGAGAATGTGTTCAGCTTCGCTACACATTCCTTTCAGTCCCCTCCTCAAATGGCTAAGTCCTCTGAAGGGCTTTGCTATGTATTTTTTATTCCACAGGCTATTTGCCCTGCCTACCCCCCCTCTGCCAGCCAAGTTTAACCCAATAGAGACCCACTTGCAGAATTGAAGTTAACATAATCCATAACTCAAGGGACATGCCAACTGTCCACTGTGCAACCTTGCTGGTGTCCAGTTAGCAGATGTTTCTGAGATGTCTTCTCCAGCCAGGGCCAGGTTGGTTAGGCCCTCTGTGAACACCAATATCCATTAGATATGACTCTGCTTTTCAGAGACCAGAGCTGGGGAAGAGAGGATGAGAAAAAACAAGCTATTGTAGGTCAAGAGAAGTCAGGACGGGGGAGGGGGGAGTTGGAACCCTGCATTGTGAAGGGTAGAGGCAGGTCTGGCAGAATCCACAGGGCCTGACGTGGGATTCACCTACCAGTGTGAAACAGCTTCACTCTGGAGAAGGCTGGGAGGCTCTCCGGACCAAGAGAACAGCCAGAGCAGAGACACGACAGGATACAAGGCCATGTGTTTGTTCCTCCATCTGTCTTCCTTGGGCTGTGCTTCCATGTCTGGGCTCCTGCCTCTGAAAGGCAAAGGGGGTTATGAAAACACCACACTCAGGTTAACTGTGGAAACAGCAGTCACAGTCACATAATGGCCCTGATCCTCAATTAAGTTCTTGTTTTTCCAGCCAGGATTCTCCTTTCTTTGAGCCAGTCTGACAGGCTCAAAGCCAAGCCGAGAACTGAGTCTTGCAGCATCACGTTGGTTTCTGAGCCAGCCTACTACATGAGAATTCACTGCAAGCAGGGAAACAACAAACTTTATCTATCACCATTAGTCATTCAGGATGACATTAGCTCACAAGTAGAGGTTGTCACCATTTCTACCTGGAGGCGGCTGGGGTTTGAGAAGGAAGGAATGAGCCTTTTTCCAAAAGAGGTGATGGTGGGGGTGAGGTGATGAGAGCAGGGGCTGATGATGTGGCCCTGAAAGAAGAGAGGACAATAAAGGGGTGACACAGATTTAGGAGTTCTACATGGTGAACATAGAAGCTGGGAATTACACTGAAGAGTAATAGTTTTGCTGTGTGATTGGGGACTGCCATTCAAACTCTCTGTGTTTCATTTAGGAGGGAGTAATAACATTGAAATCTCTGATGATGTAGTAGAGAGTGATGATGTCTAGATGATCAAATACTGCATAATGAATTGCCCAAAGTTTAGAGGTTTGAAACAACTTTCTTATTCATTTCTCACTTTCAGTTTGTCAGGCAAGACTCGAATCACTGGGATTCTAGCTGAGGTTTCTTGGGAGGCGGACGTCAGATGTCAGTGAGGATTCTATCTTCTGTGGACTTGACTGGTGCTGGAGAACCCACTTCCAAGGCGACTCAGTGGCTTCTGGTAGCAGAATCCAGTTCCTTTCCATGTGGCTGTCCCATAGGCCGTGACAGGCTGCCAGCTTCCTCCAATACAGGGGGTCCAGGTGACCCGGTGAGGCTGTAAGGCCTTCCATGATTGGCAGCCACAAGTCAATCCTGATTCCACATGGGAGGGGCCACCAAAAGCGTGCATAGCAGGATGCCAGGCCACTGGCGGTAACTTGGAAACTGACTCCACAGTCAGCTGAGTCAGTCCCTGCCCTCAACCAGGCTGATGTCGCAGGATTTCCCCCCTCCTCATAATGAAAAATACACTCGGCCTTCCTGAACCCTCCAGAAGCTGTCTCCTTTTACAGCTGCAGCTCAAAGTGCAGGCTGTTGCCATCTATCCCAGGCATGGGTTCCTGGGCGTGTGTCTGTGACAACAGGGCGGCAGATGATGAAAAAATGTGAGGAGCCCGAGAGATCTGGAGTTGAGTGATGTGGGGACACAGTATGGGGGTCACGTTCTTGTAGAATGTGGTCAGCAAAGGAGCTGACTCTCCATGAATGATTCTGAGAGGCAAGGCAGTTGACATGGCAAAAAGATGGTGCTCCAAGCGTTCAGTGTCAACTCAGTCATCACTGAAATATAGGAAGACACCCCTGTTCTCCAAAGGAATCTTTCAATTCACTCATATTTATTTCAAATCCTTTTTAGGGGAAGAGAAAAATGAAACAGCAGCCAAAAGTTATTATCATTAACATACAGTAAATTCACCCCCAAGGCCCATTTATGGTCAGACACATCCAGCAGAATGTTGATACTCTCTGTGCTAACTGAAGCTCCCAGCACCATTCTCTCATGTCAAAAATAGTTCACAGTGTTTTGTTTATGTGTGTGTATATGTGACTGGGTTTGAATTCAGGACCTCATACTTGCTAAGCAGGCATTCTACCACTTGAGCCATGCTTCTAGCCCTCTTGGTGTTTCATTAATACAAAAATTTGTCTCAAACATTTGAAAAAAAGTATTTCAGTGTACAGAAGGTAGAAGAAAGGACCTGAACATTAAAGTGAGTATAGGGTTCCTTATCTGGATATAAGGGCTTGGCTCAGAACTGAAGCACAGTCCAATGGGCAGTTTCCCATAGACATAGATGAGGCAGGAAGTACAAAGGACTTGGTGAACACTGGTGCTCCCATTACTTGCTGTAACAATCTTGACACCTTCTCTGGGCTTCAGTTTACTCACAGGGACAACACTTTTCTTATCTACCTCGAACTCAAATAAGACAGTATGTCTGTGGTCACAGTTGCCATGCACTGTTGAGTAAAATGTTCACTGCACAAGTGTGTTTGGCCCAAGGTGAGTAGACGCTCCACATCACAAATTGTGACATCCTGGGACTGCTCAAAGGGCACCTTTTAGTAATTTCCCCAAAGGATCTGTGAAGGCCAGATCACCGGAGCAGTGTGAGATATGACTAGAAAGAGCTGTAGGTGTCACCCTGTCTGGCCTTGTCCTGCTAAGAGGTCTCTCTACAGATAGAAGGGAAAGGAGAAGAGAGGGATCTGGAACTGAAATCATTGTTCTCTTCACTTCCAGAAGTGGAGGAAGAGTGTGGAAACAGCAAACAAACATTCGCATGGGCTGCTATCTGGTCACCTTGCCGAGGCAGACATTCAGAGACTGCCCACACTGCAAAGGCTTATGGTCAGTCAGCCTGCAGAGTAGGTGAGCAGCCTTAGAGCCCTGGGGAAAGAAAAATGGAGCCCTCGGGGACCCCAGGGCTCTCTGTTGGTTTCAGTTGCTCCTAAGGAGGGGCAGAGATGATCGGGGGATGTGACTTCAGATGAAGGAGGCAGCTGCAGGAGAAGCAGAAGGCAGAGAATATAGGCACTTGACCCCCCAGCCCAGTTCCCTCTTTCTCAGCAGCCCTGGCCTCTGAGTTCCACCTCCTGTACCCCAGCTTCTTATCTTCAGCTTTGGAGGGGGTGTTGGGCAGAAGGTCCATGACTGCAGAAGGTCAGGGGTTCTCGTCTGTCCGTCCCCAGCCCACCCTGCCACAGCTAGCCCTGGGTTCTGCTTCTGTCCTCATTCCTTGTCTGTGGCCCACATGTGTGATAACCTTGAAGTCCTCTGCCATGGCCCTCCAGGGCCTACCACCTGAGCAGCTCACTGGCACAGGACTGTGGGGAGAATGGAGCAGTGGGAGTAGCCAGATGCAGCAAGTTGGAGTGGCAGTGCACTCACCCAGGTATGACAGCAGAGGATTCGCCTCTGTTCTTTGCCACTGACTTGTATTCCAAGGCCTTATTCTGCCCCACGGTAGCAGTGTGATTATGGTCAATTTGCAGCCCCTCTCCTTGTTCAAGGTGGCATCTAACTTCCTGGAGGCTGAGTGGCGTCAGGCATCTGGTCTTCAGTGTCATTTGTGATGTCCATCACCAAGCTTGCCCTTGTTCATTGGTCTCTGTGGGTTGCCATGGAGATAGCCCCATGCTGCTCTGTCCTTCCTATCTAGCTCCATGCTGATCTTGGGGGCGTTATCCGTTCTTCAGGTCCAAACTGGTGTTTGGGAAATCTCTGCCAGGCTGGCTAAGCTTTGCTGCTAGAATATTCCATGATCCCTTCCCTGGGGTCATGCCACTTCCCAGGGCTCTGTGAATAAAAAGCCCTGTATCTCCTGTACTCTCAGATTCTCCAAAGCTCTCTGGAACCCTGTCTCTGAACCGCCCTTGTCCGTGATCCTGTGGCTCCTTCCGCCTCCACTGCCCCTCAGAAGAGGACTCCTTGGCAAATCTCAAAGATGGAAGTACTGCCCTTGCTCACCTTGCTGCTACCTTATGGACCCAAGATTTCAAATGGAATCCAGGTGAAGCTTTCCTTTGTCTTCCCTGGCCACACCCCTCCCTAAGACCACGGGACAGAATTGGGGTGGTAGTGAGAAGGAAAGGGACAAAGCATGGTAAAAGGAAATAACAAAGGGTGGAAAACACTACCCTGAAATGATGGCTGGGTTCCCCCGAAATTCACACGGAGCCTGCAAAGAGAATAAAGTGGTCACAGACAGATCCAAAATGGGAATCTGTAACTCTCCACACACAGTTGATCACAGTCAGGAAGGGACTTGGTCACTCGAATGTATGGTGCACTGTGGAGTGGGATGAAACCCTCACTGGGGCACTGTTGGTGGCAAAGATGCCAAGGGAATGCAACATCTGGATGGAGGATGCCGAGAATTGTGACATGGTCAGCCCAGTGCTTCCGTCCCAGGCGAGGAAGACTGGATCTACCCATCACTAAACAGCTGGCAGGTAGGGTGAGGACTTGTTCTAGAACTCCCTGTAGAGCCTGAGGGACATAGGAAGCCAGGCACCAGCTCTCCTGAAGGAAAATATTAAGGGTTTGTTTGGAAATGACAAGGAGCTCCCAGTGGGATGGTGAGGCAGAGGGTGAATGAACCCTTCATGAGACAGTCCACAGATGCAATGTCTGATAGGACCTTGGAGGTCCCTGCCTCACTGAGGGGCTTTGATTCCTCATGCTCCTGAGTTCTCATGTCTCCCATGTCATTCATTTCAATCCCTCTAACTCATTCCATGCGGCAACTCAGACAGGTGCTGTCTAGAAGCATAGATGGTGAATCTATGAAAACTGAGTATGCTGAGAGATAGAAGCACACATGAGATCACACGGGAGGACTTGCCCTGTTCATGAGAACAGGCTGTTTCTAAGCCTGCCTTCATATGCAAGCAATCACCGTGGTAACTGACATCATTGTTCTCTCAGCTCACTGTGACCTTGCCTCCCCCTCTTTCCAAGAAAATTGAGGACATCGGGTGTGAGTTCCTGATTCCCAGGAGTCCTCACGCTCAGGCCTTGCCCTAGTCAGACTCATCCTGCCTCCCCCACTGCAGCCTCAGAGGATGAGGTGTCTTTCTTCTCAAAGCCAACCAGCCCACCTGTGTCCTTGACCTCCAACTCTCCTGCCTCCTCCAAGAGGCTACCTCATCAGTCATCCATCCCTCTCCTGCATCGCCACCTCTCCCAACTTACTGGCTGCTTCCCCACTGCCCAAAAATATACTCAACCACCTCACATCCAAAGCCTAAATCTTCCCCTGGCCATGTCTAGCTTCTGTCCAAATCTCCCTTCTCCCCTTCTCATCCTACCCTCACAAAAAATGGTCCACACCTGCTCTTCTCTACTTGCTCACCAGCCACTCAGACCTGCCTGCTGCACACTGATCAGTGGAAGTTGCTCTTATCTTAAAGACCTAATTGGCAAATCCAGTGGGCCTTTCTCAGACCTTACTGCTGATTCTCACTGTTGTATTGAATGCTACCCTTCTGGAACCCTCTCCTTTGGTTCCTTAGATTCACCTCACACCTCTTGTCTTCTTCTCTGTCTCCAAGGCTCTGTGGTAGTGAGTTTCCACGATGGAGTTCACCTTGCATGGTCACATCCCACATTGTACCAGGGTTGGAGAATATGGTGGAAATGATGGCATGTCATTTTGAAGGTTAGTGATAAAAGACAGCAAGGTTTCCATCTTGCTCTTTCTCTCATTCTGTCTTGTAGATAGCTCACTCTGAGAGAAGTCAGTTGACACACACTGAGGAGAGGCCCACTTGGCAAGGAACTAAGTCTTCCATCTACTAGCCAGTGGGGAGCTGAGGACTCTAACCACTACCTGTGTGAGTGAGCCTTCTTGAGAATGGATCCTCCCCCAGATGAGATGGCTTCAGCCCCACCCATCAGTTACTATTGCCTCATGACAGACCTTGAGACAGAATCATTCAACTAAGCTGTTCTCAGATTCTTGACCCTCAGAAATTATGAGAAAAGAAGCCTGGAATGGTGGTACATGACTGTAATTCCAGCACTTGAGAGACAGAGGCAGGATTGTAAATTAGAGGCTAGCCTAGACTATTCAGCAAAGCCCTGTCTCAAAAAAGCCAGGAGAGAGATTATAGAGATAGAGATAGATAAATAGATAGATGGATAGATAGATAGATAAAAAGAGAGAAGGAGGAGGAGAAAAAGAAGGAGGAGCAGGTTTGTTGTTTTACAGTACTCAATTTGGGAGCAATTTGTTACTTAGAAACTAGTTAACCTTTTGCTTGACCTTCTACATGAGACTCCATGAAGTGTTGATGTTCCTTAGAATTCTACCTTGGATCACTTCATCTGACTCTTGGTGCTCATAGGATAAGGCAAACCCTGCAGAGCACCTATTCAATAGTCATTTCAACCCACTCCCCATTTCTTCCTTCCTGGAAAAATCCATCTCCCCCAACTGAGGCTGAAAATACCAGATTACCTACATTACCAGCTTCCCTTGCAACTAGATATGGGCACAAGATCCAATTTCAGCTGATGGGACCAAGAGGTATCTTGCTAGGTGTTTGAAGAAAGGTTTCTCTCCATGATAAAAAGAGGGAGATTATTAAAGACTCTCCTTTTGCCAGATGATGTCATTATGCAAAGCATAATGCTTGGAGCTGCAGCATCAACCATCCCGCCCCCTCCCCCATTGTCCTCCTTAGCCCCATCCAAAGCCAGCACTGGAGAACAGGTCCTCCTTGGTGCTGAACATTTTTCTTAGCCTGTAAAATTTTGAAAGTCAGAGTTTAAGTCTTGAGCAAAGGCCTTTTAACTCCAGGGTTGTGAAATTTTTTCAGTATAACACATTTAAAGACTTAGAAGTCTTATCTATTTGATTCTGGACAACTCCATGTATCAATAGTCACCTTCATGCTTTTAATTGTAGTCACATATTTTAAATTTCCCAAATTTCTCTCTCTCACTAATGGTCCCCATTTCCTTAAGCTGCAGTGTTTTGAGGGTAATTAATTGCAAGTAGGTTAAGCCTATCAGACTTAGGTGTGAGGGGCATTTCACTAGTCTTTTTCCCCCAAGTCAATGTATCTGTTAAGAAACAGCTACCTCTCACCATCTCTAGCAATAAAGGAAATGCAAATTAAAACCACACTAAGATTCCACCTCACCCCTGTTAGAATAGCCATCATCAGCAACACCACCAACAACAGGTGTTGGCGAGGATGCGGGGAAAAAGGAACCCTCTTACACTGTTGGTGGGAATGTAGACTAGTACAACCACTCTGGAAAAAAATTTGGAGGCTACTTAAAAAGCTGGACATCGATCTACCATTTGATCCAGCAATACCACTCTTGGGGATATACCCAAAAGACTGTTACTCCAGAGGCACCTGCACATCCATGTTTATTGCGGCACTATTCACAATAGCCAAGTTATGGAAACAGCCAAGATGTCCCAGCACTGACGAATGGATTAAGAAAATGTGGTATCTATACACAATGGAATTTTATGCAGCCATGAAGAAGAACGAAATGTTATCATTCGCTGGTAAATGGATGGAATTGGAGAATATCATTCTGAGTGAGGTTAGCCTGGCTCAAAAGACCAAAAATCGTATGTTCTCCCTCATATGTGGACATTAGATCAAGGGCAAACACAACAAGGGGATTGGACTATGAGCACATGATAAAAGCGAGAGCACACAAGGAAGGGGTGAGGATAGGTAAGACACCTAAAAAACTAGCTAGCATTTGTTGCCCTTAATGCAGAGAAACTAAAGCAGATACCTTAAAGCAACTGAGGCCAATAGGAAAAGGGGACCAGGAACTAGAGAAAAGGTTAGATCAAAAAGAATTAACCTAAAAGGTAACACCCACGCACAGGAAATCAATGTGAGTCAATGCCCTGTATAGCTATCCTTATATCAACCAGCAAAACCCCTTGTTCCTTCCTATTATTGCTTATACTCTCTCTACAACAAAATTAGAGATAAGGGCAAAATAGTTTCTGCTGGGTATTGAGGGGGGGAGCGGGAGGGGGTGGAGTGGGTGGTAAGGGAGGGGGTGGGGGCAGGGGGGAGAAATGAACCAAGCCTTGTATGCACATATGAATAATAAAAGAAAAATGAAAAAAAAAAAAAAAAAAGAAACAACTACCTCTTAGTCCATCAAGTTTTCAGCCATAGCTATGATAGCCATACCATTGATTTGGTCCTGGTTACAAGGCTAAGATCCTTTTATGGCTGCATTTAAAGGTTTTGCTCATTATTGGCTTTCCACAGTTTGATTGTGGTATGCCTTCATGTGGCTTTTCTTTTTGTTTTTCCTGACTGAAATCCATTGAGTATTTTGGAACTATGGAATTTTTTTCACTAAATTTGGAAAATGATTGCCAATTATTTTTGAAATATTTGCCCCCGCATCTTCTTTGGGACTCTAATTGCATATATTCAAGACCATTTGTCCAACAAGTCACTGATGCTCTGTTAATGTCTTTCTCTGACTATTTTTTTTTTTTTTGGCAGTACTGGGATTTGAACTAAGGGCTTGGTTGGCAGATGCTCTACCACTTGAGCCACTCTACCAGCCTTCTTTTTCAGACTTTTAAAAAAATGACATTTTTGTTTTTGTTTTTGTTTTAGACAAGGTCTCACTATCTAGCCCAGGTCGACCTGAAACTCACAATCTTCCTGCCTCAGCCTCCTGAGCACTGGGATTATAGGCAGCCCCATCATACTTGGTATTTGTTTTTTCCCTTTGTGCTTGTTTGTCTTCAAGTTTACTGATCTTTTTTTCTGTCATATCTGATTTGCTATTTAGCCTACCAGTAAAATTTTTATTTCATATACATATGTTTCAGCTTTCAGGTTTCATTTGATTCTTTTTTCATATATTCCATTTTTTCCTCATTATAGTCATGTTTTCCTTTAAATACTCAAATGTATTTATCACACCTGTTTTAAGTTTCTATCTGTCATCTCTGGGTCTGTTTCTATTGCCCAATTTTTCTTTTTATGAGTGTCATTTCTTTAGTTCTATTCATGAGTTACAACCTTTCTAAACTTTCCACTGTACTAAACTAGGAAGCCCTAGAGTAAAGGCTATTCTAACCCGTCCTAACCACGTTTAATGATAAGCCTTGAAAGAGTCAATCTTATCTTCAAGTAAATTACTGGAATAGAACTCAGTATCCTTTAAAAGAAAAATAACAAAGTTCAGTATTCAATAAAATCATATTCAAAATGTCTACCTTCTAATCAGTAATTCCTAGATAACAAGAACAAGAAACAATGCCCATGGAGGTCTCTCCATTCTTATTGCCCTGAACTTGAATATATCCTAATGTTTGAGCTTAAAATATTGTTTGGCTTAAAACTCCCCAATAATGTTTTTTCTTCAGTCTTTCTTCTTTGTCTGACCCCATGGACATGGACCATGTACATGGTCCTCATCCCACACATGCACAGCTTAATATTTAAAGACTCAGAATGACTCCTGTGCAGCCTCTGAAAAGCTCTTTGCAAAGCTCCCTTCTCTCCAATTTTCTGCTCTACAAATTCCAGCTGCATCACCTCTGAATTCTGATCCCTATCTCCTGAACTAGTGAGACTTCTGCTCTGCACAAGTTCTTACTCCTGGAGTCACAGTTTGCTCAATGCCTCTAGGCAGAGAGTCCGACTAGTCATAGAGTCATCTTGTTTCCCTTTTCTCAGGGGGCACGGCCTTGTCTGCTGGTTATCCAATGTTTGGAAACAGATGTTCCATATGTTTAATCCAGTTTTCTGCTTGTTTATGGTGGCTAGTGGCTGGTCCAGTAGCTGTCACTCCATCAGAGCCCAAAGCAGAAGGCCACAGGGAACAAGTGTTAACCAGCCTTTCTCACTGAAAGCATTTCTCTAGTTTGCCTTTTATCATTTAGGGTTAAGAATTAATTAGTTGTTTCTTCCAACCCCATAAGTACTAATTAGTGGATATTTGATTTCCTCTCATTCCTCCTTGTTAACCAGCCAAGTCTTTTATAAGCCTAATCCTTTTCTTGTCAAACAGCCAAGGGCAGACATTGCATCTATTAACAAAGTTTTTTTCTAACCTCCTTCCCTAGGGTTCCATGTTCTTCAGGTACCTAGTGTGTCTTCCATGTTCCTGCAGGATGTACACTCAGGGGTCAACTGAGGTGGCAGGGTCTGGGTCCTTGAGAACACATTGAGATGATAAAAAAAATATATATAACAGGACCTATCTCTAAGTATAATAAGTGAAACAAATAAATGTCCTTCAAATTGAAGTTGGAGTCACTTTAATTTGTTCTGTTCCCCGCTGTCTAAGTCACCTTCATGATGAGCACATGAGTGGTCCTTTCCCCTTCTGTGGGATCTAAAGCCAGTATTCTCAGATCTTTGTTTCAGTCTAGCTCTCCTCTACAGTGGGGGGCTCGAATATCGACCTCCCTGCTGGCCATGTCCACCCGAAGTCATTCCCCACCTTCCCACACTCACAGGTTCCTCAATGTCAACATCCAGAATGAATTTTATTTTTCTCCCTCCTAAACTGTCTTTCCTTAGAATTCTTTACCGCAGCTGGAGACATCACCATCTACTTTGTAACCTAAGCTATGAATCCAGCAGTCATTCTAAAGACCTCCCTCTCCCTCCTCTTACACCTATAAAGCACCAAGTCCTACTCTTTTCTCCCCCCAAGCATTTCTCAGGTGCCTTTCCTTCTCTCCACTCCTCCTGCCACCATGCCAGGCCAGGTCCTGGCTGCTGCCTTCTGGCTCCTGCCCTGAGGCTGGAAACATTTTTGAGATGATAAAGAAGCCTAGCACCTCACCAAACATACTGTCCATCCTGCCTGCTTCCAAATCCACCTTCACACACTTCTGCACCAGCACTCTGTCTGCAACATAATTTATCTGTGAGTCTTTCAGTGCCCCAAAAGCTTATGGGATGAAGTCCAAATTCTTATTGAAGTTCACAGGTCACTAAGGACTGGCTTCACTGACTGCTCCAGCCTCTCTTCTTGCCCACTGCACGTTTTCTCATCTCATGCAAGCCACATAGATGTCTGGGTCTCTATTCACCCTGCTGCTTCTCCCCTTAGAGCCTGTGGGCATGCTAGGTCCATTGTACAAGTGCCTCTCTGTCAGCTTTCTCCCACTCCCCAGCTTTTCTCCTTCAACAATATGAATTCCCCAATGACCTCAACCCCAGTCTTGCACAGTTATCCCCTTCTGTGTCCCCACAATGCAAACAATGCTTACCGCTCTTGCCACATGTGCCTCTCTGCTCTGTAATACTGGCCTGTATCTAACTTCTCCAGGACAAGCTACTTGAAGGCAGATGTGGGTCCTGACTTAGCCTCACTCTTCTGGCCTCCAGCCCAGGATTGAGTGTTCAGTGAGTGAATGAATTACCAAATGCATCCCTTGCAACAGCCCCCTGCAGACCTTCACGGGGGAATGCTTAGTGGTTAGCTCTCTTGGGTAAGTGGATTAGCTTAAAAATAATAAAACCATGTTTCCTTAAAATCATTTTCCACCAGCCTTTTCCTTTAATTAGCACAATCCGGAAAGTTGAGTATTTGTGGTGTGGTTTCCATAGCACATCCCTCGGAAGGCATATTATGTTTCCAGAAGCAAGGAGTTATGGCTTAGGAACAGAAAATGTGAAAAGAACATGACATGTGTCTGAGAAGCTGCTGAAAACCTTGTTCATGGCCATGACAATCATAATTGGCCATGGCTCCTGTGAAAGGGTGACTGTGGGTGCGGGTGAGTTGGTATCTTATCAGAATCCATTACAGAGTCAGTCCGTTAACTACCCACTCCCCTTTCCTGTGGATCTCTACCAAGCCAAATTTCCTGTGGAAGGAAGTCCCTCTCTCCTTCCAGGGACCGCTTTCTTTTGCCCTGAAAACATCTCCCTCCCCGTCTGTCTAGCTCAATTTGTACTATTCCTTAAAAGGTAGCCACAATTCCTTCCTTCCCAGGAAGCCTCTGCAGATCTGTCTTCTGAGATTATGAGTTACCTTGATATCAAAAACCTGGCACATGGTGGTCGTTGAATAAATGGCACTGGTATTAACTCACTGGGTGTATGGTCCCTTCTCCGGCCTGCTACATTCCAGATCCTTCCATGGAGACTGGTTCTTTGGTACTTTGGTGAGTGCTCATGCCTTGTGGAAGATCTGAGTTGCTCTGCTGAGATGCTCTTTGATGTGACTGTAGATCCCTCCTGATTGGAGGCTGGATTTCTCAGTGGGGTGGTGACTCCAGGTAGGTGAGGGCAGTGACTCTGCCTTCTTGTCTCCCCCTAGGGTGAGAGCACCTTGAGGATAGAAATTTCCCAGCAGATCCAATGGTGAGGAGAACACTTCTGACCTATGGCATGTGGGCGCCATTTGTACTCTTTTCTCTGGTCCCACGAGTGAGACTTGCTCATGGGTACCTGGGGGTGAGTGATGGGACTTTCATGCAGGGTCACTAGACAGGGGCTCAGCACAGTCGAGTGACCTGGGTGGTGTTTCTCTCTAGTCTGATGATTACTTCATAAGAGGCTAACATGAACTCATGGGTCAGCTAGTGGAGGCCCGTGCCCAGGTGATGGAGTTTTCTTCGGGTGGTAACTCAGAGTCAGAGATGCTCCCAGACCATCACACCCACTCCTTAATATTGTCTCTTGCCAAATCAACCCATGTGACTTTTCTTGGGCAACTTCTCCCTGACTCAGGTTCATTGCTCACATGGCCTCTGACCTTGGACAATGGGTACATCCATTCCAACCATGGTCCTGGGCCAGAACCCTTTCCTCCTCAGGTTGTTCCAGTCATGACCAATCCACCCTCCTGCAACTGGAAGACTCGCTTCCTTTGCTTGATGCTAGAGAGGGCTGAATGCTCAAACCTCAAGTCTTCAAATGAGGAAGCAAGGGACAGAGTTGTATTCCATTCCTGCTAGTGCAACTGGGCTAGAGCAAAGAAAAGAAGAGCTTAGCTTCCAGATTAAAAGAGGCTCGGTCACTTCTGTGTGGCAGAGCAGGTGGTTGGGCCCGTTTTTCCTCTCAGCAGTCCTGCTGTGGCCCCATTGTGGTGGGGTGTGGTTCTCTGCCTCTCAACACTGGACTTGGCCGAGCATCTGGCTTGGTCAATGGCCTAGGGCAGAAGTGGAAGTGCATAGGCTCCTTCGGCAACTTCATGTGCTTCTGCATCCCTCTTATGCCTCTGTCACTGCCACGACAGGAACATGTCCCAGGTCCTCCCTGTCCTGGGATGGAGAGAGGTACAATGTCCCTGGGGGAAGACTATCTCCAGTTGACCACAGACCTGCAATAAGAAGCAGTCTGAGGTAGAGCCAACCAGCCCAGCCTAGCCCAGATCAGCTGTGCCTCAGTGGGCCTCCTGGAGAATGAACAATTGCTATACTAAGTCACTAAATTTAGAGTTATTTGTTATGTAGCAGTACTGAGGCAACAGCTAACTGATACACCTATGCTGCCTGGAGACCATGGTAAAGCCCCTGACAGTAAGAGCACAGCCCATGATGGGGATTAGTTGTTGGTTATCATTTGAGCCTTGCTAACAGGAACCATAAAAGAATACTAGACTATCAGACCTATGAGATCCCTTATAGGAATGGCAGGTGGAAGAAACCATCCCAGAAGGGAACTGTGACTTGCCCGAGGCCACACACAGAATTTGCTGTGGAGCTTAGATTAGCACTCAGGGCTAGTGACTTCTCACCCCATTGTACCGACACCCTCCTTCCTCTGGATCAGCTGAATGGTAACTACTTCTTCTTCTGCCTCCCCCTTGGCCACACGTGTGGGGCTCATCATGCTGGAATTTTGACAAATGTGAAGTGGTGGCAAGGGAGGAAAAGAAGCAGAAAGGCAGGGCAGGAAGAAGATTTGTCTGGAGACAAGACTCCAGATGCAATGTTTTGTCTGTACCCACATCTTCCTCGGTGCCAAATGTCCTATGACGGGACCCCCCCTCCCAGTCCAGACCCTAGGCTGCAAGCCAGCTTCTGCAGCCTGATATTAGGAAATGAGCTTACTCTCCGCTGCTGGGAGCCCAGTGACTGCCTCACCTGTCATCATGAACTTCAGGTTACCCCCAGTCCCTCAGGAACCCAGCACAGATGGCCACAAAGCCGATGGAGGGAAACTAGGAAAGGGAGGCTCCAGGAAGGGGGCTGCTGCTCCTGGATGTCTGCACCTCCCTGATGTTTCTCCTACCCCTGGGACCTGGAGAGGGGCTCCTGACATCCAGACTTCCACCCCTTTGAGTGGAAACAGCTTCTGAGACTTGCAGGACAGCCAACCCATCTTCCTGCTCTGTCAGGAGTTGGAGGAGGAGGGATGCTGAGGTAGGGACTGAAGGGGCTTCACTGAGTCCACTCCACAGAAGAGCTGGGCAAAAGAGTGGAAAGGGAACCAGCCGGGGAGTCAGAAGATCCAGATTTTGACCCTAACTTCACATCTTAGCTACCCATGCAACCCTTGTCAGCCGCTTCCCATAGCTGGGCCTCATTTTCCATTCTGTCAGATGTTCATATTGTCTAATATGATACTTTAGACAGTCCCTCTAGCTCTGATCTCAGGAATGGTCTTGGGGTTGGGGTGTTTTCCTATGGAAAAATAGTTCAGCTTATTTTGATCCAGCCCTGCACAGGTGCCAGGCTTTATCTGAGTCTCTGAGATATCAGAACTTGGAGCTAGGAAGGCACAAACTCCCTTGAGAGGAAGTACTCTGAGCATCCACTTCCCTGAAGAGTCTTCTACCAGCACCCCTTTTGAAAGACCCTCCAGATGCCCCTCCCTCAAGGCTGACAGGTCCTTCACGCCTGTGGTCTCTTAAGAGCCCACAGTAGAGTCTGAAGATCTGGGGAGGGTAGGGACGCAGTAGTGTGATATTGCTTAAGGAGGAAGGCATGATATGGACTAGCTGGAAGAATCTGGTTTAGCTGCCCTTCTGTGCCAAGAATCCTCTGATTTCACAGACCAGCCATCATGGGGCCTGGAAAGGAAACCAATCACCGTTGGTTGTGTCTGGTGAGAGAAGGGGATGGAGTCAGTGTCAACCCCACTGCTGATGATGTGGACAACCTCTCCTGACACACAAGCCTGGACAGCAAGCCAGGCTTCCATATCACTTCAAGGAGGCTCTGAACTCCAGTGTGGCAAAATACAGAAAGGAGTGCTGAGGAGGAGCTGGGCTGTCTGAAGGCTAGGGTGGGCTGGGACAGGCTGACTCTCAGGTCACTCCAAGAATCCCAAGTGTGATCATTCATTTATTCACAGGTCACTGGCTACCCTGACAAGAACAGATTTGCTGCACTGATACAGGCAGAGGCAGGGCTATGGGCTGCCCCAGCGTGGTATTTTGCCTGATGACCTTGGTCAGGTCATTTCCATCTCCACAGCCTTGCAGGTTCAGTGATCTCTGGAGTCAGCCCACCTGTGCTGCCAATAGCCTAGCTTCACTGAGGGTGTGTGGCACGGGCACCAAGCTCTCTGCAAGCTGGCAGGTACAGCTGCCACCTCCAGCCCTGCTGCTGGCTCCTACTGGTTCTCAGGGTCTCCATGGGAGATTCTCCTGGTCTCACAAGGATCACTGTAGCTACCACAGGCACAGCACTTGGCAGTACCTAGAACCCAGTAAGTGCTGCCTTTCCCAGACATCACACCAAGGAGAAAATAAACCTCTGAATTCTGGTTTGCATGGTCTTGTGAAGCCTTGATGTCCCGCAGGGAGATACTGGCCCCACACTGAAGTCTGACAATACTGTCTGCATTTTCTGAGTTGTTCTCCCTCCTAAGCCTCCAGCTCCTGTCTTCCCCAAATGATAAAGCATAGATGACAGATGTGATAGGCTCTGCTCCTTGCAGGGGCTTACAGTTTGGAAAGAATCAAGGCCACCAATGGATTGGGTGGTTAGGGTTGTCCTCTGGGCATCAATGTATAAATGAGGGAGTTGTTTGTGGGTCCAAGGGACCTTCCTGGAGGGCCCAGAACTATAGGACACCAGGCTCTGGCTGCTACCCTGTGTAGTACTCATTCTGACAGGAACATGGTGAGCCTATCAGGCCCCATGTGGCCTCAGCCCTCTCCTCTGGCTTTTTTTGGCTTTTCCTTCTGGTGGCATATGTAACCCAAGGGGCAGCTGTTCCCCAGGAGTCCTCCCGACCAACCCTGCTCCAGCCCATTCATACCTAGCTGGCCTTGCAGCTTCTGTTCGGTCCCTCTGCTCAGCTTCCAGCTTCTAGGCGATGCTGTTTTCCTGGATTCAACATGAAATGATTCACTCTAGGAGCCCTTTTAATTTTCATTCTGGGTTTTTCTACCCTTAAAAAAAGGAAAAGGGCAACAAATGCTAGCTAGTTTTTTAGGTGTCTTACCTATCCTCACCCCTCCCTTGTGTGCTCTCGCTTTTATCATGTGCTCAAAGTCCAATCCCCTTGTTGTGTTTGCCCTTGATCTAATGTCCACATATGAGGGAGAACATACGATTTTTGGTCTTTTGAGCCAGGCTAACCTCACTCAGAATGATGTTCTCCAATTCCATCCATTTACCAGCGAATGATAACATTTCGTTCTTCTTCATGGCTGCATAAAATTCCATTGTGTATAGATACCACATTTTCTTAATCCATTCGTCAGTGCTGGGGCATCTTGGCTGTTTCCATAACTTGGCTATTGTGAATAGTGCCGCAATAAACATGGATGTGCAGGTGCCTCTGGAGTAACAGTCTTTTGGGTATATCCCCAAGAGTGGTATTGCTGGATCAAATGGTAGATCGATGTCCAGCTTTTTAAGTAGCCTCCAAATTTTTTTCCAGAGTGGTTGTACTAGTCTACATTCCCACCAACAGTGTAAGAAGCAGATACCTTAAAGCAACTGAGGCCAATAGGAAAAGGGGACCAGGAACTAGAGAAAAGGTTAGATTAAAAAGAATTAACCTAGAAGGTAACACCCACGCACAGGAAATCAATGTGAGTCAATGCCCTGTATAGCTATCCTTATCTCAACCAGCAAAACCCCTTGTTCCTTCCTATTATTGCTTATACTCTCTCTACAACAAAATTAGAGATAAGGGCAAAATAGTTTCTGCTGGGTATTGAGGGGGGGAGCGGGAGGGGGTGGAGTGGGTGGTAAGGGAGGGAGTGGGGGCAGGGGGGAGAAATAAACCAAGCCTTGTATGCACGTATGAATAATAAAAGAAAAATGAAAAAAAAAAAAAAAGGAAAAGGAAAGAAATAGGAGTGGGGAGAGGGAGGGGAGGAGAAAGGTGGAGAGGAGATGGGAAGAGGACAGGAGTAGAGAGGAAAGGGGAGTGGAGGGGAGGGAGGAAAATAAAGAAAGAGGGAGGGAGGGAAACTTGTGTTTTGGCCAAAGAGTTGAAATGAGGTTTCCTCTTCTTGCTTTTTTTCTTTTCCCCAGCAGCAAACTTGCAAGGCTTTGAAGTGAAAGGACGGGACCCCTTTGATTGTCAGAGGTCCTACTTGGGGTAGGGCTAGGTATCACCAGGGTACGGGACCAAGGCCTTAGCTTTGTTGGGAAATGCTCGCTTTTTATAACTAGCTGTCCTCCAGAAATCGGAGAGGGAAGTAAGGAGAAAGGATGGGCATCCTTTCCTTCCCATCCCCCTCCCGACATCATTGTGCTGGTTTATATGTGTTCCAGTCTCCTCTCATCTGAATGTGACTCCGTGAGGTAAGGGTGAGGCCTTTCTCATCACACTGTCCCTGCATGTCTTATAGTACCACAAAAATGTGGGGCTCTGGGATTAAGTGATAGAAGGATAAGGGGTAGAGGACATCTCACCTGTGACCCTCCGCTCGCTGCACCCAACACCAACCATCTGAAGTTCTGGTCCCCAGACCCCTCCCCACACAGGCAGACACACTCATGCACAACAGACACCCACGTCCACACAGTCACACACTCAGATGTATCCAGCGCACACACATTCATATACATGGTCATGTTTACTTGATCACACATGCCCACATTGAAGGCGCTGTAGTTCTTCAAGCCTTGGAGATGGCTGGGCAGTCATTGCCCCAGTGCCCCGGGGTTGATGCTGGCTGGAGCCCTTTGCCCTAGACTTTGCCTGAAAAAGAAAAGAGTGACTGGCTCAGTTTCTTTGGGGCCCCACAGTTCATGGAGGAGACCCAGAGCCTCTGGAGCACTGTGTCTCCCTGTTAGCCTGACCAGCTGGAGGCTGGGGGAGTGGAGGCACCACTCTGTCCACACTGCACAGCCACAGGGATGCACCCAAACACAGAAGGCAGCAGAAGATGGAGTTCCCTGGCCACCGCTTGCTGCCCTTGACCAGGAGTTCCACCTTGTTCAGAGGAGAGAGCAGGGTCTCTGCCAGAGCCTGTCTGGTTGAGCTGGTCTGGGTCTGGATCCCCAGGAGTCCCCAGCCAAGAGGTGTCTGAATAGTGACTACTTCCACCCACAAGGGTGTTGGGAAGACAGCAGAAGCCTGCTACCACTGCTACCCTCTTCTCACGTCCTCAGGCTGGGCTGGCCAGACTCTCTCTCTCTCTCTCTCTCTCTCAAATGCACACACTCACTTGGAAACACACACACTCGCATTCATGCACCCTTGCTTACACACTTGCAGGTGCACACACACAACCTTGCACACACTCATACACTCACACACACATTCACATATACACACATCATCCTGCTTTTTTCTTTTTTTTTTTTCCAGAGGATACAATTGGTGAGTGTTTTTTTTTTTTTTAATTTTTATTTTTTATTATACATATGTGCATACAATGGTTGGGTCATTTCTCCCCCCTGCCCCCACCCCCTCCCTTACCACGCATTCCACCCCCTCCCTCTCCCCCTCACCCCCTCAAAACCCAGCAGAAACTATTTTGCCCTTATCTCTAATTTTGTTGTAGAGAGAATATAAACCATAATAGGAAGGAGCAAGGGTTTTTGCTGGTTGAGATAAGGATAGCTATACAGGGCATTGACTCACATTGATTTCCTGTGCGTGGGTGTTACCTTCTAGGTTAATTCTTCTTGATCTAACCTTTTTTCTAGTTCCTGGTCTCCTTTACCTATTGGCCTCAGTTGCTTTTAAGGTATCTGTTTTAGTTTCTCTGCGCTGAGGGCAACAAATGCTAGCTAATTTTTTAGGTGTCTTACCTATCCTCACCCCTCCCTTGTGTGCTCTCGCTTTTATCATGTGCTCAAAGTCCAATCCCCTTGTTGTGTTTGTCCTTGATCTAATGTCCACATATGAGGGAGAACATATGATTTTTGGTCTTTTGAGCCAGGCTAACCTCACTCAGAATGATGTTCTCCAATTCCATCCATTTACCAGTGAATGATAACATTTCGTTCTTCTTCATGGCTGCATAAAATTCCATTGTGTATAGATACCACATTTTCTTAATCCATTCGTCAGTGCTGGGGCATCTTGGCTGTTTCCATAACTTGGCTATTGTGAATAGTGCCGCAATAAACATGGGTGTGCAGGTGCCTCTGGAGTAACCTGTGTCACAGTCTTTTGGGTCTATCCCCAGGAGTGGTATTGCTGGATTAAATATTAGATCTATGTTTAGATTTTTAAGTAGCCTCCAAATTTTTTTCCAGAGTGGTTGTACTAGTTTACATTCCCACCAACAGTGTAAGATGATTCCTTTTTCCACACATCCTCACCAACACCTGTTGTTCGTGGTGTTGCTGATGATGGCTATTCTAACAGGGGTGAGGTGGAATCTTAATGTGGTTTTAATTTGCATTTCCTTTATTGCTAGAGATGGTGAGCATTTTTTCATGTGTTTTTTGGCCATTTGAATTTCTTCTTTTGAGAAAGTTCTGTTTAGCTCACTTGTCCGTTTCTTTATTGGTTCATTAGTTTTGTGAGAATTTAGTTTTTTAAGTTCCCTATATATTTTGGTTATCAGTCCTTTGTCTGATGTGTAGCTGGCAAATATTTTCTCCCACTCTGTGGGTGTTCTCTTCAGTTTAGAGACCATTTCTTTTGATGAGCAGAAGTTTCTTAGTTTTATGAAGTCCCATTTATCTAGGCTATCTCTTAGTTGCTGTGCTGCTGGGGTTTCGTTGAGAAAGTTCTTACCTATACCTACTAACTCCAGAGTATTTCCTACTCTTTCCTGTACCAACTTTAGAGTTTGTGGTCTGATATTAAGATCCTTGATACATTTTGAGTTAATATTGGTATAGGGTGATATACTTGGATCTAGTTTCAGTTTTTTGCAGACTGCTAACCAGTTTTCCCAGCAGTTTTTGTTGAAGAGGCTGCTTTTTCTCTATTGTATATTTTTAGCTCCTTTGTCAAAGACAAGTTGGTTATAGTTGTGTGGCTTCCTATCTGGGTCCTCTATTCTGTTCCACTGGTCTTCATGTCTGTTTTTGTGCCAGTACCATGCTGTTTTTATTGTTATTGCTTTGTAATATAGTTTGAAGTCAGGTATTGTGATACCTCCTGCATTGTTCTTTTGACTGAGTATTGCCTTGGCTATTCGTGGCCTCTTGTGTTTCCATATAAATTTAACGGTAGATTTTCAATCTCTTTAATGAATGTCATTGGAATTTTGATGGGAATTGCATTAAACATGTAGATTACTTTTGGGAGTATAGACATTTTTACTATGTTGATTCTACCAATCCATGAGCATGCGAGATCTCTCCACTTTCTATAGTCTTCCTCAATCTCTTTCTTCAGAAGTGTATAGTTTTCCTTATAGAGGTCTTTCACATCTTTTGTTAGGTTTACACCTAGGTATTTGATTTTTTTTTTGAGGCTATTGTAAATGGAATTGTTTTCATACATTCTTTTTCAGTTTGCTCATTGTTAGTGTATAGAAATGCTAATGATTTTTCTATGTTGACTTTATATCCTGCTACCTTGCTATAGCTATTGATGATGTCTAGAAGCTTCTGAGTAGAGTTTTTTGGGTCTTTAAGGTATAGGATCATGTCGTCTGCAAATAGGGATATTTTGACAGTTTCTTTACCTATTTGTATTCCTTTTATTCCTTCTTCTTGCCTAATTGCTCTGGCTAGGAATTCCAGTACTATGTTGAATAGGAGTGGAGATAGTGGGCATCCTTGTCTGGTTCCTGATTTTAGAGGGAATGGTTTCAGTTTTTCTCCATTAAGTATAATGCTGGCTGTAGGTTTGTCATATATAGCTTTTATAATGTTGAGGTATTTTCCTTTTATTCCTAGTTTTCTTAGAGCTTTTATCATGAAATGATGTTGGATCTTATCAAAGGCTTTTTCTGCATCTATTGAGATGATCAAATGGTTTTTGTCTTTGCTTCTGTTAATGTGGTTTATTATGTTTATTGATTTTCGTATGTTGAACCACCCCTGCATCCCTGGGATGAAGCCTACTTGGTTGTGGTGAATGATCTTTTTGATGTGTTGTTGAATTCGGTTTGCCATTATTTTGTTGAGGATTTTTGCATCTATGTTCATTAAGGAGATTGGCCTATAGTTCTCCTTTTTGGAGGTGTCTTTGCCTGATTTTGGGATAAGTGTAATACTGGCTTCATAAAATGTGTTTGGCAGTTTTCCTTCCCTTTCTATTTCATGGAACAGTTTAAGGAGGGTTGGTATCAGTTCTTCTTTAAAGGTCTGATAGAATTCAGCAGAGAATCCATCAGGTCCTGGACTTTTCTTTTTGGGGAGACTCTTGATTGCTGCTTCAATTTCATTCGGTGTTATAGATCTATTCAGGTGACTAATTTCCTCTTGGTTCAGTTTTGGATGATCATATGTATCTAGAAATCTGTCCATTTCTTTAAGAGTTTCAAATTTATTTGAATATAGGTTCTCGAAGTAGTCTCTGATGATTTCCTGGACTTCCATGGTGTTTGTTGTTATCTCCCCTTCTGTATTCCTGATTCTGCTAATTTGGTTTTTTTTCTCTTCTCATTTTAGTCAGGTTTGTCAGGGGTCTGTTGATCTTGTTTATTTTTTCAAAGAGCCAACTTTTTGTTTCATTAATTCTTTGGTTTTTTTTGGTTTCTATTTCATTGATTTCAGCTCTTATTTTTATTATTTCTCTCCTTCTATTTGTTTTGGGATTTGCTTGTTCTTGTTTTTCTAGGAGTTTGAGATGTATCATTAGGTCATTGATTTGGGATCTTTCAGTCTTTTTAATATATGCATTCATGGCTATAAACTTTCCTCTCAGGACTGCCTTTGCTGTGTCCCATAGGTTCCGGTAGGTTGTGTTTTCATTTTCATTGACTTCCATGAACTTTTTAATTTCCTCTTTTATTTCATCAGTGACCCATTGTTCATTAAGTAATGAGTTATTCAGTTTCCAGCTGTTTGCATGTTTTTTGTCTTTACTTTTGTTGTTGAGTTCTAGTTTTATTGCATTGTGATCAGATAGAATACATGGTATAATTTCTATTTTCTTATAATTGCTGAGTCTTGTTTTGTGCCCTAGGATATGATCTATTTTGGAGAAGGTTCCATGGGCTGCTGAGAAGAATGTATATTGTGTAGAAGTCGGATGAAATGTTCTGTAGACATCAAGTAAGTCCATTTGATCTATTGTGTATTTTAGATCTGCTGTCTTTTTTCAATAACCCATCATCAATCATCATAGGTTCAGAGGTTCAGGCACTTACCAGGTCCAATGCATCCCCTGAGTTGTTGCAAATCCTTACAGTGGGATAGTTAACAGACATTGATTTGCAAATAGGGAAACTGAAGCCTAGAGATTGGTACATCATATAACACCCAAGGCTGCAAATCTAGTGAATGGTAGAATTGGGGTTCAAGCCTGAGTTGTCCCTGTCCCTTGTCCTGTTTTCCTTCCTTTGTATGAAGGCCTCCTCCTCCCTGGTGAGGATTAACACACAGCCTGCTCCAGGTTCCCCCTGCTCCCAGCACAAGCTGAGAGGGAGTGTTTGCTTCCCAGACACACTGGTCCCAGGAGGTAAGCTGCTTCTATCTTGTCTGTCACCAGACAGCAAGGTCCTGAAAGATCATCTTTTCCTTCTATCACTACAAGGCACAGAGTTCCTTGTATGTTTTCTGGACCTAGAAAAGACTGCCATTTAAGCAAACTGACGGGCACATCCAGCCACCATTCAAGTCCCACTCCATCCTGGATGCTACCAAGATCCACCTCCTAAGAATGAAGGGATGTGATCGTGGACAGCTCAGGACAGTGTCTGGCACATGAATGCTCTTTAAGTCAGTGCTCCCTGTGACTCCCACCAAAGGACAAGGAGGTGCAATGAGAAGAAAGCCGGCGCTGTATAAGCAGGAAGCCCTAAGTTCAAACCCCAGTCCCACCACAAAAAAATAAAAAGAGAGAGAAAAGAACGCCAGATTTTAAGCCCAGCTTCCTTGGTTGTTGGCTGGGCCTCAGTTACTCCAACCTTAAGGGGTGAGGTGGCCTCTCTGCGTCCTCCTGAACCCCTCTCAGCTCTGCGCTCCAGCACTCTCCTCGCTAACCATGGCCTGACCCCCAGATAACATGTGTTCCTGACTCTGTATGCATCTGTTTTCCCACGTCAGTGTTTTTCAGGCACACTTTCCTCATCTTCATAAAGCGAGAGGGAAGGCAGGGACAAGGAGTTCCTGCTGACAAGCAAAATAGACAGATGCCCAGAGAAGTTATGTGACCTGCCCACAATCACACAGCGATGCAACACCAAGGGCTGTAGTAGCTCCTTTCAAACTGAGCAGTGGGGGAGACAACTGTAGGGAAGCAGAGGAAAATCAAGCTGGACAATGGAAGTGATGTTAGGGGGCTGGCCCCTCTCCACAGAGCTGTGAGGTTGACCAGAAGGGTGGGCAGCAGAAGAGGCCTGAGGGTCTGAAACTGGGCTGTCACCACCAGCAGTGAGCAGAGTGCAAAATGACTCCAGGCTCTCCTGGAACATTCTGTCTGCCTGGGGAGCTGCTGGGGAGTCTGACTGCTGTGCACAGCAGCTTTGTGAGCTGCCTGCCGGCAGCGAGCCCAATCACTGGGGACCACCAGAGACCACAGCTATGGGGCCACCAGCAGATGGACCAAGAAAGGACGGCTCCCTCTTTCCTCTCCATGGGTCTTCAGTCAGTCTGGTGAACAGGGACAAGACTGTGCCACCATGAGGAGCTGGATCCCAACTTCCTACCTCCCTGCAAGAGGACAGAGAGGGCCCAGCACAGGGAGGGGACAGTCAGAGCACTTCTCCCCTCTCCTACAAGGAGAGCTCGGGATATAAGAACCAACTCCATCTCTACTCTTCTTCCCATCAGCAGGTGAGTGACCAAGATTGGGTGCTAATCCAAGTGCTGCCATGTATGAGCTGTGTAGCTTTGGATAAGTTACTTAATCTCTCTGTGCAAGTAACTTAACTGCTGAAGCGAATTCCTACCTCATAGGGTTATTGTGAAGATTAAATCAATAAAAGATCAACCAAGTCCTGGGCACAAGCCCTAGATAAATAGTGACTCTTGTTGGCATTATTTCTATGCCAACATATAAGGGTAGGCTGATGCCTCTGCTTCAGCCTACCCTTCCTGGTCTCACTGTCAAGTTGGGCTTTCCTGGTAGCAGGCAAGGCCAAGGTTGAAGTTGGTAAGCCATAGTTCAAATCAGATGATTTGTTACTTACATAGGTGATGAAAGGAAGAATAGCCAAAGGTGCCATCTCCCTGGGTCTTTGTCCCACACTCCAAAAGAGTGACCCAAAACCAAGAGGCCAGTTGAATGCAATGTATGCTGTGAGGTCTGCTGAAGAGTAGGGTCCAGGTGGCAGCAAGGAAGATTTTAGTCTGCTGCAGACCCCGGGGCCATGAGCAATGGTCTCCTGACAGCCTCCTGGGCAGGCAGGACAGGGAGCGGGGTATGGCTGTATTGAGGCTCCTCACACACTTCCCCACCTCTGGAGTTCCCAAAGGATCCAAAGGGGTGTCCACCAAGACTAAGTTTAACTGTGGTCCAAGCCTTTGTCTGAGGGGCCTCTGTGGGAACAAGGAAGGTCACTGGGAGTCAAGCAGAGCTGCTCCCTACACTGGATGTTCATCTGGATCCTTAATCATGGACTGACTGCCCAAGTGTCCCCTGAACACTCTCTGTGTGCCCTGATGGTTTTTGGAAGCTGCCATAGCAAGTGGATGGACCTGAGCAGGAATCAGGAGAATATCTGATTTGTAACCAAGCAGGAGGGACAGAGTGTGGGTAACCTGGGGACCCACTAGTTGAGATTGGTGTCTGCAGTAAGTGACATTTTGGTGAATCTGAGCCCTTTACCTGAAGGGTCTATACTAACTCCAAGTAGTGAGTGTCATATTGAATTGTAAGACAACCAATTGGAAAGTTGAAGAAGTAGGTGGCGTGGGAGAGACAGCCACAAATCTGGTACCAGAAGATGTTATAGTTAAAGAATGGAATGTTCCCCAAAAGGTTCATATGTTAAAGGCTTGGCCCCTGGCTGGTGGATCCAATCATTAAGATTTGATTCGATCATGAGTGGTCTGAGTTCACCAATGGATTAGCCCATTGATGAGTTCCTAATGCCTTTGCATTATTGGGAGTGGTAGAAAGTAAGAGGCAGGGCCTAGTTGGAATTAGTAGATTGTCCTCAGCCCCTCTCCGTGTCTCTCCACTCTGCCATCTTTGTTCCACCACAGGCTCCTGCCACCATGATGTTCTGCCTCACCCACAGGCTCACAGCAAAAGAACAAGCTGACTATGGACTGAAACTTCTGAAACTGTGACCCAAAATAAATTCTTTCTCCTTTAAATTGTTTCTCTCAGATATTTGTCACCATGACAAATAGAGAAGGGTTGAGAATGTATTCTGTCCTGACTCCAGAGTCAGATAGATTGAGTCTTTGTTGCCTAGAGTGCTCATCTGCTGGAAACACACCTTGACTGGCTGCTTTCCATTCCCCATCTCTATTTTCCCACTCAACTGCCAATAAACTATTCCCAAAGAACCGTATAAGTAAATTACTTGTGCTCAGAGCTGGGGAGGCCAAACTAGGCAAGCACTTCAAGTTTGTGAAACAAGTGGTCCCATTTTGTACTGTGGGGGTGATGAAAGGCAAGCAGCAGCCCCATGGAGTGCTAAGTTTTCATTCTTAGGATAAACACTCATGCCTTTTGCCACCATGTTAAACTATATTTATTTAGAGAAAGGTGGAACCACACCCGGAAGGCAAGCCCCAGTCACAGAGGAGAATTAATCTCCCTTCTCCCAGTTGGAATGTGACAGATCACCAGAAGACCCCGACAGGAAGGTCCTAGGAGTGAGAGCAGGGAAGAGAAAGAGAATGCCTGGGAGTGGTCGCAGTGTCAGAGGGCTTCCTGGAGAAGGAAGGATGCCAGGCCTTGAGGGTGGATTGGAATGAGATCACAGGTGTGGGAGCTCTCAAGTGTCAGGGTCACAAGCTCCCTCTTCAGGCAGGAGCAAAAGAGGAGAAGGGCACTCCTGTGGTCTTGGGTAGCCCAACTGTGCTGCTTGCTGGTTGAGTGACGTTGGGCCTTAATACAACCCCTCTGAGCCTCTCTTTCCTTCTGTACAGTGAGCATTATGGCCATAACTACATGACATGTCATGTAGTCAAAGAGTCCACCCTAGGGCTCAGTAGCTGCCCTAAGGTGTGGGGACCCTGGTCAGTGCAGACCTCAGCTTGGGAGCTGCTGGAATAGCCTCTGAGCAGGGTGGGGCACTACATCCACTCTACCACATTTCCAGAAAATTGT
This sequence comes from Castor canadensis, assembly GCF_047511655.1. Lineage (NCBI taxonomy): Eukaryota > Metazoa > Chordata > Mammalia > Rodentia > Castoridae > Castor > Castor canadensis. Next base: position 60,331,556 of record NC_133392.1, on the reverse strand, counting down.
GTCACTTCTGTGAGTCCCCGGTCCCTCATCATAAAGTGAGGTTCAAACCTGAGCTCCACCTGCCTCCAAGGCTATAGGCAGAACTGGATGAGGAAATAGACAGGAACATAGTTTATAAACTGTTAAGTGCTGACAATTTGGAGAGATTAGGATGGTGGCCTTGGTGACTCAAATTCAAGATGAGAAAACTTAAGCAGAGATTTTTATCTCGGGACAGGAATTCCTAGATGTCTCAGACTGGGAGGGACTCTAGATAGAGCTCTCTAGGTTAACATCCCCACATGACCAGTTTTACAGATGCCCAAACCAAGGCTCAGAAAGGAGAAGGCTTTACCCAAGGCCAACCACTGTCAAGAGGCAGAGCAGGGACTTGAATGAGGACTCTGTGGCCAGCCCATCCAGGGCATCCTCCTTTCCCTGGCAGCCATAGCCACCTTGTAAGCGCCCCTCCACTCTACTCCCATTCTCCCCTCTGCCTGTCAAGGCTCTGTCATCTTTCTGGCTTTGCTCACTCCTTCTGCCTTCTGCCTCTACGTTCAGCACTGCACTCTGTGTCTGCTCCCTCTGTTCCCACCTGGTTACTTTGCTCTGTTATGTTTATCTGGGAGAAGTTGCCCTGGCATGCGCTGCTGTTGTAAGACTCCCCACCTCTGTTTACTGGTGTTTATCTGGCTGTGTCCTGTCTACCCTTCCAGCCAGGAGGCCAGAACTACAGGTCCTGCCTCCCAGAGCACCACCTCCCACCCACTGTGAGCTCAGACCTCTGCACACAGCAGGTTCGTGAGGCAGCCACCACACTGCTGACAGGGACTGAGCCTGCAAGACTGAAAGGACCTTCCCCCCAAGGAGAAAGGGATGTTGACAATCACCAACCATCATCACCACCACAATCATCACGTCATATTCATAATAGTCATAGTCATGACCCTATAAGAATGCTGGTTTCTGTGTATTCCCAGCATGCCCAGTCTGTACTAAGGGCTTTACATATGTCTTTTTGCTTAAACTTTAGGTTACCTCTGTGTCTCATGAAATTATTGTCACTCCTATTTTTCAGATGAGAAGATTCAGAAAAAGTCTGTTTGCTGGAGATTACGCAGCTTATGGGCAGCGGAGCCAGGATTCGAACCCTCTGCCTCACTGTAGTATTTAATCCTCCATTGATGGCCATGTGTGATCTGACCACACACAAGCACACCTAGCAGGTTCCTCCCTACACTGCCACTGCCAACTGCTCCAGGACTAATGGATCTCCCTCACCAGGCAACCACCTTCTAGAAAACTCTGGGCCCCCCAGCTAGAAGAATTATTGTGCCACAGTTTGATTAGTGAGGTCTAATTAATTCAGCCTTCCAGAGGGCACTTTGGCAGAAGCTAGTAAAATTTTAAAAATGTCACTCTCTGCCTCAGCCACTCCCCTCCTAATTACCCACAGGGACACAGTACGGATGTTAACTTCACACACATGGGCATGCAGAAGACATCCCTAGACAGATGTTTGTGGTAACTACCTCACACAGATGTTCACTGGGGGTGACCTGTGTGCTCGCCAGTAGGGGCGTGGCTCTGCAAGTCCTTGTACATCCGTGGGAGGCTAGAGGCAGCAGTTAAAGTGAGGCACATTTACACGAACTGTTATGGGAAGGTCTCCAAGACATATGGTGAGCAGAAAAGAGCAAGCTGCAGAACACTATGTGAGGCGTGTATACAAAACACCCCAAACAAATCCAAACGATATACATGTGTAAATAAATGCCAAGAAAACGGACCGCAATGATGCGTACCTCCACTATAAACAGCAGTTACCCCAGGGGGAGATGAGGTTGCCCGGGATAGAGGTGCAGTGGGATATTCATGGTTCACTCTGTGTACTTGTGTGTGTAGTTTTTTTTTTTTAATGAGAATGCATGCATGAATCACATGTGATTAAAAATAGAGCCATACTAGGGCTCAGGGTGCTCTTGGAGGAGGGAGGCATCTCTGGTATTGTCCATACAGAGGGTGCATCCCTCAGTCTTCTAGGACAAGGTGGATGTTGTCGGGCTGTGGTGGCCGAGGAGAGGATCCAATGGTCAGCCTGAGCCCTCAGAAGCCCTCCCATGGTGTCCTCAGGAAATATCCACCTGCTGTTCTCCAGGGTAGCTGCCTAATATCCCTGCAGGGGTCTGTAGTGCCTCCCGCATAACAGGCCCAAGGACTTCAGAGAGCTCGTATGGCTTGTCCAAATGAGTCTCATTGGGTAGATGAAGTGACTCCGAATCTCAGCAGACAGGGAAGGACTGGGGCAAATATGGGAGCAAATAACCCCACCAAGGGGAAGGAAGCAGTCTTGAACTGGTGAGGAGTGGGGGTGAGGGTGGGGAATAGGCAGATGCCTGTGGAAAGGAGATGTAGACCTTGACCTGAAAAGGTTATCCTTCAGGTGCCCCAGGCACAAGCACAAGAACCCACCTGTGAGCTGGGCCAAGGACCCTCCCAGGAAAGCCCCTTTCCCACTCCACAACCACATGAGGCTTAGTGAGCATTGACTCCAGAGCTAGGAACCAGGCCTGCACCTGCCTGGGGCTGCCGTGAGGTTACCAATAAATGATGTTGCTTCAGTATCCTATAGCACCTGGCACACGCGGAGCACTTGATGAATGGCACTGCTTAGTCACTCCTGGGTAGGAGCAGACACCTGGCAGGGCTTTAATAATGGCCTCAAGTCCAGCCTGACTCTAGACCTCCTACCTCTCAAAAGAAATCTTTTAGAACAACACATGAATTTCCAGTGTTTCCACGATGAGATTCTGTGCTCTCTGTGCAGCCCCTTGTGGTGAATGTTTCAGAACAGAGACCTTTTGGGTTGAGATGCATACAGAAATACCTCCATCGCCTAGCGAGGCCTGGGGTACATACGAGGACTTTTTCAGCAAAACATACCGATATTCACACTAACGAAAATAAATAAATGCAATAAATACTCGTGGCAGTTTAGCTCAGCTTCCTTTGTCAAACAAGATAAGAAAACTGCGGTTTTCAGAGCTTTGTGAGTTTTTGAATTGTGTATTCAAAATAGGTCTATTTTTAAATCTCTTACACCCTCAGATTCTTTTTCTACTTCTTACAATACCTTTTGTTGCACTGCAACAACTCCAAAAAGAAGGCATTTTTATCACCACTTTATGGATTCAGAAACAGATGCTCAGAGAAGTGATGTGATTTGCCTGAAGTCACACAGCCAGTGAGTGCCAGGCTCTGGACTGAGATCTCTGAGTGAGAAGAAGGCCCACAGGCAAATGGAATGAAGGATCTCAGTCCCTTCCCCACATCAAGCCTTCAAGCAACTAGTGTGAACTACTTGGCTCAAGCCCAGAAGCCAAGGGGCACATGTGTGCCGCCATGGCAGCTCTGTGCCATACTCCGGCACATGTGGAACTGGGCTCCAAGTTCTTCCTCTCCATCTGCCAGTTTCCTGGGATGACAGTAATGAAGCTGAAACTGAAGAGGTTTCACCCCACCCATGTGTTTGCACTTCAGCCATACAACCAAGATATTTTCCTGGCATCTGGGTTCAATTGCAGGGATGGGGGTGCTGCTGGTGGTGGGGGTGTGTGGAGGAAAAGGACAGAAAGCAAAGGCTGGGCTTCCCTGTCCTACGTGCCTGGAGCTATGGCATGCCCTCTCCCTCTCCGGTCACTGCCGCAAAAACTGGGAGGAAAGCGATTCGGCCTGAGGCCAGCCAGATGATGTGGGTAACTGGGCTGGGAGGCTGGTGTAAATAAAAAACAAATACACAGAGACCAGCTAATTTAGCAGACACTGCTGGTCTGTGTGGGACAGTTGTCTTGGGACGGGTGAGTGTTCAGCAGAAGCAGCTGGCTCCTGACCTGGAATCCCCTGGGTAGACAGTCTCCCTGGAATGAATCCTACCTCAAGTCTTGGAGCCTTAGTTGAGTTTTGTTTTGGCCTCTCTCTGGGAACTGGGTAGCTGGGCTCAGCTAGACCTATATTCCCCCTGGGAAACTCTAGGAGGCTCTGATGCTGAGTTTGGGCTGAAAGCCCTGGTTCTGTCCCAAAGGGCAGCTGAGCCTATACCCTGAGCCTGCCCTTCCCCAACACGGGTGCCCTCCCCGGCCCCAGCTCCCCAGCCCTCTGGGTAGGTCCAGCTCATTGTGGGAGGATGGGTCTGTCTTGCTTTACTGTATAAGCTACCAACTGTTGACTCTGGGCCAAGGTAGCCCATGTACGACTTGCCCTTCACATCTTGGAGTGTGCTCTCTCAGGGCCACCAACATGTGCTCTGCCAGTCAGTGGCAGATGACATCCTGGCTACATGCAGAGGCTCAGTTACAGAGACCTTAGCTCCAGCCCTGGTTGCGTCATGCTCTGCTGAGTGACCTTGGAGTTTCAACATGGGAGTGGCAATAATGGCAGTCAGGCTTGTGGGACTTAAGTGACTAATTGACAGTAAGTTCTCTACAAATAGGAGCTGTTAGTAGAGAAGTCAAAGCTCGGGGAGGCCCTGGAAATCAACAGGATACCCCCTCATCCTGAAGATGCCTCCTGAGATCAGACAGGACAAGCAGAGCCTATTGGAAGGCTAGAATTTAAGTCTAGCCTTCTCCCGCCCAGCCTGCCCCTGCTCCCTCTTGCTCACCCACCTGGCTCGAGTCTGTCTCTGGCAGAGCTGAGCTCCCACAAAGCTCTGGTTATCCACCACTATATGCAATCGAGGGAGAACACAGGCTTCTCTGAAAAAAGAGAAAGAAAATTCCCTGGAAAGAATCTGGAGGTACACAGATGGATAGATATTCAGTGAAACATCTAGAAGGAAAGAAGCCCACTTCCACAGAGTGAACACTCAGGTTTGACCTTACATTCTTTCATTGGGTGAATCTTTCACCTTGCTTTTGCCAGCTTTGTAAGATGGATAAGCAGAGAGATGACAGATGGATAGATATGAATAGATGGATGGAAATGATAGCTAGATAGGTAGACAGACAGATAGATAGACAGATGGCTATATGTATGTAGAAGATAGGTATAAGTTAGATTATAGGTAGGTTGATAAATACACAGTACTGGTCAGCTTCCCTTCACTATAGCAAATACCTGAGGTAATCAACTTATAAAGAGTAAAGGTTAGTTTTGACTTATAGTTTTGGAGATATCAGTCCAAGACTGGTTTTCGGCCTGTGATAAAGCAGCACATCATGGTGGGAGGACATGACAAGCAAAACTGCTCATCTCATGGTTGGAAAACAAAAGAGGGAGAAAGAAGAAAGGGCCAGGGTCCCACAACCCCCATCAAGGGTACATTCCCAATAACTGGAAGACCTCTACTAGGTCCCACCTCCTAAAGGCTCCACCCCTCTCCCAATAGCACCATGGCTGGGACCAAGCCTTTAACACATGGGGACTTTGGAGATACTTATCCAATCATGGCAATTAGATGCATGGTGGATGAGTTGGTGGGTGAAAGATAGACAGAGTGCCTGTTTTTAGGAAGCTTTCAGGGAGCTGGTCACAGGTCCTACTTTCCAGCATAGCCTGGGAGCTGCAAGCCTGACTGTGGGCCATGGCTTCAAACAAGCTTGTGTTCAGATTGCTAGGGTGAGAAGGACAGGGAAGAGGGACACAGTGTGTTGGGCAGGGGCCCAGAAGAAGGGCAGGCTTTTGTCCAGCTTTTGTCCTAGGGGAAGGGGTCCATCACTTCTCTCTTGTGCCCCTGGGACTGCTCAGGCTTCCAGCCTGCTCAGTATTTGCAGGGCTGACTTAAGCAGACAGTTCACTTTCGGGCATAGGCAGACACATGTTCCCATGCAGTTTTGGGGAGGGATGGGGAAACTGGAGAAGCCTGGTGAGAGTCTTATTCCCTCTTCATCCTGCCTTTGAATTCCAGCTCCACTGTCTGCCTCAGCTCTCCTCTCTCAGGGAGAGGAAGTGTGTGTATGTGGGAGGGATACCAGATGCTGATAATGGAATCATTTCTGTGTCAGGGAGATGTCTTACAGCACATGTCACTGTATGCCCAGGACCTATGTGCAAAAGAAGAGCTGTGAAGCATCAGCCAGGCCAACCCCAAGAAGCCAAAGGAGTTCCTCATCCCATGGCGGATGATTCCTTCTGCTGGAATGCACCCCTACTCAAGGTGGCCCACTCTGTGCTGATGTGGTCAAGGTCATCCATGCCCCCGGAAGTGATTCTCCAAAGCTGGGAAAGGACAAATGAGTCCAAGGTAGTAATGGGGGCACTGATGATAATGATGACAACTGTGACTCAGAGTGGTCAGATGTGGAGGCTTCATCCACCGTCAGCATTCAGAGAAAAATGAGTGTTTCAGATTAGCTCCTAGCGAACCAGACAGAATCTGAGGGCATACGCGGAGTCTGGGAGGATCCGTTGGAAGAAGCTTCAGTGTACCAATGCCATGGTGAACAAAACTAGGCTGAGAAAAGGAGTCCTAGAGAGTCAGGGGCAAAAGGGTCCTGGTGCCTAGGATGGGACCGCTGGAGGGGTGAGAAGCCCCACTTTGAATCTTCAGGTGGGCCACAGAACAGGGGAGAGGCTAGGCCAGCTCACCTGAGACCAAAAGGGGCCCACAGAAGGATGAGGCAACCTACTTCTCTTCCAGGACCTCACGCACAGCTGACTGATGGCCCAGCCTGCCCTGGTCCGCTCCTCCAGAATGTTCTTCTTTATTACTGGAATTTTTTTATACAAAGCAGGAGCCCACCAGTTGAAGCTTCCTGAGGGTGGGAAGCATAAAGCCCAGCACACAGTTGACATTCAGTACATACTTGATGAGTGAAAGCAAGACAGAATGAACGACGAACTGGTTCTATGCCACAGGTCAGGGCTTCCACTAAGACCCTGCACTGGGCTTCAGGACTCTGGGTCTGGGAGAGGCTTTGCTCCTCCCTTTAAATATAAGCCATCTCCAGAAGGCCTCCTGGCTATGTCCCTCCCAGATACTGAGTGGAACCTAACACCTGGGCATCTGTCCTCCCTGCTGAGATTCTTGTCCTCTCTCCTGCTTTCTGAAATGGTCTTCTCATCCCTTCCACCAGAATCTCAGAAGCTTCCAGCTCTTCTGAAATCTCCCTAACCCTCCCTTCAGGAATTCCTCAGATTGATCTATTTATTAGTCACCTTTGTGGTCAGTTGTGGGCTTGGCTCTAACCCAGAGCTTCTGCTTTCCTTTCTTTGGGGGGTGTCATTTGCCTTTGGACCTTTGCTTTATAGGGAGAAGAAGAACCTAAACCACCCCTCCCCCAGAAAAGATTCCACCTGATCCCTTTTCTTGCATTAATTTGAGACCCCAGAGCTCATCATAGTACATTGTGTCTGAGAAAATCTGAGCAGCCCCCACAGGAGGCCAACATTCCAAACTGGGAAAAATAATTTCCATCCTCATGAGCCATGCACCCACCCCCAGTGCACCCACCTCACACACCATATGGACCAGAGCCAAGGTGAGATACTTCTCCGCCTTGGCCTGGTGGAAACAGAGAGGGTGAAGTGGAGAAAGTGGGGGAAATTGAGAGTGACAGAGCCAGGTAGGGTGGGGCAAGACAGAAATGGAGAAACACATTGTGGTCCAAACTTGCAAATATCAAAAAACATGGCCAAAACTGCCTGTCTCTGCTCCTCTACCTCCTTCTGTACCCCTGTGCTAGACGGGCTCTGGAATGCAGGTTTCCCACACTGTGAATCCTAGCTGGTCTGCTAGGTGCCAGAAGATTCTTTTCCAGAGGCCACAGCTTCCTGCTCTGGTCTCCCTGTTTATAAATGTACCCCCAAATGTAGAAACACAATGACTAGCACTGTGCTTTATTTTATTCCACCTAGAAATTGGTTCTAAATACAAAATCTAGAGATGTACCTTCTAGAATATTCCATGGAGATTCTCTCTGATTCCTCCCAACAATCACACATTCTGTGAATGATCCTTGTCCTCACTGTGTCCCTCTGTCACTCACCCATTTGTCCTCTCTTTCAACCACTACTTGCCTGTTAAGCTTCTACCTCCAACCTGACTCTTCCTTCAATAGCTACTTGTATGCCCTGACATGAGACCCATGCAGCCAAAAAATGCAGCGATGTCTGCTGCTGTAGGAAATGGAGGAAAGAGGTTTACAAGTTCTTGTGTTCTGCTCCATTAAGCTGTCTCTGGGTGTTTTGAAATTATAGCCCAAACACAAAAACACACTTGTAACAACTGTGTTTATGCTGGCGACTTATTTTGAATATTACCATTATTACACTGGAAAATATTTTCCCTTTAAATATACAATTTAGCTCTTCGGGGGAAAAATGTCATTGCATGTCATCTTGGAGTAAAAATTTTCCCTCCAGAGGAATCCATCCCTAATTTAACAAAGTCAATGACAAATTAGGATTCAATATGCAGGAATTTTAAAGTTGATTTCCCTCCCTGCTAACATCTGTTCCCCTCATCCCTCCACCCCACTCCTTCTCCAAGCATTTTGGTACTTAGGTCCTGTCCAGTTGCTTCCTGTAGCTGACGGATAGCAATGAAACCCCGAGTTTACCTACTGCAAGGACAACTGCCTGGGAGGACTTCAGAGTTCATGGTACTTTCAGTGCTGCCAGATCCCCGAAAAACACACATGGGAGCCTGGAGTTCTCACCTGGGAGCAGGGAGAGACCTTGCACATCTCTGAATAGACAATGATCTATTTTCTAGAATTACCATTTCTTTACTTTTTTTTCTTTTTGTGGTACTAGGTATTGGACCTTTGAGTATACCTCTGTCGGTTTGTTTTTATTTTGTTTTTGAGATAGGGTCTTGCTAAGTTTGTGCAGACTATCTTGAACACAAATCCTCTTTCCTCCACCTCACCTAGTAGCTGTGATTACAGGTGGGCATCTTGACTCTCTACTCTCTTTTTAAAGTTCAATAGGTAGAAATGCCACAAGTACTTTGTCTAAAGTTTTGTGGCTCCTTCTACAACCTATTGCAATCTCGCTCATGACTAGTTTTCAGATTTAGTCAAAACAAAACCAAAATAACAGTACCTCCAGTTAGATTTTAATTTCAAATAAACAGCAAACAAATTTTCTGTATAAGTATATCCCAAATATTGCATGGGATATAATTATGTTTAAAAATAATTTTTCATGTATTTGTAATTCAATTTCAACCAGGTGTCTTCAGTTGTATCTGGCAGCCCTACACATGACTGTGTGTCAAGCTGATGCTGACCACAGACTCTGGGCACATACTCCAGGCCCATGTCAGGTTGGTTTCCCCAGAGGCTTAAGAGGAATCCTCTCCCTCTCAGGTGGGGCATGTTGAGGATACCACTCCCCAGGGGTACAGTCCACACTGGGGGCAGTAGGATGAATTCAGTGTGAAAGACCTGTGTGATGACTGGGATGACTGATTGCTGTCAACTGTCAGAAGGGGATGGGACAGGGTGTCCCAGTAGCCAGAACTGGACACCAGACCCTTTTTAACATGAATTGGTGAGAAAATGCCATGTGGAAAGCATGCCTTCAAAAGTCAAGCACAGGCTGCCAGGATGGGGCCAGGCAGGAAGCAAGAGTCAAGAGACAGACTCCAAAAAGAAAGGAAGCAGGTAGGAGGGTGGGAGTAGGACTGGAGCAGGCACACTCTCAAGCAGCTTTGAGGAGTGGGAGGAATTCCAGAGGGAGAGTGTAGACACCCCATGGTTAAGAAGGACAAAGAGGCCTGACAGGCTTCCCAGAGAAGGCATGGGGTCAGTATGGCAGGATGGGGCCCAGCTGGATGGGTGGGAGCCCTGCACTTAGGAAATCAATGCCCAAATCCACAAGGACCAATAAATGGCCCTCTTCTCTTCCATTCTATCCAGAATGGGTTTGCAGGAGAGGTGAGGCAGCTCCTTCCTAGCCAGTGAATCCAGGGGGTCTAAGGAAGGAATGAGAATGGAGGTGATTTCCAGGCAAAGCAGGGTCCGCTATGGAGGGGCTGAAGAGGCCCCAATGGGGAAAATGTACCTTTTAAAACTTTTTTTTGGTGAACACTTTATATATTTTGGGCACTGTCAGGATTCCAGCTGCCATGGAAGAAATTCACTCAAGTCTAACTGCCTTAAACCAAGAGGAGTACTACTGGCTTTGAGAGGCTAGAGGGGCTGGAAGAGTTTGCTTTGGTCTGTCTGGAGTAAGAAGCCCAAGCGATGTCAACAAGGTATCTGTCACCAAGAGGAGTACTACTGGCTTTGAGAGGCTAGAGGGGCTGGAAGAGTTTGCTTTGGTCTGTCGGGAGTAACAAGCCCAAGTGATGTCAACAAGGTATCTGTCGCTCTCTCCTGGATCTTCTTCCTGGGCTGAGCTTTCAGACGATTGCTTCCTGAGGCTCTATCTCTTATACCAGCTCTGCAGTCCCATGGTAGGAATGGCAGTGTCCCAGGGCTCTATCTTATTGTTTTGTGGTCTCATTGTTAACCCATTACTAGGCTAGGAAGGCCCAGGTTAAATGTGCAACTAGGGGAAGGTGCAACCACACCCTGCCTCCAGGATGGCTATAAAGGAAGTGATTCCTCAGAGGAAAATTGGATGCTAGTCAGGTGAAAACAGCCCAGGTCCAAGTCAGTGACCTCAGACATCAGAGCTGATTTAATATGCTCCTTGCAGTGAGCAGTACTGGGTGGGGACTGGTAACTGATTTTACAGAGATTTTATAGAGACTTGAGACCTTGTGATTTAGCCAATGTCACAGAGGAAGCTGGAGGCAGAGTAGGAGAGAGTAGTAGAGAATTCAGGGTTGCGGGTCATGACAGCCATACTGAGAGAGCCAGTTCAGCAGATGCCCTCCGGTGGGAACGTAGCCCTGGACCCTGCTCTCCATGGCCCCTTGGCAGCTGGTGCCAGACCCCACCCAACCACTTTGAGAAGACTGAGGATCTTTTTAGGGTAAGTCAAGTAGGTGTAGAAAGGAGGAAGAAGAGGAGGCTGCAGACCTCAAAAGAAATGACCATAGCTGGGTCTGTACAATAACAGGGAATGTTGACCAGGAGCAGCAAAGGCATAGGGCCACCCAGATGGGGACCCAGGAGCAGGACAGATCAAGTAAGCAGCCCAATGTGAGGCATGGCAAGAAGAGCTGCTTAAACCTTGTATTCCTATGAAGGTCTATGGGATCCAGAGCCCAAGAACCAGCGTTGCTGCCCTAAGCTGTGCAAGTGCACCCTGGACTCTGAGGTTGTGACCACCCAGCTGATTATAGGATCCTGAGCAAGCCACTAAGCTTGAAGCACCTTTGCCACTCAGTGAAACAGTAAAACACACCAAAACAGATGATACCAAACATGACCCTTATGGCACTCATGCCCTGTTATTTTCTAGTTTGCCATGTGTGCATAAAGCTGGTTTTTAACCCCCAATTCCTGAAAACCCATGTGGGACCCATTGGTCTCCAAAGGGCTCCTTAACTTTGAAATCTTTCTTTCTAAGCTTTTAGCTTGGAGTATCAGTTGGGTGCCTGCTTGGGCCCATGGAGCCAACAGATAGAGGTGGGGGTGCAGGGACTGTTACACTTACCCCATGTGGGTCCTCTCTTGCTGCTCCAGCTTTCTTGGGGGCCCTTCAGAGACCCTCTGTGCTGTGTGAACCTGGCAATTTCCTTCCTACCCCTCCATTTCTTGATCTGTAAAGTGGGGCAACAGAAAGCATGTAGTGGATTGTATGATGAGCAGAGATATCCCTGCACCCCACCTGGCCAGGGTCAGCCATGTTCCTTCTGGTGGTTGCAGTGGTGGCCGGTGCCCCAGCTCTATGGCTGCCTAGCTGGGCCTGGGAGGCAGCATCCCATCGATGCCAGCTTCTCTCTGCTTCCCAGAGTTCCTCATGAGCGATTTTTAAGTTTGACAAGTAGTTTAATCTGGGGCTACAGTGTCTGTTTGAAGAAGAAGGGGCGGCTCCAGAGGGAGACCTGAAGCCTTGCCAGGAAATACCCACCAGCTCTCAGCCATCAGTTCCTAACTTCTGCCTCTGGCCTAGAGTCCCTATGGCAGGTCCCTCTCTGCACTTCCAAGTGTTTGCTTCTGCAGTGTTGGGCCCCTTTGGAATCGGCCAAATTTAGGTGCCAAAGCTAGTTACTGACAGGACCTTTTAAAATTGACATATCATTGCTCAAGCGATACCCAAACACACACACTCTCCATAATAAAAACTAAAGAGTTGCAAGTAAATACCTCACCCAAGACCGTTCCTCACTCCCTTCCCTTCTCCTCTGTCTCAACTTCCTCTCCTCAGTAACCTTTGTGTTTGGTACCAAAACATAGAATGTACACACAGGTGTGTTTCTTTGCAATAAAAAAATGCATCTGCGGCAGACATCGAAATTTTCTGCCACTCAACCCCATCGGTCAGAAGCACCCCTTTCTTCCCTGCCAACTGAAACTGATGTTCAAGGAGTAGCCAGAAATCTTAGTATCAGGCAGAGAAGCTCCCCCACCCCGCTCTGCCCCCAACAAGCAACACACCCTAGAGAATGAGTCGTGTTTGAATCTTGATTGCCTAAATCACTTTTAATAATCTCCCTCCTTTAACAGAGTAGTCTAAAAGTTAGCAGATGACCCAGTTCTTGCTAATGAGATGTAAGGTAAATTCTACTGGGAAGGATGCCCTTTACCAAAGAAAAGCCAAAGTTTGTGAAAAGAAAAACCTTTCCCCTTCTTTCTGCATTGAATATAAATGTGCTATCTGGAGCTGCAGCACCCACATCAAAAGAGAATTACTGAGATGTACTATTGAGCAAATTTTCCAACTCCAAAATATGGACTTCTTGTAATTTGAGAAAAATAAGTTCCTCTTCCTTTAGGCTATCGTAGGTCGAATGTTTGGGTATTTACAACACAAAGGAATTTTGACTCAGGCTCATACTGTATTTTTTCTCCCACTCAACAGCGATTTTGAGGTCTATCCGTGTAAGTCCACAGGGATTCTCTTTTCACTAGGCACACTGTGCTCATTTGTAATAAAGCATATTTTAGCTGGCTGTTTGCTCCTGGGGATGATTACTTTGCTTTCTGTTTTTACTTTACCTTCAGTACTACAGTGAAAGCCCGCACAGGTGCGAGTGACCTTAAAGATAGATGCCTAGAGTGGGTTCCTAGAAGCCACAGACTCTGCACATTTCCTGGTTCGGTAGATCACAACTGAGCTTGTATAGAAAGCGGCTGTACCCATGTACACTTCCACTCGGGTCTGCACAGCTCCTCAGCCCCACATCCTTATCTGCTTTTCTTTGACCATAATGAGGATAGAAATTGTTGTGCTTCATATTCCCTGATCCAGAGCAAGCCTGAGTACGACTCTATGGATGTCCCTGTCATTGTGTTTTTCTTTTGGCAATTGCCCATTGAGAACATCTGCCCACTTTTCCATCTGGTCATTAGTTGTCTCCCTGCCAGTGTGCCACTATTCCTCTTCTGTGATCAGTTCCAACCCCTCCCTGCTGTGCATGTTTCAAGTCCTCTCTCTGCCTGTTGCTCATCTTAATACCAGCCCTGCAGCATGGATTTCTGCTGACTCCTACTATACGTCTAGGGACACAGAGCACTCAAATCTGCTGTTGCTGTGAGCTTGGACATCCCAGCCTCCAGAACAGTGAGCAGAAAATGTCTGCGGCTGATAAATTGCCCAGTCTGTCATATTTTGTTACAGCAGCCAGAATGGACTAAAACAGGCATCAAAGGACAGTTGTCATTTCCACAGTTGGCCTTGGGTTCCCCTAGAGGAGAGGGAAAAAAAAGCACAGATGGCTTATGTTTTGAGGGACTCTTCTGTCTTGGGCCACAAGGATCAAGGAGTGGCTTCATCATCAAACTCCCAAGGGCCAATGAAGGTGGCTACTTCATTCATGCCCAGGGGACCTTGGCTGCAGGTCTGGGGCCACAGTTCCTAATGCCCACTCTTCCCGCCTCTCTGGGTCTCTCCAGCAGAGGTCTTCAGGGACTCTCAGAAGCCTGTGTGTGAGTGGGTTTTGTTCTTCATGGCCTGGAGTCCCAGAAATACCACCTAACGGGGGGGGGGGTCCTCTCTAAACCTCTTTCTCCACTTCCCCCACCCGCACCCCACAGGACAGTCAGCACAATGACCCATTAGGAGCCTAGGCTTTGCAAACAGAAGCCCTAACTTGGGACTTGTGATTTGGTGTCCTCTGACTTCTGCTTCCCGTGCTGCTGGCCTGTGCAGCTCAATAAACCTCTGAACAGTCTTTCGTCCAAGCCTGCTCCATCCTCTTTGGCAAGATCTGGACCAAGGGTTTTGCATCCAGTGCCTGAGACACTGGGTTTCTGCTTCTGGTTTCACTCCCAGATCAATGCTAGTTTTAGGCCTTTCCTCTGCCCCACTCCCCTTTTTGCTGTGCCTCAACGATTCTGGCATCTCTGCAGCCTGAGTCTTAGCCCCAGCAAGAGCAGCTCAGGTCAGAGGCCTCCCTTCCACACACCTGCGGGATTATTCCCCCCACAGTCCCCAACTGGCCCCACACCCCTGCAGCCTTGTTTCCATGATGAAATCCATGTGTCCACTGCAGCAAACATCCCTACTGTACAGACATCCCCTGTCATCTCCCAGCTCCACATCTCTTTCCCATATGACCTTCCAGCCCACTGCAAAGGTCTACCTTGCAAACTCCTACTCATCCTCCAATACCTTGATTTCTAATCCCACTCCACAGTTAGCTTCTTCTTCCTCAGAATCTCTAGAGCAGTGTGTGAAGTGCCTTGTATTTTCTTATTTGTTCACCTTTGTGCAGGCTTTAAGTTCAAGGGCAGAGGTGGCAAATTGTTCATCAGAATTATACATTATGTGTATAATTCTCTATGCCCTCATGAAGTGGGTAGTATTTTCCCCTGTTTTCACGGAGAGAAGTGAGACTCGGGATTATGAAGTCATGTAGCCAAGGTCACATCTTGAAGGTGATGGGAGAGAGTTGGTTTGACTTTAGGACCTGGATGCTTGCCCAGAATGCTCTGCTTCTCCTGTGGGCAGCCTCTTGTGGACTTCAGACACCAGACATCTCCAGGTTTCTCTGGAGAAATGATGGATGTGCAGCCAGTCTGGAAAGGCTGTGTGACCAGGATGAGGTGTTTCAACCTCTCTGGGCCTGCATTCCCAAAGGTAGAACAGCAGTGACCATGTTGCATGGCTTTTCTGGCTGGGCCTTATGTGGTTCATATCAGCTACAGGATGGGAGGTGTTGAAATATCTGCTCAGCCAGACTCCCATGTGAGATTTCAGGTCATAAACCCAGTGAGCAAAGGCTCAGCCAAGCTCAGACTCTGTTTCCCCTCAAGGGAGACACCTCCTTGATCTTTACCTGTCTGCTTTGGAACAGAGCAGGCCAGTGAAGCTCAGACAGGGGGGGCTGGCCAGCAGCCGCCTCCCCAGCCTCCTTCTCTTCCATTAATGCATAGGTGTTGTCACATTCTGGGAGCAGTCTCAGGTCCCAGATGCCCCAGAGGTTCCCACTGTCAGCCAGACCCCACCCGCCCCTCCCCCCCCAACCCGCCCCAGTGATCTAGCTGGTGAGTGGAAGGGAGAAGGCGCCAAGCAGCCACACCTACTTGCTAAGGCCAACTTGACCCCAAGAGACTTAGGCCAAAGAAGGAAGGAAGTGGCGTGGACAAGGCCTGGGAGGGGGTTGACTGCAGCTGGTCCTCCCTCAACCCAGATGGAGGCCTTGCTCTGCCACCCGAGGAGCTATGTGTCTGAGTTCTACCTCCCTGGAGCCCTCAGCCTGGGCTGATTTAGTCCAGAAAGAAGGAGCAAGGAAACATGGCCTTCTGCCTTGGCGAGTACCTGCACGGTGAGGTAACAATGAGAAGCTGTATTCATTTGTCCCACAGACAGACATTTATGGAACGGGTAGTGCGTGCCAGGCTGTGTGTCTGACGCTACTCCTGGCTCTTTGGTTTATTTCTCAAGGATGTTAGAGGAAGGGGGCCCCCTTCTGCCTCATCTGCAGCTCTGCATGCTTAGATGACTTAAGGTGGACTCTGCACTGGGACTTGACTTTGGACTTGCTTTCCTCACCCAGTTACAATCTTACTTTATTCTCTAGGTGATTCTCTGAGGGTTAGTCCCCACCTGAGAGTAGTTACTTGGAAACACTGAAGTGATGGGTTCAAAGAGATCCTGAGATGATGGCTAGGCTCAGTGTTAAGAGTGCTGAGATTGATTGGTGATGTCTGCAGTCGGTGTAGGGTGGGAGGGATAAGGCAGGTGCAATGGAGTGGCCATTCCAACATCCAAGTGTGCTGTCTTCAGAGGCTTAGATCAAGTTTTGTTCACTTATGTACCTACAGTATCTGGCATGGCACCTGGTACCAGGTAACTGCTCAGTGCTCATGAGTTATAGGAAAGAGCCAAGGGCAGTGAAAATGCTGAGGCTCAGCAGTGAAGAGTAGGATTTGCGAAGGATTCATAGTGAATCCAGGTTTCCCAGTCACCCGCCCTCTGCTGTCTTGTTCACCCCCCCCATTCTAAATGTGCTTTTGAAAACAAAAGCCACAGGTGACCCAAGCTAGGGGACAGTCAGGCTAGGAAAGAGGGTTACCACTTTCAGGTTGGGGGCCCTGGGATTGTGCAGTAGACCTGCTCTGGACCAGAGAAAGACAAGAGACCACACAGTGGCCTCCCCAAGCCCTGGCATCTGCCTCCGGGAAGACAGGCAGGGCATTCTCCTGGTGAGGCCGGGTGGGAGTGGGGAGACGGTCTTAGGACACACCACCTGCCTTTGCGAGGAAGGAAGACTCTCTCTCCTTTATATAAATCACAACAAATAATTCAGGGCACATCCAGATCTGGCCCAAATAATGCTAAAACAGGAAACTCAAGAATTTTTTCAAGAATCCTTCCCAGCAGCCATGGGGCAGGGCTATGCACCCCCTCCCCGCAATACTGTGCTAATGAGTATCTCTTGATGGGACTCTATTCTTCTCAAATGACCACTCTGAACAAGAGAGAATCATTAGAGATACACAGAAACTGAGCCCAGAGAGGGAAAGCGACTTGCCCCAAGGGTACACAGAGAGGTAGGCAGAGCTGGGCCAATTCCTGGCATGGGTATCCTGGCTTTCTTCATGATGGCGACCAGGTGTCAGTACTGTGATTCAACCACTCCTGGAAGATGGAAACAACTGGGTGTTATAACAAGATAGTGGTGAGGAGTCGGCTGGAGAAAGCTACAGAGTTGGGTCCTGACCCCCAAAAGCATTTAACTTCCAAGGAATGCTGACGGCTGTCCATCTGCCCCAGCCCTCTTTGTGCCACCCACAAACTAGTCTCCTTTATTCATTTATTTTTAAATATTTTTGGGTTTGTTTTCCATCCTTTGTGTTTATAAGGGAAACTGTATAAACAATTCCAGAATGAGGCCACCAGCTCTGACCAGCTGCTTGGGTTCAAGGTTGAAAGTCAGTATTTTTGGGAAATGGGCCTTTCCTCCATCCCTCCCCCTCCCCATCTGGCCTCGTGGTGGCCCCATTGTTTAGTGTATGGTGAGGGCAGGAAGAGCAGGCAGGCACCGAGT
Source organism: Castor canadensis (assembly GCF_047511655.1). Lineage (NCBI taxonomy): Eukaryota > Metazoa > Chordata > Mammalia > Rodentia > Castoridae > Castor > Castor canadensis. Next base: position 60,314,023 of record NC_133392.1, on the reverse strand, counting down.
GCCTGCTTTACACGCACTGTGCTTCCTCTTCCCCAGAATAACCCAGTACCCCCATTTTGCTAGTGGGGAAACTCTCTTGCCCGAGGTCACATGGTCAGAAGTTGGAAGAGTTGGGATTTACATTCAGGTAGTTTAAGTTCTTGCTTCTTTGCTTAAGAGGCCCCCTACAATTGAGGTGGGCTGCAGAGTGTGGGGAGACAGATTCTGGGGGGACAGGTTGAGGAAGCGTCTGCAGGCTGGAGCTGCATGCCCTGCTAATGGACATTGTATAAGCACACATCTCAGGCATGTGCAAGGAAGCATGCACAGACTCAAGTAAGCTCCCTCATACCCAGTGCAGCAATGCAGGAGGTGCCCAACAAGGCCGAAAGCTCAGCACACCTTCTGCACCCAGGGACTTGAGCTGGGACCAGCGCCGCCTCTGCCCCTGGATGCTGGCCCAGGTTTCCCCATAGCTTCACTCCTCTACTCCTCCCTAGGCTCTGGGAAGGAAGCAGAACTCCTGTTATCATGGCCAGGAAGTGTCTGACTTGCCCTTCACAATTTCCTCCCGTTCATTCTCATGCTGCCTACCAGTCACATGCAGGTGAGGAAACTGAGATCAGAGAGGGGGTGTGGCTAGCCTGAGTCATGATAGTCCCCATGAATGTTTGCTGCATGGAGAGGATGAGTGGACGGATGGATGGACAGATGGATGAGTGGATGGGTGGATGGATGGACGGATGGGTGGATGAATGGATGGATGAGTGGATGGGTGGATGGACAGATGGGTGGATGGATGGATGGGTGAGCGGATGGGTGGATGGACGGATGGGTGGATGGATGGACGGATGGATGAATGGATGAATGGATGGACAGATGGATGAGTGGATGGGTGGGTGGATGGATGGATGAGTGGATGGGTGGGTGGATGGATGGGTGAGTGGATGGGTGGATGGACGGATGGATGGATGGACGGATGGATGAGTGGATGGGTGGGTGGATGGATGGGTGAGTGGATGGGTGGATGGGCGGATGGATGGATGGATGAATGGGTCAATGGAGACAGTGTGAAGTGAGTGAATGGGGCAGGGAGGGAGGGAAAGTGAATGAAGAGTAACACCCAGTTCTCCTGGGCTGGCAATTCCTTCAACTGGAAGCAGCAGACCAAGACAAGACTCTGCCCTCATGGAGCATGCTTCTTCATGGAAAAATCGGATGACTTAAAAAGTATACAAAAGGACCCATAACTGGCCACACCCCATAGGATCTCTGCATCTGCGTAGTCAGCTTTTGGGACAGATCTGCAGGTAGGTACCCCACCACCATCCTGCTGACCTTGGAGACAGAACACATCTGATCCAGGAGACCCACCTCTCCTCCTCTCAACTGAGATAAGGCATCTTACCTGGACTGCTGTAGGCTTGAAGATGGCCCTAGAGAAACAACCCCAAGGCAGCATGGACCTTCACTAGTGCCTCCAAGTTTCCCATACCCAGGCCCCCTTTTCTATTCAGGTAGCTAGGCAGACGTTGCTAGTTGATCTTGGCACTTTCTCTCTGAGCACGGGATCCTTCTCAAAACAGTGCTCCAGGCAGCCACTAGCAGTCAGCAGACACTGAAGTGGAAGAAGTCTAGAGGCCTCCCTGCCTGCTCTCCTCCTGTTCAGCTGCAGCAGATAACCTGGGAAACAAATCCTAGGGGCTGGTCAGTGAATGAGCAGGAAGGGCAGGGACAGAGAAGGGTGTTTAGCTGGGGACATCTGTGGGGCCAGAGCCTGGAGGTTAGTGGGCAACATTAGAGGTCCCTTCATCAATAGGCTCAGGTAAGCCAGTGATTTGCCCAGATCACATGGTGATTATCAAAACCCAGCAGTCCTCACTCACAGTTCAGTGCCCAGTCACCCATGCATGGTGGAACAGAGAGGAATCCAGAAACCCCCTCATCCAGCGCCATGTTATAGCTCCTCTCTGCCACCCTTCCCCTGACATTTGGGGACAAATGTGCTGTCCATCTGTCCAGGGCCTACTGAACTCTGTCTACTGGGGATCTTCAGCCTGGCCCCCGGTGTTTGAAATTATGCTGCATTTCCAGAGTCTTGCGGTAGACAGGATGAGAGGTGGGAAGCTACCTGGTGGATACTCTGGTGGATGCCCAGAGAGGCAGCACTCGGCCCAGGTGGGCAAAGAATCCTCTTGAGGTCCCCAGCCCCACCTGCTCTTCCCCTCCTGATCTGCATGGAGAGTGTCTCTGCCTGTGTCTGAAGCCCCTGAAATGTTTCTTGGGTGGTCTCAAAGAGCAGGCAAAGCTACCTTTATTGGAACCTGCACAGGGTTGAATCGGGAAATAGTGGCTCTGGTTTAGGCAAAGGGGCTATGGAGGCTGAGTGCAGGGCAAGAGGGCTGGCAGTTGGCTGGTGCTGCAGACGAGAAGTTAGGGGCTGAACCTGAGGTGGGGAGGTGGCAGAGGCAACTGGATGGGTGGGTTGGGCCTTAGAAATGAATAGACCTGGCGATAGGTGAGTGGACCTAGGCCAGAGGTGTTCAGGGTGGGCCAGGGGGGTTGAGGTGAGCCAGGTGAGCTATGCAATCAGGCGGGGCTGGGTGTTGCTTTGGGTGCTGGCTGGGTGGGAGGTGGGGACTGGGAGGTAACGGAGGTTGGCAGGTTAGGAAGTTCAGGGAGAGGCTAGAGAGTCTGGGGTCCCGCTCCACTTTCCCTTGACACTCCATGTTGGGTGGCATGTTGGCGTGTCCAGCTCTCCTGTGGCCTTCTTCGGTGGCAAAACAGTTCCAGCCCCCGCAGTTCCCACTCACCAATCAGGCCCCTGTAGCACTGCTGAGGATGTCTGGACAGGCGCTGTTCAGAGCAGCAGTCAGGGCCAGCCCACTGAAACCTGCCCAGACTAACCTCTGGTTGCTGTCCAGAAACCTCTGGCAAGTGCCCTCCCTCTCACATTGCACAGGCTCAGCTGTTTGGGGAGGATGAGGAACGGGAGAGGCCAAGGCTGGTGGCTCTCCACAGGGAGGGTATAATTGTGGCCCTACAGAGCTGCACTGGCTGTGGTTGCCAAAACTCCAACAGAGTGGAGGTGGCAGGACTGGGAGAAGCTGTGGGAGGGGCAAGGAGTGGGACATGGCAGGGTGGTCAACAAGGGACTTCACAAAATTCTTTACAAAACAGTTTGGATGTCAACCTAGGCTGGCATGGGGTTTTGTACCATCCAGGAAGATTGTAGAACCACCTCAGCATGCAGAGCAGTTTGCAGAAGTACTTCAGAGCAGGGCTACAGAGCCAGCTATTGACATCAGAACCCTGATGAGCCCCTGGCTGTGTGGCCTTGGGCAAGGACCTTAACCTCTCTGGGTCTTGTTTTCCTTATCCATAAAAGGGGGATAACATGATAATATCATATAACTATGATAATATCATAGTGTTTGAGAATTAGCTACCAATGTATGAGAAGTAGTAAGAAGTGTGTCTGGCAACTGACATCAGCTAGAATTGTTGCTGGCTCATCATTAAGATTATAAAGGCAGATTTGCCAACTCCCGTCTTATCACCCAGCTCCCTCTCATGCTCATTCCAGGCCCACCAGAGCAGCTTTACTGGTGTCGTGCTGTCACTGCAGATCTTTGACAGCAATGAAAGTGATGGTCCTGACAGAACATTGGACCCTCGTCCACATCAGGGACAGTCCCTCTGTTCCCAAAGTCCATCCTAAATTGAGAGGCACCGTGGGAGGGGGATGGGAAGAGCATAAATGGTGCTTCAGGCAATGTCTATCTGTTTTACAGGGGGTTGAGGAAGAGAGAGGGCTCTGGTCAGGCCCCCACCCCCAGGCATGCCAAGGGACAGGTGTGGGGACCACAGGCAGCTGTGGGCTGATTGCAGGGGCACTGGAGGGGCAGTTGGATGGCCTGTGGCTGGGCCCTCTCACTCTATGAAGGCGTGGTCATCACTGTCCTGCCAAGAGGCCTCCATGGCAGGGGCTGGCTGCCAGAGAGGAAGCCCAGAGCGTGCCAGCCTGCCCAAGGTCCAGGTTAGGGGCAAGGCCAGCTCTCAGGCCACAGCTGCTCTGCTGTGCTGTCCCTAGGAGCTATCAAGTGCACAGTCACTCCAGGCAGGGCCCACTTGCCCACTCTGGAGACCCCTCTGTTTCTAATCACTTCCTCCTCTCAGTCTCAGCCCCTTGTTTGTCCCCAGGTTGATGTCAGACACAGGACAGACTTAATGAGCTGAACTCCAAGTACTTCTCATCTGTGTGAGGGAGAAGGTGACTCAGGGACAGCCATCCAACAGCTTGTTCCCTCCCTAAAACCAGCTGTGAGCAAGTGAACTCACCACTCCGTGGCTCCTTGACCTTAGCTCTAAAGTTACCAAGGGCTTCTTTGGTTAGGAGGGGTAGGCTGGGAGGAGATATTGGTAATGTCTTTTAAAAGTGAAATTAGGACTTTAAAAATGAGTGGATTACTGGAGTCACAAGACCACAACTGTTATTCCCTCCATAATTGCTACAACTACCTCTGTGGCTAAGGTAACTAACTGTACCACTGCCTCAGCATGGGTATGGCGGGTGTGGCTGACTCCATGACTTAGCATGGAGAAAGCAGAACCTGGGACCTCTTCTTTGATCTCAAGTTATCAGAAAGTCTAACTCAACTGACAACATTAAAGGAGCGAAAGAGGAAGCAGACTGGCCTGTGTACGTGTGTGTTCCTGCTGATGTGCGATGCATGCATGCCTGTGTGTGCACACCTGTATGACACATGCATTGACGTAATAGTGAGTGTGTGCATGGGTATATTTGGTCTTCAAGGCAGATCAGGGCCTTTAGCTCCATGTCTGTCCAGCAGCATTTGCAACACTCAGTCATTTGCACTATAACAAAAAGTTGACAAGATGGCTCATCCTCTCTCCTTCCCTTCAAAGTGGGGAGAGAAAAACATGAATTTTTCTTGCAGTTATTCCAAAAAGAAACTGAGGCACAGGGAAAGTATGTGACTTGTCTGAGCTCACCCAGTGGATCAAAACTCGCTCTGAGCCTTGAAAGCCAAACACCTGGAGTCCCCAGGTGCTGATAGGAAGTGGCGTTCAGGGCTGCTATTGGCCCACCTTCTTTCAGCTCCCTCCCTGCTCCTGGGCATTTCAGGGGCCCCACAAAGGTGGGCATTGACCAGCAATCCTGGGTAGGACTGTACTCTCTGCCACAGGCCCGCCCTTGTGGAGCAGGAATATTCCACAGGTCTTGGCCTTCCTGAGCACCCAGACTGGGTCAGACTAGTGACTTCATCACTTGAAGGGATAGCTGGTATTCCTGAAAGCCCAACCACAGTCCCTAGGGCAGAGTCCCCAGGGGATTCTGGCTCTTTCCTTCCAGAAGAGGTGAGCCTCCTACTGCCCAATGTGCTTTGGAGGACAGAGTCTGGGCCCCATTGTCTGTGGCTCTTCCAGGATCTGGGCCTTTGTTCATGCTGCCCTTTCCACCTGGAGCCCTCTTTTGGGGAATGCATAAGCCAAGCAAGCCTACCTCTCCAGGGTGCTCAGAACCCAGGAGGCTCCCCCACTCCTTTTCCTGGCTCCAACCACCTTTAGATGGCCTCTGATGAGGCGACATAAACTTTCCTGATGGGGAGAGGAGAGGCCAGGCTGATCCCCAGCTGCTCTTGAGTTGGGAAAAGGAAAAGGGAGAGGCAGATCCTGGATGCTTACAAGGAAAGCTCTGGGGGAAGGAGGTCACAGATAGGAAGGCCAGATGCCACATTGTGCATGGTTCCAAGCATGGTTAATCCTGTTTTGCACAGCCCAACAAGCCTAAGGACATCCCCTGGACTTTGGGAGGCAGGGACCAGGCCCCGTCAGCACCCTGGCCCTATGATGCCAGGCCCCAGAGTGGTCCCCTGTCCTCTAGTACTACTGGTGCTTGGGGTCCTTGGTTCTGCCTGCAAGGCCCATGCTGGGGGAGGGAGGATCTGGGCAGGGACATGGAACCCAGCTTCTTGTCCTCCCTGTGTAAACAGACGACTTAAAGGCTTAGGAACAGAAAAATAAATAGCCCTGCTGGCCATAGCCAGCCTCTGTGGCAAGGAGCTTGCTTTTCCTTTAGGAAGCAGCCTCTGGTCTTGGAAGCTGTGGGAAAACTGGCCCAGGAGGAGGACTTGGCTTGGCTTCCTATTGCAGCCCTCTCCCCAAGTTCCAACACAGAAAATAGGCACTTCTAGAAGCCCATTTTCTCTGTTTAAATTCCTCATGTGCAAATGTTGTTGGAGGAGCAAGGGTACCTGGGATTGATCTCCAGGAACCCTTGGATTGCTCATGGGATAGGGCAGGCTATACAGTAGATGACTTCTATGGGCACTTGTGTAAGCCTGGTACTGCCACCAACTCATTGGGTGATTCTGGACCAACATGACCTCTCTGTGCCTTAGTCACTTATAGAATGGGTCAATAATAACATCTGCACCACACGACTGTCACCAGGGTTGAGTGAGAGGATGTGTGCAAAATGCAGAACAGCCCCTGGCCTAGAGTAAGTGCTCAACAAATACAGCTATTACTGTGACTGCTACTTGCTCTTGGGATCTGAATTGCACCAACTCAGGCCAGCCAGGTGGGTGCCACACCCACCCTCAGCTTTGTGCTAGCACTACCTTGAGTTGGTGAACAAAATCCACCCTTTCTCCTCCACCATGAAACCAACACTGTACCCAGATGTCTGTTCTCTACAGACACCCAGTACCAAGCTTTGAAAACATCTGCCTGGTGCATCTTGGTGCTGTGCACACTCCAGATGTTTGGGCAGTGGGCAGTGTGTGGACCCCCTTTCTGGCTTCCCCCAGGAGTAGGGGGGCATCATGTGGTGGTGAACATCTGTGATTCTGGAAAGTGCAGCCCTGTCTTCCTTAAGGCAGGCCTCCAGACCAGGGGCCTCCACGTGGGGAGGGCATGGGGACCATCTCCCTGGTCATCTGCTCCACAGTTCACCGGTAGTAGGCTGGCCCAGGTCTCTTGGACCTGCAGGATTGAGAGCCAGCCACCCCTTGCCAGGAAGCAGTCAGGGGTGAGTCAGAGCTGTGTGGGGAGGGGGTGGGCAGCAAAGGACATGGGGTTTTCTGAAGAGATCCTGAAGCCTGAGAACAGAGAATGACGATACCTGGGTTCTAGTCCTGGTTCTCCCACGCAATAGCTGTGTGACCTTGGGTAGGTCCCACTCCTGTTCTCAGCCTTGATTCCTGCATTTGTACAGTTAGGAGATTGGCTAGATGGGGGTCACTAAATCTGTCCAGCCCCTGAAAGCCCGTTAACTCCCAGCCCTCCTACCTGCTCACTGCCACCACCCAGATCTTGACGCTCCAGGGCTGGGAACTGGCTATGGGGATTTTAAACATTGCTCCTAAAATGTGCCTTCAAGTATGGGAGCCATTGGCCTGTACAGTGTGGAAGAACCTGCTGCTCTTCTGGAGGCCTCTTTGTGATGTTCCCAGACCTTGGCCTCAGAGTCACTCCCAAGGCTAACGTCAGTCTGCTCCAGCCTGCAGACAAGTTTGGGAGTGGAGCAACAGCCTCCCACGTGGCTAGGTCAGTGGTGTCATGGGATGTGTGCATGAAAGGAAGTGAGTGGGGCTAAGGGCATAGGGAGTGTGAAGGCATCTGTCCAGGAGTGTGTGTCTGAATATGTGTATCCCCCTCACTGTGCACGTGAGTACATATGTCATCCATGTACACACTCAAAACCCAAGGCTGGGGTCTTCAGACCCCTCTGCCGTCTTGCCAACATGCAATACTGTAACACTGCGACACTGTTGGAACAGGTGCTACACTGGCTGGGCAGGCCCTTCTGCTCCTCCCTGACATCTGGTGAGAGGGGACCCTTCTTTCCGTGGGGAGTTGCAGCGTGTACAGCCAGAAGCTGGGGAGGGGACTGGGCCAGGTGGACAGATCAGCTAGACCAATCTGAAGACTGGGGTCTTCCCCAGGACCTCTAGAACTTAAGGGCGACCAGATCCTTCCGTTCTTCCCCTTTCCTTTCAACCCACTCTTGGTCCTGAGGTGAACTGGGAGAAGAGGGGATGGCCTGGAAAGTCCTTCTACCCCTTACCCATGGTGCATCCCTCTTCTGCCTCTCCCTCCACTCCCAGGCTGCTGTGCCAGTTTGTGTCTCTGGCTCCTTTGGACTGCCTGTCCTGCACTGTGGTCAACCAGCAGAACCCCAAGGATGTTAGGCCATGGGCGGATAGAGCAAGGAGCAGTTAGAGGCTTGGCTGGCTCCTGCAATCACAAATAGGGGCCAAGGCACCATGCAAACTACCACTGTTTCTGGGGCTTTTAGCCATCCTGGGTTGGTCCACTTGCCCTTTCTTTCCCACCAAAAGAGTGTTTCATGCAGCTGTGTACACACACACACACACACACACACACACACACACACATGCACACACCATTTGCTGGCGAGCCAAGCCCTCTCTATAATCCTAGCTCAGCCCCTAGCTCCCTTCTGCTGGGGATGTCATGGAGCCCAGCCAAGCAAAGGCTGAGTCTGGAGGCCAGGTCTCTGCTCTCCATGTAGCCTTGACCTTGCTGGGGGGCCCTGGGCCAGACATGGGCCACATTCAATTGTAGGCATATCCCAGGATCCTCCACAGAGATTAAGCCAAGGAGAACAGCAACAATTAGGACTCCATCCAGCATTTACTGTGCTACTCACACTTTGAAGCACTTTCCATCTAATGACTAATTTGCTTTTCACAAGGACACCCTGAGACAGGTACTATTATTATTCTTATTTTGCAGGAAGCAACTGAGGTCAGAGAGGTGAAGCAACTAGCCCAAGGTCACACATGAAGTAAAGTGGAGACAGGATACAGAGCCGCCGTGTCTGTGCTTAACTTCTGAGTCAGGTTGCTTCCCAACACCTTCTGATCACTGAGCAGGCCATGCTGATTGAAGAGGTCCTGCTTTTTTAAGGACCAAGACTGGCAGAAGGGAAGAAGGAAAAGACAGGATGAGCATTTCAAGAAGAGAGCCATGGAAAGCTAAGGCCTATGGCAGCAGCTGGCAAACATTTTCTAAATAGGCCAAATAGTAAATATTTTAGGCAGTGTCTTTGGTAGCTACCATTGCTGTGTGAAGAGCAGCAATAGACAACAAGCAAGTGAAGAAACATGGCTGCCTTTCAGTAAAGCAATTATTTATGGACACCAAAATTTGAATTTCATGTACTTTTCACATGCCTCAAGATATTCTTTTGATTTTTTCCCAACCATTTAAAAAAGAATTCTTAATAGGAAATGGGTTGAATTTGGCATTCAGCCTCTAATTTGTCAGCTCCTGGACAGGTTCAGTTGGTTGCTGAATGCTTTAGCTAGGATCTAGCTCCTGCCCCAGAATGCTGATCCCAGAGTCCTGACAGAGAGTTTGTTCCAAAAGATATTTATCCTGAGCTAGATCCAGATCTAAGTCAAGACTCAGTTTGGGGTTTGAGTTTTGGGCACTACCATTTCCTGGCTGATCTTGGGCAAGTTTCTTAATCTCTGAATTAGTCAGGATTCACTTCAGGTATAAGAGAGAGAACTGTAAGTCCATTGTTCAAACTAAGAATGAGATTTGCTGGCTCTTATAATAGAAAAGTCCAGGAGCCGATCTAATAGCTTCAGGCACAGTTAGATCCAGGTGCTTCCATGACATTGCCTGGAGTCTCTCTTTTCACCTATGGCTTCATGTTTCCAAATTGACTATGAAAATCATTTATGCTTATCCTAAGGGGTGGCAGAAGTGGCCACCCAAAGCTGAGGGCTCATGTCCACAAATTGCTCATAGGCTCCAGCTTTGGGTCATGGAACTCCCATTGAACCATTTGCCATGTCCAGGGGAAAGGGATGTCTGGTTTGCCCCTGGAGCCAAGGGCCAATGTTGACCCTCTCTGGACAGTGTGGCCTAGGAGTGAGGAAGAAGTGGCTCCCAGGGGGGAGTGAGAAGCTGTAGCCAGGAGGGTGAGCAGAGGCTAGGAAGGTGAGCCCGTCAGCTGTTCGTGTAGACTCTGAGGCTCAGTCTCCTCATCCACAATAATGGCACCACCTCACAATCATCATGGGAACAATAATGAGTACACTGGGACAGGAAGGAAACTAGGTGTGTGTGGCAGGCCCTTCCTGGGGGGCAGGGAGGGGACCTCTGACATTCACACACAGCCTCCACTTAAAAAAAAAGCTTCACTGTGGAACACAGTGGCAGTTTCTCAAAAAAAATTAAATGTGCAATTACCAGCTGATCAGCAAACCCACTTCTGTATGTATACACAAAAGAATTGAAGTCAGGGCCTCAGAGAATGAGGGCACTCATGTTCCTAGCAGTGTTATTCACCAGAGCCAGGAGGTGGATGGGCAGTTACTGGGCAACCTGTGGGTCAAATATATCCAATGAAGTATGATTTGGCCTTCTCAAGGAAGGAAATCCTGACACATGGCACGACATGAATGAAGTTAGAGGACTAAGTGAACTAAGTCAGTCACAAAAAGACAAATCCTGTGTGAGTCCCTTTATGTTAAGAACCTGCAGGAGTAACATCCATAGAGGCAGAACTCAGAATGGGGGCTACCAGGGGTGGGGGAGGAAAGGACAGAAGTTATTTAATGTGGACAGTTTCAGTTTATTTATGTGACAGTTCTGGAGATGGCACAGCAAACATATGAGTGTACTTAACTACACTGAACTCTATACCTGGAAATGGTTAAAATGATAAATCTTAGGCTATATTTTAGCCACAATTTAAAAATATATATTTCTTTTAAAAGATGAAGCAAAAGAAATTCCCACAGAGGACAATGCTGGACTGAGAGAGGCTTAGCTGAAAACTTTTTTTTTTTTTTGCAGTGCTGGGGTTTGAACTCAAGGCCTCATGTGCTCTTATTGCTTGAGCCACTCCACCAGCCCTTTGTTTATGATGTGCTTTCTCGAGATAAGGTCTCATGAACTATTTGCCTGGGCTGTCTTTGAACTACCATTCTCCTCGTGAGTAGCTAGGATTACAGGCATAACCCACCAGCACCTACCTTAGCTCAAAACTTAACTCCTCTCAGAAGCCATGGCAAGCTGGATAGTGTGTGGCATTGGGACAGACCTCATCAGAAGCCCTCACATCAGGCAGCATGACAGAGGGCTTGCCCCCTTCTTTTCTTCCTCACTGCCCTTCCACACACACTACTTCCATGGGCTAAAGTCTGAGTGTACAAACTTTGCAGTGGGCTCTGTTTCTAGGGAACCCAGGCTGAGGTACTCACCTTTGCAAAACCGGCACAATACCCAGCAAAAATAGGTCATAGAGAATTTTTGTTATATGGATGGATGGTTGGATAGATGGATGGATGGATGGATGGATGGGTGGATGGATGGATGGTTGGGTGGATGAGTGGATGGATGGATGGATGGATGGGTGGGTAGATGGATGGATGGATGGATGGATGGATGGATGGATGGATGGATGGGTGGGTAGATGGATGGATGGATGGATGGATGGATGAAAGGTTTTACAGATAGACTGCAGTAAGGAACTCTTTCTCAGCAGAAAATGCAAACATAGTTACCGATACATGCAAGCTGAACCTGTTAGCTCACAGCTGTGAATGCATCCCATGTTACCAGTGTCCCCTCCCACATACTAAAAAATTACACTTAGACACAGCTCTTATCCTGCATATCACTCTGTCCCTTTCAGGTCAAGCTTCTGCGACTAAACTAAGGTTGCCCTTGTGGAGCTGGAAAGAAGTCCCAATGAGGGAAGAAAGCTCTGTCTGTCCTGTGGGTGCTCTTGACCTAGCCAGCACTTGCTTGTGCTGACTCCTCACAGCACCTTGGGGCAGAGGCCATTACTCTCATCCCTCAGTTTGAATGGAGAACAAAGTGCAGAGAGGTCGAACACCTCAACCCCACCCACAAGCCAGGAAGAGTCTGAGACGGGCTTTGAATCCACGGGCTTTGAATCCACAGCCGTTGGGCTCCAGCAGCTGTGCTCCCACCTCAGGTGCCTGGTGACAGTGGAACCTATGCTTCTCTGCTTTGCCAGTCTGACCTAGCCTAGTGATCTCAGTTTTTCTAACATCCCAGCCCAGGCAGCCTTCCAGTAAACAGGCTTTCTCCCTTCCGGGTGACCCTCAAATATCCTTGCGACGGCTGGCTTAATGGGGAGACCCACCCAAAACACCTGCTCAAATGCCTTTCTCTCTGCTAGGGTCTGTTGAGGGCCAGGGGGGCTGCTTCCATCTATGTGCAGATTCAAGGGCTTTCACTTGCCAAGCTCCCTCTGTCCTCCAAAGGAGGGCCACTGAGGTGTTCCTCAGGTGCAGGCCTAGAGAAATTGTGCAGAGAAAGGCAAGGAGTGCCTGTAATCCTAGCTACTCAGGAGGCAGATATCAGGAGGATCACTATTCAAAGCCAGCCCAGGCAAATAGTTCGTGAGACTCTATCTCAAAAAAACCTTTCACAAAAAAGGGCTGGTGGAGTGGCTCAAGGTGTAAGCCCTGAGTTCAAACCCCAGTACCTCAAAAAAAAAAGAACAGGCAAGGAAGGCCAAGAACAGGAAGGGGCTCCATCCTTTCTTCCAGGTCTGAGTCAGGGGACCTGGGAGAACTCTGCTCTGATATCCACTGGGATGGCCCCTTCTAGTCATTGGGTGACAACTCAATTGTTACTTCCCTAGAGATGCTCCTCACACCACCCTGCCCACACCGCCCTGCCTATCTACATGGGACTTAGTACTCCGACGTTGTCTCATCATCTCTTTGCCTGTTTCCAGGGCCTAGCCCACTGTGTGGGTTTAATAAAGAATTAAGAACTACATAGCCAGGAATGTCAAGTGATTGATAAACCTCAAACAGAAGACACCAGCAGTAGAACAAGCACCAAAGATCAGGTAAGTTGTGCTTTGTTTGCTGTTCCTACTTGATGCTGGACATTTTTTCTATTTTGCATAAACTCAGGAAATGGACAGTAGGGGTTATCTTCTGATCAGGTAGTCCATAAGCAGACTATGCTATGTAGTTGAACAGCTTGTGCACAGCTCTCCTCCAGGAAGTGCCATCCACAGTGGAGAATAGCAGTCCCTGGAGTTATGCAGCACACCTGAGCAGGCAGCTGTGATAGATGTATAGAGAAAGAAGAAGAGAAAGGAAGGGAAAGGGAATTTCAGTTTGGGGCAGAAAGAGTTGGTACATACCTAAGTCGCCATCTACTTTAACAGTTTTCCTACTCATTTTGTTTCCATCTTATTTTATAGTGGTGAGATAAACATAATGAAACTTATCAGCATAAGCATTTTTAAGAGTACACAGTATGTATTCAGAAGGCACATGTATCACCACCCACTCCACACTCTCCATCTTGCAAAATTGAAACTCTGCACATTAAACAATAACTTCCCATGTCCCAGCAGCAACCCCCCATTCTCCATTCTCTGTGACTTTGACTCCTCAGGAACCTCCTCAAGTGAACCTGTGCATGTTCTGTGTGACTTTGTACTGTCTTTCTGTGTCTTGCTTGTTTCACTGAGCACAATGTCCTTAAGGTCAATCCACATTGTCACGTCAAAATTCCCTTCCTTTGAAAGCTGAGTAATATTTCGTTATGTGTATTTTTTCTGGAGCATGGTTCCTTTTTATTCCTTTATTGTGAGAGTTAGTGATTGCAGATGAGTGATAAAACATTTACAAAACACAAATAAACAAAATGACAATAAAAGAGTTTACTTAAAATTAAACCACCCCAAAATGAATTCAGAGTTAATTCATCAATGTTAACACAGGTGTAAACTGCTCGTATATCTGTGTCATGTTTATTATTATGTTTTTTTAAAAAGTAATACTTTGCTGTGGTCCTGATGTTAAATTCCAATTTTTTGTATTAGTGTGTATTAGTTGTACAAAGGGGTTTCATTGTGGTATTTCCATAATGCATATAATGTACTCTGATCAAATTCATTCCCTCTATTATTTTTTCTTATCCCCTTCTTCCCCCTCAATTTATGTACCCTTCCTCTTGTTTTACAAATAAGGAAAATGAGACCCTGAGAAGTAGAACAACTTTACAAAGAAGAAACAAAGCCAGTGTTCCGCAAAGTGCCCCAGCAGTGCCATACATCAATATCCTTGTGTCTCTGGTGGCCTGTGTCATTACCTTATCAGGGAAAGGGGGACCTTTCACTTCATGGAGAGGAAGCAGGGCCTGGTCCAAAGTGCATGTTGGGAATTACAGTTCTCAAGGGTAGACCCAGGTCTCCAGCTGAGCAGGCTACAAATAGTAGAGTTCCTGGTCTCATTCACCATCACAACCCTTGACCACACTCAGGGCTGGCGTGAAGTGGGCATGTACACAGCAGCAGCCAACCTGCAGTGGCCCATCCTCCTGCCAAGTGCTGTGTTGAGCACTTTATGTATGAACCCATGGAACATTCCCAACAACCTTAAGAAGCAGGTTTTGGGCCAGGGTCACACTTGTAATCCCAGCTATTCAAGAGGCAGAGGTTGGGAGGATCAGTGTTGGAGGCTAGTCTGGGCAAAAAGTAGCAAGATCCCATCTCAACAAATAAGCTGGGTGCTGTGGTACATGCCTGTTTTCCCAGCTACCGTGAAACCATAGGTAGGAGGATAACAGTCTGAGGTCAGCTCTAGGCAAAAATGCAAGACCCTTCCTGAAAAATAACTAAAGCAAAAAAGGGCTAGGGGTATGGCTCAAGTGGTAGAGCACCTGCTTGGCAAGTGTGAGGCCCTGAGTTCAAACTTCAGTAGTGCCCATTCTCCCCACCCTCAAAAAAGAAAGCAGGTTCCACTACCATCCCCATGGGAAAACTGAGGTCCAGAGGGGTTAAATAATTCTCACATGGCATGTGAGAATTATATATTCATGTCATGAATATATAAGTGAACAAATCAGCTGTCATGTCATCATTAATTCTTCCTAAAAATGTCCCACCCAGGACCTCAGAGGGTGTAGTACCCCCCACGTGGCTGCTGAGCTGCTCAGCACTGTGACAGCAGTGCTTGGCCCAAGGGAGCAAGGGCTCATTCCTCTGCAGGTACAGGGACCTGAGGAGGAACTGGAAGTGCCCAAGATGAGACAGGACTGGCAGTGCTGTGGCCAGTGGGGCAGGCTTGGAGCAGGCCTTGGAGGAAGTGTATGCTGTTTGCTATTCTGGAGGTGCTAAGTGGGAAGGTGGTAGGGGCCCTACACACACACTCACACACACAGTGTATCAGCTGACAGGAAGAGGAAATGCCTTGCATTTTCCAGCCCCTTGTCCCCAGGCCAAGCCTAAATACCAGCCCTAAAAATATAGCCTGGAAGCAGAGCTATGCTAACAGCTCTCTCCTGTCTCTGTCACCCCCTCTCCTCATCCTCTCAGGTTTATTTTTGAATGAGGACACTGCTGAAGTAACCTGATGCCTTGGAAACCTGAGCCCTTTTCTTTCATGTCTCCTTCCATTCAGGTTTCTGGAGAGGGAGAGAAGGAAAGGAGGGAAGCTGGGCTGCCTTTAGTCTTAGAGGAAAGTAGAGGACAGGGAACAAAGAGACAATGCAGACCCCCTGAGGATGATTCAGTGACCTGGTAGGCAGGAGGATTTGCTGAACTAAGCACCATGCCAGTTACAGAGTGGGGGGCTGACCATCCTTGCTCTAAATGCACTGACAGCCTCCCTGGGTTTCTTATCAAGACACCAGAAAATAAAGAACACAAAATGCTCAGGACAAACTCCAGGTTCCCCCCACCAGTTTCAAAGGGACACTACTTAGAGCTTACTAAGGTCAATAAAAGCCAAAGATGAGAGAAAGTCTAAAAACTCACCCGCTTCCCATGACTAGAGACAAGCAAGGATGTCTACTCTTACTATTCCTATTTGACATTGTACTGAGGTTGTAGCCAGAGCAATAAGACAAGAAAAGGAAATTAAAAGCATCTAGATTTAAAAAGAAGAGGAAAAGCCCTATTTGCAAATAATATGATAGTCTACATAGACAATTCTGTAGGATCTCTAATAAGCTCCTACAATTACAAAGACAGGAAGTTGTGGAATTCAAAATCAATATACAAAAATCAATTACATTTTTATATCTTAGTCACAATTTTAGAAATTGAAACTGAAAACACTATCATTTATAATAGCATGAAAATGTGTGAAATATTTAGAGATAAATCCAACAAAAGATGTGTAAAATTTGTACACCAAAGACTACACAGCATTGGTGAAAGAGATTAAAGGACTAAATAAATGAAGACATGTGCTGTGCTCATGGACTGGAAGACTGAATACTGCAAGAACGTCTGTTTTCCCCAAAATTGATCTATAGATTCTATGGAATCTCAATCAAAATCCCAGCAGACTTTTTGGTAGAAATTTACAAATAGATTTTAAAATCTTGTGGAAATACAAAAGACTTAGAATAGCCAAAAATATTTTGAAAAAGAAAAACAAAATTGAAAGATTCATTCTATCTAATTTTTTGACTTATTATAAAGCTAGAATGAGACTGTATGGTATTGCACTAAAGACAGACAAACAGATCAATGGAAAGTAGTCAAGAGTCAAAAGTAGATCTACATATATGTAAGTAACTAATTTCTGGCTGAAGTGCCAGACAATAAGTAAAGGAAAATGCTTTTAACAAATGGCCCTGAAGCGATTAGATAGACAGAGACAGGAAGGTAAATCAAGATGAAAAAGAGAAAGAAAAAAGAACTTGGATTCATAATTTGCCCATGTATAAAAATTAGCTTAGCGTTTCATAGACTTAAATGTAAGCACTAAATTTAAAAAACTGCTAGAAGGAAATATAGAAGAAATATTAGTGATTTTGAGTTTGGCAAAGATTTTATAAATATGATGCAAAATAAGGACAAAAAGAAAAGAAAAAATAAATAAATTGGGCTTCACCAAAAATTGAAAGGTTTGCTCTTTAACAGATATAGCCATGAAAATGAGAAAGTAAACACACACTGGCAAAGATATTTGCAATACTTTTATTTATCCATCAAAGACCTTGTATCTAGACTGCATAAAGAATTCTTAACAACCCAATTTTAAGTGGGCTGTTTGAGCAGACACTTCAAAGAAAATACATAAACACACAAATAAATATGTGAAAAGATGCCCAGCATCATTTGTTATTAGGAAAATGCAAATTAAAAGCACAGCAAGATACTACCCGGTCACTAGAATAGACAAAACTGGCTTGAGATTTACCATAGCAAGCAGGGGCCAACAGGAGAGCAACTGGAATTCTCAGATGCTACTGGTGAGATGATAAATAGAGCATCCGTTTTCTTTTCATCCGTAGGTGTTCACTCAAGAAAAAGGATAGCACATGTCTACAAAAATATCTACTCTCATAAATGTTTGTAGCAACGTTATTTGTTAAGAGCCCCAAACTGGAAACAACTCATCTGTCCATCAACAGATGAGTGGATGTTAAAGTTGTACTCCCACGTGATGGAATACCACTCAGCCAAAGAAAGGATGTGCTACTGACATCCACAATGTCACATTGGCTATTAAGATTATTAGACTGAATAAAAGAAATCAGACCCCCCCAAAATACACATTGTCAAATCAGACATTTAATATATGTGCAGTTTGTGGTCATCAGTTATGCCTCAATAAGGCTCTAGAAAAGTGTTTTAAAGGCTTAGGATGGCTTAGGCAAGGATTCTAAACTATAGGGGTGGGGATGGTTTATGGCCCTCTGATCTGATGGGGACCACAGACATGCATAAATCACATACAATTCCAGGTACATTTGTGAACTCCTCACCTAGGGGCCTGTGAAACCCTCCTTTGGACCCCAAGTTTCACAGCCCTGATCTGCAGAAGCATCAATTACTTACCACACATGTTAATATGCTAATTCTCCACCCAAAGTAATGTGAGCCCCTTGCCTCAGTACTGCCCGCCTTCACCTGGTCTTTTTGGACCAAGAAATCCAGTAGAGCTTACAGTGGGGCACCCTGGGACAGCCATAGGGCTGGGCCTTCAGTGAAATCAAACCCAAGGGGCTGGCTTCCATCCCTGTGAGCTGACTCTGAACTATTGGCCTGTAAGTATCAGGAAGACTTGGGGCAGTTGTCCTGGGGAGTTGGGGAAACCGGCAGGCCCCACTTTCTCTCTTTCCTACTGGGACTCCAACACAGGTCTCCTTTGCTGTGAACAGATGTATGAGCTTGGCCTCGAGTGAGACAGACCTATCCACAGATGCCTACCTGGTGACCAGACACAGACTGACCCCTGACCCAGTTAGAATGACCCTAGACCCCAGCCGAATGCTGACTCAGCCCCGCCCCCCAGACTGCATTCTAAGTCCCATCATGGTAACACTGAACCCACAGGGACCCCAGTACATTGTATACCACAAAGGAGACCAGAGCAGGTACTGTGGGTGCTCAGAGCTGCTGAGCCCTGCTGGGGGCACAGCAAAGCCAGGCTTTAGTCAGTTGCCTCTAATCACAAGCCACTGCGGATCAATGCCCATGGCAATGATAATGAGAAGGAAAATGTAGAAGAGCAGGAAGAATCTCTGTGATTTGGCTGCCAGAGTAAATGTGTCCCACCCTCCAAAATCTCCATCTGCAACCCCTCATCTGACCTGGATTTCACCTCTGTGAACCCTGGAATCTGGACATAGAAAAGAAATATGAGACAGCCTTCCTTGTGCTCCCCTCCCTTGACATTCACATTCCCAGGGGAGTTAGAGGCAATAGATACCAGCACCCTTCCCTACCTAGACCCTCTGAACCATGGGTCTCCAACCTCCTGGGAATCCCTGGGGGGAGAAATAGCCCCAACATCCAGCAGAGGGCGCCCTGTGCCTTCTAACTGTACTCAGCTGCATTTCCTGGGTGCCAGGAAAGGAGTCTTCCCCAGCTAGTACTCAGCTGGGTTGGTGGCTGGAGGCAGGAGCTCCTGACAGAACAGCTCCAAGGCCACCCTGGCGATCCTTCCTAAGATGTGATCAATCTGTGCCATAGGGTGGTGGTGTTAGGTTTAGAAATGCCTGGTGGCTGGGGTGGTACACGGTGGGCACCCCTCCCTAGATGCCCTCAAAGTTCCCAGTAGTGAGTGAGTGGACCCCACCCATGATGCTTTGGCTTCCCCAGGCTGCCCCTTGCCTCTGGGATCAGGTCCCTGCTCTCCATCCACCTGCTGAGGCAAGGAACATCTAGCAAAAGAGTGTCTGTTATGAAGAGTACTGTAAACACACCAATGCCTGGCACCCTTGGCCCAATGACAGGAGATACTGGGTGTGGGACCAGGCATGGTGTTTTTCTTAAGTCCAAGCCCTGGGAACCAAGGGTTGGAGGCTGTGCCAGATGCTTGGCCCTTGTACCCAAGCCAGTCCCAGGACCAGCAGCATCCACACCACCCAGGAGCTGGTGAGAAATGCAGATATTCAGACCTGGGTGACTGAGGGCTGGTAGGCTCTGAAGACTTTGTGGTGGAGATGGGATTTTATTAGACTAGAGGACAATTCCATGAAAAAGAGGAGGAGGTATTTCAGGAGCCAGTGGCTCAGCAAAGGCCTAGAGCAAGAGGCACATGCAATGCTGGAGACACAAAGGGGAAGCAGCCTGGAGAAGAGCCCACTTTGAGGGGAGGAAAGAAATCCACCTGCAGAGGAGTGTGGAACCATCAGAGAGAGCTGAACGTCAGGGAGAAGAGGCGAGGGTTTTCCTGAAGGCAAATGGGAGCCATTGAAGATTCTTGAGCAGCGAAATGGCCTGTAAATATGAGCTCTGAAAAAATGTATGTGGAAGAGAGCATGGGGAGGAATGGAACAGAATGACACCATAACCCAAACCATGGTTAGCCATGCAAACAATAATGAGAGAAGGGATATCTGTATTTTTGAGTGCCAACTCTCCCCTTCATGATTCCAGGGGTGTGTTTTGGGTAGAAGCAGAGTTGACGTCAGCTGGCACACACTGGACAGGCTCCTGGGAGGCTGTAACTGATGGCCCCTGTTAACCATGCGAAGTGTCACCTTGGTTAAAGACAAGTCTTGATGGAACAGACCACGTGCAACCCATGGTATGATCACATGCAGCCTTGATCTTTCACGCTAAATGGAGTTGGCAGTACCACACAGCATGGTGTGATGGCTTACTACGGCCTGCTTAGCACAATGTCTGGGCTACAGTGGGCAGATAAATGGAGCTATCGTGGCTTGGCAGAGGGAGCAGCACTTGAGAATGGAAACTGGGTGTGTCATCTGTCCCCACATCAGAATCCTGGCCTGCCTCTACCCTGCTGGCTGTCGCTGAGGGATCCACACCCAGCCCATCCCATCCTCTCTGTGCTGGCCCAGTGGACTCAGTGCTCAAAAACAGCACTTGCTTCAGGTTCTCACACCTTTTTCCCGCTGGGCTGACTCCTATTTGCTCTTGTAAACCTAGTTCAGTTAGCAAAAGAGAAAGCTGAGTGCTGAGGTTGGCTTAGACATCCCTGACAACAGCCTGTGGCAATTGTTCTCAGCACTGTGATCACTGTCATCTCTGGTGTCCTGACTGCCTCTCCCACCAGGCTCACTGAAGCCAGGGATTCCCAGGCTCCATGCTTTGACCTGAGAGATCAGCCCAGCAACTGGTAGGACAGAGGCAGGCTATAATGTTGAGTGAATGCATGCGGGAGTGAACATTGCCTCCCAGTCATCCTTCCCCATCCCCAGAGTCCCTATATCCGGGGAAAGACAGTGTGATATCATAGTTAAGAGCAGCCAGACAATCTGGGTTTGAATCCCGGATCTCTCATGTGTGATTTGGAGCTAGCTACTCAACCTCTCTGTGCCTCTCTTCTCTTGTATACAAAATGGACTAATAGGGTTTGAGGAATAAATTAATAACACTTAGTAATCTCAATAAACCATATCTGGAATCAGTGTTATAATTATCATTAATACTTCGCTCCCTGGCTACCAAACAAGCCTAGCTCTTCAGAGTGGAGAATCTAGGGAGCAGGAGCCTTCTGCCCCATCTTTGGCAGGTAGGAGAGGACTTTAGAGGAGGTGACAGGCCTTGTCTAGAGGCTGGGAAGGTAAACTAGGGGGAGCCCTTACCTCCAGCAGCCCCTCTCCTCAACCCTCCAGCCCAAACCCCTCTGGGAGGAGATCTTGCCGCATGTTGACTTCCCTTGCCTAGAGTCTTAAATTTCTCTCTGCCTGGCACCTAGGGCAGGGCCCTAACTTTGCTGTATCATCCATTCCAGGAGAAGTCAGCCTGGATAGGTCCCCCTTCCCACCAAGTCATAGTTCTGCCTCCCCAAAGTGTGTTTGTCAGAACCCAGGTCTCAAAAGGTGCCTTGGTCAGATGCTTCATGTCACCTCTCTGCCCTGCACCCCAGGGCTTTCTCATGCATCGTAGCTACTAATGGCTCTGACAATTTCTACAGCAAAGAAGTGTTTCCTTCTTTTTTTGTGGCACTGTAGTTTGAACTCAGGGCTTATACCTTGAGCCACTCCACCAGCCGTTTTTTGTGATTTTTTTTTTTTTTTGAGATAGGATCTCGTGAACTATTTGCCCGGGCTGGCTTTATTTTATTTTATTTTTTTAATTTTAGACATTCCTTTAAACTTTGATCCTCCTGATCTCTGCCTCCTGAGCAACTAGGATTATAGGTGTGAACCACAGGCACCCAGCCTGCTTCCCTCTTGTTTTACCTTCCCAAAGCTGCATACATATCACACACCCTTACAAAAAATTTATTCCAACAGTTTTGGAGGCCAGAGGTCTGAAGTCAAGGAGTTGGCAAGACTGTGCTTCCTCTGAAGCTCCTGGGGAAGAAGAGAATTCTTCCTTGTCTCTTCCAGAAGCTGGAAGGCGTTGCTTGGCTTGAGGCTGTGTGACCCCAGTCTGTATAACCTCTGGCTTCGCTAGCCCTCACACTTGTGCCCCCCCTTACTCACTGCTGGAATTGGGGCCCACCCTAAAGCCAGGATGGTCTCATCTTGAGCCCCTTAACTTTGTTATGTGGTGTTTTCCTAACAAGATCACACTCACAAGTCCTGGGGTCAGAACCTGGGCATATCTTTTAGGGGCTACTATTCAACATCCTATACCTTATTCATGAATGTTTATCAGATTATAAACACAGTTTGGGGAGCCCTTGCCTCACCTCTGAGCCCTGAAGGGACTCTCTGGATCATCTCACTCACCCCTACCCCCATCTTCCAGGTGAAAAAACTGCAGTCTAATCACCCAGAGAGTCACTGGCCAAGTCCAGTCCAGGACCATGAAGTCCTGATAGCCAGATTGCTGTCTCCAACTGACATTCTACTTCGTGAAAGGTCACTTCACTCCTGGGACCCAGACAAGCACTCCATGGCCTGTCTGACCCGACGGTCCCAAGGCAGCCTCACAATGGCCCTCTCTGAGGAGAATGCCAGTCAGGTCATCCACACACATGGGCAGCTGCCGCTGGGCCTCAGGGAGACCTGGAAAATAAATGATGAGGATGGGCTGGGGGGCTCAGCTCCCAGGACTAGAGATTGATGTGGCCACAGTCAAAGAGACATAATGGGCCTTGCGCACCAGCCAGGCGGGAGATGAAAGGCAAGGGACATAAATAAAGCAGGAAATAAAGGGCAGAAAGCTGGAGCAGAGGAATAAATCCCTGGTCCCCAGCAGGCCTAGTGTAGGGGTCAGGGTGGTGTGGGAGGGAAGGGGGAGGAAAGGAGGTGGAAGGGGCTGCTAGCAGCCCTCTGGGGCCTCTTGGTCATACTCGCCCCCAAACATCTCACTCACAGAGACAGTAGGGAGGGGGAGAAGACAGAGCTCAGATAGAATTCCTAGTCCTAATTGTAACACAACTGAGGTAACACAACTGAGGAAGTCACCCTTTCTGCCTCAGGTTCCTTCCTAATGAAATGAGGTGAAGTAGTTGGCCAATGTTTCTTGAGAGGGGTGTGAGGAACACCTGCACCAGCATGACTTGGGAAGCTTGTCTAACATGCCCTATGACAGATTCATTAATTAGGACCCCCCCAAGGGAGGGTCCAGGATCACACAGCTGACAAACTTCCCAGGTATGAGACCTAGTGGACCAGATGGACTCTAAGATCCCTTCCATCATATAGATTGAATAGAAGGAAGGAAGGAAGGAAGGAAGGAAGGAAGGAAGGAAGGAAGGAAGGAAGGAAGGAAGGAAGGAAGGAAGGAAAGAAAGAAAGAAAGCTGGCTCATGGCTCAACAGGTGGAAGAATGGATGGATGGATGAATGGATGGATGGGTGGATGGATTGTTCAATAGGTGGGTGGTAGATGGATGGCTCAGTGGGTAGGTGGGTTAATACATGGATAATAGATGTCTGCCACCATTTATTAGTGATTTTCAACATGCTAAATTGAATATTTACTTGTGTTTATCCAACTCAATTTTTCCTTATTACCCCCTCTTTGTATAATAAACTGGCTCAAAGAGCTTTCATGACCCACCCAGGGTGACACAGGGTCAAGATTCATCCCAGCTGGTGAGACCCCAAAGCCAGTACTCCTGACCACCACAGTGCACTGCCTCACGCTATGGGTGCTAGGGGATCCCTGGTCAGTGAGCATGGCACATTCATTGTTTCTATGACCCTGACATCTCTTAAAGCAGAATCTGACCCCAGTATCTACCACCCCATCGCCACAGGGCCCTTGTTCTATCTCTCTCTGTGCTCAAGGGTTGGGTGACAGTAAGAAGGCTGAAGATGGGATTGGGTTCTCCTATCCCAGCCTGCCACAGAATGAGGGTGACCTGACATATCCTCATAGCCTGAGAAGTTGACACTCTGGTTCCCTCTTGCTCACCAACTCCTCCTTTCTTCTTAGATGGTCCTGACTTTCCCCTATCTCAAGGAACCAACTCTCCACCAACCCCACTCCTACTCCCCCGCTCAGATTCAGAACCAACCTTCCTCCCAGGTATTCCCTGGGTTTCCAGCCAAAGGTCCCTGAGGAAGGTCCCTGGTGAACTGGGGATGGAGGATGGCCTGAATCCAGCCTTTGGACACAATTTTCCAAGAGCTATAAAGAGAAGGCTTTGCTCATTGGGCCTGCTCCAGAGGAAAATGGAAACCAGATGTGTGGACCTTGGGGAAAATCTATTCAAGACTAGGCGTTAGCACCTCATTCCCACTGTCCTCAGACAAGCTCCAGGTCACTGGACCGGGTCAGGGAGGGAGCTCCCAGCTGCCTCTTTCACTCAGGTGAGATGAGAGAGGGGAGAGAAACTTCCAGAGCAGTGGAAACCCCAAGTCCTCTGGGAATTCTGGGCTGAACAGACAGACCAAAACAGGAGTTGTGTTGGTCCAGGCCAAGACCCAGAGGCTCAAGGCATGAAATTGTTGAAACACGATCACACAGCATCGCCATTCGGATGAAGTGTGACCATCATTTTCTCCCCTTGGAGTTCTGCCACTGTCATTCCTTTGCAACAAAACACAGCCCCCACACCTGGCCCCTGTGGAAAGAGAGCACTCTGGGAAAGACTATGAGGTGAAGCCATCCAGCCGTCCCCCGAGTGCAATGTATTGAGTCACCCTAGTTTAAAGGTGGGGAGTGGTTTTTTACAATCTAGCTGAGTGGATCTCTATCCTGGCTACACCTCCAAACCACCTATGAGAAGTCACCTTCCCTGCCACCTTCTCCTCCAAATCCTTACAGCCACAGAAGCTGCTTGTGTGGGAGCCCTCTTTCTGTGCAGCCCAGGACATCCCAGACCTCTTCCCCCTGAGAGCAAGCATGCTGGTGATTTACTGCCACAGACACAGGACTGAGGGGACACAGGAGACAGGCACCGGCTGGCAGGCAGCCTGACCAAACACATAAAGTGTCAGCCGCTGCCTGGACCCTCCACGAGTCACACTGCTTCAAAGATGCACTCACTGCATGCAGAGAAAGATGGGATGTTTTGTTTTCCTCTTTTAACAAGCAAGGCTTGTTCTGGGACTGGGAGCATATGTTGCTAGGGCTTCTCTGGCCCCAGCTGCACCTGCTGATTCTGTTTCAAGACCAAGCATCCCAGGGGGTCTCCATTCTGGTGTTCCCACTCCTACTTCTGGCCTCCCTCCTTCTCACAGCCCCATCAGCTTCAGGTCCAGGGTGGCTCTGGGCCTACAGAGGTCCAGGTCATGGGATGGAGCCAACAGGGAGCTTTAGCCTGTCTGGGGCCAAGATAGAGGCTGGCTGGCTGGGCAAGAAGGGATAGCTGGCAAGTGAGGAAGGGATTTTAAAAGGAAGGTCAGGGTGTTAGAGGTGTTTCCTTAGCTCTGTCACTTCTGAAAAAGAAGGGTTTTCTCTGAAACATCTTGCAGGGGTCTGGAAGCAGCATAGTTGGTCAAAGGAGAATGAGAAAGGAATAAAGAAAAGATGCATGGGTGGATAAGTGAAGGATGGACGGAGTGAATGGCTAGGACTTCTAACTTCAGCCTTACAGAAAAATTGCACAGACCTTCTTGCTAAAGAACTAGATCCTGGATAAAGTACAATGCACACTTTTGAACATATTTCTGAATTTGCAGACTGTTAGGGAAAACTGCTAGAGTGGCTCAAGCAGTAAGAGTGCCTACCTAGAAAGCATGAGGCCCTGAGTTCAAACCCCAGTGCTTCCAAAAGAGAGAGAGAGAGAGAGAGGAAGAAAGGAAGGAAGGAAGGAAGGAAAGAAGAGAATGTTAGGGAAATCCTCAGGAAAAGAAAGAATAACACATGAGGAGTAGAAACTGAAGGGTGATACTGACCTTTCATAAATATGTTTATTGGCAATACCCAAAAGAGTCACCTCCAAGTTAGAGGAACTGAATTTGACCGTCCTAAATTAAGCCTGGGATGGGTTTCTGGTCAGAAGTACTTCTCTGACTTCCAAACAAGCACACATCATCTCTGAAGGAAGACATTCCCAGTTGAGGCTCTTGTGGTGTTCAAAGATTAAGTTTAACAAAATGTGAGCTCACAATCAAAAATTACCAAACACTCAAATATGCACACACTTGATCCTTAAGGACTACAAATGTTAGAATCTTCAAACAGAGACAACTAAATAACTATGCTTGAAATATTTAAAGAAATACAAGATGGAACTCACCCACAACCCCTGCAAAATGAGCAAGGAATACGAGACTATGAAAAATGACCAGGACTTCTGCTTTCCACCACGAAAAAGTGACAAGGTCAGACTTTCTTCTGTAAACAACTACGAAACTGGAATTGGTGGATTATATGGAACAACTGCTTTCAGATGTGAGATAGCAAGCAACTCAGGACTGATAGAAGAGAAACAAATGACATCAACTTCACCTCAATTTTCTGCATGGAGGCAATTTCTGGAATGCAGGAGAGACTGGAGGGATCCAAACAGAATCCTGTTGTCTCTGTGAGCTAAAGAGGTAGAACTTGAAGTTTGGGGTAGGGCATGTTACCTACAGTTTGCAAGGGCAAAGAAAATGAAGTCATGCAGAAAAAGGACTCCCAAATCTGCCTGGAGTCCTTTGAATCTTTGGCTAAGTTTGTCTGTGCAGCATAGATGGAAACCCAAGACTGAACAATGAACAACATCCAGGAAAGAACAATTATTTACCAGAAAGACATAAACTGAAAATTCCCAAAACCCACACAAGGCTAAGACTCACTGATGCTTTGGGGATTTGTTTGTTTGTTTGTTTTCATACAGCTATGCAATTAGGTTAGCATCATTTATTGATGACCATGTCTCCTCCTGTCATTTCTATTCAGCATTTTACTGGTGATCCTAGCTGGTAGAAGTTAGGATTAAAATCATCCAGATTAGAAAAAAAGTACAACCATATTTACTTTTAGGCAATGTAATTGTGCAAAATAGAAATTTTGAACAAACAATAAAGCAGTTGCTAGAATGATAAATGAGGTAAGTAAGATTGCAGGACACAGACTTATATGTAAAAGTCAATTACATTTCTACATACTAACAATGATCTGCTGGAAACTTAAATGGAAAAATGACACTTCAAATAGCATCCAAAGATATTTAGAAATAAACCCATGAATTGTGTGTAAGACCTATATACTGAAAACCACCAAAAATGGAATAATCATAATAAATCAGAAGATTCAATCATTCCTAAATTGATCAGTAGATTTAATGCAAACCTAATAAAATCCTAGAATAATTTTTCATAGAAATTAACAAGCTGCTTCTAAGTTTTATGTAGAAATGCCAAGAATATGGAATAACCAAGACAGTTTTGAAAAAAAATTATTTTAAAGCTATACTAATCAAGACCATGTGATATTAGCATAAGTATGGATATATATGTATATTTATATATATTTAATATATATATTTATGTTTTATATATATTTATATTTTATTTATTTATATAAATTAATAAAACAGAATAGAAAGTCCAGAAATAAATCCAAACACATATGACAATAAATTTTGACAAAGGTTCTAAGATACTTTAATGTGCAAAAATAGTCTTTTAAACAAATGGTGCCGGAACAATTGGACAGCCATATCAAACAAATCCCAACCTCTACCTCACAGCTTTGCACTCTGTACAAAATACTCAAATGACATACAAAAACTAAAACTTCTGGAAGAATATACAGGAGACAGTCCTTATGACATTGAGGTGAAAGATAAAAAGCATAAACCATAAAAGAAGAAATTCATTAACTGGATCTAATTAAATTTGAAAATGAAAAGGCGAGTCATCCAGTAGAAGAGAATACAATACATATCCAACAAAGGAATTGCATCCTGAATATATAGAGTTCTCAGAAATCATACCAAGAAAACAAGCAACCCATTAAAACATAGGGAAAATATCAAATAGACATTTCACCAAAGAAAATACAGAAATGACCAATAAACACATGAAAAAACTACTTAACTTCATTAGTCTCAGAAAAATGCAATTTAAAGCTACATTGAGCTGAGTTACCACTTCAGACTTCTCAAATGATGGAAATTAAAATACTGCAATTGATGAGGGTGTGAAGCAACTGGAACTCTTGTAAGTTGCTGATAGGAACATCTACTTTGGAAGAAAGTTTGTCAATTTCTTGAAAGTCTGTCACTTTCTATTGTGTACAATACATATGTTTATGTACATAGGTATTATACAACCCAGTCATTCTTCTCCTAGGTATTTGCTCAAGAGAAATGGAGATGTAAGTCCACACCAAGATTTGCACATGGATGTTCAGAACGACATTATTCGTAATCAGCCCAGCCTGGAAATGACCACAGTCTACAACAAGTGAACGGGCAAACAAATCATGGCATATCCATACTATGGGATACAATTCATCAATAAAAAGCAAAAAGCTACTGTTACTCACAAACAACTGTTTCTCATGATGGAGAGAACCCTTTCTTACAGACAAATTCTAATTAATAAATGATGAATGAGGGAAATAGGAAAACACCTTTAGAACATGACAGTAAGAATCACTGCAGGCAAAAGCGCTGATGAGTGCTAAAATAAATGGGCAAAACTACAGAAGAAAGAGCACATTGGCAGAGCAGCAAATCTCTGCTCACAGGTCATGCGTATGAATTCAGGGCCAGGAGTGGTGGTACATGCCTGCAATCCCAGTGCCCAGGAGGCCTGGGCTATAGAGCAAGACCTGGCTCAAAAAAGAAAGGAAGGAAGGAAGGAAGGCCAGGTTCTGGTGGCTCAAACCTACAATCCTAGCTATTTGGGAGGCTGAGATCAGGAGGATCAAGGTTTGAGGCAGTGGGGCACACGGTTTGCAAATGCAAAGTCCTGAGTTCAAATCCCCCCACTAAAAAAAGATAGTATAGAGACCATGAAAAACAAAGAAAGGCTGAAAAACTAGCACAGACTGAGGACCTAAAGAGACATGACAACTAAATACAATGTGGTGTCATTGACTGGACCCCAGAACAGAAAAAAATCACAACATTGATGGAAAACAGAAAATACAAATAAAATCTATAGTGAATGGTCTTGTACCAATATTAATGCCTTAGCTTTGAGAAGCATACCATAGCGATGTAAGCTATTAACATAGGGAAAGCTAAGAGAAGCATGTAGGAGATGCTCTGTCCTATCTCTGCAACTCTTCTATAAATCTAAAAATATCTCAAAATGAGAAGTTTTTAAAGATAAGGCATAGCTCTTAACTACATACATGAAGGAGGTAGCGGCGTGGAGCATGCACCAGCTAGTTCACACACAGGCAAAGGCGATGCTGTGCTGTGCACCTCTCAGCGTTCTCTATGAGTTCCCAGCAGCTGGGGAGACACAGTAGCTGGCACTGGGAATGGAAGCAAGGGCCTCACACATGCCAGGCAAGCGCGCTCCACTGAGCTCCACCCCTGGCCCCAGTAGCTTACACTTCTATAACATCAAGAAGGCTACTATTCCTTGGCCTTGAGCTAGAATAGTCTGCAGCAGTTTTTCTCCATATATGTCAAATTGTTATTTAATCCTTTGTTTTTCAAACCGTAAGATTTTTATACTATTTTCACAAATAGATTTTTATTCCTTGAAGTTTGAAGATTATGCTTTAAATCCAGTGTCTTCTCCAATTAATTTATTTTTATTTTAAACCATAGTTCTAGGTCTGCCTCTCCATGTGGTATGTAACCTTGCATGTCTAAGGTACTAAAATTCTCATTTTTATTTGCTTTGTGTTATAGATTCAATTGTGTTCCCAAATTCACATTGTCTCCAATGTGATTGTATTTGGAGATCAGAATCTCAGGAAGTAATTAAGTAGAGTTATAAGGATAGGGTCTTGTCCAATAAGATTGGTGGCTTCATAAGAAGAGGAAGAGGGCTTTCTCCCTACCATGCAAGGACACGGAGAAAGTGAGGCAGACAGGCCTCACTGGGAACCAAATCCACCAGCACCTTAATCTTACACTTCCCAGCCTCCAGAACTGTGAGATAACAAGTTTCTGTTTGTAAACCACACAATTTGTGTATTTTGCTGTTGTAGCCTGCACTGACTGATACACACTGGCTCAAACTTAGTGTTTACTTGCCCTCAAAGTGTTCTCAGTGAGGATGGTACTTCCTGTCCTCCCCTTGTTTTATTTGGCAAGGTATGGGGCACAAATCTGAACTAGGACTTTCAGTGGGTGGAGCCAAAGGATGCTAAAAGTCTTGTGATTTATAGGGTAGTCTGCAAAACAAAGAATTTCCCACACTATGTTGTCTTAGCACCCTTATTGTGAAAAACAAACTGATCAGATAGCTACTGGGTTAGGTAGCAGAATAGTTGAAAAGATAACTCATGAACTAGAAGACAGATCTGAAGAAATGGCCCTCAATACATGAAAGAGAGAGAATGCTGAAAGATTCAGAGATGTGAACAATAAAGTGAGAAAGTATGAAGTAGGTGTAATCGGAGTCCTGGAAGGAAACAATAGAAAGAATAGAAGAGTCTATGGCTGCACCACCCTGAATGCCCCTAATCTCATCTGATCGCAGAAGCTGAGCAGGGTCGGACCTGGTTAGCACTTGCATGAGAGAAGTAATAGAAGAAGGGAGCTGGCAGAGTGGCTCAAGTGATAGAACGCTTGCCTAGCAAGGCCCTGAGTTCAAACCCTAGTACCATCAAAAAGAAAAAAAAATAGAAAGGAGGGAATATTTGAAGAAAGAATGCTTGAGAATTTTCCACAACTGATTAAAGACATAAATTCAAAGCCAACATATATATCCAACAGGAAGGATAAAAAGAAACCCAGACCAAGTCACACTGAAAGACGGTCTTAGACCACTAAAGACAAAGAGAACATCTTAAGAGCAGCCAGAGAAAAAAGACTGGTGCCCTACAGAAAAAGTAGTTCAATTGCTAGCTGACCATCAGCTACGATGGACACCAAAAGATGGGGTGAACTACCTTCAAAGTGGTATGAAAACTTAACCATCAGAACAAAAACAAATATTCAGCAAAGATATCTTTTAAGAATAAAGGCTCAAGAAAGAAATATTTTCCGATAAATAAAAATGCAGCATTTCCCCAATAGGCCTTCATTAGAGGAGCTCAGGGGCATGTCCTCCAGCATCGGGCACGAGTCTCCCATCCTTCAGCAGTGGAACCGGGGCAGCAGGTGTCAGGAGACCTGGTGCCCAGCCACGCCTCTTGCAACATGTCAGCAGAAGACTTTTCCATCATGCCCAGGTGGGAGCTGTTGGCTTCTTCAGCTGTTATGTGATGGTGAGGAAAACTCTGAAAGGCTTAAGCCACTGCTGAAAGGCAATGGCTCTTGAAGTAGAGGCTAATGTCCTCTGGGGTCCACAAGATCATTTCAGGGGCTCTGCGAGGTTCTCCCTTTTCCAATCACATATCTACACAGGGCCAAGTTTTCTCCATAGACTCCAACCAAAAACAACCTGTGGGAACAGTGTAAATGCTCACCCCGTCATGAGAATCCAGTTTGTATTCCATTAAGCCAGGCAGAAAAGAGATTCGCCAAAATGTAAAACCATGCCATTCTTCCCACTGAACGTTTGTGTTTTGAAAATATGTAATTTTCACAAAATATATTACTTACTTTAACATGTAGTGGGCTTACTTTTTAAGTGCATTGATGAAATAATATAAGAGCTGCTTGTTTGGGGGGAATTTTTTGGTAATAGGGTTTCAACTCAGGGCCTTGTGCTTGCTAGCAGGTGCTCTACCACTTGATCCATGCCTTCTGCCTATATTTATTGGTTTTTTGAGGCAGGGTCTCAGTATATAGCCCTGCCTGACCTTGAACTCACTCTGCAGCCCAGGCTGACCATGAACTCATGATCCTCCTGCCTCAGCTTCCCAAGTGCTAGGATTACACTCGTGCACCCCTAATTAAAAATTAAATAGATATGATACACATAAGTAAAAGTACTTCAGTCATGTACTTTGGTCCTCAATTTTGTTCCTAAAACATTTGAAAACCACTGCAGTTAAGATGAAATGAGCCTGCCCTCATAACTTCATGGTCTAAGGAACTAAGTGGTCCCAGTTTACAGGTGTTGAAACTGGAGCACAAAAAAGTTAGGTAACTCACCCAATGTTGCACAGCAAGAGGGAGAACCAGGTTACAAGCCTGGCTCCAGAGCCTAGGCTCTTAACCATTACAGTATAAATATTATTTCATAAATACAAATTTCTTTTTCAACAAAATTGCCCAGCTATGTGCTACCTGGGGAACACAAGGATAAAGGGGCTCCTTGCTGTAGGATCTGAATGAGAGCCATGACTTTGTTCTGGTGTGAAAAATCAGAATCAACCTTGCTCAGCCCCTCATCAGTGGTTCTGTACCCTTTTCCCCACTTCCCTCTCCCACCTTTCCAGTATCCCCACCTGCAGTGTCCATGTGAGCAGCCCTGCTTTCCCTTCTCCCAGAGACAAAGGGGCAGAGGGGACCTGTCCCCAACTGGAAAGGAAGCAAATCCAAGAAGCAAGTGGCCCGATGCCAAGATCATAATTTCTTTCTCTGAGTCTCTTTCACTGTGCCTCGGCCTGGACGTGTGGCAGTGGCCACTTATTCCTGAGCAGCACCATCCCTCAGCAAACCCCAGAGACCGTGGGAGCCATGGCTTCCCCATCTATAAAATGGGAACAGCCCAGATGCAGGCTTGGAGGCTCAGCAAAGAAGGTGCATGCACCCAGTCACACCCCTGTCTTTCCTCTCCAGGTGTTCTTGGAAGCTACAATGGCAGGTGGTCCAATCCATGTGGCTGGAGAAACAGGCAGAATATTTGTAGCAGAAACGGGATGTCTGGCAGGTTCAGTAATCCCTCAGGAGGATTTAAAACAAACCACCAGTCTCCTCCCCTCTCCTGCTGAAGGAGGTTGTCCTGACAACCTTGTCTGCTGGACTTCCAGCGCTGACTTTCCCTCACACCAAGGTGGATGCCAGCGATGGCAGTGAACCCTTCTTCTAAGGCAAGGGGGACTGTGGCGTGACAGGAGATCTCTGGGGAGGCCCACTTCCCATGGGAAGCAGGCAGAAGGCTGGGGCTGTGCACTTGGAGGCTTGGGAGGCTGGGGGACTGGAAACCTTGGTTGCTGGGATGTCTCATGGCACAGTAGCTTACAGACCCATCCAACTCCCCTGAGAGGGTTGGAATTTTAAGAAAAATTAATTTTTTTCTCTGATATTTTATAGTGCTCTTTCATGGTAAAATACAGACATTGTATATCTGTTTATATCTATCAATCTCTATCTATAAAGATCTCTAGCTATAGGTAGAGAGAGAACCATTATTGACATTTGATATCTTCACAATGATGTCCGACCATCACCTCTCCCGGGTTCCAATTTTAAGTGTTAGTTGCTCATTATTAAGAGAAAAGGAAAAAGCAGAAAGATGGAAGTAAAGTTATCCCCGGAACACTTTAAACTTTGTGGGAGACACAGCGACATCTGCCGGGTGTTCCATGAACTGCTAGCTGCAGGCAGCCCACAGTTTGAGCACACAGAGCACCACGTTGTTTTCTAAGGACCTCATCACTTTGTGGGCTCATTTCTTTGGCGGTTGCCGTGGTAAAAAGCAAACACCATGTGCAAATCGTTGCGGTCTAGGAAACGAGGTGACAGTGTCCAATATGATTCCAAGGTTTGAGAAGTCATACACTGCCCAACACACATCCCATTAGTAAATAATTGTGGTTATTTAAGAATAAAATAAAAATACTTTCCCTTCAATTATGTGTATTGGCTTTTTTTAGATGGTTGTTTTGAGTTATTTAGATCTAACTTCTTAATCAATTGATCTTTCTGGTATTTCTTTTGCATTAGAGGCACATCGTTAATAAAAATACTGTCACACCCAGAGTGTCAGTGGGCAGAGAAATTTTGGTAGTCTCTATTCCAGGGAATTTGTGTCTTGCTTTTTGGTGTCTTCTTCACAATTAAGCTTGTATGTGGACACAATTTTATAACAGATGTGATGGTCAATCCATTGAAACTGAGCTATAATAGCAGAGGAGACCACAACTGACCAAGTCCCTATTTGTCACATCTGACTATTTCTTTTCCTAAAACCCCCAACATGGCAAATCCATGGCTCAGACCATTGCCAGCAGACCCAACCACAGGGCTGGGAACTCCTTGGCTTCACTCTGGGCTGTGGGCATGGCCCACCCTGAGCACCCTCATGAATCTGAAATGCCCCAGTCTTCCCTCACTACCCACTCTGCTGATCCCTGAAACCTCATCCATCTTTGAGAAATGGGCCTCAGAAGCGATAGATGATTCTGGAAAAAGAAACCCACCAAGCTATTATCTACCAGAGATACTTCATGTGAACAAGCTCTTCAGAGCCTTTCCTGAGAGAACTTTTATAAGGGAAAAAAAAAAAGAGGTCTCTGAGAGGAGTAAGTAGGATGAGCATCTTCCATGCGTTCCTTGGAAACTAGCTACTTCAGAGAGTCGCTGTGCAGAGTGTGCCAGGAGCCCTTGTAAGAGACACACCTGCAGGGGAAGGTGGGACTGGGCAAGGAAGGCACTGAATGTGATGTGTTGCAACTGGGACTTCAGCTGTCCAGACAGAGGTTCTGATGGTCCCCCAGAGTTGCCCCAAATCCAGGCAGGGGTTGGGCCTTCTTACCCTCACATTGCACAGTCATTGGTTGCAGGTCACCGCAGAAGCAGTTATGATCTAAGTGAAGACCTTCCGGTGCCACCAGCAGCCAATACTGCCAGCAGCTGGGAGTGGTACATTGGCCTGGCCACAGGGACCGGCTGGAGCCCCTCCACCTCTGTATGCAGCTCAGGCCATGTGCAGAGAAGAGAGTGGAACAGAGGGGCCCAGATGGAACCTGGCAGGTAAAGGCAGGTCTGGGACAGGGAAGCTCCACCCCAAATCTTAGACCCAGGCCTCTTGGCCAAGTACAGCCCTCAGATGCATTTTATCTGGCTCACAGGTTGCCAACACTTGAGAGTTTGATTTCACTTGGAAACCTGATCTTCAGTTTCTCTGAAAACTCAGAAGATGTACACAGCGGTAGGCTCCTTCGCGCTCGGCTCTCCAGTCTGCCTGGGCCCACCCCTGCCTGTGGCCTTTCTGACTGCCATGTGTCCCAGCCACAGTGCTTTGCCCATGTCTCTTTCACCTGCCTGTCCCCACTCATGCATGTTCCAAGCCTGACCCTGAGGAGGCCACTCCCTTGAGAAGGAGCCACCTATGATTCAGCCATGACAACAGAGAGGTGGCCCCCCCTGTCTGGCCTACCCACACCAGTGGCTGTCCTGCCTGTGGCCAGCACCTGCTGGCTCCCTTCCACCACCCCACTGACATCCCAGAATCTCGCCCTCCAGGACTGGAAAGATTGTTCTAGAATCTGAGCTCGCCCCACACACCAGATGATCAGGTTCCTTCTTTAGTGTTCCCACCAACTAGTCACCCCACCTCCTCCAGGACAGCAGGCTCACTGTCCTGCAGTTTATTCCTGGCTGACTCTACTAGAAAGGTCTCCACGTGGGAAGCCACAGTCTATTTCCCTGTAGCTTTGCCATCTTCAAGACCCCAATCAGTGCGGATGGGCCACACGCTCATCCATCATTCACCACATGTTTAAGAATATCTAGCAAGTGACTCAAGTGGTAGAGTACCTGCCTGCCAGGTGTGAGGCCCTGAGTTCAAATCCCAGTTGCACAAAAAAAAGAAAAAGGAGTGTCTATGTCCCTGTCATGGGCACACAATGGTGAGTCAGACAGATGTGACCGCTATCTATCCTCTTAAAGGGGATATGATGGCACTAAAGAAATAATTAATTTTAGCCGTGCGAACAACACTGAAGCAGAAATCTAAGGAGTGGGTGTGTAGTAAGGGAAAAGTAAATATCTGAACCCAGTCCAGAGAGATGGGTGATGTTAAGGAAGTCTTCTTGGAAAGAGTGACAGTCAGACTAAGGGCTTAAGTTTGGGAAGGACTTTCACTAGTAAAGAGTCAGGGAGGAACAACAACAGACAGTGTGTGCAAAAGCCCTGGGGCAGGAGCATGAAGGAGCAGTCTATAGTTGAGCTTCGGACAGACAGCCATCACAACTCAACAGAATGGGGCTGCAGGGAGCTCTGGGGACCTTATCTGGAGACAATGGCATCCACTAGCAAGGGACACACCATTGGCTCATTCGCTTCCTGTCTGGGACCCTTCCTTGCCCTCTGACGGTCAGGCTAAGAGCCTCCTCTGGAGGTAAATGTAGTTGGCCTAAAGTCCCCTGTGCCTCTCCAGGCAGGTCCTGGCTCCAGCTAATTCCAGGGTCCCCAAGGGTAACAGAACCCTCTTTCTTGGAGCCACCCCAGGCCTGGATGTCCCCCATGTCTGAGGGCCCTCAGAGATGAGAGCAGGGTCTGGAAATAAATGATTGCCCTTCCCCATGTCCCTTCCTGCCCACTGCAGACTGGAAGAGGAAGTGAATAATCCCTCTCCCAAGCTCCTCAGGGGAACCAGACTGGGAGGAAGCCTCAGAGCTCAAAGGTCCCACTGGGTAACCAGTGGAGTTTCTAGAATCTGACCTGACAGTGGCTCAAAGAGGGCCAAGCAATGCTAACAGCAAGTGGTCCTTGTGTGACGTCTGCTGCTATCATGGGGGGCTTCTCCTGGAACCTGGTGGGGGCTCTGATACAGACCTGCTAAGCACACCACGCCACACCAGCACCCCCCTGATAGGACCAGGACTATTTTAAAACACCCTGAATAGTCCATTAAATCTAGCCATTACTCTGACTGCTCTTTCTGACTCATTAGCTCCATGACATTTAATCATTCCCTTAACCAAGACAGCCGTGTGAGTCAGCCAATAAGAGGACACTCGTTGTTAAGAAACCAAGACAAGGTGGTCAGTGAGCGACATTCATGTGATTAATGCATCCTGTGTGCCGGGCACTGTTCTCAGAATTTCCCATTTGAACCTCACAGCAATTCTGAGACACCTAACATTATGCACCCCATTATACAGATGAGGAAACTGAGGCACAGAGAAGTTTACGCCCGGGGATGGGCAAAGTTGATAAACTGGGATATGGTTCATGGTGATTAATCCAGGCACAGAGACACCCTCGGGATCTGAGCAGGGTGCCCCCTCTATCAGAGGAGGCGTTTGATTCTGTTTCACTGGTTTTCTCTCCAGAGTAAATATTCTTGGAATAAAAGGTTCCAGGGCTTCAGACAAATGTGAAAATCTTGGGGCAGAGACTTTGTCAGATGGTGACCCAAGAATCAGTAAGAAACAAACACCAGGTGATTTTCACCTACAGGCAAATTTGGGAAACACAGAGGCTTGTCTTTGGGCCCTGACTCTTTCCTGTCTTCAATGGGACCCATGTCAAACCCTGAGCCCCAGTTTTTTGCCTGTAAACTGGGCACAAATCCTGTCCTGCCTCCCTCCTGGAGCGATGGCGGGTGCTACAGAACATAAGAGACTGTGTTCTTACAGGGCTGTGTTCCTTCCAAGCTCAGCTAGATGAGGGAGGGAAGCTGAGCCTGCGTGGAGTGGGGAGCCAGGTGGGGAGGGGCACGCTGGGCTGCATTTCTGCAGACCCCCAACAGTAGCGGCGTGGAGAGAACGTGGCTGGAACCAAAGCTTCTGACAAAAGCAGACACAGACCCACCAACTAAGCAGTGGGTTGAGATGTTTAATGGCACCAGTCCCCCAGTGAGTGACTGGAGAGACCCAAAGGAGCCCAAGCTTGCGGTCAGACAGACATGGCTTGGGCTGGGCCCCTACCACTTGGGCAACTGGCTCAGTGCCTCTGTGGTTCGTTTTCCTCATCTGTAAAGTGGGAGGAATCACAGCATGTGCCCATGTTAATGGTGTCAGGCCCCGTCAGGGTGTTAGGGTGGCAGGTGCACACTCAGGCTGCAGCAGAGTGCTTTAATCTCTGACTGGAGCTCCCACTCAGCTGTGGTGACAGACAGAGTCTTAGCGAATTTGGGGCCACCTCTCAATTTTTCCCCAGGAGGAGCCTGAGCTATGGGCTTGTATAGCCCCAGATGCTGGGGTTGGGGGGGTGGCTGTTAGCATGTCCCAAACATTTGCCTCACAGGGTCCGCTGGGACTTGCTTCAGTGGGCACATTTGAACACTCATGGCCAAACTGCACCTCATTCCTGCTCTTCCCTGCAAGGTGAGAGGGCTTGGGAACCATTTCTCATGTCTGGTCTCACCTGGAAGCCAGTCAGGCTAATTGCTGTGGTTTTTTTTTTGTTTTTTTGGGTTTTTTTTTTTTTTGGTGGCTCTAGGTTTTGAACTCAGGGCCCTGCACCTTGAGCCACGCCTTCAACCCTTTTTGCTTTAGCTATTTTTCAGATACAGTCTCACTTTTTGCCCAGGGCTGGCCTCAGACCAGGATCCAACTACCTATGCCTACCACATAGCTGGGATTACAGGTGTAAGCCACTGTACCTGGCCTCTGATTGCCTTTCCCACCCAGGGCCTTCTGCCTCCCAAGATTCCCCAGGGAACCTCCCCCCACTACCCACCCAAGTTCAAAGCCTGCTGTCATTACAGACCTTGCTCCTGAGTTTCTGTATCCACTCATTTCTTCTAAGATCTGGGGTGTGGGGGTCAAAAACCAGGCAGGCTGCTTTATTTCCACTCCCCATCTTCCCTGACTCTCTTCCTGGTAACAGGCTCGGGGGCTGTAATGGGGAGCACAGAGAGTCCCCCCTCACTACCAACAAAGCCTGTTAACAGGTGCGTACTGCCCCATTCACTGACTAGTAGGATCAACACGATGGCAGAGGAAAGCAAAAGCTGGTGGGGAAAGGGCGTGAAGGCTGAGAGCTAAGGCCCCCAGCCGACTTTGAACAGCGCTGTGAGATGGAGAAGTCCCTGGAAAGACAAGGTTGGGAAGAGATCAGTGAGCACACCCTGGAGCAGGAAAATGGAGGGAGAGCCAGAAGTCAGAGCTGCCCACTGTGGCAACAGCAAGGACACCAGCAGATGGGTTGTTGGAAAGAGCTTCCAGCTGCTTCTCAAAGGAGATTGGGTTCGACAGGGCAAGCAGTGGGAAGCTGGACAGGGTGCACAGCCCCTCCCTCCACCCCTGACATATGCAAGGGCTGGCTGGGGCCCTGGCTGTCTTTCCTTAGCCCCAGACTTCCACACAGCACCCCTGCAGGAGAAACGAAGTAGGATCATATTTTCTGTGCCTGACACACTAAAGAAAGGGTGAGAGGAAGGAGGGGAGGGTAAAGCAAAAAACATGAGTACCTGGGGCCTTTTGTCCAGGCCCCCACCTCCACACCGGTGTTCCCAGGGGCTTCATATATATTCTCATGCCCTTGAGGTTGTCTGCCACCTCTCAGGGGCCTCCCCGAGGCATCAGAGGCAGCAGAGACATGGGCAGGTGAGGGACTGTGGACCATTGGACATCAGTGTCTGAGGAGGACTCTCCCTCTGCCAGCAGCTCACTCTCGAGGAGAGGGGAACTCTGAGCTGAGTTTCCTTGCCTGCTTTTTCTCTTTGCCCATGACATTGCTGCTTGAGCCATGGGGACCTGGGTTGTAGTCCCAGCTCAGTCACCCCTCAGTGCCCCTTCTGTACAGGGAAGATGAGATGGCCGGGATGGAGATCCCTGGGGCCCTTCTAAATCACCACCTGCCACAGCCAGACGTCACCACTGAAAACAGCCGCAGATTCTGCTTTGATCTCCCCAGGCGGGAGGGTGGGCAGGTGGGGGGGGGGACTGTTCAAATGGGAGGGTTCCAATGTCCTGAGCCATGGGGCCAGCTCCTGTGCATAGCCAGTGACAGGATGGAGGAGGGATAAGAGTTAAGAAACCCAGGACATTGTTCAGCCAGGGGCTCAGAAGCGGATCAGCTGTGCCTCTGTGACTGGACCCATCTCTGGGCTGGATTGGAGGAACTGGGGCAGGTCACAGGGCAGGAGAAGTGCAAGGGTGGATGGGCACGTGCGGGAGGCTTCCTGGGTGTCCACAGAGGTCATCAGGCACATGCACGCACACTTCAACAGGCAGCACAGGTGGTCAGGTTTCACAGTCAATGACAGCCTTTCCAGAGAAGAAGACAGAGTGGAGTAGAGATGGCTCTGAACCAAGGCCAATGTCCTGCCATGGCCACAGGACTCTGGGCTATGCTATTTTACTAAAATGCATCCATGCCAAGAGTAAGTAGCTGCCATCTGAGCTCTGGCAGTATCTCCCACCCACCCACCTTACGGTTGCAAGACTTCCTTATGGCCCCACAACCCTGGACAGGTGAGCACCAGGCTCAGCAGGGGGGCGTGGTCCCCAGGCCCCAACCAGTGTCACATCTGGCATCCCTGCTGAGCACTCAGGGCCCGTGAGTTACTGATGGGTTGCATAGATGGGTTAGCCATTTTGGCTGTTCCCTGCTCTACTTTCATCTGTCAGTCTTCACTTCTGGGTCCCAGGGAGAAACCAGGGAGGCCCGAACCATGGCCACCCCTGCAATTGTGGGGTCCTGATGCCAAGGTCAGATAGTCAGGGACTTCTCCAGAGTTGCAGCTAGGCTGAAAAGCAGACAGGGGCTCTTCCATGCTCAGGCCATGTGTCCCCTTTTTGCCCCCTCACCCAACAACCCAGGAAATGGCTCCCCCTGCCGCCAGCCTGGTGATGAGAATTCCACACAGCTTAGTCCCAAAGGCAGTCCGGCAGCCCCTCCCTGCTGCTTGCTGACAACCAGGAGAGGATTTTAATCTCAGAAACAGTCCAGGTATGGATGGGGAACAAGGGGTGGCTGGGAGGGAGGGCCATATGGAACCTTTTTGAGGCGCTGGGTCAGAGCCCAGCTACACCTCCACGCTCTGGGGCGCAAGCCAGCTCTTGGCTTTGCCTGCTCAGGCTCTGGCCAGAGAGGAGAAGAAGCGTGGGAGAACAGGCAGGCAGGCCGTGTGGGGACAAGCGTGTGCTACGTGTGTGCACCCAGCTGTGTGCTAGGTGAGGACACCCTGGCTGGCTGC
This sequence comes from Castor canadensis, assembly GCF_047511655.1. Taxonomy (NCBI): domain Eukaryota; kingdom Metazoa; phylum Chordata; class Mammalia; order Rodentia; family Castoridae; genus Castor; species Castor canadensis. The sequence continues at coordinate 60,273,146 of NC_133392.1, read as the reverse complement.
CCAGGGGCTAGATGAGGGGCGGCTCTAGGTCAGTCAGCTTGACCATGTGCAGGGTCACAAGGGTCAACAGAGTGGCATTTTGGGTCTCCTCAAGGCAAGAGCAGGGGCCTGTCTGGGAATAACACTTTGGTCAACTTTGCATTCCCTCTGCTGCTGGAAGAGATGGTTCTGGAAATCTCCAGGCTACTGGTACCACTCAGTCTCTGCTTTGGCTCCCTGGCCCATGCACACAATTCTCTGCCTCTGTCTGCCTGTCTCCCACGGCCGGATGTGGGGCCTGCGAGATGCCAACTGGTAGGTTTGAGGTGATGACAGATTCCACTAAATATTTGACTACACTTCTTGGACTTTTGCCTCACCCCACTGAACTCTGACCTTGCTGGATTTTAGACCCACCTCCAAATTTCCAACTAACAGCTCAGTCCATGTGAAGCCTGAACTTTTGTCTAGACTCCCAGGACTTTGAGATGAACTGACCAAGTTCTGATTGATTTTGCAGAGGTTTTCATGAAATTTGACTGAAAGTGATACAGCCTGGCTTTCCCAACTTTTCAGCCCACCTGGCTGGATTTCTCACTGGTTTGACTGAGGAATTCTAGCTGATTTTACTGGATGTTATTTTAACAGCTAAGTTTCTTGAGTGTTTGAGCACTCTGGATTCTTTTGCCCTGAATTGGCCAGATGAGGGGAGCTCTCAGACCCAGACTAAATAACAGGAAATCGTGCAAGGAGGCTTGTAGCCCAGGCACAGGCTGAGTCCCCACCTCACCCTCAAGTCTTACCCAGAGCAACCCAACTTACCTGCAGAGGGGTAGGAGAAGAGGCACCACTGGTTCCTTACCCCTTCTGGAATTTTCTAACAACCTAGCACCTGTTTCTTTATTGTCACCTCCCCCAACCATTCTTTGTCCTTCTTGTGTCCAGCATTGGTCCCAACTCTGGGATCTGGACATCAGGAATCCTAGAAATGTGTACTCCTGGGTCTGTTTGCTCTGAAGGGCAACCAGGGAGCCATACCCACCAGAACTCCACAGAGAAGACCCTGGGGCCAGCCTGTTGGGCTGGGGACTTAGCTCAGCCTGTTCTGGCTGGAACCTCAATTTCTTCACCTCCAGCGTGGTCTGATTCCACTGCTTGCCTTTGGGGCTAGTTTTAGGCTTTTAGCAAGAATACTAACAATACTAATGCATTGTCTGAGCCAGGCAGTGTCCGGGCCCCCACCCCAACCCAGCAGCCTCAGCTCCTCGCAGAGTCTCAAGGCCAGCAGGAAGCAGAACTGAGGATTCCAATTTAGCAGAAGCCCTGGCCCCATGCACCCCATAGTCTTGCACCGACAGTCCAGTGAGCAGGGGTGACTGTCATAACCATATTTTTTTCCAGTGGTCTTTTTTCTGTGGGAGACTTGGACTGCTCTTGGGGTCATGTTTTGGTGAGGTGTTTCTTAATTGGTATGCCTACCCCACCACAGGAGTGGTGGATGTTTTCAAACCCTTTAGGTACCTCTGAACCAGGGGGCTGTCCTGTCCCCCCAGACCTTTGTCGGCCTGCTCACATCTAACTTGACCTTGCCACGTGAACCTCACGCTCCAGCCCATGCTGCTGGCATTCGCCAGTCTGTAGGCGACAAGACAGTGGAGGAATGAGGTTCTGTTCCTGACCTTAGTGTTCCTGTGGCAGCACTGGCCTTGCCGGTCTCTGGGCGATGAACATGGGAAGCAGGTGTTTGGAGAATGTGTGGCAATGACATTTCATCCCTGACTCTGGTGAGTTCCTCTGTAATAGGCAAGTTGGTGACAGGCTATGGGCAGCCATTTTCACCAGCCTATCTTATGTTCCTGTGAGCTTCTGTTTGTGTCCTGCCCCAGCAAATGCCTGCACACCTTTTTTGCTTCCTCTTGGTCTTGCCCTGGCACATGTGCTTATTCAGCATTTGCTGTTAGACATGACTCAGGAACTAGAGGCACAAGACACAAGCCCTGTCACTGGGTCACAGAGGTAGAGATATGCAAAGTATCAAAAGTCATAGGCCCAGGACACTGAGGTCAGCTGGACAGGGTAGGGAAAAGAACCGGGAAAGACTTCCTATGGCAATACACCACCTAATGATTCTGTCTTTCTCACCTGCAGAACTTTTACTCATCCTTCAACACCCAGCTCAAGTAGCACCTCTTCTTTCAAATATTCCCAGCAAAATCTCTCTCTCTCTCTCCTCTCTCTTCTCTCTCTCTCTCCTCTCTCTTCTCTCTCTCTCTCTCTCTCTCTCCCCCTCCCTCTCTCTCTCTCTCCCTCTCTCCCACACTCCAGAATTCCCCAGGCTTTGCCCATAGAATAGAAAATAACAACCACATTTTTATAGTGCCAGGTCCTGCAGAAGTTTTATCAATGCTTACTCAGAGTAAGCCTGTATGTCTGCCATATTATAATGACAAACATCTGCAGGTGTGTGAGGGGACCCATTTTTTGCTTTTTGGGTTTGTCATTGTTGTTGTTTACCATATTTAATTCATTATGATCTTTCCTGTCTTCATGTAGATGAGAGGGACAAGGGCTCAACTTCCATGTTTGGAAGTTGAGAGACTGATGGCTATGATGGGGATGGGAGATGCCTCTATTAGTGCCTCCCTCGTGCACTAGTGCATGAGGGCAGGGTACCAAGGACACCAGTGACCTGACTGCTGAATGTTCTGCATAGATGCCTAAGGTTGTGTGGTAGGAACTCACACACTAGTAGGCTCTTCCCCTCACAAAGAAAGAAGCCTTACATGGTTCTCTTTATAGATTGGGCACCAATCTGAGGTGCTCAGAAGGCTGGAAGGTTCCCAGATATAAAAATCCCCACAGGCCACCCCAAAGTACCCCAATGTCTGGGCCTTTGTCATTTCCAAGGCACCTTCTGCACATTGTCCTTTCAATGGAATCTTTCTTTTTTAATTGTTGTACTGGGGGTACATTGTAACATTTACAAACGTTCCTACAATGTATCATAGTTGAATTCACCCCCTTGATTATTCTTTATCGATGGAGTCTTTATTGTGTCTTGCAAACAGGAATAAGAGCAGGCACTGTGCTAGGCCCTTCTCACACATTGCTGCTTGGCCCTTGCAATGGTACCTTTGCGAAGAACACAGTGGAACCCAGAGTTTATCTGCTTCTTAAGGACACACAACATGAAGTGGCAGAGCCGGGATTTGAATCCACCGCTTGAGGGTGACTGGTCTCACACTCACTCCCCCATCTCTAAGTCTCTTTACCTTCTCCCAATAACTCTGGAAAGCTGGGGCAGATATTAATGTACCATCTTAAAGAACAGGAAAATGTCCTTGGTGGGGTAAGGAGACTGTCCTGAAACCTCAGAGAGATCAGGTGGAGGTGCCAGGCTGGGCTCCAGCTCCCACACTGCCCAAAAGAGAGCACCTGCCCCGACGCTACTCCTAGATGACCAACTGCCCATCCCATGGGGCTCCTTTCCCCAAGCTCCCTCTGCTGCATTCCTGGTGGCTGAGACACCTCCCTCTGCCAATCCCTGCTCACCTGGCCAAGGCCTTGGACCCCAGGAAGAAGTAATGGTTGCTCAAATAGTCATGGAACCAAATGACTCTTCTCTTTTCAGGCAGGATGATACCATCCAGGCCTACTTCTTTCCCATCTCTTCCACTGACTCAGTCGGCCTCTTCCCTAAAATGTGAGCCTCTCACTCAAAGTCTCAGACTCTCCGCTATTTTGAGACCTACTCAAGGGTCGCCTGCTCCCCAGAGTAGGATGCAAACTTCCAGAAGGCAATGTAAGGCTGAGCTGCCAGTCCCTTGAATTCCATCCTCAAGGTGTGTGAAGATCGGGCAAGTCCCAGGGACCCCAGGCAGTGGGTCTTTGCCCTTTGTATGGAGGTCCCATCCTCTAGGATGGTCTTCTGGAGCACACATTCTCTTAGGGCTTGAAAGTTTGGAAATTTTATTCAGAAACTCAACAGAGCATAAAAACAAAACATTTGGAATAAGAAAACTTGAGTTCAAGCCCAGCTCTAGCCACTCATTCATGTGGCCCCAGGCCTCAGTTTACCTGTAGTTTTCATAAGAGGGTTGGGCTTTGTCTCTGAATATGATTCTAGCTGGAAATGTTCCCATTCTTTGGCATAACTAAGCTAAAAAAAAAAATTCTGATGAGGAAGTTTTGTCTTCAGGACCCTGTTCTATTGTTCCAGTTCCCTCCCCCATTATCTCTGATAGCATGTGAACTTTATCCACGACTATTTAGAGTAACAGCAAGATAAAGAAGGGATGTGACATTCACAGACAACTTAACATTTGCCCCCCTCAAGAGATCATCCATCCACCGTATCAGGCAGGTGTTGACATTACTGCTCCCCCTCACTTTATAGATGAACACTGAGAGGTATAAGGCAAGAGATAACATAACAGGCCAAGTTCATGTGGTTAGAAAGCAGTAGTGCCAGGCATTGAAGCCAGGTAGGCTGTCCCCAGAACACACATGTTTAATGACGATCCACAGCAAGATGAAAGAGGCACAGTCAGAGTTTATGGCCCAGTAGGGGCAATGCGGCTTACATCCACTTTTCTAATACAAGCTTGGGAAGGATCAATGATCAAAAGAGAAACCTAACATCCCCTGCGAGGTGAGATCGGGGGAACTTGTTTCCAGCTTCCAGCTGGAAAGGAGAAGGAGACTTTATGGAGGAAGTGACATTTCAGCCCACCCTTGAAGGACAGGTAGGATTTGGAGCCCTGGAAGTCTGGGGAGAGGGGCGGTGGGGTGTTTTTTGGGAGGACAGCTTGTTCTGCCAGGGAATGACAGCAGCAGAGGAATGTGACCAGGGAAGAGGACTTCGAGGGAAGGAAATTGCAGTGGGTTGGACACACCATCTTCAGACTAACTGAAGACAGTGAGAGGCAAGGGTCTTAGGCTCAGGAGAGGCACATGTTTCGGGATGTGGTCTGGGAGTTGCTCATGGAGCTAGCAGCATCTGAGCAGGACACGTGTGACTTGGGGCTACCCAATGAGGGATAGAAAGGCCCCCAGAAACCCACAGCAATGCACTAAGGCAGGAAACCCCATCACTGGACCTGGAGAGAGTGGGATGTAGCACCAGCAGGACCTGCCAACCTTTGGGAGCGAAACCGCCAGAAACATGACCCCAAACAGGAATGGAACGAGATCCAGTCCCTCAGATCTCCTTCAGGGCATTCATGGCATGGGTATGCACCAGAACTGATTGCCAGCTGCAGGGTGTGCAAGAGTCAGGTCTGGAAACGCAGAGCAGGGCAGAGGATGAAAAGAGGGTGGTGAGGGGGAGGCATGGAGACTACTTCCAGTTCTGCCCAGATCAGAGTGGTTGGAATGGTTTGAGACAGAGACAGTGAGGGGGCAATTGCAGAGGGCAGGGAAGTGCTGGAGACAAGTGTGGGGAGTGTAAGCAAGTAAGATTGACAGAATTTGGTGAACAGTGATCTGGAAAGGCAAAGAAGACCTTGGGTACCTATGGCCAGCCAGGACATGAAGCTGAACTTCAAGGTTAAATTCAAAAAAACTACCATGAGGATCTGTGCTAATGGGTATTTAATAGGGAAGGTTTGAAATACACCCCGTGGTGAAGAATGACAAGCCAGACAGGTGGGGAAGCTATCAACACTCAAAATAGAGTCAGTGTGTCCAGTCCTGACAAAAGGAAGAAAACCAGGAAGTCATGAGAGGGGAATCTCATGCATATGTGCCTGACTACACGAACTATCACCATCCATATGGTGATAGTATAGATGGTCTTCTAGAACCATCCATAAACAAAGGCCACCACAACCTAATATCCAAAAAACTTCTCAAGGACATCTGATCAACACCTGCCTATCCAACCTTGGTCTGACACCACCCTTGGAGCCAAGGATGGTTAATTCAAACAACTTAGTCATCCGCCTCATTTTGTATTTGAAATCTTCCCCTTGCTTCAACCTCTTTGAATTTGCACAATTTACTTTCCACGTTATTCTCGTTGTAATGTTGTGCTGTGTCCAGATAAATGTATTAATCTTTGGAGATCCTCTATCCATTTGTTACAAGTTCGTCATGGAAGGGCCAGCACAGCTGGATCCTTTCCTCATGGTCATTGCTCACCTGGCATAGATTCTTGGGTGGGTCTTCCCCATCCTGCAATAGAGAAAACAGGCCCAGGGAATTCCAGTGGTCTAAAAGCAAGACCTCCACAGAACTGAAACTAGAAGTAGCCGTGGTCCACCCTACTTTCACTCTTCCCCATCTGGGCTGATATGAAAGACAAGAGTCCTACCCAGTCCAGGAGGGGGCCAGAGAACATGCTGCCACCCCACCTCATGCTTAGATGGTCCTGGTCCCCCTGCACTCCCACCCTCTGGGCCTAGGATGAATACATCTTTGTGATGGAAAAGCCACAGGAATGAACCAAAGATGGTGTCCCATTCCTCCCCCAACCTTACACACACAGAGCGAACCCCAGTTCTGTGTTCCACAGCCTGGTCTCCATTCAACAGGTTACTGGGGTAGTCGGATGCCACCATGAATTGTGAAATAAATGACACCACTCAAAGCAGTTTCATTATCCTGTCACAGAACTTTGTCAGGTCCTCAAGCCTGGCTTGTTTTGTGTCTAATTATATATTACTGTGCATGCCCCCCTATGCTATGTTTCATGTCATAAATGCACGGAAAATCTTTCTCTTTTTCCATCAGCCACGCCCAGAAACAAACAGATTTCTGGTGCATGCTCATGCAATAAAGAAGCAGTTGTTTCAGACATGGTGACACTTCACAACCTGGATTTTTATGGGTCCCATTTCTTTGATTTGAGGGCTTTCTGCTTGCTGTTTCTTCAGGAAGCAAGGGGCCTCGTCGAGAGCAATGTACTGGGATAGCTGGGATTGCAGCCAGCACCCCAATCTCCTAGACAAAGGGGCCATCAGTACAGGAGGGTAACACGCTTGACTTCTGGAGATGAGACCTGGTTGTAAAGATTTTCCTGTACCTCACAGTGTTCACAGAAAAGCACAGGCATCGATCAGTCATGGGGTACTTGGCCTAACGGGCAATCTACAGGTGTCCAGGAGATTAGGAGAAGGAGGCAAGGAGTGGGGGGATATCAAAGGGTAGAAGTGCAGAGGAAGTTCATAATATGGTATGAGGGCAGGTTTTATAATCAGTCTTTCAGAGTTCAATGTCAAGCTCCACTTCACCAGCTGTAGATGTCGCTGAAAACTGCTTTACGCCTCATTTTGCACATCTGCAAGGTGGGGATACCAGGGTATAGCCTCCCTCTAGACTAGCAAGAGAAGGAAATGAGATGCTCATAAAGGGGCCCGTTATTATCAAGCCTACTACGATGGTGAGTGTCGTTACTCTCACATCACCTACTGTGGGAGTGGCCAAGAGAGGATGGTGAATATAAAGGAAGTAGGAGACAAAGGCCCTGAATTATGGTCCTGGATTTCAAGCCAGTTTGTGACTTAGTTGAGGAGGCAAGTGGTACACACAAGGGACAAGTGGGAAACAATCTGGGACAGGACTAGACCTATTGTTGTCAGTACAGAAGAGTTGTGTGCTGTGGGCTGGAGCTCCAAGGGTTCCATGGAGCATGTGGAACTTAGGCAAGAGATAGTCATATATGGTAAAAGGGGAAAGGGGAGCATGAGAACAGAAGGCTTACAAGCACACGCACAATGCTTTAGTGAGAGAATAAAACCATTTATTATCCATTCCTCAAATGGATAAATGCCTGGCACTTCTAAAGTGCCAGTCAGCCTTCAAGGCATGAGCACACAAAGTTCCAACATGGCCTGGATCTCAGCCTAATGGGCTGCCATAGAGAAAGTCACAGAACAATCACCTCTGTGCTCAAATAAGGCTTGGTAAGGCAGAGGGGCAGGATGCATCTGGGTAAGAGTCAAGGAAGAAGGTATGGTTGGGACAAACTTTTGACCTGGCCCAATTGGTGATGAGAATGTACCAGAGCCAGAAGGAGGTCAAGCTGGGCAGATATTCCAAACTGAATGGCCATTCTAACACATTCAACAGTTACCCACTGACTGTACAGTCCATGAAGGCAAGCCTTTGCCTGTCATGTTAGAACATGAGTTGGCATGACAGATGCTCAAAGAATGAGTACTAAATGGATGAATTGCTGGTAATTGAATTGTGTCCCACTGGCACCTTCTGTTTGTACACACACGTCTCCACCCCATCCCACTTGTCTTTCCTCTCCACTGTGCTTTCTGCCTAGGAGACTAATGGGTATGAACCACCTCAGTGGGTTTGGCCAACTGTGAACCCAGGTAAGAGACTGGATGGAGGGAAAAGAGTGAGAGATATGTGCCTCCCTCTCTACAACATCTTTTCTGCTGGGTCTCTCACAGACATTTTCCCTTAGGAGCCTCTACTAACAGTCATGGTCTCTCCTGGATGGTAATAACCTCTCTTTGAAAGTTGAAATTTATGTCAACTTGAGTGGACCAAATGCTGCCCAGATATTTCCAGATGAGAATAGCATTTGAGTTGGTGGGCTCAGTAAAGTAGATTGCCCTTCTCACTGTGGTGGGCACCGTCCAATCTATGGAGGGCAAAAGAGAACAAAAGGCAAAAGAAGGAAGGATTTCCCCTCGTTTTTTCCGTCTTGCCTGACTACTTGAGCTGGGACTCTGGTCACCTGTTCTTTGGGATATAAATCACCATCTTGCTTGGTTCTCAAGCCTTTGAACTGAGGGCTGAATTATACCATGACTTTCCTAGGTCTCAGCTCACAGACAGCAAGCAGATCGTGGGATGTCTTGTCCACAAGCAAGCAATTCCTCATAATAAATTTCTTCTTATCTTACATCCTATTGGTTCTGTTTCTGTGGAGAACCCTGATACAATCTGTCTCTCTTGTAAGCAAGTCTAAAGATGGTAATGCCAATAGTAGCCCAGGTCCTGCCACTTTAGTAAGGTTCCCCTCCACCTTGCCACACCTATAAATAGCCCTTTGTACCTTCAACTTCCTTGAATTATCCTAAGCATGCCATCTGTTTCTTTTGGGTACTCTGACTTACATATTCCCCAATTTCGGATTTCCTTATAGCAAAATTCTTACAGTGCTGTCCTCTTCAGCTCAATCCTGGGAGTTTGATAGAAGATATAGAAGTCTGATGGGCTCTTGACTGAGCAGAACCTCCTCGATCCTATTTTTTCTGACTCCATGAATACAGTCATGGACCACATAACAGTGGCTCACTCAACAACAGGCCGCATATATGATGGCTATCCCATAAAATTATTATGGGACTGAAAAATTCAGCTGGTGATATTGTGGCCATAATAACTTCACAATGACACCAGGCAGCAGGATCCTATAGTGTAGAAATAGTAGGCATGAGACCAAGCCACATGTTGTGAATAAGACAGAATTTTATTGATTTTTCTGGGCTAAACTCTGGTAGTTGTCCATTAGAGATTGGCACAATTTCCAATATGTTCTTCTTTTCATGTGTAAACATCCTGGCCTTGTACTTGGTAGGCTAAAGGGCAGTCAGCTTTGCTCAGGAATTGCTGAGTAACAGCTGGTGTCACTATCTTGCATAAGCATCCTAGCCTCCTGGTTTGGTCTGGGTCTTAGGACAAAGTCAAAGGACTACAATTATTGAGCTCCCAAGAAAGCACAAGGGTGGTATAGAAAAAATACATACCAGCTCCAATCGACAACAGGACAAGTTAATCCCACAAAAGTCTTGTACAAATCGATTTTTAAGTGATCAACATGTTTATTTGCAGAACTGAGTAGAGTCTGACTCAAAGGTTGAGGCAGTGAAAGGGACAGAAATGATATGAAGACGGATGTCAAGTCATTTATCCCATTTTTGTCATCCATCAGATAGCTATAGGCTCTAGTAAAGAGCAGGTTCTTCTAGCAAGAGCAGCCATCAAGTTTCTGAAAGTAACCTAGGCAACTGTTATAATAACCTACATATCAGAAATGGTAACTCCAGCAAGCTAATGGGAAGCTAGTAATGTATTGCTCAGCTGCGTGACCTGCAAAACTAGTGATCTTTAGGTTAACTAAGAGCAAATGCTGTGATTTTTTGCCTTGACAGATTGTCTAACATCTGAGTTGATTCTGAAAGCTTACAGAGGGCATTTTATAGGATGAGATTTTCCCTTAGTAACAATTCTTGCTTGTCTTGGTTGTTTGTGTGGACATCTCAAACTTCAGTAGTTTTAGCTTGCTCTGGTCATAAAAGCTCCTAGTCTGTAAATATTCTGGCTTTGTGGCCTAACCTGGCGTTTTATGACAAAGCTATTGAAAGCTTGCTTTTTACCAGGTAACACATTAAGGGCCCAGAGTCTATTTGCCTTTTGTGTCCTTGTGGTGGTCTCTACCTGTCTCAACAGCTCAACACATCACCTCTGTGTTTGTGGTGATGCTGAACAGTGCAGTCATGTACGGTGCAGAACAGCTGGTCGTGACACTAGCAACTATGTTCCTGGTTTATGTATTTACTAATACTACACTTCCGTCATTATTTTAGAATGCACTCCTTCTACTTATTAAAAAAATTACCACAAAATGGCATGCTGTGTTAAGCTGGCAGCAACCTCACACATCTCGTTCTCATTGTGTCTCTTTTTTTTTATTTTGCAGTGCTGGGATTAAACCAGGCCTTGCATATCCTAAACACATGCTCTACCACTAAGTTAGATGCCACCCCCAGCCCCTGTTTACTGCATCTCTTGATTGCATTAAAAGGCTAAATATAGTGAATGACCTGTACCACTTAGGATTGTCTAAGTCACAAACTCTATGGTATTCCCACTCCAAAATGTTCCAAATACAGACCTTGCAAGGAGAATTCAAGTAAGCAAAAATCTTCAGCAATGCCAGTTTTGAATCCCTTCTTCCTTTCCCTGTTTTATTGTAACCTCAGACTGTGACCACTGCCCACACACAGGTGTCTACAAAGCATCTAGACCGAACCCTCCTTCACCATTACCTGTGGTTCCATCTCCACCCTCTCTACCTTTACCCTCACCATTATAGCCACCACCACCATGCCCAAGGCCACCGCCACCCTTGCTGTCTCCTCCACAACCATCATTACCATATCCACTGCCACGATCACACCTACCATCACCACCACGCTATGACAACCATGCTTACTTCTGCCCGATGCCATCACCGTCACCATCACACTACCCTCACCACCACCAGCAGCAAACACCACCACTATGCAGGAAAAAGTGATGCCCAGAAAGCTGTGTGAGCTGCAAAAGATCAGATACTAAGTGACGTGGTAAAACAAGAACTCAAAACTCTTAGATTCCAGCCATGGAGTCTGCCTCAAGTAAACAGTGATTTCAACCACAAGTTAAAAGAAAATAAAGTTGTTATGAGGAGGACCAGTGGGGTGTCAGAAGGCAATATTTGCCTCATATTGATTTTTTTTCAATGATTTGCCACCCATCTCTACTTAACACAAAGACACAATTGGTATAGAGGCCTATATTTTTGTTATTCTTTTAATGAGCAATCACAAGTTTCTCCTATAAATGCTCCAACTTCCAAATTTAAACTTTCTATTTTTGGAATTCTGTTCTTTGCCTTGATCACAGACATTAGCGTGTGAGGGTAATGTTTGCCTTGAATTGCATTGAAAACTGCAAAACTCACATACAAGTTTCCACTAAGCATCATCACAGTCACATCCTCATGGGTGAATTTTGTTTGGCTTGATGCACAAATGGAAGAAAATTCTAACCTTTGCCAAGCAACAATAATGCTGGCTTACTCATATTTTTCAAAGGAGTTTATATTCATGATTGTATTTGGTTCTCAAAATAACCCCAAGAAGGCAGTGCCATTTGTCATTGTTTTACAGAAAGGAGGCTGAGAAGAGAAGGTTCAGGGTCTAGGTGACTAAGTGGAGAGACAAACTTAGAGCAAGACAACAATAGAAACAATGATGGCTGACGTGTGTGTCCCTGTACTAAACTACACATAAGCCTCACCACATTTAACAAGGACTGGGGGTCTTTTGCACAGTGGTGGTGTTTGCTGCTGGTGGTGGTGAGGGTAGTGTGATGGTGACGGTGATGGCATCGGGCAGAAGTAAGCATGGTTGTCATAGCGTGGTGGTGATGGTAGGTGTGATCGTGGCAGTGGATATGGTAATGATGGTTGTGGAGGAGACAGCAAGGGTGGCGGTGGCCTTGGGCATGGTGGTGGTGGCTATAATGGTGAGGGTAAAGGTGAAAAGGCTGGAGATGGATCCACAGGTAATGGTGAAGAAGGGTTTGGTCTAGATGCTTTGTAGACACCTGTGTGTGGGCAGTGGTCACAGTCTGAGGTTACAATGAAACAGGGGAAGGAAGAAGGGATTCAAAACTGGCGTTGCTGAAGATTTTTGCTTACTTGACTTCTCCTTGCAAGGTCTTATCTTCCTTTTGAATCCCATGCCAATGGTGGGAACATCCTAGGCTCAGACAACTCCAGTTCACATCCTTTTCCTCAGGAGATGGCTGCGTGCCTGTGGGTGAGAGTGGGGTGGTCATAATGACAAGGCATCCGGTGAGACATCCATGCCATGTGTCTACTTGGTCACCACAGAGGTGTCCTGTAATCCTGTGTGCATGGCTCCTCCAGCCTGGGAAAGGATGAGGAGGCTCTCCACTTCTCTGTGCCACAGTTGCAATAGGACTTTCAGCCTGATGGGCAGGAAGGCCACAATGGGATTGTCTAAGGCCCTGGAACTCGTCACGCTACAAGCCCTTTCCTTTCTCTGGGCCTTGCTGCCTCCCCAAAAGAGGAGGCACAAGTGTCTCTTGTTCCGAGATCCAGACCCAATGTGGAACCCTGCCCCTTGCCTGTGCTCCCCTCCCCGACTAGGGAGGACTTTTCTAGTTGGCTGGAGTAGGGTGTTCTTACTCACTCAGGATTTTTTTTTTTTTTTTTCTAAATCTGTCGCCTTTGCAGCTTCCCCCAAAGCCAAGGCTTTGCATGCTAAATAAAAGTCAGGAAGAGTCTCTTATTTCCCACTGCCTCATTCTGTCACATCTTTTCCCTGGGGCAGGGGACAACCATAGAGCCTGGCTGCAGAAAGAGAAGAAGGATTGGAAGGAAGGAACTACACAGGGAAGCAAGGCCAGATGGTTTTTCAAAATGTATGGAGCAAATGATGTCTCATTGAACTGCACCACAATGCTACAACATAAATACCACCCTTGTGCCCATTTTACAGACGAGGAAACAGAGACTTAGAGAGAACAATGGAGCTGAGGTCTGGAAGGGGCTCCGCTGGCATTTGAACCCCGAGCTTAGCCAACACTGGCCCCTTGTTCTACTTCTCTCCTGCCTCCTTTAGGTGCTAACCCTTTAGGTAGTGTGCGGGCAGCAGGAACAGGTCTATGGAGCCTCTGGTCTCCCCAAATCCTGCTGACCCCTTCAGTCCCAGTTGCTCCACAGCAGGTCCTCTGAAGGCCCCAGGGTCACACCCCGTTCAATGTTTGGCTCATAGGCACTAATACCACATTTTTCTTAAGGAGCAGATGTTCAGTCTGACAGGGACTTCCTGCCTGGTTCATGGCCAGTAATCAATAAAGCAAATATTGGCTATGTTAGTTGTAACCTCCTTAGTGCCTCACGGTAGCTTAGTAAGGAAAGTATTCAGATGCTACTGTTTTGACAGAGGTTAAATTACTTGTCCTGGTTCACAGACTGAGGGCAGCATTGAAAGTCTCCATCCACCGGGTCCAAAATGGAGCCTTCCTTTCTTGAGGCCACTAAGCTGCTTCTGAACTCAGGAGGTGGGGGTGGGGCTTCTGCAGCCTTCTGAAACAATGGAACTGAGTCCTTGTCACCCTTGAGGTACCCTGTCCCTGTGCACAATCAATCTGCAGGGTCCTGGACACTTTTGCAAACTGAGGCTCATCCCTACCCCCACCCTGCCCACCTGTGCCTGTGGGAAACCCAGGTAGTCCATGCTTTGCCAAAGGAGACTGGGCTCTTGGCTGCAAGAGGGTAGAGGATGGGAAGTTGGGGTCATCGTCTGACCTCCTCAGATGTTGCCAGAGGCCTCCTGCTGCTGACAGGTTTCTCTCACTCCCAGTCCTCAGTCCAGAGCCTTGGTGCTCTGAGCCTGGAGTCTGGAGCTGCCCTCTGGCCACACTGTGGGTCCTGGCACCTGAGGAAGAACTGCTGCCTCCTAGACCAGAGTTTAGTTGCATGTCACTTTGGGGAAAGTTGTCTTTCCCCCAAAAAAAGGCTTTGTTCCTCCCATGCCACACCATTCCTGGGATAGGAAGTTCTTAAGTCCCTTCTAGGTCAGCTGTAAATGCAATCGCCTCTACCCCCAGTCATCTCTCTGTCTGTCTGTCTCTCTCTCATACACACACACACACACACACACACACACACACACAAATCTAGCATTGACCTGTTAAACATTTATTTGTCTGTAAGCAACTCGTTTGGAATGCTTGTCCTCAATGTCCCTGTAGTGCCAATTTGGTCAAAGTACCTTCAGGTGCTCAAGTCACTTCTCTTCGAGAAAGTTGGTGGGTTCTGAGCAGAGGGGCCAGCACTCCTCCACCCTTTCATGTGCATCCCATGGGACCCTGTGGATTACCCTTATTGGGGAAGTGGCTCCCCTTGGAAGAATGAGAAGACAAGGGGCTTCCTTACCTGCTAACAGTGTGGCAGATCCAGACGCCATCCTTCTCCATCCATGGTGTCTGGGACTGGATTGGAACCCACAGCCTTAGTTCCAAGGTATGTCTGCCCTCCCATTGTGAGTGAGCATAGGGCCATCAGGACATGCAGTCCCTGCCAGACCATGCCCCTGGGAGGCCTTCTCTTAGCTAGGACATGCAGCCCAGCCAGTTCTCAACACATAAAATTCTGCCTGTCCATACCTGCCTCAGGGCCTAACCTCACCTCAAGCCTGTACCCTGGCTGGACAGGCAAGTACAATGGCCAGAAGAGTCAAGAACCACCTCGTTGGACAACTCATCTGAGGTCCCAGGAAAGCCCCAGGGCCCTGGCAAGAAGGACATCTGCTTTCAGGCAGCCTGGCAGTTTACGGATGTTGTATAAATGCTACCAGAGTTCTAGGCCATAGGGGGCTGACTTCTGGCAGTCCCAGTAAACTAGATCCAGCCACATACCCCAGAAATGGAATGGGAAAAGTAATGGTGAAAAGCAGGAAAGGAATGGAATCACTATAACTTATATGGGGAAGGTGAGCTGAGTCAAGTGTCCCAGCTCTGTCTTCTTCTTGCGGGGAGTGGGGGTGAGGAGTGTGTAACAGGAACCTCAGGGTCTCATAGGGTAGAGGAGAGCAAGAGAGTGTATAAAGCAGCCCTGGTCACACTGTGGTCGTTTCCTCGATACTGGTTCTGTGACGCCCAGGGAAGGCAGAATCACGGCAGTCATTGTTTGAGGGAACAGTTTGGTTCCCATTGTGCATAGGGAAGAGGGACTCATCATGGGGTGACTGCCTGCCAGGCTCCACTGTTCCCAGAAGGTTTGCAGGCACAGCTCCAGGGGTCTGGAACAGGATGGTGTAAAAGCTCACCACTTTGCTGATTATACCTTAGTTACCTTTGTTTTTTGTTTTTTTTTTTTTTTTTTTTTGGTGTACTGTTTTTGAGACAGGATCTTGCGATGCTACCCAGGTGGCCTTGCACATGTGATCCTTTGCCTCAGGCTCCTGAGAGCTGGAATTGCAGGTGTGTGCCCCCATACTCAGCTTTTACTTATTCTTGTCTTGGTGAGTGTCTTCAGCCTTGAAGGGGCAGTTTTAGATGAACCCTCTCAAATGATTAATATGTCTCCAAGCAGAACTGAGCAGGAATCTGACCCAAAGTAAAGGAGACAGGTGCAAAATAGGCTGAGATGCCACACTCTATCCTGTGTAGTTACCCAGAAGGCATCTAGAGACCCAAGTGAAGAGTCAGAGCTTTTAGCAACACAGTCTCTTGAGTTCCTGTTACATTACTGCACAGCAGGGCCTGGGCATTCCCTACATAAACCTTGGACTGACTCAGGGCTGCAGTGCTCGAAGAGATATTAGGTCCAAGGTTGCCTCTGGTGAGCAAGCTTGCCTCCCTCTGATAAGTGAACACTATCTGCAGATTCCAGATGCTCACAGACAGGCTCAAAGCCAGTATACTCACGGACACACAGATTTCAATCACTCTGACCCACTAAAGGAGCCTCAGTTTACCTCCCAAACATCTGAGAGATGCCAAGAACAGCCGTTCTTCTTATTGTGCAGGACAGGCCCCCAGGGACTCCTAGTGCATTGGCTGACTGACTGTGCCATCCAATGTGTTTTCCTTCTGAGTTGCTTCTTTCCTTCAGACAGACCTCCCTCCCTGCTAGTAAGGAACAGGTGTCTATGGAGCCTCCAGCTGGCCAGGCAGGCCCGTCCACTTGGCCACTTCCCCAATACTGCTAAGAAGTAGCTGTGATCCAGGAGTGCACAGACCTCTACCTTCTGCAGGAGCCACAGGGCTCCAAAATCCTGGCCCTGCAGCCAGACAAGAAGCTCTTGGACTCTGATGACTGTGTGGAGGTGACATCTGGTGACCCTCCCAGGTGGCAATGCACCTGGTGCTTAGCCCCAATAAGGCCTGTGCTGCCATTCCACCCACTTCTCCCTGACCAGAGTTGACCAGAGCTTCCCTGCCTGGCCACAGGCCAACCCCCTGTCCTATCCCTCACATATCCATGTCTCTGAGACTTTCTTCCCACTTAGGCCTGAAACTCAATAAAGAGCCCCCATTCCTCACATACGGAGCCCTCACACTGACCTGGCGAGGCAGAGGGGTCTGGAGTTTTTCTGTTCTCAAGGGCCTGTCCACTCCCAAGGATTTACCATGGGCCTTGAGAACCAACCTCAGGCACCTGAAACGGCTGTCTCCAGGAGGGATCCACTGGGCGCAGCCATTGAAGGATCACAGGACCAGCAGGGATAGATGCCCAGACAGGGTAAGGGAACCACGTGGTATCCAAGCCCCCAGGGCTCAAGTGTGCAGCAAGACCAATGGAACAGGAGCCCCCCAGATGCTTACTGGACACCTGCAGCATCGCAGGTCCTCTCTGAGCCTCAGTGTCCCTGTCTGTAAAAGCCTGGAACAGTGAGTTGAACCTAGACGGTGGATCCAGACAGGGCTGCTCTGCAGTCTTGGATGGGTTCCTCAGCCTCTCTGAACCACAGGCACCTGGTCTATAGGAGGGAAAGGAGCTGAAACTAATCCCTGTGGCTGTTGAAAGGGTGACAGAAGTGTGCAGAAAGTACCTGGCATGGAACGGTGCTCAGGAGTGACCACTGTTATTTCATAGGCCTGCTTGGAGGTTAAAAACACATGAGGTAATGTGTATGTGGTAGCTTGGTGAAATAGGGTGTACGGATGTTAGCGATCAGCACTTATTGGAGTGTCCTCCTGGAGCCTCATTGTCCTGCTCTCTTTCTGTTTCTAGTTTATTTTTTCTGGCTTAACATCTTCTTGGCCTTCTCTCCTTCTATCCCCATAGTGCTTAGACGCAACATCTAACACCGGTTTCAGCTGCCCTCACTCCAGAACCTTCAGTAGTTCCCCACTCATGTCCAAACTCAACAGCAATATCACCTCCAGCCTGAGTCACCTGCTTCACCTTCCATGCCTCCCAGGAGCGAGCCTCCCCACGGGGGACAGGTCGCCTTGCTGCCTCCCTGATCCTCTGTGTCCTCATTCCTGTTCTCACTTGCACCTTTCCCCCCACACTGGTCAGCTTGTAGTTGCTGGTTGCTCTGTCAACAAGTATAACTCCACCCTTCCTTCAAGATCCAATTAAGTTCAATTTCGGAATCCGCAAAATTGTTTCAAGCAGATATCCTGGGACCGAGGTTTCCAAAAAGCTTCTCTCTTTGGGCAAATCAAAATGATAGTCAACATCCTAGCTGTGTGACTTTAGGAAATTTACCTACCCCTTCTCAGTCTCACTCATAAGGTGACTACCGAGATTAAATCAAATTGGTGGTTTGTAAAGTTTCTGGCACCATGTCCAGTGCACAGAAAATGGTGCTCTCTTGGGTCTTTGGTATAAAATGAAGCCATGCACACCAGCTGGAAAGGTTAGGCAGTTACTGTCCGGTTAGCCATTCTTTGGTTAAAATCCAGTATCCTCTCACTCACCAAGTGCCTGGCCACGCCTCCAAAGCTCCTGTCACTAAGCATCCTTGGAGGGGTCGCCATTCAGCACTTATTCATCGGCATCCCGTCTGTGTGCAACAGGCACGGGCGGGGTGGTGTTCAAGGTGGGCACATCCAGCTCAGGATCACAGAGCAAGGAATAGGCAGCAGGGCTGGGACAGGACCTAGCTTTAGCTTGAGCTGCAGGCTGCCCAATAGGTCCTGGGCCATGTCCCCTCTGCAGGCCCCAGCCTATTCTCCTGCCTGCCCCCTGGTCTCCCTTCTGTTCCATCAACATGACAGCTCCGTGCTGGCTCTGAGTCTCCACGTGTGCCCTCCCTTCTGCCCATGACGCGCTGGCCGGTCCACACCTCCAAGAACCCCAGAGCACATCTCTGTCCACGCTCCTCAGATGTTCTTCTTCCTTTTAAGAGCTTCTGAAAAAAGCTCAGACTACATTTGCATCCTGCCCTCCCATCCTCCAGCTGACCTGAAGTAAACCTAACCCCTTGGTCACCCAGGGGTGACCCAGGCACCCTTGAGCGGGAGTATGTGAGGGCATCTGCCACCTGCTGGAGCCTCTGGACAAGTCACAATGGAAGAGGGGAGCATGCCCCGATGATAGCTAGAGAGGAAGGTGAAAGTCAAATGACTCCAACACCAGCACAGGAACCAGCTTTGAACCAAAGCCAGGGGACAGGGAAGCATCGGAGGGTTAGTCAGGGCCTATATAGCAGGGACCACCAAGGGAGGGCAGGCAGCACCCAGGTCAGGCCTTTGCCCAAGCCTGCCTACCCTGCAATCCAGGGGGGCCTTGAGCTCCTGTACTAGGTGAAGGGTTCACTGGGAGCAGAGCCCACGCCCCTGCTTCTGAGCTCGAGGCAGGGCTGGTACACCTGAGCAGCCAATGATGATCCCTCTTCTCTCTAATGCCAGGGTTGCATGGCTCCCAGTGGTCCATATGTCACAGAGTTACGAGTAACCAGGTGGTGGGTCTTTGAGAGGCTTGGAGGAGGGGTCTGTCCTTGCTGCATGTCCCCACTTTCCAAGGCTCCTTTCTCCTGTTCTCACCTTGTGGCCTGGTCTAAGCAGTTGCTCTCCACCCCCTTTATTAGGTGGTCACTTCTATGGCTACCATGTGCCAAGAAGACCCCACAAATGAAGAAACCACTCCCTGGCACCTGGAAATCATCAGACTTAACAATCAGAAGAGACCTCAGTGGCCACCTCACAGATGCTAACCCCCAGGGCAGCTAACTTGTCCAAGTTAAACAAACCACCAACAGAATCTCCTGACTTTACAGCAGCTCTATGATAACTCACTCAGCTTCTCTAAGCCTCGATTTTTCATCTGTAAAATGGGCCTGCCTCAAACAAGTGCATGAGAATTGACTGAGACAAGACAAGGGACATCTAGAGTGGAATGTTTCTGGGAGCCAATGATGGCAGATGGAGGTGGGGATGGTTTTCCTTCAGGCACCTCCACCCCCAGAGTCACGATCCCACTAAGCAATGCTGACTTTTCCATCTCTGGCTCAGAATGACCTGACTCACAGGGGCGTGAGGGGGCTCAGTGGGTCTGGGAGGGTGGGGAGTACAGGGTTTGTTCCCTTGGAAGGGGCATGTTGGACCCACTCAGGCTGCTGAAAACTGGAGACAGTGAGGAGGGGGTGGCTGAGTGACCGCAGGAGCCTAGACTCAGGGACAGGAAGGTGAGCACTCAGATGGGAGGGGGTGGGGCACACAGGCCTAAAATATAACCCCAGCCCATTGTTTCCTCGGGTAATTGTATTTTGCTTCTTTTTTTCTTGAGAGGCAGCTGAAATGAGGAACTGGCCAAGACAGAGGCTGCCTGGAAGTTCTAGGAACACAATTGTTTTCGAGATAAAATTTTAAATTGTATATTTTTTATGTTTATAAAAGCAAACACTCCAAGGTCATACATTGGCCCTGTGCCAGCTGGAATCCAGGCTTGTTTGCTATTCTTTTTCAAGGTGCCTGAGTCTGGGGGCCCCAGAGGCTAGGGTCAGCTGGGGGCCATCCTTGAGAAGATGGCTGAGATGCAGATCCTGTGGGACATTCGGTCACCCTGGCCAACCCAGCCCCAGGCAGCTTGTGAGCTTTCTCGCTCATTTTGCTTCTCTGAGAATCTCTGTTGAATTAAGGCGTCTTTGCCCATTGGCAAAGGGAGCCCCAGAGCAACTGCTGAGAGACTAGAGTGGTGTGAGCAGTGCGCAGAGCCGGGCTAATAGTCCAGGACTTAGGTCTCCCCACCACAATGAATTGACCTGGAGAAGGCTGTGGAAACCATGGCTGGGCCCCTCTCCTTCCCTTCCTCCCCCAACTCTCACTGGTGCTGTCTAGAGGTGGGGACATTTAAGCCCTTCTTCACCTCCCAACCTCGCTCCTGTGCAAGCCCCCTGAAAACCTGGACACAGCATTCTCCCGCACAGCACCCCAGGGAGAATGGCTTCATGGTAAGAAGCCATGACAAGGACACTGCAGTTGTGTACTGCTGGAGCTGGCTTGCAGATTTGGCTCCTCCAGCCTCAGATCCCTGTGGCCTGTTCCTGGGGAGAGGACGCTACGTGGCCTCAGGTCCCAGGAGTCAGCCTGTTTTCCAAACAGCTCTCCTCCTTGGGTCATCTGAGCCTGGAAGGGGCAATCTGGAGAGGCCCTCTGTGAGTTAGGAAGACTGAGACAAAATTTGACCTTAGTAATACAGCAAGCCCCCATGTCACCTGACTGAGGGTCAGCTGTTGTGCTAAGCCATTTACACCCCAGTTAAGCTCGCAGTGGTCCAATTATAAATCCCCATTTTACAGATGAGGGAGCCAAACCCCAGAGAGGTTAAATGACCTACTCAAGATCCAGGGATGAAAACCATCACTGGCCCCAGGGACTGTGTTCCTAAGCACCTTCCCATGCCGACCATCAACAGCTCCAAGAGCGGATGGTGCCCTGCCCAAAACTGAACAGGGCTGGCCTTGGGGTGTGCCTGCGGTCATGCTGGGGCCACCATACTGCCATCTTCAAATCCTGAATAACTGGTGAACAGAGGGCCCTGCCTTTTGGTTTTGCATTGGGCCCTGCAAATCCTGGAGCTTCCAGGGAACTGGAGCCATGACCACCAAGGTCAGCCTTTGGGAAAGAAAGACAGCTGCTCACCTGTCTGCCCTGACGCTTCCTGTTCACCACTCTCTTGGTCCTTCTTTCTCTGTCTCTGTCTGGGTGTCAAAGGGGGCTACCTGAGCTCTATGTCTGTTTTTCTTGGGACAGTGCCAACATCAGAAACACCAAACCCTTTATGCCCCCACCCAATCCAGGGGCAAAGGCAGCCAAGCAAGAGGGGCCCTGGCTCTAGGGCCCAGGGCAGCTGGAGATGACACTTGTGGGCTCTTCCCTTTCCTCCAGCTCCTGGAAATGGATGTGTGTATCTGGCAGGCTGCAAGGTGATGAC
The DNA here is from genome assembly GCF_047511655.1 of Castor canadensis. NCBI lineage: Eukaryota > Metazoa > Chordata > Mammalia > Rodentia > Castoridae > Castor > Castor canadensis. The sequence continues at coordinate 60,251,512 of NC_133392.1, read as the reverse complement.
CTTGACACAGTTTGAGAATCCAACCTGCTAAGAGTCAGATGGTGGGCCACCCCCTCTCCTCTCCTCCCACCCTCTGTGGAAATTGGGCTCCAGGATACAGAGCCTCGCACTGCTGGACTCTGGGCCTCCTGTCCCACAGTTAGAGCCCCCTCTCCCTGAAACAGGCAGAACCTCTCCATTCAGCAGAATACCCTCATGTTGGATGCGGAGACACTTGACCAATTCATTCCTGCTCAAGTTGAGACAAGGGACCAAGAGAGGTCCTGGCAGGATGCAGAGACACTGGGTCCACCCCAGCTCTGCCACTGCTCCAAGGGGAACAGGAGCAAGTCACTCAGACAATCTTGGCCCCTGTTTGCTCATCAGTAATGTCTGTGGGTCAGGCCTGAAGAGTTCCCTTCTTGCTCTGAGAGTCAATGCTTCCAGGAATCGTGAAGATGGGTGCATTCCAATCTTAGATGGTGGATGTCTGTGTCTTTTTTGCAGCCAGCACACCAAGGCTAGAGTTCTGATGAGGAGGAAGCCCTGAGGTGACCCTAGCATACTGACATTCTATTATCTCAACAACCCCAAGTCACCAGCAGAGGTCCAGGGGACACTTACATTTACCTAGCTTGAGGTTGGGGCCAATCCTTGAACCAATATCTTTGCAGTGAGGGGGACTGGTCAGGGATGTAGAGGAGGAATGCTCTGATTGCCAAGCCTGGTTCTCATCTGGGGAACAGTAGACGGGGGAGAGACAGCTCTCAAAGGAAAGTCAGGGGGTGAGAGTCAAAGCAGTCGTCCATTCTCACGGGGGGCCTGTCCCACGCAGGCAGATGTGCCTATTTGTGTCCTCTCAAGGGTGAGCTTCAACTAAGGGACCACAGAATCCCATCCCATTAATTTCTTTGCCCCAGCATTCTGCCAAGGGTCTGATAATAGACTCTGCCTAGCACTTACCTGCTGGACAAGGGACTTAATCACAAGTGTCCAGAAAAGAAGGCTTTGGAGCACGCTAGAACAGGTGCTTCAAGATCCAGCTCAAGTGTTGGCTTAGTTAGAGAGCAAAAGGCTACTTGATTTAAGAATCAATAAGAACAAAGCCATTTTGAAGTGGTTTAAACAAAAAAGGATTGTATAATCCACGTAGGGTGGTAAATTCAGAAGTAGAGTGGATTTCAGTACTGGTTTGACCTAGGGGCTCAAAAATACTATCAAGGACCTAGTTTCTTTCTTTCACCTCTCTGCCCTTCATGTTGTTAGTTTTATTCTAAGGCTGACTTCCCATGGGGTCTCAAAGTAGCTTCCAGAATCTCCCAATTTTTTTTTTCCAGTACTAGCCTATACCTTGAGCCACTTCACCAGCACTTTTTTGTGAAGGATTTTTTTGAGATAGGGTCTTGCAAACTATTTGCCTGGGCTGGCTTTGAACCACGATCCTTCTGATCTCTGCCTCCTTGGTAGCTATGATTACAGGTATGAGCCACCAGCACCTGGCCCAGCTATATCCTTACCTCTCATAGACCAAGACACACACACAGAGAGAAAGATAGCGTGCATGTATGTTTGTCTGCCACATTGGACTGTGAGCTTGATGGAAACAGGGTCCACATCCACCCTGTCCCCTGAGTGTCAGGACTTTACCGAGGCCCTGGTAAAGAGGTTCCTAGGCCTTCACTAACATCTGTTCAATGACGGATCCTGGACAAAGCTACCCAGAAATAGACATCTCTCTGTCCAAAGAGGCCATACAACTTCCCGTTTGTCCTAAAATATGTATGCATTCTTCTCCTTGCATGACTTCTTAATTGGGAAGCACAGGGGTGAATTCCCAAAGGGGTTGGGGAAGAATGCCACCATGATTCCAGGAAGGGGTTATGGGTGTCTCATTGCTTGTGCTTCCTGCTGGGGCCAAGGTAGGTGGAGAAGTGTGACATCCTCCAGGGAACTGGTGTCCGGTTCCCTTTGGGCCAGAGTGGGCATAAATTTGGTCACCCCAGCCCAGTCACATCATCCATACCCCAGAGACAGTGAGATAGTCACAGGAAACCCAGGAGTTCGGCACATCACAAGCCTGAACCCCGGGGCTAAAAATGGCTTTGGGCCAGGATCAAAGGTTCTTCCAGCCCGGAGGAAACCCCAGGGCGTGCAAGACCACGCACTGCTCCAAGAGGGCTTGGGCTCTGTAGACCCTCGAGACAGCCAGCCCTTAGCCAAACTGTGCTGTCTCCTTTGTTATGTTCTTTGTCTAATTCCTGGGGTACCAGTCATGCCAGGAGACTCAAAGTTACCCTTGACCTCACTGGAATCACCATGCTGCCACAGGGTAGCATGACAGGAGAAAGGACCAGACCAGGACTCCACCCACCCACTAAGCAAGACTTAAATATACCACAAGGAAGCACTCAGTCACATGTCCATGGGGACTGGAGACTGTAATGGGGTCACTTCCCAGACTTTTTTCTTGCAAAGCAGCTGTATAAACCCGCACCCCTGGGGTTGCTGGTAGAAACTGGGTCAGAGCACAAGCAAGCATTAGGAACTGTGCCACGTGCAGCCCTGAGACAAGACACACTTCTGCACTTTTTCAAGGCAGTTCGTGGGCTGTCTTCAGCAATCTGCTTTGTCTTAGAAGCACAAAGGGGACAAGCAGTGCTAGCCCGGAGGTGGGAAGCAAACAAGAACCTAGCAGCTGGAGTTGGAGAAGAAAGCTTTAGGATGCCTGGCAGGCAGTCTGGCTCCTGCCAGGCTTTTCGGAGGGCAGGGAGAGGGCTGGAGGGAGACAGAGCCCTTAAAATTCTGGCCAGAGTTCTGCTCAGCACAATGTTATAATATATTTGGATCTGGAGTCCCCTCCAAAGGCCCATGTGTTATGGGGAGGTCACCAGCCTGCAATGCTATTGAAAGATGGTGGAAACTTTAGGAAGTAAGGCCTAGTGGAAGGAAGTGAGGTCATTGGAGCCAGGCCCTTGCAAAGGATTTCATGACCTTGGCCCCTTTCTCTCTCTCTTTTTGCCTTCCCAGTCACCATAAGGTGAGCCACTCCTCTGCCATGCATGCACACCATGATGTACTGTGCTGCCACAGGCCCAAGCAACAGGGTCAAGCAACCAGGGACTACAACTGTGACCCAAGATAAAGGTTTCCTCCCTATAAGTTGGTTATCTCGGGTATTCTTAGTGACAGAAAGCTGACCAACACACAGGTGAGCAGGAGTAAGGTCCATGTTCCAGTCCTGATTCTGAGTGGAGGTTGAAGCTCCAGATCCAGTATCACCCCCAAGGGCCATGCTAAGCCTCAGCAGCCCAGCTTTGTGTCTCACACCCAGGCTCTGAACAAGAAGGCAAGGGGCAAACATGGGAATCTTCTCTCAGTCCTCTGCATGGTCATCTTGGGACCCCAGAACCCTGACTGCTAGTAGGGAGGAAACCTCAGGATTGCGGGAGTTCCTGGGGAGTGGAAGGAACCACCAGATAGAGTCTCAAGAATTATAGAGGAAAAGCCCCTGCACCAAACCATGTCCACATCTAGAGGTGAGCTTGTGCTAAGCAATGGCAGATGGTAAGGGGCTTGGGCTGGAGTCCCCATGGCAGAGAAGGGGCTATGTACAAACCCCACTTTTCTTTTTTTTTTTTTTATTATTTATATGTGCATACAAGGCTTGGGTCAGTTCTCCCCCCTGCGCCCACCCCCTCTCTTACCACCCACTCCGCCCCTCCCTCTTACCTCCACCCCCTCAATACCCGGCAGAAACTACTTTGCCCTTATTTCTAATTTTGTTGTAGAGAGAGTATAAGCAATAATAGGAAGGATCAAGGGTTTTTGCTAGTTGAGATAAGGATAGCTATACAGGGAGTTGACTCACATTAATTTTCTGTGCATGTGTGTTACCTTCTAGGTTAATTCTTTTTGATCTCACCTTTTCTCTAGTTCCTGGTCCCCTTCTCCTATTGGCCTCAGTTGCTTTTAAGGTATCTGCTTTAGTTTCTCTGCGTTAAGGGCAACAAATGCTATCTAGTTTTTTAGGTGTCTTACCTATCCTCACCCCTCCCTTGTGTGCTCTCGCTTTTATCATGTGCTCAAAGTCCAATCCCATTGTTGTGTTTGTCCTTGATCTAATGTCCACATATGAGGGAGAACATACGATTTTTGGTCTTTTGGGCCAGGCTAACCTCACTCAGAATGATGTTCTCCAATTCCATCCATTTAGCAGCAAATGGTAACATTTCGTTCTTCTTCATGGCTGCATAAAATTCCATTGTGTAGAAATACCACATTTTCTTAATCCATTCGTCAGTGGTGGGGCATCTTGGCTGTTTCCATAACTTGGCTATTGTGAATAGTGCCGCAATAAACATGGGTGTGCAGGTGCCTCTGGAGTAACCTGTGTCACAGTCTTTTGGGTATATCCCCAAGAGTGGTATTGCTGGATCAAATGGTAGATCAATGTTTAGATTTTTAAGTAGCCTCCAAATTTTTTTCCAGAGTGGTTGTACTAGTTTACATTCCCACCAACAGTGTAAGAGAGTTCCTTTTTCTCCACATCCTCGCCAACATTGGTGTTGCTAATGATGTCTATTCTAACAGGGGTGAGGTGGAATCTTAGCGTGGTTTTAATTTGCATTTCCTTTATTGCTAGAGATGGTGAGCATTTTTTCATGTGTTTTTTGGCCATTTGAATTTCTTCTTTTGAGAAAGTTCTGTTTAGTTCACTTGCCCATTTCTTTATTGGTTCATTAGTTTTGGGAGAATTTAGTTTTTTAAGTTCCCTATATATTCTGGTTATCAGTCCTTTGTCTGATGTATAGCTGGTAAATATTTTCTCCCACTCTGTGGGTGTTCTCTTCAGTTTAGAGACCATTTCTTTTGATGCACAGAAGCTTTTTAGCTTTATGAGGTCCCATTTATCTATGCTATCTCTTAGTTGCTGTGCTGCTGGGGTTTCGTTGAGAAAGTTCTTACCTATACCTACTAACTCCAGAGTATTTCCTACTCTTTCCTGTATCAACTTTAGAGTTTGTGGTCTGATATTAAGATCCTTGATACATTTTGAGTTAATGTTGGTATAGGGTGATATACATGGATCTAGTTTCAGTTTTTTGCAGAATGCTAACCAGTTTTTCCAGCAGTTTTTGTTGAAGAGGCTGCTATTTCTCCATTGTATATTTTTAGCTCCTTTGTCAAAGACAAGTTGGTTATAGTTGTGTGGCTTCACATCTGGGTCCTCTATTCTGTTCCACTGGTCTTCATGTCTGTTTTTGTGCCAGTACCATGCTGTTTTTATTGTTATTGCTTTGTAATATAGTTTGAAGTCGGGTATCGTGATACCTCCTGCATTGTTCTTTTGACTGAGTATTGCCTTGGCTATTCGTGGCCTCTTGTGTTTCCATATAAACTTAATGGTACATTTTTCAATCTCTTTAATGAATGTCATTGGAATTTTGATGGGAATTGCATTAAACATGTAGATTACTTTTGGGAGTATCGACATTTTTACTATGTTGATTCTACCAACCCATGAGCATGGGAGGTCTCTTCACTTTCTATAGTCTTCCTCAATCTCTTTCTTCAGAAGTGTATAGTTTTCCTTATAGAGGTCTTTCACATCTTTTGTTAGGTTTACGCCTAGGTATTTGATTTTTTTTGAGGCTATGTAAATAGAATTGTTTTCATACATTCTTTTTCAGTTTGCTCATTATTAGTGTATAGAAATGCTAATGATTTTTCTATGTTGATTTTGTATCCTGCTACCTTGCTATAGCTATTGATGATGTCTAGAAGCTTCTGAGTAGAGTTTTTTGGGTCTTTAAGGTATAGGATCATGTCGTCTGCAAATAGGGATATTTTGACAGTTTCTTTACCTATTTGTATTCCTTTTATTCCTTCTTCTTGCCTAATTGCTCTGGCTAGGAATTCCAGTACTATGTTGAATAGGAGTGGAGATAGTGGGCATCCTTGTCTGGTTCCTGATTTTAGAGGGAATGGTTTCAGTTTTTCTCTGTTAAGTATAACGCTGGCTGTAGGTTTGTCATATATAGCTTTTATAATGTTGAGGTACTTTCCTTCTATTCCTAGTTTTCTTAGAGCTTTTATCATGAAATGATGTTGGATCTTATCAAAGGCTTTTTCTGCATCTATTGAGATGATCAAGTGGTTTTTGTCTTTGCTTCTGTTAATGTGGTTTATTACATTTATTGATTTTCGTATGTTGAACCACCCCTGCATCCCTGGGATGAACCTACTTGGTCGTGCTGAATGATCTTTTTGATGTGTTGTTGAATTCGGTTTGCCATTATCTTGTTGAGGATTTTTGCGTCAATGTTCATTAAGGAGATTGGCCTATAGTTCTCCTTTTTTGGAGGTGTCTTTGCCTGGTTTTGGGATAAGTGTAATACTGGCTTCATAAAATGTGTTAGTCAGTTTTCCTTCCCTTTCTATTTTGTGGAACAGTTTAAGGAGGGTTGGTATCAGTTCTTCTTTAAAGGTCTGATAGAATTCAGCAGAGAATCCATCAGGTCCTGGACTTTTCTTTTTGGGGAGACTCTTGATTGCTGCTTCAATTTCATTGTGTGTTATAGGTCTATTCAGATGATTAATTTCCTCTTGGTTCAGTTTTGGATGATCATATGTATCTAGAAATCTGTCCATTTCTTTAAGAGTTTCAAATTTATTTGAATATAGGTTCTCGAAGTAGTCTCTGATGATTTCCTGGACTTCCATGGTGTTTGTTGTTATCTCCCCTTTGCATTCCTGATTCTACTAATTTGGGTTTTTTCTCTCCTCGTTTTAGTCAGGTTTGCCAAGGGTCTATCAATCTTGTTTATTTTTTCAAAGGACCAACTTTTTGTTTCATTAATTCTTTGTGTGGTTGTTTTGGTTTCTATTTCGTTGATTTCAGCTCTTATTTTTATTATTTCTCTCCTATTTGTTTTGGGATTTGCTTGTTCTTGTTTTTCTAGGAGTTTGAGATGTATTATTAGGTCATTGATTTGGGATCTTTCAGTCTTTTTAATATATGCACTCATGGCTATAAACTTTCCTCTCAGGACTGCCTTAGCTGTGTCCCATAGGTTCCGGTAGGTTGTGTTTTCATTTTCATTGACATCCAGGAACTTTTTAATTTCCTCTTTTATTTCATCGATGATCCATTCTTCATTAAGTAATGAGTTATTTAGTTTCCAGCTGTTTGCATGTTTTTTGTCTTTACTTTTGTTGTTGAGTTCTACTTTTACTGCATTGTGATCAGATAGTATGCACGGTATAATTTCTATTTTCTTATATTTGCTGAGACTTGCTTTGTGCCCTAGGATATGATCTATTTTGGAGAAGGTTCCATGGGCTGCTGAGAAGAATGTATATTTTGTAGAGGTTGGATGAAATGTTCTGTAGACATCAACTAGGTCCATTTGATCTATTGCATATTTTAGATCTTGGATTTCTTTATTGATTTTTTGTTTGGCTGACCTATCTATTGATGATAATGGGGTGTTAAAGTCTCCCACAGCCACTGTGTTGGCATTTATATATGCTTTTAGGTCTTTCAGGGTATGTTTGATGAAATTGTGTGCGTTGACATTGGGTGCATACAGGTTGATAATTATTATTTCCTTTTGGTCTATTTCCCCTTTTATTAGTATGGAATGTCCTTCTTTATCTCGTTTGATCAATGTAGGTTTGAAGTCTACTTTGTCAGAGATAACTATTGCTACTCCTGCCTGTTTTCGGGGGCCATTGGCTTGGTAAATCTTCTTCCAGCCTTTCATCCTTAGCCTATGCTTATTTCTGTCGGTGAGATGGGTCTCCTGTAAGCAACAAATTGTTGGATCTTCCTTTTTAATCCATTTTGTCAAGCGGTGCCTTTTGATGGGTGAATTAAGTCCGTTAACATTAAGCATTAGTACTGATAGGTATGTGGTGATTCCTGTCATTTAGTTGTCTTAGTTGTTTGAAGGTTTGATTGTGTGTACCTAAGTTGAGGTTACTCTCTACTGTCTTGCTTTTTCTTTTCCTGTGGTTTGGTGCTGCCTGTGTTTTCATGGCTAAGTTGGACAAACCCCACTTTTCAAACCCAGAGCAGGTGCTGGGCTTTGTCCAATGGGTATGCAGTTTTGGGGGAGCTTTGCCCTAGGGGAACCAGCTCAAAGGCACCAAGTGGGCCCCCTTCCCCATGGGGCTACCTTCCAGAACTATGGCTGCCAGGAACTGTCAGGGGTTTCATTTTTCTTTGGAAAATTCTTTAGGTTACTTTGCATTTATTCCCACAGATGCCCCCCCACACACAAACACATAGCCCTTTATCCCACTGTGGATTCCCTTTCATCCTTCTTGGAGCACGCACACTCCTTTGTGGACCATTTTATGTATCATTCATACAAACTATGTGTGTTTTATTCTGCTCTGTCCACCTAGTATGTCACATGCATATTCTCATTATCAGCACTGTTTGATTGCACTGCTGCAGTAGAAGAAGACACTGGGAGAGGTGACAGCTTAGCCCCAGTGATTCTTTCCTGGAACCACTCAAGGCACTGTGGCCTGCTGGGGGCAGGGGATGCCTCAAAATGTCACATGAGAAACACATTGCATTATATAAATAATTCTTAGAAATGTGAAGTTAAGCTAAAAAGCAGATTGGGCAAAGGAATAAGAAAAGAGAGGGAGGGAGGGAGAGAGGAAGAGAGGAAGGGAAAAAAGAGGGAAGGAAGGAAAAAAGGAAGGAAGGGAGGGAGGGAGGGAGGAACTGAGTTCTCAAAATGTGGCAAAATGAAGAAAATTGCCTAAAAGACAGGACCAATTCTGAGCCTGAGCTAAGCCATCCTGTTCTTCTCTGTGTGGCACAATGAACAGGTTTTCAGGATGAAGTCATCAGAATAATGACGGTCCTGTCATAAGATGGTTTTAGGATGGGACATTGGAGTGGGAAGCCACCAGCCCTCTTGCCACATCCACCACAGAAAGACGTCAGGAAGCCTTGACCCTGCCCATCTGGAAACCTGGCCAAGCAGAACATCAGAGAGCCCTGGCCTGTTGCACATTCATAGACAATTCAGGAGCCATGGCTAGTATTCCTTCCTGTCCTCCAGGTCTGTTTCCATGGTAATGGAGACCCTCATGCTGTGAAAGCCAAGGGGGAAGCCCACCACTGTCTTGGAAGCTGAGCAAGCTCTCCCAGCTCTCTGGCCCCCTCAAGGCCCCTTCAGGGCCCCTCCCACTTGTGTCCTTTGTGTCCAGCTGTGCCTGTCAATGTCTCCTCATGAGCCCCCTCCCCCTGCCTACAGCCAGCACATGTCCCCCACCTCTGATTGATCTATTTGGGAAGAATGGGGGAAAATGACTCTTTAATTAATCTCCTGCCTTAATTAATTATTGTAATGACTTTCAACTTGGGAGGAAGAGGACTACCATGTGCTTAATATGTTTCTATGTCGACAAACACATTCTCTACCTGGCGGAGAAAGAGGAGGCCTGTTTTGGGTTTGGGCTGCAGAGTAATTTATCAAAGGCGTTAGCACCAGAGAAATCCTTCTGCCAGTGAAGCCTGGAGCCAGCTTGACTTTCCTGCTGGCTGGAGCTCTCACCTCCACCTCTTCCACTCCCTTTAAGCTCCCGCTCCTTCCCCCACTTTCATTCCCCTTTCCCAGCACCCTTGCCTTGGCTCTTCTAATCTACCTCTTTGCCTGAATTCTCACCCTCTTTTTCCTCATCACCCCCTCTTCCTGTCTCCCAATCCTCTCCAAAGCCACCAGGACTTTTAAGGAAAACGGCTGCCACAGATGCTCTCTAGTTCGCCATCACACAAATTGAGTCAAGGACCCTGAAGGGTATTGTGGGTACGAAAGGGGGAACAGGGTCAGCTTTGACCTGTTCCTCTGTAGTCACCCCTTTAGAGTTGCTACATGTACGCTAAAGAGGGTAGGGAAAGCTACTAGGGAACCTGTGTTAACAAATGTTCCCTAGGTCTTCCTGTTGCTGGATGGGAAGCCATTTAGAGAAGGCTCCCAGGTTTGCCATGAGTGGAGAAAAAGCCATTTCAGCTAGCAGCATTTCTAGAAAGAAAGGAGCTGAAGTAAAGAAGAAAAACAGTCCCACAAATCACTCTTCAATGAGGTGAGAGTCTCCACGGCAACCTGCCCAGGGCTGAGCACCATGGAGGCAGGCAATGCACTGTTGCCATGGAAACCACATCCTAGAGACCTAATGGTATTGGTCCTTTTTGCCTTTGCAGATGAGGTGTTGAGGGTGGGGCTAGACCTGCAGGATCCCTGGAGAGATTGGAATGAGGGGTGAGAACAAGAAAAAAGATGAGTTGGTTGGGGGAGAAAGAAAGAAAGAGAGAGAGAGGATGAGGGGAAGAAGGAAAGAAAGAAGGAGAGAGAAAGAAAGATCCCCCCAGAAAGCAGGCAACCTCTTGTGGGTCATGCAGTTGGAGCAGAGCTGCCCCTATCTTTGTGGCTGTGTTCCATTTCTGGCTGTCACTCACTCAAGAAGAGTAAGTGGAGTAAGAGGACCTCCAGCCCCTTCTCTTTCCCTGGTGCCCAAGCCCAAGCGTGTCAGGGAGGGGGAAGATGGAAGCTGGGTCCAAAGTGTGCCTCTGGCCCTTATTACCCCCCACACAGGTTTGCTGCTCCATTTTGCTGTTGTTGTTTTCTTGGAAGCTGAGTGGCAACCAGGTGCGTAGCACCACCTTCTGGTGAACACTTCTAGTTGTTCGCATTCCCAACTACAGAGCCTAAGGTACTCACCTCCTCAAGCAGGTGTCAGGCTAGGACCCTCAGATGACCTGGGGACCAGATGAACTCTTCAGACAAGCAGGACACAGAACACATCCAGCAAGAGGAGTCAGTACCAGCCGTGACACGGATCAGCCACGTGATCTCACAAGCCAGTGTCCTCTCTGGACTTCTGTGCATGTCCACACCATGGAGCTTTGGATGAAAGTGCCCCTGGGGGCACTTTACAGCTTGGACTGTCTCTGAGTGCCTTGACTCCAGCCAGCGTTTAGTCCCTACCTGACGAATTCTGGTGAGTCTGATGCAAGAGATCAGAAACACCCCCCATTTGTACTCTCCCAATACCCATGTGGTTCCATGGGAGCCTGGAGCAGGAGGGAGGGCACCAGAATTTCCCATCATGTTAGCCAGGTGGGCCTCCCTGAGAAGAAGAAGGGAGCTGAGGCCCCAGCACACACCACACTTCTACAATCAGCACCACCCGCCCCCAACTCCTGCAGCCCATCTGCCCCTCCTCTTCAGTCTGAAAGAGTACCCAGGCCCATGAAGCCTCCTAAAATCCTATCAGAGGAGAGCTGGGGAGCCAGCAGTCTCCCAATCCATGTGGGCCCCCACTGCCCCTCAGCACAGGAAGAAGGATCCGCCATGTCTGCTGGTGGGAAGTTGCTAGGGAAAGCACCAAGGCACACCTGAGCACCCAGCACCCATAGCTAAATATATAGATACTAAGCCATCTGCTGATGATCCAGGGAGCCAGAGCTGGGGACAGGAGGCCTGGAGGGGATTGTGGGCAGGACGTGAGTGAGTGGAGGCTCAAGTGAGGCAGGAGAGGTAAGTTCACACCCAGCCCTCCTGCCCGGTGCTTCTGCCTCCCTGTGCTGCCTTCCCATTTGCTAAGTGGAGGAATTGCAGGGTCTTCTGGGGATTAAATGAGGTCATGCATGCACAGGGCCTGGCCCAAAACTGCACTCATCATCACAGACCGAGGGATAGACACCAAACCAATAAGAATAACAAGAAGGAGTTATGCTATATTTTGAAGGAGAAGCAAAGGTGCCAAGGGAACAAGTGACAGGAAACTGACCCAATCTAAACGGTTAGAGAGGGTTAATCTTTGCTTCTTCTTCCTTCCTGTTGGGAGGAAGGAGAGCATGAAGACTGGAGTTTTGCAGCCCTATTGGACCATGAGACACAGCTGCTGGATAAGAGGGGCCTGTATCTCTGATAACTTTGTGAAGGTGCCTAACCCTCCTTTGCATTGTCTACTTTTGGCTTTTATGGAGAGGGAAATGACATTTACTTTGTTATGGAACTTTGGTGTTTTAGTGGCTATTGTATTTGTCCTCAAAAAGCTCTGAGCCACCTGACTGGACTTAGTAATGGTCAGGCTGTCTCCTCACTAGGCTGCAGGAACTTTGGCAGTGGCCCAGAACATGACTCTCCTTGAAGAAGAGACTCTCAGCAGCCTTGATTAGCAAGCTTGAACCATGCCTGGGGCAGAGCTACAGACAGTGAGGAAGGGAAACCCAGCAGCCCAGGACAGGGCCTGGCAGGACAGATGTTGAGGGGCTCAAGGCAGGGGAGAAATCCAACCTCCACAACAGGTGCCTTAGCATGTCAGAGCTCCCAGCTGAGCTGACCCTGGTCATGACCATGGTGTCAAGGGAAGACCCCACAGAGACAACAGAGGGACCTGAGTTTAAATCCTGCTACTCACTAGCTGGGTTAGTTCAGACAGACTGCCTGTACTCTCTAAGTCTTAGTTTATCCACAAAACCACCAGAATGGATAGAATAATGTGTACGAAATCCTCCACACCTTGTGTGGCACCTGGTGTTAGTCCATTTCCTTGCTGACAGCATCAAGATTTTTAGCCACTAGATTAGAAGATGCCAGTCCTCAGGACAAGCTGAGCTCAGAGCTGCAAGAGAAACGCCCTTCCCTGGGCTGCCAAGCCAAGGACTCTCACACAGACCAGTACCTTGCAGATAAATTTCCTAACTGTGGTAACTGGCAAGGAGCCAGAGTAGGAAATTTTTCTTCCCTGCCCCTCCAGTTTCAAAAGCAAATTGCATTTTAAATATTCTGGACATAGGCAGCCAGTTTCCACAGATGAGCTCCTCAGGACGTGGCTGATAAGAACCATCATTCAAGGCACACAGCACCACGGCCCTAGGCGCCAGACACTGTATTTGTGACTTTCACTGGCCCTTGCAACCACCCTTGCTAACACACTGTCCCCATTTCACAGATGAGGAAACTGAGGTACAGCAAACATTGTTGATAATTGAACCCTGGGCCTCACGCTTGTAGGCAAGTGCTCTACCCCTTGAACCACACACCCTGCAGGTGTCACATTTATTCAAGAAAGCCACTGGGCACTGAGAGGATGTGCCCAGGCGCTGAGAGCACCCAGGGTGCTGCCTGGGTGGACTACACTAGACACAGTCACCTCTGCCTAGAGAGCACAGCCTTAGAAAGGGAACTTGTCACACCTCATGTGACAGCAACAGCCCTGGGCTAGAAAATAGCTAAGAACCAAACTTCTCCTCCTGACTTCTGCCATGGAAGCTCAAATCCCAGAGGTTCTGCCTCAAGAGAGCCCCAATGACCCCATGACAAATCCCCCTCTTGGGGTCTCCAGCACCCGTCTTTGGGCCCCCAGATTCAGTTTGCTGGAGTCTGAAGAGGCAGCCCCAGATCTGCTGCCTCCCAGCTGTTGTAAGCACATATATGCAAGTGACTTTCATCTCTCTGAGACTCATCCCCATCTGTGAAAAGGGAAAGGCATCCATCCTTCTCTGGAAGAGGATGAAATGATATGCTTGTGTAGTTCCTGACATAGGGCTCAGCCCAGGACAAGACCACAGTAAATGAGGATGAGAATAGGCTTGGGTGTGCCTCCCACCAGAAGTCTCCCCAGACTGTAAGGTAATCCCTAGTCTGGGCTGAGATGAGCCCTCATGTGGGACACGGGGGATGGTCCATGGAGGGAGGTGGTGCTCCCACCCAGTCATTCCACAAGATGGCGCCATGGGACAACTTTTGAAACTCCAAGTCTACTGCCATCCCTGCTGAGTTCCCAGGGCTGGTGCAGAAGGGATCTATTACCTTTCATATGCCAGTCCAGAGCAGAAGGCCCAAGACTTGGTCACTCTCATGGTTTCTCTTAGCCTCCTTAATCCAGATGGTCATCAAGAACCAGATGGCAAAAGAAGGGGCACAGTGATAGTGACAACACCAAGGTGGGTAGTGGCAAATTCTATTAAGCATTGATTGCTATGGACAAGGCCTCACCGATCGCCAGTGTGTTTGAACTTTAGAACAGAAACAGGTCTTTGAGGAATGTTAGCCTTTTTCCAGAACAGAAATGGGCTAGGATATGGCCACTGTGCTGTGCTGGAAGGAGCCTGGAGGCTCTCCTTGGTCACAGTGTGACCTTGCTGGGCCAGGTGAAGGCTGAAATCCTATCCTATTCAGCTGCTAATAACATCAAGTGGGTTGTGGCTTCCACTGTTGCTTCTCCCTCAACTTTTTTTAGGAGAGGCTTCCTAAAATGTTTGTAGGACTGACTTAGGGCCCAGAACCTCCATGGATTTTCCTCAGGCCTCAGAGAAGCAGTCATTTCCTCCAGGATCCACCCCAGGAAGGTTCAGGGTCAGAGCTGCAGGGACAACACTCTCTCCCTCCAGTACACATGACTCTGTTGAGGCCAAAAGAGGATCACGACTCAAAGCAATGGCCATGATACTATTTTATTATGTTAAAATGTGCCCAGGACATATGCGAAGAAAAAAAGCAAGGGGCAGGATATGTGTCTTAATCTTCCATCACCTCTAGACAACAGGAAAAACTAGAATATGTGTGTGCTCATATTTACATAACTCAATTCCAGAAAGACTTAAAAGACACCAGTTCTCCGGTGGATGGAGAGGCAGGTGTGGGGACAGGGCAGAGAGCGAGACTTTTCTTTGCAGGCAGGTGCATACTGCACATGCAAGCGTGTTACCTCGCACAGACTAAACTCTAGAAAAGAGCTTGCCAAGGTCATGCGGTGTTTCCCACAGCTGGGATGTTGTTACTTGACAGAGTATGAAGTCCTCGTGGAGGGGCAGGAGGTGACAGAAGACAACTCACAAAGGCGTTGAATTGTAATGGAGAAAGCCAGTCCCTTCCCGTTCTTTCCAGGCCTCTGACTCCATCCAAGAGTGCTGGTTAAAGTGCTAGAGAGTTTCAACCCTCCTCTAAGCCTTATGAGCTGACTTTAATAAGGAAAGCAGTGTCCACATCAGGCTGAAGGCCTTGATGGCCGCAGTGTCCAGCTACAGTGGAAAAATGCTGATTTCTGTACACCGGATTTACTTGTGCAGATATCTACTATGTACAGCAAGTAATGCTGGCCTTCCATCTACAAGAGCAATATGAGACTTCCTTTTTAAAATTAACTTAAATGTCATTTGGTATTAAAATAAAGTTAAGTAAATCCTGATGACATTGCTTTATGAATATGGCAACATGATCAAGCGCTGACCTGGAGCCAGAAACTGTGCTAAGTGCTTCCGGTGAACTATGTACTATGTACTTGATCCTCCCACCTGGGAGACACAGATGAAGAGTGTGGGGTTCAGCGACATGGAGATGCCCATGGTCACTGATTGACAGGAGTTGGAGTTGGGAATTGGAAGCCCATACTTTGCCTCCAGCAGGGCTCCTGCACATGTAGAACAAAGCTGGTGGCAGGGTAAACTCGGGCCAGCCCTCTGCTCTGGACCCATGCCACCCCTGTGCACCTGGGGAACTTGAGACAGGTGCTGTAAAGTGGCTGCCAAGCTTCATCTTGAGGGGCTCCTTCCAAGCTCTGGGTCTCTAAAGCCATCTGGTTTCAGCTTCCCCACCCCCGAACCAGAGGATCAAAGACACACCAACACTCTCTCCCACTCCCTCAGCAGTGCACTGCAGCTGTCACCATCTGCTTCTGCTTCTTGAACTTCTTTAGGCCTTGGGTGCAACACAAGGAGGGGCATACTTGCTTCTTCCCCATTATGCCCTGATAGATGGCTGCAGGTTCTCTCTCCATCTAGTTTTGGCCACAGAGCCCTTTGCTCCCCCCCACCATCACTGGATCCTCTGAGAGGTAACTGGATTTCTCCCCTTATCAGTTTGTAGTGGAAATGTCATACAGTTAGAAATGTAGGGAAGAACTTGCAGCCCCATTCATGACTGCATCTAGCTGAGCTGAAAAGCTATTGCACCCACCTCGGAGCCAGCAACCTCATAGAGCTAACCTGACAGTCAGCCAGTGGTGCAGCCTGGCAATCTCTCTGTAATAGGGCTCTAGGAGATGTACATGTGGGTTTAGCCAGAGGTGAATGGAGGAGTGGTCCAGAGGGTGCTACAGGCCTGTTTAGTCTCAGTCATAGGTTCTAGTGGCAATTAAGAAGGATAAAGGGCTTAAACAGGGCCAGGTACCCCACTCATCTCAGCCAGCATCTTTCAGTCCTACAGCTCAAGACCTGTGACAAGCCCCTCAGCCTCCAGGAACTCAGAGGCAACTGTAGGCTTCCCTAAGAGCTGAGGAGGGTCTCAAAAGCCTAACACCAACCTAGCCAGAGGGTCCAGGGTGCCTGGGACATGGTGGCCACTCTGGGGCCAAAGTCTCAGGCACAGGAGCTGTGGTCCAATGTGCAACATCTGCAGAGAAGACTCCACCCTTTCCATGGCCCTTGGTCCCTTCTTGGCCACCATGACCTGAGGTGATGTCCAGAGGATCCTAGAGGTTGGTAGAGCCCAGATCACCATCTATTCATAGTGAAGAACTCAGGAAGCTAAGTAAACTGTCCAAGGTCATGGGTCAACAGAGAGCAGAGCAGGGGCCTCTGTAGCCCAGATGGCCACAGGCATGGGCCACTTTCCTCCCCTATTCTCAAGGCCAGGCATCCAAGTGGACAGGACTCCTCTTGGGCCTGGGAGCTGGGATCCCCAGTTAGGGAATCCGAGTTCCCAGTTAGGGAGCCCAGCGCTTGTCTACACCAAAAGGCCCTGGTTCTGGTCTGAGCATCCAGAAGAGGGCTCCATGGGGAACTGGCAAAACTGGAGTCACTATTTCATTGGATCTCAGGCATGATTTCTCCCTGGGGAGTTGGGTATGTGGTCCCCACATCCAGGGTCAGCTGGAGGGTAGAGAGAGGTAGCTCTGTAGAGTCATTGCTTCTAGCTTGTGTAGGGAAGGGCCTAGAAAGCCGCTTGTCCTAGGAGATGGGAGCAGGAAGAAACATAAGTCCTGTCTGGCTCCCCTCACTAGGTAGCCCTTTCTAGCTCTGTGAAGAACTGATAGATCATCCAATTGAAAGCAGTGGGAGCTCTACTCAGGTAGCCGGGCTGCAAATCCAAGCCACCATGGACAGGACTTCAAGGCTTAGCCCTGAAGATGACAGAAACCTCCCTGGAATTCTGCCTTCCTGGTAGGCTTAGAACCTGCAAGGTGGCCCAATCTGGGACCAGGGGAGTCCTGTTACACAGTGGTGTTGGAGGAGTGTACCAACCACACAAGGGGCATCCCAAGAAGATCTACCCACAGCAACTGGAGCAGAGAGCCCACCTGCTATGGAACACAGTCCTACTCACAATTTCAGCCAGTTCAGGGGGCCTCAGCTCTACAGCTCACAACCATGTGGCTATACAACCCCAGCACTTTGCTGCCTCTGCCTGGGTCAGGGTCAGGTCATCTTAGCATTGCAATCCCTGGCCCTAGAAGTGAGGCATAGCAGGGGTCAGCAAACCCATAACTCAGGAAAACAGGGAAGCCATGCTACTCAAAGAAGGGTCTGGCCAGGCACCGTGGCTCACACCTGTAATCCTAGCTACCCAGGAGACAGAGATCAGGGGGATCATAGTTTGAAGCCAGCCCAGGAAAAGAGTTCGTGAGACTCTATCTCAAAAATATTTATCACAAAAAAGAGCTGGCAGAGTGGCTCAAGGTGTAGGCCCTAAGTTCAAACCACAGTATTGAAAAAAAAAGGAGGGTAGCAAAAGATGGGCCCTGGACCTGCACAGATCAACCAGAGCCCTCTATTGGGTCTGGAACTCAGTCCACAACTAGGCCAAGATACTTTGGCCACCTCTGCCAGAGTTCTCACTGCTGAGACAGTGGCTCTTCCCACCTCCAGCATCCTGCCTGGAAGGGAGAGCAGCCCTCCTACCCATGCTCTCTGGTCAGGAGCAGAGGAAAGTCTGCTTACCCTGCCTTCTCTAAGGTAGCCCAATTCTCCTCATGGGGCCCGGGCTTTGGGAATGGGAACTGAATTCTAAGAAAAGAGATAGTTCTCAGTCCTGAATATGTGAGCTCAGATTCACACCACCAGAGCTATGTTATATGTTGAGAGCCCCACAGTTCTGAAAAGGGAAGATGAAAGAGGACTCCAGCCTCAAAGACCCACTGAGAAGAGAATGAGTCTAGGGGGAGCAGAATGCTGGGCAGGAAGTTCCTATGACTGGCTGGGCTGGAGCAATAGAAGCTTGGGGGCCAAGGCAAGAGATGGCCAATGAACAGCTAGAACACCAGTCATGGCTGAGCAACAGACTCCCCTTGCCCAGACCCTACAATGCCTGCTGAGAACCAGGCCTCACCTCAAGAAGGGCCCAGCACTCCCTTCTCTCCATCCCCATCATAAAGGGGACAACACGTCCCAATCACTGCCAAGAAATACAGACACAGAAAACATTCTTTGAGAATGGAGTCCTGTTCCAATATCACAAATCTCCCCAGGAATGGAATGTCTGGGATAAAGGCCACTAGCCCCCACATGGGCAGCAGTGGACAAAAAAAGCCTGTGAGGAGAAGTTGTTCTGGGCAGTGTAGCCAGCCCAGGAGAACAATGTCATCTGTGCCTCTCCTTCATCCTCCCCCAACCCTAGCCACTTCAACTCATGCCTTCCTTTCCCAGATGACCAACCCTGAAAGGCCTAACAGAGTGAAGTGCCCAGTGGTGGGGCAGGCACAGTCCTCAGGGTCACCACCATGTATCTGACCTACTACCCTCAAGCCTCCAGAGCCACAGCCATTCAGCACCTCCACTGGCAGGGCCTCCATGCAGACCTGGGGCCCCTCTCACCTCCCCCACAACTGCCAGTATACTGCAGCTAGGACTTCCAAGAGGAGATCTGGAACCTGCACCCCAACCCTACAGCCTCACCAGTCATTCTGACCAGAGGACCCCTCCCCACAGAGTCGATCTTCAAATCCAACCCACCATGAGCACAGACATTACCAAAGCACTGGGCAAGGGGTCCCAGCTTAGACCTGCACCTCCCCTCCAATTCCCAAGTCCTACTGGGAAAATCTCAGGACCCACCAGCCTGCGGCTGCCTGACCTGCTGCCTGAACCCAACCAACCACTCCCAAACCACCCTCACCATGTCATCCAGACCTGTGTGCAGTTGTAGGATCATTTACCAACCTTCTTACATGGACTCATTTCTACTGAAATCTATTTATTGAAAATGTCACAAGGAACAGAATGCCAGTACCCCTTGACATAAATAAAAGATAGCCAATAAAAATACACCATTAAAACAAAACCGTGCTATAAAAATCTGGAAACATATCCCACTGCCCTCTGCCCCAGTCCTGCTCCTGGCAGGGGAGTCAGCTTGTGCTCTGGAGGCAGTACAACACACTGGCACCAAGTTGAGACTTTCTTCTTGGCATAAAAGATTAAAGAGAATTGGAAAAACACTTTTCTAATTCTGGTCTTGTGTCTCTTAATGGAGGCCCTATACCACCAGAAAACAGCTTAGGAGAACCAGGGTACCCACCCCCGACCCCATACTTTGGGAATGCTGGACTAGAGTCTCCCTCTGCCTCATGCTTAACACAGTGGGGGAACCCACACCCGTGGCCCCTTCTCTACTCACACCTTTAGGCACCCCCAGCTCCCTCCCCATGTGCCTGCTCTCACACCAGTCCCAGCAAGTCCCTCTCAACAAGCCCACCCCATCAGCCCCGGAGGTCACCGCTGGCTCAGGTGGGACACCAGGTAGACGAGGCCCACCAGCAGGAGACCTCGAACCCCAAGCATCATGAGCAGGAAGAGCAACAGGATGGAAGTCACCGGCTCCACAGCATGGTTGCCGAGATGCCACTGAGGGAAGCCCATGTTCACCAGCTGTCGGTTGAGGTCATTGAAGGGGGACTGGGCAGCACCCAGCCTGGCACCCGCCTGCTGCTGACGGGGCCCAGGGCCCCCTTGGGGGGCACCATGACCCCTGTTGAGAAAGCCCTGGAAAGTAAAGACAGAGGGACAAATGAATCCAGAGGAAAAATTCCCTGTAGTTAAGGCACCAGCCAGGAGGAAGCTCCAGCCCAAGACCCTGTCCTCCCCATGGCCACCCTGGACTATTCCCTCCTTCCCAGGATGCCACCCACAAGAATCCCAACAACTGAGTCACAAACTCTCAGAGCACAGAAAATGCCAGTCTATATTTCCCACGTTATACCCAAGGAGCAGGTGCCCAGGACAGAAGGGAGAGAAAGTGATGGCAGCAGAAGCAGCAGCGTGGACTAGGCAGGCATTGTTAACAGTGGGCACTGCTTTCTTTAAAGTGTTCTAAGACCACATGCTTCTCTCCTCCACACTTGAGGCTCCTTGCTCATCCAAAAGACTCAAAAAGATGGTGGATCCAGTGGCGTTCCCTAACCAGGTTAAAGGAGAGAGAGCCCCAGGGCTGGAAGTCTGGGAGGTTGCCTGGAGGAGGGAGACTGGAAAGGAAGGGGCCAGACAATAAATCCACTGTATTATCTCCAATTCTTTTGACCCTCTGCCCCTAGCTCTGCTCTCTACAAAAGCTATAAAAGACTAATGACCCCAAGAGAGACTTCTGGGAACTGAGGTAACCAGATGGAGGCCAGCTGTGTTCCTTCCCCTCAGGAGGGATGCCTACCTGCCGAGGAGCGCTAGCTCTCTGTGCGGTAGTGGTTCTCACTCGGGGATCATCATCCTGAACGATTTCCCCATTGGCCAAGATCCGCACCATTCTTCCCTCCCAAAGCAGCAGGTCCTTGATGGGCTGCACCTGCAAATGGATGGTCAGGTGGGGAGGGGGCGGGGGCTGAAGGAAGAAGCCAGGTGGCCCAGAGTTCTCCTCCTCCAACAGCTCAGTGACCTCTGGCTAGGATCTGAGGCCTATGGACCATTCTTGCCCTGAAGACAGACAGCCTGGAGGAAGCAACCTCCAGGGACTAAGAGAGCTGCTTTCAACAGTGTTCACATGACCCACCCTGGGAGGTACTGTGTCTGATCAACAGGGGAACAGCTGTTTGTGGGACAAAAATCTTGCAGACCCGGAGTGCACTAGGAAAACCATAGAAAGGGTCACTGAAGATGAACTTTGACAACTAACCACCAGCAGCACAGCTGGGATGAAACCCTTTCAGTGCCCAGGCACCAGGGAAGCGCAGGCTCACCTGACCCAGGCCTGGCCAGCCCTGTGAGGTAGGCACAGCCACGCACAGGTGCAAAGTTCACGGGGTAGGAACCCTGGCTCTAGGGCCTCTCTAAATAGGGAGTCCAGAACACACGGATCTCCAGCCTCTCAATTCCCCTGGAGCTGAAAAATTAGTTCCAAGCGCTGCTCCCCCACGAAGTAAATGCCAAAGACCTGGATCTTCTTCCTCCAGGACCCTCCCAGGCTATTCAGGCCCCTTTAAATCCCCTGCACTCGGGCTGCGCTGGGCTCCCCATCGCCATGGCCTGGGAGGGCGGACCTTGGTGACAGAGGGCACGCCCCCGACCTGTCCCTGGCGTCTCTGGTAACGCCAGTGCGTCCCTTTCTAAGAGGACAGAGCCCAAAATACGCGGTGCGGAATGCGGGAGGTCGCTTTGCGGACCCCAAGGGCGCCCGTAGTCTGAGGATCCTCCACGCCTCTCCCCCAGAGACTGTGTGAAGGCCCTGCTTCCTCGGGAGATGCGCCACAGTTTTCATCTGAATTGTCAAAAGCGCTCAGGTTCCCCCGCCATCACCCCCCGCCAAAGGGGTTGAGAGTCCCAGTTCTCTTGCCGGAGCCTGGCACAGGTGAGACCCCAGGTTGAAGGCTGCTGGCCCGGGTCATGCAAGGAGGGTCCTGGTCCTCCCCCGTGTCTTTGTGCTCTGTCATCCGCCCCCCGCTGGGTGGGCCAAAGGCGCGCGGCCCTCGGTGCACCCGACGCGGTGGGTGGGGGGCTGCGCCGGGGCGCTGGCCGGCCGCACTGCCGCAGCCTGTGGACCTGAGCAGTCCCTAGGCGGACGAGAGCGACCGTGCGAGGACGGATGCCGCCCGTCCCCGCACCTCCCCCGGCTCAGACACCCACCTGCGCGCGCGACTCGCGGGCCTCGGCGGCGTCCACCCGGGCGGCTCGGGCAGCTTCCTCCCACCTGACCTCACAGGAAGCGCGCGCCCAAGGGGCGCGGCCGAGCCGTCCCGAGCGCCCTCTGTCGGCCTCGGGGGGAACTGCAGCTGCCGGGCAGGGAAAGGAACGCTGAGGGCGGGGGAGGAAGACAAGAGGATGAGGAGGACAAGAGGATGAGGAGGAGAGGACAGGTGGGAGGATGGAGAGGGAGGAAGTGGGAGAAGAGGAGGAAAGGGAAGCGGAGCCCACGGAGGAAAAGCTCTGGGAGTGAGGCGCCCCTAGTCTGAGAAGAAAGGCAGACACAGGCTGAGCCCACGGCTGTAAGTTTGTGGGACTGACTTTGCAGAAGTCCCTTGAGCAGCACCCATCCCTAACCCTCAGGAGCTCCAAGTGCAATGGAGAAGATGAAGTCTGAACACCGGGCAGGTGTAACTAACAGCAACAGGCTTTTCAGAGGAGGTGCCTTTGACCTGGAGCAAAGGTAGGAGTTTGCCTGCCAGGCAAACAGAAAAGAGTCCTCCCGGCAAAAGGAACCTCCTGGAAGACATGAACGGTCCACCCTCTGCCTCCCTTGGAGTGTTTCAGAATCCAGCCGCACCCCTTCCTTCCTGATCCGTTTCCTGCTCACAGAGGGGCCCTGTGAGGTATGCAGGCTCTGGATTCCAGCAAGTTTCTTAGTACTGTGTGTCTTTTTTGCAAATTGTGTGTGACACAGCCTCACAGGATTGTCATGAAGAATCAGTAGAATGTGACAAGAACTAATAAACATTAGCCAAGAATTGTTCAGCAGATGTTTCCAGGAGGGAGCCATGTTTTATTGGGCATCTGTGAGCACCCACATGCCTGCCAGCCCCTGGATGGAAGGAACGAAAAACAGAGGCCACTGTAGTTTATTTGATTGTGGAACCATATTGATAAAACATGCTGTAACAGTTCCCCTGATATCTGAATCTTAGTTTTAGATTGTTTATTTTAAATAATAAATACCTGTGTACTGTGAGAGTTGGTCAGCATTGTGGATAAAAAGCTGCTTTGAATCTTGTCATGGCTGCTTTCTAGCAGTATGACCTTGAGCCAGCTATTCAACCTCTCTGGCCTGCCTCAGATCCTTCATGTATAATGTGGGGTTAGTAACAGCACCCACCTCATCTGGTTTCTGTGAAGTGCTAAGCATTTTGTGAAAAGTGCTTTGATGTGTGCCTGGTAACAGCAAGTGTTCAAGTGCCACCATCAGCTCTTACCATTACCACCGATCCACCACAGCAAGTTCATTACAGAACTCGCACATCAAACAAGAATGGGACTGAAAATATCTATAAGCATGACATCCTCATGCTTCTTTCCTGCACCCTGATGCAGTCCAGGTGTGCACAGTGTACACATGGAAGTACTAATTGCCAGACAGGATGCTCAATTAACAGAGATGGGCTGTGGATCTCAAAACCCAGTGTGATACTGGAATTACCTGGGAAACTAAGAAACCATCCCAAAACCTGTCACCTCCTCTCCCAGAGGTGACAGTACTATAGATCTGAGCTACAACTGGAGCATGGGGACATTTTAAAAACCAATCACCAGGTCATTCAAAGGAGCAGCTAAGGCTGAGAGTCACTGTCTTCCACGAACAGAGCCTGGTAAGTAGGGCAAACAAAGCCAAAGCCCCAAGAAGAGAGAGACCTCTGTGGGCTGGGGATCCAGGAGTATAAGAGGAAACCATGAATGATTCCAGAAGGGTCTGAGCTGGTACAACTGCTGCCAAACAGATATAGTCCAGCAGGGTTAACCAGAGGAGGAAGCAGGTCTGCCCATAGAAATCAAGAACAGATTAGAGGGGCTAACTATAGCTAGAAAAGGCCCAGCCTTACCAATTAAAACAACCTTCAGAGTCTATGAATCACTTTTGCTCCCTCTCTATCTCCTTCAGGAGTCACCCCCGCTCAAGATCCTGCAATGGCTCCCTTCCATCTTCTCCAACAAGATGACCTAACTCATTGGTAGGGCTTTGGCAAATCCAGTCCAACACACTCTTAGCAGCTCCCTCCCTCAACACCACCCACCTGGGCTCTGCTCTCTCTAACGTTCATCATCAAAGGCCTGCTTTACTTGGGCCTGTCCACCTGCTGGAAGGCTATCCCCACCCAATCTAAGCCCCCATTCCCTAAATTTCATTGTTCTGTAGAATGATAATAATAATGCCTGTGTGTGCACTGTCCTTACCACTTCCAAAGTATTTGTCCAAAGACCACTTCATTCTTCTGAATTACAAAATAGGAAGGGTAGGTGTTATTGTTCCCTTCTTTGTTGATGAGAAACTGAAGCTCAGTGAGACTCAAGATGGCAATAACGTAGCCAGAACTCAAATGAAGGCAGATCCCCACTCTGCATTCTCATTTTAGACTGTTTGTACCTACCAGCCTCCTCTGAGTTTGTCTTGTCTCTGAAACTCTTTCCTTGAGTTTCCATAACTTCCCCAATGCCACAGCAAAGGACTGGGTCCTGGGGTCATGCCTTCACCCCAAAAGGTACTCTGTAAAAAGAAGCTTTAGGTTTTGTGTTCATTGCAGAGTTCACACTTCTTATTCAAGTAATTACTCAGGTGTCCTGGACCCTGCCCCATCTCTGCAGGTGAAAACTGTCACTGCCATGAAAAGAGAATGGCAGCAATGACAATGGTGACGTCATCTAATCTATTAATATACCTTTCTCCTCTTGGGTTCCTCCTCCCTTCCCCCACCATGCACTCACTGCTAGGAACAGTGAGCCCCTCTTCACTGACTGTACCCTTTGAGGAGAGGGTGTTGGCTATCTGACAGACAGCCAATAAGGGGAAAACAATGGGACAGGAAGAAATGATGGGTACACAGGTGATATGTGCTGAATCTCAGAGGTAGGCATGACACTCAAGACAAAGAGGGGTCAGATAGTGACTGTGGGGCCTTAAGCAGTGTTGTGGAGATTCTGGGCCCAGCATGGCTCCGTGTGGTAGGAGGAGGCCTGTGCCCCAGGAACAGTGAGGAGCAGTGGGAAAGTTGCTGATGCAAATAGGTCAGGTAGATCAGGTAGACAAACACCATGAAGACTGGTTCAAGGCTGACCTTATGTATGGACAGGTGATAGAGGACCCCAAGGGTTGACGGAGGCCTCGGAAAATACCTTCCATGGTCAGAAGATGGGAGTGGCCCACAATTCCTTGCTTCTAGATAAGTCCCCAAAGATGTAAGCCCAATCCTGGGTAAATTAGCTTGAGTACAGGTGAAGCTTCTGAACAAAGAGAATCAAATATGCAGTGACCCAAACAAGTGACCCAAACTGTGCAAGTCCAGGGGCAGCTCTGCCTCATAAGACCGGTCAAGAGTCACCCTCTTTCTGTATCATGGCTTGCCCATGTCCTGGGATGCTTCCTTTATCTGCATGGTCAAAACTGGCTCCCCAACTTCACTATGTACAGCTCATGAAAAGGGGAGGGGAATGGAGGGCTAGTGATTTCTTTTAAGCAAAGTATTATGAAAGCTGGGTGTGGTGGTGTGTGCTTATAATCCCAGTGCTACGGAGGCAGAGGCAGGAGGATTGTTATTCAAGGCCAGCCTGGGCTGTACAGTGAGATCCTACCACAAAAGAAAGAAAGAAAGAAAGAAAGTAGAAAGTATTAGGAACGTAGTGGACATTACCTCCCTCACATTCCATTGGTAGGAATCAGTCACATGACTGCAGGCCTGGTGTGTTGCAGGGTTTCTCTGCAGTGATAGGCCCTGTTTCATTCCTGATGTGGTTGAATCTTAAGTATCCCCTAAAGGCTGTGTGTTAAAGGTTTGTTCCCAGCCTGTGGCACTATTGGAAAGTAGTGGAACTTTTAAGAGGTGGAGCCAAGTGGGAGGCCATGCCCTTGAGGGAATTTCTCTCTCTCTCTCTTTCTCTCTCTCTCTCTCTCTTCTGGCTACCATGACACCATGAGGCGAGGCAGCTTTACTTTACCATATGCTCTCCTCACCTCACCACAGGTCCAAAAACAATGGAGCCAACAGACCATGACCTGAAACTCTGAAAGTGTGAACCAAACTAAACTGTTCCTCTTTTTAAGTTATCTCAGGTGTTTTGTAATAACAACAGAAAACTGATCAACAGACCTGACGTTAGCATTTACATCATCAGTCTAGTGTCTTTCACTCCTGCTCCTAGCTTTTCTGTTTCTGTTTCAATTTGGCTTTGTTTTTTATTTTATTCATTTGTACTCTTATCTTTTATTATTTCCTTCTTACTTTGGGTTCATTTTGCTCTTATTTTTCTGAATTCTTGAAGTGGGAGCTTATATCATCAACTTTAGACTTTTCCTCTTTTTCAGTGAAAACATTTAGTGTGACCAGTTTCTCCTCTCAGCACTCTTTTAGTGCTCCACAAATGTTTTCATGTTTGTGTATTTTCACTTTCATTTAGTTCAATGAATATTCTAATTCAATGTATTTGAAAGTTTTTCTTCCCCTTTCCTTTGGTGCATGGATTATGTAGAGTAATGTTTGGTCTCTAAGTGTTTGGAGATTTTCTGTTATATTTCTGTTATTGATTTCTGGTTTAATTCTGCTAAGAACAGAGAACACACTCTGTTAGAGTTCAGTTCCCTTAATTTGCTGAGGTTCATTTAATGAAAAAAAAAATCTGATTTATCCTCGTGAATGTTCCTTAGGTGATTGAAAAGAATGTGTATTTTGATGCTTTTGGACAGAATGTTCTATAAATCTTAATTGTGGTGTTATTTGGGCTTTTTATATCTTGATAACTTTCTAATTGTTCTACTGATTGTTGAAGGAGTTTTACTGAAGTCTATGTAATCATAGATTTTTCTGTTTTCAGTTTTATTAGTTCTTGCTTCATAAATTTTGTAGTTCTATTGCTTAGGGCACACGAGTGTCTTCTTAGTGGACTGACTATTTTATTATATATAGTATCTCTCCCTATCTCTGTTCATTTTCCTTGCTTGTAGTCTACTTTATCAGCTTTTCTTTAATGTTCACATGATACGTATTTCCTTCATTGTTTTACTTTCAACTTGCCTGTATTGATACATTCGAAGTTTATTATATACAGCTTATATAATAAAGTTATGTCATCCTTCTAAATTTACCTTTTATTTGAATTATTTGGATCATGATTACATTTGTAATTATTGACACATTAGGGTAAAAGCATGCCAATTTATTTTTTGTTTCTGTTTTTTCCCTCTATTTTTCATTTCTCAGTCCTTTTTCCTGCCCTCCTATGGGTTACTTGACCATTTTTTTACTTACTTATGTATTTTTTCTTTTTTGACAGCACTGGGGTTTGAATTCAGGGCCTCATGCTTGCTAGGGCATGAGCCATTCTACCAGCCCACCTATATAGTGTTTTTAAGAATATATTTTCATAGCTCTTTTAGTGGTTGCCCTAGGCACTCATTATATATACATAGCTTTTTGCAGTCACCATTTTACCTGTTTGAATGGAGTATAAGAACCTATTCACTTTTATGTGCCTTTGTTCTTCCCATTATACTATAATTATATTAAACCTTTCCTCTGTGTTTATTTAGAATCACATCAAAGTTATAATTTTTGCTTTAGCTGTCACATATAATCCACAAAGTCCAAGGGTAGAAGGAAAGTCTGTTATAGTTACCCATATTTTTTCTTATCACATTGTCTTTTCCTTCCTAATGTTCCAAGGTCCATTCTTGTCTTCTTTCTCTGGAGTAGGTCTCCTGGTAAGATACTATTTTAGTTTTCCTTCATCTGAAAATGTCTTGATATCCTCTTCATTCCTGAAGGATATTTTTACTAGGAGTAGGATTCTGTGGTGTCAGTTCTTTCAACACTTGAAAAACACTGTAGCATCTCTTTTTGGTTTCTGATGAGAAATCTGCTGTCATTTGACTCATATTCCCCTATAGACAAGGTGTCATTATTCCTCAGCCTGCTTTCAAGATATTTTCTTTCCCTTTTATTTTTCAGAAATGTAATTATGATGTGTTTGGGTGACTTTGTCTGAGGTTTGCCTATTTTCAGATTCTTGAATTGCTAGGGTTATATGTTTTACCAAATTTGGAAAGTTTTTAGCCATTATTTCTTTGAATAATTCCTACCCTACTTTCTTTCTCTTCTTGTTGAATTTCAATAAAATAATTGTTAGCTCTTTTGCTCTAGTCCTATAATCCCTGAAACTCTATCCTCCCCTCCCCCAATATACTATTTTTGGTGGTACTGGGATTTGAACTCAGGGTTTCATGCTTGCTGGGCAGACACTCTACTCTGAGCCATGTCTCCAGATCTTTTTGCTCTGGTTATTTTGAAGATAGGGTCTTATTTTTTGCCCAGGCCAGCCTGAACCTCAGTCTCCTATTTTATGTTTCCTGTGGTTGCTAGGATGACAGGTGTGTGCCAGCACACATAGCTTTTTTCCATTGAGATGGGGTCTTGCAAACTGTTTGTGCCTGGACTGTCCTGGAACCATGATCCTTTCAGTCTCAGTCCTCTGCATAGCTTGGGATGATGGGCACATGCCATTGTGCCCAGATATTGGTTGAGACAGAGTCTTATTAACTTTTCTGACCAGGCTGGCCCCAAACCACAATCCTTCTGATCTCAGCCTCATAAGTAGCTAGGAATCCAGGTGAAAGCCACTGGTGCCTGGCTCACACATTTTCTTTAAGTCTCTTTTCTCTCTTTTGTTCAGATTGGGTACTTTTTATTGCTCTGTCTTCCAGTTCACTGATTCTATTCTGCTGTTCAGGCCATCTACTAAACCTTTATTTTGGTTATTATATTTTCAGGTGTGATTTTTCCATTTGCTTATCATTATTATTATTATTTGTCATTATTTTTTTTTGAGATAAGGTCTTTCTATGTATCCTCAGCTGACCTCAAACTTGCTATGTAGCCCAGGATGACTTCCATCTTTCAATTCTACTGCCTCAGCCTCCTGAGTACTGGGTTTACAGGTATATGCCACCACACCTGGATCTATATGGCTCTTCTTCACACCTTCAATTTCATTCTTGAGGCTTTCTATTTTTTTGTAGCACTGGGATTTGAATTCAAGCCTCACACTTACTAGGAAGGTACTCTTACTGCTTGAGCCACTCCACCAGCACTTTTTTTGTGATAGGCTTTTTTGAGATAGGATCTCATGAACTATTTGCTTGGGCTGACTTTGAACCTCAGTCCTCTGATATCTGCCTCCTAAGTAGTTAGGATTACAAACATGAGCCACCAGCACCTGGCTCCATTTTTTTCTTTGCTCCAAGTGTGTTCATAATTGTTCACTGAATCGTTGATCATTGAAGCATGTTCACTGAATAACTTGTATCATGGTTTCTTTAAAATCTTTGTCAAATAATTCTAATATCTTCATCATCTCAGTTTTGGCATCTATTGATTAACTTTTTCATTCAATTTGATAACTTCTAGGTTCTTAGTCTTAACAAATGTTTTTCCAATGAAATCTGGATGTGTTCACATTATGTTATTTAGTTTCAGCTCTTATCTACACCATCTGTATTAGCTAGGTTTTCTGTCACTACTCCACCAGGAAAAGGAAAGATAGCACCTGGTTGATGATATGATATGTGGAAGTATAAATCTAGATTCCCCAGTCTACATTGGCACCCAAGTTGGGGGAAGGGTATTCCTCATTACTGCTGGAGGATGGGACTTTCTATTCCCCAAAGGTCTCCACTGATACCATGAAGGGGACAAATGTTTTATCAGCTAGTGGGGATAAAAGTCTTGACCTTCTCTGAAACAATTCTGGCAGGATGCTAAATGTGAATTATAGCCTCACAAGAGTGGAAGTCTAAACTCATTACCTGGCCATTGCAGGTGTGAGTTTTTCTGTGGTGTTTGGCTAGAGAGCACAGCAGTTGTCATCTAAAAGCTTTCTGTCTTGCTAGGTAGCTTTCCTAGGACTTTGACTGGAGAGAACAGGCTTTTGAAAGGCTTTTCCTGTCTGTACTCTCAACTGCCTCTAGGTTGCCACCTTCTGCAGCTCCTAATCTGAGATACATGAGCAAATGGAGAAACCCAGGGAGCCTCCTCCCCTCTGATTGTGTCATTCCCTCACATCCCAAAAGCTGCTTTCTTCTCTCCCCTTTTCAAGGTCTTATTTTTGTTTTCAGTTGTATTTAAAAGGTTAATAGGGAAAAATATATTCAGCCCATCTTTTTGGATACAGACACCTTAATTTAAAGTTATAGTAATTAAAACATTATGTCAAGATACAGGAATATCAAAATGACAGATGGGTAGGCAGAGTCTAGAAATGAAGCCATAAACTGAAGTTTGTGATAAAGTGAAAGTGCAGGGCAGTTGGAAAAGAGTCATGCTTCTCATAAGTGGTCTGTGATAATCAGGTATTAAATTGGACCTCTACCTCACATATTTACACATTCACTAAACATTAATTCTAGGTATGCTATATACCTAAGAATATAAGGTGAACAATATGTGCTTTAAATATACATATGTATGTACTCTAAACCTGTAAATAGAGATTCTCTTAACACAATATAAAAATGTCAATCAAAAAGTAACCGATTGATAAACTTTATTACATTAAAGTTACATTAAAATTAAGAACTGTTGGGGGTAAGGGAGAATGATAGAGGGGTGAATCTAATTAAGATATATTGTAAGCATGTATGTAAATGTCACAATGTATCCCTCTGTACAATTATTATATGCTAAAAAACACAAAAAATAAATGGAACAAAATAAAGGACTCCTATTCAAGACATTATTTTCTTATTTGTTCATTTTTGCAGTACTGGGGATTGAACCCAGGACCTTGCA
This sequence comes from Castor canadensis, assembly GCF_047511655.1. Lineage (NCBI taxonomy): Eukaryota > Metazoa > Chordata > Mammalia > Rodentia > Castoridae > Castor > Castor canadensis. The sequence continues at coordinate 60,220,603 of NC_133392.1, read as the reverse complement.
CATGTTAGGCAAGAGCTCTGCCAGTTGAACCACATCCCCAGGCTGAGACATTATTTCTTAAAAAGTAAAAAACATACTTGCAAGAAAGTTTTTTTTTACAATACAGGTAGCCAACAAAAACTCACATTTAAAGACATGAAGAGTCCAGGAGTGGGGGGAGGAGGGATAAAGGAGAATGGTTGAGGGGGTAGATTCAACTATGACCTATTATAAGATTTATTTTTCCTTCTGATCTCTTTTGTTCAAGATAGCATTTTAAAGACTCAGCTATGGTATTGCTTACTGTGTAATTTCATTTCTATAAAAGTTGAAAGAAGGTGAAATTGGATTCTATTGTTTAAGGATGCATGCTGGAGTACTGTATTAGCTCATAGCTATGAGCAAAATACTCGACAGAATAACCTAAAAGGAAGAAAGATTCATTTTGGCTCATGGTTTTGGAAGGTTCCGTTCATGGTTGATTGGCCCCATGTGTTTGAGGACATCGTGGTGGTGGGAGCATGTGGTGAAGGAATGTTCACCTCATGGTGGACAGGAAAAAGATGAGTAAGGAGGGGACTGACATGCCCTCAGTATAACCTTCAAGGTCATGCCCCTGGGACCTAATTCCTCTAGGTAGGCCATTTCCACACCCTCCCAAAACAGCGCCACCTGCTGGGAACCAAACGTTCAAAACATGCACCTGTGGGGAACATTTCATATTCAAACCACATTGGTTAGTAAAAGTGTAAAAAATAGCAAAGGAAACATTAACAAAAAAAACTTAGTGGTTAGCTCTTGGAGCTATATTCAGCAAAAGGTTTGCACATGATGAACGGAGCCGACTACTGCAGTGTTCAATTTCTTGACCTGCTTAGAGGTTTCATGGATATTCTGTTCATAATAATTTGTTAAACTGCTGGGGGAAGGATAGAGGGGCATAACCAAGGAAGGAGTCAGTTGATCCAGTGTTGCTCAAATAGGTCTATACTCCTATTGGAGGCAGCCTAAGTAGGGTGTGACCAATGGGGCCAGTAGACTTGGATTTGAATTCTCTAGTTGGTTCTGCCACCTATGTGTTGTATGACCTCATATCACTTACTTAATCTCTCTGTGCCTTGATAGTCTCATCTGTAAGATAATACCACCTAATAAAGGTGAATGGCTCTTCAGTACACGGTATACAGCTTTGTTAAATGAGTAAAAATTCATTTATTTGTTCAACATAAAAATCCCTCCTCAAGTACCTGTGCTACACTGGGCCCCTTGATAAGCCTTTACGGGCCAGTGAACTTGGACCCAATGTGCACCTACAGAATTCTAAGCAATGGAGTTCCACCTGACAATCTCGGTGTAGCCCCTTGTTGCAGAATCTCCCACTAAATCCCAGATCAAATTGCAGGCCCATGCTAGGCTGCACCCACAGCCTAACCAGAGCACAGCTTGGAGAGGGCAGCCCTGCAGGAATGGGAAACCCCACAGGCCATCACCAGCTGCCTACTTCTGCAGCTGGCCTGGGACTTAGAGCAGGTTGGCCCAGGAATCCAGGCTACTCCAGGGATCAGAAGAGTGGAAGAAGGTCAGATTGTGAGAAAAGAGGGGCAGGGTTCATGGGGGAGCCAGTGTGTCTTGGATGCCTTTCATTTTCCACAGAGGAAGAGGCAAAAACAGAGGTGTGGGGGTGGGGTGAACAAAAAGGAACCAAAGGCAGAGAATGAGGCCAGCCCAGTCAAGGGCTTTTTGTGGAGTCTTAATTAAGCCTGGAGGCCCCATTGTTCCTTTAAGGGCGAAACATATGTTCAGGGCACGCCTGAGGTTTGGGACTGGAATTTCAATGGTGTTGGGCCCTATGGCCTACCAGGGGAGGAGTGAAAATCAGGACTAGACTATCCCTAAGCAGTACAAAACCCAACAATGTCTCCAGTCCAGCCTTCCCAGTTACCTTCCACTGAGCAGTAATTCCCCTGCCCCAGTGTGGGGAATTGGCTGTAGGTTTGACCTGCAGCCCAGCCCTTCATAGACAGAGAATTGGTTGGCATCAATTTCCCTATGTATGCCATTCAGATGAGGCAATCCAAAAGAGTAGTCTGAAGGACCTACCACCACCATGAGCAGGAAACTATCCAAAAGGTGAGATGGCCACATCAAGATAAGGGAATTCAGGGAGTTTGACATGTGTTCCTTGGAGTTTGAAGAATGCAGGAGCTGGTGTCTGACTTACATGTGACAAGTCTAAAGGAAAGAACTGGGGTGGGGGTGCAGTTAACAGCTGCCCTGGGATGGCAGAGGGAAGAAAGAGGTTTTCCTGGGACCAGCTGGCCCTTCCAAAATGGATCAAAGGATCCATGGGTTCCTGGATCAGATGGGGAGCCTGACAAGGGAAGCCAGGCTGGGCCACCTTGAGAGCATGAGTGACTCCCTAGAAACCAGAGGGCACAGGGGGCTTATACAGAAATAGCAAGTGGAGAGAACATCTGTGCCAAGAGAACTAAGTGTGCTTAGTGATCAATAGTGCTACAGTTTGGATCTTGAATGCACTCCATATGTCCATGTGTTAAAGGTTTGGACCCCAGCCCATGGGTACTATTAGGGGGAGATGGACTTTGTGGGAAGTCTTTAGGTCTTTGGAAGCATGCCCCTGAAAAGGATTGTGGGACTCTGGTCCCTTCCTCTTTCTCTTTGCCTCCCAGCTGATGAAGTGAGTGATTTTGCTCCACCACAAGTTCCCACCATGATGTGCTGCCTCACCAGAGGCCCAAGGCAATGGGGTCAACAACCGATCATGGACTGCAACCTCCAAAATGATGAGCCAATATAAAACTTTTCCTTTCTAAGTTAGTTATCACAGTAATTTCTTTATACTGATGGAAAGCTGATTGACACAGGCAGTCTCCAAAGAACCCAGGAAGTGGATAGCATTACTAAAGAGGTAGGGCAAGATGGCAGATTAGAAGCATCCTCTGTCTTGACTTTGTGAATGAGAAGAATCAGGTAACAAATGAAGACTATATTCTGAAGGGAGAAAGAGAAGAAAGGCATTGAGAATCACAAAAGAAGGACAAGATGGCAGAAAAGCACAGAAAAACAAGCAACAGCGAAAAGCAGCCATCAGATCCAAACCCCATCTCCAGATCCCCATGAGGAGGAGAAGAAGCCAAAGATGCAACCACAAGGTAAGCCAGACAGCCCTGGTGACAAACTGGCAATTCTAACTTCAGGATAAGACCACACCTCCTGCAAGCCTTAAACCCAGTGTGGGCATTTGGTGAGACTCACTGCTCTGGTATGGAAGGGCAGCCTCCATGAAGAAAGACATTCTGTCCCTTCCCTTGTCTCAGAGGGCTATAGCAAAGCAACATCTTGAGAGGGGATCCTACTGAGACTAAGCTATTCTGTGGACTTAAAAACAAGAAACAATCATGGCTCAAGGAATCTTGAGACAACCCGCCACAGAGTCTGGATGGGAGATAGCCATGAAAGATGGTCGTGAGAGGGAAAGGATTTCACATGGACCTGTAAAGAAGTTCAGGCAGCAGGGAGTTCCAGCAGTGAAAGTTATGGTAGTCAGCGGCCCTGCCATCCCTGACAAGGAGCAAATCCCATCACCTGAGGGTATAGTGGAAACTGAGCACAACCAAGCCTGGGGCTGGCATCATATTCAAGATCCTGCCTCTTGGCTATGTATATGGGTTACCAGGTGGGACTGAAAACCCTGAGCCCAAACCCTCTGAATCACTTGATTTCCACAGCCACTTTCCTGCCACAAGGAGGCAAACTGGTGGGCAGGGTCTGAAAGCACTGAGACCCACTTCCAGGAACGGTATCTAACGTGTTCACTGTTAGCCAGTCTGAGGGCCCTAATCCCAGGCCATGGAGATCATGTGATTTCTACAACCTCCATCCTTCCTCAGAGAGATGTGCTGCTGGACGGGGTCTGAAAGCACTGAGACCAGAAGGCAGAGGGTATCAGGACCTCAGCTGTCCCTCTCCCAGTGCAGAACTCAGTGTTCTGTTTGCTCCCCACATTCTTTGGCACTTGTGGGAGTCACTCCTAGGCTTGGACATTTGGTGCCCTTGGGAACACAAACTGGGGGGCTTGTGGAGCAAGTGGGAACCTGCTTAGCCCACAGGCTATAAAACTCCCTGCAGCCAGCAGTGTCTCCTAGTGCAGAGAGAAGGGAAGCTTCTATAGTGAACACAACCCAGAAACAGACAACTGCCCCATCTACAAGAGACTGCAGCAGCTAGATTTCCTGAATCTGAACAGTGCTGGGGACAGGCATCGTGTCCTAAGCACGTGGGCAAATGCTTGACTACTGGGCCATATTTCTAGTCCAGTGGTGAGAAATAGTACCTCAACTTTGTCATTATACTGTCTCACCTGAACATTGAAAATATTTCCACTGAAAGACTACAGGTGCTTAAAACTTCCAACCAGGACTGGCTGCCAGTTGGCTCACAACTATAATTGTAGCTACTTGGGAGGCTGAAATTGGGAGAATTGCAGTTCAAGATCAGACAGACAAAAAGTTCATGAGACCCCATCTCAACCAATAGCTGAATTTGGTAGCACTCACCTGTCATCCCAAACTACACAAGAGGCTGAGATTGGGAGGATCACAGTTCCCGGCCAACTGAGGCAAAAATGTTTGTGAGACCCCATCTCAATATAATAATGCTTGGCATGGTGGCATGCACCTGTCATCCCAGTGATGGCAGGAAGCACAAAATAGGAGAGTCATAGTCCAACCTGGCATGGGCAAAAAGTGAGACCCAACCTCCAAAATAACCAGAGCAGAAAGGACTAGAGGCATGGCTAAAGAGGTACAGCATCTGCTTTGCAAGTATGGAGCCCTGAGTTCAAACCCCAGCACTGCCCGCCCCCAAAAAGACCCTTCCAACCAAGGACTTGGCCTAAGATGCTCAAATCTCAATGCCCAAACACAAGGAAGGAAGGAAGGAAGGAAGGAAGGAAGGAAGGAAGGAAGGAAGGAAGGAAGGAAGGAAGGAAAGGGAAGGAAAGGGAAGGAGGGAGGGAGAGAAGGGAAGGAGGGAGGGAGGGAGAAAGGGAGGCAGGGAGGGAAAGGAAAGGAAGGAAGGAAAAAAAGAAAACACAACTCCTCCAAAACTCAACAACTCCAGAGAAATAAACACTAACAATAGTGAAGTTGATGAAGTGTCAAAGAATTTAAAATATGATTTTAAGAATGATCAATGAAATTAAAGAGGAACCAATAAACATCTGAATAAATTCCAAGAAAACTCAAAGAGCTGAAGGAAATAAAGAAAACAATGCAGAACATGATAGAAACACTCAATAAAGATATTGAAATTTAAAGTTAAATTTAAATTCTGAAAATAAACAGCTCAATAAGCCAAATTTAAAAACTCAGTAGACAGCCACTCCAGGAGACTGAATCAAATTGAAGACAGAATGTCAGGTCTTAAAGGTGTATTTAGGACATGCACATGAAGATAAAGAAAAAACCTGAAGAAGTATGAACAGAACATGCAAGACCTCTGGGACACTATTAAAGACCAAACCTACAAATTATGGGCATACAAGAATAAGAGATTCAAGTTAATTGCATAGAAAACATATTCAATAAAGTTATAGCAGAAAACTAGCCAAATCTTGAAAAAGATATGATCATCCAGATACAGAAAGTTTTTAGTTGCTCCACAAAGACAAGAGCAGAAAAGAACCTCTCCCAGGCAATTATAGCAAAAGCATTAGGCATACAGAACACAGAAAAAGTACTGAAAGTTTCAAGACAGAAGCACCAAGTTATCTATAAAGGCAAGCCCACCAGAATAACAGCAGATTTCTTAACAGAAATTTTCAAAGCAAGGAGGGTATGGAATGAAGTATTTCAAGACCTGAAAAAAGAACTTCCAATTTAGATTTTGTACCCACAAAAGCTATCCTTCATAATTGAAGGAGAAATAAAAATTTCCATAAGAAACAAAAACTAAAGCAATTCATGATCACTAAGCCAGCACTGCAGAAGATACTTAAAGAAATCCTACATGCAGAAGAGGAAGATAAATACAACCATAAAAATACAGAAACACATAAATCTTACTAGACAAATAATTAAATGAATAGGGACAAGTCAAACACTACACTTTTGTAGTACCTTTCAATAATAACTTGGAATGTTAGTCTCAATTCTCCAGTCAAAAGACACAGACTCCAACCATTTGTTGCCAAAAAGACATGCATATCACTGTCAAAGATAAACACAGGCTTACAGTGAAAGGACGGAAAAAAATTGTGCAAATAAATGGAGTCCAAAAGCAAGCAAGAGTAGCTATACTCATATCTAACAAAGCAGATTTCAAAACAAAATTAGTCAAAAGAGACAAAGAAGGTCACTTCACACTGAGGAACAATCCATCAAGAGAATTTAACAATTAAAAACATATACCCACTAAGTGTCAGAGCACCCAATTTCATAAAGGAAACACTATTGGTCATAAAAGCTCAGATAGACTCCAACACAATAATCATATGTGATTTTAGTACCCCACTTTCACCAATAGAGAGGTGATCATCCAGACAATTAACAGGACATTTCAGAATTAAATGATAGTACAGATCAAATGGACTTAGACATCTTCAGAATCTCCCATCCAACAGCTACAGAATACACATTTTTCTCAAGAGACTACAGAACTTTCTCTAAAAATAATCATATTTTAAGATACAAAGCAAGTCCTCTCTCTCTCTCTCTCTCTCTCTCTCTCTCTCTCTCTCTCTCTCTCCTCTCTCTCTCCTCTCAAAGTACTGGGGTTCGAACTCAGGGCCTCATGCTTGTTAGGCCTACCACTTAAGCTATGGCCCTTTTTCACTTTTGTTATTTTGTTGATAGTGTCTCACATTTTTTTTGCCTGGGACTGATCTCAGACCATGATCACCTATTCCTCCTCCACAGCTGGGATGACAGGCAAGCACTACCATGCCCAGCTTGTTGGTTTAGACGAGATCTTGCTAACTTTTTGCCCAAGATGAACTTGAACCACAATCCTCCTGATCTCTGCCTTTCAAGTAGCTAGGATTACAGGCGTGAGTGACGGTGCCTGGCCTACAAAGCAAGTCTTAACAAAGACAAGAAAACTGACATAGCTTCCCACATGTTGTTAGCCCATAATGGAATAAAACTAGAAACTACAGAAAATATTCAAACACATGGAGACCGAACAATTCACTCTTGAATGATTAATAGGTCATTGAAGAAATAAGGGGGGAAATCAAAATGAATCAAATAAAAGTGAAAACACAACTTACCAGAACGTTTGAGGCAAGCAAAGATAGTGCTAAAAGGAAAGTTTATAGCTATGCCAATGTTCACAGAGTCCCAACAGGAGAGAGAAGACACCTACAGCTGGGCATGGGGGAGTTACTGTTTCTTCCCTGAAAGTAACCCAGAGAAGTGGTGGCAAGTGTTCAAGGGAAGAGAAGAGTCCCAGCTGAACAGGAACCAAGTGTTGCCTGGTCCTATTTGCTTCCTATAAATAGGGAAACTGAGGCCAAGAGGAAGAATAGGCTGGCCATACAGAAAGTTTGAGTAGAGCCTGGACTCTAGCATCCAATGCCTGGCCTCAGCCTTCAAATGTAGGGATCCCTGAGGACAGTAACAGAAACAGTGGGTTCCACAGCTAAAAGAAAAAGGCCAAGGGAGGACACTGTGGGAAGCAGCCCTTGTCTCCCTCTGCCTACATTAAAAAATCGGAGGGGAGAGGGGGATGAGGGAGAATGATGGTGGATGTGAACCTAACCAAGATACATTGTAAGCACATATGGAAATGCGACAATGAATGCCCCCGTACAACTCATATATGCTAATGAAAAGATTTTTAAAAACCAGAGCGCTCTCAAATAAATAACCTAACAATGTACCTCAAGCTCTTAGGAAAACAAGAACAAACCAAACCCCAAAGCAGGTGGGGAGAAATAATGAAGATCAGGGTAGAAATTACTGAAATGGAGATTTTTTTTAAATTTAGAAAGAAGAATGAAATGTAAGATGGGTTCTTTGAAAAGATAAACAAGATTGACAAACCCTTAGTCAAACTAACCATAAGAAAGAGGGAGAAGATGCAAATTAATAAACTTAGAACTGAGTTATTGAATATCACAACATATACCAATAAAACGAAGAAGATTATTAGGGAATATTTCAAAAATTTATATTCTAATAACCTGGAAAATCTAGAAGAAACAGACCAATTTCTAGATGTATATGAGCTCCCAAAATTAAACATAGAGGATATAAATCACATAAACAGATCGATAGCAAGCAATGAAATTGAAGCAGTCATAGTCTACCAACAAAGCAAAGTTCAGAACTGGACAGATTCATTGCTGAATTCTACCAGACCTTAAAGAAGAGTATCAATGCTCCTCAAACTACTCCATAAAATAGAAAGGCAGAAACAATACCAAACCCATCCTTTGAAGACAGTATTATCTTGATACTCAAACCAGAAAAGGACATAACAATAAAAAAGAAATTATACACCAATTTCCTTGATGAACATAGACAAAAAAAATTTCTCAATAAAATACTTGCCAACCCAATTCAACAACACATTGGAAAGACCATATGCCATTATCAAATTAGTTTCATTCCAGAGATGTAAGAATGGTTCAACATACGCAAATGAATAAATGTAGTACAGCACATAAACAGAATCAAGGACAAAAATCACCCAATTATCTCCATAGGTGCAGAAAAATACTTTTGACAAAACTCAACATTCCTTCATGATAAAATCTAGGAACAGAAGAATACATATCAACATAATAAAGGATTTATATGATAAACCTATAGACAGCATCATACTAAAGGGGAAAAAACTGAAACCATTTCCTCTAAAGTCAGAAATGAGACAAGGGTGTCCACTCTCTCTACTTCTTTTCAATCTAGTGCTTAAATTCTTAGCCAGAGCACTAAGAACAAGAGAAAAAAATAAAAGGGATATGAATAGGAAAAAAAAAAAGAAGTCAAGTTATCCCTACTTACAGATTATGATTCTACACTTAAAAAACCCTGAAGACTCTACTCTTAGATATGATAAACACTTTTGTCAAAGTAGCAGGATATAAAATCAACACACAAAAATCAGTATCTTTTCTGTATAACAATAACAAATAGACTGAGAAAGAAATCAGGAAAACAATCCCATTCACAATAGCCTCAAAAAATTAAACATCTAGAAATAAGCCTAACTAAGAAGGTGAAAGACCTCTACAATGACAGCTGTGCAGAAAGAAATTAGAGAAGACTCTAGAAGACAGAAAGACCTTCCATGTTCATGGAACACCAGAATTAATATAGTTACAATGGCTGTACTAACAAAAGCAATCTACAGATTCAATGCAATCACCATAAAAATTCCAATGTCATTTTCTTCACTGAAATAGAAAAACAGTCCTAAAATTCATATAGAAGCACAAAAGACCCCAAATAGTCAAAGCAATCCAAAGCAAAAAAAGAGCAGTGCTGGCAGAATCACAATACCTGACTCCAAATTATACTATAGAGCCATGATAACAAAAACAGCATGGTACTGGTGCAAAGACAGGCAAGTATACCAATGGACTAGAATAGAAGATCCAGAAATAAGCCAAACTGCTACAGCCATCTGATCTTGAATAAAGGCACCAAAAACATACATTAGAGAAAAGAGAGTCTCTTCAACAAATAGTGTTGGGAAAACTGGATATCCACAGGTAGAAGAATGAAACTATAACTCTATCACTCACCCTATACAAAAAATGAATTCAGAGTGGATCTAATACCTAAATCTAAGACCTAAAGTTTTGAAACTACTACAGAAAAGCCCTCAAAGATTAGTATAGGCAATGACTTTCTGAATAGGACTCCAATTGTTCAGGAAATAAGAGCAGTGGCAAGTGGGATTGCATCAAATTAAAAAAGCTCTGCACATCAAAGGGAGCAATTACTGGAGTGAAGAAACAACCCACAGAATGGGAGAAAAATTTTGCAAGCTATTCATAGAATAAAGGATTAATATCCAGAATATAAAAGAGCTCCAAAAGTTAAACATCAAAAGAAAAAACTATTCAACTAATAAATGGGCAAACAAATTGAACAGACAGTTCTTAAAAGAAGTACAAATGGCTGATAAAAACATGAAGGAATGTCCAACCTCATCAGCCATGAAGGAAATACAAATCAAAACAACACTGTGATTCCATCTCACCCCAGTCAGAATGGCTACCACCAAGACAACAAGCAACAACAAATGCTGGTGAAGATGCAGACAAAAGGAACCCTCACACACTGTTGGTGGGAAGGTAAAGTAGAGCAGCCACTGCAGAAATCAATATGGAGGCTCCTCACAGACATAAAACTAGAACTACCATGCAACCCTGCTACAGCACTCGGGCACATACACCCAAAGGAGTGTAAGTCAGCACACGAGAGATACCTGCTCCCCTCGTGAGCAGCACTGTTCACAATAGCCAACTAGGAACTGATGAATGGATAAAGAAACTGTGGTATACAGATACAGCGGAGTATTTTTCAGTCATAGAGAAGAATGAAATTATGTCATTTGCATGAAAATGGATGGAACTAGAGACCATCATGTTGAGGGAAATTAACCAGACTGAGAAAGCCAAATAAGTGGACTCTACACCAAAAAAAGAATAGCATGAGCATAAAATGGGGACTGTTTGGGGGTGGAAACCAGTGTGTAGAGGGAGGGTAAAAGGAAAGGGTGAAGGGGGATGAATATGATCGAAGTCCTTCATACAAATATATGAAGATAGACTAATGGACCCCATTAAAATTGTATAAAAAGTGGGGGAGGGGGACAAAAAAGAACAATAGTGGGAAGTGAATTCAATCAAAGGACGTAACATGCATGTATGGAAACAGCACAATGAAATCCCTTTGTACAATTAATAGATGCTTAAAAAAAAAAACTCAGGGAGCTACTTGTGGAGTGGGACAATCAGCACTTGGTAATGTCCACACCCAGAGAACCCCAGCACCAGGTGACAAGTACAGCAGTCAAGTAAGAGCAGCCTGCATCTTCCCACTGTGGGGTGTAAACTAGCAGCTAGGGAGGCAGGAAAAAGAAAGAAGAGTGCCGCTGATCACGTCCCCACACGCACACTTGTACTCAATCTGCTCGGCTGGAACTGAGGGAGGGGAAGATCTCTAAACAAAATTGGAGTTTTGCTATTACACTGGACTGGACATTCTACCATCTGGAAAAAAGACACTCTTCATTTGTCACCTGTTAGTGACTGCGAAAGCTCGGGTCACCCAGCGGCAATGATGAAAACGATGGAAGAAGTGGTTTGCGGCTCTACGAGGGGAGACACAATAGGGATGCTTTCATTACAGTTCTTCCAGAATCCAAGGACAGACGTACAACTGGAACGATGACCATCAAGTGAACCAAAGCAAGATGCAGGACAATGAATACCATGGTAACTTTGATTTTAGAAAGTGAGAATATAAGTACAAATAAGTAAATGAATAAAGAATTTTGCTTTTATTTTTAATAGGAGAAACCAAAGCCTGATATGGTTTCCAATAAAAGGAAGAAGACTCTGAAACCACTTTGTTTTGCAGTTTTTTCAGAGCTATCTATATGTTTTACATAATTATTAAGAAAGAGTAAATTTTTAAAATTTAAGGAATACATAAAAATAAAAAACAAAATGAAGCATATGAACTTAACTACTGTATTAGGGGTTTCTAAAGGAACAGAACCAATAGGATATACAGAGTATTACAAAAGGGGTCTATTGCCTTACACTATCGGGGGCTTCACAGTCCCACGGTGCCTATCTGCAGGCTGGAGAGACAGAGAAGCAGTAGTTTCTCAGTCCAAAAAGCTATAAGCCCCTGAACAGGGGGGACCAATGCTGAAGCCCCAGTCTGAGGCTGAAGGCCTGGAAGGTCCCTGGAGAGTCACTGATGTGTGTCCACATTGAAAGGTTGGAGAAAATGGAGTCTGATGTCCATAGTGGTGACAGTAGTGATGAGGCACTTTCTCGGGAAGAATGGAGCTTGCACATAATTCCTCCTTCCACTTTTATTCCATCCCCAGCCCCCAGACTACTGGACAGAGCTGCCCACGTTTAGGGCAAGTCTTTCTTTCCTCCTCCAATCTTCTCCAGAAATGCCCTCACAGACACACCCAGAAGCATGCTTTACTAACCTCACAGGCATGTCTCAATACAACCAGGTGCCCATCAAGATTAGCTACTGAAAGTACATATCAAGCCAGGTGCCAATGGCTCACGCCTGTAATCCTAACTACTCTCTGGGAGCCAGAGATCAGGAGGATCGTGGTCCGAAACCAGCCTGGGCAAATAGTTGGCAAGACCCTTGTTAAGCAAGCACAAGGTGAGTTCAAACCCCAGAACTGCCAAAAGTAAATTAAGTGAGTAAGTAAATAAATAAATAAATAAGTTAACTAATTAATTTGATCTGGGCACGGACCTTACACCCATCCAAAAGTTAATTCAAAATGGATTATAGACCTAAATGTAAAATACCAAAACTATTTTTAAAAAAATCCCAGACGGGAACCTAAGAGAAAATGTAGATGACCTTGAATGTTGAGATGACCTCTTAGACACAACACTAAAGGCATAATCCATGAAAAGAAGTATTGATAAACTGGACTTCATTAAAATTTACAAAATTATACTCTGTGAATTAACTATTAAGAGAATTGAAAGACAAGCCACAGACTGGGAGAAAATATTTGCAGAAGATATATTTTATAAAGGACTCTAATCCAAAATGTACCAAAAACTCTCAAAACTCAACAAGAAGAAAACAAACAGACCAACTTTAAAATGGGACAACAACCTTAACAAGCGACAAGATGTCTCGTATCACATGCCACCGGGGAGACGTAAACAGAAACGATGGGCTAGCTCTGCACATGTATTGGGGGATCAAAATCTAGCATCACAGCCCCACCCCTAACCAGATTAGCACACCACCTCACTGCAAAAGACTGTTTCCCTCAGTTTACCTTCCCCAACTTTATCAGGTCTGGCTTTTACAAAATTACAAAGCATGCTAAAAAGCAAGGAGAAATGCAGTTTGAAGACACAAAGTAGAGGCTGAGGATATAGCTCAGTGGTTTAGTGTTTGCCTTGTATTCATGAGGCCTTGAGTTCAATCCCTGGTACCATAAAAAAAATAAATTAATTTAAAGAAATAAAGATACAAAGTAACCATCAGAGCCAGACTCTCAAGTTGCAATTCAATTCAGTGATTATTGTTTCTCATGCCCAAGCTTTTCCATTTTTGGCCTGCGGCTGTCCTCTCAGGACAGGGTTGTTCCTTTGTCTTTTTGATGCAGCCCTGCCATCTGGCCTGATGAACTGCCTCAGGCTCATCCTGTGTGTGTCCTGGGCACATATAGAGTCAGTTTTTTCTGCTTGGGTCCCTCATTTCTTTAAGAAAGGCATGGGGGTTAGAGGCCACAATCTGGGGGCTTGAGGTGTTCATTACTGCTGAGGAGGTTACTTCTAGGCCTTTTTAGTATATAGAACCAGGAGATTTATTTTTGTTTTGGTTTTTTGAGACAGTCTTTCTATGTAGCCCAGATTAGCTTTGAACTCACTATGTAGCCCAGGCTTCCCTCAAACGCATGATCCTCCTGCCTCAGTCTCCCAAGTGCTGGAACTACAGATGTGCACCCACCATACCCAGCAGGAAATAATTTTTTAAGGAGAAGAAAATTCATGAGCCTCTACTGAGAATTCCAGTTTAGATGTAGCACCACTTGGTTTTTAAATTCTTTGAATTTATATTACCTCTTTTTACTTGTATAAAAATCTTGATTGCTAATTATTACCACATTATTACCACAATGACTCTGTTAGCTTTTCATCACTGACAAATATCAGAGAGAAGCAATCTAAAAGGAGGAAAGGTTTATTTTGGCTCACCAGAGATTCAGCCCATGGTGCTTTATTAATTTCCTAGGGTGTTTCTCAATTCAATCAAGCTGACAAGATTAACCATCAGAATTACTTATTTGCTTTATCTCATTATATGCATAATTAATTTTAAATTAATAATACTAATGTTATTACTTATTGTAGTTCGTATCTGAAATGTCTTCCAAAAGCTAAAGTGTTAAAGTCTTGCTTTAGATCTAGCCTGTGACACTATTGGGAGTTGGTGAAACCTTTGGGAGGTAGGGCCTAGTGGGAGGAAGTGAGGTCATTGGTGGTGTGCCCTTGAAAATGCTATTGGGAAGTTAGTGCCTCCCTCTTTCTCTTTGTTTCCCTGCCACCATGAGGCATCTTTGCCCCACCACATACTCTCTGCCATGATGTTCTGCCTCACCACAGGCCCAAAAGCAAAGGAGTCAGCCAATCTTGGACTGAAAACTCTGAAACCATGAGTCACACAAACATTTCTTTTCTTTAAGTTGTTTGTCTCAGATACTTTGTCACAGTGATAGAGAACCAATTAATACATTACTAAATATAATTTAAGAGATGTTTTGGAGTCACTTTTAGTACTTATGAGAGATTAATCATTAGAATTTATTTTCTATGGCTAAGCCATACCTTGATCATACTTTTTTTTTCTTCTTTCCTTGTCTTTTTTCTCCTATGAGTATCTACTTATTCCAGTACCATTTGTTTAAAAAAGAATAAAACTATCTTTCCTCCATTGAATTGTCATTGAAACTTCATTTTAAAAAAGCGTATGTTTGTATTTTTTCCAGGGTTCCCTATTCTGTTCCACTGATGCATGTGTCAACCCTCCCCCAATATCAAACAGTCTTGATTACTATAGTTATATAATAAGACTTGAAATTAAGTGGATATAACTTCAGTCTACTTTTTCAAAATTGTTTTAACTATTTTAGTTCTCTCATCTTTCCATAGCCACTTTAGAATAATCTTGTCATATATTCAAAAATCTAGATGGGTTTTTAATAGAAATTGCATTAAACTTTATATCAATTTGGAGAGAATTGACAACTTTACAATAGTGAATCTTCCAATCTTTAAACATGGTATGTCTCTTCATTTATTTAGTTCTTTGGTTTCTTTCATTCATTTTTAGTATGTAAGTCCTATACATGTTCTGTTATATTTATACTTCAGTGGGGTTTTGGGGAAGTGAAACTGTGTTTTTAATTTTGGTGCTCACATTTTCATTGATAGTACATAAAAATAAATAGATTTTTATATTTTTTTCTTGTATCCTGAAACCTTGCTCAACTCACTTTTTAGTTTTAAATAGGGTTTTATTGGTAGAATTCTTGTGATTTCCAACATAGACAATTATCATCTACAAATTTAGCAATTTTATTTCCAATCTATGTGTCTTTTTCCTCCTTGCTTTATTGCAGTGGCTAAAACTTCCAGTACTGTATCAAGTGTAGTAAAAATAGACATTTTTGCCTCAGTTTTTAATCTTATGTAGAAAGCACTTTGTCTTTCACCATTGTTTCTTTCACAATTAACTATAAGTTTTTCACTTAAGGAAAATTCTTTCTCTATTTAAGGAAATCCCTCCCTCTGTCTTAATTTGCTGAGAGGTTTTTTTTTATCATAATTAGGTGTTGGGTTTTATCAAATGATTTTCCTGTCTTGATTGATATTATCAAATGATTTTTCTTCAGTATATTGATATGGTGAATTATATTGATTTTTGAATACCAAACAAATCTTGCACAACTGGCCATGGTGTATAAAACTTTCTATACATCAGTGAATTTGATTTGTTAACATTTTTTGAGGACTTTTTTGTCTACGTTGTGAGAGACATTGGTCTGTAGTTTGGTTTTGTTTGTTTGCTTGCTTGCTTTTTTTTAACAATCATTTCCTATTTGTGGTATCAGAGTAATGGTGACCTCATAAATTGAGATGAATTGTGAGTCTTTATTTTCTAGAGATTTATTGATTTAGTATTAATTCTATAAATGTTTCATAGAATTCTCCATTGAGAATTGGACCTGGAGATTTAATTCTTCAGAGCTTTTATTTATTAATTCAATTTCTTTAGTTATTATAATACTAGTCAGATTTCGTATTTTTCTTGGCAGAGTTTGGTAGCATGTTGTTTTTGAGGAATTAGTCTGTTTTATCTCCATTTTTAAATAAATGAACATAAAATGATTGTGGTATTCCTGTTCTATCCTCTCATTGGCTGTATCATGGACAGTCATACCTCATTTTTTCCTGACATTGGTTGTTTGCATCTCCTCTCCATCACTTTTGTCAGTATTGCTAGAGAGTAATCAATTTTATAGATTTTTTTCAAACAACCAACTTTTTGTCTCATTGATTTTTTTCTACTATTTTATATAGAAACAATTTCATTGCTTTCTGCTCCTATCTTTATTATTTTCTCTCTTCTTGCTTCAGGTTTATTTTGATCATATTTTTCTAGCTTACTGAGATAGGAACACCAATTATTGGTTTGAGACTTTTCCTCCTTTCTAATAGAAGCATTTGATGCTACAAACTTCCCTCTAACTGCTGTTTAAGCTGCATCTCACATGTTTTGATATATGTTATAGTCACTCAATTCTCCTTGGCTACTTCTCTTTTGACCTACAGGTTATTTGGAAGTGTGTTTTTAATTTCTGAGTGTTTAGAGATTTTCATATTGACTGTGTTGTTTGGATCTCTTGTATCCTTACTGATTTTCTATCTATTGCAAGTAGTGGGATACTGAAGTCCCAAAATATAAATGTGAATTTGTCTGTTTCTCTTTTCAACTCTATCAGTTTTTATTTCATGTTTTTGAGGCTCTGTTGTTTTGTGTGTACACATTTAGGATCATTACATCTTCCTGATAAATTGATGTTTTTAACATTAAGTTGTGTCTTTGTTTCTAAGTCTATTTTCATATTAACATAATCATTTCTGCCTTTTTTAAATTAATAGTTACATACATGTTTTTATCACTTTTCTTTCAATGTACTTATGTTGTTGTATAGTGACTTTCTTGTAAAGAAAGTAGGTTGTGTCTTTTTTTTTATTCTACTCTCCCAATATCTCCATCATAAGTTACATTTAGACCATTTACACTTGAGGTAATACTGACATGTTAGGACCTACTCTGCCATTTAAATTTTTGTCTCCTGTTTCTCTTTTCTTGAATTCTTGAGATTTACTTGAACAGTTTTTAGGATTCCATCTATTTGTAGTGTTTTTGGGAGCATCACTGTGTATAGTTTCGTCTAGAAAACTAGATTGCTCTAGAATTACAGTGAGCGTCTATGACTTATCACAGTCTATTGGTATCAAAGTTTTCCCACAGTGTTTTCAATCTCTTTGCCCTCCCTGCTTTAATTATCGTTGCTGAAGTATCAGAGTGAATTATAATTTTTGTTTCAATCATCATGTATGATTGATAAAACTCAAGACCAGAATAATAGACTATCATACATATCTATATTTCTGCTCTGATTTTTTTTATTTCCTGATACTCCAAGACTCCTTCTTTTGCTATTTCCTTTCTGTTTGGAGACTTTTCTTTATCTATAGTTTAAAAATAGGTCTTCTAGTGATGGGTTCTGTTTGCTTCTCTTTGTTCTTCATTCCTGAAAGATAGTTTGAGTTTTTTCTTTCAGCACTTAAAAAACATTATGCCACATTTTTCTGTCTTTTGGATACTTCCCTAAGTGTACTTGTACATTATCAATTAGGAAATTTGCACTGGTCATGTCTGTAATCCTAGCTACTCAGGAGGCAGAGATCAGAAGAATGGCAGTTCGAAGCCAGTCCAGGCATATAGTTCATGAGACCCTATCTCGAAAAAACCCATCACAAAAAATAGCTGGTGGAGTGGCTCAAGCAGTAAGAGCTTCTGCCTAGTAAGCATGAGGCCACATTGATGTTGTTTTATAGGTTAAGGTATCATTTCTCTCTGGCTGGTTTCAAGATTTTTTTCTTTGTCTTTAGTTTTCAGAAGTTTAATTATGATGTATCTTGGCATAGATTTCTTTGTATTTACCTGATTTGGAGATAGTCCAGTTTCTTCTTTCATCAAATTTGAGGAGTATAAAGCTATTATTTCTTTGAACACTCTTTTCTTTTTCTTTTTCTTTTTTTTTTTTGTGGTATTGGGGTTTGAACTAAGCCTTCACCTTGAGCCACTCCACCAGCCCTTTTTTGTGTTGGGTATTTTCAAGACAAGGTCTCACAAACTATTTGCCTAGGCTGGCTTTGAACTGTGATCCTCCTGATCCTTGCCTCCTGAGTAGCTAGGATTACAAGCGTGAGCCACTGGCACCCGACTGAATACTCTTTCAATCCCCACTCATTTTTTCCTTCTTCTATTGGACTCCAATGCTGTAAATGTTGGCTCTTTAATAATTGCCCAACAGCTTACTGAGGCTCTGTTCCTTTTTTCTTTTCTTTCTTCTTTCTTTCCTTCTTACATTCTATTTTATCACTGTCATTCATATTGGGCAAATTCTATTGAGCTGGGCTCAAGATCACTGATCCTACCCTCTGCCCTATTCACTTACTCTTAAACCTACCCAGTCAGTGTTTTATTTCTGTTATATTTTTTCAGTCCTATAATTTTCAGTTATTTATTCCATGTTTTTGCTGAGATTTTTCTTTTTCTTTATTTATTTCAAGGGACTTTACAATTTCTTGTTGAATCATTTTTATGAGACTTGTTTTTAAATCCTTATCAGAACATTCCAACATACTCACCTTGGTATTGGTATCTGTTGACTTTCTTTTCTCATTTGTGCTTTGATTTTCCTGTTCTTGAAATGGTGGATGATTTTCAATTGCACCCTAGATGTTTTGACTATTATTTGGGAAAACTTGGTTCCTATTTTAAATTTTGTCTCGCAGTCACCCCGTTTAGATTTAACATCCTGTTTCTAATGGTGACCTAATTTTGAGCCTATGTAGTACTGTTCAGTCAGTTGACCTCCAGGATCCTTGCAACTGCTTGACTTCTGTTAGTGACCCTCTGCCAAATACTGTGAGGAAAAAGTGAGTTTTCAGCCAAATGTGAGACTCTCAACACATTTTCATAAAATGAGATGAACTGCCTTAATCTGCTTAGCTGTCATAAAATACCATAGTCTGGACAGCTTAAGCAACAGATGTTGCTGAGGGCTGAGGAATCAAAGATCAAGGTGCCAGCAGGCAGGGCACATTTCACTCTAAGGCCACTTCTCTTGGCTGGTAGGTAGCCACCATTGCACATGTGCTTACATGACCTCTTCTTTGTGCACTTATGGAAAGGCAGAGAGAATATTCTGGTGTCTCTGCTTTTAAAGGCACTAATCCCATGATGAGGGGCCCATCCTCATGATCTCATCAAACCCTAATTGCCTCCCAAAGTCCCTACCTCTTAGCACCATCATATTAGCAGTAAGAAGTTTTGCGGGAACACAAATGCCATAACACCATCTGATGAATGGCAGGCTCAAAGTGGGCAGTAAGAAGGCTCCTGTTTCATGAGCCCAGAGTCTGGAGAGGAGGTGGGATCAGAGTGGGACTGAAAGAACTGACAAGAAAGTGCTTTTGTGTTTGAAGGAAGAAAGGGAATCCATGCAAGAGGATGGTGGCAAAAGACAGCAAGCGCCCCAAAGGCAGAAAGGGAGAGGACATTGTGTTCTCCCTTCAATATTCAGAGCCTTCCAGAGAAAACTGCATGGTAGGAATTCTGTCTCATTTTGTTTTTAATCTATTAAACTGAGCTAGCTGTGACTGGAAGAGGTGGTTCTGGACCAAGAGTGGTCTCAGAAACAATAAGAAATCCCTGTAAAGGGACTATTGGGGGGGAAACCAGCGGGGTGAGGAGGGAGAAAAGGGATGGTGATGGGGGTGAACATGGTTGTAAAACATTATATGAACATATGAAAATGTCGAATGAAACTCCTTAAAATTGTAAAATAAAAAGGGTGAGGGGGATAACAAACTAATAGAAGGATGGCTATGATTATGGATATATGGTATGTAGGAATGGAAATATGAGAATGAAACCCATTACTCATATAATTAATACACACTAGTAAAAATAACCCTGTGGAAAGACAAATTGAAGCCAGCCTTGGAAGGATCTATGAGAGGTCACCTATCAAAACCAGTAGCTCAGCTCAGTGGCTCAAGCTTGTAACTACTTGGAAGGCAGAGATTGGGAGGATCAAGGTTCAAGTCTAGCCCCAGCAAAAAGTTGGCGAGACCTCATCTCACCTAATGGGTATGGTGGTGTGCAGTTGTCATTCCAATTACACAGAGAAGCACAAATAGCGTGGTGGTCCGGCCTGGTTGGGCATAAGTGGAGACCCTATCTCAAAAATAGCCAATGCAAAAAGGGCTAGCTGAGTGCTTCAAGTGGTAGCACACCTGCCTAACAAGATCCTGAGTTCAACCCCCAGTACTGCAGGGGGGGTGGGGCACACCTGCCCAGCATGTGTTTCCTCCTCTTCCAGTATCAGCATGCCAGTCCATACCATGGGCCCCTCCACTGTTGGTCCATAGGACTCAAGTAGAGCTAAGCTGACTCCCAGCTTCAGAGGTAGCCATGGAGAACAAGCCTGGTGGAACACTATCCTTTCAGCTGTGCTATTAATTCAGAGATGGGCACGTGACACAGGCTGAGCCAATGGGAGCCTTTCCTGAGACTATGTGGAGTTTTGGGAGGGAGAACTCATTCCCTTTTCACTGGGGTTGCAAAGCTAATTTAAATCAAAGCAATCTTGAGGGCTGGTGAGATCTTTTCCACAGTGCATGAGGAGCCTGTTTGTCAGAAGACTTGATTTCTGCTACAAATAAGGAGCATCTAATACAAAATAGCTAAAATAATAAGGAAAAGGTGCTACTTATATAAAAAGATCTTCCAAGTAAGAAAGCTCCAGTTTGGATAAATGCCATGATTTCATCAATAGCCTGAATTCTTTCTGCCTTTCTATTCTGTATCCTCAATGTTTTTACCCATTTTAGCCCACCACCCAGAAAGCCAACCCTTGATGTGACACACTTTGGCTAAAGAGACAAGAGTTTAATTCATGAGACAGCCAATGGTAGGAGGTAGGAGATCTTGGACTCAAATCTGTCTCCTTGAGAAACAGGGCTATCTGAGGTGTGGAGAAAGGTGACTGCAGATAAGGAAAAGTGAGTTAATTGTGTTCTGTGCATGTGTAGACAAACTCCAGGGCTCTTCACAGGGTGTGAGTTCAGAAAATGGTTGCCCATAGCATGATCTGAAGATGAAGGGTTGATTGGCTCTCTGATGTCAAAACGTCATCCAAAAGACACTTTTTGCAGGTCCAGGTGAGGGGGTTGATGGTTTGACAAGTGTGAGCCAGACAAAGCTTTCTCAAAATTCCTTTTCTAAAAAAGCACCTCAAACAATCATCACCAAGATCATTGTGCATCAGAGATGCTATGTACAGTAAAGCTAGCAGGATCCATTCAGGTTTTCCCCCAGTGAGTTTCCAAAGGAAAGATGTGCTCTTTGACATTTTTTTTAGGCTTCACTTTTTTCTTTCTTTTTTTTATTAGCACGTATTAACTATACAAAACAATGGGCTTTGTTTTGTCATATCCCCAAGGAAGTCTCAAGCCTCTTATAAAAGGAAAAATAGTTAATTTCATTATGGAGACTCATTACGATGTGTCAGTTTTGATTTCAAGCTATAGTGCAAGATGGTTATTATCATTTCTAATACCAACATCCAGACCAATAACCTAAAGAAGAATAAGAAGTGTCTAGGGTCTCTTCATAAAAGACAATATGCCTTTCCCAGAATTTCCTCGGCAGACATCCCCCTCTACACCACAAACCAGAACTGCATGACCTGGCCGTAAACAAATGAATTACTGACAGAGGAATGGTAAATTCACCCTTTGAGCTTGGAAAATGATAACCTCTTGTGACAGTCAGTTTTATATGCCAAATTGGCTAGTCTACTGTCCCCAGCCATCAACCAAATACCATATCGATGTGTTGTCATGAAGGGTTTTTTTTTTTTTGTAGATGTTATTAGTGAAGTCCATAATTAGCTGACTTTAAACAAGGGGCACTGTCCTAGATAATATAGATGAGCCTGATTCAACCAGGTGAAAGGCCTGAAGAGCAGAGCTGAAGGATGGGGATGTAGTTCAGTGACAGAACACTTGCCTAGCAAGTGCAAGGCCCTTGGTTTGATCCCCAGCACATGAAAAAGAAAAAAAAAAAGGAGACCTGAGGACTCCCTGAAGAATAAAACATTTTGCTTGTCATAATAGGAGATGTCAGCTTACTACTAACATCTAGTAGATACAAGCCAGAGATGCTGTTCAATGTCCTATAATACACAGAACAACCCCCACATCAAAAACTTATCCAGCCCCAAATTTCCTTCTTGCCAGGGTTAAGAAATGTAACTGTAAAAAATCATAAATCTGGACAAAGTCTATGAAACAAGTGTTTTCAGACATAGGATAACAGTCAGTGTAAGACTGAGACTCCTGAGAGAAGAGAAATTCATGAGAGGAGCCCCATAATCTTCCTGACCCTCTGAGATGACTTCTTAACCATAGGGTGGGAAACTGAGTCCAAGCAGAGTACAGTCATTTTACTGAACTGAGAGGGAAGAACTCAGAGTTGAGTCCAGCTGAAGTGGCTGGAACCTGTGGATCACAGCACCAGCAGAAAACTATGTAGAGGGGAAAGTTCAGGCTTTCATATGGGTGGCCCTATGTGTTCCTATCTAAGGACCACAGCTGCACATGTGTAGGGTGAGACTACCTGACGTTTGACAAAGAGCAAGGTAGAAAAAAGAGCAAAGGTATCAGGGAACGAGCAATGCAAGAAGACACGAGATTCCAGCCCAGACAAGATGTGGAGACCTCACTGACTTGCTGGCTCCCTCGTATCCAGATGAGGGGCCTGAAAGAACTTGCTTGAGAGTAAGTATCAAACTTTAGACTAAAGCCTCCTCTAGACCCTCCTGAAGGAAGCTTAAAACCAAGTCCTAATGAAATTTGAATCCTGCTAAGTTAGAAAGTCCTGTGAAATACCTTGAGATTTCTTCACATTTGGCCTAACAAATTATAAAGTCAATAGAAGATCAAAACCTAGGGTTAGCTAACTATGGCCCCAAGGCCAAATCTGGACTATCACTTGTTTTTATAAATTAGTTCTTGTTAGAATACAGCAATAACCATTCAACCCTATGTTGTCCATGGCTGCCTTTGTGTTTTACAATGACAGTGTTGGACACAAATGACAGTTGTAGCAGAGACAGTCTGGCTCACAAAGCCTAAAATATTTGCTACCTAGACCTTTATAGAATGTTTGCTAATCTTCATTAAGGGTGATTCTTTCATAATTAAACTATCTACTGAATGAAAAGATATATTTTTCATAGGAAGGTACATAATCCAGGAGTCTCTACAATATATCATCCACAATATCCAGTACACAATAAAAAGTACTTGACATACAAAGAAACAGAGAAACATGACCTAGTGTCAAAGAGAAAAAAAGCAGTCAATGGAGAGAGAGAGAGAGAAAGACAGAACATGATTATAATAGTGGGTCTGTTTGAAGGGACTACAGGGAGGCAGGAGAGGAAAAAGACTGTGAATGAATAATATTAAAACACAATGTATCTGTGCATGAAGATAGCATAACATAATGCCCTATAGGCTGTTGAATAATAGGAGAGCAGGTCGAGAAAGAAAGAGGGGTTAATCTGATCAAAGTACAATGTATACATGTGTGAAATACTATGGCAAAACCTCATTTAACAATCAATACACACTTTTAAAAAATGAAAGACAGGAAAGTAAAAGGGTCCTGTCTGGGGGTGGATACCAGTAGGAAGAGGGAGGGTAAACAGAAGGTGTAAAGGACAGCAAATAGGTCAATGTACTTTGTACTTTGTATACATGTATGAAAATAGAGGAGAGGAAGAAGAGAGAATGATAGAGGAAGTGAATCTAATTAAGTTTTATTATAAATACATATGTAAATGTCACAATGAAACCCCCCTGTACAACTAATATATGATAATACAAATGCATGTTTAAAAAAGAAAAGGCTTAGGCAGCTCCTCCCCATTGGCCTTGCCAATGAGTGGCTGACTCCACTCATTGCCCATGGATTTCTTTGGAAGATGTTCCATTTTCCTGGCATCCCCAACATCCTGGGGTCACAACTGGATCTTTGGCTTCACCTTCAGAGCTTCAGATATTTCCCTCTCAGGGGATGCCTGTAGGGATTCCAACCCTGACACTCATTGCTTGGTCACCCATGGTTTCCTTTGAAATCTGAGTGGAAGCTTCCATGACCCCATAACTCTTGTATTTTTCATGCCTGCAAAATTAGCATCACATCAGCCAGGCACCAGTGGCTCCCACCTGTAATCCCAGCTATTAAGGAAGGAGCAATCAGGAGGATCATGGATCAAAACCAGCCCAGGGCAAATAGTTTGTGTGACCCTATCTCAAAAATATTCAACACACAGAAGGGCTGACAAAGTAGCTCAAGTGGTAGAGTGCCTGCCCAGCAAGTGTGAGGCCCTGAGTTCAAACTCTAGTACTACAAAAAAAAACCCAAACAACAAGTTAGCATCACATAGAGGACTGCTGCCAGCTCATTCAGTAACCAAGCTCCCTTGGTCCATGGCCACATTGGCCCCAGAGTGCCTGGGCGACTGAACAAGGTGCAACAAATCCTGGGGGAAAAAACTTCATAAGTGGTTCTGTACCAGCAGGGAACCTAGGAACTCTCTTATCGAGGGGAAATTTTTCAAATGAATTTACTTCTTCATACCCTTGAGCCTGACATGGCTGGGGCCCATCCATTTCTTGAGATACCCACAAGGCATCATTCTCATTGCCCTGATACAAAGTACTTGGCTTCTTTCTGGGGGGGTGCAGGTGTACTGGGATTTGAACTCAGGGCCTCACACTTGCTAGGCAAGAGTTCTTACCATTTGAAACACTCCACCAGCCCCTTTTTGTGTTGGGTATTTTCAAGATAGGATCTCATTAACTATTTGCCTGGGCAGGCTTCAAACCTTGATCCTCCTGATCTCTGCCTCCTGAACAGCTAGGATTACAGGTGTGAGCCACTGACACCCAGCTCAGGTTCTTTCTAATGGCACTAATCTCTTCAAAAGCCGTGGCTTCCTTAAGTCCATCTTTAAACTGGCCTTCTGACCCAACCACAAGTTTTTCAAGTCTTCCTGCACTACTTTTTTTTCCCAATTCCCACTACAAACTTGGCTGAAAACAGCTAATGATACCCATGTGACAGGCTAAATGCTGAACTGCCTTGAAATTTCCTCTACTAGATTAACTAGTCCAATACTTTTAAATTGTAACTCACTCAAAGTCTCAGGACACAGGTAAAATGTGGACTAATTATGTAACAATATAACAGGGTGCTGGAGGTGTAGCTCAAGTTGTACAGCTCCTGCTTCATTCAAACCCTAGTACCCCCCCAAAAAAAGGGAATTTAGCAGGAACAACCTGCAGTCCAATTCCCAATAAAGTTCTCCTTAAGAGCACAGTCTTTACTGTCAGCATTACTATCAGCATTCTGGTCTTCTGAGCACTCACTAGACTCACCCATTAGCCTCTGCTCATGGCATTCTAGGTTTTCTCTAACTGCTTCTCCAAACTCTATGAAATTCTTCATGCAAACAAATTCCAAAGGCTTAAGAACCACATGGTCATAACATCCATAAGCTCACCTCTCTGACACCTATTTTATTGTGTGTGTTAGTTGGGTTTTTCATGGCCAACCACCTGAGAAAACAACTTAAGGGAGGAAGGATTTATTTTGTCTCACTCTTTCAGAGGTTTTAATCCAGAGTTCTTGACTCCCTTGTTTCTGAGCCTATGATGAAGCAGAACATCATGACAGCAGAAATATGTAATAGAGCAAAATATCTCACATCATGGTGGACAGGAGGCAGAGAGAGAGAGAGAGAGAAAGAAAGAGAGACTGGACAGGATATATCCCCAAGGACATGCACCCAGTGACCTATTTCCTCTAGGTAGACCTTACTCCCAAAACTTCCAAAACTTCCCAAATAATGCCACTGGCTTAGAGACCAAACCTTCAATACATGAGCTTTTGAGGAGGAAACACTTCATATACAAACCATAACAGCCAAATAGGTTCATGTATTGAAGCCTTGGTCCCCATCTGGGAAGTGATAGAAAGTTTAGGAGGTTGGGAAGTGATAGAAAGTTTTAGAGGTAGCAAGTCTCTGTGAGCACATTCTTGGGGGCTGGACCTTGTGCTGGTCCCTTCCAGTATCACTATCTCTGCTTCCTCCTGCCATTCTCTGCCACAGGGTCTACCATTATGTTCTACCTCAGCAGAATTGGTCCACAGCAATGGAGCAAGCTGACCATGAACTGAAACCTCTGAAGCCATGAGCCAAAATCAATATTTCCTCCTTTTAAATTGTCTTTCTCTATCATTTGTCACAGCAATAAAAAGAAAACTGACAAACAGAAAATTGATACTAGGAATAGGGTTATTCTGTGACTACTTGACAATGTGATTTAGAACCCTTTGAAACTGAGGGATTTGGGGGATGGAGATATAAGGTAGAGAAGCCATTTAACGCTGTTATCAGAGCTTAATGGGAGGTTCTGATGGGAACTCAGAAGACCGGAATGCTGATAAGAATGTGGACAGTAAGACTGTTTGTGAGGTTTCAGGTGGAAACAAGGACTCTATTGGGAATTAGACTAGAGGCATGCATGGTATTACTTTCTGCCAAAGAACTTGTCCTCATTTTGTATTTTGTCCACGCCCTGAGATTTTGTAGGAGGTTGAGCTTACTTAGGACTAAGTAACCTGGGAAAGAAAATTTCAAGGCAGTCCTGAATACAGGCTGTCAGATGGATATTGCTAGTTGCTTTTAGCTAAATTTATAGTGAGACTTTGAAGCAAAAAGCAGAGCAGAAGGATCTTAAAAACTTTCAATTTGTCTAAGGAATCACAAATAAAGGTAGGGCCAAGGAAGGTGTGTTTGCTGAAGAGATTATCCCCTCTAAAAAGAAGCCAAGTATTTTGCATTGAGACAAAGATGCCTTGAGGGCATCTCAGGAACTGGCTGTGCCCACCCATCTTAGCCTCAAGAGTGTAAAGTAATAAACGCATTTGAAGGACTTGCTTTGAGAAGAACTCTCCAGGGTGCCCTGCTGACACAGGGCTGTTTTTCTCTATGCACAGCCTGCAGGCACTCAGATGCCATTGCAGACTTGGTCCAAGGGACCTGGGTAGCTGCTATTTGAGCTGACAACATGGGTGTTGTCCATATGATGCTGGTTTTGCCTGAATGCAGAATGCAAGAGTTGCAGGATCGTGGAGGTTCCACCAGATTTCAGAGGAAAACCTGGGAGGCCAGGCAATGTGTAAGGTTATAATCCCTGTGGGGAATTCCTGAGAGGGTGATGTGTGAAGCTATGAGAGTGAAGCCGAAAATAAAATAGAGACCACAGGAAATTGGACATGCCAGGAATGTGAACACATCTTCCAAGGAATGCCACAGGCAGTGGGCAGAGATAGCCCAAGAGCCCATGTGGGCTGCAACAAGCAAGGCCATGGGACAGGGCTTCCCAAGCCCTGTGGTGCTCACATCCTGCTCCCATGCGCTTCAGATGCCTGGCATGAAGCTGTAGGGTTTAATGTTTGACCTGGGGGGTTCATTGTTGCTTTCTGTGCCCCCATTCCTCCCACTTGGAATGAACATGTTTACTCTGTGCCATTGTGTCATGGAAATATGTACTTTTCTTTGTGATTTTATAGGGTTTCATAGCTAAGAGTTTGCTTGAGTCTCAAAGGCGACTTTGAACTTGACCTTTTGACCACTGCTGAAACTGTTGAGACTTCGGGGACTCATGAATATGGACTGAATGCATTTTGCATCATGAGGTGGCAATGAGCCTTTGAGGGCGGGGGGAAGAATATTGTGGTTTGAATATGAAATGTACCCCCAAAGTTCACATTTTGAAGCCTTTGTTCCAGCTGGTGGTGCTTTTTTAGGAGATTCTGCAAACTTTAATAGGTATTGCCTAGATGAAGGAAGTAGATCACTGAGGGTGTGTGTCTTTGGAGGCTGCATCTTGCCCTGATGCCTTCCTGTGTCTCTCTCTCTGTTTCCTAGTCACCCTGAAGTAAACAACTTTGCTCTTTTCACCATGATGTTCTACCTCACTCACCATAGGTCCACAACTATGGGGCAAGCCAATCATGGACTGAAACCTCTGAAATTGTGAGCCAAAATAAGTCTTTCACCCTGGGGGAAAAAAAAAAAAACTGACACACTGGGGGAACATGCTATTCAAGTTATAACCAACCAAAGTATAAAATCTCCATGAGCCTGTGCTAATACACACAAATGATTAAGTAAATAAATGAATGGGAAGAAGGGGAGTTTTCCAGAGAGGAGAACTTCAAATAATTTTTGTAGTTATTTACTACTTCAGGAGGTGGAGCTTAATTCTTAACCCTTAAGTATGGATTTCACTTAGTGGCATACTTCTAAAGAATACAGCATGGAAACAGGGAGAATTAAGAAGCATTCTGCAGTGAAGAGGCCTGGCAAATACTGCCTCAGATAGATGAAGAGCAACACTGTCAGTGATAAATCATATTCATAACATCATACTCTTCTTTTGTTGGTGGGACTAGGGTTTGAATTCAGGACTTGCTTGCAATGCAAGTGCTTTACTCCTTGAGCCACACCTCCAGCCCATTTTTCTGTGGTTATTTTAGAGATGGCATCTCACAAACTACTTGCCCAGGCTGGCCTTGAACCACAATCCTCCCAATCTCAGCCTTCCAAGTAGCTAGGAGTACAGGAGTAAGCCACCAGGGCCCAGCCCATCATCTACTCTTGATATGATGTGGTAAGAATGGGACTTCCCCTCTGTGATATTCCTCCCAAAAACCTAGAACACCAGTCTAACCAGGAGAAAAACATCAGACAACCCAAATAGAGGTACATTCTACAAAATATCTGAATAGTACTCTTCAAAATTCTCAAAGTCATTAAAAACAAGGAAAGTTTGAGAAACTGTCATAGACTAGAGAAACACCAGGAGACATTAAATATAATGTACCCTGAATGGGATCTTGAGAAAGAAAACAAACATTAAGGCAAACTAAAGAAACTTGGATAAAGTATGTAGTTTAATTAATACTAATGTATTAATACAGTTCTGATAAATGGATCATAGTAACAGTATTAACTGGAGAAGTGGGTGCAAGGTATACAGAAACTCCTCATACTATATTCACAACTACTTTAAAATAAAAAATTAATTTAAAAAAATGCTCAAATGGAACAAAAAATCCTACAATAATGGATATGAATATTACACTACCTGAGTTCATTAGATTGGAGATGACAAAGAAAAAGTTAAAGAAATTAGCAAACCTGAAGACTAGAGAGAAAAACGATATTGAAGAGAAGTAAACAGAATCTCAGGCACCTTTAGAATAATAACAAATTGTCTAAAATGCATATAATTTGGGTTTCAGGAAGAGAACAAGATAAAATTGAGGCGGCCAAACTAAAGAAAGAATAGCCAAATTTTGATGAAGACCATTCACTTTCAGATCTAAGAAGCTACATAAACTTAAGGCAGGATAAACAAAGAAAAACACACCTAGGCATATCATAAACAAACTGCTTCAAATCAAAGATAAGGCAAAATCCTAAAAGCAGAGAAAAGACATGCCTACCAAAATCATTCTTCAAGTGCAGAGGGGCTTAACAGCATTACCAGATAAATTGAATCTGAGACCATTTGTCTCCAGTGGATCTGGGCTATAAGAAATGCCAAAGAAGGTTCTTCAGGCAGAAAGAAATGATACCAGATAAGAACTCACATCTATAGGAAAGAAAAAAGGCACCAAAAATGTTAAATAAGTAGGTAAAAATTTTAAACTGTTATCTTTATTTTCATGATATCCTTAAGAGATCACAGACCATTTAAAGCAAAAATAATAGTAATGAAAGAAACAAAAATGATAATGTAAAGTAGACTTATAACACAGGTAGAAGTAAAATATGCCACAAACAGACCAAAGGATGGAAGGGACAGGTAAATGGCATTATACTATTGATAGAAAGAATAAAAATAACAAAAATGTATAAGACAAAGAAGCCAGTAGATGAAACAAAGTGAAATACTAAAAATATTTGATTAACCTCAAAAAGAGGCAGAATAGGAGCAGTGGAGGAACAAAAACTGAAGAGATGAATGAAAAACAAATAGCAAGACTATATATAGCAGACTTCCATCCAGCCACATCAACAACGCATTAGAGGTAAGTGCATACACTCTCTAATTAATCTTTGATATTGCCAAAAGAGACTAAGTGCTTTAAAAAACCAAGCCCACGTGTATGATATCTGTAAGAGATAATTTAAACATAGAAATACAAATAGATAGAAAGTAACTGGATGGGACAAGATATACAATACAAACACTAAACATGAGAAGTCTGTTGTAGCAGCATCAGAGTGAGACAATGCGGCCTTTAAGACAGAACTCCGAAGGCAAAAGATAGAAATCCATTCCATAGCAGGGGCACTGGTGGCTAATCCCAGCTACTCAGGAGGCGAAGATCAGTAGGATTGCAGTTCAAAGCCAGCCTGCACAAGTAGTTCAGGAGACCCTGCCTTGAAAAAACACAACACAACAAAAGGCTGACAGATCTTCAAGAGCAAAACCAACAAATGTTAGCAAGGATTTGGCAAAACAAGAACCCTTATACACTGTTGGTGGGAATGTAAATTAGTACAACCATTGTGGAAAGCAGTATGGAGATTCCTTAAAAAGCTAAAAATAGAACTGCCATATGATCCAGCCATGAACCTTACACCCAAGGGAACGTAAGTCAGGATACAATAGAGACACTTGCACACTGATGTTTATTGCAACACTGCTCACAATAGCTACTCTATGGAAACAACCCAGATGCCCTACAATTGATGAATGGATCAAGAAAATGTGGTAGCACAATGTGATTGAACTTTGAGCACATGATAAAAGTGAGAGCACACAAGGGAGGGGTGAGGATAGGTAAGGCACCTAAAAAATTAGCTAGCATTTGTTGCCCCTAATGCAGAGAAACTAAAGCAGATACCTTAAAAGCAACTGAGGCCAATAGGAAAAGGGGACCAGGAACTAGAGAAAAGGTGAGATCAAAAAGAATTAACCTAGAAGGTAACACACACGCACAGGAAATCAATGTGAGTCAATGCCCTGTATAGCTATCCTTATCTCAACCAGCAAAAACCCTTGTTCTTTTGTCCTATTATTGCTTATACTCTCTATACAACAAAATTAGAAATAAGGGCAAAATAGTTTCTGCTGGGTATTGAGGGGGTGGGGGGGAGAGGGAGGGGGTGGAGTGGGTGGTAAGGGAGGGGGTGGGGGCAGGGGGGAGAAATGACCCAAGCCTTGTATGCACATATGAATAATAAAAGAAAAAAAAAAGAAAATGTGGTAGCTATATATACAATGGAGTTTTATTCAGCCTTAAGGAAGAATGACACTTTGTGTTTTAAAGGTAAATGGATGCAATTGGAAGACATCATGTTAAGTGAAGTAAGCCAGGCTCAGAAAGACAATAGCAGTGTGTTTTCTTTCATATGTGGAAGACAGATCCCAAGATAAACATACACAAAAATAAACATGATCATATATGAACTTATTGTGGAATGTATTTGTAATAGTGGAACTACTCTCTGGAACTCAGGGGAAAGGGAAAGGAAAAGAGAGTGATAAAGAGTTAACTATCAAAACACATCTGTGCAGGCAGAGAATATAATGATATGTGTTGAAAGCTGTTGAATAATGGAGTGGAGGGAGAGTAATGGAAGGGATTGAACTGATCAAAGTAAAGTATACTCACAGCCAGGATACATTTCCAACATTGACTTTGGAATTAATAATGAAAGACAGGATTGTAAAAATAGGTACAGTGTGTGGTGGTGGGGGGTCCTTGTGGGAAA
The DNA here is from genome assembly GCF_047511655.1 of Castor canadensis. NCBI lineage: Eukaryota > Metazoa > Chordata > Mammalia > Rodentia > Castoridae > Castor > Castor canadensis. Next base: position 60,188,620 of record NC_133392.1, on the reverse strand, counting down.
GGGGAGGATGAATGGAGGAGATGAAGGTGAGGGTATATGGTAGATGGACTTCATATACATGTATGAAATAGAACTATGAAATCTCTTGCAATTGCCTTATGTGGGGAGGGGAGGAGATTGGGAGGAGAGACAGTGGGGGCTGATCTAACCAATTACAATGTGAGCTTACTTAGAACTGTCACAATGAATCCCCCTGTACAATGAATATATCTTAATAAAAATGAAAAAAAAAAGGGCTAGGTAAATGGATGGAATTAGAGAACATCATTCTGAGTGAGGCTAGCCTGACCCCAAAGACCAAAAATCGTGTGTTCTCCCTCATATGTGGACATTAGATCAAGGGCAAACACAACAAGGGGATTGGACTTTGATCACATGATAAAGGGAGGTATGGGGATAAGTAAGACACCCAAAAAACTAGATAGCATTTGTTGCCCTCAATGCAGAGAAACTAAAGCAGATACTTTAAAGCAACTGAGGCCAATAGGAGAAGGGGACCAGGAGCTAGAGAAAAGGTTAGATCAAAAAGAATTAACCTAGAAGGTAACACCCACGCACAGGAAATCAACGCGAGTCAACTCCCTGTATAGCTATCCTTATCTCAACCAGCAAAACCCCTTGTTCCTTCCTATTATTGCTTATACTCTCTCTACAACAAAATTAGAAATAAGGGCAAAATAGTTTCGGCTGGGTATTGAGGGGGTGGGGGGAGAAAGAGGGGGTGGAGTGGGTGGTAAGGGAGGAGGTGGGGGAAGAGGGGAGAAATGACCCAAACATTGTATGCATAGATGAATTAAAAAAAAACAATAAAAAAAAGGGCTGACAGAGTGGTTCAAGTGGTAGAGTGCCTAGCAAGTATGAGGCCCTGAGTTCAAAAAATAAATAAATAAATCAGTTCATATCATGTTAAAGGACAAATAATTATCAAAGGATACAATTCCCAGATTTTATGATCTTCATAGCAGAATTCCAGCATTCATGAAGCCAAATAAACAGAATTAAAGAAGTAGACACAACAACTCTCTCAGCAATGGAGAGAAGTAGACAAGAAAAAAAAAAACAGGAACATAGAAGATCTGAATAATACTATCAACCATGTGGGCCTGATTGACAGCTGCAGAATGCTACATGCAACAACCACAAAATATATGTGGATTTCAAGTGCCTATGAAGCATTCAAAAAAGACCACATTTAGGTCTTAATAAGATTAATAGGTTTTTAGTAGATTTCAAAAAATTGCAAATTTACAGAGAATATTCTCTGACCATAAAGGAATTAAATTATAAACCAATAGAAATAAGAAATCTAGGAGAAAACAGATTGTCTGAAATTAAATAATACACTTTTATATAACCCATATGTCACAGAAAAAAGAGAAATGAGAAAGTATTTTGAACAAAGTGACAAAACATAATGCACAAAATGTGTGGTATGCAGATGAAGCAGTGCTTAGAGGTAAATGTAACCCCTTTACATGCTTAAGTCAAAAAATAAATAGTTAATAATTTATAAGAAATAAAAATGAAAACAGGAGAAAAGGAACAATTGAGAGCAGAATTCAAGGAAACAAAGAGATAAACAAGTGAGAAAATAAAGCCAAAAGTTTGCCCATTTTTTTGGTGGGACCAGAATTTGAATTCAAGGCTTTGAACCCAACAAAAGTAGTTTGCTCTTTGAAAAGATGAGTACTGCAGAGTACTAGTAGCTTACTCCTGTAATCCTAGTTACTTAGGAGGCTGAGACAGGGAGATTCTCACTTCAAGGCCAGCAGAGGCAAATGGTTTGTGAGACCCATCTCTAAAATAATCCCTGAAAAGCAGATTGGAAGTGTGACTTGCTTTGCAAGTGGGAAACCTTGAGTTCAAACCCTCATGTCACCAAAAAAGAAAAGAAAAGAAAAAAAGGGGAAGGAGCTGGGCGCCAGTGGCTCACACCTATATTCCTAGCTACTCAGGAGGCAAAAATCAGAAGGAAGCCAGTCCAGGCAAATAGTTCACAAGACCCTATCTCGAAAAAAACACATAACAACAAAAGGTCTGGTGAAGTGGCTCAAGTGGTAGAATACCTGCCTAGCAAATGTGAGGCCGAGTCCAAACCCCAGTGCCACAGTAAATAAATAAATAAATGAAAGAAAAGATGAGTACAAGTGATAAGCCCCTAGCCAGACTTAGGAAGAAAGGCAGAAGGGAAGGACTCCCTTTTCCTGCAGTGTGAGCAATCTAGTACTTAGCTAGCTCAGTCAGATGGCTTCTGCACATGGCAGCCAGATGGGTAGGGGAATTGCAGCTCTCCTGGGGACCTTCTCTGGTGGCTTCACAGTGAGGTGCTGCTGGTGAGACACCTCCCATGAATGGCACCTCATAATTTTGTGGCATACTCTGAGACACAGCACCTCACTGTGGATGGATTTGGGTATGAAATACGTGATATTGCTTGAGATCCTATAGGCCTTATTTTATTTACTCATTTATTTTGGTGCTGAAGGTTGAAACCAGGGTCTTGCACATACTAAGCAGGTGCCCTCCCTGGGCTATACTCCCAGTCCTCCTACAGACTAAAATAACAATAATTAATGGTTCAAACAACTTTTTTGTTGTTCTTGGTACTGGGGTTGAACTCAGGGCCTCGCACTTGCTAGGCACTTGAGCCACACCCCCCAACCCTTTTTGCTTTAGTTATTTTGGGGACAGGGTCTCCCATTTATGGCCTGGTGGACTGGACCACAATCCTATTTATGCTTCCCAAGTGGCTGGGATGACAAGCACGTGCCATCATGCCTAGCTGTTGGTTGAGATGGGGTCTTGCTAACTTTTGTCCTCCAGGGGTAGATCTGAACCACAATCCTCCAGATTTCCACCTCCCAAGTAGCTGGGATTACAGCAGTGCCCAACAGTTTTGAACATGTTTTTGCCAATAAATTTGATTAACTTAGATGAAGTGGGATTTAAAAAAATAACCAACTTATTTCAAGAAAGAAAAGAAAATCTGAATAAATCCTCATCTATTAAAAAGACTTAATTGTTAATTTAAAAAAAAAACTTTCTCCATGTTTCCAAACTCAGATGGCTTTACTGAGGAATTTCCCCAAATGTCTAAAGATGAAATAATATCTATCTTATACACTTATTCAGAAAATAGAAAAGGAAAGAACACTTCTGTATCATTCGGAGTCCAGTGAGGAAATAAAGACTACATAGTAATTTGAACAGTAATTTGAAGTTTAAAAAAGAAAGAGAGCCAGGCACTCAGGAGGCTCAGGCAGGAGATAACAAGATCCTGTTTCCAAAAAAAAGAGTATTAAGTGCAGATTGGAATAATAGAATTGTAGAGCAAGAGTTAGAGAGTCCTAAAGAAAATAGGAATACACCAAGTGTGCTGCACTCTGGTAATCCCAGCTACTTGGGAGGTAGAGACAAGAGAATCACAGTCCAAGGCCAGCCCAGGCAAAAGTGAGAGACTCTATCTGCAAAACGAAGTAAAAGTATCCTTATGCTGGGGGTGTAACTCAAGTAATAGAATTCTGTGCCTCACCCTTGTCTCAAAGTTGCAGGATGAAGTCACCATTCACAGTAGGTGCCTCACCAGCAGTGCCTCACTAATAAGACCTAAGAAAGTACTTAGGAAAGCTGCTGTCCACCATACCACATTGGCTCCTATGTGCCACAGGACTATGGAGCTAGGAAAGCCACCATGCCCAGCCAGCAAAGCACTTGAACATGTCCATAGTGCAGTGAGAAGTGTTCCCCAGTGTCCCTGAGCATCCTTTACCAGTGAGGTCCCAGCTGACAAAAGAGAAATATTTACATTGCTCATCTCTGTCTCATAAAGCAGGTTAACAAGGGTAGATTTGCAGCTGAAAGGCAATAAATTTATAACTAGCACAGTTTTCCAGTTCAGTTTTATACAGGAAGAAAATTTCTGATAATAAAACCTGATAAAGAATATGGAAAAAACTATAGACAAATACCCTTTTTTAAAAATATGTGTAAAGATCTTTAGCAAAATATGAGCAAATCAAGTACAATGTTAAAAAAGGTAATAAATCATGACCAAATGGAGTTTATCATAGCAATGCAAGGTTACTTTATCATATTTTTTTTAAATCAACCAACACAATTCACCACACTACAGAATAAAAAAGGGCTGGCAGAGTGGCTCAAGTGGTAGAGTACCTAGCAAGCAGAGGCCCTGAGTTCAAACCCCACAGCTGTCAAAAGTGAAGAAGAGAAAATTTACACATCTCAACAGATACGCAAAAAGCATTTGACATATTCAATGCTCATTTATGATTAAAACTCCAAGTGAACTAGAAATTGAAAAACATACAGCTAACTTCATAGTCTGTAGTGAAAGTCAGGAGTCGTGGAAGAGAAGTAAAAGATAACTGGTAAATTTGCTGCTGAAGATGCTGTGTTAGGTAGAGGGGACAGTGAACAAACAGCCGGGTTTCTCTTCTTCCCACCCTTTCATCTCCACTAGTTTCTCCCATTGGCTGATTCCAAGTGAGATCCAGGCCTCCTGAGAGCCTTGGTGACAGCCCATAGGATCAGTTCCCTGACACTCAGGGCAGAGCCAGGGAAAGAAAAGGACTGGACCAGCCTATCCCAAGACATACCCCATGGGAAATTGCCTTATCTCTTGGCAGAAGGGGGGACTTGGCCTAGCACATCCACGTAGCTCATGGTGGTCCCACCACATTTACTTTCTACTGTAACCCTGGAGGGCCTCCTGCTGCCAGTCTGGCACCTCTTCCTTGTCTATCTTCCATTTACATGTGTATCTCAGTTAGTCACCAAGTGTACCCAAGTCTGACATCTGGGCTCCCATATCAGTGTCCCTCCCTGTACCATGCTGGAGTTCTGCTTTTTCACAAAGTCATCCTGAAGACTGGAATCCTGTCCTGTCCAGATCCATTTCTCTCTCTCTCTCCCTCTCTCTCTCCCCCTCCCTCTCTCTCTCTCTCATACTTGGCAACTTCCCACCCCTCAAATCTTGCCTGACAGTAAGATCACCCAATCAGTCACTTTATTATTATGAGTCTGTTTGAGCTCTGGGTTCCAGACAGGCCCATTTGGGTTTTCTGGCCAAGTTGGATTATAAACCACATGTTACCAACAGAGCTTGTGATTTGATCTGTCTTCCATCCCCTCTGTGTGCTCACCACACACTATTCACACTGGTATTAGGGCACTGACAATTGCCAATGGTAGAGGATTTGAAACTGGGGAAACTGCTCCATTCTGAGTCCACGGGATTCAGCTAAAATTAGCACCTCAGTCTATCACAGGGGTGCTTTGAAGCTCAGATAGCTCTGGAGGTTGTCTCAGTTGGACTGACAGAGATGGACTTCTATACCCTTCTTTAGCCAGTAGTCATACATGGGGCTACTCCAAGAAGGAGACTCGACCTTGGGTCAGGCAGCTGAGGGCACTCTCTGAAGAAGACTGATTGCTGAAGGCACTTCAGGCAACTGGAGGTGTGAGTCTTTCATTGGTGAAGGATGAATGCAGCACTCATGACAGTCCACCCTTTGTGCTGCTTGGATCTCAGATTCACATCTTTGTATAAATTCTGAGGGCAGATTCTCTAGAAATCTGGGTGGCTTTTCTTTTCTGGGAGAAAATGTGGGAAACAAAGCCACCACCTAGAAGAAAACAATACCTGCTGCCTCTTCCTGCCAGCCTCGGTTCCTATATCTTTGCCTACAGAAATTCCTATGTAAGCTTAGAATTAGTCATCTAGACCTGGCATGTAACTCTTGGTTTAGGTGCTTGCCTCCCCTCTAGACTCTGAGCTCTGATGGAAGGGCTGGTGTATTCTAGCACTGACCACAGTGCCTGGCCCATTTCAGTAAGTTTGTGCTAAACACTTAAAGGTCTTAATTCTATTTTGTCTTAATTTTTTTTTTGCCAGTACTGGGCTTTGAACTCAGGGCCTCACATTTGCTAGGCAGACACTCTACCATTTGAGCCACTCTGCCAGCCCTTGTCTTAGTTTTATTCAAAGGTCAAAACCTTAACCCACTTCTGTAAAAGAGAAAATAATTCTCAAAAAAATAGAAATTTTAAATTGAAGAGCTATCTGACTTGCCTGAAATTGCTTGAAAATCTCCAAACTACTAGTTCTTAATATTTGGGAGAGGGAATCATGGACCCCTTAGATAACCTAATGAAACTCTCAGAAACTTGCCCACCATCTTCTGAGTTTCACAATCCCCCTGGAGCTCCGAGACTGGAGAAGGTGGGAAAAGTTGCATTGCATTGAAAATCACTACTTTGGGACTGGGACATGGCTCAAGTGGTACAGCACCTGCCTAGCAAGCATGAGACCCTGAGTTCAAACCCCATTACCACCAAAAAAAGAAATTCACTACTTTAGTCTAAGGAGGAAAGGTTCATTATTTTTCTATAACTAAATGTGGCAAAAACCAATACTATTGGTAATAGCTAGGCTTGCAGTCAGTCAGACTACATTTTCCAGCCTCCCTTGCAGCTAAATGTAGCTTTGTGATTAAGCATTAGCTATTGGAAACATGAGCAGAAGTAATATACACAGTTTCCAGATTGTGTCCTCAAAGAAGGATATGCCTCTTGTTCTCTTTTTCCATCATCTCTCTAACTGGAGTGTGGACATGGTGGTGACCATATTGAGTCATGAGAATAAAGCAAACACCCTAAGATGTTTACAATAAGAGACAAGATGCCCAATAAATGTGGTATTGGTTGAAGCAACCTTTGCTTCTATGTTCTCTTTACTATCTAGGTGAAAAAATCAAAAGATGCCTCTGTGGTGGAAGCCACTAAATTATTTCATCACCCTCTACATCCTGCAGCTCTGCAAAGATCAGGCCAATTGCCTCTTAGTTGGCAAATGTGATAGTCACTAGGAAGTTCACAAAGAGACTTGTTTTCTCACTGCCTTGGTTCGGTTAAGTCCAGAAGCAGATACTAAGGTAAGGATTCAGATGCAAGTAGTTTACTTGGGAGACAATCCCAGGAGAAAAGGAGATCACTAAAGAATGTATTGTAGACAGTTCCCACTGTCAGGCCCCTAGGAACTCTGGGAGACAGTGGAGAATGTGCCTGAAAGTCATCCCAACTGAGAAGAGCATTGGGGTATTCATCCACTGTCCCCTTTCATCTTTGGCTGGAGGATGCTGCAGGGCATTAACCCCTGTGCTTCTGATCTATCATGTGCACAGGTCAACATGACTCCATGTCCAAAAAGGTCCTCAGGAAGAGGACCGAAGATGGTCATAAGTAATAGCCTTTGGTGTGCATAGGCTAATATTCAGGGGATATGGGTGGGCAGTGATGGCAATACTAACACTTTTCTTCTTGGTACAATTGTACTTACCCACCCTTTAGGGAATTGGGGATGACCATGTGACTGGTTTTAGCCAGTGAAACATAAGGAAAAGCTATACCTGCCACATTTCATACTGAAGCTTTAAGAGCCTGTGAGTAATTTAGCAATCCTTTTGCCCTGCCACAGTGATCACGGAGGCAAAGACAAAGATGACATACTCCATCTGGGTAAGTCCCCGAGGACTGTGAAGTGCAGAGCTCCTCTGTTGCTTTGAGTAAGAGCCTGAAATAAAATTTGATTTGTTAAAGCTACCAAAATTCTGGCATCATTTTTTGCCACAGCATTACATAGCCTCCCCTGACTGATGCAATTAATTTAATCCACAGTGACAAGCCTACCTTTAGAGTTCATAAACTGGATTTAGCCCACAAGTGGGTTTTATTTAACCCATTAGACAGTGTTTTACAAAACCAAATCCAGATGTCTAACTTGTGTTTAAAAAAAAAATTTTGAGCTTGGGCTGGAGACTTGGGCTTAATTGGTAGAGCACCTGCCTAGCAAGCACAGGCCCTGAGTTCAAACCCCAGGACCACCAAAAAAATAAAAGTCCTAAAACCTGATAACCATTGGCCACATTCCCTCAAGGCAGTATCAGCTCTTGCTGAGAAGCTCTGCCCGCTATGGATGCAGCATAAACTCTCCAAAATTATTCTCATATCATGCTGGTTGCTCTCTTTTTCAACATTACCTGACCCCTTACACTTTTAGGTTAATGAGCCAGTCTTTGGTGCTCTTTACAAGACCATATAGGAGTCACTGATGTTCAGGACCCCACAACCTTGGCCCCGCCACCCCCATCAGAGTTTATAAAATCCACATGAGTCTGATCAGCCCCTTCCACTTTTGCCTTGTTCTGCCAACCTCCTGCTGGTTGCCAGATGCCCAGGCCTCACCTAACCTTCCCATGCCTGTGTCCATGCAGCCTATCTCTGTTGGAGACCTATCTCTTATAGTATCCTTACTAAATCCCCTCAGGACACAGTCCTTGCCCTGAAGGAGCTCACACAACACACTCGCAGGAAAGGACCTCCCACATACATATAAGGCAGGGTCTGATGGGTGCCAAGTGCTAGAAACACAGCACACGGACTCTGGACTCTGGGACTCCATCATAGTGGCAGGAACAAGTTTGGGTTGTGACTTGGTTTTTCTCACTATGTAACTTTGGACACGTCACATTTCCTCTCTGAGCCTCTGTTCCCAATTATTTGTCAACTTAGGGTTTGGGACAAAGTCTTCCTCAGCACTAATCCTCAGATTCTTGTTATTTTTCCCAACCCTTGGCATATGGCGCTACTGGATAGCAGTTCTTTATGCGGGGGCCGATGTTGATTCTAGCTCACTCTGGTTAAGGACTGGAGTGGTGAATTCCACATGTGCTCTTGGGCTTAATGGCAGGTTTCCTGTGCCTGTCTTATTTGAAAGATGACACCCTGGTGTGTACTCTATACAACTGAATAGTCATCCTATTTATGGCAATGAAATCATGGGGGGAGATAGGACCTCCTTGGGGTCATCTAGTTCATCCCCCTGCCTTTAAGTAAACTGCACATCCATTTCAGGCCAGAGAATAGGAGTTTTACAGACAGAATTCTGCTCATCTGCAGATGAGTAGAATGTTCATCTGTTGGCAATGGCATAGCCATAAATAACCTAAACCCTTGCTTTTCCAATCCAAGCCATTTCCCTTGGGTTTAATTTTTGGGGCTGAAAGGAACAGCTGCTCACCATCTCCTATAATGACCCTTCATAAACATTTATGGGACAGAGGTAAAGAGTACCCAATTAACTCAGACCATCTTGGTGTCTGGGCATTGCCAAGACTTGATTTGCAGTTTCCTGTGCAGACTAGAAGCTCTGCAAAAATGTGCTCCCTTCACACTTGCATCTGTAAAATGTACACCACCCGTCCAGTAAGGTCATGTGCAGGGAGCCTCCAAGCCCACTATGGTTCCTCCTGGAAAAGAATGAGTGAGCCATAGGTAACACACCATCAGCTAACTTCAGTAGTTGTTCAGCAAGAACCTAAGAAGGGTTGGTTCTACCAGAAGCTGATAAGCAGGACCCACAGTGTAACACAGAACCAAGTTCATGGAATGTGGATTTGAGATCATACCTACTCTTATTCCCACTCTGTAATACAAATCGAGTGCCCATCTCAAGACTGTTTTTGCATGTGCAAAATAAGATGCTGATCTCTGCCTCCCTAGCTTGATGAGAAATATAACTGTCAAATAGAAAGTTGTGTCATTACTACTGATGGCACTTATACAGCATTTGCACATTCCAAAGTGGGTTGCATGGAGGGGACAGTGCAAGAATAGCCACAAGTGACTTGAAGGTGTGGCTGAAGTGGTAGGACACCTGCCTAACAAGTGTGAGGCCCTGAGTTCAGACCTCTGTACTGCAAAGGAGGAGGAGGGGGAGGAGAAAGAAAAAGAGTCACAAGTTAGAACTTTTAGTTACATTTGCCTTTACTTCCTGGATGCAAATTTCTTTGAAAGTATGCTTTACAATGTACATATTATATTTTTTCAGAAATAACTCAGCACTCACTATATGCTGTTGTTAATCACTTTATAGGAATTAGAGTCATTTAAGCCCCATCAGGTAGATACTCTATTACTATCCCCTTTCACAGGCGAGACAATAAAGTTACCTTCAGAGAGATCTTGAGCAAAAGTTACACAGCTACTAGGTAGAGATGTCTGACTAGGACCCCAGGCTACCTGACTTACAATCCCACTCTCTTTCCCACTGCTTTATATTATCAGGTGCAGAAGGACATTTATGATTGGCAAACAAACCATACTTTGCTTTCTACTGTACATAATATATTAGGAATCATGAATATCTAACACATTTTGAAGGGTGTACCCACAATGATTTTTAAATAGGGCTACATAGTCAAAAAATTGGAGGTAGGGTATAGTAGTAGAACCCTGAAATCCCAGCTACATGGGAGATGAAGACTGGAGGATCATGGTTTAAGGCCAGTCTGGGCAAAAACATGAAACCCTATCTAAAAGCAACTAAAGCAAAAAAAGAAGTGGGAAAATAGTTCAAATGGTAGAGAGTTTGTTTAGCAAGTGTGAGGCCCTGAGTTCAAGGCCCAGGGCTGCCAAAAAAAAAAAAAATAGGGCCACCTACTTTAAAGTCTAACAATGGAGAAAATGAAGCTTATTTTCTTCACCGCCAGGCCAGGACTGCATGATGTGGTGCCTAAGGCACAGAATTTAAGAAAGCCCTTACAATATCATGCAAGCCTGGATCCCCCTGCCCCGCCCCAGGCACTGATAGAGTCCTCGAGTAGAAGCTCCAGTGTGTCATAGAAGAGGATGGAAAAGTCTTGATACTCACCGTTTCTAAGCCCTTCCATTCCTTATGCCCACAAAGCCCCAACTGAGTCTTGCCCACCACCAAAGGGCTCCAAAGTGTAGCAAGATGGAACTCCTGGGAGTGGGCAGTGGGTAGAGGCCAGGAGAGTGACAAAATGAAGATTCCTTCCAGAAAAATAGAGTACACACAGGGAAGTTGAGTTCCAGTCTCAGTGCAATGACCTTGAGCCTCAGACTGCTCAGGTGTAAAATGGAAATTTTTTAAATCCTTTTCTGGCTTTGCAACATATTGTAGGAGTGTGTGAGAAAGTGATTCACCTCCTTTAAAATAGCATATGAACATAGTGTTATTAAGTACCATGTGGAAAACTGTTACAATCCATTCAACAGCTTTCCCATTGGATTCATCTAAAATTAATTCTTGACTGACCCCACCTACCTCCTGTCCCCTTCCTGACTTCCAGCCTGACAACTAGAGGCATGTGTTTGATTATCCCATCTACAGTGACCTAAAAAAAGGAATGTGGAGAGACTCCTCCTGTTTTCACCTCAAAATCATAGCAATTCTGACACCCTTTGGTCCTTATTGCAGTTTCCTTCCTGCCTGGAGGAAAGCCGGGTGCCGGTGGCTCACACCTGTAATTCTACCTACTCAGGAGGCAGAGATCAGGAGGATGGTGATTCAAGGCCAGCCCAAGCAAATAGTCTGAGAGACCCTATTTACAAAAAAAAAAAAAAAAAAAAAAAATCACAAAAAAATGGCTGGAGTCGTGGCTCAAGGTGCTCACTGAGTTCAAATCCCAGTACCAAAAAAAAAAAAAAAATGGGAGGAAAGGAAGCATCAAGACTGTGGCACTAGTGTCACCACAAGCTTGACTATAGAGCCACTCCCAAAAGGCAATGTCCTCAGCCCTGGGTCAATGGGTCCACAGCCTAATAAGGTCTCTGATCTCAGAAATGTAAGGACCATGTTCAGTGAAATATATTCACACAGCAGGCTGTCCCTGTCATTAGTGAGAAGAACTGACAGTGGGTGGACACACTTTTCTCCAGAAACAGGCCAGGAGAGAGGAAGGGGCACAAGAGTCACACATTCACCACCCAGCTTCCCAGTTCCATCCCAGGCACTGAAAGAATGAAGGTCTGAAAGCCTGATATCAGCTTGCATAACCTGTCACCCAGTGTCACAGAGGCCCAAGGATTGCACCCCCAACAAGAGTTGAGATAGGGAGGGGGCAGAGGATGACTTTCTAAACCCTAACGCCAAATCTGTCTTTCCCCACTGTCATCATTGCCTCCAGCTCTTCAACTGTTGATAAAATATTCATTGGCCAGAAACACAGGTACAGGGAAACAATGTATAGGTTGGGAAAGGGTTGGTCCAGACATGGTAGATGGCCCATTGGTGCCCAAGACTTTCAAATTTTGCAGAGGAAATCACAAAAGACTTCCCCACAGCTTTCTCCTTGAATAGATGGGAAAGCCAAGCCTATAGGGGAATAACAACGTGCTCACAGCAGCACAGGGCAGAGCACAGGGGCAGTGACAGAGCCAGTCACAAACATACCATGCTCTTCTCACTGTATTTTGTCTCCGAAGCCCAGGTCTGCACATTGCATCCGACCCACCAACTAGACCAGTGGGCAGAAGTGTGCCAAACCCACATCCGGTCAAGGTGTATGGCACTGCCCCTATGCACCTAAGGTGGACACCTGGAGTTCAGAAGCTCGAGGGCCAGAGGTCAGGAAATACCCAGCCGGCAACTCCAAACCTTCTGGCCCTCCCCGCTCCTCCTGGAGACCTCTTTCCTGGTCGCCTTAAGGTACAGGCTTTGCGTCCTCAGCCAAGCGTTCTCCTAGCTTGGAGCTCCTTGAGCTCCTCGACTTGCGCCATCGCGCCAAGGGGCCAGCACCAAGTTGCCAAAGCCTGGAAGTGGCCTCCCTGCCCCCTTGGCTTTGGTTGTTTATTTCTTTCTGGGGAGGTAAAATCACACAGCCTGTTTGTTTCCCTAGCCAGGGCGGGCGCCGAGCTGGACATATGGGCGTCTTGCGCTCCGCATCTGTGTCATCAGTCGCGTTTTCTGTGGAGGCTTGCCGTGTGTGTATGTGTGTGTTTGGGGCCAGGCGCTGGGAACAAACGTGCATCTGTTAAATTTGACAATAAAGTCCTACAGCTAAGCTGCCAAGGTTGGGGCGGCGGGTGGGGGCGGAAGATAGAGGGGGTGAGGGAGAGTTGGAGTCTCAAAAGGCGAGGCCAAAGCGCCTGGCCCAGGTATTATGTCGGAAGAAGGTGAGGAGAGCAGCTGCTCCTTCTCTCGGGGTGTGTATGGGAGCGAGGGTGCGTGTGCCCCTGTAAAGAGTACACACCGATCTGCTCAACATATGTCGCCACAAATCACAGTATCTCTCCCTCCTCCAACCCCCACTCCCCACGCAGCTCCTGACAGCGCAGAGTAGAGGGAGGCGCTGAGAAGAGGCGCCGTTTCAACAGGTGTCTTGGTGCGCAATGCACCTTTTCACGCATTCACAGTCTCCGTCCTCGGCAGTGATAATGCAAGCACTTTGTTTCCCGGCGCTGCGCACGGGCTGCGGATGCCCGGGGGAGGCGGCCCTAGGCAGGGAGGGGGATCTGGAATAAAGACCTAGGGCGCTCCTGAGCGTCCCGGCCCTCTCCTCTCTTTGTCTGAAGACTCCCTGGGCCGGAGCTTCCCTTGTGCGCCCTGGGGGGTAGCATATGGCGCCCTCTCACCTACCCAAGAAAAGGAACAGCCACCCATTCAAGAGCGCACGAGGTCCCAGGGCCTGGGGAGGGGGAACCACCGAGGGAATGGCTCCTCTCCTAAAGCCTGTGAGGAGCCCGCCTTATCTCTCCCCACCCAACCTCCACCATCCCCTCAGCTGGCGAAGCAGACGTTGGGTGGGGAGCCACGCGCTGGGCAGCAGCAGCCTGCGGAAGCGCCCCAGCTCCTGGCAGATGAAATATGGGGCTAGTGAGCCCCTGGAGACCATATGCTTTCAATAAAAGAAGACAAATAGGACCGAGATAGGCCTTGCAGCCAACCTGTTATAAATGAGTGGCAATTGGGCCAATGTACACGGGGGCAAGGCCCCCGGGGGGAGGACTGCTTGGTGCCAAATCCATGTGTCAGCTTCTGGGACAGGTGTGCCCAGGGACCAGGGGCCAGGTCTCCCCCCTCTGGGTTTATCACGGCAAAGGTAATATTGTGCTAACTATGAGTAAACAGTCATTGTGAAAACGAGGGAGAGTTTATCAGAGGCGAACTAGTTGGGGGGTGGCTTAACAATAAAGTTGTCCGCCTTGGGAGCAGGTGACGGCTGGCTGTGCCGACTCCCGCGGTAGATGTTTTCCAAAGCACTCCACTTTACAATCTCTTGTAATTATTTATTAAACGAAATCTATTTATTATTATTTTAGCAAACACTGGAGACAGGTGGGGCTTTCTTTTCGTCGTCTCCTTTTGTTTGAAGGGCTGTTTGAAGTGGCCAGTCTCGGCCCCGGCAGCTCGCTCGCCAGATTTTTGTCTTCCTCTCTTTCAGTGCCGAAGCGAAGGCGAGAGAAAGAAGCCCCCTCCTCTGGCAAGCCATTAGCCATTCAACTTCCCATGGCCCCCCCTCCTCGCTCGATTCTCAAAGAGCCCCCAGGCAATGCTAGGAATCCCCCCGTCGACAGGAAGGCGGTAGAGCCAGCCGCTGCCTTCCTTCTTTTCCAATCTGCCCGCGGTCTCCAGGAGTCTGGTTGTCGCCTCTCTCCTGGATCCCTTCAGCCTCCAGGCAAGCATAGGTCTCATAAGGTGGAGAGGCTCGGGGGTCCCAGAGGTCTTAGAGATGACTAGGGAATGTAGGAACAAGCTCTGCTCCCAGCGGGAAGATCAGTTTTACAAAAAAAACTAGTGCGCACCGCGCAGTCACCGCCTGCGCCTCCGCCGCCAAAGCACAGGAACTAACTTTGGAGAGGGGTCTGTACATGCCCAGCAGCTAAGAGAGAGGGTATGGATTCTCGATCTCTAAATCTCTGGAACTCCAGACCCATCCAGCCTGTCCTTCTGGCTCTATGAAGAGCCATGGGGAATCCTTGCATTGTTAAAGGGCTGGACCCGGCTGCTGTGCGCTTCTCATCCCGAATGCTTTTTGCGCAAAGCAGCCTGAAAGCCCTGGAGGACCCAGAGGCGGAGAGATGTTGAAAAGTCTGGATAAAAATTCCAAGCGGGGTATCAGAACTCCCTACCGATCAAGAAATTTTGGAAAGGATCCCCCACCCCCAGAATTTCCCCTTCTGCACGGGAAACTCCTTCTGCACTCTGGCCAGTACCCATTAGCCTCTCAGGGCAGGCCCCAGCCAGGACGAGTTCCACCCCCATCTGAGACCCACCGCCAGATAAGAGTCACCCCTGTGGGCTGTTCTTCAGACCCCCCCAAGGAACTACAAAGTTGCTTGTATCCCTCGTGGTCAGGGTTGCCTCGATAGAGCTTGGCTGGGTCCCAGACCCCTACAGAAGCATGCTTTGATATTTCTTTCTCAATTTCTAATTTGCAGGGCTATAAATCAAGCAAAGCTGGGGCCTGGGACAGAAAGGTAGAAAGATGAAGCATACGTGAAGCTGGGAGACTGGGCCATTATTCCTTTTCTAATCTGATCCTGTCATTCCTCACAGGTTCCCGACTTCCTCTACCTTCTGCATTTTGCAGTCTCTTGTCTTCCCCCAAATCAAAGAGAGGCATTCAGTGCAAATGAAAATGAAAAGCACAAGAACTAACTTAAGAGAGGTAGGCTCTGAATTCCATATGACTGATAGATGTTGCTGAGTGACCTTGGATGACTTACTTCCCCTCTCTGGACTTTGACATTTCCATCTGCAAAGAGGGCCTAGAGTTCTCTTTCTTAGGACTAGAAGACACAATTATCACAAGTCATGACCTAAGGGAAGAGCTGTCACAAAATGTGGAGCCCAAGAGTTCTGTGCACAGGAAGGTTTTTGTTGGTCCTGACCCTGACTACACTTAATTTCCCATAGTCAGAAAGGAGCCTCTACCCACAACAGATGAGCTGGAATTCATACACAATGCCCCCACCTCCCCCCAGTCAGTACCGGAGCTCCCTCTCATTGGCACCCAAGCATATTTTCCTGCACCTGGGAGGGAATTTTGTCTCCCAAGTTGCTTGGGCAGCAAGAGACTATCACTAGGGCAGACTGCACTCTACCTTGTCCCTTCAGCCCCAGTCTCGCAGTGAGAGCCCGGCCCTTTCTACAGTATACAGGAGGATCAGAGTAGCTAGACATGCTAGAAAGCGAAGACCTCACTGTCTACAGTCTTAGTTCCTTGCTTCACTTCCTCCACCCCCAAAACACACCCCAGATAAGAAAGAGGACCAGAAGCCATAACCCCTGACCTTGAGTGACTGGAGGCAGACCACAGAGTGCCTGAGGTGGAGACAAGAGGGAGGGGAAGAAGAAGGATGATGTCTTTGGACTCGCTTTTGGAAAGATTTCCAGACAACACCAGTAGGGGCAAACCAGGGGTCTTGGAAAGTCCCTGCCCTGTTTCACCAGCAATTTCTGGGTGCTGCTGAGGCAGGCGACTGGACCAGGTAAAGCTGGCAGCCCTTTCCTGCATGTGATTGGACAAAAGGACTTGGTGAGAGGGTGTTGATCACTGGCTTCCCAGCAGTGCCAACACACCATGGAAGTTCAAAAGATGCAAAGGCTCCCTGTGAACTCGTGGACCCCTCCTGATGTCCCTGAACCTCCCAGGTCTTCCCAACAAGTCCCTGGCCTCAATGCTAGGACACTGTCCAGAGTGGTAGTGGAATGTCCCACCACAGCCATCCTCACCTCTGGGATGGGATCAAATGTCTCAGATGGTGATAGGGTGGGGTTCTAAGACTCTGTGTGGGGAGTGACTGGGGCTTGGAGACCCTCAAAGGTGAAGGTCTCTGAATGGAAGAAACATAGGCGGATCTCTCTCCGTGGTCACTCCTGTGCTCCCTCCCGAGATGGAGTCAGTGAAATACGACCCCACACATATTTCCTAATAATGCAGGAAAGCACGGTGGCATTTAGAAGTAGTGGGACCTTCTCCAAGCTGCTAGTCAGGACACTTGGCTCCTTGACCTGCCTCTGCCACCATCTTGCCAGTTGATTTGGGGCAAGCCGCCTCCCTCTCTGAACCTAAATTCCCCGTTGTGTGACACTCAGGCATTGGTCTTCCTTACAAAGTCCCCCTCTAGGCTACCAAGAGAGGGTCTGGGCAGATGCCAAGCAAAGAAGGGAAAGAGTAAAGCGGTCCGACGCTGCCAGACGCGAGCCAGACAAGGCTCTTCTCACTGGGCGAGGCTCTTTGAGGAACCGAGAGTTGCTGGGACCGAGCCCGCGGGAAGAGAGCAAACAGAGAGGCGCTCCCTCCCCCGACCCCGGCTCTTTGTCCTGAATCCAGCTGTGCCCCGCAGGGGAGGAGCAGGCTCGCGTGGCGCGGCCCCAAGACCCCGACGCTGATTGGCCGGTGGCGCGGGCAGCAGCCCGGCAGGCACGCTCCTGGCCCGGGCGGAGCAGATAAAGCGTGCCAAAGGGGCACAGGACTTGTGGCTCGAGAAATCCCCGCCGTCTCCAGAGCCGCGCAGAAAGAGCGACAGGACCCAAGGCCCCCTTCGTGCTACTCTTCTCCTCTGGGGCTGCAGTAACTCCCAGGCGGGGGCGCCTGCAGCTCAACAAACCTTAGGAACGAGCAGGCCAATTCAGCTTCCCCTCTGCCTCCCTGAGGCTCACTCTTTTGCGCCGGGAGAAGTAGGTAACACTTGGAGGTCGCCAAGGGGTCGGAGGGGAAAAGTGGGTACCCCAATGCGGCGTGGGGTGGTTTTTCCTAGTTGTTGGGGTCACCCCCCCCCTTACCTCAGAACCAGGGACTGCGGGGTGAGAGACCTACGCTCACCCTTCCCTCTTTCCTCGTCGCAGGATGGCGCCTCATCCCTTAGGTGTGCCCATTATCCAAGTGACCCACAAGACCGAGCAGCCCTTCCCCGGAGCCTCGGACCACGAAGTGCCCTGCGCCGCCTCCGCCCCATCTAGCCCCACTCGCACGCCGCGAGGCTGCGCAGAGGCAGAAGGGGGGAGCTGTCGAGGGTCCTCGAGGAAGCTCCGCGCCCGGCGCGGAGGGCGCAGCAGGCCCAAGAGCGAGCTGGCGCTGAGCAAGCAGCGAAGGAGCCGACGCAAGAAGGCTAACGACCGCGAGCGCAATCGGATGCACAACCTCAACTCCGCGCTCGACGCGCTGCGCGGCGTACTGCCCACCTTCCCCGATGACGCGAAACTCACCAAGATCGAGACGCTGCGCTTTGCGCACAATTACATCTGGGCGCTGACTCAGACGCTGCGCCTAGCGGACCACAGCTTCTATGGGCCGGAGACTCCGGCGCCTCCCTGCGGGGAGCTGGGCAGCCCGGACGGTGGCTCCACTGAGGACTGGAGCTCTCTCTACTCCCCAGTTTCCCAAGCTGGTAGCCTGAGTCCCACCACCTCGCTGGAGGAGCGCTCCGGACTGCTAGTGCCCACCTCCCCCGCCTGCTTGTGCCCGGGCGCCCTGGAGTTTTCTGACTTCTTGTGAAAGGGCCTATCGGCCTCTGGGCTGTGGGTGCTGGAAGAGAGGGAGGGAGCGAGAGCCGACAAGGCTGGGTGGCTCTTGCTCCTCCTGCCTTTCACTGGCTGACCCCTGGTGTCAACCCATGGGGACGACGGGCTGGACTCAATCTGTCTGGCTGCTGGCCCTCCGCGCTGCAGCAACTCACGCAACCCTTGCTGCTGCCTGCTCGAATGGGCATTTCGGGCTGCGAGCATTTGGCTTCCTCCCTGTGGCAACCCCAAATTCTCATTCAAAGGAGACGATAATATAGCACTACACAATGGGAGATGCCCACAGTCTCTGGTCACCCTACCCTCACTCAAATCTGTTTGCCCTACCGTCTGTCTCTTACCCAACCTGATCTAATCCAATGTTTGGTCTCTCAGCACTTGCTCCTTTGCCCCCGCTCCAAAGACGCCTCCTCTATCCCCTATCAAGCCCGGAGTTTCAGACTGCTCCACTCTGCCTTAATTCACGAAGGTGACCCTCCGCCTTCTCCTGCACTTTCGGAGCCATTGCCCTCTCCCCAACCCGGGGGCGAGAGACCAGACTGCGAACTGGGAAAGCGCTAATCGGTAATGGGGAGCATCTACCCCCACCCCACCCCGCCCAGCTCCCCTGTGTCCTGCGCTTGAAATGTGAGATGCGCGGCAGGTGCCTGGAGCGCATGCTGGTCTTTAAAAAGAAGGGTGGAAAAAAGGATAAAGAAAAAATCAGTTTGTAAATTATATAATGTCTTTTTAAATGAGTTTTGTTATGGTAAATTATATACTCTCTTCCTTGTTTTATACATTTGTATTTATTGATGATACTTAGGGACAAGAAAAGTCTATATTTTGTACATAAGATTATTAGGGATTGGTGAATGAGATCTTGAGCCAATAAAAGATGGACCCTCAAGAACCCCCAGTAAGTGATTCGATTGTGCAGGGAGGTGGGGAGGTGTAGCCACTGCAGCTGAGGATGGGCTGAGAAGGATGAGCCTCTGTGGAAGGACAGAGGTAATGATTCTTCCTTGGGGTCTGGGGGCCCTCATCTGGGTGCTGGGCTGGAAGTCGGGCAGATTGTGTTGGGAGAGCTGAAGTCTTTTAAGAAGTCATTGGTCCAGCCCTCTTGTTTTTTTTATAGGACAGTCTTATTTTAAACAGTGATGTAGAAGAAAGACAAATCTCCACTTGGTGTGACTGACTTCCACTGCAGGCCTTTCTCCCCCACTCCATCAGCCTAGATTTAGAGCTACTCCACACTTGGTTGCAGATTCAGAGTCCTTGGAAACACCACTGCCTGGCTGGGCATTCCAGCAATTTTCCCAAGGTGCTGTGAGGCCCAGTGTATCCCCCTAAGCTCATTTTGCAAACCAACTGCTGGGGCTGTGGTGTCTTGATTCGTGCAGCACAGAAGGTAGAGGGTCCAGCTGAAATCTCTGCACCTTGTGGACACTCACAGCTTTGATTAAAAATTTATCAAAAAAAAAGTGTTCATGGTTTCCAGCCATGCAACCTCTGTTACTCTTGAGGTGGAACAGGGTTGGATTATTATGGGCGCTGAAGCCTGTCCTGAGGTAACCAGTGGAGTATTGCCAGTGGAGCGTCGCCTCAGAGAGGTCAGGCTGAGCCTGTCACTTGGGAATAGGAAAATGGAGAGCAGGATCCCTACCTGCTAGTTGAATCCCAGAGTCCTCCCTTGATGTGGGGTTCTTGGACCCAGGAAAGAAATTAATTAACCTTCCCCACACACACATACTCAGGGACCCCGCTGCCAGGGGCCAGAAGCTGGGGGTAGGTCAATTTTCTGCATGTCAGGGAGCACAGGTAACAGCTTGTCAGGGGTTAACCCCTCTTGTCTCTCTTTCTCTCTCCTATGCCTTCCGCACTGTGAATTGAACCTTTCCTGTACTCCACTCCTAGTTCCCTAAAGAGAAATCAGAGGAGGAGCCAGGTCTGTCTTATCAGGGACAGGGCTTGGGGGCAGGAAGGGGACGCTGCAAACAAGTGAATGAAATGGAGCGTTGTTTCGTTTTGTGGCTTTAATCTAGGAGAAGGAGATTAATGGGTTATTGGTGACCTCAGCAGCCGCCAACTTTCCACCTGGGGCTCAGCCCTGGGAGGGTGTCAACAGCTCTGTGTTGCACAGAACAAGCAAATGCCTGCTACTTGTTGGTCACTGAGGGGAGAGGTGTAGGCAGACACAAAAAGCAAGGTCTCTGTCCTCCTGGGACGGTAGCATCCATATAGACAAACTCATTCAAAGCCAAAGAAATATTGGTGCTATGTAGAGGTAGAGGGGAGAAGTAGAGGATAGGACTGTTAACCTGAGACTAGATTGCCAAAGGCTTGCTAGAGGAGGTGGCGTTTGGGCCAGGACTAACAGTTTGGAGAGACCTTCCTGAAGCAGGACGATCCTTCCCGTGCAAGGCTGTGAGAAATAGTGTTCATTTAGGCAAGGAAGGAGTTCTTTGGAACAAATGACCCCCTGAAACTGGCAGAGTGTCTGTAGGACCTCCGGCTGCAACCTGGGGAGCTGCAGTGCACCCACTGCCCAGTCCCTCTCCCGCTTTTCAGGGCTCTCATTAAGGAGCTATTAGTCACCCAACGCATACAGACTGGTCCTCCGCCCCACGAATTAAAACACACACTTCGAATTTAACCATCGAAGTTAAATGGGCTGCTACCTTGAGTCAGGGGCGAACTTGACTCCTGAGCATCAGTCCTACTCTCCAAGTCAGGAGGCAGAGGAAGGTTTAGGATCTTTCCAAAGACGAAGCGCTCGGACGCATTCCTGTGAGTGGCTGTCCAACTAATCTCCTATCACCGCCCCCAAACCCCCCACGCCTCGGGCGTTTTACTTTCGGCGGCTTTTAAGACCAGTGAGGCTGCTCCGGGTCTCCTCGTGGAGCTCGCTGTTGCTCCCTCGGCCAGCCTTTCTTTGGCTGCAGAGCCTGCCTTGGACGCTGTTTGCGCCTAGCACCCAGAAACTCGGGCAGGATCCCAAGCCCGGGCAGGAAAGGTCCATTGATTGAATGACTCTTCCCTTCTTCTGCCTTTGTCTGATCCCAAGCCTAGTTTCCAGAAAACAGCACATGAATCTTGCGCATCACCGCCCCCCCCACACACACACCGTCCGCACACACAAGCAGGTAGATTTATGGTGCCCTGCCCCCATCCCACCCCACCCCCCAGCCGGCCTCTGCCGGAGGACAAAGCATCCCGCGGCCATTGGAATGCTAATGTCTGGGAGCCAGGCCGCTGGGCTGGCACAAAGGCAGGCGGGACCCCCGGGCGTACCCTTCCCCCACGGCTGCGTGGCTGTGTGACCTTGGACAAGTCTCCGAGCCTCGGCTAATTCACAAGAGAAAATGGAATGAGTTCCTAAAAGCTTTTCACTAGATTTCTGAGTCCCTAAGACAGGGTCCTGTTTGCTGTGAATGGAGTTAAAACCCCCTACGACCTAAAGCGATGGAAATCACCGTTTAAGTCCCAGGTACTGGGTGCAGTGTGGAGAAGGAGCGGAGGGGCGGGGTTCGACTGAGAATGGGGCACAAAGTAAACAGTCAATGTACTTACATTTTCCCATTCACACTGTTGTGTCCCTTTCCCTCTCCCCCTTTTAAAATTCCTGCAGACCAGTGTTCCAGAAGGAAGGGGGTGACACTCAATAACACTACTATCCTACCATACCTTCTAGAGGCCCCGTGCACAGAAACTGGGCGACTTGAGGCTAGACAGTTCTTATCTCAGGTCCCCTCCCACTGGCACGGAGGTGGGTAAGGCAGAGTGGCCACACTCATGGAAACAGAGATCCAAAGTCCTGGAACTAAGTGAGTTGCCCTAGGCCCTCCGCCACTTGGTGAGTCATTATAGCAAACTCACACTAGAACCCTTGCTCTAAGCTAGCAGTTTGGTGCTCTTTACTCTGTGCCCATAGATAGGCTTGGGGCAGAGACCTGGGGGCGACTCCGTCTAAAGTTGTATGTGTTTTGGTTCCAGCTGGTTCCTTGGGATTCTTGTAAGGCCGATCCCCGTGGCTCATGGCCAACTTCCAAGCTCCTGTCTGCAGCCTCCGCTTCTGGAATCCGTGGGCCAAAGCGGACTGAGCAGGCGCTTGCCTGGCTAACTCTGTCAAGCAATTCCTCCAAGGTCCTAAAAGACTTGGGCGCGCCCCTGACCATGGTGCTGAAACTGCGGTTGATCCAGCGAGAAACGCGCGTCTGGGGAGGCGTTCACAACGTGGAAAACAAACCATCAGCGCCTTCTTCCCACGTTTCCGGGCTGGAGTCCTAGAGAGGCCCCTGTGGACATGAAAACCCAGAGGACTGTCATGTTTCCCTAGTGTGGTGCGGAAAGCATGGGCGTTGTGTCTACTAACTGAGTGACCCTAGTAAGATCTCTCCTCTCTCCATTCTCTCTCTTATTTTTAAATTTACTTGATCATTTTTACATTTACTTACATATGTATATATTGTTTTGGCTACCTCCCCCGCTTCTTTCTCTCTCTTTCTCTCTCTCTCTCTCTCTCTCTCTCTCTCTCTCTCTCTCTCTCTCTCTGTCTCTCTTTCTCTCTCTCTCAGGCACACAGGAGCTTATGCAAATCAGAACACTCTTAAATGATAGAACTAGAACTGAGTGATTACTTTAGGAATTTCTGACAGCATCTAAGCTATCTGAGGTGGAAATTTACCCTCAACAGGGGTTTTACTCTGGGGGTTACAATGAAATGTCAGTGGGTTACAATGAAGTGTCAGTGGTTCTGAAAGTATAGGCAAAAAAAAAAGTCCTCCAAATGCAAACAGTGAATAACAGAACGATTTAGAGCAGCCACTTTAGAATCACACACCTGAGTTCAAATCATGGTGTTGTGACTAGTCTTTCTTAACGTCGTTTTATCTCTCTAAGGTCCACTTTCCTAATTAGTGAAATTGGAGCAATAAGTAGTAACCACTTAATTGAACTGCTGTACTTGCTTAGCCTTCTACACCTCCAAATGTTACTTACTATTAGCATCTTCGTTTCTCTCAAATTTTTCTCCTGTTCTTTTTGGGGCAGGAGAAGAGAGGACTTTTGTATGAATTTGAATTTGCTCGCACTGCTGTGTATTGTAAATTGACACAAAGACCAGACAGCAGCCATCCCACCTGAGTAACCCTCTCCAGCTTCGACCCACCTTCCTGACCTCCAGAATGGTATGTCCATCTTGGGCATCCCAAATGAGACGTCCAAAATGGAATTCCACCCCTCAACCCCTAAATTAATGTTGCTTCCTGCAGCAGATCTAAGTAGCATCATCCATACTAGAAACCTGGAATTGATCTAGACCTTCTCTCTCACTGCCATTATCTAGTTAACCTTCTAGTCCTGTTGCTTTATCCTTCTCACCTTTTCTCAGTGCTTAAATGTGGCCCCCCTTTCCCTCCTATAAGCATTGCTATTAATCCCCCCACATGAAGGGACCAACATCTGCCTCTGATCTTGACACTCTATCCTCCTGAAGAAGAGTTCCCATCCAATATGCAAATATAACATCGTCACTCTGCTGCTTAATATGTAAACATAACCTTGTCACCCTCCTGTTTAGAAGCTTCAGGTGGTTCCCAGTCACCCATAGGGTAAAGCTCATGTTCTAACAGAGAAGGATGGTGTAATGGGACCTGTGAATGATACAAATCAGAATTCAATTTCCAGCTGGTTGACTATCCAGCTGTTGACAGATATACACTGTCATCCCAGCTACACGAGGAAGCATAAATAGGAAGATGTGGTCCAAGCCAGCCTAGGCATAAAGTGAGACCCTATCCCAAAAATAACCAATGCAGAAAGGGCTGACAGAGTGGCTCAGAGCACCTGTGTACAAGCACAATACCCTGAGTTCGACCCCCAATACTGAAAGAGGGGGAGGGGAAGGTCAGAACTTTAAGTCATTACCTTAAAGTTCCTGATAAGGTATCAGTAAGGTACAGTTCCTTAACCTTTCTTTCCATTTCTTTATCTTTAAAGTGGTATTAGTAATATTGCCTTTGAGGATTCAGGTTAAGGTTGCTATAGCAGAGTTTTCCAGTAACTCAATCTGAAGTGACCATTCCTGGTTAGTGCATAGCTCTGCTCCATGCTATCATTCAGGGACGCTGATTCTTCCATCTTCTTGCTCCACCAGCTCATAGGTCCTTGTGTTTTTCAACCAAAAAGTTGAGACTGCATTGCCATGGGCCCCCACCAGAGGGAAAAGGGAAATCGAGAACAGAGCAGGCTCACCCAGTCTTAAAGCTTAGACTCAGTAGTAGCACACATCACTCCTTTCATCCCACAGAGGACATGATCATTGGCTCTATCTAATGAAATGACAGACTGTACCTGGGAAGAGCTAAAGACTGAATTCTGGTGAGTATGAGCAGTCTCCAGTACTGGACTATGGTCAGTATTAAATTGGAAAGCACATGCTCTACTATTTGGTTTTATAATCACAAGTCACATATGCTTATAAGAAGCAACATACCCATGCACCAGCCTCTTTTTCACAGTGCCTTGTTTGCCTTGATATTTAGAAATACTAATCTGCTTGAAGGTTTCCTTTTACATACACTGAGGTACCCATTCTGCGCTATCCCCTGCCCCCACCCCCAACCCAGCCACTGTTCTGTCTCTCCTTTTCCCCTCCCCAAACCTCTAAACACAGCATCACTTTTCCAAGAAGTGTTCTCTGTACTATTTTTCCCTCCTGCTTCCTGCTGCCATCATATTCTATGCTTGTGAATATCCTAGCACTTTTCAGGCAACCTATAATTATCAGCTAGTTCATCTGCACTCTCCACTGGTCAGTGAGCTCCTTTCAAGAGCAGAGTCTATGGCCATTTCTCTTCAATGAGCAGAACACAAATCACATATTCTAGATCATAAACCACATATTTTTAGGATGAATTAATGAGTGTGAATTGACAAAATGAGTGAAAGACATCACAATTATTTATTTAAACATTTATTTATACTTTCAATTGACAAATAAAAATTATGTATATTTATGGGGTGCAATATGATCTTTTCATCTATGTGTACATTGTAGAAAGATTCAATAGAGGTAATCAACACACTTACCACTCACCAAGTTATTATTTTTGTGGTGAGAATGCTAAAAAATCTGTTTTAGAAATTTTGAAATATGCATTAGTGTTAACTGTAGTTGCCATGCAGTGCAATGGATCACTGAAACATATATTCTCCCAGGCTAACTAAAACTTTGTGCTCTTTGATCAGCATCTTCCCTCTGCTATCCCTCCCCTCCCTTAGCCACCTTTTTACTCTCTGTTTCTATGAAGTGAACTCTTTTAGTTCCACACAGAAGTGAGATCGTACAGTGTTTGTCTGTCTGTGCCTGGCTTATTTCTCTTAGCATAATGTCTACTTCCATTCATGTTGCTTTTGGTATTCTATTGTGTATGCATAGCACATATTTCTTATTCATTTGTCCAGCGGTAGCCACTCAGGTTGGCTCCATATCTTGACTATTGTGAATGATGCTGCAATGAACACGGGAGGGAGTGCAATTATCTTTTTGACACACCAATTTCAATTTCTTTGGGTATATACCCAGGAGTGGGACTGCTGGATCTATTTGTTTAGAAATTTCTATTCCCTCACCAGACTGCCTATCACATAAAGACCAATTAATATTGTTGAACAAGTAAATGAATAAATGATTCATACAGCTGACAGAGTGGCTCAAGTGGTAGTGCACCTGCCTAGCAAGCATGAGGCCCTAAGTTCAAATCCCAGTACCACCAAAAAAAAAATTTTTTTTAAATAAATGATTCATATAGAAACATATGACCCATCCTGCCTCCCATCTTCCTCTGCACCAAAGTAACCTATCCTTGGCTGCCTATGGATCTGTTTTAAAAGATGCCCCATCTGACCAGTCATGGTGGCTCAACCTTATAATCCTAGATACTTAGAAGGATCACAGTTCAAGGGTCAACCTATGAGACCTCATCTCAATCAATGGCTGGGCATAGTGGAACACACCTGTCATCCCAGCTACATGATGAAGCATAAATAGGAGGATGTGGTCCAAGCCAGCCTAGGAATAAAGTGAGACCCTATCTCAAAAATAACCAATGCAGAAAGGGCTGACAGAGTGGCTCAAGAGCCTTCCTAGCAAGCACAATATCCCAACACTGAAAGGGGGCAGGGAGAGGAAAAGGGAGAGGAAGGGGAAGAGGGAGAAGAAGACCCACTTGACTGAGTAAAACCAGCTTAGCACAGCAGTCTAATGGCTTCTGAGCTCACAGTAACAATGCCAATGTCACATGGCTGATCTCTCTTGAGACTGTCCAAGTGAGCCAATGGGAAGAGCACAGGGCTTGGCCTCCATCTCAACCACCAAACTTCATAATTCTATCAACTCAGACAAGTTACTTAACCTCTCCAAGCCTCACTTTCTACAGCTACAAAAATGGAAGAAACCACACTTATCTCATAGGGTTTGATAAGGATTAGCAATAACACACCCTTCATAGGCATGCCAATGACTTGAGGCAGAATCCACTAGAGTCCCCATCTCACCCCCACCTTATTCCTACAGAGGACTTGCAAAGGAAGCATGGGCCAGGAATAACTTTCCCATATTAATCCAGGAAGGGGCATGTGGCTTGGCTGTATACCCAAATCCATCATTACAGAGGAAAACTAAAGGAAGGTCTACTTATCCTCACATCACTGGCTACAGTGCTTCTGTTGTATTCATTATCTATTACTGCACAACAAACTACCCCAAACTTAGCTACTAGAAACAGAAACATTCTGGAAGTCTTCTGTGGATCAGGACTCTGCAGTTGGCTTAGCTGGGTGCCTCTGGCTCAAGGTGTTTCTGGAAGCTTGCAGCCAAGTGTCAACCAAAAATGGGATCTCACCCGATGACTTGACTGGAGGAGGAACAACTTGTACCTGCACCCATGTGATTGGCAGTATTCAATTCCCCCAGGGCTGTGGGAATGTGGGCCTCAGTTTCTCACTGGATTTTGGCTAGAGACCTTCCTCAGATTTTTATTGCTGTGGCCTCTCCATAAAGCAGCTTATACACAGCAACAACTGGCTTCCCTCAAAGTCAGCAAACAAGAGGACAGGGGCACCCAAGACAGAAAACAGTCTTTTTGTAATCTAATCTCAAAAGCCACAACCCATCACCACTGCCACATTCTATTCACTAGAAAAACATCACTAAATCCTGTCCACAGCCAAGGGGAGGAGACTATACAAGGGAATGGGCACCAGGAGGCAGAGATCACTAGGACCTTGCATTGGCAGTAACAGGAATTGTTGCTACCTGCTTTCTACCACCCACAACAAGCACACAGTTAAACACATGGACACACATGCACATGAGTGGACATACACACACACACACACACACACACACACACACACACACACACACACAACTATCTCCTCAAGGCCAAGTATACCAGGATTCAAAAGAAGAAAGCCCAGGTACTTTGACTCTGAGACTAAAGCAGATGTCTCCGTACTCCCAGTGTTTAAGCTGGCTTCCAAGGAGGGCCCAGAAGGGGGTCCACCAGCGTTCATTTGAGCCCCTCCAGCTGATTTCTGACATCCATTTACTGCTTTCAAAGGCCTCCCCTGCCCCCACTCAGGAGGCAGAGATTTAGGATGTCTGGGGCCTGGACACCATACCCACTGAAGGAAATTTACTACCTCTAGAGAACCAGGGCCTGACTTGGGGTCTTGAATGCATCTTTTTCCCCTTTGCCTTCGCTTTATTAGGTTAATCATTGCTTGAATTGGTTGCCATGGTTTGGGCAAACCCATGGCGACTCTATAATGAAGCCTGAAAAACTCGGACCCCATTTATCATCCCCAGTGTTTGGGAGGCCCAGAGCCTCACTTGCCTCCCCCAGGGTCTGGGCACCACCCTTCTGCCTGGGGCCCCAATATCCCTTTTGAACGAGGAATGAACAGGTGGCGACTTGGAAGAGAAGAGGGAACCCTCACAGGTGGAGCAAGCAAAACATTGCACATTTAGACACACACACACACACACACACACACACACTCTTACATTTTCCACTCCAGGCGTCTGAAAACAGACCAAATAGCTAGGCATCCCTGCAGATTTTTTCTTTCTGGGGAGTGGGAAGCAAATGAATGATCTTCAGGTAGAAGGGATTTGCAGCTGCCCATAGAAATAATGGGACCTATGTCCTGGCAGATCCAGGCATAGATTGAGCAACATTGCAATCCTGCAATGACAGATGGGGCAGGGACCAGTGTGGAAATGAAGGAAATAACATGTTCAAGGTCAACCAGTCATAGTACAGCCAGGGTAAGGCCAGAGCCAGTCAAATTTATTATGGAAAATGTCCAGAGAGAAGAGCATAAGAAACTCTTGTGTATCCATCACCTAGATGCAAGAATTATCTACTCAAAGCCAATCATATTTCATGCACATCCCTATCCACTTCCCCCAGCACTTCCTCCATGGATTATTTTGAAACAAACCCCACATATTACACAATTTCAACAGGAAATCCAGCCTGGAGGCATGGCTCCAGCGGAAGAGTGCCTGCCTAGCAAGCACAAGGCACTGAATTCAAATCCATCTCTCTCCCCAAAAAAGCCCCTGTAAATCCTTCCCCATTATCCTTTTTTGTTCAGCATAAATTGCCTAGTAAAGTGTAGCTGCTGAGAATATTAACTGCAGACAGACAGCCTGGGATTCAAATTCAAGTTCTGCCCCTTCCCAGTTTGTGTAGCATTGAGTCCATGAGTCTCTACTCAACTATAAAAGGATATGTTACCTCCCTCATAGGGTAATTTTCAAGATTAAATTAAATAACACAAGACAAGCACTAATACCTGTGTAGAATCGATAGTGGCTTTTATTTCCATTCTTGTGACTACTGCACCATCCTCAGTAGCTGTCATCCTGGCAGGAGGTCAGCTCTGGGCTTTGTGCACAGGTCTCTTGATGAGGTCCCTGAAATAGCAGCAAGTGACTTGTCACTACTCTGTAGCTGGCACTGGATCCTGAGAACATGGATGTCAGCAGTGCTGGCTCCAGGTGCTGACAGCCCCCAGCTCAGCTTTCACAGCCAGGCTTAACTATGTACCATGAGCCTCCAAAGGGCAAGACCAGCTCCCCCTTCTCCTTTTCTGACATCTTAGGCTTTCTAGCCTCTTGGCTACTGATCCCTTTTGTGAGTGCATTGTATATGTGTGTGTGCACGCACATACACTTGCTTCTCTGGGTGTGCTGTGTCCCCACATGTGAATGAGCACATTCTTGAGCTTCCATGTGCTCAGCCTGTCAGGGAGTCTCCAGAGGGAGACTAAGGCCTACCCCTTTGCAGGTATTGTTGACTGACAGAAATCAGAGGAATACTGGCTCAATGGTAGTTTGAAGGCATAAACAGAACACTGAGACTTCCTGGAGAGGCAGGAGAGACTCTCCAATAGGGAAGAGTGAGAACAGAAAGAAGGCTCAGTCAGGAAGCTCTTTGCAGCCTGCATGTATGGGAAGGGAGGCAGCCCATCAAGGTTCCTCACTCAGGTGAGGCCTGAGTCTCAGTTAGCTGACCTGCTCTGCAGAAAAGGTTTGTTTCTAGGAGATGAGGCCACACCCAGGAACAGAGCTCTGCAGGGTTCTGGCTGAAAGGTCTATCCATGCTCCAAATTGCCCATCTTTTTCTTTTTTTTTTTTTTCCAAATGACAACTGATATCAAAGGTTTACTAAGTCTGAGCACAGTGCTAGTGCCTTCTGGTTATTAGCCTATAAAGCCAGAATTATTTTTCCCACTTTGCAAATGATGAAACTGAGGTTAAGTAGCATTAAGTAGCATGTTAGCGGTTGCCCAGTGAGCTACCTGGGTTAGACTTGAACCCAGGCTCTCTTGACCCAGAGCTGTGGCTCTTCACTGTCCTGACATGTTTTCCTTTTCCTTCTTAAAAGTTTTGATTTTAGACATTTCAAATATGCACAAGAGTAGAGAGAATAGAATAATGTATCTTTCCTCACTATCACTCTGCTCCTACTGGTTAAAAGCAGTGAGTGAGAAGAGGGGTGTGGTGAAGGGCACAGACTGTAATGAAATTCCCATAGACTGACCATCGATTCAGTGCCAATCTTGTTTCATCTCTTTGTATCCCCCAGTCCCCAAAACCCACACGGACATCCCAGGTCTCCAACATTCCATAGGTATCTTACTGTTCATTTTTAAATGATAAGGACATTTTCAAAAAACAAAGGCACCAAGCCATTTTTATACCTAATGAAATGAATGGTTTTATAATATGACTTAATATTCATTCATATGCAAAAGCCTCCAATTCTTTTTTTAATGTACAAACAAACAAAGACCTCCCATCCTGGAGTCCCCATACCTGCTGGAGACAAGGACCAAGGTTCCAGAATCAACTGTGACCCCAGGGCTTAATGGGACCAGCCTTGAGCAATTTATTTCTCTCCCCTCTTGCCCCCACCAGCCCTCACCCTAAAGTATTCTGACCAAACATCCTGGTTTTTCTGGAACTTCTCTGGCATTAGCACTGCAAGTCCCCAGTCCCCAGCAAAATTCAATGGTTGGTCACCCTATAAGGAGTTGGAAACCTGGGACCCACCCTAGTACTCTCTCCCGATCTCCTAACTAGCTCCAGTGTGGGGTCACCCACAGAGAGCAGGGGGAGCCCCTAACCAAATTTCAAGGGCCCTCAAAATGACAAATAATTTACGGAAACCTTTGAAGGGCCCAGGCATGCTCAGCTCAGGCATGCTCAGCTCAGGCAAGGACAGAGCCTGAAGCCCCCAAGCCGCCAGCCTGGAGAATCTGGATCTTTTCACACACAGGGGGCCAAATTCAGTGGTCTCCTCCTCCCTCCGTCCTTGCCCCTCTCCAGATCTAATGACAATCCAAAGAGTTCCTGATAGGGTTTTAAAAGATGCTCTTCCATTCACTGTCCATCAAGCATGAAAATCCAGCTCGTTTTTGTCCATTCTTCCACGTAAAGGCCTGCCCAGCCCAGGGCCTGCAGCCTCAAACTTGTCACTCACTCTTCACTTCCTTTTGTTGGATTAGCCTTTATTTCATTCTTCTGTCTCCTCCACACACCCTCCTCTCCCCCTCCTCACTCCATCCCTGTCCTTCTCTCTGCCCGCCCCCAGCACTTCCCAGTCCCTCTCTCTCCACACACAAAAAGCAACAGACCAGTCTGGGAATTTCTTTACAGTCCCATGCTCCCCACCCCCATCCTCCTGCCTCTTCTCACTTGCTGCTCTTTTAAAGTGGTAGCAAAAAGCCAGCAGCAGCAAAAAGGACTCCCAATCCATCAATAAAACTGCCTCATGTCCTGACTGGAAATGGCCTCAGGGACCTCTGAAGCCCAACCTTTGGCTTCACAGCTGTGGAAAGTGAAAGCCAGGGAAAGGAAGGGACAGGCCCAAGGTCACCACAGAGTTAGTGGCAGAGAATGAATCTGAGATGGATCAGGGTCCAGCAGGTGAAGCCTCTTGGCCTAAACTTCCCACTCAGAATTGATGGCCACTCCTCTGTCCCCACTACACAGAATTGATTCCATGTTAAGACTCTTGGCTATCAGATCTTAAGTCATAGCTTGAAGACAGGGGCCATGTCCAGCTCACCACTGTGTGAATGCTTAGCACACAGCAGGCATTCATTGGTGGTGATGGTGGTAGTGGGATGATTTTTGTTATTTGATTTGGTTTGGTTTGGTTTATTGAGATATTATGTAGTCCAAGATGGCCTCAATTTTTTGATCCTTCTGCCTCCACCTACTTAGTGCTGGTTGAAAGTATGTGAAGTCAAGCTTCCCTTTGCTTTTTGGGCCTCTTATCAGCCACCTTTGAGTTAGTAAATTTGTTGCCAGGCCAGGGAATAATAGAGCGACTCTAGAAAAGTCAGACACCTCCATCGTCACTTCCTTTTTGAGAAAAACCTACACTGGGAGGAAAGGAAAGAGATGCCCCCTTCTTCTCCAGGGGCAGGGCAAACAGGTCAGGAATCCTCACACCCCTCAGTGCCAGGGTGGGTGGCAACAGGCATCCCATCTGAAAGGAGGGAGAAGAAGCAGGGAAGAGTGAGAGAGCATCTGCTACCACAGTACTGAGTTAGTGATATTGACAGAGGACAGAGGCCACTGTTATTAGCTTGGAGACACACCAGCCTCAGAAGGAGATACAGGTCAGATTTAAAAGCATACCCCTAGTCAGGTATGGTGACATGTGCCTGTAAATTCCAGCACTTGGGAGGCTGAGAAAAGAAGATTTTGAGTTTGAGGCCAGCATGGGCTACATAGTAAGACCCTGTCTCAAAATAAAACAAACAAAAAAGTACATCCCTATGGAACTTGACCTCTCCTCTATAACCAGAATTATGGTACCACTATCCAGCCACATGCCCAGTCAAGATCTCAGTCCTCCCCTGAGTCAGGGGACTCTGTCTCTACAGTGCCTGTGGGCTTTTCCTGCACCTTTCCCTCCAGGGCAGCCCACACTCCACAGCCTAATCTCCCAGCTCATGTCTTCCCTTTGCACAGAGCTTTCCAAGGAGACAGGAAACACACTTCCTTTCTTTAGTAGATTGTAGTGGTCAAGAGCAGGAGTCAGATTCTCTGGGTTCAGATGACAGATCTGCCACTACCAACTTGGTGATCTCAGGCAGCCTGTTTAAGCCCTAATGTCATTGTGAAATAGGGATAATTATAGTATCTCTCTCATAAAACAGTCATGAAGATTAACTATAGAATCTACAATGCACTCAGTATCCTCTGGGCATTGATTCCAGAACCCCAACAAATGCCAAATCTGAAGATGCTCAAGTCCCTTATGCAATGCATATGAAAATACATGTATAGATACATGCTGTATGTAATATAATATATGTAATACATATAATACATATGTAATCCTTAAAACCATCTATAGTAAGTTCCCTTATTTATAAATTTATTATATACTATTTTGACCAAGTACAGTAAAAAAAAAAAAAACCAAAAGAAATTTCAAAACCAAAAATTTTCTTTATTTTTATTTTTTTTTTTATTTTATTATTCATATGTACATACAAGGCTTGGGTCATTTCTCCCCCCTGCCCCCACCCCCTCCCTTACCACCCACTCTGCCCCCTCCCTCTCCCCCCCCCAATACCCAGCAGAAACTATTTTGCCCTTATTTCTAATTTTGTTGTAGAGAGAGTATAAGCAATAATAGGAAGGAACAAGGGTTTTTGCTAGTTGAGATAAGGATAGCTATACAGGGAGTTGATTCGCATTCATTTCCTGTGCATGTGTGTTACCTTTTAGGTTAATTCTTTTTGATCTAACCTTTTCTCAAGCTCCTGGTCCCCTTCTCCTATTGGCCTCAGTTGCTTTAAAGTATCTGCTTTAGTTTCTCTGTATTGAGGGCAACAAATGCTATCTAGTTTTTTGGGTGTCTTACTTATCCCCATACCTCCCTTGTGTACTCTCACTTTATCATGTGATCAAAGTCCAATCCCCTTGTTGTGTTTGCCCTTGATCTAATGTCCGCATATGAGGGAGAACACACGATTTTTGGTCTTTTGGGTCAGGCTAACCTCACTCAGAATGATGTTCTCTAATTTCATCCATTTACCTAGCCCTTTTTTTTTTCATTTTTATTAAGATATATTCATTGTACAGGGGGATTCATTGTGACAGTTCTAAGTAAGCTCACATTGTAATTGGTTAGATCAGCCCCCACTGTCTCTCCTCCCAATCTCCTCTCCTCCCCACATAAAGCAATTGCAAGAGATTTCATAGTTCTATTTCATACATGTATATGAAGTCCCTCTACCATATACCCTCACCTTCATCTCCTCCATTCATCCTCCCCTTTCCCACAAGGACCCCCCACCACCACACACTGTACCTATTTTTACAATCCTGTCTTTCATTATTAATTCCAAAGTCAATGTTGGAAATGTATCCTGGCTGTGAGTATACTTTACTTTGATCAGTTCAATCCCTTCCATTACTCTCCCCCCACTCCATTATTCAACAGCTTTCAACACATATCTTTATATTCTCTGCCTGCACAGATGTGTTTTGATAGTTAACTCTTTATCACTCTCTTTTCCTTTCCCTTTCCCCTGAGTTCCAGAGAGTAGTTCCACTATTACAAATACATTCCACAATAAGTTCATATATGATCATGCTTATTTTTGTGTATGTTTATCTTGGGATCTGTCTTCCACATATGAAAGAAAACACACTGCTATTGTCTTTCTGAGCCTGGCTTACTTCACTTAACATGATGTCTTCCAATTGCATCCATTTACCTTTAAAACACAAAGTGTCATTCTTCCTTAAGGCTGAATAAAACTCCATTGTATATATAGCTACCACATTTTCTTTTTTTTTTTCTTTTATTATTCATACGTGCATACAAGGCTTGGGTCATTTCTCCCCCCTGCTCCCACCCCCTCCCTTACCACGCATTCCACCCCCTCCCTCTCCCCCTCACCCCCTCAATACCCAGCAGAAACTATTTTGCCCTTATTTCTAATTTTGTTGTAGAGAGAGTATAAGCAATAATAGGACAAAAGAACAAGGGTTTTTGCTGGTTGAGATAAGGATAGCTATACAGGGAGTTGATTCACATTAATTTCCTGTGCGTGTGTGTTACTTTCTAGGTTAATTCTTTTTGATCTCACCTTTTCTCTAGTTCCTGGTCCCCTTTTCCTATTGGCCTCAGTTGCTTTTAAGGTATCTGCTTTAGTTTCTCTGCATTAAGGGCAACAAATGCTAGCTAATTTTTTAGGTGTCTTACCTATCCTCACTCCTCCCTTGTGTGCTCTCGCTTTTATCATGTGCTCATAGTCCAATCCCATTGTTGTGTTTGCCCTTGATCTAATGTCCACATATGAGGGAGAACATATGATTTTTGGTTTTTTGGGCCAGGCTAACCTCACTCAGAATGATGTTCTCCAATTCCATCCATTTACCAGTGAATGATAACATTTCGTTCTTCTTCATGGCTGCATAAAATTCCATTGTGTATAAATACCACATTTTCTTAATCCATTCATCAGTGGTGGGGCATCTTGGCTGTTTCCATAACTTGGCTATTGTGAATAGTGCCGCAATAAACATGGGTGTGCAGGTGCCTCTGGAGTAACCTGTGTCACAGTCTTTTGGGTATATCCCCAAGAGTGGTATTGCTGGATCAAATGGTAGATCGATGTCCAGCTTTTTAAGTAGCCTCCACATTTTTTTCCAGAGTGGTTGTACTAGTTTACATTCCCACCAACAGTGTAAGAGGGTTCCTTTTTCCCCCGCATCCTCGCCAACACCTCAAAACCAAAAATTTTAAATTCCTTGCATTCTGCAGCTCAGTTGATGTGGCGAAGCTCTCAGTCAGTCCCATGTCATGGTCAGTTTTTAAAATCATCGTGTAATCTACTGTGTAACTGTGTGAAACCTGCCTCCCAAAAAAGTACATGGTGCCCCCAAAAACAAGATAAAAGTTACGGTAACCCTCCCCTAGGAGAGGCAACATAACTCGCTTAATTTAAGTGATAAAGTGAAAATTTGAGATTTATTGAAAGGTGGCATGTCTTTAGTAGAAGTTGGCCAGTGTTATGGGAAAAGTGACTCAAGTATTCATAGTATAGTGAGGAACAGTATATATCCTTAGCATTCATGGGTTTTCCTCAACAGCAAGCTACTTGGAACCAGATACCTATGGATCCCAAGGGTCTACTGTGCTAAGTAGACAATAAGACTGCAGACTTTCCTATCTGTGTTAGTTACTCTTGTGTAGCTGTGACCAAAACACCTGAAAGAACACTTAAAGGCAGAAGGATTTATTTTGGCTCACATTTCAAGGACTTCAATCCGTACTTGCTTGGGCCAGTGTGCTAGGGCAGAACAACATGGAGGTGGAAGTGAGCAGAAGGGGCAGTTCCTGCTTCATGGCAGACCAGAAGTAAGGAGAAACCATGGACCAGGTATAACCCTCAAAGACATGTCCCAGTGACCTACTTCCTCGATCTAGGCCCCACTTCTAAAGTTTCCAGAACCTGTCCAAAAGCACCACCAGTGGGGACCAAGGTCTCAACACATGAGCCTGTAAGGAACACATCCTATGCAAACCATAACATTCCAACCCTGGCCCCTAAAAGATTATGGTTGTACCATAATGCAAAATGCATTTAGTCCATCTCCAAGAGTCTCCAAAGTCTAAACATTTCCAGCATTGTTTAAAAGCCCATGTTCAAAGTCTCCTCAAAAACTCAAATTTAACTTGAGTTTCTGTGAGTGGGCATCAGTGGCTCAGTCTGTAATTCTAGCTACTCAGAAGGCAAAGATCAGGAGGATCTCAGTTTGAACGTGAGACCCTATCTCGAAAAAACCCAACATAAAACAAGGTTGGTGGAGTGGCTCAAGTAATAAAGTGTCTGCCTAGCAAAACCTAGCAAGCGTGAGGCCCTGAGTTCAAGCCTCATTACCACCAAAAAAAACCTACTAACTCTCAGTCCCTGGAAAATTGAAAAGAAAATTAAATACTTCCAAGACACAATGGCATAGGATAAACATTTTCATTCCAAAAAGGAGGAGCAGGAAAATAGTAAGGAAGGATTGGACCAAAGCAATCCTTTAGCTCCATGTCTGACATCCAGGGCACACTGTACACTGTAGTAGCATGATATGGGCTCCAGTGGGTTTGGGCATCTCCACCCTTTTGACCTTGCCAGTTGCAACCCAGGTGACCTCTTTCTTAAGCTGCTTCCACTCGTTGCTCACAACTTCCCTCAGCAGGCATTCCACATTCCTGGTATCTCTAACATCCTGGGGTCTCCACTGCAGCTTAGGTTCAAAACTTCACACATTGCTCTCTGGGGGGCTCCCCACAGAGAATCCAGCCCTGATACCCATTGCCTGGTCTCCGCCACACTCTCCTTTGAAATCTGGGTGGAAGTTTCTTGAATTCTGCATGCCTTCAAAACCAGCATAGTAAGAACAACTTTGAGATCTGATACCAGCTTGAGCAGTAGCCAGGACTTCTTTTACCAGGGCTGCATTGTTCTCTCAATGCCTGGGCAACTGAGTCTGGGAAATACTTCCATAAGTGGCTGGAGAAAGCAGGATGCCCTGGAGCTCTCCCACCAAAGCAGTCTTTCAACTGAGTTTACTTCTTTATACTGGATCCTGGAATGATCCAGTGGTCTGGCTAGCTCCTGAAATGCCCTAAAGTTATCTTTCTTATTGTCCCAATGCAAAATACTTGATTTCTTTCCTTTTTACTTCTTTTTTTTTTTTTTTTTGGAGGGGGCAGCGTGGAGTGAGGAGGTCTGGAATTTGCTATGTAGCTAGGCTGATCTGGAACTCAACAGCTCTTCTGTCTCCAAGTCCTGAGTGCTGAGGTTACAGTCATGCGTCATTATGCCCAGATTGATTTCTTTTCAGTGGCAACACCTCATCCTCCTGAATGCCTGAAATTTTAAGCACACTCCTTTTCTGGCCAAACTATGCATTTTCCAAATCATTCATGCTCTGGTTTTTGCTCCCAATTCTCAATAGAAGCAACCAGCAATAACCATGCCACAGCCTAAATGCTATGCCATCTTCCAATTTTCTACAGCAAATTAATTAGGCCATTACTTTTTAATTTAATCTCACTCAAAGTCTCAGGACACAGAGAAAATGCTGACAAATTATTTTCCAGAATGTAAAGGAATGGCCTTTTGTCTAATTCCCGATAGAGTCCTCATTTCCACCTGAAACCTTTTAAGCATAGTCTTCACTGTCAGCATTTCTATCAGCATCCTGGTCGTCCCAGTTCTCACCAGCCTCTCCCATCAAGCTCTGCTTACAACATTCTAGGCTTTTTCTAACCTGCTTCTCCAAACTCTTCCAAATTCCTCCCACAAACTAGTTCCAAAGGTTTAAGAACCATATGGTCAGGTTTAATAAAAAACAATGGCCCCACTTCTCTGATACCAATTTCCTATATTTGCTTTCTCATCACTGTGACAAAATACCTGACATAAACAACTTAAAGGAGGAAGAATTTATTTTGGATGGTTTCAGAGAGTTCAGTCCATGATTGCTTGGCTCCATATGTTTAGGCAGAACATCATGGCAGCAGGAGTGTATGGAGGAGACTCCTTACCTCACGGTGAACAGGAAACAAAGAGAAAGAAGGAACTGGGGACCAGTTATAACCTCCAAAGGCATACCTGGGCCTGCTTCTTCAAGTTCCTAAAGTTTCCAGAACCTCTCAAAAGAGTACCACCAGCTGGGGACCAACTGAGCCTGTGGGGGACATTTCATATTCAAATCATAGCACTTTTTTTTTCTTTTTGGCAGTACTGGTGTTTGAACTCAGACCTACACCTTGAGCCACTCCACCAGCCCTTTTTTGTACTAGGTTTTTTTCAAGATAGGGTCTCCCGAACTATTTTCCAGGGATGACTTTGAACCTCCATCCTCCTGATCTCTGCCTCTTGAGTAGCTAGGAGTACAGGAGAGAGCCACCAGCACCCAGCCCATAACACTTTTGTTTCTAAATTTTTGTTAGTTTTCTGCACAGAGCTTTTACATTTTCTGGTTAGAGAGAAATGTTATCCTTTAAAAGTTTTAATTTGTGCATAGAGTAGGACTTCAGTTTTTAGATCTTTCTGGGATAGTAAGAATGGCTCCATTAGGGTAGAACATCTGTGCTGTCTAGAAGCATGATAAGGGAAGTAGGGATGCAAAGGCCTGTACAGGCACCCAGGGGCTAAGATGGCAATGAGCAAGGAGCAGAAGGAGGAGCTGAACTCCTATCTCCCACTTCAAAGGTCAGTGATCTTTCCTGTCTCCCTTCAGTCTCCCACTGTAACACACTGAGTCTAAGGAAGTGGTGTAAAGGAAGTTGTGTTAGCCAGTTTTCCATTGCTATAACAAATGCTTGAGCCAATCAGCTTATAAAGAAGAAAGGCTTGCTTGAGCTCATCATTTGGGAGGTTTTAGTCCGTGACTGATTGGCTGATTGCTTTGGGCTGTGGTAAGGCAGTAGATAGTGTGGCAAGGGCACATGTGGAGGAGCCCTGTTTACTTCATGGCTAAGAGGGAGAGAAAGATACTGGCAACCCACAATCCCCTTTGAAGGTACATCTCCACTGACCTAAAACTTCCCACTAGGCCCTACTTCTTTTTTTTTAATTTTACATCATTTATTAACAAATATTTACTGATAGCCTATTAAATCTGAGGCCTTCAGAACTTGGGATATAGTGTTGAACAAAAACTGACAAAAATCCCTTTCCTTAGAGAGTGTTCAATCTAGTAGAGAGAGAGAAAATAAAACTTAAGTAAAATAAATGTATGCATACAGTAATAAGTAGCATGAACAAAAAGTAGGGAAAGGGACAGGGAGTACTTGTGTACGGGGGGTGAGTGAAAAAGCTGCATTTTAAAATAGGATGGCTGGGGAAACCTTCTGATAAAGCAGGTTTGAGCAAAGGCTTGAAGGAGGTAACCCAACCATATGGAAAGAAAAGGTGTTTCCAGAGCAAAGCACAAATGGAAAGGCTTTGAAACCGAAGTGTCTCTGGAATGTCAAGGAAGAACAAGGTCAATGTGGCTGAGCAGAATGGGCAAAGAGGAAAGTAGTAGGAGATAAGGCCTCAGAAGGAATCAGGATCAGATTTTGTAGAACCCTGGATGACATTGCAAAGACTCCAGCATTTATTGAGTAAAATCAGTGGCAAAATGAGTTGGTTTTTGTTGTTTTGGTTTGGTTTGGTTTTTTTGCTTTTTTTGTTTTGTTTTGTTTTTTACAGTACCAGGGTTTGAACTCAGGGTCTACACCTTCAGCCACTCCACCTGCCCTTTTTGTGTTAGGTATTTTGAGATAGGGTCACACAAACTGAACTATTTGCCAGGGCTGGCTTCAAACCAAGATCCTCCTGATCTCTGCCTCCTGAGTAGCTAGGATTACAGGCATGAGCCAACCATACCTGGCCAAAATGAGGCTTTGAACAGAGGAGTGGCATGTGATCTTACTTCCTTTGAAGGGATTTCTCTGGTTGCTAGATTAGGAACAATCTCTAATGGGCAAGTATAGAAGCAAGAAGGTGACTCAGGTGAGACACAGTAACAATTTGAACCAGGGCTGTAGTGGGGTAAGCACTGAAAAATAGTTGTATTTTTGAGTGTCCTTTCAAGGTAAAGCTAACACGGATTGGATATGGATTGGATAAGAAAAACAAGAGTGAAGGTTGACTCCACACTTTCATGGCCAAAAGAAATAGAGGATGGAGTTGTCATTTATTGATGTTTCCTGAAGACTACAGTAAGGAACACTTATTGTTAGTTCATTTGATCAGGGTGTGTGGGGAGGTGAAAATCAGATGTGCTAAATATAGCTGCTGAACTGAGAAAATATGCAAAGTGCAAGCAGAGAGATTACTTAGGAAACTTCTAATAATCCATGTGTGAGGTGATGGATCAAGCTTTTGGCAGTGGAAATTATGTGAAATGAAGATATACAATGAAGCCAGAGCTGACAATTTGCTGATGGAGTGATGAAGGATGAAAGAAAGAAAAAGAGGAGAGTCAATGGCTTCTACAAGGTTTTGGGCCTCAATACTAGAAAGATGGAACTGCTGTTAACTGGAAAGGGGAAGAGAGTAGGAAGAGCAAATGTGAAGGAATCCAGCTATGTGGAAATACCAACTAGTCAGAGTTATAAATCTGAAGTTTAGGGGGCAAGTCAGATAGGTCCCACTTCTTAAAGGTTCCATCACCTCCCGATAGTGCCAAGCTGGGGACTAAGCCTTTAACACATGGTCCCTTTGGGATACACTTATTCCAACCATAGCAGAAGTGGAACCAGTCAATCACACAGGAGCTTTTTGAGTTCGTCCTACGTGCCCTGACTTGTGGTGAGGACTCTGGGGACTCAAGATAGACCTCAAGCACCTAGACTGCTCAGGAAACGAGCATTTTTACATAAAAACATTACTGGAGCCAGGCGCCAGAAGCTCACACCTGTAATCCTAGCTACTTAAGAGGCTGAGATCCGGAGGATCTTGGTTCGAGCCAGCCCTGGCAAATAGTTTCGAGAGTTCCATCTCCAAAATAACCAGACCAAAATGGACTGGAGGTGTGGTTCAAGCAAGAGAGCAAAATCATTCTGTCCTTAAATCCAAACACAAGCTCATATAAGAAAAGAAACAGACAGCTTTATAGAAGAAGGTCACGTGAAGACTATCCAAGGCTGGAGTTCTGTAGTCACAAGTCCAGGGACACCTGAGTCCATAAAAAAGTCAAATAGGCAAGGAAGGATGCTTGCTAGAGTTTTTAGAGAGAGTGCCATCTGCCACTGCCTTGGTTTTGGTCCTCAAGCCTCCAGAATTATGAGAATCAATTCCTGTTGTTTTAAGCCTTTCAGTTTTGTGGTCATTTGTTCTAGTGGCCCCAGGAAACACTCCTAAAAGCATGGCATTATTCTGTGCTCCTTAAACAGAGCACAAGCTACACTCAGGCAGTGGCAAATAGCACAAGTTCAGCAGATGCTGGCTTCCCATGCCCACCTGTCTTGATGATTAGAGAGCCACCACTTACGGCACTTATGGTCCCGTTCTATGCACTCCCAGATCTCCTGAGATGTGCTTACTCATCTGCCACATGTCACAGCCTGCTGTGGGGACTGAGCTCTTCTCTCTGCTGTCCTGGCTAGTTGCTGACAGTAGTGGCTAGCTGTTGCCTGAGGAGCCAGTTATCCCAGCTCAGTGGGATTGTGTGCAGAATAAATGGAATCTAAGCGAGGACCCATGAGCCTTTCTGGTGAGTGTTGTGTGTGAACTTTGAGTCTTGGACTTTGTGCCATTGGGATGATGCAAGGGGATGGGAAAGAGAGAGGCCTTATCTAGTATGGGAGGGTCAGGGTCATGGCATCAGCCAGGAATTCTCAGATGTGAACTGAGAATGTGTGTATACACAAAGTTGCTGCATCAGGAAGACAGCCGCAGGGATTTTAAAAGGAGGAAAGGGTTTCTAGAAGGAGGTAAGGCTTTATTTATTTCTTGTGGTACTGGGGGTTGACCTCAGGGCTTTCCCACTTGAAAGGAAGGTACTCTACTTCTTGAGCCAGACCCCTAGCCTGGAAGTAAAGCTTTGAAGGTGAGAAGAAAAGAAACAAAATGAGCATGGGGTTTGAGCCCAAGGACTGGCCAAATGTTTGCTCAGTCACTGTTAACATTTGGTGGATTTCCTTCCAGATTTTTATACATGTACATGAAAAAGAAAAATCAAGCTGCCGTATACTTCTGTCAAGCTGTGCATCTTTCACTTAGTGTATAAGCATATCTTTCAACCTCAACGTGACCTTGTCATTCTAATTGCTATGCTAACTGCTTCAATTTTCTCATCTATAAAAGAACAGCCAGCCTCCATACCCACAAATTCTATGGCCAAGGATTCAGCCAACCACAGATTGAAAATATTTTTTAAAATATTGCATCTGTATGGGTTTTTCTTCCCTAAACAATTTAGTATAACAACTATTTACATAGACTATGCAGTGCATTAAGCAGTGTAAGTTATCTAGAGATGATTTTGGTACTCAGGAGAAGGTGCATATGTTACATGAAAATACGATGACTTGAGCACCCTCAGATTTAGGTATCCAAGGGGAGTCCTGAAGCCAACCGTCATGGATACTGAGGACCATCATGGATACTGAGGATGACCGTATCTGGTTAGCCTTTGTTCTTAGGATCAGGGGAGATTAAAGTGAGAAAGATATGGTACTGCAGACGTGTGTTGGGTGAGGGGTCTGTGTGTGGCTCATGGGCCTTTGCAGGAAGGACATGGATCCTTTTGTTAGCCATCCGCCTAAGGACTAATGCTGCAAGAACAGCCCGGTCCAGGGAGGTGGGGGATGGTGGCAAGGCAGAGCTGCCTTCCCGCAGCTCCTCATCCATCAGCACTGACAAACCTGGCCCCCTGTGAGGGTTCCAGCCTCAGGTGCTGAGCAACGGCAGGTACCGAGCAGGAGTCCTTCCGGGGGCCCATGCACCCCCCTCTTAGGTCAACAGACAGAAGGGGTTCTGTCGACCTGGTTGGGACAGGGAAGATTAATGGAGCAGGTGCAGGCTGGGGTGGGACAGTCACCTGGTCTGACAAGGTCCCTCCTGGAGATTGAGTGCCTGACCCAGGCCAAGAACCAGGTCTGACGTCATGCAGCCTGGGCTGGGATTTGGCTGGAGGTAGCTGGAGCCAGCTCCATTGGCTCTACTGCTTACCTGGCCTCTGGCCTCATTTGGTCTACCATAGGAAGCCTAGAGAGAAGCCCCTGGAAGCCAACCTGGCACCCAGTTGTAAAACAAATCTTTTTTGTTTCTCCAATTGCCCAAGAAACTCACTGCAGAAATGTATAGATTATAACATATATGTGTGTGTGTGTGTGTGTACATACATACATGTGTGTGTATATATATATATACAGGGTCTCATGCAAGTGCTCTACCGCTGGAGCCATGCTCCAGCCTTTTTGTTTTGTGTTTTTATTCTTTTTTATTTTTATTAGCATATTAACTGTACAAAGGGATTTCATTGTGATATTTCCATACACACGTATTATATTTTGTTTTTTAAGATAGAGTCTCATTAACTTTGTTCAGACTGGACTCAAACTCACAGTCCCCCTGCCTTGGCCTCCCAAGTGCAGGGATTACAGGCATGCACCACAACCCCCAGTTTAGCAAGTTTTTTTGTGAGGGGAGGTACTGGGGTTTGAACTCATCATCTCATGCTTACTAGGCAGGTGCTCTACCACTTGAGCCACTCCATCAGCCCTTTTATGTGTTGGGTATTTTCGAGGTAGGGTCTCACAAACTATTTGCCCAGGCTGGCTTCAAACTGTGATCCTCCTGATCTCTGCCTCCTGAGTAGCTAGGATTACAGGTATGTAATCCAGCAAGCAAAATATTTTAAATCACTTGTTAATACTACAGTGAGAGCCACTGTTCATATAGATATCTACCTATATAGCAAACTAGGTGTCTGCACACACACACATATACGAAGAAAAAGAGAAATCACTCCATACTTTTTGTCTTATAATCTTTTTACATTTATAAATATTCTTCTCTTCCCCTTCCTCTTCTCCTCCTCCTCTCTCTCCTCTCTTTCTCCTCCTCCTCCTTCTTCGTTTTCAGGTGAGAATTTGTTGTGTAGCCCAGACTAGCCTCGCTTAAACTTAGATCCTTCTGCCTCAGCTTTTTGAGTGCTGAGATTACAGGGATATGCCACCATGCCTGGCTATTATGAATACAGATTATTTTATCATTTTAATTGCTACATATATTCTGTATACTGAGATAAAGTATTATAATGTACTTAACCAAAAATTCCCTCTTGTAACTTAGTTTCATTCTTTATTTTAAAAAATCATTATGTATACAGGTGAACATTTTTACACATATAGTATCCCTCAGTATCCATGGGAGATTGGTCCTAGGACTCCCCAGTGAATACCAAAATTCATCTATAAAATGTGGAAGCATTTGCATATGACCTACACACATCCACCCATGTACTTTAACCTGTGTCTAGATGACTTATAATACCTAATGCAACACAAATGCTACGTAAATATT
Source organism: Castor canadensis (assembly GCF_047511655.1). Classification (NCBI taxonomy): domain Eukaryota; kingdom Metazoa; phylum Chordata; class Mammalia; order Rodentia; family Castoridae; genus Castor; species Castor canadensis. Next base: position 60,143,655 of record NC_133392.1, on the reverse strand, counting down.
GTTAGAATGGATTGTTTAAAGAATAACAGCAGGATACATCCAATGTATTTTTTTTTCTTTTTTTATTCAGTGTGTTTTTTTCAAATATTGTCAATCCATGGCTGGTTGAATTCTCAGAGGGTAAACCCATGGATACAGAGAACTGACTGAACATTATTCTTTCATAAAAATGTCCTCAACGTGTAACTGTTAGGCCAGAATGTTATGTACTCTGTACAACTTTTGATACCTAAGGCTACAGGGTTGTACCTGTGTTTATTGGGGCCTGTAGGTTGTCCTTCCTGGACTAGGGTGAGAAGGAGCAGTAGGAGGAGGGCAGCCTGTGGACAGAGGTTGGAGTTGAGGCCAACTAGCACAGGTCCTACCTCTAGGTGTTTGACATCCAGCCTTCCACCCAGAAAGAGACATTGCTAGGCAGGCAGGTAAGGAACGCTGTGGGCTTTAGAGGTGAACACCCTGGGCTGTGGTGCAGTCCACAAATCATAGTGGAGATGGGAAAAAAATCTCCAGGGGAGATGAAGTCAAGGAGGATTTTCCTGAGGCAGTGACATTTCTCCTAGCCTTGCAAGGAGAGAAGGAGGTGACTCAGGTGAGGAAGAAGTGTCCATGTTTGGGGGAAGAGGGAAATGGGGGCAGACAGAGCCTGCCCTCAGCCATGGCACTCTTCCCGACTCATCTTAGGTGAGTCTTCAAGGGGCAAAGACTTGCCCCATGATCAGACCCAAACCAATAACCACATATATCACCTTTGTGAACTTGAGAACTCCCCGACCCACTTAGCCTCTTGGCTTTCCCATCTGCCCTACAGAACATGGCTCTGGAGACTCAGGGCACCGCATGGGGTGCATCTCTGGAAATGAGGATTAGTCCAAGGAGTTAATCATCGCAAAGTAAAAGCTGCTTTCTAACTGCTGTCTGAAAAACTAAAGTTCCAGGCATAGTGGTGCACATCTGTAATCCCAGCACTCAGAAGGTGGAGGTAGGAAGATCAAGGGTTCAAGGCTGGCCTGGGTTACATAGCAAGTTCGTGGCCAGTTTGAGTTATGTGTTGAGACCCTGTCTCAGAAATAAAACAAAAACAAAAGAAGCCAAGAATATCATATTTCCACATTTTCACTATGCTAGGCTATCTTCCCTGCCTATAGGACACTGAGAGCTAGCAACTTAGTGGAGAACCCCAGAACCAGACCCCTGAGGCTCAAAGAGGGAGAAAGAAAGTGAACAATCACTGAGAGCCTATCAAATGCAGCCACTCTAGTCACCTGTCACCGAATCCTTATAACATGACTGTGAGGTGCCCATTATGTTTTTGCCCCATTTGACAGGTGACAAAGGCTGTCAGGAGCTGAAACTTCAAGCATTCAGTAATTTACTTAGGGTGATACTGCTGGTGAGCAGCCTGGATCCAACTTCAGGTCACGTGGAGCCTCATGGGTGCAAGTGGGGTGCCCAGAGCTGAGGAGGGTGGGGGCTGAGGCTAAGGGGAAAAGGCAGGGACTCCCAGCTCCCAGACCCTCTTGCACCTCCACTGGCCCCTCTGCATGGGGCAGTCAGACGCTGCTTGACCTTGAGACTCTGACAATGATTTAACCACTGGGGGAGGGGAGGGAATCTGTAAGCTTATGGGTAGGGGTAGGGGAGGGGCTTCAGCTCCAGCCTCTTGGCTCAGCTACTAATTGGGGTCAGGAAGAGTTCTGGGAGCTTCTGACCAACACCAGGACCCACTAAGCCAATGAAGTCCTGTGTCTTGTTCCCTACCCTGTCGAAGTCAGCTTCCCTGAGTGTGAACTCAGGTCACTGAAATATTGTCAGTCCTTTCCCTTGTCCCATCTGGGGGCTGCCTGACTGGTCACAGAACAGAGCAGAAATAACCATGCTGGGAAATCCAGGGAACTTCCTGTCTGTGCAGAGGTTCCAGTGCAAGCTTGCACTGCAGAGCAAGCAGGCATCATGAAGGAAGTGGCCAAGTGGGGACAGTAGTCACCTGAAAAGTCACCTGCCACTTAAGTCCAGTTTATTATTTCTATGCAGCTTCTTCTAAGAGAAGCTGGAAATCTTACCAATGTAAGAAGCTAATTGGGGTGGGGGGGAGAACAAGTTCAAATGCAGTTTAGGCCAAACAAAGTAAGTGTGAATGTAGCCCTAGTCCAGAGCTATGGTTTGGAAACTGAAACCATGAAGGCCAAAAGGTACAACTACAAGGAATTATCTAGAATAATCCTTTTGATTCAGGTGGGGAAACTGAGGCTGGAATGTGAGAGGAAGAGGGCAATAACTTAGTTATGGTCACATACTAAGTAGAGGCCTATCTGGACATGACGTCCAGTTCTCCTGCCCCCCAATTGTGCCTTTACCATAACTTGCTTGACTGACGGGGGTCAGTAAGGAGACACTGAAAATTCTAAGCAGAGAAGTAAAGGAGGAAGCTGAGACCACCCACCCTGCCTGGGTCACCTGAGGCAACTTTAGTCCTTGGGGCACAGGGGTCCTGTACCTTCCACCCAGGGCACCTATGAATTGTTCTTCATCTTTTCCTTCTGTTGCTCCTTCCTCATCCCAGGAGCCCAGGCTCAGGACTCCACAGCCAGCCACAGAAAGCAAGTGGGAGAAGGCGCTAGTATCCTTTTTCTATCTGAAGATCATAGGCGAGCCATCCATTGTGCTATGTGGCAGGGGGAATATCTTGCTATTACTTTTTTGCCATGCTGAGGAACAAACCCAGGCCTTACACTACACTGAACTATACCCCCTATCTCCATTAATACTGATTTTTAAATCAATTGATTTTTTTTTTCGGTACTGGGACTTGAACTCAGGGCCTTCACCTTGAGCTACTCCACTAGCCCTATTTTTGTGAAGGGTTTTTCGAGATAGGGTCTCGGGAGAACTGTTGGCCCAGGCTGGCTTTGAACCATGATACTCCTGATCTTTGCTTCCTGAGTAGCTAGGATTATAGGCGTGAGCCACCAGCGCCCAGCCAAATCAATTGATTTTTAAATAAATTAAGAAATTAAACAAAGAAGCAAAGCAGATAGCGGCCAAAGTTCAGAGTTACAATCACCAATGCAGATTTTGAAGAACGTGGGTATCGGATCAAGATTGTGGGAAGCTTCCTAATGTTGACACCTAGGATCAGTGGGCTTAGCCATGAGTCCAGGGCAAGGCAGCACCATCACCAGCCTCTTCTATTGGTCAGGGCAAAGCAGAAATGCATGTTCCCTGCAGTAGCTTGTACCCAGAGAAAGGGGCTGGGCTACTCTGACTGCTCCTGCCAGACTCACCAATCAGATAAGGTGCTTAGTATTTCCTGGAGCCAAATGAGGGAGACAACAAAGACAGGACAGGAGCGTCCTACTAACAGGGCCTCCTTCACTCAGAAGAGAACATCAGAAGTCCATTTCGTTGCTACTATTCACTAAATAGCTATACCCCTATTATTAGGGCTAATTGCTATCAGTCTACCACCAAGCAACCTTAAACCATCCTATTGGGTGAAACTTTCATTTCAAGTGTATTTTTCATCTCATAGGTATTCCATTTGGGTCTTTTTGTCTTCCATTTCTTTTCTCATTATGTTTGTGTTTTCTTTTAAATCACTAAGTGTAAGTACACTTGTCAAAGCTCTTATAATATCCTTCAACACTAATTCAATCATCTTGGTTAATTCTGGATATATTCCACTGGTTGATTTTTCTCCTAGTCACAGGTAACACTTCTTTGCTTCTTTGCATATCTAGTCATTCTTGATTAAATGCTGGGCAATATAAATTTATGTTGTTGAGTGCTAGTTTTTATTGTTTTCCATTAGAGAGGAATTGTACTTTGTTCTGGCAAGACATCAACAGACTGGTATGATCTTCTTGAGGCTTGATTTTAAGCTTTTTTTTTTTCTAATGGGACTTGAGAATCCTTAACACTAGAGCCAGTTTAGCTTCATTACTGAAATATGACCTTCCTGGAATCTCTCATCACATATATGGACGTCTCATACATTCAGTGATGTCTCTCTAACCTGGGTAGTAAAACCTCAAGTGATTCTGCAACCTGTAGAAGCTTGGAGAACTTTTTCTTACAGCTGCCTAGTAACTTTCCCTGGAAGGATTTTTGTTTCATTTGTAACATGCACAGATCTGCATTCAAAGACTCAAAAGAGCATTTCTTCTGAAATTTTCTCTGCTAAGCAGAATAATCTCTCCATTATTCTGCCCTACAAATTCTATTTGCTTCAGTCTCCTGAACTCTGTTGTCTGTCTGCTTAACTCAGCAAGACCACCAGGCTCTGTTCGGGTCCCCATTCCTGAGCTATACATCCAAAATCATCTCCAGGCACAGAACCAGTGCTCACAAGCTTCACCTCATTTGTTGCTATTCTCTCAAGATCACATTCCTGTGCTGCCTGTTGTCCATGTCTGAAAACTGTCCTTTCACATATTTTGTTCAGTTTTCGAGCTGTCAATGACAAGGTATAAGTCTGCCCTTGTTTGTTTCCCTTACAATTGGAAACAAAAGTCTAGAAAGAAATACCAGAAGTGAGGAAATGCTGTACTGTGACAGTTCCTACACAACAATGAGGGATTAAATGAAGCATCCTGTGCACCAAGGGGTATTCTGTTGGCTCATCTATCTAGTTATAAGGCTGTGCAGTGCAAAAGAAAGAATCAGGGACCTAATTTAGCACCACCCTGACTTTAGTGCATTCTTTGTTTTTTTTCTGCCCCACTCCTTTTCCTCCTTCTCCTAATTATAGCACCCATCTACCTTTGGAGAACAGCCCTTCTCCAATTCCATTTGGCTTGCCTTGGGCTGCCCATTACAGTACTCTCTGCCTTTCTTATCACAGGGATGGGTATGTGATTGATGCCTAGCCAACCAGAGCTCTTCATCGCCCTGCCTGAGCTACTGATTCAGGGATGAGTAGCTGATCCAAACTGGAGTCCCTGAGGCCAGCTCCACTCTGCGCTGCCTGTTTATGTGAACCAATGAATTTCCTTTCCTACTGGTTTGAGTTGGTTTTCTGTCACTTTTAACAACAACAACAAAATCTTGCTATTTACTCCCTGTTTCTGGGTTCAGATGTCTTCAAAGCACTGTCTATGCTCTAAGGTATGTGTGCACAAGACAAGCCACCAGTGTGTGGGAAGAAAATAAAAAACTTCTTATATGAATAGGCATTTCCCAGATGGAAACACATCTGTCAGAGAGGCAGACTGTAAATGCCATAGCCTGAAGGCTAGACCCCATCTGCCACCAGGGCAGGGCCAGTGGATGGATCATCTTCACTGTGCCAGCACTGATCACAGGGCCTGACTTATGGTTGATCTTCAAGCAATATTTACCAGAAACAGGACTGGAGGTATGGCTCAAGTGGTAGAGCAACTGCCTAACAAGCATGAAGCCCTGAGTTCAAACCCCAGGACCTCAAAAAAAAAAAATTACTGGACATGTGAATGTGTACATATGAAAAGACAAGAAATGTTAGGTGAGGGCTTATGATGGGGTATAGGATGCACAAAGGATGTGGAAAATAAAGAGCAAGTGACATAAGTTTTAGAAAGGGAAGAATGCAGTGCTCTTAAGCAGAAAAATTCTGTGCTAAGATTTAGGTTTAAATCTTTGGCAGCAGCAAAAAGACTGAGCAGTGCCCCTTGTCAGGAGTCTATGACAATAGTCAAGTATGAGGTGATGGAGACTAGGTCATGAGGAGTGTCATACAAAAGAGATTTAGAGAAAGAATTACCTTGGTGACTGGGTATTAGGGTAAGATGACAACTGGATAGGTTTGCTTTGGGACAGAAAGGGGTATGAGGTGTCAGGACAGAGGAGAATGATGAGGTCCCAAAGGTTTTCTACTTTGAGAGCCAGAAAAAGAGAATGCCCCAGTGAGAGGAAGGTGTGGAGGAAGCATGAGCGCTGTAGATCCCTCTGAGGACTTGAGTTGAGACATCCACAGCCATGGGTATTGTCAGGGGTGGAGATATACACTGGGGAGTCATGGGAAGAAGAGGTGACACTAAAACAATGAGACTGGGAGGATGGGAAAGCCAAGGAAGAAACTCCAGGCACACTCAAGGGGTGGAACCAGCACTGCCAAATGATGACACCACTCCAGAGGGAGCCTGCAGTTTAGAGACCACAGAGGGTCCCTCTGTATACACAGCCCTGGCAGGGAAGGCCCTGCTGATGGGAAGGAGCACACAGGATGCTCAGACAGAGAGGAAGAGGCCTGAAAGCTGAGTCTCACCAAGGGAGAGGTGATGTTGTTTTGTGGTACTGGAGTTTGAACTCTCAGCCTTGTGCTTGCTAGACAGGCGATCTACCACTTGAGTCACTGGGCCAGCCCTTTTTTTGTGTTGGGTATTTTCCAGATAAGGTCTCACCAACTATTTGCCTGGGCTGGCTTCTAAGCGCATGCTTCCTGATCTCATCCTCCAAAGTAGCCAGGATTACAGGCGTGAGCCACCAGCCCCCAACAAGAGAGGGGTTTTAACAAATGCCACAGGAGGTGAGGAATAGGAGGGACTGGACATGGGGTTAGCTCAGCCAGGATTCAGCATTCTTGCACAGGTCACCCAGCTCAGCTGTAGGAAAGAAGGGTAAAGGAGTTGATCCTGAAGAGTTTAGGAAATGCCGGGTTCTGCATTTATTACTTGGGATAATTTCTGTTCACCTTCTCCAAGCTTCCTGAATGCTTCTGCCTGCGCAGACCACACTCATTTTAAACCTACCCCTCCGTCGTCCTCTCCCTCCTCCTCCCTCCCCAAGCATCTGACTGACTGGGTCTCTAAGTTGGACTTGCATTTCCCTAGTCGCCTTTCTTCCACCATTCTGAGAGCAGAGATGGCCTAGGTGCGAGGAATCAAATGGGAGCAGTAGGTCCCAAAGCCCAGCGTGGTGTCCCACTGTCCAGGGCAGAGTGGGCGGGACTTAATCTGAGTCACGCCCCCTAGCAAGCACCGCCCTCCCTCAGCCTTCCCATTTTGCCCTAGTGTCCCAGGAAGTGCGGGCCAGTGCTGTCCCATCCTTGATGCCCAAACGCCTTGGGGACCAAAGCTCCCTAAAAAAGCGTCCTTGTGGCAGAAGCAAGTAAAATGACAGTTTGGAGAGGCCATTGCTGGGGCGGATCAAAAATCATGAGTTTCCTCCTCAAGCCCCCAGGTCCTAATGTCTCCTGAGACTCCCGGGCTCTGCCATAGAGTTCAATTAGCTGCGGGAGAGAGGAGAGGGGACCGGGGAGGGAGCCACAAAGGGGCGCGTTGTGTGGCCTCCGGGCAGGCCAGCTTTTGAAGGCGGATTTGCTCTGGCTGGCGGGAGGAAGCGAATGCTAATTTCCTCCCGGAGAGGATCTGCGGCCCTTCCTCCCAAGTCCCCAGAGGAGGGAGCGGGAAGTTGGACTTGCCTGTCGCCCCAAGTCTTCCTTCTTGGGAGCCCCGTGAGCACCCCACAAAGCACAAAGTAAGTCCTCACAACGTGGCAGAATTCTCACTTCGCACTTGTTTTCCAGAAGAGGAAAAGATAAACCAAGCTGTTAAGCCAACGAGTTGAAGGGCAGCGGCCTTGAAGCCATGTCCCGGGGCGGGTGGAAGGCGTACAGCTGTTAGAACCGCTGGGGAGAGAGTCTTTCCCTACTCAAACTGGGTGACAAACCCTTGCTAACCACTCCTCCTACCCACAGAGCCTCAGATTCCATCCTGCGGCCCCGGGCCACCCAACACCTAGCTAAGGCTTCACAATATTGGGTTATTTAAATTCTATCTCTTTTCAAAGTGAGTTTCCACTTTTTGTATTTGCAGTTGGAGTATAAACTTTTTTTTCTAAGCTTAAATATTATACTTTACATAAATGCACATCCATAAGTGGATGTGTCAAAGGCAAGAAGGGTAGAATGGTTAGTTGACAATTTCAGGCCATGGAAGCTTTGGTGTGATGGCGCTTCCAGGCAAACCCCTCTGGCTGTTCCTACTTCCTCCAGGGCTGAAGTTTGTTCCTGTCTAGGGAGTGCCCCTACACACACAGACACACACACACACACACACACACACACACACACACACACACACACGCTATCCAGTTTCCCTTCCCTTCTTCCTTCCCTTTCTCCCACTTCCCCACCCCTCCTCTCCAGGCTGCAAGGCCCCTTTGGAGCCCCTTTGTGAAGTAATTGGATTTCTCCCCTTGTTAGCTTGCAATGAAAATGTCATCTATTTCAGGCCACGGCCAGGGAGGGCCAAACCCCCATTCAGCAAGCAAGGCCCTGAGCTGTGAAGCTATTCAGGCCTCCCAGCTTCCCAGTTGGGCAGCTGTGGCCTGTCTTCCTGACAATGGTCCCCTTCCCCTCCCACCTACCAGCACGCCCAGCCTGGGAATGGCCCTAACCAGGCTGGCTTGGGCGGCTGGATTTTGAGTCTGCTAGTAGCCCCTCTGACTTGCTGTGTCACCCCACCCTCACCCCCACCCCCAGCAAGTAGGCACTGGAGGAATTTGATTTTAAGAGGATCCCTCTCAAATGTGTGCACAAGGGAGGAGACTCTCCAACATTGGGGAAGTTCCAAGGACTGGAGCACTTGAAAAGTGCAAGACAGACGGGAAAGGGCAGATGCTGTGGCAGGAGAATGGGTACCTGTCTCTCTTTGAAGATCAATATTGTGTTGGAGCCTTCCAAATCAGAAGCCATCTAGCACAGCCCAGACTCAGCTTGAACCACAGACCAACATTCTCCTGGCCTTCAGGATGCCTAGTTGGAATGAGATAGCCTGGAAATGGCTCACAAAATGTATTCAGACGTGTGCCTGAGTCCTTCACCATGACGGTGTGAGCAAAGTGAAAAAGTGGGAGAAAGTGGGATGGAAAGGCAATGAGCTGGATCTAAAGGCTTCCTCTGCAAACGGAAAGAGATAAACTCCCAGCCCACCCGCCAGGATCTAGTGTGGAAACAGGTCCAGACAGTCAAATGCTTGCTCCAATTTGCACAGTTGATATGTGGTCAAACCTTCAAAGCCAGCTCTTATCTCCATCCAAAACTGGATACCTTAACTGCTAGATTTACTGCTTAAAAAGCAAATGTAATTCACATGTCATAAACCTTAAAATGAGGCCCGGGGACTCTCCACACCTCTTGCCTCTGGTCATAGCCTAGTTGAAGAACAGGACATAAATCCACATCTGGGACTAGAGGTGTGGCTCAAGTGGTAGAGCGAGTACCTGCCTAGCAAGCATGAAGCCCAGAGTTCAAATCCCTGTATCACACACACACACACACACACACACACGTAAAAACTGAGGACTCCATCTGTGCATACCTGAGGGGCTATCAGTCCACAGGTGGCAGTCAGTCCCCCAGGGTCTGAAGGACTAGAGCAGAAAGTCACCAGGAGACAGGTAGAGATTCAGCACCTAGAAAGAAGTTTCTGAGAGAAGATGGAGTGCGTACTTTCCATTGGAAGTAGGTGCTGTGAGTGGAAGTTGAACTACAACTGCTGGGATTCAGTTTCTCCAAAACATGACATTTGGAACAGCCAGTCCTACCTCCTGGGCTTCTCATCACCAAACCCAACTGCAAGTTTCTCCCCAAGCTACCTATCCTTTCTCCATCCCTAATTTACTATCCTAAGGCTGACTCCCCGCAACACACACATATCCTTTCTACTCTGAACACCCCCAGTCATGGTCATCATGTGATGAGCATTCTGATGACCCCATATTTAGCAGGGCCTCTGGATCACTGTCTCATCCCCTCAAGGTGGGCTGTCCTGATGGGGGCCTTAGCATCCTGTGTGCAATTCACCTGACACAATTCACCTTGGCCAGCTAATGATCCCTTCACTCCATGCAGGCCACCCAAACCACCATCTCAAACTGTCCCACTCTGAAATTACTGATGGGACTCCTGGGAACAGGGTCCTTGAATCTCAACTCTTCCTCCAGCCCACTTTCCACCATCCTTACTCCCATCAAGCACCCCCATTGGCATCTTTCACATCCTTTGCTGTTATGGGCTTGTGTCCTCTGCAAGTTCAAGTGTTGAAGACCTACTCCTAAGGTGATGGTATTAGGAGGTGGGGTCTTTGGGAGATGACTAGGTTTAGATGAAGTCATGAAGGTGGGACCCGCACCAAAGGACTACTGCCCTTATAAGAAGAAACACGAGGACTTCCTCTCCCCAGGGTATGAGGCACAGCAAGATGGTGGCCATGTACAAGCTAGGAGGAGCTCTCACCAGAACTCAACCATGCTGTCACCCATCCTGATCTCAGACTTCCAGCCTCCAGAACTGTGAGAAATAAGAAATAAATACTTGTTGCTTAAGCCACCTAGGTTATGGTACTTTGTTACAGCAGCCAAAGCCAACTAATCCACAGTCCCATCGGACTGTGGATCCTTGATGTGCTCGTTTGGCAGGTCCTTTACCACTTGAGCCATGACCTCAGCCCTTTTTTGCTTTTTGTTATTTTTCAGGTAGGGTTTCCTGTTTTTGCCTGAAGCCAGTCTCATACTACATGGCCTCCCACTCAGCTTGTTTGTTGAGATGGGGTATCACTCACTTTTTGCCTAGGCTGTCCTCGAACCATGATCCTCCCAATCTCTGCCTCCCAAGCAGCAGGGATTACAGCCACACACCACCACACTTGGCCCAGGAACCATTTCTTTATCCCTCTGTCTCTCAGTGGCCAGCACAGTGTTTGGCACATAACAGATGACTGACAAATATTGTTTGAATGAATGGCCAGTGACTCTTGTATAATACAATGATAGTCAGCTGCTGGGCCAGAGCTTGTTTATCCAGTGGAATCATCCACATGCCCCCATTCAATTTCCTGTGGTCAGCAGCAAGAGGGTTTCTAGTTAAGGCTGCAAGTGACCCAGGTTGGGTCAGGAAGAATAGGCTGTGGTCCAGTATCTGACGGAAGCATTTGTTGAGTCTTCTTGGCTCAGTGCTTTGTGACGGATTGCTAGACCTTTTTCTTTCCCCAAAAGATGGCTTCATCCATCCTGCTCATGGGGTGAGGGTAATGGGATGGACTCAAACATCTCTGGCCTTCTGTCCTACCACGTGGGCCCTGGTACTGAGACCTCCATGCTGACTGTTTCAAAGCTCCCTCTGGGCAGGGAGCCAGTGCAAAACTTCTGAGTACACGCAGTTTAAAACTAGAAAAGCGGTATAAATGCTCGATTCCTTTCCTTTATTTATCAGGTTTTAAGACAACAAGTTGTTTCTGTATTATTCTTTAGGAGACAAATTAATCTGTGCTACTCTCTTTTTCCTTTGTTTTCTTCTCTTTTTTTTTTAAGTATCTTTACAAACTTATGAGTTAAGTATTTGATAGATTTTAATTCAATATAATTTTATTCTCATTAAAACTCAAAATGTTTCATTTTTCTAATGGCAGCCTCTTCAAGTTGGCTCTTGGATTCTTTGGATACAACTTTAGTAGCTTGGTAACGTCTTCCCTATCTGGCATGACAGGGTGTCCCAGTCTCATCTGATATGTTTCCTGTCCCCAAATAGGAATCTTCTACTTCTCTAAAACCCCTGTTCCTTTCCATGGGCAGGGGATGTTGGCTCTAGTATTGTTCACTGTCCCCAGTTATTTCGGTAACCAGAGCTACAAAGTATAAATAAAATGCATAAATATTTAAAGATAAAATGCCTCCACAGTTCATACTGGGGCTTCCTACTCAAGTTCAGCTTTACAGAGTTTTAATTTAACCTCTACTGTATTACATCTGTACCTCCGTGCTTCCATGCCAAGACTTCTGGTTATCAATACACAGGAGATGAAAGGATCCAAGCAGCCCATGAACACATGTGGGCTTTGTCCCACGTTGTACATGACTGCACACCAATAGCAAAGCCAATACTAGCACCACAAATATGATATTGAAATGGTTTAAAGTATTTTTGCATCTGTGTTCCCATTCTCCTCCGGTCCCCATTATTTGGAGGGCCGTGCTATAATCACACAATCAGAGTGTATAGCCATCATATCCTATGACAATCACTATGTTCAACAAGCACCGTAAGCACTTATGCAAATATCTCTGTCATTCTGCAGGCTGAGGCTGGTTCTCTAGCACATTCCTCAGGAAGAGGTTATGGGAACGTTCCCCAAGTTTCTGCATGTTGGCAACAGTTTGTCTCTGCTTTTGTACTTTAAAGTCAGCTTTGCTAGATATAAAATCCTTTGCTCATACTTAAGCATATTAATTATGTTGCCTAATAGTCTGGTGCTAATCAGACTTCTTTTTTTTTTTTGGTGATACTGGGGCTTGAACTCAGAGCCTACACCTTGAGTCACTCCACCAGCCCTTTTGTGAAAGGTTTTTCGAGATACGGGCTCTTGAACTATTTGCGCAGGCTGGCTTCAAAGCATGATCCTCCTGATCTCTGCCTCCTGAGTTGCTAGGATTACAAGTGTGAGCCACCGGAACCCACAAAGTTATAGTTTTTAATCACATATTAATTTAACCTATGGTTATGAGCCTACTGAAGTTTACTTTTTATTTTTGATTAGTTTTGTTAATTTATGCTCTTCTAGAAAATCACCCATTTCTCTAGTTTTTCCATTCCACATCATATTTTTCTCTACCTGTTTCATACCTGTATTTATATCATGCTTCTTGCTTCTTTTTTTAAAAATGCTCTCACATTTATTTATTTGGATTATCATTGAATGTTTCTTGTTTCTAATACCTCATATTGTAGCTTCTTTTCCTCTGCACTCCCAACCTTATTCAGGCATGTCAGTAGTTAATGCTTTTACCTTTTATAAAAGCTAAATTTTGAGTTTATTAATCTTTTAAAATTTTTTACCATCTTTTGTTTCTCCGTTTACTTCAACTTCTATTTTTTAAAAAAATTCTCTCTGCTGTATCTTCTATCTCATTTCTTTTATTGTTCTTTATCTTAGATTAACTATTTAGCTAATTTAATATGTCTTTGATTTTGAATAATAAAAATTTTAAGTCTACATTTTTCTTTTAGCAATAATAAGGTTTTTCCTAGGCCAGCACCCTACCACTTGAGCCACTCTTCCAGCCCTTTTTTCAGTTGGGTATTTTTTTGAGATAGGGTTTTGCAAACTATTTGTCCAGCATAGCTTTGAGCCGCAATCCTCCTGATGGTTGCCTCCTGAATAGCTAGGATTATATCAGTGAGCCGCTGGCGCCTGGGTATATTTTTTTCTCGTGAAGAGTTTTAAATGTATCTTCTAACTTTTATTCTTCTTGCTAATAATTTTAAATTTCAATTTTGATTTTTCTCTTTAAACAGTGGCTATTTAAAAAGTATTACTTTTAATTAGCTTTTTAAAATAATCTTTTTATTATTGAATAATCATTTCAATGAACTAAGGTAAATGAGGATGACCTACCCAAAATCTCTATTTTTTTTTTAAGTTTATTAAGGTTATCTTAGTGAGCAAGCATACAATACATTTTTGTTACTGTTTCAGTTTTGTAAGAGACAAAATGTGTAAAATACACATTTGTGTATGATATATTTTTTAAATTATTTGAGTCCTCATTTCTTTGCCTATCATTTGTCTACTGAATTGTTCAATTCCAAAACCCTTATATTTAGATCACCCACTGTGACTGTGGTTTTCCTTTCTTTTTTTAAAAAAAGTTCTTTTCTTAAAAGTTCCATTAACATTTTTAGAAGCTTCTCTTGTGCTTAGCTGTATAGCGTAGTTTGGCACAAATGGTTTCTGACTGCTGCTCTAGCTTGGATCTGCACTGTTCCTACAGGTCCATGTGTTAGAGGCTTGGGTCCCTGGAGCACCACTGAGAGATAGTGGGACTTTTAAGAGATGAGAGTCTAACAAGAGATCTTTAGGTCACTGGGAGTCCCCTTGAATGGGATTATGGGATCCTAGTCCCTTCTTTCCTCTTATGAGGTGAGAGGTTTTGCTCCACTACAAAATCCTGTCAAGATGTGCCCCTTCATCACAGCTCAAAAGCAATAGGACCAATCATAGAGTGGAACCTCTGAAACTTGTGAGGCCCCCCGAAAAAATTTTCTGTTTATAAGTTAATGATCTCATGGACTTATTACAGTAATAGAAGGTGACTAACTCAACAGTTTTATGTTCTTCATGAAGAAAGAGTTTTGTTTTTTTTTAATTTCTAGAAATCAGTGTTGGATTTGACCTATTGATACAACTACAAAACTCTGACTACTGACTTTTCTGGCTGAATTCTTTATCTTTGGCACTTAAAATATCCACTAGAATATATCTAGTGTAGATGTCCTTTTTAAAATTTTGTCTACTACAGAGTGAGCCCTGAGTCTATACTTCAGCTCCATCCCCTTCCTTTTGACAGGTAAAAAGTACATAAAAAAGAACCCAAATAACAAATACAATCTTTTGCTGTTGTTGTTCATTTGTTTTTGTTTTTAGTTTTTGGTACTGAGGATTGAACTCAGGGCCTATTGCCTTCTAGGCAAGTTCTGGACTACCTGAGCCATGCCCCCAGTGCTTCCACTTTTAATTTTTCAGATAGGGTCTTCCCCCACCTCACATACTAGCCTCAAACCACTGTCTCTGTCTCCTGAGTAGACTGGCTTATAGGTGAACAAATACTGTTTTGCAAAAGAAGAACAAGGTTGGAGGACTCACATTTTCTGGTTTCAAAACTATTACAATCCTACAGGATTCAAAATAGTATGGTACCGGCATAAGGAAGGACATATAAACCAGTAACAAACCCTGCCATATAAGGGCAATTGACTTTCCACAAGGGTGCTAGGACCACTCAATAATGTAAGGACAGGATTTTCAACAAATGGTGAAATTGCTGTAAGTGTTAATGTTTATTTTCCCTTTAAATAAGCTAAGATGTTGGGGGCCAGGGAGATTTGACTCCCTAATGACAGCTGTTAGACCCCTCCCTGGCATTTTGGCTGCCTTAAGCAAAGGACCAGCAGCCAAGCAGCCATCCACACTGCCCTCATGGCAGCCCCTGGTTGCTTTGAACACTTGTCAGATGGCTTGAGGAAGCTACCTGGTAACCAAAGTTGCTTGCTACAGAAGAATTGGCAACATAACCACTTTCAAAAG
Organism: Castor canadensis; assembly: GCF_047511655.1. Classification (NCBI taxonomy): domain Eukaryota; kingdom Metazoa; phylum Chordata; class Mammalia; order Rodentia; family Castoridae; genus Castor; species Castor canadensis. The sequence continues at coordinate 60,128,599 of NC_133392.1, read as the reverse complement.
AATGAAGTTGAGCCCTTACTTTATGCCATATACAAAAATTAACTCACAATGGATCAAAGACTTGAATGTATGAGATTAAACTATAAAAGTAATAATAAGAAAGAACAGAAGAAAAGCTTCATGACACGGAATTCAGAAATGATTCCTTGGACGTGACACCAAAAACACAGGCAACAAAATAAAAATTTGACAAAATGAATTTCTCAAATTTAAAAACTTCTGTGTGTCAAAGGACACTTCAAGTCGGGTGTCTGTGGTTCACTCCTGTAATTCCAGCTACTCAGAAGGCAGAGATCAGGAGGACCACTGTTGGAGGCCAGCCTGGGCAAAAAACGAGACCCTATCTCAAAAATACCCAACACAAAAAAGGACTGGGGGTGTAGCAAGCATGAGGCCCTGAGTTCAAACCCCAGTACCACCAAAAAAGAAAAAAAATAAAAAGACACAATCAAATGAATGAAAAGACAACCCACTAAAAAGGAGGAAATATTTGTAAATCATATATAGATAAGGAGTTAATGTCCAGAATATTTAAAGAACTCCTGCAACTCAACCATAACAATAGCAATAACAAAACAACTCCATTCAAAAGTGGGCAAATGATTTGAATTGACATTTTTTCAAAGAAGACATACAAATGGCCGACAAGCATGTGAAAAGACTCACCACCCCTAGTCACTAGGGAAAATGCAGATCAAAACACAAAGTGCTATGTCATGACTATTAAGATAGGTATTATTAAAAAAAAAAGGAAAGTAACAAGCATAGGTGAGGAGGTAGAGAAATTGGAGCTCTGTGCGTTGCTAATGAGAATATAAAATGGTACAGCCTCTGTGGAAAACAGTTTGGCAGTTCTTCAAAAAGCTAAATATAGAGTTAGCTCATGAGCTAGCAATTCCACTTCTGGGTTTACAACCAAAAGAGTGAAGGGATTCAAATAGATACTTGTATTCAAATCTTCAGAGCCTCATTATTCCTAACAGCAGCATGTAGAAGCAACTCAGATGCTCATCAGGGGGTGAACTCATCAACAATGTAATGTTACTCAGCCTTAAAAAGAATATAATTTCGATACAGGCTACAGCTTGGGTGAACCCTGAAAACATCATGCTAAGTGAAATGAGGTAGACACAAATGCACACTTGAGCGTACAAGAGGTACCTAAGATACGCAAGTTCACAGGGATGAAAGAACAGTGGTGACAGGCTGGGGGGACCAGGAGGGAGGGAGGGACTGTTCAATGAGTACAAAACTTCTGGTCAGGATGATGAAAAAGTTCCAGAAATGGACAGTGATCATGATCGAACGACATGATGATTGTGCTTAAAGGCACTGGTTCTTACACTTTAAAATAGTTAAAATGGTAACTTTTATATTACATATACTTTACCACAATAAAAAATTCACCAAAAGGCAAACAAAAACACACAGAAAGCTATAACAGAAATTCTCATCAATGATGTGACAAATATTCACATATGGACATTTTTGTTTCCAATTTGTAAAGAAAACAAGTGAATGCACAGTCAATATTTGAATCTCACTAGGTCCCCAGGCCAATTCCCCTTTTCCCTCAGAGTCTCATGATTTTGATACACCTTCTTCTGGTCCTGAATTTTATACTTTTCCATCTTCTTGAGACATTCATAGGCAATGTATCATTTAAAATGTACAGATGACGCCATATTCTATGTGTCATAGGAGCTAATTTATTCCCTCCACATTGTGTTGCTGAGCTGGGATGCATAGAGTTTTTTTCCTTCATTAAAGTGCTGTATAAGGAGTCGTGTGTGGTGGTACACACTGTAATCTCAGCTACCAGAGGGAAACAGAGATAGAAGGATCACGACTTGAGACAGGCCTATGCAAAAGTTAGTGGGACACTACCTCAAAAACAAGCCAGGCATGATGGCACATCCCTGTGATCCCAGTTCTGGAGGAGACAGAGGTAGGAGGATGGAGTTAAAGGCTGGCCCAGGCTAAAGTACAAGACCCAGTCTGAAGAAACAAACAAACAAACAAACAAAACCCTTAAAAAGTAAAAGGCTTGGGGGCAGGGATCAAGATGTAGAGTACTTGTTTAATCTTCAGTACTGAAAAAACAAAAGTGCCATAAAAGGGCCGGGTAATGCCAGCACTGGGGAGATGAGGCAGGAGGGTTTGAGGCCAGCTCGGGATATATAGTGAGACCCTATCTCAAAAAATAGCAGGACTGTGCTACCAATAAGCACTTAGCACACTGCCCATTTTTCACTGTTACCAGCAGTGCTGCAAAGATGTTCTCAGGACCTTCTCCCAAGGTCCCAGTGTCTCTAAGACTCACCCGTGGCCACAGTTTATAGGGCCTGGGGCATCCTCCGTTACCCAGGAGACTCGTAGACATCACTTTCTTTCTAAGCATGGAAGGAAGCTGAGAACTGTCATAGGGTCTGCACGTTTTTAACCTTACTGGGCCTTTTTCTTTCTTCAATCAAGAATTTACTTCTTAGCTGGATGCTGGTGGTTCATGCCTGTAATCTTAGCTATCTGGGAGGCCAAGATCAGGAGGATCACAGTTGGAGGCCAGCAATGGAAATAGTTGGCAAGACCCCATCTCCAAGATAACCAGAGCAAAGTGAACCTGAGGCATGGCTGAAGCAGTAGAGCACCTGCTTTGCAAGCGTGAGGCCCTGAATTTAAACCCCAGACCCACCAAAGGAAAAATAATTAACTTCTTTAGCAACTTGGACTGTTGTGTCTGATTTCCTTATTCAGGGGGAACATGTCTGGCAGAGGGCAAGGAGCACCTGTCATTCAGATGAGTCTCCTGTGACCCGTCACATTCTCAAGGACGCGCTGTCCTTCTCTCATTTTCCTTTGCATGGGAATCTTTCTCCACCTGGCCCTGTGAAATTTGTACTTGATTCTTATACATTTATGTTCACTATGCATTAAAAAATGTTTTGGGTGGTATTGGGATTTGAACACAGGTCTTCATGCTTGCTAAACAGGCGCTCTACCACTTGAGCCAATCCTTCTTGCTCTGGTTATTTTAGAGATGGAGACTTACTTTTTCAGAAGGCCATCCTGGACTGCAATCCTCCTATTTTATACTTCCTGGGACAACAAGGCATGAGCCACCTGTGCCAGGCTTATATCCAATTTTAATTCAGCTACTGTATTTTCTGCTGCCAGCATCTCTTATGCAAACCATCCTTATTTAACAGGAGTATTTGCTTCTACTTATACGGAGCCTGTGTTAACCAGGCTTTCATTGCTGTGACAAATACTTGAGAAAAATAACTTACAGGAGGAAAGATTTATTTTGGCTCATGGCTTCAGAGGTTTCAGTCCATGGTTGGCTGGCTTCATTGTTGTGGGCCTAAGGTGAGGCAGAACATCATGGCGGCAGAAGCAGATGGCAGAGGAGCCTGCTCATCTCGTGACAGCTGGGAGGCAGAGAGAGATACAAGAAGGAGCCAGGACAAGATAAAGCCCCCAAGGACCTGCCCCTAGTGGCCCATTTCTGCCAGCTAGGCCCCACCTCCTAAAGTTTCTAGCACTTTCGAAAATAGTACCGTCAGCTGGGAACCAAGTCTTCATCACGGGGACAGTTCCTATTCAAAATATAACAAAGTCTGAAGTACAAATATTTTAACTTTGCCAGTAAAATCTGTTGCTGAGGAAGGTCATGTATTCAGGTGACAAAACTTACTGGGTACCTGCTACATGTCTGTGAGGCACTAGAGCTGCTCTGAGGTGGAGATGTCAGGGTAGGGAGTAGCCAGCCGAGCCCTGGCTCTGACAGACATTCTCCACATGCTGGTTCCCCTGGTGGCTGTGACACCTTGTAACCCTGCAGGGAACGTGGGCCAGGAGCCTATGCATGACTCTGCTAGTCCAAGCTGGTCTCCAACTCCTGTTCACAGTGTTCTACCAATTGGGCGACTCTTCTCATCAGAGTTGGCTTCTAAGACCCTCTCAGGCTGCCAGCAGAGTCAATCCAGGTTGACATCAGGAGGCCAGCCCCTTGCTGATGGCGCCAGCCTGGGGTCTTTGCCAGAAGCTGCTACGAGTCTGCCTCCAGCACTGGCGTGGCTTCCTGAGCCAATCTGGATGTTTTCTACTTGTGTGATTTCTCTGGGCTCTCACTGAGATTGCAGCCATGGCATGTATTTTTTGGCAGATGGAGGGGAGGACACAGGAGCAGGGAGAGAAAGAGGGCAGTGCAACCACTGTGACAGGTAACATTGAAGGGGGTCCTTATATCTGGCACAGACAGCCCAGAACCATCACACCTGGGAAACTTAGATGCTCCCTCTGGAGTGGAAGAGATAGAAACCCAGAGAGGGACAATGATTTGACCAGGCTGACAACCTGGTATGCCAGGTTGAGTGTGCCACATCAAGTCTTGTCCTCTCAAGAGGGGCTGGACACAGTGGGCCCACCATGTCTCCAGGGCCCTGCCAGACAGGTGCCATGCACTCCTGGCCACTGCCAGGCCCTCAGTTGTTGACCATCGGCCATGCTTCCAGGCACAATCAAAGCTCAACTAACCATGCAACACCATGCAATATGGCATCATATCCATCCAGTGGTCACAGTTGTGTTAGTCAGGTTTGCATCACTGTGACAAAAACAGCTTCAAAGAACAAAGTGTTGATTTTGGCTCACATTTTCAGAGGTTTCATCTATGTTCAGCTGGTTCCATTGATTCTAGGACTATGGTGAGGCAGAGCATCATGGCGGAAGGGAGTGATAGAGAACGGAACTGATCACTTTCATGAGGCCAGGAAGCAGAGCAAGACAGGAAGGGACTTGGGACAAGGTATAGTGACGTACTTCCTCCAACTAGTCCCCACCTCCTACTTGTCACCTCCTCCCAACAATGCCTTGATGGGTATTTTGAATCCATCAACGGCTTAATCCACTGATTAGGTCAGAGGCCTCAGAACCCAATGATTGAACCCACCAGCTAGGGACAAAGCCTTCAAAGCCCCTTTGGGGGGCCACTTCATATTCAAGTCATGACAACCCTGTCATCACTGTCACCTGCTAGTGTGGCTCACTCCATGCAAGAGGCAAGGGTGTAGGGAGAGGAGGGTGCTAAGTCCTGGCAGGGGCTAGTGCCTTTCTCGTCATCCTCAGAGAGACCTGGCCAGGTAAGGATATCATCTTCCTGTTACAGGTGAACCATGGCCCTCCAGGGTTCAGGTACCTTCGGTGTCTCATTCTGGCATCTAAGTCCTACCACTCTCCCAGCTTCCTTCCATGACCCTCCATGGCTGTCCTGAAGGCAGAAGCCTCCCTCTGTTGGCTACACGATGCCCAGGACTTAGGCTGTGCTGGCTGAAGAGGACTCCTCTGGGGTGAAGCAGAGGAGTAGGGGACTAACAGGTGTTCTTGATCCTACTGTGTCACCCAGATGCAGACAGAGAGATTCAAGTCCTGGTTCTTTCATTCACTCTCCTAACTGTGCACCTTGACCTGGCCTCTCTAAGTCCCTAGGGCCTCACCTGCCAAATGGAAACAAAGCATCTACCTCATTGCCTGATGAGTACGTGGATGAATAAAATGTGCTAAGCATCGTGTCTGGCACATAGTGGCCTAACAGTAGCCGGTAACAGTAACCTTGGTTACTACTGCCATTGTTCATGTTGCCTCAGTTTCCTAGTCTATAAAGCAGAATGGAAGCATTTCACCATGTCCACTTCACAGAATACTTACCCATGCATTCAGCATTTATTTATTATCTATTATGTGCAGACACCTATAGTATTTTTAGGCTCCCCTCACCTTGTGGTCAGCTCTTTGGGGTTGGGCGTGGGGCACACTCCCACACTCCAGCTGCCACCCCAGCTGGGGCTTAGACTCTGGGGAAACCCTAATTGCTGAGTGAGGCCCTGCGTAACGGGTGAGCAGCGCCACCTAGTGTCAATAGGCTGCCATGTCCTCTCTGCTTATTTTCTTGAGTCTTCTAAGAAGCCTTCCTGGGCTCCCTGGACTTCAACTCAGGCTCCTTCCAAGGGTCCCTCAGGTGGTGACTGTGGGGAGCCAGGACCCCAGGCCAGGCCCAGTGGCCCCATATTTCTGGGTGCTTCCTAGGGAAAAGACTTGGAAGAACCAGGCCCTGGGATTGCTGGCTTAGTCCGCTGGCATAATAAACTGGCCTAGCCTGCGTTTCCCTCATCTGAAAAATGGGTGATTATAAAATAAGTCCCTCCATGTGTACAGTTGAAATGAGGCTCAGAGGAGATGGGCCAGGGCAATGTGAAAGGGTTGGGAACTGGGTCTTTTCTGGTGAGATGAACAATGTGAGTGAAGAATGAACAGGAGACCAGACTGCTGACAGGAGCAGGGGCTGGACAAGACTGCAGAGGTGGCAGGACCTTAAATGCCACACAGGCAGGACGTGGGAGCAGAGGCCTCGGAGTTAGATGTGCGTCCCTCGTGCTGTACCACTTCCCAGATGGGGAACATTCCTGCACACTTCTGATTCCCAATCCCCTTACCCCCTTTTCTGGAATATAGTGATTATAGACTATTATGGATGAAAGAGATAAGAGTCTTTGCACAACAAGCATGAAAGAGGGGGCAGGTGTTATTTGATCGACTGTGAGATGATGGAAGGTGGCACCCAAAGAAGGGGGCATTGTCACAAACATTGGGAGACCAGAGTTCATGAGTATCCCAGGATCCCAGCAGAGCCCCATATGAAATCCTGGCATTGGCCCCATTCACCGATATGGGAACAAAGGTTAGGGACAGGCCTGGTTGTTGGGGGCTACTCAGGGTTATTTCCCATGGGTAGTATCTCCTCCTCAGCCCACCCTCATTCATTTTCTTCCTTCATTCAGTCTGATCGGTTACTACCTATGTGTTAGGCACCGGGCTAGGTGTGGAGGTATGGTAGGCTCCTTCCAAATCCTCTGTGCCCCATGTCTCCATCCAGGGCTGCACCTCCAGCCCACCCCATACCACTTTCTTCGGCCCTAGGGTTCCTCTAGGACATGGTTTGAAATGCTACATAAACAACCATGGCCCTCGTGAGTGTGCAACCTAAAATGCAAGACAGTTGGAGGCTATAGGTTCATTATAATTTTTTTAAGGGATGAAGAATCACTTTGTGTCCCAGGCTGGCCCCAAGCTTCTGGGTTCAGAAGATTTCCCTGCGTCAGCCTCTTGAGTCTCCAGGACTACAGGTGCACCACGTGGGGCACCTCTTGACTAACAGCAGCTGATGGAGGAATGTGTCATCATGGACAGTTCATTCCATCTCCCAAGCCATCTGAGGGACCATAGGAGTGTGAGCAGCCCCACTGCGGTGGCTGACACAATAATGTGTTCTTTATTTTCAGTACTAGGTCTTAAACTCAGGGCCTCAAGCTTTTGCTAGGCAAGCCTCTGGCACTTGAGACACATCCCATTAGTGTTTTTTCAGATGGGGTCTCATGGTTGTTTTTTTCCCCCAGCGCCAGCCCTGGACTGTGATCCTCCTACCTCTGCCTCCCAAGTAGTTGGGATTACAGGCATACACCACCATGCCTGGCTAATAATGCATTCTTATATTGGCTTTCCCATTCCTCCTTGCCCCCCACTCCTGCTCCCTGGGAACACTTTCCAAATAAATTATCCATATGAAACATTTGTCTCAGATCAGCTTTCAGAAGAACCCAAACCAAGATGAGTGGTCAACAAAACACAAAACACCATTCCACCCATCTCCAAGCTATCAATTCAGCATCAAAGACAGAAAATAAACCAGCAGGTTGTAGAATGCTGAGAAACATAAGGCCAGGAAGAGGTACAAGGAATTGCAATACTGGCAGATGAAATTGAGCCAGCCATGCTGGTAACTAAGAACACAGAGCTGCAGATCAAGGAAGCAACAGATGCCAAAGCTGGGGCGTTCAAGAGACACCAGGAAGCCAGTGTGGCTGGAGCAGCCAGAGCGGGGGAAGTCACGTGGGAAGAACTTCAACTTTTATCCTGAAAAAGACGAGAATCCCAGCGTGGGGTGCACTGATCTGGTACAATGTTTTTAAAGTGTCACTCTGGCTACTGAGTAAAAAATCCCCCATAGAGGGACCAGCTGGGAAGACAAAGAGTTGACCCAGCTAAGAGCTGACAGTGACTTAGAGGTGAGAAAAGTCTGAAGGTGTCTCAAAGATGCAGCTGACAGGATTTTATTGTCAGGCAGGCAAGAGACAGAATGTCTCGCCTGACCCTGAGGATTTTGCTGTAAACACCTGGGAAGACGCAGAGGTCATTCCCTGACATGGGGAGACAGCTTCTGGAGCAGGTCAGAGGGAGGACTCTCAGGAATTAGTCTTGGGAATTTAAGTATGGGATGTCTATTTCTAGTAGATAGCAAAAAGGAGACTGTTGGTGGAAAGAGTTCAAGAGGAAAGGTAATTTTAGGAGTCACAAGTTTAGAGCTGATTTTCAAAACCATGAAGCTGGATGAGGTGACCTTGGGAGTGAGTGACGGGAAAGATGGAGGAGCCCTGGAACGCAGGGAGGCTGGGGAAGAGGAACCAGCAGCTGAGAAGTAAGAGAAAAACTAGACAATGCTGGTGTGGTGACAGTGACAAAGACACTCAATGAGGAGACAGTGGTCAGAGGCCAGTGCTGCAGACATGTCATAGAGATAAGAAGACCACATGGATATTGGACTTGGCAATTTGGAGGTGACTGGTGACCCTGACAATTCAGGGGACATGGGGACAAGAGTCTAAGTAGGGACATTCTGGAGCGAATGCTGAGGTGGGAAAAAACAGAGAGTGAGTATGGGCACGCTTTCAAACTTGCTGCTGTGAAAGATAGGAGAGAGAGAGGGGCGGGAAGAGAGGGTTAAGCTGGAGACTTGCCTGTACGTTAGCTTTAAGATGGAAGCAGGGCTGGAGGCATGGCTCAAGTGGTAGAGCCTGCCTCACAGTAGTGAAGCCCTGAGTTCAAACCCCAGTACTGCCCCCAAAAAACCCACTTCAGATAGGAATAATAGCTTCTTTGTATGCTCATGAAAATAATCCAGCTGATTCTTTGAACTCAATGAAACTGATAAACTCTTAGCCAGACTAATTAGGGGAAAGAGAGAAATGGTGTGTGAAGTCACTGCAGACTCTAGGATAATAAGGAAATGTTAGGAACAAATTTATATCCTTAAACTCCACAACTTAGATGAAACAGGCAAATTCCTTGAAAGGCTAAAACACCAAGGCTCTCAAGAAGAAATAAACAACCAGGATAGTTTTATTCTATCCATTAAAAAAAAAACTGGAGTAATAGGTTTAAAAAAAAAAAAAAAAGAAAAACAAAAAGTAACTTACCTTCAAAAAAAAAACCTCCCAAGCGGAATCGCACTCTTTTAAAGCTGACGCCACTACTGCCACTAGGGTTGGGGATAAGGGATAGGATCAGGAATTCGCATCATGGTGAAGAGTGATAAGGAAATTGCTGGTACTCTTCTAGGATTTGATGACTTTGTCCATATGGTACTGGAAGATGTCACTGAGTTTGAGATCACACCAGAAAGAAGAAGGATTATCAAATTAGATCCAATTTTGCTAAAATGGAAATAATGTAACATTGCTGGTTCCTGAAGCAGAAGGACCTGAAGTATGAGTGGATTTCCTCAACCTACACTAGATTCTGTTTTGTCTTTAATGCAAGGAAATGGAACTCTTTTTTCTTTTTATCATTGAATGTTTAGATTCTATAAAGCTAAGTTTCCCATTAAAGGTAAGATGTATTATATGCCTGTTTTTCTAAATTAATCATGATTACCCTGGAAAAAAGAAGAGTTTGTTTTTTGAAGACTAAAAAATAAAGATGTTTTTGTTTAAAAAAGAAGAAGAAGAAGAAAGAAAGAAAGAAAACTCCAGGCCCAGGTAGTTTCACTGGTGAATTTCATCAAACTTATAAGAAAGAAATAATTCCAATTCTATAAAAACTCTTTCAGAAAATTGAAAAGGAAGCAATAACTTCACAATGAATTCTACAAAGCAAGCACTACACTCCTGAACACATGTGCAAAAATTTTATACAAAACGTTAGCAGACAAAACCCAACAATACTTTAAAAGGGTAATTAAGTCATAACTATAAAACTTCTGAAAGAAAATGCAGGTGAAAACCTTTGTAGCCTTGGTTCAGCAAGATTTCTTAGCAATGACACCAAAAGCATGAGGCTCAAAAGAAAAACGGACAAACTGGACTTTATTAAGTTAAAATTGTCTGCCTTTTGAAAAACACCATTAAGAAAATGAGAAGAGGGGCTAGGGATGAAGGCTCACTGGTAGAGCACTTGTCTAGCGTGGCCCTGGGTTCAGTCTCCAGCACCACAAAAAAGGTGTTTTCTCTGAGTATGGTAGAACACACCTGTAATCCCAGCACTCAGAAGGCTGAAGCAGGAGGATAGCCACAAGTTTACGGCTAGGCTGGGCTACATAGGAAGACCCAAAAAGAAAAGACAAACCACAAAATGGGAGAAAATATTTGCGAATCATATATATTTGATATAAGACTTAGAGAATAAAGAGCTCACAAAATAAAAGACTTGGAAACTAAACAATCCAATTTAAAAAAAAAGAAGGATTTCAACAGATGCAAATGTGGATAGCAAGTAAGCCCTTGGAAAGACACTCAACACGAGTAAATAAGAAAATGCAATTCAAGCTGGGCGAGTGGCTCACACCTATAATACAAGCTACTTGGGAGGATAAGATTGGGAGGATTGCACTTCAAGGCCAGCCCAGGCAAAACATTCATGAGACCTCATCTCAACCAAGACCTGGGCGCAGTGGCATACATCTGTCATCCCAAGATATGTGAGGTTGAGATTGGGAGGATCACAGTTACAGTTCAGTCCAGGCAAAAAAGTTTGCGAGACCCCCATCTCAACAGAAAAAAAAAAAAAAAGCTGGGCATGGTGACACACACCTGTCATAAAATAGGAGGGAGCAGGGTCCAAGCTGGCCTGGATTAAAATATTCAAACCCCAATACTGCCCCATCAAAAAGAATGTGATTCAAAACCCCAGTGACATTATCTCCACACATCCACTAGAATGACCAAAATCAAGACTGACCACACCACATGCTGAGGCAAGGGTGCAGAGGAACTGGAGCTCTCACACACTGCTGGAGAGGATATAAAACTGTGCATCCAGCCAGGCGCCGGTAGCTCACGCCTGTAATCCTAGCTGCTCAGAAGGCAGAGCTCAGCCCCAGAAATCAGTTCGAGAGACTCGATCTCCAAAATATTTAACCAGAGTAAAATAGACTGGAGGTGTGGCTCAAGCTTAGAGTGCTTGCTTTGCAGTTGCAAAGCCTTGAATTCAAATCCCAGACCCACAAAAAATTGTGCACCCATGTTGGAAAATAGTTAGACAGTTTCTCAAATAAATATGCACTTACCATGTGACTCAGCCATCCCACTCCTAGATGTTTATTCGAGAGAAATAAAAGTATATTCTTTTATAGATATGTACACAAATGTTCACAGCAGCCTGATTTGCAATAACAAGAACAAAACTGTGAACAACACAAATGTCCATTAATAGGTAAATGGATAACCTAACTATGGTACATCCACACAATGGAGCACTACTCGGCCACGAAAAAGGAAAAAACTACTAATACATGATACAAGACAATTGTATCTCAAAATAATTGTCAAATGAAGGAAGCCAGACCAAACAAGAGTGTATACTGTGTGAGTCCACTTTTGTGAAATTTTAGAAAATACAAAGTAATCTATAGAGGCAGCAGATGGAGGTTGCTGGGGAGGGGCAGGTGGCGCAGGGAGGGCTATAATGTTTGGATTCCAAAGGGACAAGAGGGAAGCTTTTAGGGTGATGGATACATGTTCATTCCATTGATTGTATTGGTTTCATTGATATCTACCCTTGTCGCTTTATACATGTGCAGTTTATTTTGTGTTGACTGTATCTCAAACTGCTAAAATAAATTTTGAGAATATTGTTTTGGGAATTTTTATACAAAGTCTTCCTAATGCATTTTTTCTTATAATTATATAGCAAAAAGTACAAAATTAAAGCCTGCAAATCTCTAGTTTCACAAATACTGTCCTTTTCTATGCGTGCTATGGGGTAGGACAAGGTAGGATCATTTGCCATCCTCACAGAAGGTGGCAAGAGATGTCACTGGAGCATGAATAGTGCCACACTGGGGGAGTCCCTGTCCCAGGCTGGCAAAGCCCTCTCCCTCTCCACATGTCCCATTTCACTTTCTTGTGAGACAAATGACATGACTTTTTTTTTTTTTTTGCAGTGCTGGGGTTTGAACTCAGGGCCTACACCATGAGCCACTCCACCAGCCCTTTTTCATGATGGATTTTTCAAGATAGGGTCTTGAGAACTATTTGCCCAGGCTGGCTTCGAACCATGATCCTCCTGATCTCTGCCTCTTGAGTAGCTAGGATTACAGGCGTGAGCCACCAAGCCTGGTGAGTGTTGTGACTTCTATAAGAAGGCTCAGCTCAATCCCAAACCCACCCCCCAACACTCAGAGTCTCAGCCATCTTGCTGTCCCCAAAGGCTGCTGCTCTCTTCCCTCCGGGCACAGAGAGAATCCTTGAGGTCAGAGACACTGAGCCATGAGCCTGACCTGGCCTTGTGTTCAGGTCAACATAGGGACCAGACAGAGGCTCAGCAGTGGCACTGAGAGCCCCAGCCATGCCCGGTTTTGCACATCTCATAGTGTGTGTGCATGCAAGGAGGCAAGAAGCAAAGCAGAGGGGTTGCGTGACCAGCCACACGTCTTGGCAAGCTACTTAACCACTGGGGGCCTCAGTTTCCCCATCAACAAAATAAGATAACAAGAATTAGCATACACTTGTGAGGATTAAAGGAGTTAGCATTTGTGCTAAAAGTTTAGACAAGTTCCCGCCACAAAGTATGCTCTGTGATGTGTTAGCCCTGGTACATTATTTCATCCTTTAACGGGGCACATTATCCCCTCCCTGCCCTTCCTTATACCTCATGACACTGAGGCTTGTCCACAGAGCACACCAAGCACAGGGCCACTTAACTTCTGAATGTTAGGGACACTTCTCATCCATAGGTTGGGAACTATCACCATGATTACTAAGAACTCACAGCGAATCTAGAACCCAAGTCTTGGAGGGGAGGAAGCTTGGGTGGACTGATGCCTGCAGTTTCTGCTGTCTCCAGCAGGGGGAGATCGGCACCCGGCAGTCCCTGGTACAGTAGACTGCTCACTATGGCAGTTTCGAAAGTCACATGCGGAATTATAGACACTGCTCTCCCCACACCCTTGCCTCTCCTACTTCCTCATCTCCCCCAGCTCCCAGAGGTGGGGCCTCCTGCCACACATCACCCTGTAGAACAGGTGTGTCATCTCTGCCTCTGAGGTATTCCCTGGCCCAAACTGTACCAAACCATCACCCAGGGTGGTCCTCCTTCAATTCTTGCACCAATAAGGGATGTCCAAGTCCAGGCCAGGACCTCTTTCACCCCCACCCCATAAAAACAACACAAATAAAAGACCAAACAAGTTTTTATTGTTTGATTAGTGCTCTGACTTGGAAGGACGAGAATGGGGTGGGAGGGGAAATGTCCAGTTTTGAGTCGTCAGAA